>NW_027140221.1:6824630-9781761 GCF_036365525.1 Heterodontus francisci | reverse complement strand
GGGTTTCAGTGTGTGGGGAAGGTGTTTCAGTGTGTGGGGAAGGTTTCAGTGTGTGTGGAAGGGGTATCAGTGCGTGGGGAAGGTGTTTCAGTGTGTGGGGAAGGTATTTCAGTGTTCGGGGAAGGGATTTCAGTGCGTGGGGAAGGTGTTTCAGTGCGTGGGGAAGGTGTATCAGTGTGTGCGGAAGGGGTTTCTGTGTGTGGGGAAGGGGTTTCAGTGTGTGGGGAAGGTGCTTCATTGTGCGCGGAAGGGGTTTCAGTTTGTGGGGAACGGGTTTCAGTTTGTGGGGCAGGTGTTTCATTGTGTGGGGAAGGTGTTTCATTGTGTGCGGAAGGGTATTAAGTGTGTGGGGAAGCGGTTTCAGTGAGTGGGGAGGGGGTTTCAGTGTGTGGGGAAGGGTTTAACTGTGTGCAGAAGGTGTTTCAGTGTGTGGGGAAGGTGTTTCAGTGTGTGGGGAAAGGGTTTCAGTATGTGTGGAAGGGGTTTCAGTGTGTGGGGAAGTGTTTCAGTGTGTGGGGAAGGGTTACAGTGTATGGGGAAGGAGTATCAGTGTGTGGGGAAGGGGTTTCAGTGTGTGCGGAAGGGTTTTCAGTGTGTGGGGAAGGTGTTTCAGTGTGTGGGGAAGGGGTTTCAGTGTGTGGGAAGGTGTTTCAGTGTGTGGGGAAGGGTTTCAGTGTGTGGGGAAGGGGTATCAGTGTGTGGGGAAGGTGTTTCAGTGTATGGGGAAGGTATTTCAGTGTTCGGGGAAGGGATTTCAGTGTGTGGGGAAGGTGTTTCAGTGCGTGGGGAAGGTGTATCAGTGTGTGGGCAAGGGGTTTCAGTGTGTGGGGAAGTGGTTCAGTGTGTGGGGAAGGGTTACAGTGTGTGGGGAAGGGGTTTCAGTGTGTGGGGAAGGGGTTTCAGTGTGTGGGGAAGGGGATTCAGTGAGTGGGGAAGGGGTTTCAGTGTGTGGGGAAGGTGTTTCAGACCGTGTGGAAGGGGTTTCAGAGTGTAGGGAAGGGGTTTCAGTGTGTGGGGAATGTGTTTCAGTGTGTTTGGAAGGGTTTGAGTGTGTTGGGAATGTGTGTCAGTGAGTGGTGAATGGGTTTCAGTGTTTGGTGAAGGGATTCAGTGTGTGGGGAAGGAGTGTCAGTGTGTGGGGAAGGTGTTTCAGTGTGTGGGGATGTGTTGCAATGTGTGGGGAAGGTGTTTCAGTGTGTGCTGAAGGGGTTTTTGTGTGTGCGGAAGGGGTTTCAGTCTGTGGGGAATTGGTTCAGTGTGTGGGGAAGGGTTTCAGTGTGTGGGGAGGGGTTTCAATGTGTGGGGAAGGGGTTTCAGTGTGTGGGGAAGGGTTTCAAAGTGTGCGGAAGGGGTTTCAGCGTGCGGCGAAGGGTTTCAGTGTGTGGGGAAGGTGTTTCAGTGTGTGCGGAAGGGTTTTCAGTGTGTGGCAAAGGTGTTTCAGTGTGTGGGGAAGTGTTACAGTGTGTGGGGAAGGGGTTTCAGTGTGTGGGGAAGGTGTTTCAGTGTGTGGGAAGGGTTTCAGTGTGTGGGGAAGGGGTATCAGTGTGTGGGGAAGGTGTTTCAGGTGTGTGGGGAAGGTATTTCAGTGTTCGGGGAAGGGATTGCATTGTGTGGGGAAGGTGTTTCAGTGCGTGGGGAAGCTGTATCAGTGTGTGGGGAAGGGGTTTCAGTGTGTGGGGAAGGGGTTTCAGTGTGCGGGGAAGGTGTTTCATTGTGCACGGAAGGGGTTTCAGTTTGTGAGGAAGGGGATTCAGTGTGTGGGGCAGGTGTTTCATTGTGTGGGTAAGGTGTTTCATTGTGTGTGGAAGGGTATTAAGTGTGTGGGGAAGGGGTTTCAGTGTGTGGGGAGGGTGTTTCAGTGTGTGGGGAAGGGTTTAACTGTGTGCAGAAGGTGTTTAATGTGTGGGGAGGTGTTTCAGTGTGTGGGGAAAGGGTTTCAGTATGTGGGGAAGGGGTTTCAGTGTGTGGGGAATGGTTTCAGTGTGTGCAGAAGGGTTTCAGTGTGTGGGTAAGGGGTTTCAGTGTGTGGAGAAGGGGTTTCAGTGTGTCGGGAAGTGTTTCAGTGTGTGGGGAAGGGGCTTCTGTGTGTGGGGAAGGGGTTTCAGTGTGTGGGGAAGTGGTTCAGTGTGTGGGGAAGGGTTACAGTGTGTGGGGAAGGGGTTTCAGTGTGTGGGGAAGGGGTCTCAGTGTGTGGGAAAGGGTTTCAGTGTGGGTGGAAGTGGTTTCAGTGTGTGGGAAGGGTTTCATTGTGTGGGGAAGGTGTTTCAGTGTGTGTGGCAGGGGTTTCAGTGTGTGGGGAAGGGTTTCAGTGTGTGGGGAATGTGTTTCAGTGCGTGGGGATGGGTTTCAGTGTGGCGCGGTGGTTTTCTGTGTGTGGGGAGGGTTTCAATGTGTGGGGAAGGGGTTTCAGTGTGTGGGGAAGGGTTTTAAAGTGTGCGGAAGGGGTTTCAGTGGTTGGCGAAGGGTTTCAGTGTGTGGGGAAGGTGTTTCAGTGTGTGCGGAAGGTTTTCAATGTGTGGGGAAGGGGTTTCAGTGTGTGGGGAAGGTGTTTCAGTGTGTGGGGAAGGGTTTCAGTGTGTGGGGAAGGGGTATCAGTGTGTGGGGAAGGTGTTTCAGTGTGTGGGGAAGGTATTTCAGTGTTCGGGGAAGGGACTTCAGTGTGTGGGGAAGGTGTTTCAGTGCGTGGGGAAGGTGTATCAGTGTGTGGGGAAGGGGTTTCAGTGTGTGGGGAAGGGGTTTCAGTGTGTGGGGAAGGTGTTTCATTATGCGCAGTAGGGGTTTCAGTTTGTGGGGAAGGGGATTCAGTGTGTGGGGAAGGGGTTTCAGTGTGTGGGGAGGGGGTTACAGTGTGTGGGGAAGGGTTTAACTGTGTGCAGAAGGTGTTTCAGTGTGTGGGGAAGGTGTTTCAGTGTGTGGGGAAAGGGTTTCCGTGTGTGGGGAAGGGGTTTTAGTGTGTTGGAAGGGGTTTCAGTGTGTCGGGAAGGGTTTCAGTGTGTGGGGAAGGGGCTTCTGTGTGTGGGGAAGGGGTTTCAGTGTGTGGGGAAGTGGTTCAGTGTGTGGGGAAGGGATACAGTGTGTGGGGAAGGGGTTTCAGTGTGTGGGAAGGGTTTTCAGTGTGTGGGAAAGGGTTTCAGTGTGGGTGGAAGGGGTTTCAGTGTGTGGGGAAGGGTTTCAGTGTGTGGGGAAGGTGTTTCAGTGCGTGGGGAATTTGTTACAGTGTGTAGGGAATGGGTTTCAGTGTGTGGGGAAGTTGTTACAGTGTGTGGGGAAGGGGTTTCAGTGTGTGGGGAGGTGTTTCAGTGTGTGGGGAAGGGTTTCAGTGTGTGTGGAAGGGGTATCAGTGCGTGGGGAAGGTGTTTCAGTGTGTGGGGAAGGTATTTCAGTGTTCGGGGAAGGGATTTCAGTGCGTGGGGAAGGTGTTTCAGTGCGTGGGGAAGGTGTATCAGTGTGTGCGGAAGGGGTTTCAGTGTGTGGGGAAGGGGTTTCAGTGTGCGGGGAAGGTGTTTCATTGTGCGCGGAAGGGGTTTCAGTTTGTGGGGAAGGGGATTCAGTGTGTGGGGCAGGTGTTTCATTGTGTGGGTAAGGTGTTGCATTGTGTGTGGAAGGGTATTAAGTGTGTGGGGAAGGGGTTTCAGTGTGTGGGGAGGGTGTTTCAGTGTGTGGGGAAGGGTTTAACTGTGTGCAGAAGGTGTTTAATGTGTGGGGAAGGTGTTTCAGTGTGTGGGGAAAGGGTTTCAGTATGTGGGGAAGGGGTTTCAGTGTGTGGGGAATGGTTTCAGTGTGTGCAGAAGGGTTTCAGTGTGTGGGTAAGGGGTTTCAGTGTGTGGAGAAGGGGTTTCAGTGTGTCGGGAAGTGTTTCAGTGTGTGGGGAAGGGGCTTCTGTGTGTGGGGAAGGGGTTTCAGTGTGTGGGGAAGTGGTTCAGTGTGTGGGGAAGGGTTACAGTGTGTGGGGAAGGGGTTTCAGTGTGTGGGGAAGGGGTCTCAGTGTGTGGGAAAGGGCTTCAGTGTGGGTGGAAGTGGTTTCAGTGTGTGGGGAAGGGTTTCATTGTGTGGGGAAGGTGTTTCAGTGTGTGTGGCAGGGGTTTCAGTGTGTGGGGAAGGGTTTCAGTGTGTGGGGAATGTGTTTCAGTGTGTGGGGATGGGTTTCAGTGTGCGCGGGTGGTTTTCTGTGTGTGGGGAGGGGTTTCAATGTGTGGGGAAGGGGTTTCAGCGTGTGGGGAAGGGTTTTAAAGTGTGCGGAAGGGGTTTCAGTGGTTGGCGAAGGGTTTCAGTGTGTGGGGAAGGTGTTTCAGTGTGTGCGGAAGGGTTTTCAATGTGTGGGGAAGGTGTTTCAATGTGTGGGGAAGGTGTTTCAGTGTGTGGGGAAGGGTTTCAGTGTGTGGGGAAGGGGTATCAGTGTGTGGGGAAGGTGTTTCAGTGTGTGGGGAAGGTATTTCAGTGTTCGGGGAAGGGACTTCAGTGTGTGGGGAAGGTGTTTCAGTGCGTGGGGAAGGTGTATCAGTGTGTGGGGAAGGGGTTTCAGTGTGTGGGGAAGGGGTTTCAGTGTGCGGGGAAGGTGTTTCATTGTGCACGGAAGGGGTTTCAGTTTGTGAGGAAGGGGATTCAGTGTGTGGGGCAGGTGTTTCATTGTGTGGGTAAGGTGTTTCATTGTGTGTGGAAGGGTATTAAGAATGTGGGGAAGGGGTTTCAGTGTGTGGGGAGGGTGTTTCAGTGCGTGGGGAAGGTGTATCAGTGTGTGGGGAAGGGGTTTCAGTGTGTGGGGAAGGGGTTTCAGTGTGTGGGGAAGGTGTTTCATTATGCGCAGAAGGGGTTTCAGTTTGTGGGGAAGGGGATTCAGTGTGTGGGGCAGGTGTTTCATTGTGTGGGGAAGGTGTTTAATTGTGTACGGAAGGGTATTAAGTGTGTGGGGAAGGGGTTTCAGTGTGTGGGGAGGGGGTTTCAGTGTGTGGGGAAGGGTTTAACTGTGTGCAGAAGGTGTTTCAGTGTGTGGGGAAGGTGTTTCAGTGTGTTGGGAAAGGGTTTCCGTGTGTGGGGAAGGGGTTTTAGTGTGTGGGGAAGGGGTTTCAGTGTGTCGGGAAGGGTTTCAGTGTGTGGGGAAGGGGCTTCTGTGTGTGGGGAAGGGGTTTCAGTGTGTGGGGAAGTGGTTCAGTGTGTGGGGAAGGGATACAGTGTGTGGGGAAGGGGTTTCAGTGTGTGGGGAAGGGTTTGCAGTGTGTGGGAAAGGGTTTCAGTGTGGGTGGAAGGGGTTTCAGTGTGTGGGGAAGGGTTTCACTGTGTGGGGAAGGTGTTTCAGTGTGTGGGGAAGTTGTTACAGTGTGTAGGGAATGGGTTTCAGTGTGTGGGGAAGTTGTTACAGTGTGTGGGGAAGGGGTTTCAGTGTGTGGGGAAGGTGTTTCAGTGTGTGGGGAAGGGTTTCAGTGTGTGTGGAAGGGGTATCAGTGCGTGGGGAAGGTGTTTCAGTGTGTGGGGAAGGTATTTCAGTGTTCGGGGAAGGGATTTCAGTGCGTGGGGAAGGTGTTTCAGTGCGTGGGGAAGGTGTATCAGTGTGTGCGGAAGGGGTTTCTGTGTGTGGGGAAGGGGTTTCAGTGTGTGGGGAAGGTGCTTCATTGTGCGCGGAAGGGGTTTCAGTTTGTGGGGAAGGGGTTTCAGTTTGTGGGGCAGGTGTTTCATTGTGTGGGGAAGGTGTTTCATTGTGTGCGGAAGGGTATTAAGTGTGTGGGGAAGCGGTTTCAGTGTGTGGGGAGGGGGTTTCAGTGTGTGTGGAAGGGTTTAACTGTGTGCAGAAGGTGTTTCAGTGTGTGGGGAAGGTGTTTCAGTGTGTGGGGAAAGGGTTTCAGTATGTGTGGAAGGGGTTTCAGTGTGTGGGGAAGTGTTTCAGTGTGTGGGGAAGGGTTACAGTGTATGGGGAAGGAGTATCAGTGTGTGGGGAAGGGGTTTCAGTGTGTGCGGAAGGGTTTTCAGTGTGTGGGGAAGGTGTTTCAGTGTGTGGGGAAGGGGTTTCAGTGTGTGGGGAAGGTGTTTCAGTGTGTGGGGAAGGGTTTCAGTGTGTGGGGAAGGGGTATCAGTGTGTGGGGAAGGTGTTTCAGTGTGTGGGGAAGGTATTTCAGTGTTCGGGGAAGGGATTTCAGTGTGTGGGGAAGGTGTTTCAGTGCGTGGGGAAGGTGTATCAGTGTGTGGGCAAGGGGTTTCAGTGTGTGGGGAAGTGGTTCAGTGTGTGGGGAAGGGTTACAGTGTGTGGGGAAGGGGTTTCAGTGTGTGGGGAAGGGGTTTCAGTGTGTGGGGAAGGGGATTCAGTGAGTGGGGAAGGGGTTTCAGTGTGTGGGGAAGGTGTTTCAGACCGCGTGGAAGGGGTTTCAGAGTGTAGGGAAGGGGTTTCAGTGTGTGGGGAATGTGTTTCAGTGTGTTTGGAAGGGTTTGAGTGTGTTGGGAATGTGTGTCAGTGAGTGGTGAATGGGTTTCAGTGTTTGGTGAAGGGATTCAGTGTGTGGGGAAGGAGTGTCAGTGTGTGGGGAAGGTGTTTCAGTGTGTGGGGATGTGTTGCAATGTGTGGGGAAGGTGTTTCAGTGTGTGCTGAAGGGGTTTTTGTGTGTGCGGAAGGGGTTTCAGTCTGTGGGGAATTGGTTCAGTGTGTGGGGAAGGGTTTCAGTGTGTGGGGAGGGGTTTCAATGTGTGGGGAAGGGGTTTCAGTGTGTGGGGAAGGGTTTCAAAGTGTGCGGAAGGGGTTTCAGCGTGCGGCGAAGGGTTTCAGTGTGTGGGGAAGGTATTTCAGTGTGTGCGGAAGGGTTTTCAGTGTGTGGCAAAGGTGTTTCAGTGTGTGGGGAAGTTGTTACAGTGTGTGGGGAAGGGGTTTCAGTGTGTGGGGAAGGTGTTTCAGTGTGTGGGGAAGGGTTTCAGTGTGTGGGGAAGGGGTATCAGTGTGTGGGGAAGGTGTTTCAGTGTGTGGGAAGGTATTTCAGTGTTCGGGGAAGGGATTGCATTGTGTGGGGAAGGTGTTTCAGTGCGTGGGGAAGCTGTATCAGTGTGTGGGGAAGGGGTTTCAGTGTGTGGGGAAGGGGTTTCAGTGTGCGGGGAAGGTGTTTCATTGTGCACGGAAGGGGTTTCAGTTTGTGAGGAAGGGGATTCAGTGTGTGGGGCAGGTGTTTCATTGTGTGGGTAAGGTGTTTCATTGTGTGTGGAAGGGTATTAAGTGTGTGGGGAAGGGGTTTCAGTGTGTGGGGAGGGTGTTTCAGTGTGTGGGGAAGGGTTTAACTGTGTGCAGAAGGTGTTTAATGTGTGGGGAAGGTGTTTCAGTGTGTGGGGAAAGGGTTTCAGTATGTGGGGAAGGGGTTTCAGTGTGTGGGAATGGTTTCAGTGTGTGCAGAAGGGTTTCAGTGTGTGGGTAAGGGGTTTCAGTGTGTGGAGAAGGGGTTTCAGTGTGTCGGGAAGTGTTTCAGTGTGTGGGGAAGGGGCTTCTGTGTGTGGGGAAGGGGTTTCAGTGTGTGGGGAAGTGGTTCAGTGTGTGGGGAAGGGTTACAGTGTGTGGGGAAGGGGTTTCAGTGTGTGGGGAAGGGGTCTCAGTGTGTGGGAAAGGGTTTCAGTGTGGGTGGAAGTGGTTTCAGTGTGTGGGGAAGGGTTTCATTGTGTGGGGAAGGTGTTTCAGTGTGTGTGGCAGGGGTTTCAGTGTGTGGGGAAGGGTTTCAGTGTGTGGGGAATGTGTTTCAGTGCGTGGGGATGGGTTTCAGTGTGCGCGGGTGGTTTTCTGTGTGTGGGGAGGGGTTTCAATGTGTGGGGAAGGGGTTTCAGTGTGTGGGGAAGGGTTTTAAAGTGTGCGGAAGGGGTTTCAGTGGTTGGCGAAGGGTTTCATTGTGTGGGGAAGGTGTTTCAGTGTGTGCGGAAGGGTTTTCAATGTGTGGGGAAGGGGTTTCAGTGTGTGGGGAAGGTGTTTCAGTGTGTGGGGAAGGGTTTCAGTGTGTGGGGAAGGGGTATCAGTGTGTGGGGAAGGTGTTTCAGTGTGTGGGGAAGGTATTTCAGTGTTCGGGGAAGGGACTTCAGTGTGTGGGGAAGGTGTTTCAGTGCGTGGGGAAGGTGTATCAGTGTGTGGGGAAGGGGTCTCAGTGTGTGGGGAAGGGGTTTCAGTGTGTGGGGAAGGTGTTTCATTATGCGCAGAAGGGGTTTCAGTTTGTGGGGAAGGGGATTCAGTGTGTGGGGAAGGGGTTTCAGTGTGTGGGGAGGGGGTTACAGTGTGTGGGGAAGGGTTTAACTGTGTGCAGAAGGTGTTTCAGTGTGTGGGGAAGGTGTTTCAGTGTGTGGGGAAAGGGTTTCCGTGTGTGGGGAAGGGGTTTTAGTGTGTTGGGAAGGGGTTTCAGTGTGTCGGGAAGGGTTTCAGTGTGTGGGGAAGGGGCTTCTGTGTGTGGGGAAGGGGTTTCAGTGTGTGGGGAAGTGGTTCAGTGTGTGGGGAAGGGATACAGTGTGTGGGGAAGGGGTTTCAGTGTGTGGGGAAGGGTTTTCAGTGTGTGGGAAAGGGTTTCAGTGTGGGTGGAAGGGGTTTCAGTGTGTGGGGAAGGGTTTCAGTGTGTGGGGAAGGTGTTTCAGTGCGTGGGGAATTTGTTACAGTGTGTAGGGAATGGGTTTCAGTGTGTGGGGAAGTTGTTACAGTGTGTGGGGAAGGGGTTTCAGTGTGTGGGGAAGGTGTTTCAGTGTGTGGGGAAGGGTTTCAGGGTGTGTGGAAGGGGTATCAGTGCGTGGGGAAGGTGTTTCAGTGTGTGGGGAAGGTATTTCAGTGTTCGGGGAAGGGATTTCAGTGCGTGGGGAAGGTGTTTCAGTGCGTGGGGAAGGTGTATCAGTGTGTGCGGAAGGGGTTTCTGTGTGTGGGGAAGGGGTTTCAGTGTGTGGGGAAGGTGCTTCATTGTGCGCGGAAGGGGTTTCAGTTTGTGGGGAAGGGGTTTCAGTGTGTGGGGAAAGGGTTTCAGTATGTGGGGAAGGGGTTTCAGTGTGTGGGGAATGGTTTCAGTGTGTGCAGAAGGGTTTCAGTGTGTGGGTAAGGGGTTTCAGTGTGTGGAGAAGGGGTTTCAGTGTGTCGGGAAGTGTTTCAGTGTGTGGGGAAGGGGCTTCTGTGTGTGGGGAAGGGGTTTCAGTGTGTGGGGAAGTGGTTCAGTGTGTGGGGAAGGGTTACAGTGTGTGGGGAAGGGGTTTCAGTGTGTGGGGAAGGGGTCTCAGTGTGTGGGAAAGGGCTTCAGTGTGGGTGGAAGTGGTTTCAGTGTGTGGGGAAGGGTTTCATTGTGTGGGGAAGGTGTTTCAGTGTGTGTGGCAGGGGTTTCAGTGTGTGGGGAAGGGTTTCAGTGTGTGGGGAATGTGTTTCAGTGCGTGGGGATGGGTTTCAGTGTGCGCGGGTGGTTTTCTGTGTGTGGGGAGGGGTTTCAATGTGTGGGGAAGGGGTTTCAGTGTGTGGGGAAGGGTTTTAAAGTGTGCGGAAGGGGTTTCAGTGGTTGGCGAAGGGTTTCATTGTGTGGGGAAGGTGTTTCAGTGTGTGCGGAAGGGTTTTCAATGTGTGGGGAAGGGGTTTCAGTGTGTGGGGAAGGTGTTTCAGTGTGTGGGGAAGGGTTTCAGTGTGTGGGGAAGGGGTATCAGTGTGTGGGGAAGGTGTTTCAGTGTGTGGGGAAGGTATTTCAGTGTTCGGGGAAGGGACTTCAGTGTGTGGGGAAGGTGTTTCAGTGCGTGGGGAAGGTGTATCAGTGTGTGGGGAAGGGGTCTCAGTGTGTGGGGAAGGGGTTTCAGTGTGTGGGGAAGGTGTTTCATTATGCGCAGAAGGGGTTTCAGTTTGTGGGGAAGGGGATTCAGTGTGTGGGGAAGGGGTTTCAGTGTGTGGGGAGGGGGTTACAGTGTGTGGGGAAGGGTTTAACTGTGTGCAGAAGGTGTTTCAGTGTGTGGGGAAGGTGTTTCAGTGTGTGGGGAAAGGGTTTCCGTGTGTGGGGAAGGGGTTTTAGTGTGTTGGGAAGGGGTTTCAGTGTGTCGGGAAGGGTTTCAGTGTGTGGGGAAGGGGCTTCTGTGTGTGGGGAAGGGGTTTCAGTGTGTGGGGAAGTGGTTCAGTGTGTGGGGAAGGGATACAGTGTGTGGGGAAGGGGTTTCAGTGTGTGGGGAAGGGTTTTCAGTGTGTGGGAAAGGGTTTCAGTGTGGGTGGAAGGGGTTTCAGTGTGTGGGGAAGGGTTTCAGTGTGTGGGGAAGGTGTTTCAGTGCGTGGGGAATTTGTTACAGTGTGTAGGGAATGGGTTTCAGTGTGTGGGGAAGTTGTTACAGTGTGTGGGGAAGGGGTTTCAGTGTGTGGGGAAGGTGTTTCAGTGTGTGGGGAAGGGTTTCAGGGTGTGTGGAAGGGTATCAGTGCGTGGGGAAGGTGTTTCAGTGTGTGGGGAAGGTATTTCAGTGTTCGGGGAAGGGATTTCAGTGCGTGGGGAAGGTGTTTCAGTGCGTGGGGAAGGTGTATCAGTGTGTGCGGAAGGGGTTTCTGTGTGTGGGGAAGGGGTTTCAGTGTGTGGGGAAGGTGCTTCATTGTGCGCGGAAGGGGTTTCAGTTTGTGGGGAAGGGGTTTCAGTTTGTGGGGCAGGTGTTTCATTGTGTGCGGAAGGGTATTAAGTGTGTGGGGAAGGGGTTTCAGTGTGTGGGGAGGGGGTTTCAGTGTGTGGGGAAGGGTTTAACTGTGTGCAGAAGGTGTTTCAGTGTGTGGGGAAGGTGTTTCAGTGTGTGGGGAAAGGGTTTCAGTATGTGGGGAAGGGGTTTCAGTGTGTGGGGAATGGTTTCATTGTGTGCGGAAGGGTTTCAGTGTGTGGGGAAGGGGTTTCAGTGTGTGGGGGAGGGGTTTCAGTGTGTCGGCAAGGGTTTCAGTGTGTTGGGAAGGGTCTTCTGTGTGTGGGGAAGGGGTTTCAGTGTGTGGGGAAGTGTTTCAGTGTGTGGGGAAGGGTTACAGTGTATGGGGAAGGAGTATCAGTGTGTGGGGAAGGCGTTTCAGTGTGTGGGAAAGGGTTTCAGTGTGGGTGGATTGGGTTTCAGTGTGTGGGGAAGGGTTTCAGTGTGTGGGGAAGGTGTTTCAGTGTGTGCGGAAGGGGTTTCAGTGTGTGGGGAAGGGTTTCAGTGTGTGGGGAAGGTGTTTCAGTGTGTGGGGATGGGTTTCAGTGTGTGGGGATTGTTTTCAGTTTGCGGGAATGGGTTTTAGTGTGTGCGGAAGGAGTTTCAGTGTGTGGGGAAGGTGTTTCAGTTTGTGGGGAATTGTTTCAGTGTGTGCGGAAGGGGTTTCAGTGTGTGGGGAAGGGTTTCAGTGTATGGGCAAGGTGTTTCAGAGTGTGGGGATGGGTTTCAGTGTGTGGGGATGGGTTTCAGTGTGTGGGGAAGGTGTTTCAGTTTGTGGGGAAGGGGTTTCAGTGTGTGGTGAAGGGTTTCAGTGTTTTGGGATGGGATTTCAGTTTGTGGGGAAGGTGTTTCAGTGTGTGGGGAAGGGGTTACTGTGTGTGGGGAAGGCGTTTCAGTGTGTGGGGAAGTGGTTCAGTGTGTGTGGAAGGGTTACAGTGTGTGGGGAAGGGGTTTCAGTGTGTGGGGAAGGGGTCTCAGTGTGTGGGAAAGGGTTTCAGTGTGGGTGGAAGTGGTTTCAGTGTGTGGGGAAGGGTTTCATTGTGTGGGGAAGGTGTTTCAGTGTGTGTGGCAGGGGTTTCAGTGTGTGGGGAAGGGTTTCAGTGTGTGGGGAATGTGTTTCAGTGTGTGGGGATGGGTTTCAGTGTGCGCGGGTGGTTTTCTGTGTGTGGGGAGGGGTTTCAATGTGTGGGGAAGGGGTTTCAGTGTGTGGGGAAGGGTTTTAAAGTGTGCGGAAGGGGTTTCAGTGGTTGGCGAAGGGTTTCAGTGTGTGGGGAAGGTGTTTCAGTGTGTGCGGAAGGGTTTTCAATGTGTGCGGAAGGGGTTTCAGTGTGTGGGGAAGGTGTTTCAGTGTGTGGGGAAGGGTTTCAGTGTGTGGGGAAGGGGTATCAGTGTGTGGGGAAGGTGTTTCAGTGTGTGGGGAAGGTATTTCAGTGTTCGGGGAAGGGACTTCAGTGTGTGGGGAAGGTGTTTCAGTGCGTGGGGAAGGTGTATCAGTGTGTGGGGAAGGGGTTTCAGTGTGTGGGGAAGGGGTTTCAGTGTGTGGGGAAGGTGTTTCATTATGCGCAGAAGGGGTTTCAGTTTGTGGGGAAGGGGATTCAGTGTGTGGGGCAGGTGTTTCATTGTGTGGGGAAGGTGTTTAATTGTGTACGGAAGGGTATTAAGTGTGTGGGGAAGGGGTTTCAGTGTGTGGGGAGGGGGTTTCAGTGTGTGGGGAAGGGTTTAACTGTGTGCAGAAGGTGTTTCAGTGTGTGGGGAAGGTGTTGCAGTCTGTGGGGAAAGGGTTTCCGTGTGTGGGGAAGGGGTTTTAGTGTGTTGGGAAGGGGTTTCAGTGTGTCGGGAAGGGTTTCAGTGTGTGGGGAAGGGGCTTCTGTGTGTGGGGAAGGGGTTTCAGTGTGTGGGGAAGTGGTTCAGTGTGTGGGGAAGGGATACAGTGTGTGGGGAAGGGGTTTCAGTGTGTGGGGAAGGGTTTTCAGTGTGTGGGAAAGGGTTTCAGTGTGGGTGGAAGGGGTTTCAGTGTGTGTGGAAGGGTTTCAGTGTGTGGGGAAGGTGTTTCAGTGTGTGGGGAAGTTGTTACAGTGTGTAGGGAATGGGTTTCAGTGTGTGGGGAAGTTGTTACAGTGTGTGGGGAAGGGGTTTCAGTGTGTGGGGAAGGTGTTTCAGTGTGTGGGGAAGGGTTTCAGTGTGTGTGGAAGGGGTATCAGTGCGTGGGGAAGGTGTTTCAGTGTGTGGGGAAGGTATTTCAGTGTTCGGGGAAGGGATTTCAGTGCGTGGGGAAGGTGTTTCAGTGCGTGGGGAAGGTGTATCAGTGTGTGCGGAAGGGGTTTCTGTGTGTGGGGAAGGGGTTTCAGTGTGTGGGGAAGGTGCTTCATTGTGCGCGGAAGGGGTTACAGTTTTTGGGGAAGGGGTTTCAGTTTGTGGGGCAGGTGTTTCATTGTGTGGGGAAGGTGTTTCATTGTGTGCGGAAGGGTATTAAGTGTGTGGGGAAGGGGTTTCAGTGTGTGGGGAAGGGTTTAACTGTGTGCAGAAGGTGTTTCAGTGTGTGGGGAAGGTGTTTCAGTGTGTGGGGAAAGGGTTTCAGTATGTGGGGAAGGGGTTTCAGTGTGTGGGGAATGGTTTCATTGTGTGCGGAAGGGTTTCAGTGTGTGGGGAAGGGGTTTCAGTGTGTGGGGGAGGGGTTTCAGTGTGTCGGCAAGGGTTTCAGTGTGTTGGGAAGGGTCTTCTGTGTGTGGTGAGGGGTTTCAGTGTGTGGGGAAGTGTTTCAGTGTGTGGGGAAGGGTTACAGTGTATGGGGAAGGAGTATCAGTGTGTGGGGAAGGGGTTTCAGTGTGTGGGAAAGGGTTTCAGTGTGGGTGGAAGGGGTTTCAGTGTGTGGGGAAGGGTTTCAGTGTGTGGGGAAGGTGTTTCAGTGTGTGCGGAAGGGGTTTCAGTGTGTGGGGAAGGGTTTCAGTGTGTGGGGAAGGTGTTTCAGTGTGTGGGGATGGGTTTCAGTGTGTGGGGATTGTTTTCAGTTTGCGGGAATGGGTTTTAGTGTGTGCGGAAGGAGTTTCAGTGTGTGGGGAAGGTGTTTCAGTTTGTGGGGAATTGTTTCAGTGTGTGCGGAAGGGGTTTCAGTGTGTGGGGAAGGGTTTCAGTGTGTGGGCAAGGTGTTTCAGAGTGTGGGGATGGGTTTCAGTGTGTGGGGATGGGTTTCAGTGTGTGGGGAAGGTGTTTCAGTGTGTGGGGAAGGTGTTTCAGTTTGTGGGGAAGGGGTTTCAGTGTGTGGTGAAGGGTTTCAGTGTTTTGGGATGGGATTTCAGTTTGTGGGGAAGGTGTTTCAGTGTGTGGGGAAGGGGTTACTGTGTGTGGGGAAGGCGTTTCAGTGTGTAGGGAAGGGTTTCAGTGTGTGTGGAAGGGGTATCAGTGTGTGGGGAATGTGTTTCAGTGTGTGGGGAAGGTATTTCTGTGTTCGGGGAAGGGTTTTCAGTGTGTGGGGAAGGTGTTTCAGTGCGTGGGGAAGGTGTATCAGTGTGTAGGGAAGGGGTTTCTCTGTGTGGGGAAGGTGCTTCATTGTGCGCGGAAGGGGTTTCAGTTTGTGGGGAAGGGGATTCAGTTTGTGGGGCAGGTGTTTCATTGTGTGGGGAAGGTGTTTAATTGTGTGCGGAAGGGTATTAAGTGTGTGGGGCAGGGGTTTCAGTGTGTGGGGAGGGGGTTTCAGTGTGTGGGGAAGGGTTTAACTGTGTGCAGAAGGTGTTTCAGTGAGTGGGGAAGGTGTTTCAGTGTGTGGGGAAAGGGTTTCAGTATGTGTGGAAGGGGTTTCAATGTGTGGGGAATGGTTTCATTGTGTGCGGAAGGGTTTCAGTGTGTCGGGAAGGGGTTTCAGTGTGAGGGGGAGGGGTTTCAGTGTGTCGGGAATGGTTTCAGTGTGTGGGGAAGGGGCTTCTGTGTGTGGGGAAGGGGTTTCAGTGTGTGGGGAAGTGGTTCAGTGTGTGGGGAAGCGTTACAGTGTATGGGGAAGGGGTATCAGTGTGTGGGGAAGGGGTTTCAGTGTGTGGGAAAGGGTTTCAGTGTGGGTGGAAGGGGTTTCAGTGTGTGGGGAAGGGTTTCAGTGTGTGGGGAAGGTGTTTCAGTGTGTGCGGAAGGGGTTTCAGTGTGTGGGGAAGGGTTTCAGTGTGTGGGGAAGGTGTTTCGGTGTGT
Source organism: Heterodontus francisci (assembly GCF_036365525.1). Taxonomy (NCBI): domain Eukaryota; kingdom Metazoa; phylum Chordata; class Chondrichthyes; order Heterodontiformes; family Heterodontidae; genus Heterodontus; species Heterodontus francisci. Next base: position 9,766,992 of record NW_027140221.1, on the reverse strand, counting down.
GGGGATGGGTCTCAATGTGTGGGGATGGTTTTCAGTGTGTGGGGATGGGTTTCAGTGTGTGGGGAAGTGTTTCAGTGTGTGGGGATGGGTTTCAGTGTGTGGGGAAGGTGTTTCAGTGTGTGGGGAACGTGTTTCAGTTTGTGGGGATGTTTTCCAGTGTGTGTGGAAGGGTTTCAGTGTGTGGGGAAGGTGTTTCTGTAGTGGGAATGGGTTTCAGTGTGTGGGGAAGGGGTTTCAGTGTGCGGGGAAGGTGTTTCGGTGTGTGGGGAAGGGTTTCAGTGTGTGTGGAAGGGGTATCAGTGTGTGGGGAAGGTGTTTCAGTGTGTGGGGAAGGTATTTCAGTGTTCGGGGAAGGGATTTCAGTGTGTGGGGAAGGTGTTTCAGTGCGTGGGGAAGGTGTATCAGTGTGTGGGGAAGGGGTTTCAGTGTGTGGGGAAGGGGTTTCAGTGTGTGGGGAAGGTGTTTCAGTGTGTGGGGAAGGGGTATCAGTGTTTGGGGAAGATGTTTTTCAGTGTGTGGGGAAGGGGTTTCAGTTTGTGGGGAAGGTGTTTCAGTGTGTGGGGAAGGGGTTTCAGAGTGTGGGTAATGGTTTCAGTGCGTGGGGAAGGGCTTTCAGTGTGTGGGGAACGGGTTTCATAGTGTGGGGAAGGGTTTCAGAATGGGGGGAATGGGTTTCAGTGTGCGGGGAAGGGGTTTAAGTATGTGGGGAAGGGGTTTCAGCGTGTGGGGATGTGTTTCAGTGTCTGAGGAAGGGGTTTCAGTGTGTGGGGAAGTGGTTTCAGTGTGGGGGAAGGGTTTCACTGTGTGCAGAAGGGGTTTCAGTGTGTGGGGAAGGCGTTTCAGTGTGTGATGAAGGTGTTTCAGTATGTGAGTATGTGGTTTCAGTGTGTGGGGAAGGGCTTTCAGTCTGTGGGGAAGGTGATTCAGTGTGTGCGGAAGGGATTTCAGTGAGTGCGGAAGGCGTTTCAGTGTGTGGGGAAGGGGTTTCAGTGTGCGGGGAAGGGGTTTCAGTGTGTGGGGAATGTGTTTCAGTGTGTTTGGAAGGGTTTAATGTGTGGGGATGTGTTTCACTGTGTGGGGAAGGGTTTCAGTGTGTGGGGAAGGTGTTTCAGAGTGTGGGGATGGGTTTCAGTGCATGGGGATGGCTTTCAGTGTGTGGGGAAAGGTTTCAGTGTGTGGGGAAGTGGTTTCAGTGTGTGTGGAAGAGGTTTAAGTGTGTGTGCAAGGGGTTTCAGTGTGTGTGGAAGGGGTTTCAGTGTGTGCGGAAGGGGTTTCAGCATGTGGGGAAGAGGTTTCAGTTTGTGGGGAAGAGGTTTCAGTGTGTGGGGATGGGTTTCGGTGTGAGTGAAAGATTTTTCAGTGTGTGGGGAAGTGGTTTCTGTGTGTGGAGAAGGGTTTCAGTGTGTGGGGAAGCGTTTTAGTATGTGGGGAATGAGCTTCAGTGTGTGTGGAAGGGATTACTGCGTGTGGTGAAGGGGTTTCAGTGTGTGTGGAAGAGGTTTCAGTGTGTGTGGAAGGGTTTTCAGTGTGTGTGGAAGCGGTTTCAGTTTGTGGGGAAGAGGTTTCAGTGTGTGGAGAAGGGTTTCAGTGTGTGGGGAAGGGTTTCAGTATGTGGGGAAAGGGCTTCAGTGTGTGCGGAAGGGGTTTCAGCGTGTGGGCAAGGGGTTTCAGCGTGTGTGGAAAAGGTTTCAGTGTGTGTGGAAGGGTTTTCAGTTTGTGGGGAAGGGGTTTCAGCGTGTTGGGAAGGATTTATCTGTGTGGGGAAGAGGTTTCAGTGTGTGGGGAAGAGGTTTCAGTGTGTGGGGAAGAGGTTTCAGTTTGCGGGGAAGATGTTTCAGTGTGTGGGGAAGGGGTATCAGTGTGTGGGGAAGAGATTACAGTGTGCGGGGATGGGTTTCAGTGTGTGGTTAAGGGGTTTCAGTCTGTGGGGAAGGGGTTTCAGTGTGTGGGGAAGATGTTTCAGTGTGTGGGGAAGGAGTTTCAGTGTGTGGGGAAGTGGTTTCAGTGTGTGGGGAAGAGATTTCAGTGTGTTGGGAAGAGGTTTCAGATTGTGGGGAAGGGGTTTCTGACTGTGGGGAAGTGATTTCGGTTTTGTGGGGAAGAGGTTTCAGTGTGTGGGGAAGGGGTTTCAGTGTGTGGTGAAGGGGATTCAGTGTGTGGGGAAGAGGTTTCAGTGTGCGGGGAAGGGGTTTCAGTGTGTGGGGAAGATGTTTCAGTGTGTTGGGAAGAGGTTTCAGTGCGTGGGGAAGAGGTTTCAGTGTGTGTGGAAGAGGTTTCAGAGCGTGAGGAAGGGGTTTCAGTGTGTGGGGTAGTGGTTTCAGTCTGTGGCGAAGAGGTTTCAGTGCGTGGGAAGGGGTTTAAGTGTGTGGGGAAGGGTTTCAGTGTGTGGGGATGGGTTTCAGTGTGTGGGGAAGGGGTTTCAGTGTGTGGGGAAGAGGTTTCAGTGTGTGGGGATGTGTTTCAGTGTGTGGGGATGGGTTTCAGTGTTTGGGGAAGGGGTTTCAGTGTGTGGGGAAGAGGTTTCAGTGTGTGGGGATGGCTTTCAGTGTGTGGGGAAGTGGTTCAGTCTGTGGCGAAGAGATTTCAGTGCGTGGGAAGAGGTTTCAGTGTGTGGGGATGGGCTTCAGTGTGTGGGGAAGGGGTTTCAGTGTGTGGGGATGCGGTTTCAGTGTGTGGGGATGGGTTTCAGTGTGTGGGGAAGGGGTTTCTGCCACTGGGGAAAAGGTTTCTGTGTGTGGGGAAGAGGATTCAGTCTGTGGGGAAGGGTTTTCAGTGTGTGGATAAGGGGTTTCAGTGTGTGGGGAAGATTTTTCAGTGTGAGGGGAAGAGGTTTTAGTGTGTTGGGAAGTGGTTTCAGTCTGTGGGGAAGGGGTTTCAGTGTGTGGGGAAGAGGTTTCAGTGTGAGGGGAAGGGGTTTCAGTGTGTGGGGAAGGGGTTTCAGTGTGTGGGGAAGATGTTTCAGTGTGTGGAGATGGGTTTCAGTGTGTGGGGAAAGGTATCAGAATGTGGGGAAGAGGTTTCAGTGTGTGTGGAAGAGGTTTAAGTGTGTGTGCAAGGGGTTTCAGTGTGTGTGGAAGGGGTTTCAGTGTGTGGGGAAGAGGTTTCAGTTTGTGGGGAAGAGGTTTCAGTGTGTGGGGATGGGTTTCGGTGTGAGTGAAATATGTTTCAGTGTGTGGGGAAGTGGTTTCAGTGTGTGGAGAAGGGTTTCAGTGTGTGGGGAAGGGGTTTCAGTGTGTGAGGACGGGGTATCAGTGTGTGGGGAATAGGTTTCAGTGTGTGGGGAAGGGTTTCAGTTTGTGGGGAAGTGGTTCAGTCTGTGGCGAAGAGATTTCAGTGCGTGGGAAGAGGTTTCAGTGTGTGGGGATGGGTTTCAGTGTGTGGGGATGGGTTTCAGTGTGTGGGGAAGGGGTTTCAGTGAGTGGTGATGGGCTTCAGTGTGTGGGGAAGGGGTTTCAGTGTGTGGGGAAGAGGTTTATTGTGTGGGGATGGGTTTCAGTGTGTGGGGATGGGGTTTCAGTGTGTGTGGAAGGGGTTTCAGTGTGTGGGGATGCGGTTCCAGAGTGTGGGGATGGGTTTCACTGTGTGGGGAAGAGGATTCAGTGTGTGGGGAAGGGTTTTCAGTGAGTGGATAAGGGGTTTCAGTGTGTGGGGAAGAGTTTTCAGTGTGAGGGGAAGAGGTTTTAGTGTGTTGGGAAGTGGTTTCAGTCTGTGGGGAAGGGGTTTCAGTGTGTGGGGAAGAGGTTTCAGTGTGAGGGGAAGGGGTTTCAGTGTGTGGGGAAGGGGTTTCAGTGTGTGGGGAAGATGTTTCAGTGTGTGGAGATGGGTTTCAGTGTGTGGGGAAAGGTTTCAGAGTGTGGAGAAGAGGTTTCAGTGTGTGTGGAAGAGGTTTAGGTGTGTGTGCAAGGGGTTTCAGTGTGTGCGGAAGGGGTTTCAGTGTGTGGGGAAGAGGTTTCAGTTTGTGGGGAAGAGGTTTCAGTGTGTGGGGATGGGTTTCGGTGTGAGTGAAAGATGTTTCAGTGTGTGGGGAAGTGGTTTCAGTGTGTGGAGAAGGGTTTCAGTGTGTGGGGAAGCGTTTCAGTATGTGGGGAATGAGCTTCAATGTGTGTGGAAGGGATTTCAGCGTGTGGGGAAGGGGTTTCAGTGTTTGTGGAAGAGGTTTCAGTGTGTGTGGAAGGGTTTTCAGTGTGTGTGGAAGCGGTTTCAGTTTGTGGGGAAGAGGTTTCAGTGTGTGGAGAAGGGTTTCAGTGTGTGGGGAATGGTTTCAGTATGTGGGAAAGGGGCTTCAGTGTGTGTGGAAGGGGTTTCAGTGTGTGCGGAATGGGTTTCAGTGAGTGCAGAAGGCGTTTCAGTGTGTGGGGAAGGGGTTTCAGTGTGTGGGGAAGGGGTTTCAGTGTGTGGGGAATGTGTTTCAGTGTGTTTGGAAGGGTTTAATGTGTGGGGATGTGTTTCATTGTGTGGGGAAGGGTTTCAGTGTGTGGGGAAGGTGTTTCAGAGTGTGGGGATGGGTTTCAGTGTATGGGGATGGCTTTCAGTGTGTGGGGAAAGGTTTCAGTGTGTGGGGAAGAGGTTTCAGTGTGTGTGGAAGAGGTTTAAGTGTGTGTGCAAGGGGTTTCAGTGTGTGTGGAAGGGGTTTTAGTGTGTGCGGAAGGGGTTTCAGCGTGTGGGGAAGAGGTTTCAGTTTGTGGGGAAGAGGTTTCAGTGTGTGGGGATGGGTTTCGGTGTGAGTGAAAGATGTTTCAGTGTGTGGGGAAGTGGTTTCAGTGTGTGGAGAAGGGTTTCAGTGTGTGGGGAAGCGTTTCAGTATGTGGGGAATGAGCTTCAGTGTGTGTGGAAGGGATTTCAGCGTGTGGTGAAGGGGTTTCAGTGTGTGTGGAAGAGGTTTCAGTGTGTGTGGAAGGGTTTTCAGTGTGTGTGGAAGCGGTTTCAGTTTGTGGGGAAGAGGTTTCAGTGTGTGGAGAAGGGTTTCAGTGTGTAGGGAAGGGTTTCAGTATGTGGGGAAAGGGCTTCAGTGTGTGCGGAAGGGGTTTCAGCGTGTGGGCAAGGGGTTTCAGTGTGTGTGGAAAAGGTTTCAGTGTGTGTGGAAGGGTTTTCAGTGTGTGGGGAAGGGGTTTCAGCGTGTAGGGAAGGGTTTCTGTGTGTGGGGAAGAGGTTTCAGTGTGTGGGGAAGAGGTTTCAGTGTGTGGGGAAGAGGTTTTAGTTTGCGGGGAAGATGTTTCAGTGTGTGGGGAAGGGGTATCAGTGTGTGGGGAAGAGATTACAGTGTGCGGGGATGGGTTTCAGTGTGTGGTTAAGGGGTTTCAGTCTGTGGGGAATGGGTTTCTGTGTGTGGGGAAGATGTTTCGGTGTGTGGGGAAGTGGTTTCAGTGAGTGGGGAAGAGATTTCAGTGTGTTGGGAAGAGGTTTCAGATTGTGGGGAAGGGGTTTCTGACTGTGGGGAAGTGATTTCGGTTTTGTGGGGAAGAGGTTTCAGTGTGTGGGGAAGGGGTTTCAGTGTGTGGTGAAGGGGTTTCAGTGTGTGGGGATGGGTTTCAGTGTGTGGGGAATGGGTTTCAGTGTGTGGGGAAGAGGTTTCAGTGTGTGGGGATGTGTTTCAGTGTGTGGGGATGGGTTTCAGTGTTTGGGGAAGGGGTTTCAGTGTGTGGTGAAGGGGATTCAGTGTGTGGGGAAGAGGTTTCAGTGTGCGGGAAGGGGTTTCAGTCTGTGGGGAAGATGTTTCAGTGTGTGGGGAAGAGGTTTCAGTGCGTGGGGAAGAGGTTTCAGTGTGTGTGGAAGAGGTTTCAGAGCGTGAGGAAGGGGTTTCAGTGTGTGGGGAAGTGGTTTCAGTCTGTGGCGAAGAGGTTTCAGTGCGTGGGAAGGGGTTTCAGTGTGTGGGGAAGGGTTTCAGTGTGTGGGGATGGGTTTCAGTGTGTGGGGAAGGGGTTTCAGTGTGTGGGGAAGAGGTTTCAGTGTGTGGGGATGTGTTTCAGTGTGTGGGGATGGGTTTCAGTGCTTGGGGAAGGGGTTTCAGTGTGTGGGGAAGAGGTTTCAGTGTGTGGGGATGGGTTTCAGTGTGTGGGGAAGGGGTTTCAGTCTGTGGGGAAGAGGTTTCAGTTTGTGGGGAAGAGGTTTCAGTGTGTGGGGAAGGGGTTTCAGTGTGTGGGGAAGAGGTTTCAGTGTGTGGGGAAGGGGTTTCAGTGTGTGGGGACGGGGTATCAGTGTGTGGGGAATAGGTTTCAGTGTGTGGGGAAGGGTTTCAGTTTGTGGGGAAGTGGTTCAGTCTGTGGCGAAGAGATTTCAGTGCGTGGGAAGAGGTTTCAGTGTGTGGGGTTGGGTTTCAGTGTGTGGGGATGGGTTTCAGTGTGTGGGGAAGGGGTTTCAGTGTGTGGTGATGGGCTTCAGTGTGTGGGGAAGGGGTTTCAGTGTGTCGTGAAGAGGTTTATTGTGTGGGGATGGGTTTCAGTGTGTGGGGATGGTGTTTCAGTGTGTGTGGAAGGGGTTTCAGTGTGTGGGGATGCGGTTCCAGAGTGTGGGGATGGGTTTCAGTGTGTGGGGAAGAGGATTCAGTGTGTGGGGAAGGGTTTTCAGTGTGTGGATAAGGGGTTTCAGTGTGTGGGGAAGAGTTTTCAGTGTGAGGGGAAGAGGTTTTAGTGTGTTGGGAAGTGGTTTCAGTCTGTGGGGAAGGGGTTTCAGTGTGTGGGGAAGAGGTTTCAGTGTGAGGGGAAGGGGTTTCAGTGTGTGGGGAAGGGGTTTCAGTGTGTGGGGAAGATGTTTCAGTGTGTGGAGATGGGTTTCAGTGTGTGGGGAAAGGTTTCAGAGTGTGGGGAAGAGGTTTCAGTGTGTGTGGAAGAGGTTTAAGTGTGTGTGCAAGGGGTTTCAGTGTGTGCGGAAGGGGTTTCAGTGTGTGGGGAAGAGTTTCAGTTTGTGGGGAAGAGGTTTCAATGTGTGGGGATGGGTTTCGGTGTGAGTGAAAGATGTTTCAGTGTGTGGGGAAGTGGTTTCAGTGTGTGGAGAAGGGTTTCAATGTGTGGGGAAGCGTTTCAGTATGTGGGGAATGATCTTCAATGTGTGTGGAAGGGATTTCAGCGTGTGGGGAAGGGGTTTCAGTGTTTGTGGAAGAGGTTTCTGTGTTTGTGGAAGGGTTTTCAGTGTGTGTGGAAGCGGTTTCAGTTTGTGGGGAAGAGGTTTCAGTGTGTGGAGAAGGGTTTCAGTGTGTGGGGAATGGTTTCAGTATGTGGGAAAGGGGCTTCAGTGTGTGTGGAAGGTGATTCAGTGTGTGCGGAAGGGGTTTCAGTGAGTGCGGAAGGCGTTTCAGTGTGTGGGGAAGGGGTTTCAGTGTGTGGGGAAGGGGTTTCAGTGTGTGGGGAATGTGTTTCAGTGTGTTTGGAAGGGTTTAATGTGTGGGGATGTGTTTCATTGTGCGGGGAAGGGTTTCAGTGTGTGGGGAAGGTGTTTCAGAGTGTGGGGATGGATTTCAGTGTATGGGGATGGCTTTCAGTGTGTGGGGAAAGGTTTCAGTGTGTGGGGAAGAGGTTTCAGTGTGTGTGGAAGAGGTTTAAGTGTGTGTGCAAGGGGTTTCAGTGTGTGTGGAAGGGGTTTCAGTGTGTGCGGAAGGGGTTTCAGCGTGTGGGGAAGAGGTTTCAGTTTGTGGGGAAGAGGTTTCAGTGTGTGGGGATGGGTTTCGGTGTGAGTGAAAGATGTTTCAGTGTGTGGGGAAGTGGTTTCAGTGTGTGGAGAAGGGTTTCAGTGTGTGGGGAAGCGTTTCATTATGTGGGGAATGAGCTTCAGTGTGTGTGGAAGGGATTTCAGCGTGTGGTGAAGGGGTTTCAGTGTGTGTGGAAGAGGTTTCAGTGTGTGTGGAAGGGTTTTCAGTGTGTGTGGAAGCGGTTTCAGTTTGTGGGGAAGAGGTTTCAGTGTGTGGAGAAGGGTTTCAGTGTGTGGGGAAGGGTTTCAGTATGTGGAGAAGGGGCTTCAGTGTGTGCGGAAGGGGTTTCAGCGTGTGGGCAAGGGGTTTCAGTGTGTGTGGAAAAGGTTTCAGTGTGTGTGGAAGGGTTTTCAGTGTGTGGGGAAGGGGTTTCAGCTTGCAGGGAAGGGTTTCTGTGTGTGGGGAAGATGTTTCAGTGTGTGGGGAAGAGGTTTCAGTGTGTGGGGAAGAGGTTTTAGTTTGCGGGGATGATGTTTCAGTGTGTGGGGAAGGGGTATCAGTGTGTGGGGAAGAGATTACAGTGTGCGGGGATGGGTTTCAGTGTGTGGTTAAGGGGTTTCAGTCTGTGGGGAATGGGTTTCAGTGTGTGGGGGAGATGTTTCAGTGTGTGGGGAAGGGTTTTCAGTGTGTTGGGAAGAGGTTTCAGATTGTGGGGAAGGGGTTTCTGACTGTGGGGAAGTGATTTCGGTTTTGTGGGGAAGAGGTTTCAGTGTGTGGGGAAGGGGTTTCAGTGTGTGGTGAAGGGGATTCAGTGTGTGGGGAAGAGGTTTCAGTGTGCGGGGAAGGGGTTTCAGTGTGTGGGTAAGATGTTTCAGTGTGTGGGGAAGAGGATTCAGTGCGTGGGGAAGAGGTTTCAGTGTGTGTGGAAGAGGTTTCAGAGCGTGAGGAAGGGGTTTCAGTGTGTGGGGAAGTGGTTTCAGTCTGTGGCGAAGATGTTTCAGTGCGTGGGAAGGGGTTTCAGTGTGTGGGGAAGGGTTTCAGTGTGTGGGGATGGGTTTCAGTGTGTGGGGAAGGGGTTTCAGTGTGTGGGGAAGAGGTTTCAGTGTGTGGGGATGTGTTTCAGTGTGTGGGGATGGGTTTCAGTGTTTGGGGAAGGGGTTTCAGTGTGTGAGGAAGAGGTTTCAGTGTGTGGGGATGGGTTTCAGTGTGTGGGGAATGGGTTTCAGTCTGTGGGGAAGAGGTTTCAGTTTGTGGGGAAGAGGTTTCAGTGTGTGGGGAAGGGGTTTCAGTGTTTGGATAAGTGGTTTCATTGTGTGGGGAAGAGGTTTCAGTGTGTGGGGAAGGGGTTTCAGTGTGTGGGGAAGAGGTTTCAGTGTGTGGGGAAGGGGTTTCAGTGTGTGGGGAAGGGGTATCAGTGTGTGGGGATGAGGTTTCAGTGTGTGGGGAAGGGGTTTCAGTGTGTGTGGAAGAGGTTGCAGTGTGTGGGGAATAGGTTTCAGTGTGTGGGGAAGGGTTTCAGTTTGTGGGGAAGAGGTTTCAGTGTGTGGGGAAGGGGTTTCAGTGTGTGGGGAAGAGGTTTCAGTGTGTGGGGAAGGGGTTTCAGTGTGTGGGGACGGGGTATCAGTGTGTGGGGATGAGGTTTCAGTGTGTGGGGAAGGGGTTTCAGTGTGTGTGGAAGAGGTTGCAGTGTGTGGGGAATAGGTTTCAGTGTGTGCGGAAGGGGTTTCAGTGTGTGGGGAAGAGGTTTCAGTTTGTGGGGAAGAGGTTTCAGTGTGTGGGGATGGGTTTCGGTGTGAGTGAAAGATGTTTCAGTGTGTGGGGAAGTGGTTTCAGTGTGTGGAGAAGGGTTTCAGTGTGTGGGGAAGCGTTTCAGTATGTGGGGAATGAGATTCAGTGTGTGTGGAAGCGGTTTCAGTTTGTGGGGAAGAGGTTTCAGTGTGTGGAGAAGGGTTTCAGTGTGTGGGGAAGGGTTTCAGTATGTGGGGAAGGGGCTTCAGTGTGTGTGGAAGTGGTTTCAGCGTGTGGGCAAGGGGTTTCAGTGTGTGTGGAAGAGGTTTCAGTGTGTGTGGAAGGGTTTTCAGTGTGCGGGGAAGGGGTTTCAGCGTGTAGGGAAGGGTTTCTGTGTGTGGGGAAGAGGTTTCAGTGTGTGGGGAAGAGGTTTCAGTGGGTGGGGAAGAGGTTTTAGTTTGCGGGGAAGATGTTTCAGTGTGTGGGGAAGGGGTATCAGTGTGTGGGGAAGAGATTACAGTGTGCGGGGATGGGTTTCAGTGTGTGGTTAAGGGGTTTCAGTCTGTGGGGAAGGGGTTTCAGTGTGTGGGGAAGATGTTTCAGTGTGTGGGGAAGGGGTTTCAGTGTGTGGGGAAGTGGTTTCAGTGTGTGGGGAAGAGATTTCAGTGTGTTGGGAAGAGGTTTCAGAATGTGGGGAAGGGGTTTCTGACTGTGGGGAAGTGATTTCGGTTTTGTGGGGAAGAGGTTTCAGTGTGTGGGGAAGGGGTTTCAGTGTGTGGTGAAGGGGATTCAGTGTGTGGGGAAGAGGTTTCAGTGTGCGGGGAAGGGGTTTCAGTGTGTGGGGAAGATGTTTCAGTGTGTGGGGAATAGGTTTCAGTGCGTGGGGAAGAGGTTTCAGTGTGTGTGGAAGAGGTTTCAAAGCGTGAGGAAGGGGTTTCAGTGTGTGGGGAAGTGGTTTCAGTCTGTGGCGAAGAGGTTTCAGTGCGTGGGAAGGGGTTTCAGTGTGTGGGGAAGGTGTTTCAGTGTGTGGGGAAGAGGTTTCAGTGTGTGGGGATGTGTTTCCGTGTGTGGGGATGGGTTTCAGTGTTTGGGGAAGGGGTTTCAGTGTGTGGGGAAGAGGTTTCAGTGTGTGGGGATGGGTTTCAGTGTGTGGGGAAGAGGTTTCAGTGTGTGGGGAAGGGGTTTCAGTGTGTGGGGACGGGGTATCAGTGTGTGGGGATGAGGTTTCAGTGTGTGGGGAAGGGGTTTCAGTGTGTGTGGAAGAGGTTGCAGTGTGTGGGGAATAGGTTTCAGTGTGTGGGGAGGGTTTCAGTTTGTGGGGAAGTGGTTTAGTCTGTGGCGAAGAGATTTCAGTGCGTGGGAAGAGGTTTCAGTGTGTGGGGATGGGCTTCAGTGTGTGGGGATGCGGTTTCAGTGTGTGGGGATGGGTTTCAGTGTGTGGGGAAGGGGTTTCTGCCACTGGGGAAAAGGTTTCTGTGTGTGGGGAAGAGGATTCAGTGTGTGGGGAAGGGTTTTCAGTGTGTGGATAAGGGGTTTCAGTGTGTGGGGAAGAGTTTTCAGTGTGAGGGGAAGAGGTTTTAGTGTGTTGGGAAGTGGTTTCAGTCTGTGGGGAAGGGGTTTCAGTGTGTGGGGAAGAGGTTTCAGTGTGAGGGGAAGGGGTTTCAGTGTGTGGGGAAGGTGTTTCAGTGTGTGGGGAAGATGTTTCAGTGTGTGGAGATGGGTTTCAGTGAGTGGGGAAAGGTTTCAGAGTGTGGGGAAGAGGTTTCAGTGTGTGTGGAAGAGGTTTAAGTGTGTGTGCAAGGGGTTTCAGTGTGTGCGGAAGGGGTTTCAGTGTGTGGGGAAGAGGTTTCAGTTTGTGGGGAAGAGGTTTCAGTGTGTGGGGATGGGTTTCGGTGTGAGTGAAAGATGTTTCAGTGTGTGGGGAAGTGGTTTCAGTGTGTGGAGAAGGGTTTCAGTGTGTGGGGAAGCGTTTCAGTATGTGGGGAATGAGCTTCAATGTGTGTGGAAGGGATTTCAGCGTGTGGGGAAGGGGTTTCAGTGTTTGTGGAAGAGGTTTCAATGTGTGTGGAAGGGTTTTCAGTGTGTGTGGAAGCGGTTTCAGTTTGTGGGGAAGAGGTTTCAGTGTGTGGAGAAGGGTTTCAGTGTGTAGGGAAGGGTTTCAGTATGTGGGGAAAGGGCTTCAGTGTGTGCGGAAGGGGTTTCAGCGTGTGGGCAAGGGGTTTCAGTGTGTGTGGAAAAGGTTTCAGTGTGTGTGGAAGGGTTTTCAGTGTGTGGGGAAGGGGTTTCAGCGTGTAGGGAAGGGTTTCTGTGTGTGGGGAAGAGGTTTCAGTGTGTGGGGAAGAGGTTTCAGTGTGTGGGGAAGAGGTTTTAGTTTGCGGGGAAGATGTTTCAGTGTGTGGGGAAGGGGTATCAGTGTGTGGGGAAGAGATTACAGTGTGCGGGGATGGGTTTCAGTGTGTGGTTAAGGGGTTTCAGTCTGTGGGGAATGGGTTTCTGTGTGTGGGGAAGATGTTTCGGTGTGTGGGGAAGTGGTTTCAGTGAGTGGGGAAGAGATTTCAGTGTGTTGGGAAGAGGTTTCAGATTGTGGGGAAGGGGTTTCTGACTGTGGGGAAGTGATTTCGGTTTTGTGGGGAAGAGGTTTCAGTGTGTGGGGAAGGGGTTTCAGTGTGTGGTGAAGGGGTTTCAGTGTGTGGGGATGGGTTTCAGTGTGTGGGGAATGGGTTTCAGTGTGTGGGGAAGAGGTTTCAGTGTGTGGGGATGTGTTTCAGTGTGTGGGGATGGGTTTCAGTGTTTGGGGAAGGGGTTTCAGTGTGTGGTGAAGGGGATTCAGTGTGTGGGGAAGAGGTTTCAGTGTGCGGGAAGGGGTTTCAGTCTGTGGGGAAGATGTTTCAGTGTGTGGGGAAGAGGTTTCAGTGCGTGGGGAAGAGGTTTCAGTGTGTGTGGAAGAGGTTTCAGAGCGTGAGGAAGGGGTTTCAGTGTGTGGGGAAGTGGTTTCAGTCTGTGGCGAAGAGGTTTCAGTGCGTGGGAAGGGGTTTCAGTGTGTGGGGAAGGGTTTCAGTGTGTGGGGATGGGTTTCAGTGTGTGGGGAAGGGGTTTCAGTGTGTGGGGAAGAGGTTTCAGTGTGTGGGGATGTGTTTCAGTGTGTGGGGATGGGTTTCAGTGCTTGGGGAAGGGGTTTCAGTGTGTGGGGAAGAGGTTTCAGTGTGTGGGGATGGGTTTCAGTGTGTGGGGAAGGGGTTTCAGTCTGTGGGGAAGAGGTTTCAGTTTGTGGGGAAGAGGTTTCAGTGTGTGGGGAAGGGGTTTCAGTGTGTGGGGAAGAGGTTTCAGTGTGTGGGGAAGGGGTTTCAGTGTGTGGGGACGGGGTATCAGTGTGTGGGGAATAGGTTTCAGTGTGTGGGGAAGGGTTTCAGTTTGTGGGGAAGTGGTTCAGTCTGTGGCGAAGAGATTTCAGTGCGTGGGAAGAGGTTTCAGTGTGTGGGGTTGGGTTTCAGTGTGTGGGGATGGGTTTCAGTGTGTGGGGAAGGGGTTTCAGTGTGTGGTGATGGGCTTCAGTGTGTGGGGAAGGGGTTTCAGTGTGTCGTGAAGAGGTTTATTGTGTGGGGATGGGTTTCAGTGTGTGGGGATGGTGTTTCAGTGTGTGTGGAAGGGGTTTCAGTGTGTGGGGATGCGGTTCCAGAGTGTGGGGATGGGTTTCAGTGTGTGGGGAAGAGGATTCAGTGTGTGGGGAAGGGTTTTCAGTGTGTGGATAAGGGGTTTCAGTGTGTGGGGAAGAGTTTTCAGTGTGAGGGGAAGAGGTTTTAGTGTGTTGGGAAGTGGTTTCAGTCTGTGGGGAAGGGGTTTCAGTGTGTGGGGAAGAGGTTTCAGTGTGAGGGGAAGGGGTTTCAGTGTGTGGGGAAGGGGTTTCAGTGTGTGGGGAAGATGTTTCAGTGTGTGGAGATGGGTTTCAGTGTGTGGGGAAAGGTTTCAGAGTGTGGGGAAGAGGTTTCAGTGTGTGTGGAAGAGGTTTAAGTGTGTGTGCAAGGGGTTTCAGTGTGTGCGGAAGGGGTTTCAGTGTGTGGGGAAGAGTTTCAGTTTGTGGGGAAGAGGTTTCAATGTGTGGGGATGGGTTTCGGTGTGAGTGAAAGATGTTTCAGTGTGTGGGGAAGTGGTTTCAGTGTGTGGAGAAGGGTTTCAATGTGTGGGGAAGCGTTTCAGTATGTGGGGAATGATCTTCAATGTGTGTGGAAGGGATTTCAGCGTGTGGGGAAGGGGTTTCAGTGTTTGTGGAAGAGGTTTCTGTGTTTGTGGAAGGGTTTTCAGTGTGTGTGGAAGCGGTTTCAGTTTGTGGGGAAGAGGTTTCAGTGTGTGGAGAAGGGTTTCAGTGTGTGGGGAATGGTTTCAGTATGTGGGAAAGGGGCTTCAGTGTGTGTGGAAGGTGATTCAGTGTGTGCGGAAGGGGTTTCAGTGAGTGCGGAAGGCGTTTCAGTGTGTGGGGAAGGGGTTTCAGTGTGTGGGGAAGGGGTTTCAGTGTGTGGGGAATGTGTTTCAGTGTGTTTGGAAGGGTTTAATGTGTGGGGATGTGTTTCATTGTGCGGGGAAGGGTTTCAGTGTGTGGGGAAGGTGTTTCAGAGTGTGGGGATGGATTTCAGTGTATGGGGATGGCTTTCAGTGTGTGGGGAAAGGTTTCAGTGTGTGGGGAAGAGGTTTCAGTGTGTGTGGAAGAGGTTTAAGTGTGTGTGCAAGGGGTTTCAGTGTGTGTGGAAGGGGTTTCAGTGTGTGCGGAAGGGGTTTCAGCGTGTGGGGAAGAGGTTTCAGTTTGTGGGGAAGAGGTTTCAGTGTGTGGGGATGGGTTTCGGTGTGAGTGAAAGATGTTTCAGTGTGTGGGGAAGTGGTTTCAGTGTGTGGAGAAGGGTTTCAGTGTGTGGGGAAGCGTTTCATTATGTGGGGAATGAGCTTCAGTGTGTGTGGAAGGGATTTCAGCGTGTGGTGAAGGGGTTTCAGTGTGTGTGGAAGAGGTTTCAGTGTGTGTGGAAGGGTTTTCAGTGTGTGTGGAAGCGGTTTCAGTTTGTGGGGAAGAGGTTTCAGTGTGTGGAGAAGGGTTTCAGTGTGTGGGGAAGGGTTTCAGTATGTGGAGAAGGGGCTTCAGTGTGTGCGGAAGGGGTTTCAGCGTGTGGGCAAGGGGTTTCAGTGTGTGTGGAAAAGGTTTCAGTGTGTGTGGAAGGGTTTTCAGTGTGTGGGGAAGGGGTTTCAGCTTGCAGGGAAGGGTTTCTGTGTGTGGGGAAGAGGTTTCAGTGTGTGGGGAAGAGGTTTCAGTGTGTGGGGAAGAGGTTTTAGTTTGCGGGGAAGATGTTTCAGTGTGTGGGGAAGGGGTATCAGTGTGTGGGGAAGAGATTACAGTGTGCGGGGATGGGTTTCAGTGTGTGGTTAAGGGGTTTCAGTCTGTGGGGAATGGGTTTCAGTGTGTGGGGGAGATGTTTCAGTGTGTGGGGAAGGGTTTTCAGTGTGTTGGGAAGAGGTTTCAGATTGTGGGGAAGGGGTTTCTGACTGTGGGGAAGTGATTTCGGTTTTGTGGGGAAGAGGTTTCAGTGTGTGGGGAAGGGGTTTCAGTGTGTGGTGAAGGGGATTCAGTGTGTGGGGAAGAGGTTTCAGTGTGCGGGGAAGGGGTTTCAGTGTGTGGGTAAGATGTTTCAGTGTGTGGGGAAGAGGATTCAGTGCGTGGGGAAGAGGTTTCAGTGTGTGTGGAAGAGGTTTCAGAGCGTGAGGAAGGGGTTTCAGTGTGTGGGGAAGTGGTTTCAGTCTGTGGCGAAGATGTTTCAGTGCGTGGGAAGGGGTTTCAGTGTGTGGGGAAGGGTTTCAGTGTGTGGGGATGGGTTTCAGTGTGTGGGGAAGGGGTTTCAGTGTGTGGGGAAGAGGTTTCAGTGTGTGGGGATGTGTTTCAGTGTGTGGGGATGGGTTTCAGTGTTTGGGGAAGGGGTTTCAGTGTGTGAGGAAGAGGTTTCAGTGTGTGGGGATGGGTTTCAGTGTGTGGGGAATGGGTTTCAGTCTGTGGGGAAGAGGTTTCAGTTTGTGGGGAAGAGGTTTCAGTGTGTGGGGAAGGGGTTTCAGTGTTTGGATAAGTGGTTTCATTGTGTGGGGAAGAGGTTTCAGTGTGTGGGGAAGGGGTTTCAGTGTGTGGGGAAGAGGTTTCAGTGTGTGGGGAAGGGGTTTCAGTGTGTGGGGAAGGGGTATCAGTGTGTGGGGATGAGGTTTCAGTGTGTGGGGAAGGGGTTTCAGTGTGTGTGGAAGAGGTTGCAGTGTGTGGGGAATAGGTTTCAGTGTGTGGGGAAGGGTTTCAGTTTGTGGGGAAGAGGTTTCAGTGCGTGGGGAAGGGGTTTCAGTGTGTGGGGAAGAGGTTTCAGTGTGTGGGGAAGGGGTTTCAGTGTGTGGGGACGGGGTATCAGTGTGTGGGGATGAGGTTTCAGTGTGTGGGGAAGGGGTTTCAGTGTGTGTGGAAGAGGTTGCAGTGTGTGGGGAATAGGTTTCAGTGTGTGCGGAAGGGGTTTCAGTGTGTGGGGAAGAGGTTTCAGTTTGTGGGGAAGAGGTTTCAGTGTGTGGGGATGGGTTTCGGTGTGAGTGAAAGATGTTTCAGTGTGTGGGGAAGTGGTTTCAGTGTGTGGAGAAGGGTTTCAGTGTGTGGGGAAGCGTTTCAGTATGTGGGGAATGAGATTCAGTGTGTGTGGAAGCGGTTTCAGTTTGTGGGGAAGAGGTTTCAGTGTGTGGAGAAGGGTTTCAGTGTGTGGGGAAGGGTTTCAGTATGTGGGGAAGGGGCTTCAGTGTGTGTGGAAGTGGTTTCAGCGTGTGGGCAAGGGGTTTCAGTGTGTGTGGAAGAGGTTTCAGTGTGTGTGGAAGGGTTTTCAGTGTGCGGGGAAGGGGTTTCAGCGTGTAGGGAAGGGTTTCTGTGTGTGGGGAAGAGGTTTCAGTGTGTGGGGAAGAGGTTTCAGTGGGTGGGGAAGAGGTTTTAGTTTGCGGGGAAGATGTTTCAGTGTGCGGGGAAGGGGTATCAGTGTGTGGGGAAGAGATTACAGTGTGCGGGGATGGGTTTCAGTGTGTGGTTAAGGGGTTTCAGTCTGTGGGGAAGGGGTTTCAGTGTGTGGGGAAGATGTTTCAGTGTGTGGGGAAGGGGTTTCAGTGTGTGGGGAAGTGGTTTCAGTGTGTGGGGAAGAGATTTCAGTGTGTTGGGAAGAGGTTTCAGAATGTGGGGAAGGGGTTTCTGACTGTGGGGAAGTGATTTCGGTTTTGTGGGGAAGAGGTTTCAGTGTGTGGGGAAGGGGTTTCAGTGTGTGGTGAAGGGGATTCAGTGTGTGGGGAAGAGGTTTCAGTGTGCGGGGAAGGGGTTTCAGTGTGTGGGGAAGATGTTTCAGTGTGTGGGGAATAGGTTTCAGTGCGTGGGGAAGAGGTTTCAGTGTGTGTGGAAGAGGTTTCAAAGCGTGAGGAAGGGGTTTCAGTGTGTGGGGAAGTGGTTTCAGTCTGTGGCGAAGAGGTTTCAGTGCGTGGGAAGGGGTTTCAGTGTGTGGGGAAGGTGTTTCAGTGTGTGGGGAAGAGGTTTCAGTGTGTGGGGATGTGTTTCCGTGTGTGGGGATGGGTTTCAGTGTTTGGGGAAGGGGTTTCAGTGTGTGGGGAAGAGGTTTCAGTGTGTGGGGATGGGTTTCAGTGTGTGGGGAAGAGGTTTCAGTGTGTGGGGAAGGGGTTTCAGTGTGTGGGGACGGGGTATCAGTGTGTGGGGATGAGGTTTCAGTGTGTGGGGAAGGGGTTTCAGTGTGTGTGGAAGAGGTTGCAGTGTGTGGGGAATAGGTTTCAGTGTGTGGGGAGGGTTTCAGTTTGTGGGGAAGTGGTTTAGTCTGTGGCGAAGAGATTTCAGTGCGTGGGAAGAGGTTTCAGTGTGTGGGGATGGGCTTCAGTGTGTGGGGAAGGGGTTTCAGTGTGTGGGGATGCGGTTTCAGTGTGTGGGGATGGGTTTCAGTGTGTGGGGAAGGGGTTTCTGCCACTGGGGAAAAGGTTTCTGTGTGTGGGGAAGAGGATTCAGTGTGTGGGGAAGGGTTTTCAGTGTGTGGATAAGGGGTTTCAGTGTGTGGGGAAGAGTTTTCAGTGTGAGGGGAAGAGGTTTTAGTGTGTTGGGAAGTGGTTTCAGTCTGTGGGGAAGGGGTTTCAGTGTGTGGGGAAGAGGTTTCAGTGTGAGGGGAAGGGGTTTCAGTGTGTGGGGAAGGGGTTTCAGTGTGTGGGGAAGATGTTTCAGTGTGTGGAGATGGGTTTCAGTGAGTGGGGAAAGGTTTCAGAGTGTGGGGAAGAGGTTTCAGTGTGTGTGGAAGAGGTTTAAGTGTGTGTGCAAGGGGTTTCAGTGTGTGCGGAAGGGGTTTCAGTGTGTGGGGAAGAGGTTTCAGTTTGTGGGGAAGAGGTTTCAGTGTGTGGGGATGGGTTTCGGTGTGAGTGAAAGATGTTTCAGTGTGTGGGGAAGTGGTTTCAGTGTGTGGAGAAGGGTTTCAGTGTGTGGGGAAGCGTTTCAGTATGTGGGGAATGAGCTTCAATGTGTGTGGAAGGGATTTCAGCGTGTGGGGAAGGGGTTTCAGTGTTTGTGGAAGAGGTTTCAGTGTGTGTGGAAGGGTTTTCAGTGTGTGTGGAAGCGGTTTCAGTTTGTGGGGAAGAGGTTTCAGTGTGTGGAGAAGGGTTTCAGTGTGTGGGGAAGGGTTTCAGTATGTGGGGAAGGGGCTTCAGTGTGTGTGGAAGTGGTTTCAGCGTGTGGGCAAGGGGTTTCAGTGTGTGTGGAAGAGGTTTCAGTGTGTGTGGAAGGGATTTCAGTGTGTGGGGAAGGGGTTTCAGCGTGTAGGGAAGGGTTTCTGTGTGTGGGGAAGAGGTTTCAGTGTTGGGGGAAGAGGTTTCAGTTTGCGGGGAAGATGTTTCAGTGTGTGGGGAAGGGGTATCAGTGTGTGGGGAAGAGATTACAGTGTGCGGGGATGGGTTTCAGTGTGTGGTTAAGGGGTTTCAGTCTGTGGGGAAGGGGTTTCAGTGTGTGGGCAAGATGTTTCAGTGTGTGGGGAAAGGGTTTCAGTGTGTGGGGAAGTGGTTTCAGTGTGTGGGGAAGAGATTTCAGTGTGTTGGGAAGAGGTTTCAGTGTGTGGGGAAGGGGTTTCTGACTGTGGGGAAGTGGTTTCGGTTTTGTGGGGAAGAGGTTTCAGTGTGTGGGGAAGGGGTTTCAGTGTGTGGTGAAGGGGATTCAGTGTGTGGGGAAGAGGTTTCAGTGTGCGGGGAAGGGGTTCAGTGTGTGGGGAAGATGTTTCAGTGTGTGGGGAAGAGGTTTCAGTGCGTGGAGAAGAGGTTTCAGAGCGTGAGGAAGGGATTTCAGTGTGTGGGGAAGTGGTTTCAGTCTGTGGCGAAGAGGTTTCAGTGCGTGGGAAGGGGTTTTAGTGTGTGGGGAAGGGTTTCAGTGTGTGGGGATGAGGTTTCAGTGTGTGGGGAAGGGGTTTCAGTGTGTGTGGAAGAGGTTGCAGTGTGTGGGGATGGGCTTCAGTGTGTGGGGAAGGAGTTTCAGTGTGTGGGGATGCGGTTTCAGTGTGTGGGGATGGGTTTCAGTGTGTGGGGAAGGGGTTTCTGCCACTGGGGAAAAGGTTTCTGTGTGTGGGGAAGAGGATTCAGTGTGTGGGGAAGGGTTTTCAGTGTGTGGATAAGGGGTTTCAGTGTGTGGGGAAGAGTTTTCAGTGTGAGGGGAAGAGGTTTTAGTGTGTTGGGAAGTGGTTTCAGTGTGTGGGGAAGATGTTTCAGTGTGTGGAGATGGGTTTCAGTGTGTGGGGAAAGGTTTCAGAGTGTGGGGAAGAGGTTTCAGTGTGTGTGGAAGAGGTATAAGTGTGTGTGCAAGGGGTTTCAGTGTGTGCGGAAGGGGTTTCAGTGTGTGGGGAAGAGGTTTCAGTTTGTGGGGAAGAGGTTTCAGTGTGTGGGGATGGGTTTCGGTGTGAGTGAAAGATGTTTCAGTGTGTGGGGAAGTGGTTTCAGTGTGTGGAGAAGGGTTTCAGTGTGTGTGGAAGCGTTTCAGTATGTGGGGAATGAGCTTCAATGTGTGCGGAAGGGATTTCAGCGTGTGGGGAAGGGGTTTCAATGTTTGTGGAAGAGGTTTCAGTGTGTGTGGAAGGGTTTTCAGTGTGTGTGGAATCGGTTTCAGTTTGTGGGGAGAGGTTTCAGTGTGTGGAGAAGGGTTTCAGTGTGTGGGGAAGGGTTTCAGTATGTGGGGAAGGGGCTTCAGTGTGTGTGGAAGTGGTTTCAGCGTGTGGGGAAGGGTTTTCAGTGTGTGGGGAAGGGGTTTCAGCGTGTAGGGAAGGGTTTCTGTGTGTGGGGAAGAGGTTTCAGTGTGTGGGGAAGAGGTTTCAGTTTGCGGGGAAGATGTTTCAGTGTGTGGGGAAGGGGTATCAGTGTGTGGGGAAGAGATTACAGTGTGCGGGGATGGGTTTCAGTGTGTTGTTAAGGGGTTTAAGTGTGTGGGGAAGGGGTTTCATGTGTGTGGGGAAGATGTTTCAGTGTGTGGGGAAAGGGTTTCAGTGTGTGGGGAAGTGGTTTCAGTGTGTGGGGAAGAGATTTCAGTGTGTTGGGAAGAGGTTTCAGATTGTGGGGAAGGGGTTTCTGACTGTGGGGAAGTGGTTTCGGTTTTGTGGGGAAGAGGTTTCAGTGTGTGGGGAAGGGGTTTCAGTTTGTGGTGAAGGGGATTCAGTGTGTGGGGAAGAGGTTTCAGTGTGCGGGGAAGGGGTTTCAGTGTGTGGGGAAGATGTTTCAGTGTGTGGGGAAGAGGTTTCAGTGCGTGGAGAAGAGGTTTCAGAGCGTGAGGAAGGGGTTTCAGTGTGTGGGGAAGTGGTTTCAGTCTGTGGCGAAGAGGTTTCAGTGTGCGGGGAAGGGGTTTCAGTGTGTGGGGAAGATGTTTCAGTGTGTGGGGAAGAGGTTTCAGTGCGTGGAGAAGAGGCTTCAGAGCGTGAGGAAGGGGTTTCAGTGTGTGGGGAAGGGTTTCAGTGTGTGGGGATGGGTTTCAATGTGTGGGGAAGGGGTTTCAGTGTGTGGGGATGGGTTTCATTGTGTGGGGAAGGTGTTTCAGTGTGTGTGGAAGAGGTTTTAGTGTGTGGGGATGGGGTTCAGTGTGTGGGGAAGAGGTTTCAGTGTTTGGGGATGAGGTTTCAGTGTGTGGGGATGGGTTTCAGTGTGTGGGGAAGGTGTTTCTGCCTGTGGGGAAGAGGTTTCAGTGTGTGGGGAAGGGGTTTCAGTGTGTGGGGAATGGGTTTCAGTGTGTGGATAAGGGGTTTCAGTGTGTGGGGTAGTGTTTTCAGTGTGTGGGGAAGAAGTTTTAGTGTGTTGGGAAGTGGTTTCTGTCTGTGGGGATGGGTTTCAGTTTTTGGGGAAGAGTTTTCAGCGTGTGGGGAAGGGGTTTCAGTTTGTGGGGAACGGGTTTCAGTGTGTGGGGAAGATGTTTCAGTGTGTGGGGATGGGTTTCAGTGTGTGGGGAAGGGATTCAGTTGGTGGGGAAGAGGTTTCAGTGTGTGTGGAAGAGGTATAAGTATGTGTGCAAGGGGTTTGAGTGTGTGTGGAAGGTGTTTCAGTGTGTGCGGAAGGGGTTTCAGTGTGTGGGGGAAGAGGTTTCAGTGTTTGGGGAAGAGGTTTCAGTGTGTGGGGATGGGTTTCAGTGTGAGTGAAAGATGTTTCAGTGTGTGGGGAAGAGGTTTCAGTGAGTGGAGAAGGGTTTCAGTGTGTGGGGAAGAGTTTCAGTATGTGGGGAAGGGGCTTCAGTGTGTGTGGAAGGGGTTTCAGTGTGTGGGGAAGGGGTTTCAGTGACTGTGGAAGAGGTTTCAGTGTGTGTGGAAGGGTTTTCAGTGTATGTGGAATAGGTTTCAGCGTGTGGGGAAGGGGTTTCAGCGTGTAGGGAAGGGTTTCTGTGTGTGGGGAAGAGGTTTCAGTTTTTGGGGTTGGGTTTCAGTGTGTGGGGAAGAGGTTTCAGTCTGTGGGGATGGGTTTCAGTGTGTGGGGAATGGGTTTCAGTGTGTGTGGAAGAGGTTTCAGTGTGTGTGGAAGGGTTTTCAGTGTGTGGGAAGGGGTTTCAGCGTGTAGGGAAGGGTTTCTGTGTGTGGGGAAGAGGTTTCAGTGTGTGGGGAAGAGCTTTCAGTTTGCGGGGAAGATGTTTCAGTGTGTGGGGAAGGGGTTCAGTGTGTGGGGAAGAGTTTCAGTATGTGGGGAAGGGGCTTCAGTGTGTGTGGAAGGGGTTTCAGTGTGTGGGGAAGGGGTTTCAGTGTCTGTGGAAGAGGTTTCAGTGTGTGTGGAAGGGTTTTCAGTGTTTGTGGAATAGGTTTCAGCGTGTGGGGAAGTGGTTTCAGCGTGTAGGGAAGGGTTTCTGTGTGTGGGGAAGAGGTTTCAGTTTGTGGGGATGGGTTTCAGTGTGTGGGGAAGAGGTTTCAGTCTGTGGGGATGGGTTTCAGTGTGTGGGGAATGGGTTTCAGTGTGTGTGGAAGAGGTTTCAGTATGTGTGGAAGCGTTTTCAGTGTGTGGGGAAGGGGTTTCAGCGTGTAGGGAAGGGTTTCTGTGTGTGGGGAAGAGGTTTCAGTGAGTGGTGAAGGGGTTTCAGTCTGTGGGGAAGGGGTTTCAGTGTGTGGGGAAGATGTTTCAGTGTGTGGGGAAAAGGTTTCAGTGTGTGGGAAAGTGGTTTCAGTGTGTGGGGAAGAGATTTCAGTGTGTTGGGAAGAGGTTTCAGATTGTGGGGAAGGGGTTTCTGACTGTGGGGAAGTGGTTTCGGTTTTGTGGGGAAGAGGTTTCAGTGTGTGGGGAAGGGGTTTCAGTGTGTGGTGAAGGGGATTCAGTGTGTGGGGAAGAGGTTTCAGTGTGCGGGGAAGGGGTTTCAGTGTGTGGGGAAGATGTTTCAGTGTGTGGGGAAGAGGTTTCAGTGCGTGGGGAAGAGGTTTCTGTGTGTGTGGAAGAGGTTTCCGAGCGTGAGGAAGGGGTTTCATTGTGTGGGGAAGTGGTTTCAGTCTGTGGCGAAGAGGTTTCAGTGCGTGGGAAGGGGTTTCAGTGTGTGGGGAAGTGTTTCAGTGTGTGGGGATGGGTTTCAGTGTGTGGGGAAGGGGTTTCAGTGTGTGGGGATGGGTTTCATTGTGTGGGGAAGGTGTTTCAGTGTGTGTGGAAGAGGTTTTAGTGTGTGGGGATGGGTTTCAGTGTGTGGGGATGGGGTTCAGTGTGTGTGGAAGAGTTTTTAGTGTGTGGGGATGGGTTTCAGTGTGTGGGGATGGGGTTCAGTGTGTGGGGAAGAGGTTTCAGTGTTTGGGGATGAGGTTTCAGTGTGTGGGGATGGGTTTCAGTGAGTGGGGAAGGTGTTTCTGCCTGTGGGGAAGAGGTTTCAGTGTGTGGGGAAGAGGTTTCAGTGTGTGGGTAATGGGTTTCATTGTGTGGATAAGGGGTTTCAGTGTGTGGGGTAGTGTTTTCAGTGTGTGGGGAAGAAGTTTTAGTGTGTTGGGAAGTGGTTTCTGTCTGTGGGGATGGGTTTCAGTTTTTGGGGAAGAATTTTCAGTGTGTGGGGAAGGGGTTTCAGTTTGTGGGGAACGGGTTTCAGTGTGTGGGGAAGATGTTTCAGTGTGTGGGGATGGGTTTCAGTGTGTGGGGAAGGGATTCAGTTGGTGGGGAAGAGGTTTCAGTGTGTGTGGAGGAGGTATAAGTGTGTGTGCAAGGGGTTTCAGTGTGTGTGGAAGGTGTTTCAGTGTGTGCGGAAGGGGTTTCAGTGTGTGGGGGAAGAGGTTTCAGTGTTTGGGGAAGAGGTTTCAGTGTGTGGGGATGGGTTTCAGTGTGAGTGAAAGATGTTTCAGTGTGTGGGGAAGAGGTTTCAGTGAGTGGAGAAGGGTTTCAGTGTGTGGGGAAGAGTTTCAGTATGTGGGGAAGGGGCTTCAGTGTGTGTGGAAGGGGTTTCAGTGTGTGGGGAAGGGGTTTCAGTGTGTGTGGAAGAGGTTTCAGTGTGTGTGGAAGGGTTTTCAGTGTATGTGGAATAGGTTTCAGCTTGTGGGGAAGGGGTTTCAGCGTGTAGGGAAGGGTTTCTGTGTGTGGGGAAGAGGTTTCAATTTGTGGGGATGGGATTCAGTGTGTGGGGAAGAGGTTTCAGTGTGTGTGGAAGGGTTTTCATTGTATGTGGAATAGGTTTCAGCTTGTGGGGAAGGGGTTTCAGCGTGTAGGGAAGGGTTTCTGTGTGTGGGGAAGAGGTTTCAGTTTGTGGGGATGGGTTTCAGTGTGTGGGGAAGAGGTTTCAGTCTGTGGGGATGGGTTTCAGTGTGTGGGGAATGGGTTTCAGTGTGTGTGGAAGGGGTTTCAGCGTGTGGGGAAGGGGTTTCAGCGTGTGGGGAAGAGGTTTCAGTGTGTGGGGAAGAGGTTTCAGTGTTAGGGGATGGGTTTCATTGTGTGGGGATTGGATTCAGAGTGTGGGGATGGGTTTCAGTGTGTGGGGATGGGTATCAGTGTGTGCGGAAGGGGTTTCAGTGCATGTGGAAGAGAGTTTCAGTGTGTATGGAAGGGGTTTCAGCGTGTGGGGAAGGGGGTTAAGCGTGTGGGGAAGGGTTGCAGTGTGCGGGGAAGGGTTTTCAGTGTGCGGGGAAGGGATTACAGTTTGTGGGGAAGGGTTTCAGTCTGTGGGGAAGAGCTTTCAGTGTGTGGGAAAGAGGTTTCAGTGTGTGGGGAAGGGGTTTCAGTGTGTGGGGATGTGTTTCAGTGTCTGGGGATGGGTTTCAGTGTTTGGGGAAGGGGTTTCAGTGTGTGGGGAAGAGGTTTCAGTGTGTGGGGATGGGTTTCAGTGCGTGGGGAAGGGGTTTCAGTGTGCGGGGAAGGGGTTTCAGTGTGGTGGGAAGAGGTTTCTGTGTGTGGGGAACAGGATTCAGTGTGTGGGGAAGGGGTTTCAGTGTGTGGATAAGGGGTTTCAGTGTGTGGGGAAGAGTTTTCAGTGTGAGGGGAAGAGGTTTTAGTGTGTTGGGAAGTGGTTTCAGTCTGTGGGGAAGGGGTTTCAGTGTGTGGGGAAGAGGTTTCAGTGTGAGGGGAAGGGGTTTCAGTGTGTGGGGAAAGGTTTCAGTGTGTGGGGAAGAGGTTTCAGTGTGTGTGGAAGAGGTTTAAGTGTGTGTGCAAGGGGTTTCAGTGTGTGGGGAAGGGGTTTCAGTGTGTGCGGAAGGGGTTTCAGCGTGTGGGGAAGAGGTTTCAGTGTGTGGGGATGGGTTTCAGTGAGTGGGGAAGGTGTTTCTGCCTGTGGGGAAGAGGTTTCAGTGTGTGGGGAAGAGGTTTCAGTGTGTGGGTAATGGGTTTCATTGTGTGGATAAGGGGTTTCAGTGTGTGGGGTAGTGTTTTCAGTGTGTGGGGAAGAAGTTTTAGTGTGTTGGGAAGTGGTTTCTGTCTGTGGGGATGGGTTTCAGTTTTTGGGGAAGAATTTTGAGTGTGTGGGGAAGGGGTTTCAGTTTGTGGGGAACGGGTTTCAGTGTGTGGGGAAGATGTTTCAGTGTGTGGGGATGGGTTTCAGTGTGTGGGGAAGGGATTCAGTTGGTGGGGAAGAGGTTTCAGTGTGTGTGGAGAAGGTATAAGTGTGTGTGCAAGGGGTTTCAGTGTGTGTGGAAGGTGTTTCAGTGTGTGCGGAAGGGGTTTCAGTGTGTGGGGGAAGAGGTTTCAGTGTTTGGGGAAGAGGTTTCAGTGTGTGGGGATGGGTTTCAGTGTGAGTGAAAGATGTTTCAGTGTGTGGGGAAGAGGTTTCAGTGAGTGGAGAAGGGTTTCAGTGTGTGGGGAAGAGTTTCAGTATGTGGGGAAGGGGCTTCAGTGTGTGTGGAAGGGGTTTCAGTGTGTGGGGAAGGGGTTTCAGTGTGTGTGGAAGAGGTTTCAGTGTGTGTGGAAGGGTTTTCAGTGTATGTGGAATAGGTTTCAGCTTGTGGGGAAGGGGTTTCAGCGTGTAGGGAAGGGTTTCTGTGTGTGGGGAAGAGGTTTCAATTTGTGGGGATGGGATTCAGTGTGTGGGGAAGAGGTTTCAGTGTGTGTGGAAGGGTTTTCATTGTATGTGGAATAGGTTTCAGCTTGTGGGGAAGGGGTTTCAGCGTGTAGGGAAGGGTTTCTGTGTGTGGGGAAGAGGTTTCAGTTTGTGGGGATGGGTTTCAGTGTGTGGGGAAGAGGTTTCAGTCTGTGGGGATGGGTTTCAGTGTGTGGGGAATGGGTTTCAGTGTGTGTGGAAGGGGTTTCAGCGTGTGGGGAAGGGGTTTCAGCGTGTGGGGAAGAGGTTTCAGTGTGTGGGGAAGAGGTTTCAGTGTTAGGGGATGGGTTTCATTGTGTGGGGATTGGATTCAGAGTGTGGGGATGGGTTTCAGTGTGTGGGGATGGGTATCAGTGTGTGCGGAAGGGGTTTCAGTGCATGTGGAAGAGAGTTTCAGTGTGTATGGAAGGGGTTTCAGCGTGTGGGGAAGGGGGTTAAGCGTGTGGGGAAGGGTTGCAGTGTGCGGGGAAGGGTTTTCAGTGTGCGGGGAAGGGATTACAGTTTGTGGGGAAGGGTTTCAGTCTGTGGGGAAGAGCTTTCAGTGTGTGGGAAAGAGGTTTCAGTGTGTGGGGAAGGGGTTTCAGTGTGTGGGGATGTGTTTCAGTGTCTGGGGATGGGTTTCAGTGTTTGGGGAAGGGGTTTCAGTGTGTGGGGAAGAGGTTTCAGTGTGTGGGGATGGGTTTCAGTGCGTGGGGAAGGGGTTTCAGTGTGCGGGGAAGGGGTTTCAGTGTGGTGGGAAGAGGTTTCTGTGTGTGGGGAACAGGATTCAGTGTGTGGGGAAGGGGTTTCAGTGTGTGGATAAGGGGTTTCAGTGTGTGGGGAAGAGTTTTCAGTGTGAGGGGAAGAGGTTTTAGTGTGTTGGGAAGTGGTTTCAGTCTGTGGGGAAGGGGTTTCAGTGTGTGGGGAAGAGGTTTCAGTGTGAGGGGAAGGGGTTTCAGTGTGTGGGGAAAGGTTTCAGTGTGTGGGGAAGAGGTTTCAGTGTGTGTGGAAGAGGTTTAAGTGTGTGTGCAAGGGGTTTCAGTGTGTGGGGAAGGGGTTTCAGTGTGTGCGGAAGGGGTTTCAGCGTGTGGGGAAGAGGTTTCAGTGTGTGGAGAAGGGTTTCAGTGTGTGGGGAAGCGTTTCAGTATTTGGGGAATGAGCTTCAGTGTGTGTGGAAGGGATTTCAGCATGTGGGGAAGGGGTTTCAGTGTGTGTGGAAGAGGTTTCAGTGTGTGTGGAAGGGTTTTCAGTGTGTGTGGAAGCGGTTTCAGTTTGTGGGTAAGAGGTTTCAGTGTGTGGAGAAGGGTTTCAGTGTGTGGGGAAGGGTTTCAGTATGTGGGGAAGGGGCTTCTGTGTGTGTGGAAGGGGTTTCAGCGTGTGCGCAAGGGGTTTCAGTGTGTGTGGAAAAGGTTTCAGTGTGTGTGGAAGGGTTTTCAGTGTGTGGGGAAGGGGTTTCAGCGTGTAGGGAAGGGTTTCTGTGTGTGGGGAAGTGGTTTCAGTGTGTGGGGAAGAGGTTTCAGTGTGTGGGGAAGAGGTTTCAGTTTGCGGGGAAGATGTTTCAGTGTGTGGGGAAGGGGTATCAGTGTGTGGGGAAGAGATTACAGTGTGCGGGGATGGGTTTCAGTGTGTGGTTTAAGGGGTTTCAGTCTGTGGGGAAGGGGTTTCAGTGTGTGGGGAAGATGTTTCAGTGTGTGGGGAAGGGGTTTCAGTGTGTGGGGAAGTGGTTTCAGTGTGTGGGGAAGAGATTTCAGTGTGTTGGGAAGAGGTTTCAGATTGTGGGGAAGGGGTTTCTGACTGTGGGGAAGTGGTTTCGGTTTTGTGGGGAAGAGGTTTCAGTGTGTGGGGAAGGGGTTTCAGTGTGTGGTGAAGGGGATTCAGTGTGTGGGGAAGAGGTTTCAGTGTGTGGGGAAGATGTTTCAGTGTGTGGGGAAGAGGTTTCAGTGCGTGGGGAAGAGGTTTCAGTGTGTGTGGAAGAGGTTTCAGAGCGTGAGGAAGGGGTTTCAGTGTGTGGGGAAGTGGTTTCAGTCTGTGGCGAAGAGGTTTCAGTGCGTGGGAAGGGGTTTCAGTGTGTGGGGAAGGGTTTCAGTGTGTGGGGATGGGTTTCAGTGTGTGGGGAAGAAGTTTTAGTGTGTTGGGAAGTGGTTTCTGTCTGTGGGGATGGGTTTCAGTTTTTGGGGAAGAATTTTCAGTGTGTGGGGAAGGGGTTTCAGTTTGTGGGGAACGGGTTTCAGTGTGAGGGGAAGATGTTTTAGTGTGTGGGGATGGGTTTCAGTGTGTGGGGAAGGGATTCAGTTGGTGGGGAAGAGGTTTCAGTGTGTGTGGAGGAGGTCTAAGTGTGTGTGCAAGGGGTTTCAGTGTGTGTGGAAGGTGTTTCAGTGTGTGCGGAAGGGGTTTCAGTGTGTGGGGGAAGAGGTTTCAGTGTTTGGGGAAGAGGTTTCAGTGTGTGGGGATGGGTTTCAGTGTGAGTGAAAGATGTTTCAGTGTGTGGGGAAGAGGTTTCAGTGAGTGGAGAAGGGTTTCAGTGTGTGGGGAAGAGTTTCAGTATGTGGGGAAGGGGCTTCAGTGTGTGGGGAAGGGGTTTCAGTGTGTGTGGAAGAGGTCTCAGTGTGTGTGGAAGGGTTTTCAGTGTATGTGGAATAGGTTTCAGCTTGTGGGGAAGGGGTTTCAGCGTGTAGGGAAGGGTTTCTGTGTGTGGGGAAGAGGTTTCAGTTTGTGGGGATGGGATTCAGTGTGAGGGGAAGAGGTTTCAGTGTGTGTGGAAGGGTTTTCAGTGTATGTGGAATAGGTTTCAGCTTGTGGGGAAGGGGTTTCAGCGTGTAGGGAAGAGTTTCTGTGTGTGGGGAAGAGGTTTCAGTTTGTGGGGATGGGTTTCAGTGTGTGGGGAAGAGGTTTCAGTCTGTGGGGATGGGTTTCAGTGTGTGGGGAATGGGTTTCAGTGTGTGTGGAAGGGGTTTCAGCGTGTGGGGAAGGGGTTTCAGCGTGTGGGGAAGAGGTTTCAGTGTGTGGGGAAGAGGTTTCAGTGTTAGGGGATGGGTTTCATTGTGTGGGGATTGGATTCAGAGTGTGGGGATGGGTTTCAGTGTGTGGGGATGGGTATCAGTGTGTGCGGAAGGGGTTTCAGTGCATGTGGAAGAGGTTTCAGTGTGTATGGAAGGGGTTTCAGCGTGTGGGGAAGGGGGTTCAGCGTGTGGGGAAGGGTTGCAGTGTGCGGGGAAGGGTTTTCAGTGTGCGAGGAAGGTGTTTCAGTTTGTGTGGAAGGGGTTTCAGTGAGTGGGGAAGGGGTTTCAGTGTGCGGGGAAGGGATTACAGTTTGTGGGGAAGGGTTTCAGTCTGTGGGGAAGAGCTTTCAGTGTGTGGGAAAGAGGTTTCAGTGTGTGGGGAAGGGGTTTCAGTGTGTGGGGATGTGTTTCAGTGTCTGGGGATGGGTTTCAGTGTTTGGGGAAGGGGTTTCAGTGTGTGGGGAAGAGGTTTCAGTGTGTGGGGATGGGTTTCAGTGCGTGGGGAAGGGGTTTCAGTGTGCGGGGAAGGGGTTTCAGTGTGTGGATAAGGGGTTTCAGTGTGTGGGGAAGAGTTTTCAGTGTGAGGGGAAGAGGTTTTAGTGTGTTGGGAAGTGGTTTCAGTCTGTGGGGAAGGGGTTTCAGTGTGTGGGGAAGAGGTTTCAGTGTGAGGGGAAGGGGTTTCAGTGTGTGGGGAAAGGTTTCAGTGTGTGGGGAAGAGGTTTCAGTGTGTGTGGAAGAGGTTTAAGTGTGTGTGCAAGGGGTTTCAGTGTGTGGGGAAGGGGTTTCAGTGTGTGCGGAAGGGGTTTCAGCGTGTGGGGAAGAGGTTTCAGTTTGTGGAGAAGGGTTTCAGTGTGTGGGGAAGCGTTTCAGTATTTGGGGAATGAGCTTCAGTGTGTGTGGAAGGGATTTCTGCGTGTGGGGAAGGGGTTTCAGTGTGTGTGGAAGAGGTTTCAGTGTGTGTGGAAGGGTTTTCAGTGTGTGTGGAAGCGGTTTCAGTTTGTGGGGAAGAGGTTTCAGTGTGTGGAGAAGGGTTTCAGTGTGTGGGGAAGGGTTTCAGTATGTGGGGAAGGGGCTTCTGTGTGTGTGGAAGGGGTTTCAGCGTGTGGGCAAGGGGTTTCAGTGTGTGTGGAAAAGGTTTCAGTGTGTGTGGAAGGGTTTTCAGTGTGTGGGGAAGGGGTTTCAGCGTGTAGGGAAGGGTTTCTGTGTGTGGGGAAGTGGTTTCAGTGTGTGGGGAAGAGGTTTCAGTGTGTGGGGAAGAGGTTTCAGTTTGCGGGGAAGATGTTTCAGTGTGTGGGGAAGTGGTATCAGTGTGTGGGGAAGAGATTACAGTGTGCGGGGATGGGTTTCAGTGTGTGGTTTAAGGGGTTTCAGTCTGTGGGGAAGGGGTTTCAGTGTGTGGGGAAGATGTTTCAGTGTGTGGGGAAGGGGTTTCAGTGTGTGGGGAAGTGGTTTCAGTGTGTGGGGAAGAGATTTCAGTGTGTTGGGAAGAGGTTTCAGATAGTGGGGAAGGGGTTTCTGACTGTGGGGAAGTGGTTTCGGTTTTGTGGGGAAGAGGTTTCAGTGTGTGGGGAAGGGGTTTCAGTGTGTGGTGAAGGGGATTCAGTGTATGGGGAAGAGGTTTCAGTGTGTGGGGAAGATGTTTCAGTGTGTGGGGAAGAGGTTTCAGTGCGTGGGGAAGAGGTTTCAGTGTGTGTGGAAGAGGTTTCAGAGCGTGAGGAAGGGGTTTCAGTGTGTGGGGAAGTGGTTTCAGTCTGTGGCGAAGAGGTTTCAGTGCGTGGGAAGGGGTTTCAGTGTGTGGGGAAGGGTTTCAGTGTGTGGGGATGGGTTTCAGTGTGTGGGGAAGAAGCTTTAGTGTGTTGGGAAGTGGTTTCTGTCTGTGGGGATGGGTTTCAGTTTTTGGGGAAGAATGTTCAGTGTGTGGGGAAGGGGTTTCAGTTTGTGGGGAACGGGTTTCAGTGTGTGGGGAAGATGTTTTAGTGTGCGGGGATGGGTTTCAGTGTGTGGGGAAGGGATTCAGTTGGTGGGGAAGAGGTTTCAGTGTGTGTGGAGGAGGTCTAAGTGTGTGTGCAAGGGGTTTCAGTGTGTGTGGAAGGTGTTTCAGTGTGTGCGGAAGGGGTTTCAGTGTGTGGGGGAAGAGGTTTCAGTGTTTGGGGAAGAGGTTTCAGTGTGTGGGGATGGGTTTCAGTGTGAGTGAAAGATGTTTCAGTGTGTGGGGAAGAGGTTTCAGTGAGTGGAGAAGGGTTTCAGTGTGTGGGGAAGAGTTTCAGTATGTGGGGAAGGGGCTTCAGTGTGTGGGGAAGGGGTTTCAGTGTGTGTGGAAGAGGTCTCAGTGTGTGTGGAAGGGTTTTCAGTGTATGTGGAATAGGTTTCAGCTTGTGGGGAAGGGGTTTCAGCGTGTAGGGAAGGGTTTCTGTGTGTGGGGAAGAGGTTTCAGTTTGTGGGGATGGGATTCAGTGTGAGGGGAAAAGGTTTCAGTGTGTGTGGAAGGGTTTTCAGTGTATGTGGAATAGGTTTCAGCTTGTGGGGAAGGGGTTTCAGCGTGTAGGGAAGGGTTTCTGTGTGTGGGGAAGAGGTTTCAGTTTGTGGGGATGGGTTTCAGTGTGTGGGGAAGAGGTTTCAGTCTGTGGGGATGGGTTTCAGTGTGTGGGGAATGGGTTTCAGTGTGTGTGGAAGGGGTTTCAGCGTGTGCGGAAGGGGTTTCAGCGTGTGGGGAAGAGGTTTCAGTGTGTGGGGAAGAGGTTTCAGTGTTAGGGGATGGGTTTCATTGTGTGGGGATTGGATTCAGAGTGTGGGGATGGGT
Organism: Heterodontus francisci; assembly: GCF_036365525.1. Taxonomy (NCBI): domain Eukaryota; kingdom Metazoa; phylum Chordata; class Chondrichthyes; order Heterodontiformes; family Heterodontidae; genus Heterodontus; species Heterodontus francisci. Next base: position 9,735,862 of record NW_027140221.1, on the reverse strand, counting down.
TTCAGTGTGTGGGGATGGGTATCAGTGTGTGCGGAAGGGGTTTCAGTGCATGTGGAAGAGGTTTCAGTGTGTATGGAAGGGGTTTCAGCGTGTGGGGAAGGGGGTTCAGTGTGTGGGGAAGGGGTTTCAGTGTGTGGGGATGGGTTTCAGTGTGTGGGGATGGGGTTCAGTGTGTGGGGAAGGGGTTTCAGTGTTTGGGGATGAGGTTTCAGTGTGTGGGGATGGGTTTCAGTGAGTGGGGAAGGTGTTTCTGCCTGTGGGGAAGAGGTTTCAGTGTGTGGGGAAGAGGTTTCAGTGTGTGGGTAATGGGTTTCATTGTGTGGATAAGGGGTTTCAGTGTGTGGGGTAGTGTTTTCAGTGTGTGGGGAAGAAGTTTTAGTGTGTTGGGAAGTGGTTTCTGTCTGTGGGGATGGGTTTCAGTTTTTGGGGAAGAATTTTCAGTGTGTGGGGAAGGGGTTTCAGTTTGTGGGGAACGGGTTTCAGTGTGTGGGGAAGATGTTTCAGTGTGTGGAGATGGGTTTCAGTGTGTGGGGAAGGGATTCAGTTGGTGGGGAAGAGGTTTCAGTGTGTGTGGAGGAGGTATAAGTGTGTGTGCAAGGGGTTTCAGTGTGTGTGGAAGGTGTTTCAGTGTGTGCGGAAGGGGTTTCAGTGTGAGGGGGAAGAGGTTTCAGTGTTTGGGGAAGAGGTTTCAGTGTGTGGGGATGGGTTTCAGTGTGAGTGAAAGATGTTTCAGTGTGTGGGGAAGAGGTTTCAGTGAGTGGAGAAGGGTTTCAGTGTGTGGGGAAGAGTTTCAGTATGTGGGGAAGGGGCTTCAGTGTGTGTGGAAGGGGTTTCAGTGTGTGGGGAAGGGGTTTCAGTGTGTGTGAAAGAGGTTTCAGTGTGTGTGGAAGGGTTTTCAGTGTATGTGGAATAGGTTGCAGCTTGTGGGGAAGGGGTTTCAGCGTGTAGGGAAGGGTTTCTGTGTGTGGGGAAGAGGTTTCAATTTGTGGGGATGGGATTCAGTGTGTGGGGAAGAGGTTTCAGTGTGTGGGGAAGGGGTTTCAGTTTGTGGGGAACGGGTTTCAGTGTGTGGGGAAGATGTTTCTGTGTGTGGGGATGGGTTTCAGTGTGTGGGGAAGGGATTCAGTTGGTGGGGAACAGGTTTCAGTGTGTGTGGAGGAGGTATAAGTGTGTGTGCAAGGGGTTTCAGTGTGTGTGGAAGGTGTTTCAGTGTGTGCGGAAGGGGTTTCAGTGTGTGGGGGAAGAGGTTTCAGTGTTTGGGGAAGAGGTTTCAGTGTGTGGGGATGGGTTTCAGTGTGAGTGAAAGATGTTTCAGTGTGTGGGGAAGAGGTTTCAGTGAGTGGAGAAGGGTTTCAGTGTGTGGGGAAGAGTTTCAGTATGTGGGGAAGGGGCTTCAGTGTGTGTGGAAGGGGTTTCAGTGTGTGGGGAAGGGGTTTCAGTGTGTGTGGAAGAGGTTTCAGTGTGTGTGGAAGGGTTTTCAGTGTATGTGGAATAGGTTTCAGCTTGTGGGGAAGGGGTTTCAGCGTGTAGGGAAGGGTTTCTGTGTATGGGGAAGAGGTTTCAATTTGTGGGGATGGGATTCAGTGTGTGGGGAAGAGGTTTCAGTGTGTGTGGAAGGGTTTTCAGTGTATGTTGAATAGGTTTCAGCTTGTGGGGAAGGGGTTTCAGCGTGTAGGGAAGGGTTTCTGTGTGTGGGGAAGAGGTTTCAGTTTGTGGGGATGGGTTTCAGTGTGTGGGGAAGAGGTTTCAGTCTGTGGGGATGGGTTTCAGTGTGTGGGGAATGGGTTTCAGTGTGTGTGGAAGGGGTTTGAGCGTGTGGGGAAGGGGTTTCAGCGTGTGGGGAAGAGGTTTCAGTGTGTGGGGAAGAGGTTTCAGTGTTAGGGGATGGGTTTCATTGTGTGGGGATTGGATTCAGAGTGTGGGGATGGGTTTCAGTGTGTGGGGATGGGTATCAGTGTGTGCGGAAGGGGTTTCAGTGCATGTGGAAGAGAGTTTCAGTGTGTATGGAAGGGGTTTCAGCGTGTGGGGAAGGGGGTTCAGCGTGTGGGGAAGGGTTGCAGTGTGCGGGGAAGGGTTTTCAGTGTGCGGGGAAGGGATCACAGTTTGTGGGGAAGGGTTTCAGTCTGTGGGGAAGAGCTTTCAGCGTGTGGGAAAGAGGTTTCAGTGTGTGGGGAAGGGGTTTCAGTGTGTGGGGATGTGTTTCAGTGTCTGGGGATGGGTTTCAGTGTTTGGGGAAGGGGTTTCAGTGTGTGGGGAAGTGGTTTCAGTGTGTGGGGATGGGTTTCAGTGCGTGGGGAAGGGGTTTCAGTGTGCGGGGAAGGGGTTTCAGTGTGGTGGGAAGAGGTTTCTGTGTGTGGGGAACAGGATTCACTGTGTGGGGAAGGGGTTTCAGTGTGTGGATAAGGGGTTTCAGTGTGTGGGGAAGAGTTTTCAGTGTGAGGGGAAGAGGTTTTAGTGTGTTGGGAAGTGGTTTCAGTCTGTGGGGAAGGGGTTTCAGTGTGTGGGGAAGAGGTTTCAGTGTGAGGGGAAGGGGTTTCAGTGTGTGGGGAAAGGTTTCAGTGTGTGGGGAAGAGGTTTCAGTGTGTGTGGAAGAGGTTTAAGTGTGTGTGCAAGGGGTTTCAGTGTGTGTGGAAGGGGTTTCAGTGTGTGCGGAAGGGGTTTCAGCGTGTGGGGAAGAGGTTTCAGTGTGTGGAGAAGGGTTTCAGTGTGTGGGGAAGCGTTTCAGTATTTGGGGAATGAGCTTCAGTGTGTGTGGAAGGGATTTCAGCGTGTGTGGAAGGGGTTTCAGTGTGTGTGGAAGAGGTTTCAGTGTGTGTGGAAGGGTTTTCAGTGTGTGTGGAAGCGGTTTCAGTTTGTGGGGAAGAGGTTTCAGTGTGTGGAGAAGGGTTTCAGTGTGTGGGGAAGGGTTTCAGTATGTGGGGAAGGGGCTTCTGTGTGTGTGGAAGGGGTTTCAGCGTGTGCGCAAGGGGTTTCAGTGTGTATGGAAAAGGTTTCAGTGTGTGTGGAAGGGTTTTCAGTGTGTGGGGAAGGGGTTTCAGCGTGGAGGGAAGGGTTTCTGTGTGTGGGGAAGTGGTTTCAGTGTGTGGGGAAGAGGTTTCAGTGTGTGGGGAAGAGGTTTCAGTTTGCGGGGAAGATGTTTCAGTGTGTGGGGAAGGGGTATCAGTGTGTGGGGAAGAGATTACAGTGTGCGGGGATGGGTTTCAGTGTGTGGTTTAAGGGGTTTCAGTCTGTGGGGAAGGGGTTTCAGTGTGTGGGGAAGATGTTTCAGTGTGTGGGGAAGGGGTTTCAGTGTGTGGGGAAGTGGTTTCAGTGTGTGGGGAAGAGATTTCAGTGTGTTGGGAAGAGGTTTCAGATTGTGGGGAAGGGGTTTCTGACTGTGGGGAAGTGGTTTCGGTTTTGTGGGGAAGAGGTTTCAGTGTGTGGGGAAGGGGTTTCAGTGTGTGGTGAAGGGGATTCAGTGTGTGGGGAAGAGGTTTCAGTGTGTGGGGAAGATGTTTCAGTGTGTGGGGAAGAGGTTTCAGTGCGTGGGGAAGAGGTTTCAGTGTGTGTGGAAGAGGTTTCAGAGCGTGAGGAAGGGGTTTCAGTGTGTGGGGAAGTGGTTTCAGTCTGTGGCGAAGAGGTTTCAGTGCGTGGGAAGGGGTTTCAGTGTGTGGGGAAGGGTTTCAGTGTGTGGGGATGGGTTTCAGTGTGTGGGGAAGAAGCTTTAGTGTGTTGGGAAGTGGTTTCTGTCTGTGGGGATGGGTTTCAGTTTTTGGGGAAGAATGTTCAGTGTGTGGGGAAGGGGTTTCAGTTTGTGGGGAACGGGTTTCAGTGTGTGGGGAAGATGTTTTAGTGTGCGGGGATGGGTTTCAGTGTGTGGGGAAGGGATTCAGTTGGTGGGGAAGAGGTTTCAGTGTGTGTGGAGGAGGTCTAAGTGTGTGTGCAAGGGGTTTCAGTGTGTGTGGAAGGTGTTTCAGTGTGTGCGGAATGGGATTCAGTGTGTGGGGAAGAGGTTTCAGTGTGTGGGGAAGGGGTTTCAGTTTGTGGGGAACGGGTTTCAGTGTGTGGGGAAGATGTTTCTGTGTGTGGGGATGGGTTTCAGTGTGTGGGGAAGGGATTCAGTTGCTGGGGAACAGGTTTCAGTGTGTGTGGAGGAGGTATAAGTGTGTGTGCAAGGGGTTTCAGTGTGTGTGGAAGGTGTTTCAGTGTGTGCGGAAGAGGTTTCAGTGTGTGGGGGAAGAGGTTTCAGTGTTTGGGGAAGAGGTTTCAGTGTGTGGGGATGGGTTTCAGTGTGAGTGAAAGATGTTTCAGTGTGTGGGGAAGAGGTTTCAGTGAGTGGAGAAGGGTTTCAGTGTGTGGGGAAGAGTTTCAGTATGTGGGGAAGGGGCTTCAGTGTGTGTGGAAGGGGTTTCAGTGTGTGGGGAAGGGGTTTCAGTGTGTGTGGAAGAGGTTTCAGTGTGTGTGGAAGGGTTTTCAGTGTATGTGGAATAGGTTTCAGCTTGTGGGGAAGGGGTTTCAGCGTGTAGGGAAGGGTTTCTGTGTATGGGGAAGAGGTTTCAATTTGTGGGGATGGGATTCAGTGTGTGGGGAAGAGGTTTCAGTGTGTGTGGAAGGGTTTTCAGTGTATGTTGAATAGGTTTCAGCTTGTGGGGAAGGGGTTTCAGCGTGTAGGGAAGGGTTTCTGTGTGTGGGGAAGAGGTTTCAGTTTGTGGGGATGGGTTTCAGTGTGTGGGGAAGAGGTTTCAGTCTGTGGGGATGGGTTTCAGTGTGTGGGGAATGGGTTTCAGTGTGTGTGGAAGGGGTTTGAGCGTGTGGGGAAGGGGTTTCAGCGTGTGGGGAAGAGGTTTCAGTGTGTGGGGAAGAGGTTTCAGTGTTAGGGGATGGGTTTCATTGTGTGGGGATTGGATTCAGAGTGTGGGGATGGGTTTCAGTGTGTGGGGATGGGTATCAGTGTGTGCGGAAGGGGTTTCAGTGCATGTGGAAGAGAGTTTCAGTGTGTATGGAAGGGGTTTCAGCGTGTGGGGAAGGGGGTTCAGCGTGTGGGGAAGGGTTGCAGTGTGCGGGGAAGGGTTTTCAGTGTGCGGGGAAGGGATCACAGTTTGTGGGGAAGGGTTTCAGTCTGTGGGGAAGAGCTTTCAGCGTGTGGGAAAGAGGTTTCAGTGTGTGGGGAAGGGGTTTCAGTGTGTGGGGATGTGTTTCAGTGTCTGGGGATGGGTTTCAGTGTTTGGGGAAGGGGTTTCAGTGTGTGGGGAAGTGGTTTCAGTGTGTGGGGATGGGTTTCAGTGCGTGGGGAAGGGGTTTCAGTGTGCGGGGAAGGGGTTTCAGTGTGGTGGGAAGAGGTTTCTGTGTGTGGGGAACAGGATTCACTGTGTGGGGAAGGGGTTTCAGTGTGTGGATAAGGGGTTTCAGTGTGTGGGGAAGAGTTTTCAGTGTGAGGGGAAGAGGTTTTAGTGTGTTGGGAAGTGGTTTCAGTCTGTGGGGAAGGGGTTTCAGTGTGTGGGGAAGAGGTTTCAGTGTGAGGGGAAGGGGTTTCAGTGTGTGGGGAAAGGTTTCAGTGTGTGGGGAAGAGGTTTCAGTGTGTGTGGAAGAGGTTTAAGTGTGTGTGCAAGGGGTTTCAGTGTGTGTGGAAGGGGTTTCAGTGTGTGCGGAAGGGGTTTCAGCGTGTGGGGAAGAGGTTTCAGTGTGTGGAGAAGGGTTTCAGTGTGTGGGGAAGCGTTTCAGTATTTGGGGAATGAGCTTCAGTGTGTGTGGAAGGGATTTCAGCGTGTGTGGAAGGGGTTTCAGTGTGTGTGGAAGAGGTTTCAGTGTGTGTGGAAGGGTTTTCAGTGTGTGTGGAAGCGGTTTCAGTTTGTGGGGAAGAGGTTTCAGTGTGTGGAGAAGGGTTTCAGTGTGTGGGGAAGGGTTTCAGTATGTGGGGAAGGGGCTTCTGTGTGTGTGGAAGGGGTTTCAGCGTGTGCGCAAGGGGTTTCAGTGTGTATGGAAAAGGTTTCAGTGTGTGTGGAAGGGTTTTCAGTGTGTGGGGAAGGGGTTTCAGCGTGGAGGGAAGGGTTTCTGTGTGTGGGGAAGTGGTTTCAGTGTGTGGGGAAGAGGTTTCAGTGTGTGGGGAAGAGGTTTCAGTTTGCGGGGAAGATGTTTCAGTGTGTGGGGAAGGGGTATCAGTGTGTGGGGAAGAGATTACAGTGTGCGGGGATGGGTTTCAGTGTGTGGTTTAAGGGGTTTCAGTCTGTGGGGAAGGGGTTTCAGTGTGTGGGGAAGATGTTTCAGTGTGTGGGGAAGGGGTTTCAGTGTGTGGGGAAGTGGTTTCAGTGTGTGGGGAAGAGATTTCAGTGTGTTGGGAAGAGGTTTCAGATTGTGGGGAAGGGGTTTCTGACTGTGGGGAAGTGGTTTCGGTTTTGTGGGGAAGAGGTTTCAGTGTGTGGGGAAGGGGTTTCAGTGTGTGGTGAAGGGGATTCAGTGTGTGGGGAAGAGGTTTCAGTGTGTGGGGAAGATGTTTCAGTGTGTGGGGAAGAGGTTTCAGTGCGTGGGGAAGAGGTTTCAGTGTGTGTGGAAGAGGTTTCAGAGCGTGAGGAAGGGGTTTCAGTGTGTGGGGAAGTGGTTTCAGTCTGTGGCGAAGAGGTTTCAGTGCGTGGGAAGGGGTTTCAGTGTGTGGGGAAGGGTTTCAGTGTGTGGGGATGGGTTTCAGTGTGTGGGGAAGAAGCTTTAGTGTGTTGGGAAGTGGTTTCTGTCTGTGGGGATGGGTTTCAGCTTTTGGGGAAGAATGTTCAGTGTGTGGGGAAGGGGTTTCAGTTTGTGGGGAACGGGTTTCAGTGTGTGGGGAAGATGTTTTAGTGTGCGGGGATGGGTTTCAGTGTGTGGGGAAGGGATTCAGTTGGTGGGGAAGAGGTTTCAGTGTGTGTGGAGGAGGTCTAAGTGTGTGTGCAAGGGGTTTCAGTGTGTGTGGAAGGTGTTTCAGTGTGTGCGGAAGGGGTTTCAGTGTGTGGGGGAAGAGGTTTCAGTGTTTGGGGAAGAGGTTTCAGTGTGTGGGGATGGGTTTCAGTGTGAGTGAAAGATGTTTCAGTGTGTGGGGAAGAGGTTTCAGTGAGTGGAGAAGGGTTTCAGTGTGTGGGGAAGAGTTTCAGTATGTGGGGAAGGGGCTTCAGTGTGTGGGGAAGGGGTTTCAGTGTGTGTGGAAGAGGTCTCAGTGTGTGTGGAAGGGTTTTCAGTGTATGTGGAATAGGTTTCAGCTTGTGGGGAAGGGGTTTCAGCGTGTAGGGAAGGGTTTCTGTGTGTGGGGAAGAGGTTTCAGTTTGTGGGGATGGGATTCAGTGTGAGGGGAAGAGGTTTCAGTGTGTGTGGAAGGGTTTTCAGTGTATGTGGAATAGGTTTCAGCTTGTGGGGAAGGGGTTTCAGCGTGTAGGGAAGGGTTTCTGTGTGTGGGGAAGAGGTTTCAGTTTGTGGGGATGGGTTTCAGTGTGTGGGGAAGAGGTTTCAGTCTGTGGGGATGGGTTTCAGTGTGTGGGGAATGGGTTTCAGTGTGTGTGGAAGGGGTTTCAGCGTGTGCGGAAGGGGTTTCAGCGTGTGGGGAAGAGGTTTCAGTGTGTGGGGAAGAGGTTTCAGTGTTAGGGGATGGGTTTCATTGTGTGGGGATTGGATTCAGAGTGTGGGGATGGGTTTCAGTGTGTGGGGATGGGTATCAGTGTGTGCGGAAGGGGTTTCAGTGCATGTGGAAGAGGTTTCAGTGTGTATGGAAGGGGTTTCAGCGTGTGGGGAAGGGGGTTCAGCGTGTGGGGAAGGGTTGCAGTGTGCGGGGAAGGGTTTTCAGTGTGCGAGGAAGGTGTTTCAGTTTGTGTGGAAGGGATTACAGTTTGTGGGGAAGGGTTTCAGTCTGTGGGGAAGAGCTTTCAGTGTGTGGGAAAGAGGTTTCAGTGTGTGGGGAAGGGGTTTCAGTGTGTGGGGATGTGTTTCAGTGTCTGGGGATGGGTTTCAGTGTTTGGGGAAGGGGTTTCAGTGTGTGGGGAAGAGGTTTCAGTGTGTGTGGATGGGTTTCAGTGCGTGGGGAAGGGGTTTCAGTGTGCGGGGAAGGGGTTTCAGTGTGTGGATAAGGGGTTTCAGTGTGTGGGGAAGAGTTTTCAGTGTGAGGGGAAGAGGTTTTAGTGTGTTGGGAAGTGGTTTCAGTCTGTGGGGAAGGGGTTTCAGTGTGTGGGGAAGAGGTTTCAGTGTGAGGGGAAGGGGTTTCAGTGTGTGGGGAAAGGTTTCAGTGTGTGGGGAAGATGTTTCAGTGTGTGTGGAAGAGGTTTAAGTGTGTGTGCAAGGGGTTTCAGTGTGTGGGGAAGGGGTTTCAGTGTGTGCGGAAGGGGTTTCAGCGTGTGGGGAAGAGGTTTCAGTGTGTGGAGAAGGGTTTCAGTGTGTGGGGAAGCGTTTCAGTATTTGGGGAATGAGCTTCAGTGTGTGTGGAAGGGATTTCAGCGTGTGGGGAAGGGGTTTCAGTGTGTGTGGAAGAGGTTTCAGTGTGTGTGGAAGGGTTTTCAGTGTGTGTGGAAGCGGTTTCAGTTTGTGGGGAAGAGGTTTCAGTGTGTGGAGAAGGGTTTCAGTGTGTGGGGAAGGGTTTCAGTATGTGGGGAAGGGGCTTCTGTGTGTGTGGAAGGGGTTTCAGCGTGTGGGCAAGGGGTTTCAGTGTGTGTGGAAAAGGTTTCAGTGTGTGTGGAAGGGTTTTCAGTGTGTGGGGAAGGGGTTTCAGCGTGTAGGGAAGGGTTTCTGTGTGTGGGGAAGTGGTTTCAGTGTGTGGGGAAGAGGTTTCAGTGTGTGGGGAAGAGGTTTCAGTTTGCGGGGAAGATGTTTCAGTGTGTGGGGAAGGGGTATCAGTGTGTGGGGAAGAGATTACAGTGTGCGGGGATGGGTTTCAGTGTGTGGTTTAAGGGGTTTCAGTCTGTGGGGAAGGGGTTTCAGTGTGTGGGGAAGATGTTTCAGTGTGTGGGGAAGGGGTTTCAGTGTGTGGGGAAGTGGTTTCAGTGTGTGGGGAAGAGATTTCAGTGTGTTGGGAAGAGGTTTCAGATTGTGGGGAAGGGGTTTCTGACTGTGGGGAAGTGGTTTCGGTTTTGTGGGGAAGAGGTTTCAGTGTGTGGGGGAGGGGTTTCAGTGTGTGGGGAAGAGGTTTCAGTGTGTGGGGAAGAGGTTTCAGTTTGCGGGGAAGATGTTTCAGTGTGTGGGGAAGGGGTATCAGTGTGTGGGGAAGAGATTTCAGTGTGTTGGGAAGAGGTTTCAGATTGTGGGGAAGGGGTTTCTGACTGTGGGGAAGTGGTTTCGGTTTTGTGGGGAAGAGGTTTCAGTGTGTGGGGAAGGGGTTTCAGTGTGTGGTGAAGGGGATTCAGTGTGTGGGGAAGAGGTTTCAGTGTGTGGGGAAGATGTTTCAGTGTGTGGGGAAGAGGTTTCAGTGCGTGGGGAAGAGGTTTCAGTGTGTGTGGAAGAGGTTTCAGAGCGTGAGGAAGGGGTTTCAGTGTGTGGGGAAGTGGTTTCAGTCTGTGGCGAAGAGGTTTCAGTGCGTGGGAAGGGGTTTCAGTGTGTGGGGAAGGGTTTCAGTGTGTGGGGATGGGTTTCAGTGTGTGGGGAAGAAGCTTTAGTGTGTTGGGAAGTGGTTTCTGTCTGTGGGGATGGGTTTCAGTTTTTGGGGAAGAATGTTCAGTGTGTGGGGAAGGGGTTTCAGTTTGTGGGGAACGGGTTTCAGTGTGTGGGGAAGATGTTTTAGTGTGCGGGGATGGGTTTCAGTGTGTGGGGAAGGGATTCAGTTGGTGGGGAAGAGGTTTCAGTGTGTGTGGAGGAGGTCTAAGTGTGTGTGCAAGGGGTTTCAGTGTGTGTGGAAGGTGTTTCAGTGTGTGCGGAATGGGATTCAGTGTGTGGGGAAGAGGTTTCAGTGTGTGGGGAAGGGGTTTCAGTTTGTGGGGAACGGGTTTCAGTGTGTGGGGAAGATGTTTCTGTGTGTGGGGATGGGTTTCAGTGTGTGGGGAAGGGATTCAGTTGGTGGGGAACAGGTTTCAGTGTGTGTGGAGGAGGTATAAGTGTGTGTGCAAGGGGTTTCAGTGTGTGTGGAAGGTGTTTCAGTGTGTGCGGAAGGGGTTTCAGTGTGTGGGGGAAGAGGTTTCAGTGTTTGGGGAAGAGGTTTCAGTGTGTGGGGATGGGTTTCAGTGTGAGTGAAAGATGTTTCAGTGTGTGGGGAAGAGGTTTCAGTGAGTGGAGAAGGGTTTCAGTGTGTGGGGAAGAGTTTCAGTATGTGGGGAAGGGGCTTCAGTGTGTGTGGAAGGGGTTTCAGTGTGTGGGGAAGGGGTTTCAGTGTGTGTGGAAGAGGTTTCAGTGTGTGTGGAAGGGTTTTCAGTGTATGTGGAATAGGTTTCAGCTTGTGGGGAAGGGGTTTCAGCGTGTAGGGAAGGGTTTCTGTGTATGGGGAAGAGGTTTCAATTTGTGGGGATGGGATTCAGTGTGTGGGGAAGAGGTTTCAGTGTGTGTGGAAGGGTTTTCAGTGTATGTTGAATAGGTTTCAGCTTGTGGGGAAGGGGTTTCAGCGTGTAGGGAAGGGTTTCTGTGTGTGGGGAAGAGGTTTCAGTTTGTGGGGATGGGTTTCAGTGTGTGGGGAAGAGGTTTCAGTCTGTGGGGATGGGTTTCAGTGTGTGGGGAATGGGTTTCAGTGTGTGTGGAAGGGGTTTGAGCGTGTGGGGAAGGGGTTTCAGCGTGTGGGGAAGAGGTTTCAGTGTGTGGGGAAGAGGTTTCAGTGTTAGGGGATGGGTTTCATTGTGTGGGGATTGGATTCAGAGTGTGGGGATGGGTTTCAGTGTGTGGGGATGGGTATCAGTGTGTGCGGAAGGGGTTTCAGTGCATGTGGAAGAGAGTTTCAGTGTGTATGGAAGGGGTTTCAGCGTGTGGGGAAGGGGGTTCAGCGTGTGGGGAAGGGTTGCAGTGTGCGGGGAAGGGTTTTCAGTGTGCGGGGAAGGGATCACAGTTTGTGGGGAAGGGTTTCAGTCTGTGGGGAAGAGCTTTCAGCGTGTGGGAAAGAGGTTTCAGTGTGTGGGGAAGGGGTTTCAGTGTGTGGGGATGTGTTTCAGTGTCTGGGGATGGGTTTCAGTGTTTGGGGAAGGGGTTTCAGTGTGTGGGGAAGTGGTTTCAGTGTGTGGGGATGGGTTTCAGTGCGTGGGGAAGGGGTTTCAGTGTGCGGGGAAGGGGTTTCAGTGTGGTGGGAAGAGGTTTCTGTGTGTGGGGAACAGGATTCACTGTGTGGGGAAGGGGTTTCAGTGTGTGGATAAGGGGTTTCAGTGTGTGGGGAAGAGTTTTCAGTGTGAGGGGAAGAGGTTTTAGTGTGTTGGGAAGTGGTTTCAGTCTGTGGGGAAGGGGTTTCAGTGTGTGGGGAAGAGGTTTCAGTGTGAGGGGAAGGGGTTTCAGTGTGTGGGGAAAGGTTTCAGTGTGTGGGGAAGAGGTTTCAGTGTGTGTGGAAGAGGTTTAAGTGTGTGTGCAAGGGGTTTCAGTGTGTGTGGAAGGGGTTTCAGTGTGTGCGGAAGGGGTTTCAGCGTGTGGGGAAGAGGTTTCAGTGTGTGGAGAAGGGTTTCAGTGTGTGGGGAAGCGTTTCAGTATTTGGGGAATGAGCTTCAGTGTGTGTGGAAGGGATTTCAGCGTGTGTGGAAGGGGTTTCAGTGTGTGTGGAAGAGGTTTCAGTGTGTGTGGAAGGGTTTTCAGTGTGTGTGGAAGCGGTTTCAGTTTGTGGGGAAGAGGTTTCAGTGTGTGGAGAAGGGTTTCAGTGTGTGGGGAAGGGTTTCAGTATGTGGGGAAGGGGCTTCTGTGTGTGTGGAAGGGGTTTCAGCGTGTGCGCAAGGGGTTTCAGTGTGTATGGAAAAGGTTTCAGTGTGTGTGGAAGGGTTTTCAGTGTGTGGGGAAGGGGTTTCAGCGTGGAGGGAAGGGTTTCTGTGTGTGGGGAAGTGGTTTCAGTGTGTGGGGAAGAGGTTTCAGTGTGTGGGGAAGAGGTTTCAGTTTGCGGGGAAGATGTTTCAGTGTGTGGGGAAGGGGTATCAGTGTGTGGGGAAGAGATTACAGTGTGCGGGGATGGGTTTCAGTGTGTGGTTTAAGGGGTTTCAGTCTGTGGGGAAGGGGTTTCAGTGTGTGGGGAAGATGTTTCAGTGTGTGGGGAAGGGGTTTCAGTGTGTGGGGAAGTGGTTTCAGTGTGTGGGGAAGAGATTTCAGTGTGTTGGGAAGAGGTTTCAGATTGTGGGGAAGGGGTTTCTGACTGTGGGGAAGTGGTTTCGGTTTTGTGGGGAAGAGGTTTCAGTGTGTGGGGAAGGGGTTTCAGTGTGTGGTGAAGGGGATTCAGTGTGTGGGGAAGAGGTTTCAGTGTGTGGGGAAGATGTTTCAGTGTGTGGGGAAGAGGTTTCAGTGCGTGGGGAAGAGGTTTCAGTGTGTGTGGAAGAGGTTTCAGAGCGTGAGGAAGGGGTTTCAGTGTGTGGGGAAGTGGTTTCAGTCTGTGGCGAAGAGGTTTCAGTGCGTGGGAAGGGGTTTCAGTGTGTGGGGAAGGGTTTCAGTGTGTGGGGATGGGTTTCAGTGTGTGGGGAAGAAGCTTTAGTGTGTTGGGAAGTGGTTTCTGTCTGTGGGGATGGGTTTCAGTTTTTGGGGAAGAATGTTCAGTGTGTGGGGAAGGGGTTTCAGTTTGTGGGGAACGGGTTTCAGTGTGTGGGGAAGATGTTTTAGTGTGCGGGGATGGGTTTCAGTGTGTGGGGAAGGGATTCAGTTGGTGGGGAAGAGGTTTCAGTGTGTGTGGAGGAGGTCTAAGTGTGTGTGCAAGGGGTTTCAGTGTGTGTGGAAGGTGTTTCAGTGTGTGCGGAAGGGGTTTCAGTGTGTGGGGGAAGAGGTTTCAGTGTTTGGGGAAGAGGTTTCAGTGTGTGGGGATGGGTTTCAGTGTGAGTGAAAGATGTTTCAGTGTGTGGGGAAGAGGTTTCAGTGAGTGGAGAAGGGTTTCAGTGTGTGGGGAAGAGTTTCAGTATGTGGGGAAGGGGCTTCAGTGTGTGGGGAAGGGGTTTCAGTGTGTGTGGAAGAGGTCTCAGTGTGTGTGGAAGGGTTTTCAGTGTATGTGGAATAGGTTTCAGCTTGTGGGGAAGGGGTTTCAGCGTGTAGGGAAGGGTTTCTGTGTGTGGGGAAGAGGTTTCAGTTTGTGGGGATGGGATTCAGTGTGAGGGGAAGAGGTTTCAGTGTGTGTGGAAGGGTTTTCAGTGTGTGGGGAATGGGTTTCAGTGTGTGTGGAAGGGGTTTCAGCGTGTGCGGAAGGGGTTTCAGCGTGTGGGGAAGAGGTTTCAGTTTGTGGGGAAGAGGTTTCAGTGTTAGGGGATGGGTTTCATTGTGTGGGGATTGGATTCAGAGTGTGGGGATGGGTTTCAGTGTGTGGGGATGGGTATCAGTGTGTGCGGAAGGGGTTTCAGTGCATGTGGAAGAGGTTTCAGTGTGTATGGAAGGGGTTTCAGCGTGTGGGGAAGGGGGTTCAGCGTGTGGGGAAGGGTTGCAGTGTGCGGGGAAGGGTTTTCAGTGTGCGAGGAAGGTGTTTCAGTTTGTGTGGAAGGGATTACAGTTTGTGGGGAAGGGTTTCAGTCTGTGGGGAAGAGCTTTCAGTGTGTGGGAAAGAGGTTTCAGTGTGTGGGGAAGGGGTTTCAGTGTGTGGGGATGTGTTTCAGTGTCTGGGGATGGGTTTCAGTGTTTGGGGAAGGGGTTTCAGTGTGTGGGGAAGAGGTTTCAGTGTGTGTGGATGGGTTTCAGTGCGTGGGGAAGGGGTTTCAGTGTGCGGGGAAGGGGTTTCAGTGTGTGGATAAGGGGTTTCAGTGTGTGGGGAAGAGTTTTCAGTGTGAGGGGAAGAGGTTTTAGTGTGTTGGGAAGTGGTTTCAGTCTGTGGGGAAGGGGTTTCAGTGTGTGGGGAAGAGGTTTCAGTGTGAGGGGAAGGGGTTTCAGTGTGTGGGGAAAGGTTTCAGTGTGTGGGGAAGATGTTTCAGTGTGTGTGGAAGAGGTTTAAGTGTGTGTGCAAGGGGTTTCAGTGTGTGGGGAAGGGGTTTCAGTGTGTGCGGAAGGGGTTTCAGCGTGTGGGGAAGAGGTTTCAGTGTGTGGAGAAGGGTTTCAGTGTGTGGGGAAGCGTTTCAGTATTTGGGGAATGAGCTTCAGTGTGTGTGGAAGGGATTTCAGCGTGTGGGGAAGGGGTTTCAGTGTGTGTGGAAGAGGTTTCAGTGTGTGTGGAAGGGTTTTCAGTGTGTGTGGAAGCGGTTTCAGTTTGTGGGGAAGAGGTTTCAGTGTGTGGAGAAGGGTTTCAGTGTGTGGGGAAGGGTTTCAGTATGTGGGGAAGGGGCTTCTGTGTGTGTGGAAGGGGTTTCAGCGTGTGGGCAAGGGGTTTCAGTGTGTGTGGAAAAGGTTTCAGTGTGTGTGGAAGGGTTTTCAGTGTGTGGGGAAGGGGTTTCAGCGTGTAGGGAAGGGTTTCTGTGTGTGGGGAAGTGGTTTCAGTGTGTGGGGAAGAGGTTTCAGTGTGTGGGGAAGAGGTTTCAGTTTGCGGGGAAGATGTTTCAGTGTGTGGGGAAGGGGTATCAGTGTGTGGGGAAGAGATTACAGTGTGCGGGGATGGGTTTCAGTGTGTGGTTTAAGGGGTTTCAGTCTGTGGGGAAGGGGTTTCAGTGTGTGGGGAAGATGTTTCAGTGTGTGGGGAAGGGGTTTCAGTGTGTGGGGAAGTGGTTTCAGTGTGTGGGGAAGAGATTTCAGTGTGTTGGGAAGAGGTTTCAGATTGTGGGGAAGGGGTTTCTGACTGTGGGGAAGTGGTTTCGGTTTTGTGGGGAAGAGGTTTCAGTGTGTGGGGGAGGGGTTTCAGTGTGTGGTGAAGGGGATTCAGTGTATGGGGAAGAGGTTTCCGTGTGTGGGGAAGATGTTTCAGTGTGTGGGGAAGAGGTTTCAGTGCGTGGGGAAGAGGTTTCGGTGTGTGTGGAAGAGGTTTCAGAGCGTGAGGAAGGGTTTTCAGTGTGTGGGGAAGTGGTTTCAGTCTGAGGCGAAGAGGTTTCAGTGCGTGGGAAGGGGTTTCAGTGTGTGGGGAAGGGTTTCAGTGTGTGGGGAAGGGGTTTCAGTGTGTGGGGAAGAGGTTTCAGTGTGTGGGGATGTGTTTCAGTGTGTGGGGGTGGTTTTCAGTGTTTGGGGAAGGGGTTTCAGTTTGTGGGGAAGAGGTTTCAGTGTGTGGGGATGGGTTTCAGTGTGTGGGGAAGGGGTTTCAGTCTGTGGGGAAGAGGTTTCAGTTTGTGGGGAAGATGTTTTAGTGTGTGGGGATGGGTTTCAGTGTGTAGGGATGGGTTTCCGTGTTTGGATAAGGGGTTTCTTTCTGTGGGGAATAGGTTTCAGTGTGTGGGGAAGAGGTTTCAGCGTGTGGGGATGTGTTTCAGTGTTTGGGGATGGGTTTCAGTGTTTGGGGAAGGGGTTTCAGTGTGTGGGGAAGAGGTTTCAGTGTGTGGGGATGGGTTTCACTGTGTGGGGAAGGGGTTTCAGTGTGCGGGGAAGGGGTTTCAGTGTGGTGGGAAGAGGTTTCTGTGTATCGGGAAGAGGATTCAGTGTGTGGGGAAGGGGTTTCACTGTTTGGATAAGGGTTTTCAGTGTGTGGGAAAGTGTTTTCAGTGTGAGGGGAAGAGGTTTTAGTGTGTTGGGAAGTGGTTTCAGTCTGTGGGGAAGGGGTTTCAGTGTGTGGAAAAGAGGTTTCTGAGTTTGGGGAAGGGGTTTCAGTCTGTGTGGAAGTGGTTTCAGTGTGTGGGGAAGAGGTTTCAGTGTGTGGGGAAGGGGTTTCAGTGTGTTGGAATGTGTTTCAGTGTGTGGGGATGGGTTTCAGTGTTTGGGGAAGGGGTTTCAGTGTGTGTGGAAGGGTTTTCAGTGTGTGGGGAAGGGGTTTCAGCGTGTAGGGAAGGGTTTCTGTGTGTGGGGAAGAGGTTTCAGTGTGTGGGGAAGAGGTTTCAGTGTGTGGGGAAGAGGTTTCAGTTTGCGGGGAAGATGTTTCAGTGTGTGGGGAAGGGGTATCAGTATGTGGGGAAGAGATTACAGTGTGCGGGGATGGTTTTCAGTGTGTGCTTAAGGGGTTTCAGTCTGTGGGGAAGGGGTTTCAGTGTGTGGGGAAGATGTTTCAGTGTGTGGGGAAGTGGTTTCAGTGTGTGGGGAAGAGATTTCAGTGTTTTGGGAAGAGGTTTCAGATTGTGGGGAAGGGGTTTCTGACTGTGGGGAAGTGGTTTCGGTTTTGTGGGGAAGATGTTTCAGTGTGTGGGGATGTGTTTCAGTGTGTAGGGATGGGTTTCAGTGTTTGGATAAGGGGTTTCATTCTGTGATGAAAAGGTTTCAGTGTGTGGGGAAGGGGTTTCAGTGTGTGGGGATGTGTTTCAGTGTCTGGGGATGGGTTTCAGTGTGTGGGGAAGAGGTTTCAGTGTGTGGGGATGGGTTTCAGTGTGTGGGGAAGGGGTTTCAGTGTGCGGGGAAGGGGTTTCAGTGTGGTGGGAAGAGGTTTCTGTGTGTGGGGAAGAGGATTCAGTGTGTGGGGAAGGGGTTTCAGTGTGTGGATAAGGGGTTTCAGTGTGTGGGGAAGTGATTTCAGTGTGAGGGGAAGAGGAATTAGTGTGTTGGGAAGTGGGTTCAGTCTGTGGGGACGGGGTTTCAGTGAGTGGGGAAGAGGTTTCAGTGTGAGGGGAAGGGGTTTCAGTGTGTGGTGAAGGGGATTCAGTGTGTGGGGAAGAGGTTTCAGTGTGCGGGGAAGGGGTTTCAGTGTGTGGGGAAGATGTTTCAGTGTGTGGGGAAGAGGTTTCAGTGCGTGGGGAAGAGGTTTCAGTGTGTGTGGAAGAGGTTTCAGAGCGTGAGGAAGGGGTTTCAGTGTGTGGGGAAGTGGTTTCAGTCTGTGGCGAAGAGTTATCAGTGCGTGGGAGGGGTTTCAGTTTGTGGGAAAGGGTTTCAGTGTGTGGGGATGGGTTTCAGTGTGTGGGGAAGCGGTTTCAGTGTGTGGGGATGGGTTTCATTGTGTGGGGAAGGTGTTTCTGTGTGTGTGGAAGAGGTTTTTGTGTATGGGGATGGTTTTCAGTGTGTGTGGATGGGGTTCAGTGAGTGGAGAAGGGTTTTCAGTGTGTGTGGATGGGATTCAGAGTGTGGGGATGGGTTTCAGTGTGTGGAGAAGGGTTTCAGTGTGTGGGGAAGCGTCTCAGTATGTGGGGAATGAGCTTCAGTGTGTGTGGAAGGGATTTCAGCGTGTGGGGAAGGGGTTTCAGTGTTTGTGGAAGAGGTTTCAGTGTGTGTGGAAGGGTTTGCAGTGTGTGTGGAAGCGGTTTCAGTTTGTGGGGAAGAGGTTTCAGTTTTGTGGAGAAGGGTTTCTGTGTATGGGGAGGAGGTTTCAGTGTGTGGGGAAGAGGTTTCAGTTTGCGGGGACGATGTTTCAGTGTGTGGGGAAGGGGTATCAGTGTGTGGGGAAGAGATTACTGTGTGCGGGGATGGGTTTGAGTGTGTGGTTAAGGGGTTTCAGTCTGTGGGGAAGGGGTTTCAGTGTGTGGGGAAGATGTTTCAGTGTGTGGGGAAGGGGTTTCAGTGTGTGGGGAAGTGGTTTCAGTGTGTGGGGAGGAGATTTCAGTGTGTTGGGAAGAGGTTTCAGATTGTGGGGAAGGGGTTTCTGACTGTGGGGAAGTGGTTTCGGTTTTGTGGGGAAGAGGTTTCGGTTTTGTGGGGAAGAGGTTTCCGTGTGTGGGGAAGGGGTTTCAGTGTGTGGTGAAGGGGATTCAGTGTGTGGGGAAGAGGTTTCAGTGTGCGGGGAAGGGGTTTCAGTGTGTGGGGAAGATGTTTCAGTGTGTGGGGAAGAGGTTTCAGTGCGTGGGGAAGAGGTTTCAGTGTGTGTGGAAGAGGTTTCAGAGCGTGAGGAAGAGGTTTCAGTGTGTGGGGAAGTGGTTTCAGTCTGTGGCGAAGAGTTTTCAGTGCGTGGGAGGGGTTTCAGTGTGTGGGGAAGGGTTTCAGTGTGTGGGGATGGGTTTCAGTGTGTGGGGAAGGGGTTTCAGTGTGTGGGGATGGGTTTCATTGTGTGGGGAAGGTGTTTCTGTGTGTGTGGAAGAGGTTTTAGTGTATGTGGATGGTTTTCAGTGTGTGGGGATGAGGTTTCAGTGTGTGGGGATGGGTTTCAGTGTGTGCGGAAGGTGTTTCTGCCCTTGGGGAAGAGGTTTCAGTGTGTGGGGAAGAGGTTTCAGAGTGTGGGGAATGGGTTTCACTGTGTGGATAAGGGGTTTCAGTGTGTGGGCTGGTGTTTTTAGTGTGTGGGGAAGCGTCTCAGTATGTGGGGAATGAGCTTCAGTGTGTGTGGAAGGGATTTCAGCGTGTGGGGAAGGAGTTTCAGTGTGTGTGGAAGAGGTTTCAGTGTGTGGAGAAGGGTTTGCAGTGTGTGTGGAAGAGGTTTCAGTGTGTGGGGAAGAGGTTTCAGTTTGCGGGGACGATGTTTCAGTGTGTGGGGAAGGGGTATCAGTTTGTGGGGAAGAGATTACTGTGTGCGGGGATGGGTTTCAGTGTGTGGTTAAGGGGTTTTAGTCTGTGGGGAAGGGGTTTCAGTGTGTGGGGAAGATGTTTCAGTGGGTGGGGAAGGGGTTACAGTGTGTGGGGAAGTGGTTTCAGTGTGTGGGGAGGAGATTTCAGTGTGTTGGGAAGAGGTTTCAGATTGTGGGGAAGGGGTTTCTGACTGTGGGGAAGTGGTTTCGGTTTTGTGGGGAAGAGGTTTCAGTGTGTGGGGAAGGGGTTTCAGTGTGTTTTGAAGGGGATTCAGTGTGTGGGGAAGAGGTTTCAGTGTGCGGGGAAGGGGTTTCAGTGTGTGGGGAAGATGTTTCAGTGTGTGGGGAAGAGGTTTCAGTGTTTGGTGAAGAGGTTTCAGTGTGTGTGGAAGAGGTTTCAGAGCGTGAGGAAGGGGTTTCAGTGTGTGGGGAAGTGGTTTCAGTCTGTGGCGAAGAGTTTTCAGTGCATGGGAGGGGTTTCAGTGTGTGGGGAAGGGTTTCAGTGTGTGGGGATTGGTTTCAGTGTGTGGGGAAGGGGTTTCAGTGTGTGGGGATGGGTTTCATTGTGTGGGGAAGGTGTTCCTGTGTGTGTGGAAGAGGTTTTAGTGTATGGGGATGGTTTTCAGTGTGTGTGGATGGGGTTCAGTGATTGGAGAAGGGGTTTCAGTGAGTGGGGATGAGGTTTCAGTGTGTGGGGATGGGTTTCAGTGTGTGCGGAAGGTGTTTCTGCCCTTGGGGAAGAGGTTTCAGTGTGTGGGGAAGAGGTTTCAGAGTGTGGGGAATGGGTTTCACTGTGTGGATAAGGGGTTTCAGTTTGTGGGGTAGTGTTTTCAGTGTGTGGGGAAGAAGTTTTAGTGAGTTGGGAAGTGGTTTCTGTCTGTGGGGATGGGTTTCAGTTTTTGGGGAAGAGTTTTCAGTGTGTGGGGAAGGGGTTTCAGTGTGTGGGGAAGAGGTTTCAGTGTGTGGGGAAGTTGTTTCAGTGTGTGGGGATGGGTTTCAGTGTGTGGGGAAGGGATTCAGTTGGTGGGGAAGAGGTTTCAGTGTGTGTGGAAGAGTTATAAGTGTGTGTGCAAGGGGTTTCAGTGTGTGTGGAAGGTGTTTCCGTGTGTGCGGAAGGGGTTTCAGTGTGTGGGGGAAGTGGTTTCAGTGTCTGGGGAAGAGGTTTCAACGTGTGGGGATGGGTTTCAGTGTGTGGGGATGGGTTTCAGTGTTTGGGGAAGGGGTTTCAGTGTGTGGGGAAGAGGTTTCAGTGTGTGGGGATGGGTTTCAGTGTGTGGGGAAGGGGTTTCAGTCTGTGGGGAAGAGGTTTCAGTTTGTGGGGAAGATGTTTCAGTGTGTGGGGATGTGTTTCAGTGTGTAGGGATGGGTTTCAGTGTTTGGATAAGGGGTTTCATTCTGTGGGGAAGAGGTTTCAGTGTGTGGGGAAGGGGTTTCAGTGTGTGGGGATGTGTTTCAGTGTCTGGGGATGGGTTTCAGTGTTTGGGGAAGGGGTTTCAGTGTGTGGGGAAGAGGTTTCAGTGTGTGGGGATGGGTTTCAGTGTGTGGGGAAGGGGTTTCAGTGTGCTGGGAAGGGGTTTCAGTGTGGTGGGAAGAGGTTTCTGTGTGTGGGGAAGAGGATTCAGTGTGTGGGGAAGGGGTTTCAGTGTGTGGATAAGGGGTTTCAGTGTGTGGGGAAGAGTATTCAGTGTGAGGGGAAGAGGTTTTAGAGTGTTGGGAGGTGGTTTCAGTCTGTGGGGAAGGGGTTTCAGTGTGTGGGGAAGAGGTTTCAGTGTGAGGGGAAGGGGTTTCAGTGTGTGGGGAAGGGGTTTCAGTGTGTGGGGAAGATATTTCAGTGTGTGGAGATGGGTTTCAGTGTGTGGGGAAAGGTTTCAGTGTGTAGGGAAGAGGTTTCAGTGTGTGTGGAAGAGGTTTAAGTGTGTGTGCAAGGGGTTTCAGTGTGTGTGGAAGGTGTTTCAGTGTGTGCGGAAGGGGTTTCAGTGTGTCGGGAAGAGTTTTCAGTTTGTGGGGAAGAGGTTTCAGTGTGTGGGGATGGGTTTCGGTGTGAGTGAAAGATGTTTCACTTTGTGGGGAAGTGGTTTCAGTGTGTGGAGAAGGGTTTCAGTGTGTGGGGAAGCGTCTCAGTATGTGGGGAATGAGCTTCAGTGTGTGTGGAAGGGATTTCAGCGTGTGGGGAAGGGGTTTCAGTGTGTGTGGAAGATGCTTCAGTGTGTGTGGAAGGGTTTGCAGTGTGTGTGGAAGCGGTTTCAGATTGTGGGGAAGAGGTTTCAGTGTGTGGAGAAGGGTTTCTGTGTGTGGGGAGGAGGTTTCAGTGTGTGGGGAAGAGGTTTCAGTTTGCGGGGACGATGTTTCAGTGTGTGGGGAAGGGTTATCAGTGTGTGGGGAATAGATTACTGTGTGCGGGGATGGGTTTCAGTGTGTGGTTAAGGGGTTTCAGTCTGTGCGGAAGGGGTTTCAGTGTGTGGGGAAGATGTTTCAGTGTGTGGGGAAGAGGTTTCAGTGTGTGGGGAAGTGGTTTCAGTGTGTGGGGAGGAGATTTCAGTGTGTTGGGAAGAGGTTTCAGATTGTGGGGAAGGGGTTTCTGACTGTGGGGAAGTGGTTTCGGTTTTGTGGGGAAGAGGTTTCCGTGTGTGGGGAAGGGGTTTCAGTGTGTGGTGAAGGGGATTCAGTGTGTGGGGAAGAGGTTTCAGTGTGCGGGGAAGGGGTTTCAGTGTGTGGGGAAGATGTTTCAGTGTGTGGGGAAGAGGTTTCAGTGCGTGGGGAAGAGGTTTCAGTGTGTGTGGAAGAGGTTTCAGAGCGTGAGGAAGGGGTTTCAGTGTGTGGGGAAGTGGTTTCAGTCTGTGGCGAAGAGTTTTCAGTGCGTGGGAGGGGTTTCAGTGTGTGGGAAAGGGTTTCAGTGTGTGGGGATGGGTTTCAGTGTGTGGGGAAGCGGTTTCAGTGTGTGTGGATGGGTTTCATTGTGTGGGGAAGGTGTTTCTGTGTGTGTGGAACAGGTTTTTGTGTATGGGGATGGTTTTCAGTGTGTGCGGAAGGGGTTTCAGTGTGTGGGGGAAGAGGTTTCAGTGTCTGGGGAAGAGGTTTCAGTGTGTGGGGATGGGTTTCAGTGTGAGTGAAAGATGTTTCAGTGTGTGGGGAAGAGGTTTCAGTGAGTGGAGAAGGGTTTCAGTGTGTGGGGAAGAGTTTCAGTATGTGGGGAAGGAGCTTCAGTGTGTGTGGAAGGGGTTTCAGTGTGTGTGGAAGAGGTTTCAGTGTGTGTGGAAGGGGTTTCAGTGTGTGTGGAAGAGGTTTCAGTGTGTGTGGAAGGGTTTTCAGTGTATGTGGAATAGGTTTCAGCGTGTGGGGAAGGGGTTTCAGCGTGTAGGGAAGGGTTTCTGTGTGTGGGGAAGAGGTTTCAGTTTGTGGGGATGGGTTTCAGTGTGTGGGGAAGAGGTTTCAGTCTGTGAGGATGGGTTTCAGTGTGTGGGGATGGGTTTCAGTGTGAGTGAAAGATGTTTCAGTGTGTGGGGAAGAGGTTTCAGTGAGTGGAGAAGGGTTTCAGTGTGTGGGGAAGAGTTTCAGTATGTGGGGAAGGGGCTTCAGTGTGTGTGGAAGAGGTTTCAGTGTGTGGGGAAGGGGTTTCAGTGTGTGTGGAAGAGGTTTCAGTGTGTGTGGAAGGGTTTTCAGTGTATATGGAATAGGTTTCAGCGTGTGGGGAAGGGGTTTCAGCGTGTAGGGAAGGGTTTCTGTGTGTGGGGAAGAGGTTTCAGTTTGTGGGGATGGGTTTCAGTGTGTGGGGAAGAGGTTTCAGTCTGTAGGGATGGGTTTCAGTGTGTGGGGAATGGGTTTCAGTGTGTGTGGAAGGGGCTTCAGCGTGTGGGGAAGGGGTTTCAGCGTGTGGGGAAGAGGTTTCAGTGTGTGTGGAAGGGTTTGCAGTGTGTGTGGAAGAGATTACTGTGTGCGGGGATGGGTTTCAGTGCGTGGTTAAGGGGTTTCAGTCTGTGGGGAAGGGGTTTCAGTGTGTGGGGAAGATGTTTCAGTGTGTGGGGAAGGGGTTTCAGTGTGTGGGGATGTGGTTTCAGTGTGTGGGGAGGAGATTTCAGTGTGTTGGGAAGAGGTTTCAGATTGTGGGGAAGGGGTTTCTGACTGTGGGGAAGTGGTTTCGGTTTTGTGGGGAAGAGGTTTCCGTGTGTGGGGAAGGGGTTTCAGTGTGTGGTGAAGGGGATTCAGTGTGTGGGGAAGAGGTTTCAGTGTGCGGGGAAGGGGTTTCAGTGTGTGGGGAAGATGTTTCAGTGTGTGGGGAAGAGGTTTCAGTGCGTGGGGAAGAGGTTTCAGTGTGTGTGGAAGAGGTTTCAGAGCGTGAGGAAGGGGTTTCAGTGTGTGGGGAAGTGGTTTCAGTCTGTGGCGAAGAGTTTTCAGTGCGTGGGAGGGGTTTCAGTGTGTGGGGAAGGGTTTCAGTGTGTGGGGATGGGTTTCAGTGTGTGGGGAAGGGGTTTCAGTGTGTGGGGATGGGTTTCATTGTGTGGGGAAGGTGTTTCTGTGTGTGTGGAAGAGGTTTTAGTGTATGGGGATGGTTTTCAGTGTGTGTGGATGGGGTTCAGTGAGTGGAGAAGGGTTTTCAGTGTGTGGGGATGAGGTTTCAGTGTGTGGGGATGGGTTTCAGTGTGTGCGGAAGGTGTTTCTGCCCTTGGGGAAGAGGTTTCAGTGTGTGGGGAAGAGGTTTCAGAGTGTGGGGAATGGGTTTCACTGTGTGGATAAGGGGTTTCAGTGTGTGGGCTGGTGTTTTTAGTGTGTGGGGAAGAAGTTTTAGTGAGTTGGGAAGTGGTTTCTGTCTGTGGGGATGGGTTTCAGTTTTTGGGGAAGAGTTTTCAGTGTGTGGGGAAGGGGTTTCAGTGTGTGGGGAAGGGGTTTCAGTGTGTGGGGAAGATGTTTCAGTGTGTGGGGATGGGTTTCAGTGTGTGGGGAAGGGATTCAATTGGTGGGGAAGAGGTTTCAGTGTGTGTGGAAGAGTTATAAGTGTGTGTGCAAGGGGTTTCAGTGTGTGTGGAAGGTGTTTCAGTGTGTGCGGAAGGGGTTTCAGTGTGTGGGGGAAGAGGTTTCAGTGTCTGGGGAAGAGGTTTCAGTGTGTGGGGATGGGTTTCAGTGTGAGTGAAAGATGTTTCAGTGTGTGGGGAAGAGGTTTCAGTGAGTGGAGAAGGGTTTCAGTGTGTGGGGAAGAGTTTCAGTATGTGGGGAAGGAGCTTCACTGTGTGTGGAAGGGGTTTCAGTGTGTGTGGAAGAGGTTTCAGTGTGTGTGGAAGGGGTTTCAGTGTGTGTGGAAGAGGTTTCAGTGTGTGTGGAAGGGTTTTCAGTGTATGTGGAATAGGTTTCAGCGTGTGGGGAAGGGGTTTCAGCGTGTAGGGAAGGTTTTCTGTGTGTGGGGAAGAGGTTTCAGTTTGTGGGGATGGGTTTCAGTGTGTGGGGAAGAGGTTTCAGTCTGTGGGGATGGGTTTCAGTGTGTGGGGATGGGTTTCAGTGTGAGTGAAAGATGTTTCAGTGTGTGGGGAAGAGGTTTCAGTGAGTGGAGAAGGGTTTCAGTGTGTGGGGAAGAGTTTCAGTATGTGGGGAAGGGGCTTCAGTGTGTGTGGAAGAGGTTTCAGTGTGTGGGGAAGGGGTTTCAGTGTATATGGAATAGGTTTCAGCGTGTGGGGAAGGGGTTTCAGCGTGTAGGGAAGGGTTTCTGTGTGTGGGGAAGAGGTTTCAGTTTGTGGGGATGGGTTTCAGTGTGTGGGGAAGAGGTTTCAGTCTGTGGGGATGGGTTTCAGTGTGTGGGGAATGGGTTTCAGTGTGTGTGGAAGGGGCTTCAGCGTGTGGGGAAGGGGTTTCAGCGTGTGGGGAAGCGGTTTCAGTGTGTGGGGAAGAGGTTTCAGTGTTAGGGGATGGGTTTCATTGTGTGGGGATTGGATTCAGAGTGTGGGGATGTGTTTCAGATTGTGGGGATGGGTATCAGTGTGTGCGGTAAGATGTTTCAGTGTGTGGGGAAGGTGTTTCAGTGTGTGGGGAAGTTGTTTCAGTGTGTGGGGAAGAGATTTCAGTGTGTGGGGAAGATGTTTCAGTGTGTGGGGAAGGTGTTTCAGTGTGTGGGGAAGTGGTTTCAGTGTGTGGGGAAGAGATTTCAGTGTGTTGGGAAGAGGTTTCAGATAGTGGGGAAGGGGTTTCTGACTGTGGGGAAGTGGTTTCGGTTTTGTGGGGAAGAGGTTTCAGTGTGTGGGGAAGGGGTTTCAGTGTGTGGTGAAGGGGATTCAGTGTGTGGGGAAGAGGTTTCAGTGTGCGGGGAAGGGGTTTCAGTGTGTGGGGAAGATGTTTCAGTGTGTGGGGAAGAGGTTTCAGTGCGTGGGGAAGATGTTTCAGTGTGTGGGGAAGAGGTTTCAGTGCGTGGGGAAGAGGTTTCAGTGTGTGTGGAAGAGGTTTCAGAGCGTGAGTAAGGGGTTTCAGAGTGTGGGGAAGTGGTTTCAGTCTGTGGCGAAGAGGTTTCAGTGCGTGGGAAGGGGTTTCAGTGTGTGGGGAAGGGTTTCAGTGTGTGGGGATAGGTTTCAGTGAGTAGGGAAGGGGTTTCAGTGTGTGGGGATGGGTTTCATTGTGTGGGGAATGTGTTTCAGTGTGTGGGGAAGTGGTTTCAGTGAGTGGGGAAGAGGTTTCAGTGTGTGGGGAATGGGTTTCAGTCTGTGGGGAAGTGGTTTCAGAGTGTGGGGAAGAGGTTTCAGTATGTGAGGAAGGGGTTTCAGTGTGTGGTGAAGGGGATACAGTGTGTGGGTAAGAGGTTTCAATGTGCGAGGAAGGGGTTTCAGTGTGGTGGGAAGAGGTTTCAGCGTGTGGGGAAGAGGTTTCAGTGTGTGTGGAAGAGGTTTAACTGTGTGTGCAAGGTGTTTCAGTGTGTGTGGAAGGGGTTTCAGTGTGTGCGGAAGGGGTTTCAGTGTGTGGGGAAGAGGTTTCAGTTTGTGGGGAAGAGGTTTCAGTGTGTGGGGATGGGTTTCGGTGTGAGTGAAAGATGTTTCAGTGTGTGGGGAAGTGGTTTCAGTGTGTGGAGAAGGGTTTCAGTGTGTGGGGAAGCGTTTCAGTATGTGGGGAATGAGCTTCAGTGTGTGTGGAAGGGGTTTGAGCGTGTGGGCAAGGGGTTTCAGTGTGTGGGGATGGGTTTTGGTGTGAGTGAAAGATGTTTCAGTGTGTGGGGAAGTGGTTTCAGTCTGTGGCGAAGAGTTTTCAGTGCGTGGGGGGGGGTTTCAGTGTGTGGGGAAGGGTTTCAGTGTGTGGGGATGGGTTTCAGTGTGTGGGGAAGGGGTTTCAGTGTGTGGGGATGGGTTTCATTGTGTGGTGAAGGTGTTTCTGTGTGTGTGGAAGAGGTTTTAGTGTATGGGGATGGTTTTCAGTGTGTGTGGATGGGGTTCAGTGAGTGGAGAAGGGGTTTCAGTGTGTGGGGATGAGGTTTCAGTGTGTGTGGAAGGGTTTTCAGTGTGTGGGGAAGGGTTTTTAGCGTGCAGGGAAGAGGTTTCAGTTTGCGGGGAAGATGTTTCAGTGTGTGGGGAAGGGGTTTCAGTGTGTGGGGATGGGTTTCATTGTGTGGGGAAGGTGTTTCTGTGTGTGTGGAAGAGGTTTTAGTGTATGGGGATGGTTTTCAGTCTGTGGGGATGGGTTTCAGTGTGTGCGGAAGGTGTTTCTGCCCTTGGGGAAGAGGTTTCAGTGTGTGGGGAAGAGTTTTCAGAGTGTGGGGAATGGGTTTCACTGTGTGGATAAGGGGTTTCAGTGTGTGGGGTAGTGTTTTCAGTGTATGGGGAAGAAGTTTTAGTGAGTTGGGAAGTGGTTTCTGTCTGTGGGGATGGGTTTCAGTTTTTGGGGAAGAGTTTTCAGTGTGTGGGGAAGGGGTTTCAGTGTGTGGGGAAGGGGTTTCAGTGTGTGGGGAAGATGTTTCAGTGTGTGGGGATGGGTTTCAGTGTGTGGGGAAGGGATTCAGTTGGTGGGGAAGAGGTTTCAGTGTGTGTGGAAGAGTTATAAGTGTGTGTGCAAGGGGTTTCAGTGTGTGTGGAAGGTGTTTCAGTGTGTGCGGAAGGGGTTTCAGTGTGTGGGGGAAGAGGTTTCAGTGTCTGGGGAAGAGGTTTCAGTGTGTGGGGATGGGTTTCAGTGTGAGTGAAAGATGTTTCAGTGTGTGGGGAAGAGGTTTCAGTGTGTGTGGAAGGGGTTTCAGTGTGTGTGGAAGAGGTTTCAGTGTGTGTGGAAGAGGTTTCAGTGTGTGTGGAAGGGTTTTCAGTGTATGTGGAATAGGTTTCAGCGTGTGGGGAAGGGGTTTCAGCGTGTAGGGAAGGGTTTCTGTGTGTGGGGAAGAGGTTTCAGTTTGTGGGGATGGGTTTCAGTGTGTGGGGAAGAGGTTTCATTCTGTGGGGATGGGTTTCAGTGTGTGGGGATGGGTTTCAGTGTGAGTGAAAGATGTTTCAGTGTGTGGGGAAGAGGTTTCAGTGAGTGGAGAAGGGTTTCAGTGTGTGGGGAAGAGTTTCAGTATGTGGGGAAGGGGCTTCAGTGTGTGTGGAAGGGGTTTCAGTGTGTGGGGAAGGGGTTTCAGTGTGTGTGGAAGAGGTTTCAGTGTGTGTGGAAGGGTTTTCAGTGTATGTGGAATAGGTTTCAGCGTGTGGGGAAGGGGTTTCAGCGTGTAGGGAAGGGTTTCTGTGTGTGGGGATGGGTATCAGTGTGTGCGGTAAGATTTTTCAGTGTGTGGGGAAGGTGTTTCAGTGTGTGGGGAAGTGGTTTCAGTGTGTGGGGAAGATGTTTCAGTGTGTGGGGAAGGTGTTTCAGTGTCTGGTGAAGTGGTTTCAGTGTGTGGGGAAGAGATTTCAGTGTGTTGGGAAGAGGTTTCAGATAGTGGGGAAGGGGTTTCTGACTGTGGGGAAGTGGTTTCGGTTTTGTGGGGAAGAGGTTTCAGTGTGTGGGGAAGGGGTTTCAGTGTGTGGTGAAGGGGATTCAGTGTGTGGGGAAGAGGTTTCAGTGTGCGGGGAAGGGGTTTCAGTGTGTGGGGAAGATGTTTCAGTGTGTGGGGAAGAGGTTTCAGTGCGTGGGGAAGAGGTTTCAGTGTGTGTGGAAGAGGTTTCAGAGCGTGAGGAAGGGGTTTCAGTGTGTGGGGAAGTGGTTTCAGTCTGTGGCGAAGAGGTTTCAGTGCGTGGGAAGGGGTTTCAGTGTGTGGGGAAGGGTTTCAGTGTGTGGGGATAGGTTTCAGTGTGTGGGGAAGGGGTTTCAGTGTGTGGGGATGGGTTTCATTGTGTGGGGAATGTGTTTCAGTGTGTGGGGAAGTCGTTTCAGTGAGTGGGGAAGAGGTTTCAGAGTGTGGGGAACGGGTTTCAGTCTGTGGGGAAGTGGTTTCAGTGTGTGGGGAAGAGGTTTCAGTATGTGGGGAAGGGGTTTCAGTGTGTGGTGAAGGGGATACAGTGTGTGGGAAAGAGGTTTCAGTGTGCGAGGAAGGGGTTTCAGTGTGGTGGGAAGAGGTTTCAGCGTGTGGGGAAGAGGTTTCAGTGTGTGTGGAAGAGGTTTAAATGTGTGTGCAAGGTGTTTCAGTGTGTGCGGAAGGGGTTTCAGTGTGTGCGGAAGGGGTTTCAGTGTGTGGGGAAGAGGTTTCCGTTTGTGGGGAAGAGGTTTCAGTGTGTGGGGATGGGTTTCGGAGTGAGTGAAAGATGTTTCAGTGTGTGGGGAAGTGGTTTCAGTGTGTGGAGAATGGTTTCAGTGTGTGGGGAAGCGTTTCAGTATGTGGGGAATGAGCTTCACTGTGTGTGGAAGGGGTTTGAGCGTGTGGGCAAGGGGTTTCAGTGTGTGTGGAAGAGGTTTCAGTGTGTGTGGAAGGGGTTTCAGTGTGTGGGGAAGGGGTTTTAGCGTGTAGGGAAGAGGTTTCAGTTTGCGGGGAAGATGTTTCAGTGTGTGGGGAAGGGGTATCATTGTGTGGGGAAGAGATTACAGTGTGCGGGGATGGGTTTCAGTGTGTGATTAAGGGGTTTCAGTCTGTGGGGAAGGGGTTTCAATGTGTGGGGAAGATGTTTCAGTGTGTGGGGAAGGGGTTTCAGTGTGTGGGGAAGTGGTTTCAGTGTGTGGGGAAGAGATTTCAGTGTGTTGGGAAGAGGTTTCAGATTGTGGGGAAGGGGTTTCTGACTGTGGGGAAGTGGTTTCGGTTTTGTGGGGAAAAGGTTCCATTGTGTGGGGAAGGGGTTTCAGTGTGTAGTGAAGGGGATTCAGTGTGTGGGGAAGAGGTTTCACTGTGCGGGGAAGGGGTTTCAGTGTGTGGGGAAGATGTTTCAGTGTGTGGGGAAGAGGTTTCAGTGCGTGGGGAAGAGGTTTCAGTGTGTGTGGAAGAGGTTTCAGAGCGTGAGGAAGGTGTTTCAGTGTGTGGGGAAGTGGTTTCAGTCTGTGGCGAAGAGGCTTCAGTGCGTGGGAAGGGGTTTCAGTGTGTGGGGAAGGGTTTCAGTGTGTGGGGATGGGTTTCAGTGTGTGGGGAAGGGGTTTCAGTGTGTGGGGATGGGTTTCATTGTGTGGGGAAGGTGTTTCAGTGTGTGTGGAAGAGGTTTTAGTGTGTGGGGATGGGTTTCAGTGTGTGGGGATGGGGTTCAGTGTGTGGGGAAGGGGTTTCAGTGTGTAGGGATGAGGTTTCAGTGTGTGGGGATGGGTTTCAGTGTGTGGGGAAGGTGTTTCTGCCTGTGGGGAAGAGGTTTCAGTGTGTGGGGAAGAGGTTTCAGTATGTGGGGAATGGGTTTCAGTGTGTGGATAAGTGGTTTCAGTGTGTGGGGTAGTGTTTTCAGTGCGTGGGGAAGAATTTTTAGTGTGTTGGGAAGTGGTTTCTGTCTGTGGGGATGGGTTTCAGTTTTTGGGGAAGAGTTTTCAGTGTGTGGGGAAGGGGTTTCAGTGTGTGGGGAAGGGGTTTCAGTGTGTGGGGAAGATGTTTCAGTGTGTCGGGATGGGTTTCAGTGTGTGGGGCAGGGATTCCGTTGGTGGGGAAGAGGTTTCAGTGTGTGTGGAAGAGGTATAAGTGTGTGTGAAAGGGGTTTCAGTGTGTGTGGAAGGTGCTTCAGTGTGTGCGGAAGGGGTTTCAGTGTGTGGAGGAAGAGGTTTAACTGTTTGGGGAAGAGGTTTCAGTGTGTGGGGATTCGTTTCAGTGTGAATGAAAGATGTTTCAGTGTGTGGGGAAGAGGTTTCAGTGAGTGGAGAAGGGTTTCAGTGTGTGGGGAAGAGTTTCAGTATGTGGGGAAGGGGCTTCAGTGTGTGTGGAAGGGGTTTCAGTGTGTGGGGAAGGGGTTTCAGTGTGTGTGGAAGAGGTTTCAGTGTGTGTGGAAGGGGTTTCAGCGCGTGGGGAAGAGGTTTCAGTGTGTGGGGAAGAGGATTCAGTGTTGGGGGATGGGTTTTATTGTGTGGGGATTGGATTCAGAGTGTGGGGGTGGGTTTCAGTGTGTGGGGATGGGTATCAGTGTGTGCGGAAGGGGTTTCAGTGCATGTGGAAGAGGTTTCAGTGTGTATGGAAGGGGTTTCAGCGTGTGGGGAAGGGGGTTCAGCGTGTGGGGAAGGGTTGCAGTGTGCGGGGAAGGGTTTTCAGTGTGCGGGGAAGGTGTTTCAGTGTGTGTGGAAGGGGTTTCAGTGAGTGGGGAAGGGGTTTCAGTGTGCGGGGAAGGGATTACAGTTTTTGGGGAAGGGTTTCAGTCTGTGGGGAAGAGCTTTCATTGTGTGGGAAAGAGGTTTCAGTGTGTGGGGAAGGGGTTTCAGTGTGTGGGGAAGTGGTTTCAGTGTGTGGGGAAGAGGTTTCAGATTGTGGGGAAGGTGTTTCAGTCTGTGGGGAAGTGGTTTCATTGTGTGGGGAAGAGGTTTCAGTGTGTGGGGAAGGGGTTTCAGTGTCTGGTGAAGGGGATACAGTGTGTGGGAAAGAGGTTTCAGTGTGCGCAGAAGGGGTTTCAGTGTGGTGGGAAGAGGTTTCAGCGTGTGGGGGAGAGGTTTCAGTGTGTGGGGAAGGGTTTCAGCCTGTGGCGATGAGGTTTCAGTGTTTGGGAAGATGTTTCAGTGTGTGGGGAAGGGTTACTGTGTGTGGGGATGGGTTTCAGTGTGTGGGGAAGAGGTTTCAGTGTGTGGGGAAGATGTTTCAGTGTGTGGGGAAGGGGTTTCAGTGTTTGGATAAGGGGTTTCATTGTGTGGGGAAGAGGTTTCAGTGTGTGGGGAAGGGGTTTCAGTGTGTGGGGAAGTGGTTTCAGTGTGTGGGGAAGAGGTTTCAGAGTGTGGGGAACGGGTTTCAGTCTGTGGGGAAGTAGTTTCAGTGTGTGGGGAAGAGGTTTCAGTGTGTGGGGAAGAGGTTTCAGTGTGTGGGGAAGGGGTTTCAGTGCGTGGTGAAGGGGTTTCAGTGTGTGGGGATGGGTTTCAGTGTGTGGGGAAGGGGTTTCAGTGTGTGGGGAAGAGGTTTCAGTGTGTGGGGATGTGTTTCAGTGTCTGGGGATGGGTTTCAGTGTTTGGGGAAGGGGTTTCAGTGTGTGGGGAAGAGGTTTCAGTGTGTGGGGATGGGTTTCAGTGTGTGGGGAAGGGGTTTCAGTGTGCGGGGAAGGGGTTTCAGTGTGGTGGGAAGATGTTTCAGCGTGTGGGGAAGAGGTTTCAGAGTGTGGGGAAGGGTTTCAGTCTGTGGCGAAGAGGTTTCAGGGTGTGGGAAGAGGTTTCAGTGTGTGGGGAAGGTTTTCTGTGTGTGGGGATGGGTTTCAGTGTGTGGGGAAGATGTTTCAGTGTGTGGGGAAGTGGTTTCAGTGTGTGGGGAAGATGTTTCAGTGTGTGGGGAAGTGGTTTCAGTGAGTGGGGAAGAGGTTTCAGAGTTTGGGGAACGGGTTTCAGTCTGTGGGGAAGTGGTTTCAGTGTGTGGGGAAGAGGTTTCAGTATGTGGGGAAGGGGTTTCAGTGTGTGGTGAAGGGGATACAGTGTGTGGGAAAGAGGTTTCAGTGTGCGAGGAAGGGGTTTCAGTGTGGTGGGAAGAGGTTTCAGCGTGTGGGGAAGAGGTTTCAGTGTGTGTGGAAGAGGTTTAACTGTGTGTGCAAGGTGTTTCAGTGTGTGCGGAAGGGGTTTCAGTGTGTGGGGAAGAGGTTTCCGTTTGTGGGGAAGAGGTTTCAGTGTGTGGGGATGGGTTTCGGAGTGAGTGAAAGATGTTTCAGTGTGTGCGGAAGTGGTTTCAGTGTGTGGAGAATGGTTTCAGTGTGTGGGGAAGCGTTTCAGTATGTGGGGAATGAGCTTCAGTGTGTGTGGAAGGGGTTTGAGCGTGTGGGCAAGGGTTTTCAGTGTGTGTGGAAGATGTTTCAGTGTGTGTGGAAGGGTTTTCAGTGTGTGGGGAAGGGGTTTTAGCGTGTAGGGAAGAGGTTTCAGTTTGCGGGGAAGATGTTTCAGTGCGTGGGGAAGGGGTATCATTGTGTGGGGAAGAGATTACAGTGTGCGGGGATGGGTTTCAGTGTGTGATTAAGAGGTTTCAGTGTGTGGGGAAGGGGTTTCAATGTGTGGGGAAGATGTTTCAGTGTGTGGGGAAGGGGTTTCAGTGTGTGGGGAAGTGGTTTCAGTGTGTGGGGAAGAGATTTCAGTGTGTTGGGAAGAGGTTTCAGAATGTGGGGAAGGGGTTTCTGACTGTGGGGAAGTGGTTTCGGTTTTGTGGGGAAGAGGTTCCAGTGTGTGGGGAAGGGGTTTCAGTGTGTAGTGAAGGGGATTCAGTGTGTGGGGAAGAGGTTTCACTGTGCGGGGAAGGGGTTTCAGTGTGTGGGGAAGATGTTTCAGTGTGTGGGGAAGAGGTTTCAGTGCGTGGGGAAGAGGTTTCAGTGTGTGTGGAAGAGGTTTCAGAGCGTGAGGAAGGGGTTTCAGTGTGTGGGGAAGGGTTGCAGTGTGTGGGGAAGGGGTTTCAGTGAGTGGGGATGGGTTTCATTGTGTGGGGAAGGTGTTTCAGTGTGTGTGGAAGAGGTTTTATTGAGTGGGGATGGGTTTCAGTGTGTGGGGATGGGGTTCAGTGTGTGAGTAAGGGGTTTCAGTGTGTGGGGATGAGGTTTCAGTGTGTGGGGATGGGTTTCAGTGTGTGGGGAAGGTGTTTCTGCCTGTGGGGAAGAGGTTTCGGTGTATGGGGAAGAGGTTTCAGTATGTGGGGAATGGGTTTCAGTGTGTGGATAAGTGGTTTCAGTGTGTGCGGTAGTGTTTTCAGTGCGTGGGGAAGAATTTTTAGTGTGTTGGGAAGTGGTTTCTGTCTGTGGGGATGGGTTTCAGTTTTTGGGGAAGAGTTTTCAGTGTGTGGGGAAGGGGTTTCAGTGTGTGGGGAAGGGGTTTCAGTGTGTGGGGAAGATGTTTCAGTGTGTCGGGATGGGTTTCAGTGTGTATGAAAGATGTTTCAGTGTGTGGGGAAGAGGTTTCAGTGAGTGGAGAAGGGTTTCAGTGTGTGGGGAAGAGTTTCAGTATGTGGGGAAGGGGCTTCAGTGTGTGTGGAAGGGGTTTCAGTGTGTGGGGAAGGGGTTTCAGTGTGTGTGGAAGAGGTTTCAGTGTGTGTGGAAGGGTTTTCAGTGTATGTGGAATAGGTTTCAGCGTGTGGGGAAGGGGTTTCAGCGTGGAGGGAAGGGTTTCTGTTTGTGGGGAAGAGGTTTCAGTTTGTGGGGATGGGTTTCAGTGTGTGGGGAAGAGGTTTCAGTCTGTGGGGATGGGTTTCAGTGTGTGGGGAATGGGTTTCAGTGTGTGTGGAATGGGTTTCAGCGAGTGGGGAAGGGGTTTCAGCGCGTGGGGAAGAGGTTTCAGTGTGTGGGGAAGAGGTTTCAGTGTTAGGGGATACGTTTCATTGTGTGGGGATTGGATTCAGAGTGTGGGGATGGGTTTCAGTGTGTGGGGATGGGTATCAGTGTGTGCGGAAGGGGTTTCAGTGCATGTGGAAGAGGTTTCAGTGTGTATGGACGGGGTTTCAGCGTGTGGGGAAGGGGGTTCAGCGTGTGGGGAAGGGTTGCAGTGTGCGGGGAAGGGTTTTCTGTGTGCGGGGAAGGTGTTTCAGTGTGTGTGGAAGGGGTTTCAGTGAGTGGGGAAGGGGTTTCAGTGAGCGGGGAAGGGATTACAGTTTTTGGGGAAGGGTTTCAGTCTGTGGGGAAGAGCTTTCATTGTGTGGGAAAGAGGTTTCAGTGTGTGGGGAAGGGGTTTCAGTGTGTGGGGAAGTGGTTTCAGTGTGTGGGGAAGAGGTTTCAGAGTGTGGGGAAGGTGTTTCAGTCTGTGGGGAAGTGGTTTCATTGTGTGGGGAAGAGGTTTCAGTGTGTGGGGAAGGGGTTTCAGTGTCTGGTGAAGGGGATACAGTGTGTGGGAAAGAGGTTTCAGTGTGCGGAGAAGGGGTTTCAGTGTGGTGGGAAGAGGTTTCAAAGTGTGGGGAAGAGGTTTCAGTGTGTGGGGAAGGGTTTCAGCCTGTGGCGAAGAGGTTTCAGTGTGTGGGAAGAGGTTTCAGTGTGTGGGGAAGGGTTACTGTGTGTGGGGATGGGTTTCAGTGTGTGGGGAAGAGGTTTCAGTGTGTGGGGAAGATGTTTCAGTGTGTGGGGAAGGGGTTTCAGTGTTTGGATAAGGGGTTTCATTGTGTGGGGAAGAGGTTTCAGTGTGTGGGGAAGGGGTTTCAGTGTGTGGGGAAGTGGTTTCAGTGTGTGGGGAAGAGGTTTCAGAGTGTGGGGAACGGGTTTCACTCTGTGGGGAAGTAGTTTCAGTGTGTGGGGAAGAGGTTTCAGTGTGTGGGGAAGAGGTTTCAGTGTGTGGGGATGGGGTTTCAGTGCGTGGTGAAGGGGTTTCAGTGTGTGGGGATGGGTTTCAGTGTGTGGGGAAGGGGTTTCAGTGTGTGGGGAAGAGGTTTCAGTGTGTGGGGATGTGTTTCAGTGTCTGGGGATGGGTTTCAGTGTTTGGGGAAGGGGTTTCAGTGTGTGGGGAAGAGGTTTCAGTGTGTGGGGATGGGTTTCAGTGTGTGGGGAAGGGGTTTCAGTGTGCGGGGAAGGGGTTTCAGAGTGGTGGGAAGATGTTTCAGCGTGTGGGGAAGAGGTTTCAGAGTGTGGGGAAGGGTTTCAGTCTGTGGCGAAGAGGTTTCAGGGTGTGGGAAGATGGTTCAGTGTGTGGGGAAGGTTTCCTGTGTGTGGGGATGCGTTTCAGTGTGTGGGGAAGATGTTTCAGTGTGTGGGGAAGTGGTTTCAGTGAGTGGGGAAGAGGTTTCAGAGTGTGGGGAACGGGTTTCAGTCTGTGGGGAAGTGGTTTCAGTGTGTGGGGAAGAGGTTTCAGTATGTGGGGAAGGGGTTTCAGTGTGTGGTGAAGGGGATACAGTGTGTGGGAAAGAGGTTTCAGCGTGTGGGGAAGAGGTTTCAGTGTGTGTGGAAGAGGTTTAACTGTGTGTGCAAGGTGTTTCAGTGTGTGCGGAAGGGGTTTCAGTGTGTGGGGAAGAGGTTTCCGTTTGTGGGGAAGAGGTTTCAGTGTGTGGGGATGGGTTTCGGAGTGAGTGAAAGATGTTTCAGTGTGTGGGGAAGTGGTTTCAGTGTGTGGAGAATGGTTTCATTGTGTGGGGAAGCGTTTCAGTATGTGGGGAATGAGCTTCAGTGTGTGTGGAAGGGGTTTGAGCGTGTGGGCAAGGGGTTTCAGTGTGTGTGGAAGAGGTTTCAGTGTGTGTGGAAGGGTTTTCAGTGTGTGGGGAAGGGGTTTTAGCGTGTAGGGAAGAGGTTTCAGTTTGCGGGGAAGATGTTTCAGTGTGTGGGGAAGGGGTATCATTGTGTGGGGAAGAGATTACAGTGTGCGGGGATGGGTTTCAGTGTGTGATTAAGGGGTTTCAGTCTGTGGGGAAGGGGTTTCAATGTGTGGGGAAGATGTTTCAGTGTGTGGGGAAGGGGTTTCAGTGTGTGGGGAAGTGGTTTCAGTGTCTGGGGAAGAGATTTCAGTGTGTTGGGAAGAGGTTTCAGATTGTGGGGAAGGGGTTTCTGACTGTGGGGAAGTGGTTTCGGTTTTGTGGGGAAGAGGTTCCAGTGTGTGGGGAAGGGGTTTCAGTGTGTAGTGAAGGGGATTCAGTGTGTGGGGAAGAGGTTTCACTGTGCGGGGAAGGGGTTTCAGTGTGTGGGGAAGATGTTTCAGTGTGTGGGGAAGAGGTTTCAGTGCGTGGGGAGGAGGTTTCAGTGTGTGTGGAAGAGGTTTCAGAGCGTAAGGAAGGGGGTTCAGTGTGTGGGGAAGTGGTTTCAGTCTGTGGCGAAGAGGCTTCAGTGCGTGGGAAGGGGTTTCAGTGTGTGGGGAAGGGTTTCAGTGTGTGGGGATGGGGTTCAGTGTGTGGGGAAGGGGTTTCAGTGTGTGGGGATGGGTTTCATTGTGTGGGGAAGGTGTTTCAGTGTGTGTGGAAGAGGTTTTAGTGTGTGGGGATGGGTTTCAGTGTGTGGGGATGGGGTTCAGTGTGTGGGGAAGGGGTTTCAGTGTGTGGGGATGAGGTTTCAGTGTGTGGGGATGGGTTTCAGTGTGTGGGGAAGGTGTTTCTGCCTGTGGGGAAGAGGTTTCAGTGTGTGGGGAAGAGGTTTCAGTATGTGGGGAATGGGTTTCAGTGTGTGGATAAGTGATTTCAGTGTGTGGGGTAGTGTTTTCAGAGCGTGGGGAAGAATTTTTAGTGTGTTGGGAAGTGGTTTCTGTCTGTGGGGATGGGTTTCAGTTTTTGGGGAAGAGTTTTCAGTGTGTGGGGAAGGGGTTTCAGTGTGTGGGGAAGGGGTTTCAGTGTGTGGGGAAGATGTTTCAGTGTGTCGGGATGGGTTTCAGTGTGTGGGGCAGGGATTCCGTTGGTGGGGAAGAGGTTTCAGTGTGTGTGGAAGAGGTATAAGTGTGTGTGAAAGGGGTTTCAGTGTGTGTGGAAGGTGCTTCAGTGTGTGCGGAAGGGGTTTCAGTGTGTGGAGGAAGAGGTTTCAGTGTTTGGGGAAGAGGTTTCAGTGTGTGGGGATTGGTTTCAGTGTGAATGAAAGATGTTCCAGTGTGTGGGGAAGAGGTTTCAGTGAGTGGAGAAGGGTTTCAGTGTGTGGGGAAGAGTTTCAGTATGTGGGGAAGGGGCTTCAGTGTGTGTGGAAGGAGTTTCAGTGTGTGGGGAAGGGGTTTCAGTGTGTGTGGAAGAGGTTTCAGTGTGTGTGGAAGGGTTTTCAGTGTATGTGGAATAGGTTTCAGCGTGTGGGGAAGGGGTTTCAGCGTGTAGGGAAGGGTTTCTGTTTGTGGGGAAGAGGTTTCAGTTTGTGGGGATGGGTTTTAGTGTGTGGGGAAGAGGTTTCAGTCTGTGGGGATGGGTTTCAGTGTGTGGGGAATGGGTTTCAGTGTGTGTGGAAGGGGTTTCAGCGAGTGGGGAAGGGGTTTCAGCGCGTGGGGAAGAGGTTTCAGTGTGTGGGGAAGAGGTTTCAGTGTGTGGGGATGTGTTTCAGTGTCTGGGGATGGGTTTCCGTGTTTGGGGAAGGGGTTTCAGTGTGTGGGGAAGAGGTTTCAGTGTGTGGGGATGGGTTTCAGTGTGTGGGGAAGGGGTTTCAGTGTGCGGGGAAGGGGTTTCAGTGTGGTGGGAAGATGTTTCAGCGTGTGGGGAAGAGGTTTCAGAGTGTGGGGAAGGGTTTCAGTCTGTGGCGAAGAGGTTTCAGGGTGTGGGAAGAGGTTTCAGTGTGTGGGGAAGGTTTTCTGTGTGTGGGGATGCGTTTCAGTGTGTGGGGAAGATGTTTCAGTGTGTGGGGAAGTGCTTTCAGTGTGTGGGGAAGATGTTTCAGTGTGTGGGGAAGTGGTTTCAGTGAGTGGGGAAGAGGTTTCAGAGTGTGGGGAACGTGTTTCAGTCTGTGGGGAAGTGGTTTCAGTGTGTGGGGAAGAGGTTTCAGTATGTGGGGAAGGGGTTTCAGTGTGTGGTGAAGGGGATACAGTGTGTGGGAAAGAGGTTTCAGTGTGCGAGGAAGGGGTTTCAGTGTGGTGGGAAGAGGTTTCAGCGTGTGGGGAAGAGGTTTCAGTGTGTGTGGAAGAGGTTTAACTGTGTGTGCAAGGTGTTTCAGTGTGTGCGGAAGGGGTTTCAGTGTGTGGGGAAGAGGTTTCCGTTTGTGGGGAAGAGGTTTCCGTGTGTGGGGAAGGGGTTTCAGTGTGTGGTGAAGGGGATTCAGTGTGTGGGGAAGAGGTTTCAGTGTGCGGGGAAGGGGTTTCAGTGTGTGGGGAAGATGTTTCAGTGTGTGGGGAAGAGGTTTCAGTGCGTGGGGAATGAGCTTCAGTGTGTGTGGAAGGGGTTTGAGCGTGTGGGCAAGGGGTTTCAGTGTGTGTGGAAGAGGTTTCAGTGTGTGTGGAAGGGTTTTCAGTGTGTGGGGAAGGGGTTTTAGCGTGTAGGGAAGAGGTTTCAGTTTGCGGGGAAGATGTTTCAGTGTGTGGGGAAGGGGTATCATTGTGTGGGGAAGAGATTACAGTGTGCGGGGATGGGTTTCAGTGTGTGATTAAGGGGTTTCAGTCTGTGGGGAAGGGGTTTCAATGTGTGGGGAAGATGTTTCAGTGTGTGGGGAAGGGGTTTCAGTGTGTGGGGAAGTGATTTCAGTGTGTTGGGAAGAGGTTTCAGATTGTGGGGAAGGGGTTTCTGACTGTGGGGAAGTGGTTTCGGTTTTGTGGGGAAGAGGTTCCAGTGTGTGGGGAAGGGGTTTCAGTGTGTAGTGAAGGGGATTCAGTGTGTGGGGAAGAGGTTTCACTGTGCGGGGAAGGGGTTTCAGTGTGTGGGGAAGATGTTTCAGTGTGTGGGGAAGAGGTTTCAGTGCGTGGGGAAGAGGTTTCAGTGTGTGTGGAAGAGGTTTCAGAGCGTGAGGAAGGGGTTTCAGTGTGTGGGGAAGTGGTTTCAGTCTGTGGCGAAGAGGCTTCAGTGCGTGAGAAGGGGTTTCACTGTGTGGGGAAGGGTTTCAGTGTGTGGGGATGGGGTTCAGTGTGTGGGGAAGGGGTTTCAGTGTGTGGGGATGGGTTTCATTGTGTGGGGAAGGTGTTTCAGTGTGTGTGGAAGAGGTTTTAGTGTGTGGGGATGGGTTTCAGTGTGTGGGGATGGGGTTCAGTGTGTGGGGAAGGGGTTTCAGTGTGTGGGGATGAGGTTTCAGTGTGTGGGGATGGGTTTCAGTGTGTGGGGAAGGTGTTTCTGCCTGTGGGGAAGAGGTTTCAGTGTGTGGGGAAGAGGTTTCAGTATGTGGGGAATGGGTTTCAGTGTGTGGATGTTGTTTCAGTGTGTGGGGTAGTGTTTTCAGTGCGTGGGGAAGAATTTTTAGTATGTTGGGAAGTGGTTTCTGTCTGTGGGGATGGGTTTCAGTTTTTGGGGAAGAGTTTTCAGTGTGTGGGGAATGGGTTTCAGTGTGTGGGGAAGGGGTTTCAGTGTGCGGGGAAGGGGTTTCAGTGTGGTGGGAAGATGTTTCAGCGTGTGGGGAAGAGGTTTCAGAGTGTGGGGAAGGGTTTCAGTCTGTGGCGAAGAGGTTTCAGGGTGTGGGAATAGGTTTCAGTGTGTGCGGAAGGTTTTCTGTGTGTGGGGATGGGTTTCAGTGTGTGGGGAAGACGTTGCAGTGTGTGGGGAAGATGTTTCAGTGTGTGGGGAAGGGGTTTCAGTGTTTGGATAAGGGGTTTCATTGTGTGGGGAAGAGGTTTCAGTGTGTGGGGAAGGGGTTTCAGTGTGTGGGGAAGTGGTTTCAGTGTGTGGAAAAGAGGTTTCAGAGTGTGGGGAAGGGTTTTCAGTCTGTGGGGAAGTGGTTTCAGTGTGTGGGGAAGAGGTTTCAGTGTGTGGGGAAGGGGTTTCAGTGTGTGGTGAAGGGGTTTCAGTGTGTGGGGATGGGTTTCAGTGCGTGGGGAAGGGGTTTCAGTGTGTGGGGAAGAGGTTTCAGTGTTTGGGGATGTGCTGCAGTGTGTGGGGATGGGTTTCAGTGTTTGGGGAAGGGGTTTCAGTGTGTGGGGAAGAGGTTTCAGTGTGTGGGGATGCGTTTCAGTGTGTGGGGAAGGGGTTTCAGTCTGTGGGGAAGAGGTTTCAGTATGTGGGGAATGGGTTTCAGTGTGTGGATGTTGTTTCAGTGTGTGGGGTAGTGTTTTCAGTGCGTGGGGAAGAATTTTTAGTATGTTGGGAAGTGGTTTCTGTCTGTGGGGATGGGTTTCAGTTTTTGGGGAAGAGTTTTCAGTGTGTGGGGAATGGGTTTCAGTGTGTGGGGAAGGGGTTTCAGTGTGTGGGGAAGATGTTTCAGTGTGTCGGGATGGGTTTCAGTGTGTGGGGCAGGGATTCAGTTGGTGGGGAAGAGGTTTCAGTGTGTGTGGAAGAGGTATAAGTGTGTGTGAAAGGGGTTTCAGTGTGTGTGGAAGGTGCTTCAGTGTGTGCGGAAGGGGTTTCAGTGTGTGGAGGAAGAGGTTTCAGTGTTTGGGGAAGAGGTTTCAGTGTGTGGGGATTGGTTTCAGTGTGAATGAAAGATGTTTCAGTGTGTGGGGAAGAGGTTTCAGTGAGTGGAGAAGGGTTTCAGTGTGTGGGGAAGAGTTTCAGTATGTGGGGAAGGGGCTTCAGTGTGTGTGGAAGGGGTTTCAGTGTGTGGGGAAGGGGTTTCAGTGTGTGTGGAAGAGGTTTCAGTGTGTGTGGAAGGGTTTTCAGTGTATGTGGAATAGGTTTCAGCGTGTGGGGAAGGGGTTTCAGCGTGTAGGGAAGGGTTTCTGTTTGTGGGGAAGAGCTTTCAGTTTGTGGGGATGGGTTTCAGTGTGTGGGGAAGAGGTTTCAGTCTGTGGGGATGGGTTTCAGTGTGTGGGGAATGGGTTTCAGTGTGTGTGGAAGGGGTTTCAGCGAGTGGGGAAGGGGTTTCAGCGCGTGGGGAAGAGGTTTCATTGTGTGGGGAAGAGGTTTCAGTGTTAGGGGATGGGTTTCATTGTGTGGGGATTGGATTCAGAGTGTGGGGATGGGTTTCAGTGTGTGGGGATGGGTATCAGTGTGTGCGGAAGGGGTTTCAGTGCATGTGGAAGAGTTTTCAGTGTGTATGGAAGGGGTTTCAGCGTGTGCGGAAGGGGGTTCAGCGTGTGGGGAAGGGTTGCAGTGTGCGGGGAAGGGTTTTCAGTGTGCGGGGAAGGTGTTTCATTGTGTGTGGAAGGGGTTTCAGTGAGTGGGGAAGGGGTTTCAGTGTGCGTGAAAGCGATTACAGTTTTTGGGGAAGGGTTTCAGTGTGTGGGAAAGAGCTTTCATTGTGTGGGAAAGAGGTTTCAGTGTGTGGGGAAGGGGTTTCAGTGTGTGGGGAAGTGGTTTCAGTGTGTGGGGAAGAGGTTTCAGAGTGTGGGGAAGGTGTTTCAGTCTGTGGGGAAGTGGTTTCATTGTGTGGGGAAGAGGTTTCAGTGTGTGGGGAAGGGGTTTCAGTGTCTGGTGAAGGGGATACAGTGTGTGGGAAAGAGGTTTCAGTGTGCGGAGAAGGGGTTTCAGTGTGGTGGGAAGAGGTTTCAGCGTGTGGGGAAGAGGTTTCAGTGTGTGGGGAAGGGTTTCAGCCTGTGGCGAAGAGGTTTCAGTGTGTGGGAAGAGGTTTCAGTGTGTGGGGAAGGGTTACTGTGTGTGGGGATGGGTTTCAGTGTGTGGGGAAGAGGTTTCAGTGTGTGGGGAAGATGTTTCAGTGT
This sequence comes from Heterodontus francisci, assembly GCF_036365525.1. NCBI lineage: Eukaryota > Metazoa > Chordata > Chondrichthyes > Heterodontiformes > Heterodontidae > Heterodontus > Heterodontus francisci. The sequence goes on along the minus strand of NW_027140221.1, from coordinate 9,694,820 downwards.
GTGGGGAAGGGGTTTCAGTGTTTGGATAAGGGGTTTCATTGTGTGGGGAAGAGGTTTCAGTGTGTGGGGAAGGGGTTTCAGTTTGTGGGGAAGGGGTTTCAGTGTTTGGATAAGGGGTTTCATTGTGTGGGGAAGAGGTTTCAGTGTGTGGGGAAGGGGTTTCAGTGTGTGGGGAAGTGGTTTCAGTGTGTGGGGAAGAGGTTTCAGAATGTGGGGAACGGGTTTCAGTCTGTGGGGAAGTAGGTTCAGTGTGTGGGGAAGAGGTTTCAGTGTGTGGGGAAGAGGTTTCAGTGTGTGGGGAAGGGGTTTCAGTGCGTAGTGAAGGGGTTTCAGTGTGTGGGGATGGGTTTCAGTGTGTGGGGAAGGGGTTTCAGTGTGTGGGGAAGAGGTTTCAGTGTGTGGGGATCTGTTTCAATGTCTGGGGATGGGTTTCAGTGTTTGGGGAAGGGGTTTCAGTGTGTGGGGAAGAGGTTTCAGTGTGTGGGGATGGGTTTCAGTGTGTGGGGAAGGGGTTTCAGTGTGCGGGGAAGGGGTTTCAGTGTGGTGGGAAGATGTTTCAGCGTGTGGGGAAGAGGTTTCAGAGTGTGGGGAAGGGTTTCAGTCTGTGGCGAAGAGGTTTCAGGGTGTGGCAATAGGTTTCAGTGTGTGCGGAAGGTTTTCTGTGTGTGGGGATGGGTTTCAGTGTGTGGGGAAGACGTTGCAGTGTGTGGGGAAGATGTTTCAGTGTGTGGGGAAGGGGTTTCAGTGTTTGGATAAGGGGTTTCATTGTGTGGGGAAGAGGTTTCAGTGTGTGGGGAAGGGGTTTCAGTGTGTGGGGAAGTGGTTTCAGTGTGTGGAAAAGAGGTTTCAGAGTGTGGGGAAGGGTTTTCAGTCTGTGGGGAAGTGGTTTCAGTGTGTGGGGAAGAGGTTTCAGTGTGTGGGGAAGGGGTTTCAGTGTGTGGTGAAGGGGTTTCAGTGTGTGGGGATGGGTTTCAGTGCGTGGGGAAGGGGTTTCAGTGTGTGGGGAAGAGGTTTCAGTGTTTGGGGATGTGCTGCAGTGTGTGGGGATGGGTTTCAGTGTTTGGGGAAGGGGTTTCAGTGTGTGGGGAAGAGGTTTCAGTGTGTGGGGATGCGTTTCAGTGTGTGGGGAAGGGGTTTCAGTCTGTGGGGAAGAGGTTTCAGTTTGTGGGGAAGATGTTTCAGTGTGTGGGGAGGGGGTTTCAGTGTTTGGATAAGGGTTTTCATTGTGTGGGGAAGAGGTTTCAGTGTGTGGGGAAGGGGTTTCAGTGTGTGGGGAAGAGGTTTCAGTGTGTGGGGAAGGGGTTTCAGTGTGTTGGGAAGGGGTATTAGTGTGTGGGGATGAGGTTTCAGTGTGTGGGGAAGGGGCTTCAGTGTGTGTGGAAGAGATTGCAGTGTGTGGGGAATAGGTTTCAGTGTGTGGGGATGGGTTTCAGTGTGTGGGGAAATGGTTCAGTCTGTGGCGAAGAGATTTCAGTGCGTGGGAAGAGGTTTCAGTGTGTGGGGATGGGTTTCAGTGTGTGGGGAAGGGGTTTCAGTGTGTGGGGAAGAGGTTTTAGTGAGTGGGATGGGTTTCAGTGTGTGGGGATGGGGTTTCAGTGTGTGTGGAAGGGGTTTCAGTGTGTGGGGATGAGGTTTCACTGTGTGGGGATGGGTTTCAGTGTGTGCGGAAGGGGTTTCTGCCTCTGGGGAAAAGGTTTCTGTGTGTGGGGAAGAGGATTCAGTGTGTGGGGAAGGGGTTTCAGTGTGAGAATAAGGGGTTTCAGTGTGTGGGGAAGAGTTTTCAGTGTGAGGGGAAGAGGTTTTAGTGTGTTGGGAAGTGGTTTCAGTCTGTGGGGAAGGGGTTTAAGTGTGTGGGGAAGAGGTTTCAGTGTGAGGGGAAGGGGTTTAAGTGTGTGGGGAAGGGGTTTCAGTGTGTGTGGAAGAAGTTTCAGTGAGTGTGGAAGGGTTTTCAGTGTGTGTGGAAGCGGTTTCCGTTTGTGGGGAAGAGGTTTCAGTGTGTGGAGAAGTGTTTCAGTGTGTGGGGAAGCGTTTCAGTGTGTGTGGAAGAGGTTTCAGTGTGTGTGGAAGGGTTTTCAGTATGTGGGGAAGGGGTTTCAGCGTGTAGCGAAGGGTTTCTGTGTGTGGGGAAGAGGTTTCAGTGTGTGGGGAAGAGGTTTCAGTTTGCGGGGAAGATGTTTCAGTGTGTGGGGATGGGTTTCAGTGTGTGGAGAAGAGGATTCAGTCTGTGGGGATGGGTTTCAGTGTGTGGGGAATGGGTTTCAGTGTGTGGGGAAGAGGTTGCAGTGTGTGGGGAAGATGTTTCAGTGTGTGGGGAAGGGGTTTCAGTGTTTGGATAAGGGGTTTCATTGTGTGGGGAAGAGGTTTCAGTATGTGGGGAAGGGGTTTCAGTGTGTGGGGAAGTGGTTTCAGTGTGTGGAAAAGAGGTTTCAGAGTGTGGGGAAGGGGTTTCAGTCTGTGGGGAAGTGGTTTCAGTGTGTGGGGAAGAGGTTTCAGTGTGTGGGGAAGGGGTTTCAGTGTGTGGTGAAGGGGATTCAGTGTGTGGGGATGGGTTTCAGTGTGTGGGGAAGGGGTTTCAGTGTGTGGGGAAGAGGTTTCAGTGTGTGGGGATCTGTTTCAATGTCTGGGGATGGGTTTCAGTGTTTGGGGAAGGGGTTTCAGTGTGTGGGGAAGAGGTTTCAGTGTGTGGGGATGGGTTTCAGTGTGTGGGGAAGGGGTTTCAGTGTGCGGGGAAGGGGTTTCAGTGTGGTGGGAAGATGTTTCAGCGTGTGGGGAAGAGGTTTCAGAGTGTGGGGAAGGGTTTCAGTCTGTGGCGAAGAGGTTTCAGGGTGTGGGAATAGGTTTCAGTGTGTGCGGAAGGTTTTCTGTGTGTGGGGATGGGTTTCAGTGTGTGGGGAAGACGTTGCAGTGTGTGGGGAAGATGTTTCAGTGTGTGGGGAAGGGGTTTCAGTGTTTGGATAAGGGGTTTCATTGTGTGGGGAAGAGGTTTCAGTGTGTGGGGAAGGGGTTTCAGTGTGTGGGGAAGTGGTTTCAGTGTGTGGAAAAGAGGTTTCAGAGTGTGGGGAAGGGTTTTCAGTCTGTGGGGAAGTGGTTTCAGTGTGTGGGGAAGAGGTTTCAGTGTGTGGGGAAGGGGTTTCAGTGTGTGGTGAAGGGGTTTCAGTGTGTGGGGATGGGTTTCAGTGCGTGGGGAAGGGGTTTCAGTGTGTGGGGAAGAGGTTTCAGTGTTTGGGGATGTGCTGCAGTGTGTGGGGATGGGTTTCAGTGTTTGGGGAAGGGGTTTCAGTGTGTGGGGAAGAGGTTTCAGTGTGTGGGGATGCGTTTCAGTGTGTGGGGAAGGGGTTTCAGTCTGTGGGGAAGAGGTTTCAGTATGTGGGGAATGGGTTTCAGTGTGTGGATGTTGTTTCAGTGTGTGGGGTAGTGTTTTCAGTGCGTGGGGAAGAATTTTTAGTATGTTGGGAAGTGGTTTCTGTCTGTGGGGATGGGTTTCAGTTTTTGGGGAAGAGTTTTCAGTGTGTGGGGAATGGGTTTCAGTGTGTGGGGAAGGGGTTTCAGTGTGTGGGGAAGATGTTTCAGTGTGTCGGGATGGGTTTCAGTGTGTGGGGCAGGGATTCAGTTGGTGGGGAAGAGGTTTCAGTGTGTGTGGAAGAGGTATAAGTGTGTGTGAAAGGGGTTTCAGTGTGTGTGGAAGGTGCTTCAGTGTGTGCGGAAGGGGTTTCAGTGTGTGGAGGAAGAGGTTTCAGTGTTTGGGGAAGAGGTTTCAGTGTGTGGGGATTGGTTTCAGTGTGAATGAAAGATGTTTCAGTGTGTGGGGAAGAGGTTTCAGTGAGTGGAGAAGGGTTTCAGTGTGTGGGGAAGAGTTTCAGTATGTGGGGAAGGGGCTTCAGTGTGTGTGGAAGGGGTTTCAGTGTGTGGGGAAGGGGTTTCAGTGTGTGTGGAAGAGGTTTCAGTGTGTGTGGAAGGGTTTTCAGTGTATGTGGAATAGGTTTCAGCGTGTGGGGAAGGGGTTTCAGCGTGTAGGGAAGGGTTTCTGTTTGTGGGGAAGAGCTTTCAGTTTGTGGGGATGGGTTTCAGTGTGTGGGGAAGAGGTTTCAGTCTGTGGGGATGGGTTTCAGTGTGTGGGGAATGGGTTTCAGTGTGTGTGGAAGGGGTTTCAGCGAGTGGGGAAGGGGTTTCAGCGCGTGGGGAAGAGGTTTCATTGTGTGGGGAAGAGGTTTCAGTGTTAGGGGATGGGTTTCATTGTGTGGGGATTGGATTCAGAGTGTGGGGATGGGTTTCAGTGTGTGGGGATGGGTATCAGTGTGTGCGGAAGGGGTTTCAGTGCATGTGGAAGAGTTTTCAGTGTGTATGGAAGGGGTTTCAGCGTGTGCGGAAGGGGGTTCAGCGTGTGGGGAAGGGTTGCAGTGTGCGGGGAAGGGTTTTCAGTGTGCGGGGAAGGTGTTTCATTGTGTGTGGAAGGGGTTTCAGTGAGTGGGGAAGGGGTTTCAGTGTGCGTGAAAGCGATTACAGTTTTTGGGGAAGGGTTTCAGTGTGTGGGAAAGAGCTTTCATTGTGTGGGAAAGAGGTTTCAGTGTGTGGGGAAGGGGTTTCAGTGTGTGGGGAAGTGGTTTCAGTGTGTGGGGAAGAGGTTTCAGAGTGTGGGGAAGGTGTTTCAGTCTGTGGGGAAGTGGTTTCATTGTGTGGGGAAGAGGTTTCAGTGTGTGGGGAAGGGGTTTCAGTGTCTGGTGAAGGGGATACAGTGTGTGGGAAAGAGGTTTCAGTGTGCGGAGAAGGGGTTTCAGTGTGGTGGGAAGAGGTTTCAGCGTGTGGGGAAGAGGTTTCAGTGTGTGGGGAAGGGTTTCAGCCTGTGGCGAAGAGGTTTCAGTGTGTGGGAAGAGGTTTCAGTGTGTGGGGAAGGGTTACTGTGTGTGGGGATGGGTTTCAGTGTGTGGGGAAGAGGTTTCAGTGTGTGGGGAAGATGTTTCAGTGTGTGGGGAAGGGGTTTCAGTGTTTGGATAAGGGGTTTCATTGTGTGGGGAAGAGGTTTCAGTGTGTGGGGAAGGGGTTTCAGTTTGTGGGGAAGGGGTTTCAGTGTTTGGATAAGGGGTTTCATTGTGTGGGGAAGAGGTTTCAGTGTGTGGGGAAGGGGTTTCAGTGTGTGGGGAAGTGGTTTCAGTGTGTGGGGAAGAGGTTTCAGAATGTGGGGAACGGGTTTCAGTCTGTGGGGAAGTAGGTTCAGTGTGTGGGGAAGAGGTTTCAGTGTGTGGGGAAGAGGTTTCAGTGTGTGGGGAAGGGGTTTCAGTGCGTAGTGAAGGGGTTTCAGTGTGTGGGGATGGGTTTCAGTGTGTGGGGAAGGGGTTTCAGTGTGTGGGGAAGAGGTTTCAGTGTGTGGGGATCTGTTTCAATGTCTGGGGATGGGTTTCAGTGTTTGGGGAAGGGGTTTCAGTGTGTGGGGAAGAGGTTTCAGTGTGTGGGGATGGGTTTCAGTGTGTGGGGAAGGGGTTTCAGTGTGCGGGGAAGGGGTTTCAGTGTGGTGGGAAGATGTTTCAGCGAGTGGGGAAGAGGTTTCAGAGTGTGGGGAAGGGTTTCAGTCTGTGGCGAAGAGGTTTCAGGGTGTGGGAATAGGTTTCAGTGTGTGCGGAAGGTTTTCTGTGTGTGGGGATGGGTTTCAGTGTGTGGGGAAGACGTTGCAGTGTGTGGGGAAGATGTTTCAGTGTGTGGGGAAGGGGTTTCAGTGTTTGGATAAGGGGTTTCATTGTGTGGGGAAGAGGTTTCAGTGTGTGGGGAAGGGGTTTCAGTGTGTGGGGAAGTGGTTTCAGTGTGTGGAAAAGAGGTTTCAGAGTGTGGGGAAGGGTTTTCAGTCTGTGGGGAAGTGGTTTCAGTGTGTGGGGAAGAGGTTTCAGTGTGTGGGGAAGGGGTTTCAGTGTGTGGTGAAGGGGTTTCAGTGTGTGGGGATGGGTTTCAGTGCGTGGGGAAGGGGTTTCAGTGTGTGGGGAAGAGGTTTCAGTGTTTGGGGATGTGCTGCAGTGTGTGGGGATGGGTTTCAGTGTTTGGGGAAGGGGTTTCAGTGTGTGGGGAAGAGGTTTCAGTGTGTGGGGATGCGTTTCAGTGTGTGGGGAAGGGGTTTCAGTCTGTGGGGAAGAGGTTTCAGTTTGTGGGGAAGATGTTTCAGTGTGTGGGGAGGGGGTTTCAGTGTTTGGATAAGGGTTTTCATTGTGTGGGGAAGAGGTTTCAGTGTGTGGGGAAGGGGTTTCAGTGTGTGGGGAAGAGGTTTCAGTGTGTGTGGAAGGGGTTTCAGTGTGTTGGGAAGGGGTATTAGTGTGTGGGGATGAGGTTTCAGTGTGTGGGGAAGGGGCTTCAGTGTGTGTGGAAGAGATTGCAGTGTGTGGGGAATAGGTTTCAGTGTGTGGGGATGGGTTTCAGTGTGTGGGGAAATGGTTCAGTCTGTGGCGAAGAGATTTCAGTGCGTGGGAAGAGGTTTCAGTGTGTGGGGATGGGTTTCAGTGTGTGGGGAAGGGGTTTCAGTGTGTGGGGAAGAGGTTTTAGTGAGTGGGATGGGTTTCAGTGTGTGGGGATGGGGTTTCAGTGTGTGTGGAAGGGGTTTCAGTGTGTGGGGATGAGGTTTCACTGTGTGGGGATGGGTTTCACTGTGTCGGAAGGGGTTTCTGCCTCTGGGGAAAAGGTTTCTGTGTGTGGGGAAGAGGATTCAGTGTGTGGGGAAGGGGTTTCAGTGTGAGAATAAGGGGTTTCAGTGTGTGGGGAAGAGTTTTCAGTGTGAGGGGAAGAGGTTTTAGTGTGTTGGGAAGTGGTTTCAGTCTGTGGGGAAGGGGTTTAAGTGTGTGGGGAAGAGGTTTCAGTGTGAGGGGAAGGGGTTTAAGTGTGTGGGGAAGGGGTTTCAGTGTGTGTGGAAGAAGTTTCAGTGAGTGTGGAAGGGTTTTCAGTGTGTGTGGAAGCGGTTTCCGTTTGTGGGGAAGAGGTTTCAGTGTGTGGAGAAGTGTTTCAGTGTGTGGGGAAGCGTTTCAGTGTGTGTGGAAGAGGTTTCAGTGTGTGTGGAAGGGTTTTCAGTATGTGGGGAAGGGGTTTCAGCGTGTAGCGAAGGGTTTCTGTGTGTGGGGAAGAGGTTTCAGTGTGTGGGGAAGAGGTTTCAGTTTGCGGGGAAGATGTTTCAGTGTGTGGGGATGGGTTTCAGTGTGTGGAGAAGAGGATTCAGTCTGTGGGGATGGGTTTCAGTGTGTGGGGAATGGGTTTCAGTGTGTGGGGAAGAGGTTGCAGTGTGTGGGGAAGATGTTTCAGTGTGTGGGGAAGGGGTTTCAGTGTTTGGATAAGGGGTTTCATTGTGTGGGGAAGAGGTTTCAGTATGTGGGGAAGGGGTTTCAGTGTGTGGGGAAGTGGTTTCAGTGTGTGGAAAAGAGGTTTCAGAGTGTGGGGAAGGGGTTTCAGTCTGTGGGGAAGTGGTTTCAGTGTGTGGGGAAGAGGTTTCAGTGTGTGGGGAAGGGGTTTCAGTGTGTGGTGAAGGGGATTCAGTGTGTGGGGATGGGTTTCAGTGTGTGGGGAAGGGGTTTCAGTGTGTGGGGAAGAGGTTTCAGTGTTTGGGGATGTGCTGCAGTGTGTGGGGATGGGTTTCAGTGTTTGGATAAGGGGTTTCATTGTGTGGGGAAGAGGTTTCAGTGTGTGGGGAAGGGGTTTCAGTGTGTGGGGAAGTGGTTTCAGTGTGTGGGGAAGAGGTTTCAGAATGTGGGGAACGGGTTTCAGTCTGTGGGGAAGTAGGTTCAGTGTGTGGGGAAGAGGTTTCAGTGTGTGGGGAAGAGGTTTCAGTGTGTGGGGAAGGGGTTTCAGTGCGTAGTGAAGGGGTTTCAGTGTGTGGGGATGGGTTTCAGTGTGTGGGGAAGGGGTTTCAGTGTGTGGGGAAGAGGTTTCAGTGTGTGGGGATGTGTTTCAATGTCTGGGGATGGGTTTCAGTGTTTGGGGAAGGGGTTTCAGTGTGTGGGGAAGAGGTTTCAGTGTGTGGGGATGGGTTTCAGTGTGTGGGGAAGGGGTTTCAGTGTGCGGGGAAGGGGTTTCAGTGTGGTGGGAAGATGTTTCAGCGTGTGGGGAAGAGGTTTCAGAGTGTGGGGAAGGGTTTCAGTCTGTGGCGAAGAGGTTTCAGGGTGTGGGAATAGGTTTCAGTGTGTGCGGAAGGTTTTCTGTGTGTGGGGATGGGTTTCAGTGTGTGGGGAAGAGGTTGCAGTGTGTGGGGAAGATGTTTCAGTGTGTGGGGAAGGGGTTTCAGTGTTTGGATAAGGGGTTTCATTGTGTGGGGAAGAGGTTTCAGTGTGTGGGGAAGGGGTTTCAGTGTGTGGGGAAGTGGTTTCAGTGTGTGGAAAAGAGGTTTCAGAGTGTGGGGAAGGGTTTTCAGTCTGTGGGGAAGTGGTTTCAGTGTGTGGGGAAGAGGTTTCAGTGTGTGGGGAAGGGGTTTCAGTGTGTGGTGAAGGGGTTTCAGTGTGTGGGGATGGGTTTCAGTGTGTGGGGAAGGGGTTTCAGTGTGTGGGGAAGAGGTTTCAGTGTTTGGGGATGTGCTGCAGTGTGTGGGGATGGGTTTCAGTGTTTGGGGAAGGGGTTTCAGTGTGTGGGGAAGAGGTTTCAGTGTGTGGGGATGCGTTTCAGTGTGTGGGGAAGGGGTTTCAGTCTGTGGGGAAGAGGTTTCAGTTTGTGGGGAAGATGTTTCAGTGTGTGGGGAGGGGGTTTCAGTGTTTGGATAAGGGTTTTCATTGTGTGGGGAAGAGGTTTCAGTGTGTGGGGAAGGGGTTTCAGTGTGTGGGGAAGAGGTTTCAGTGTGTGGGGAAGGGGTTTCAGTGTGTTGGGAAGGGGTATTAGTGTGTGGGGATGAGGTTTCAGTGTGTGGGGAAGGGGCTTCAGTGTGTGTGGAAGAGGTTGCAGTGTGTGGGGAATAGGTTTCAGTGTGTGGGGATGGGTTTCAGTGTGTGGGGAAATGGTTCAGTCTGTGGCGAAGAGATTTCAGTGCGTGGGAAGAGGTTTCAGTGTGTGGGGATGGGTTTCAGTGTGTGGGGAAGGGGTTTCAGTGTGTGGGGAAGAGGTTTTAGTGAGTGGGATGGGTTTCAGTGTGTGGGGATGGGGTTTCAGTGTGTGTGGAAGGGGTTTCAGTGTGTGGGGATGAGGTTTCACTGTGTGGGGATGGGTTTCAGTGTGTGCGGAAGGGGTTTCTGCCTCTGGGGAAAAGGTTTCTGTGTGTGGGGAAGAGGATTCAGTGTGTGGGGAAGGGGTTTCAGTGTGAGAATAAGGGGTTTCAGTGTGTGGGGAAGAGTTTTCAGTGTGAGGGGAAGAGGTTTTAGTGTGTTGGGAAGTGGTTTCAGTCTGTGGGGAAGGGGTTTAAGTGTGTGGGGAAGAGGTTTCAGTGTGAGGGGAAGGGGTTTAAGTGTGTGGGGAAGGGGTTTCAGTGTGTGTGGAAGAAGTTTCAGTGAGTGTGGAAGGGTTTTCAGTGTGTGTGGAAGCGGTTTCCGTTTGTGGGGAAGAGGTTTCAGTGTGTGGAGAAGTGTTTCAGTGTGTGGGGAAGCGTTTCAGTGTGTGTGGAAGAGGTTTCAGTGTGTGTGGAAGGGTTTTCAGTATGTGGGGAAGGGGTTTCAGCGTGTAGCGAAGGGTTTCTGTGTGTGGGGAAGAGGTTTCAGTGTGTGGGGAAGAGGTTTCAGTTTGCGGGGAAGATGTTTCAGTGTGTGGGGATGGGTTTCAGTGTGTGGAGAAGAGGATTCAGTCTGTGGGGATGGGTTTCAGTGTGTGGGGAATGGGTTTCAGTGTGTGGGGAAGAGGTTGCAGTGTGTTGGGAAGATGTTTCAGTGTGTGGGGAAGGGGTTTCAGTGTTTGGATAAGGGGTTTCATTGTGTGGGGAAGAGGTTTCAGTGTGTGGGGAAGGGGTTTCAGTGTGTGGGGAAGTGGTTTCAGTGTGTGGAAAAGAGGTTTCAGAGTGTGGGGAAGGGGTTTCAGTCTGTGGGGAAGTGGTTTCAGTGTGTGGGGAAGAGGTTTCAGTGTGTGGGGAAGGGGTTTCAGTGTGTGGTGAAGGGGATTCAGTGTGTGGGGATGGGTTTCAGTGTGTGGGGAAGGGGTTTCAGTGTGTGGGGAAGAGGTTTCAGTGTTTGGGGATGTGCTGCAGTGTGTGGGGATGGGTTTCAGTGTTTGGGGAAGGGGTTTCAGTGTGTGGGGAAGAGGTTTCAGTGTGTGGGGATGCGTTTCAGTGTGTGGGGAAGGGGTTTCAGTCTGTGGGGAAGAGGTTTCAGTTTGTGGGGAATATGTTTCAGTGTGTGGGGAGGGGGTTTCAGTGTTTGGATAAGGGTTTTCATTGTGTGGGGAAGGGGTTTCAGTGTGTGGGGAAGAGTTTTCAGTGTGTGGGAAAGAGGTTTCAGTGTGTGGGGAAGGGGTTTCAGTGTGTTGGGAAGGGGTATTAGTGTGTGGGGATGAGGTTTCAGTGTGTGGGGAAGGGGCTTCAGTGTGTGTGGAAGAGGTTGCAGTGTGGGGGGAATAGGTTTCAGTGTGTGGGGATGGGTTTCAGTGTGTGGGGAAATGGTTCAGTCTGTGGCGAAGAGATTTCAGTGCGTGGGAAGAGGTTTCAGTGTGTGGGGATGGGTTTCAGTGTGTGGGGAAGGGGTTTCAGTGTGTGGGGAAGAGGTTTTAGTGAGTGGGATGGGTTTCAGTGTGTGGGGATGGGGTTTCAGTGTGTGTGGAAGGGGTTTCAGTGTGTGGGGATGAGGTTTCAGTGTGTGGGGATGGGTTTCAGTGTGTGCGGAAGGTGTTTCTGCCTCTGGGGAAAAGGTTTCTGTGTGTGGGGAAGAGGATTCAGTGTGTGGGGAAGGGGTTTCAGTGTGAGAATAAGGGGTTTCAGTGTGTGGGGAAGAGTTTTCAGTGTGAGGGGAAGAGGTTTTAGTGTGTTGGGAAGTGGTTTCAGTCTGTGGGGAAGGGGTTTAAGTGTGTGGGGAAGAGGTTTCAGTGTGAGGGGAAGGGGTTTTAGTGTGTGGGGAAGGGGTTTCAGTGTGTGTGGAAGAGTTTTAAGTGTGTGTGCAAGGGGTTTCAGTGTGTGGGGATGGATTTCGGTGTGAGTGAAAGATGTTTCAGTGTGTGGGGAAGGGGTTTCAGTGTGTGTGGAAGAGGTTTCAGTGAGTGTGGAAGGGTTTTCAGTGTGTGTGGAAGCGGTTTCCGTTTGTGGGGAAGAGGTTTCAGTGTGTGGAGAAGGGTTTCAGTGTGTGGGGAAGCGTTTCAGTGTGTGTGGAAGAGGTTTCAGTGTGTGTGGAAGGGTTTTCAGTATGTGGGGAAGGGGTTTCAGCGTGTAGCGAAGGGTTTCTGTGTGTGGGGAAGAGGTTTCAGTGTGTGGGGAAGAGGTTTCAGTTTGCGGGGAAGATGTTTCAGTGTGTGGGGATGGGTTTCAGTGTGTGGAGAAGAGGATTCAGTCTGTGGGGATGGGTTTCAGTGTGTGGGGAATGGGTTTCAGTGTGTGTCGAAGGTGTTTCAGTGTGTGGGGAAGGGGGTTCAGCGTGTGGGGAAGAGGTTTCAGTGTGTGGGGAAGAGGTTTCAGTGTTTGGGGATGTGTTTCATTGTGTGGGGAACGGATTCAGTGTGTGGGGATGGGTTTCAGTGTGTGGGGATGGGTACCAGTGTGTGCGGAAGGGGTTTCAGTGTGTGGGGAAGATATTTTAGTGTGTGGGGAAGGGGTTCCACTGTGTGGGGAAGTGGTTTCAGTGTGCGGGGAAGAGATTTCAGTGTGTGGGGAAGAGGTTTCAGAGTGTGGGGAAGGTGTTTCGGTCTGTGGGGTAGTGGTTTCAGACTGTGGGGAAGGTGTTTCAGTGTGTGGGGAGGAGGTTCCAGTGTGTGGGGAAGGGGTTTCTGTGTGTGGGGAAGTGGTTTCAGTCTGTGGGGAAGGGGTTTCAGTGTGTGGGGAAGAGGTTTCAGTGTGTGGGGAAGGGATTTCTGTGTGTGGGGAAGGGGTTACAGTGTGTGGGGAAGAGGTTTCAGTGTGTGGGGATGGGTTTCAGTGTGTGGGGAAGGGTTTCAGTGTGTGGGGAAGAGGTTTCAGTGTGTGGGGAAGTGGTTTCAGTCTGTGGGGAAGGGGTTTCAGTGTGTGGGGAAGAGGTTTCAGTGTGTGGGGAAGGGATTTCTGTGTGTGGGGAAGGGGTTACAGTGTGTGGGGAAGAGGTTTCAGTGTGTGGGGATGGGTTTCAGTGTGTGGGGAACGGTTTCAGTGTGTGGGGAAGAGGTTTCAGTGTGTGGGCAAGAGGTTTCAGTGTGTGGGGAAGGGGTTTCTGTGTGTGGGGAAGGGGTTTCAGTGTGTGGGGAAGAGGATTCAGTGTGTGGGGATGGGTTTCAGTGTGTGGGAAAGGGTTTCAGTGTGTGGGGAAGAGGTTTCAGTGTGTGCGGATGGGTTTTCAGTGTGTGTGGAAGAGGTTTAAGTGTGTGTTGAAGGGGTTTCAGTGTGTGTGGAAGGGGTTTCAGTGTGTGCGGAGGGGGTTTCTGTGTGTGGGGATGAGGTTTCAGTGTGTGTTGAAGGGATTTCAGTGTGTGTGGAAGGGGTTTCAGTGTGTGCGGAGGGGGTTTCTGTGTGTGTGAAAGATGTTTCAGTGTGTGGGGAAGAGGTTTCAGTGTGTGGAGAAGGGTTTTAGTGTGTGGGGAAGGCTTTTAGTATGTGGGGAAGTGGTTTCAGTGTGTGTGGCATTGGTTGCAGCGTGTGGGGAAGAGGTTTCAGTGTGTGTGGAAGAGGTTTCAGTGTGTGTGGAAGGGGTTTCAGTGTGTAGGGAAGATGTTTTAGTGTGTGGGGATGGGTTTCAGTGCGTGGTTAAGGGGTTTCCGTCTGTGGGGAAGGGGTTTCAGTGTGTGGGGAAGAGGTTTCAGTGTGTGGGGAAGTGGTTTCAGTGTGTGGGGAAGAGGTTTCAATGTGTGGGGAAGAGGTTTCAGAGTGTGGGGAAGGTGGTTCTGTTTGTGGGGAAAGGTTTCAGAGTGTTGGGAACATGTTTCCGTGTGTGGGGAACGGGTTTCAGTGGATGGTGAAGGGGATTCAGTGTGTGGGGAAGGGGTTTCAGTGTGCGGGGAAGGGGTTTCAGTGTGTGGGGAAGAGGTTTCAGTGTGTGTGGAAGATGTTTCATTGCGTGGGGAAGGGGTTTCAGTGTGTGCGGAAGAGGTTTCAGTGCGTGGGGAAGAGGTTTCAGTCTGTGGCGAAGAGGTTTCAGTGTGTGGGAAGAGGTTTCAGTGTGTGGCAAGGTTTTCAGTGTGTGGGGATGGGTTTCAGTGTGTGGGGATGGGTTTTCACTGTGTGGGGATGGGTTTCAGTGTGTGGGGAGTGGGTTTCAGTGTGTGGGGAAGAGGTTTCGGTGTGTGGGGATGGATTTCAGTGCGTGGGGAAGAGTTTTCAGTGTGTGGGGAAGGGGTTTCAGTGTGTGGGGAAGGGGTTTCAGTGTGTGGGGATGAGGTTTCAGTGCGTGGGAGTGGGTTTCAGTTTGTGGGGAAGGGGTTTGAGTCTGTGGGGAAGAGGTTTCAGTGTGTGGGGAAGAGGTTTCAGTGTGTGGGGAAGGGTTTTCAGTGTGTAGATAGGGGTTTCAGTGTGTGGGGAAGAGGTTACAGTGTTTGTGGAAGAGGTTTCAATGTGTGGGGAAGTGGTTTCAGTCATTGGGGAAGTGGATTCAGTGTGTGGGGAAGAGGTTTCAGTGTGTGGGGAAGGGGTTTCTGTGTGTGGGGAAGTATTTCAGTGTGTGGGGAGAAGTTTTCAGAGTGTGCGGAAGGGGTTTCAGTGTGTCTGGAAGTGGTGTAAGTTTATTGGGAACCGGTTTCAGTGTGTGTGGAAGGGGTTTAAGTGTGTCCTGAAGGGGTTTCAGTGTGTGGGGAAGAAGTTTAAGAGTGTGGGGAAGAGGTTTCATTGTGTGGGGATGGGTTTCAGTGTGTGTGAAAGATGTTTCTGTGTGTGGGGAAGTGGTTTCAGTGTGTGGAGAAGCGTTTCAGTGTGTGGGGAAGAGTTTAAGTATGTGGGGAAGGGGTATCAGTGTGTGTGGAAGGGGTTTCAGTGTGTGGGGAAGGGGTTTCATTGGGTGTGGAAGAGATTTCAGTGTGTGTGGAAGGGGTTTCAGTGTGTGTGGAAGGGGTTTCAATGTGTGTGGAAGGGGTTTCAGCGTGTGGGGAAGGGGTTTCAGCGTGTGGGGAAGGAATTCTGTGAGTGGTGAAGAGGTTTCAGTTTGTGGGGAAGAGGTTTCAGTATGCGGGAAAGAGGTTTCAGTGTGTGGGGGTGGGTTTCAGTGTGTGGAGAAGAGGTTTCAGTCTGTGGGGATGGGTTTCAGTGTGTGGGGAATGGGTTTCAGTGTGTGTGGAAGAGGTTTCAGTGTGTGGGGATGGGTTTCATTGTGTGGGGAATTGTTTCAGTGTGTGGGGATCGGTTTCAGTGTGTGGGGATGGGTTTCAGTATGGGCGGAAGGGGTTTCAGTGCATGTGGAAGAGGTTTCAGTGTGTGTGGAAGGGGTTTCAGCGTGTGGGGAAGGGGTTGCAACGTGTGGGGTAGGGTTTCAGTGTGCGGGGAAGGGATTTCAGTATGCGGGCAAGGGGTTTCAGTGTGTGTGGAAGGGGTTTCAGTGTGTGGGGAAGGGGTTTCAGTGTGCGGGGAAGGGGTTACAGTGTGTGTGGAAGGGGCTTCAGTGTGTGCGGAAGGGGTTTCAGTGTGTGGGGTAAGATGTTTCAGTGTGTGGGGAAGAGGTTTCAGTGAGTGGAGAAGGGTTTCAGTGTGTGGGGAAGAGTTTCAATATGTGGGGAAGGGGCTTCAGTGTGTGTGGAAGGGGTTTCAGTGTGTGGGGAAGGGGTTTAAGTGTGTGTGGAAGAGGTTTCAGTGTGTGTGGAAGGGTTTTCAGTGCATGTGGAATAGGTTTCAGCGTGTGGGGAAGGGGTTTCAGCGTGTAGGGAAGGGTTTCTGTGTGTGGGGAAGAGGTTTCAGTTTGTGTGGATGGGTTTCAGTGTGTGGGGAAGAGGTTTCAGTCTGTGGGGATGGGTTTCAGTGTGTGGGGAATGGGTTTCAGTGTGTGTGGAAGGGGTTTCAGCGTGCGGGGAAGGGGTTTCAGCGTGTGGGGAAGAGGTTTCAGTGTTTGGGGAAGAGGTTTCAGTGTTAGGGGATGGGTTTCATTGTGTGGGGATTGGATTCAGAGTGTGGGGATGGGTTTCAGTGTGTGGGGATGGGTATCAGTGTGTGCGGAAGGGGTTTCAGTGCATGTGGAAGAGGTTTCAGTGTGTATGGAAGGGGTTTAAGCGTGTGGGGAAGGGGATTCAGCATGTGGGGAAGTGTTTCAGTGTGCGGGGAAGGGTTTTCAGTCTGCGGGGAAGGTGTTTCAGTGTGTGCGGAAGGGGTTTCAATGAGTGGGGAAGATGTTTCAGTGTGTGGGGAAGGGGTTTCAGTGTTTGGATAAGGGGTTTCATTGTGTGGGGAAGAGGTTTCAGTGTGTGGGGAAGGGGTTTCAGTGTGCGGGGAAGGGGTTTCAGTGTGGTGGGAAGATGTTTCAGCGTGTGGGGAAGAGGTTTCAGAGTGTGGGGAAGGGTTTCAGTCTGTGGCGAAGAGGTTTCAGGGTGTGGGAAGAGGTTTCAGTGTGTGGGGAAGGTTTTCTGTGTGTGGGGATGGGTTTCAGTGTGTGGGGAAGAGGTTTCAGTGTGTGGGGAAGATGTTTCAGTGTGTGGGGAAGGGGTTTCAGTGTTTGGATAAGGGGTTTCATTGTGTGGGGAAGAGGTTTCAGTGTGTGGGGAAGGGTTTTCAGTGTGTGGGGAAGTGGTTTCAGTGAGTGGAAAAGAGGTTTCAGAGTGTGGGGAAGGGGTTAAAGTCTGTGGGGAAGTGGTTTCAGTGTGTGAGGAAGAGGTTTCAGTGTGTGGGGAAGGGGTTTCAGTGTGTGGTGAAGGGGTTTCAGTGTGTGGGGATGGGTTTCAGTGTGTGGGGAAGGGGTTTCAGTGTGTGGGGAAGAGGTTTCAGTGTTTGGGGATGTGCTTCAGTGTGTGAGGATGGGTTTCAGTGTTTGGGGAAGGGGTTTCAGTGTGTGGGGAAGAGGTTTCAGTGTGTGGGGATGCGTTTCAGTGTGTGGGGAAGGGGTTTCAGTCTGTGGGGAAGAGGTTTCAGTTTGTGGGGAAGATGTTTCAGTGTGTGGGGAGGGGGTTTCAGTGTTTGGATAAGGGTTTTCATTGTGTGGGGAAGAGGTTTCAGTGTGTGGGGAAGGGGTTTCAGTGTGTGGGGAAGAGGTTTCAGTGTGTGGGGAAGGGGTTTCAGTGAGTGGGGAAGGGGTATTAGTGTGTGGGGATGAGGTTTCAGTGTGTGGGGAAGGGGCTTCAGTGTGTGTGGAAGAGGTTGCAGTGTGTGGGGAATAGGTTTCAGTGTGTGGGGAAGGGTTTCAGTGTGTGGGGAAGTGGTTCAGTCTGTGGCGAAGAGATTTCAGTGCGTGGGAAGAGGTTTCAGTGAGTGGGATGGGTTTCAGTGTGTGGGGATGGGGTTTCAGTGTGTGTGGAAGGGGTTTCAGTGTGTGGGGATGAGGTTTCAGTGTGTGGGGATGGGTTTCAGTGTGTGCGGAAGGGGTTTCTGCCTCTGGGGAAAAGGTTTCTGTGTGTGGGGAAGAGGATTCAGTGTGTGGGGAAGGAGTTTCAGTGTGAGAATAAGGGGTTTCAGTGTGTGGGGAAGAGTTTTCAGTGTGAGGGGAAGAGGTTTTAGTGTGTTGGGAAGTGGTTTCAGTCTGTGGGGAAGGGGTTTAAGTGTGTGGGGAAGAGGTTTCAGTGTGAGGGGAAGGGGTTTTAGTGTGTGGGGAAGGGGTTTCAGTGTGTGGGGAAGAGGTTTCAGTGTGTGTGGAAGAGGTTTAAGTGTGTGTGCAAGGGGTTTCAGTGTGTGGGGATGGATTTCGGTGTGAGTGAAAGATGTTTCAGTGTGTGGGGAAGTGGTTTCAGTGTGTGGAGAAGGGTTTCAGTGTGTGGGGAAGCGTTTCAGTATGTGGGGAAGAAGCTTCAGTGTGTGTGGAAGGGATTTCAGCGTGTGGGGAAGGGGTTTCAGTGTGTGTGGAAGAGGTTTCATTGAGTGTGGAAGGGTTTTCAGTGTGTGTGGAAGCGCATTCCGTTTGTGGGGAAGAGGTTTCAGTGTGTGGAGAAGGGTTTCAGTGTGTGGGGAAGGGTTTCAGTATGTGGGGAAGGGGCTTCAGTGTGTGTGGAAGGGGTTTCAGCGTGTGGGCAAGGGGTTTCAGTGTGTGTGGAAGAGGTTTCAGTGTGTGTGGAAGGGTTTTCAGTATGTGGGGAAGGGGTTTCAGCGTGTAGCGAAGGGTTTCTGTGTGTGGGGAAGAGGTTTCAGTGTGTGGGGAAGATGTTTCAGTGTGTGGGGATGTGTTTCAGTGTGTGGAGAAGAGGATTCAGTCTGTGGGGATGGGTTTCAGTGTGTGGGGAATGGGTTTCAGTGTGTGTCGAAGGTGTTTCAGTGTGTGGGGAAGGGGGTTCAGCGTGTGGGGAAGAGGTTTCAGTGTGTGGGGATGAGGTTTCAGTGTTTGGGGATGTGTTTCATTGTGTGGGGAACGGATTCAGTGTGTGGGGATGGGTTTCAGTGTGTGGGGATGGGTACCAGTGTGTGCGGAAGGGGTTTCAGTGTGTGGGGAAGATATTTTAGTGTGTGGGGAAGGGGTTCCACTGTGTGGGGAAGTGGTTTCAGTGTGCGGGGAAGAGATTTCAGTGTGTGGGGAAGAGGTTTCAGAGTGTGGGGAAGGTGTTTCGGTCTGTGGGGTAGTGGTTTCAGACTGTGGGGAAGGTGTTTCAGTGTGTGGGGAGGAGGTTCCAGTGTGTGGGGAAGGGGTTTCTGTGTGTGGGGAAGTGGTTTCAGTCTGTGGGGAAGGGGTTTCAGTGTGTGGGGAAGAGGTTTCAGTGTGTGGGGAAGGTATTTCTGTGTGTGGGGAAGGGGTTACAGTGTGTGGGGAAGAGGTTTCAGTGTGTGGGGATGGGTTTCAGTGTGTGGGGAAGGGTTTCAGTGTGTGGGGAAGAGGTTTCAGTGTGTGGGGAAGTGGTTTCAGTCTGTGGGGAAGGGGTTTCAGTGTGTGGGGAAGAGGTTTCAGTGTGTGGGGAAGGGATTTCTGTGTGTGGGGAAGGGGTTACAGTGTGTGGGGAAGAGGTTTCAGTGTGTGGGGATGGGTTTCAGTGTGTGGGGAAGGGTTTCAGTGTGTGGGGAAGAGGTTTCAGTGTGTGGGCAAGAGGTTTCAGTGTGTGGGGAAGGGGTTTCTGTGTGTGGGGAAGGGGTTTCAGTGTGTGGGGAAGAGGATTCAGTGTGTGGGGATGGATTTCAGTGTGTGGGAAAGGGTTTCAGTGTGTGGGGAAGAGGTTCCAGTGTGTGCGGATGGGTTTTCAGTGTGTGTGGAAGAGGTTTAAGTGTGTGTTGAAGGGGTTTCAGTGTGTGTGGAAGGGGTTTCAGTGTGTGCGGAGGGGGTTTCTGTGTGTGGGGATGAGGTTTCAGTGTGTGTTGAAGGGGTTTCAGTGTGTGTGGAAGGGGTTTCAGTGTGTGCGGAGGGGGTTTCTGTGTGTGGGGATGAGGTTTCAGTGTGTGTTGAAGAGGTTTCAGTGTGTGGAGAAGGGTTTTAGTGTGTGGGGAAGGCTTTTAGTATGTGGGGAAGTGGTTTCAGTGTGTGTGGCATTGGTTGCAGCGTGTGGGGAAGAGGTTTCAGTGTGTGTGGAAGAGGTTTCAGTGTGTGTGGAAGGGGTTTCAGTGTGTAGGGAAGATGTTTCAGTGTGTGGGGATGGGTTTCAGTGCGTGGTTAAGGGGTTTCCGTCTGTGGGGAAGGGGTTTCAGTGTGTGGGGAAGAGGTTTCAGTGTGTGGGGAAGGCGTTTCAGTGTGTGGGGAAGTGGTTTCAGTGTGTGGGGAAGAGGTTTCAGTGTGTGGGGAAGAGGTTTCAGAGTGTGGGGAAGGTGGTTCTGTTTGTGGGGAACGGGTTTCAGTGGATGGTGAAGGGGATTCAGAGTGTGGGGAAGGGGTTTCAGTGCGCGGGGAAGGGGTTTCAGTGTGTGGGGAAGAGGTTTCAGTGTGTGGGGAAGAGGTTTCACTGTGTGTGGAAGATGTTTCATTGCGTGGGGAAGGGGTTTCAGTGTGTGGGGAAGAGGTTTCAGTGTGTGGGGAAGAGGTTTCAGCCTGTGGCGAAGAGGTTTCAGTGTGTGGGAAGAGGTTTCAGTGTGTGGCAAGGTTTTCAGTGTGTGGGGATGGGTTTCAGTGTGTGGGGATGGGTTTTCACTGTGTGGGGATGGGTTTCAGTGTGTGGGGAGTGGGTTTCAGTGTGTGGGGAAGAGGTTTCGGTGTGTGGGGATGGATTTCAGTGTGTGGGGAAGAGTTTTCAGTGTGTGGGGAAGGGGTTTCAGTGTGTGGGGAAGGGGTTTCATTGTGTGGGGATGAGGTTTCAGTGTGTGGGAGTGGGTTTCAGTTTGTGGGGAAGGGGTTTGAGTCTTTGGGGAAGAGGTTTCAGTGTGTGGGGAAGAGGTTTCAGTGTGTGGGGAAGGGTTTTCAGTGTGCAGATAGGGGTTTCAGTGTGTGGGGAAGAGGTTTCAGTGTTTGTGGAAGAGGTTTCAATGTGTGGGGAAGTGGTTTCAGTCATTGGGGAAGGGGATTCAGTGTGTGGGGAAGAGGTTTCAGTGTGTGGGGAAGGGGTTTCTGTGTGTGGGGAAGTATTTCAGTGTGTGGGGAGAAGTTTTCAGAGTGTGCGGAAGGGGTTTCAGTGTGTCTGGAAGTGGTGTAAGTTTATTGGGAACCGGTTTCAGTGTGTGTGGAAGGGGTTTAAGTGTGTCCTGAAGGGGTTTCAGTGTGTGGGGAAGAAGTTTAAGAGTGTGGGGAAGAGGATTCATTGTGTGGGGATGTGTTTCAGTGTGTGTGAAAGATGTTTCTGTGTGTGGGGAAGTGGTTTCAGTGTGTGGAGAAGCGTTTCAGTGTGTGGGGAAGAGTTTAAGTATGTGGGGAAGGGGTTTCAGTGTGTGTGGAAGGGGTTTCAGTGTGTGGGGAAGGGGTTTCATTGGGTGTGGAAGAGATTTCAGTGTGTGTGGAAGGGGTTTCAGTGTGTGTGGAAGGGGTTTCAATGTGTGTGGAAGGGGTTTCAGCGTGTGGGGAAGGGGTTTCAGCGTGTGGGGAAGGAATTCTGTGAGTGGTGAAGAGGTTTCAGTTTGTGGGGAAGAGGTTTCAGTGTGCGGGAAAGAGGTTTCAGTGTGTGGGGGTGGGTTTCAGTGTGTGGAGAAGAGGTTTCAGTCTGTGGGGATGGGTTTCAGTGTGTGGGGAATGGGTTTCAGTGTGTGTGGAAGAGGTTTCAGTGTGTGGGGATGGGTTTCATTGTGTGGGGAATTGTTTCAGTGTGTGTGGATCGGTTTCACTGTGTGGGGATGGGTTTCAGTGTGGGCGGAAGGGGTTTCAGTGCATGTGGCAGAGGTTTCAGTGTGTGTGGAAGGGGTTTCAGCGTGTGGGGAAGGGGTTGCAACGTGTGGGGTAGGGTTTCAGTGTGCGGGGAAGGGATTTCAGTATGCGGGCAAGGGGTTTCAGTGTGTGTGGAAGGGGTTTCAGTGTGTGGGGAAGGGGTTTCAGTGTGCGGGGAAGGGGTTACAGTGTGTGTGGAAGGGGTTTCAGTGTGTGCGGAAGGGGTTTCAGTGTGTGGGGTAAGAGGTTTCAGTGTTTGGGGAAGAGGTTTCAGTGTGTGGGGATGGGTTTCAGTGTGAGTGAAAGATGTTTCAGTGTGTGGGGAAGAGGTTTCAGTGAGTGGAGAAGGGTTTCAGTGTGTGGGGAAGAGTTTCAGTATGTGGGGAAGGGGCTTCAGTGATGTGGAAGGGGTTTCAGTGTGTGGGGAAGGGGTTTCAGTGTGTGTGGAAGGGTTTTCAGTGTATGTGGAATAGGTTTCAGCGTGTGGGGAAGGGGTTTCAGCGTGTAGGGAAGGGTTTCTGTGTGTGGGGAAGAGGTTTCAGTTTGTGGGGATGGGTTTCAGTGTGTGGGGAAGAGGTTTCAGTCTGTGGGGATGGGTTTCAGTGTGTGGGGAATGGGTTTCAGTGTGTGTGGAAGGGGTTTCAGCGTGTGGGGAAGGGGTTTCAGCGTGTGGGGAAGAGGTTTCAGTGTTTGGGGAAGAGGTTTCAGTGTTAGGGGATGGGTTTCATTGTGTGGGGATTGGATTCAGAGTGTGGGGATGGGTTTCAGTGTGTGGGGATGGGTATCAGTGTGTGCGGAAGGGGTTTCAGTGCATGTGGAAGAGGTTTCAGTGTGTATGGAAGGGGTTTCAGCGTGTGGGGAAGGGGATTCAGCATGTGGGGAAGTGTTTCAGTGTGCGTGGAAGGGTTTTCAGTCTGCGGGGAAGGTGTTTCAGTGTGTGCGGAAGGGGTTTCAGTGACTGGGGAAGGGGTTTCACTGTGCGGGGAAAGGATTACAGTTTGTGGGGAAGGGTTTCAGTCTGTGGGGAAGAGCTTTCAGTGTGTGGGAAAGAGGTTTCAGTGTGTGGGGAAGGGGTTTCAGTGTGTGGGTAAGGGGGTTCAGCGTGTGGGGAAGTGTTGCAGTGTGCGGGGAAGGGGTTTTCAGTGTGCGGGGAAGGTGTTTCAGTGTGTGTGGAAGGGGTTTCAGTGAGTGGGGAAAGGGTTTCAGTGTGCGTGGAAGGGATTACAGTTTTTGGGGAAGGGTTTCAGTCTGTGTGGAACAGCTTTCAGTGTGTGGGAAAGAGGTTTCAGTGTGTGGAGAAGGGGTTTCAGTGTGTGGGGACGTTGTTTCAGTGTGTGGGGGAGAGGGTTCAGAGTGTGCGGAAGGTGTTTCAGTCTGTGGGGAAGTGGTTTCAGTGTGTGGGGAAGAGGTTTCAGTGTGTGGGGAAGAGGTTTCAGTGCCTGGTGAAGGGGATACAGTGTGTGGGAAAGAGGTTTCAGTGTGCGGGGAAGGGGTTTCAGTGTGGTGGGAAGAGGTTTCAGCGTGTGTGGAAGAGGTTTCAGTGTGTGGGGAAGGGTTTCAGCCTGTGGCGAAGAGGTTTCAGTGTGTGGGAAGAGGTTTCAGTGTGTGGGGAAGGGTTACTGTGTGTGGGGATGGGTTTCAGTGTGTGGGGAAGAGGTTTCAGTGTGTGGGGAAGGGGTTTCAGTGTTTGGATAAGGGGTTTCATTGTGTGGGGAAGAGGTTTCAGTGTGTGGGGAAGGGGTTTCAGTGTGTGGGGAAGTGGTTTCAGTGTGTGGGGAAGAGGTTTCAGAGTGTGGGGAAGGGGTTTCAGTCTGTGGGGAAGTAGTTTCAGTGTGTGGGGAAGAGGTTTCAGTGTGTGGGGAAGGGGTTTCAGTGCGTGGTGAAGGGGTTTCAGTGTGTGGGGATGGGTTTCAGTGTGTGGGGAATGGGTTTCAGTGTGTGGGAAGAGGTTTCAGTTTGTGGGGAAGGTTTTCTGTGTGTGGGGATGGGATTCAGTGTGTGGGGAAGAGGTTTCAGTGTTTGGATAAGGGGTTTCATTGTGTGGGGAAGAGGTTTCAGAGTGTGGGGAAGGGGTTTCAGTGTGTGGGGAAGTGGTTTCAGTGTGTGGAAAAGAGGTTTCAGAGTGTGGGGAAGGGGTTTCAGTCTGTGGGGAAGTGGTTTCAGTGTGTGAGGAAGAGTTTTCAGTGTGTGGGGAAGGGGTTTCAGTGTGTGGTGAAGGGGTTTCAATGTGTGGGGATGGGTTTCAGTGTGTGGGGAAGGGGTTTCAGTGTGTGGGGAAGAGGTTTCAGTGTTTGGGGATGTGTTTCAGTGTGTGGGGATGGGTTTCGGTGTTTGGGGAAGGGGTATCAGTTTGTGGGGAAGAGGTTTCAGTGTGTGGGGATGCGTTTCAGTGTGTGGGGAAGGGGTTTCAGTCTGTGGGGAAGAGGTTTCAGTTTGTGGGGAAGATGTTTCAGTGTGTGGGGAAGGGGTTTCAGTGTTTGGATAAGGGGTTTCATTGTGTGGGGAAGAGGTTTCAGTGTGTGGGGAAGGGGTTTCAGTGTGTGGGGAAGAGGTTTCAGTGTGTGGGGAAGGGGTTTCAGTGTGTGGGGAAGGGGTATCAGTGTGTGGGGAAGGGGGTTCAGTGTGTGTGGAAGAGGTTGCAGTGTGTGGGAAGAGGTTTCAGTGTGTGGGGATGGGTTTCAGTGTGTGGGGATGGGTTTCAGTGTGTGAGGAAGCGGTTTCAGTGTGTGGGGATGGGTTTCAGTGTGTGGGGAAGGGGTTTCTGTGTGTGGGGAAGAGGCTTTAGTGAGTGGGGATGGGTTTCAGTGTGTGGGGATGGGGTTTCAGTGTGTGCGGAAGGGGTTTCTGCCTCTGGGGAAAAGGTTTCTGTGTGTGGGGAAGAGGATTCAGTGTGTGGGGAAGGGGTTTCAGTGTGAGAATAAGGGGTTTCTGTGTGTGGGGAAGAGTTTTCAGTGTGAGGGGAAGAGGTTTTAGTGTGTGGGGAAGGGGTTTCAGTGTGTGGGGAAGAGGTTTCAGTGTGTGTGGAAGAGGTTTAAGTGTGTGTGCAAGGGTTTCAGTGTGTGGGGAAGAGGTTTCAGTGTGTGTGGAAGAGGTTTAAGTGTGTGTGCAAGGGGTTTCAGTGTGTGGGGATGGGTTTCGGTGTGAGTGAAAGATGTTTCAGTGTGTGGGGAAGTGGTTTCAGTGTGTGGAGAAGGGTTTCAGTGTGTGGGGAAGCGTTTCAGTATGTGGGGAAGGAGCTTCAGTGTGTGTGGAAGGGATTTCAGCGTGTGGAGAAGGGGTTTCAGTGTGTGTGGAAGAGGTTTCAGTGAGTGTGGAAGGGTTTTCAGTGTGTGTGGAAGCGGTTTCAGTTTGTGGGGAAGAGGTTTCAGTGTGTGGAGAAGGGTTTCAGTGTGTGGGGAAGGGTTTCAGTATGTGGGGAAGGGGCTTCAGTGTGTGTGGAAGGGGTTTCAGCGTGTGGGCAAGGGGTTTCAGTGTGTGTGGAAGAGGTTTCAGTGTGTGTGGAAGGGTTTTCATGATGTGGGGAAGGGGTTTCAGCGTGTAGCGAAGGGTTTCTGTGTGAGGGGAAGAGGTTTCAGTGTGTGGGGAAGAGGTTTCAGTTTGCGGGGAAGATGTTTCAGTGTGTGGGGATGGGTTTCAGTGTGTGGGGAAGAGGTTTCAGCGTGTGGGGAAGAGGTTTCAGAGTCTGGGGAAGGGTTTCAGTCTGTGGCGAAGAGGTTTCAGGGTGTGGGAAGAGGTTTCAGTGTGTGGGGAAGGTTTTCTGTGTGTGGGGATGGGTTTTAGTGTGTGGGGAAGAGGCTTCAGTGTGTGGGGAAGATGTTTCAGTGTGTGGGGAAGGGGTTTCAGTGTTTGGATAAGGGGTTTCATTGTGTGGGGAAGAGGTTTCAGTGTGTGGGGAAGGGGTTTCAGTGTGTGGGGATGGGTTTCAGTGTGTGGGGAAGGGGTTTCAGTGTGTGGGGAAGAGGTTTCAGTGTTTGGGGATGTGCTTCAGTGTGTGGGGATGGGTTTCAGTGTTTGGGGAAGGGGTTTCAGTGTGTGGGGAAGAGGTTTCAGTGTGTGGGGATGCGTTTCAGTGTGTGGGGAAGGGGTTTCAGTCTGTGGGGAAGAGGTTTCAGTTTGTGGGGAAGATGTTTCAGTGTGTGGGGAGGGGGTTTCAGTGTTTGGATAAGGGTTTTCATTGTGTGGGGAAGAGGTTTCAGTGTGTGGGGAAGGGGTTTCAGTGTGTGGGGAAGAGGTTTCAGTGTGTGGGGAAGGGGTTTCAGTGTGTGGGGAAGGGGTATTAGTGTGTGGGGATGAGGTTTCAGTGTGTGGGGAAGGGGCTTCAGTGTGTGTGGAAGAGGTTGCAGTGTGTGGGGAATAGGTTTCAGTGTGTGGGGAAGGGTTTCAGTGTGTGGGGAAGTGGTTCAGTCTGTGGCGAAGAGATTTCAGTGCGTGGGAAGAGGTTTCAGTGTGTGGGGATGGGTTTCGGTGTGTGGGGAAGGGGTTTCAGTGTGTGGGGAAGAGGTTTCAGTGAGTGGGATGGGTTTCAGTGTGTGGGGATGGGGTTTCAGTGTGTGTGGAAGGGGTTTCAGTGTGTGGGGATGAGGTTTCAGTGTGTGGGGATGGGTTTCAGTGTGTGCGGAAGGGGTTTCTGCCTCTGGGGAAAAGGTTTCTGTGTGTGGGGAAGAGGATTCAGTGTGTGGGGAAGGGGTTTCAGTGTGAGAATAAGGGGTTTCAGTGTGTGGGGAAGAGTTTTCAGTGTGAGGGGAAGAGGTTTTAGTGTGTTGGGAAGTGGTTTCAGTCTGTGGGGAAGGGCTTTAAGTGTGTGGGGAAGAGGTTTCAGTGTGAGGGGAAGGGGTTTTAGTGTGTGGGGAAGGGGTTTCAGTGTGTGGGGAAGAGGTTTCAGTGTGTGTGGAAGAGGTTTAAGTGTGTGTGCAAGGGGTTTCAGTGTGTGGGGATGGATTTCGGTGTGAGTGAAGATGTTTCAGTGTGTGGGGAAGTGGTTCCAGTGTGTGAAGAAGGGTTTCAGTGTGTGGGGAAGCGTTTCAGTATGTGGGGAAGAAGCTTCAGTGTGTGTGGAAGGGATTTCAGCGTGTGGGGAAGCGGTTTCCGTTTGTGGGGAAGAGGTTTCAGTGTGTGGAGAAGGGTTTCAGTGTGTGGGGAAGGGTTTCAGTATGTGGTGAAGGGGCTTCAGTGTGTGTGGAAGGGGTTTCAGCGTGTGGGCAAGGGGTTTCAGTGTGTGTGGAAGAGGTTTCAGTGTGTGTGGAAGGGTTTTCAGTATGTGGGGAAGGGGTTTCAGCGTGTAGCGAAGGGTTTCTGTGTGTGGGGAAGAGGTTTCAGTGTGTGGGGAAGAGGTTTCAGTTTGCGGGGAAGATGTTTCAGTGTGTGGGGATGGGTTTCAGTGTGTGGAGAAGAGGATTCAGTCTGTGGGGATGGGTTTCAGTGTGTGGGGAATGGGTTTCAGTGTGTGTCGAAGGTGTTTCAGTGTGTGGGGAAGGGGGTACAGCGTGTGGGGAAGAGGTTTCAGTGTGTGGGGAAGAGGTTTCAGTGTTTGGGGATGTGTTTCATTGTGTGGGGAACGGATTCAGTGTGTGGGGATGGGTTTCAGTGTGTGGGGAAGGGGTTTCACTGTGTGGGGAAGTGGTTTCAGTGTGCGGGGAAGAGATTTCAGTGTGTGGGGAAGAGGTTTCAGAGTGTGGGGAAGGTGTTTCGGTCTGTGGGGTAGTGGTTTCAGACTGTGGGGAAGGTGTTTCAGTGTGTGGGGAGGAGGTTCCAGTGCGTGGGGAAGGGGTTTCTGTGTGTGGGGAAGGTGTTTCGGTCTGTGGGGTAGTGGTTTCAGACTGTGGGGAAGGTGTTTCAGTGTGTGGGGAGGAGGTTCCAGTGTGTGGGGAAGGGGTTTCTGTGTGTGGGGAAGTGGTTTCAGTCTGTGGGGAAGGGGTTTCAGTGTGTGGGGAAGAGGTTTCAGTGTGTGGGGAAGGGATTTCTGTGTGTGGGGAAGGGGTTACAGTGTGTGGGGAAGAGGTTTCAGTGTGTGGGGATGGGTTTCAGTGTGTGGGGAAGGGTTTCAGTGTGTGGGGAAGAGGTTTCAGTGTGTGGGGAAGTGGTTTCAGTCTGTGGGGAAGGGGTTTCAGTGTGTGGGGAAGAGGTTTCAGTGTGTGGGGAAGGGATTTCTGTGTGTGGGGAAGGGGTTACAGTGTGTGGGGAAGAGGTTTCAGTGTGTGGGGATGGGTTTCAGTGTGTGGGGAAGGGTTTCAGTGTGTGGGGAAGAGGTTTCAGTGTGTGGGCAAGAGGTTTCAGTGTGTGGGGAAGGGGTTTCTGTGTGTGGGGAAGGGGTTTCAGTGTGTGGGGAAGAGGATTCAGTGTGTGGGGATGGGTTTCAGTGTGTGGGAAAGGGTTTCAGTGTGTGGGGAAGAGGTTTCAGTGTGTGCGGATGGGTTTTCAGTGTGTGTGGAAGAGGTTTAAGTGTGTGTTGAAGGGGTTTCAGTGTGTGTGGAAGGGGTTTCAGTGTGTGCGGAGGGGGTTTCTGTGTGTGGGGATGAGGTTTCAGTGTGTGTTGAAGGGGTTTCAGTGTGTGTGGAAGGGGTTTCAGTGTGTGCGGAGGGGGTTTCTGTGTGTTTGAAAGATGTTTCAGTGTGTGGGGAAGAGGTTTCAGTGTGTGGAGAAGGGTTTTAGTGTGTGGGGAAGGCTTTTAGCATGTGGGGAAGTGGTTTCAGTGTGTGTGGCATTGGTTGCAGCGTGTGGGGAAGAGGTTTCAGTGTGTGTGGAAGAGGTTTCAGTGCGTGTGGAAGGGGTTTCAGTGTGTAGGGAAGATGTTTCAGTGTGTGGGGATGGGTTTCAGTGCGTGGTTAAGGGGTTTCCGTCTGTGGGGAAGGGGTTTCAGTGTGTGGGGAAGAGGTTTCAGTGTGTGGGGAAGGCGTTTCAGTGTGTGGGGAAGTGGTTTCAGTGTGTGGGGAAGAGGTTTCAATGTGTGGGGAAGAGGTTTCTGAGTGTGGGGAAGGTGGTTCTGTTTGTGGGGAAAGGTTTCAGAGTGTGGGGAACATGTTTCCGTGTGTGGGGAACGGGTTTCAGTGGATGGTGAAGGGGATTCAGTGTGTGGGGAAGGGGTTTCAGTGTGCGGGGAAGGGGTTTCAGTGTGTGGGGAAGAGGTTTCAGTGTGTGGGGAAGAGGTTTCAGTGTGTGTGGAAGATGTTTCATTGCGTGGGGAAGGGGTTTCAGTGTGTGGGGAAGAGGTTTCAGTGTGTGGGGAAGAGGTTTCAGTCTGTGGCGAAGAGGTTTCAGTGTGTGGGAAGAGGTTTCAGTGTGTGGCAAGGCTTTCAGTGTGTGGGGATGGGTTTCAGTGTGTGGGGATGGGTTTTCACTGTGTGGGGATGGGTTTCAGTGTGTGGGGAGTGGGTTTCAGTGTGCGGGGAAGAGGTTTCGCTGTGTGGGGATGGATTTCAGTGTGTGGGGAAGAGTTTTCAGTGTGTGGGGAAGGGGTTTCAGTGTGTGGGGAAGGGGTTTCAGTGTGTGGGGATGAGGTTTCAGTGTGTGGGAGTGGGTTTCAGTTTGTGGGGAAGGGGTTTGAGTCTGTGGGGAAGAGGTTTCAGTGTGTGGGGAAGAGGTTTCAGAGTGTAGGGAAGGGTTTTCAGTTTGTAGATAGGGGTTTCAGTGTGTGGGGAAGAGGTTTCAGTCTGTGGGGATGGGTTTCAGTGTGTGGGGAATGGGTTTAAGTGTGTGTGCAAGGGGTTTCAGTGTGTGGGGATGGGTTTCGGTGTGAGTGAAAGATGTTTCAGTGTGTGGGGAAGTGGTTTCAGTGTGTGGAGAAGGGTTTCAGTGTGTGGGGAAGCGTTTCAGTATGTGGGGAAGGAGCTTCAGTGTGTGTGGAAGGGATTTCAGCGTGTGGAGAAGGGGTTTCAGTGTGTGTGGAAGAGGTTTCAGTGAGTGTGGAAGGGTTTTCAGTGTGTGTGGAAGCGGTTTCAGTTTGTGGGGAAGAGGTTTCAGTATGTGGGGAAGGGGCTTCAGTGTGTGTGGTAGGCGTTTCAGCGTGTGGGCAAGGGGTTTCAGTGTGTGTGGAAGAGGTTTCAGTGTGTGTGGAAGGGTTTTCAGGATGTGGGGAAGGGGTTTCAGCGTGCAGCGAAGGGTTTCTGTGTGTGGGGAAGAGGTTTCAGTGTGTGGGGAAGAGGTTTCAGTTTGCGGGGAAGATGTTTCAGTGTGTGGGGATGGGTTTCAGTGTGTGGGGAAGAGGTTTCAGCGTGTGGGGAAGAGGTTTCAGTGTGTGGGGAAGGGGTTCAGTCTGTGGCGAAGAGGTTTCAGGGTGTGGGAAGAGGGTTCAGTGTGTGGGGAAGGTTTTCTGTGTGTGGGGATGGGTTTCAGTGTGTGGGGAAGAGGCTTCAGTGTGTGGGGAAGATGTTTCCGTGTGTGGGGAAGGGGTTTCAGTGTTTGGATAAGGGGTTTCATTGTGTGGGGAAGAGGTTTCAGTGTGTGGGGAAGGGGTTTCAGTGTGTGGGGATGGGTTTCAGTGTGTGGGGAAGGGGTTTCAGTGTGTGGGGAAGAGGTTTCAGTGTTTGGGGATGTGCTTCAGTGTGTGGGGATGGGTTTCAGTGTTTGGGGAAGGGGTTTCAGTGTGTGGGGAAGAGGTTTCAGTGTGTGGGGATGCGTTTCAGTGTGTGGGAAAGGGGTTTCAGTCTGTGGGGAAGAGGTTTCAGTTTGTGGGGAAGATGTTTCAGTGTGTGGGGATGGGTTTCAGTGTTTGGATAAGGGTTTTCATTGTGTGGGGAAGAGGTTTCAGTGTGTGGGGAAGGGGTTTCAGTGTGTGGGGAAGAGGTTTCAGTGTGTGGGGAAGGGGTTTCAGTGTGTGGGGAAGGGGTATTAGTGTGTGGGGATGAGGTTTCAGTGTGTGGGGAAGGGGCTTCAGTGTGTGTGGAAGAGGTTGCAGTGTGTGGGGAATAGGTTTCAGTGTGTGGGGAAGGGTTTCAGTGTGTGGGGAAGTGGTTCAGTCTGTGGCGAAGAGATTTCAGTGCGTGGGAAGAGGTTTCAGTGTGTGGGGATGGATTTCAGTGTGTGGGGAAGGGGTTTCAGTGTGTGGGGAAGAGGTTTTAGTGAGTGGGATGGGTTTCAGTGTGTGGGGATGGGGTTT
Source organism: Heterodontus francisci (assembly GCF_036365525.1). NCBI lineage: Eukaryota > Metazoa > Chordata > Chondrichthyes > Heterodontiformes > Heterodontidae > Heterodontus > Heterodontus francisci. Next base: position 9,665,375 of record NW_027140221.1, on the reverse strand, counting down.
CAGTGTGTGTGGAAGGGGTTTCCGTGTGTGGGGATGAGTTTTCAGTGTGTGGGGATGGGTTTCAGTGTGTGCGGAAGGGGTTTCTGCCTCTGGGGAAAAGGTTTCTGTGTGTGGGGAAGAGGATTCAGTGTGTGGGGAAGGGGTTTCAGTGTGAGAATAAGGGGTTTCAGTGTGTGGGGAAGAGTTTTCAGTGTGAGGGGAAGAGGTTTTAGTGTGTTGGGAAGTGGTTCCAGTATGTGGGGAAGGGGTTTAAGTGTGTGGGGAAGAGGTTTCAGTGTGAGGGGAAGGGGTTTTAGTGTGTGGGGAAGGGGTTTCAGTGTGTGGGGAAGAGGTTTCAGTGTGTGTGGAAGAGGTTTAAGTGTGTGTGCAAGGGGTTTCAGTGTGTGGGGATGGATTTCGGTGTGAGTGAAAGATGTTTCAGTGTGTGGGGAAGTGGTTTCAGTGTGTGGAGAAGGGTTTCAGTGTGTGGGGAAGCGTTTCAGTATGTGGGGAAGAAGCTTCAGTGTGTGTGGAAGGGATTTCAGCGTGTGGGGAAGGGGTTTCAGTGTGTGTGGAAGAGGTTTCAGTGAGTGTGGAAGGGTTTTCAGTGTGTGTGGAAGCGGTTTCCGTTTGTGGGGAAGAGGTTTCAGTGTGTGGAGAAGGTTTTCAGTGTGTGGGGAAGGGTTTCAGTAAGTGGGGAAGGGGCTTCAGTGTGTGTGGAAGGGGTTTCAGCGTGTGGGCAAGGGGTTTCAGTGTTTGTGGAAGAGGTTTCAGTGTGTGTGGAAGGGTTTTCAGTATGTGGGGAAGGGGTTTCAGCGTGTAGCGAAGGGTTTCTGTGTGTGGGGAAGAGGTTTCAGTGTGTGGGGAAGAGGTTTCAGTGTGTGGGGATGGGTTTCAGTGTGTGGGGAAGAGGATTCAGTCTGTGGGGATGGGTTTCAGTGTGTGGGGAATGGGTTTCAGTGTGTGTCGAAGGTGTTACAGTGTGTGGGGAAGGGGGTTCAGCGTGTGGGGAAGAGGTTTCAGTGTGTGGGGAAGAGGTTTCAGTGTTTGGGGATGTGTTTCATTGTGTGGGGAACGGATTCAGTGTGTGGGGATGGGTTTCAGTGTGTGGGGATGGGTACCAGTGTTTGCGGAAGGGGTTTCAGTGTGTGGGGAAGGGGTTTCACTGTGTGGGGAAGTGGTTTCAGTGTGCGGGGAAGAGATTTCAGTGTGTGGGGAAGAGGTTTCAGAGTGTGGGGAAGGTGTTTCGGTCTGTGGGGTAGTGGTTTCAGACTGTGGGGCAGGTGTTTCAGTGTGTGGGGAGGAGGTTCCAGTGTGTGGGGAAGGGGTTTCTGTGTGTGGGGAAGTGGTTTCAGTCTGTGGTGAAGGGGTTTCAGTGTGTGGGGAAGAGGTTTCAGTGTGTGGGGAAGGGATTTATGTGTGTGGGGAAGGGGTTACAGTGTGTGGGGAAGAGGTTTCAGTGTGTGGGGATGGGTTTCAGTGTGTGGGGAAGGGTTTCAGTGTGTGGGGAAGAGGTTTCAGTGTGTGGGGAAGTGGTTTCAGTCTGTGGGGAAGGGGTTTCAGTGTGTGGGGAAGAGGTTTCAGTGTGTGGGGAAGGGATCTCTGTGTGTGGGGAAGGAGTTACAGTGTGTGGGGAAGAGGTTTCAGTGTGTGGGGATGGGTTTCAGTGTGTGGGGAAGGGTTTCAGTGTGTGGGGAAGAGGTTTCAGTGTGTGGGCAAGAGGTTTCAGTGTGTGGGGAAGGGGTTTCTGTGTGTGGGGAAGGGGTTTCAGTGTGTGGGGAAGAGGATTCAGTGTGTGGGGATGGGTTTCAGTGTGTGGGAAAGGGTTTCAGTGTGTGGGGAAGAGATTTCAGTGTGTGCGGACGGGTTTTCAGTGTGTGTGGAAGAGGTTTAAGTGTGTGTTGAAGGGGTTTCAGTGTGTGTGGAAGGGGTTTCAGTGTGTGCGCAGGGGGTTTCTGTGTGTGGGGATGAGGTTTCAGTGTGTGTTGAAGGGGTTTCAGTGTGTGTGGAAGGGGTTTCAGTGTGTGCGGAGGGGGTTTATGTGTGTGTGAAAGATGTTTCAGTGTGTGGGGAAGTGGTTTCAGTGTGTGTGCCATTGGTTGCAGCGTGTGGGGAAGAGGTTTCAGTGTGTGTGGAAGAGGTTTCAGTGTGTGTGGAAGGGGTTTCAGTGTGTAGGGAAGATGTTTCAGTGTGTGGGGATGGGTTTCAGTGCGTGGTTAAGGGGTTTCCGTCTGTGGGGAAGGGGTTTCAGTGTGTGGGGAAGAGGTTTCAGTGTGTGGGGAAGGCGTTTCAGTGTGTGGGGAAGTGGTTTCAGTGTGTGGGGAAGAGGTTTCAATGTGTGGGGAAGAGGTTTCAGAGTGTGGGGAAGGTGGTTCTGTTTGTGGGGAAAGGTTTCAGAGTGTGGGGAACATGTTTCCGTGTGTGGGGAACGGGTTTCAGTGGATGGTGAAGGGGATTCAGTGTGTGGGGAAGGGGTTTCAGTGTGCGGGGAAGGGGTTTCAGTGTGTGGGGAAGAGGTTTCAGTGTGTGGGGAAGAGGTTTCAGTGTGTGTGGAAGATGTTTCATTGCGTGGGGAAGGGGTTTCAGTGTGTGGGGAAGAGGTTTCAGTGTGTGGGGAAGAGGTTTCAGTCTGTGGCGAAGAGGTTTCAGTGTGTGGGAAGAGGTTTCAGTGTGTGGCAAGGTTTCCAGTGTGTGGGGGTGGGTTTCAGTGTGTGGGGATGGGTTTTCACTGTGTGGGGATGGGTTTCAGTGTGTGGGGAGTGGGTTTCAGTGTGTGGGGAAGAGGTTTCGGTGTGTGGGGATGGATTTCAGTGTGTGGGGAAGAGTTTTCAGTGTGTGGGGAAGGGGTTTCAGTGTGTGGGGATGAGGTGTCAGTGTGTGGGAGTGGGTTTCAGTTTGTGGGGAAGGGGTTTGAGTCTGTGGGGAAGAGGTTTCAGTGTGTGGGGAAGAGGTTTCAGTGTGTGGGGAAGGGTTTTCAGTGTGTAGATAGGGGTTTCAGTGTGTGGGGTAGAGGTTTCAGTGTTTGTGGAAGAGGTTTCAATGTGTGGGGAAGTGGTTTCAGTCATTGGGGAAGGGGATTCAGTGTGTGGGGAAGAGGTTTCAGTGTGTGGGGAAGGGGTTTCTGTGTGTGGGGAAGTATTTCAGTGTGTGGGGAGAAGTTTTCAGAGTGTGCGGAAGGGGTTTCAGTGTGTCTGGAAGTGGTGTAAGTTTATTGGGAACCGGTTTCAGTGTGTGTGGAAGGGGTTTAAGTGTGTCCTGAAGGGGTTTCAGTGTGTGGGGAAGAAGTTTAAGAGCGTGGGGAAGAGGTTTCATTGTGTGGGGATGGGTTTCAGTGTGTGTGAAAGATGTTTCTGTGTGTGGGGAAGTGGTTTCAGTGTGTGGAGAAGCGTTTCAGTGTGTGGGGAAGAGTTTAAGTATGTGGGGAAGGGGTTTCAGTGTGTGTGCAAGGGGTTTCAGTGTGTGGGGAAGGGGTTTCATTGGGTGTGGAAGAGATTTCAGTGAGTGTGGAAGGGGTTTCAGTGTGTGTGGAAGGGGTTTCAGTGTGTGTGGAAGGGGTTTCAGCGTGTGGGGAAGGGGTTTCAGCGTGTGGGGAAGGAATTCTGTGAGTGGTGAAGAGGTTTCAGTTTGTGGGGAAGAGGTTTCAGTGTGCGGGAAAGAGGTTTCAGTGTGTGGGGGTGGTTTTCAGTGTGTGGAGAAGAGGTTTCAGTCTGTGGGGATGGGTTTCAGTGTGTGGGGAATGGGTTTCAGTGTGTGTGGAAGAGGTTTCAGTGTGTGGGGATGGGTTTCATTGTGTGGGGAATTGTTTCAGTGTGTGGGGATCGGTTTCAGTGCATGTGGAAGAGGTTTCAGTGTGTGTGGAAGGGGTTTCAGCGTGTGGGGAAGGGGTTGCAACGTGTGGGGTAGGGTTTCAGTGTGCGGGGAAGGGATTTCAGTTTGCGGGCAAGGGGTTTCAGTGTGTGTGGAAGGGGTTTCAGTGTGTGGGGAAGGGGTTTCAGTGTGCGGGGAAGGGTTTACAGTGTGTGTGGAAGGGGTTTCAGTGTGTGCGGAAGGGGTTTCAGTGTGTGGGGTAAGAGGTTTCAGTGTTTGGGGAAGAGGTTTCAGTGTGTGGGGATGGGTTTCAGTGTGAGTGAAAGATGTTTCAGTGTGTGGGGAAGAGGTTTCAGTGATTGGAGAAGGGTTTCAGTGTGTGGGGAAGAGTTTCAGTATGTGGGGAAGGGGCTTCAGTGTGTGTGGAAGGGGTTTCAGTGTGTGGGGAAGGGGTTTCAGTGTGTGTGGAAGAGGTTTCAGTGTGTGTGAAAGGGTTTTCAGTGTATGTGGTATAGGTTTCAGCGTGTGGGGAAGGGGTTTCAGCGTGTAGGGAAGGGTTTCTGTGTGTGGGGAAGAGGTTTCAGTTTGAGGGGATGGGTTTCAGTGTGTGGGGAAGAGGTTTCAGTGTGTGGGGAAGGGATCTCTGTGTGTGGGGAAGGGGTTACAGTGTGTGGGGAAGAGGTTTCAGTGTGTGGGGATGGGTTTCAGTGTGTGGGGAAGGGTTTCAGTGTGTGGGGAAGAGGTTTCAGTGTGTGGGCAAGAGGTTTCAGTGTGTGGGGAAGGGGTTTCTGTGTGTGGGGAAGGGGTTTCAGTGTGTGGGGAAGAGGATTCAGTGTGTGGGGATGGGTTTCAGTGTGTGGGAAAGGGTTTCAGTGTGTGGGGAAGAGATTTCAGTGTGTGCGGATGGGTTTTCAGTGTGTGTGGAAGAGGTTTAAGTGTGTGTTGAAGGGGTTTCAGTGTGTGTGGAAGGGGTTTCAGTGTGTGCGCAGGGGGTTTCTGTGTGTGGGGATGAGGTTTCAGTGTGTGTTGAAGGGGTTTCAGTGTGTGTGGAAGGGGTTTCAGTGTGTGCGGAGGGGGTTTATGTGTGTGTGAAAGATGTTTCAGTGTGTGGGGAAGAGGTTTCAGTGTGTGGAGAAGGGTTTTAGTGTGTGGGGAAGGCTTTTAGTATGTGGGGAAGTGGTTTCAGTGTGTGTGCCATTGGTTGCAGCGTGTGGGGAAGAGGTTTCAGTGTGTGTGGAAGAGGTTTCAGTGTGTGTGGAAGGGGTTTCAGTGTGTAGGGAAGATGTTTCAGTGTGTGGGGATGGGTTTCAGTGCGTGGTTAAGGGGTTTCCGTCTGTGGGGAAGGGGTTTCAGTGTGTGGGGAAGAGGTTTCAGTGTGTGGGGAAGGCGTTTCAGTGTGTGGGGAAGTGGTTTCAGTGTGTGGGGAAGAGGTTTCAATGTGTGGGGAAGAGGTTTCAGAGTGTGGGGAAGGTGGTTCTGTTTGTGGGGAAAGGTTTCAGAGTGTGGGGAACATGTTTCCGTGTGTGGGGAACGGGTTTCAGTGGATGGTGAAGGGGATTCAGTGTGTGGGGAAGGGGTTTCAGTGTGCGGGGAAGGGGTTTCAGTGTGTGGGGAAGAGGTTTCAGTGTGTGGGGAAGAGGTTTCAGTGTGTGTGGAAGATGTTTCATTGCGTGGGGAAGGGGTTTCAGTGTGTGGGGAAGAGGTTTCAGTGTGTGGGGAAGAGGTTTCAGTCTGTGGCGAAGAGGTTTCAGTGTGTGGGAAGAGGTTTCAGTGTGTGGCAAGGTTTTCAGTGTGTGGGGATGGGTTTCAGTGTGTGGGGATGGGTTTTCACTGTGTGGGGATGGGTTTCAGTGTGTGGGGAGTGGGTTTCAGTGTGTGGGGAAGAGGTTTCGGTGTGTGGGGATGGATTTCAGTGAGTGGGGAAGAGTTTTCAGTGTGTGGGGAAGGGGTTTCAGTGTGTGGGGATGAGGTGTCAGTGTGTGGGAGTGGGTTTCAGTTTGTGGGGAAGGGGTTTGAGTCTGTGGGGAAGAGGTTTCAGTGTGTGGGGAAGAGGTTTCAGTGTGTGGGGAAGGGTTTTCAGTGTGTAGATAGGGGTTTCAGTGTGTGGGGAAGAGGTTTCAGTGTTTGTGGAAGAGGTTTCAATGTGTGGGGAAGTGGTTTCAGTCATTGGGGAAGGGGATTCAGTGTGTGGGGAAGAGGTTTCAGTGTGTGGGGAAGGGGTTTCTGTGTGTGGGGAAGTATTTCAGTGTGTGGGGAGAAGTTTTCAGAGTGTGCGGAAGGGGTTTCAGTGTGTCTGGAAGTGGTGTAAGTTTATTGGGAACCGGTTTCAGTGTGTGTGGATGGGGTTTAAGTGTGTCCTGAAGGGGTTTCAGTGTGTGGGGAAGAAGTTTAAGAGTGTGGGGAAGAGGTTTCATTGTGTGGGGATGGGTTTCAGTGTGTGTGAAAGATGTTTCTGTGTGTGGGGAAGTGGTTTCAGTGTGTGGAGAAGCGTTTCAGTGTGTGGGGAAGAGTTTAAGTATGTGGGGAAGGGGTTTCAGTGTGTGTGCAAGGGGTTTCAGTGTGTGGGGAAGGGGTTTCATTGGGTGTGGAAGAGATTTCAGTGAGTGTGGAAGGGGTTTCAGTGTGTGTGGAAGGGGTTTCAGTGTGTGTGGAAGGGGTTTCAGCGTGTGGGGAAGGGGTTTCAGCGTGTGGGGAAGGAATTCTGTGAGTGGTGAAGAGGTTTCAGTTTGTGGGGAAGAGGTTTCAGTGTGCGGGAAAGAGGTTTCAGTGTGTGGGGGTGGTTTTCAGTGTGTGGAGAAGAGGTTTCAGTCTGTGGGGATGGGTTTCAGTGTGTGGGGAATGGGTTTCAGTGTGTGTGGAAGAGGTTTCAGTGTGTGGGGATGGGTTTCATTGTGTGGGGAATTGTTTCAGTGTGTGGGGATCGGTTTCAGTGTGTGGGGATGGGTTTCAGTGCGGGCGGAAGGGGTTTCAGTGCATGTGGAAGAGGTTTCAGTGTGTGTGGAAGGGGTTTCAGCGTGTGGGGAAGGGGTTGCGACGTGTGGGGTAGGGTTTCAGTGTGCGGGGAAGGGATTTCAGTTTGCGGGCAAGGGGTTTCAGTGTGTGTGGAAGGGGTTTCAGTGTGTGGGGAAGGGGTTTCAGTGTGCGGGGAAGGGTTTACAGTGTGTGTGGAAGGGGTTTCAGTGTGTGCGGAAGGGGTTTCAGTGTGTGGGGTAAGAGGTTTCAGTGTTTGGGGAAGAGGTTTCAGTGTGTGGGGATGGGTTTCAGTGTGAGTGAAAGATGTTTCAGTGTGTGGGGAAGAGGTTTCAGTGATTGGAGAAGGGTTTCAGTGTGTGGGGAAGAGTTTCAGTATGTGGGGAAGGGGCTTCAGTGTGTGTGGAAGGGGTTTCAGTGTGTGGGGAAGGGGTTTCAGTGTGTGTGGAAGAGGTTTCAGTGTGTGTGGAAGGGTTTTCAGTGTATGTGGAATAGGTTTCAGCGTGTGGGGAAGGGGTTTCAGCGTGTAGGGAAGGGTTTCTGTGTGTGGGGAAGAGGTTTCAGTTTGTGGGGATGGGTTTCAGTGTGTGGGGAAGAGGTTTCAGTCTGTGGGGATGGGTTTCAGTGTGTGGGGAATGGGTTTCAGTGTGTGTGGAAGGGGTTTCAGCGTGTGGGGAAGGGGTTTCAGCGTGTGGGGAAGAGGTTTCAGTGTTTGGGGAAGAGGTTTCAGTGTTAGGGGATGGGTATCATTGTGTGGGGATTGGATTCAGAGTGTGGGGATGGGTTTCAGTGTGTGGGGATGGGTATCAGTGTGTGCGGAAGGGGTTTCAGTGCATGTGGAAGAGGTTTCAGTGTGTATGGAAGGGGTTTCAGCGTGTGGGGAAGGGGATTCAGCATGTGGGGAAGTGTTTCAGTGTGCGGCGAAGGGTTTTCAGTCTGCGGGGAAGGTGTTTCAGTGTGTGCGGAAGGGGTTTCAGTGACTGGGGAAGGGGTTTCACTGTGCGGGGAAAGGATTACAGTTTGTGGGGAAGGGTTTCAGTCTGTGGGGAAGAGCTTTCAGTGTGTGGGAAAGAGGTTTCAGTGTGTGGGGAAGGGGTTTCTGTGTGGGGGTAAGGGGGTTCAGCGTGTGGGGAAGTGTTGCAGTGTGCGGGGAAGGGGTTTTCAGTGTGCGGGGAAGGTGTTTCAGTGTGTGTGGAAGGGGTTTCAGTGAGTGGGGAAAGGGTTTCAGTGTGCGTGGAAGGGATTACAGTTTTTGGGGAAGGGTTTCAGTCTGTGTGGAACAGCTTTCAGTGTGTGGGAAAGAGGTTTCAGTGTGTGGGGAAGGGGTTTCAGTGTGTGGGGACGTGGTTTCAGTGCGTGGGGGAGAGGGTTCAGAGTGTGGGGAAGGTGTTTCAGTCTGTGGGGAAGTGGTTTCAGTGTGTGGGGAAGAGGTTTCAGTGTGTGGGGAAGAGGTTTCAGTGCCTGGTGAAGGGGATACAGTGTGTGGGAAAGAGGTTTCAGTGTGCGGGGAAGGGGTTTCAGTGTGGTGGAAAGAGGTTTCAGCGTGTGGGGAAGAGGTTTCAGTGTGTGGGGAAGGGTTTCAGCCTGTGGCGAAGAGGTTTCAGTGTGTGGGAAGAGGTTTCAGTGTGGGGAAGGGTTACTGTGTGTGGGGATGGGTTTCAGTGTGTGGGGAAGAGGTTTCAGTGTGTGGGGAAGGGGTTTCAGTGTTTGGATAAGGGGTTTCATTGTGTGGGGAAGAGGTTTCAGTGTGTGGGGAAGGGGTTTCAGTGTGTGGGGATGTGGTTTCAGTGTGTGGGGAAGAGGTTTCAGAGTGTAGGGAAGGGGTTTCAGTCTGTGGGGAAGTAGTTTCAGTGTGTCGGGAAGAGGTTTCAGTGTGTGGGGAAGGGGTTTCAGTGCGTGGTGAAGGGGTTTCAGTGCGTGGGGATGGGTTTCAGTGTGTGGGGAATGGGTTTCAGTGTGTGGGAAGAGGTTTCAGTGTGTGGGGAAGGTTTTCTGTGTGTGGGGATGGGATTCAGTGTGTGTGGAAGAGGTTTCAGTGTTTGGATAAGGGGTTTCAGTGTGTGGGGAAGAGGTTTCAGAGTGTGGGGAAGGGGTTTCAGTGTGTGGGGAAGTGGTTTCAGTGTGTGGAAAAGAGGTTTCAGAGTGTGGGGAAGGGGTTTCAGTCTGTGGGGAAGTGGTTTCAGTGTGTGGGGAAGGGGTTTCAGTGTGTGGTGAAGGGGTTTCAATGTGTGGGGATGGGTTTCAGTGTGTGGGGAAGGGGTTTCAGTGTGTGGGGAAGAGGTTTCAGTGTTTGGGGATGTGTTTCAGTGTGTGGGGATGGGTTTCAGTGTTTGGGGAAGGGGTATCAGTTTGTGGGGAAGAGGTTTCAGTGTGTGGGGATGCGTTTCAGTGTGTGGGGAAGGGGTTTCATTCTGTGGGGAAGAGCTTTCATTTTGTGGGGAAGATGTTTCAGTGTGTGGGGAAGAGGTTTCAGTGTTTGGATAAGGGGTTTCATTGTGTGGGGAAGAGGTTTCAGTGTGTGGGGAAGGGGTTTCAGTGTGTGGGGAAGAGGTTTCAGTGTGTGGGGAAGGGGTTTCAGTGTGTGGGGAAGGGGTATCAGTGTGTGGGGAAGGGGCTTCAGTGTGTGTGGAAGAGGTTGCAGTGTGTGGGGAATAGGTTTCAGTGTGTAGGGAAGGGTTTCAGTGTGTGGGGAAGTAGTTCAGTCTGTGGCGAAGAGATTTCAGTGCGTGGGAAGAGGTTTCAGTGTGTGGGGATGGGTTTCAGTGTGTGGGGATGGGTTTCAGTGTGTGAGGAAGCGGTTTCAGTGTGTGGGGATGGGTTTCAGTGTGTGGGGAAGGGGTTTCTGTGTGTGGGGAAGAGGCTTTAGTGAGTGGGGATGGGTTTCAGTGTGTGGGGATGGGGTTTCAGTGTGTGTGGAAGGGGTTTCAGCGTGTGGGGATGAGGTTTCAGTGTGTGGGGATGGGTTTCAGTGTGTGCGGAAGGGGTTTCTGCCTCTGGGGAAAAGGTTTCTGTGTGTGGGGAAGAGGATTCAGTGTGTGGGGAAGGGGTTTCAGTGTGAGAATAAGGGGTTTCTGTGTGTGGGGAAGAGTTTTCAGTGTGAGGGGAAGAGGTTTTAGTGTGTTGGGAAGTGGTTTCAGTCTGTGCGGAAGGGGTTTAAGTGTGTGGGGATGAGGTTTCAGTGTGAGGGGAAGGGATTTTAGTGTGTGGGGAAGGGGTTTCAGTGTGTGGGGAAGAGGTTTCAGTGTGTGTGGAAGAGGTTTAAGTGTGTGTGCAAGGGGTTTCAGTGTGTGGAGATGGGTTTCGGTGTGAGTGAAAGATGTTTCAGTGTGTGGGGAAGTGGTTTCAGTGTGTGGAGAAGGGTTTCAGTGTGTGGGGAAGCGTTTCAGTATGTGGGGAAGGAGCTTCAGTGTGTGTGGAAGGGATTTCAGCGTGTGGAGAAGGGGTTTCAGTGTGTGTGGAAGAGGTTTCAGTGAGTGTGGAAGGGTTTTCAGTGTGTGTGGAAGCGGTTTCAGTTTGTGGGGAAGAGGTTTCAGTGTGTGGAGAAGGGTTTCAGTGTGTGGGGACGGGTTTCAGTATGTGGGGAAGGGGCTTCAGTGTGTGTGGAAGGGGTTTCAGCGTGTGGGCAAGGGGTTTCAGTGTGTGTGGAAGAGGTTTCAGTGTGTGTGGAAGGGTTTTCAGGATGTGGGGAAGGGGTTTCAGCGTGTAGCGAAGGGTTTCTGTGTGTGGGGAAGAGGTTTCAGTGTGTGGGGAAGAGGTGTCAGTTTGCGGGGAAGATGTTTCAGTGTGTGGGGATGGGTTTCAGTGTGTGGGGAAGAGGTTTCAGCGTGTGGGGAAGAGGTTTCAGTGTGTGGGGAAGGGTTTCAGTCTGTGGCGAAGAGGTTTCAGGGTGTGGGAAGAGGTTTCAGTGTGTGGGGAAGGTTTTCTGTGTGTGGGGATGGGTTTCAGTGTGTGGGGAAGAGGCTTCAGTGTGTGGGGAAGATGTTTCAGTGTGTGGGGAAGGGGTTTCAGTGTTTGGATAAGGGGTTTCATTGTGTGGGGAAGAGGTTTCAGTGTGTGGGGAAGGGGTTTCAGTGTGTGGGGAAGTGGTTTCAGTGTGTGGAAAAGAGGTTTCAGAGTGTGGGGAAGGGGTTTCAGTCTGTGGGGAAGTGGTTTCAGTGTGTGGAAAAGAGGTTTCAGTGTGTGGTGAAGGGGTTTCAGTGTGTGGGGATGGGTTTCACTGTGTGGGGAAGGGTTTTCAGTGTGTGGGGAAGAGGTTTCAGTGTTTCGGGATGTGTTTCAGTGTTTGGGGATGGGTTTCAGTGTTTGGGGAAGGGGTATCAGTGTGAGGGGAAGAGGTTTCAGTGTGTGGGGATGCGTTTCAGTGTGTGGGGAAGTGGTTTCAGTCTGTGGGGAAGAGGTTTCAGTTTGTGGGGAAGATGTTTCAGTGTGTGGGGAAGGGGTTTCAGTGTTTGGATAAGGGGTTTCATTGAATGGGGAAGAGGTTTCAGTGTGTGGGGAAGGGGTTTCAGTGTGTGGGGAAGAGGTTTCAGTGTGTGGCGAAGGGGTTTCAGTGTGTGGGGAAGGGGTATCAGTGTGTGGGGATGAGTTTCTGTGTGTGGGGAAGGGGCTTCAGTGTGTGTGGAAGAGGTTGCAGTGTGTGGGGAATAGGTTTCAGTGTGTGGGGAAGGGTTTCAGTGTGTGGGGAAGTGGTTCAGTCTGTGGCGAAGAGATTTCAGTGCGTGGGAAGAGGTTTTAGTGAGTGGGGATGGGTTTCAGTGTGTGGGGATGGGGTTTCAGTGTGTGTGGAAGGGGTTTCAGTGTGTGGGGATGAGGTTTCAGTGTGTGGGGATGGGTTTCAGTGTGTGCGGAAGGGGTTTCTGCCTCTGGGGAAAAGGTTTCTGTGTGTGGGGAAGAGGATTCAGTGTGTGGGGAAGGGGTTTCAGTGTGAGAATAAGGGGTTTCAGTGTGTGGGGAAGAGTTTTCAGTGTGAGGGGAAGAGGTTTTAGTGTGTTGGGAAGTGGTTTCAGTCTGTGGGGAAGGGGTTTAAGTGTGTGGGGAAGAGGTTTCAGTGTGAGGGGAAGGGGTTTTAGCGTGTGGGGAAGGGGTTTCAGTGTGTGGGGAAGAGGTTTCAGTGTGTGTGGAAGAGGTTTAAGTGTGTGTGCAAGGGGTTTCAGTGTGTGGGGATGGGTTTCGGTGTGAGTGAAAGATGTTTCAGTGTGTGGGGAAGTGGTTTCAGTGTGTGGAGAAGGGTTTCAGTGTGTGGGGAAGCGTTTCAGTATGTGGGGAAGGAGCTTCAGTGTGTGTGGAAGGGATTTCAGCGTGTGGGGAAGGGGTTTCAGTGTGTGTGGAAGAGGTTTCAGTGAGTGTGGAAGGGTTTTCAGTGTGTGTGGAAGCGGTTTCAGTTTGTAGGGAAGAGGTTTCAGTGTGTGGAGAAGGGTTTCAGTGTGTGGGGAAGGGTTTCAGTATGTGGGGAAGGGGCTTCAGTGTGTGTGGAAGGGGTTTCAGCGTGTGGGCAAGGGGTTTCAGTGTGTGTGGAAGAGGTTTCAGTGTGTGTGGAAGGGTTTTCAGGATGTGGGGATGGGTTTCAGCGTGTAGCGAAGGGTTTCTGTGTGTGGGGAAGAGGTTTCAGTGTGTGGGGAAGAGGTTTCAGTTTGCGGGGAAGATGTTTCAGTGTGTGGGGAAGAGGTTTCAGTGTGTGGGGAAGAGGATTCAGTCTGTGGGGATGGGTTTCAGTGTGTGGGGAATGGGTTTCAGTGTGTGTGGAAGGTGTTTCAGTGTGTGGGGAAGGCGTTTCAGTGTGTGGGGAAGTGTTTTCAGTGTGTTGGGAAGAGGTTTCAATGTGTGGGGAAGAGGTTTCAGAGTGTGGGGAAGGTGGTTCTGTTTGTGGGGAAAGGTTTCAGAGTGTGGGGAACATGTTTCAGTGTGTGGGGAACGGGTATCAGTGGATGGTGAAGGGTATTCTGTGTGTGGGGAAGGGGTTTCAGTGTGCGGGGAAGGGGTTTCAGTGTGTGGGGAAGAGGTTTCAGTGTGTGGGGAAGAGGATTCAGAGTGTGTGGAAGATGTTTCATTGCGTGGGGAAGGGGTTTCAGTGTGTGGGGAAGAGGTTTCAGTGTGTGGGGAAGAGGTTTCAGTCTGTTACGAAGAGGTTTCAGTGTGTGGGAAGAGGTTTCAGTGTGTGGCAAGGTTTTCAGTGTGTGGGGATGGGTTTCAGTGTGTGGGGATGGGTTTTCACTGTGTTGGGATGGGTTTCAGTGTGTGGGGAGTGGGTTTCAGTGTGTGGGGAAGAGGTTTCGGTGTGTGGGGATGGATTTCAGTGTGTGCGGAAGAGTTTTCAGTGTGTGGGGAAGGGGTTTCAGTGTGTGGGGAAGGGGTTTCAGTGTGTGGGGATGAGGTTTCAGTGTGTGGGAGTGAGTTTCAGTGTGTGGGGAAGGGGTTTGAGTCTGTGGGGTAGAGGTTTCAGTGTGTGGGGAAGAGGTTTCAGTGTGTCGGGAAGGGTTTTCAGTGTGTAGATAAGGGGTTTCAGTGTGTGGGGAAGAGGTTTCAGTGTTTGTGGAAGAGGTTTCAATGTGTGGGGAAGTGGTTTCAGTCATTGGGGAAGGGGATTCAGTGTGTGGGGAAGAGGTTTCAGTGTGTGGGGAAGGGGTTTTTGTGTGTGGGGAAGTATTTCAGTGTGTGGGGAGAAGTTTTCAGAGTGTGCGGAAGGGGTTTCAGTGTGTGGGGATGGGTTTCAGTGTGTGGGGAATGGGTTTCAGTGTGTGTGGAAGGTGTTTCAGTGTGTGGGGAAGGCGTTTCAGTGTGTGGGGAAGTGTTTTCAGTGTGTGGGGAAGATGTTTCAATGTGTGGGGAAGAGGTTTCAGAGTGTGGGGAAGGTGGTTCTGTTTGTGGGGAAAGGTTTCAGAGTGTGGGGAACATGTTTCAGTGTGTGTGGAACGGGTATCAGTGGATGGTGAAGGGGATTCAGTGTATGGGGAAGGGGTTTCAGTGTGCGGGGAAGGGGTTTCAGTGTGTGGGGAAGAGGTTTCAGTGTGTGGGGAAGAGGATTCAGAGTGTGTGGAAGATGTTTCATTGCCTGGGGAAGGGGTTTCAGTGTGTGGGGAAGAGGTTTCAGTGTGTGGGGAAGAGGTTTCAGTCTGTTACGAAGAGGTTTCAGTGTGTGGGAAGAGGTTTCAGTGTGTGGCAACGTTTTCAGTGTGTGGGGATGGGTTTCAGTGTGTGGGGATGGGTTTTCACTGTGTGGGGATGGGTTTCAGTGTGTGGGGAGTGGGTTTCAGTGTGTGGGGAAGAGGTTTCGGTGTGTGGGGATGGATTTCAGTGTGTGCAGAAGAGTTTTCAGTGTGTGGGGAAGGGGTTTCAGTGTGTGGGGAAGGGGTTTCAGTGTGTGGGGATGAGGTTTCAGTGTGTGGGAGTGGGTTTCAGTGTGTGGGGAAGGGGTTTGTGTCTGTGGGGAAGAGGTTTCAGTGTGTGGGGAAGAGGTTTCAGTGTGTCGGGAAGGGTTTTCAGTGTGTAGATAAGGGGTTTCAGTGTGTGGGGAAGAGGTTTCAGTGTTTGTGGAAGAGGTTTCAATGTGTGGGGAAGTGGTTTCAGTCATTGGGGAAGGGGATTCAGTGTGTGGGGAAGAGGTTTCAGTGTGTGGGGAAGGGGTTTTTGTGTGTGGGGAAGTATTTCAGTGTGTGGGGAGAAGTTTTCAGAGTGTGCGGAAGGGGTTTCAGTGTGTGGGGATGGGTTTCAGTGTGTGGGGATGGGTTTTCACTGTGTGGGGATGGGTTTCAGTGTGTGGGGAGTGGGTTTCAGTGTGTGGGGAAGAGGTTTCGGTGTGTGGGGATGGATTTCAGTGTGTGCGGAAGAGTTTTCAGTGTGTGGGGAAGGGGTTTCAGTGTGTGGGGAAGGGGTTTCAGTGTGTTGGGATGAGGTTTCAGTGTGTGGGTGTGGGTTTCAGTGTGTGGGGAAGGGGTTTGAGTCTGTGGGGAAGAGTTTTCAGTGTGTGGGGAAGAGGTTTCAGTGTGTCGGGAAGGGTTTTCATTGTGTAGATAAGGGGTTTCAGTGTGTGGGGAGGAGGTTTCAGTGTTTGTGGAAGAGGTTTCAATGTGTGGGGAAGTGGTTTCAGTCATTGGGGAAGGGGATTCAGTGTGTGGGGAAGAGGTTTCAGTGTGTGGGGATGGGGTTTCTGTGTGTGGGGAAGTATTTCAGTGTGTGGGGAGAAGTTTTCAGAGTGTGCGGAAGGGGTTTCAGTGTGTGTGGAAGTGGTGTAAGTTTATTGGGAACGGGTTTCAGTGTGTGTGGAAGGGGTTTAAGTGTGTCCTGAAGGGGTTTCAGTGTGTGGGGAAGAAGTTTAAGAGTGTGGGGAAGAGGTTTCAGTGTGTGGGGATGGGTTTCAGTGTGTGTGAAAGATGTTTCAGTGTGTGGGGAAGTGGTTCCAGTGTGTGGAGAAGCGTTTCAGTGTGTGGGGAAGGGTTTAAGTATGTGGGGAAGGGGTTTCAGTGCATGTGGAAGAGGTTTCAGTGTGTATGGAAGGGGTTTCAGCGTGTGGGGAAGGGGATTCAGCGTGTGGGGAAGGGTTTCAGTGTGCGGGGAAGGGTTTTCAGTGACTGGGGAAGAGGATTCAGTGTGCGGGGAAGGGATTACAGTTTGTGGGGAAGGGTTTCAGTCTGTGGGGAAGAGCTTTCAGTGTGTGGGAAAGAGGTTTCAGTGTGTGGGGAAGGGGTTTCAGTGTGTGGGGAAATGGTTTCAGTGTGTGGGGAAGAGGTTTCAGAGTGTGGGGAAGGGGTTTCAGTCTGTGGGGAAGTGGTTTCAGTGTGTGGGGAAGAGGTTTCAGTGTGTGGGGAAGGGGTGTCAGTGTGTGGTGAAAGGGAAACAGTGTGTGGGAAAGAGGTTTCAGTGTGCGTGGAAGGGGTTTCAGTGTGGTGGGAAGAAGCTTCAGCGTGTGGGGAAGAGGTTTCAGTGTGTGGGGAAGGGTTTCAGTCTGTGGCGAAGAGGTTTCAGTGTGTGGGAAGAGGTTTCAGTGTGTGGGGAAGGGTTACTGTGTGTGGGGATGGGTTTCAGTGTGTGGGGAAGAGGTTTCAGTGTGTGGGGAAGATGTTTCAGTGTGTGGGGAAGGGGTTTCAGTGTTTGGAAAAGGGGTTTCATTGCGTGGGGAAGAGGTTTCAGTGTGTGGGGAAGGGGTTTCAGTGTGTGGGGACGTGGTTTCAGTGTGTGGGGAAGAGGTTTCAGAGTGTGGGGAAGGGGTTTCAGTCTGTGGGGAAGTGGTTACAGTGTGTGGGGAAGAGGTTTCAGTTTGTGGGGAAGAGGTTTCAGTGTGTGGGGAAGAGGTTTCAGTCTGTGGCGAAGAGGTTTCAGTGTGAGGGAAGAGGTTTCAGTGTGTGGCAAGGTTTTCAGTGTGTGGGGATGGGTTTAAGTGTGTGGGGATGGGTTTTCACTGTGTGGGGATGGGTTTCAGTGTGTGGGGAAGGGGTTTCAGTGTGTGGGGAAGGGGTTTCAGTGTGTGGGGATGAGGTTTCAGTGTGTGGGATGAGGTTTCAGTGTGTGGGGAAGGGGTTTCTGTGTGTGTGGAAGTATTTCAGTGTGTGGGGAGAAGTTTTCAGAGTGTGCGGAAGGGGTTTCAGTGTGTGTGGAAGTGGTGTAAGTTTATTGGGAATGGCTTTCAGAGTGTGTGGAAGGGGTTTAAGTGTGTCCTGAAGGGGTTTCAGTGTGTGGGGAAGAAGTTTAAGAGTGTGGGGAAGAGGTTTCAGTGTGTGGGGATGGGTTTCAGTGTGTGTGAAAGATGTTTCAGTGTGTGGGGAAGTGGTTTCAGTGTGTGGAGAAGCGTTTCAGTGTGTGGGGAAGGGTTTAAGTATGTGGGGAAGGGGTTTCAGTGTGAGTGGAAGGGGTTTCAGTGTGTGGGGAAGGGGTTTCATTGTGTGTGGAAGAGATTTCAGTGTGTGTGGAAGGGGTTTCAGTGTGTGTGGAAGGGGTTTCAGTGTGTGTGGAAGAGGTTTCAGCGTGTGGGGAAGGGGTTTCAGCGTGTGGGGAAGGAATTCTGTGAGTGGTGAAGAGGTTTCAGTGTGCGGGAAAGAGGTTTCATGTGTGGGGGTGGGTTTCAGTGTGTGGAGAAGAGGTTTCAGTCTGTGGGGATGGGTTTCAGTGTGTGGGGAATGGGTTTCAGTGTGTGTGGAAGAGGTTTCAGTGTGTGGGGATGGGTTTCATTGTGTGGGGAATTGTTTCAGTGTGTGGGGATCGGTTTCAGTGTGTGGGGATGGGTTTCAGTGTGGGCGGAAGGGGTTTCAGTGCATGTGGAAGAGGTTTCAGTGTGTGGGGGTGGGTTTCAGTGTGTGGAGAAGAGGTTTCAGTCTGTGGGGATGGGTTTCAGTGTGAGGGGAATGGGTTTCAGTGAGTGTGGAAGAGGTTTCAGTGTGTGGGGATGGGTTTCATTGTGTGGGGAATTGTTTCAGTCTGTGGGGATGGGTTTCAGTGTGTGGGGAATGGGTTTCAGTGTGTGTGGAAGAGGTTTCAGCGTGTGGGGATGGGTTTCATTGTGTGGGGAATTGTTTCAGTGTGTGGGGTAGGGTTTCAGTGTGCGGGGAAGGGATTTCAGTGTGCGGGCAAGGGGTTTCAGTGTGTGTGGAAGGGGTTTCAGTGTGTGGGGAAGGTGTTTCAGTGTGCGGGGAAGGGGTTACAGTGTGTGTGGAAGGGGTTTCAGTGTGTGCGGAAGGGGTTTCAGTGTGTGAGGGAAGAGGTTTCAGTGTTTGGGGAAGAGGTTTCAGTGTGTGGGGATGGGTTTCAGTGTGAGTGAAAGATGTTTCAGTGTGTGGGGAAGAGGTTTCAGTGAGTGGAGAAGGGTTTCAGTGTGTGGGTAGGAGTTTCAGTATGTGGGGAAGGGGCTTCAGTGTGTGTGGAAGGGGTTTCAGTGTGTGGGGAAGGGGTTTCAGTGTGTGTGGAAGGGTTTTCAGTGCATGTGGAATAGGTTTCAGCGTGTGGGGAAGGGGTTTCAGCGTGTCGGGAAGGGTTTCTGTGTGTGGGGAAGAGTTTCAGTTTGTGGGGATGGGTTTCAGTGTGTGGGGAAGAGGTTTCAGTCTGTGGGGATGGGTTTCAGTGTGTGGGGAATGGGTTTCAGTGTGTGTGGAAGGGGTTTCAGCGTGTGGGGAAGGGGCTTCAGCGTGTGGGGAATGGGTTTCAGTGTGTGTGGAAGAGGTTTCAGCGTGTGGGGATGGGTTTCATTGTGTGGGGAATTGTTTCAGTGTGTGGGGTAGGGTTTCAGTGTGCGGGGAAGGGATTTCAGTGTGCGGGCAAGGGGTTTCAGTGTGTGTGGAAGGGGTTTCAGTGTGTGGGGAAGGTGTTTCAGTGTGCGGGGAAGGGGTTACAGTGTGTGTGGAAGGGGTTTCAGTGTGTGCGGAAGGGGTTTCAGTGTGTGAGGGAAGAGGTTTCAGTGTTTGGGGAAGAGGTTTCAGTGTGTGGGGATGGGTTTCAGTGTGAGTGAAAGATGTTTCAGTGTGTGGGGAAGAGGTTTCAGTGAGTGCAGAAGGGTTTCAGTGTGTGGGTAGGAGTTTCAGTATGTGGGGAAGGGGCTTCAGTGTGTGTGGAAGGGGTTTCAGTGTGTAGGGAAGGGGTTTCAGTGTGTGTGGAAGGGTTTTCAGTGCATGTGGAATAGGTTTCAGCGTGTGGGGAAGGGGTTTCAGCGTGTCGGGAAGGGTTACTGTGTGTGGGGAAGAGTTTCAGTTTGTGGGGATGGGTTTCAGTGTGTGGGGAAGAGGTTTCAGTCTGTGGGGATGGGTTTCAGTGTGTGCGGAATGTGTTTCAGTGTGTGTGGAAGGGGTTTCAGCATGTGGGGAAGGGGTTTCAGCGTGTGGGGAAGAGGTTTCAGTGTGTGGGGAAGAGGTTTCAGTGTTAGGGGATGGGTTTCATTGTGTGGGGATTGGATTCAGAGTGTGGGGATGGGTTTCAGTGTGTGGGGATCTGTATCAGTGTGTGCGGAAGGGGTTTCAGTGCATGTGGAAGAGGTTTCAGTGTGTATGGAAGGGGTTTCAGCGTGTGGGGAAGGGGATTCAGCGTGTGGGGAAGGGTTTCAGTGTGCGGGGAAGGGTTTTCAATCTGCGGGGAAGGTGTTTCAGTGTGTGTGGAAGGGGTTTCAGTGACTGGGGAAGGGGTTTCAGTGTGCGGGGAAGGGATTACAGTTTGTGGGGAAGAGGTTTCAGAGTGTGGGGAAGGGGTTTCAGTCTGTGGGGAAGTGGTTTCAGTGTGTGGGGAAGAGGTTTCAGTGTGTGGGGAAGGGGTGTCAGTGTGTGGTGAAAGGGAAACAGTGTGTGGGAAAGAGGTGTCAGTGTGCGAGGAAGGGGTTTCAGTGTGGTGGGAAGAGGTTTCAGCGTGTGGGGAAGAGGTTTCAGTGTGTGGGAAGAGGTTTCAGTGTGTGGGGAAGGGTTACTGTGTGTGGGGATGGGTTTCAGTGTGTGGGGAAGAGGTTTCAGTGTGTGGGGAAGATGTTTCAGTGTGTGGGGAAGGGGTTTCAGTGTTTGGATAAGGGGTTTCATTGCGTGGGGAAGAGGTTTCAGTGTGTGGGGAAGGGGTTTCAGTGTGTGGGGAAGGGGTTTCAGTGTGTGGGGAAGTATTTCAGTGTGTGGGGAGAAGTTTTCAGAGTGTGCGGAAGGGGTTTCAGTGTGTGTGGAAGTGGTGTAAGTATATTGGGAACGGGTTTCAGTGTGTGTGGAAGGGGTTTAAGTGTGTCCTGAAGGGGTTTCAGTGTGTGGGGAAGAAGTTTAAGAGTGTGGCAAGAGGTTTCAGTGTGTGGGGATGGGTTTCAGTGTGTGTGAAAGATGTTTCAGTGTGTGGGGAAGTGGTTTCAGTGTGTGGAGAAGCGTTTCAGTGTGTGGGGAAGGGTTTAAGTATGTGGGGAAGGGGTTTCAGTGCATGTGGAAGAGGTTTCAGTGTGTATGGAAGGGGTTTCAGCGTGTGGGGAAGGGGATTCAGCGTGTGGGGAAGGGTTTCAGTGTGCGGGGAAGGGTTTTCAGTCTGCGGGGAAGGTGTTTCAATGTGTGTGGAAGGGGTTTCAGTGACCTGGGAAGGTGTTTCAGTGTGCGGGTAAGGGATTAAGTCTGTGGGGAAGAGCTTTCAGTGTGTGGGAACGAGGTTTCAGTGTGTGGGGAAGGGGTTTCAGTGTGTGGGGAAGTGGTTTCAGTGTGTGGGGAAGAGGTTTTAGAGTGTGGGGAAGGGGTTTCAGTCTGTGGGGAAGTGGTTTCAGTGTGTGGGGAAGAGGTTTCAGTGTGTGGGGAAGGGGTGTCAGTGTGTGGTGAAAGGGAAACAGTGTGTGGGAAAGAGTTTTCAGTGTGCGTGGAAGGTGTTTCAGTGTGGTGGGAAAAGGTTTCAGCGTGTGGGGAAGAGGTTTCAGTGTGTGGGGAAGGGTTTCAGTCTGTGGCGAAGAGGTTTCAGTGTGTGGGAAGAGGTTTCAGTGAGTGGGGAAGGGTTACTGTGTGTGGGGATGGGTTTCAGTGTGTGGGGAAGAGGTTTCAGTCTGTGGGGAAGGGGTTTCAGTGTTTGGATAAGGGGTTTCATTGCGTGGGGAAGAGGTTTCAGTGTGTGGGGAAGGGGTTTCAGTGTGTGAGGACGTGGTTTCAGTGTGTGGGGAAGAGGTTTCAGAGTGTGGGGAAGGGGTTTCAGTCTGTGGGGAAGTGGTTTCAGTGTGTGGGGAAGAGGTTTCAGTGTGTGGGGAAGAGGTTTCAGTGTGTGGGGAAGAGGTTTCAGTCTGTGGCGAACAGGTTTCAGTGTGTGGGAAGAGGTTTCAGTGTGTGGCAAGGTTTACACTGTGTGGGGATGGGCTTCAGTGTGTGGGGATGGGTTTTCACTGTGTGGGGATGGGTTTCAGTGTGTGGGGAAGGGGTTTCAGTGTGTGGGGAAGTGGTTTCAGTGTGTAGGGATGAGGTTTCAGTGTGTGGGAGTGGGTTTCAGTGTGTGGGGAAGGGGTTTGAGTCTGTGGGGAAGAGGTTTCAGTGTGTGGGGAAGAGGTTTCAGTGTGTGGGGAAGGGTTTTCAGTGTGTAGATAAGGGGTTTCAGTATGTGGGGAAGAGTTTTCAGTGTTTGTGGAAGAGGTTTCAATGTGTGGGGAAGTGGTTTCAGTCATTGGGGAAGGGGATTCAGTGTGTGGGGAAGAGGTTTCAGTGTGTGGGGAAGGGGTTTCTGTGTGTGGGGAAGTATTTCAGTGTGTGGGGAGAAGTTTTCAGAGTGTGCGGAAGGGGTTTCAGTGTGTGTGGAAGTGGTGTAAGTTTATTGGGAACGGGTTTCAGTGTGAGTGGAAGGGGTTTAAGTGTGTCCTGAAGGGGTTTCAGTGTGTGGGGAAGAAGTTTAAGAGTGTGGGGAAGAGGTTTCAGTGTGTGGGGATGGGTTTCAGTGTGTGTGAAAGATGTTTCAGTGTGTGGGGAAGCGGTTTCAGTGTGTGGAGAAGCGTTTCAGTGTGTGGGGAATGGTTTACGTATGTGGGGAAGGGGTTTCAGTGCATGTGGAAGAGGTTTAAGTGTGTATGCAAGGGGTTTCAGCGTGTGGGGAAGGGGACTCAGCGTGTGGGGAAGGGTTTCAGTGTGCGGGGAAGGGTTTTCAGTCTGCGGGGAAGGTGTTTCAGTGTGTGTGGAAGGGGTTTCAGTGACTGGGGAAGGGGTTTCAGTGTGTGGGGAAGGGATTACAGTTTGTGGGGAAGGGTTTCATTCTGTGGGGAAGAGCTTTCAGTGTGTGGGAAATAGGTTTCAGTGTGTGGGGAAGGGGTTTCAGTGTGTGGGGAAGTGGTTTCAGTGTGTGGGGAAGAGGTTTCAGAGTGTGGGGAAGGGGTTTCAGTCTGTGGGGAAGTGATTTCAGTGTGTGGGGAAGAGGTTTTAGTGTGTGGGGAAGGGATGTCAGTGTGTGGTGAAAGGGAAACAGTGTGTGGGAAAGAGGTTTCAGTCTTCGTGGAAGGTGTTTCAGTGTGGTGGGAAGAGGTGTCAGAATGTGGGGAAGAGGTTTCAGTGTGTGGGGAACGGTTTCAGTCTGTGGTGAAGAGGTTTCAGTGTGTGGGAAGAGGTTTCAGTGTGTGGGGAAGGGCTACTGTGTGTGGGGATGGGTTTCAGTGTGTGGGGAAGAGGTTTCAGTTTGTGGGGATGGGTTTCTGTGTGTGGGGAAGAGGTTTCAGTCTGTGGGGATGGGTTTCAGTGTGTGGGGAATGGGTTTCAGTGTGTGTGGAAGGGGTTTCAGCGTGTGGGGAAGGGGTTTCAGTGTGTGGGGAAGAGGTTTCAGAGTGTGGGGAAGGGGTTTCAGTCTGTGTGGAAGGGGTTTCAGCGTGTGGGGAAGAGGTTTCAGTGTGTGGGGAAGGGGTGTCAGTGTGTGGTGAAAGGGAAACAGTGTGTGGGAAAGAGGTGTCACTGTGCGGGGAAGGGGTTTCAGTGTGGTGGGAAGAGGTTTCAGCGTGTGGGGAAGAGGTTTCAGTGTGTGGGGAAGGGTATCAGTCTGTGGCGAAGAGGTTTCAGTGTGTGGAGAAGAGATTTCAGTGTGTGGGGAAGGGTTACTGTGTGTGGGGATGGGTTTCAGTGTGTGGGGAAGAGGTTTCAGTGTGTGGGGAAGGGGTTTCAGTGTTTGGATAAGGGGTTTCATTGCGTGGGGAAGAGGTTTCAGTGTGTGGGGAAGGGGTTTCAGTGTGTGGGGAAGGGGTTTCTGTGTGTGGGGAAGTATTTCAGTGTGTGGGGAGAAGTTTTCAGAGTGTGCGGAAGGGGTTTCAGTTTGTGTGGAAGTGGTGTAAGTTTATTGGGAACGGGTTTCAGTGTGTGTGGAAGGGGTTTAAGTGTGTCCTGAAGGGGTTTCAGTGTGTGGGGAAGAAGTTTTAGAGTGTGTGGAAGAGGGTTCAGTGTGTGGGGATGGGTTTCAGTGTGTGTGAAAGATGTTTCAGTGTGTGGGGAAGTGGTTTCAGTGTGTGGAGAAGCGTTTCAGTGTGTGGGGAAGGGTTTAAGTATGTGGGGACGGGGTTTCAGTGCATGTGGAAGAGGTTTCAGTGTGTATGGAAGGGGTTTCAGCGTGTGGGGAAGGGGATTCAGCGTGTGGGGAAGGGTTTCAGTGTGCGGGGAAGGGTTTTCAGTCTGCGGGGAAGTTGTTTCAGTGTGTGTGGAAGGGGTTTCAGTGACTGGGGAAGGGGTTTCAGTGTGCGGGGAAGGGATTACAGTTTGTGGGGAAGGGTATCAGTCTGTGGGGAAGAGCTTTCAGTGTGTGGGAAAGAGGTTTCAGTGTGTGGGGAAGGGGTTTCAGTGTGTGGGGAAGTGGTTTCAGTGTGTGGGGAAGAGGTTTCAGAGTGTGGGGAAGGGGTTTCAGTCTGTGGGGAAGTGGTTTCAGTGTGTGGGGAAGAGGTTTCAGTGTGTGGGGAAGGGGTGTCACTGTGTGGTGAAAGGGAAACAGTGTGTGGGATAGAGGTGTCAGTGTGCGGGGAAGGGGTTTCAGTGTGGTGGAAAGAGGTTTCAGCGTGTGGGGAAGAGGTTTCAGTGTGTGGGGAAGGGTTTCAGTCTGTGGCGAAGAGGTTTCAGTGTGTGGGAAGAGGTTTCAGTGTGTGGGGAAGGGTTACTGTGTGTGGGGATGGGTTTCAGTGTGTGGGGAAGAGGTTTCAGTGTGTGGGGAAGATGTTTCAGTGTGTGGGGAAGGGGTTTCAGTGTTTGGATAAGGGGTTTCATTGCGTGGGGAAGAGGTTTCAGTGTGTGGGGAAGGGGTTTCAGTGTGTGGGGACGTGGTTTCAGTGTGTGCGGAAGAGGTTTCAGAGTGTGGGGAAGGGGTTTCAGTCTGTGGGGAAGTGGTTTCAGTGTGTGGGGAAGAGGTTTCAGTGTGTGGGGAAGGGGTTTCAGTGTGTGGTGAAGGGGTTTCAGTGTGTGGGGATGGGTTTCAGTGTGTGGGGAAGGGGTTTCAGTGTGTGGGGAAGAGGTTTCAGTGTGTGGGGATGTGTTTCAGTGTCTGGGGATGGGTTTCAGTGTTTGGGGAATAGGTTTCAGTGTGTGGGGAAGAGGTTTCAGTGTGTGGGGATGGGTTTCAGTGCGTGGGGAAGGGGTTTCAGTGTGCGGGGAAGGGGTTTCAGTGTGGTGGGAAGAGGTTTCAGCGTGTGGGGAAGAGGTTTCAGTGTGTGGGGAAGGGTTTCAGTCTGTGGCGAAGAGGTTTCAGTGTGTGGGAAGAGGTTCCAGTGTGTGGGGAAGGTTTCTGTGTGTGGGGATGGGTTTCAGTGTGTGGGGAAGAGGTTTCAGTGTGTGGGGAAGATGTTTCAGTGTGTGGGGAAGGGGTTTCAGTGTTTGGATAAGGGGTTTCATTCTGTGGGGAAGAGGTTTCAGTGTGTGGGGAAGGGGTTTCAGTGTGTGGGGAAGTGGTTTCAGTGTGTGGAAAAGAGGTTTCAGAGTGTGGGGAAGGGGTTTCAGTCTGTGGGGAAGAGGTTTCAGTGTGTGGGGAAGGGGTTTCAGTGTGTGGTGAAGGGGTTTCAGTGTGTGGGGATGGGTTTCAGTGTGTGGGGAAGGGGTTTCAGTGTGTGGGGAAGAGGTTTCAGTTGGTGGGGATGTGTTTCAGTGTGTGGGGATGGGTTTCAGTGTTTGGGGAAGGGGTTTCAGTGTGTGGGAAGAGGTTTCAGAGTGTGGTGATGGGTTTCAGTGTGTGGGGAAGGGGTTTCAGTCTGTGGCGAAGAGGTTTCAGTTTGTGGGGAAGATGTTTCAGTGTGTGGGGAAGGGGTTTCAGTGTTTGGATAAGGGGTTTCATTGTATGGGGAAGAGGTTTCAGTGTGTGGGGAAGGGGTTTCAGTGTGTTGGGAAGAGGTTTGAGTGTGTGGGGAAGGGGTATCAGTGTGTGTGGAAGAGGTTGCAGTGTGTGGGAAATAGGTTTCAGTGTGTGGGGAAGGGTTTCAGTGTGTGGGGAAGTGGTTCAGTCTGTGGCGAAGAGATTTCAGTGCGTGGGAAGAGGTTTCAGTGTGTGGGGAAGGGTTTCAGTGTGTGGGGATGGGGTTCAGTGTGTGGGGAAGCGGTTGCAGTGTGTGGGGATGGGTTTCAGTGTGTGGGGAAGGGGTTTCACTGTGTGGGGAAGAGGTTTTAGTGAGTGGGGATGTGTTTCAGTGTGTGGGGATGGGGTTTCAGTGTGTGTGGAAGGGGTTTCAGTGTGTGCGGATGAGGTTTCAGTGTGTGGGGATGGGTTTCAGTGAGTGGGGAAGGGGTTTCTGCCTCTGGGAAAAAGGTTTCTGTGTGTGGGGAAGAGGGTTCAGTGTGTGGGGAAGGGGTTTCAGTGTTTGGATAAATGGTTTCAGTGTGTGGGGAAGAGTTTTCAGTGTGAGGGGAAGAGGTTTTAGTGTGTTGGGAAGTGGTTTCAGTCTGTGGTGAAGGGGTTTCAGTGTGTGGTGAAGAGGTTTCAGTGTGAGGGGAAGGGGTTTTCGTGTGTGGGGAAGGGGTTTCAGTGTGTGGGGAAGATGTTTCAGTGTGTGGAGATGGGTTTCAGTGTGTGGGGAAAGGGTTCAGTGAGTGGGGAAGAGGTTTCAGTGTGTGTGGAAGAGGTTTAAGTGTGTGTGCAAGGGGTTTCAGTGTGTGTGGAAGGGGTTTCAGTGTGTGCGGAAGGGGTTTCAGTGTGTGGGGAAGAGGTTTCAGTTTGTGGGGAAGAGGTTCCAGTGTGTGGGGATGGGTTTCGGTGTGAGTGAAAGATGTTTCAGTGTGTGGGGAAGTGGTTTCAGTGTGTGGAGAAGGGTTTCAGTGTGTGGGGAAGCGTCTCAGTATGTGGGAAAGGAGCTTCAGTGTGTGTGGAAGGGATTTCAGCGTGTGGGGAAGCGGTTTCAGTGTGTGTGGAAGAGGTTTCAGTGTGTGTGGAAGGGTTTTCAGTTTGTGTGGAAGCTTTTTCAGTTAGTGGGGAAGAGGTTTCAGAGTGTGGAGAACGGTTTCAGTGTGTGGGGAAGGGTTTCAGTATGTGGGGAAGGGGCTTCAGTGTGTGTGGAAGGGGTTTCAGCGTGTGGGCAAGGGGTTTCAGTGTGTGTGGAAGAGGTTTCAGTGTGTGTGGAAGGGTTTTCAGTACGTGGGGAAGGGGTTTCAGCGTGTAGGGAAGGGTTTCTGTGTTAGGGGAAGAGGTTTCAGTGTGTGGGGAAGAGGTTTCAGTTTGCGGGGAAGATGTTTCAGTGTGTGGGGATGGGTTTCAGTGTGTGGGGAAGAGGATTCAGTGTGTGGGGAAGAGGTTTCAGAGTGTGGGGAAGGGGTTTCAGTCTGTGGGGAAGAGGTTTCAGTGTGTGGGGAAGAGGTTTCAGTGTGTGGGGAAGGGGTGTCAGTGTGTGGTGAAAGGGAAACGGTGTGTGGGAAAGAGGTTTCAGTGTGCGGGGAAGGGGTTTCAGTGTGGTGGGAAGAGGTTTCAGTGTGTGGGGAAGGGTTTCAGTCTGTGGCGAAGAGGTTTCAGTGTGTGGGAAGAGGTTTCAGCGTGTGGGGAAGAGGTTTCAGTGTGTGGGGAAGATGTTTCAGTGTGTGGGAAGGGGTTTCAGTGTTTGGATAAGGGGTTTCATTGTGTGGGGAAGAGGTTTCAGAGTGTGGGGAAGGGGTTTCAGTGTGTGGGGAAGTGGTTTCAGTGTGTGGAAAATAGGTTTCAGAGTGTGGGGAAGAGGTTTCAGTCTGTGGGGAAGTGGTTTCAGTGTGTGGGGAAGAGGTTTCAGTGTGTGGGGAAGGCGTTTCAGTGTGTGGTGAAGGGGTTTCAGTGTGTGGGGAAGGGGTTTCTGTGTGTGGGGAAGGGGTTTCAGTCTGTGGCGAAGAGGTTTCAGTTTGTGGGGAAGATGTTTCAGTGTGTGGGGAAGGGATTTCAGTGTTTGGATAAGGGGTTTCATTGTGTGGGGAAGAGGTTTCAGTGTGTGGGGAAAGGGTTTCAGTGTGTGGGGAAGTGGTTCAGTCTGTGGCGAAGAGATTTCAGTGCGTGGGAAGAGGTTTCAGTGCGTGGGGATGTGTTTCAGTGTGTGGGGATGGGTTTCAGTGTGTGGGGAAGGGGTTTCAGTGTGTGGGGAAGAGGTTTTAGTGAGTGGGGATGGGTTTCAGTGCGTGGGGATGGGGTTTCAGTGTGTGTGGAAGGGGTTTCAGTGTGTGGGGATGAGGTTTCAGTGTGTGGGGATGGGTTTCAGTGTGTGGGGAAGGGGTTTCTGCCTCTGGGGAAAAGGTTTCTGTGTGTGGGGAAGAGGGTTCAGTGTGTGGGGAAGGGGTTTCAGTGTTTGGATTAGGGGTTTCAGTGTGTGGGGAAGAGTTTTCAGTGTGAGGGGAAGAGGTTTTAGTGTGTTGGGAAGTGGTTTCAGTCTGTGGTGAAGGGATTTCAGTGTGTGGGGAAGAGGTTTCAGTGTGAGGGGAAGGGGTTTTAGTGTGTGGGGAAGGGGTTTCAGTGTGTGGGGAAGATGTTTCAGTGTGTGGAGATGGGTTTCAGTGTGTGGGGAAAGGTTTCAGTGTGTGGGGAAGAGGTTTCAGTGTGTGTGGAAGAGGTTTAAGTGTGTGTGCAAGGGGTTTCAGTGTGTGTGGAAGGGGTTTCAGTGTGTGCGGAAGGGGTTTCAGTGTGTGGGGAAGAGGTTTCAGTTTGTGGGAAAGAGGTTTCAGTTTGTGGGGATGGGTTTCGGTGTGAGTGAAAGATGTTTCAGTGTGTGGCGAAGTGGTTTCAGTGTGTGGAGAAGGGTTTCAGTGTGTGGGGAAGGGTTTCAGTATGTGGGGAAGGGGCTTCAGTGTGTGTGGAAGGGGTTTCAGCGTGTGGGCAAGGGGTTTCAGTGCGTGTGGAAGAGGTTTCAGTGTGTGTGGAAGGGTTTTCAGTATGTGGGGAAGAGGTTTCAGCGTGTAGGGAAGGGTTTCTTTGTGTGGGGAAGAGGTTTCAGTGTGTGGGGAAGAGGTTTCAGTTTGCGGGGAAGATGTTTCAGTGTGTGGGGATGGGTTTCAGTGTGTGGGGAAGAGTATTCAGTCTGTGGGTATGGGTTTCAGTGTGTGGGGAATGGGTTTCAGTGTGTGTGGAAGGTTTTTCAGTGTGTGGGGAAGGGGTTTCAGCGTGTGGGGAAGAGGTTTCAGTGTGTGGGGAAGAGGTTTCAGTGTTTGGGGATGTGTTTCATTGTGTGGGGAACGGATTCAGTGTGTGGGGATGGGCTTCAGTGTGTGGGGATGGGTATCAGTGTGTGCGGAAGGGGTTTCAGTGTGTGGGGAAGAGATTTTTGTGTGTGGGGAAGGGGTTTCACTGTGTGGGGAAGTGGTTTCAGTGTGTGGGGAAGAGATTTCAGTGTGTGGGGAAGAGGTTTCAGAGTGTGGGGAAGGTGTTTCTGTCTGTGGGGTAGTGGTTTCAGTCTGTGGGGAAGGGGTTTCAGTGTGTGGGGAGGAGGTTTCACTGTGTGGGGAAAGGGTTTCTGTGTGTGGGGAAGTGGTTTCAGTCTGTGGGGAAGGGGTTTCAGTGTGTGGGGAAGAGGTTTCAGTGTGTGGGGAAGGGATTTCTGTGTGTGGGGAAGGGGTTACAGTGTGTGGGGAAGAGGTTTCAGTGTGTGGAGATGGGTTTCAGTGTGTGGGGAAGGGTTTCAGTGTGTGGGGAAGAGGTTTCAGTGTGTGGGGAAGAGGTTTCAGTGTGTGGGGAAGGGCTTTCTGTGTGTGGGGAAGGGGTTTCAGTGTGTGGGGAAGAGGATTCAGTGTGTGGGGATGGGTTTCACTGTGTGGGGAAGGGTTTTAGTGTGTGGGGAAGAGGTTTCAGTGTCTGAGGAAGGGTTTTCAGTCTGTGTGGAAGAGGTTTAAGTATGTGTTGAAGGGGTTTCAGTGTGTGTGGAAGGGGTTTCAGTGTGTGCGGAGGGGGTTTCTGTGTGTGGGGATGAGGTTTCAGTGTGCGGGGAAGAGGTTTCAGTGTGTGTGGAAGGGGTTTCAGTGTGTGGGGAAGAGGTTTCAGTGTGTGGAGAAGGGTTTTAGTGTGTGGGGAAGGCTTTTAGTATGTGGGGAAGTGGTTTCAGTGTGTGTTGAATTGTTTGCAGCGTGTTGGGAAGAGGTTTCAGTGTGTGTGGAAGAGGTTTCAGTGTGTGTGGAAGGGGTTTCAGTGTGTGGGGTAGATGTTTCAGTGTGTGGGGATGGGTTTCAGTGCGTGGTTAAGGAGTTTCCGTCTTTGGGGAAGGGGTTTCAGTGTGTGGGGAAGAGGTTTCAGTGTGTGGGGAAGGCGTTTCAGTGTGTGGGGAAGTGGTTTCAGTGTGGGGGGAAGAGGTTTCAATGTGTGGGGAAGAGGTTTCAGAGTGTGGGGAAGGTGGCTCTGTCTGTGGGGAAAGGTTTCAGTGTGTGGGGAACATGTTTCAGTGTGTGGGGAACGGGTTTCAGTGTGTGGTGTAGGGGATTTAGTGTGTGGGGAAGGGGTTTCAGTGTGCGGGGAAGGGGTTTCAGTGTGTGGGGAAGAGGTTTCAGTGTGTGGGGAAGAGGTTTCAGTGTGTGGGAAGAGGTTTCAGTGTGTGGCAAGGTTTTCAGTGTGTGGGGATGGGTTTCAGTGTGTGGGGATGGGTTTCAGTGTGTGTGAAAGATGTCTCAGTGTGTGGGGAAGAGGCTTCAGTCTGTGACGAAGAGGTTTCAGTGTGTGGGAAGAGGTTTCAGTGTGTGGCAAGGTTTTCAGTGTGTGGGGATGGGTTTCAGTGTGTGGGGATGGGTTTTCACTGTGTGGGGATGGGTTTCAGTGTGTGGGGAGTGGGTTTCAGTGAGTGGGGAAGAGGTTTCGGTGTGTGGGGATGGATTTCAGTGTGTGGGGAAGAGTTTTCAGTGTGTGGGGAAGGGTTTTCAGTGTGTGGGGAAGGGGTTTCAGTGTGTGGGAAAGTATTTCAGTGTGTGGGGAGAAGTGTTCAGTGTGTGTGGAAGGGGTTTCAGTGTGTCCTGAAGGGGTTTCAGTGTATGGGGAAGAAGTTTCAGAGTGTGGGGAAGAAGTTTCAGTGTGTGGGGATGGGTTTCAGTGTGTGGAAAAGCGTTTCAGTGTGTGGGGAAGGGTTTAAGTATGCGGGGAAGGGGTTTCAATGTGTGTGGAAGGGGTTTCAGTGTGTGGGGAAGGGGTTTCATTGTGTGTGGAAGAGATTTCAGTTTTTGTGGAAGGGGTTTCAGCGTGTGGGGAAGGGGTTTCAGCGTGTGGGGAAGGAATTCTGTGAGTGGTGAAGAGGTTTCAGTTTGTGGGGAAGAGGTTTCAGTGTGCGGGAAAGAGGTTTCAGTGTATGGGGGTGGGTTTCAGTGTGTGGAGAAGAGGTTTCAGTCTGTGGGGATGGGTTTCAGTGTGTGGGGAATGGGTTTCAGTGTGTGTCGAAGAGGTTTCAGTGTGTGGGGATGGGTTTCATTGTGTGGGGAATTGTTTCAGTGTGTGGGGATCGGTTTCAGTGTGTGGGGATGGGTTTCAGTGTGGGCGGAAGGGGTTTCAGTGCATGTGGAAGAGGTTTCAGTGTGTGTGGAAGGGGTTTCAGCGTGTGGGGAAGGGGTTGCAGCGTGTGGGGTATGGTTTCTGTGTGCGGGGAAGGGATTTCAGTGTGCGGGCAAGGGGTTTCAGTTTGTGTGGAAGGGGTTTCAGTGTGTGGGGAAGGGGTTTCAGTGTGCGGGGAAGGGGTTACAGTGTGTGTGGAAGGGGTTTCAGTGTGTGGGGATGGGTTTCAGTGGGTGTGGAAGAAGTTTTAGCGTGAGGAGAAGGGGTTTCAGTGTGTGGGGAAGAGGTTTCAGCGTGTGTGGAAGAGGTTTCAGTGCGTGGGGAAGGGGTTTCAGTGTGTGGGGAAGAGGTTTCAGTGTGTGGGGATAGGTTTCAGTGTGTGTGGAAGAGGTTTCAGTGCGTGGAGAAGGGGTTTCAGTGTGTGGCGAAGAGGTTTCAGTGTGCGGGGAAGGGTTTCAGTCAGTGGGGAAGAGCTTTCAGTGGGTGGGGAAGAGGTTTCAGTGTGTGGGGAAGGGGTTTCAGTCTGTGGGGAAGGGGTTTCAGTGTGTGGGGAAGATGTTTCAGTGTGTGGTGAAGGGGTTTCAGTGTGTGGGGAAGTGGTTTCAGTGTGTGGGGAAGAGAATTCAATGTTTTGGGAAGAGGTTTCAGAGTGTGGGGAAGGGGTTTCTGTCTGTGGGGAAGTGGTTTCGGTGTTGTGGGGAAGTGGTACCAGTGTGTGGTGAAGGGGATTCATTGTTTGGGGAAGAGGTTTCAGTGTGCGGGGAAGGGGTTTCAGTGTGTGGGGAAGATGTTTCAGTGTGTGGGGAAAAGGTTTCAGTGCGTGGGGAAGAGGTTTCAGTGTGTGTGGAAGAGGTTTCAGTGCGTGAGGAAGGGGTTTCAGTGTGTGAGGAAGGGGTTTCAGTGTGTGGGGAAGTGGTTTCAGTCTGTGGCGAAGAGGTTTCAGTGCGTGGGTAGGGGTTTCAATGTGTGGGGAAGGGTTTTAGTGTGTGGGGATGGGTTTCAGTGTGTGGGGAAGGGGTTTCAGTGTGTGGGGATGGGTTTCATTGTGTGGGGAAGGGGTTTCAGTTTGTGTGGAAGAGGTTTTAGTGTGTGGGGATGGGTTTCAGTGTGTGGTGATGGGGTTTCAGTGTGTGGGGAAGGGGTTTCAGTGTGTGGGGATGAGGTTTCAGTGTGTGGGGATGGGTTTCAGTGTGTGTGGAAGGTGTTTCTGCCTGTGGGAAAGAGGTTTCAGTGAGTGGGGAAGAGGTTTCAGTGTGTGGGGATGAGGTTTCAGTGTGTGGGGAAGGGGTTTCTGTGTGTGGGGAAGTATTTCAGTGTGTGGGGAGAAGTTTTCAGTGTGTGTGGAAGGGGTTTCAGTGTGTCCTGAAGGGGTTTCAGTGTGTGGGGAAGAAGTTTCAGAGTGTGGGGAAGAGGTTTCAGTGTGTGAGGAAGAGGTTTCAGTGTGTGGGAAGAGGTTTCAGTGTGTGGCAAGGTTTTCAGTGTGTGGGGATGGGTTTCAGTGTGTGGGGATGGGTTTTCACTGTGTGGGGATGGGTTTCAGTGTGTGGGCAGTGGGTTTCAGTGTGTGGGGAAGAGGTTTCGGTGTGTGGGGATGGATTTCAGTGTGTGGGGCAGAGTTTTCAGTGTGTGGGGAAGGGGTTTCAGTGTGTGGGGAAGAGGTTTCAGTGTGTGGGGATGAGGTTTCAGTTTGTGGTGATGGGTTTCAGTGTGTGGGGAAGGGGTTTGAGTCTGTGGGGAAGAGGTTTCAGTGTGTGGGGAAGTGGTTTCAGTGTGTGGGGAAGGGTTTTCAGTGTGTAGATAAGGGGTTTCAGTGTGTGGGGAAGAGGTTTCAGTGTTTGTGGAAGAGGTTTCAATGTGTGGGGAAGTGGTTTCAGTCATTGGGGAAGGGGATTCAGTGTGTGGGGATGAGGTTTCAGTGTGTGGGGAAGGGGTTTCTGTGTGTGGGGAAGTATTTCAGTGTGTGGGGAGAAGTTTTCAGTGTGTGTGGAAGGGGTTTCAGTGTGTCCTGAAGGGGTTTCAGTGTGTGGGGAAGAAGTTTCAGAGTGTGGGGAAGAGGTTTCAGTGTGTGGGGATGGGTTTCAGTGTGTGTGAAAGATGTTTCAGTGTGTGGGGAAGAGGTTTCAGTCTGTGGGAAGAGGTTTCAGTGTGTGGCAAGGTTTTCAGTGTGTGGGGATGGGTTTCAGTGTGTGGGGATGGGTTTTCACTGTGTGGGGATGGGTTTCAGTGTGTGGGGAGTGGGTTTCAGTGAGTGGGGAAGAGGTTTCGGTGTGTGGGGATGGATTTCAGTGTGTGGGGAAGAGTTTTCAGTGTGTGGGGAAGGGTTTTCAGTGTGTGGCGAAGGGGTTTCAGTGTGTGGGGAAGAGTTTTCAGTGTGTGGGGAAGGGTTTTCAGTGTGTGGGGAGTGGGATTCAGTGAGTGGGGAAGAGGTTTCGGTGTGTGGGGATGGATTTCAGTGTGTGGGGAAGAGTTTTCAGTGTGTGGGGAAGGGTTTTCAGTGTGTGTGGAAGGGGTTTCAGTGTGTCCTGAAGGGGTTTCAGTGTATGGGGAAGAAGTTTCAGAGTGTGGGGAAG
Source organism: Heterodontus francisci (assembly GCF_036365525.1). Classification (NCBI taxonomy): domain Eukaryota; kingdom Metazoa; phylum Chordata; class Chondrichthyes; order Heterodontiformes; family Heterodontidae; genus Heterodontus; species Heterodontus francisci. The sequence continues at coordinate 9,632,757 of NW_027140221.1, read as the reverse complement.
AAGTTTCAGTGTGTGGGGATGGGTTTCAGTGTGTGGAAAAGCGTTTCAGTGTGTGGGGAAGGGTTTAAGTATGCGGGGAAGGGGTTTCAGTGTGTGTGGAAGGGGTTTCAGTGTGTGGGGAAGGGGTTTCATTGTGTGTGGAAGAGATTTCAGTGTTTGTGGATGGGGTTTCAGTGTGTGTGGAAGGGGTTTCAGTGTGTGTGGAAGGGGTTTCAGCGTGTGGGGAAGGGGTTTCAGCGTGTGGGGAAGGAATTCTGTGAGTGGTGAAGAGGTTTCAGTTTGTGGGGAAGAGGTTTCAGTGTGCGGGAAAGAGGTTTCAGTGTATGGGGGTGGGTTTCAGTGTGTGGAGAAGAGGTTTCAGTGTGTGGGGAAGGGGTTGCAGCGTGTGGGGTAGGGTTTCAGTGTGTGGGGTAGGGTTTCAGTGTGCGGGGAAGGGATTTCAGTGTGCGGGCAAGGGGTTTCAGTGTGTGTGGAAGGGGTTACAGTGTGTGGGGAAGGGGTTTCAGTCTGTGGGGAAGGGGTTTCAGTGTGTGGGGAAGATGTTTCAGTGTGTGGGGAAGTGGTTTCAGTGTGTGGGGAAGTGGTTTCAGTGTGTGGGGAAGAGAATTCAGTGTTTTGGGAAGAGGTTTCAGAGTGTGGGGAAGGGGTTTCTGTCTGTGGGGAAGTGGTTTCGGTGTTGTGGGGAAGTGGTATCAGTGTGTGGTGAAGGGGATTCAGTGTGTGGGGAAGAGGTTTCAGTGTGCGGGGATGGGGTTTCAGTGTGTGGGGAAGATGTTTCAGTGTGTGGGGAAAAGGTTTCAGTGCGTGGGGAAGAGGTTTCAGTGTGTGTGGAAGAGGTTTCAGTGCGTGAGGAAGGGTTTTCAGTGTGTGAGGAAGGGGTTTCAGTGTGTGGGGAAGTGTTTCAGTCTGTGGCGAAGAGGTTTCAGTGCGTGGGTAGGGGTTTCAGTGTGTGGGGAAGGGTTTTAATGTGTGGGGATGGGTTTCAGTGTGTGGGGAAGGGGTTTCAGTGTGTGGGGATGGGTTTCATTGTGTGGGGAAGGGGTTTCAGTTTGTGTGGAAGAGGTTTTAGTGTGTGGGGATGGGTTTCAGTGTGTGGTGATGGGGTTTCAGTGTGTGGGGAAGGGGTTTCAGTGTGTGGGGATGAGGTTTCAGTGTGTGGGGATGGGTTTCAGTGTGTGTGGAAGGTGTTTCTGCCTGTGGGAAAGAGGTTTCAGTGAGTGGGGAAGAGGTTTCAGTGTGTGGGGATGAGGTTTCAGTGTGTGGGGAAGGGGTTTCTGTGTGTGGGGAAGTATTTCAGTGTGTGGGGAGAAGTTTTCAGTGTGTGTGGAAGGGGTTTCAGTGTGTCCTGAAGGGGTTTCAGTGTGTGGGGAAGAAGTTTCAGAGTGTGGGGAAGAGGTTTCAGTGTGTGGGGATGGGTTTCAGTGTGTGTGACAGATGTTTCAGTGTGTGGGGAAGAGGTTTCAGTCTGTGGCGAAGATGTTTCTGTGTGTGGGAAGAGGTTTCAGTGTGTGGCAAGGTTTTCAGTGTGTGGGGATGGGTTTCAGTGTGTGGGGATGGGTTTTCACTGTGTGATGATGGGTTTCAGTGTGTGGGCAGTGGGTTTCAGTTAGTGGGGAAGAGGTTTCGGTGTGTGGGGATGGATTTCAGTGTGTGGGGAAGAGTTTTCAGTGTGTGGGGAGGGGGTTTCAGTGTGTGGGGAAGGGGTTTCAGTGTGTGGAGAAGTATTTCAGTGTGTGGGGAGAAGTGTTCAGTGTGTGTGGAAGGGGTTTCAGTGTGTCCTGAAGCGGTTTCAGTGTATGGGGAAGAAGTTTCAGATTGTGGGGAAGAGGTGTCAGTGTGTGGGGATGGGTTTCAGTGTGTGGAGAAGCGTTTCAGTGTGTGGGGAAGGGTTTAAGTATGTGGGGAAGGGGTTTCAGTGTGTGTGGAAGGGGTTTCAGTGTGTGGGCAAGGGGTTTCATTGTGTGTGGAAGAGATTTCAGTGTTTGTGGATGGGGTTTCAGTGTGTGTGGAAGGGGTTTCAGTGTGTGTGGAAGGGGTTTCAGCGTGTGGGGAAGGGGTTTCAGCGTGTGGGGAAGGAATTCTGTGAGTGGCGAAGAGGTTTCAGTTTGTGGGGAAGAGGTTTCAGTGTGCGGGAAAGAGGTTTCAGTGTATGGGGGTGGGTTTCAGTGTGTGGAGAAGAGGTTTCAGTCTGTGGGGATGGGTTTCAGTGTGTGGGGAATGGGTTTCAGTGTGTGTGGAAGAGGTTTCAGTGTGTGGGGATGGGTTTCATTGTGTGGGGAATTGTTTCAGTGTGTGGGGATCGGTTTCAGTGTGTGGGGATGGGTTTCAGTGTGGGCGGAAGGGGTTTCAGTGCATGTGGAAGAGGTTTCAGTGTGTGTGGAAGGGGTTTCAGCGTGTGGGGAAGGGGTTGCAGCGTGTGGGGTAGGGTTTCAGTGTGCGGGGAAGGGATTTCAGTGTGCGGGCAAGGGGTTTCAGTGTGTGTGGAAGGGGTTACAGTGTGTGGGGAAGGGGTTTCAGTGTGCGGGGAAGGGGTTACAGTGTGTGTGGAAGGGGTTTCAGTGTGTGGGGATGGGTTTCAGCGGGTGTGGAAGAAGTTTTAGCGTGAGGAGAAGGGGTTTCAGTGTGTGGGGAAGAGGTTTCAGTGTGTGTGGAAGAGGTTTCAGTGCGTGGGGAAGGGGTTTCAGTGTGTGGGGAAGAGGTTTCAGTGTGTGGGGAATAGGTTTCAGTGTGTGTGGAAGAGGTTTCAGTGCGTGGGGAAGGGGTTTCAGTGTGTGGCGAAGAGGTTTCAGTGTGTGGGGAAGGGTTTCAGTCAGTGGGGAAGAGCTTTCAGTGGGTGGGGAAGAGGTTTCAGTGTGTGGGGAAGGGGTTTCAGTGTGTGGGGAAGGGGTTTCAGTGTGTGGGGAAGAGATTACAGTGTGTGGGGATGGTTATGAGTGTGTGGTTAAGGGGTTTCAGTCTGTGGGGAAGGGGTTTCAGTGTGTGGGGAAGATGTTTCAGTGTGTGGGGAAGGGGTTTCAGTGTGTGGGGAAGTGGTTTCAGTGTGTGGGGAAGAGAATTCAGTGTTTTGGGAAGAGGTTTCAGAGTGTGGGGAAGGGATTTCTGTCTGTGGGGAAGTGGTTTCGGTGTTGTGGGGATGTGGTATCAGTGTGTGGTGAAGGGGATTCAGTGTGTGTGGAAGAGGTTTCAGTGTGCGGGGAAGGGGTTTCAGTGTGTGGGGAAGATGTTTCAGTGTGTGGGGAAAAGGTTTCAGTGCGTGGGGAAGAGGTTTCAGTGTGTGTGGAAGAGGTTTCAGTGCGTGAGGAAGGGGTTTCAGTGTGTGAGGAAGGGGTTTCAGTGTGTGGGGAAGTGGTTTCAGTCTGTGGCGAAGAGGTTTCAGTGCGTGGGTAGGGGTTTCAGTGTGTGGGGAAGGGTTTCAGTGTGTGGGGATGGGTTTCAGTGTGTGGGGAAGGGGTTTCAGTGTGTGGGGATGGGTTTCATTGTGTGGGGAAGGGGTTTCAGTTTGTGTGGAAGAGGTTTTAGTGTGTGGGGATGGGGTTCAGTGTGTGATGATGGGGTTTCAGTGTGTGGGGAAGGGGTTTCAGTGTGTGGGGATGAGGTTTCAGTGTGTGGGGATGGGTTTCAGTTTGTGTGGAAAGTGTTTCTGCCTGTGGGAAAGAGGTTTCAGTGCGTGGGGAAGAGGTTTCAGTGTGTGGGGAAGGGGTTTCAGTGAGTGGATAAGGGGTTTCAGTGTGTGGGGTAGAGTTTTCAGTGTGTGGGGAAGAAGTTTTAGTGTGTTGGGAAGTGGTTTCTGTCTGTGGGGATGGGTTTGAGTTTTTGGGGAAGAGGTTTCAGTGTGTGGGGAAGGGGTTTCAGTGTGTGGGGAAGGGGTTTCAGTGTGTGGGGAAGATGTTTCAGTGTGTTGGGATGGGTTTCAGTGTGTGGAGAAGGTTTTCAGTGTGTGGCGAAGAGGTTTCAGTGTGTGTGGAAGAGGTTTAAGTGTGTGTGCAAGGGGATTCAGTGTGTGTGGAAGGTGTTTCAGTGTGTGCGGAAGGGGTTTCAGTGTGTGGGGGAAGAGGTTTCAGTGTGTGGGGAAGAGGTTTCAGTGAGTGGCGATGGGTTTCAGTGTGAGTGAAAGATGTTTCACTGTGTGGGGAAGAGGCTTCAGTGAGTGGAGAAGGGTTTCAGTGTGTGGGGAAGGGTTTCAGTATGTGGGGAAGGGGCTTCAGTGTGTGTGGAAGGGGTTTCAGCGTGTGGGGATTGGGTTTCAGTGTATGTGGAAGAGGTTTCAGTGTGTGTGGAAGGGTTTTCAGTGTATGTGGAATGGGTTTCAGCGTGTGGGGAAGGGGTTGCAGCGTGTAGGGAAGGGTTTCTGTGTGTGGGGAAGATGTATCAGTGTGTGGGGATGGGTTTCAGTGTGTGGGGAAGAGGTTTCAGTCTGTGGGGATGGGTTTCAGGTTGTGCGGAATGTGTTTCAGTGTGTGTGGAAGGGGTTTCAGCATGTGGGGAAGGGGTTTCAGCGTGTGGGGAAGAGGTTTCAGTGTGTGGGGAAGAGGTTTCAGTGTTAGGGGATGGGTTTCATTGTGTGGGGATTGGATTCAGCGTGTGTGGATGGGTTTCAGTGTGTGGGGATGTGTATCACTGTGTGCGGAAGGCGTTTCAGTGCATGTGGAAGAGGTTTCAGTGTGTATGGAAGGGGTTTCAGAGTGTGGGGAAGGGGGTTCAGCGTGTGGGGAAGGGTTTCAGTGTGCGGGGAAGGGTTTTCAGTGTGCGGGGAAGGTGTTTCAGTTTGTGTGGAAGGGGTTTCGGTGTGTGGGGAAGGGGTTTCAGTGTGTGGGGAAGGGATTACAGTTTGTGGGGAAGGGTTTCAGTCTGAGGGGAAGAGCTTTCAGTGTGTGGGAAAGAGGTTTCAGTGTTTGGGAAGGGGTTTCAGTGTGTGGGGAAGTGGTTTCAGTGTGTGGTGAAGAGGTTTCAGAGTGTGGGGAAGGGGTTTCAGTCTGTGGGGAAGTGGTTTCAGTGTGTGGGGAAGATGTTTCAGTGTGTGGGGAAGGGATTTCAGTGTGTGGTGAAGAGGTTTCAGAGTGTGGGGAAGGGGTTTCAGTCTGTGGGGAAGTGGTTTCAGTCTGTGGGGAAGTGGTTTCAGTGTGTGGGGAAGAGGTTTCAGTGAGCGGGGAAGGGGTTTCAGTGTGGTGGGAAGAGGTTTCAGCGTGTGGGGAAGAGGTGTCAGTGTGTGGGGAAGGGTTTCAGTCTGTGGCGTGGAGGTTTCAGTGTGTGGGAAGAGGTTTCAGTGTGTGGGGAAGTGTTTCTGTGTGTGGGGATGGGTTTCAGCGTGTGGGGATGGGTTTGAGTGTGTGGGGAAGGGGTTTCAGTGTGTGGGGAAGAGGTTGCAGTGTGTGGGGATGTGTTTCAGTGTGTTGGGATGGGTTTCAGTGTTTGGGGAAGGGGTTTCTGTGTGTGAGGAAGAGGTTTCAGTGTGTGGGGATGGGTGTCAGTGTGTGGGGAAGGGGTTTCAGTGTGTGGATAAGAGGTTTCTGTGTGTGGGGTCGAGTTTTCAGTGTGTGGGGAAGAAGTTTTAGTGTGTTGGGAAGTGGTTTCTGTCTGTGGGGATGGGTTTCAGTTTTTGGGGAAGAGGTTTCAGTGTGTGGGGAAGGGGTTTCAGTGTGTGGGGAAGGGGTTTCAGTGTGTGGGGAAGATGTTTCAGTGTGTTGGGATGGGTTTCAGTGTGTGGAGAAGGTTTTCAGTGTGTGGCGAAGAGGTTTCAGTGTGTGTGGAAGAGGTTTAAGTGTGTGTGCAAGGGGTTTCAGTGTGTGTGGAAGGTGTTTCAGTGTGTGCGGAAGGGGTTTCAGTGTGTGGGGGAAGAGGTTTCAGTGTGTGGGGAAGAGGTTTCAGTGTGTGGCGATGGGTTTCAGTGTGAGTGAAAGATGTTTCACTGTGTGGGGAAGAGGCTTCAGTGAGTGGAGAAGGGTTTCAGTGTGTGGGGAAGGGTTTCAGTATGTGGAGAAGGGGCTTCAGTGTGTGTGGAAGGGGTTTCAGCGTGTGGGGAAGGGGTTTCAGTGTATGTGGAAGAGGTTTCAGTGTGTGTGGAAGGGTTTTCAGTGTATGTGGAATGGGTTTCAGCGTGTGGGGAAGGGGTTTCAGCGTGTAGGGAAGGGTTTCTGTGTGTGGGGAAGATGTTTCAGTGTGTGGGGATGGGTTTCAGTGTGTGGGGAAGAGGTTTCAGTCTGTGGGGATGGGTTTCAGTGTGTGCGGAATGTGTTTCAGTGTGTGTGGAAGGGGTTTCAGCATGTGGGGAAGGGGTTTCAGCGTGTGGGGAAGAGGTTTCAGTGTGTGGGGAAGAGGTTTCAGTGTTAGGGGATGGGTTTCATTGTGTGGGGATTGGATTCAGCGTGTGGGGATGGGTTTCAGTGTGTGGGGATGGGTATCACTGTGTGCGGAAGGCGTTTCAGTGCATGTGGAAGAGGTTTCAGTGTGTATGGAAGGGGTTTCAGAGTGTGGGGAAGGGGGTTCAGCGTGTGGGGAAGGGTTTCAGTGTGCGGGGAAGGGTTTTCAGTGTGCGGGGAAGGTGTTTCAGTTTGTGTGGAAGGGGTTTCGGTGTGTGGGGAAGGGGTTTCAGTGTGTGGGGAAGGGATTACAGTTTGTGGGGAAGCGTTTCAGTCTGAGGGGAAGAGCTTTCAGTGTGTGGGAAAGAGGTTTCAGTGTGTGGGGAAGGGGTTTCAGTGTGTGGGGAAGTGGTTTCAGTCTGTGGGGAAGTGGTTTCAGTGTGTGGGGAAGATGTTTCAGTGTGTGGGGAAGGGGTTTCAGTGTGTGGTGAAGGGGTTTCAGTGTGGTGGGAAGAGGTTTCAGCGTGTGGGGAAGAGGTTTCAGTGTGTGGGGATGGGTTTCAGTCTGTGGCGTGGAGGTTTCAGTGTGTGGGAAGAGGTTTCAGTGTGTGGGGAAGGGTTTCTGTGTGTGGGGATGTGTTTCAGCGTGTGGGGATGGGTTTGAGTGTGTGGGGAAGGGGTTTCAGTGTGTGGGGAAGAGGTTGCAGTGTGTGGGGATGTGTTTCAGTTTGTGGGGAAGGGGTTTCAGTGTGTGGATAAGGGGTTTCAGTGTGTGGGGAAGAAGTTTTAGTGTGTTGGGAAGTGGTTTCTGTCTGTGGGGATGGGTTTCAGTCTTTGGGGAAGAGGTTTCAGTGTGTGGGGAAGGGGTTTCAGTGTGTGGGGAAGATGCTTCAGTCTGTGGGGATGGGTTTCAGTGTGTGGGGGAGGGTTTCAGTGTGTGGGGAAGAGGTTTCAGTGTGTGTGGAAGAGATTTAAGTGTGTGTGCAAGGGGTTTCAGTGTGTGTGGAAGGTGTTTCAGTGTGTGCGGAAGGGGTTTCAGTGTGTGGGGTAGGAGGTTTCAGTGTGTGGGGAAGAGGTTTCAGTGTGTGGCGATGGGTTTCAGTGTGAGTGAAAGATGTTTCAGTGTGTGGGGAATGAGGCTTCAGTGAGTGGAGAATGGTTTCAGTGTGTGGGGAAGGGTTTCAGTATGTGGGGAAGGGGCTTCAGTGTGTGTGGAATGGGTTTCAGCGTGTGGGGAAGGGGTTTCAGTGTGTGTGGAAGAGGTTTCAGTGTGTTTGTAAGGGTTTTCAGTGTATGTGGAATGGGTTTCAGCGTGTGGGGAAGGGGTTTCAGCGTGTAGGGAAGGGTTTCTGTGTGTGGGGAAGATGTTTCAGTGTGTGGGGATGGTTTTCAGTGTGTGGGGAAGAGGATTCAGTGTGTGGGGATGGGTTTCAGTTTGTGGGGAATGGGTTTCAGTGTGTGTGGAAGGGGTTTCAGCATGTGGGGAAGGGGTTTCAGCGTGTGGGGAAGAGGTTTCAGTGTGTGGGGAAGAGGTTTCAGTGTGTGGGAAAGAGGTTTCAGTGTGTGGGGAAGGGGTTTCAGTGTGTGGGGAAGTTGTTTCAGTGTGTGGGGAAGAGGTTTCAGAGTGTGGGGAAGGGGTTTCAGTCTGTGGTTTCAGTGTGTGGGGAAGATGTTTCAGTGTGTGGGGAAGGGGTTTCAGTGTGTGGTGAAGGGGACACAGTGTGTGGGGAAGAGGTTTCAGTGTGCGGGGAAGAGGTTTCAGCGTGTGGGGAAGAGGTTTCAGTGTGTGGGGATGGGTATCAGTGTGTGCGGAAGGGGTTTCAGTGCATGTGGAAGAGGTTTCAGTGTGTATGGAAGGGGTTTCAGCGTGTGGGGAAGGGGGTTCAGCGTGTGGGGAAGGGTTTCAGTGTGCGGGGAAGGGTTTTCAGTGTGCGGTGAAAGTGTTTCAGTGTGTATGGAAGGGGTTTCGGTGTGTGGGGAAGGGGTTTCAGTGTGCGGGGAAGGGATTACAGTTTGTGGGGAAGGGTTTCAGTCTGTGGGGAAGAGCTTTCAGTGTGTGGGAAAGAGGTTTCAGATTTTGGGGAAGGGGCTTCAGTGTGTGGGGAAGTGATTTCAGTGTGTGGGGAAGAGGTTTCAGAGTGTGGGGAAGGGGTTTCAGTCTGTGCGGAAGTGGTTTCAGTGTGTGGGGAAGAGGTTTCAGTGTGTGGGGAAGGGGTTTCAGTGTGTGGTGAAGGGGATACAGTGTGTGGGAAAGAGGTTTCAGTGTGCGGGGAAGGGGTTTCAGTGTGCGGGGAAGAGGTTTAAGTGTGTGGGGAAGAGGTTTCAGTGTGTGGGGAAGGGTTTCAGTCTGTGGCGAAGAGGTTTCAGTGTGTGGGAAGCGGTTTCAGTTTGTCGGGAAGGGCTTCAGTGTGTGGCGATGGGTTTCAGTGTGTGGGGATGGGTTTCAGTGTTTGGGGAAGGGGTTTCAGTGTGTGGGGATGGGTTTCAGTGTGTGGGGAAGGGGTTTCAGTGTGTGGGGATGGGTTTCAGTGTGTGGGGAAGGGGTTTGAGTTTGTGGGGAAGAGGTTTCAGTGCGTGGGGATGGGTTTCAGTGTGTGGGGAAGGGGTATCAGTCTGTGGGGAAGGGGTTTCAGTGTGTGGGGAAGAGGTTTCAGAGCGTGGGGAAGGGGTTTCAGTCTGTGCGGAAGTGGATTCAGTGTGTGGGGAAGAGGTTTCAGTGTGTGGGGAAGGGGTTTCAGTGTGCGGGGAAGGGGTTTCAGTGTGGTGGGAAGAGGTTTCAGCGTGTGGGGAAGAGGTTTCAGTGTGTGGGGAAGGGTTTCAGTCTGTGGCGTGGAGGTTTCAGTGTGTGGGAAGAGGTTTCAGTGTGTGGGGAAGGGTTTCTGTGTGTGGGGATGGGTTTCAGTGTGTGGGGATGGGTTTCAGTGTGTGGGGAAGGGGTTTCAGTGTGTGGGGAAGAGGTTGCAGTGTGTGGGGATGTTTTTCAGTGTGTGGGGATGGGTTTCAGTGTGTGGGGAAGGAGTTTCAGTGTGTGGGGAGGAGGTTTCAGTGGGTGGGGAAGAGCTTTCAGTGTGTGTGGAAGGGGTTTCAGTGCGTGGGGAAGGGGTTTCAGTGTGTGGGGAAGCGGTTTCAGTGTGTGGGAAAGAGGTTTCAGTGTGTGGGGAAGGGGTTTCAGTGGGTGGGGAAGAGGTTTCAGTGTGTGGGGAAGAGGTTTCAGAGTGTGGGGAAGGGGTTTCAGTCTGTGGGGAAGTGGTTTCAGTGTGTGGGGAAGAGGTTTCAGTGTGTGGGGAAGGGGTTTCAATGTGTGGTGAAGGGGAAACAGTGTGTGGGAAAGAGGTTTCAGTGTGCGGGGAAGGGGTTTCAGTGTGCGGGGAAGAGGTTTCAGTGTGTGGGGAAGAGGTTTCAGTGTGTGGGGAAGGGTTTCAGTCTGTGGCGAAGAGGTTTCAGTGTGTGGGAAGCGGTTTCAGTTTGTCGGGAAGGGCTTCAGTGTGTGGCGATGGGTTTCAGTGTGTGGGGATGGGTTTCAGTGTTTGGGGAAGGGGTTTCAGTGTGTGGGGATGGGTTTCAGTGTGTGGGGAAGGGGTTTCAGTGTGTGGGGATGGGTTTCAGTGTGTGGGGAAGGGGTTTGAGTTTGTGGGGAAGAGGTTTCAGTGCGTGGGGATGGGTTTCAGTGTGTGGGGAAGGGGTATCAGTCTGTGGGGAAGGGGTTTCAGCGTTTGGATAAGGTATTTCATTGTGTGGGGAAGAGGTTTCAGTGTGTGCTGAAGGGGTTTCAGTGTGTGGGGAAGAGGTTTCAGTTTGTGGGGAAGGGGTTTCAGTGTGTGCGGAAGGGGTATCAGTTTGTGGGGAAGAGGTTTCAGTGTGTGAGGAAGGGGATTCAGTGTGTGGGGAAGGGGTTTCAGTGTGTGTGGAAGAGGTTGCAGTGTGTGGGGAATAGGTTTCAGTGTGTGGGGAAGGGTTTCAGTGTGTAGGGAAGTGTTTCAGTCTGTGGCGAAGAGGTTTCAGTGCGTGGGAAGAGGTTTCAATGTGTGGGGAAGGCTTGCAGTGTGTGGGGTGGGTTTCAGTGTGTGGGGAAGGGGTTTCAGTGTGTGGGGATGGGTTTCAGTGTGTGGGGAAGGGGTTTCAGTGTGTCGGGAAGGGGTTTCCGTATTTGGATAAGGGTTTTCATTGTGTGGGGAAGATGTTTCAGTATGTGGGGAAGGGGTTTCAGTGTGTGGGGAAGAGGTGTCAGTGTATGGAGAAGGGGTTTCAGTGTGTGGGGAAGGGGTATCAGTGTGTGGGGATGGGTTTCAATGTGTGGGGATGGGTTTCAGTGTTTGGGGAAGGGGTTTCAGTGTGTGGGGATGGGTTTCAGTGTGTGGGGAAGGGGTTTCAGTGTGTGGGGATGGGTTTCAGTGTGTGGGGAAGGGGTTTGAGTTTGTGGGGAAGAGGTTTCAGTGCGTGGGGATGGGTTTCAGTGTGTGGGGAAGGGGTATCAGTCTGTGGGGAAGGGGTTTCAGTGTGTGGGGAAGAGGTTTCAGAGCGTGGGGAAGGGGTTTCAGTCTGTGCGGAAGTGGATTCAGTGTGTGGGGAAGAGGTTTCAGTGTGTGGGGAAGGGGTTTCAGTGTGCGGGGAAGGGGTTTCAGTGTGGTGGGAAGAGGTTTCAGCGTGTGGGGAAGAGGTTTCAGTGTGTGGGGAAGGGTTTCAGTCTGTGGCGTGGAGGTTTCAGTGTGTGGGAAGAGGTTTCAGTGTGTGGGGAAGGGTTTCTGTGTGTGGGGATGTGTTTCAGCGTGTGGGGATGGGTTTGAGTGTGTGGGGAAGGGGTTTCAGTGTGTGGGGAAGAGGTTGCAGTGTGTGGGGATGTGTTTCAGTTTGTGGGGAAGGGGTTTCAGTGTGTGGATAAGGGGTTTCAGTGTGTGGGGAAGAAGTTTTAGTGTGTTGGGAAGTGGTTTCTGTCTGTGGGGATGGGTTTCAGTTTTTGGGGAAGAGGTTTCAGTGTGTGGGGAAGGGGTTTCAGTGTGTGGGGAAGATGCTTCAGTCTGTGGGGATGGGTTTCAGTGTGTGGGGAAGAGTTTCAGTGTGTGGGGAAGAGGTTTCAGTGTGTGTGGAAGAGATTTAAGTGTGTGTGCAAGGGGTTTCAGTGTGTGTGGAAGGTGTTTCAGTGTGTGCGGAAGGGGTTTCAGTGTGTGGGGTAGGAGGTTTCAGTGTGTGGGGAAGAGGTTTCAGTGTGTGGCGATGGGTTTCAGTGTGAGTGAAAGATGTTTCAGTGTGTGGGGAATGAGGCTTCAGTGAGTGGAGAATGGTTTCAGTGTGTGGGGAAGGGTTTCAGTATGTGGGGAAGGGGCTTCAGTGTGTGTGGAATGGGTTTCAGCGTGTGGGGAAGGGGTTTCAGTGTGTGTGGAAGAGGTTTCAGTGTGTTTGTAAGGGTTTTCAGTGTATGTGGAATGGGTTTCAGCGTGTGGGGAAGGGGTTTCAGCGTGTAGGGAAGGGTTTCTGTGTGTGGGGAAGATGTTTCAGTGTGTGGGGATGGTTTTCAGTGTGTGGGGAAGAGGTTTCAGTGTGTGGGGATGGGTTTCAGTTTGTGGGGAATGGGTTTCAGTGTGTGTGGAAGGGGTTTCAGCATGTGGGGAAGGGGGTTCAGCGTGTGGGGAAGAGGTTTCAGTGTGTGGGGAAGAGGTTTCAGTGTGTGGGAAAGAGGTTTCAGTGTGTGGGGAAGGGGTTTCAGTGTGTGGGGAAGTTGTTTCAGTGTGTGGGGAAGAGGTTTCAGAGTGTGGGGAAGGGGTTTCAGTCTGTGGTTTCAGTGTGTGGGGAAGATGTTTCAGTGTGTGGGGAAGGGGTTTCAGTGTGTGGTGAAGGGGACACAGTGTGTGGGGAAGAGGTTTCAGTGTGCGGGGAAGGGGTTTCAGTGTGTGGGAAGAGGTTTCAGCGTGTGGGGAAGAGGTTTCAGTGTGTGGGGATGGGTATCAGTGTGTGCGGAAGGGGTTTCAGTGCATGTGGAAGAGGTTTCAGTGTGTATGGAAGGGGTTTCAGCGTGTGGGGAAGGGGGTTCAGTGTGCGGGGAAGGGTTTTCAGTGTGCGGGGAAAGTGTTTCAGTGTGTATGGAAGGGGTTTCGGTGTGTGGGGAAGGGGTTTCAGTGTGCGGGGAAGGGATTACAGTTTGTGGGGAAGGGTTTCAGTCTGTGGGGAAGAGCTTTCAGTGTGTGGGAAAGAGGTTTCAGATTTTGGGGAAGGGGCTTCAGTGTGTGGGGAAGTGGTTTCAGTGTGTGGGGAAGAGGTTTCAGAGTGTGGGGAAGGGGTTTCAGTCTGTGCGGAAGTGGTTTCAGTGTGTGGGGAAGAGGTTTCAGTGTGTGTGGAAGGGGTTTCAGTGTGTGGTGAAGGGGATACAGTGTGTGGGAAAGAGGTTTCAGTGTGCGGGGAAGGGGTTTCAGTGTGCGGGGAAGAGGTTTAAGTGTGTGGGGAAGAGGTTTCAGTGTGTGGGGAAGGGTTTCAGTCTGTGGCGAAGAGGTTTCAGTGTGTGGGAAGCGGTTTCAGTTTGTCGGGAAGGGCTTCAGTGTGTGGCGATGGGTTTCAGTGTGTGGGGATGGGTTTCAGTGTTTGGGGAAGGGGTTTCAGTGTGTGGGGATGGGTTTCAGTGTGTGGGGAAGGGGTTTCAGTGTGTGGGGATGGGTTTCAGTGTGTGGGGAAGGGGTTTGAGTTTGTGGGGAAGAGGTTTCAGTGCGTGGGGATGGGTTTCAGTGTGTGGGGAAGGGGTATCAGTCTGTGGGGAAGGGGTTTCAGTGTGTGGGGAAGAGGTTTCAGAGCGTGGGGAAGGGGTTTCAGTCTGTGCGGAAGTGGATTCAGTGTGTGGGGAAGAGGTTTCAGTGTGTGGGGAAGGGGTTTCAGTGTGCGGGGAAGGGGTTTCAGTGTGGTGGGAAGAGGTTTCAGCGTGTGGGGAAGAGGTTTCAGTGTGTGGGGAAGGGTTTCAGTCTGTGGCGTGGAGGTTTCAGTGTGTGGGAAGAGGTTTCAGTGTGTGGGGAAGGGTTTCTGTGTGTGGGGATGGGTTTCAGTGTGTGGGGATGGGTTTCAGTGTGTGGGGAAGGGGTTTCAGTGTGTGGGGAAGAGGTTGCAGTGTGTGGGGATGTTTTTCAGTGTGTGGGGATGGGTTTCAGTGTGTGGGGAAGGAGTTTCAGTGTGTGGGGAAGAGGTTTCAGTGTGTGGGGAGGAGGTTTCAGTGGGTGGGGAAGAGCTTTCAGTGTGTGTGGAAGGGGTTTCAGTGCGTGGGGAAGGGGTTTCAGTGTGTGGGGAAGTTTTTCAGTGTGTGGGGAAGGGTTTCAGTCTGTGGGGAAGCGGTTTCAGTGTGTGGGAAAGAGGTTTCAGTGTGTGGGGAAGGGGTTTCAGTGGGTGGGGAAGAGGTTTCAGTGTGTGGGGAAGAGGTTTCAGAGTGTGGGGAAGGGGTTTCAGTGTGCGGGGAAGAGGTTTCAGTGTGTGGGGAAGAGGTTTCAGTGTGTGGGGAAGGGTTTTAGTCTGTGGCGAAGAGGTTTCAGTGTGTGGGAAGCGGTTTCAGTTTGTCGGGAAGGGCTTCAGTGTGTGGCGATGGGTTTCAGTGTGTGGGGATGGGTTTCAGTGTTTGGGGAAGGGGTTTCAGTGTGTGGGGATGGGTTTCAGTGTGTGGGGAAGGGGTTTCAGTGTGTGGGGATGGGTTTCAGTGTGTGGGGAAGGGGTTTGAGTTTGTGGGGAAGAGGTTTCAGTGCGTGGGGATGGGTTTCAGTGTGTGGGGAAGGGGTATCAGTCTGTGGGGAAGGGGTTTCAGCGTTTGGATAAGGCATTTCATTGTGTGGGGAAGAGGTTTCAGTGTGTGGGGAAGGGGTTTCAGTGTGTGGGGAAGAGGTTTCAGTTTGTGGGGAAGGGGTTTCAGTGTGTGCGGAAGGGGTATCAGTTTGTGGGGAAGAGGTTTCAGTGTGTGAGGAAGGGGATTCAGTGTGTGGGGAAGGGGTTTCAGTGTGTGTGGAAGAGGTTGCAGTGTGTGGGGAATAGGTTTCAGTGTGTGGGGAAGGGTTTCAGTGTGTAGGGAAGTGTTTCAGTCTGTGGCGAAGAGGTTTCAGTGCGTGGGAAGAGGTTTCAATGTGTGGGGAAGGCTTGCAGTGTGTGGGGTGGGTTTCAGTGTGTGGGGAAGGGGTTTCAGTGTGTGGGGATGGGTTTCAGTGTGTGGGGAAGGGGTTTCAGTGTGTCGGGAAGGGGTTTCCGTATTTGGATAAGGGTTTTCATTGTGTGGGGAAGATGTTTCAGTATGTGGGGAAGGGGTTTCAGTGTGTGGGGAAGAGGTGTCAGTGTATGGAGAAGGGGTTTCAGTGTGTGGGGAAGGGGTATCAGTGTGTGGGGAAGAGGCTTCAGTGCGTGGGGAAGGGGTTTCAGTGTGTGGGGAAGGTGTTTCAGAGTGTGTGGAAGAGGTTGCTGTGTGTGGGGAATAGGTTTCAGTGTGTGGGGAAGGGTTTCAGTGTGTGGGGAAGTGGTTCAGTCTGTGGCGAAGAGGTTTCAGTGCGTGGGAAGAGGTTTCAGTGTGTGGGGAAGGGTTTCAGTGTGTGGGGTGGGTTGCAGTGTGTGGGGAAGGGGTTTTAGTGTGTGGGGATGCGTTTCAGTGTGTGGGGAAGGGGTTTCAGTGTGTGGGGAAGAGGTTTTAGTGTGTGGGGATGGGTTTCAGTGTGTGGGGATGGGGTTTCTGTGTGTGGGGAAGGGGTTTCAGTGTGTGGGGATGAGCTTTCAGTGTGTTGGGACGGGTTTCAGTGTGTGGGGAAGGGGTTTCTGCCTCTGGGAAAAGGTTTCTGTGTGTGGGGATGAGGATTCAGTGTGTGGGGAAGGGGTTTCAGTGCCTGGATAAGGGGTTTCAGTGTGTGGGGAAGAGTTTTCAGTGTGAGGGGAAGAGGTTTTAGTGTGTTGGGAAGTGGTTTCAGTGTGTGTGGAAGAGGTTTCAGTGTGTGGAAGGGGTTTCAGTGTGTGGGGATGGGTTTCTGTGGGTGTGGAAGAAGTTTCAGCGTGTTGGGAAGAGGTTTCAGTGTGTGTGGAAGATGTTTCAGTGCGTGGGAAAGGAGTTTCAGTGTGTGGGGAAGAGGTTTCAGTGTGTGGGGAGGAGGTTTCAGTGTGTGGGGAAGAGGTTTCAGTGTGTGTGGAAGGGGTTTCAGTGCGTGGGGAAGGGGTTTCCGTGTGTGGGGAAGTGTTTCAGTGTGTGGGGAAGGGTTTCAGTCTGTGGGGAAGCGGTTTCAGTGTGTGGGAAAGAGGTTTCAGTGTGTGGGGAAGGGGTTTCAGTGTGTGGGGAAGAGGATTCAGTGTGTGAGGAAGAGGTTTCAGAGTGTGGGGAAGGCGTTTCAGTCTGTGGGGAAGTGGTTTCAGTGTGTGGAGAAGAGGTTTCAGTGTGTGGGGAAGGGGTTTCCATGTGTGGTGAAGGGGATACAGTGTGTGGGAAAGAGGTTTCACTGTGCGGGGAATGGTTTCAGTGTGTGGGGAAGAGGTTTCAGAGTGTGGGGAAGAGGTTACAGTGTGTGGGGAAGGGTTTCAGTCTGTGGCGAAGAGGTTTCATTGTGTGGGAAGCGGTTTCAGTTTGTGGGGAAGGGTTTCAGTGTGTGGGGATGGGTTTCAGTGTGTGGGGATGGGTTTCAGTGTTTGGGGAAGGGGTTTCAGTGTGTGGGGAAGAGATTTCAGTGTGTGGGGAAGAGTTTCAGTGTGTTGTGAAGGGGATTCAGTCTTTGGGGAAGATGTTTCAGTGTGTGGGGAAGATGTTTCAGTGTGTGGGGAAGGGGTTTCAGATTGTGGGGATGGGTTTCAGTGTGTGGGGAAGGTGTTTCAGTGTGTGGGGATGGGTTTCAGTGTGTGGGCAAGGGGTTTCAGTGTGTGGGGAAGATGTTTCAGTGTGTGGGGATGGGTTTCAGTGTGTGGGGATGGGTTTCAGTGTTTGGGGAAGGGGTTTCAGTGTTTGGGGAAGAGGTTTCAGTGTGTGGGGATGGGTTTCACTGTGTGGGGAAGGGGTTTCAGTCTGTGGGGAAGGGGTTTCAGTGTTTGGATAAGGGGTTTCATTGTGTGGGGATGAGGTCTCAGTATGTGGGGAAGGGGTTTCAGTGTGTGGGGAAGAGGTTTCAGTGTGTGGGGAAGGGGTTTCAGTGTGTGGGGAAGGGGTATCAGTGTGTGGGGAAGAGGTTTCAGTGTGTGCGGAAGGGGTTTCAGTGTGTGGGGATGTGGTTTCAGTGTGTGTGGAAGAGGTTGCAGTGTGTGGGGAATAGGTTTCAGTGTGTGGAGTAGTGTTTCAGTGTGTGGGGAAGTGGTCCAGTCTGTGGCGTGGAGGTTTCAGTGTGTGGGAAGAGGTTTCAGTGTGTGGGGAAGGGTTTCTGTGTGTGGGGATGGGTTTCAGTGTGTGGCGATGGGTTTCAGTGTGTGGGGAAGGGGTTTCAGTGTGTGGGGAAGAGGTTGCAGTGTGTGGGGATGTTTTTCAGTGTGTGGGGATGGGTTTCAGTGTGTGGGGAAGGAGTTTCAGTGTGTGGGGAAGAGGTTTCAGTGTGTGGGGAGGAGGTTTCAGTGGGTGGGGAAGAGCTTTCAGTGTGTGTGGAAGGGGTTTCAGTGCGTGGGGAAGGGGTTTCAGTGTGTGGGGAAGTTTTTCAGTGTGTGGGGAAGGGTTTCAGTCTGTGGGGAAGCGGTTTCAGTGTGTGGGAAAGAGGTTTCAGTGTGTGGGGAAGGGGTTTCAGTGGGTGGGGAAGAGGTTTCAGTGTGTGGGGAAGAGGTTTCAGAGTGTGGGGAAGGGGTTTCAGTGTGCGGGGAAGAGGTTTCAGTGTGTGGGGAAGAGGTTTCAGTGTGTGGGGAAGGGTTTTAGTCTGTGGCGAAGAGGTTTCAGTGTGTGGGAAGCGGTTTCAGTTTGTCGGGAAGGGCTTCAGTGTGTGGCGATGGGTTTCAGTGTGTGGGGATGGGTTTCAGTGTTTGGGGAAGGGGTTTTAGTGTGTGGGGATGGGTTTCAGTGTGTGGGGAAGGGGTTTCAGTGTGTGGGGATGGGTTTCAGTGTGTGGGGAAGGGGTTTGAGTTTGTGGGGAAGAGGTTTCAGTGCGTGGGGATGGGTTTCAGTGTGTGGGGAAGGGGTATCAGTCTGTGGGGAAGGGGTTTCAGCGTTTGGATAAGGCATTTCATTGTGTGGGGAAGAGGTTTCAGTGTGTGGGGAAGGGGTTTCAGTGTGTGGGGAAGAGGTTTCAGTTTGTGGGGAAGGGGTTTCAGTGTGTGCGGAAGGGGTATCAGTTTGTGGGAATGAGGTTTCAGTGTGTGAGGAAGGGGATTCAGTGTGTGGGGAAGGGGTTTCAGTGTGTGTGGAAGAGGTTGCAGTGTGTGGGGAATAGGTTTCAGTGTGTGGGGAAGGGTTTCAGTGTGTAGGGAAGTGTTTCAGTCTGTGGCGAAGAGGTTTCAGTGCGTGGGAAGAGGTTTCAATGTGTGGGGAAGGCTTGCAGTGTGTGGGGTGGGTTTCAGTGTGTGGGGAAGGGGTTTCAGTGTGTGGGGATGGGTTTCAGTGTGTGGGGAAGGGGTTTCAGTGTGTCGGGAAGGGGTTTCCGTATTTGGATAAGGGTTTTCATTGTGTGGGGAAGATGTTTCAGTATGTGGGGAAGGGGTTTCAGTGTGTGGGGAAGAGGTGTCAGTGTATGGAGAAGGGGTTTCAGTGTGTGGGGAAGGGGTATCAGTGTGTGGGGAAGAGGGTTCAGTGCTTGGGGAAGGGGTTTCAGTGTGTGGGGAAGGTGTTTCAGAGTGTGTGGAAGAGGTTGCTGTGTGTGGGGAATAGGTTTCAGTGTGTGGGGAAGGGTTTCAGTGTGTGGGGAAGTGGTTCAGTCTGTGGCGAAGAGGTTTCAGTGCGTGGGAAGAGGTTTCAGTGTGTGGGGAAGGGTTTCAGTGTGTGGGGTGGGTTGCAGTGTGTGGGGAAGGGGTTTTAGTGTGTGGGGATGCGTTTCAGTGTGTGGGGAAGGGGTTTCAGTGTGTGGGGAAGAGGTTTTAGTGTGTGGGGATGGGTTTCAGTGTGTGGGGATGGGGTTTCAGTGTGTGGGGAAGGGGTTTCAGTGTGTGGGGATGAACTTTCAGTGTGTTGGGACGGGTTTCAGTGTGTGGGGAAGGGGTTTCTGCCTCTGGGAAAAGGTTTCTGTGTGTGGGGATGAGGATTCAGTGTGTGGGGAAGGGGTTTCAGTGTCTGGATAAGGGGTTTCAGTGTGTGGGGAAGAGTTTTCAGTGTGAGGGGAAGAGGTTTTAGTGTGTTGGGAAGTGGTTTCAGTGTGTGTGGAAGAGGTTTCAGTGTGTGGAAGGGGTTTCAGTGTGTGGGGATGGGTTTCTGTGGGTGTGGAAGAAGTTTCAGCGTGTTGGGAAGAGGTTTCAGTGTGTGTGGAAGATGTTTCAGTGCGTGGGAAAGGAGTTTCAGTGTGTGGGGAAGAGGTTTCAGTGTGTGGGGAGGAGGTTTCAGTGTGTGGGGAAGAGGTTTCAGTGTGTGTGGAAGGGGTTTCAGTGCGTGGGGAAGGGGTTTCCGTGTGTGGGGAAGTGTTTCAGTGTGTGGGGAAGGGTTTCAGTCTGTGGGGAAGCGGTTTCAGTGTGTGGGAAAGAGGTTTCAGTGTGTGGGGAAGGGGTTTCAGTGTGTGGGGAAGAGGATTCAGTGTGTGAGGAAGAGGTTTCAGAGTGTGGGGAAGGCGTTTCAGTCTGTGGGGAAGTGGTTTCAGTGTGTGGAGAAGAGGTTTCAGTGTGTGGGGAAGGGGTTTCCATGTGTGGTGAAGGGGATACAGTGTGTGGGAAAGAGGTTTCACTGTGCGGGGAATGGTTTCAGTGTGTGAGGAAGAGGTTTCAGAGTGTGGGGAAGAGGTTACAGTGTGTGGGGAAGGGTTTCAGTCTGTGGCGAAGAGGTTTCATTGTGTGGGAAGCGGTTTCAGTTTGTGGGGAAGGGTTTCAGTGTGTGGGGATGGGTTTCAGTGTGTGGGGATGGGTTTCAGTGTTTGGGGAAGGGGTTTCAGTGTGTGGGGAAGAGATTTCAGTGTGTGGGGAAGAGTTTCAGTGTGTTGTGAAGGGGATTCAGTCTTTGGGGAAGATGTTTCAGTGTGTGGGGAAGATGTTTCAGTGTGTGGGGAAGGGGCTTCAGATTGTGGGGATGGGTTTCAGTGTGTGGGGAAGGTGTTTCAGTGTGTGGGGATGGGTTTCAGTGTGTGGGCAAGGGGTTTCAGTGTGTGGGGAAGATGTTTCAGTGTGTGGGGATGGGTTTCAGTGTGTGGGGATGGGTTTCAGTGTTTGGGGAAGGGGTTTCAGTGTTTGGGGAAGAGGTTTCAGTGTGTGGGGATGGGTTTCACTGTGTGGGGAAGGGGTTTCAGTCTGTGGGGAAGGGGTTTCAGTGTTTGGATAAGGGGTTTCATTGTGTGGGGAAGAGGTCTCAGTATGTGGGGAAGGGGTTTCAGTGTGTGGGGAAGAGGTTTCAGTGTGTGGGGAAGGGGTTTCAGTGTGTGGGGAAGGGGTATCAGTGTGTGGGGAAGAGGTTTCAGTGTGTGCGGAAGGGGTTTCAGTGTGTGGGGATGTGGTTTCAGTGTGTGTGGAAGAGGTTGCAGTGTGTGGGGAATAGGTTTCAGTGTGTGGAGTAGTGTTTCAGTGTGTGGGGAAGTGGTCCAGTCTGTGGCGAAGAGGTTTCAGTGCGTGGGAAGAGGTTTCAGTGTGTGAGGAAGGGTTTCAGTGTGTGGCGTGGGTTTCAGTGTGTGGGGAAGGGGTTTCAGTGTG
Organism: Heterodontus francisci; assembly: GCF_036365525.1. Taxonomy (NCBI): domain Eukaryota; kingdom Metazoa; phylum Chordata; class Chondrichthyes; order Heterodontiformes; family Heterodontidae; genus Heterodontus; species Heterodontus francisci. Next base: position 9,612,757 of record NW_027140221.1, on the reverse strand, counting down.
TGGGGATGTGTTTCAGTGTGTGGGGAAGGGGTTTCAGTGTGTGGGGAAGGGGTTTCCGTGTTTGGATAAGGGGTTTCATTGTGTGGGGAAGAGGTTTCAGTGTGTGGGGAAGGGGTTTCAGTGTGTGGGGAAGAGGTTTCAGTGTGTGAGGAAGGGGTTTCAGTGTGTGGGGAAGGGGTATCAGTGTGTGGGAAAGAGGCTTCAGTGTGTGGGGAAGGGGTTTCAGTGTGTAGGGAAGGGGTTTCAGTGTGTGTGGAAGAGGTTGCAGTGTGTGGGGAATAGGTTTCAGTGTGTGGGGAAGGGTTTTCAGTGTGTGGGGAAGAGGTTTTAGTGTGTGGGGATGCGTTTCAGCGTGTGGGGATGGAGTTTCAGTGTGTGGGGAAGAGGTTTCAGTGTGTAGGGATGGGTTTCAGTGTGTGGGGTAGGGGTTTCTGCCTCTGGGGAAAAGGTTTCTGTGTGTGGGGAAGAGGATTCAGCGTGTGGGGAAGGGGTTTCAGTGTGTGGATAAGGGGTTTCAGTGTGTGGGGAAGAGTTTTCAGTGTGTGGGGAAGGGATTTCAGCGAGTAGGGAAGGGTTTCTGTGTGTGGGGAAGAGGTTTCAGTGTGTGGGGAAGAGATTTCAGTTTGTGGGGAAGGGATTTCAGCGTGTAGGGAAGGGTTTCTGTTTGTGGCGAAGAGGTTTCAGTTTGTGGGGAAGAGGCTTCAGTGTGTGGGGATGGGTTTCAGTGTGTGGGGAAGGGTTTTCAGTGTGTGGGGAAGGGTTTCAGTGTGTGGGGAAGGGGTTTCAGTGTGTGTGGAAGGGTTTTCAGTGTGTGGGGAAGGGATTTCAGCGTGTAGGGAAGGGTTTCTGTGTGTGGGGAAGAGGTTTCAGTGTGTGGGGAAGAGATTTCAGTTTGCGGGGAAGAGGTTTCAGTGTGTGGGGAAGGGGTTTCAGTGAGTGGGGAAGGGGTTTCAGTGTGTGGGGAAGAGGTTTCAGTCTGTGGCGAAGAGGTTTCAGTGTGTGGGGATGGTTTTCAGTGTGTGGGGAAGGGGTTTCTGCCTCTGGGGAAAAGGTTTCTGTGTGTGGGGAAGAGGACTCAGTGTGTGGGGAAGAGGTTTCAGTGTCTGGATAATTGGTTTCAGTGTGTGGGGAAGAGTTTTCCGTGTGAGGGGAAGAGGTTTTAGTGTGTTGGGAAGTGGTTTCAGTGTGTGTGGAAGATGTTTCAGTGTGTGGAAGGGGTTTCAGTGTGTGGGGTTGGGTTTCAGTGGGTGTGGAAGAAGTTTCAGCGTGTTGGGAAGAGGTTGCAGTTTGTGGGGAAGACGTTTCAGTGTGTGTGGAAGAGGTTTCAGTGCGTGGGTAAGGAGTTTCAGTGTGTGGGGAAGAGGTTTCAGTGTGTGGGGAGGAGGTTTCAGTGTGTGGGGAAGAGTTTTCAGTGTGTGTGGAAGGGGTTTCAGTGCGTGGGGAAGGGGTTTCAGTGTGTGGGGAAGTGTTTCAGTCTGTGGGGAAGCGGTTTCAGTGTGTGGGAAAGAGGTTTCAGTGTGTGGGGAAGGGGTTTCAGTGTGTGGGGAAGAGGTTTCAGTGTGTGAGGAAGAGGGTTCAGAGTGTGGGGAAGGCGTTTCAGTCTGTGGGGAAGTGGTTTCAGTGTGTGGGGAAGAGGCTTCAGTGAGTGGGGAAGGGGTTTCAGTGTGTGGGGAAGGGTTTCAGTCTGTGGGGAAGAGCTTTCAGTGTGTGGGAAAGAGGTTTCAGATTTTGGGGAAGGGGCTTCAGTGTGTGGGGAAGTGGTTTCAGTGTGTGGGGAAGAGGTTTCAGAGTGTGGGGAAGGGGTTTCAGTCTGTGCGGAAGTGGTTTCAGTGTGTGGGGAAGAGGTTTCAGTGTGTGGGGAAGGGGTTTCAGTGTGTGGTGAAGGGGATACAGTGTGTGGGAAAGAGGTTTCAGTGTGCGGGGAAGGGGTTTCAGTGTGCGGGGAAGAGGTTTAAGTGTGTGGGGAAGAGGTTTCAGTGTGTGGGGAAGGGTTTCAGTCTGTGGCGAAGAGGTTTCAGTGTGTGGGAAGCGGTTTCAGTTTGTCGGGAAGGGCTTCAGTGTGTGGCGATGGGTTTCAGTGTGTGGGGATGGGTTTCAGTGTTTGGGGAAGGGGTTTCAGTGTGTGGGGATGGGTTTCAGTGTGTGGGGAAGGGGTTTCAGTGTGTGGGGATGGGTTTCAGTGTTTGGGGAAGGGGTTTGAGTTTGTGGGGAAGAGGTTTCAGTGCGTGGGGATGGGTTTCAGTGTGTGGGGAAGGGGTATCAGTCTGTGGGGAAGGGGTTTCAGTGTGTGGGGAAGAGGTTTCAGAGCGTGGGGAAGGGGTTTCAGTCTGTGCGGAAGTGGATTCAGTGTGTGGGGAAGAGGTTTCAGTGTGTGGGGAAGGGGTTTCAGTGTGCGGGGAAGGGGTTTCAGTGTGGTGGGAAGAGGTTTCAGCGTGTGGGGAAGAGGTTTCAGTGTGTGGGGAAGGGTTTCAGTCTGTGGCGTGGAGGTTTCAGTGTGTGGGAAGAGGTTTCAGTGTGTGGGGAAGGGTTTCTGTGTGTGGGGATGGGTTTCAGTGTGTGGGGATGGGTTTCAGTGTGTGGGGAAGGGGTTTCAGTGTGTGGGGAAGAGGTTGCAGTGTGTGGGGATGTTTTTCAGTGTGTGGGGATGGGTTTCAGTGTGTGGGGAAGGAGTTTCAGTGTGTGGGGAAGAGGTTTCAGTGTGTGGGGAGGAGGTTTCAGTGGGTGGGGAAGAGCTTTCAGTGTGTGTGGAAGGGGTTTCAGTGCGTGGGGAAGGGGTTTCAGTGTGTGGGGAAGTTTTTCAGTGTGTGGGGAAGGGTTTCAGTCTGTGGGGAAGCGGTTTCAGTGTGTGGGAAAGAGGTTTCAGTGTGTGGGGAAGGGGTTTCAGTGGGTGGGGAAGAGGTTTCAGTGTGTGGGGAAGAGGTTTCAGAGTGTGGGGAAGGGGTTTCAGTCTGTGGGGAAGTGGTTTCAGTGTGTGGGGAAGAGGTTTCAGTGTGCGGGGAAGAGGTTTCAGTGTGTGGGGAAGAGGTTTCAGTGTGTGGGGAAGGGTTTCAGTCTGTGGCGAAGAGGTTTCAGTGTGTGGGAAGCGGTTTCAGTTTGTCGGGAAGGGCTTCAGTGTGTGGCGATGGGTTTCAGTGTGTGGGGATGGGTTTCAGTGTTTGGGGAAGGGGTTTCAGTGTGTGGGGATGGGTTTCAGTGTGTGGGGAAGGGGTTTCAGTGTGTGGGGATGGGTTTCAGTGTGTGGGGAAGGGGATTGAGTTTGTGGGGAAGAGGTTTCAGTGCGTGGGGATGGGTTTCAGTGTGTGGGGAAGGGATATCAGTCTGTGGGGAAGGGGTTTCAGCGTTTGGATAAGGTATTTCATTGTGTGGGGAAGAGGTTTCAGTGTGTGGGGAAGGGGTTTCAGTGTGTGGGGAAGAGGTTTCAGTTTGTGGGGAAGGGGTTTCAGTGTGTGCGGAAGGGGTATCAGTTTGTGGGGAAGAGGTTTCAGTGTGTGAGGAAGGGGATTCAGTGTGTGGGGAAGGGTTTCAGTGTGTGTGGAAGAGGTTGCAGTGTGTGGGGAATAGGTTTCAGTGTGTGGGGAAGGGTTTCAGTGTGTAGGGAAGTGTTTCAGTCTGTGGCGAAGAGGTTTCAGTGCGTGGGAAGAGGTTTCAATGTGTGGGGAAGGCTTTCAGTGTGTGGGGTGGGTTTCAGTGTGTGGGGAAGGGGTTTCAGTGTGTGGGGATGGGTTTCAGTGTGTGGGGAAGGGGTTTCAGTGTGTCGGGAAGGGGTTTCCGTATTTGGATAAGGGTTTTCATTGTGTGGGGAAGATGTTTCAGTATGTGGGGAAGGGGTTTCAGTGTGTGGGGAAGAGGTGTCAGTGTATGGAGAAGGGGTTTCAGTGTGTGGGGAAGGGGTATCAGTGTGTGGGGAAGAGGCTTCAGTGCGTGGGGAAGGGGTTTCAGTGTGTGGGGAAGGGGTTTCAGAGTGTGTGGAAGAGGTTGCTGTGTGTGGGGAATAGGTTTCAGTGTGTGGGGAAGGGTTTCAGTGTGTGGGGAAGTGGTTCAGTCTGTGGCGAAGAGGTTTCAGTGCGTGGGAAGAGGTTTCAGTGTGTGGGGAAGGGTTTCAGTGTGTGGGGTGGGTTGCAGTGTGTGGGGAAGGGGTTTTAGTGTGTGGGGATGCGTTTCAGTGTGTGGGGAAGGGGTTTCAGTGTGTGGGGAAGAGGTTTTAGTGTGTGGGGATGGGTTTCAGTGTGTGGGGATGGGGTTTCAGTGTGTGGGGAAGGGGTTTCAGTGTGTGGGGATGAGCTTTCAGTGTGTGGGGACGGGTTTCAGTGTGTGGGGAAGGGGTTTCTGCCTCTGGGAAAAGGTTTCTGTGTGTGGGGATGAGGATTCAGTGTGTGGGGAAGGGGTTTCAGTGTCTGGATAAGGGGTTTCAGTGTGTGGGGAAGAGTTTTCAGTGTGAGGGGAAGAGGTTTTAGTGTGTTGGGAGGTGGTTTCAGTGTGTGTGGAAGAGGTTTCAGTGTGTGGAAGGGGTTTCAGTGTGTGGGGATGGGTTTCTGTGGGTGTGGAAGAAGTTTCAGCGTGTTGGGAAGAGGTTTCAGTGTGTGGGGAAGAGGTTTCAGTGTGTGGGGAGGAGGTTTCAGTGTGTGGGGAAGAGGTTTCAGTGTGTGTGGAAGGGGTTTCAGTGCGTGGGGAAGGGGTTTCCGTGTGTGGGGAAGTGTTTCAGTGTGTGGGGAAGGGTTTCAGTCTGTGGGGAAGCGGTTTCAGTGTGTGGGAAAGAGATTTCAGTGTGTGGGGAAGGGGTTTCAGTGTGTGGGGAAGAGGATTCAGTGTGTGAGGAAGAGGTTTCAGAGTGTGGGGAAGGCGTTTCAGTCTGTGGGGAAGTGGTTTCAGTGTGTGGAGAAGAGGTTTCAGTGTGTGGGGAAGGGGTTTCCATGTGTGGTGAAGGGGATACAGTGTGTGGGAAAGAGGTTTCACTGTGCGGGGAGTGGTTTCAGTGTGTGGGGAAGAGGTTTCAGAGTGTGGGGAAGATGTTACAGTGTGTGGGGAAGGGTTTCAGTCTGTGGCGAAGAGGTTTCATTGTGTGGGAAGCGGTTTCAGTTTGTGGGGAAGGGTTTCAGTGTGTGGGGATGGGTTTCAGTGTGTGGGGATGGGTTTCAGTGTTTGGGGAAGGGGTTTCAGTGTGTGGGGAAGAGATTTCAGTGTGTGGGGAAGAGTTTCAGTGTGTTGTGAAGGGGATTCAGTCTTTGGGGAAGATGTTTCAGTGTGTGGGGAAGATGTTTCAGTGTGTGGGGAAGGGGTTTCAGATTGTGGGGATGGGTTTCAGTGTGTGGGGAAGGTGTTTCAGTGTGTGGGGATGGGTTTCAGTTTGTGGGCAAGGGGTTTCAGTGTGTGGGGAAGATGTTTCAGTGTGTGGGGATGGGTTTCAGTGTGTGGGGATGGCTTTCAGTGTTTGGGGAAGGGGTTTCAGTGTTTGGGGAAGAGGTTTCAGTGTGTGGGGATGGGTTTCACTGTGTGGGGAAGGGGTTTCAGTCTGTGGGGAAGGGGTTTCAGTGTTTGGATAAGGGGTTTCATTGTGTGGGGAAGAGGTCTCAGTATGTGGGGAAGGGGTTTCAGTGTGTGGGGAAGAGGTTTCAGTGTGTGGGGAAGGGGTTTCAGTGTGTGGGGAAGGGGTATCAGTGTGTGGGGAAGAGGTTTCAGTGTGTGCGGAAGGGGTTTCAGTGTGTGGGGATGTGGTTTCAGTGTGTGTGGAAGAGGTTGCAGTGTGTGGGGAATAGGTTTCAGTGTGTGGAGTAGTGTTTCAGTGTGTGGGGAAGTGGTCCAGTCTGTGGCGAAGAGGTTTCAGTGCGTGGGAAGAGGTTTCAGTGTGTGAGGAAGGGTTTCAGTGTGTGGCGTGGGTTTCAGTGTGTGGGGAAGGGGTTTCAGTGTGTGGGGATGTGTTTCAGTGTGTGGGGAAGGGGTTTCAGTGTGTGGGGAAGGGGTTTCCGTGTTTGGATAAGGGGTTTCATTGTGTGGGGAAGAGGTTTCAGTGTGTGGGGAAGGGGTTTCAGTGTGTGGGGAAGAGGTTTCAGTGTGTGAGGAAGGGGTTTCAGTGTGTGGGGAAGGGGTATCAGTGTGTGGGAAAGAGGCTTCAGTGTGTGGGGAAGGGGTTTCAGTGTGTAGGGAAGGGGTTTCAGTGTGTGTGGAAGAGGTTGCAGTGTGTGGGGAATAGGTTTCAGTGTGTGGGGAAGGGTTTTCAGTGTGTGGGGAAGAGGTTTTAGTGTGTGGGGATGGGTTTCAGCGTGTGGGGATGGAGTTTCAGTGTGTGGGGAAGAGGTTTCAGTGTGTAGGGATGGGTTTCAGTGTGTGGGGTAGGGGTTTCTGCCTCTGGGGAAAAGGTTTCTGTGTGTGGGGAAGAGGATTCAGCGTGTGGGGAAGGGGTTTCAGTGTGTGGATAAGGGGTTTCAGTGTGTGGGGAAGAGTTTTCAGTGTGTGGGGAAGGGATTTCAGCGAGTAGGGAAGGGTTTCTGTGTGTGGGGAAGAGGTTTCAGTGTGTGGGGAAGAGATTTCAGTTTGTGGGGAAGGGATTTCAGCGTGTAGGGAAGGGTTTCTGTTTGTGGCGAAGAGGTTTCAGTTTGTGGGGAAGAGGCTTCAGTGTGTGGGGATGGGTTTCAGTGTGTGGGGAAGGGTTTTCAGTGTGTGGGGAAGGGTTTCGGTGTGTGGGGAAGGGGTTTCAGTGTGTGTGGAAGGGTTTTCAGTGTGTGGGGAAGGGATTTCAGCGTGTAGGGAAGGGTTTCTGTGTGTGGGGAAGAGGTTTCAGTGTGTGGGGAAGAGATTTCAGTTTGCGGGGAAGAGGTTTCAGTGTGTGGGGAAGGGGTTTCAGTGAGTGGGGAAGAGGTTTCAGTGTGTGGGGAAGAGGTTTCAGTCTGTGGCGAAGAGGTTTCAGTGTGTGGGGATGGTTTTCAGTGTGTGGGGAAGGGGTTTCTGCCTCTGGGGAAAAGGTTTCTGTGTGTGGGGAAGAGGACTCAGTGTGCAGGGAAGAGGTTTCAGTGTCTGGATAATTGGTTTCAGTGTGTGGGGAAGAGTTTTCCGTGTGAGGGGAAGAGGTTTTAGTGTGTTGGGAAGTGGTTTCAGTGTGTGTGGAAGATGTTTCAGTGTGTGGAAGGGGTTTCAGTGTGTGGGGTTGGGTTTCAGTGGGTGTGGAAGAAGTGTCAGCGTGTTGGGAAGAGGTTGCAGTTTGTGGGGAAGACGTTTCAGTGTGTGTGGAAGAGGTTTCAGTGCGTGGGTAAGGAGTTTCAGTGTGTGGGGAAGAGGTTTCAGTGTGTGGGGAGGAGGTTTCAGTGTGTGGGGAAGAGTTTTCAGTGTGTGTGGAAGGGGTTTCAGTGCGTGGGGAAGGGGTTTCAGTGTGTGGGGAAGTGTTTCAGTCTGTGGGGAAGCGGTTTCAGTGTGTGGGAAAGAGGTTTCAGTGTGTGGGGAAGGGGTTTCAGTGTGTGGGGAAGAGGTTTCAGTGTGTGAGGAAGAGGGTTCAGAGTGTGGGGAAGGCGTTTCAGTCTGTGGGGAAGTGGTTTCAGTGTGTGGGGAAGAGGCTTCAGTGAGTGGGGAAGGGGTTTCAGTGTGTGGGGAAGTGTTTCAGTCTGTGGGGAAGCGGTTTCAGTGTGTGGGAAAGAGGTTTCAGTGTGTCGGGAAGGGGTTTCAGTGTGTGGGGAAGAGGTTTCAGTGTGTGAGGAAGAGGTTTCAGAGTGTGGGGAAGGCGTTTCAGTCTGTGGGGAAGTGGTTTCAGTGTGTGGGAAGAGGTTTCAGTGTGTGGGGAAGGGTTTCAGTGTGTGGGGTGGGTTGCAGTGTGTGGGGAAGGGGTTTTAGTGTGTGGGGATGCGTTTCAGTGTGTGGGGAAGGGGTTTCAGTGTGTGGGGAAGAGGTTTTAGTGTGTGGGGATGGGTTTCAGTGTGTGGGGATGGGGTTTCAGTGTGTGGGGAAGGGGTTTCAGTGTGTGGGGATGAGCTTTCAGTGTGTGGGGACGGGTTTCAGTGTGTGGGGAAGGGGTTTCTGCCTCTGGGAAAAGGTTTCTGTGTGTGGGGATGAGGATTCAGTGTGTGGGGAAGGGGTTTCAGTGTCTGGATAAGGGGTTTCAGTGTGTGGGGAAGAGTTTTCAGTGTGAGGGGAAGAGGTTTTAGTGTGTTGGGAAGTGGTTTCAGTGTGTGTGGAAGAGGTTTCAGTGTGTGGAAGGGGTTTCAGTGTGTGGGGATGGGTTTCTGTGGGTGTGGAAGAAGTTTCAGCGTGTTGGGAAGAGGTTTCAGTGTGTGGGGAAGAGGTTTCAGTGTGTGGGGAGGAGGTTTCAGTGTGTGGGGAAGAGGTTTCAGTGTGTGTGGAAGGGGTTTCAGTGCGTGGGGAAGGGGTTTCCGTGTGTGGGGAAGTGTTTCAGTGTGTGGGGAAGGGTTTCAGTCTGTGGGGAAGCGGTTTCAGTGTGTGGGAAAGAGGTTTCAGTGTGTGGGGAAGGGGTTTCAGTGTGTGGGGAAGAGGATTCAGTGTGTGAGGAAGAGGTTTCAGAGTGTGGGGAAGGCGTTTCAGTCTGTGGGGAAGTGGTTTCAGTGTGTGGAGAAGAGGTTTCAGTGTGTGGGGAAGGGGTTTCCATGTGTGGTGAAGGGGATACAGTGTGTGGGAAAGAGGTTTCACTGTGCGGGGAGTGGTTTCAGTGTGTGGGGAAGAGGTTTCAGAGTGTGGGGAAGAGGTTACAGTGTGTGGGGAAGGGTTTCAGTCTGTGGCGAAGAGGTTTCATTGTGTGGGAAGCGGTTTCAGTTTGTGGGGAAGGGTTTCAGTGTGTGGGGATGGGTTTCAGTGTGTGGGGATGGGTTTCAGTGTTTGGGGAAGGGGTTTCAGTGTGTGGGGAAGAGATTTCAGTGTGTGGGGAAGAGTTTCAGTGTGTTGTGAAGGGGATTCAGTCTTTGGGGAAGATGTTTCAGTGTGTGGGGAAGATGTTTCAGTGTGTGGGGAAGGGGTTTCAGATGTGGGGATGGGTTTCAGTGTGTGGGGAAGGTGTTTCAGTGTGTGGGGATGGGTTTCAGTTTGTGGGCAAGGGGTTTCAGTGTGTGGGGAAGATGTTTCAGTGTGTGGGGATGGGTTTCAGTGTGTGGGGATGGCTTTCAGTGTTTGGGGAAGGGGTTTCAGTGTTTGGGGAAGAGGTTTCAGTGTGTGGGGATGGGTTTCACTGTGTGGGGAAGGGGTTTCAGTCTGTGGGGAAGGGGTTTCAGTGTTTGGATAAGGGGTTTCATTGTGTGGGGAAGAGGTCTCAGTATGTGGGGAAGGGGTTTCAGTGTGTGGGGAAGAGGTTTCAGTGTGTGGGGAAGGGGTTTCAGTGTGTGGGGAAGGGGTATCAGTGTGTGGGGAAGAGGTTTCAGTGTGTGCGGAAGGGGTTTCAGTGTGTGGGGATGTGGTTTCAGTGTGTGTGGAAGAGGTTGCAGTGTGTGGGGAATAGGTTTCAGTGTGTGGAGTAGTGTTTCAGTGTGTGGGGAAGTGGTCCAGTCTGTGGCGAAGAGGTTTCAGTGCGTGGGAAGAGGTTTCAGTGTGTGAGGAAGGGTTTCAGTGTGTGGCGTGGGTTTCAGTGTGTGGGGAAGGGGTTTCAGTGTGTGGGGATGTGTTTCAGTGTGTGGGGAAGGGGTTTCAGTGTGTGGGGAAGGGGTTTCCGTGTTTGGATAAGGGGTTTCATTGTGTGGGGAAGAGGTTTCAGTGTGTGGGGAAGGGGTTTCAGTGTGTGGGGAAGAGGTTTCAGTGTGTGAGGAAGGGGTTTCAGTGTGTGGGGAAGGGGTATCAGTGTGTGGGAAAGAGGCTTCAGTGTGTGGGGAAGGGGTTTCAGTGTGTAGGGAAGGGGTTTCAGTGTGTGTGGAAGAGGTTGCAGTGTGTGGGGAATAGGTTTCAGTGTGTGGGGAAGGGTTTTCAGTGTGTGGGGAAGAGGTTTTAGTGTGTGGGGATGGGTTTCAGCGTGTGGGGATGGAGTTTCAGTGTGTGGGGAAGAGGTTTCAGTGTGTAGGGATGGGTTTCAGTGTGTGGGGTAGGGGTTTCTGCCTCTGGGGAAAAGGTTTCTGTGTGTATGGAAGAGGATTCAGCGTGTGGGGAAGGGGTTTCAGTGTGTGGATAAGGGGTTTCAGTGTGTGGGGAAGAGTTTTCAGTGTGTGGGGAAGGGATTTCAGCGAGTAGGGAAGGGTTTCTGTGTGTGGGGAAGAGGTTTCAGTGTGTGGGGAAGAGATTTCAGTTTGTGGGGAAGGGATTTCAGCGTGTAGGGAAGGGTTTCTGTTTGTGGCGAAGAGGTTTCAGTTTGTGGGGAAGAGGCTTCAGTGTGTGGGGATGGGTTTCAGTGTGTGGGGAAGGGTTTTCAGTGTGTGGGGAAGGGTTTCGGTGTGTGGGGAAGGGGTTTCAGTGTGTGTGGAAGGGTTTTCAGTCGGTGGGGAAGGGATTTCAGCGTGTAGGGAAGGGTTTCTGTGTGTGGGGAAGAGGTTTCAGTGTGTGGGGAAGAGATTTCAGTTTGCGGGGAAGAGGTTTCAGTGTGTGGGGAAGGGGTTTCAGTGAGTGGGGAAGAGGTTTCAGTGTGTGGGGAAGAGGTTTCAGTCTGTGGCGAAGAGGTTTCAGTGTGTGGGGATGGTTTTCAGTGTGTGGGGAAGGGGTTTCTGCCTCTGGGGAAAAGGTTTCTGTGTGTGGGGAAGAGGACTCAGTGTGCGGGGAAGAGGTTTCAGTGTCTGGATAATTGGTTTCAGTGTGTGGGGAAGAGTTTTCCGTGTGAGGGGAAGAGGTTTTAGTGTGTTGGGAAGTGGTTTCAGTGTGTGTGGAAGATGTTTCAGTGTGTGGAAGGGGTTTCAGTGTGTGGGGTTGGGTTTCAGTGGGTGTGGAAGAAGTGTCAGCGTGTTGGGAAGAGGTTGCAGTTTGTGGGGAAGACGTTTCAGTGTGTGTGGAAGAGGTTTCAGTGCGTGGGTAAGGAGTTTCAGTGTGTGGGGAAGAGGTTTCAGTGTGTGGGGAGGAGGTTTCAGTGTGTGGGGAAGAGTTTTCAGTGTGTGTGGAAGGGGTTTCAGTGCGTGGGGAAGGGGTTTCAGTGTGTGGGGAAGTGTTTCAGTCTGTGGGGAAGCGGTTTCAGTGTGTGGGAAAGAGGTTTCAGTGTGTGGGGAAGGGGTTTCAGTGTGTGGGGAAGAGGTTTCAGTGTGTGAGGAAGAGGGTTCAGAGTGTGGGGAAGGCGTTTCAGTCTGTGGGGAAGTGGTTTCAGTGTGTGGGGAAGAGGCTTCAGTGAGTGGGGAAGGGGTTTCAGTGTGTGGGGAAGTGTTTCAGTCTGTGGGGAAGCGGTTTCAGTGTGTGGGAAAGAGGTTTCAGTGTGTCGGGAAGGGGTTTCAGTGTGTGGGGAAGAGGTTTCAGTGTGTGAGGAAGAGGTTTCAGAGTGTGGGGAAGGCGTTTCAGTCTGTGGGGAAGTGGTTTCAGTGTGTGGGGAAGAGGTTTCAGTGTGTGGGGAAGGGGTTTCAATGTGTGGTGAAGGGGATACAGTGTGTGGGAAAGAGGTTTCAGTGTGCGGGGAAGGGGTTTCAGTGTGTGGGAAAGAGGTTTCAGAGTGTGGGGAAGAGGTTTCAGTGTGTGGGGAAGGGTTTCAGTCTGTGGCGAAGAGGTTTCAGTGTGTGGGAAGCGGTTTCAGTTTGTGGGGAAGGGTTTCAGTGTGTGGGGATGAGTTTCAGTGTGTGGGGATGGGTTTCAGTGTTTGGGGAAGGGGTTTCAGTGTGTGGGGAAGAGGTTTCAGTGTGTGGGGAAGAGTTTCAGTGTGTTGTGAAGGGGATTCAGTCTTTGCGGAAGAGGTTTCAGTGTGTGGGGAAGATGTTTCAGTGTGTGGTGAAGGGGTTTCAGATTGTGGGGATGGGTTTCAGTGTGTGGGGAAGGAGTTTCAGTGTGTGGGGATGGGTTTCAGTGTGTGGGCAAGGGGTTTCAGTGTGTGGGGAAGAGGTTTCAGTGTGTGGGGATGGGTTTCAGTGTGTGGGGATGGCTTTCAGTGTTTGGGGAAGGGGTTTCAGTGTGTGGGGAAGAGGTTTCAGTGTGTGGGGATGGGTTTCAGTGTGTGGGGAAGGGGTTTCAGTCTCTGGGGAAGGGGTTTCACTGTTTGGATAAGGGGTTTCATTGTGTGGGGAAGAGGTTTCAGTGTGTGGGGATGGGTTTCAGTGTGTGGGGAAGGGGTTTCAGTGTGTGGGGAAGAGGTTTCAGTGTGTGGGGAAGGGGTTTCAGTGTGTGGGGAAGGGGTATCAGTGTTTGAGGAAGAGGTTTCAGTGTGTGGGGAAGGGGTTTCAGTGTGTGGGGAAGGGGTTTCAGTGTGTGTGGAAGAGGTTGCAGTGTGTGGGGAATAGGTTTCAGTGTGTGGAGAAGGGTTTCAGTGTGTGGGGAAGTGGTCCAGTCTGTGGCGAAGAGGTTTCAGTGCGTGGGAAGAGGTTTCAGTGTGTGGGGAAGGGTTTCAGTGTGTGGCGTGGGTTTCAGTGTGTGGGGAAGGGGTTTCAGTGTGTGGGGATGTGTTTCAGTGTGTGGGGAAGGGGTTTCAGTGTGTGGGGAAGGGGTTTCCGTGTTTGGATAAGGGTTTCATTGTGTGGGGAAGAGGTTTCAGTGTGTGGGGAAGGGGTTTCAGTGTGTGGGGAAGAGGTTTCAGTGTGTGAGGAAGGGGTTTCAGTGTGTGGGGAAGGGGTATCAGTGTGTGGGGAAGAGGCTTCAGTGTGTGGGGAAGGGGTTACAGTGTGTAGGGAAGGGGTTTCAGTGTGTGTGGAAGATGTTGCAGTGTGTGGGGAATAGGTTTCAGTGTGTGGGGAAGGGTTTCAGTGTGTGGGGAAGTGGTTCAGTCTGTGGCGAATAGGTTTCAGTGCGTGGGAAGAGGTTTCAGTGTGTGGGTAAGCGTTTCAGTGTGTGGTGTGGGTTTCAGTATGTGGGGAAGGGGTTTCAGTGTGTGGGGATGGGTTTCAGTGTGTGGGGAAGGGGTTTCAGTGTGTGGGGAAGAGGTTTATGTGTGTGGTGATGGGTTTCAGTGTGTGGGGATGGGGTTTCAGTGTGTGGGGAAGGGGTTTCAGTGTGTGGGGATGAGGTTTCAGTGTGTGGGGATGGGTTTCAGTGTGTGGGGTAGGGGTTTCTGCCTCTGGGGAAAAGGTTTCTGTGTGTGGGGAAGCGGATTCAGCGTGTGGGGAAGGGGTTTCAGTGTGTGGATAAGGGGTTTCAGTGTGTGGGGAAGAGTTTTCAGTGTGTGGGGAAGAGGTTTCAGTTTGTGGGGAAGAGGCTTCAGTGTGTGGGGATGGGTTTCGGTGTGAGTGAAAGATGTTTCAGTGTGTGGGGAAGTGGTTTCAGTGCGTGGAGAGGTGTTTCAGTGTGTGTGGAAGGGTTTCAGTATTTGGGGAAGGAGCTTCAGTGTGTGTGGAAGGGATTTCAGCGTGTGGGGAAGGGGTTTCCGTGTGTGTGGAAGAGGTTTCAGTGTGTGTGGAAGGGTTTTCAGTGTGTGTGGAAGGGGTTTCAGTTTGTGGGGAAGAGGATTCAGTGTGTGGAGAAGGGGTTCAGTGTGTGGGGAAGGGTTTCAGTATGTGGGGAAGGGGCTTCAGAGTGTGGGGAAGGGGTTTCAGCGTGTGGGCAAGGGGTTTCAGTGTGTGTGGAAGAGGTTTCAGTGTGTGTGGAAGGGTATTCAGTGTGTGGGGAAGGGGTTTCAGCGTGCAGGGAAGGGTTTCTGTGTGTGGGGAAGAGGTTTCAGTGTGTGGGGAAGAGGTTTCCGTTTGCGGGGAAGAGGTTTCAGTGTGTGCGGAAGGGGTTTCAGTGTGTGGGGAAGGGGTTTCAGTGTGTGTGGAAGAGGTTTCAGTGTGTGGGGAAGGGGTTTCATTGTGTAGGGAAGGGGTTTCAGTGTGTGTGGAAGAGGTTGCAGTGTGTGGGGAATAGGTTTCAGTGTGTGGGGAAGGGTTTCAGTGTGTGGGGAAGTGGTTCAGTCTGTGGCGAAGAGGTTTCAGTGCGTGGGAAGTGGTTTCAGTGTGTGGGGAAGGGTTTCAGTGTGTGGTGTGGCTTTCAGTATGTGGGGAAGGGGTTTCAGTGTGTGGGGATGGGTTTCAGTGTGTGGCTAAGGGGTTTCAGTGTGTGGGGAAGAGGTTTTAGTGTGTGGGGATGCGTTTCAGTGTGTGGGGATGGGGTTTCAGTGTGTGGGGAAGGGGTTTCAGTGTGTGGGGATGAGGTATCAGTGTGTGGGGATGGGTTTCAGTGTGTGGGGTAGGGGTTTCTGCCTCTGGGGAAAAGTTTTCTGTGTGTGGGGAAGAGGATTCAGCGTGTGGGGAAGGGGTTTCAGTGTGTGGATAAGGGGTTTCAGTGTGTGGGGAAGGGGTTTCAGCGTGTGGGCAAGGGGTTTCAGTGTGTGTGCAAGAGGTTTCAGTGTGTGTGGAAGGCTTTTCAGTGTGTGGGGAAGGGGTTTCAGCGTGTAGGGAAGGGTTTCTGTGTGTGGGGAAGAGGTTTCAGTGTGTGGGGAAGAGGTTTCAGTTTGCGGGGAAGAGGTTTCAGAGTGTGGGGAAGGGGTTTCAGTGTGTGGGGAAGAGGTTTCAGTCTGTGGGGAAGAGGTTTCAGTCTGTGGCGAAGAGGTTTCAGTGTGTGGCAAGGTTTTCAGTGTGTGGGGATGGGTTTCAGTGTGTGGGGATGGGTTTTCACTGTGTGGGGATGGGTTTCAGTGTTTGGGGAATGGGTTTCAGTGCGTGGGGAAGAGGTTTCAGTGTGTGGGGATGGATTTCAGTGTGTGGGGAAGAGTTTTCAGTGTGTGGGGAAGGGGTTTCAGTGTGTGGGGAAGGGGGTTCAGTGTGTGGGGATGAGGTTTCAGTGTATGGGGATGGGTTTCAGTGTGTGGGGAAGGGGTTTGAGTCTGTGGCGAAGAGGTTTCAGTGTGTGGGGAAGAGGTTTCAGTGTGTGGGGAAGGGTTTTCAGTGTGTAGATAAGGGGTTTCAGTGTGTGGGGAAGAGGTTTCAGTGTGTGTGGAAGAGGTTTCAATGTGTGGGAAAGTGGTTTCAGTCATTGGGGAAGGGGTTTCAGTGTGTTGGGAAGGGGTTTCAGTGTATGGGGAAGGGGTTTCTGTGTGTGGGGAAGGGGTTTCAGTGTGTGGGGAAGAGGTTTCAGTGTGTGGAGATGGGTTTCAGTGTGTGGGGAAGGGATTCAGTGTGTGGGGAAGAGCTTTCAGTGTGTGCGGAAGGGATTTCAGTGTGTGTGGAAGAGGTTTAAGTGTATTTTGAAGGGGTTTCAGTGTGTGTGGGAGGGGTTTCAGTGTGTGGGGAAGAGGTTTCAGTGTGTGGGGAAGAGTTTTCAGTGTGTGGGGAAGAGGTTTCAGTGTGTGTGGAAGGCTTTTCAGTGTGTGGGGAAGGGGTTTCAGCGTGTGGGCAAGGGGTTTCAGTGTGTGTGCAAGAGGTTTCAGTGTGTGTCGAAGGCTTTTCAGTGTGTGGGGAAGGGGTTTCAGCGTGTAGGGAAGGGTTTTTGTGTGTGGGGAAGAGGTTTCAGTGTGTGGGGAAGAGGTTTCAGTTTGCGGGGAAGAGGTTTCAGAGTGTGGGGAAGGGGTTTCAGAGTGTGGGGAAGAGGTTTCAGTGTGTGGGGAAGAGGTTTCAGTGTGTGGTGAAGGGGTTTCAGATTGTGGGGATGGGTTTCAGTGTGTGGGGAAGGAGTTTCAGTGTGTGGGGATGGGTTTCAGTGTGTGGGCAAGGGGTTTCAGTGTGTGGGGAAGAGGTTTCAGTGTGTGGGGATGGGTTTCAGTGTGTGGGGATGGCTTTCAGTGTTTGGGGAAGGGGTTTCAGTGTGTGGGGAAGGGGTTTCAGTGTGTGGGGATGGGTTTCAGTGTGTGGGGAAGGGGTTTCAGTCTCTGGGGAAGGGGTTTCACTGTTTGGATAAGGGGTTTCATTGTGTGGGGAAGAGGTTTCAGTGTGTGGGGATGGGTTTCAGTGTGTGGGGAAGGGGTTTCAGTGTGTGGGGAAGAGGTTTCAGTGTGTGGGGAAGGGGTTTCAGTGTGTGGGGAAGGGGTATCAGTGTTTGAGGAAGAGGTTTCAGTGTGTGGGGAAGGGGTTTCAGTGTGTGGGGAAGGGGTTTCAGTGTGTGTGGAAGAGGTTGCAGTGTGTGGGGAATAGGTTTCAGTGTGTGGAGAAGGGTTTCAGTGTGTGGGGAAGTGGTCCAGTCTGTGGCGAAGAGGTTTCAGTGCGTGGGAAGAGGTTTCAGTGTGTGGGGAAGGGTTTCAGTGTGTGGCGTGGGTTTCAGTGTGTGGGGAAGGGGTTTCAGTGTGTGGGGATGTGTTTCAGTGTGTGGGGAAGGGGTTTCAGTGTGTGGGGAAGGGGTTTCCGTGTTTGGATAAGGGTTTCATTGTGTGGGGAAGAGGTTTCAGTGTGTGGGGAAGGGGTTTCAGTGTGTGGGGAAGAGGTTTCAGTGTGTGAGGAAGGGGTTTCAGTGTGTGGGGAAGGGGTATCAGTGTGTGGGGAAGAGGCTTCAGTGTGTGGGGAAGGGGTTACAGTGTGTAGGGAAGGGGTTTCAGTGTGTGTGGAAGATGTTGCAGTGTGTGGGGAATAGGTTTCAGTGTGTGGGGAAGGGTTTCAGTGTGTGGGAAGTGGTTCAGTCTGTGGCGAATATGTTTCAGTGCGTGGGAAGAGGTTTCAGTGTGTGGGTAAGCGTTTCAGTGTGTGGTGTGGGTTTCAGTATGTGGGGAAGGGGTTTCAGTGTGTGGGGATGGGTTTCAGTGTGTGGGGAAGGGGTTTCAGTGTGTGGGGAAGAGGTTTATGTGTGTGGTGATGGGTTTCAGTGTGTGGGGATGGGGTTTCAGTGTGTGGGGAAGGGGTTTCAGTGTGTGGGGATGAGGTTTCAGTGTGTGGGGATGGGTTTCAGTGTGTGGGGTAGGGGTTTCTGCCTCTGGGGAAAAGGTTTCTGTGTGTGGGGAAGCGGATTCAGCGTGTGGGGAAGGGGTTTCAGTGTGTGGATAAGGGGTTTCAGTGTGTGGGGAAGAGTTTTCAGTGTGTGGGGAAGAGGTTTCAGTTTGTGGGAAAGAGGCTTCAGTGTGTGGGGATGGGTTTCGGTGTGAGTGAAAGATGTTTCAGTGTGTGGGGAAGTGGTTTCAGTGCGTGGAGAGGTGTTTCAGTGTGTGTGGAAGGGTTTCAGTATTTGGGGAAGGAGCTTCAGTGTGTGTGGAAGGGATTTCAGCGTGTGGGGAAGGGGTTTCCGTGTGTGTGGAAGAGGTTTCAGTGTGTGTGGAAGGGTTTTCAGTGTGTGTGGAAGGGGTTTCAGTTTGTGGGGAAGAGGATTCAGTGTGTGGAGAAGGGGTTCAGTGTGTGGGGAAGGGTTTCAGTATGTGGGGAAGGGGCTTCAGAGTGTGGGGAAGGGGTTTCAGCGTGTGGGCAAGGGGTTTCAGTGTGTGTGGAAGAGGTTTCAGTGTGTGTGGAAGGGTATTCAGTGTGTGGGGAAGGGGTTTCAGCGTGCAGGGAAGGGTTTCTGTGTGTGGGGAAGAGGTTTCAGTGTGTGGGGAAGAGGTTTCCGTTTGCGGGGAAGAGGTTTCAGTGTGTGCGGAAGGGGTTTCAGTGTGTGGGGAAGGGGTTTCAGTGTGTGTGGAAGAGGTTTCAGTGTGTGGGGAAGGGGTTTCATTGTGTAGGGAAGGGGTTTCAGTGTGTGTGGAAGAGGTTGCAGTGTGTGGGGAATAGGTTTCAGTGTGTGGGGAAGGGTTTCAGTGTGTGGGGAAGTGGTTCAGTCTGTGGCGAAGAGGTTTCAGTGCGTGGGAAGTGGTTTCAGTGTGTGGGGAAGGGTTTCAGTGTGTGGTGTGGCTTTCAGTATGTGGGGAAGGGGTTTCAGTGTGTGGGGATGGGTTTCAGTGTGTGGCTAAGGGGTTTCAGTGTGTGGGGAAGAGGTTTTAGTGTGTGGGGATGCGTTTCAGTGTGTGGGGATGGGGTTTCAGTGTGTGGGGAAGGGGTTTCAGTGTGTGGGGATGAGGTATCAGTGTGTGGGGATGGGTTTCAGTGTGTGGGGTAGGGGTTTCTGCCTCTGGGGAAAATTTTTCTGTGTGTGGGGAAGAGGATTCAGCGTGTGGGGAAGGGGTTTCAGTGTGTGGATAAGGGGTTTCAGTGTGTGGGGAAGGGGTTTCAGCGTGTGGGCAAGGGGTTTCAGTGTGTGTGCAAGAGGTTTCAGTGTGTGTGGAAGGCTTTTCAGTGTGTGGGGAAGGGGTTTCAGCGTGTAGGGAAGGGTTTCTGTGTGTGGGGAAGAGGTTTCAGTGTGTGGGGAAGAGGTTTCAGTTTGCGGGGAAGAGGTTTCAGAGTGTGGGGAAGGGGTTTCAGTGTGTGGGGAAGAGGTTTCAGTGTGTGGGGAAGAGGTTTCAGTCTGTGGCGAAGAGGTTTCAGTGTGTGGCAAGGTTTTCAGTGTGTGGGGATGGGTTTCAGTGTGTGGGGATGGGTTTTCACTGTGTGGGGATGGGTTTCAGTGTTTGGGGAATGGGTTTCAGTGCGTGGGGAAGAGGTTTCAGTGTGTGGGGATGGATTTCAGTGTGTGGGGAAGAGTTTTCAGTGTGTGGGGAAGGGGTTTCAGTGTGTGGGGAAGGGGGTTCAGTGTGTGGGGATGAGGTTTCAGTGTATGGGGATGGGTTTCAGTGTGTGGGGAAGGGGTTTGAGTCTGTGGGGAAGAGGTTTCAGTGTGTAGATAAGGGGTTTCAGTGTGTGGGGAAGAGGTTTCAGTGTGTGTGGAAGAGGTTTCAATGTGTGGGAAAGTGGTTTCAGTCATTGGGGAAGGGGTTTCAGTGTGTTGGGAAGGGGTTTCAGTGTATGGGGAAGGGGTTTCTGTGTGTGGGGAAGGGGTTTCAGTGTGTGGGGAAGAGGTTTCAGTGTGTGGAGATGGGTTTCAGTGTGTGGGGAAGGGATTCAGTGTGTGGGGAAGAGCTTTCAGTGTGTGCGGAAGGGATTTCAGTGTGTGTGGAAGAGGTTTAAGTGTATTTTGAAGGGGTTTCAGTGTGTGTGGGAGGGGTTTCAGTGTGTGGGGAAGAGGTTTCAGTGTGTGGGGAAGGGGTTTCCGTGTTTGGATAAGGGTTTCATTGTGTGGGGAAGAGGTTTCAGTGTGTGGGGAAGGGGTTTCAGTGTGTGGGGAAGAGGTTTCAGTGTGTGAGGAAGGGGTTTCAGTGTGTGGGGAAGGGGTATCAGTGTGTGGGGAAGAGGCTTCAGTGTGTGGGGAAGGGGTTACAGTGTGTAGGGAAGGGGTTTCAGTGTGTGTGGAAGATGTTGCAGTGTGTGGGGAATAGGTTTCAGTGTGTGGGGAAGGGTTTCAGTGTGTGGGAAGTGGTTCAGTCTGTGGCGAATATGTTTCAGTGCGTGGGAAGAGGTTTCAGTGTGTGGGTAAGCGTTTCAGTGTGTGGTGTGGGTTTCAGTATGTGGGGAAGGGGTTTCAGTGTGTGGGGATGGGTTTCAGTGTGTGGGGAAGGGGTTTCAGTGTGTGGGGAAGAGGTTTATGTGTGTGGTGATGGGTTTCAGTGTGTGGGGATGGGGTTTCAGTGTGTGGGGAAGGGGTTTCAGTGTGTGGGGATGAGGTTTCAGTGTGTGGGGATGGGTTTCAGTGTGTGGGGTAGGGGTTTCTGCCTCTGGGGAAAAGGTTTCTGTGTGTGGGGAAGCGGATTCAGCGTGTGGGGAAGGGGTTTCAGTGTGTGGATAAGGGGTTTCAGTGTGTGGGGAAGAGTTTTCAGTGTGTGGGGAAGAGGTTTCAGTTTGTGGGAAAGAGGCTTCAGTGTGTGGGGATGGGTTTCGGTGTGAGTGAAAGATGTTTCAGTGTGTGGGGAAGTGGTTTCAGTGCGTGGAGAGGTGTTTCAGTGTGTGTGGAAGGGTTTCAGTATTTGGGGAAGGAGCTTCAGTGTGTGTGGAAGGGATTTCAGCGTGTGGGGAAGGGGTTTCCGTGTGTGTGGAAGAGGTTTCAGTGTGTGTGGAAGGGTTTTCAGTGTGTGTGGAAGGGGTTTCAGTTTGTGGGGAAGAGGATTCAGTGTGTGGAGAAGGGGTTCAGTGTGTGGGGAAGGGTTTCAGTATGTGGGGAAGGGGCTTCAGAGTGTGGGGAAGGGGTTTCAGCGTGTGGGCAAGGGGTTTCAGTGTGTGTGGAAGAGGTTTCAGTGTGTGTGGAAGGGTATTCAGTGTGTGGGGAAGGGGTTTCAGCGTGCAGGGAAGGGTTTCTGTGTGTGGGGAAGAGGTTTCAGTGTGTGGGGAAGAGGTTTCCGTTTGCGGGGAAGAGGTTTCAGTGTGTGCGGAAGGGGTTTCAGTGTGTGGGGAAGGGGTTTCAGTGTGTGTGGAAGAGGTTTCAGTGTGTGGGGAAGGGGTTTCATTGTGTAGGGAAGGGGTTTCAGTGTGTGTGGAAGAGGTTGCAGTGTGTGGGGAATAGGTTTCAGTGTGTGGGGAAGGGTTTCAGTGTGTGGGGAAGTGGTTCAGTCTGTGGCGAAGAGGTTTCAGTGCGTGGGAAGTGGTTTCAGTGTGTGGGGAAGGGTTTCAGTGTGTGGTGTGGCTTTCAGTATGTGGGGAAGGGGTTTCAGTGTGTGGGGATGGGTTTCAGTGTGTGGCTAAGGGGTTTCAGTGTGTGGGGAAGAGGTTTTAGTGTGTGGGGATGCGTTTCAGTGTGTGGGGATGGGGTTTCAGTGTGTGGGGAAGGGGTTTCAGTGTGTGGGGATGAGGTATCAGTGTGTGGGGATGGGTTTCAGTGTGTGGGGTAGGGGTTTCTGCCTCTGGGGAAAATTTTTCTGTGTGTGGGGAAGAGGATTCAGCGTGTGGGGAAGGGGTTTCAGTGTGTGGATAAGGGGTTTCAGTGTGTGGGGAAGGGGTTTCAGCGTGTGGGCAAGGGGTTTCAGTGTGTGTGCAAGAGGTTTCAGTGTGTGTGGAAGGCTTTTCAGTGTGTGGGGAAGGGGTTTCAGCGTGTAGGGAAGGGTTTCTGTGTGTGGGGAAGAGGTTTCAGTGTGTGGGGAAGAGGTTTCAGTTTGCGGGGAAGAGGTTTCAGAGTGTGGGGAAGGGGTTTCAGTGTGTGGGGAAGAGGTTTCAGTGTGTGGGGAAGAGGTTTCAGTCTGTGGCGAAGAGGTTTCAGTGTGTGGCAAGGTTTTCAGTGTGTGGGGATGGGTTTCAGTGTGTGGGGATGGGTTTTCACTGTGTGGGGATGGGTTTCAGTGTTTGGGGAATGGGTTTCAGTGCGTGGGGAAGAGGTTTCAGTGTGTGGGGATGGATTTCAGTGTGTGGGGAAGAGTTTTCAGTGTGTGGGGAAGGGGTTTCAGTGTGTGGGGAAGGGGGTTCAGTGTGTGGGGATGAGGTTTCAGTGTATGGGGATGGGTTTCAGTGTGTGGGGAAGGGGTTTGAGTCTGTGGGGAAGAGGTTTCAGTGTGTAGATAAGGGGTTTCAGTGTGTGGGGAAGAGGTTTCAGTGTGTGTGGAAGAGGTTTCAATGTGTGGGAAAGTGGTTTCAGTCATTGGGGAAGGGGTTTCAGTGTGTTGGGAAGGGGTTTCAGTGTATGGGGAAGGGGTTTCTGTGTGTGGGGAAGGGGTTTCAGTGTGTGGGGAAGAGGTTTCAGTGTGTGGAGATGGGTTTCAGTGTGTGGGGAAGGGATTCAGTGTGTGGGGAAGAGCTTTCAGTGTGTGCGGAAGGGATTTCAGTGTGTGTGGAAGAGGTTTAAGTGTATTTTGAAGGGGTTTCAGTGTGTGTGGGAGGGGTTTCAGTGTGTGGGGAAGAGGTTTCAGTGTGTGGGGAAGATTTTTCAGTGTGTGGGGAAGAGGTTTCAGTGTGTGTGGAAGGCTTTTCAGTGTGTGGGGAAGGGGTTTCAGCGTGTGGGCAAGGGGTTTCAGTGTGTGTGCAAGAGGTTTCAGTGTGTGTCGAAGGCTTTTCAGTGTGTGGGGAAGGGGTTTCAGCGTGTAGGGAAGGGTTTCTGTGTGTGGGGAAGAGGTTTCAGTGTGTGGGGAAGAGGTTTCAGTTTGCGGGGAAGAGGTTTCAGAGTGTGGGGAAGGGGTTTCAGAGTGTGGGGAAGAGGTTTCAGTGTGTGGGGAAGAGGTTTCAGTCTGTGGCGAAGAGGTTTCAGTGTGTGGCAAGGTTTTCAGTGTGTGGGGATGGGTTTCAGTGTGTGGGGATGGGTTTTCACTGTGTGGGGATGGGTTTCAGTGTTTGGGGAATGGGTTTCAGTGCGTGGGGAAGAGGTTTCAGTGTGTGGGGATGGATTTCAGTGTGTGGGGAAGAGTTTTCAGTGTGTGGGGAAGGGGTTTCAGTGTGTGGGGAAGGGGGTTCAGTGTGTGGGGATGAGGTTTCAGTGTATGGGGATGGGTTTCAGTGTGTGGGGAAGGGGTTTGAGTCTGTGGGGAAGAGGTTTCAGTGTGTGGGATGAGGTTTCAGTGTGTGGGGAAGGGTTTTCAGTGTGTAGATAAGGGGTTTCAGTGTGTGGGGAAGAGGTTTCAGTGTGTGTGGAAGAGGTTTCAATGTGTGGGAAAGTGGTTTCAGTCATTGGGGAAGGGGTTTCAGTGTGTTGGGAAGAGGTTTCAGTGTATGGGGAAGGGGTTTCTGTGTGTGGGGAAGGGGTTTCAGTGTGTGGGGAAGAGGTTTCAGTGTGTGGGGATGGGTTTCAGTGTGTGGGGAAGGGATTCAGTGTGTGGGGAAGAGCTTTCAGTGTGTGCGGAAGGGATTTCAGTGTGTGTGGAAGAGGTTTAAGTGTATTTTGAAGGGGTTTCAGTGTGTGTGGGAGGGGTTTCAGTGTGTGGGGATGAGGTTTCAGTGTGTGGGGATGGGTTTCAGTGTGTGGGGAAGGGGTTTCAGTGTGTGGGGAAGAGGTTTCAGTTTGCGGGGAAGGCGTTTCAGTGTGTGTGGAAGGGGTTTCAGTGTTTGGGGAAGGCGTTTCAGTGTGCGGGGAAGGGGTTACAGTGTGTGTGGAACGGGTTTCAGTTTGTGGGGAAGAGCTTTCAGTGTGTGTGGAAGAGGTTTCAGTGTGTGTGGAAGGGGTTTCAGTGTGTAGGGATGGGTTTCAGTGCGTGTGGAAGATGTTTCAGCGTGTGGGGAAGAGGTTTCAGTGTGTGGGGAAGATGTTTCAGTGTTTTTGGAAGAGGATTCAGTGCGTGGGGAAGGAGTTTCAGTGTGAGGGCAAGATGTTTCAGTGTGTGGGAAAGAGGTTTCAGTGTGTGGGGAAGAGGTTTCAGTGTTTGTGGAAGAGGTTTCAGTGCGTGGGAAAGGGGTTTCAGTGTGTGGGGAAGAGGTTTCAGTGTGTGGGGATGGGTTTCAGTGCATGGGGAAAGGGTTACAGTGTGTGGGGAGGAGGTTTCAGTGTGTGGGGATGGGTTTCAGTGTGTGGTGAAGGGGTTTCAGTGTGTGGGAAAGAAGTTTCAGTGTGTGGGATAGAGGTTTCAGTGTGTGGGGATGGGTTTCAGTGTGTAGGGAAAGGTTTCAGTATTTTGGGAAGAGGTTTCCGTATGTGGGGAAGAGGTTTCAGTGTGTGGGTATGGGTTTCAGTGTGTGGGGAAGTGTTTCAGTGTGTGGGGAGAAGTTTTCAGTGTGTGCGGAACGGGTTTCAGTGTGTGTGGAAGGGGTTTCAGTGTGTCCTGAAGGGGTTTCAGTGTGTGGGGAAGAAGTTTCAGAGTGTGGGGAAGAGGTTTCAGTGTGTGGGGATGGGTTTCGGTGAGTGTGAAAGATGTTTCAGTGTGTGGGGAAGGGTTTAAGTATGTGGGGAAGGGGTTTCAGTGTGTGTGGATGGGGTTTCAGTGTTTGGGGAAGGGGTTTCATTGTGTGTGGAAGAGATTTCAGTGTGTGTGGAAGGGGTTTCGGTGTGTGTGGAAGGGGTTTCAGTGTGTGTGGAAGGGGTTTCAGCGTGTGGGGAAGGGGTTTCAGCGTGTGGGGAAGGAATGCTGTGAGTGGTGAAGAGGTTTCAGTTTGTGGGGAAGAGTTTTCAGTGTGCGTGAAAGAGGTTTCAGTGTGTGGGGGTGGGTCTCAGTGTGTGGAGAAGAGGTTTCAGTCTGTGGGGATGGGTTTCAGTGTGTGGGGAATGGGTTTCAGTGTGTGGGGATCGGTTTCAATGTGTGGGGATGGCTTTCAGTGTGGGCGGAAGGGGTTTCAGTGCATGTGGAAGAGGTTTCGGTGTGTGTGGAAGAGGTTTCAGTGTGTGTGGAAGGGGTTTCAGTGTGCAGGGATGGGTTTCAGTGCGTGTGGAAGATGTTTCAGCGTGTGGGGAAGAGGTTTCAGTGTGTGGGGAAGATGTTTCAGTGTGTTTGGAAGAGGATTCAGTCCGTGGGGAAGGAGTTTCAGTGTGAGGGCAAGATGTTTCAGTGTGTGGGGAAGAGGTTTCAGTGTGTGGGGAAGAGGTTTCAGTGTTCGTGGAAGAGGTTTCAGTGCGTGGTAAAGGGGTTTCAGTGTGTGGGGAAGAGGTTTCAGTGTGTGGGGAAGGGTTTCAATCTGTGGGGAACAGCTTTCAATCTGTGGGGAAGAGGTTTCAGTGTGTGGGGATGGGTTTCAGTGTGTGGGGATGGGTTTCAGTGCATGGGGAAGGGGTTTCAGTGTGTGAGGAGGAGGTTTCAGTGTGTGGGGATGGGTTTCAGTGTATGGTGAAGGGGTTTCAGTGTGTGGGAAAGAGGTTTCAGTTTGTGATATAGAGGTTTCAGTGTGTGGGGATGGGTTTCAGTGTGTAGGGAAAGGTTTCAGTGTGTGGGGAAGGGGTTTCAGCGTGTGGGGAAGAGGTTTCAGTGTGTGGGGAAGAGGTTTCAGTGTGTGGGGATGGGCTTCATTGTGTGGGGAATTGTTTCAGTGTGTGGGGATCGGTTTCAGTGTGTGGGGATGGCTTTCAGTGTGGGCGGAAGGGGTTTCAGTGCATGTGGAAGAGGTTTCAGTGTGTGTGGAAGGGGTTTCAGCGTGTGGGGAAGGGGTTGCAGCGTGTGGGGTAGGGTTTCAGTGTGCGGGGAAGGGATTTCAGTGTGCGGGCAAGGGGTTTCAGTGTGTGTGGAAGGGGTTTCAGTGCATGGGGAAGTGGTTTCAGTGTGTGTGGAAGAGGTTTCAGTGCGTGGGGAAGGGGTTTCAGTGTGTGGGGAAGAGGTTTCAGTGTGTGTGGAAGCGGTTTCAGTGTTTGTGGAAGTGGTTTCAGTGCGTGGGTAAGGGGTTTCAGTGTGTGGGGAAGAGGTTTCAGTGTGTGGGGAAGGATTTCAGTCAGTGGGGAAGAGCTTTCAGTGTGTGGGGAAGAGATTACAGTGTGTGGGAATGGGTTTCAGTGTGTGGGGAAGGGGTTTCAGTGTGTGGGGAAGATATTTCAGTGTGTTGGGAAGAGGTTTCAGAGTGTGGGGAAGGGTTTTCTGTCTGTGGGGAAGTGGTTTCGCAGTTGTGGGGAAGAGGTTTCAGTGTGTGGGGAAGTGGTATCACTGTGTGGTGAAGGGGATTCAGTGTGTGGGGAAGAGGTTTCAGTGTGCGGGGAAGGGGTTTCAGTGTGTGGGGAAGATGTTTCAGTGTGTGGGGAAGAGGTTTCAGTGCGTGGGGAAGATGTTTCAGTGTGTGTGGAAGAGGTTTAACTGCGTGAGGAAGGGGTTTCAGTGTGTGGGGAAGTGGTTTCAGTCTGTGGCGAAGAGGATTCAGTGCGTGGGAAGGGGTTTCAGTGTGTGGGGAAGGGTTTCAGTGTGTGGGGATGGGTTTCAGTGTGTGGGGAAGGGGTTTCAGTGTGTGGGGATGGGTTTCATTGTGTGGGGAAGGGGTTTCAGTGTTTGTGGAAGAGGTTTTAGTGTGTGGGGATGGGTTTCAGTGTGTGTTGATGGGGTTTCAGTGTGTGGGGAAGGGGTTTCAGTGTGTGGGGATGAGGTTTCAGTGTGTGGGGATGGGTTTCAGTGTGTGTGGAAGGTATTACTGCCTGTGGGGAAGAGGTTTCAGTGTGTGGGGAAGAGGTTTCAGTGTGTGGGGAAGGGGTTTCAGTGTGTGGGGAAGATGTTTCAGTGTGTGGGGATGGGTTTCAGTGTGTGGGGAAGGGTTTCAGTGTGTGGGGAAGAGGTTTCAGTGTGTGTGGAAGAGGTTTAAGTGTGTGTGCAAGGGGTTTCAGTGTGTGTGGAAGGTGTTTCAGTTTGTGCTGAAGGGGTTTCAGTGTGTGGGGTAAGAGGTTTCAGTGTGTGGGGAAGAGGTTTCAGTGTGTGGAGAAGGGATTCAGTGTGTGTGGAAGGGGTTTCAGTATGTGGGGAAGGGGCTTCAGTGTGAGTGGAAAGGGCTTTCAGCGTGTGGGGAAGGCGTTTCAGTGTGTATGAAAGAGGTTTCAGTGTGTGGGGAAGGGGTTTCAATGTGTGGGGAAGGGGTTTCGGTGTGTGGGGAAGAGATTACATCGCGTGGGGATGGGTTTCAGTGTGTGGTTAAGGGGTTTCAGTCTGTGGGGAAGGGGTTTCAGTGTGTGGGGAAGATGTTTCAGTGTGTGGGGAACGGGTTTCAGTGTGTGGGGAAGTCGTTTCAGTGTGTGGGGAAGAGATTTCAGTGTGTTGGGAAGAGGTTTCAGAGTGTGGGGAAGGGGTTTCTGTCTGTGGGGAAGTGATTTCGGTGTTGTGGGGAAGAGGTTTCAGTGTGCGGGGAAGTGGTATCAGTGTGTGGTGAAGGGGATTCAGTGTGTGGGGAAGAGGTTTCAGTGTGCGGGGAAGGGGTTTCAGTGTGTGGGGAAGATGTTTCAGTGTGTGGGGAAGAGGTTTCAGTGCGTGGGGAAGAGGTTTCAGTGTGTGTGGAAGAGGTTTCAGTGCGTGGGAAGTGGTTTCAGTGTGTGGGGAAGGGTTTCCGTGTGTGGGGATGGGTTTCAGTGTGTGGAGAAGGGGTTTCAGTGTGTGGGGATGGGTTTCATTGTGTGGGGAAGGTGTTTCAGTGTGTGGGGAAGGGGTTTCAGTGTGTGGGGATGAGGTTTCAGTGTGTGGGGATGGTTTTCAGTGTGTGTGGAAGGTGTTTCTGCCTTTGGGGAAGAGGTTTCAGTGTGTGGGGAAGAGGTTTCAGTGTGTGGGGAAGGGGTTTCAGTGCGTGGATAAGGGGTTTCAGTGTGTGGGGTAGAGTTTTCAGTGTGTGGGGAGAAGTTTTAGTGTGTTGGGAAGTGGTTTCTGTCTGTGGGGATGGCTTTCAGTTTTTGGGGAAGAGGTTTCAGTGTGTTGGAAAGAGGTTTAAGTGTGTGTGCAAGTGGTTTCAGTGTGTGTGGAATGTGTTTCAGTGTGTGCGGAAGGGGTTTCAGTGTGTGGGGGAAGAGGTTTCAGTGTGTGGGGAAGAGGTTTCAGTGTGTGGGGATGGGTTTCAGTGTGAGTGAAAGATGTTTCATTGTGTGGGGAAGAGGTTTCAGTGAGTGGAGAAGGGTTTCAGTGTGTGGGGAAGGGTTTCAGTATGTGGGGAAGGGGCTTCAGTGTGTGTGGAAGGGGTTTCAGCGTGTGGGGAAGGGGTTTCAGTGTGTGTGGAAGAGGCTTCAGTGTGTGTGGAAGGATTTTCAGTATCTGTGGAATGGGTTTCAGCGTGTGGGGAAGGGGTTTCAGCGTGTAGGGAAGGGTTTCTGTGTGTGGGGAAGAGGTTTCAGTGTGTGGGGATGGGTTTCAGTGTGTGGGGAAGAGGTTTCAGTGTGTGTGGAAGGGGTTTCAGCATGTGGGGAAGGGGTTTCAGCGTGTGGGCAAGAGGTTTCAGTGTGTGGGGAAGAGATTTCAGTGTTAGGGGATGGGTTTCATTGTGTGGGGATTGGATTCAGTATGTGGGGATGGGTTTCAGTGTGTGGGGATGGGTATCAGTGTGTGCGGAAGGGATTTCAGTGCATGTGGAAGAGGTTTCAGTGGGCATGGAAGGGGTTTCAGCGTGTGGGGAAGGGGGTTCAGCGTGTGGGGAAGTGTTTCAGTGTGCGGGGAAGGGTTTTCAGTATGCGGTGAAGGTGTTTCAGTGTGTGTGGAAGGGGTTTCAGTGTGTGGGGAAGGGGTTTCAGTGTGCGGGGAAGGGATTACAGTTTGTGGGGAAGGGTTTCAGTCTGTGGGGAAGAGCTTTCAGTGTGTGGGAAAGAGGTTTCAGTGTGTGGGGAAGGGGTTTCAGTGTGTGGGGAAGTGGTTTCAGTGTGTGGGGAAGAGGTTTCAGAGTGTGGGGAAGGGGTTTCAGTCTGTGGGGAAGTGGTTTCAGAGTTGTGGGGAAGAGGTTTCAGTGTGTGGGGAAGTGGTATCAGTGTGTGGTAAAGGGGATTCAGTGTGTGGGGAAGAGGTTTCAGTGTGCGGAGAAGGGGTTTCTGTTTGTGGGGAAGATGTTTCAGTGTGTGGGGAAGAGGTTTCAGTGCGTGGGGAAGAGGTTTCAGTGTGTGTGGAAGAGGTTTCAGTGTGTGTGGAAGGGGTTTCAGTGTGTAGGGATGGGTTTCAGTGCGTGTGGAAGATGTTTCAGCGTGTGGGGAAGAGGTTTCAGTGTGTGGGGAAGATGTTTCAGTGTGTTTGGAAGAGGATTCAGTGCGTGGGGAAGGAGTTTCAGTGTGAGGGCAAGATGTTTCAGTGTGTGGGGAAGAGGTTTCAGTGTGTGGGGAAGAGGTTTCAGTGTTAGTGGAAGAGGTTTCAGTGCGTGGGAAAGGGGTTTCAGTGTGTGGGGAAGAGGTTTCAGTGTGTGGGGAAGGGTTTCAATCTGTGGGGAACAGCTTTCAATCTGTGGGGAAGAGGTTTCAGTGTGTGGGGATGGGTTTCAGTGTGTGGGGATGGGTTTCAGTGCATGGGGAAGGGGTTTCAGTGTGTGAGGAGGAGGTTTCAGTGTGTGGGGATGGGTTTCAGTGTGTGGTGAAGGGGTTTCAGTGTGTGGGGAAGAGGTTTCAGTGTGTGGGGATGGGCTTCATTGTGTGGGGAATTGTTTCTGTGTGTGGGGATCGGTTTCAGTGTGTGGGGATGGCTTTCAGTGTGGGCGGAAGGGGTTTCAGTGCATGTGGAAGAGGTTTCAGTGTGTGTGGAAGGGGTTTCAACGTGTGGGGAAGGGGTTGCAGCGTGTGGGGGAGGGTTTCAGTGTGCGGGGAAGGGATTTCAGTGTGCGGGCAAGGGGTTTCAGTGTGTGTGGAAGGGGTTTCAGTGTATGGGGAAGAGGTTTCAGTGTGTGTGGAAGAGGTTTCAGTGCGTGGGAAGTGGTTTCAGTGTGTGGGGAAGGGTTTCCGTGTGTGGGGATGGGTTTCAGTGTGTGGAGAAGGGGTTTCAGTGTGTGGGGATGGGTTTCATTGTGTGGGGAAGGTGTTTCAGTGTGTGGGGAAGGGGTTTCAGTGTGTGGGGATGAGGTTTCAGTGTGTGGGGATGGTTTTCAGTGTGTGTGGAAGGTGTTTCTGCCTTTGGGGAAGAGGTTTCAGTGTGTGGGGAAGAGGTTTCAGTGTGTGGGGAAGGGGTTTCAGTGCGTGGATAAGGGGTTTCAGTGTGTGGGGTAGAGTTTTCAGTGTGTGGGGAGAAGTTTTAGTGTGTTGGGAAGTGGTTTCTGTCTGTGGGGATGGCTTTCAGTTTTTGGGGAAGAGGTTTCAGTGTGTTGGAAAGAGGTTTAAGTGTGTGTGCAAGTGGTTTCAGTGTGTGTGGAATGTGTTTCAGTGTGTGCGGAAGGGGTTTCAGTGTGTGGGGGAAGAGGTTTCAGTGTGTGGGGAAGAGGTTTCAGTGTGTGGGGATGGGTTTCAGTGTGAGTGAAAGATGTTTCATTGTGTGGGGAAGAGGTTTCAGTGAGTGGAGAAGGGTTTCAGTGTGTGGGGAAGGGTTTCAGTATGTGGGGAAGGGGCTTCAGTGTGTGTGGAAGGGGTTTCAGCGTGTGGGGAAGGGGTTTCAGTGTGTGTGGAAGAGGCTTCAGTGTGTGTGGAAGGATTTTCAGTATCTGTGGAATGGGTTTCAGCGTGTGGGGAAGGGGTTTCAGCGTGTAGGGAAGGGTTTCTGTGTGTGGGGAAGAGGTTTCAGTGTGTGGGGATGGGTTTCAGTGTGTGGGGAAGAGGTTTCAGTGTGTGTGGAAGGGGTTTCAGCATGTGGGGAAGGGGTTTCAGCGTGTGGGCAAGAGGTTTCAGTGTGTGGGGAAGAGATTTCAGTGTTAGGGGATGGGTTTCATTGTGTGGGGATTGGATTCAGTATGTGGGGATGGGTTTCAGTGTGTGGGGATGGGTATCAGTGTGTGCGGAAGGGATTTCAGTGCATGTGGAAGAGGTTTCAGTGGGCATGGAAGGGGTTTCAGCGTGTGGGGAAGGGGGTTCAGCGTGTGGGGAAGTGTTTCAGTGTGCGGGGAAGGGTTTTCAGTATGCGGTGAAGGTGTTTCAGTGTGTGTGGAAGGGGTTTCAGTGTGTGGGGAAGGGGTTTCAGTGTGCGGGGAAGGGATTACAGTTTGTGGGGAAGGGTTTCAGTCTGTGGGGAAGAGCTTTCAGTGTGTGGGAAAGAGGTTTCAGTGTGTGGGGAAGGGGTTTCAGTGTGTGGGGAAGTGGTTTCAGTGTGTGGGGAAGAGGTTTCAGAGTGTGGGGAAGGGGTTTCAGTCTGTGGGGAAGTGGTTTCAGAGTTGTGGGGAAGAGGTTTCAGTGTGTGGGGAAGTGGTATCAGTGTGTGGTAAAGGGGATTCAGTGTGTGGGGAAGAGGTTTCAGTGTGCGGAGAAGGGGTTTCTGTTTGTGGGGAAGATGTTTCAGTGTGTGGGGAAGAGGTTTCAGTGCGTGGGGAAGAGGTTTCAGTGTGTGTGGAAGAGGTTTCAGTGTGTGTGGAAGGGGTTTCAGTGTGTAGGGATGGGTTTCAGTGCGTGTGGAAGATGTTTCAGCGTGTGGGGAAGAGGTTTCAGTGTGTGGGGAAGATGTTTCAGTGTGTTTGGAAGAGGATTCAGTGCGTGGGGAAGGAGTTTCAGTGTGAGGGCAAGATGTTTCAGTGTGTGGGGAAGAGGTTTCAGTGTGTGGGGAAGAGGTTTCAGTGTTAGTGGAAGAGGTTTCAGTGCGTGGGAAAGGGGTTTCAGTGTGTGGGGAAGAGGTTTCAGTGTGTGGGGAAGGGTTTCAATCTGTGGGGAACAGCTTTCAATCTGTGGGGAAGAGGTTTCAGTGTGTGGGGATGGGTTTCAGTGTGTGGGGATGGGTTTCAGTGCATGGGGAAGGGGTTTCAGTGTGTGAGGAGGAGGTTTCAGTGTGTGGGGATGGGTTTCAGTGTGTGGTGAAGGGGTTTCAGTGTGTGGGGAAGAGGTTTCAGTGTGTGGGGATGGGCTTCATTGTGTGGGGAATTGTTTCTGTGTGTGGGGATCGGTTTCAGTGTGTGGGGATGGCTTTCAGTGTGGGCGGAAGGGGTTTCAGTGCATGTGGAAGAGGTTTCAGTGTGTGTGGAAGGGGTTTCAACGTGTGGGGAAGGGGTTGCAGCGTGTGGGGGAGGGTTTCAGTGTGCGGGGAAGGGATTTCAGTGTGCGGGCAAGGGGTTTCAGTGTGTGTGGAAGGGGTTTCAGTGTATGGGGAAGAGGTTTCAGTGTGTGTGGAAGAGGTTTCAGTGCGTGGGGAAGGGGTTTCAGTGTGTGGGGAAGAGGTTTCAGTGTGTGTGGAAGAGGTTTCAGTGCGTGGGGAAGGGGTTTCAGTGTGTGGGGAAGAGGTTTCAGTGAGTGTGGAAGAGGTTTCAGTGTTTGTGGAAGTGGTTTCAGTGCGTGGGTAAGGGGTTTCAGTGTGTGGGGAAGAGGTTTCAGTGTGTGGGGAAGGATTTCAGTCAGTGGGGAAGAGCTTTCAGTGTGTGGGGAAGAGATTACAGTGTGTGGGAATGGGTTTCAGTGTGTGGGGAAGGGGTTTCAGTGTGTGGGGAAGATATTTCAGTGTGTTGGGAAGAGGTTTCAGAGTGTGGGGAAGGGGTTTCTGTCTGTGGGGAAGTGGTTTCGGTGTTGTGGGGAAGAGGTTTCAGTGTGTGGGGAAGTGGTATCACTGTGTGGTGAAGGGGATTCAGTGTGTGGGGAAGAGGTTTCAGTGTGCGGGGAAGGGGTTTCAGTGTGTGGGGAAGATGTTTCAGTGTGTGGGGAAGAGGTTTCAGTGCGTGGGGAAGAGGTTTCAGTGTGTGTGGAAGAGGTTTAACTGCGTGAGGAAGGGGTTTCAGTGTGTGGGGAAGTGGTTTCAGTCTGTGGCGAAGAGGATTCAGTGCGTGGGAAGGGGTTTCAGTGTGTGGGGAAGGGTTTCAGTGTGTGGGGATGGGTTTCAGTGTGTGGGGAAGGGGTTTCAGTGTGTGGGGATGGGTTTCATTGTGTGGGGAAGGGGTTTCAGTGTGTGTGGAAGAGGTTTTAGTGTGTGGGGATGGGTTTCAGTGTGTGTTGATGGGGTTTCAGTGTGTGGGGAAGGGGTTTCAGTGTGTGGGGATGAGGTTTCAGTGTGTGGGGATGGGTTTCAGTGTGTGTGGAAGGTATTACTGCCTGTGGGGAAGAGGTTTCAGTGTGTGGGGAAGAGGTTTCAGTGTGTGGGGAAGGGGTTTCAGT
Source organism: Heterodontus francisci (assembly GCF_036365525.1). Taxonomy (NCBI): domain Eukaryota; kingdom Metazoa; phylum Chordata; class Chondrichthyes; order Heterodontiformes; family Heterodontidae; genus Heterodontus; species Heterodontus francisci. The sequence continues at coordinate 9,580,486 of NW_027140221.1, read as the reverse complement.
GTGTGGGGAAGATGTTTCAGTGTGTGGGGATGGGTTTCAGTGTGTGGGGAAGGGTTTCAGTGTGTGGGGAAGAGGTTTCAGTGTGTGTGGAAGAGGTTTAAGTGTGTGTGCAAGGGGTTTCAGTGTGTGTGGAAGGTGTTTCAGTGTGTGCGGAAGGGGTTTCAGTGTGTGGGGGAAGAGGTTTCAGTGTGTGGGGAAGAGGTTTCAGTGTGTGGGGATGGGTTTCAGTGTGAGTGAAAGATGTTTCAGTGTGTGGGGAAGAGGTTTCAGTGTGTGGAGAAGGGATTCAGTGTGTGTGGAAGGGGTTTCAGTATGTGGGGAAGGGGCTTCAGTGTGAGTGGAAGGGCTTTCAGCGTGTGGGGAAGGCGTTTCAGTGTGTATGAAAGAGGTTTCAGTGTGTGGGGAAGGGGTTTCAATGTGTGGGGAAGGGGTTTCAGTGTGTGGGGAAGAGATTACATTGCGTGGGGATGGGTTTCAGTGAGTGGTTAAGGGGTTTCAGTCTGTGGGGAAGGGGTTTCAGTGTGTGGGGAACGGGTTTCAGTGTGTGGGGAAGTCGTTTCAGTGTGTGGGGAAGAGATCTCAGTGTGTTGGGAAGAGGTTTCAGAGTGTGGGGAAGGGGTTTCTGTCTGTGGGGAAGTGATTTCGGTGTTGTGGGGAAGAGGTTTCAGTGTGTGGGGAAGTGGTATCAGTGTGTGGTGAAGGGGATTCAGTGTGTGGGGAAGAGGTTTCAGTGTGCGGGGAAGGGGTTTCAGTGTGTGGGGAAGATGTTTCAGTGTGTGGGGAAGAGTTTTCAGTGCGTGGGGAAGAGGTTTCAGTGTGTGTGGAAGAGGTTTCAGTGCGTGAGGAAGGGGTTTCAGTGTGTGGGGAAGTGGTTTCAGTCTGTGGCGAAGAGGTTTCAGTGTGTGGGGAAGGGTTTCAGTGTGTGGGGATGGGTTTCAGTGTGTGGAGAAGGGGTTTCAGTGTGTGGGGATGGGTTTCATTGTGTGGGGAAGGGGTTTCAGTGTGTGGGGAAGGGGTTTCAGTGTGTGGGGATGAGGTTTCAGTGTGTGGGGATGGTTTTCAGTGTGTGTGGAAGGTGTTTCTGCCTTTGGGGAAGAGGTTTCAGTGTGTGGGGAAGAGGATTCAGTGTGTGGGGAAGGGGTTTCAGTGCGTGGATAAGGGGTTTCAGTGTGTGGGGTAGAGTTTTCAGTGTGTGGGGAGAAGTTTTAGTGTGTTGGGAAGTGGTTTCTGTCTGTGGGGATGGCTTTCAGTTTTTGGGGAAGAGGTTTCAGTGTGTGGGGAAGAGGTTTAAGTGTGTGTGCAAGTGGTTTCAGTGTGTGTGGAATGTGTTTCAGTGTGTGCGGAAGGGGTTTCAGTGTGTGGGGGAAGAGGTTTCAGTGTGTGGAGAAGAGGTTTCAGTGTGTGGGGATGGGTTTCAGTGTGAGTGAAAGATGTTTCATTGTGTGGGGAAGAGGTTTCAGTGAGTGGAGAAGGGTTTCAGTGTGTGGGGAAGGGTTTCAGTATGTGGGGAAGGGGCTTCAGTGTGTGTGGAAGGGGTTTCAGCGTGTGGGGAAGGGGTTTCAGTGTGTGTGGAAGAGGCTTCAGTGTGTGTGGAAGGATTTTCAGTGTATGTGGAATGGGTTTCAGCGTGTGGGGAAGGGGTTTCAGCGTGTAGGGAAGGGTTTCTGTGTGTGGGGAAGAGGTTTCAGTGTGTGGGGATGGGTTTCAGTGTGTGGGGAAGAGGTTTCAGTGTGTGTGGAAGGGGTTTCAGCATGTGGGGAAGGGGTTTCAGCGTGTGGGGAAGAGGTTTCAGTGTGTGGGGAAGAGGTTTCAGTGTTAGGGGATGGGTTTCATTGTGTGGGGATTGGATTCAGTATGTGGGGATGGGTTTCAGTGTGTGGGGATGGGTATCAGTGTGTGCGGAACGGATTTCAGTGCATGTGGAAGAGGTTTCAGTGTGCATGGAAGGGGTTTCAGCGTGTGGGGAAGGGGGTTCAGCGTGTGGGGAAGGGTTTCAATGTGCGGGGAAGGGTTTTCAGTATGCGGTGAAGGTGTTTCAGTGTGTGTGGAAGGGGTTTCAGTGTGTGGGGAAGGGGTTTCAGTGTGCGGGGAAGGGATTACAGTTTGTGGGGAAGGGTTTCAGTCTGTGGGGAAGAGCTTTCAGTGTGTGGGAAAGAGGTTTCAGTGTGTGGGGAAGGGGTTTCAGTGTGTGGGGAAGTGGTTTCAGTGTGTGGGGAAGAGGTTTCAGAGTGTGGGGAAGGGGTTTCAGTCTGTGGGGAAGTGGTTTCAGAGTTGTGGGGAAGAGGTTTCAGTGTGTGGGGAAGTGGTATCAATGTGTGGTGAAGGGGATTCAGTGTGTGGGGAAGAGATTTCAGTGTGCGGGGAAGGGGTTTCAGTGTGTGGGGAAGATGATTCAGTGTGGGCGGAAGGGGTTTCAGTGCATGTGGAAGAGGTTTCAGTGTGTGTGGAAGAGGTTTCAGTGTGTGTGGAAGGGGTTTCAGTGTGCAGGGATGGGTTTCAGTGCGTGTGGAAGATGTTTCAGCGTGTGGGGAAGAGGTTTCAGTGTGTGGGGAAGATGTTTCAGTGTGTTTGGAAGAGGATTCAGTCCGTGGGGAAGGAGTTTCAGTGTGAGGGCAAGATGTTTCAGTGTGTGGGGAAGAGGTTTCAGTGTGTGGGGAAGAGGTTTCAGTGTTTGTGGAATAGGTTTCAGTGCGTGGGAAAGGGGTTTCAGTGTGTGGGGAAGAGGTTTCAGTGTGTGGGGAAGGGTTTCAATCTGTGGGGAACAGCTTTCAATCTGTGGGGAAGAGGTCTCAGTGTGTGGGGATGGGTTTCAGTGCATGGGGAAGGGGTTTCAGTGTGTGAGGAGGAGGTTTCAGTGTGTGGGGATGGGTTTCAGTGTGTGATGAAGGGGTTTCAGTGTGTGGGGAAGAGGTTTCAGTGTGTGGGGATGGGCTTCATTGTGTGGGGAATTGTTTCAGTGTGTGGGGATCGGTTTCAGTGTGTGGGGATGGGTTTCAGTGCATGGGGAAGGGGTTTCAGTGTGTGAGGAGGAGGTTTCAGTGTGTGGGGATGGGTTTCAGTGTGTGGTGAAGGGGTTTCAGTGTGTGGGGAAGAGGTTTCAGTGTGTGGGGATGGGCTTCATTGTGTGGGGAATTGTTTCAGTGTGTGGGGATCGGTTTCAGTGTGTGGGGATGGCTTTCAGTGTGGGCGGAAGGGGTTTCAGTGCATGTGGAAGAGGTTTCAGTGTGTGTGGAAGGGGTTTCAGCGTGTGGGGAAGGGGTTGCAGCGTGTGGGGTAGGGTTTCAGTGTGCTGGGAAGGGATTTCAGTGTGCGGGCAAGGGGTTTCAGTGTGTGTGGAAGGGGTTTCAGTGTATGGGGAAGAGGTTTCAGTGTGTGTGGAAGAGGTTTCAGTGCGTGGGGAAGGGGTTTCAGTGTGTGGGGAAGAGGTTTCAGTGTGTGGGGAAGAGGTTTCAGTGTGTGTGGAAGAGGTTTCAGTGTTTGTGGAAGTGGTTTCAGTGCGTGGGTAAGGGGTTTCAGTGTGTGGGGAAGAGGTTTCATTGTGTGGGGAAGGATTTCAGTCAGTGGGGAAGAGCTTTCAGTGTGTGGGGAAGAGATTACAGTGTGTGGGAATGGGTTTCAGTGTGTGGGGAAGGGGTTTCAGTGTGTGGGGAAGATATTTCAGTGTGTTGGGAAGAGGTTTCAGAGTGTGGGGAAGGGGTTTCTGTCTGTGGGGAAGTGGTTTCGGTGTTGTGGGGAAGAGGTTTCAGTGTGTGGGGAAGTGGTATCACTGTGTGGTGAAGGGGATTCAGTGTGTGGGGAAGAGGTTTCAGTGTGCGGGGAAGGGGTTTCAGTGTGTGGGGAAGATGTTTCAGTGTGTGGGGAAGAGGTTTCAGTGCGTGGGGAAGAGGTTTCATTGTGTGTGTGGAAGAGGTTTAACTGCGTGAGGAAGGGGTTTCAGTGTGTGGGGAAGTGGTTTCAGTCTGTGGCGAAGAGGATTCAGTGCGTGGGAAGGGGTTTCAGTGTGTGGGGAAGGGTTTCAGTGTGTGGGGATGGGTTTCAGTGTGTGGGGAAGGGGTTTCAGTGTGTGGGGATGGGTTTCATTGTGTGGGGAAGGGGTTTCAGTGTGTGTGGAAGAGGTTTTAGTGTGTGGGGATGGGTTTCAGTGAGTGTTGATGGGGTTTCAGTGTGTGGGGAAGGGGTTTCATTTTGTGGGGATGAGGTTTCAGTGTGTGGGGATGGGTTTCAGTGTGTGTGGAAGGTATTACTGCCTGTGGGGAAGAGGTTTCAGTGTGTGGGGAAGAGGTTTCAGTGTGTGGGGAAGGGGTTTCAGTGTGTGGGGAAGATGTTTCAGTGTGTGGGGATGGGTTTCAGTGTGTGGGGAAGGGTTTCAGTGTGTGGGGAAGAGGTTTCAGTGTGTGTGCAAGGGGTTTCAGTGTGTGTGGAAGGTGTTTCAGTGTGTGCGGAAGGGGTTTCAGTGTGTGGGGGAAGAGGTTTCAGTGTGTGGGGATGAGGTTTCAGTGTGTGGGGATGGGTTTCAGTGTGAGTGAAAGATGTTTCAGTGTGTGGGGAAGAGGTTTCAGTGTGTGGAGAAGGGATTCAGTGTATGTGGAAGGGGTTTCAGTATGTGGGGAAGGGGCTTCAGTGTGAGTGGAAGGGCTTTCAGCGTGTGGGGAAGGCGTTTCAGTGTGTATGAAAGAGGTTTCAGTGTGTGGGGAAGGGGTTTCAATGTGTGGGGAAGGGGTTTCAGTGTGTGGGGAAGAGATTACATTGCGTGGGGATGGGTTTCAGTGAGTGGTTAAAAGGTTTCAGTCTGTGGGGAAGGGGTTTCAGTGTGTGGGGAAGATGTTTCAGTGTGTGGGGAACGGGTTTCAGTGTGTGGGGAAGTCGTTTCAGTGTGTGGGGAAGAGATTTCAGTGTGTTGGGAAGAGGTTTCAGAGTGTGGGGAAGGGGTTTCTGTCTGTGGGGAAGTGATTTCGGTGTTGTGGGGAAGAGGTTTCAGTGTGTGGGGAAGTGGTATCAGTGTGTGGTGAAGGGGATTCAGTGTGTGGGGAAGAGGTTTCAGTGTGCGGGGAAGGGGTTTCAGTGTGTGGGGAAGATGTTTCAGTGTGTGGGGAAGAGGTTTCAGTGCGTGGGGAAGAGGTTTCAGTGTGTGTGGACGAGGTTTCAGTGCGTGAGGAAGGGGTTTCAGTGTGTGGGGAAGTGGTTTCAGTCTGTGGCGAAGAGGTTTCAGTGCGTGGGAAGTGGTTTCAGTGTGTGGGGAAGGGTTTCAGTGTGTGGGGATGGGTTTCAGTGTGTGGAGAAGGGGTTTCAGTGTGTGGGGATGGGTTTCATTGTGTGGGGAAGGGGTTTCAGTGTGTGGGGAAGGGGTTTCAGTGTGTGGGGATGAGGTTTCAGTGTATGGGGATGGTTTTCAGTGTGTGTGGAAGGTGTTTCTGCCTTTGGGGAAGAGGTTTCAGTGTGTGGGGAAGAGGTTTCAGTGTGTGGGGAAGGGGTTTCAGTGCGTGGATAAGGGGTTTCAGTGTGTGGGGTAGAGTTTTCAGTGTGTGGGGAGAAGTTTTAGTGTGTTGGGAAGTGGTTTCTGTCTGTGGGGATGGCTTTCAATTTTTGGGGAAGAGGTTTCAGTGTGTGGGCAAGAGGTTTAAGTGTGTGTGCAAGTGGTTTCAGTGTGTGTGGAATGTGTTTCAGTGTGTGCGGAAGGGGTTTCAGTGTGTGGGGGAAGAGGTTTCAGTGTGTGGGGAAGAGGTTTCAGTGTGTGGGGATGGGTTTCAGTGTGAGTGAAAGATGTTTCATTGTGTGGGGAAGAGGTTTCAGAGAGTGGAGAAGGGTTTCAGTGTGTGGGGAAGGGTTTCAGTATGTGGGGAAGGGGCTTCAGTGTGTGTGGAAGGGGTTTCAGCGTGTGGGGAAGGGGTTTCAGTGTGTGTGGAAGAGGCTTCAGTGTGTGTGGAAGGATTTTCAGTGTATGTGGAATGGGTTTCAGCGTGTGGGGAAGGGGTTTCAGCGTGTAGGGAAGGGTTTCTGTGTGTGGGGAAGAGGTTTCAGTGTGTGGGGATGGGTTTCAGTGCGTGGGGAAGAGGTTTCAGTGTGTGTGGAAGGGGTTTCAGCATGTGGGGAAGGGGTTTCAGCGTGTGGGGAAGAGGTTTCAGTGTGTGGGGAAGAGGTTTCAGTGTTAGGGGATGGGTTTCATTGTGTGGGGATTGGATTCAGTATGACGGGATGGGTTTCAGTGTGTGGGGATGGGTATCAGTGTGTGCGGAAGGGATTTCAGTGCATGTGGAAGAGGTTTCAGTGTGCATGGAAGGGGTTTCAGCGTGTGGGGAAGGGGGTTCAGCGTGTGGGGAAGGGTTTCAGTGTGCGGGGAAGGGTTTTCAGTATGCGGTGAAGGTGTTTCAGTGTGTGTGGAAGGGGTTTCAGTGTGTGGGGAAGGGGTTTCAGTGTGCGGGGAAGGGATTACAGTTTGTGGGGAAGGGTTTCAGTCTGTGGGGAAGAGCTTTCAGTGTGTGGGAAAGAGGTTTCAGTGTGTGGGGAAGGGGTTTCAGTGTGTGGGGAAGTGGTTTCAGTGTGTGGGGAAGAGGTTTCAGAGTGTGGGGAAGGGGTTTCAGTCTGTGGGGAAGTGGTTTCAGAGTTGTGGGGAAGAGGTTTCAGTGTGTGGGGAGGTGGTATCAGTGAGTGGTCAAGGGGATTCAGTGTGTGGGGAAGAGGTTTCAGTGTGCGGGGAAGGGGTTTCAGTGTGTGGGGAAGATGTTTCAGTGTGTGGGGAAGAGGTTTCAGTGCGTGGGGAAGAGGTTTCAGTGTGTGTGGAAGAGGTTTCAGTGCGTGAGGAAGGGGTTTCAGTGTGTGGGGAAGTGGTTTCAGTCTGTGGCAAAGAGGTTTCAGAGCGTGGGAAGGGATTTCAGTATGTGGGGAAGGGTTTCAGTGTGTGGGGAAGGGTTTCAGTGTGTGGGGAAGGGGTTTCAGTGTGTGGGGATGGGTTTCATTGTGTGGGGAAGGGGTTTCAGTGTGTGGGGAAGGGGCTTCAGTGTGTGGGGATGAGGTTTTAGTGTGTGGGGATGGTTTTCAGTGTGTGTGGAAGGTGTTTCTGCCTTTGGGGAAGAGGTTTCAGTGTGTGGGGAAGAGGTTTCAGTGTGTGGGGAAGGGGTTTCAGTGCGTGGATAAGGGGTTTCAGTGTGTGGGGTAGAGTTTTCAGTGTGTGGGGAAGAAGTTTTAGTGTGTTGGGAAGTGGTTTCTGTCTGTGGGGATGGCTTTCAGTTTTTGGGGAAGAGTTTTCAGTGTGTGGGGAAGAGGTTTCAGTGAGTGGAGAAGGGTTTCAGTGTGTGGGGAAGGGTTTCAGTATGTGGGGAAGGGGCTTCACTGTGTGGAAGGATTTTCAGTGTATGTGGAATGGGTTTCTGTGTGTGGGGAAGAGGTTTCAGTGTGTGGGGACGGGTTTCAGTGTGTGGGGAAGAGGTTTCAGTGTGTGTGGAAGGGGTTTCAGCACGTGGGGAAGGGGTTTCAGCGTGTGGGGAAGAGGTTTCAGTGTGTGGGGAAGAGGTTTCAGTGTTAGGGGATGGGTTTCATTGTGTGGGGATTGGATTCAGTATGTGGGGATGGGTTTCAGTGTGTGGGGATGGGTATCAGTGTGTGCGGAAGGGATTTCAGTGCATGTGGAAGAGGTTTCAGTGTGCATGGAAGGGGTTTCAGCGTGTGGGGAAGGGGGTTCAGCGTGTGGGGAAGGGTTTCAGTGTGCGGGTAAGGGTTTTCAGTATGCGGGGAAGGTGTTTCAGTGTGTGTGGAAGGGGTTTCAGTGTGTGGGGAAGGGGTTTCAGTGTGCGGGGAAGGGATTACAATTTGTGGGGATGGGTTTCAGTCTGTGGGGAAGAGCTTTCAGTGTGTGGGAAAGAGGTTTCAGTGTGTGGGGAAGGGGTTTCAGTGTGTGGGGAAGTTGTTTCAGTGTGTGGGGAAGAGGTTTCAGTGTGCGGGGAAGGGGTTTCAGTGTGGTGGGTAGAGGTTTCAGCGTGTGGGGAAGAGGTTTCAGTGTGTGGGGAAGGGTTTCAGTCTGTGGTGAAGAGGTTTCAGTGTGTGGGAAGAGGTTTCAGTGTGTGGGGAAGGGTTTCTGTGTGTGGGGATGGGTTTCAGGGTGTGGGGATGGGTTTCAGTGTTTGGGGAAGGGGTTTCAGTGTGTGAGGAAGAGGTTTCAGTCTGTGGGGAAGAGGTTTCAGTGTGTGGGGAAGATGTTTCAGTGTGTGGGGAAGGGGTTTCAGTGCTTGGATAAGGGGTTTCATTGTGTGGGGAAGAGGTCTCAATGTGTGGGGAAGGATTTTCAGTGTATGTGGAATGGGTTTCAGCGTGTGGGGAAGGGGTTTCAGCGTGTAGGGAAGGGTTTCTGTGTGTGGGGAAGAGGTTTCAGTGTGTGGGGATGGTTTTCAGTGTGTGGGGAAGGGGTTTCAGTGTGTGGGGAAGAGGTTTTAGTGTGTTGGGATGTGTTTCAGTGTGTGGGGATGGGGTTTCAGTGTGTGGGGAAGGGCTTTCAGTGTGTGGGGATGAGGTTTCAGTGTGTGGGGATGGGATTCAGTGTGTGGGGTAGGGGTTTCTGCCTCTGGGGAAAAGGTTTCTGTGTGTGGGGAAGAGGATTCAGCGTGTGGGAAAGGGGTTTCAGTGTGTGGATAAGGGGTTTCAGTGTGTGGGGAAGAGTTTTCAGTGTGTGGGGAAGAGGTTTCAGTTTGTGGGGAAGAGGGTTCAGTGTGTGGGGTGGGTTTCGGTGTGAGTGAAAGATGTTTCAGTGTGTGGGGAAGTGGTTTCAGTGCGTGGAGAGGTGTTTCAGTGTGTGGGGAAGGGTTTCAGTATTTGGGGAAGGAGCTTCAGTGTGTGTGGAAGGGATTTCAGCGTGTGGGGAAGGGGTTTCCGTGTGTGTGGAAGAGGTTTCAGTGTGTGTGGAAGGGTTTTCAGTGTGTGAAGGGGTTTCAGTTTGTGGGGAAGAGGATTCAGTGTGTGGGAAGAGGTTTCAGTGTGTGGGGAAGGGTTTCTGAGTGTGGGGATGGTTTTCAGTGTGTGGGGATGGGTTTCAGTGTTTGGGGAAGGGGTTTCAGTGTGTGGGGAAGAGGTTTCAGTGTGCGGGGATGTGTTTCAGGGTGTGGGGATGGGTTTCAGTATTTGGGGAAGGGGTGTCAGTGTGTGGGGAATAGGTTTCAGTGTATGGGGAAGGGTTTCAGTGTGTGGGGAAGTGGTTCAGTCTGTGGCGAAGAGGTTTCAGTGCGTGGGAAGAGGGTTCAGTGTGTGGGGAAGGGTTTCAGTGTGTGTGGATGGGTTTCAGTGCGTGGGGAAGGGTTTCAGTCTGTGGCGAAGAGGTGTCAGTGTGTGGGAAGCGGTTTCAGTTTGTGGGGAAGGGTTTCAGTGTGTGGGGATGGGTTTCAGTGTGTGGGGATGGCTTTCAGTGTTTGGGGAAGGGGTTTCAGTGTGTGGGGAAGATGTTTCAGTGTGTGGGGAAGAGTTTCAGTGTGTTGTGAAGGGGATTCAGTCTTTGCGGAAGAGGTTTCAGTGTTTGGGGAAGATGTTTCAGTGTGTGGGGAAGGGGTTTCAGATTGTGGGAATGGGTTTCAGTGTGTGGGGAAGGGGTTTCAGTGTGTGGGGATGGGTTTCAGTGTGTGGGCAAGGGGTTTCAGTGTGTGGGGAAGAGGTTTCAGTGTGTGGGGATGGGTTTCAGTGTGTGGGGATGGGTTTCAGTGTTTGGGGAAGGGGTTTCAGTGTGTGGGGAAGAGGTTTCAGTGTGTGGGGATGGGTTTCAGTGAGTGGGGAAGGGGTTTCAGTCTCTGGGGAAGGGGTTTCAGTGTTTGGATAAGGGGTTTCATTGTGTGGGGAAGAGGTCTCAGTAAGTGGGGAAGGGGTTTCAGTGTGTGGGGAAGAGGTTTCAGTGGGTGGCGAAGGGGTTTCAGTGTGTGGGGAAGGGGTATCAGTGTGTGGAGAAGAGGTTTCAGTGTGTGGGGAAGGGGTTTCAGTGTGTGGGGAAGGGGTTTCAGTGTGTGTGGAAGAGGTTGCAGTGTGTGGGGAATAGGTTTCAGTGCGTGGGAAGAGGTTTCAGTGTGTGGGGAAGGGTTTCAGTGTGTGGCGTGGGTTTCAGTGTGTGGGGAAGGGGTTTCAGTGTGTGGGGATGTGTTTCAGTGTTTGGGGAAGGGGTTTCAGTGTGTGGGGAAGGGGTTTCCGTGTTTGGATAAGGGTTTCATTGTGTGGGGAAGAGGTTTCAGTGTGTGGGGAAGGGGTTTCAGTGTGTGGGGAAGAGGTTTCAGTGTGTGAGGAAGGGGTTTCAGTGCGTGGGGAAGGGGTATCAGTGTGTGGGGAAGAGGCTTCAGTGTGTGGGGAAGGGGTTTCAGTGTGTAGGGAAGGGGTTTCAGTGTGTGTGGAAGATGTTGCAGTGTGTGGGAAATAGGTTTCAGTGTGTGGGGAAGGGTTTCAGTGTGTGGGGAAGTGGTTCAGTCTGTGGCGAAGAGGTTTCAGTGCGTGGGAAGAGGTTTCAGTGTGTGGGGAAGGGTTTCAGTGTGTGGTGTGGGTTTCAGTATGTGGGGAAGGGGTTTCAGTGTGTGGGGATGGGTTTCAGTGTGTGGGGAAGAGGTTTTAGTGTGTGGGGATGGGTTTCAGTGTGTGGGGATGGGGTTTCAGTGTGTGGGGAAGGGCTTTCAGTGTGTGGGGATGAGGTTTCAGTGTGTGGGGATGGGTTTCAGTGTGTGGGGTAGGGGTTTCTGCCTCTGGGGAAAAGGTTTCTGTGTGTGGGGAAGCGGATTCAGCGTGTGGGGAAGGGGTTTCAGTGAGTGGATAAGGGGTTTCAGTGTGTGGTGAAGAGTTTTCAGTGTGTGGGGAAGAGGTTTCAGTTTGTGGGGAAGAGGCTTCAGTGTGTGGGGATGGGTTTCGGTGTGAGTGAAAGATGTTTCAGTGTGTGGGGAAGTGGTTTCAGTGCGTGGAGAGGTGTTTCAGTGTGTGGGGAAGGGTTTCAGTATTTGGGGAAGGAGCTTCAGTGTGTGTGCAAGGGATTTCAGCGTGTGGGGAAGGGGTTTCCGTGTGTGTGAAAGAGGTTTCAGTGTGTGTGGAAGGGTTTTCAGTGTGTGTGGAAGCGGTTTCAGTTTGTGGGGAAGAGGATTCAGTGTGTGGGAAGAGGTTTCACTGTGTGGGGAAGGGTTTCTGTGTGTGGGGATGGGTTTCAGTGTGTGGGGATGGGTTTCACTGTGTGGGGAAGGGGTTCAGTGTGTGGGGAAGAGGTTTCAGTGTGCGGGGATGTATTTCAGGGTGTGGGGATCGGTTTCAGTGTTTGGGGAAGGGGTTTCAGTGTGTGAGGAAGAGGTTTCAGTGTGTGGGGATGGGTTTCAGTGTGTGGGGAAGGGGTTTCAGTGTGTGGGGAAGAGGTTTCAGTGTGTGGGGAAGATGTTTCAGTGTGTGGGGAAGGGGTTTCAGTGCTTGGATAAGGGGTTTCATTGTGTGGGGAAGAGGTTTCAGTGTGTGGGGAAGGGTTTTCAGTGTGTGGGGAAGAGGTTTCAGTGAGTGGGGAAGGGGTTTCAGTGTGTGGGGAAGGGGTATCAGTGTGTGGGGAAGAGGTTTCAGTGTGTGGGGAAGGGGTTTCAGTGTGTGGGGAAGGGGTTTCAGTGTGTGTGGAAGAGGTTGCAGTGTGTGGGGAATAGGTTTCAGTGTGTGGGGAAGGGTTTCAGTGTGTGGGGAAGTGGTTCAGTCTGTGGCGAAGAGGTTTCAGTGCGTGGGAAGAGGTTTCAGTGTGTGGGGAAGGGTTTCAGTGTGTGTGGATGGGTTTCAGTGCGTGGGGAAGGGTTTCAGTCTGTGGCGAAGAGGTTTCAGTGTGTGGGAAGCCGTTTCATTTTGTGGGGAAGGGTTTCAGTGTGTGGGGATGGGTTTCAGTGTGTGGGGATGGGTTTCAGTGTTTGGGGAAGGGGTTTCAGTGTGTGGGGAAGAGGTTTCAGTGTGTGGGGAAGAGTTTCAGTGTGCTGTGAAGGGGATTCAGTCTTTGCGGAAGAGGTTTCAGTGTGTGGGGAAGATGTTTCAGTGTGTGGGGAAGGGGTTTCAGATTGTGGGGATGGGTTTCAGTGTGTGGGGAAGGAGTTTCAGTGTGTGGGGATGGGTTTCAATGTGTGGGCAAGGGGTTTCAGTGTGTGGGGAAGAGGTTTCAATGTGTGGGGATGGGTTTCAGTGTGTGGGGATGGGTTTCAGTGTTTGGGAAAGGGGTTTCAGTGTGTGGGGAAGAGGTTTCAGTGTGTGGGGATGGGTTTCAGTGTGTGGGGAAGGGGTTTCAGTCTCTGGGGAAGGGGTTACAGTGTTTGGATAAGGGGTTTCATTGTGTGGGGAAGAGGTCTCAGTACGTGGGGAATTGGTTTCAGTGTGTGGGGAAGAGGTTTCAGTGTATGGGGACGGGGTTTCAGTGAGTGGGAAAGGGGTATCAGTGTGTGGGGAAGGGGTTTCAGTGTGTGTGGAAGAGGTTTCAGTGTGTGGGGAAGGGGTTTCAGTGTGTGTGGAAGGGGTTTCAGTGTGTGTGGAAGAGGTTGCAGTGTGTGGGGAATAGCTTTCAGTGTGTAGAGAAGGGTTTCAGTGTGTGGGGAAGTGGTCCAGTGTGTCGCGAAGAGGTTTCAGTGCGTGGGAAGAGGTTTCAGTGTGTGGGGAAGGGTTTCAGTGTGTGGCGTGGATTTCAGTGTGTGGGGAAGGGGTTTCAGTGTGTGGGGATGTGTTTCAGTGTGTGGGGAAGGGGTTTCAGTGTGTGTGGAAGGGGTTTCCGTGTTTGGATAAGGGTTTCATTGTGTGGGGAAGAGGTTTCTGTGTGTGGGGAGGGGGTTTCAGTGTGTGGGGAAGAGGTTTCAGTGTGTGAGGAAGGGGTTTCAGTGTGTGGGGAAGGGGTATCAGTGTGTGGAGAAGAGGCTTCAGTGTGTGGGGAAGGGGTTTCACTGTGTAGGGAAGGGGTTTCAGTGTGTGTGGAAGATGTTGCAGTGTGTGGGGAATAGGTTTCACTGTGTGGGGAAGGGTTTCAGTGTGTGGGGAAGTGGTTCAGTCTGTGGCGAAGAGGTTTCAGTGAGTGGGAAGAGGTTTCAGTGTGTGGGGAAGGGTTTCAGTGTGTGGTGTGGGTTTCAGTATGTGGGGAAGGGGTTTCAGTGTGTGGGGATGGGTTTCATTGTGTGGGGAAGGCGTTTCAGTGTGTGGGGAAGAGGTTTTAGTGTTTGGGGATGGGTTTCAGTGTGTGGGGATGGGGTTTCAGTGTGTGGGGTTAGGGGTTTCAGTGTGTGGGGATGAGGTTTTAGTGTGTGGGGATGGGTTTCAGTGTGTGGGGTAGGGGTTTTTGCCTCTGGGGAAAAGGTTTCTGTGTGTGGGGAAGAGGATTCAGCGTGTGGGGAAGGGGTTTCAGTGTGTTGATAAGGGGTTTCAGTGTGTGGGGAAGAGTTTTCAGTGTGTGGGGAAGAGGTTTCAGTTTGTGGGGAAGAGGCCTCAGTGCGTGGGGATGGGTTTCGGTGTGAGTGAAAGATGTTTCAGTGTGTGGGGAAGTGGTTTCAGTGCGTGGAGAGGTGTTTCAGTGTGTGGGGAAGGGTTTCAGTATTTGGGGAAGGAGCTTCAGTGTGTGTGGAAGGGATTTCAGCGTGTGGGGAAGGGGTTTCCGTGTGTGTGTAAGAGGTTTAAGTGTGTGTGGAAGGGTTTTCAGTGTGTGTGGAAGGGGTTTCAGTTTGTGGGGAAGAGGATTCAGTGTGTGGAGAAGGGTTTCAGTGTGTGGGGAAGGGTTTCAGTATGTGGGGAAGGGGCTTCAGTGTGTGGGGCAGGGGTTTCAGCGTGTGGGCAAGGGGTTTCAGTGTGTGTGCAAGAGGTTTCAGTGTGTGTGGAAGGGTTTTCAGTGTGTGGGGAAGGGGTTTCAGCGTGTAGGGAAGGGTTTCTGTGTGTGGGGAAGAGGTTTCAGTGTGTGGGGAAAAGGTTTCAGTTTGCGGGGAAGAGGTTACAGATTGTGGGGAAGGGGTTTCAGTGTGTGGGGAAGAGGTTTCAGTGTGTTGCGAAGAGGTTTCAGTCTGTGGCGAAGAGGTTTCAGTGTGTGGGAAGAGGTTTCAGTGTGCGGCAAGGTTTTCAGTGTGTGGGGATGGGTTTCAGTGTGTGGGGATGGGTTTTCACTGTGTGGGGATGGGTTTCAGTGTTTGGGGAATGGGTTTCAGTGCGTGGGGAAGAGGTTTCGGTGTGTGGGGATGGATTTCAGTGTGTGGGGAAGAGTTTTCAGTGTGTGGGGAAGGGGCTTCAGTGTGTGGGGCAGGGGTTTCAGCGTGTGGGCAAGGGGTTTCTGTGTGTGTGCAAGAGGTTTCAGTGTGTGTGGAAGGGTTTTCAGTGTGTGGGGAAGGGGTTTCAGCGTGTAGGGAAGGGTTTCTGTGTGTGGGGAAGAGGTTTCAGTGTGTGGGGAAGAGGTTTCAGTTTGCGTGGAAGAGGTTACAGAGTGTGGGGAAGGGGTTTCAGTGTGTGGGGAAGAGGTTTCAGTGTGTGGGGAAGAGGTTTCAGTCTGTGGCGAAGAGGTTTCAGTGTGTGGGAAGAGGTTTCAGTGTGTGGCAAGGTTTTCAGTGTGTGGGGATGGGTCTCAGTGTGTGGGGATGGGTTTTCACTTTGTGGGGATGGGTTTCAGTGTTTGGGGAATGGGTTTCAGTGCGTGGGGAAGAGGTTTCGGTGTGTGGGGATGGATTTCAGTGTGTGGGGAAGAGTTTTCAGTGTGTGGGGAAGGTGTTTCAGTGTGTGGGTAAGGGGGTTCAGTGTGTAGGAATGAGGTTTCAGTGTGTGGGGATGGGTTTCAGTGTGTGGGGAAGGGGTTTGAGTCTGTGGGGAAGAGGTTTCAGTGTGTGGGGAAGAGGTTTCAGTGTGTGGGGAAGGGTTTTCAGTGTGTAGATAAGGGGTTTCAGTGTGTGGGGAAGAGGTTTCAGTGTGTGTGGAAGAGGTTTCAATGTGTGGGAAAGTGGTTTCAGTCATTGGGGAAGGGGTTTCAGTGTGTTGGGAAGAGGTTTCAGTGTGTGGGGAAGGTGTTTCTATGTGTGGGGAAGGGGTTTCATTGTGTGGGGAAGAGGTTTCAGTGTGTGGGGATGGGTTTCAGTGTGTGGGGAAGGGATTCAGTGTGTGGGGAAGAGCTTTCAGTGTGTGCAGAAGGGATTTCAGTGTGTGTGGAAGAGGTTTAAGTGTATGTTGAAGGGGTTTCAGTGTGTGTGGGAGGGGTTTCAGTTTGTGGGGTAGATGTTTCAGTGTGTGGGGATGGGTTTCAGCGTGTGGGGAAGGGGTTTCAGTGGGTGTGGAAGGGGTTTCAGTGTTTGGGGAAGGCGTTTCAGTGTGCGGGGAAGGGGTTACAGTGTGTGTGGAAGGGGTTTCAGTGTGTGGGGAAGAGGTTTCAGTGTGTGCGGAAGAGGTTTCAGTGTGTGTGGAAGGGGTTTCAGTGTGTAGGGATGAGATTCAGTGCGTGTGGAAGATGTTTCAGCGTGTGGGGAAGAGGTTTCAGTGTGTGGGGAAGATGTTTCAGTGTGTTTGGAAGAGGATTCAGTGCGTGGGGAAGGAGTTTCAGTGTGAGGGCAAGATGTTTCAGTGTGTGGGGAAGAGGTTTCAGTGTGTGGGGAAGAGGTTTCAGTGTGTGGGGAAGAGGTTTCAGTGTTTGTGGAAGAGGTTTCAGTGCGTGGGAAAGGGGTTTCAGTGTGTGGGGAAGAGGTTTCAGTGTGTGGGGAAGTGTTTCAATCTGTGGGGAACAGCTTTCAGTCTGTGGGGAAGAGGTTTCAGTGTGTGGGGATGGGTTTCAGTGTGTGGGGATGGGTTTCAGTGCATGGGGAAGGGGTTTCAGTGTGTGGGGAGGAGGCTTCAGTGTGTGGGGATGGGTTTCAGTGTGTGGGGAAGGGGTTTCAGTGTGTGGCAAAGAGGTTTCAGTGTGTGGGATAGAGGTTTCAGTGTGTGGGGATGGGTTTCAGTGTGTAGGGAAAGGTTTCAGTATTTTGGGAAGAGGTTTCCGTGTGTGGGGAAGAGGTTTCAGTGTGTGGGGATGGGTTTCGGTGTGTGTGAAAGATGTTTCAGTGTGTGGGAAAGTGGTTTCAGTGTGTGGAGAAGCGTTTCAGTGTGTGGGGAAGGGTTTAAGTATGTGGGGAAGGGGTTTCAGTGTGTGTGGAAGGGGTTTCAGTGTGTGGGGAAGGGGTTTCATTGTGTGTGGAAGAGATTTCAGTGTGTGTGGAAGGGGTTTCAGTGTGTGTGGAAGGGGTTTCAGTGTGTGTGGAAGGGGTTTCAGCGTGTGGGGAAGGGGTTTCAGCTTGTGGGGAAGTTATGCTGTGAGTGGTGAAGAGGTTTCAGTTTGTGGGGAAGAGGTTTCAGTGTGCGTGAAAGAGGTTTCAGTGTGTGGGGGTGGGTTTCAGTGTGTGGAGAAGAGGTTTCAGTCTGTGGCGATGGGTTTCAGTGTGTGGGGAATGGGTTTCAGTGTGTATGGAAGGGGTTTCAACGTGTGGGGAAGGGGTTTCAGCGTGTGGGGAAGAGGTTTCAGTGTGTGGGGAAGAGGTTTCAGTGTGTGGGGATGGGTTTCATTGTGTGGGGAATTGTTTCAGTGTGTGGGGATCGGTTTCAGTGTGTGGGGATGGCTTTCAGTGTGGGCGGAAGGGGTTTCAGTGCATGTGGAAGAGGTTTAAGTTTGTGTGGAAGGGGTTTCAGCGTGTGGGGAAGGGGTTGCAGCGTGTGGGGTAGGGTTTCAGTGTGCGGGGAAGGGATTTCAGTGTGTGTGGAGGGGGTTTCAGTGAGTGGGGAAGGGGTTTCAGTGTGCGGGGAAGGGGTTGCAGTGTGTGTGGAAGGGGTTTCAGCGTGTGGGGTAGGGTTTCAGTGTGTGTGGATGAGGTTTAAGTGTGTGTGCAAGGGGTTTCAGTGTGTGTGGAAGGGGTTTCAGTGTGTGCGGAAGGGGTTTCAGTGTGTGGGGAAGAGGTTTCAGTGTGTGGGGAAGAGGTTTCAGTGTGTGTGGATGGGTTTCAGTGTGACTGAAAGATGTTTCAGTTTGTGTGGAAGAGGTTTCAGTGTGTGGAGAAGGGTTTCAGTGCGTGGGGAAGGGATTCAGTATGTGGGGAAGGGGCGTCGGTGTGTGTGGAAGTGTTTTCAGCGTGTGGGGAAGAGGTTTCAGTGTGTGGGGAAGATGTTTCAGTGTGTTTGGAAGAGGATTCAGTGCGTGGGGAAGGAGTTTCAGTGTGAGGGCAAGATGTTTCAGTGTGTGGGGAAGAGGTTTCAGTGTGTGGGGAAGAGGTTTCAGTGTTTGTGGAAGAGGTTTCAGTGCGTGGGAAAGGGGTTTCAGTGTGTGGGGAGGAGGTTTCAGTGTGTGGGGAAGGGTTTCAATCTGTGGGGAACAGCGTTCAGTCTGTGGGGAAGAGGTTTTAGTGTGTGGGGATGGGTTTCAGTGTGTGGGGATGGGTTTCAGTGCATGGGGAAGGGGTTTCAGTGTGTGGGGAGGAGTTTTCAGTGTGTGGGGATGGGTTTCAGTGTGTGGGGAAGGGGTTTCAGTGTGTGGGAAAGAGGTTTCAGTGTGTGGGATAGAGGTTTCAGTGTGTGGGGATGGGTTTCAGTGTGTAGGGAAAGGTTTCAGTATTTTGGGAAGAGGTTTCCGTGTGTGGGGAAGAGGTTTCAGTG
Organism: Heterodontus francisci; assembly: GCF_036365525.1. NCBI lineage: Eukaryota > Metazoa > Chordata > Chondrichthyes > Heterodontiformes > Heterodontidae > Heterodontus > Heterodontus francisci. The sequence continues at coordinate 9,562,918 of NW_027140221.1, read as the reverse complement.
TGTGGGTATGGGTTTCAGTGTGTGGGGAAGTGTTTCAGTGTGTGGGGAGAGGTTTTCAGTGTGTGGGGAAGGGTTTCAGTGTGTGGGAAAGAGGTTTCAGTTTGTGGGGAAGTGGTTTCAGTCTGTGGGGAAGGGGTTTCAGTGTGTGGGGAAGAGGTTGCATTGTGTGGGGAAGAAGTTTCAGTGTGTGGGGAAGGGTTTCAGTGTTTGGGGAAGGGGTTTCAGTGTGTGTGGAAGAGGTTTCAGTGCGTGGGGAAGGGGTTTCAGTGTGTGGGGAAGAGGTTTCAGTGTGTGGGTAAGGGTTTCAGTCTCTGGGGAAGAGCTTTCAGTGTGTGGGGAAGAGGTTTCATTGTGTGGGGAAGGATTTCGGTGTGTGGGGAAGAGGTTTCAGTGTGTGTGGAAGAGGTTTAAGTGTTTGTGCAAGGGGTTTCAGTGTGTGTGGAAGGGGTTTCAGTGTGTGCGGAAGGGGTTTCAGTGTGTGGGGAAGAGGTTTCAGTGTGTGGGGAAGAGGTTTCAGTGTGTGTGGATGGGTTTCAGTGTGACTGAAAGATGTTTCAGTTTGTGTGGAAGAGGTTTCAGTGTGTGGAGAAGGGTTTCAGTGCGTGGGGAAGGGATTCAGTATGTGGGGAAGGGGCGTCGGTGTGTGTGGAAGTGTTTTCAGCGTGTGGGGAAGAGGTTTCAGTGTGTGGGGAAGATGTTTCAGTGTGTTTGGAAGAGGATTCAGTGCGTGGGGAAGGAGTTTCAGTGTGAGGGCAAGATGTTTCAGTGTGTGGGGAAGAGGTTTCAGTGTTTGTGGAAGAGGTTTCAGTGCGTGGGAAAGGGGTTTCAGTGTGTGGGGAGGAGGTTTCAGTGTGTGTGGAAGGGGTTTCAATGTGTGGGGAAGGGGTTTCAGTGTGTGTGGAAGAGGTTTCAGTGTGTGTGGAAGGGGTTTCAGTGATTTGGGGATGGGTTTCAGTGGGTGTGGAAGAAGTTTCCGCGTGTGGGGAAGAGGTTTCAGTGTGTGGGGATGATGGTTCAGTGTGTGTGGAAAAGGTTTCATTGCGTGGGGAAGGAGTTTCAGTGTGTGGGGAAGAGGTTTCAGTGTGTGGGGAGAAGGTTTCAGTGTGTGGGGAAGAGGTTTCAGTGTGTGTGGATGGGGTTTCAGTGAGTGGGGAAGGAATTCAGTCTGTGGGGAAGAGCTTTCAGTGTGTGGGGAGGAGGTTTCAGTGTGTGGGGAAGGGGTTTCAGCGTGTGGGGATGTGGTTTCAGTGGGTGGTGAAGAGGTTTCAGAGTTTGGGGAAGGGGTTTCAGTCTGTGGTGAAGTGGTTTCAGTGTGTGGGGAAGAGGTTTCAGTGTGTGGGTAAGTGGTTTCAGTGTGTGGTGAAGGGGATACAGTGTGTGGGAAAGAGGTTTCAGTGTGCGGGGTAGGGGTTTCAGTGTGCGGGGAAGAGGTTTCAGTGTGTGGGGAAGAGGTTTCAGTGTGTGGGGATGGGGTTCAGTGTTTGGGGAAGGGGTTTCAGTGTGTGTGGAAGGTGTTTCAACGTGTGGGGAAGGGGGTTCAGCGTGTGGGGATGGGTTTCAGTGTGCGGGGAAGAGTTTTCAGTGTGCGGGGAAGGGGTTTCAGTGTGTGTGGAAGGGGTTTCAGTGTGTGGGGAAGGGTTTTCAGTGTGCGGGGCAGGGGTTTCAGCGTGTGGGGAAGAGGTTTCAGTGTGTGGGAAAGAGGTTTCAGAGTGTGGGGAACGGTTTCAGTCTGTGGCGAAGAGGTTTCAGTATGTGGGAAGCGGTTTCAGTTTGTATGGAAGGGCTTCAGTGTGTGGGGATGGGTTTCAGCGTTTGCGGAAGGGGTTTCAGTGTGTGGGGAAGAGGTTTCAGTGTGTGGGGATGGGTATCAGTGTGTGGGGAATGGTTTCAGGTTGTGGGGAAGATGTTTCAGTGTGTGTGGAAGATGTTCAAGTGTGTGTGCAAGGGGTTTCAGTGTGTGTGGAAGGAGTTTCAGTGTGTGCGGAAGGGGTTTCAGTGTGTGGGGAAGAGGTTTCAGTGTGTGGGGAAGAAGTTTCAGTGTGTGGGGATGGGTTTCAGTGTGACTGAAAGATGTTTCAGTGTGTGGCGAAGAGGTTTCAGTGTGTGGAGAAGGGTTTCAGTGCGTGGGGAAGGTTTTCAGTTTGTGGGGAAGGGGCGTCAGTGTGTGTGGAAGGGGTTTCAGCGTGTGGGGAAGGGGTTTCAGTGAGTGTGGAGGAGGTTTCAGTGTGTGTGGAAGGGTTTTCAGTGTGTGTGGAAGGGGTTTCAGTGTGTGGGGAAGAGGTTTCAGTTTGTGGAGAAGGGTTTCAGTGTGTGGGGCAGGGTTTCAGTCTGTGGGGAAGGGGCTTCAGTGTGTGTGGAAGGGGTTTCAGCGTGTGGGGAAGGGGTTTCAATGTGTGTGGAAGAGGTTTCAGTGTGTGTGGAAGAGGTTTCAGTCTGTGGGGATGGGTTTCAGTGTGTGGGGAATGGGTTTCAGTGTGTGTGGAATGGGTTTCAGCGTGTAGGGAAGTGGTTTCAGCGTGTGGGGAAGAGGTTTCAGTGTGTGGGGAAGAGGTTTCAGTGTTTGGGGATCGGTTTCATTGTGTGGGGAATGGATTCAGTGTGTGGGGATGGGTATCAGTGTTTGGGGAAGGGGTTTCAGTGCATGTGGAAGATGTTTCAGTGAGTGTGGAAGGGGTTTCAGCGTGTGGGGAAGGGGGTTCAGAGTGTGGGGTTGGGTTTCAGTGTGCGGGGAAGAGTTTTCAGTGTGCGGGGAAGGGGTTTCAGTGTGTGTGGAAGGGGTTTCAGTGTGTGGGGAAGGGGTTTCAGTGTGAGGGGAAGGGGTTACAGTGTGTGTGGAAGGGGTTTCAATGTGTGGGGAAGGGGTTTCAGTGTGTGTGGAAGAGGTTTCAGTGTGTGTGGAAGGGGTTTCAGTGATTTGGGGATGGGTTTCAGTGGGTGTGGAAGAAGTTTCCGCGTGTGGGGAAGAGTTTTCAGTGTGTGGGGATGATGGTTCAGTGTGTGTGGAAAAGGTTTCATTGCGTGGGGAAGGAGTTTCAGTGTGTGGGGAAGAGGTTTCAGTGTGTGCGGAGAAGGTTTCAGTGTGTGGGGAAGAGGTTTCAGTGTGTGTGGAAGGGGTTTCAGTGAGTGGGGAAGGAATTCAGTCTGTGGGGAAGAGCTTTCAGTGTGTGGGGAGGAGGTTTCAGTGTGTGGGGAAGGGGTTTCAGCGTGTGGGGATGTGGTTTCAGTGGGTGGTGAAGAGGTTTCAGAGTTTGGGGAAGGGGTTTCAGTCTGTGGTGAAGTGGTTTCAGTGTGTGGGGAAGAGGTTTCAGTGTGTGGGTAAGTGGTTTCAGTGTGTGGTGAAGGGGATACAGTGTGTGGGAAAGAGGTTTCAGTGTGCGGGGTAGGGGTTTCAGTGTGCGGGGAAGAGGTTTCAGTGTGTGGGGTAGATGTTTCTGTGTGTGGGGAAGGGGTTTCAGTGTGTGTGGAAGAGGTTTCAGTGTGTGGGGAAGAGGTTTCAGTGTGTGAGGATAGGTTTCAATGTGTGGGGAAGGGGTTTCAGTCTGTGGGGAAGAGGTTTCAGTGTGTGGGGTAGATGTTTCTGTGTGTGGGGAAGGGGTTTCAGTGTGTGTGGAAGAGGTTTCAGTGTGTGGGGAAGAGGTTTCAGTGTGTGGGGAACGGTTTCAGTCTGTAGGGAAAGGTTTCAGTGTGTGTGGAAGACGTTTCAGTGTGTGGGGATGGGTGTCAGTGTGTGGGGAAGGGATTTCAGTCAGTGGGGATGTGTTTCAGTCTGTGGGGAATGGGTTTCATTGTGTGTGGAAGGGGTTTCAGCGTGTGGGGAAGTGGTTTGAGCGTGTGGGGAAGAGGTTTCAGTGTGTGGGGAAGAGGTTTCAGTGTTTGGGGATGTGTTCCATTGTGTGGGGAATGGATTCAGTGTGTGTGGATGGGTTTCAGTGATTGGGGATGGTTATCAGTGTGTGCGGAAGGGGTTTCAGTGCATGTGGAAGAGGTTTCAGTGTGTGTGGAAGGGGTTTCAGTGTGCGGGGAAGGGGTTACAGTGTGTTTGGAAGGGGTTTCAGTGTGTGGGGAAGGGGTTTCAGTGTGCGGGGAAGGGGTTACAGTGTGTGTGGAAGGGGTTTCAGTGTGTGGGGAAGGGGTTTCAGTGTGTGTGGAAGAGGTTTCAGTGTGTGTGGAAGGGGTTACATTGTGTGGGGATGGGTTTCAGTGTGTGCGGAAGGGGTTCAATATGTGGCGAAGAGGTTTCAGTGTGTGGGAAGAGGTTTCAGTGTGTGGGGAAGGGTTTCAGTGTGTGGGGATGGGTGTCTGTGTGTGGGGAAGGGGTTTCAGTGTGTGGGGATGGGCTTCAGTGTGAGGGGAATGGGTTTCAGTGTGTGGGGAAGAGGATTCAGTGTGTGGGGATGGGTTTCAGTGTGTGGGGATGGGTTTCAGTGTTTGGGGAAGGGGTTTCAGTGTGTGGGGAAGAGGTTTCAGTGTGTGGGGAAGAGGTTTCAGTGTGTGAGGATAGGTTTCAGTGTGTGGGGAAGGGGTTTCAGTCTGTGGGGAAGAGGTTTCAGTGTGTGGGGTAATGTTTCTGTGTGTGGGGAAGGGGTTTCAGTGTATGTGGAAGAGGTTTCAGTGTGTGGGGAAGAGGTTTCACTGTGTGGGGATGGATTTCTGTGTGTGGGTAAGGGGTTTCAGTGTGTGGGGAAGAGGTTTCAGTGTGTGGGGAACGGTTTCAGTCTGTGGGGAAAGGTTTCAGTGTGTGTGGAGGACGTTTCAGTGTGTGGGGATGGGTTTCAGTGTGTGGGGATGGTTATCAGTGTGTGCGGAAGGGGTTTCAGTGCATGTGGAAGAGGTTTCAGTGTGTGTGGAAGGGGTTTCAGTGTGCGGGGAAGGGGTTACTGTGTGTTTGGAAGGGGTTTCAGTGTGTGGGGAAGGGGATTCAGTGTGCGGGGAAGCGGTTACAGTGTGTGTGGAAGGGGTTTCAGTGTGTGGGGAAGGGGTTTCAGTGTGTGTGGAAGAGGTTTCAGTGTGTGTGGAAGGAGTTACAGTGTGTGGGGATGGGTTTCAGTGTGTGGGGAAGGGGTTCAATATGTGGCGAAGAGGTTTCAGTGTGTGGGAAGAGGTTTCAGTGTGTGGGGAACGGTTTCAGTCTGGAGGGAAAGGTTTCAATGTGTGTGGAAGACGTTTCAGTGTGTGGGGATGGGTTTCAGTATGTGGGGAAGGGGTTTCAGTCAGTGGGGATGTGTTTCAGTCTGTGGGGAATGGGTTTCATTGTGTGTGGAAGTGGTTTCAGCGTGTGGGGAAGTGTTTTCAGCGTGTGGGGAAGAGGTTTCAGTGTGTGGGGAAGAGGTTTCAGTGTTTGGGGATGTGTTCCATTGTGTGGGGAATGGAGTCAGTGTGTGGGGATGGGTTTCAGTGTGTTGGGATGGTTATCAGTGTGTGCGGAAGGGGTTTCAGTGCATGTGGAAGACGTTTCAGTGTGTGTGGAAGGGGTTTCAGCGTGTGGGGAAGGTGTTTCAGTGTGCGGGGAAGGGGTTACAGTGTGTGTGGAAGGGGTTTCAGTGTGTGTGGAAGGGGTTTCAGTGTGTGGGGAAGGGGTTTCAGTGTGTGTGGAAGAGGTTTCAGTTTGTGTGGAGGGGTTACCGTGTGTGGGGATCGGTTTCAGTGGGTGTGGAAGAAGTTTCAGCGTGTGGGGAAGATGTTTCAGTGTGTGTGGAAGAGGTTTCATGGCGTGGGGAAGGAGTTTCAGTGTGTGGGGAAGGGGTTTCAGTGTGTGGGGAAGAGGTTTCAGTGTGTGGGGATGGGTTTCAGTGTGTGGGGATGGGTTTCATTGTTTGGGGAAGGGGTTTCAGTGTGTGGGGAAGAGGTTTCAGTGTGTGAGGATAGGTTTCAGTGTGTGGGGAAGGGGTTTCAGTGTGTGGGGAAGAGGTTTCAGTGTGTGGGTTAGATGTTTCTGTGTGTGGGGACGGGGTTTCAGTGGGTGTGGAAGAGGTTTCAGTGTGTGGGGAAGAGGTTTCCGTGTGTGGGGATGGATTTCTGTGTGTGGGGAAGGGGTTTCAGTGTGTGGGGAAGAGGTTTCAGTGTGTGGGGAACGGTTTCCGTCTGTAGGGAAAGGTTTCAGTGTGTGTGGAAGACGTTTCAGTGTGTGGGGATTGGTTTCAGTGTGTGGGGAAGGGGTTTCAGTCAGTGGGGATGTGTTTCAGTCTGTGGGGAATGAGTTTCATTGTGTGTGGAAGGGGTTTCAGCGTGTGGGGAAGTGGTTTCAGCGTGTGGGGAAGAGGTTTCAGTGTGTGGGGAAGAGGTTTCAGTGTTTGGGGATGTGTTCCATTGTGTGGGGAATGGATTCAGTGTGTGGGGATGGGTTTCAGTGTGTGGGGATGGTTATCAGTGTGTGCGGAAGGGGTTTCAGTGCATGTGGAAGACGTTTCAGTGTGTGTGGAAGGGGTTTCAGCGTGTGGGGAAGGGGTTTCAGTGTGCGGGGAAGGGGTAACAGTGTGTGTGGAAGGGGTTTCAGTGGTTTCAGTGTGTGGGGAAGAGGTTTCAGTGTGTGGGGTAGATGTTTCTGTGTGTGGGGAAGGGGTTTCAGTGTGTGTGGAAGAGGTTTCAGTGTGTGGGGAAGAGGTTTCAGTGTGTGAGGATAGGTTTCAGTGAGTGGGGAAGGGGTTTCAGTCTGTGGGGAAGAGGTTTCAGTGTGTGGGGTAGATGTTTCTGTGTGTGGGGAAGGGGTTTCAGTTAGTGTGGAAGAGGTTTCAGTGTGTGGGGAAGAGGTTTCAGTGTGTGGGGATGGATTTCTGTGTGTGGCGAAGGGGTTTCAGCGTGTGGGGAAGAGGTTTCAGTGTGTGGGGAACGGTTTCAGTCTGTAGGGAAAGGTTTCAGTGTGTGTGGAAGACGTTTCAGTGTGTGGGGATGGGTGTCAGTGTGTGGGGAAGGGATTTCAGTCAGTGGGGATGTGTTTCAGTCTGTGGGGAATGGGTTTCATTGTGTGTGGAAGGGTTTTCAGCGTGTGGGGAAGTGGTTTGAGCGTGTGGGGAAGAGGTTTCAGTGTGTGGGGAAGAGGTTTCAGTGTTTGGGGATGTGTTCCATTGTGTGGGGAATGGATTCAGTGTGTGGGGATGGGTTTCAGTGATTGGGGATGGTTATCAGTGTGTGCGGAAGGGGTTTCAGTGCATGTGGAAGAGGTTTCAGTGTGTGTGGAAGGGGTTTCAGTGTGCGGGGAAGGGGTTACAGTGTGTTTGGAAGGGGTTTCAGTGTGTGGGGAAGGGGTTTCAGTGTGCGGGGAAGGGGTTACAGTGTGTGTGGAAGGGGTTTCAGTGTGTGGGGAAGGGGTTTCAGTGTGTGTGGAAGAGGTTTCAGTGTGTGTGGAAGGGGTTACAGTGTGTGGGGATGGGTTTCAGTGTGTGCGGAAGGGGTACAATATGTGGCGAAGAGGTTTCAGTGTGTGGGAAGAGGTTTCAGTGTGTGGGGAAGGGTTTCAGTGTGTGGGGATGGGTGTCTGTGTGTGGGGAAGGGGTTTCAGTGTGTGGGGATGGTTTTCAGTGTGTGGGGAATGGGTTTCAGTGTGTGGGGAAGAGGATTCAGTGTGTGGGGATGGGTTTCAGTGTGTGGGGATGGGTTTCAGTGTTTGGGGAAGGGGTTTCAGTGTGTGGGGAAGAGGTTTCAGTGTGTGGGGAAGAGGTTTCAGTGTGTGAGGATAGGTTTCAGTGTGTGGGGAAGGGGTTTCAGTCTGTGGGGAAGAGGTTTCAGTGTGTGGGGAAGAGGTTTCACTGTGTGGGGATGGATTTCTGTGTGTGGGTAAGGGGTTTCAGTCTGCAGGGAAAGGTTTCAGTGTGTGTGGAAGACGTTTCAGTGTGTGGGGATGGGTTTCAGTGTGTGGGGATGGTTATCAGTGTGTGCGGAAGGGGTTTCAGTGCATGTGGAAGAGGTTTCAGTGTGTGTGGAAGGGGTTTCAGTGTGCGGGGAAGGGGTTACTGTGTTTTTGGAAGGGGTTTCAGTGTGTGGGGAAGGGGTTTCAGTGTGCGGGGAAGGGGTTACAGTGTGTGTGGAAGGGGTTTCAGTGTGTGGGGAAGGGGTTTCAGTGTGTGTGGAAGAGTTTTCAGTGTGTGTGGAAGGAGTTACAGTGTGTGGGGATGGGTTTCAGTGTGTGGGGAAGGGGTTCAATATGTGGCGAAGAGGTTTCAGTGTGTGGGAAGAGGTTTCAGTGTGTGGGGAAGGGTTTCAGTGTGTGTGGATGGGTGTCTGTGTGTGGGGAAGGGGTTTCAGTGTGTGGGGATGGGTTTCAGTGTGTGGGGAAGGGGTTTCAGTGTGTGGGGAAGAGGATTCAGTGTGTGGGGATGGGTTTCAGTGTGTGGCGATGGGTTTCAGTGTTTGGTGAAGGGGTTTCAGTGTGTGGGGAAGAGGTTTCAGTGTGTGGGGAAGAGGTTTCAGTGTGTGAGGATAGGTTTCAGTGTGTGGGGAAGGGGTTTCAGTCTGTGGGGAAGAGGTTTCAGTGTGTGGGGTAGATGTTTCTGTGTGTGGGGAAGGGGTTTCGGTGTGTGTGGAAGAGTTTTCAGTGTGTGGGGAAGAGGTTTCACTGTGTGGGGATGGATTTCTGTGTGTTGGTAAGGGGTTTCAGTGTGTGGGGAAGAGGTTTCAGTGTGTGGGGAACGGTTTCAGTCTGGGGGGAAAGGTTTCAGTGTGTGTGGAAGACGTTTCAGTGTGTGGGGATGGGTTTCAGTGTGTGGGGAAGGGGTTTCAGTCAGTGGGGATGTGTTTCAGTCTGTGGGGAATGGGTTTCATTGTGTTTGGAAGTGGTTTCAGCGTGTGGGGAAGTGGTTTCAGCGTGTGGGGAAGAGGTTTCAGTGTGTGGGGAAGAGGTTTCAGTGTTTGGGGATGTGTTCCATTGTGTGGGGAGTGGAGTCAGTGTGTGGGGATGGGTTTTAGTGTGTGGGGATGGTTATCAGTGTGTGCGGAAGGGGTTTCAGTGCATGTGGAAGAGGTTTCAGTGTGCGTGGAAGGGGTTTCAGCGTGTGGGGAAGGTGTTTCAGTGTGCGGGGAAGGGGTTTCAGTGTGTGTGGAAGGGGTTTCAGTGTGTGGGGAAGGGGTTTCAGTGTGTGTGGAAGAGGTTTCAGTGTGTGTGGAAGGGGTTACAGTGTGTGGGGATCGGTTTCAGTGGGTGTGGAAGAAGTTTCAGCGTGTGGGGAAGATGTTTCAGTGTGTGTGGAAGAGGTTTAATTGCGTGGGGAAGGAGTTTCAGTGTGTGGGGAAGGGGTTTCAGTGTGTGGGGAAGAGGTTTCAGTGTGTGGGGATGGGTTTCAGTGTGTGGGGATGGGTTTCAGTGTTTGGGGAAGGGGTTTCAGTGTGTGGGGAAGAGGTTTCAGTGTGTGAGGATAGGTTTCAGTGTGTGGGGAAGGGGTTTCAGAGTGTGGGGAAGAGGGTTCAGTGTGTGGGGTAGATGTTTCTGTGTGTGGGGACGGGGTTTCAGTGTGTGTGGAAGAGGTTTCAGTGTGTGGGGAAGAGGTTTCCGTGTGTGGGGATGGATTTCTGTGTGTGGGGAAGGGGTTTCAGTGTGTGGGGAAGAGGTTTGTGTGTGTGGGGAACGGTTTCAGTCTGTAGGGAAATGTTTCAGTGTGTGTGGAAGACGTTTCAGTGTGTGGGGATGGGTTTCAGTGTGTGGGGAAGGGGTTTCAGTCAGTGGGGATGTGTTTCAGTCTGTGGGGAATGAGTTTCATTGTGTGTGGAAGGGGTTTCAGCGTGTGGGGAAGTGGTTTCAGCGTGTGGGGAAGAGGTTTCAGTGTGTGGGGAAGAGGTTTCAGTGTTTGGGGATGTGTTCCATTGTGTGGGGAATGGATTCAGTGTGTGGGGATGGGTTTCAGTGTGTGGGGATGGTTATCAGTGTGTGCGGAAGGGGTTTCAGTGCATGTGGAAGACGTTTCAGTGTGTGTGGAAGGGGTTTCAGCGTGTGGGGAAGGGGTTTCAGTGTGCGGGGAAGGGGTTACAGTGTGTGTGGAAGGGGTTTCAGTGTGTGGGGAAGGGGTTTCAGTGTGTGTGGAAGAGGTTTCAGTGTGTGTGGAAGGGGTTACAGTGTGTGGGGATGGGTTTCAGTGGGTGTGGAAGAAGTTTCAGTCTGTGGGGAAGAGGTTTCAGTGTGTGGGGAGAAGGTTTCAGTGTGTGGCGAAGAGGTTTCTGTGTGTGTGGAAGGGGTTTCAGTGCGTGGGGAAGGTGTTTCAGTGTGTGGGGAAGAGGTTTCAGTGTGTGGGGAAGGATTTCAGTCTGTGGGGAAGAGGTTTCAGTGTGTGGGGAGGAGGTTTCAGTGTGTGGGGAAGGGGTTTCAGTGTGTGGGTAAGTGGTTTCAGTGGGTGGTGAAGATGTTTCAGAGTGTGGGGAAGGGGTTTCAGCCTGTGGGGAAGTGGTTTCAGTGTGTGGGGAAGAGGTTTCAGTGAGTGGGGAAGGGTTTCAGTGTGTGGTGACGGGGATACAGTGTGTGGGAAAGAGGTTTCAGTGTGCGGGGAAGGGGTTTCAGTGTGCGGGGAAGAGGTTTCAGTGTGTGGGGAAGAGGTTTAAGTGTGTGGGGAAGGGGTTTCAGTGTGTGGGAAGAGGTTTCAGTGTGTGGGGAAGGGTTTCAGTGTGTGGGGATGGGTTTCAGTGTGTGGCGAAGGGGTTTCAGTGTGTGGGGATGGGTTTTAGTGTGTGGAGAAGGGGTTTCAGTGTGTGTGGAAGAGGTTTCAGTGTGTGGGGATGGGTTTCAGTGTGTGGGGATGGGTTTCATTGTTTGGGGAAGGAGTTTCAGTGTTTGGGGAAGTGGTTTCAGTGTGTGAGGATAGGTTTCAGTGAGTGGGGAAGGGGTTTCATTCTGTGGGGAAGTGATTTCAGTGTGTGGGGTCGATGTTTCTGTGTGTGGGGAGGGGCTTTCAGTGTGTGGATAAGATGTTACTGTGTGTGGGTTAGAGGTTTCAGTGTGTGGGAAAGAGGTTTCGGTTTGTGGGGAAGTGGTTTCAGTCTGTGGGGAAGGGGTTTCAGTGTGTGGGGAAGAGGTTTCAGTGTGTGGGGAAGGGGCTTCAGTGTGTGGGGAAGGGGCTTCAGTGTGTGTGGAAGTGATTGCAGTGTGTGGGGAAGAGGTTTCAGTGTGTGGGGAAGAGTTTCAGTGTGTGGGGAAGGGGTTTCAGTGTGTGGGGAAGAGGTTTCAGTGTGTGAGGATAGGTTTCAGTGTGTGGGGAAGGGGTTTCAGTCTGTGGGGAAGAGGTTTCAGTGTGTGGGGTAGATGTTTCTGTGTGTGGGGAAGGGGTTTCAGTGTGTGTGGAAGATGTTTCAGTGTGTGGGGAAGAGGTTTCAGTGTGTGGGGATGGATTTCTGTGTGTGGAGAAGGGGTTTCAGTTGGTGGGAAAGAGGTTTCAGTGTGTGGGGAACGGTTTCAATCTGTAGGGAAAGGTTTCAGTGTGTGTGGAAGACGTTTCAGTGTGTGGGGATGGGTTTCAGTGTGTGGGGAAGGGGTTTCAGTCAGTGGGGATGTGTTTCCGTCTGTGGGGAATGGGTTTCATTGTGTGTGGAAGGGGTTTCAGCGTGTGGGGAAGTGGTTTCAGCGTGTGGGGAAGAGGTTTCAGTGTGTGGGGAAGAGGTTTCAGTGTTTGGGGATGTGTTTCATTGTGTGGGGAATGGATTCAGTGTGTGGGGATGGGTTTCAGTGTGTGGGGATGGTTATCAGTGTGTGCGGAAGGGGTTTCAGTGCATGTGGAAGAGGTTTCAGTGTGTGTGGAAGGGGTTTCAGCGCGTGGGGAAGGGGTTTCAGTGTGCGGGGAAGGGGTTTCAGTGTGCGGGGAAGGGGTTACAGTGTGTGTGGAAGGGGTTTCAGTGTGTGGGGAAGGGGTTTCAGTGTGTGTGGAAGAGGTTTCAGTGTGTGTGGAAGGGGTTACAGTGTGTGGGCATGGGTTTCAGTGGGTGTGGAAGAAGTTCCAGCGTGTGGGGAAGAGGTTTCAGTGTGTGGGGAAGATTTTCAGTGTGTGTGGAAGAAGTTTCATTGCGTGGGGAAGGAGTTTCAGTGTGTGGGGAAGAGGTTTCAGTGTGTGGGGAGAAGGTTTCAGTGTGTGGGGAAGAGGTTTCAGTGTGTGTGGAAGGGGTTTCAGTGCGTGGGGAAGGTGTTTCAGTGTGCGGGGAAGAGGTTTCAGTGGGTGGGGAAGGATTTCAGTCTGTGGGGAAGAGCTTTCAGTGTGTGGAGAGGAGGTTTCAGTGTGTGGGGAAGTGGTTTCAGTGGGTGGTGAAGAGGTTTCAGAGTGTGGGGAAGGGGTTTCAGTCTGTGGGGAAGTGGTTTCAGTGTGTGGGGAAGAGGTTTCAGTGTGTGGGGATGGGTTTCAGTGTGTGGTGACGGGGATACAGTGTGTGGGAAAGAGGTTTCAGTGTGCGGGGAAGGGGTTTCAGTGTGCGGGGAAGAGGTTTCAGTGTGTGGGGAAGTGGTTTCAGTGTGTGGGGAAGGGGTTTCAGTGTGTGGGAAGAGGTTTCAGTGTGTGGGGAAGGGTTTCAGTGTGTGGGGATGGGTTTCAGTGTGTGGCGAAGGGGCTTCAGTGTGTGGGATGGGTTACAGTGTGTGGGGAAGAGGTTTCAGTGTGTGGGGATGGGTTTCTGTGTGTGGGGATGGGTTTCATTGTTTGGGGAAGGGGTTTCAGTGTGTGGGGAAGAGGTTTCAGTGAGTGAGGATAGGTTTCAGTGAGTGAGGAAGGGGTTTCATTCTGTGGGGAAGTGGTTTCAGTGTGTGGGGTCGATGTTTCTGTGTGTGGGGAGGGGGTTTCAGTGTGTGGATAAGGGGTTACAGTGTGTGGGTAAGAGGTTTCAGTGTGTGGGAAAGAGGTTTCAGTTTGTGGGGAAGTGGTTTAAGTCTGTCGAGAAGGGGTTTCAGTGTGTGGGGAAGAGGTTTCAGTGTGTGGGGAAGGGGTTTCAGTGTGTGGGGAAGGGGTTTCATTGTGTGTGGAAGAGATTGCAGTGTGTGGGGAAGAGGTTGCAGTGTGTGGAGAAGGGTTTCAGTGTGTGGGGAAGGAGTTTCAGTGTGTGGTGAAGAGGTTTCAGTTTATGGGGATGGATTTCTGTGTGTGGGGAAGGGGTTTCAGTGTGTGGGGAAGAGGTTTCAGTGTGTGGGGATGGATTTCTGTGTGTGGGGAAGGGGTTTCAGTGTGTGGGGAAGAGGTTTCAGTGTGTGGGTTACGGTTTCAGTCTGTAGGGAAAGGTTTCAGTGTGTGTGGAAGAGGTTTCAGTGTGTGGGGATGGGTTTCAGTGTGTGGGGAAGGGGTTTCAGTCAGTGGGGATGTGTTTCAGTCTGTGGGGAATGGGTTTCAGTGTGTGTGGAAGGGGTTTGAGCGTGTGGGGAAGTGGATTCAGCGTGTGGGGAAGAGGTTTCAGTGTGTGGGGAAGAGGTTTCAGTGTTTGGGGATGTGTTTCATTGTGTGGGGAATGGATTCATTGTGTGGGGATGGGTTTCAGTGTGTGGGGATGGGTATCAGTGTGTGCGGAAGGGGTTTCAGTGCATGTGGAAGAGGTTTCAGTGTGTGTGAAAGGGGTTTCAGCTTGTGGGGAAGGGGGTTCAGCGTGTTGGGATGGGTTTCAGTGTGCGGGGAAGAGTTTTCAGTGAGCGGTGAAGGGGTTTCAGTGTGTGTGGAAGGGGTTTCAGTGTGTGGGGAAGGGGTTTCATGTGCGGGGAAGGGGTTACAGTGTGTGTGGAAGGGGGTTCAGTGTGTGGGGAAGGTGGTTTCAGTGTGTGTGGAAGAGGTTTCAGTGTTTGTGGAAGGGGTTTCAGTGTGTGGGGAAGGGGTTTCAGTGTGTGGGGAAGAGGTTTCAGTGTGTGGGGAAGGGGTTTCAGTGTGTGGGGAAGGGGTTTCATTGTGTGTGGAAGAGATTGCAGTGTGTGGGGAAGAGGTTGCAGTGTGTGGAGAAGGGTTTCAGTGTGTGGGGAAGGAGTTTCAGTGTGTGATGAAGAGGTTTCAGTTTATGGGGATGGATTTCTGTGTGTGGGGAAGGGGTTTCAGTGTGTGGGGAAGAGGTTTCAGTGTGTGGGGAAGGGGTTTCAGTGTGTGGGGAAGAGGTATCAGTGTGTGGGGATGGATGTCTGTGTGTGGGGAAGGGGTTTCAGTGTGTGGGGAAGAGGTTTCAGTGTGTGAGTTACGGTTTCAGTCTGTAGGGAAAGGTTTCAGTGTGTGTGGAAGAGGTTTCAGTGTGTGGGGATGGGTTTCAGTGTGTGGGGAAGGGGTTTCAGTCAGTGGGGATGTGTTTCAGTCTGTGGGGAATGGGTTTCAGTGTGTGTGGAAGGGGTTTGAGCGTGTGGGGAAGTGGATTCAGCGTGTGGGGAAGAGGTTTCAGTGTGTGGGGAAGAGGTTTCAGTGTTTGGGGATGTGTTTCATTGTGTGGGGAATGGATTCATTGTGTGGGGATGGGTTTCAGTGTGTGGGGATGGGTATCAGTGTGTGCAGAAGGGGTTTCAGTGCATGTGGAAGAGGTTTCAGTGTGTGTGAAAGGGGTTTCAGCTTGTGGGGAAGGGGGTTCAGCGTGTTGGGATGGGTTTCAGTGTGCGGGGAAGAGTTTTCAGTGTGCGGTGAAGGGGTTTCAGTGTGTGTGGAAGGGGTTTCAGTGTGTGGGGAAGGGGTTTCATGTGCGGGGAAGGGGTTACAGTGTGTGTGGAAGGGGGTTCAGTGTGTGGGGAAGGTGGTTTCAGTGTGTGTGGAAGAGGTTTCAGTCTGTGTGGAAGGGGTTTCAGTGTGTGGGGATGGGTTTCAGTGGGTGTGGAAGAAGTTTCCGCGTGTGGGTCGAGGTTTCAGTGTGTGGGGAAGATGTTTCAGTGTGTGTGGAAGAGGTTTCATTGCGTGGGGAAGGAGTTTCAGTGTGTGGGGAAGAGGTTTCAGTGTGTGGGGAAGGATTTCAGTCTGTGGGGAAGAGCTTTCAGTGTGTGGGGAGGAGGTTACAGTGTGTGGGGAAGGGTTTCAGTGTGTGGTGACGGGGATACAGTGTGTGGGAAAGAGGTTTCAGTGTGCGGGGAAGGGGTTTCACTGTGCGGGGAAGAGGTTTCAGTGTGTGGGGAAGAGGTTTCAGTGTGTGGGGAAGGGGTTTCAGTGTGTGGGAAGAGGTTTCAGTGTGTGGGGAAGGGTTTCAGTGTGTGGGGATGGGTTTCAGTGTGTGGCGAAGGGGCTTCAGTGTGTGGGGATGGGTTTCAGTGTGTGGGGAAGGGGTTTCAGTGTGTGGGGAAGAGGTATCAGTGTGTGGGGAAGGGGTTTCAGTGTGTGGGGAAGAGGTATCAGTGTGTGGGAATGGGTTTCAGTGTGTGGGGATGGGTTTCATTGTTTGGGGAAGGGGTTTCAGTGTGTGGGGAAGAGGTTTCAGTGTGTGAGGATAGGTTTCAGTGAGTGGGGAAGGGGTTTCATTCTGTGGGGAAGTGGTTTCAGTGTGTGGGGTCGATGTTTCTGTGTGTGGGGAGGGGGTTTCAGTGTGTGGATAAGGGGTTACAGTGTGTGGGTAAGAGGTTTCAGTGTGTGGGAAAGAGGTTTCAGTTTGTGGGGAAGTGGTTTCAGTCTGTGGGGAAGGGGTTTCAGTGTGTGGGGAAGAGGTTTCAGTGTGTGGGGAAGGGGTTTCAGTGTGTGGGGAAGGGGTTTCATTGTGTGTGGAAGAGATTGCAGTGTGTGGGGAAGAGGTTGCAGTGTGTGGAGAAGGGTTTCAGTGTGTGGGGAAGGGGTTTCAGTGTGTGGGGAAGAGGTTTCAGTTTATGGGGATGGATTTCTGTGTGTGGGGAAGGGGTTTCAGTGTGTGGGGAAGAGGTTTCAGTGTGTGGGGAACGGTTTCAGTCTGTAGGGAAAGGTTTCAGTGTGTGTGGAAGAGGTTTCAGTGTGTGGGGATGGGTTTCAGTGTGTGGGGAAGGGGTTTCAGTCAGTGGGGATGTGTTTCAGTCAGTGGGGAATGGGTTTCAGTGCGTGTGGAAGGTGTTTCAGCGTGTGGGGAAGTGGATTCAGCATGTGGGGAAGAGGTTTCAGTGTGTGGGGAAGAGGTTTCAGTGTTTGGGGATGTGTTTCATTGTGTGGGGAATGATTTCAGTGTGTGGGGATGGGTATCGGTGTGTGCGGAAGGGGTTTCAGTGCATGTGGAAGAGGTTTCAGTGTGTGTGGAAGGGGTTTCAGCTTGTTGGGAAGGGGGTTCAGCGTGTTGGGCTGGGTTTCAGTGTGCGGGGAAGAGTTTTCAGTGTGCGGTGAAGGGGTTTCAGTGTGTGTGGAAGGGGTTTCAGTGAGTGGGGAAGGGGTTTCAGTGTGCGGGGAAGGGGTTACAGTGTGTGTGGAAGGGGGTTCAGTGTGTGGGGAAGGGGTTTCAGTGTGTGTGGAAGAGGTTTCATTGTGTGTGGATGGGGTTTCAGTGTGTGGGGAAGGAGTTTCAGTGTGTGGGGAAGAGGTTTCAGTGTGTGGGGAAGGATTTCAGTCTGTGGGGAAGAGCTTTCAGTGTGTGGGGAGGAGGTTTCAGTGTGTAGGGAAGGGGTTTCAGTGTGTGGGGAAGTGGTTTCAGTGGGTGGTGAAGAGGTTTCAGAGTGTGGGGAATGGGTTTCAGTGTGTGGGGAAGGGGTTTCAGTGTGTGGTGAAGGGGATACAGTGTGTGGGAAAGAGGTTTCAGTGTGCGGGGAAGGGGTTTCAGTGTGCGGGGAAGAGGTGTCAGTGTATGGGGAAGAGGTTTCAGTGCGTGGGGAAGGGGTTCAGTATGTGGTGAAGAGGTTTCAGTGTGTGGGAAGAGGTTTCAGCGTGTGGTGAAGGGTTTCAGTGTGTGGGGATGGGTTTCAGTCTGTGGGGAAGGGGTTTCAGTGTGTGGGGATGGGTTTCAGTGTGTGGGGATGGGTTTCAGTGTTTGGGGAAGGGGTTTCCGTGTTTGAGGATAGGTTTCAATGTGTGGGTAAGGGGTTTCAGTGTGTGGGGAAGGAGTTTCAGTTTGTCGTGAAGGGGATTCAGTGTGTGGGGAAAAGGTTTCAGTGTGCGGGGTAGGAGTTTCAGTGTGTGGTGAAGAGGTTTCAGTGTGTGGGGAAGAGGGTTCAGTGTGTGGGGAAGAGGTTTCAGTGTGTGGCGAAGAGGTTTCAGCGTGTGTGGAAGAGGTTTCAGTGTGTGGGGAAGAGGTTTCAGTGTGTGGGGATGGGTTTTAGTCAGCGGCGAAGAGGTTTCAGTGTGTGGGAAGAGGTTTCAGTGCGTGGGGAAGGGGTCCAGTGTGTGGGGATGGGGTTCAGTGTGTGGGGAAGGGGTTTCAGTGTGTGGGGATGGGTTTCAGTGTGTGGGGAAGGGGTTTCAGTGTGTGGGGAAGACGTTTCAGAGTGCGGGGAAGAGGTTTCAGTGTGTGGGGAATGGGTTTCAGTCTGTGGGGAAGTGGTTTCAGTGTGTGGGCAAGAGGTTTCAGTGTGTGGGGAAGAGGTTTCAGTGTGTGGGGAAGGGTTTTAGTCAGCGGCGAAGAGGTTTCAGTGTGTGGGGAAGGGGTTTCAGTGTGTGGGGAAGTGGTTTCAGTGGGTGGTGAAGAGGTTTCAGAGTGTGGGGAATGGGTTTCAGTGTGTGGGGAAGGGGTTTCAGTGTGTGGTGAAGGGGATACAGTGTGTGGGAAAGAGGTTTCAGTGTGCGGGGAAGGGGTTTCAGTGTGCGGGGAAGAGGTGTCAGTGTGTGGGGAAGAGGTTTCAGTCCGTCGGGAAGGGGTTCAGTATGTGGTGAAGAGGTTTCAGTGTGTGGGAAGAGGTTTCAGCGTGTGGTGAAGGGTTTCAGTGCGTGGGGATGGGTTTCAGTCTGTGGGGAAGGGGTTTCAGTGTGTGGGGATGGGTTTCAGTGTGCGGGGAAGGGGTTTCAGTGTGTGGGGAAGAGGTTTCAGTGTGTGGGGATGGGTTTCAGTGTGTGGGGATGGGTTTCAGTGTTTGGGGAAGGGGTTTCAGTGTTTGATGATAGGTTGCAGTGTGTGGGGAAGGGGTTTCAGTGTTTGGGGAAGGAGTTTCAGTTTGTCGTGAAGGGGATTCAGTGAGTGGGGAAAAGGTTTCAGTGTGCGGGGTAGGAGTTTCAGTGTGTGGTGAAGAGGTTTCAGTGTGTGGGGAAGAGGGTTCAGTGTGTGGGGAAGAGGTTTCAGTGTGTGGCGAAGAGGTTTCAGCGTGTGTGGAAGAGGTTTCAGTGTGTGGGGAAGAGGTTTCAGTGTGTGGGGAAGGGTTTTAGTCAGCGGCGAAGAGGTTTCAGTGTTTGGGAAGAGGTTTCAGTGCGTGGGGAAGGGATCCAGTGTGTGGGGATGGGTTTCAGTATGTGGGGAAGGGGTTTCAGTGTGTGGGGATGGGTTTCAGTGTGTGGGGAAGGGGTTTCAGTGTGTGGGGAAGACGTTTCAGAGTGTGGGGAAGAGGTTTCAGTGTGTGGGGAAGGGGTTTCAGTCTGTGGGGAAGTGGTTTCAGTGTGTGGGCAAGAGGTTTCAGTGTGTGCTGAAGGGGATTCAGTGTGTGGTGAAGAGGTTTCAGTGTGTGGGGAAGAGGGTTCAGTGTGTGGGGAAGAGGTTTCAGTGTGTGGCGAAGAGGTTTCAGCGTGTGTGGAAGAGGTTTCAGTGTGTGGGGAAGAGGTTTCAGTGTGTGGGGAAGGGTTTTAGTCAGCGGCGAAGAGGTTTCAGTGTGTGGGAAGAGGTTTCAGTGCGTGGGGAAGGGGTCCAGTGTGTGGGGATGGTGTTCAGTGTGTGGGGAAGGGGTTTCAGTGTGTGGGGAAGACGTTTCAGAGTGTGGGGAAGAGGTTTCAGTGTGTGGGGAAGGGGTTTCAGTCTGTGGGGAAGTGGTTTCAGTGTGTGGGCAAGAGGTTTCAGTGTGTGGGGAAGGGGTTTCAGTGTGTGGTGAAGGGGATTCAGTGTGTGGGGAAGGGGTTTCAGTGTGTTGTGAAGGGGTTTCAGTGTGTGGGGATGGGTTTCAGTGTGTGGGGAAGAGGTTTCAGTGTGTGGGGAAGAGGTTTCAGAGTGTGGGGAAGGGGTTTCAGTCTGTGGGGAAGTGGTTTCAGTGTGTGGGCAAGAGGTTTCAGTGTGTGCGGAAGGGGTTTCAGTGTGTGGTGAAGGGGATTCAGTGTGTGGGGAAGAGGTTTCAGTGAGCGGGGAAGGGGTTTCAGTGTGTGGGGAAGAGGTCTCAGTGTGTGTGGCAGAGGTTTCAGTGCGTGAGGAAGCGGCTTCAGTGTGTGGGGAAGTGGTTTCAGTGTGTGGGCAAGGGTTTCAGTCTGTGCGGAAGACGTTTCCGTGTGTGGGGAAGAGGTTTCAGTGTCTGGGAACTGTTTCAGAATGTGAGGATGGGTTTCAGTGTGTGGGGAAGGGGGTTCAGTGTGTGGGGATGGTGTTTCTGTGTGTAGGGAAGGGGTTTAAGTGTGTGGGATGAGGTTTCAATGTGTGGGGATGGTTTTCAGTGTGTGGTTAAGGGGTTTCAGTCTGTGGGGAAGGGGTTTCAGTGTGTGGGGAACAGGTTTCAGTGTGTGGGGAAGGGGATTCAGTCTGTCGGGAAGTCGTTTCAGTGTGTGGGGAAGAGGTTTCAGTGTGTGGGGAAGGGGTTTCAGTGTGTGGTGAAGGGGATGCAGTGTGTAGGTAAGAGTTTTCAGTGTGTGGGGAAGAGGTTTCAGTGTGTGGGGAAGGGGTTTCAGTGTGTGGGGAAGAGGTTTCAGTGTGTGGGGATGGGTTTCAGTGTGTGGGGATGGGTTTCAGTGTTTGGGAAAGGGGTTTCAGTGTGTGCGGATAGGTTTCAGTGTGTGGGGAAGGGGTTTCATTGTGTGGGGAAGTAGTTTCAGTTTGTCGTGAAGGGGATTCAGTGTGTGGGGAAGAGGTTTCAGTGTGCGGGGTAGGGGTTTCAGTGTGTGGTGAAGAGGTTTCAGTGTGTGGGGAAGAGGGTTCAGTGTGTGGGGAAGAGGTTTCAGTGTGTGGCGAAGAGGTTTCAGCGTGTGTGGAAGAGGTTTCAGTGTGTGGGGAAGAGGTTTCAGTGTGTGGGGAAGGGGATTCAGTGTGTGGGGAAATGGTATCAGCGTGTGGGGAAGAGGTTTGTGTGTGTGGGGAAGAGGTTTCAGAGTGTGGGGAAGGGGTTTCTGTCTGTCGGGATATCGTTTCAGTGTGTGGGGAAGAGGTTTAAGTGTGTGGGGATGGGGTTTCAGTGTGTAGTGAAGGGGATTCAGTGTGTGGGGAAGAGGTTTCAGTGTGTAGGGAAGGGGTTTCTGTGTGTGGGATGAGGTTTCAGTGTGTGGGGATGGTTTTCAGTGTGTAGATAAGGGGTTTCAATCTGTGGGGAAGGGGTTTCAGTCTGTCGGGAA
The DNA here is from genome assembly GCF_036365525.1 of Heterodontus francisci. Lineage (NCBI taxonomy): Eukaryota > Metazoa > Chordata > Chondrichthyes > Heterodontiformes > Heterodontidae > Heterodontus > Heterodontus francisci. Next base: position 9,542,699 of record NW_027140221.1, on the reverse strand, counting down.
GTCGTTTCAGTGTGTGGGGAAGAGGTTTCAGTGTGTGGGGAAGGGGTTTCAGTGTGTGGTGAACGGGATGCAGTGTGTGGGGAAGAGTTTTCTGTGTGTGGGTAAGGGGTTTCAGTGTGTGGGGAAGAGGTTCCAGTGTGTAGGGAAGGGGATTCAGTGTGTGGGGAAGAGGTTTCAGTGTGTAGGGAAGGGGTTTCAGTGTGTGGGATGAGGTTTCAGTGTGTGTGGATGGTTTTCAGTGTGTGGTTAAGGGGTTTCAATCTGTGGGGAAGGGGTTTGAGTGTGTGGGGAACAGGTTTCAGTGTGTGGGGAAGGGGATTCAGTGTGTGGGGAAATGTTATCAGTGTGTGGGGAAGAGGTGTCAGTGTGTGGGGAAGGGGTTTCAGTGTGTGGTGAAGGGGATGCAGTGTGTGGGGAAGAGTTTTCAGTGTGTGGGGAAGAGGTTTCAGAGTGTGGGGAAGGGGTTTCAGTGTGTGGGGAAGAGGTTTCAGTGTGTGGGGATGGGTTTCAGTGTGTGGGGATGGGTTTCAGTGTTTGGGGAAGGTGTTTCAGTGTGTGCGGATAGGTTTCAGTGTGTGGGGAAGGGGTTTCAGTGTGTGGAGAAGGAGTTTCAGTTTGTCGTGAAGGGGATTCAGTGTGTGCGGAAGAGGTTTCAGTGTGCGGGGTAGGGGTTTCAGTGTGTGGTGAAGAGGTTTCAGCGTGTGGGGAAGAGGGTTCAGTGTGTGGGGAAGAGGTTTCAGTGTGTGGCGAAGAGGTTTCAGCGTGTGTGGAAGAGGTTTCAGTGTGTGGGGAAGAGATTTCAGTGTGCGGGGAAGGGGATTCAGTGTGTGGGGAAATGGTATCAGCGTGTGGGGAAGAGGTTTGAGTGTGTGGGGAAGAGGTTTCAGAGTGTGAGGAAGGGGTTTCTGTCTGTCGGGAAGTCGTTTCAGTGTGTGGGGAAGAGGTTTCAGTGTGTGGGGAAGGGGTTTCAGTGTGTAGTGAAGGGGATTCAGTGTATGGGGAAGAGGTTTCAATGTGCGGGGTAGGGGTTTCAGTGTGTGGGGAAGAGTTTTCAGTGTGTGGGGAAGAGGTTTCAGTGTGTGGGGAAGGGGTTCAGTATGTGGCGAAGAGGTTTCAGTGTGTGGGAAGAGGTTTCAGTGTGTGGGGAAGGTTTTCAGTGTGTGGGGATGGGTTTCAGTGTGTGGGGAAGGGGTTTCAGTGTGTGGGGATGGGTTTCAGTGTGTGGGGATGGGGTTTCAGTGTGTGGGAAGAGGTTTCAGTGTGTGGGGATGGGTTTCAGTGTGTGGGGAAGGATTTCAGTGTTTGGGGAAGGGGTTTCAGTGTGTGGGGAAGAGGTTTTAGTTTGTGAGGATAGGTTTCAGTGTGTGGGGAAGGGGTTTCAGTCTTTGCGTAAGAGGTTTCAGTGTGTGGGGTAGATGATTCTGTGTGTGGGCAGAGGGTTTCAGTGTGTGGATAAGGGGTTTCAGTGTGTGGGGAAGGGGTTTCAGTGTGTTGGGAAGAGGTTTAAGTGTGTGGGGATGGATTTCTGTGTGTGGGTAAGGGGTTTCAGTGTGTGGGGAAGAGGTTCCAGTGTGTAGTGAAGGGGATTCAGTGTGTGGGGAAGAGGTTTCAGTGTGTAGGGAAGGGGTTTCAGTGTGTGGGATGAGGTTTCAGTGTGTGTGGATGGTTTTCAGTGTGTGGTTAAGGGGTTTCAATCTGTGGGGAAGGGGTTTGAGTGTGTGGGGAACAGGTTTCAGTGTGTGGGGAAGGGGATTCAGTGTGTGGGGAAATGGTATCAGTGTGTGGGGAAGAGGTGTCAGTGTGTGGGGAAGGTGTTTCAGTGTGTGGTGAAGGGGATGCAGTGTGTGGGGAAGAGTTTTCAGTGTGTGGGGAAGAGGTTTCAGAGTGTGGGGAAGGGGTTTCAGTGTGTGGGGAAGAGGTTTCAGTGTGTGGGGATGGGTTTCAGTGTTTGGGGAAGGTGTTTCAGTGTGTGCGGATAGGTTTCAGTGTGTGGGGAAGGGGTTTCAGTGTGTGGAGAAGGAGTTTCAGTTTGTCGTGAAGGGGATTCAGTGTGTGCGGAAGAGGTTTCAGTGTGCGGGGTAGGGGTTTCAGTGTGTGGTGAAGAGGTTTCAGCGTGTGGGGAAGAGGGTTCAGTGTGTGGGGAAGAGGTTTCAGTGTGTGGCGAAGAGGTTTCAGCGTGTGTGGAAGAGGTTTCAGTGTGTGGGGAAGAGATTTCAGTGTGCGGGGAAGGGGATTCAGTGTGTGGGGAAATGGTATCAGCGTGTGGGGAAGAGGTTTGAGTGTGTCGGGAAGAGGTTTCAGAGTGTGGGGAAGGGGTTTCTGTCTGTCGGGAAGTCGTTTCAGTGTGTGGGGAAGAGGTTTCAGTGTGTGGGGAAGGGGTTTCAGTGTGTAGTGAAGGGGATTCAGTGTGTGGGGAAGAGGTTTCAGTGTGTAGGGAAGGGGTTTCAGTGTGTGGGATGAGGTTTCAGTGTGTGGGGATGGTTTTCAGTGTGTGGTTAAGGGGTTTCAATCTGTGGGGAATGGGTTTCAGTCTGTCGGGAAGTCGTTTCAGTGTGTGGGGAAGAGGTTTCAGTGTGTGGGGAAGGGGTTTCAGTGTGTGGTGAAGGGGATGCAGTGTGTGGGGAAGAGTCTTCAGTGTGTGGGGAAGAGGTTTCAGTGTGTGGGGAAGGGGTTTCAGTGTGTGGGGAAGAGGTTTCAGTGTGTAGTGAAGGGGATTCAGTGTGTGGGGAAGAGGTTTCAGTGTGCAGGGAAGGGGTTTCAGTATGTGGGATGAGGTTTCAGTGTGTGGGGATGGTTTTCAGTGTGTGGTTAAGGGGTTTCAATCTGTGGGGAAGGGGTTTCAGTGTGTGGGGAACAGGTTTCAGTGTGTGGGGAAGGGGATTCAGTGTGTGGGGAAATGGTATCAGTGTGTGGGGAAGAGGTTTGAGTGTGTGGGGAAGAGGTTTCAGAGTGTGGGGAAGGGGTTTCAGTCTGTCGGGATTCGTTTCAGTGTGTGGGGAAGAGGTTTCAGAGTGTGGGGAAGGGGTTGCAGTGTGTGGTGAAGGGGATGCAGTGTGTGGGGAAGAGTTTTCAGTGTGTGGGGAAGAGGTTTCAGCGTGTGGGGAAGGGGTTTCAGTGTGTAGGGAAGAGGTTTCAGTGTGTGGGGATGTGTTTCAGTGTGTGGGGATGGGTTTCAGTGTTTGGGGAAGGGGTTTCAGTGTGTGCGGATAGGTTTCAGTGTGTGGGGAAGGGGTTTCAGTGTGTGGGGAAGGAGTTTCAGTTTGTCGTGAAGGGGATTCAGTGTGTGGGGAAGAGGTTTCAGTGTGCGGGGTAGGGGTTTCAGTGTGTGGTGAAGAGGTTTCAGTGTGTGGGGAAGATGGTTCAGTGTGTGGGGAAGAGGTTTCAGTGTCTGGCGAAGAGGTTTCAGCGTGTGTGGAAGAGGTTTCAGTGTGTGGGGAAGAGGTTTCACTGTGTGGGGAAGGGGATTCAGTGTGTGGGGAAATGGTATCAGCGTGTGGGGAAGAGGTTTGAGTGTGTGGGGAAGAGGTTTCAGAGTGTGGGGAAGGGGTTTCTTTCTGTCGGGAAGTCGTTTCAGTGTGTGGGGAAGAGGTTTCAGTGTGTGGGGAAGGGGTTTCAGTGTGTAGTGAAGGGGATTCAGTGTGTGGGGAAGAGGTTTCAGTGTGCGGGGTAGGGGTTTCAGTGTGTGGTGAAGGGGATGCAGTGTGTGGGGAAGAGTTTTCAGTGTGTGGGGAAGAGGTTTCAGCGTGTGGGGAAGGGGTTTCAGTGTGTGGGGAAGAGGTTTCAGTGTGTGGGGATGTGTTTCAGTGTGTGGGGATGGGTTTCAGTGTTTGGGGAAGGGGTTTCAGTGTGTGCGGATAGGTTTCAGTGTGTGGGGAAGGGGTTTCAGTGTGTGGGGAAGGAGTTTCAGTTTGTCGTGAAGGGGATTCAGTGTGTGGGGAAGAGGTTTCAGTGTGCGGGGTAGGGGTTTCAGTGTGTGGTGAAGAGGTTTCAGTGTGTGGGGAAGAGGGTTCAGTGTGTGGGGAAGAGTTTTCAGTGTCTGGCGAAGAGGTTTCAGCGTGTGTGGAAGAGGTTTCAGTGTGTGGGGAAGAGGTTTCACTGTGTGGGGAAGGGGATTCAGTGTGTGGGGAAATGGTATCAGCGTGTGGGGAAGAGGTTTGAGTGTGTGGGGAAGGGGTTTCTTTCTGTCGGGAAGTCGTTTCAGTGTGTGGGGAAGAGGTTTCAGTGTGTGGGGAAGGGGTTTCAGTGTGTAGTGAAGGGGATTCAGTGTGTGGGGAAGAGGTTTCAGTGTGCGGGGTAGGGGTTTCAGTGTGTGGGGAAGAGTTTTCAGTGTGTGGGGAAGAGGTTTCAGTGTGTGGGGAAGGGGTTCAGTATGTGGCGAAGAGGTTTCAGTGTGTGGGAAGAGGTTTCAGTGTGTGGGAAGAGGTTTCAGTGTGTGGGGATGGGTTTCAGTGTGTGGGGAAGGGGTTTCAGTGTGTGGGGATGGGTTTCAGTGTGTGGGGAAGGGGATTCAGTGTGTGGGAAGAGGTTTCAGTGTGTGGGGATGGGTTTCAGTGTGTGGGGAAGGATTTCAGTGTTTGGGGAAGGGGTTTCAGTGTGTGGGGAAGTCGTTTCAGTGTGTGTGGAAGAGGTTTCAGTGCTTGGGGAAGGGGATTCATGTGCGGGGAAGGGGTTTCAGTGTGCGGGGAAGGGGTTACAGTTTGTGTGGAAGGGGTTTCAGTGTGTGGGGAAGGGGTTTCAGTGTGCGGGGAAGGGCTTACAGTGTGTGTGGAAGGGGTTTCAGTGTGTGGGTAAGGGGTTTCAGTGTGTGGGGATGTGTTTCAGTGTGTGGGGAAGGGGTTTGAGTCAGTGGGGATGTGTTTCAGTCTGTAGGGAAAGGTTTCAGTGTGTGTGGAAGAGGTTGCAGTGTGTGGGGATGTGTTTCAGTGTGTGGGGAAGGGGTTTCAGTGTGTGGGATGAGGTTTCAGTGTGTGGGGATGGTTTTCAGTGTGTGGTTAAGGGGTTTCAGTCTGTGGGGAAGGGGTTTCAGTGTGTGGGGAACAGGTTTCAGTGTGTGGGGAAGGGGATTCGGTGTGTGGGGAAATGGTATCAGTGTGTGGGGAAGAGGTTTGAGTGTGTCGGGAGGAGGTTTCAGAGTGTGGGGAAGGGGTTTCAGTCTGTCGGGAAGTCGTTTCAGTGTGTGGGGAAGAGGTTTCAGTGTGTGTGGAAGGGGTTTCATTGTGTGGGGAAGAGGTTTCAGTGGGTGGTGAAGAGGTTTCAGAGTGTGGGGAATGGGTTTCAGTGTGTGGGGAAGTGGTTTCAGTGGGTGGTGAAGAGGTTTCAGAGTGTGGGGAATGGGTTTCAGTGTGTGGGGATGGGTTTCAGTGTGTGGTGAAGGGGATACAGTGTGTGGGAAAGAGGTTTCAGTGTGCGGGGAAGGGGTTTCAGTGTGCGGGGAAGAGGTGTCAGTGTGTGGGGAAGGGGTTTCAGTGCGTGGGGAAGGGGTTCAGTATGTGGTAAAGAGGTTTCAGTGTGTGGGAAGAGGTTTCAGCGTGTGGTGAAGGGTTTCAGTGTGTGGGGATGGGTTTCAGTCTGTGGGGAAGGGGTTTCAGGGTGTGGGGATGGGTTTCAGTGTGCGGGGAAGGGGTTACAGTGTGTGGGGAAGAGGTTTCAGTGTGTGGGGATGGGTTTCAGTGTGTGGGGATGGGTTTCAGTGTTTGAGGATAGGTTTCAGTGTGTGAGGAAGGGGTTTCAGTGTGTGGGGAAGGAGTTTCAGTTTGTCGTGAAGGGGATCAGTGTGTGGGGAAAAGGTTTCAGTGTGCGGGGTAGGGGTTTCAGTGTGTGGTGAAGAGGGTTCAGTGTGTGGGGAAGAGGTTTCACTGTGTGGCAAAGAGGTTTCAGCGTGTGTGGAAGAGGTTTCAGTGTGTGGGTAAGAGGTTTCAGTGTGTGGGGAAGGGTTTCAGTCAGCGGCGAAGAGGTTTCAGTGTGTGGGAAGAGGTTTCAGTGCGTGGGGAAGGGGTCCAGTGTGTGGGGATGGGGTTCAGTGTGTGGGGAAGGGGTTTTAGTGTGTGGGGATGGGTTTCAGTGTGTGGGGAAGGGGTTTCAGTGTGTGGAGAAGAGGTTTCAGAGTGTGGGGAAGAGGTTTCAGTGTGTGGGGAAGGGGTTTCAGTCTGTGGGGAAGTTGTTTCAGTGTGTGGGCAAGAGGTTTCAGTGTGTGGTGAAGGGGATTCAGTGTGTGGGGAAGGGGTTTCAGTGTGTGGTGATGGGGTTTCAGTGTGTGGGGATGGGTTTCATTGTGTGGGGAAGAGGTTTCACTGTGTGGGGAAGGGGTTTCAGTGTGTGGTGAAGGGGATTCAGTGTGTGGGGAAGAGGTTTCAGTGAGCGGGGAAGGGGTTTCAGTGTGTGGGGAAGAGGTCTCAGTGTGTGTGGAAGAGGTTTCAGTGCGTGGGGAAGCGGCTTCAGTGTGTGGGGAAGTGGTTTCAGTGTGTGGGCAAGGGTTTCAGTCTTTGCGGAAGAGGTTTCCGTGTGCAGGGAAGAGGTTTCAGTGTCTGGGAACTGTTTCAGTGTGTGAGGATGGGTTTCAGTGTGTGGGGAAGGGGGTTCAGTGTGTGGGGATGGTGTTTCTGTGTGTAGGGAAGGGGTTTCAGTGTGTGGGATGAGGTTTCAGTGTGTGCGGATGGTTTTCAGTGTGTGTTTAAGGGGTTTCAGTCTGTGGGGAAGGGGTTTCAGTGTGTGGGGAACAGGTTTCAGTGTGTGGGGAAGGCGATTCAGTGTGTGGGGAAATGGTACCAGTGTGTGGGGAAGAGGTTTGAGTGTGTGGGGAGGAGGTTTCAGAGTGTGGGGAAGGGGTTTCAGTCTGTCGGGAAGTCGTTTCAGTGTGTGGGGAAGAGGTTTCAGTGTGTGGGGAAGGGGTTTCAGTGTGTGGTGAAGAGGATGCAGTGTGTGGGGATGAGTTTTCAGTGTGTGGGGAAGAGGTTTCAGTGTGTGGGGAAGGGGTTTCAGTGTGTGGGGAAGAGGTTTCAGTGTGTGGGGATGGGTTTCAGTGTGTGGGGATGGGTTTCAGTGTTTGGGAAAGGGGTTTCAGTGTGTGCGGATAGGTTTCAGTGTGTGGGGAAGGGGTTTCATTGTGTGGGGAAGGAGTTTCAGTTTGTCGTGAAGGGGATTCAGTGTGAGGGGAAGAGGTTTCAGTGTGCGGGGTAGGGGTTTCAGTGTTTGGTGAAGAGCTTTCAGGGTGTGGGGAAGAGGGTTCAGTGTGTGGGGAAGAGGTTGCAGTGTGTGGCGAAGAGGTTTCAGAGTGTGTGGAAGAGGTTTCAGTGTGTGGGGAAGAGGTTTCAGTGTGTGGGGAAGGGGATTCAGTGTGTGGGGAAATGGTATCAGCGTGTGGGCAAGAGGTTTGAGTGTGTCGGGAAGAAGTTTCAGAGTGTGAGGAAGGGGTTTCTGTCTGTTGGGAAGTCGTTTCAGTGTGTGGGGAAGAGGTTTCAGTGTGTGGGGAAGGGGTTTCAGTGTGTAGTGAAGGGGATTCAGTGTGTGGGGAAGAGGTTTCAGTGTGTAGGGAAGGGATTTCAGTATGTGGGATGAGGTTTCAGTGTGTGGGGATGGTTTTCAGTGTGTGGTTAAGGGGTTTCAATCTGTGGGGAAGGGGTTTCAGTCTGTCGGGAAGTCGTTTCAGTGTGTGGGGAAGAGCTTTCAGTGTGTGGGGAAGGAGTTTCAGTGTGTGGTGAAGGGGATGCAGTGTGTGGGGAAGAGTCTTCAGTGTGTGGGGAAAAGGTTTCAGTGTGTGGGGAAGAGGTTTCAGTGTGCAGGGAAGGGGTTTCAGTGTGTGGGATGAGGTTTCAGTGTGTGGGGATGGTGTTCAGTGTGTGGTTAAGGGGTTTCAATCTGTGGGGAAGGGGTTTCAGTGTGTGGGGAACAGGTTTCAGCGTGTGAGGAAGGGGATTCAGTGTGTGGGGAAATGGTATCAGTGTGTGGGGAAGAGGTTTCAGTGTGTAGGGAAGGGATTTCAGTATGTGGGATGAGGTTTCAGTGTGTGGGGATGGTTTTCAGTGTGTGGTTAAGGGGTTTCAATCTGTGGGGAAGGGGTTTCAGTCTGTCGGGAAGTCGTTTCAGTGTGTGGGGAAGAGCTTTCAGTGTGTGGGGAAGGAGTTTCAGTGTGTGGTGAAGGGGATGCAGTGTGTGGGGAAGAGTCTTCAGTGTGTGGGGAAAAGGTTTCAGTGTGTGGGGAAGAGGTTTCAGTGTGCAGGGAAGGGGTTTCAGTGTGTGGGATGAGGTTTCAGTGTGTGGGGATGGTGTTCAGTGTGTGGTTAAGGGGTTTCAATCTGTGGGGAAGGGGTTTCAGTGTGTGGGGAACAGGTTTCAGTGTGTGGGGAAGGGGATTCAGTGTGTGGGGAAATGGTATCAGTGTGTGGGGAAGAGGTTTGAGTGTGTGGGGAAGAGGTTTCAGAGTGTGGGGAAGGGGTTTCAGTCTGTCGGGAAGTCGTTTCAGTGTGTGGGGAAGAGGTTTCAGTGTGTGGGGAAGGGGTTGCAGTGTGTGGTGAAGGGGATGCAGTGTGTGGGGAAGAGTTTTCAGTGTGTGGGGAAGAGGTTTCAGTGTGTGGGGAAGGGGTTTCAGTGTGTGGGGAAGAGGTTTCAGTGTGTGGGTATGTGTTTCAGTGTGTGGGGATGGGTTTCAGTGTTTGGGGAAGGGGTTTCAGTGTGTGCGGATAGGTTTCAGTGTGTGGGGAAGGGGTTTCAGTGTGTGGGGAAGGAATTTCAGTTTGTCGTGAAGGGGATTCAGTGTGTGGGGAAGAGGTTTCAGTGTGCGGGGTAGGGGTTTCAGTGAGTGGTGAAGAGGTTTCAGTGTGTGGGGAAGAGGGTTCAGTGTGTGGGGAAGAGGTTTCAGGGTCTGGCGAAGAGGTTTCAGCGTGTGTGGAAGAGGTTTCAGTGTGTGGGGAAGAGGTTTCAGTGTGTGGGGAAGGGGATTCAGTGTGTGGGGAAATGGTATCAGCGTGTGGGGAAGAGGTTTGAGTGTGTGGGGAAGAGGTTTCAGAGTGTGGGGAAGGGGTTTCTTTCTGTCGGGAAGTCGTTTCAGTGTGTGGGGAAGAGGTTTCAGTGTGTGGGGAAGGGGTTTCAGTGTGTAGTGAAGGGGATTCAGTGTGTGGGGAAGAGGTTTCAGTGTGCGGGGTAGGGGTTTCAGTGTGTGGGGAAGAGTTTTCAGTGTGTGGGGAAGAGGTTTCAGTGTGTGGGGAAGGGGTTTAGTATGTGGCGAAGAGGTTTCAGTGTGTGGGAAGAGGTTTCAGTGTGTGGGAAGAGGTTTCAGTGTGTGGGGATGGGTTTCAGTGTGTGAGGAAGGGGTTTCAGTGTGTGGGGATGGGTTTCAGTGTGTGGAGAAGGGGATTCAGTGTGTGGGAAGAGGTTTCAGTGTGTGGGGATGGGTTTCAGTGTGTGGGGAAGGATTTCAGTGATTGGGGAAGGGGTTTCAGTGTGTGGGGAAGGGGTTTGAGTCAGTGGGGATGTGTTTCAGTCTGTAGGGAAAGGTTTCAGTGTGTGTGGAAGAGGTTTCAGTGTGTGGGGATGTGTTTCAGTGTGTGGGGAAGGGGTTTGAGTCAGTGGGGATGTGTTTCAGTCTGTGGGGATGGGTTTCAGTGTGTGGGGAAGTCGTTTCAGTGTGTGGGGAAGAGGTTTCAGTGCGTGGGGAAGGGGATTCAGTGTGCGGGGAAGGTGCTTCAGTGCGCGAGGAAGGGGTTACAGTGTTTGTGGAAGGGGTTTCAGTGTGTGGGGAAGGGTTTCAGTGGGAGTGGAAGATGTTTCAGCGTGTGGGGAAGAGGTTTCACTGTGTGTGGACGAGGTTTCAGTGCGTGGGGAAGGGGTTTCACTGTGTGGGGAAGAGGTTTCAGTGTGTGGGTAAGGGGTTCATTCTGTGGGGAAGAGCTTTCAGTGTGCGGGGAAGAGGTTTCAGTGTGTGGGGATGGGTTTCAAGGTGTGGGGATGGGTTTCAGTGTGTGGGGAAGCGGTTTCAGTGTGTGGGGAAGAGGTTTCAGTGTATGGGGATGGGATTCAGTTTGTGGGGAAGGGGGTTCAGTGTGTGCGGAAGGGGTTTCAGTGTGTGGGGAAGAGATTTCAGTGTGTGTGGATGGGTTTCAGCTTGTGGTTAAGGGGTTTCAGTCTGTGGGGAAGGGGTTTCAGTGTGCGGGGAAGAGGTGTCAGTGTGTGGGGAAGGGGTTTCAGTGTGGGGGGACGTGGTTTCAGTGTGTGGGAAAGAGGTTTGAGTGTGTGGGGAAGAGGTTTCAATGGTGGTGAAGGGGTTTCAGTCTGTGGCGAAGTGGTTTCAGTGTGTGGGGAAGAGGTTTCAGTGTGTGGGGAAGGGGTTTCAATGTGTGGTGAAGGGGATTCAGTGTGTGGGGAAGAGGTTTCAGTGTGCGGGGTAGGGGTTTCAGTGTGTGGTGAAGAGGTTTCAGTGTGTGGGGAAGAGGTTTCAGTGTGTGGGGAAGAGGTTTCCGTGTGTGGCGAAGAGGTTTCAGCGTGTGTGGAAGAGGTTTCAGTGTGTGGGGAAGAGGTTTCAGTGTGTGGGGAAGGGTTTCAGTCTGCGGTGAAGAGGTTTCAGTGTGTGGGAAGAAGTTTCAGTGCGTGGGGAAGGGTTTCAGTGTTTGGGGATGGGTTTCAGTGTGTGGGGAAGGGGTTTCAGTGTGTGGGGAAGAGGTTTCAGAGTGCGGGGAAGGGGTTTCAGTGTTTGGGGAAGAGGTCTCAGTGTGTGAGGAAGAGGTTTCAGTGCGTGGGGAAGAGGTTTCAGTGTGTGGAGAAGTGGTTTCAGTGTGTGGGCAAGGGTTTCAGTCTGTGGCGAAGAGGTTTCCGTCTGTGGGGAAGAGGTTTCCGTGTGTGGGAAATGTTTCAGTGTGTGAGGATGGGTTTCAGTGTGTGGGGAAGGGGGTTCAGTGTGTGGGGATGGGTTTCAGTGTGTGGGGAAGGGGTTTCAGTGTGTAGGGAAGGGGTTTCATTGTGTCGGGATGGTATTTCAGTGTGTGGGGAAGGTGTTTCAGTGTGTGGGGGAGGTGTTTTAGTGTGTGGGGAAGGCGTTTCAGTGTGTGGGGAAGGTCTTTCAGTGTGTGGGGATGTATTTCACAGTGTGGGGATGTGTTTCAGTGTGTGGTGAATGGTTTCAGTGTGTGGGGAAGATGTTTCAGTGTGTGGGTATGGGTTTCAGTGTGTGGGGATGGGTTTCTGTGTGTGGGGATGGGTTTCAGTGTGTGCGGAAGGAGTTTCAGTGTTTGGGGAAGATGTTTCAGTGTGTGGGGAATTGTTTCAGTGTATGGGGAAGGGGTTTCAGTTTGTGCGGAAGGGGTTTCAGAGTGTGGGGAAGGGTATCAGTGTGTGGGGATGTGCTTCAGTCTGTGCGGATGTGTTTCAGTGTGTGGGGAAGGGTTTCAGAGTGTGGGGAAGGTGTTTCAGTGTGTGGGGAAGGGGTTTCAGTGTGTGGGGAAGTGTTTCAGTGTGTGGGGAAGGGTTTTCCGTGTGTGGGGAAGGCGGTTTCAGTGTGTGCGGAAGGGGTTTCAGTGTGTGGGGAAGTGGTTTCAGTGTGTGGGGAAGGTGTTTCAGTGTGTGTGGAAGGGGTTTCAGTGTGTGTGGACGGGGTTTCAGTGTGTGAGGAAGGGGTTCCAGTGTGTTGGGAAGGTGTTTCAGTGTATGCGGACGGGATTTCAGTGTGTGCAGAAGGTGTTTCAGTGTGTGGGGAAGCGGTTTCAGTGTGTGGCGAAGGTGTTTCAGTGTGTGGTGAAGGGTTACCGTGTGTGAGGACGGGGTTTCAGAGTGTGGGGAAGGGGTTTCAGTGTGTGGGGAAGTTGTTTCAGTGTGTGTGGAATGGGTTTCAGTGTGTGGGGAAGGGATTTCATTGTGTGGGGAAGGTGTTTCTGTGTGTGGGGTAGGTATTTCAGTGAGTGGGGAAGGTGTTTCAGTGTGTGGGAAAGGTGCTTCAGTGTGTGTAGAAGGGGTTTCAGTGTGTGGGGGAGGTTTTTCAGTGTGTGGGGATGTGTTTCTGTGTGTGGGGAAGGGTTTCAGTGTGTGGGGAAGGTGTTTCAGTGTGTGGGGATGGGATTCAGTGTGTGGGGATGGGTTTCAGTGTGTGCGGAAGGGGTTTCAGTGTTTAGGGAAGGTGTTCCAGTGTGTGGGGATGTGTTTCAGTGTGTGGGGAAGGTGTTTCAGTGCGTGCGGAAGGGGTTTCAGTGTGTGGGGAAGGGGTTGCAGTGTGTGGGGAAGGGGTTTCAGTGTGTGGGAAAGGTGTTTCAGTGTGTGCGGAAGGGTTTTCAGTGTGTGCGGAAGGGGTTTCACTGTGTGGGGAAGGGGTTTCAGTGTGTGGGGAAGGTGTTTCAGTGTGTGCGGAAGGAGTTTCAGTGGGTGGGGAAGGGGTTTCGTTGTGTGGGGATGTGTTTCAGTGTGTGGGGAAGGTGTTTAAGTGTGTGGGGAAGTTGTTTCAGTGTGTGCGGAAGGGGTTTCAGTGTGTGGGGAAGGGATTTCAGCGTGTGGGGAAGGTGTTTCAGTGTGTGCGGAAGGGGTTTCAGTGTGTGCGGAAGGGGTTTCACTGTGTGGGGAAGGGGTTTCAGTGTGTGGGGAAGGTGTTTCAGTGTGTGCGGAAGGGGTTTCAGTGTGTGGGGAAGGGGTTTCTTTGTGTGGGGATGTGGTTCAAGTGTGTGGGGAAGGTGTTTAAGTGTGTGGGGAAGTTGTTTTAGTGTGTGGGGAAGGGGTTTCAGTGTGTGGGGAAGGGATTTCAGCGTGTGGGGAAGGTGTTTCTGTGTGTGGGGATGTGTTTCAGTGTGTGGGGAAGGGTTTCAGTGTGTGCGGAAGAGGTGTCAATGTGTGGGGAAGGTGTTTCAGTGTGTGGGGATGTGTTGCAGTGTGCGGGGAAGGTATTTCAGTGTGTGCGGAAGGGGTTTCAGTGTGTGCGGAAGGTATTTCAGTGTGTGGGAAAGGTGTTTCACTGTGTGCGGAAGGCGTTTCAGTGTGTGTGGAAGGGGTTTCAGTGTGTGGGGAAGGGGTTTCAGTGTGTGCGGAAGGGGTTTCAGTGTTTGTGGAAGGGGTTTCAGTGTGTGGGGAAGGGGTTTCAGTGTGTGGGGAAGGTGTTTAAGTGTCTGGGGAAGTTGTTTCAGTGTGTGGGGAAGGGGATTCAGTGTGTGCGGAAGGGAGTTCAGTGTGTGGGGAAGTTGTTTCTGTGTGTAGGGACGGTATTTCAGAGTGTGGGGAAGGTGTTTCAGTGTTTGGGGGAGGTGTTTCAGTGTGTGGGGAAGGGGTTTCAGTGTGTGGGAAAGGTGTTTCAGTGTGTGGGGATGTGTTTCAGTGTGTGGGGAAGGGTTTCAGTGTGTGCGGAAGGGGTGTCAGTGTGTGGGGAAGGTGTTTCAGTGAGTGGGGATGTGTTGCAGTGTGTTGGGAAGGTGTTTCAGCGTGTGCGGAAGGGGTTTCAGTGTGTGGGGAAGGTGTTGCAGTGTGTGGGGAAGGGGATTCAGTGTGTGGGAAAGGTGTTTCAGTGTGTGCGGAAGGGGTTTCAGTGTGTGTGGAAGGGATTTCACTCTGTGGGAAAGGGGTTTCAGTACGTGGGGAAGGTGTTTCAGTATGTGCGGAAGGGGTTTCAGTGTGTGGGGAAGGGGTTTCAGTGTGTGGGGAAGGGGTTTCAGTGTGTGGGGAAGGGGTTGCAGTGTGTAGGGAATGGGTTTCAGTGTGTGGGAAAGGTGTTTCAGTGTGTGCGGAAGGGGTTTCAGTGTGTGCGGAAGGGGTTTCAGTGTGTGGGGAAGGGATTTCAGTGTGTGGGGAAGGTGTTTCAGTGTGTGCGGAAGGGGTTTCAGTGTGTGGGGAAGGCATTTCTTTGTGTGGGGATGTGTGTCAGTGTTTGGGGAAGGTGTTTAAGTGTGTGGGGAAGTTGTTTCAGTGTGTGGGGAAGGGGTTTCAGTGTGTGGGGAAGGGATTTCAGTGTGTGCGGAAGGGGTTTCAGTGTGTGGGGAAGCGGTTTCAGTGTGTGGCGAAGGTGTTTCAGTGTGTGGTGAAGGGTTACCGTGTGTGAGGACGGGGTTTCAGAGTGTGGGGAAGGGGTTTCAGTGTGTGGGGAAGTTGTTTCAGTGTGTGTGGAATGGGTTTCAGTGTGTGGGGAAGGGATTTCATTGTGTGGGGAAGGTGTTTCAGTGTGTGGGGAAGGTATTTCAGTGTGTGGGGAAGGTGTTTCAGTGTGTGGGAAAGGTGCTTCAGTGTGTGGAGAAGGGGTTTCAGTGTGTGGGGGAGGTTTTTCAGTGTGTGGGGATGTGTTTCTGTGTGTGGGGAAGGGTTTCAGTGTGTGGGGAAGGTGTTTCAGTGTGTGGGGATGGGATTCAGTGTGTGGGGATGGGTTTCAGTGTGTGCGGAAGGGGTTTCAGTGTTTAGGGAAGGTGCTTCAGTGTGTGGGGATGTGTTTCAGTGTCTGGGGAAGGTGTTTCAGTGCGTGCGGAAGGGGTTTCAGTGTGTGGGGAAGGGGTTGCAGTGTTTGGGGAAGGGGTTTCAGTGTGTGGGAAAGGTGTTTCAGAGTGTGCGGAAGGGGTTTCAGTGTGTGTGGAAGGGGTTTCACTGTGTGGGGAAGGGGTTTCAGTGTGTGGGGAAGGTGTTTCAGTGTGTGCGGAAGGGGTTTAAGTGTGTGGGGAAGTTGTTACAGTGTGTGGGGAAGGTGTTTCAGTGTGTGGGGATGTGTTTCAGTGTGTGGGGAAGGGTTTCAGTGTGTGCGGAAGAGGTGTCGATGTGTGAGGAAGGTGTTTCAGTGTGTGGGGATGTGTTGCAGTGTGTGGGGAAGGTATGTCAGTGTGTGCGGAAGGGGTTTCAGTGTGTGGGGAAGGGGTTGCAGTGTGTGGGGAAGGGGTTTCAGTGTGTGGGAAAGGTGTTTCAGTGTGTACGGTAGGGGTTTCAGTGTGTGCGGAAGGGGTTTCAGTGTGTTGGGTTGGGGTTCCAGTGTGTGGGGAAGGTGTTGCAGTGTGTAGGGAATGGGTTTCAGTGTGTGGGAAAGGTGCTTCAGTGTGTGCGGAAGGGGTTTCAGTGTGTGCGGAAGGGGTTTCAGTCTGTGGGGAAGGTGTTTCAGTGTGTGGGGAAGGTGTTTCAGTGTGTGCGGAAGGGGTTTCAGTGTGTGGGGAAGGGGCTTCTTTGTGTGGGGATGTGTGTCAGTGTGTGGGGAAGGTGTTTAAGTGTGTGGGGAAGTTGTTTCAGTTTGTGGGGAAGGGGTTTCAGTGTGTGGGGAAGGGATTTCAGTGTGTGGGGAAGGTGTTTCAGTGTGTAGGGAAGGTATTTCAGAGTTTGGGGAAGGTGTTTCAGTGTTTGGGGAAGGTGTTTCAGTGTGTGGGGAAGGAGTTTCAGTGTGTGCGGAAGGGGTTTCAGTGTGTGTGGACGGGGTTTTAGAGTGTGAGGAAGGGGTTCCCGTGTGTTGGGAAGGTGTTTCAGTGTGTGCGGACGGGATTTCAGTGTGTGCAGAAGGTGTTTCAGTGAGTGGGGAAGCGCTTTCAGTGTGTGGGGAAGTGTTTCAGTGTGTGGGGAAGGGTTACCGTGTGTGAGAACGGGGTTTCAGTGTGTGGGGAAGGGGTTTCAGTGTGTGGAGAAGTTGTTTCAGTGTGTGTGGAATGGGTTTCAGTGTGTGGGGAAGGGATTTCATTGTGTGGGGAACGTGTTTCAGTGTGTGGGGAAGGTATTTCAGTGTGAGGGGAAGGTGTTTCAGTGTGTGGGGAAGGTGTTTCAGTGTGTGGGGAAGAGGTTTCAGTGTGTGGGGGGAGGTGCTTCAGTGTGTGGGGATGTGTTTCTGTGTGTGGGGAAGGGTTTCAGTGTGTGGGGAAGGTGTTTTAGTTTGTGGGGATGGGTTTCAGTGTGTGGGGATGCTTTTCAGTGTGTGCGGAAGGGGTTTCAGTGTTTAGGGAAGGTGCTTCAGTGTGTGGGGATGTGTTTCAGTGTGTGGGGAAGGTGTTTAAGTGCGTGCGGAAGGGGTTTCTGTGTGTGGGGAAGGGTTGCAGTGTTTGGGGAAGGGGTTTCAGTGTGTGGGAAAGGTGTTTCAGTGTGTGCGGAAGGGGTTTCAGTGTGTGCGGAAGGGGTTCCACTGTGTGGCGAAGGGGTTTCAGTGCGTGGGGAAGGTGTTTCAGTGTGTGCGGAAGGGGTTTAAGTGTGTGGGGAAGTGTTTTCTTTGTGTGGGGATGTGTTTCAGTGTGTGGGGAAGGACTTTAAGTGTGTGGGGAAGTTGTTTCAGCGTGTAGGGAAGGTGTTTCAGTGTGTGGGGATGGGTTTCAGTGTGTGCGGAAGAGGTGTCAATGTGTGGGGAAGGTGTTTCAGTGTGTGGGGATGTGTTGCAGTGTGTGGGGAAGGTATTTCAGTGTGTGCGGACGGGGTTTCAGTGTGTGGGGAAGGGGTTGCAGTGTGTGGGGAAGAGGTTTCAGTGTGTGGGAAAGGTGTTTCAGTGTGTGCGGAAGGGGTTTCAGTGTGTGCGGAAGGGGTTTCAGTGTGTGCGGTAGGGGTTTCAGTGTGTGGGGAAGGGGTTGTAGTGTGTAGGGAAGGGGTTTCAGTTTGTGGGAAAGGTGCTTCAGTGTGTGCGGAACGGGTTTCAGTGTGTGCGGAAGGGGTTTCAGTGTGTGGGGAAGGGGTTTCAGTGTGTGGGGAAGGTGTTTCAGTGTGTGCGGAAGGGGATTCAGTGTGTGGGGAAGGGGTTTCTTTGTGTGGGGATGTGTGTCAGCGTGTGGGGAAGTGTTTCAGTGTGTGGGGAATGGTTTTCAGTGTGTGGGGAAGGGGTTTCAGTGTGTGCGGAAGGGGTTTCAGTGTGTGGGGAAATGGTTTCAGTGTGTGGGGAAGGTGTTTCAGTGTGTGCGGAAGGGGTTTCAGTGTGTGGACGGGGTTTCAGAGTGTGAGGAAGGGGTTCCAGTGTGTTGGGAAGGTGTTTCCGTGTGTGCGGACGGGATTTCAGTGTGTGCAGAAGGTGTTTCAGTGTGTGGGGAAGCGCATTCAGTGTGTGGGGAAGTGTTACAGTGTGTGGGGAATGGTTACCGTGTGTGAGAACGGGGTTTCAGTGTGTGGGGAAGGGGTTTCAGTGTGTGGAGATGTTGTTTCAGTGTGTGTGGAATGGGTTTCAGTGTGTGGGGAAGGGATTTCATTGTGTGAGGAACGTGTTTCAGTATGTGGGGAAGGTATTTCAGCGTGAGGGGAAGGTGTTTCAGTGTGTGGGGAAGGTGTTTCAGTGTGTGGGGAAGAGGTTTCAGTGTGTGGGGGGAGGTGTTTCAGTGTGTGGGGATGTGTTTCTGTGTGTGCGGAAGGGTTTCAGTGTGTGGGGAAGGTGTTTCAGTTTGTGGGGATGGTTTTCAGTGTGTGCGGAAGGGGTTTCAGTGTTTAAAGAAGGTGCTTCAGTGTGTGGGGATGTGTTTCAGTGTCTGGGGAAGGTGTTTCAGTGCGTGCGGAATGGGTTTCAGTGTGTGGGGAAGGGGTTGCAGTGTTTGGGGAAGGGGTTTCAGTGTGTGGGAAAGGTGTTTCAGTGTGTGCGGAAGGGGTTTAAGTGTGTGGGGAAGGGTTTTCTTTGTGTGGGGATGTGTTTCCGTGTGTGGGGAAGGTGTTTCAGTGTGTGGGGATGTGTTTCAGTGTGTGGGGAAGGGTTTCAGTGTGTGCGGAAGAGGTGTCGATGTGTGGGGAAGGTGTTTCAGTGTGTGGGGATGTGTTGCAGTGTGTGGGGAAGGTATTTCAGTGTGTGCGGAAGGGGTTTCAGTGTGTGGGGAAGGGGTCACAGTGTGTGGGGAAGGGGTTTCAGTGTGTGGGAAAGGTGTTTCAGTGTGTGCGGTAGGGGTTTCAGTGTGTGCGGAAGGGGTTTCAGTGTGTGGGGTAGGGGTTTCAGTGTGTGGGGAAGGGGTTGCAGTGTGTAGGGAATGGGTTTCAGTGTGTGGGAAAGGTGCTTCAGTGTGTGCGGAAGGGGTTTCAGTGTGTGCGGAAGGGGTTTCAGTCTGTGGGGAAGGTGTTTCAGTGTGTGGGGAAGGTGTTTCAGTGTGTGCGGAAGGGGTTTCAGTGTGTGGGGAAGGGGCTTCTTTGTGTGGGGATGTGTGTCAGTGTGTGGGGAAGGTGTTTAAGTGTGTGGGGAAGTTGTTTCAGTTTGTGGGGAAGGGGTTTCAGTGTGTGGGGAAGGGATTTCAGTGTGTGGGGAAGGTGTTTCACTGTGTAGGGAAGGTATTTCAGAGTTTGGGGAAGGTGTTTCAGTGTTTGGGGAAGGTGTTTCAGTGTGTGGGGAAGGAGTTTCAGTGTGTGCGGAAGGGGTTTCAGTGTGTGTGGACGGGGTTTTAGAGTGTGAGGAAGGGGTTCCAGTGTGTTGGGAAGGTGTTTCAGTGTGTGCGGACGGGATTTCAGTGTGTGCAGAAGGTGTTTCAGTGTGTGGGGAAGCGCTTTCAGTGTGTGGGGAAGTGTTTCAGTGTGTGGGGAAGGGTTACCGTGTGTGAGAACGGGGTTTCAGTGTGTGGGGAAGGGGTTTCAGTGTGTGGAGAAGTTGTTTCAGTGTGTGTGGAATGGGTTTCAGTGTGTGGGGAAGGGATTTCATTGTGTGGGGAACGTGTTTCAGTGTGTGGGGAAGGTATTTCAGTGTGAGGGGAAGGTGTTTCAGTGTGTGGGGAAGGTGTTTCAGTGTGTGGGGAAGAGGTTTCAGTGTGTGGGGGGAGGTGTTTCAGTGTGTGGGGATGTGTTTCTGTGTGTGGGGAAGGGTTTCAGTGTGTGGGGAAGGTGTTTCAGTTTGTGGGGATGGGTTTCAGTGTGTGGGGATGGTTTTCAGTGTGTGCGGAAGGGGTTTCAGTGTTTAGGGAATGTGCTTCAGTGTGTGGGGATGTGTTTCAGTGTGTGGGGAAGGTGTTTGAGTGCGTGCGGAAGGGGTTTCAGTGTGTGGGGAAGGGTTGCAGTGTTTGGGGAAGGGGTTTCAGTGTGTGGGAAAGGTGTTTCAGTGTGTGCGGAAGGGGTTTCAGTGTGTGCGGAAGGGGTTTCACTGTGTGGGGAAGGGGTTTCAGTGCGTGGGGAAGGTGTTTCAGTGTGTGTGGAAGGGGTTTAAGTGTGTGGGGAAGTGTTTTCTTTGTGTGGGGATGTGTTTCAGTGTGTGGGGAAGGACTTTAAGTGTGTGGGGAAGTTGTTTCAGCGTGTAGGGAAGGTGTTTCAGTGTGTGGGGATGGGTTTCAGTGTGTGCGGAAGAGGTGTCAATGTGTGGGGAAGGTGTTTCAGTGTGTGGGGATGTGTTGCAGTGTGTGGGGAAGGTATTTCAGTGTGTGCGGACGGGGTTTCAGAGTGTGGGGAAGGGGTTGCAGTGTGTGGGGAAGGGGTTTCAGTGTGTGGGAAAGGTGTTTCAGTGTGTGCTGAAGGGGTTTCAGTGTGTGCGGAAGGGGTTTCAGTGTGTGCGGTAGGGGTTTCAGTGTGTGGGGAAGGGGTTGCAGTGTGTAGGGAAGGGGTTTCAGTTTGTGGGAAAGGTGCTTCAGTGTGTGCGGAACGGGTTTCAGTGTGTGCGGAAGGGGTTTCAGTGTGTGAGGAAGGGGTTTCAGTGTGTGGGGAAGGTGTTTCAGTGTGTGCGGAAGGGGTTTCAGTGTGTGGGGAAGGGGTTTCTTTGTATGGGGATGTGTGTCAGTGTGTGGGGAAGGTGTTTAAGTGTGTGGGGAAGTTGTTTCAGTGTGTGTGGAAGGGGTTTCAGTGTGTGGGGAAGGGATCTCAGTGTGTGGGGAAGGTGTTTCAGTGTGTAGGGAAGGTATTTCAGAGTTTGGGGAAGTTGTTTCAGTGTTTGGGGAAGGTGTTTCAGTGTGTGGCGAAGGGGTTTCAGTGTGTGCGGAAGGTGTTTCAGTGTGTGGGGAAGGGGGTCAGTGTGTGCGGAAGGGGTTTCAGTGTGTGGGGAAGGGGTTTCAGAGTGTCGGGAAGCAGATTCATTGTGTGGGGAAGTTGTTTCATTGTGTGGGGAAGGTGTTTCATTGTGTGCGGAAGCGGATTCAGTTGGTGGGGATGGGGTTTCAGTGTGTGGGGATGGTTTTCAGTGTGTGCGGAAGGGGTTTCAGTGTTTAGGGCACGTGCTTCAGTGTGTGGGGATGTGTTTCAGTGTGTGGGGAAGGTGTTTCAGTGCGTGCGGTAGGGGTTTCAGTGTGTGCGGAAGGGGTTGCAGTGTTTGGGGAAGGGGTTTCAGTGTGTGGGAAAGGTGTTTCAGTGTGTGCGGAAGGGGTTTCAGTTAGTGCGGAAGGGGTTTCACTGTGTGGGGAAGGGGTTTCAGTGTGTGGGGAAGGTGTTTCAGTGTGTGCGGTAGGGGTTTCAGTGTGTGCGGAAGGGGTTTCAGTGTGTGGGGTAGGGGTTTCAGTGTGTGGGGAAGGGGTTGCAGTGTGTAGGGAATGGGTTTCAGTGTGTGGGAAAGGTGCTTCAGTGTGTGCGGAAGGGGTTTCAGTGTGTGCGGAAGGGGTTTCAGTCTGTGGGGAAGGTGTTTCAGTGTGTGGGGAAGGTGTTTCAGTGTGTGCGGAAGGGGTTTCAGTGTGTGGGGAAGGGGCTTCTTTGTGTGGGGATGTGTGTCAGTGTGTGGGGAAGGTGTTTAAGTGTGTGGGGAAGTTGTTTCAGTTTGTGGGGAAGGGGTTTCAGTGTGTGGGGAAGGGATTTCAGTGTGTGGGGAAGGTGTTTCACTGTGTAGGGAAGGTATTTCAGAGTTTGGGGAAGGTGTTTCAGTGTTTGGGGAAGGTGTTTCAGTGTGTGGGGAAGGAGTTTCAGTGTGTGCGGAAGGGGTTTCAGTGTGTGTGGACGGGGTTTTAGAGTGTGAGGAAGGGGTTCCAGTGTGTTGGGAAGGTGTTTCAGTGTGTGCGGACGGGATTTCAGTGTGTGCAGAAGGTGTTTCAGTGTGTGGGGAAGCGCTTTCAGTGTGTGGGGAAGTGTTTCAGTGTGTGGGGAAGGGTTACCGTGTGTGAGAACGGGGTTTCAGTGTGTGGGGAAGGGGTTTCAGTGTGTGGAGAAGTTGTTTCAGTGTGTGTGGAATGGGTTTCAGTGTGTGGGGAAGGGATTTCATTGTGTGGGGAACGTGTTTCAGTGTGTGGGGAAGGTATTTCAGTGTGAGGGGAAGGTGTTTCAGTGTGTGGGGAAGGTGTTTCAGTGTGTGGGGAAGAGGTTTCAGTGTGTGGGGGGAGGTGTTTCAGTGTGTGGGGATGTGTTTCTGTGTGTGGGGAAGGGTTTCAGTGTGTGGGGAAGGTGTTTCAGTTTGTGGGGATGGGTTTCAGTGTGTGGGGATGGTTTTCAGTGTGTGCGGAAGGGGTTTCAGTGTTTAGGGAATGTGCTTCAGTGTGTGGGGATGTGTTTCAGTGTGTGGGGAAGGTGTTTGAGTGCGTGCGGAAGGGGTTTCAGTGTGTGGGGAAGGGTTGCAGTGTTTGGGGAAGGGGTTTCAGTGTGTGGGAAAGGTGTTTCAGTGTGTGCGGAAGGGGTTTCAGTGTGTGCGGAAGGGGTTTCACTGTGTGGGGAAGGGGTTTCAGTGCGTGGGGAAGGTGTTTCAGTGTGTGCGGAAGGGGTTTAAGTGTGTGGGGAAGTGTTTTCTTTGTGTGGGGATGTGTTTCAGTGTGTGGGGAAGGACTTTAAGTGTGTGGGGAAGTTGTTTCAGCGTGTAGGGAAGGTGTTTCAGTGTGTGGGGATGGGTTTCAGTGTGTGCGGAAGAGGTGTCAATGTGTGGGGAAGGTGTTTCAGTGTGTGGGGATGTGTTGCAGTGTGTGGGGAAGGTATTTCAGTGTGTGCGGACGGGGTTTCAGTGTGTGGGGAAGGGGTTGCAGTGTGTGGGGAAGGGGTTTCAGTGTGTGGGAAAGGTGTTTCAGTGTGTGCTGAAGGGGTTTCAGTGTGTGCGGAAGGGGTTTCAGTTTGTGCGGTAGGGGTTTCAGTGTGTGGGGAAGGGGTTGCAGTGTGTAGGGAAGGGGTTTCAGTTTGTGGGAAAGGTGCTTCAGTGTGTGCGGAACGGGTTTCAGTGTGTGCGGAAGGGGTTTCAGTGTGTGAGGAAGGGGTTTCAGTGTGTGGGGAAGGTGTTTCAGTGTGTGCGGAAGGGGTTTCAGTGTGTGGGGAAGGGGTTTCTTTGTATGGGGATGTGTGTCAGTGTGTGGGGAAGGTGTTTAAGTGTGTGGGGAAGTTGTTTCAGTGTGTGTGGAAGGGGTTTCAGTGTGTGGGGAAGGGATCTCAGTGTGTGGGGAAGGTGTTTCAGTGTGTAGGGAAGGTATTTCAGAGTTTGGGGAAGTTGTTTCAGTGTTTGGGGAAGGTGTTTCAGTGTGTGGCGAAGGGGTTTCAGTGTGTGCGGAAGGTGTTTCAGTGTGTGGGGAAGGGGGTCAGTGTGTGCGGAAGGGGTTTCAGTGTGTGGGGAAGGGGTTTCAGAGTGTCGGGAAGCAGATTCATTGTGTGGGGAAGTTGTTTCATTGTGTGGGGAAGGTGTTTCATTGTGTGCGGAAGCGGATTCAGTTGGTGGGGATGGGGTTTCAGTGTGTGGGGATGGTTTTCAGTGTGTGCGGAAGGGGTTTCAGTGTTTAGGGCACGTGCTTCAGTGTGTGGGGATGTGTTTCAGTGTGTGGGGAAGGTGTTTCAGTGCGTGCGGTAGGGGTTTCAGTGTGTGCGGAAGGGGTTGCAGTGTTTGGGGAAGGGGTTTCAGTGTGTGGGAAAGGTGTTTCAGTGTGTGCGGAAGGGGTTTCAGTTAGTGCGGAAGGGGTTTCACTGTGTGGGGAAGGGGTTTCAGTGTTTGGGGAAGGTGTTTCAGTGTGTGCGGAAGGGGTTTAAGTGTGTGGGGAAATGTTTTCTTTGTGTGGGGATGTGTTTCAGTGTGTGGGGAAGGTGTTTAAGTGTGTGGTGAAGTTGTTTCAGCGTGTGGGGAAGGTGTTTCAGTGTGTGGGGATGTGTTTCAGTGTGTGGGGAAGGGTTTCAGTGTGTGGGGAAGGGGTTTCAGTGTGTGGGAAAGGTGTTTCAGTGTGTGGGGAAGGGGTTTCAGTGTGTGGGAAAGGTGTTTCAGTGTGTGCGGAAGGGGTTTCAGTGTGTGGGGAAGGGGTTTCTTTGTCTGGGGATGTGTGGCAGTGTGTGGGGAAGGTGTTCAAGTGTGTGGGGAATTTGTTTCAGTGTGTGGGGAAGGGGTTTCAGTGTGTGGGGAAGGGTTTCAGTGTGTGTGGAAGGGGTTTCAGTGTTTGGGGATGTGTTTCAGTGTGTCGGGAAGGGTTTTCAGTGTGTGGGGATGTGTTTCAGTGTGTGGGGAATGGGTTTCTGTGTGTGGGGAATGGGTTTCAGTGTGTGGGAATGGGTTTCACTGTGTGCGTAAGGGGTTTCAGTGTGTGGGGAAGTGGTTTCATTGTGTGGGGAAGGCGTTTCAGTGTGTGCGGAAGGGTTTTCAGTGTGTGGGGAAGGGGTTTCAGAGTGTTGGGAAGGGGTTTCAGTGCGTTGGGAAGGTGTTTCAGTGTGTGCGGAAGGTGTTTCAGTGTTTGGGGAAGGTTGTTTCAGTGTGTGGGGATGGGATTCAATGTTTGCAGAAGGGGTTTCAGTGTGTGGGGAACTTGTTTCAGTGTGTGGGGATGTGTTTCAGTGTGTGGGGAAGGGGTTTCAGTGTGTGGGGGTGAGGTTTCAGTGTGTGGGGAAGCTGTTTCAGTGTGTGAAGAAGGGGTTTCATGCTGTGCGGAAGGGGTTTCAGTTTGTGGGGAAGGGTTTTCAGTGTGTGGGGAAGGGTTTCACTGTGTGCGGAAGGGGTTTCAGTGTGTGGGGAAGGTGTTTCAGTGTGTGGGGAAGGTGTTTCAGTGTGTGGGGATGGGATTCAATGTTTGCAGAAGGGGTTTCAGTGTGTGGGGAACTTGTTTCAGTGTGTGGGGATGTGTTTCAGTGTGTGGGGAAGGGGTTTCAGTGTGTGGGGGTGAGGTTTCAGTGTGTGGGGAAGCTGTTTCAGTGTGTGAAGAAGGGGTTTCAGTCTGTGCGGAAGGGGTTTCAGTTTGTGGGGAACGGTTTTCAGTGTGTGGGGAAGGGTTTCACTGTGTGCGGAAGGAGTTTCAGTGTGTGGGGAAGGTGTTTCAGTGTGTGGGGATGTGTTTCAGGGTGTGGGGATGTGTTTCAGTGTGCGCGGAAGGGGTTTCAGTGTGTGGGGAAGGGGAAGCAGTGTGTGGGGAAGGGGTTTCAGTGTTTCGGGAAGATGTTTCAGTGTGTGCGGAAGGGGTTTCAGTGTGTGGGGAAGGGGATTCAGTGTGTGGGGAAGGTGTTTCATTGTGTGCGGAAGGGGATTGAGTGTGTGGGGAAGGGGTTTCAGTGTGTGGGGAAGGGGTTTCAGTGTGTGGAGAAGGCTTTAACTGTGAGCGGAAGAGGTTTCTGTGTGTGGGGAAGGTGTTTCAGTGTGTGGGGAAGGGGTTTCAGTATGTGGGGAAGGGGTTTCAGTGTGTGGGGAAGGGTTTCAGTGTTTGGGGAAGGGGTTTCAGTGTGTGGGGAAGGGGTTTCAGTTTGTGGGGAAGGGGTTTCAGTGTGTGGGGAAGTGTTTCAGTGTGTGGGAAAGTGTTTTAGTGTGTGGGGACGGGGTTTCAGTGTGTGGGAAAGGGGTTTCAGTGTGTGGGGAAGTGGTTTCAGTGTGTGTGGAAGGGTTTCAGTGTGTGGGGAAGGGGTTTCAGTGCGTGGGGAAGGGTTTCATTGTGTGGGGAAGGGGTTTCAGTGTGTGGGGAAGGGGTTTCAGTTTGAGGGGAAGGGGTTTCAGTGTGTGGGGAAGTGTGTCAGTGTGTGGAGAAGGGGTTTCAGTGTGTGGGGAAGGGGTTTCAGTTTGAGGGGAATGGGTTTCAGTGTGTGGGGAAGTGTTTCAGTGTGTGGGGAAGGATTACAATCTGTGAGCACGGTGTTTCAGAGTCTGGGGAAGGAGTTTCAGTGTGTGGGAAATTTCTTTCAGTGTGTGGGGAAGGGGTTTCAGTGTGTGGGGAATGGGTTTCAGTGTGTGGGGAAGGTGTTTCAGTGTGTGGGGAAGGTATTTCAGTGTGTGGGGAAGGTGTTTCAGTGTGTGGGGAAGGTGTTTCAGTGTGTGGGGAAGGTGTTTCTGTGTGTGGGGAAGGATTTCAGTGTGTGGGGAAGTTGTTTCAGTGTGTGGGGATGGGTTCCAGTGTGTGGGGATGGGTTGCAGTGTGTGCGGAAGGTGTTTCAGTGTGTGGGGAAGGTGTTTCAGTGTGTGGGGATGTGTTTCAGTGTGTGGGGAAGGTGTTTCAGTGTGTGCGGAAGGGGTTTCAGTGTGTGGGGAAGGGGTTGCTGTGTGTGGGGAAGGGGTTTCAGTGTGTGGTGAAGGTGTTTCAGTGTGTGCGGAAGGGGTTTCATTGTGTGGGGAAGGTGTTTCAGTGTGTGGGGATGTGTTGCAGTGTGTGGGGAAGGTATTTCAGTGTGTGCGGACGGGGTTTCAGTGTGTGGGGAAGGGGTTGCAGTGTGTGGGGAAGGGGTTTCAGTGTGTGGGAAAGGTGTTTCAGTGTGTGCTGAAGGGGTTTCAGTGTGTGCGGAAGGGGTTTCAGTGTGTGCGGTAGGGGTTTCAGTGTGTGGGGAAGGGGTTGCAGTGTGTAGGGAAGGGGTTTCAGTTTGTGGGAAAGGTGCTTCAGTGTGTGCGGAACGGGTTTCAGTGTGTGCGGAAGGGGTTTCAGTGTGTGGGGAAGGGGTTTCAGTGTGTGGGGAAGGTGTTTCAGTGTGTGCGGAAGGGGTTTCAGTGTGTGGGGAAGGGGTTTCTTTGTATGGGGATGTGTGTCAGTGTGTGGGGAAGGTGTTTAAGTGTGTGGGGAAGTTGTTTCAGTGTGTGGGGAAGGGGTTTCAGTGTGTGGGGAAGGGATCTCAGTGTGTGGGGAAGGTGTTTCAGTGTGTAGGGAAGGTATTTCAGAGTTTGGGGAAGTTGTTTCAGTGTTTGGGGAAGGTGTTTCAGTGTGTGGCGAAGGGGTTTCAGTGTGTGCGGAAGGTGTTTCAGTGTGTGGGGAAGGGGGTCAGTGTGTGCGGAAGGGGTTTCAGTGTGTGGGGAAGGGGTTTCAGAGTGCCGGGAAGCAGATTCATTGTGTGGGGAAGTTGTTTCATTGTGTGGGGAAGGTGTTTCATTGTGTGCGGAAGCGGATTCAGTTGGTGGGGATGGGGTTTCAGTGTGTGGGGATGGTTTTCAGTGTGTGCGGAAGGGGTTTCAGTGTTTAGGGCACGTGCTTCAGTGTGTGGGGATGTGTTTCAGTGTGTGGGGAAGGTGTTTCAGTGCGTGCGGTAGGGGTTTCAGTGTGTGCGGAAGGGGTTGCAGTGTTTGGGGAAGGGGTTTCAGTGTGTGGGAAAGGTGTTTCAGTGTGTGCGGAAGGGGTTTCAGTTAGTGCGGAAGGGGTTTCACTGTGTGGGGAAGGGGTTTCAGTGTGTGGGGAAGGTGTTTCAGTGTGTGCGGAAGGGGTTTAAGTGTGTGGGGAAATGTTTTCTTTGTGTGGGGATGTATTTCAGTGTGTGGGGAAGGTGTTTAAGTGTGTGGTGAAGTTGTTTCAGCGTGTGGGGAAGGTGTTTCAGTGTGTGGGGATGTGTTTCAGTGTGTGGGGAAGGGTTTCAGTGTGTGGGGAAGGGGTTTCAGTGTGTGGGAAAGGTGTTTCAGTGTGTGGGGAAGGGGTTTCAGTGTGTGGGAAAGGTGTTTCAGTGTGTGCGGAAGGGGTTTCAGTGTGTGGGGAAGGGGTTTCTTTGTCTGGGGATGTGTGGCAGTGTGTGGGGAAGGTGTTCAAGTGTGTGGGGAATTTGTTTCAGTGTGTGGGGAAGGGGTTTCAGTGTGTGGGGAAGGGTTTCAGTGTGTGTGGAAGGGGTTTCAGTGTTTGGGGATGTGTTTCAGTGTGTCGGGAAGGGTTTTCAGTGTGTGGGGATGTGTTTCAGTGTGTGGGGAATGGGTTTCTGTGTGTGGGGAATGGGTTTCAGTGTGTGGGAATGGGTTTCACTGTGTGCGTAAGGGGTTTCAGTGTGTGGGGAAGTGGTTTCATTGTGTGGGGAAGGCGTTTCAGTGTGTGCGGAAGGGTTTTCAGTGTGTGGGGAAGGGGTTTCAGAGTGTTGGGAAGGGGTTTCAGTGCGTTGGGAAGGTGTTTCAGTGTGTGCGGAAGGTGTTTCAGTGTTTGGGGAAGGTTGTTTCAGTGTGTGGGGATGGGATTCAATGTTTGCAGAAGGGGTTTCAGTGTGTGGGGAACTTGTTTCAGTGTGTGGGGATGTGTTTCAGTGTGTGGGGAAGGGGTTTCAGTGTGTGGGGGTGAGGTTTCAGTGTGTGGGGAAGCTGTTTCAGTGTGTGAAGAAGGGGTTTCATGCTGTGCGGAAGGGGTTTCAGTTTGTGGGGAAGGGTTTTCAGTGTGTGGGGAAGGGTTTCACTGTGTGCGGAAGGGGTTTCAGTGTGTGGGGAAGGTGTTTCAGTGTGTGGGGAAGGTGTTTCAGTGTGTGGGGATGGGATTCAATGTTTGCAGAAGGGGTTTCAGTGTGTGGGGAACTTGTTTCAGTGTGTGGGGATGTGTTTCAGTGTGTGGGGAAGGGGTTTCAGTGTGTGGGGGTGAGGTTTCAGTGTGTGGGGAAGCTGTTTCAGTGTGTGAAGAAGGGGTTTCAGTCTGTGCGGAAGGGGTTTCAGTTTGTGGGGAAGGGTTTTCAGTGTGTGGGGAAGGGTTTCACTGTGTGCGGAAGGAGTTTCAGTGTGTGGGGAAGGTGTTTCAGTGTGTGGGGATGTGTTTCAGGGTGTGGGGATGTGTTTCAGTGTGCGCGGAAGGCGTTTCAGTGTGTGGGGAAGGGGAAGCAGTGTGTGGGGAAGGGGTTTCAGTGTTTCGGGAAGATGTTTCAGTGTGTGCGGAAGGGGTTTCAGTGTGTGGGGAAGGGGATTCAGTGTGTGGGGAAGGTGTTTCATTGTGTGCGGAAGGGGATTGAGTGTGTGGGGAAGGGGTTTCAGTGTGTGGGGAAGGGGTTTCAGTGTGTGGAGAAGGCTTTAACTGTGAGCGGAAGAGGTTTCTGTGTGTGGGGAAGGTGTTTCAGTGTGTGGGGAAGGGGTTTCAGTATGTGGGGAAGGGGTTTCAGTGTGTGGGGAAGGGTTTCAGTGTTTGGGGAAGGGGTTTCAGTGTGTGGGGAAGGGGTTTCAGTTTGTGGGGAAGGGGTTTCAGTGTGTGGGGAAGTGTTTCAGTGTGTGGGGAAGTGTTTTAGTGTGTGGGGACGGGGTTTCAGTGTGTGGGAAAGGGGTTTCAGTGTGTGGGGAAGTGGTTTCAGTGTGTGTGGAAGGGTTTCAGTGTGTGGGGAAGGGGTTTCAGTGCGTGGGGAAGGGTTTCATTGTGTGGGGAAGGGGTTTCAGTGTGTGGGGAAGGGGTTTCAGTTTGAGGGGAAGGGGTTTCAGTGTGTGGGGAAGTGTGTCAGTGTGTGGAGAAGGGGTTTCAGTGTGTGGGGAAGGGGTTTCAGTTTGAGGGGAATGGGTTTCAGTGTGTGGGGAAGTGTTTCAGTGTGTGGGGAAGGATTACAATCTGTGAGCACGGTGTTTCAGAGTCTGGGGAAGGAGTTTCAGTGTGTGGGAAATTTCTTTCAGTGTGTGGGGAAGGGGTTTCAGTGTGTGGGGAATGGGTTTCAGTGTGTGGGGAAGGTGTTTCAGTGTGTGGGGAAGGTGTTTCAGTGTGTGGGGAAGGTGTTTCTGTGTGTGGGGAAGGATTTCAGTGTGTGGGGAAGTTGTTTCAGTGTGTGGGGATGGGTTCCAGTGTGTGGGGATGGGTTGCAGTGTGTGCGGAAGGTGTTTCAGTGTGTGGGGAAGGTGTTTCAGTGTGTGGGGATGTGTTTCAGTGTGTGGGGAAGGTGTTTCAGTGTGTGCGGAAGGGGTTTCAGTGTGTGAGGAAGGGGTTGCTGTGTGTGGGGAAGGGGTTTCAGTGTGTGGTGAAGGTGTTTCAGTGTGTGCGGAAGGGGTTTCATTGTGTGCGGAAGGTGTTTCAGTGTGTGGGGAAGGGGTTTCAGTGTGTGCGGAAGGGGTTTCAGTGTGTGGGGAAGGGGTTTCAGAGTGTTGGGAAGCGGATTCAGTGTGTGGGGAAGTTGTTTCATTGTGTGGGGAAGGTGTTTCATTGTGTGCCGAAGTGGATTCAGTTTGTGGGGATGGGGTTTCAGTGTGTGGGGAAGGGGTTTCAGTTTGTGGGGAAGGGGTTTCAGTTTGTGGGGAGGGGTTTCAGTGTGTGGGGAAGTGTTTCAGTGTGTGGGGAAAGGTTACAGTGTGTGAGGAAGGTGTTTCAGTGTGTGGGGAAGGGGTTTCAGTGTGTGCGGAAGGGGTTTCAGTGTGTGGGGAAGGGGTTTCAGAGTGTTGGGAAGCGGATTCAGTGTGTGGGGAAGTTGTTTCATTGTGTGGGGAAGGTGTTTCATTGTGTGCCGAAGTGGATTCAGTTTGTGGGGATGGGGTTTCAGTGTGTGGGGAAGGGGTTTCAGTTTGTGGGGAAGGGGTTTCAGTTTGTGGGGAGGGGTTTCAGTGTGTGGGGAAGTGTTTCAGTGTGTGGGGAAAGGTTACAGTGTGTGAGGAAGGTGTTTCAGTGTGTGGGAATGTGTTTCAGTGTGTGGGGAAGGTGTTTCAGTGTGTGCGGAAGAGGTTTCCTTGTGTGGGGAAGGGGTTGCAGTGTGTGCTGAAGGGGTTTCAGTGTGTGGGGAAGGTGATTCAGTGTGTGCTGAAGGGGTTTCAGTGTGTGCGGAACTGGTTTCAGTGTGTGGGGATGGGGTTTCAGTGTGTGGGGAAGGTGTTTCAGTGTGTGTGGAAGGTGTTTCAGTGTGTGCAGAAGGTGTTTCAGTGTGTGGGGAAGTGGTTTCATTGTGTGGGGAAGGTGTTTCATTGTGTGCGGATGCGGTTTCAGTGTGTGGGGAAGGGGATTCAGTGTGTGGGGAAGTTGTTTCATTGTGTGGGGAAGGTGTTTCATTGTGTGCGGAAGGGGATTCATTGTGTGGGGAAGGGGTTTCAGTGTGTGGGGAAGGGGTTTCAGTGTGTGGGGATGGGTTTAACTGTGAGCGGAAGGGGTTTCAGTGTGTGGGGAAGGTGTTTCAGTGTGTTGGGAAGGTGTTTCAGTGTGTGCTGAAGGGGTTTCAGTGTGTGGGGAAGGGGTTTCAGTGTGTGGGGAAGGTGTTTCAGTCTGTGCGGAAGGGGTTTCAGTGTGTGCGGAATGGGTTTCAGTGTGTGGGGAAGTGGTTTCAGTGTGTGGGGTAGGTGTTTCATTGTGTGCAGAAGCGGTTTCAGTGTGTGGGGAAAGGGATTCAGTGTGTGGGGAAGTTGTTTCATTGTGTGAGAAAGGTGTTTAATTGTATGCGGAAGGGGATTCATTGTGTGGGGAAGGGGTTTCAGTGTGTGGGGAAGGGGTTTCAGTGTTTGGGGATGGGTTTAACTGTGTGCGGAAGGGGTTTCAGTGTGTGGGGAAGGTTTTCAGTGTGTGGGGAAGGGGTTTCAGTATGTGGGGAAGTGATTTCATAGTTTGGGGAAGGGTTTCAGTGTTTGGGGAAGAGTTTCAGTGTGTGGTGAAGCGGGTTCAGTGCGTGGGGAAGTGTTTCATTTTGTGGGGAAGGGGTTTCAGTGTGTGGGGAAGGGGTTTCAGTGTGTGGGGAAGGTGTTTCAGTGTGTGGGGAAGTTGTTGCCGTGTGTGGCGAAGAGGTTTCAGTGTGTGGGGAAGGGGTTTCAGTGTGTGGGGAAGGTATTTCATTGTGTGGGGAAGGTGATTCAGTGTGTGGAGAAGGTGTTTCTGTGTGTAGGGAAGGGGTTTCCGTGTGTGGGGAAGGTGTTTCAGTGTGTGGGGATGTGTTTCATTCTGTGGGGAAGGGTTTCAGTGTTTGGGGAAGGTGTTTCCGTGTGTGTGGATGGGTGTCAGTGTGTGGGGATGGGTTTCAGTGTGCGGGGATGGGTTTTAGTGTGTGCGGAAGGGGTTTCAGTGTGTGGGGAAGGTGTTTCACTGTGTGGGGATGTGTTTCAGTGTGTGGGGATGTGTTTCAATGTACGCGGACGAGGTTTCAGTGTGTGGGGAAGGGGATGCAGTGTGTGGGGAAGGGGTTTCAGTGTGTAGGGAAGATGTTTCATTGTGTGCGGAAGCGGTTTCAGTGTGTGGGGAAGGGGATTCAGTGTGTGGGGAAGGTGTTTCATTGTGTGGGGAAGGTGTTTCATTGTGTGTGGAAGGGGATTCAGTCTGTGGGGAAGGGGTTTCAGTGTGTGGGGAAGGGGTTTCAGTGTGTGGGGAAGGGTTTAACTGTGTGCGGAAGGGGTTTCAGTGTGTGGGGAAGGTGTTTCAGTGTGTGGGGAAGGGGTTTTAGTATGTGGGGAAGGGGTATCAGTGTGTGGGGAAGGGTTTCAGTGTGTAGGGATGGGTTTCAGTGTGTGGGGAAGCGGTTTCAGAGCGTGGGGGAGGGGTTTCAATTTGTGGTGGAGGGTTTCAGTGTGTGGGGAAGGGGTTTCAGTGTGTGGGGAAGGGGTTTCAGTTTGTGGGGAATGGATTTCAGTGTGTGGGGAAGTGTTTCAGTGTGTGGGTAAGGGTTTACAGTGTGTGAGGACGGGGTTTCAGTCTGTGGGGAAGTTGTTTCCGTGAGTGTCAAAGGGGTTTCAGAGTGTGGGGAAGGGGTTTAAGTGAGTGGGGAAGGTGTTTCAGTGTGTGGGGAAGGTATTTCATTGTTTGGGGAAGGTGATTCAGTGTGTGGGGAAGGGGTTTCAGTGTGTGGGGGAGGGGTTTCAGTGTGTGGGGAAGGTGTTTCTGTATGTGGGGATGTGTTTCAGTGTGTGGGGATGGGTTTCAGTGTGTGGGGAAGGGGTTTCAGTGTGTGCTGAAGTGTTTCAGTGTGTGGGGAAGGGTTACAGTGTACGAGGACGGGGTTTCAGTGTGTGGGGACGGTGTTTCAGTGTGCGGGGAAGTTGTTTCCGTGTGTGGCGAAGCGGTTTCAGTGTGTGGGGAAGGTGTTTCACTGTGTGGGGAAGGTATTTCATTTTGTGGGGAAGGTGATTCAGTGTGTGGGGCAGGTGTTTCAGTGTGTGTGGAAGGGGTTTCCGTGTGTGGGGAAGATGTTTCAGTGTGTGGGGATGTGTTTCAGTGTGTGGGGATGTGTTTCAGTGTGTGGGGAAGGGTTTCAGTGTGTGGGGAAGGTGTTTCCGTGTGTGGGGATGGGTTTCAGTGTGTGGGGATGGTGTTTCAGTGTCTGGGGATATGTTTCAGTGTGTGGGGATGTGTTACAGTGTGTGGGGAAGGTGTTTCTGTGTCTGGGGATATGTTTCAGTGTGTGGGGATGTGTTTCATTGTGCGCGGAAGGGATTTCAGTGTGTGGGGAAGGGGAAGCAGTATGTGGGGAAGGGGTTTCAGTGTGTAGGGAAGATGTTTCATTGTGTGCGGAAGCGGTTTCAGTGTGTGGGGAAGGGGATTCAGTGCGTGGGGAAGGTGTTTCATTGTGTGGGGAAGGTGTTTCATTGTGTGCGGAAGGGGCTTCTGTGTGTGGGGAAGGGTTTAACTGTGTGCGGAAGGGGTTTCTGTGTGTGGGGAAGGTGTTTCAGTCTTTGGGTAAGGGGTTTCAGTGTGTGGGGAAGTGTTTCAGTGTGTGGGGAAGGTTTTCAGTGTTTGGGGAAGGGGTTTCAGTGTGTGTGGAAGGGGTTTCAGTGTTTGGGGAAGGGGTTTCAGTTTGTGGGGAAGGGTTTTCATTGTGTGGGGAAGTCTTTCAGTGTGTGGGGAAGTGTTTCAGAGTCAGGGAAGGGGTTTCAGTGTGTGGGGAAGGGGTTTCAGTGTGTGGGGAAGGTGTTTCAGTGTGTTGGATAGGTATTTCAGTGTGTAGGGAAGATGTTTCAGTGTGTGGGGAAGCTGTTTCAGTGTGTGGGGCTGTGCTTCAGTGTGTGGGTATGTGTTTCCTTGCGTGGGGAAGGATTTCATTGTGTGGGGATGTTGTTTCAGTGTGTGGGGATGGGTTTCAGTGTGTGGGGATGGGTTTCAGTGTGTGCGCAAGGGGTTTAAGTGTGTGGGGAAGGTGTTTCAGTCTGTGCGGATGTGTTTCAGTGTGTGGGGAAGGTGTTGCAGTGTGTGGGGAAGGTGTTTCAGTGTGTGCGGAAGGAGTTTCAGTGAGTGGGGAAGGGATGCAGTGTGTGGGGAAGGAGTTTCAGTGCGTGGGAAAGGTGTTTCAGTGTGTGCAGAAGGGGTTTCAGTGTGTGCGGAAGGGGTTTCAGTTTGTGGGAAGGGGTTTCAGTGTGTGGGGAAGGTGTTTCAGTGTGTGCGGAAGTGGTTTCAGTATGTTGGGAAGTGGTTTCAGATTGTGGGAAAGGGTTTCAGTGTGTGGGGAAAGGTTTCAGTGTGTGCGGAAGCGGTTTCAATGCGTGGGGAGGGGTTTCAGTTTGTGCGGAAGGGGTTTCAGTGTGTGGGGAAGGGTTTTCAGTTTGTGGGGAAGGGGTTTCAGTTTGTGCGGAAGTGTTTCAGTGTGTGGGGAAGGGTTACAGTGTATGAGGACGGGGTTTCAGTGTGTGGGGAAGGTGTTTCAGTCTGTGGGGAAGTTGTTTCCGTGTGTGTCAAAGGGGTTTCAGAGTGTGGGGAAGGTGTTTCAGTGTGTGGGGAAGGTATTTCATTGTTTGGGGAAGGTGATTCAGTGTGTGGGGAAGGTGTTTCAGTGTGTGGGGAAGGGGTTTCAGTGTGTGGGGAAGGTGTTTCTGTGTGTGGGGATGTGTTTCAGTGTGTGGGCATGGGTTTCAGTGTGTGCGGAAGGTGTTTCAGTGTGTGGGGAAGGTGTTTCAGTGTGTGGGGATGTGTTTCAGGGTGTGGGGATGTGTTTCAGTGTGCGCGGAAGGGGTTTCAGTGTGTGGGGAAGGGGAAGCTGTGTGTGGGGAAGGGGTTTCAGTGTTTCGGGAAGATGTTTCAGTGTGTGCGGAAGGGGTTTCAGTGTGTGGGGAAGGGGATTCAGTGTGTGGGGAAGGTGTTTCATTGTGTGCGGAAGGGGATTGAGTGTGTGGGGAAGGGGTTTCAGTGTGTGGGGAAGGGGTTTCAGTGTGTGGAGAAGGCTTTAACTGTGAGCGGAAGGGGTTTCTGTGTGTGGGGAAGGTGTTTCAGTGTGTGGGGAAGGGGTTTCAGTATGTGGGGAAGGGGTTTCAGTGTGTGGGGAAGGGTTTCAGTGTTTGGGGAAGGGGTTTCAGTGTGTGGGGAAGGGGTTTCAGTTTGTGGGGCAGGGGTTTCAGTGTGTGGGGAAGTGTTTCAGTGTGTGGGGAAGTGTTTTAGTGTGTGGGGACGGGGTTTCAGTGTGTGTGGAAGGGGTTTCAGTGTGTGGGGAAGAGGTTTCAGTGTTAGGGGATGGGTTCATTGTGTGGTGATTGGATTCAGAGTGTGGGGATGGGTTTCAGTGTGTGGGGATGGGTATCAGTGTGTGCGGTAAGATGTTTCAGTGTGTGTGGAAGGTGTTTCAGTGTGTGGGGAAGTGGTTTCAGTGTGTGGGGAAGAGGTTTCAGAGTGTGGGGAAAGGGTTTCAGTCTGTGGGGAAGTGGTTTCAGTGTGTGGGGAAGAGGTTTCAGTATGTGGGGAAGGGGTTTCAGTGTGTGGTGAAGGGGATACAGTGTGTGGGAAAGAGGTTTCAGTGTGCGAGGAAGGGGTTTCAGTGTGGTGGGAAGAGGTTTCAGCGTGTGGGGAAGAGGTTTCAGTGTGTGTGGAAGAGGTTTAACTGTGTGTGCGAGGTGTTTCAGTGTGTGTGGAAGGGGATTCAGTGTGTGCGGAAGGGGTTTCAGTGTGTGGGGAAGAGGTTTCAGTTTGTGGGGAAGAGGTTTCAGTGTGTGGGGATGGGTTTCGGTGTGAGTGAAAGATGTTTTAGTGTGTGGGGAAGTGGTTTCAGTGTGTGGAGAAAGGGTTTCAGTGTGTGGGGAAGCGTTTCAGTATGTGGGGAATGAGCTTCAGTGTGTGTGGAAGGGATTTCAGCGTGTGGGGAAGGGGTTTCAGTGTGTGTGGAAGAGGTTTCAGTTTGTGGGGAAGAGGTTTCAGTGTGTGGAGAAGGGTTTCAGTGTGTGGGGAAGGTTTTCAGTATGTGTGGAAGGGGCTTCAGTGTGTGTGGAAGGGGTTTCAGCGTGTGTGCAAGGGGTTTCAGTGTGTGGGGAAGGGTTTCAGTATGTGGGGAAGGGGCTTCAGTGTGTGTGGAAGGGGTTTGAGCGTGTGGGCAAGGGGTTTCAGTGCGTGTGGAAGAGGTTTCAGTGTGTGTGGAAGGGTTTTCAGTGTGTGGGGAAGGGGTTTTAGCGTGTAGGGAAGGGTTTCTGTGTGTGGGGAAGAGGTTTCAGTGTGTGGGGAAGAGGTTTCAGTTTGCGGGGAAGATGTTTCAGTGTGTGGGGAAGGGGTATCAGTGTGTGGGGAAGAGATTACAGTGTGCGGGGATGGGTTTCAGTGTGTGGTTAAGGGGTTTCAGTCTGTGGGGAATGGGTTTCAGTGTGTGGGGAAGATGTTTCAGTGTGTGGGGAAGGGGTTTCAGTGTGTGGGGAAGTGGTTTCAGTGTGTGGGGAAGAGATTTCAGTGTGTTGGGAAGAGGTTTCAGATTGTGGGGAAGGGGTTTCTGACTGCGGGGAAGTGGTTTCGGTTTTGTGGGGAAGGGGTTTCAGTGTGTGGGGAAGGGGTTTCTGTGTGTAGTGAAGGGGATTCAGTATGTGGGGAAGAGGTTTCACTGTGCGGGGAAGGGGTTTCACTGTGTGGGGAAGATGTTTCAGTGTGTGGGGAAGGGGTTTCAGTGCGTGGGGAAGAGGTTTCAGTGTGTGTGGAAGAGGTTTCAGAGCGTGAGGAAGGGGTTTCAGTGTGTGGGGAAGTGGTTTCAGTCTGTGGCGAAGAGGCTTCAGTGCGTGGGAAGGGGTTTCAGTGTGTGGGGAAGGGTTTCAGTGTGTGGGGATGGGTTTCAGTGTGTGGGGAAGGGGTTTCAGTGTGTGGGGATGGGTTTCATTGTGTGGGGAAGGTGTTTCAGTGTGTGTGGAAGAGGTTTTAGTGTGTGGGAATGGGTTTCAGTGTGTGCGGATGGGGTTCAGTGTGTGGGGAAGGGTTTTCAGTGTGTGGGGATGGGGTTTCAGTGTGTGGGAATGGGTTTCAGTGTGTGGGGAAGGTGTTTCTGCCTGTGGCGAAGAGGTTTCAGTGTGTGGGGAAGAGGTTTCAGTGTGTGGGGAATGGGTTTCAGTGTGTGGATAAGTGGTTTCAGTGTGTGGGGTAGTGTTTTCAGTGCGTGGGGAAGATGTTGTGGTGTGTTGGGAAGTGGTTTCTGTCTGTAGGGATGGGTTTCAGTTTTTGGGGAAGAGTTTTCAGTGTGTGGGGAAGGGGTTTCAGTGTGTGGGTAAGGGGTTTCAGTGTGTGGGGAAGATGTTTCAGTGTGTGGGGATGGGTTTCAGTGTGTGGGGCAGGGATTCAGTTGGTGGGGAAGAGGTTTCAGTGTGTGTGGAAGAGGTTTCAGTGTGTGGGGATTGGTTTCAGTGTGAGTGAAAGATGTTTCAGTGTGTGGGGAAGAGGTTTCAGTGAGTGGAGAAGGGTTTCAGTGTGTGGGGAAGAGTTTCAGTGTGTGTGCAAGGGGTTTCAGTGTGTGTGGAAGGTGTTTCAGTGTGTGCGGAAGGGGTTTCAGTGTGTGGGGGAAGAGGTTTCAGTGTTTGGGGAAGAGGTTTCAGTGTGTGGGGATTGGTTTCAGTGTGAGTGAAAGATGTTTCAGTGTGTGGGGAAGAGGTTTCAGTGAGTGGAGAAGGGTTTCAGTGTGTGGGTAAGAGTTTCAGTATGTGGGGAAGGGGCGTCAGTATGTGTGGAAGGTGTTTCAGTGTGTGGGGAAGAGGTTTCAGTTTGTGTGGATGGGTTTCAGTGTGTGGGGAAGGTGTTTCAGTGTGTGTGGAAGGCGTTTCAGCGTGTGGGGAAGGGGTTTCAGCGCGTGGGGAAGAGGTTTCAGTATGTGGGGAAGAGTTTTCAGTGTTAGGGGATGGGTTTCAGTGTGTGGGGATGGGTATCAGTGTGTGCGGAAGGGGTTTCAGTGCATGTGGAAGAGGTTTCAGTGTGTATGGAAGGGGTTTCAGCGTGAGGGGAAGGGGGTTCAGCGTGCGGGGAAGGGTTGCAGTGTGCGGGGAACGGTTTTCAGTGTGCGGGGAAGTGGTTTCAGTGTGTGGAAAAGAGGTTTCAGTGTGTGGGGAAGGGGTTTCAGTGTGTGGTGAAGGGGTTTCAGTGTGTGGGGAAGGTGTTTCAGTGTGTGTGGAAGGGGTTTCAGTGTGTGGGGAAGATGTTTCAGTTGGTGGGGAAGAGGTTTCAGTGTGTGTGGAAGAGGTATAAGTGTGTGTGAAAGGGGTTTCAGTGTGTGTGGAAGGTGTTTCAGTGTGTGCGGAAGGGGTTTCAGTGTGTGGGGGAAGAGGTTTCAGTGTTTGGGGAAGAGGTTTCAGTGTGTGGGGATTGGTTTCAGTGTGAGTGAAAGATGTTTCAGTGTGTGGGGAAGAGGTTTCAGTGAGTGGAGAATGGTTTCAGTGTGTGGGGAAGAGTTTCAGTATGTGGGGAAGGGGCTTCAGTGTGTGTGGAAGGGGTTTGAGTGTGTGGAGAAGGGGTTTCAGTGTGTGTGGAAGAGGTTTCAGTGTGTGTGGAAGGGTTTTCAGTGCATGTGGAATAGGTTTCAGCGTGTGGGGAAGGGGTTTCAGCGTGTAGGGAAGGGTTTCTGTGTGTGGGGAAGAGGTTTCAGTTTGTGGGGATGGGTTTCAGTGTGTGGGGATTGGATTCAGAGTGTTGGGATGGGTTTCAGTGTGTGGGGATGGGTATCAGTGTGTGCGGAAGGGATTTCAGTGCATGTGGAAGAGGTTTCAGTGTGTATGGAAGGGGTTTCAGCGTGAGGGGAAGGGGGTTCAGCGTGTGGGGAAGGGTTGCAGTGTGCGGGGAAGGGTTTTCAGTGTGCGGGGAAGGTGTTTCAGTGTGTGTGGAAGGGGTTTCAGTGAGTGGGGAAGGGGTTTCAGTGTGCGGGGAAGGGATTACAGTTTTTGGGGAAGGGTTTCAGTCTATGGGGAAGAGCTTTCAGTGTGTGGGAAAGAGGTTTCAGTGTGTGGGGAAGGGGTTTCAGTGTGTGGGAAAGTGGTTTCAGTGTGTGGGGAAGAGGTTTCAGAGTGTGGGGAAGGTGTTTCAGTCTTTGGGGAAGTGGTTTCAGTGTGTGGGGAAGAGGTTTCAGTGTCTGGTGAAGGGGATACAGTGTGTGGGAAAGAGGTTTCAGTGTGCGGGGAAGGGGTTTCAGTGTGGTGGGAAGAGGTTCCAGCGTGTGGGGAAGAGGTTTCAGTGTCTGGGGAAGGGTTTCAGCCTGTGGCGAAGAGGTTTCAGTGTGTGGGAAGAGGCTTCAGTGTGTGGGGAAGGGTTACTGTGTGTGGGGATGGGTTTCAGTGTGTGGGGAAGAGGTTTCAGTGTGTGGGGAAGATGTTTCAGTGTGTGGGGAAGGGGTTTCAGTGTTTGGATAAGGGGTTTCATTGTGTGGGGAAGAGGTTTCAGTGTGTGGGGAAGGGGTTTCAGTGTGTGGGGAAGTGGTTTCAATGTGTGAGGAAGAGGTTTCAGAGTGTGGGGAAGGGGTTTCAGTCTGTGGGGAAGTAGTTTCAGTGTGAGGGGAAGAGGTTTCAGTGTGTGGGGAAGGGGTTTCAGTGCGTGGTGAAGGGGTTTCAGTGTGTGGGGATGGGTTTCAGTGTGTGGGGAAGGGGTTTCAGTGTGTGGGGAAGAGGGTTCAGTGTGTGGGGATGTGTTTCAGTGTCTGGGGATGTGTTTCAGTGTTTGGGGAAGGGGTTTCAGTGTGTGGGGAAGAGGTTTCAGTGTGTGGGGATGGGTTTCAGTGTGTGGGGAAGTGGTTTCAGTGTGCGGGGAAGGGGTTTCAGTGTGGTGGGAAGAGGTTTCAGCGTGTGGGGAAGAGGTTTCAGTGTGTGGGGAAGGGTTTCAGTCAGTGGCGAAGAGGTTTCAGGGTGTGGGAAGAGGTTTCAGTGTGTGGGGAAGGTTTTCTGTGTGTGGGGATGGGTTTCAGTGTGTGGGGAAGAGGTTGCAGTCTGTGGGGAAGATGTTTCAGTGTGTGGGGAAGGGGTTTCAGTGTTTGGATAAGGGGTTTCATTGTGTGGGGAAGAGGTTTCAGTGTGTGGGGAAAGGGTTTGCAGTGTGTGGGGAAGTGGTTTCAGTGTGTGGAAAAGAGGTTTCAGTGTGTGGGGAAGGGGTTTCAGTGTGTGGTGAAGGGGTTTCAGTGTGTGGGGATGGGTTTCAGTGTGTGGGGAAGGGGTTTCAGTGTGTGGGGAAGAGGTTTCAGTGTTTGGGGATGTGTTTCAGTGTGTGGGGATGCGTTTCAGTGTTTGGGGAAGAAGTTTCAGTGTGTGGGGAAGAGGTTTCAGTGTGTGGGGATGCGTTTCAGTGTGTGGGGAAGGGGTTTCAGTGTGTGGGGAAGAGGTTTCAGTGTTTGGGGATGTGTTTCAGTGTGTGGGGATGGGTTTCAGTGTTTGGGGAAGATGTTTCAGTGTGTGGGGAAGAGGTTTCAGTGTGTGGGGATGCGTTTCAGTGTGTGGGGAAGGGGTTTCAGTCTGTGGGGAAGAGGTTTCAGTTTGTGTGGAAGATGTTTCAGTGTGTGGGGAAGGGGTTTCAGTGTTTGGATAAGGGGTTTCATTGTGTGGGGAAGAGGTTTCAGTGTGTGGGGAAGGGGTTTCAGTGTGTGGGGAAGAGGTTTCAGTGTGTGGGGAAGGGGTTTCAGTGTGTGGGGAAAGGGTATCAGTGTGTGGGGATGAGGTTTCAGTGTGTGGGGAAGGGGATTCAGTGTGTGTGGAAGAGGTTGCAGTGTGTGGGGAATTGGTTTCAGTGTGTGGGGAAGGGTTTCAGTGTGTGGGGAAGCGGTTTCAGTGTGTGGGGATGGGTTTCAGTGTGTGGGGAAGCGGTTTCAGTGTGTGGGGATGGGTTTCAGTGTGTGGGGAAGGGGTTTCAGTGTGTGGGGAAGAGATTTTAGTGAGTGCGGATGGGTTTCAGTGTGTGGGGATGGGGTTTCAGTGTGTGTGGAAGGGGTTTCAGTGTGTGGGGATGAGGTTTCAGTGTGTGGGGATGGGTTTCAGTTTGTGCGGAAGTGGTTTCAGTCTGTGGGGAAGGGGTTTAAGTGTGTGGGGAAGAGGTTTCAGTGTGAGGGGAAGGGGTTTTATTGTGTCGGGAAGGGGTTTCAGTGTGTGGGGAAGAGGTTTCAGTGTGTGTGAAAGAGGTTTAAGTGTGTGGGGAAGAGGATTCAGTCTGTGGGGATGGGTTTCAGTGTGTGGGGAATGGGTTTCAGTGTGTGTGGAAGGTGTTTCACTGTGTGGGGAAGGGGGTTCAGCGTGTGGGGAAGAGGTTTCAGTGTGTGGGGAAGAGGTTTCAGTGTTTGGGGATGTGTTTCATTGTGTGGGGAACGGATTCAGTGTGTGGGGATGGGTTTCAGTGTGTGGGGAAGAGATTTTAGTGTGTGGGGAAGGGGATTCACTGTGTGGGGAAGTGGTTTCAGTGTGTGGGGAAGAGATTTCAGTGTGTGGGGAAGCGGTTTCAGAGTGTGGGGAAGGTGTTTCGGTCTGTGGGGAAGGGGTTTCAGTGTGTGGGGAGGAGGTTCCAGTGTGTGGGAAAGGGGTTTCTGTGTGTGGGGATGTGGTTTCAGTCTGTGGGGAAGGGGTTCAGTGTGTGGGGAAGAGGTTTCAGTGTGTGCGGAAGGGATTTCTGTGTGTGGGGAAGGGGTTACAGTGTGTGGGGAAGAGGTTTCAGTGTGTGGGGATGGGTTTCAGTGTGTGGGGAAGGGTTTCAGTGTGTGGGGAAGAGGTTTCAGTGTGTGGGCAAGAGGATTCAGTGTGCGGGGATGGGTTTCAGTGTGTGGGGAAGGGTTTCAGTGTGTGGGGAAGCGGTTTCAGTGTGTGGGGATGGGTTTCAGTGTGTGGGGAAGCGGTTTCAGTGTGTGGGGATGGGTTTCAGTGTGTGGGGAAGGGGTTTCAGTGTGTGGGGAAGAGATTTTAGTGAGTGGGGATGGGTTTCAGTGTGTGGGGATGGGGTTTCAGTGTGTGTGGAAGGGGTTTCAGTGTGTGGGGATGAGGTTTGAGTGTGTGGGGATGGGTTTCAGTGTGTGCGGAGGTGGTTTCAGTCTGTGGGGAAGGGGTTTAAGTGTGTGGGGAAGAGGTTTCAGTGTGAGGGGAAGGTGTTTTAGTGTGTGGGGAAGGGGTTTCAGTGTGTGGGGAAGAGGTTTCAGTGTGTGTGAAAGAGGTTTAAGTGTGTGGGGAAGAGGATTCAGTCTGTGGGGATGGGTTTCAGTGTGTGGGGAATGGGTTTCAGTGTGTGTGGAAGGTGTTTCAGTGTGTGGGGAAGGGGGTTCAGCGTGTGGGGAAGAGGTTTCAGTGTGTGGGGAAGAGGTTTCAGTGTTTGGGGATGTGTTTCATTGTGTGGGGAACGGATTCAGTGTGTGGGGATGGGTTTCAGTGTGTGGGGATGGGTATCAGTGTGTGCGGAAGAGGCTTCAGTGTGTGGGGAAGAGATTTTAGTGTGTGGGGAAGGGGATTCACTGTGTGGGGAAGTGGTTTCAGTGTGTGGGGAAGAGATTTCAGTGTGTGGGGAAGCGGTTTCAGAGTGTGGGGAAGGTGTTTTGGTCTGTGGGGAAGGGGTTTCAGTGTGTGGGGAGGAGGTTCCAGTGTGTGGGGAAGGGGTTTCTGTGTGTGGGGAAGTGGTTTCAGTCTGTGGGGAAGGGGTTCAGTGTGTGGGGAAGAGGTTTCAGTGTGTGCGGAAGGGATTTCTGTGTGTGGGGAAGGGGTTACAGTGTGTGGGGAAGAGGTTTCAGTGTGTGGGGATGGGTTTCAGTGTGTGGGGAAGGGTTTCAGTGTGTGGGGAAGAGGTTTCAGTGTGTGGGGAAGAGGATTCAGTGTGCGGGGATGGGTTTCAGTGTGTGGGGAAGAGTTTCAGTGTGTGGGGAAGAGGTTTCAGTGTGTGCGGAAGGGTTTTCAGTGTGTGTGGAAGAGGTTTAAGTGTGTGTTGAAGGGGTTTCAGTGTGTGTGGAAGGGGTTTCAGTGTGTGCGGAGGGGGTTTCTGTGTGTGGGGATTGGTTTCAGTGTGTGTGAAAGATGTTTCAGTGTGTGGGGAAGAGGTTTCAGTGTGTGGAGAAGGTTTTAGTGTGTGGGG
Source organism: Heterodontus francisci (assembly GCF_036365525.1). Lineage (NCBI taxonomy): Eukaryota > Metazoa > Chordata > Chondrichthyes > Heterodontiformes > Heterodontidae > Heterodontus > Heterodontus francisci. The sequence continues at coordinate 9,500,775 of NW_027140221.1, read as the reverse complement.
AAGGCTTTTAGTATGTGGGGAAGTGGTTTCAGTGTGTGTGCAATTGGTTGCAGCGTGTGGGGAAGAGGTTTCAGTGTGTGTGGAAGAGGTTTCAGTGTGTGTGGAAGGGGTTTCAGTGTGTGGGGAAGATGTTTCAGTGTGTGGGGATGGGTTTCAGTGCGTGGATAAGGGGTTTCCGTCTGTGGGGAAGGGGTTTCAGTGTGTGGGGAAGAGGTTTCAGTGTGTGGGGAAGGCGTTTCAGTGTGTGGGGAAGTGGTTTCAGTGTGTGGGGAAGAGGTTTCAATGTGTGGGGAAGAGGTTTCAGAGTGTGGGGAAGGTGGTTCTGTTTGTGGGGAAAGGTTTCAGAGTGTGGGGTACATGTTTCAGTGTGTGGGGAACGGTTTTCAGTGTGTGGTGAATGGGATTCAGTGTGTGGGGAAGGGGTTTCAGTGTGCGGGGAACGGGTTTCAGTGTGTGGGGAAGAGGTTTCAGTGTGTGGGGAAGAGGTTTCAGTGTGTGTGGAAGATGTTTCATTGCGTGGGGAAGGGGTTTCAGTGTGTGGGGAAGAGGTTTCAGTGTGCGGGAAGAGGTTTCAGTCTGTGGCGAAGAGGTTTCAGTGTGTGGGAAGAGGTTTCAGTGTGTGGCATGGTTTTCACTGTGTGGGGGTGGGTTTCAGTGTGTGGGGATGGGTTTTCACTGTGTGGGGATGGGTTTCAGTGTGTGGGGAGTGGGTTTCAGTGTGTGGGGAAGATGTTTCGGTGTGTGGGGATGGATTTCAGTGTGTGGGGATGAGGTTTCAGCGTGTGGGAGTGGGTTTCAGTGTGTGGGGAAGGGGTTTGAGTCTGTGGGGAAGAGGTTTCAGTGTGTGGGGAAGAGGTTTCAGTGTGTGGGGAAGGGTTTTCAGTGTGTAGATAAGGGGTTTCAGTGTGTGGGGAAGAGGTTTCAGTGTTTGTGGAAGAGGTTTCAATGTGTGGGGAAGTGGTTTCAGTCATTGGGGAAGGGGATTCAGTGTGTGGGGAAGAGGTTTCAGTGTGTGGGGAAGGGGTTTCTGTGTGTGGGGAAGTATTTCAGTGTGTGGGGAGAAGTTTTCAGAGTGTGCGGAAGGGGTTTCAGTGTGTGTGGAAGCGGTGTAAGTTTATTGGGAACGGGTTTCATTGTGTGTGGAAGCGGTTTAAGTGTGTCCTGAAGGGGTTTCAGTGTGTGGGGAAGAAATTTAAGAGTGTGGGGAAGAGGTTTCAGTGTGTGGGGATGGGTTTCAGTGTGTGTGAAAGATGTTTCAGTGTGTGGGGAAGTGGTTTCAGCGTGTGGAGAAGCGTTTCAATGTGTGGGGAAGGGTTTAAGTATGTGGGGAAGGGGTTTCAGTGTGTGTGGAAGGGGTTTCAGTGTGTGGGGAAGGGGTTTCATTGTGTGTGGAAGAGATTTCAGTGTGTGTGGAAGGGGTTTCAGTGTGTGTGGAAGGGGTTTCAGTGTGTGTGGAAGGGGTTTCAGCGTGTGGGGAAGGGGTTTCAGCGTGTGGGGAAGGAATTCTGTGAGTGGTAAAGAGGTTTCAGTTTGTGGGGAAGAGGTTTCAGTGTGCGGAAAAGAGGTTTCAGTGTGTGGGGGTGGGTTTCAGTGTGTGGAGAAGAGGTTTCAGTCTGTGGGAATGGGCTTCAGTGTGTGGGGAATGGGTTTCAGTGTGTGTGGAAGAGGTTTCAGTGTGTGGGGATGGGTTTCATTGTGTGGGGAATTGTTTCAGTGTGTGGGGATCGGTTTCAGTGTGTGGGGATGTGTTTCAGTGTGGACGGAAGGGGTTTCAGTGAATGTGGAAGAGGTTTCATTGTGTGTGGAAGGGGTTTCAGCGTGTGGGGAAGGGGTTGCAACGTGTGGGGTAGGGTTTCAGTGTGCGGGGAAGGTATTTCAGTGTGCGGGCAAGGGGTTTCAGTGTGTGTGGAAGGGGTTTCAGTGTGTGGGGAAGGGGTTTCAGTGTGCGGGGAAGGGGTTACAGTGTGTGTGGAAGGGGTTTCAGAGTGTGCGGAAGGGGTTTCAGTGTGTGGGGAAGGGGTTTCAGTGTGCGGGGAAGGGGTTACAGTGTGTGTGGAAGGGGTTTCAGAGTGTGCGGAAGGGGTTTCAGTGTTTGGGGAAGAGGTTTCAGTGTGTGGGGATGGGTTTCAGTGTGAGTGAAAGATGTTTCAGTGTGTGGGGAAGAGGTTTCAGTGAGTGGAGAAGGGTTTCAGTGTGTGGGGAAGAGTTTCAGTATGTGGGGAAGGGGCTTCAGTGTGTGTGGAAGGGGTTTCAGTGTGTGGGGAAGGGGTTTCAGTGAGTGGGGAAGCTGTTTCACTGTGTGGGGAAAGCGTTTCTGTGTGTCGGGAAGGTGTTTCAGTGTGTGGGGAAGGTGTTTCAGTGTGTGGCAAAGGGGTTTCAGTGTGTGGGGATGGGTTTCAGTGTGTGGGGAAGTGGTTTCAGTGTGTGGGGATGGGGATTCTGTGTGTGGGGAAGGGTTTCACTGTGTGCGGAATGGGTTTCAGTGTGTGGGGAAGTGGCTTCAGTGTGTGGGGAAGATGTTTCAGTGTGTGCGGAAGAAGTTTCAGTGTGTGGGGAAGGGGTTTCACTGTGTGGGGAAGGGGTTTCAGTGTGTTGGGAAGGTGTTGCAGTGCGTGCGGAAGGGGTTTCAGTGTTTGCGGAAGGTGTTTCAGTGTGTGGGGATGGGGATTCTGTGTGTGGGGAAGGTGTTTCATTGTTTGCGGAAGGGTATTCAGTGTGTGGGGAAGGGGATTCAGCGTGTGGGGAATGTGTTTCATTGTCTGGGGATGGTGTTTCATTGTGTGCAGAAGGCGTTTCAATGTGTAGGGAATGGGTTTCAGTGTGTGGGGAAGGGGTTTCAGTGTGTGGGAAATTGTTTAACTGTGTGCGGAAGGGGTTTCTGTGTGTGGGGAAGTTGTTTCAGTGTGTGGGAAAGGCGTTTCACTATGTGAGGAAGGGGTTTCAGTGTGTGGGGAAGGGTTTCAGTGTGTGGGGAAGGGTTTTCAGTGTGTGGGGAAGGGTTTCACTGTGTGCGGAAGGGGTTTCAGTGTGGGGGGAAGGTGTTTCAGTGCGTGGGGAAGGGGTTTCACTATGTGGGGAAGGTGTTTCAGTGTGCGGGGAAGGGTTTCAGTGTGTGGGGAAGGTGTTTCAGTTTGTGGGGAAGGGGTTTCAGTGTGTGGGGAAGTGTTGCTTTGTGTGGGGAAGGGTTACAGTGTGTGGGGACGGGGTTTCAGTGTGTGGTGAAGGTGTTTCAATGTGTGGGGAAGGGGTTTCTGTGTGTGGGGAATGTGTTTCAGTGTGTGGGGAAGGGTTTCAGTGTGTGGTGAATGGGATTCAGTGTGCGGGGAAGGGGTTTCAGTGTGTGGGGAAGAGGTTTCAGTGTGTGGGGAAGAGGTTTCAGTGTGTGTGGAAGATGTTTCATTGCGTGGGGAAGGGGTTTCAGTGTGTGGGGAAGAGGTTTCAGTGTGTGGGGAAGAGGTTTCAGTCTGTGGCGAAGAGGTTTCAGTGTGTGGGAAGAGGTTTCAGTGTGTGGCATGGTTTTCACTGTGTGGGGGTGGGTTTCAGTGTGTGGGGATGGGTTTTCACTGTGTGGGGATTGGTTTCAGTGTGTGGGGACTGGGTTTCAGTGTGTGGGGAAGATGTTTCGGTGTGTGGGGATGGATTTCAGTGTGTGGGGATGAGGTTTCAGTGTGTGGGAGTGGGTTTCAGTATGTGGGGAAGGGGTTTGAGTCTGTGGGGAAGAGGTTTCAGTGTGTGGGGAAGAGGTTTCAGTGTGTGGGGAAGGGTTTTCAGTGTGTAGATAAGGGGTTTCAGTGTGTGGGGAAGAGGTTTCAGTGTTTGTGGAAGAGGTTTCAATGTGTGGGGAAGTGGTTTCAGTCATTGGGGAAGGGGATTCAGTGTGTGGGGAAGAGGTTTCAGTGTGTGGGGAAGGGGTTTCTGTGTGTGGGGAAGTATTTCAGTGTGTGGGGAGAGGTTTTCCGAGTGTGCGGAAGGGGTTTCAGTGTGTGTGGAAGTGGTGTAAGTTTATTGGGAACGGGTTTCATTGTGTGTGGAAGCGGTTTAAGTGTGTCCTGAAGGGGTTTCAGTGTGTGGGGAAGAAATTTAAGAGTGTGGGGAAGAGGTTTCAGTGTGTGGGGATGGGTTTCAGTGTGTGTGAAAGATGTTTCAGTGTGTGGGGAAGTGGTTTCAGCGTGTGGAGAAGCGTTTCAGTGTGTGGGGAAGGGTTAAAGTATGTGGGGAAGGGGTTTCAGTGTGTGTGGAAGGGGTTTCAGTGTGTGGGGAAGGGGTGTCATTGTGTGTGGAAGAGATTTCAGTGTGTGTGGAAGGGGTTTCAGTGTGTGTGGAAGGGGTTTCAGTGTGTGTGGAAGGGGTTTCAGCGTGTGGGGAAGGGGTTTCAGCGTGTGGGGAAGGAATTCTGTGAGTGGTGAAGAGGTTTCAGTTTGTGGGGAAGAGGTTTCAGTGTGCGGAAAAGAGGTTTCAGTGTGTGGGGGTGGGTTTCAGTGTGTGGAGAAGACGTTTCAGTCTGTGGGGATGGGCTTCAGTGTGTGGGGAATGGGTTTCAGTGTGTGTGGAAGAGGTTTCAGTGTGTGGGGATGGGTTTCATTGTGTGGGGAATTGTTTCAGTGTGTGGGGATCGGTTTCAGTGTGTGGCGATGTGTTTCAGTGTGGGCGGAAGGGGTTTCAGTGCATGTGGAAGAGGTTTCATTGTGTGTGGAAGGGGTTTCAGCGTGTGGGGAAGGGGTTGCAACGTGTGGGGTAGGGTTTCAGTGTGCGGGGAAGGTATTTCAGTGTGCGGGCAAGGGGTTTCAGTGTGTGTGGAAGTGGTTTCAGTGTGTGGGGAAGGGGTTTCAGTGTGCGGGGAAGGGGTTACAGTGTGTGCGGAAGGGGTTTCAGTGTGTGGGGGAAGAGGTTTCAGTGTTTGGGGAAGAGGTTTCAGTGTGTGGGGATGGGTTTCAGTGTGAGTGAAAGATGTTTCAGTGTGCGGGGAAGAGGTTTCAGTGAGTGGAGAAGGGTTTCAGTGTGTGGGGAAGAGTTTCAGTATGTGGGGAAGGGGCTTCAGTGTGTGTGGAAGGGGTTTCAGTGTGTGGGGAAGGGGTTTCAGTGAGTGGGGAAGCTGTTTCACTGTGTGGGGAAGGCGTTTCTGTGTGTCGGGAAGGTGTTTCAGTGTGTGGGGAAGGTGTTTCAGTGTGTGGCGAAGGGGTTTCAGTGTGTGGGGAAGGGTTTCAGTGTGTGGGAAAGTGGTTTCAGTGTGTGGGGATGGGGATTCTGTGTGTGGGGAAGGGTTTCACTGTGTGCGGAATGGGTTTCAGTGTGTGGGGAAGTGGCTTCAGTGTGTGGGGAAGATGTTTCAGTGTGTGCGGAAGAAGTTTCAGTGTGTGGGGAAGGGGTTTCACTGTGTGGGGAAGGGGTTTCAGTGTGTTGGGAAGGTGTTGCAGTGCGTGCGGAAGGGGTTTCAGTGTTTGCGGAAGGTGTTTCAGTGTGTGGGGATGGGGATTCTGTGTGTGGGGAAGGTGTTTCATTGTTTGCGGAAGGGTATTCAGTGTGTGGGGAAGGGGATTCAGCGTGTGGGGAATGTGTTTCATTGTCTGGGGATGGTGTTTCATTGTGTGCAGAAGGCGTTTCAATGTGTAGGGAATGGGTTTCAGTGTGTGGGGAAGGGGTTTCAGTGTGTGGGAAATTGTTTAACTGTGTGCGGAAGGGGTTTCTGTGTGTGGGGAAGTTGTTTCAGTGTGTGGGGAAGGCGTTTCACTATGTGGGGAAGGGGTTTCAGTGTGTGGGGAAGGGTTTCAGTGTGTGGGGAAGGGTTTTCAGTGTGTGGGGAAGGGTTTCACTGTGTGCGGAAGGGGTTTCAGTGTGGGGGGAAGGTGTTTCAGTGCGTGGGGAAGGGGTTTCACTATGTGGGGAAGGTGTTTCAGTGTGCGGGGAAGGGTTTCAGCGTGTGGGGAAGGTATTTCAGTTTGTGGGGAAGGGGTTTCAGTGTGTGGGGAAGTGTTGCTTTGTGTGGGGAAGGGTTACAGTGTGTGGGGACGGGGTTTCAGTGTGTGGCGAAGGTGTTTCAATGTGTGGGGAAGGGGTTTCTGTGTGTGGGGAATGTGTTTCAGTGTGTGGGGAAGGGTTTCAGTGTGTGGGGAATGTGTTTCAGTGTGTGGTGAAAGGGTCTCCGTGTTTGGGGAAGGGTTTCAGTCTGTGGGGAAGGGGTTTCAGTGTGTGGGAAAGGTGTTTCAGTGTGTGGCGATGTGTTTCAGTGTGTGGGGATGGGGTTTCAGTGTGTGGGGAAGGTGTTTCAGTGTGTGGGGAATGGGTTTCAGTGTGTGGGGAAGGTGTTTCAGTGTGTGGGAAAGTGTTTCAGTATGTGGGGAAGGTGTTTCAGTGTGTGCGGAAGGGTTTCAGTCTGTGGGGAAGGTGTTTCAATGTGTGCAGAAGGGGTTTCAGTGTGTGGGGAAGTTGTTTCTGTGTGTGGTGAAGGTGTTTCAGTGAATGGTGAAGGGATCTCAGGGTGTTGGAAGGGTTTTCAGTGTGTTTGAGGAAGATGTTTCAGTGTGTGGGCAAGGTGTTTCAGTGTGTGGCGAAGGTGTTTCAGTGTGTGGCGAAGGGGTTTCAGTGTGTGGGGAAGGGTTTCAGTGTGTGGGGAAGGGGTTTCATTGTGTGCGGAAGGCGTTTCAGTGTGTAGGGAATGGGTTTCAGTGTGTGGGGAAGGGGTTTCAGTGTGTGGGGAAGGGTTTCAGTGTGTGGAGAAGGGGTTTCAGTATGTGGGGAAGGGTTTCACTGTGTGCAGAAGGTGTTTCATTGCGTGCGGAAGGCTTTTCAGTGTGTAGGGAATGGGTTTCAGTGAGTGGGGAAGTGGTTTCAGTGTGTGGGGAAGATGTTTCAGTGTGTGCAGAAGGGGTTTCAGTGTGTGGGGAAGGTTTTCACTGTGTGCGGAAGGGGTTTCAGTGAGTTGGGAAGGTGTTTCAGTGCATGCGGAAGGGGTTTCAGTGTGTGGGGAAGGGGATTCAGTGTGTGGGGAATGTGTTTCATTGTGTGGGGAAGGTGGTTCATTGTGTGCGGAAGGCGTTTCAGTGTGTAGGGAATGGGTTTCAGTGTGTGGGGAAGGGGTTTCAGTGTGTGGGGAATTGTTTAACTGTGTGCAGAAGGGGTTTCAGTGTGTGGGGAAGGTGTTTCAGTGTATGGGGAAGGGGTTTCACTATGTGGGGAAGGGGTTTCAGTGTGCGGGGAAGGGTTTCAGTGTGTGGGGAAGGGTTTTCAGTGTGTGGGGAAGGGGTTTCAGTGTGTGGGGAAGGGTTTCAGTGTGTGGGGAACATAGAACATAGAACATAGAACATACAGCACAGAACAGGCCCTTCGGCCCACAATGTTGTGCCGATCCTTTGTCCTCTGTCAAGGACAATTTAATCTATACCCCATCATTCTCCTTTATCCATATACCTATCCAAAAGCCTTTTGAAAGTCCCTAAAGTTTCTGACTCAACAACTTCCCCGGGCAAGGCATTCCATGCCTCGACCACTCTCTGGGTAAAGAACCTTCCCCTGACATCCCCCTTATATCTCCCACCCTTCACCTTACATTTATGACCCCTTGTAACGCTTTGCTCCACCCGGGGAAAAAGTTTCTGACTGTCTACCCTATCTATTCCCCTGATCATCTTATAAACCTCTATCATGTCACCCCTCATCCTTCTCCTTTCTAATGAGAAGAGGCCTAGAATGTTCAGCCTTTCCTCGTAAGACTTATTCTCCATTCCAGGCAACATCCTGGTAAATCTCCTCTGCACCCTCTCCAAGGCTTCCACATCCTTCCTAAAATGAGGCGACCAGAACTGCACACAGTACTCCAAATGAGGCCTTACCAAGGTCCTGTACAGCTGCATCATCACCTCACGGCTCTTAAATTCAATCCCTCTGCTAATGAACGCTAACACCCCATATGCCTTCTTCACAGCCCTATCCACTTGAGTTGCAACTTTCAATGATCTATGCACATAGACCCCAAGGTCTCTCTGCTCCTCCACATGCCCAAGAACCCTACCGTTAACCCAGTATTTTGCATTCATGTTTGTCCTTCCAAAATGGACGACCTCACACTTTTCAGGGTTAAACTCCATCTGCCACTTTTCAGCCCAGCACTGCAACCTATCCAAGTCCCTTTGCAGACGACAATAGCCCTCCTCGGTATCCACAACTCCACCAACCTTTGTATCATCTGCAAATTTACTGACCCACCCTTCGACTTCCTCATCCAAGTCGTTAATAAAAATCACAAACAGGAGAGGACCCAGAACTGATCCCTGCGGCACGCCACTGGTAACTGGGCTCCAGGCTGAGTATTTACCATCTAAGACCACTCTCTGCCTTCTATCAGTTAGCCAATTCTTAATCCAACTGGCCACATTCCCCACTATCCCATGCCTCCTGACTTTCTCCATAAGTCTACCATGGGGGACCTTATCAAATGCCTTACTAAAATCCATGTACACCACATCCACTGGTTTACCCTCATCCACTTGCTTGGTCACCTGCTCAAAGAATTCAATCAGGCTTGTGAGGCAAGACCTACCCCTCACAAAACCGTGCTGACTGTCCCGAATCAAGCAGTGTCTTTCCAGATGCTCAGAAATCCTATCCCTCAGCACCTTTTCCATCAACTTGCCTACCACCGAAGTAAGACTAACTGGCCTGTAATTCCCAGGGTTGTTCCTATTCCCTTTCTTGAACAGGGGCACAACATTTGCCACCCTCCAATCACCTGGTACCACCCCCGTCAGCAGAGAAGATGAAAAGATCATTGCCAGCGGCTCTGCAATTTCATCCCTTGCTTCCCATAACATCCTTGGATATACCCCGTCAGGCCCGGGAGACTTGTCTATCTTCAAGTTATTCAAAAACCCCAACACATCTTCCCTCCTAACGAGCACTTCCTCGAGCTTACCAGTCTGCTTCCCACCGTCCTCTTCAGTAATACACCCCTTCTCATTCGTAAATACCGAAGAGAAGTACTCATTCAAAACCTCACTTATCTCTTCCGGCTCAACACACAGTCTCCCGCTATTGTCCTTGACCGGACCTACGGTCCCCCTAGTCATCCTCATATTTCTGACATACGCGTAAAAGGCCTTGGGGTTTTCTTTTATCCTACCCGCCAAGCATTTTTCATGCCCTCTCTTAGCTCTCCTAATCCCTTTCTTCAGATCCTTCCTGGCCATCTTGTATCCCTCCAGAGCTATGCCTGTGCCCTTTTTCCTCAACTTTATATACGCATCCTTCTTCTTCCTAACAAGACTCTCAACCTCTCTTGTCAACCACGGTTCCCTCACATGACCATCCCTTCCCTGTCTGACAGGGACATGCTTATCAATGGCCCCTACTATCTGCTCCTTGAAAAAGTTCCACATTTCGACCGTGCCCTTCCCTGCCAGCATAAGCTCCCAACTTATGCTCCTCAGTTCCTGCCTGACAGCATCATATCTACCCTTCCCCCAATTGTAAACCTTGCCCTGTTGCACATACCTATCCCTCTCCATTACCACAGTGAATGCTACAGAATTGTGATCACTATCTCCAAAGTGCTCGCCCACCAACAGCTCTATCACTTGCCCTGGTTCATTACCTAGTACCAAATCCAATATTGCCTCCCCTCTGGTCGGGCAGTCTACATACTGAGTCAGAAAAGCTTCCTGGACATACTGCACAAACACTACCCCATCCAAACTATTCGATCTAAAGAGTTGCCAATCAATATTTGGGAAGTTGAAATCCCCCATAATTACTACCCTGTGACTTCTGCTCCTTTCCAAAATCTGTTTCCCAATCTGCTCTTCCACCTCCCTGCTGCTATTGGGGGGCCTATAGAAAACTCCCATCAAGGTGACTGCTCCTTTCCTGTTCCTGACCTCAACCCACAGTGCCTCAGTCGGCAGATCCTCCTCGAAAATTATTTCAGCAGTTGTTACACTATTTCTAACTAACAATGCCACCCCCCCACCTCTTTTACCACCATTCCTAATCTTATGAAAACATCTATAACCAGGTACCTCCAAAAACCATTCCTCCCCCTCACCTATCCACGTTTCAGTGATGGCCACAACATCGTAGTCCCAAGTGCCCATCCACGCCTTCAATTCACTCACCTTATTCCTGATGCTTCTTGCGTTGAAGTATACGCACTTTAACCCTTCTCGGTGCCCATCTGTCCTCTGCGACAGTGCTACCTTCCCCAATACCTCACTACACTCTTTGTCTTTCTGAGTGGACCCACTGGTCCCTGGATTACAAGTCCGGTTCCCATCCCCCTCCCAAACTAGTTTAAACCCTCCCGAAAAGTACTAGCAAACCTCCCTCCCAGGATATTGGTGCCCCTCTGGTTCAGATGCAGCCCGTCCTGTTTGAACAGGTCCCATCTTCCCCAGAATGCAGTCCAATTATCCAGTGTCTTGGGAAGTAGTTTCAGTTTGTGGGGAAGAGGTTTCAGTGTGTGGGGAAGGTGTTTCAGTGTGTGGGGAATGTATTTAAGTTTGTGGGGTAGGTGTTTCAGTGTGTGGGGAAGGTGTTTCAGTGTGTGGGTAAGGGGTTTCAGTTTGTTGGGAATCTGTTACTGTGTGTGGGGATGGTGTTTCAGTGTGTGGGGATGTGTTTCAGTGTGTGGGGAAGGGTTTCAGTGTGTGGGGAAGCTGTTTGAGTTAGTGGGGATGGGTTTCAGTGTGTGGGGATGGGTTTCAGTGTGTGGGCATGGGTTTCTGTGTATGCGGAAGGGGTTTCAGTGTGTGGGGAATGTGTTTCAGTGTGTGGGGATGTGTTTCCGTGTGTGGGGTAGGGAATTCAGTGTGTGGGGAAGGGGTTTCAGTGTGTGGGGGAGGGGTTTCAGTGTGTGGGGATGGGTTTCACTGTGTGCGGAAGGGGTTTCAGTGTGTGGGGAACGTGTTTCTGTGTGTGCTGAAGGGGTTTCAGTGTGGGGAAGAGGTTTCAGTGTGAGGGGAAGGGGTATCAGTGTTTGGGGAAAGTGTTTCAGTGTGTGGGGAAGGGCTTTCAGTTTGTGGGGAAGGTGTTTCAGTGTGTGGGGAAGGGGTTTCAGAGTGTGGGTAATGGTTTCAGTGCGTGGGGAAGGGCTTTCAGTGTGTGGGGAACGGGTTTCATAGTGTGGGGAAGGGTTTGAGAATGGGGGGAAGGGGTTTCAGTGTGCGGGGAAGGGGTTTAAGTATGTGGGGAAGGGGTTTCAGTGTGTGGGGATGAGTTTCAGTGTGAAAGGAAGGGGTTTCAGTGTGTGGGGAAGTGGTTTCAGTGTGGGGGGAAGGGTTTCACTGTGTGCAGAAGGGGTTTCAGTGTGTGGGGAAGGGGTTTCAGTGTGTGGTGAAGGTGTTTCAGTATGTGCGGATGTGGTTTCAGTGTGTGGGGAAGGGCTTTCAGTCTGTGGGGAAGGTGATTCAGTGTGTGCGGAAGGGGTTTCAGTGAGTGCGGAAGGCGTTTCAGTGTGTGGGGAAGGGGTTTCAGTGTGTGGGGAAGGGGTTTCAGTGTGTTTGGAAGGGTTTAATGTGTGGGGATGTGTTTCATTGTGTGGGGAAGGGTTTCAGTGTGTGGGGAAGGTGTTTCAGAGTGTGGGGATGGGTTTCAGTGTATGGCGATGGCTTTCACTGTGTGGGGAAAGGTTTCAGTGTGTGGGGAAGAGGTTTCAGTGTGTGTGGAAGAGGTTTAAGTGTGTGTGCAAGGGGTTTCAGTGTGTGGGGAAGGGCTTTCATTCTGTGGGGAAGGTGATTCAGTGAGTGCGGAAGGGGTTTCAGTGAGTGCGGAAGGCGTTTCAGTGTGTGGGGAAGGGGTTTCAGTGTGTGGGGAAGGGGTTTCAGTGTGTTTGGAAGGGTTTAATGTGTGGGGATGTGTTTCATTTTGTGGGGAAGGGTTTCAGTGTGTGGGGAAGGTGTTTCAGAGTGTGGGGATGGGTTTCAGTGTATGGCGATGGCTTTCACTGTGTGGGGAAAGGTTTCAGTGTGTGGGGAAGAGGTTTCAGTGTGTGTGGAAGAGGTTTAAGTGTGTGTGCAAGGGGTTTCAGTGTGTGTGGAAGGGGTTTCAGTGTGTGCGGAAGGGGTTTCAGTGTGTGGGGAAGAGGTTTCATTTGTGGGGAAGAGGTTTCAGTGTGTGGGGATGGGTTTCGGTGTGAGTGAAAGATGTTTCAATGTGTGGGGAAGTGGTTTCAGTGTGTGGAGAAGGGTTTCAGAGTGTGGGGATGGGTTTCAGTGGATGGGGATGGCTTTCAGTGTGTGGGGAAAGGTTTCAGTGTGTGGGGAAGAGGTTTCAGTGTGTTTGGAAGGGTTTAATGTGTGGGGATGTGTTTCATTGTGTGGGGAAGGGTTTCAGTGTGTGGGGAAGGTGTTTCAGAGTGTGGGGATGGGTTTCAGTGTGTGGGGATGGCTTTCAGTGTGTGGGGAAAGGTTTCAGTGTGTGGGGAAGAGGGTTCAGTGTGTGTGGAAGATGTTTAAGTGTGTGTGCAAGGGGTTTCAGTGTGTGTGGAAGGGGTTTCAGTGTGTGGGGAAGGGGTATCAGTGTGTGGGGAAGAGATTACAGTGTGCGGGGATGGGTTTCAGTGTGTGGTTCAGGGGTTTCAGTCTGTGGGGAAGGGGTTTCAGTGTGTGGGGAAGATGTTTCAGTGTGTGGGGAAGGGGTTTCAGTGTGTGGTTCAGGGGTTTCAGTCTGTGGGGAAGGGGTTTCAGTGTGTGGGGAAGATGTTTCAGTGTGTGGGGAAGGGGTTTCAGTGTGTGGGGAAGTGGTTTCAGTGTGTGGGGAAGAGATTTCAGTGTGTTGGGAAGAGATTTCAGATTGTGGGGAAGGGTTTTCTGACTGTGGGGAAGTGATTTCGGTTTTGTGGGGAAGAGGTTTCAGTGTGCGGGGAAGGGGTTTCAGTGTGTCGGGAAGATGTTTCAGTGTGTGGGGAAGAGGTTTCAGTGTGTGGGGAAGAGGTTTCAGTGCGTGGGGAAGAGGTTTCAGTGTGTGTGGAAGAGGTTTCAGAGCGTGAGGAAGGGGTTTCAGTGTGTGGGGAAGTGGTTTCAGTCTGTGGCGAAGAGGTTTCAGTGCGTGGGAAGGGGTTTCAGTGTGTGGGGAAGGGTTTCAGTGTGTGGGGATGGGTTTCAGTGTGTGGGGAAGGGGTTTCAGTGTGTGGGGAAGAGGTTTCAGTGTGTGGGGATGTGTTTCAGTGTGTGGGGATGGGTTTCAGTGTTTGGGGAAGGGGTTTCAGTGTGTGGGGAAGAGGTATCAGTGTGTGGGTATGGGTTTCAGTGTGTGGGGAAGGGGTTTCAGTCTGTGGGGTAGAGGTTTCAGTTTGTGGGGAAGAGGTTTCAGTGTGTGGGGAAGGGGTTTCAGTGTTTGGATAAGTGGTTTCATTGTGTGGGGAAGAGGTTTCAGTGTGTGGGGAAGGGGTTTCAGTGTGTGGGGAAGAGGTTTTAGTGTGTGGGGAAGGGGTTTCAGTGTGTGGGGACGGGGTATCAGTGTGTGGGGATGAGGTTTCAGTGTGTGGGGAAGGGGTTTCAGTGTGTGTGGAAGAGGTTGCAGTGTGTGGGGAATAGGTTTCAGTGTGTGGGGAAGGGTTTCATTTTGTGGGGAAGTGGTTCAGTCTGTGGCGAAGAGATTTCAGTGCGTGGGAAGAGGTTTCAGTGTGTGGGGATGGGTTTCAGTGTGTGGGGATGGGTTTCAGTGTGTGGGGAAGGGGTTTCAGTGTGTGGGGATGGGCTTCAGTGTGTGGGGAAGGGGTTTCAGTGTGTGGGGAAGAGGTTTTGGTGTGTGGGGATGGGTTTCAGTGTGTGGGGATGGGGTTTCAGTGTGTGTGGAAGGGGTTTCAGTGTGTGGGGATGAGGTTTCAGTGTGTGGGGATGGGTTTCAGTGTGTGGGGAAGGGGTTTCTGCCTCTGGGGAAAAGGTTTCTGTGTGTGGGGAAGATGATTCAGTGTGTGGGGAAGGGGTTTCAGTGTGTGTATAAGGGGTTTCAGTGTGTGGGGAAGAGTTTTCAGTGTGAGGGGAAGATGTTTTAGTGTGTTGGGAAGTGGTTTCAGTCTGTGGGGAAGGTGTTTCAGTGTGTGGGGAAGAGGTTTCAGTGTGAGGGGAAGGGGTTTCAGTGTGTGGGGAAGGGGTTTCAGTGTGTGGGGAAGATGTTTCAGTGTGTGGAGATGGGTTTTAGTGTGTGGGGAAAGGTTTCAGAGTGTGGGGAAGAGGTTTCAGTGTGTGTGGAAGAGGTTTAAGTGTGTGTGCAAGGGGTTTCAGTGTGTGTGGAAGGGGTTTCAGTGTGTGCGGAATGGGTTTCAGTGTGTGGGGAAGAGGTTTCAGTTTGTGGGGAAGAGGTTTCAGTGTGTGGGGATGGGTTTCGGTGTCAGTGAAGATGTTTCAGTGTGTGGGGATGTGGTTTCAGTGTGTGGAGAAGGGTTTCAGTGTGTGGGGAAGCGTTTCAGTCTGTGGGGAATGAGCTTCAATGTGTGTGGAAGGGATTTCAGCGTGTGTGGAAGGGTTTTCAGTGTGTGTGGAAGCGGTTTCAGTTTGTGGGGAAGAGGTTTCAGTGTGTGGAGAAGGGTTTCAGTGTGTGGGGAAGGGTTTCAGTATGTGGGGAAGGGGCTTCAGTGTGTGTGGAAGGGGTTTCAGCGTGTGGGCAAGGGGTTTCAGTGTGTGTGGACGAGGTTTCAGTGTGTGTGGAAGGGTTTTCAGTGTGTGGGGAAGGGGTTTCAGCTTGTAGGGAAGTGTTTCTGTGTGTGGGAAAGAGGTTTCAGTGTGTGAGGAAGAGGTTTCAGTTTGCGGGGAAGATGTTTCAGTGTGTGGGGAAGGGGTATCACTGTGTGGGGAAGAGATTACAGTGTGTGGGGATGGGGTTTCAGTGTGTGGGGAAGGGGTTTCAGTGTGTGGGGATGAGGTTTCAGTGTGTGGGGATGGGTTTCAGTGTGTGGGGAAGGGGTTTCTGCCTCTGGGGAAAAGGTATCTGTGTGTGGGGAAGAGGATTCAGTGTGTGGGGAAGGGGTTTCAGTGTGTGGATAAGGGGTTTCAGTGTGTGGGGAAGAGTTTTCAGTGTGAGGGGAAGATGTTTTAGTGTGTTGGGAAGTGGTTTCAGTCTGTGGGGAAGGGGTTTCAGTGTGTGGGGAAGATGTTTCAGTGTGTGGGGAAAGGGTTTCAGTGTGTGGGGAAGTGGTTTCAGTGTGTGGGGAAGAGATTTCAGTGTGTTGGGAAGAGGTTTCAGATTGTGGGGAAGGGGTTTCTGACTGTGGGGAAGTGGTTTCGGTTTTGTGGGGAAGAGGTTTCAATGTGTGGGTAAGGGGTTTCAGTGTGTGGTGAAAGGGATTCAGTGTGTGGGGAAGAGGTTTCAGTGTGCGGGGAACGGTTTTCAGTGTGTGGGGAAGATGTTTCAGTGTCTGGGGAAGAGGTTTCAGTGCGTGGGGAAGAGGTTTCCGTGTGTGTGGAAGAGGTTTCAGAGCGTGAGGAAGGGGTTTCAGTGTGTGGGGAAGTGGTTTCAGTCTGTGGCGAAGAGGTTTCAGTGCGTGGGAAGGGGTTTCAGTGTGTGGGGAAGGGTTTCAGTGTGTGGGGATGGGTTTCAGTGTGTGGGGAAGGGGTTTCAGTGTGTGGGGATGGGTTGCATTGTGTGGGGAAGGTGTTTCAGTGTGTGTGGAAGAGGTTTTAGTGTGTGGGAATGGGTTTCCGTGTGTGGGGATGTGGTTCAGTGTGTGGGGAAGGGGTTTCAGTGTTTGGGGATGAGGTTTCAGTGTGTGGGGATGGGTTTCAGTGTGTGGGGAAGGGATTCAGTTGGTGGGGAAGAGGTTTCAGTGTGTGTGGAAGAGGGATAAGTGTGTGTGCAAGGGGTTTCAGTGTGTGCGGAAGGGGTTTCAGTGTGTGGGGGAAGAAGTTTCAGTGTTTGGGGAAGAGGTTTCAGTGTGTGAGGATGGGTTTCAGTGTGAGTGAAAGATGTTTCAGTGTGTGGGGAAGAGGTTTCAGTGAGTGGAGAAGGGTTTCAGTGTGTGGGGAAGAGTTTCAGTATGTGGGGAAGGGGCTTCAGAGTGTGTGGAAGGGGTTTCAGTGTGTGGGGAAGGGGTTTCAGTGTGTGTGGAAGAGGTTTCAGTGTGTGTGGAAGGGTTTTCAGTGTATGTGGAATAGGTTTCAGCGTGTGGGGAAGGAGTTTCAGCGTGTAGGGAAGGGTTTCTGTGTGTGGGGAAGAGGTTTCAGTTTGTGGGGATGGGTTTCAGTGTGTGGGGAAGATGTTTCAGTCTGTGGGGATGGGTTTCAGTGTGTGGGGAATGGGTTTCAGTGTGTGTGGAAGGGGTTTCAGCGTGTGGGGAAGGGGTTTCAGCGTGTGGGGAAGAGGTTTCAGTGTGCGGGGAAGGAGTTTCAGCGTGTAGGGAAGGGTTGCATTGTGTGGGGAAGGTGTTTCAGTGTGTGTGGAAGAGGTTTTAGTGTGTGGGAATGGGTTTCCGTGTGTGGGGATGTGGTTCAGTGTGTGGGGAAGGGGTTTCAGTGTTTGGGGATGAGGTTTCAGTGTGTGGGGATGGGTTTCAGTGTGTTGGGAAGGGATTCAGTTGGTGGGGAAGAGGTTTCAGTGTGTGTGGAAGAGGGATAAGTGTGTGTGCAAGGGGTTTCAGTGTGTGCGGAAGGGGTTTCAGTGTGTGGGGGAAGAAGTTTCAGTGTTTGGGGAAGAGGTTTCAGTGTGTGGGGATGGGTTTCAGTGTGAGTGAAAGATGTTTCAGTGTGTGGGGAAGAGGTTTCAGTGAGTGGAGAAGGGTTTCAGTGTGTTGGGAAGTTGTTTCAGTCTGTGGGGAAGGGGTTTCAGTGTGTGGAAAAGAGGTTTCTGAGTGTGGGGAAGGGGTTTCAGTCTGTGTGGAAGTGGTTTCAGTGTGTGGGGAAGAGGTTTCAGTGTGTGGGGATGGGTTTCAGCGTGTGGGGAAGGGGTTTCAGCGTGTGGGGAAGAGGTTTCAGTGTGCGGGGAAGGGTTTTCAGTGAGCGAGGAAGGTGTTTCAGTTTGTGTGGAAGGGGTTTCAGTGAGTGGGGAAGGGGTTTCATTGTGCGGGGAAGGGATTACAGTTTGTGGGGAAGGGTTTCAGTCTGTGGGGAAGAGCTTTCAGTGTGTGGGAAAGAGGTTTCAGTGTGTGGGGAAGGGGTTTCAGTGTGTGGGGATGTGTTTCAGTGTCTGGGGATGGGTTTCAGTGTTTGGGGAAGGGGTTTCAGTGTGTGGGGAAGAGGTTTCAGTTTGTGGGGATGGGTTTCAGTGTGTGGGGAAGGGGTTTCAGTGTGCGGGGAAGGGGTTTCAGTGTGGTGGGAAGAGGTTTCTGTGTGTGGGGAAGAGGATTCAGTGTGTGGGGAAGGGGTTTCAGTGTGAGGATAAGGGGTTTCAGTGTGTGGGGAAGAGTTTTCAGTGTGAGGGGAAGAGGTTTTAGTGTGTTGGGAAGTGGTTTCAGTCTGTGGGGAAGGGGTTTCAGTGTGTGGGGAAGAGGTTTCAGTGAGTGGGGAAGGGGTTTCAGTGTGCGGGGAAGGGATTACAGTTTGTGGGGAAGGGTTTCAGTCTGTGGGGAAGAGCTTTCAGTGTGTGGGAAAGAGGTTTCAGTGTGTGGGGAAGGGGTTTCAGTGTGTGGGGAAGTGTTTCAGTGTGTGGGGATGGGTTTCAGTGTGTGGGGAAGGGGTTTCAGTGTGCGGGGAAGGGGTTTCAGTGTGGTGGGAAGAGGTTTCTGTGTGTGGGGAAGAGGATTCAGTGTGTGGGGAAGGGGTTTCAGTGTGTGGATAAGGGGTTTCAGTGTGTGGCGAAGAGTTTTCAGTGTGAGGGGAAGAGGATTTAGTGTGTTGGGAAGTGGTTTCAGTCTGTGGGGAAGGGGTTTCAGTGTGTGGGGAAGAGGTTTCAGTGTGAGGGGAAGGGGTTTCAGTGTGTGGGGAAGGGGTTTCAGAGTGTGGGGAAGATGTTTCAGTGTGTGGAGATGGGTTTCAGTGTGTGGGGAAAGTTTCAGTGTGTGGGGAAGAGGTTTCAGTGTTTGTGGAAGAGGTTTAAGTGTGTGTGCAAGGGGTTTCAGTGTGTGTGGAAGGGGTTTCAGTGTGTGCGGAAGGGGTTTCAGCGTGTGGGGAAGAGGTTTCAGTTTGTGGGGAAGAGGTTTCAGTGTGTGGGGATGGGTTTCGGTGTGAGTGAAAGATGTTTCAGTGTGTGGGGAAGTGGTTTCAGTGTGTGGAGAAGGGTTTCAGTGTGTGGGGAATGAGCTTCAGTGTGTGTGGAAGGGATTTCAGCGTGTGGGGAAGGGGTTTCAGTGTGTGTGGAAGAGGTTTCAGTGTGTGTGGAAGGGTTTTCAGTGTGTGTGGAAGCGGTTTAAGTTTGTGGGGAAGAGGTTTCAGTGTGTGGGGAAGGGTTTCAGTATGTGGGGAAGGGGCTTCAGTGTGTGTGGAAGGGGTTTCAGCGTGTGGACAAGGGGTTTCAGTGTGTGTGGAAAAGGTTTCAGTGTGTGTGGAAGGGTTTTCAGTGTGTGGGGAAGGGGTTTCAGCGTGTAGGGAAGGGTTTCTGTGTGTGGGGAAGAGGTTTCAGTGTGTGGGGAAGAGGTTTCAGTGTGTGGGGAAGAGGTTTCAGTTTGCGGGGAAGATGTTTCAGTGTGTGGGGAAGGGGTATCAGTGTGTGGGGAAGATATTACAGTGTGTGGGGATGGGTTTCAGTGTGTGCTAAAGGGGTTTCAGTCTGTGGGGAAGGGGTTTCAGTTTGTGGGGAAGATGTTTCAGTGTGTGGGGAAGGGGTTTCAGTGTGTGGGGAAGTAGTTTCAGTGTGTGGGGAAGAGATTTCAGTGTGTTGGGAAGATGTTTCAGATTGTGGGGAAGGGGTTTCTGACTGTGGGGAAGTGGTTTCGGTTTTGTTGGGAAGAGGTTTCAGTGTGTGGGGAAGGAGTTTCAGTGTGTGGTGAAGGGGATTCAGTGTGTGGGGAAGAGGTTTCAGTGTGCGGGGAAGGGGTTTCAGTGTGTGGGATAGATGTTTCAGTGTGTGGGGAAGAGGTTTCAGTGCGTGGGGAAGAGGTTTCAGTGTGTGTGGAAGAGGTTTCAGAGCGTGAGGAAGGGGTTTCAGTGTGTGGGGAAGTGGTTTCAGTCTGTGGAGAAGAGTTTTCAGTGCGTGGGAAGGGGTTTCAGTGTGTGGGGAAGGGTTTCAGTGTGTGGGGATGGGTTTCAGTGTGTGGGGAAGGGGTTTCAGTGTGTGGGGAAGAGGTTTCAGTGTGTGGGGATGTGTTTCAGTGTGTGGGGATGGGTTTCAGTGTTTGGGGAAGGGGTTTCAGTGTGTGGGGAAGAGGTTTCAGTGTGTGGGGATGGGTTTCAGTGTGTGTGGAAGAGGTTTCAGTGTGTGTGGAAGGGTTTTCAGTGTGTGTGGAAGCGGTTTAAGTTTGTGGGGAAGAGGTTTCAGTGTGTGGGGAAGGGTTTCAGTATGTGGGGAAGGGGCTTCAGTGTGTGTGGAAGGGGTTTCAGCGTGTGGACAAGGGGTTTCAGTGTGTGTGGAAAAGGTTTCAGTGTGTGTGGAAGGGTTTTCAGTGTGTGGGGAAGGGGTTTCAGCGTGTAGGGAAGGGTTTCTGTGTGTGGGGAAGAGGTTTCAGTGTGTGGGGAAGAGGTTTCAGTGTGTGGGGAAGAGGTTTCAGTTTGCGGGGAAGATGTTTCAGTGTGTGGGGAAGGGGTATCAGTGTGTGGGGAAGATATTACAGTGTGTGGGGATGGGTTATAGTGTGCGGTTAAGGGGTTTCAGTCTGTGGGGAAGGGGTTTCAGTGTGTGGGGAAGATGTTTCAGTGTGTGAGGAAGGGGTTTCAGTGTGTGGGGAAGTAGTTTCAGTGTGTGGGGAAGAGATTTCAGTGTGTTGGGAAGAGGTTTCAGATTGTGGGGAAGGGGTTTCTGACTGTGGGGAAGTGGTTTCGGTTTTGTGGGGAAGAGGTTTCAGTGTGTGGGGAAGGAGTTTCAGTGTGGGGTGAAGGGGATTCAGTGTGTGGGGAAGAGGTTTCAGTGTGCGGAGAAGGGGTTTCAGTGTGTGGGATAGATGTTTCAGTGTGTGGGGAAGAGGTTTCAGTGCGTGGGGAAGAGGTTTCAGTGTGTGTGGAAGAGGTTTCAGAGCGTGAGGAAGGGGTTTCAGTGTGTGGGGAAGTGGTTTCAGTCTGTGGAGAAGAGTTTTCAGTGCGTGGGAAGGGGTTTCAGTGTGTGGGGAAGGGTTTCAGTGTGTGGGGATGGGTTTCAGTGTGTGGGGAAGGGGTTTCAGTGTGTGGGGAAGAGGTTTCAGTGTGTGGGGATGTGTTTCAGTGTGTGGGGATGGGTTTCAGTGTTTGGGGAAGGGGTTTCAGTGTGTGGGGAAGAGGTTTCAGTGTGTGGGGATGGGTTTCAGTGTGTGGGGAAGGGGTTTCAGTGTGTGGGGAAGAGGTTTCAGTGTGTGGGGATGTGTTTCAGTGTGTGGGGATGGGTTTCAGTGTTTGGGGAAGGGGTTTCAGTGTGTGGGGAAGAGGTTTCAGTGTGTGGGGATGGGTTTCAGTGTGTGTGGAAGAGGTTTCAGTGTGTGTGGAAGGGTTTTCAGTGTGTGTGGAAGCGGTTTAAGTTTGTGGGGAAGAGGTTTCAGTGTGTGGGGAAGGGTTTCAGTATGTGGGGAAGGGGCTTCAGTGTGTGTGGAAGGGGTTTCAGCGTGTGGACAAGGGGTTTCAGTGTGTGTGGAAAAGGTTTCAGTGTGTGTGGAAGGGTTTTCAGTGTGTGGGGAAGGGGTTTCAGCGTGTAGGGAAGGGTTTCTGTGTGTGGGGAAGAGGTTTCAGTGTGTGGGGAAGAGGTTTCAGTGTGTGGGGAAGAGGTTTCAGTTTGCGGGGAAGATGTTTCAGTGTGTGGGGAAGGGGTATCAGTGTGTGGGGAAGATATTACAGTGTGTGGGGATGGGTTATAGTGTGCGGTTAAGGGGTTTCAGTCTGTGGGGAAGGGGTTTCAGTGTGTGGGGAAGATGTTTCAGTGTGTGAGGAAGGGGTTTCAGTGTGTGGGGAAGTAGTTTCAGTGTGTGGGGAAGAGATTTCAGTGTGTTGGGAAGAGGTTTCAGATTGTGGGGAAGGGGTTTCTGACTGTGGGGAAGTGGTTTCGGTTTTGTGGGGAAGAGGTTTCAGTGTGTGGGGAAGGAGTTTCAGTGTGGGGTGAAGGGGATTCAGTGTGTGGGGAAGAGGTTTCAGTGTGCGGAGAAGGGGTTTCAGTGTGTGGGATAGATGTTTCAGTGTGTGGGGAAGAGGTTTCAGTGCGTGGGGAAGAGGTTTCAGTGTGTGTGGAAGAGGTTTCAGAGCGTGAGGAAGGGGTTTCAGTGTGTGGGGAAGTGGTTTCAGTCTGTGGAGAAGAGTTTTCAGTGCGTGGGAAGGGGTTTCAGTGTGTGGGGAAGGGTTTCAGTGTGTGGGGATGGGTTTCAGTGTGTGGGGAAGGGGTTTCAGTGTGTGGGGAAGAGGTTTCAGTGTGTGGGGATGTGTTTCAGTGTGTGGGGATGGGTTTCAGTGTTTGGGGAAGGGGTTTCAGTGTGTGGGGAAGAGGTTTCAGTGTGTGGGGATGGGTTTCAGTGTGTGGGGAAGGGGTTTCAGTCTGTGGGGAAGAGGTTTCAGTTTGTGGGGAAGATGTTTCAGTGTGTGGGGATGTGTTTCAGTGTGTAGGGATGGGTTTCAGTGTTTGGATAAGGGGTTTCATTCTGTGGGGAAGGGGTTTCAGCGTGTGGGGATGTCTTTCAGTGTCTGGGGATGGGTTTCAGTGTTTGGGAAGGGGTTTCAGTGTGTGGGGAAGAGGTTTCATTGTGTGGGGATGGGTTTCAGTGTGTGGGGAAGGGGTTTCAGTGTGCGGGGAAGGGGTTTCAGTGTGGTGGGAAGAGGTTTCTGTGTGTGGGGAAGAGGATTCAGTGTGTGGGGAAGGGGTTTCAGTGTGGGAAAAGGGGTTTCAGTGTGTGGAAAAGAGTTTTCAGTGTGAGGGGAAGAGGTTTTAGTGTGTTGGGAAGTTGTTTCAGTCTGTGGGGAAGGGGTTTCAGTGTGTGGAAAAGAGGTTTCTGAGTGTGGGGAAGGGGTTTCAGTCTGTGTGGAAGTGGTTTCAGTGTGTGGGGAAGAGGTTTCAGTGTGTGGGGAAGGGGTTTCAGTGTGTGGGGAAGGTGTTTCAGTGTGTGGGGATGGGTTTCAGTGTGTGGGTAAGAGGTTTCAGTGTGTGGGGATGTGTTTCAGTGTGTGCGGATGGGTTTCAGTGTTTGGGGAAGGGGTTTCAGTGTGTGGGGAAGAGGTTTCAGTGTGTGGGGATGGGTTTCAGTGTGTGGGGAAGGGGTTTCAGTCTGTGGGGAAGAGGTTTCAGTTTGTTGGGAAGATGTTTCAGTGTGTGGGGATGTGTTTCAGTGTGTAGGGATGGGTTTCAGTGTTTGGATAAGGGGTTTCATTCTGTGGGGAAGAGGTTTCAGTGTGTGGGGAAGGGGTTTCAGTGTGTGGGGATGTGTTTCAGTGTCTGGGGATGGGTTTCAGTGTTTGGGGAAGGGGTTTCAGTGTGTGGGGAAGAGGTTTCAGTGTGTGGGGATGGGTTTCAGTGTGTGGGGAAGGGGTTTCAGTGTGCGGGGAAGGGGTTTCAGTGTGGTGGGAAGAGGTTTCTGTGTGTGGGGAAGAGGATTCAGTGTGTGGGGAAGGGGTTTCAGTGTGTGGATAAGGGGTTTCAGTGTGTGGGGAAGAGTTTTCAGTGTGAGGGGAAGAGGTTTTAGTGTGTTGGGAAGTGGTTTCAGTCTTTCGGGAAGGGGTTTCAGTGTGTGGGGATGTGTTTCAGTGTGTGGGGATGGGTTTCAGTGTTTGGGGAAGGGGTTTCAGTGTGTGGGGAAGAGGTTTCAGTGTGTGGGGATGGGTTTCAGTGTGTGGGGAAGGGGTTTCAGTCTGTGGGGAAGAGGTTTCAGTTTGTGGGGAAGATGTTTCAGTGTGTGGGGATGTGTTTCAGTGTGTAGGGATGGGTTTCAGTGTTTGGATAAGGGGTTTCATTCTGTGGGGAAGAGGTTTCAGTGTGTGGGGAAGGGGTTTCAGCGTGTGGGGATGTGTTTCAGTGTCTGGGGATGGGTTTCAGTGTTTGGGAAGGGGTTTCAGTGTGTGGGGAAGAGGTTTCATTGTGTGGGGATGGGTTTCAGTGTGTGGGGAAGGGGTTTCAGTGTGCGGGGAAGGGGTTTCAGTGTGGTGGGAAGAGGTTTCTGTGTGTGGGGAAGAGGATTCAGTGTGTGGGGAAGGGGTTTCAGTGTGGGAAAAGGGGTTTCAGTGTGTGGAAAAGAGTTTTCAGTGTGAGGGGAAGAGGTTTTAGTGTGTTGGGAAGTTGTTTCAGTCTGTGGGGAAGGGGTTTCAGTGTGTGGAAAAGAGGTTTCTGAGTTTGGGGAAGGGGTTTCAGTCTGTGTGGAAGTGGTTTCAGTGTGTGGGGAAGAGGTTTCAGTGTGTGGGGAAGGGGTTTCAGTGTGTGGGGAAGGGGTTTCAGTGTGTGGGGATGGGTTTCAGTGTGTGGGGAAGAGGTTTCAGTGTGTGGGGATGTGTTTCAGTGTGTGCGGATGGGTTTCAGTGTTTGGGGAAGGGGTTTCAGTGTGTGGGGAAGAGGTTTCAGTGTGTGGGGATGGGTTTCAGTGTGTGTGGAACAGGTTTCAGTGTGTGTGGAAGGGTTTTCAGTGTGTGGGGAAGGGGCTTTAGCGTGTAGGGAAGGGTTTCTGTGTGTGGGGAAGAGGTTTCAGTGTGTGGGGAAGAGGTTTCAGTTTGCGGGGAAGATGTTTCAGTGTGTGGGGAAGGGGTATCAGTGTGTGGGGAAGAGATTACAGTGTGCGGGGATGGGGTTCAGTGTGTGGTTAAGGGGTTTCAGTCTGTGGGGAATGGGTTTCAGTGTGTGGGGAAGATGTTTCAGTGTGTGGGGAAGGGTTTTCAGTGTGTGGGGAAGAGGTTTCAGTGTGTGGGGAAGAGATTTCAGTGTGTGGGGAAGAGGTTTCAGTGTGTGGGGATGGGTTTCGGTGTGAGTGAAAGATGTTTCAGTGTGTGGGGAAGTGGTTTCAGTGTGTGGAGAAGGGTTTCAGTGTGTGGGGAAGCGTCTCAGTATGTGGGGAATGAGCTTCAGTGTGTGTGGAAGGGATTTCAGCGTGTGGGGAAGGGGTTTCAGTGTGTGTGGAAGAGGTTTCAGTTTGTGTGGAAGGGTTTGCAGTGTGTGTGGAAGCGGTTTCAGTTTGTGGGGAAGAGGTTTCAGTGTGTGGAGAAGGGTTTCAGTGTGTGGGGAAGGTTTTCAGTATGTGTGGAAGGGGCTTCAGTGTGTGTGGAAGGGGTTTAAGCGTGTGTGCAAGGGGTTTCAGTGTGTGTGGAAGATGTTTCAGTGTGTGTGGAAGGGTTTTCAGTGTGTGGGAAAGGGGTTTAAGCGTGTAGGGAAGGGTTTCTGTGTGTGGGGAAGAGGTTTCAGTGTGTGGGGAAGAGGTTTCAGTTTGCGGGGACGATGTTTCAGTGTGTGGGGAAGGGGTATCAGTGTGTGGGGAAGAGATTACTGTGTGCGGGGATGGGTTTCAGTGTGTGGTTAAGGGGTTTCAGTCTGTGTGGAAGGGGTTTCAGTGTGTGGGGAAGATGTTTCAGTGTGTGGGGAAGGGGTTTCAGAGTGTGGGGAAGTGGTTTCAGTGTGTGGGGAAGAGATTTCAGTGTGTTGGGAAGAGGTTTCAGATTGTGGGGAAGGGGTTTCTGACTGTGGGGAAGTGGTTTCGGTTTTGTGGGGAAGAGGTTTCAGTGTGTGGGGAAGGGGTTTCAGTGTGTGGTGAAGGGGATTCAGTGTGTGGGGAAGAGGTTTCAGTGTGCGGGGAAGGGGTTTTAGTGTGTGGGGAAGATGTTTCAGTGTGTGGGGAAGTGGTTTCAGTGCGTGGGGAAGAGGTTTCAGTGTGTGTGGAAGAGGTTTCAGAGCGTGAGGAAGGGGTTTCAGTGTGTGGGGAAGTGGTTTCAGTCTGTGGCGAAGAGGTTTCAGTGCGTGGGAGGGGTTTCAGTGTGTGGGGAAGGGTTTCAGTGTGTGGGGATGGGTATCAGTGTGTGCGGAAGGGGTTTCAGTGCATGTGGAAGAGGTTTCAGTGTGTATGGAAGGGGTTTCAGCGTGAGGGGAAGGGGGTTCAGCGTGTGGGGAAGGTTTGCAATGTGCGGGGAAGGGTTTTCAGTGTGCGGGGAAGGTGCTTCAGTGTGTGTGGAAGGGGTTTCAGTGAGTGGGGAAGGGGTTTCAGTGTGAGGGGAAGGGATTACAGTTTTTGGGGAAGGGTTTCAGTCTATGGGGAAGAGCTTTCAGTGTGTGGGAAAGAGGTTTCAGTGTGTGGGGAAGGGGTTTCAGTGTGTGGGGAAGTGGTTTCAGGGAGTGGGGAAGATGTTTCAGAGTGTGGGGAAGGTGTTTCAGTCTGTGGGGAAGTGGTTTCAGTGTGTGGGGAAGAGGTTTCAGTGTGTGGGGAAGGGGTTTCAGTGTCTGGTGAAGGGGATACAGTGTGTGGGAAAGACGTTTCAGTGTGCGGGGAAGGGGTTTCAGTGTGGTGGGAAGAGGTTTCAGCGTGTGGGGAAGAGGTTTCAGTGTGTGGGGAAGGGTTTCAGCCTGTGGCGAAGAGGTTTCAGTGTGTGGGAAGAGGGTTCAGTGTGTGGGGAAGGGTTATTGTGTGTGGGGATGGGTTTCAGTGTGTGGGGAAGAGGTTTCAGTGTGGGGAAGATGTTTCAGTGTGTGGGGAAGGGGTTTAAGTGTTTGGATAAGGTGTTTCATTGTGTGGGGAAGAGGTTTCAGTGTGTGGGGAAGGGGTTTCAGTGTGTGGGGAAGTGGTTTCAGTGTGTTTAGGGAAGAGGTTTCAGAGTGTGGGAAAGGGGTTTCAGTGTGTGGGGAAGTAGTTTCAGTGTGAGGGGAAGAGGTTTCAGTGTGTGGGGAAGGGGTTTCAGTGCGTGGTGAAGGGGTTTCAGTGTGTGGGGATTGGTTTCAGTGTGTGCGGATGGGTTTCAGTGTGTGGGGAAGTGGTTTCAGTGTGTGGGGATGGGTTTCAGTGGTGGGGAAGGGGTTTCAGTGAGTGGTGAAGGGGTTTCAGTGTGTGGGGATGGGTTTCAGTGTGTGGGGAAGGGGTTTCAGTGTGTGGGGAAGAGGTTTCAGTGTGTGGGGATGTGTTGCAGTGTCTGGGGATGGGTTTCAGTGTTTGGGGAAGAGGTTTCAGTGTGTGGGGAAGAGGTTTCAGTGTGTGGGGATGGGTTTCAGTGTGTGGGGAAGGGGTTTCAGTGTGCGGGGAAGGGGTTTCAGTGTGGTGGGAAGAGGTTTTAGTGAGTGGGGATGGGTTTCAGTGTGTGGGGATGGGGTTTCAGTGTGTGTGGAAGGGGTTTCAGTGTGTGGGATGAGGTTTCAGTGTTTGGGGATGGGTTTCAGTATGTGCGGAAGGGGTTTCTGCCTCTGGGGAAAAGGTTTCTGTGTGTGGGGAAGAGGATTCAGTGTGTGGGGAAGGGGTTTCAGTGTGAGAATATGGGGTTTCAGTGTGTGGGGAAGAGTTTTCAGTGTGAGGGGAAGAGGTTTCAGTGTGTGTGGAAGAGGTTTAAGTGTGTGTGCAAGGGGTTTCAGTGTGTGGGGATGGGTTTCGGTGTGAGTGAAAGATGTTTCAGTGTGTGGGGAAGTGGTTTCAGTCTGTGGGGAAGGGGTTTAAGTGTGTGGGGAGGAGGTTTCAGTATGAGGGGAAGGGGTTTTAGTGTGTGGGGAAGGGGTTTCAGTGTGTGGGGAAGAGGTTTCAGTGTGTGGGGAAGAGGTTTCAGTGTGTGTGGAATAGGTTTAAGTGTGTGTGCAAGGGTTTTCAGTGTGTGGGGATGGGTTTCGGTGTGAGTGAAAGATGTTTCAGTGTGTGGGGAAGTGGTTTCAGTGTGTGGAGAAGGGTTTCAGTGTGTGGGGAAGCGTTTCAGTATGTGGGGAAGGAGCTTCAGTGTGTGTGGAAGGGATTTCAGCGTGTGGGGAAGGGGTTTCAGTGTGTGTGGAAGAGGTTTCAGTGAGTGTGGAAGGGTTTTCAGTGTGTGTGGAAGCGGTTTCAGTTTGTGGGGAAGAGGTTTCAGTGTGTGGAGAAGGGTTTCAGTGTGTGGGGAAGGGTTTCAGTATGTGGGGAAGTGGCTTCAGTGTGTGTGGAAGGGGTTTCAGCGTGTGGGCAAGGGGTTTCAGTGTGTGTGGAAGAGGTTTCAGTGTGTGTGGAAGGGTTTTCAGTATGTGGGGAAGGGGTTTCAGCGTGTAGCGAAGGGTTTCTGTTTGTGGGGAAGAGGTTTCAGTGTGTGGGGAAGAGGTTTCAGTTTGTGGGGAAGATGTTTCAGTGTGTGGGGATGGGTTTCAGTGTGTGGGGAAGAGGATTCAGTCTGTGGGGATGGGTTTCAGTGTGTGGGGAATGGGTTTCAGTGTGTGTGGAAGGTGTTTCAGTGTGTGGGGAAGGTGTTTCTGTGTGTGGGGAAGAGGATTCAGTGTGTGGGGAAGGGGTTTCAGTGTGAGAATAAGGGGTTTCAGTGTGTGGGGAAGAGTTTTCAGTGTGAGGGGAAGAGGTTTTAGTGTGTTGGGAAGTGGTTTCAGTCCGAATGGTATGTTGCCTCCCAGGTGCACGGGTCAGGGACGTCTCAGATCGGCTGCAGAACATTCTAAAGGGGTAGGGTGAACAGCCAGTTGTCATTGTGCACATAGGCACTAATGATATCGGTAAAAAACGGGATGAGGTCCTACATGCAGAGTTTAGGGAGTTAGGAGCCAAGTTAAAAAGTAGGACCTCAAAGGTAGTAATCTCAGGAATACTACCAGTGCCACGTGATAGTCAGAGTAAAAATGAAAGAATAGTCAGGATGAATGTGTGGCTTGAGAGATGGTGCTGGAAGGAGGGGTTCAGATTTTTGGGACATTGGGACCGGTTCTGGGGGAGGTGGGACTATTACAAATTGGACGGTCTACACCTGGGCCGGACTGGAACCAATGTCCTTGGAGGTGCTTTTGCTAACGCTGTTGGGGAGGGTTTAAACTAATGTGGCAGGGGGATGGGAACCAATTGAGGTCAGTTGACAGTAAGGAGGTAGGAACAAAAGCCTGTAAGGAACTAGATAATGAAGTCAGTGTGACTAAGGGGAAGAGCAGGCAGGGAGCAGATGATGAATATAAAGGGACTGGTGGTCTGAGGTGCATTTGTTTTAATGCAAGAAGTGTAGTAGGTAAGGCAGATGAACTTAGGGCTTGGATTAGTACCTGGGAGTATGATGTTATTGCTATTACTGAGACTTGGTTGAGGGAAGGGCATGATTGGCAACTAAATATCCCAGGATATCGATGCTTCAGGCGGGATAGAGAGGGATGCAAATGGGGTGGAGGAGTTGCATTACTGGTCAAAGAGGATATCACAGCTGTGCAGAAGGAGGGCACTATGGAGGACTCGAGCAGTGAGGCAATATGGACAGAACTCAGAAATAGGAAGGGTGCGGTAACAATGTTGGGGCTGTACTACAGGCCTCCCAACAGCGAGCGTGAGATAGAGGTACAAATATGTAAACAGATTATGGAAAGATGTAGGAGCAACAGGGTGGTGGTGATAGGAGATTTTAATTTTCCCAACATTGACTGGGATTCGCTTAGTGTTAGAGGTCCAGATGGAGCAGAATTTGTAAGGAGCATCCAGGAGGGTTTTCTAGAGCAGTATGTAAATAGTCCAACTCGGGAAGGGGCCATACTGGACCTGGTGTTGGGGAATGAGCCCGGCCAGGTTGTTGAAGTTTCAGTAGGGGACTACTTTGGGAATAGTGATCACAATTCCGTAAGCTTTAAAATACTCATGGACAAAGACGAGAGTGGTCCAAAATGGAGAGTGCTAAATTGGGGGAAGGCCAACTACACCAAAATTCGGCAGGAGCTGGGAAATGTAGATTGGGAGCAGCTGTTTGAAGGTAAATCCACATGTGATATGTGGGAGGCTTTTAAAGAGAGGTTGATTAGCGTGCAGGAGAGACATGTTCCTGTGAAAATGAGGGATAGAAATGGCAAGATTAGGGAACCATGGATGACAGGTGAAATTGTGAGACTAGCTAAGAGGAAAAAGGAAGCATACATAAGGTCTAGGCGGCTGATGAAAGACGAAGCTTTGAAAGAATATCGGGAATGTAGGACCAATCTGAAACGAGGAATTAAGAGGGCTAAAAGGGGTCATGAAATATCTTTAGCAAACAGGGTTAAGGAAAATCCCAAAGCCTTTTATTCATATATAAGGAGAAAGAGGGTAACTAGAGAAAGGATTGGCCCAAAAAGGACAAAGGAGGAATGTTATGCTTGGACTCAGAGAAAATGGGTGAGATTCTAAACGAGTACTTTGCATCGGTATTCACCGAGGAGAGGGACATGACGGATGTTGAGGTTAGGAACAGATGTTTGATTACTCTAGGTCAAGTCGGCATAAGGAGGGAGGAAGTGTTGGGTATTCTAAAGGGCATTAAGGTGGACAAGTCCCCAGGTCCGGATGGGATCTATCCCAGGTTACTGAGGGAAGCGAGAGAGGAAATAGCTGGGGCCTTAACAGATATCTTTGCAGCATCCTTAAACACGGGTGAGGTCCCGGAGGACTGGAGAATTGCTAATGTTGTCCCCTTGTTTAAGAAGGGTAGCAGGGATAATCCAGGTAATTATAGACCGGTGAGCCTGACGTCAGTGGTAGGGAAGCTGCTGGAGAAGATACTGAGGGATAGGATCTATTCCCATTTGGAAGAAAATGGGCTCATCAGTGATAGGCAACATGGTTTTGTGCAGGGAAGGTCATGTCTTACCAACTTAATAGAATTCTTTGAGGAAGTGACAAAGTTGATTGATGAGGGAAGGGCTGTCGATGTCATATACATGGACTTCAGTAAGGCGTTTGATAAGGTTCCCCATGGCAGGCTGATGGAGAAAGTGAAGGCGCTTGGGGTCCAAGGTGTACTAGCTAGATGGATAAAGAACTGGCTGGGCAACAGGAGACAGAGAGTAGCAGTAGAAGGGAGTTTCTCAAAATGGAGACGTGTGACCAGTGGTGTTCCACAGGGATCCGTGCTGGGACCACTGTTGTTTGTGATATACATTA
The DNA here is from genome assembly GCF_036365525.1 of Heterodontus francisci. NCBI lineage: Eukaryota > Metazoa > Chordata > Chondrichthyes > Heterodontiformes > Heterodontidae > Heterodontus > Heterodontus francisci. Next base: position 9,470,810 of record NW_027140221.1, on the reverse strand, counting down.
ATGATTTGGAGGAAAGTATAGGTGGACTGATTAGCAAATTTGCAGACGACACTAAGATTGGTGGAGTCGCAGATAGTGAAGGGGACTGTCAGAGAATACAGCAGAATATAGATAGATTGGAGAGTTGGGCAGAGAAATGGCAGATGGAGTTCAATCAGGGCAAATGCGAGGTGATGCATTTTGGAAGATCCAATTCAAGAGTGAACTATACAGTAAATGGAAAAGTCCTGGGGAAAATTGATGTCCAGAGAGATTTGGGTGTTCAGGTCCACTGTTCTCTGAAGGTGGCAACGCAGGTAAATAGAGTGGTCAAGAAGGCATACGGCATGCTTTCCTTCATCGGACGGGGCATTGAGTACAAGAGTTGGCAGGTCATGTTACAGTTGTATAGGACTTTGGTTCGGCCACATTTGGAATACTGCGTACAGTTCTGGTCGCCACATTATCAAAAGGATGTGGATGCTTTGGAGAGGGTGCAGAGGAGGTTCACCAGGATGTTGCCTGGTATGGAGGGCGCTAGCTATGAAGAGAGGTTGAGCAGATTAGGATTATTTTCATTAGAAAGACGGAGGTTGAGGGGGGACCTGATTGAGGTGTACAAAATCATGAGAGGTATAGACAGGGTGGATAGCAAGAGGCTTTTTCCCAGAGTGGGGGTTTCAATTACTAGAGGACACGAGTTCAAAGTGAAAGGGGAAAAGTTTAGGGGGGATATGCGTGGAAAGTTCTTTACGCAGAGGGTGGTGGGCACCTGGAACGCATTGCCAGCGGAGGTGGTAGATGCGGGCACGATGGAGTCTTTTAAGATGTATCTAGACAGATACATGAATGGGCAGGAAGAAAAGAGATACAGAACCTTAGAAAATAGGCGACATGTTTAGAGAGAGGATCTGGATCGGCGCAGGCTTGGAGGGCCGAAGGGCCTGTTCCTGTGCTGTAATTATCTTTGTTCTTTGTTCTTTGTTCTTTGTGGGGAAGAGGTTTCAGTGTGTGGGGAAGAGGTTTCAGTGTTTGGGGATGTGTTTCATTGTGTGGGGAACGGATTCAGTGTGTGGGGATGGGTTTCAGTGTGTGGGGATGGGTATCAGTGTGTGCGGAAAGGGTTTCAGTGTGTGGGGAAGAGATTTTAGTGTGTGCGGAAGGGGTTTCACTGTGTGGGGAAGTGGTTTCAGTGTGTGGGGAAGAGATTTCAGTGTGTGGGGAAGAGGTTTCAGAGTGTGGGGAAGGTGTTTCGGTCTGTGGGGTAGTGGTTTCAGTCTGTGGGGAAGGGGTTTCAGTGTGTGGGGATGGGTTTCAGTGTGTGGGGAAGAGGTTTAAGTCTGTGGGGATGGGTTTCAGTGTGTGGGGAATTGGTTTCAGTGTGTGTGGAAGGGGTTTCAGCGTGTGGGGAAGGGGTTTCAGCGCGTGGGGAAGAGGTTTCAGTGTGTGGGGAAGAGGTTTCAGTGTTAGGGGATGGGTTTCATTGTGTGGGGATTGGATTCAGAGTGTGGGGATGGGTTTCAGTGTGTGGGGATGGGTATCAGTGTGTGCGGAAGGGATTTCAGTGCATGTGGAAGAGGTTTCAGTGTGTATGGAAGGGGTTTCAGCGTGAGGGGAAGGGGGTTCAGCGTGTGGGGAAGGTTTGCAGTGTGCGGGGAAGGGTTTTCAGTGTGCGCGGAAGGTGTTTCAGTGTGTGTGGAAGGGGTTTCAGTGAGTGGGGAAGGGGTTTCAGTGTGCGGGGAAGGGATTACAGTTTTTGGGGAAGGGTTTCAGTCTATGGGGAAGAGCTTTCAGTGCGTGGGAAAGAGGTTTCAGTGTGTGGGGAAGGGTTTTCAGTGTGTGGGGAAGTGGTTTCAGGGAGTGGGGAAGAGGTTTCAGAGTGTGGGGAAGGTGTTTCAGTCTGTGGGGAAGTGGTTTCAGTGTGTGGGGAAGAGGTTTCAGTGTGTGGGGAAGGGTTTCAGTGTGTGGGGAAGTGGTTCAGTCTGTGGCGAAGAGGTTTCCGTGCGTGGGAAGAGGTTTCAGTGTGTGGGGAAGGGTTTCAATGTGTGGTGTGGGTTTCAGTATGTGGGGAAGGGGTTTCAGTGTGTGGGGATGGGTTTCAGCGTGTGGGGAAGGGGTTTCAGTGTGTGGGGAAGAGGTTTCAGTGTGTGGGGATGGGTTTCAGTGTGTGGGGATGGGGTTTCAGTGTGTGGGGAAGGGGTTTCAGTGTGTGGGGAAGAGTTTTCAGTGTGTGGGGAAGAGGTTTCAGTTTCTGGGGAAGAGGCTTCAGTGTGTGGGGATGCATTTCGGTGTGAGTGAAAGATGTTTCAGTGTGTGAGGAAGTGGTTTCAGTGCGTGGAGAGGTGTTTCAGTGTGTGGGGAAGGGTTTCAGTATTTGGGGAAGGAGCTTCAGTGTGTGTGGAAGGGATTTCAGCGTGTGGGGAAGGGGTTTCCGTGTGTGTGGAAGAGGTTTCAGTGTGTGTGGAAGGGTTTTCAGTGTGTGTGGAAGGGGTTTCAGTTTGTGGGGAAGAGGATTCAGTGTGTGGAGAAGGGTCTCAGTGTGTGGGGAAGGGTTTCAGTATGTGGGGAAGGGGCTTCAGTGTGTGGGGAAGGGGTTTCAGCGTTTGGGCAAGGGTTTTCAGTGTGTGGGGAAGGGGTTTCAGCGTGTAGGGAAGGGTTTCTGTGTGTTGGGAAGAGGTTTCAGTGTGTGGGGAAGAGGTTTCAGTTTGCGGGGAAGAGGTTTCAGTGTGTGGGGAAGGGGTTTCAGTGTGTGGGGAAGAGGTTTCAGTGTGTGGGGAAGAGGTTTCAGTCTGTGGCGAAGAGGTTTCAGTGTGTGGGAAGAGGTTTCAGTGTGTGGCAAGGTTTTCAGCGTGTGGGGATGGGTTTCAGTGTGTGGGGATGGGATTTCACTGTGTGGGGATGGGTTTCAGTGTTTGGGGAATGGGTTTCAGTGTGTGGGGAAGAGTTTTCGGTGTGTGGGGATGGATTGCAGTGTGTGGGGAAGAGTTTGCAGTGTGTGGGGAAGGGGTTTCAGTGTGTGGGGAAGGGGTTTCAGTGTGTGGGGATGAGGTTTCAGTGTATGGGGATGGGTTTCAGTGTGTGGGGAAGGGGTTTGAGTCTGTGGGGAAGAGGTTTCAGTGTGTGGGGAAGAGGTTTCAGTGTGTGGGGAATGGTTTTCAGTGTGTAGATCAGGGGTGTCAGTGTGTGGGGAAGAGGTTTCAGTGTGTGTGGAAGAGGTTTCAATGTGTGGGGAAGTTGTTTCATTCATTGGGGAAGGGGTTTCAGTGTGTTGGGAAGAGGTTTCAGAGTGTGGGGAAGGGGTTTCCGTGTGTGGGGAAGGGGTTTCAGTGTGTGGGGAAGAGGTTTTAGTGTGTGGGGATGGGTTTCAGTCGTGGGGATGGGGTTTCAGTGTGTGGGGAAGGGGTTTCAGTGTGTGGGGATGAGGTTTCAGTGTGTGGGGATGGGTTTCAGTGTGTGGGGAAGGGATTTCTGCCTCTGGGGAAAAGGTTTCTGTGTGTGGGGAAGAGGATTCAGTGTGTGGGGAAGGGGTTTCAGTGTCTGGATAAGGGGTTTCAGTGTCTGGGGAAGAGTTTTCAGTGTGAGGGGAAGAGGTTTTAGTGTGTTGGGAAGTGGTTTCAGTGTGTGTGGAAGAGGTTTCAGTGTGTGGAAGGGGTTTCAGTGTGTGGGGATGGGTTTCAGTGGGTGTGGAAGAAGTTTCAGCGTGTTGGGAAGAGGTTGCAGTTTGTGGGGAAGACGTTTCAGTGTGTGTGGAAGAGGTTTCAGTGCGTGGGGAAGGAGTTTCAGTGTGTGGGGAAGAGGTTTCAGTGTGTGGGGAGGAGGTTTCAGTGTGTGGGGAAGAGGTTTCAGTGTGTGTGGAAGGGGTTTCAGTGCGTGGGGAAAGGGTTTCAGTGTGTGGGGAAGTGTTTCAGTGTGTGGGGAAGTGTTTCAGTCAGTGGGGAAGCGGTTTCAGTGTGTGGGAAAGAGGTTTCAGTGTGTGGGGAAGGGGTTTCAGTGTGTGGGGAAGAGGTTTCAGTGCGTGAGGAAGAGGTTTCATAGTGTGGGGAAGGCGTTTCAGTCTGCGGGGAAGTGGTTTCAGTGTGTGGGGAAGAGGTTTCAGTGTGTGGGGAAGGGGTTTCAATGTGTGGTGAAGGGGACACAGTGTGTGGGAAAGAGGTTTCATTGTGTGGGGAAGGGGTTTCAGTGTGTGGGAAAGAGGTTTCAGTGTGTGGGGAAGAGTTTCAGTGTGTTGTGAAGGGGATTCAGTCTTTGCGGAAGAGGTTTCAGTGTGTGGGGAAGATGTTTCAGTGTGTGGGGAAGGGGTTTCAGATTGTGGGGATGGGTTTCAGTGTGTGGGGAAGGAGTTTCAGTGTGTGGGGATGGGTTTCAGTGTGTGGGCAAGGGGTTTCAGTGTGTCGGGAAGAGGTTTCAGTGTGTGGGGATGGGTTTCAGTGTGTGGGGATGGGTTTCAGTGTTTGGGGAAGGGGTTTCAGTGTGTGGGTAAGAGGTTTCAGTGTGTGGGGCTGGGCTTCAGTCTGTGGGGAAGGGGTTTCAGTCTCTGGGGAAAGGGTTTCAGTGTTTGGATAAGGGGTTTCATTGTGTGGGGAAGAGGTCTCAGTACGTGGGGAAGGGGTTTCAGTGTGTGGGGAAGAGGTTTCAGTGTGTGGGGAAGGGGTTTCAGTCTGTGGGGAAGGGGTATCAGTGTGTGGGGAAGAGGTTTCAGTGTGTGGGGATGGGGTTTCAGTGTGTGGGGAAGGGGTTTCAGTGTGTGTGGAAGAGGTTGCAGTGTGTGGGGAATAGGTTTCAGTGTGTGGAGAAGTGTTTCAGTGTGTGGGGAAGTGGTCCAGTCTGTGGCGAAGAGGTTTCAGTGCGTGGGAAGAGGTTTCAGTGTGTGGGGAAGTGTTTCAGTGTGTGGCGTGGGTTTCAGTGTGAGGGGAAGGGGTTTCAGTGTGTGGGGATGTGTTTCAGTGTGTGGGAAAGGGGTTTCAGTGTGTGGGGAAGTGGTTTCCGTGTTTGGATAAGGGTTTCATTGTGTGGGGAAGAGGTTTCAGTGTGTGGGGAAGGGGTTTCAGTGTGTGGGGAAGAGGTTTCAGTGTGTGTGGAAGGGGTTTCAGTGTGTGGGGAAGGGGTATCAGTGTGTGGGGAAGGGGTTTCAGTGTGTAGGGAAGGGTTTTCAGTGTGTGTGGAAGATGTTGCAGTGTGTGGGGAATAGGTTTCCGTGTGTGGGGAAGGGTTTCAGTGTGTGGGGAAGTGGTTCAGTCTGTGGCGAAGAGGTTTCAGTGCGTGGGAAGAGGTTTCAGTGTGTGGGGAAGGGTTTCAGTGTGTGGTGTGGGTTTCAGTATGTGGGGAAGGGGTTTCAGTGTGTGGGGATGGGTTTCAGTGTGTGGGGAAGGGGTTTCAGTGTGTGGGGAAGAGGTTTTACTGTGTGGGGATGGGTTTCAGTGTGTGGGGATGGGGATTCAGTGTGTGGGGAAGGGGTTTCAGTGTGTGGGGATGAGGTTTCAGTGTGTGGGGATGGGTTTCAGTGTGTGGGGTAGGGGTTTCTGCCTCTGGGGAAAAGGTTTCTGTGTGTGGGGAAGAGGATTCAGCGTGTGGGGAAGGGGTTTCAGTGTGTGGATAAGGGGTTTCAGTGTGTGGGGAAGAGTTTTCAGTGTGTGGGGAAGAGGTTTCAGTTTGTGGGGAAGAGGCTTCAGTGTGTGGGGATGGGTTTCGGTGTGAGTGAAAGATGTTTCAGTGTGTGGGGAAGTGGTTTCAGTGCGTGGAGAGGTGTTTCAGTGTGTGGGGAAGGGTTTCAGTATTTGGGGAAGGAGCTTCAGTGTGTGTGGAAGGGATTTCAGCGTGTGGGGAAGGGGTTTCCGTGTGTGTGGAAGAGGTTTCAGTGTGTGTGGAAGGGTTTTCAGTGTGTGTGGAAGGGGTTTCAGTTTGTGGGGAAGAGGATTCAGTGTGTGGAGAAGGGTTTCAGTGTGTGGGGAAGGGTTTCAGTATGTGGGGAAGTGGTTTTCGTGTTTGGATAAGGGTTTCATTGTGTGGGGAAGAGGTTTCAGTGTGTGGGGAAGGGGTTTCAGTGTGTGGGGAAGAGGTTTCAGTGTGTGAGGAAGGGGTCTCACTGTGTGGGGAAGGGGTATCATTGTGTGGGGAAGGGGTTTCAGTGTGTAGGGAAGGGGTTTCAGTGTGTGTGGAAGATGTTGCAGTGTGTGGGGAATAGGTTTCAGTGTGTGGGGAAGGGTTTCAGTGTGTGGGGAAGTGGTTCAGTCTGTGGCGAAGAGGTTTCAGTGCGTGGGAAGAGGTTTCAGTGTGTGGGGAAGGGTTTCAGTGTGTGGTGTGGGTTTCAGTATGTGGGGAAGGGGTTTCAGTGTGTGGGGAAGAGGTTTTAGTGTGTGGGGATGGGTTTCAGTGTGTGGGGATGGGGTTTAAGTGTGTGGGGAAGGGGTTTCAGTGTGTGGGGATGAGGTTTCAGTGTGTGGGGATGGGTTTCAGTGTGTGTGGGGTAGGGGTTTCTGCCTCTGGGGAAAAGGTTTCTGTGTGTGGGGAAGAGGATTCAGCGTGTGGGTAAGGGGTTTCAGTGTGTGGTTAAGGTGTTTCAGTGTGTGGGGAAGAGTTTTCAGTGTGTGGGGAAGAGGTTTCAGTTTGTGGGGAAGAGGCTTCAGTGTGTGGGGATGGGTTTCGGTGTGAGTGAAAGATGTTTCAGTGTGTGGGGAAGTGGTTTCAGTGCGTGGAGAGGTGTTTCAGTGTGTGGGGAAGGGTTTCAGTATTTGGGGAAGGAGCTTCAGTGTGTGTGGAAGGGATTTCAGCGTGTGGGGAAGGGGTTTCCGTGTGTGTGGAAGAGGTTTCAGTGTGTGTGGAAGGGTTTTCAGTGTGTGTGGAAGGGGTTTCAGTTTGTGGGGAAGAGGATTCAGTGTGTGGAGAAGGGTTTCAGTGTGTGGGGAAGGGTTTCAGTATGTGGGGAAGGGGTTTTAGTGTGTGGGGAAGGGGTTTCAGCGTGTGGGCAAGGGGTTTCAGTGTGTGTGGAAGAGGTTTCAGTGTGTGTGGAAGGGTTTTCAGTGTGTGGGGAAGGGGTTTCAGCGTGTAGGGAAGGGTTTCTGTGTGTGGGGAAGAGGTTTCAGTGTGTGGGGAAGAGGTTTCAGTTTGCGGGGAAGAGGTTTCAGTGTGTGGGGAAGGGGTTTCAGTTTGTGGGGAAGGGGTTTCAGTGTGTGGGGAAGAGGTTTCAGTGTGTGGGGAAGGGGTTTCAGTGTGTAGGGAAGGGGATTCAGTGTGTGTGGAAGAGGTTGCAGTGTGTGGGGAATAGGTTTCAGTGTGTGGGGAAGGGTTTCAGTGTGTGGGGAAGTGGTTCAGTCTGTGGCGAAGAGGTTTCAGTGCGTGGGATGAGGTTTCAGTGTGTGGGGAAGGGTTTCAGTGTGTGGTGTGGGTTTCAGTATGTGGGGAAGGGGTTTCAGTGTGTGGGGATGGGTTTCAGTGTGTGGGGAAGGGGTTTCAGTGTGTGGGGAAGAGGTTTTAGTGTGTGGGGATGGGTTTCAGTGTGTGGGGATGGGGTTTCAGTGTGTGGGGAAGGGGTTTCAGTGTGTGGGGATGAGGTATCAGTGTGTGGGGATGGGTTTCAGTGTGTGGGGTAGGGGTTTCTGCCTCTGGGGAAAAGGTTTCTGTGTGTGGGGAAGAGGATTCAGCGTGTGGCGAAGGGGTTTCAGTGTGTGGATAAGGGGTTTCACTGTGTGGGGAAGAGTTTTCTGTGTGTGTTGAAGAGGTTTCAGTTTGTGGGGAAGAGGCTTCAGTGTGTGAGGATGGGTTTCGGTGTGAGTGAAAGATGTTTCAGTGTGTGGGGAAGTGGTTTCAGTGCGTGGAGAGGTGTTTCAGTGTGTGGGGAAGGGTTTCAGTATTTGGGGAAGGAGCTTCAGTGTGTGTGGAAGGGATTTCAGCGTGTGGGGAAGGGGTTTCCGTGTGTGTGGAAGAGGTTTCAGTGTGCGTGGAAGGGTTTTCAGTGTGTGTGGAAGGGCTTTCAGTTTGTAGGGAAGAGGATTCAGTGTGTGGAGAAGGGTTTCAGTGTGTGGGGAAGGGATTCAGTATGTGGGGAAGGGGCTTCAGTGTGTGGGGAAGGGGTTTCAGCGTGTGGGCAAGGGGTTTCAGTGTGTGTGCAAGAGGTTTCAGTGTGTGTGGAAGGGTTTTCAGTGTGTAGGGAAGGGTTTCTGTGTGTGGGGAAGAGGTTTCAGTGTGTGGGGAAGAGGTTTCAGTTTGCGGGGAAGAGGTTTCAGAGTGTGGGGAAGGGGTTTCAGTGTGTGGGGAAGAGGTTTCAGTGTGTGGGGAAGAGGTTTCAGTCTGTGGCGAAGAGGTTTCAGTGTGTGGGAAGAGGTTTCAGTGTGTGGCAAGGTTTTCAGTGTGTGGGGATGGGTTTCAGTGTGTGGGGATGGGTTTTCACAGTGTGGGGATGGGTTTCAGTGTTTGGGGAATGGGTTTCAGTGCGTGGGGAAGAGGTTTCGGTGTGTGGGGATGGATTTCAGTGTGTGGGGAAGAGTTTTCAGTGTGTGGGGAAGGGGTTTCAGTGTGTGGGGAAGGGGGTTCAGTGTGTGGGGATGAGGTTTCAGTTTATGGGGATGGGTTTCAGTGTGTGGGGAACGGGTTTGAGTCTGTGGGGAAGAGGTTTCAGTGTGTGGGGAAGAGGTTTCAGTGTGTGGGGAAGGGTTTTCAGTGTGTAGATAAGGGGTTTCAGTGTGTGGGGAAGAGGTTTCAGTGTGTGTGGAAGAGGTTTCAATGTGTGGGAAAGTGGTTTCAGTCATTGGGGAAAGGGTTTCAGTGTGTTGGGAAGAGGTTTCAGTGTGTGGGGAAGGGGTTTCTGTGTGTGGGGAAGGGGTTTCAGTGTGTGTGGAAGAGGTTTAAGTGTATGTTGAAGGGGTTTCAGTGTGTGGGGATGTGTTTCAGTGTATGGGGAAGGGGTTTCAGTGTGTGGGGATGTGTTTCAGTGTGTGGGGAAGGGGTTTCAGTGTGTAGGGAAGGGTTTCAGTGTGTGGCGAAGGGGTTTCAGTGTGTGGGGAAGGGTTTCACTGTGTGCGGAAGGGGTGTCAGTGTGTGGGGAAGTGGTTTCAGTGTGTGGGGAAGATGTTTCAGTGTGTGCGGAAGGGGTTTCAGTGTGTGGGGAAGGGGTTTCAGTGTTTGGGGAAGGGGTTTCAGTGTGTTGGAAAGGTGTTTCAGTGTGTGCGGAAGGGGTTTCAGTGTGTGCAGAAGGTGTTTCAGTGTGTGGGGAAGGGGTTTCTGTGTGTGGGGAAGGGGATTCATTGTGTGGGGAAGGGGTTTCAGTGTGTGGGGAATTGTTTAACTGTGTGCGTAAGGGGTTTCAGTGTGTGGGGAAGGGGTTTCAGTGTGTGGGGAAGGGGTTTCACTATGTGGGGAAGGGGTCTCAGTGTTTGGGGAAGGGTTTCAGTGTGTGGGGAAGGGGTTTCAGTGTGTTGGGAAGGGGTTTCAGTGTGTGGGGAAGGGTTTCAGTGTGTGGGGAAGGGGTTTCAGTGTGTGGGGAAGGGGTTTCAGTTTGTGGGGAAGGGGTTTCAGTGTGTGGGGAAATTGTTTCTGTGTGTGGGGAAGGGTTACAGTGTGTGGGGAAGCTGTTTCAGTGTGTGGGGAAGGGGTTTCAGTGTGTGGGGAAGTTGTTTCAGTGTGTGGGGAAGGTGTTTCAGTGTGTAGGGAAGGGGTTTCAGTGTGTGGGGAAGGTGTTTCAGAGTGTGGGGAAGGTATTTCAGTGTGTGGGGAAGGTGTTTCAGTGTGTGGGGAAGGTGTTTCAGTGTGTGGGGAAGGGGTTTCAGTGTGTGGGGAAGGTGTTTCTGTGTGTGGGGATGTGTTTCAGTGTGTGGGGATGTGTTTCAGTGTGTGGGGAAGGGTTTCAGTGTGTGGGGAAGTTGTTTCAGTGTGTGGGGATGTGTTTCAGTGCATGAGGAAGGGGTTTCAGTGTGTGGGGATGTGTTTCAGTGTGTGGGGAAGGGGTTTCAGTGTGTGGGGAAGGGTTTCACTTTGTGCGGAAGGGGTTTCAGTGTGTGGGGATGGGGTTTCAGTGTGTGGGGAAGGAGATTCAGAGTCTGGGGACGGATTTCAGTGTGTGGGGAAGGTTTTTCAGTGTGTGGGGAAGTTGTTTCACTGTGTGGGGAAGGGTTTCACTGTGTGCGGAAGTGTTTCAGTGTGTGGGGAAGGGGTTTCATTGTGTGGGGAAGGCGTTTCAGTATGTGTGGAAGGGGTTTCAGTGTGTGGGGAAGGAGTTTCTGTGTGTGGGGAAGGGGTTTCAGTGTGTGGGGAAGGTGTTTCAGTGTGTGCGGTAGTGGTTTCAGTGTGTGGGGAAGGTGTTTCAGTGTGTGGGGAAGGGGTTTCAGTGTTTGGGGAAGGTGTTTCATTGTGTGCAGAAGAGGTTTCAGTGTGTGGGGAAGGGGATTCAGTGTGTGGGGAAGGTGTTTTATTGTGTGGGGAAGGGGTTTCACTATGGGTGGAAGGGGTTTCAGTGTGTGGGGAAGGGTTTCAGTGTGTGGGGAAGGTGTTTTAGATTGTGGGGAAGGGGTTTCAGTGTGTGGGGAAGTATTTCTGTGTGTGGGGAAGGGTTACAGTGTGTGGGGAAGCTGTTTCAGTGTGTGGGGAAGGGGTTTCAGTTTGTGGGGAAGTTGTGTCAGTGTGTGGGGAAGGTGTTTCAGTGTGTGGGGAAGGGGTTTCAGTGTGTGGGGAAGGTGTTTCTGTGTGTGGGGATGTGTTTCAGGGTGTGGGGATGTGTTTTCAGTGTGTGGGGAAGGGTTTCAGTGTGTGGGGATGTTGTTTCAGTGTGTGGGGATGGGTTTGAGTGTGTGCGGAAGGGTTTCAGTGTGTGGGGATGGGTTTCAGTCATGTGGGGAAGGGGAATCAGTGCGTGGCCAAGGTGTTTCAGTGTGTGGGGAATGGGTTTCAGTTTGTGGGGAAGGGGTTTCAGCGTGTGGGGAAGGATTTCAGTGTGTGGGGAAGGGGTTTCAGTGTGTGGGGAAGGGGTTTCAGAGTGTGGGGAAGGGTTTCAATATGGGCGAAGTGGTTTCAGTGTGTGAGGAAGGGGATTCAGTGTGTGGGGAAGGCGTTTCAGTGTGTGGGGATGTGTTTCAGTGTGTGGGGAAGGTGTGTCAGTGTGTGCGGTAGGGGTTTCAGTGTGTGCGGAAGGTGTTTCAGTGTGTGGGGAAGGCGTTTCAGTGTGTGGGGAAGGGGATTCAGTGTGTGGGGAAGCTGTTTTATTGTGTGGGGATGGGGTTTCACTATGTGGGGAAGGGGTTTCAGTGTGTGGGGAAGGGGTTTCAGTGTGTGCGGTAGGGGGTTTCAGTGTTTGGGGAAGGGGTTTTAGTGTATGGGGAAGGGGTTTCATTGTGTGGGGAAGGTGTTTCATTGTGTGCGGAAGGGGATTCAGTGTGTGAGGAAGGTGTTTTATTGTGTGGGGAAGGTGTTACATTGTGTGCAGAAGGGTATTCAGTGTGTGGGGAAGGGGTTTCAGTGTGTGGGGAGGGGGTTTCAGTGTGTGGGGACGGGTTTAACTGTGTGCGGAAGGGGTTTCAGTGTTTGGGGAAGGTGTTTCAGTGTGTGGGGATGGGGTTTCAGTTTGGGGGCATGGGGTTTCAGTGTGTATGGAAGGGGTTTCAGTGTGTGGGGAAGGGTTTCAGTGTGTGGGGAAGAGATTTCAGTGTGTGGGGAAGGGGTTTCAGTGTGTGGGAAAGTGTTTCAGTGTGTGGGGAAGGATTACAGTGTGTGGGGACGGGGTTTCAGTGTGTGGGGATGGGTTTCAGTGTGTGGGGAAGGGTTTCAGTGTGTGCAGAAGGGGTTTCAGTGTGTGGGGAAGGGTTTCAGTGTGTGGGGAAGGTGTTTCAGTGTGTGGGGTACAGGTTTCAGTGTGGGGGGACGGGTTTCACTGTGTGCGGAAGGGGTTTCAGTGTGTGGGGAAGGGGTTTCAGTGTGTGGGGAAGGTGTTTCTGTGTGTGGGGATGTGTTTCAGTGTGTGGGGAAGGGGTTTCAGTGTGTGTGGATGTGTTTCAGTGTGTGGGGAAGGGGTTTCAGTGTGTGGGGATGTGCTTCAATGTGTGGGGAAGGGGTTTCAGTGTGTGGGGTAGGGTTTCACTGTGTGCGGAAGGGGTTTCAGTGTGTGGGGAAGGTGTTTCAGTGTGTGTGGAAGGGATTTCCGTGTGTGGGGAAGGTGTTTCAGTGTGTGCGGAAGGGGTGCAGTGTGTGGGGAAGGTGTTTCAGTGTCTGCAGAAGGGGTTTCAGTCTGTGCGGATGTTGTTTCAGTGTGTGGGGAAGTGGTTTCAGTGTCTGGGGAAGGTGTTTCATTGTGTGCGGAAGGGGTTTCAGTGTGTGGGGAAGGACTAATGCCCCTCCAGATCCTCCTTCCGCTTCACTGCCCTCTGACCCCACCCCTTCTGATCTGACCCCTTGCCGTGTATTCACTATACCCTCTGACCTCCCCCTCTCTGATGTTGAGCGTTCTGTCCTCAGCAAAGGTCTCAGTTTTATCCCCTTACGCCCCCACCTCAATGAATTTCGCGCTCGGCATGACGTTGAGCTCTTCTTCCGTCGCCTCCACCTCCGGGCTCACTTCTTCGACCAGGAGTCCTCCCCGCGACCAGCAGACCCATTCACCCGCCTCCAGCATTCGCCCTCTACCTGGACCCCTCACCCTGGCCTCTTACCCGCTCTTGAACTCTTCATTGAAAACTGTCGGCGAGACATTGGTCGTCTCAATTTCTCTGCCCCCCTCACTCACTCTAACCTGTCCCCCTCTGAACTTGAGGCACTCCGTTCTCTCAGGTCTAACCCCGACATGGTCATCAAACCTGCAGACAAGGGTGGTGCTGTTGTTGTATGGCGTACCGACCTCTACCTAGCAGAAGCTCAACGCCAACTCACAGACACCTCTTCCTACCTCCCTCTGGACCATGACCCCACCACCGAACATCAAGCCACCGTCCAAAGGACTGTCACTGACCTCATCTCCTCTGGAGATCTTCCCTCTACAGCTTCCAAACTCATAGTCCCGCAACCCCGGACAGCCCGCTTCTACCTCCTTCCCAAAATCCACAAACGGGACTGTCCCGGCAGACCCATTGTGTCAGCCTGCTCCTGCCCAACTGAACTTATTTCTTCCTATCTAGACTCTATCATTTCTCCGCTGGTCCAGTCTCTTCCCAACTACATCCGTGACTCTTCTGACGCCCTACGTCATTTTGACAATTTCCAGTTTCCTGGTCCCAACCGCCTCCTCTTCACTATGGACGTCCAATCGCTCGACACCTCCATCCCCCACCAGGATGGTTTGAGGGCTCTCCGCTTCTTCCTGGAACAGAGGCCCAACCAGTCCCCATCTACCAACACCCTCCTCCGCCTGGCTGAACATGTTCTCACATTGAACAACTTCTCCTTCAACTCCAAGCATTTCCTTCAAGTAAAAGGTGTCGCGATGGGTACCCGCATGGGTCCTAGTTATGCCTGTCTTTTTGTGGGATATGTCGAGCATTCTTTGTTCCAGTCCTACTCAGGCCCCCTCCCCCAACTCTTTTTCCGGTACATTGATGACTGTATCGGTGCCGTTTCCTGCTCCTGCCCCGAACTAGAAAACTTTACCAACTTTGCTTCCAATTTCCACCCTTCTCTCACCTTTACATGGTCCATCTCTGACACTTCCCTACCCTTCCTCGACTTCTCTGTCTCCATCTCTGGGGATAGGTTGTCTACCAATATCCATTATAAGCCCACTGACTCCCACAGCTACCTCGACTACACTTCTTCACACCCTACCTCCTGTAAGTACTCCATTCCATTCTCCCAGTTTCTCCGTCTCCGACGCATCTGCTCTGATGATGCTGCCTTCCATGACGGTGCTTCTGATATGACCTCCTTTTTCCTCAGCTGAGGATTTCCCCCCACTGTGGTTGACAGGGCCCTCAACCGTGTCCGACCCATTCCCCGCACCTCTACCCTCACCCCTTCCCCTCCCTCCCAGAACCGTGACAGTGTTCCCCTTGTCCTCACTTTTCATCCCTCCAGCCGACATATCCAAAGGATTATCCTCCGCCATTTTCGACACCTCCAGCGTGATGCCACTACCAGTCGCATCTTCCCCTCCCTTCCCCTGTCAGCATTCCGAAGGGATCGTTCCCTCCGCGACACCCTGGTCCACTCCTCCATTACCCCCACCACCTCGTCCCCGTCCCAGGGCACCTTCCCTTGCAATCGCAGGAGGTGTAAAACCTTCCCATTTACCTCCTCTCTCCTCACTATCCCAGGCCCCAAACACTCCTTTCAGGTGAAGCAGCGATTTACTTGTACTTCTTTCAATGTAGGAAACTGTATTCGCTGCTCACAGTGTGGTCTCCTCTACATTGGGGAGACCAAGCGCAGACTGGGTGACCGCTTTGCGGAACATCTCCGCTCAGTTCGCAAGCAGGACTCTGAGCTTCCGGTTGCTTGCCATTTCAACACTCCCCCCTGCTCTCATGCTCACATCTCTGTCCTGGGATTGCTGCAGTGTTCCAGTGAACATCAACGCAAGCTCGAGGAACAGCATCTCATCTACCGATTAGGCACACTACAGCCTGCCGGACTGAACATTGAGTTCAATAATTTCAGAGCATGACAGCCCCCCACTTTACTTTCATTTTTAGTCATTTTTGGTTATTTTTTCTTCCTTATTTTTGCATTCCTTTTTACATTTTTTACAATCTTTATTTGCATTTATTTCATTTCATCTTAGTTTGTTCAGTTTGCTTCCCCACTGTTTTTTACAGGTTGTTCTTCTTCAGGTTGGCACTTGCTGAAGTTCAATATTCAGTGTATTCACACCTAATCTGTACTAATGCTTTGTCTTTCAACACACCATTAACATATTGTTTGCCTTTGCATATTGTTTGCCTTTGCTCCGTGACCTTTCGGTCAGCTATGTGGCCTGGTCCAATCTGCACCTTCTCCTTTGTTATCCCTTGCCCAACCCCCACCTCACTTGTTTATAATCTGTGACTTTTCTAATATTTGTCAGTTCCGAAGAAGGGTCACTGACCCGAAACGTTAACTCTGCTTCTCTTTCCACAGATGCTGCCAGACCTGCTGAGTGAATCCGGCATTTCTTGTTTTTGTTTCAGATTTCCAGCATCCGCAGTATTTTGCTTTTATTCCCGTATTCCTATCACATCCCTACCTGTCCCTACATATTTTCCTGCCACCTACCTGCACTAGGGGCAATTCATGATGGCCAATTAACCTATCAACCTGCAAGTCTTTGGCATGTGGGAGGAAACCGGAGCACCCGGAGGAAACCCACGCAGACACAGGGAGAACTTGCAAACTCCGCACAGGCAGTACCCAGAATCGAACCCGGGTCCCTGGAGCTGTGAGGCTGCGGTGCTAACCACAGCGCCAATGTGCCCCCCTCCAGTGTGTGCCTGTGTTAATGGGTATCAGTGTATGTCTTTGTTACTGGGTGTCAGTGTATGTCTTTGTTACTTGGTGTAAGTGTATGTCTGTGGTACTTGGTGTCAGTGTGTGTCTGTGTTACTGGGTGTCAGTGTATGTCTTTGTTACTGGGTGTCAGTGTATGTCTTTGTTACTTGGTGTAAGTGTGTGTCTGTGTTACTGGGTATCAGTGTATGTCTTTGTTACTTGGTGTCAGTGTATGTCTGTGACACTGGGTGTCAGTGTGTGTCTGTGTTCCTTGGTATCAGTGTATGTCTTTGTGACTTGGTATCAGTGTATGTCTTTGTCACTGGGTGTCAGTGTGTGTCTGTGTTACTTGGTATCAGTGTATGTCTTTGTTACTGGGTGTCAGTGTGTGTCTGTGTTCCTGGGTATCAGTGTATGTCTTTGTGACTTTGTGTCATTGTATGTCTTTGTTACTGGGTGACAGTGTGTGTCTTTGTGACTTGGTGTCAGTGTATGTCTTTGTTACTTGGTGTAAGTGTGTGTCTGTGATACTGGGTATCAGTGTATGTCTTTGTTACTTGGTATCAGTGAATGTCTTTGTGACTTGGTGTCAGTGTATGACTTTGTTACTGGGTGTCAGTGTGTTTCATTGTGACTTGGTGTCAGTGTACGTCTTTGTTGCTTGGTTTCAGTGTGTGTCTGTGTTACTGGTTATCAATGTATGTCATTGTGACTTGGTGTCAGTGTATGTCTTTGTTACTTGGTGTAAATGTATGTCTTTGTTACTGGGTGTCAGTGCATGTCTTTGTTACTTGGTGTAAGTGTGTGTCTGTGGTACTTGGTGTCAGTGTGTGTCTGTGTTACTGGGCGTCAGTGTATGTCTTTGTTACTGGGTGTCAGTGTATGTCTTTGTTACTTGGTGTAAGTGTGTGTCTGTGTTACTGGGTATCAGCGTGTGTCTTTGTTACTTGGTGTCAGTGTATGTCTGTTTTACTTGGTGTCAGTGTGTGTCTGTGTTACTGGGTATCAGTGTATGTTTTTGTGACTTGGTGTCAGTGTATGACTTTTTTACTGGGTGTCAGTGTGTGTCTTTGTGACTTGGTGTCAGTGCATGACTTTGTTACTTGGTGTCAGTGTGTGTCTGTGTTACTGGGTATCAGTTTATGTTTTTGTGACTTGGTATGAGTGTTTCTCTGTGTTACTGGGTGTCAGTGTGTGTTTGTTTGTGTTACTGGGTGTCAGTGACACTAGGTGTAAGTATTTAGTTTATTTCAGCGATACAGCACTTGAACAGGCCCTTCGGCCCACCGAGTCTGTGCCGACCATCAACCACCCATTTATACTAATCCTACACTAATCCAGTATTCCTATCACATCCCCACCTGTCCCTATATATTTCCCTACCACCTACCTATACTGGGGGCAATTTATGATGGCCAATTAACATATCAACCTTGAAGTCTTTGGCATGTGGGAGCAAATCGGAGCACCCGGAGGAAACCCACGCAGACACAGGGAGAACTTGCAAACTCCGCACAGGCAGTACCCAGAATCGAACCCGGGTCCCTGGAGCTGTGAGGCGAAGGTGCTAACCACTGCGCCAATGTGCCCCCCGCACCCCCCCAGTGTGTGCCTGAGTTACAGGGTGTCAGTGTGTGTCTGTGTTACTTGGTGTAAATGTGTGTCTTTGTTACTTGGTGTCCGTGTGTGTCTGTGTTACTGGGTGTCATTGTGTGTCTGTGTTCCTGGGTATCAGTGTATGTCTTTGTTACTTGGTGTCAGTGGATGTCTGTGTTACTTGGTGTAAGTGTGTGTCTGTGTTACTGGGTGTCAGTGTGTGTCTGTGTTACTTGGTGTAAGTGTGTGTCTGTGATACTGGGTCTCAGTGTATGTCTTTGTTACTTGGTGTCAGTGTATGTCTGTGTTATTTGTTGTCAGTGTGTGTCTGTGTATCAGTGTATGTCTTTGTTACTGGGTGTCAGTGTGTGTCTTTGTGAATTGGTGTCAGTGTATGTCTGTGTTACTGGGGGTCAGTGTGTGTCTGTGTTACTGGGGGTCAGTGTGTGTTTCTAACTGGGTGTCAGTGTGTGTCTGTGTTACTGGGTATCAGTGTATGTCTTTGTTATTTGGTGTAATTGTCTGTCTTTGTTACTTGGTGTCAGTGTATGTGTTTGTGACTTGGTGTCAGTGTATGTCTTTGTTACTGGGTGTCAGTGTATGTCTTTGTTACTTGGTGTAAGTGTATGTCAAAATACTTGGTGTAAGTGTGTGTCTGTTTTACTTGGTGTAAGTGTATGTCTTTGTTACTGGGTATCAGTGTCTGTCTTTGTTACTTGGTGTAAGTGTGTGTCTATGTTACTGGGTATCAGTGTATGTCTTTGTTCCTTGGTGTCAGTGTATGTCTGTGTTACTTGGTGTAAGTGTGTGTCTGTGTTACTGGGTGTCAGTGTGTGTCTTTGTTACTTGGTGTAAGTGTGTGACTTTGTTACTTGGTGTCCTTGTGTGTCTGTGTTACTGGGTGTCAGTGTATGTCTGTGTTACTTGGTGTAAATGTGTGTCTGTGTTACTGGGTATCAGTGTATGTCTTTGTGACTTGTTGTCAGTGTATGTCTTTGTTACTTGGTGTAAATGTATGTCTTTGTTACTTGGTGTCAGTGTATGTCTTTGTTACTTGGTGTCAGTGTTTGTCTGTGTTACTTGGTGTCAGTGTGTGTCTTTGTTACTTGGTGTAAGTGTATGTCTTTGTTACTTGGTGTCAGTGTATGTCTTTGTTACTTTTTGTCAGTGTGTGTCTGTGTTGCTGGGTATCAGTGTATGCCTTTGTGACTTGGTCTCAGTGTATGGCTTTGTTACTGGGTGTCAGTGTGTGTCTGTGTTACTGGGTATCAGTGTATGTCTTTGTGACTTGGTATCAGTGTATGTCTTTGTTACTGGGTGTCAGTGTGTGCCTGTGTTGCTGGGTATCAGTGTATGTCTTTGTGACTTGGTATCAGTGTATGTCTTTGTTAATGGGTGTCAGTGTGTGTCTCTGTACCTTGGTGTCAGTGTACGTCTTTGTTACTTGGTGTAAGTGTGTGTCTTTGATACTGGGTTTAAGTGTGTGTCTGTGTATCAGTGTATGTCTTTGTGAATTGGTGTCAGTGTATGTCTGTGTTACTTGGTGTAAGTGTGTGTCTGTGTTACTGGGTGTCAGTGTGTGTCTGTGTTCCTGGGTGTCAGTGTATGTCTGTGTTACTTGGTGTAGGTGTGTGTCTGTGTTACTGGTGATCAGTGTATGTCTTTGTGACTTGGTGTCAGTGTATGTCTTTGTTACTTGGTGTAAATGTATGTCTTTGTTACTTGGTGTAAGCGTATGTCATTGTTACTTGGTGTCAGTGTGTGCCTGTGTTACTGGGTATCAGTGTATGTCTTTGTGACTTGGTATCAGTGTATGTCTTTGTTACTGGGTGTCAGTGTGTGTCTGTGTACACTGGAGTAAGTGTATGTCAAAATACTTGGTGTAAGTGTATGGCTGTGTTACTTGGTGTCAGTGTATGTCTTTGTTACTTGGTGTCAGTGTTTGTCTGTGTTACTTGGTGTCAGTGTGTGTCTTTGTTACTTGGTGTAAGTGTATGTCTTTGTTACTTGGTGTCAGTGTATGTCTTTGTTACTTTTTGTCAGTGTGTGTCTGTGTTGCTGGGTATCAGTGTATGCCTTTGTGACTTGGTCTCAGTGTATGTCTTTGTTACTTGGTGTAAATGTATGTCTTTGTTACTTGGTGTCAGTGTATGTCTTTGTTACTTGGTGTCAGTGTATGACTTTGTTACTTGGTGTAAGTGTGTGTCTTTGTTACTTGGTGTAAGCGTATGTCATTGTTACTTGGTGTCAGTGTGTGCCTGTGTTACTGGGTATCAGTGTATGCCTTTGTGACTTGGTATCAGTGTATGTCTTTGTTACTGGGTGTCATTGTGTGTCTGTGTTACTGGGTATCAGTGTATGTCTTTGTGACTTGGTATCAGTGTATGTCTTTGTTACTGGGTGTCAGTGTGTGTCTGTGTTACTGGGTATCAGTGTATGTCTTTGTGACTTGGTATCAGTGTTTGTCTTTGTTACTGGGTGTCAGTGTGTGTCTGAGTTCCTGGGTATCAGTGTATGTCTTTGTGACATTGTATCAGTGTATGTCTTTGTTACTGGGTGTCAGTGTGTGTCTGTGTTACTGGGTATCAGTGTATGTCTTTGTTACTTGGTGTCAGTGTATGTGTTTGTGACTTGGTGTCAGTGTGTGTCTTTGTTACTGGGTGTCAGTGTATGTCTTTGTTACTTGGAGTAAGTGTATGTCAAAATACTTGGTGTAAGTGTATGGCTGTGTTACTTGGTGTAAGTGTATGTCTTTGTTACTTGGTGTAAGTGTTTGTCTGTGTTACTGGGTATCAGTGTCTGTCTTTGTTACTTGGTGTAAGTGTGTGTCTGTGTTACTGGGTATCAGTGTATGTCTTGGTTACTTGGTGTCAGTGTATGTCTGTGTTACTTGGTGGAAGTGTGTGTCTGTGTTACTGGGTGTCAGTGTGTGTCTTTGTTTCTTGGTGTAAGTGTGTGTCTTTGTTACTTGGTGTCCGTGTTTGTCTGTGTTACTGGGTGTCAGTGTTTGTCTGTGTTACTTGGTGTAAGTGTGTGTCTGTGTTACTGGGTTTCAGTGTATGTCTTTGTGACTTGGTGTCAGTGTATGTCTTTGTTACTTGGTGTAAATGTATTTCTTTGTTACTTGGTGTCAGTGTATGACTTTGTTACTTGGTGTCAGTGTATATCTGTGTTTCTTGGTGTAAGTGTGTGTCTTTGTTACTTGGTGTCAATGTATGTCTTTGTTACTTGGTGTCAGTGTGTGTCTGTGTTACTGGGTATCAGTGTATGCCTTTGTTACTAGTTGTCAGTGTGTGTCTGTGTTACTGGGTATCAGTGTATGTCTTTGTGACTTGGTATCAGTGTATGTCTTTGTTACTTGGTGTCAGTGTTTGTCTGTGTTACTGGGTATCAGTGTATGTCTTTGTGACTTGTTATCAGTGTATGTTTTTGTTACTGGGTGTCAGTGTGTGTCTGTGTTCCTGGGTATCACTGTGTGCATTTGTGACTTGGTGTCAGTGTATGTCTTTGTTACTTGGTGTCAGTGTATGTCTGTGTTACTTGGTGTAAGAGTATGTCTGTGTATCAGTGTATGTCTTTGTGACTTGGTGTCAGTGTATGTCTTTGACACTGGGTGTCAGTGTGTGTCTTTGTGACTTGGTGTCAGTGTATGTCTGTGTTACTGGGGGTCAGTGTGTGTCTGTGTTACTGGGGGTCAGTGTGTGTTTCTAACTGGGTGTCAGTGTGTGTCTGTGTTGCTGGGTATCAGTGTATATCTTTGTTATTTGGTGTAAGTGTATGTCTTTGTTACTTGGTGTCAGTGTATGTCTGTGTTACTTGGTGTAAGTGTGTGTCTGTGTTACTGTGTGTCAGTGTGTGTCTTTGTTACTTGGTGTAAGTGTGTGTCTTTGTTACTTGGTGTCCTTGTGTGTCTCTGTTACTGGGTGTCAGTGTATGTCTGTGTTCCTTGGTGTAAGTGTGTGTCTGTGTTACTGGGTATCAGTGTATGTCTTTGTGACTTGGTGTCAGTGTATGTCTTTGTTACTTGGTGTAAATGTATGTCTTTGTTACTTGGTGTCAGTGTCGGTCTGTGTTACTTGGTGTCAGTGTAATTCTATGTTACTTTTTGTCAATGTGTGTCTGTGTTACTGGGTATCAGTGTATGCATTTGTGACTTGGTCTCAGTGGATGGCTTTGTTACTGGGTGTCAGTGTGTGCCTGTGTTACTGTGTATCAGTGTATGTCTTTGTGACTTGGTATCAGTGTATGTCTTTGTTACTGGGTGTCAGTGTGTGTCTGTGTTCCTGGGTATCAGTGTATGCATTTGTGACTTGGTGTCAGTGTATGTATTTGTTACTTGGTGTAAGTGTGTGTCTGTGATACTGGGTATCAGTGCATGTCTTTGTTACTTGGTGTCAGTGTATGTCTGTGTTACTTGGTGTAAGAGTATGTCTGTGTATCAGTGTATGTCTTTGTGACTTGGTGTCAGTGTATGTCTTTGTTACTGGGTGTCAGAGTGTGTCTTTGTGACTTGGTGTCAGTGTATGTCTGTGTTACTGGGGGTCAGTGTGTGTCTGTGTTACTGGGGGTCAGTGTGTGTTTCTAACTGGGTGTCAGTGTGTGTCTGTGTTACTGGGTATCAGTGTTTGTCTTTGTTACTTGGTGTAAGTGTATATCTTTGTTACTTGGTGTCAGTGTATGTCTGTGTTACTTGGTGTAAGTGTGTGTCTGTGTTACTGGGCGTCAGTGTGTGTCTTTGTTACTTGGTGTAAGTGTGTGTCTTTGTTACTTGGTGTCCTTGTGTGTCTGTGTTACTGGGTGTCAGTGTATGTCTGTGTTACTTTGTGTAAGTGTGTGTCTGTGTTACTGGGTATCAGTGTATGTCTTTGTGACTTGTTGTCAGTGTATGTCTTTGTTACCTGGTGTAAGTGTGTGTCTGTGTTACTGGGTATCAGTGTCTGTCTTTGTTACTTGGTGTAAGTGTGTGTCTGTGTTACTGGGTGTCAGTGTATGTCTTTGTTACTTGGTGTCAGTGTATGTCTTTGCTACGTGGTGCAAGTGTGTGTCTGTGTTACTCGGTGTCAGTGCATGTCTGTGTTGATTGGGGACAGTGTGTGTCTGTGTTACTGGGGGTCGGTGTGTGTTTCCAACTGGTTGTCAGTGTTTGTCTGTGTCACTGGGTATCAGTGTATGTCTTTGTTACTTGGTGTAAGTGTATGTCTTTGTTACTTGGTGTCAGTGTATGTGTTTGTGACTTGGTGTCATTGTATGTCTTTGTTACTGTGTGTCAGTGTATGTCTTTGTCACTTGGTGTAGGTGTATGTCAAAATACTTGGTGTAAGTGTATGTCTTTGTTACTTGGTGTAATTGTCTGTCTTTGTTACTTGGTGTCAGTGTATGTCTTTGTTACTTGGTGTAATTGTATGTCTGTGTTACTTGGTGTAAGTGCATCTCTTTGTTACTGCGTGTCAGTGCATGTCTTTGTTACTTGGTGTAAGTGTATGTCAAAATACTTGGTGTAAGTGTATGTCTTTGTTACTTGGTGTAATTGTCTGTCTTTGTTACTTGGTGTAAGTGTATGTCTTAGTTGCTTTGTGTCTGTGTATGTCTTTGTTACTTGGTGTCAGTGTGTGTCTGTGTTACTGGGTATCAGTGTATGTCTGTGTTACTGGGGGTCAGTGTGTGTCTGTGTTACTGGGGGTCAGTGTGTGTTTCTAACTGGGTGTCAGTGTGTGTCTGTGTTACTGGGTATCAGTGTATGTCTTTGTTACTTGGTGTCAGTGTATGTCTTTGTTACTTGGTGTAAGCGTGTGTCTGTGATACTGGGTATCAGTGCTTGTCTTTGTGACTTGGTGTCAGTGTATGTCTGTGTTACTTGGTGTAAGAGTATGTCTGTGTATCAGTGTATGTCTTTGTTACTTGGTGTAAGTGTATGTCTTTGTGACTTGGTGTCAGTGTATGTCTTTGTTACTTGGTGTCAGTGTTTGTCTGTGTTACTTGGTGTAGGTGTGTGTCTGTGTTACTGGGTATCAGTGTATGTCTTTGTTACTTCGTGTAAGTGTATGTCTTAGTTACTTGGTGTCAGTGTATGTGTTTGTGACTTGGTGTCATTGTATGTCTTTGTTACTGTGTGTCAGTGTATGCCTTTGTTACTTGGTGTAATTGTCTGTCTGTGTTACTTGGTGTCAGTGTATGTCTTTGTTACTTGGTGTAATTGTATGTCTGTGTTACTTGGTGTAAGTGCATGTCTTTGTTACTGGGTGTCAGTGCATGTCTTTGTTACTTGGTGTAAGTGTATGTCAAAATACTTGGTGTAAGTGCATGTCTTTGTTACTTGGTGTAATTGTCTGTCTTTGTTACTTGGTGTAAGTGTATGTCCTTGTTACTTTGTGTCAGTGAATGTCTTTGTTACTTGGTGTCAGTGTATGTCTGTGTTACTTGGTGTCAGTGTGTGTCTGTGTTACTGGGTATCAGTGTATGTCTGTGTTACTGGGGGTCAGTGTGTGTCTGTGTTACTGGCGGTCAGTGTGTGTTTCTAACTGGGTGTCAGTGTGTGTCTGTGTTACTGGGTATCAGTGTATGTCTTTGTTCCTTGGTGTAAGTGTATGTCTTTGTTACTCGGTGTCAGTGTGTGTCTCTGTGACTTGGTGTCGGTGTATGTCTTTGTTACATGGTGTAAGTGTGTGTCTGTGATACTGGGTTTAAGTGTGTGCCTGTGTATCAGTGTATGTCTTTGTGACTTGGTGTCAGTGTATGTCTTTGTTACTTGGTGTCAGTGTATGTCTGTGTTACTTGGTGTAAGTGTGTCTCTGTGTGACTGGGTGTCAGTGTGTGTCTGTGTTACTTGGTGTAAGTGTGTGTCTTTGTTACTTGGTGTACGTGTTTGTCTGTGCTTACTGGGTGTCAGTGTATGTCTGTGTTACTTGGTGTAGGTGTGTGTCTGTGTTACTGGGTATCAGTGTATGTCTTTGTGACTTGGTGTCAGTGTATGTCTTTGTTACTTGGTGTAAATGTATGTCTTTGTTACTTGGTGTCAGTGTATGACTTTGTTACTTGGTGTAAGTGTGTGTCTTTGTTACTTGGTGTAAGCGTATGTCATTGTTAATTGGTGTCAGTGTGTGCCTGTGTTACTGGGTATCAGTGTATGCCTTTGTGACTTGGTATCAGTGTATGTCTTTGTTACTGGTTGTCATTGTGTGTCTGTGTTACTGGGTATCAGTGTATGTCTTTGTGACTTGGTATCAGTGTATGTCTTTGTTACTGGGTGTCAGTGTGTCTCTGTGTTCCTGGGTATCAGTGTATGTCTTTGTTACTTGGTGTAAGTGTATGTCTTTGTTACTCGGTGTCAGTGTGTGTCTCTGTGACTTGGTGTCAGTGTATGTCTTTGTTACTTGGTGTAAGTGTGTGTCTGTGATACTGGGTTTAAGTGTGTGCCTGTGTATCAGTGTATGTCTTTGTGACTTGGTGTCAGTGTATGTCTTTGAGACTCGGTGTCAGTGTATGTCTTTGTTACTTGGTGTCAGTGTATGTCTGTGTTACTTGGTGTAAGTGTGTCTCTTTGTGACTGGGTGTCAGTGTGTGTCTGTGTTACTTGGTGTAAGTGTGTGTCTTTGTTACTTGGTGTCCGTGTGTGTCTGTGCTTACTGGGTGTCAGTGTATGTCTGTGTTACTTGGTGTAAGTGTGTGTCTGTGTTACTGGGTATCAGTGTATGTCTTTGTGACTTGGTGTCAGTGTATGTCTTTGTTACTTGGTGTAAATGTATGTCTTTGTTACTTGGTGTCAGTGTATGTCTTTGTTACTTGGTGTCAGTGTATGACTTTGTTACTTGGTGTAAGTGTGTGTCTTTGTTACTTGGTGTAAGTGTATGTCTTTGTTACTCGGTGTCAGTGTGTGTCTCTGTGACTTGGTGTCAGTGTGTGTCTTTGGTACTTGGTGTAAGTGTGTGTCTGTGATACTGGGTTTAAGTGTGTGCCTGTGTATCAGTGTATGTCTTTGTGACTTGGTGTCAGTGTATGTCTTTGTTACTTGGTGTCAGTGTATGTCTGTGTTACTTGGTGTAAGTGTGTCACTGTGTGACTGGGTGTCAGTGTGTGTCTGTGTTACTTGGCGTAAGTGTGTGTCTTTGTTTCTTGGTGTCCGTGTGTGTCTGTGTTACTGGGTGTCAGTGTATGTCTGTGTTACTTGGTGTAGGTGTGTGTCTGTGTTACTGGGTATCAGTGTATGTCTTTGTGACTTGGTGTCAGTGTATGTCTTTGTTACTTGGTGTAAATGTATGTCTTTGTTACTTGGTGTCAGTGTATGACTTTGTTACTTGGTGGAAGTGTGTGTCTTTGTTACTTGGTGTAAGCGTATGTCATTGTTACTTGGTGTCAGTGTGTGCCTGTGTTACTGGGTATCAGTGTATGCCTTTGTGACTTGGTATCAGTGTATGTCTTTGTTACTGGGTGTCATTGTGTGTCTATGTTACTGGGTATCAGTGTATGTCTTTGTGACTTGGTATCAGTGTATGTCTTTGTTACTGGGTGTCAGTGTGTGTCTGTGTTACTGGGTATCAGTGTATCTCTTTGTGACTTGGTATCAGTGTATATCTTTGTTACTGGGTGTCATTGTGTCTCTGTGTTCCTGGGTATCAGTGTATGTCTTTGTGACTTTGTGTCAGTGTATGTCTTTGTTACTCGGTGTCAGTGTGTGTCTCTGTGACTTGGTGTCAGTGTATGTCTTTGTTACTTGGTGTAAGTGTGTGTCTGTGATACTGGGTTGAAGTGTGTGCCTGTGTATCAGTGTATGTCTTTGTGACTTGGTGTCAGTGTATGTCTTTGTTACTTGGTGTCAGTGTATGTCTGTGTTGCTTGGTGTAAGTGTGTCTCTGTGTGACTGGGTGTCAGTGTGTGCCTGTGTTACTTGGTGTAAGTGTGTGTGTCTTTGTTACTTGGTGTCCGTGTGTGTCTGTGTTACTGGTTGTCAGTGTATGTCTGTGTTACTTGGTGTAGGTGTGTGTCTGTGTTTCTTGGTATCAGTGTATGTCTTTGTGACTTGGTGTCAGTGTATGTCTTTGTTACTTGGTGTAAATGTATGTCTTTGTTAATTGGTGTCAGTGTATGTCTTTGTCACTTGGTGTCATTGTCTGACTTTGTTATTTGGTGTAAGTGTGTGTCTTTGTTACTTGGTGTAAGCGTATGTCATTGTTACTTGGTGTCAGTGTGTGCCTGTGTTACTGTTTATCAGTGTATGCCTTTGTGACTTGGTATCAGTGTATGTCTTTGTTACTGGGTGTCATTGTGTGTCTGTGTTACTGGGTATCAGTGTATCTCTTTGGGACTTGGTATCAGTGTATGTCTTTGTTACTGGGTGTCAGTGTGTGTCTGAGTTCCTGGGTATCAGTGTATGTCTTTGTGACTTTGTATCAGTGTATGTCTTTGTTCCTGGGTGTCAGTGTGTGTCTTTGTGACTTGGTGTCAGTGTATGTCTTTCTAACTGGGTGTCAGTGTGTGTCTGTGTTACTGGGTATCAGTGTCTGTGTTTGTGACTTGGTGTCAGTGTATGTCTTTGTTACTGGGTGTCAGTGTATGTCTTTGTTACTTGGAGTAAGTGTATGTCAATATAATTGGTGTATGTGTATGTCTGTGTTACTTGGTGGAACTGTATGTCCTTGTTACTTGGTGTAAGTGTTTGTCTGTGTTACTGGTTATCAGTGTCTGTCTTTGTTACTTGGTGTAAGTGTTTGTCTGTATTACTGGGTATCAGTGTATGTCTTGGTTACTTGGTGTCAGTGTATGTCTGTGTTACTTGGTGGAAGTGTGTGTCTGTGTTACTGGGTGTCAGTGTGTGTCTTTGTTTCTTGGTGTAAGTGTGTGTCTTTGTTACTTGGTGTCCGTGTGTGTCTGTGTTACTGGGTTTCAGTGTTTGTCTGTGTTACTTGGTGTAAGTGTGTGTCTGTGTTACTGGGTATCAGTGTATGTCTTTGTGACTTGGTTTCAGTGTATGTCTTTGTTGCTTGGTGTAAATGTATTTCTTTGTTACATGGTGTCAGTGTATGACTTTGTTACTTGGTGTCAGTGTATGTCTGTGTTACTTGTTGTAAGTGTGTGTCTGTGTTACTGGGTGTCAGTGTGTGTCTGTGTTACTTGGTGTAAGTGTGTGTCTTTGTTACTTGGTGTCCGTGTGTGTCTGTGTTCCTGGGTGTCAGTGTATGTCTGTGTTACTTGGTGTAGGTGTGTGTCTGTGTTACTGGGTATCAGTGTATGTCTTTGTGACTTGGTGTCAGTGTATGTCTTTGTTACTTGGTGTAAATGTATGTCTTTGTTACTTGGTGTCAGTGTATGTCTTTGTTACTTGGTGTCAGTGTATGATTTTGTTACTTGGTGTAAGTGTGTGTCTTTGTTACTTGGTGTAAGCGTATGTCATTGTTACTTGGTGTCAGTGTGTGCCTGTGTTACTGGGTATCAGTGTATGCCTTTGTGACTTGGTATCAGTGTATGTCTTTGTTACTGGGTGTCATTGTGTGTCTGTGTTACTGGGTATCAGTGTATGTCTTTGTGACTTGGTATCAGTGTATGTCTTTGTCACTGGGTGTCAGTGTGTGTCTGTGTTACTGGGTATCAGTGTATGTCTTTGTGACTTGGTATCAGTGTATGTCTTTGTTACTGGGTGTCAGTGTGTGTCTGAGTTCCTGGGTATCAGTGTATGTCTTTGTGACATTGTATCAGTGTCTGTCTTTCTTACTGGGTGTCAATGTGAGTCTTTCCAACAGGGTGTCAGTGTGTGTCTGTGTTACTGGGTATCAGTGTCTGTCTTTGCTACTTGGTGTAAGTGTGTGTCTGTGTTACTGGGTATCAGTGTATGTCTTGGTTACTTGGTGTCAGTGTATGTCTGTGTTACTTGGTGGAAGTGTGTGTCGGTGTTACTGGGTGTCAGTGTGTGTCTTCGTTTCTTGGTGTAAGTGTGTGTCTGTGTTACTTGGTGTCCGTCTGTGTCTGTGTTACTGGGTGTCAGTGTTTGTCTGTGTTACATGTTGTAAGTGTGTGTCTGTGTTACTGGGTTTCAGTGTATGTCTTTGTGACTTGGTGTCAGTGTATGTCTTTGTTACTTGGTGTAAATGTATTTCTTTGTTACTTGGTGTCAGTGTATGACTTTGTTACTTGGTGTCAGTGTATGTCTGTGTTACTTGGTGTAAGTGTGTGTCTTTGTTACTTGGTGTCAATGTATGTCTTTGTTACTTGGTGTCAGTGTGTGTCTGTGTTACTGGGTATCAGTGTATGCCTTTGTTACTGGTTGTCAGTGTGTGTCTGTGTGACTGGGTATCAGTGTATGTCTTTGTGACTTGGTATCAGTGTATGTCTTTGTTACTGGGTGTCAGTGTGTGTCTGTGTTCCTGGGTATCAGTGTGTGCATTTGTGACTTGGTGTCAGTGTATGTCTTTGTTACTTGGTGTCAGTGTATGTCTGTGTTACTTGGTGTAAGAGTATGTCTGTGTATCAGTGTATGTCTTTGTGACTTGGTGTCAGTGTATGTCTGTGTTACCGGGGGTCAGTGTGTGTCTGTGTTACTGGGGGTCAGTGTGTGTTTCTAACTGGGTGTCAGTGTGTGTCTGTGTTACTGGGTATCAGTGTTTGTCTTTGTTACTTGGTGTAAGTGTATATCTTTGTTACTTGGTGTCAGTGTATGTCTGTGTTACTTGGTGTAAGTGTGTGTCTGTGTTACTGGGTGTCAGTGTGTGTCTTTGTTACTTGGTGTAAGTGTGTGTCTTTGTTACTTGCTGTCCTTGTGTGTCTGTGTTGATGGGTGTCAGTGTATGTCTGTGTTACTTGGTGTAAGTGTGTGTCTGTGTTACTGGGTATCAGTGTATGTCTTTGTGACTTGTTGTCAGTGTATGTCTTTGTTACTTGGTGTAAGTGTGTGTCTGTGTTACTGGGTATCAGTGTCTGTCTTTGTTACTTGGTGTAATTGTGTGTCTCTGTTACTGGGTGTCAGTGTATGTCTTTGTTACTTGGTGTCAGTGCATGTCTTTGTTAAGTGGTATAAGTGTGTGTCTGTGTTACTCGGTGTCAGTGCATGTCTGTGTTGATTGGGGTCAGTGTGTGTCTGTGTTACTGGGGGTCAGTGTGTGTTTCTAACTGGTTGTCAGTTTGTGTCTGTGTTACTGGGTATCAGTGTATGTCTTTGTTACTTGGTGTAAGTGTATGTCTTTGTTACTTGGTGTCAGTGTATTTGTTGGTGACTTGGTGTCATTGTATGTCTTTGTTACTGTGTGTCAGTGTATGTCTTTGTCACTTGGTGTAGGTGTATGTCAAAATACTTGGTGCAATTGTATGTCTTTGTTACTTGGTGTAATTGTCTGTCTTTGTTACTTGGTGTCAGTGTATGTCTTTGTTACTTGGTGTAATTGTATGT
This sequence comes from Heterodontus francisci, assembly GCF_036365525.1. NCBI lineage: Eukaryota > Metazoa > Chordata > Chondrichthyes > Heterodontiformes > Heterodontidae > Heterodontus > Heterodontus francisci. The sequence continues at coordinate 9,441,496 of NW_027140221.1, read as the reverse complement.
CTGTGTTACTTGGTGTAAGAGCATGTCTTTGTTACTGGGTGTCAGTGCATGTCTTTGTTACTTGGTGTAAGTGTATGTCAAAATACTTGGTGTAAGTGTATGTCTTTGTAAATTGGTGTAATTGTCTGTCTTTGTTACTTGGTGTAAGTCTATGTCTTTGTGACTTTGTGTCAGTGTATGTCTTTGTTACTTGGTGTCAGTGTTTGTCTGTGTTACTTGGTGTAAGTGTGTGTCTGTGTTACTGGGTATCAGTGTATGTCTATGTTACTGGGGGTCAGTGTGTGTCTGTGTTACTGGGGGTCAGTGTGTGTTTCTAACTGGGTGTCAGTGTGTGTCTGTGTTACTGGGTATCAGTGTATGTCTTTGTTACTTGGTGTAAGTGTCTGTCTTTGTTACTCGGTGTCAGTGTGTGTCTCTGTGACTTGGTGTCAGTGTATGTGTTTGTTACTTGGTGTAAGTGTGTGTCTGTGATACTGGGTTTAAGTGTGTGCCTGTGTATCAGTGTATGTCTTTGTTACTTGGTGTCAGTGTATGTCTTTGTGACTTGGTGTCAGTGTATGTCTGTGTTACTTGGTGTAAGTGTGTCTCTGTGTGACTGGGTGTCAGTGTGTGTCTGTGTTACTTGGTGTAAGTGTGTGTCTTTGTTACTTGGTGTCCGTGTGTGTCTGTGTTACTGGGTGTCAGTGTATGTCTTTGTTACTTGGTGTAAGTGTATGTCTTTGTTACTTGGTGTCAGTGCATGTGTTTGTGACTTGGTGTCATTGTATGTCTTTGTTACTGTGTGTCAGTGTATGTCTTTGTCACTTGGTGCAGGTGTATGTCAAAATACTTGGTGTAAGTGTATGTCTTGGTTACTTGGTGTAATTGTCTGTCTTTGTTACTTGGTGTCAGTGTAAGTCTTTGTTACTTGGTGTAATTGTATGTCTGTGTTACCTGGTGTAAGTGCATGTCTTTGTTACTGGGTGTCAGTGCATGTCTTTGTTACTTGGTGTAAGTGTATGTCAAAATACTTGGTGTAAGTGTATGTCTTTGTTACTTGGTGTAATTGTCTGTCTTTGTTACTTGGTGTAAGTGTATGTCTTTGTTACTTTGTGTCAGTGTATGTCTTTGTTACTTGGTGTCAGTGTATGTCTGTGTTACTTGGTGTAAGTGTGTGTCTGTGTTACTGGGTATCAGTGTATGTCTGTGTTACTGGATCAGTGTGTGTCAGTGTTACTGGGGGTCAGTGTGTGTTTCTAACTGGGTGTCAGTGTGTGTCTGTGTTACTGGGTATCAGTGTATGTCTTTGTTACTTGGTGTAAGTGTATGTCTTTGTTACTCGGTGTCAGTGTGTGTCTCTGTGACTTGGTGTCAGTGTATGTCTTTGTTACTTGGTGTAAGTGTGTGTCTGTGATACTGGGTTTAAGTGTGTGCCTGTGTATCAGTGTATGTCTTTGTGACTTGGTGTCAGTGTATGTCTTTGTTACTTGGTGTCAGTGTATGTCTGTGTTACTTGGTGTAAGTGTGTCTCTGTGTGACTGGGTGTTAGTGTGTGTCTGTGTTACTTGGTGTAAGTGTGTGTCTTTGTTACTTGGTGTCCGTATGTGTCTGTGTTACTGGGTGTCAGTGTATGTCTGTGTTACTTGGTGTAGGTGTGTGTCTGTGTTACTGGGTGTCAGTGTATGTCTTTCTGACTTGGTGTCAGTGTATGTCTTTGTTACTTGGTGTAAATGTATGTCTTTGTTACTTGGTGTCAGTGTATGTCTTTGTTACTTGGTGTCAGTGTATGACTTTGTTACTTGGTGTAAGTGTGTGTCTTTGTTATTTGGTGTAAGCGTATGTCATTGTTACTTGGTGTCAGTGTGTGCCTGTGTTACTGGGTATCAGTGTATGCCTTTGTGACTTGGTATCAGTTGATGTCTTTGTTACTGGGTGTCATTGTGTGTCTGTGTTACTGGGTATCAGTGTATGTCTTTGTGACTTGGTATCAGTGTATGTCTTTGTTACTGGGTGTCAGTGTGTGTCTGAGTTCCTGGGTATCAGTGTATGTCTTTGTAACATGGTGTCAGTGTGTGTCTTTGTGACTTGGTGTCAGTGTATGTCTTTCGAACTGGGTGTCAGTGTGTGTCTGTGTTACTGGGTATCTGTGTATGTGTTTGTGACTTGGTGTCAGTGTATGTCTTTGTTACTGGGTGTCAGTGTATGTCTTTGTTACTTGGAGTAAGTGTATGTCAAAATAATTGGTGGATGTGTATGTCTGTGTTACTTGGTGTAACTGTATGTCTTTGTTACTTGGTGTAACTGTGTGTCTGTGTTACTGGTTATCAGTGTCTGTCTTTGTTACTTGGTGTAAGTGTTTGTCTGTGTTACTGGGTATCAGTGTATGTCTTGATTACTTGGTGTCAGTGTATGTCTGTGTTACTTGGTGGAAGTGTGTGTCTGTGTTACTGGGTGTCAGTGTATGTCTTTGTTTCTTGGTGTAAGTGTGTGTCTTTGTTACTTGGTGTCCATGTGTGTCTGTGTTACTGGGTTTCAGTGTCTGTCTGTGTTACTTGGTGTAAGTGTGTGTCTGTGTTCCTGGGTATCAGTGTATGTCTTTGTGACTTGGTGTCAGTGTATGTCTTTGTTACTTGGTGTAAATGTATTTCTTTGTTACTTGGTGTCATTGTATGACTTTGTTACTTGGTGTCAGTGTATGTCTTTGTTACTTGGTGTAAGTGTGTGTCTTTGTTACTTGGTGTCAGTGTATGTCTTTGTTACTTGGTGTCAGTGTGTGTCTGTGTTACTGGGTATCAGTGTATGCCTTTGTTACTGGTTGTCAGTGTGTGTCTGTGTTACTGGGTATCAGTGTATGTCTTTGTGACTTGGTATCAGTGTATGTCTTTGTTACTGGGTGTCAGTGTGTGTCTGTGTTCCTGGGCATCAGTGCATGCATTTGTGACTTGGTGTCAGTGTATGTCTTTGTTACTTGGTGTAAGTGTGTGTCTGTGATACTGGGTATCAGTGTATGTCTTTGTGACTTGGTGTCAGTGTATGTCTGTGTTACTTGGTGTAAGTGTGTTACTGGGTATCAGTGTATGTCTTTGTGACTTGGTGTCAGTGTATGTCTTTGTTACTGGTTGTCAGTGTGTGTCTTTGTGACTTGGTGTCAGTGTATGTCTGTGTTACTGGGAGTCAGTGTGTGTCTGTGTTACTGGGGGTCAGTGTGTGTTTCTAACTGGGTGTCAGTGTGTGTCTGTGTTACTGGGTATCAGTGCATGTCATTGTTACTTGGTGTAAGTGAATGTCTTTGTTACTTGGTGTCAGTGTATGTCTTTGTGACTTGGTGTCAGTGTATGTCTTTGTTACTGGGTGTCAGTGTATGTCTTTGTTACTTGGTGTAAGTGTATGTCAAAATACTTGGTGTAAGTGTATGTCTGTGTTACTTGGTGTAAGTGTATGTCTTTGTTACTTGGTGTAAGTGTTTGTCTGTGTTACTGGGTATCAGTGTCTGTCTTTGTTACTTGGTGTAAGTGTGTGTCTGTGTTACTGGGTATCAGTGTATGTCTTTGTTACTTGGTGTCAGTGTATGTGACTGTGACTTGGTGTCAGTGTATGTCTTTGTTACTGGGTGTCAGTGTATGTCTTTGTTACTTGGTGTAAGTGTATTTCAAAATACTTGGTGTAAGTGTGTGCCTGTGTTACTTGGTGTAACTGTATGTCTTTGTTACTTGGTGGAAGTGTTTGTCTGTGTTACTGGGTATCAGTGTCTGTCTTTCTAATTGGTGTAAATGTGTGTCTGTGTTACTGGGTATCAGTGTATGTCTTTGTGACTTGGTGTCAGTGTATGTCTTTGTTACTTGGTCTCAGTGTATGTCTGTGTTACTTGGTGTAAGTGTGTCTCTGTGTGACGGGGTGTCAGTGTGTGCCTGTGTTACTTGGTGTATGTGTGTGTCTTTGTTACTTGGTGTCCGTGTGTGTCTGTGTTACTGGGTGTCAGTGTATGTCTGTGTTACTTGGTGTAGGTGTGTGTCTGTGGTACTGTGTATCAGTGTATGTCTTTGTGACTTGGTGTCAGTGTATGTCTTTGTTACTTGGTGTAAATGTATGTCTTTGTTACTTGGTGTCAGTGTATGTCTTTGTAACTTGGTGTCAATGTATGACTTTGTTACTTGGTGTAAGTGTGTGTCTTTGTTATTTGGTGTAAGCGTATGTCATTGTTACTTGGTGTCAGTGTGTGCCTGTGTTACTGGGTATCAGTGTATGCCTTTGTGACTTGGTATCAGTGTATGTCTTTGTTACTGGGTGTCATTGTGTGTCTGTGTTACTGGGTATCAGTGTATGTCTTTGTGACTTGGTATCAGTGTATGTCTTTGTTACTGGGTGTCAGTGTGTGTCTGTGTTACTGGGTATCAGTGTATCTCTTTGTGACTTGATATCAGTGTATGTCTTTGTTACTGGGTGTCAGTGTGTGTCTGAGTTCCTGGGTATCAGTGTATGTCTTTGTGACTTTGTATCAGTGTATGTCTTTGTTACATGGTGTCAGTGTGTGTCTTTGTGACTTGGTGTCAGTGTATGTCTTTCTAACTGGGTGTCAGTGTGTGTCTGTGTTACTGGGTATCTGTGTATGTGTTTGTGACTTGGTGTCAGTGTATGTCTTTGTTACTGGGTGTCAGTGTATGTCTTTGTTACTTGGAGTAAGTGTAAGTCAAAATAATTGGTGGATGTGTATGTCTGTGTTACTTGGTGTAACTGTATGTCTTTGTTACTTGGTGTAACTGTTTGTCTGTGTTACTGGTTATCAGTGTCTGTCTTAGTTACTTGGTCTAAGTGTTTGTCTGTGTTACTGGGTATCAGTGTATGTCTTGGTTACTTGGTGTCAGTGTATGTCTGTGTTACTTGGTGGAAGTGTGTGTCTGTGTTACTGGGTGTCAGTGTGTGTCTTTGTTTCTTGGTGTAAGTGTGTGTCTTTGTTACTTGGTGTCCGTGTGTGTCTGTGTTACTGGGTTTCAGTGTTTGTCTGTGTTACTTGGTGTAAGTGTGTGTCTGTGTTACTGGGTATCAGTGTCTGTCTTTGTGACTTGGTGTCAGTGTATGTCTTTGTTACTTGGTGTAAATGTATTTCTTTGTTACTTGGTGTCAGTGTATGACTTTGTTACTTGGTGTCAGTGTATGTCTGTGTTACTTGGTGTAAGTGTGTGTCTTTGTTACTTGGTGTCAGTGTATGTCTTTGTTACTTGGTGTCAGTGTGTGTCTGTGTTACTGGGTATCAGTGTATGCCTTTGTTACTGGTTGTCAGTGTGTGTCTGTGTTACTGGGTATCAGTGTATGTCTTTGTGACTTGGTATCAGTGTATGTCTTTGTTACTTGGTGTCAGTGTGTGTCTGTGTTACTGGGTATCAGTGTATGTCTTTGTGACTTGGTATCAGTGTATGTCTGTGTTACTTGGTGTAAGTGTGTGTCTGTGTATCAGTGTATGTATTTGTGACTTGGTGTCAGTGTATGTCTTTGTTACTGGTTGTCAGTGTGTGTCTTTGTGACTTGGTGTCAGTGTATGTCTGTGTTACTGGGGGTCAGTGTGTGTCTGTGTTACTGGGGGTCAGTGTGTGTTCCTAACTGGGTGTCAGTGTGTGTCTGTGTTACTGGGTATCAGTGCATGTCATTGTTACTTGGTGTAAGTGTATGTCTTTGTTACTTGGTGTCAGTGTATGTGTTTGTGACTTGTTGTCAGTGTATGTCTTTGTTACTGGGTGTCAGTGTATGTCTTTGTTACTTGGTGTAAGTGTATGTCAAAATACTTGGTGTAAGTGTATGTCTGTGTTACTTGGTGTAAGTGTATGTCTTTGTTACTTGGTGTAAGTGTTTGTCTGTGTTACTGGGTATCAGTGTCTGTCTTTGTTACTTGGTGTAAGTGTGTGTCTGTGTTACTGGGTATCAGTGTATGTCTTTGTTACTTGGTGTCAGTGTATGTGATTGTGACTTGGTGTCAGTGTCTGTCTTTGTTACTGGGTGTCAGTGTATGTCTTTGTTACTTGGTGTAAGTGTATTTCAAAATACTTGGTGTAAGTGTGTGCCTGTGTTACTTGGTGTAACTGTATGTCTTTGTTACTTGGTGGAAGAGTTTGTCTGTGTCACTGGGTATCAAAGTCTGTCTTTCTAATTGGTGTAAATGTGTGTCTGTGTTACTGGGTATCAGTGTATGTCTTTGTTACTTGGTGTCAATGTATGTCTTTGTTACTGGGTGTCAGTGTATGTCTTTGTTACTTGGTGCAAGTGTATGTCAAAATACTTGGTGTAAGTGTATGTCTTTGTTACTTGGTGGAATTGTCTGTCTTTGTTACTTGGTGTAAGTGTATGTCTTTGTTACTTGGTGTCAGTGTATGTCTTTGTTTCTTGGTGTCACTGTATGTCTGTGTTACTTGGTGTAAGTGTGTGTCTGTGTTACTGGGTATCAGTGTCTGTCTTTGTTACTTGGTGTAAGTGTATGTCTTTGTTACTTGGTGTAATTGTATGTCTGTGTTACTTGGTGTAAGTGCATGTCTTTGTTACTGGGTGTCAGTGCATGTCTTTGTTACTTGGTGTAAGTGTATGTCAAAATACTTGGTGAAAGTGTATGTCTTTGTTACTTGGTGTAATTGTCTGTCTTTGTTACTTGGTGTAAGTGTATGTCTTTGTTACTTTGTGTCAGTGTATGTCTTTGTTATTTGGTGTCAGTGTATGTCTGTGTTACTTGGTGTAAGTGTGTGTCTGTGTTACTGGGTATCAGTGTATGTCTGTGTTACTGGGGGTCAGTGTGTGTCTGTGTTACTGGGGGTCAGTGTGTGTTTCTAACTGGGTGTCAGTGTGTGTCTGTGTTACTGGGTATCAGTGTATGTCTTTGTTACTTGGAGTCAGTGTATGTCTTTGTTATTTGGTGTCAGTGTATGTGTTTGTGACTTGGTGTAAGTGTATGTCTTTGTTACTTGGTGTCAGTGTATGTCTTTGTTACTTGGTGTCACTGTATGTCTGTGTTACTTGGTGTAAGTGTGTGTCTTTGTTACTTGGTGTAAGTGTGTGTCAAAATACTTGGTGTAAGTGTATGTCTGTGTTACTTGTTGTAAGTGTATGTCTTTGTTACTGTGTGTAAGTGTGTGTCTGTGTTCCTGGGTATCAGTGTCTGTCTTTGTTACTTGGTGTAAGTATGTGTCTGTGTTACTGGGTATCAGTGTATGTCTTTGTTACTTGGTGTCAGTGTATGTCTTTGTTACGTGGTGTAAGTGTGTGTCTGTGTTACTGGGTGTCAGTGCATGTCTGTGTTACTGGGGGTCAGTGTGTGTCTGTGTTACTGGGGGTCAGTGTGTTTTTCTAACTGGTTGTCAGTGTGTGTCTGGGTTACTGGGTATCAGTGCTTGTCTTTGTTACTTGGTGTAAGTGTATGTCTTTGTCACTTGGTGTAGGTTTATGTCAAAATACTTGGTGTAAGTGTATGTCGTTGTTACTTGGTGTAATTGTCTGTCTTTGTTACTTGGTGTCAGTGTATGTCTTTGTTACTTGGTGTAATTGTATGTCTGTGTTACTTGGTGTAAGTGCATGTCTTTGTTACTGGGTGTCAGTGCATGTCTTTGTTACTTGGTGTAAGTGTATGTCAAAATACTTGGTGTAAGTGTATGTCTTTGTTACTTGGTGTAATTGTCTGTCTTTGTTACTTGGTGTAAGTGTATGTCTTTGTTACTTTGTGTCAGTGTATGTCTTTGTTATTTGTTGTCAGTGTATGTCTGTGTTACTTGGTGTAAGTGTGTGTCTGTGTTACTGGGTATCAGAGTATGTCTGTGTTACTGGGGGTCAGTGTGTGTCCGTGTTACTTCGTGTAAGTGTGTGTCTTTGTTACTTGGTGTAAGTGTATGTCAAAATACTTGGTGTAAGTGTGTGTCTGTGTTACTGGGTATCAGTGTCTTTCTTTGTTACTTGGTGTAAGTGTGTGTCTGTGTTACTGGGTTTCAGTGTATGTCTTTGTTACTTGGTTTAAGTGTGTGTCTGTGCTACTGGGTGTCAGTGTATGTCTGTGTTACTGGGGGTCAGTGTGTGTCTGTGTTACGGGGGGTCAGTGTGTGTTTCTAACTGGGTGTCAGTGTGTGTCTGTGTTACTGGGTATCAGTGTATGTCTTTGTTACTTGGTGGAAGTGTATGTCTTTGTTCCTTGGTGTCAGTGTATGTGTTTGTGACTTGGTGTCAGTGTATGTCTTTGTTACTGGGTGTCAGTGTATATCTTTGTTACTTGGTGTAAGTGTATGTCAAAATACTTGGTGTAAGTGTATGTCTTTGTTACTTGGTGTAATTGTCTGTCTTTGTTACTTGGTGTAAGTGTATGTCTTTGTTACTTCGTGTCAGTGTCTGTCTGTGTTACTTGGTGTAAGTGTGTGTCTTTGTTACTTGGTGTGAGTGTATGTCTTTGTTACTTGGTGTCAGTGTGTGTCTGTGTTACTGGGTATCAGTGCATGTCTTTGTGACTTGGTATCAGTGTATGTCTTTGTTACTGTGTCTCAGTGTGTGTTACTGGTGTCAGTGTGTGTCTGTGACACTAGGTGTCAGTATTTAGTTTAGTTTAGAGAAACAGCACTGAAACAGGCCCTTCGGCCCACCGAGTCTGTCCCGACCATCGACCACCCATTTATACAAATGCGACACTAATCCCGTATTCCTATCAACAACTTTGCTTCCAATTTCCACCCTTCTCTCACCTTTAGATGGTCCATCTCTGACACTTCCCTTCCATTCCTCGACTTCTCTGTCTCCATCTCTGGGGATAGGTTGTCTCCCAATATCCATTATAAGCCCACTGACTCCCACAGCTATCTCGACTACAATTCTTCACACCCTACCTCCTGTGAGGACTCCATTCCATTGTCCCAGTTTCTCTGTCTCCGACGCATCTGCTCTGATGATGCTACCTTCTATGACGTTGCTTCTGATATGACCTCCTTTTTCCTCAACCGAGGATTTGCCCCCACTGTGGTTGACAGGGCCCTCAACCGTGTCCGATCTATTGCCCGCATCTCTACGCTCACCCCTTCCCCTCCCTCCCAGAACCGTGACAGGGTTCCCCTTGTCCTCACTTTTCATCCCTCCAGCCTACATATCCAAAGGATCATCCTCCGCCATTTTCACCACCTCCAGCGTGATGCCACTACCAGTCGCATCTTCCCCTCCCTTACCCTGTCAGCATTCCGAAGGGATCATTCCCTCCGCGACACCCTGGTCCACTCCTCCATTACCCCCACCACCTCGTCCCCGTCCCAGGGCACCTTCCCTTGCAATCGCAGGAGGTGTAATACCTGCCCATTTACCTCCTCTCTCCTCACTATCCCAGGCCCCAAACACTCCTTTCAGGTGAAGCAGCGATTTACTTGTACTTCTTTCAATGTAGTATACTGTATTCGCTGCTCACAGTGTGGTCTCCTCTGCATTGGGGAGACCAAGCGCAGACTGGGTGACCGCTTTGCGGAACATCTCCGCTCAGTCCGCAAGCAGGACCCTGAGCTTCCGGTTGCTTGCCATTTCAACACTCCCCCCTGCTCTCATGCTCACATCTCTGTCCTGGGATTGCTGCAGTGTTCCAGTGAACATCAACGCAAGATCGAGGAACAGCATCTCATCTACCGATTAGGCACACGACAGCCTGCAGGACTGAACATTGAGTTCAATAATTTCAGAGCATGACAGCCCCCCCCCACATTACTTTCATTTTTAGTCATTTTTTCTTCCTTTTTTTTGCATTCCTTTTTACATTTTTTACAATCTTTTTTTGCATTTATTTCATTTCATCTTAGTTTGTTCAGTTTGCTTACCCACTGTTTTTTTCAGGTTGTTCTTCTTCAGGTTTGCACTTGCTGATGTTCAATATTCAGTATATTCACACCTAATCTGCACTAATGCTTTGTCTTTCAACACACCATGAACATATTGTTTGCCTTTGCTCCGTGACCTTTTGGTCAGCTATGTGCCCTGGTCCAATCTGCACCTTCTCCTTTGTTATCTCTTGTTACTTGGTGTCAGTGTATGTCTGTGTTACTTGGTGTAAGCGCATGTCTTTGTTACTGGGTGTCAGTGTATGTCTTTGTTACTTGGTGTAAGTGTATTTCAAAATACTTGGTGTAAGTGTGTGCCTGTGTTATTTGGTGTAACTGCATGTCTTTGTTACTTGGTGTAAGTGTTTGTCTGTGTTACTGGGTATCAGTGTCTGTCTTTGTTACTTGGTGTCAGTGTACGTGTTTGTGACTTGGTGTCAGTGTATGTCTTTGTTACTGGGTGTCAGTGTTTGTCTTTGTTACTTGGTGTCAGTGTATTTCAAAATACTTGGTGTAAGTGTGTGCCTGTGTTACTTGGTGTAACTGTATGTCTTTGTTACTTGGTGTAAGTGTTTGTCTGTGTTACTGGGTATCAGTGTCTGTCTTTCTAATTGGTGTAAATGAGTGTCTGTGTTACTGGGTATCAGTGTATGTCTTTGTTACTTGGTGTCAATGTATGTCTTTGTTACTGGGTGTCAGTGTATGTCTTTGTTACTTGGTGCAGGTGTATGTCAAAATACTTGGTGTAAGTGTATGTCTTTGTTACTTGGTGTAATTGTCTGTCTTTGTTACTTGGTGTAAGTGTATGTCTTTGTTACTTGGTGTCAGTGTATGTCTTTGTTACTTGGTGTCACTGTATGTCTGTGTAACTTGGTGTAAGTGTGTGTCATTGTTACTTGGTGCAAGTGTATGTCAAAATACTTGTTGTAAGTGTATGTCTGTGAAACTTGGTGTAAGTGTATGTCTTTGTTACTTGGTGTAAGTGTGTGTCTGTGTTACTGGGTATCAGTGTCTGTCTTTGTTACTTGGTGTAAGTGTGTGTCTGTTACTGGGTATCAGTGTATGTCTTTGTTACTTGGTGTCAATGTATGTCTTTGTTACTGGGTGTCAGTGTATGTCTTTGTTACTTGGTGCAAGTGTATGTCAAAATACTTGGTGTAAGTGTATGTCTTTGTTACTTGGTGTAATTGTCTGTCTTTGTTACTTGGTGTCAATGTATGTCTTTGTTACTGGGTGTCAGTGTATGTCTTTGTTACTTGGTGCAAGTGTATGTCAAAATACTTGGTGTAAGTGTATGTCTTTGTTACTTGGTGTAATTGTCTGTCTTTGTTACTTGGTGTAAGTGTATGTCTTTGTTACTTGGTGTCAGTGTATGTCTTTGTTACTTGGTGTCACTGTATGTCTGTGTTACTTGGTGTAAGTGTATGTCTTTGTTACTTGGTGTCAGTGTATGTCTTTGTTACTTATTGTCACTGTATGTCTGTGAATCTTGGTGTAAGTGTATGTCTTTGTTACTTGGTGTAAGTGTGTGTCTGTGTTACTGGGTATCAGTGTCTGTCTTTGTTACTTGGTGTAAGTGTGTGTCTGTGTTACTGGGTGTCAGTGCATGTCTTTGTTACTTGGTGTCAGTGTATGTCTTTGTTACGTGGTGTAAGTGTGTGTCTGTGTTACTCGCTGTCAGTGCATGTCTGTATTAATTGGGGTCAGTGTGTGTCTGTGTTACTGGGGGTCAGTGTGTGTTTCTAACTGGTTGTCAGTGTGTGTCTGTGTTACTGGGTATCAGTGTATGTCTTTGTTACTTGGTGTAAGTGTATGTCTTTGTTACTGTGTGTCAGTGTATGTCTTTGTCACTTTTTGTAGGTGTATGTCAAAATACTTGGTGTAAGTGTATGTCTTTGTTACTTGGTGTAATTGTCTGTCTTTGTTACTTGGTGTCAGTGTATGTCTTTGTTACCTGGTGTAATTGTATGTCTGTGTTACTTGGTGTAAGTGGATGTCTTTGTTACTGGGTGTCAGTGCATGTCTTTGTTACTTGGTGTAAGTGTATGTCAAAATACTTGGTGTAAGTGTATGTCTTTGTTACTTGGTGTAATTGTCTGTCTTTGTTACTTGGTGTAAGTGACTGTCTTTGTTACTTTGTGTCAGTGTATGTCTTTGTTATTTGGTGTCAGTGTATGTCTGTGTTACTTGGTGTAAGTGTGTGTCTGTGTTACTGGGTATCAGTGTATGTCTGTGTTACTGGGGGTCAGTGTGTGTCTGTGTTACTGGGGGTCAGTGTGTGTTTCTAACCGGGTGTCAGTGTGTGTCTGTGTTACTGGGTATCAGTGTATGTCTTTGTTACTTGGTGTAAGTGTATGTCTTGTTACTTGGTGTCAGTGTATGTGTTTGTGACTTGGTGTAAGTGTATGTCTTTGTTACTTGGTGTAATTGTCTGTCTTTGTTACTTGGTGTAAGTGTATGTCTTTGTTACTTGGTGTCAGTGTATGTCTTTGTTACTTGGTGTCACTGTATGTCTGTGTTACTTGGTGTAAGTGTGTGTCTTTGTTACTTGGTGTAAGTGTATGTCAAAATACTTGGTGTAAGTGTATGTCTGTGTTACTTGGTGTAAGTGTATGTCTTTGTTACTGTGTGTAAGTGTGTCTCTGTGTTCCTGGGTATCAGTGTCTGTCTTTGTTACTTGGTGTAAGTGTGTGTCTGTGTTACTGGGTATCAGTGTACGTCTTTGTTACTTGGTGTCAGTGTATGTCTTTGTTACGTGGTGTAAGTGTGTGTCTGTGTTACTGGGTGTCAGTGCATGTCTGTGTTACTGGGGGTCAGTGTGTGTCTGTGTTACTGGGGGTCAGTGTGTGTTTCTAACTGGTTGTAAGTGTGTGTCTGTGTTACTGGGTATCAGTGCATGTCTTTGTTACTTGTTGTAAGTGTATGTCTTTGTTACATGGTGTCAGTGTATGTGTTTGTGACTTGGTGTCATTGTCTGTCTTTGTTACTGTGTGTTAGTGTATGTCTTTGTCACTTGGTGTAGGTCTATGTCAAAATACTTGGTGTAAGTGTATGTCTTTGTTACGTGGTGTAATTGTCTGTCTTTGTTTCTTGGTGTAAGTGTATGTCTTTGTTACTTGGTGTAAGTGTATGTCTTTGTTACTTGGTGTCAGTGTATGTCTTTGTTACTTGGTGTCAGTGCATGTCTTTGTTACTTGGTGTAAGTGTATGTCAAAATACTTGGTGTAAATGTATGTCTTTGTTACTTGGTGTAATTGTCTGTCTTTGTTACTTGGTGTAAGTGTATGTCTTGGTTACTTGGTGTCAGTGTATGTCTTTGTTACTTGGTGTCAGTGTATGTCCGTGTTACTTCATGTAAGTGTGTGTCTTTGTTACTTGGTGTAAGTGTATGTCAAAATACTTGGTGTAAGTGTGTGTCTGTGTTACTGGGTATCAGTGTCTTTCTTTGTTACTTGGTGTAAGTGTGTGTCTGTGTTACTGGGTTTCAGTGTATGTCTTTGTTACTTGGTGTCAGTGTATGTCTTTGTTCATTGGTTTAAGTGTGTGTCTGTGCGACTGGGTGTCAGTGTATGTCTGTGTTACTTGGTGTAAGTGCTTGTCTGTGTAACTGGGTATCAGTGTCTGTCTTTCTAATTGGTGTAAATGTGTGTCTGTGTTACTGGGTATCAGTGTATGTCTTTGTGACTTGGTGTCAATGTATGTCTTTGTTACTGGGTGTCAGTGTATGTCTTTGTTACTTGGTGCAAGTGTATGTCAAAATACTTGGTGTAAGTGTATGTCTTTGTTACTTGGTGTAATTGTCTGTCTTTGTTACTTGGTGTAAGTGTATGTCTTTGTTACTTGGTGTCAGTGTATGTCTTTGTTACTTGGTGTCACTGTATGTCTGTGTTACTTGGTGTAAGTGTGTGTCTTTGTTACTTGGTGTAAGTGTATGTCAAAATACTTGTTGTAAGTGTATGTCTGTGATACTTGCTGTAAGTGTATGTCTTTGTTACTTTGTGTAAGTGTGTGTCTGTGTTACTGGGTATCAGTGTCTGTCTTTGTTACTTGGTGTAAGTGTGTGTCTGTGTTACTGGGTGTCAGTGTATGTCTTTGTTACTTGGTGTCAGTGTATGTATTTGTTACGTGGTGTAAGTGTATGTCTGTGTTACTCGCTGTCAGTGCATGTCTGTGTTAATTGGGGTCAGTGTGTGTCTGTGTGACTGGGGGTCAGTGTGTGTTTCTAACTGGTTGTCAGTGTGTGTCTGTGTTACTGGGTATCAGTGTATGTCTTTGTTACTTGGTGCAAGTGTATGTCTTTGTTACTTGGTGTCAGTGTATGTGTTTGTGACTTGGTGTCATTGTATGTCTTTGTTACTGTGTGTCAGTGTATGTCTAAGTCACTTGGTGTAGGTGTATGTCAAAATACTTGGTGTCAGTGTATGTCTTTGTTACTTGGTGGAAGTGTGCGTCTGTGTTACTGGGTATCAGTGTATGTCTTTATTACTTGGTCTCAGTGTATGTCTGTGTGACTTGGTGTAAGTGTGTGTCTTTGTTACTTGGTGTCAGTGTATGTCTTTGTTACTTGGTGGAAGTGTGTGTCTGTGTTACTGGGTATCAGTGCATGTCTTTGTGACTCGGTATCAGTGTGTGTCTGTGTCACTTGGTGTCAGTGTATGTCTTTGTTACTGTGTATCAGTGTTTCTCTGTGTTACTGGGTGTCAGTGTGTGCATGTTGTGTGACTGGGTGTCAGCGACGCTCGGTGTCAGTATTTAGTTTAGTTATACAGCACATGAACAGGCCCTTCGGCCCACCGACTCTGTGGCGACCATCAACCACCCATTTATACTAATCCGACACTAATCCCGTATTCCAATCACATCCCCACCTGTCCCTATATATTTCCCTACCACCTACCTATACCAGGGGCAATTTATGATGGCCAATTAACCTATCAACCTGCAAGTCTTTGGCATGTGGGAGGAAAGCGGAGCACCCGGAGGAAACCCACGCAGACACAGGGAGAACTTGCAAACTCCGCACAGGCAGTACCCAGAATCGAACACGGGTCCCTGGAGCTGTGAGGCTGCGGTGCTAACCCCTGCGCCAATGTGCCCTCCCCCTACCCCCAGTGAGTGCCTGTGTTACTGGTAATCAATGTATGTCTTTGTTACTTGGTGTCAGTGTATGTCTGTGTTACTTGGTGTAATTGTGTGCCTGTGTTACTGGGTGTCAGTGTGTGTCTGTGTTACTTGGTGTAAGTGTGTGTCTTTGTTACTTGGTGTCCGTGTGTATCTGTGTTACTGGGTGTCTGTGTATGTCTTTGTCACTTGGTGTCAGTGTATGTCTTTGTTACTTGGTGTAAGAGTGTGTCTGTGTTACTTGGTGTAAGTGTATGTCTTTGTCACTTGGTGTCAGTGTATGTATTTGTTACTTGGTGTAAGAGTGTGTCTGTGTTACTTGGTGTAAGTGTGCGTCTGTGTTACTGGGTATCAGTGTATGTCTTTGTTACTTGGTGTCAGTGTATGTCTGTGTTACTTGGTGTAAGTGTGTGTCTGTGTTACTGGGTATCAGTGTATGTCTTTGTGACTTGGTGACAGTGTATGTCTTTGTTACTGGGTGTCAGTGTTTGTCTTTGTGACTTGGTGTCAGTGTATGTCTTTGTTACTTGGAGTACGTGTGTGTCTGTGTTACTTGGTGTAAGTGTGTGTCTGTGTTACTGGGTGTCAGTGTGTGTCTTTGTGACTTGGTGCAAGTGTGTGTCTGTGTTGCTGGGTATCAGTGTATGTCTTTGTTACCTGTTGTCAGTGTATGTCAAAATACTTGGTGTAAGTGTATGTCTTTGTAACTTGGTGTAATTGTCTGTCTTTGTTACTTGGTGTAAGTGTACGTCTTTGTTACTTGGTGTCAGTGCATGTCTTTGTTACTTGGTGTCAGTGTATGTCTGTGTTACTTGGTGGAAGTGTGTGTCTTTGTTACTTGGTGTAAGTGTATGTCTTTGTTACTTGGTGTCAGTGTATGTATTTATTACTTGGTGTAAGAGTGTGTCTGTGTTACTTGGTGTAAGTGTTCGTCTGTGTTACTGGGTATCAGTGTATGTCTTTGTTACTTGGTGTCAGTGTATGTCTGTGTTACTTGGTGTAAGTGTGTGTCTGTGGTACTGGGTATCAGTGTATGTCTTTGTGACTTGGTGCCAGTGTATGTCTTTGTTACTGGGTGTCAGTGTTTGTCTTTGTGACTTGGTGTCAGTGCATGTCTTTGTTACTTGGAGTAAGTGTGTGTCTGTGTTACTTGGTGTAAGTGTGTGTCTGTGTTCCTGGGTGTCAGTGTGTGTCTTTGTGACTTGGTGCAAGTGTGTGTCTGTGTTGCTGGGTATCAGTGTATGTCTTTGTTACCTGTTGTCAGTGTATGTCAAAATACTTGGTGTAAGTGTATGTCTTTGTAACTTGGTGTAATTGTCTGTCTTTGATACTTGGTGTAAGTGTACGTCTTTGTTACTTGGTGTCAGTGCATGTCTTTGTTACTTGGTGTCAGTGTATGTCTGTGTTACTTGGTGTAAGTGTGTGTCTTTGTTACTGGGTGTCAGTGTCTGTCTTTGTTACTTGGTGTAAGTGTATGTCTTTGTTACTTGGTGTCAGTGTATGTCTTTGTTCCTCGGTGTCAGCGTATGTCAGTGTTACTTGGTGTCAGTGTGTGTCTTTGTTACTTGGTGTAAGTGTGTGTCTGTGTTACTGGGTATCAGTGTCTGTCTTTGTTACTTGGTGTAAGTGTGTGTCTGTGTTACTGGGTGTCAGTGTCTGTCTTTGTTACTTGGTGTAAGTGTATGTCTTTGTTATTTGGTGTCAGTGTATGTCTTTGTTACTTGGTGTCACTGTATGTCTGTGTTACTTGGTGTAAGTGTGTGTCTTTGTTACTTGGTGTAAGTGTATGTCAAAATACTTGTTGTAAGTGTATGTCTGTGAAACTTGGTGGAAGTGTATGTCTTTGTTACTTGGTGTAAGTGTGTGTCTGTGTTACTGGGTATCAGTGTATGTCTTGGTTACTTGGTATCAGTGTATGTCTTTATTACTTGGTGTCAGTGTATGTCTGTGTGACTTGGTGTAAGTGTGTGTCTTTGTTACTTGGTGTCAGTGTATGTCTTTGTTACTTGGTGGAAGTGTGTGTCTGTGTTACTGGGTATCAGTGCATGTCTTTGTGACTCGGTATCAGTGTGTGTCTGTGTCACTTGGTGTCAGTGTATGTCTTTGTTACTGTGTATCAGTGTTTCTCTGTGTTACTGGGTGTCAGTGTGTGCATGTTGTGTGACTGGGTGTCAGCGACGCTCGGTGTCAGTATTTAGTTTAGTTATACAGCACATGAACAGGCCCTTCGGCCCACCGACTCTGTGCCGACCATCAACCACCCATTTATACTAATCCGACACTAATCCCGTATTCCAATCACATCCCCACCTGTCCCTATATATTTCCCTACCACCTACCTATACCAGGGGCAATTTATGATGGCCAATTAACCTATCAACCTGCAAGTCTTTGGCATGTGGGAGGAAAGCGGAGCACCCGGAGGAAACCCACGCAGACACAGGGAGAACTTGCAAACTCCGCACAGGCAGTACCCAGAATCGAACACGGGTCCCTGGAGCTGTGAGGCTGCGGTGCTAACCCCTGCGCCAATGTGCCCTCCCCCTACCCCCAGTGTGTGCCTGTGTTACTGGTAATCAATGTATGTCTTTGTTACTTGGTGTCAGTGTATGTCTGTGTTACTTGGTGTAATTGTGTGCCTGTGTTACTGGGTGTCAGTGTGTGTCTGTGTTACTTGGTGTAAGTGTGTGTCTTTGTTACTTGGTGTCCGTGTGTATCTGTGTTACTGGGTGTCTGTGTATGTCTTTGTCACTTGGTGTCAGTGTATGTCTTTGTTACTTGGTGTAAGAGTGTGTCTGTGTTACTTGGTGTAAGTGTATGTCTTTGTCACTTGGTGTCAGTGTATGTATTTGTTACTTGGTGTAAGAGTGTGTCTGTGTTACTTGGTGTAAGTGTGCGTCTGTGTTACTGGGTATCAGTGTATGTCTTTGTTACTTGGTGTCAGTGTATGTCTGTGTTACTTGGTGTAAGTGTGTGTCTGTGTTACTGGGTATCAGTGTATGTCTTTGTGACTTGGTGACAGTGTATGTCTTTGTTACTGGGTGTCAGTGTTTGTCTTTGTGACTTGGTGTCAGTGTATGTCTTTGTTACTTGGAGTACGTGTGTGTCTGTGTTACTTGGTGTAAGTGTGTGTCTGTGTTACTGGGTGTCAGTGTGTGTCTTTGTGACTTGGTGCAAGTGTGTGTCTGTGTTGCTGGGTATCAGTGTATGTCTTTGTTACCTGTTGTCAGTGTATGTCAAAATACTTGGTGTAAGTGTATGTCTTTGTAACTTGGTGTAATTGTCTGTCTTTGTTACTTGGTGTAAGTGTACGTCTTTGTTACTTGGTGTCAGTGCATGTCTTTGTTACTTGGTGTCAGTGTATGTCTGTGTTACTTGGTGGAAGTGTGTGTCTTTGTTACTTGGTGTAAGTGTATGTCTTTGTTACTTGGTGTCAGTGTATGTATTTGTTACTTGGTGTAAGAGTGTGTCTGTGTTACTTGGTGTAAGTGTTCGTCTGTGTTACTGGGTATCAGTGTATGTCTTTGTTACTTGGTGTCAGTGTATGTCTGTGTTACTTGGTGTAAGTGTGTGTCTGTGGTACTGGGTATCAGTGTATGTCTTTGTGACTTGGTGCCAGTGTATGTCTTTGTTACTGGGTGTCAGTGTTTGTCTTTGTGACTTGGTGTCAGTGCATGTCTTTGTTACTTGGAGTAAGTGTGTGTCTGTGTTACTTGGTGTAAGTGTGTGTCTGTGTTCCTGGGTGTCAGTGTGTGTCTTTGTGACTTGGTGCAAGTGTGTGTCTGTGTTGCTGGGTATCAGTGTATGTCTTTGTTACCTGTTGTCAGTGTATGTCAAAATACTTGGTGTAAGTGTATGTCTTTGTAACTTGGTGTAATTGTCTGTCTTTGATACTTGGTGTAAGTGTACGTCTTTGTTACTTGGTGTCAGTGCATGTCTTTGTTACTTGGTGTCAGTGTATGTCTGTGTTACTTGGTGTAAGTGTGTGTCTTTGTTACTGGGTGTCAGTGTCTGTCTTTGTTACTTGGTGTAAGTGTATGTCTTTGTTACTTGGTGTCAGTGTATGTCTTTGTTCCTCGGTGTCAGCGTATGTCAGTGTTACTTGGTGTCAGTGTGTGTCTTTGTTACTTGGTGTAAGTGTGTGTCTGTGTTACTGGGTATCAGTGTCTGTCTTTGTTACTTGGTGTAAGTGTGTGTCTGTGTTACTGGGTGTCAGTGTCTGTCTTTGTTACTTGGTGTAAGTGTATGTCTTTGTTACTTGGTGTCAGTGTATGTCTTTGTTACTTGGTGTCACTGTATGTCTGTGTTACTTGGTGTAAGTGTGTGTCTTTGTTACTTGGTGTAAGTGTATGTCAAAATACTTGTTGTAAGTGTATGTCTGTGAAACTTGGTGGAAGTGTATGTCTTTGTTACTTGGTGTAAGTGTGTGTCTGTGTTACTGGGTATCAGTGTCTGTCTTTGTTACTTGGTGTAAGTGTGTGTCTGTGTTACTGGGTGTCAGTGTATGTCTTTGTTACTTGGTGTCAGTGTATGTCTTTGTTACGTGGTGTAAGTGTGTGTCTGTGTTACTCGCTGTCAGTGCATGTCTGTGTTAATTGGGGTCAGTGTGTGTCTGTGTTACTGGGGGTCAGTGTGTGTTTCTAACTGGTTGTCAGTGTGTGTCTGTGTTACTGGGTATCAGTGTATGTCTTTGTTACTTGGTGTAAGTGTATGTCTTTGTTACTTGGTGTCAGTGTATGTGTTTGTGACTTGGTGTCATTGTATGTCTTTGTTACTGTGTGTCAGAGTGCGTCTGTGTTACTGGGTATCAGTGTATGTCTTTGTTACTTGGTGTCTGTGTATGTCTGTGTTACTTGGTGTAATTGTGTGCCTGTGTTACTGGGTGTCAGTGTGTGTCTGTGTTACTTGGTGTAAGTGTGTGTCTTTGTTACTTGGTGTCCGTGTGTATCTGTGTTACTGGGTGTCTGTGTATGTCTTTGTCACTTGGTGTCAGTGTATGTCTTTGTTACTTGGTGTCAGTGTATGTATTTGTTACTTGGTGTAAGAGTGTGTCTGTGTTACTTGGTGTAAGTGTATGTCTTTGTCACTTGATGTCAGTGTATGTATTTGTTACTTGGTGTAAGAGTGTGTCTGTGTTACTTGGTGTAAGTGTGCGTCTGTGTTACTGGGTATCAGTGTATGTCTTTGTTACTTGGTGTCAGTGTATGTCTGTGTTACTTGGTGTAAGTGTGTGTCTGTGTTACTGGGTATCAGTGTATGTCTTTGTGACTTGGTGACAGTGTATGTCTTTGTTACTGGGTGTCAGTGTTTGTCTTTGTGACTTGGTGTCAGTGTATGTCTTTGTTACTTGGAGTACGTGTGTGTCTGTGTTACTTGGTGTAAGTGTGTGTCTGTGTTACTGGGTGTCAGTGTGTGTCTTTGTGACTTGGTGCAAGTGTGTGTCTGTGTTGCTGGGTATCAGTGTATGTCTTTGTTACCTGTTGTCAGTGTATGTCAAAATACTTGGTGTAAGTGTATGTCTTTGTAACTTGGTGTAATTGTCTGTCTTTGTTACTTGGTGTAAGTGTACGTCTTTGTTACTTGGTGTCAGTGCATGTCTTTGTTACTTGGTGTCAGTGTATGTCTGTGTTACTTGGTGGAAGTGTGTGTCTTTGTTACTTGGTGTAAGTGTATGTCTTTGTTACTTGGTGTCAGTGTATGTATTTGTTACTTGGTGTAAGAGTGTGTCTGTGTTACTTGGTGTCAGTGTGCGTCTGTGTTACTGGGTATCAGTGTATGTCTTTGTTACTTGGTGTCAGTGTATGTCTGTGTTACTTGGTGTAAGTGTGTGTCTGTGGTACTGGGTATCAGTGTATGTCTTTGTGAATTGGTGACAGTGTATGTCTTTGTTACTGGGTGTCAGTGTTTGTCTTTGTGACTTGGTGTCAGTGCATGTCTTTGTTACTTGGAGTAAGTGTGTGTCTGTGTTACTTGGTGCAAGTGTGTGTCTGTGTTGCTGGGTATCAGTGTATGTCTTTGTTACCTGTTCTCAGTGTATGTCAAAATACTTGGTGTAAGTGTATGACTTTGTAACTTGGTGTAATTGTCTGTCTTTGTTACTTGGTGTAAGTGTCCGTCTTTGTTACTTGGTGTCAGTGCATGTCTTTGTTACTTGGTGTCAGTGTATGTCTGTGTTACTTGGTGTAAGTGTGTGTCTTTGTTACTGGGTGTCAGTGTCTGTCTTTGTTACTTGGTGTAAGTGTATGTCTTTGTTACTTGGTGTCTGTGTATGTCTTTGTTCCTCGGTGTCAGCGTATGTCTGTGTTACTTGGTGTCAGTGTGTGTCTTTGTTACTTGGTGTAAGTGTGTGTCTGTGTTACTGGGTATCAGTGTCTGTCTTTGTTACTTGGTGTAAGTGTGTGTCTGTGTTACTGGGTGTCAGTGTCTGTCTTTGTTACTTGGTGTAAGTGTATGTCTTTGTTACTTGGTGTCAGTGTATGTCTGTGTTAATTGGGGTCAGTGTGTGTCTGTGTTACTGGGGGTCAGTGTGTGTTTCTAACTGGTTGTCAGTGTGTGTCTGTGTTACTGGGTATCAGTGTATGTCTTTGTTACTTGGTGTAAGTGTATGACTTTGTTACTTGGTGTCAGTGTATGTGTTTGTGACTTGGTGTCATTGTATGTCTTTGTTACTGTGTGTCAGAGTGCGTCTGTGTTACTGGGTATCAGTGTATGTCTTTGTTACTTGGTGTCTGTGTATGTCTGTGTTACTTGGTGTAATTGTGTGCCTGTGTTACTGGGTGTCAGTGTGTGTCTGTGTTACTTGGTGTAAGTGTGTGTCTTTGTTACTTGGTGTCCGTGTGTATCTGTGTTACTGGGTGTCTGTGTATGTCTTTGTCACTTGGTGTCAGTGTATGTCTTTGTTACTTGGTGTCAGTGTATGTATTTGTTACTTGGTGTAAGAGTGTGTCTGTGTTACTTGGTGTAAGTGTATGTCTTTGTCACTTGGTGTCAGTGTATGTATTTGTTACTTGGTGTAAGAGTGTGTCTGTGTTACTTGGTGTAAGTGTGCGTCTGTGTTACTGGGTATCAGTGTATGACTTTGTTACTTGGTGTCAGTGTATGTCTGTGTTACTTGGTGTAAGTGTGTGTCTGTGTTACTGGGTATCAGTGTATGTCTTTGTGACTTGGTGACAGTGTATGTCTTTGTTACTGGGTGTCAGTGTTTGTCTTTGTGACTTGGTGTCAGTGTATGTCTTTGTTACTTGGAGTACGTGTGTGTCTGTGTTACTTGGTGTAAGTGTGTGTCTGTGTTACTGGGTGTCAGTGTGTGTCTTTGTGACTTGGTGCAAGTGTGTGTCTGTGTTGCTGGGTATCAGTGTATGTCTTTGTTACCTGTTGTCAGTGTATGTCAAAATACTTGGTGTAAGTGTATGTCTTTGTAACTTGGTGTAATTGTCTGTCTTTGTTACTTGGTGTAAGTGTACGTCTTTGTTACTTGGTGTCAGTGCATGTCTTTGTTACTTGGTGTCAGTGTATGTCTGTGTTACTTGGTGGAAGTGTGTGTCTTTGTTACTTGGTGTAAGTGTATGTCTTTGTTACTTGGTGTCAGTGTATGTATTTGTTACTTGGTGTAAGAGTGTGTCTGTGTTACTTGGTGTAAGTGTGCGTCTGTGTTACTGGGTATCAGTGTATGTCTTTGTTACTTGGTGTCAGTGGATGTCTGTGTTACTTGGTGTAAGTGTGTGTCTGTGGTACTGGGTATCAGTGTATGTCTTTGTGACTTGGTGACAGTGTATGTCTTTGTTACTGGGTGTCAGTGTTTGTCTTTGTGACTTGGTGTCAGTGCATGTCTTTGTTACTTGGTGTAAGTGTGTGTCTGTGTTACTTGGTGTAAGTGTGTGTCTGTGTTACTGGGTGTCAGTGTGTGTCTTTGTGACTTGGTGCAAGTGTGTGTCTGTGTTGCTGGGTATCAGTGTATGTCTTTGTTACCTGTTGTCAGTGTATGTCAAAATACTTGGTGTAAGTGTATGTCTTTGTAACTTGGTGTAATTGTCTGTCTTTGTTACTTGGTGTAAGTGTCCGTCTTTGTTACTTGGTGTCAGTGCATGTCTTTGTTACTTGGTGTCAGTGTATGTCTGTGTTACTTGGTGTAAGTGTGTGTCTTTGTTACTGGGTGTCAGTGTCTGTCTTTGTTACTTGGTGTAAGTGTATGTCTTTGTTCCTCGGTGTCAGCGTATGTCTGTGTTACTTGGTGTCAGTGTGTGTCTTTGTTACTTGGTGTAAGTGTGTGTCTGTGTTACTGGGTATCAGTGTCTGTCTTTGTTACTTGGTGTAAGTGTGTGTCTGTGTTACTGGGTGTCAGTGTCTGTCTTTGTTACTTGGTGTAAGTGTATGTCTTTGTTACTTGGTGTCAGTGTATGTCTTTGTTACTTGGTGTCACTGTATGTCTGTGTTACTTGGTGTAAGTGTGTGTCTTTGTTACTTGGTGTAAGTGTATGTCAAAATACTTGTTGTAAGTGTATGTCTGTGAAACTTGGTGGAAGTGTATGTCTTTGTTACTTGGTGTAAGTGTGTGTCTGTGTTACTGGGTATCAGTGTCTGTCTTTGTTACTTGGTGTAAGTGTGTGTCTGTGTTACTGGGTGTCAGTGTTTGTCTTTGTGACTTGGTGTCAGTGTATGTCTTTGTTACGTGGTGTAAGTGTGTGTCTGTGTTACTCGCTGTCAGTGCATGTCTGTGTTAATTGGGGTCAGTGTGTGTCTGTGTTACTGGGGGTCAGTGTGTGTTTCGAACTGGTTGTCAGTGTGTGTCTGTGTTACTGGGTATCAGTGTATGTCTTTGTTACTTGGTGTAAGTGTATGTCTTTGTTACTTGGTGTCAGTGTATGTGTTTGTGACTTGGTGTCATTGTATGTCTTTGTTACTGTGTGTCAGTGTGCGTCTGTGTTACTGGGTATCAGTGTATGTCTTTGTTACTTGGTGTCTGTGTATGTCTGTGTTACTTGGTGGAAGTGTGTGTCTGTGTTACTGGGTATCAGTGTATGTCTTTGTGACTCGGTATCAGTGTGTGTCTGTGTCACTTGGTGTCAGTGTATGTCTTTGTTACTGTGTATCAGTGTTTCTCTGTGTTACTGGGTGTCAGTGTGTGCTTGTTGTGTGACTGGGTGTCAGCGACGCTCGGTGTCAGTATTTAGTTTAGTTATACAGCACTTGAACAGGCCCTTCGGCCCACCGGGTCTGTGCCGACCATCAACCACCCATTTATACTAATCCGACACTGATCCCGTATTCCAATCACATCCCCACCTGTCCCTATATATTTCCCTACCACCTACCTATACTAGGGGCAATTTATGATGGCCAATTAACCTATCAACCTGCAAGTCTTTGGCATGTGGGAGGAAAGCGGAGCACCCGGAGGAAACCCACGCAGACACAGGGAGAACTTGCAAACTCCGCACAGGCAGTACCCAGAATCGAACCCGGGTCCCTGGAGCTGTGAGGCTGCGGTGCTAACCACTGCGCCAATGTGCCCTCCACCTACCCCCAGTGTGTGCCTGTGTTACTGGTAATCAATGTATGTCTTTGTTACTTGGTGTCAGTGTATGTCTGTGTTACTTGGTGTAAGTGTGTGCCCGTGTTACTGGGTGTCAGTGTGTGTCTGTGTTACTTGGTGTAAGTGTGTGTCTTTGTTACTTGGTGTCCGTGTGTGTCTGTGTTACTAGGTGTCTGTGTATGTCTTTGTCACTTGGTGTCAGTGTATGTCTTTGTTACTTGGTGTAAGAGTGTGTCTGTGTTACTTGGTGTAAGTGTATGTCTTTGTCACTTGGTGTCAGTGTATGTATTTGTTACTTGGTGTAAGAGTGTGTCTGTGTTACTTGGTGTAAGTGTGCGTCTGTGTTACTGGGTATCAGTGTATGTCTTTGTTACTTGGTGTCAGTGTATGTCTGTGTTACTTGGTGTAAGTGTGTGTCTGTGTTACTGGGTATCAGTGTATGTCTTTGTGACTTGGTGACAGTGTATGTCTTTGTTACTGGGTGTCAGTGTTTGTCTTTGTGACTTGGTGTCAGTGTATGTCTTTGTTACTTGGAGTACGTGTGTGTCTGTGTTACTTGGTGTAAGTGTGTGTCTGTGTTACTGGGTGTCAGTGTGTGTCTTTGTGACTTGGTGCAAGTGTGTGTCTGTGTTGCTGGGTATCAGTGTATGTCTTTGTTACCTGTTGTCAGTGTATGTCAAAATACTTGGTGTAAGTGTATGTCTTTGTAACTTGGTGTAATTGTCTGTCTTTGTTACTTGGTGTAAGTGTACGTCTTTGTTACTTGGTGTCAGTGCATGTCTTTGTTACTTGGTGACAGTGTATGTCTGTGTTACTTGGTGGAAGTGTGTGTCTTTGTTACTTGGTGTAAGTGTATGTCTTTGTTACTTGGTGTCAGTGTATGTATTTGTTACTTGGTGTAAGAGTGTGTCTGTGTTACTTGGTGTAAGTGTGCGTCTGTGTTACTGGGTATCAGTGTATGTCTTTGTTACTTGGTGTCAGTGTATGTCTGTGTTACTTGGTGTAAGTGTGTGTCTGTGGTACTGGGTATCAGTGTATGTCTTTGTGACTTGGTGACAGTGTATGTCTTTGTTACTGGGTGTCAGTGTTTGTCTTTGTGACTTGGTGTCAGTGCATGTCTTTGTTACTTGGAGTAAGTGTGTGTCTGTGTTACTTGGTGTAAGTGTGTGTCTGTGTTACTGGGTGTCAGTGTGTGTCTTTGTGACTTGGTGCAAGTGTGTGTCTGTGTTGCTGGGTATCAGTGTATGTCTTTGTTACCTGTTGTCAGTGTATGTCAAAATACTTGGTGTAAGTGTATGTCTTTGTAACTTGGTGTAATTGTCTGTCTTTGTTACTTGGTGTAAGTGTCCGTCTTTGTTACTTGGTGTCAGTGCATGTCTTTGTTACTTGGTGTCAGTGTATGTCTGTGTTACTTGGTGTAAGTGTTTGTCTTTGTTACTGGGTGTCAGTGTCTGTCTTTGTTACTTGGTGTAAGTGTATGTCTTTGTTACTTGGTGTCTGTGTATGTCTTTGTTCCTCGGTGTCAGCGTATGTCTGTGTTACTTGGTGTCAGTGTGTGTCTTTGTTACTTGGTGTAAGTGTGTGTCTGTGTTACTGGGTATCAGTGTCTGTCTTTGTTACTTGGTGTAAGTGTGTGTCTGTGTTACTGGTTGTCAGTGTCTGTCTTTGTTACTTGGTGTAAGTGTATGTCTTTGTTACTTGGTGTCAGTGTATGTCTTTGTTACTTGGTGTCACTGTATGTCTGTGTTACTTGGTGTAAGTGTGTGTCTTTGTTACTTGGTGTAAGTGTATGTCAAAATACTTGTTGTAAGTGTATGTCTGTGAAACTTGGTGGAAGTGCATGTCTTTGTTACTTGGTGTAAGTGTGTGTCTGTGTTACTGGGTATCAGTGTCTGTCTTTGTTACTTGGTGTAAGTGTGTGTCTGTGTTACTGGGTGTCAGTGTATGTCTTTGTTACTTGGTGTCAGTGTATGTCTTTGTTACGTGGTGTAAGTGTGTGTCTGTGTTACTCGCTGTCAGTGCATGTCTGTGTTAATTGGGGTCAGTGTGTGTCTGTGTTACTGGGGGTCAGTGTGTGTTTCGAACTGGTTGTCAGTGTGTGTCTGTGTTACTGGGTATCAGTGTATGTCTTTGTTACTTGGTGTAAGTGTATGTCTTTGTTACTTGGTGTCAGTGTATGTGTTTGTGACTTGGTGTCATTGTATGTCTTTGTTACTGTGTGTCAGTGTGCGTCTGTGTTACTGGGTATCAGTGTATGTCTTTGTTACTTGGTGTCTGTGTATGTCTGTGTTACTTGGTGGAAGTGTGTGTCTGTGTTACTGGGTATCAGTGTATGTCTTTGTGACTCGGTATCAGTGTGTGTCTGTGTCACTTGGTGTCAGTGTATGTCTTTGTTACTGTGTATCAGTGTTTCTCTGTGTTGCTGGGTGTCAGTGTGTGCTTGTTGTGTGACTGGGTGTCAGCGACGCTCGGTGTCAGTATTTAGTTTAGTTATACAGCACTTGAACAGGCCCTTCGGCCCACCGAGTCTGTGCCGACCATCAACCACCCATTTATACTAATCCGACACTGATCCCGTATTCCAATCACATCCCCACCTGTCCCTATATATTTCCCTACCACCTACCTATACTAGGGGCAATTTATGATGGCCAATTAACCAATCAACCTGCAAGTCTTTGGCATGTGGGAGGAAAGCGGAGCACCCGGAGGAAACCCACGCAGACACAGGGAGAACTTGCAAACTCCGCACAGGCAGTACCCAGAATCGAACCCGGGTCCCTGGAGCTGTGAGGATGCGGTGCTAACCACTGCGCCAATGTGCCCTCCCCCTACCCCCAGTGTGTGCCTGTGTTACTGGTAATCAATGTATGTCTTTGTTACTTGGTGTCAGTGTATGTCTGTGTTACTTGGTGTAAGTGTGTGCCCGTGTTACTGGGTGTCAGTGTGTGTCTGTGTTACTTGGTGTAAGTGTGTGTCTTTGTTACTTGGTGTCCGTGTGTGTCTGTGTTACTGGGTGTCTGTGTATGTCTTTGTCACTTGGTGTCAGTGTATGTCTTTGTTACTTGGTGTAAGAGTGTGTCTGTGTTACATTGGTGTAAGTGTATGTCTTTGTCACTTGGTGTCAGTGTATGTATTTGTTACTTGGTGTAAGAGTGTGTCTGTGTTACTTGGTGTAAGTGTGCGTCTGTGCTACTGGGTATCAGTGTATGTCTTTGTTACTTGGTGTCAGTGTATGTCTGTGTTACTTGGTGTAAGTGTGTGTCTGTGTTACTGGGTATCAGTGTATGTCTTTGTGACTTGGTGACAGTGTATGTCTTTGTTACTGGGTGTCAGTGTTTGACTTTGTGACTTGGTGTCAGTGTCTGTCTTTGTTACTTGGAGTAAGTGTGTGTCTGTGTTACTTGGTGTAAGTGTGTGTCTGTGTTACGGGGTGTCAGTGTGTGTCTTTGTGACTTGGTGCAAGTGTGTGTCTGTGTTGCTGGGTGTCAGTGTATGTCTGTGTTACTTGGTGTAAGTGTGTGTCTGTGTTACTGGGTATCAGTGTATGTCTTTGTTACTTGTTGCAATTGTCTGTCTTTGTTACTTGGTGTAAGTGCGTGTCTTTGTTACTTGGTGTCAGTGTATGTCTTTGTTACTTGGTGTAGGTGTGTGTTTGTGTGACTTGGTGTAAGTGTGTGTCTGTGTTAATTGGTATCAGTGCATGTCTTTGTTACTTGGTGTAAGTGTGTGTCTGTGTTACTGGGTATCAGTGTATGTCTTTGTTACTTGGTGGCAGTATATGTCTTTGTTACTTGGTGTAAGTGTGTGTCTGTGTTACTGGGTGTCAGTGTATGTCTTTGTTACTTGGTGTCAGTGTATGTCTGTGTTACATGGTGTCAGTGTGTGTCTTTGTTAATGGGTGTCAGTGTATGTCTTTGTTACTAGTTGTGAGTGTGTCTGTGTTACTGGGGAACAGTGTATGTCTTTGTTACTTGGTGTCAGTGTATGTCTGTGTTACTTGGTGTAAGTGTGTGTTTTTGTTACTTGGTGTAATTGTTTGTCTTTGTTACTTGGTGTAAGTGTGTGTTTGTGTTACTTGGTGTAAGTGTGTGTCTGTGTTACTTGGTATCAGTGTATGTCTTTGTTGCTTGGTGTAAGTGTGTGTCTGTGTTACTGGGTAACAGTGTATGTCTTTGTTACTTGGTATCAGTGTATGTCTGTATTACTTGGTGTAAGTGTGTGTCTTTGTTACTTGGTGTAATTGTATGTCTTTGTTACTTGGTGTCAGTGTATGTCTGTGTTACTTGATGAAAGTGTATGTCTTTGTTACTTAGTGTCAGTGCATGTCTTGGTTACTTGGTGTAAGTGTGTGCCTGTGCTACTGGGTATCAGTGTATGTCTTTGTTACTTGGTGTCAGTGTATGTCTTTGTTACTTGGTGTCACTGTATGTCTTTGTTACTGGGTGTCATTGTATGTCTTTGTGACGTGGTGTCAGAGTATGTCTTTGTTACTGTGTGTCAGTTTATGTCTTTGTTACTTGGTGTCAGTGTATGTCTTTGTTACTTGGTGTCAGTGTATGTCTGTGTTACTTGGTGTCAGTGTGTCTCTTTGTTACTTTGTGTAAGTGTGTGTCTGTGTTACTGGGTATCAGTGTATGTCTTTGTTACTTGGTGTCAGTGAATGTCTTTGTTACTTGGTGTAAGTGTGTGTCTGTGTTACTTGGTGTCAGTGTATGTCTTTGTTACTTGGTGTCAGTGTATGTCTGTGTTACATGGTGTCAGTGTGTGTCTTTGTTACTGGGTGTCAGTGTATGTCTTTGTTACTTGGTGTCTGTGTACGTCTTTGTTACTTGGTGTCTGTGCACGTCTTTGTTACTTGCTGTCAGTGTATGTCTTTGTTACTTGGTGTAAGTGTGTGTCTGTGTTACATGGTGTCAGTGTGTGTCTTTGTTACTTGGTGTAAGTGTGTGTCTGTGTTACTGGGTAACGGTGTCTGTCTTTGTTACTTGGTGTCAGTGTATGTCTGTGTTACTTGGTGTAAGTGGGTGTCTTTGTTACTTGGTGTAATTGTCTGTCTTTGTTACTTGGTGTCAGTGTATGTCTTTGTTACTTGGAGTAAGTGTGTGTTTGTGTGACTTGGTGTAAGAGTGTGTCTGTGTTAATTGGTATCAGTGTTTGTCTTTTTTACTTGGTGTAAGTGTGTGTCTGTGTTACTGGGTAACAGTGTATGTCTTTGTTACTGGGTGCCAGTGTCTGCTTCGTTTCTTAGTGTCAGTGTTTGTCTTTGTTACTGGGTGTCAGTGTCTGTCTTTGTGACTTGGTGTCAGTGTATGTCTTTGTTACTGGGTGTCAGTGTATGTCTTTGTTACTTGGTGTAAGTGTGTGTCTTTGTTACTTGGTGTCAGTGTATGTCTGTGTTACTGGGTATCACTGCATGTCTTTGTTACATGGTGTCAGTGTATGTCTGTGTTAATTGGTGTAAGTGTATGTCTTTGTTACTGGGTGTCAGTGTCTGCTTCGTTTCTTGGTGTCAGTGTTTGTCTTTGTTACTGGGTGTCAGTGTCTGTCTTTGTGACCTGGTGTCAGTGTATGTCTTTGTTACTTGGTGTCAGTGTATGTCTTTGTTACTTGGTGGCAGTGTGTGTCGGTTTTATTGGGTATCAGTGTATATCTTTGTTACTTGGTGTAAGTGTGTGTCTGTGTTACTGGGTATCAGTGCATGTCTTTGTTACATGGTGTCAGTGTATGTCTGTGTTACTTGGTGTAAGTGTGTGTCTTTGTTACTTGGTGTAATTGTATGTCTTTGTTCCTTGGTGTCAGCGTATGTCTGTGTTACTTGGTGTAAGTGAATGACTTTGTTACTTGGTGTCAGTGTATGTCTTTGTTACTTGGTGTCAGTGTGTGTCGGTTTTATTGGGTATCAGTGTATATCTTTGCTACTTGGTGTAAGTGTGTGTCTGTGTTACTGGGTATCAGTGCATGTCTTTGTTACATGGTGTCAGTGTATGTCTGTGTTACTTGGTGTAAGTGTGTGTCTTTGTTACTTGGTGTAATTGTATGTCTTTGTTCCTTGGTGTCAGCGTATGTCTGTGTTACTTGGTGCAAGTGAAAGACTTTGTTACTTGGTGTCAGTGTATGTCTATGTTACTTGGTGTAAGTTTGTGTCTTTGTTACTTGGTGTAAGTGTGTGTCTGTGTTACTTGGTATCAATGGACGTCTTTGTTACTTGGTGTAAGTGTGCGTCTGTGTTACTGGGTAACAGTGTATGTCTTTGTTACTTGGTGTCAGTGTATATCTGTGTTACTTGGTGTCGGTGTGTGTCTTTGTTACTTGGTGTAATTGTATGTCTTTGTTACTTGGTGTCAGTGTATGTCTTTGTTACTAGGTGTAAGTGTGTGTTTGTGTTACTGGGTGTCAGTGCGTGTCTGTGTTACTGGGTATCAGTGTATGTCTTTATTACTTAGTGTAAGTTTGTATCTGTGTTCCTGGGTATCAGTGTATGTCTTTGTTACTTGGTGCAAGTGTATGTCTTTGTGACTTCGTGTAAGTGTGTGTCTTTGATACTTGGTGTAAGTGTATGTCTTTGTTACTTGGTGTCAGTGTATGTCTGTGTTACTGGGTATCAGTGTATGTCTTTGTTACATTGTGTAAGTGCATGTCTTTGTTACTTTGTGTCAGTGTATGTCTTTGTTACTGGGTGTCAGTGCGTCTCTGTGTTACTGGGTATCAGTGTATGTCATTGATACTGACTGTCAGTGCGTGTCTATGTTACTGGGTACCAATGTATGTTTTTGCTACTGGGTATCAATTTATGTCTTTGTTACTTGGTGTAAGTGGATGTCTTTGTTTCTTGGAGTCAGTGTATCTCTTTGTTACTTGGCGTAAGTGTATTCTTTGCTACTTTGTGTCAGTGTATGTCTTTATTACTTAATGTAAGTGTGTGTCTGTGTGACTCGGTGTCAGTGTATGTCTTATTTACTTGGTGTCAGTGTTTCTCTGCGTTACTGGATGTCAGTGTGTATCTGTATTCCTGGGTTTCAGTGTGTGTCTGTGACACTAGGTGTCAGTATTTAGATTAGTTTCGAGATACAGCACTTAAACAGGCCCTTCGGCCCACTGAGTCTGTGCCGACCATCAACCACCCATTTACACTAATCCTACACTAATCCCGTATTCCTATCACATCCCCACCTGTCCCTATATATTTCCCTACCACCTACCTATACTAGGGGCAATTTATGATGGCCAATTAACCTATCAACCTGCAAGTCTTTGGCATGTGGGAGGAAAGCGGAGCACCCGGAGGAAACCCACGCAGACACAGGGAGAACTTGCAAACTCCGCACAGGCAGTACCCAGAATCGAACCCGGGTCCCTGGAGCTGTGAGGCTGCGGTGCTAACCACTGCGCCAATGTGCCCTCCACCTACCCCCAGTGTGTGCCTGTGTTACTGGTAATCAATGTATGTCTTTGTTACTTGGTGTCAGTGTATGTCTGTGTTACTTGGTGTAAGTGTGTGCCCGTGTTACTGGGTGTCAGTGTGTGTCTGTGTTACTTGGTGTAAGTGTGTGTCTTTGTTACTTGGTGTCCGTGTGTGTCTGTGTTACTGGGTGTCTGTGTATGTCTTTGTCACTTGGTGTCAGTGTATGTCTTTGTTACTTGGTGTAAGAGTGTGTCTGTGTTACTTGGTGTAAGTGTATGTCTTTGTCACTTGGTGTCAGTGTATGTATTTGTTACTTGGTGTAAGAGTGTGTCTGTGTTACTTGGTGTAAGTGTGCGTCTGTGTTACTGGGTATCAGTGTATGTCTTTGTTACTTGGTGTCAGTGTATGTCTGTGTTACTTGGTGTAAGTGTGTGTCTGTGTTACTGGGTATCAGTGTATGTCTTTGTGACTTGGTGACAGTGTATGTCTTTGTTACTGGGTGTCAGTGTTTGTCTTTGTGACTTGGTGTCAGTGTATGTCTTTGTTACTTGGAGTACGTGTGTGTCTGTGTTACTTGGTGTAAGTGTGTGTCTGTGTTACTGGGTGTCAGTGTGTGTCTTTGTGACTTGGTGCAAGTGTGTGTCTGTGTTGCTGGGTATCAGTGTATGTCTTTGTTACCTGTTGTCAGTGTATGTCAAAATACTTGGTGTAAGTGTATGTCTTTGTTACTTGGTGTAAGTGTACGTCTTTGTTACTTGGTGTCAGTGCATGTCTTTGTTACTTGGTGACAGTGTATGTCTGTGTTACTTGGTGGAAGTGTGTGTCTTTGTTACTTGGTGTAAGTGTATGTCTTTGTTACTTGGTGTCAGTGTATGTATTTGTTACTTGGTGTAAGAGTGTGTCTGTGTTACTTGGTGTAAGTGTGCGTCTGTGTTACTGGGTATCAGTGTATGTCTTTGTTACTTGGTGTCAGTGTATGTCTGTGTTACTTGGTGTAAGTGTGTGTCTGTGGTACTGGGTATCAGTGTATGTCTTTGTGACTTGGTGACAGTGTATGTCTTTGTTACTGGGTGTCAGTGTTTGTCTTTGTGACTTGGTGTCAGTGCATGTCTTTGTTACTTGGAGTAAGTGTGTGTCTGTGTTACTTGGTGTAAGTGTGTGTCTGGGTTACTGGGTGTCAGTGTGTGTCTTTGTGACTTGGTGCAAGTGTGTGTCTGTGTTGCTGGGTATCAGTGTATGTCTTTGTTACCTGTTGTCAGTGTATGTCTAAATACTTGGTGTAAGTGTATGTCTTTGTAACTTGGTGTAATTGTCTGTCTTTGTTACTTGGTGTAAGTGTCCGTCTTTGTTACTTGGTGTCAGTGCATGTCTTTGTTACTTGGTGTCAGTGTATGTCTGTGTTACTTGGTGTAAGTGTTTGTCTTTGTTACTGGGTGTCAGTGTCTGTCTTTGTTACTTGGTGTAAGTGTATGTCTTTGTTACTTGGTGTCTGTGTATGTCTTTGTTCCTCGGTGTCAGCGTATGTCTGTGTTACTTGGTGTCAGTGTGTGTCTTTGTTACTTGGTGTAAGTGTGTGTCTGTGTTACTGGGTATCAGTGTCTGTCTTTGTTACTTGGTGTAAGTGTGTGTCTGTGTTACTGGTTGTCAGTGTCTGTCTTTGTTACTTGGTGTAAGTATATGTCTTTGTTACTTGGTGTCAGTGTATGTCTTTGTTACTTGGTGTCACTGTATGTCTGTGTTACTTGGTGTAAGTGTGTGTCTTTGTTACTTGGTGTAAGTGTATGTCAAAATACTTGTTGTAAGTGTATGTCTGTGAAACTTGGTGGAAGTGCATGTCTTTGTTACTTGGTGTAAGTGTGTGTCTGTGTTACTGGGTATCAGTGTCTGTCTTTGTTACTTGGTGTAAGTGTGTGTCTGTGTTACTGGGTGTCAGTGTATGTCTTTGTTACTTGGTGTCAGTGTATGTCTTTGTTACGTGGTGTAAGTGTGTGTCTGTGTTACTCGCTGTCAGTGCATGTCTGTGTTAATTGGGGTCAGTGTGTGTCTGTGTTACTGGGGGTCAGTGTGTGTTTCGAACTGGTTGTCAGTGTGTGTCTGTGTTACTGGGTATCAGTGTATGTCTTTGTTACTTGGTGTAAGTGTATGTCTTTGTTACTTGGTGTCAGTGTATGTGTTTGTGACTTGGTGTCATTGTATGTCTTTGTTACTGTGTGTCAGTGTGCGTCTGTGTTACTGGGTATCAGTGTATGTCTTTGTTACTTGGTGTCTGTGTATGTCTGTGTTACTTGGTGGAAGTGTGTGTCTGTGTTACTGGGTATCAGTGTATGTCTTTGTGACTCGGTATCAGTGTGTGTCTGTGTCACTTGGTGTCAGTGTATGTCTTTGTTACTGTGTATCAGTGTTTCTCTGTGTTACTGGGTGTCAGTGTGTGCTTGTTGTGTGACTGGGTGTCAGCGACGCTCGGTGTCAGTATTTAGTTTAGTTATACAGCACTTGAACAGGCCCTTCGGCCCACCGAGTCTGTGCCGACCATCAACCACCCATTTATACTAATCCGACACTGATCCCGTATTCCAATCACATCCCCACCTGTCCCTATATATTTCCCTACCACCTACCTATACTAGGGGCAATTTATGATGGCCAATTAACCAATCAACCTGCAAGTCTTTGGCATGTGGGAGGAAAGCGGAGCACCCGGAGGAAACCCACGCAGACACAGGGAGAACTTGCAAACTCCGCACAGGCAGTACCCAGAATCGAACCCGGGTCCCTGGAGCTGTGAGGATGCGGTGCTAACCACTGCGCCAATGTGCCCTCCCCCTACCCCCAGTGTGTGCCTGTGTTACTGGTAATCAATGTATGTCTTTGTTACTTGGTGTCAGTGTATGTCTGTGTTACTTGGTGTAAGTGTGTGCCCGTGTTACTGGGTGTCAGTGTGTGTCTGTGTTACTTGGTGTAAGTGTGTGTCTTTGTTACTTGGTGTCCGTGTGTGTCTGTGTTACTGGGTGTCTGTGTATGTCTTTGTCACTTGGTGTCAGTGTATGTCTTTGTTACTTGGTGTAAGAGTGTGTCTGTGTTACTTGGTGTAAGTGTATGTCTTTGTCACTTGGTGTCAGTGTATGTATTTGTTACTTGGTGTAAGAGTGTGTCTGTGTTACTTGGTGTAAGTGTGCGTCTGTGCTACTGGGTATCAATGTATGTCTTTGTTACTTGGTGTCAGTGTATGTCTGTGTTACTTGGTGTGAGTGTGTGTCTGTGTTACTGGGTATCAGTGTATGTCTTTGTGACTTGGTGACAGTGTATGTCTTTGTTACTGGGTGTCAGTGTTTGACTTTGTGACTTGGTGTCAGTGTCTGTCTTTGTTACTTGGAGTAAGTGTGTGTTTGTGTTACTTGGTGTAAGTGTGTGTCTGTGTTACGGGGTGTCAGTGTGTGTCTTTGTGACTTGGTGCAAGTGTGTGTCTGTGTTGCTGGGTGTCAGTGTATGTCTGTGTTACTTGGTGTAAGTGTGTGTCTGTGTTACTGGGTATCAGTGTATGTCTTTGTTACTTGTTGCAATTGTCTGTCTTTGTTACTTGGTGTAAGTGCGTGTCTTTGTTACTTGGTGTCAGTGTATGTCTTTGTTACTTGGTGTAGGTGTGTGTTTGTGTGACTTGGTGTAAGTGTGTGTCTGTGTTAATTGGTATCAGTGCATGTCTTTGTTACTTGGTGTAAGTGTGTGTCTGTGTTACTGGGTATCAGTGTATGTCTTTGTTACTTGGTGGCAGTATATGTCTTTGTTACTTGGTGTAAGTGTGTGTCTGTGTTACTGGGTGTCAGTGTATGTCTTTGTTACTTGGTGTCAGTGTATGTCTGTGTTACATGGTGTCAGTGTGTGTCTTTGTTAATGGGTGTCAGTGTATGTCTTTGTTACTAGTTGTGAGTGTGTCTGTGTTACTGGGGAACAGTGTATGTCTTTGTTACTTGGTGTCAGTGTATGTCTGTGTTACTTGGTGTAAGTGTGTGTTTTTGTTACTTGGTGTAATTGTTTGTCTTTGTTACTTGGTGTAAGTGTGTGTTTGTGTTACTTGGTGTAAGTGTGTGTCTGTGTTACTTGGTATCAGTGTATGTCTTTGTTACTTGGTGTAAGTGTGTGTCTGTGTTACTGGGTAACAGTGTATGTCTTTGTTACTTGGTATCAGTGTATGTCTGTATTACTTGGTGTAAGTGTGTGTCTTTGTTACTTGGTGTAATTGTATGTCTTTGTTACTTGGTGTCAGTGTATGTCTGTGTTACTTGATGAAAGTGTATGTCTTTGTTACTTAGTGTCAGTGCATGTCTTGGTTACTTGGTGTAAGTGTGTGCCTGTGCTACTGGGTATCAGTGTATGTCTTTGTTACTTGGTGTCAGTGTATGTCTTTGTTACTTGGTGTCACTGTATGTCTTTGTTACTGGGTGTCATTGTATGTCTTTGTGACGTGGTGTCAGAGTATGTCTTTGTTACTGTGTGTCAGTTTATGTCTTTGTTACTTGGTGTCAGTGTATGTCTTTGTTACTTGGTGTCAGTGTATGTCTGTGTTACTTGGTGTCAGTGTGTCTCTTTGTTACTTTGTGTAAGTGTGTGTCTGTGTTACTGGGTATCAGTGTATGTCTTTGTTACTTGGTGTCAGTGAATGTCTTTGTTACTTGGTGTAAGTGTGTGTCTGTGTTACTTGGTGTCAGTGTATGTCTTTGTTACTTGGTGTCAGTGTATGTCTGTGTTGCATGGTGTCAGTGTGTGTCTTTGTTACTGGGTGTCAGTGTATGTCTTTGTTACTTGGTGTCTGTGTACGTCTTTGTTACTTGGTGTCTGTGCACGTCTTTGTTACTTGCTGTCAGTGTATGTCTTTGTTACTTGGTGTAAGTGTGTGTCTGTGTTACATGGTGTCAGTGTGTGTCTTTGTTACTTGGTGTAAGTGTGTGTCTGTGTTACTGGGTAACGGTGTCTGTCTTTGTTACTTGGTGTCAGTGTATGTCTGTGTTACTTGGTGTAAGTGGGTGTCTTTGTTACTTGGTGTAATTGTCTGTCTTTGTTACTTGGTGTCAGTGTATGTCTTTGTTACTTGGAGTAAGTGTGTGTTTGTGTGACTTGGTGTAAGAGTGTGTCTGTGTTAATTGGTATCAGTGTTTGTCTTTTTTACTTGGTGTAAGTGTGTGTCTGTGTTACTGGGTAACAGTGTATGTCTTTGTTACTGGGTGCCAGTGTCTGCTTCGTTTCTTAGTGTCAGTGTTTGTCTTTGTTACTGGGTGTCAGTGTCTGTCTTTGTGACTTGGTGTCAGTGTATGTCTTTGTTACTGGGTGTCAGTGTATGTCTTTGTTACTTGGTGTAAGTGTGTGTCTTTGTTACTTGGTGTCAGTGTATGTCTGTGTTACTGGGTATCACTGCATGTCTTTGTTACATGGTGTCAGTGTATGTCTGTGTTAATTGGTGTAAGTGTATGTCTTTGTTACTGGGTGTCAGTGTCTGCTTCGTTTCTTGGTGTCAGTGTTTGTCTTTGTTACTGGGTGTCAGTGTCTGTCTTTGTGACCTGGTGTCAGTGTATGTCTTTGTTACTTGGTGTCAGTGTATGTCTTTGTTACTTGGTGGCAGTGTGTGTCGGTTTTATTGGGTATCAGTGTATATCTTTGTTACTTGGTGTAAGTGTGTGTCTGTGTTACTGGGTATCAGTGCATGTCTTTGTTACATGGTGTCAGTGTATGTCTGTGTTACTTGGTGTAAGTGTGTGTCTTTGTTACTTGGTGTAATTGTATGTCTTTGTTCCTTGGTGTCAGCGTATGTCTGTGTTACTTGGTGTAAGTGAATGACTTTGTTACTTGGTGTCAGTGTATGTCTTTGTTACTTGGTGTCAGTGTGTGTCGGTTTTATTGGGTATCAGTGTATATCTTTGCTACTTGGTGTAAGTGTGTGTCTGTGTTACTGGGTATCAGTGCATGTCTTTGTTACATGGTGTCAGTGTATGTCTGTGTTACTTGGTGTAAGTGTGTGTCTTTGTTACTTGGTGTAATTGTATGTCTTTGTTCCTTGGTGTCAGCGTATGTCTGTGTTACTTGGTGCAAGTGAAAGACTTTGTTACTTGGTGTCAGTGTATGTCTATGTTACTTGGTGTAAGTTTGTGTCTTTGTTACTTGGTGTAAGTGTGTGTCTGTGTTACTTGGTATCAATGGACGTCTTTGTTACTTGGTATAAGTGTGCGTCTG
Organism: Heterodontus francisci; assembly: GCF_036365525.1. Taxonomy (NCBI): domain Eukaryota; kingdom Metazoa; phylum Chordata; class Chondrichthyes; order Heterodontiformes; family Heterodontidae; genus Heterodontus; species Heterodontus francisci. The sequence continues at coordinate 9,403,437 of NW_027140221.1, read as the reverse complement.
TGTTACTGGGTAACAGTGTATGTCTTTGTTACTTGGTGTCAGTGTATATCTGTGTTACTTGGTGTCGGTGTGTGTCTTTGTTACTTGGTGTAATTGTATGTCTTTGTTACTTGGTGTCAGTGTATGTCTTTGTTACTAGGTGTAAGTGTGTGTTTGTGTTACTGGGTGTCAGTGCGTGTCTGTGTTACTGGGTATCAGTGTATGTCTTTATTACTTAGTGTAAGTTTGTATCTGTGTTCCTGGGTATCAGTGTATGTCTTTGTTACTTGGTGCAAGTGTATGTCTTTGTGACTTCGTGTAAGTGTGTGTCTTTGATACTTGGTGTAAGTGTATGTCTTTGTTACTTGGTGTCAGTGTATGTCTGTGTTACTGGGTATCAGTGTATGTCTTTGTTACATTGTGTAAGTGCATGTCTTTGTTACTTTGTGTCAGTGTATGTCTTTGTTACTGGGTGTCAGTGCGTCTCTGTGTTACTGGGTATCAGTGTATGTCATTGATACTGACTGTCAGTGCGTGTCTATGTTACTGGGTACCAATGTATGTTTTTGCTACTGGGTATCAATTTATGTCTTTGTTACTTGGTGTAAGTGGATGTCTTTGTTTCTTGGAGTCAGTGTATCTCTTTGTTACTTGGCGTAAGTGTATTCTTTGCTACTTTGTGTCAGTGTATGTCTTTATTACTTAATGTAAGTGTGTGTCTGTGTGACTCGGTATCAGTGTATGTCTTATTTACTTGGTGTCAGTGTTTCTCTGCGTTACTGGATGTCAGTGTGTATCTGTATTCCTGGGTTTCAGTGTGTGTCTGTGACACTAGGTGTCAGTATTTAGATTAGTTTCGAGATACAGCACTTAAACAGGCCCTTCGGCCCACTGAGTCTGTGCCGACCATCAACCACCCATTTACACTAATCCTACACTAATCCCGTATTCCTATCACATCCCCACCTATCCCTATATATTTCCCAACCACCTACCTATACTTGGGGCAATTTATGATGGCCAATTAACCTATCAACCTGCAAGTCTTTGGCATGTGGGAGGAAACCGGAGCACCGTGATGAAACCCACGCAGACACAGGGAGAAGTTGCAAACTCCGCACAGGCATTACCCAGAATCGAACCCGGTCCCTGGAGCTTTGAGGCTGCGGTGCCAACCACTGCTCCAATGTGCAGCCCAGTGTGTGTCTGTGTCACTGGGTATCAGCGTCTGTCTTTGTTACTTGGTGTCAGTGCATGTCTGCATTACTGGGTATCAGTGTCTGTCTTTGTTACTTGGTGTCAGTGTATGTCTTTGTGACTTGGTGTCAGTGTATGTCTTTGTGACTTGGTGTCATGTGTATGTCTTTGTGACTTGGTGTCAGAGTATGTCTTTGTTACTGGGTGTCAGTGCGGGTCTGTGTCACTGGATGTGAGTGCATGTCATTGTTACTGGGTGTCAGTGCGTGTCTGTGTTACTGGGTATCAATGTATGCCTTTGTTAATGGGTATCAAAGTATGTCTTTGTTATTTGGTGTCAGTGTATGTCTGTGTTACTTGGTGTCAGTGTATGTCTGTGTTACTTGGTGTCAGTGTATGTCTTTGTGACTTGGTGTCAGAGTATGTCTTTGTTACTGGGGGTCAGTGTGTGTCTGTGTTACTGGGTATCAGTGTATGTCTTTGTTAAATGGTGTAAGTGTGTGTCTGTGTTACTGGGTATCAGTGTATGTCTTTGTTACTTGGTGTAAGTGTATGTCTTTGTTATTGGGTATCAGTGAATGTCTTTGTTACTTGGTGTCAGTGTATGTGTTTGTTACTTGGTGTAAATGTATGTCTTTGTTACTTGGTGTCAGTGCATGTATTTGTTACTTGGTGTAAGTTTGTGTCTGTGTTACTGGGTATCAGTGCACGTCTTTGTTACTTGGTGTCTGTGTGTGTCTGTGTTACTTGGTGGAAGTGTGTGTCAGTGTAACTGGGTATCAGTGTATGTCTTTGTTACTTGGTGCAAGTGTGTGTCTGTGTTACTGGGTATCAGTGTCTGTCTTTGTTACTTGGAGTAAGTGTATGTCTTTGTTACTTTGTGTCAGTGTCTGTCTTTGTGACTTGGTGTCAGTGTATGTCTTTGTTACTGGGTGTCAGTGCGTGTCTATGTTAATGGGTATCAGTGTATGTCTTTGTTACTGGGTGTCAGTGTATGTCTTTGTGACTTGGTGTAAGGGTGTGTCTGTGTTACTGGGTATCAGTGCCTGTCTTTGTTACTTGGTGTAAGTGTGTGTCTGTGTTCCTGGGTATCAGTGTATGTCTGTGTTACTTGGTGTCAGTGTATGTCTTTGTGACTTGCTGTCAGTGCATGTCTTTGTTACTGGGTGTCAGTGTCTGTCTGTGTTACTGGGTATCAGTGTATGGCTTTGTTACTTGGTGTCATTGTATGTCTATGTGACTTGGTGTCAGTGTATGTCTTTGTGACTTGGTGACAGTGTATGTCTTTGTTACTGGGTGTCAGTGCGTGTCTGTGTTACTGGCTATCAGTGTATGTCTTTGTTACTGGGTGTCAGTGCGTGTCTGTGTTACTGGGTATCAATGTATTTCTTTGTTACTTGGTGTCAGCGTATGTCTGTGTTACTTGGTGTAAGTGGATGTCTTGGTTCCTGGGTATTTTTGTATGTCTTTGTTACTTGGTGTCAGTGTATGTGTTTGTTACTTGATGTAAATGTATGTCTTTGTTACTTGGTGTCAGTGCATGTCTTTGTTACTTGGAGTAAGTGTGTGTCTGTGTTACTGGGTGTCAGTGTATGTCTTTGTTACTAGGTGTCTGTGTGTGTCTGTGTTACTTGGTGTAAGTGTGTGTCAGTGTAACTGGGTATCAGTGTATGTCTTTGTTACTTGGTGTAAGTGTGTGTCTGTGTTACTGGGTATCAGTGTATGTCTTTGTTACTTGGTGTCAGTGTATGTCTTTGTTACTTGGTATCAGTGTATGTCCTTGTTACTTGGTGCAAGTGTGTGTCTGTGTTACTGGGTATCAGTGTCTGTCTTTGTTACTTGGTGTAAGTGTGTGTCTGTGTTCCTGGGTATCAGTGCATGTCTCTGTTACTTGGTGTAAGTGTGTGTCTGTGTTACTGCGTATCAGTGTATGTCCAGTCTCTTCCCACCTACATCCGTGACTCTTCTGACGCCCTACGTCATTTTGACAATTTCCAGTTTCCTGGTCCCAACCGCCTCCTCTTCACTATGGACGTCCAATCGCTCTACACGTCCATCCCCCAACAGGATGGTTTGAGGGCTCTCCGCTTCTTCCTGGAACAGAGGCCCAACCAGTCCCCATCCACCAACACCCTCCTCCGCCTGGCTGAACTTGTTCTCACATTGAACAACTTCTCCTTCAACTCCACTCACTTCCTTCAAGTAAAAGGTGTTGCTATGGGTACCCGCATGGGTCCTAGTTATGCCTGTCTTTTTGTGGGATATGTCGAGCATTCTTTGTTCCAGTCCTACTCAGGCCCCCTCCCCCAACTCTTTTTCCGGTACATTGATGACTGTATCGGTGCCGTTTCCTGCTCCCGCCCCGAACTAGAAAACTTTATCAACTTTGCTTCCAATTTCCACCCTTCTCTCACCTTTACATGGTCCATCTCTGACACTTCCCTTCCCTTCCTCGACTTCTCTGTCTCCATCTCTGGGGATAGGTTGTCTACCAATATCCATTATAAGCCCACTGACTCCCACAGCTACCTCGACTACACTTCTTCACACCCTACCTCCTGTAAGGACTCCATTCCATTCTCCCAGTTTCTCCGTCTCCGACGCATCTGCTCTGATGATGCTACCTTCCATGACGGTGCTTCTGATATGACCTCCTTTTTCCTCAACCGAGGATTTCCCCCCACTGTGGTTGACAGGGCCCTCAACCGTGTCCGACCCATTCCCCGCACCTCTACCCTCACCCCTTCCCCTCCCTCCAAGAACCGTGACAGGGTTCCCCTTGTCCTCACTTTTCATCCCACCAGCCTCCATATCCAAAGGATCATCCTCCGCCATTTTCACCACCTCCAGCGTGATGCCACTACCAGTCGCATCTTCCCCTCCCTTCCCCTGTCAGCATTCCGAAGGGATCGTTCCCTCCGCGACACCCTGGTCCACTCCTCCATTACCCCCACCACCTCGTCCCCGTCCCAGGGCACCTTCCCTTGCAATCGCAGGAGGTGTAATACCTGCCCATTTACCTCCTCTCTCCTCACTATCCCAGGCCCCAAACACTCCTTTCAGGTGAAGCAGCGATTTACTTGTACTTCTTTCAATATAGTATACTGTATTCGCTGCTCACAGTGTGGTCTCCTCTACATTGGGGAGACCAAGCGCAGACTGGGTGACCGCTTTGCGGAACATCTCCGCTCTGTCCGCAAGCAGGACCCTGAGCTTCCGGTTGCTTGCCATTTCAACACTCCCCCCTGCTCTCATGCTCACATCTCTGTCCTGGGATTGCTGCAGTGTTCCAGTGAACATCAACGCAAGCTCGAGGAACAGCATCTCATCTACCGATTAGGCACACTACAGCCTGCCGGTCTGAACATTGAGTTCAATAATTTCAGAGCATGACAGCCCCCCACTTTACTTTCATTTTTAGTTATTTTTTCTTCCTTTTTTTTTGGCATTCCTTTTTACATTTTTTACAATCTTTTTTTGTATTTATTTCAGTTCATCTTAGTTTGTTCAGTTTGCTCACCCACTGTTTTTTTCAGGTTGTTTTTCTTCAGGTTTGCACTTGCTGATGTTCAATATTCAGTATATTCACACCTAATCTGTACTAATGCTTTGTCTTTCAACACACCATTAACATCTTGTTTGCCTTTGCTCCGTGACCTTTTGGTCAGCTATGTGGCCTGGTCCAATCTGCACCTTCTCCTTTGTTATCTCTTGCCCAACCCCCACCTCACTTGTTTATAATCTGTGACTTTTCTAATATTTGTCAGTTCCGAAGAAGGGTCACTGACCCGAAACGTTAACTCTGCTTCTCTTTCCACAGATGCTGCCAGACCTGCTGAGTGAATCCAGCATTTCTTGTTTTTGTTTCAGTGTATGTCTTTGTTACTTGCTGTCAGTGTGTATCTTTGTGACTGGTTGTCAGTGCATTTCTTTGTGACTTTGTGTCAGTGTATGTCTTTGTTACTGGGTGTCTGTGTATGTCTTTGTTACTTGGTGATAGTGTGTGTATGTGTTAGACTTTGTTACTTGGTGTCAGTGTGTGTCAGTGCAACTGGGTATTAGTGTATGTCTTTGTTACTTGGTGTAAGTGTGTGTCTGTGTTACTGGGTATCATACTTTGTCTTTGTTACTTCGTGTCAGTGTATGTCTTTTTTACTTGGTGTAAGTGTATGTCTTTGTTACTTGTTGTCAGTGTATGTCTTTGTTACTTGGTGTAAGTGTGTGTCTGTGTTACTGGGTATCAGTGTATGTCTTTTTTAATTGGTGTCAGTGTATGTCTTTGTTACTTGGTGTAAGTGTGTGTCTGTGTTACTTGGTATCAGTGTATGTCTGTGTTACTTGGTGTCAGTGTGTGTCTGTGTTACTGGGTGTCAGTGCATGTCTTTGTGACTTGGTGTAAGTTTGTGTTTGTGATACTGGGCATCAATGCCTGTCTTTGTGACTTGGTGTCAGTGTTTCTCTGTGTTACTGGGTGTCAGTGTGTATCTGTGTTCCTGGGTGTCAGTGTATGTCTTTGTTACTTGGTGTCAGTGTATATCTGTGTTAGTTGGTGTAAGTGTGTGTCTGTGTTATTGGGTATCAGTGTATGTCTTTGTTACTTGGTGTAAGTGTATGTCTTTGTGACTTGGTGTCAGTGTATGTCTTTGTTACTGGGTGTCAGTGCGTGTCTGTGTTACTGGGAATCAGTGTATGTCTTTGTTACTGGGTGTCAGTGCGTGTCTGTGTTACTGGGTATCAATGTATGTCTTTGTTACTGGGTATCAATGTATGTGTTTGTTACTTGGTGTAAGTTGATGTCTTTGTTACTTGGCGTCAGTGTATGTCTGTGTTACTTGGTGTAAGTGTGTGTCTTTGTTACTTGGTGTAAGTTTGTGTCTGTGTTACTGGGTATCAGTGTATGCCTTTGTTACTTGGTGTCAGTGTGTGTCTTTGTTACTTGGTGGAAGTGTATGTCTTTGTTACTTGGTGTCTGTGTATGTCTTTGTTACTTGGTGTAAGTGTGTGTCTGTGTTACTTGGTGTAAGTGTATGTCAGTGTAACTGGGTATCAGTGTATGTCTTTGTTAATTGGTGTCAGTTTATGTCTTTGTTACTTGGTGTAAGTTTGTCTCTGTGTTACTGGGTATCAGTGTATGTCTTTGTTACTTGGTATCAGTGTATGTCTTTGTTACTTGGTGTCAGTGTATGTCTTTGTTACTGGGTGTCAGTGCGTGTCTGTGTTAATGGGTGTCTGTGCATGTCATAGTTACTTGGTGTAAGTGTGTGTCTGTGTTACTGGGTATCAGTGTATGTCTTTGTTACTTGGTGTCAGTGTATGTCTTTGTTACTTGGTGTAAGTGTATTTCTTTGTTACTTTGTGTCAGTGTATGTCTTTATTACTTAGTGTAAGTGTGTGTCTGTGTTCCTGAGTATCAGTGTATGTTTTTGTTACTTGGTGTAAGTGTGTGTCTGTGTTACTGGGTATCAGTGTATGTCTTTGTTACTTGGTGTAAGTGTGTGTTTGTGTTACTTAGTATCAGTGTCTGCCTTTGTTACTTGGTGTCAGTGTATGTCTTTGTGACTTGGTGTCAGTGTATGTCTTTGTTACTGGGTGTCAGTGCCTGTCTGTATTACTGGGTATCAGTGTATGCCTTTGTTACTGGGTGTCAGTGCCTCTCTGTGTTACTGGGTATCAATGTATGTCTTCGTTACTGGGTATCAATGTATGTCTTTGTTACTTGGTATCAATGTATGACTTTTTTACTTGGTGTAAATGGATGTCTTTGTTACTTGGTGTCAGCGTATGTCTGTGTTACTTGGTGTAAGTGTATTTCTTGGCTACTGGGTATCTTTGTATGTCTTTGTTACTTGGTGTAAGTGTGTCTCTGTGTCACTGGATATCAGTGTATAGCTCTGTTACTTGGTGTCAGTGTATGTCTTTGTTACTTGGTGTAAGTGTATGTCTTTGTTACTTGGTGTCAGTGTTTGTCTTTGTTACTTGGTGTAAGTGTGTGTCTGTGTTACTGGGTATCTGTGTATGTCTTTGTTACTTGATGTCTGAGTGTGTCTGTGTGACTTGGTGTAAGTGTGTGTCAGTGTAACTGGGTATCAGTGTATGTCTTTGTTACTTGGTGTAAGTGTGTGTCTGTGTTACTGGGTATCAGTGTATGTCTTTGCTACTTGGTGTAAGTGTCTGTCTTTTTTACTTGGTGTAAGTGAATGTCTTTTTTACTTGGTGTCAGTGTATGTCTTTGTTACTTGGTGTAAGTGTGTGTCTGTATTACTGGGTATCAGTGTATGTCGTTGTTAATTGGTGTCAGTGTCTGTCTTTGTTACTTGGTGTAAGTGTGTGTCTGTGTTACTGGGTATCAGTGTATGTCTTTGTTACTTGGTGTCAGTGTCTGCCTTTGTTACTTGGTGTCAGTGTATGTCTTTGTGACTTGGTGTCAGTGTATGTCTTTGTTACTGTGTGTCAGTGCCTGTCTGTGTTACTGGGTATCAGTGTATGTCTTTGTTACTGGGTGTCAGTGCCTCTCTGTGTTACTGGGTATCAATGTATGTCTTCGTTACTGGGTATCAATGTATGTCTTTGTTACTTGGTATCAATGTATGACTTTTTTACTTGGTGTAAGTGGATGTCTTTGTTACTTGGTGTCAGCGTATGTCTGTGTTACTTGGTGTAAGTGTATTTCTTGGCTACTGGGTATCTTTGTTTGTCTTTGTTACTTGGTGTAAGTGTGTGTCTGTGTCACTGGGTATCAGTGTATGCCTCTGTTACTTGGTGTCAGTGTATGTCTTTGTTACTTGGTGTAAGTGTATGTCTTTGTGACTTGGTGTCAGTGTTTGTCTTTGTTACTTGGTGTAAGTGTGTGTCTGTGTTACTGGGTATCTGTGTATGTCTTTGTTACTTGATGTCTGAGTGTGTCTGTGTGACTTGGTGTAAGTGTGTGTCAGTGTAACTGGGTATCAGTGTATGTCTTTGTTACTTGGTGTAAGTGTGTGTCTGTGTTACTGGGTATCAGTGTATGTCTTTGCTACTTGGTGTCAGTGTATGTCTTTTTTACTTGGTGTAAGTGAATGTCTTTTTTACTTGGTGTCAGTGTATGTCTTTGTTACTTGGTGTAAGTGTGTGTCTGTGTTACTGGGTATCAGTGTATGTCGTTGTTAATTGGTGTCAGTGTCTGTCTTTGTTACTTGGTGGAAGTGTGTGTCTGTGTTACTGGGTATCAGTGTATGTCTTTGTTACTTGGTGTCAGTGTGTGTCTTTGTTACTGGGTGTCAGTGCATGTGTTTGTGACTTGGTGTAAGTTTGTGTCTGTGTTACTGGGTATCAATGTCTGTCTTTGTTACTTGGTGCAAGTGTTTCTCCGTGTTGCTGGGTGTCAGTGTTTATCTGTGTTCCTGGGTGTCAGTGTATGTCTGTGTTAGTTGGTGTAAGTGTGTGTCTGTGTTATTGGGTATCAGTGTATGTCTTTGTTACTTGGTGTAAGTGTATGTCTTGGTTACTGGGTGTCAGTGTCCGTCTTTGTTACTTGGTGTCAGTGTTTCTCTGTGTTCCTGTGTGTCAGTGTGTGTCTGTGACACTAGGTGTCAGTGTTTAGTTTAGAGATACAGCACTGAAACAGGCCCTTCGGCCCACCGATTGTTTGCCGAACATCCACCACCCATTTACTTGGTGTAAGTGTGTGTCTGTATTACTGGGTATCAGTGTCTGTCTTTGTTACTGGGTGGAAGTGTGTTTCTGTGTTACTGGGTATCACTTGTATGTCTTAGTTACTTGGTGTCAGTGTATGTCTTTGTTATTAGGTGTAAGAGCATGTCTGTGTTACTTCGTGTAAGTGAATGTCTTTGTTCCTTGGTGTCAGTGTATGTCTTTGTTACTTGGTGTAAGTGTGTGTCAGTGTTACTGGGTATCAGTGTCTGTCTTTGTTACTTGGTGTAAGTGTGTTTCTGTGTTACTGGGTATCACTTGTATGTCTTAGTTACTTGGTGTCAGTGTATGTCTTTGTTATTAGGTGTAAGAGCATGTCTGTGTTACTTCGTGTAAGTGAATGTCTTTGTTCCTTGGTGTCAGTGTATGTCTTTGTTACTTGGTGTAAGTGTATGTCTTTGTTACTTGGTGTCAGTGTATGTCTTTGTTACTTGGTGTCAGTGCATGTCTTTGTTACTCGGTGTAAGTGTCTGTCTTTGTTTCTGGTTATCAGTGTATGTCTTTGTTACTTGGTGTCAGTGTGTGTCTTTGTTACTTGGTGTCAGGGCGTGTCTTTGTTACTGGGTCTCAGTTTTATGTCTTTGTTACTGGGTGTCAGTGCATCTCTTTGTTTCTTTGTGTCAGTGTATTTCTGTGTTAGTTGGTGTCACTGTGTGTCTGTGTTATTGGGTATCAGTGTCTGTCTTCATTCCTTGGTGTAAGTGTGTGTCTGTGTTACTGGGAATCAGTGTATGTCCTTGTTACTTGGTGTCAGTGCATGTCTTTGTTACTTGGTGTAAGTGTTTATATTTGTTTCTTTGTGTCAGTGTATGTCTTTGTTACTTTGTGTAAGTGTGTGTCTGTGTTACTGGTTATCAGTGTATGTCTTTGTTACTTGGTGTCAGTGTGTGTCTTTGTTACTGGGTGTCAGTGTGTGTCTGTGTTACTGGGTATCATTGTATGTCTTTGTTACTTGGTGTCAAGTGTATGTCTTTGTACTTGGTGTCAGTGTCTGTCTTTGCTACTTGGTGTCAGTGTTTCTGTGTGTTACTGGGTGTCAGTGTGTATCTGTGTTCCTGGGTGTCAGTGTATGTCTTTGTTACTTGGTGTAAGTGTGTGTCTGTGTTACTGGGTATTAGTGTCTGTCTTTGTTACTGGGTGTCTGTGTATGCCAGTGTAACTTGATGTAAGTGTGTGTCTGTGTAACTGGGTATGAGTGTATGCCTTTGTTACTTGGTGTCTGTGTGTGTCTTTGTTACTGGGTGTCAGTGCATGTCTTTGTTACTGGGTGTCAGTGTATGGCTTTGTGACTTGGTGTAAGTGTGTGTCTGTGTTACTGGGTATCAGTGTCTGTCTTTGTTACTTGGTGTAAGTGTTTCTCTGTGTTACTGGGTGTCAGTGTGTATGTGTGTTCCTGGGTGTCAGTGTATGCCTTTGTTACTTGGTGTCAGTGCATGTCTGTGTTCGTTGGTGTAAGTGTGTGTCTGGGTTATTGGGTATCAGTGCATGTCTTTGTTACTTGGTGTCAGTGTACGTCTTTGTTACTTGGTGTAAGTGTATGTCTTTGTTACTTTGTGTCAGTGAATGTCTTTGTTACTTGGTGTAAGTGTATGTCTGTGTTACTGGGTATCAGTGTATGTCTTTGTGACTTGGTGTAAGTGTGTGTCTGTGTTACTGGGTATCAGTGCCTGTCTTTGTTACTTGGTGTCAGTGTATGTCTTTGTTACTTGGTGTAAGTGAGTGTCTGTGTTACTGGGTATCAGTGTATGTCTTTGTTACTTGGTGTCTGTGTATGTCTTTTTTACTTGGTGTAATTGTATGTCTTTGTTACTTGGTGTCAGTGTATGTCTTTGTTAAATAGTGTAAGTGTGTGTCTGTGTTACTGGGTATCAGTGTATCTCTTTGTTAATTGGTGTCAGTGTATGTCTTTGTTTCTTGGTGTAAGTGTGTGTCTGTGTTACTGGGTATCAGTGAATGTCTTTGTTACTAGGTTTCAGTGTGTGTCTTTTTGTTACTGGGTGTCAGTGCATGTCTTTGTTACTGGGTGTCAGTGTATGTCTTTGTGACTTGGTGTAAGTGTGTGTCTGTGTTACTGGGTATCAGTGTCTGTCTTTTTTACTTGCTGTTAGTGTATGTCTGTGTTAGTTGGTGGAAGTGTGTGTCTGTGTTATTGGGTATCAGTGTATGTCTTAGTTAAATGGTGTAAGTGTGTGTCTGTGTTACTGGGTATCAGTGTATGTCTTTGTTACTTGTTGTCAGTTTATGTCTGTGTTACTTGGTGTAAGTGTATGTCTTTGTTACTTGGTGTCAGTGTATGTATTTGTTACTTGGTGTTTGTGTGTGTCTTTGTTACATGGTGTCAGTGTATGTCTTTGTTACTTGGTGTCAGTGTGTGTCTTTGTTATTGAGTGTCAGTGTATGTCTTTGTTACTTTGTGTCAGTGTATGTCTGTGTTAGTTGGTGTAAGTATGTGTCTGTGTTATTGGGTATCAGTGCCATTCTTTCTTACTTGGTGTAAGTGTTTCTCTGTGTTACCGGGTGTCAGTGTGTATCTGTGTTCCTGGGTGTCAGTGTATGCCTTTGTTACATTTGTGTCAGTGTATGTCTGTGTTAGTTGGTGTAAGTGTGTGTCTGTGTTATTCGGTATCAGTGTATGTCTTTGTTACTTGGTGTCAGTGTACGTCTTTGTTACTTGGTGTAAGTGTATGTCTTTGTTACATTGTGTCAGTGTATGTCTTTGTTACTTGGTGCAAGTGTGTGTCTGTGTTACTGAGTATCAGTGTGTGTATTTGTGGCTTGGTGTAAGTGTGTGTCTGTGTTACTGGGTTTCAGTGCCTGTCTTTGTTACTTGGTGTCAGTGTATGCCTTTGTTACTTGGTGTAAGTGTGTGTCTGTGTTACTGAGTATCAGTGTATGTCTTTGTTACTTGGTGTCTGTGTATGTCTTTTTTACTTGGTGTAATTGTATGTCTTTGTTACTTGGTGTCAGTGTATGTCTTTGTTACTTGGTGTAAGTGTGTGTCTGTGTTACTGGGTATCAGTGTATGCCTTTGTTAATTGGTGTCAGTGTATGTCTTTGTTTCTTGGTGCAAGTGTGTGTCTTTGTTACTGGGTGTCAGTGCATGTCTTTGTTACTGGATGTCAGTGTATGTCTTTGTGACTTGGTGTAAGTGTGTGTCTGTGTTACTGGGTATCAGTGTCTGTCTTTTTTTACTTGCTGTAAGTGTATGTCTGTGTTAGTTGGTGTAAGTGTGTGTCTGTGTTATTGGGTATCAGTGTATGGCTTTGTTAATTGGTGTAAGTGTGTGTCTGTGTTACTGGGTATCAGTGTATGTCTTTGTTACTTGGTGTCAGTGTATGTCTTTGTTACTTGGTGTAAGTGCATGTCTTTATTACTTGTTGTCAGTGTATGTCTTTGTTACTTGGTATATGTGTGTGACTTTGTTACTTGGAGTAAGTGTATGTCTTTGTTACTTGGTGTCAGTGTGTGTCTTTGTTACTGAGTGTCAGTGTATGTCTTTGTTACTTTGTGTCAGTGTATGTCTGTGTTAGTTGGTGTAAGTATGTGTCTGTGTTATTGGGTATCAGTGCCTTTCTTTGTTACTTGGTGTAAGTGTGTGTCTGTGTTACTGGGTATCAGTGTCTGTCTTTGTTACTTGGTGTCAGTGTATGTCTTTGTTACTGGGTGTCAGTGCGTGTCTGTATTACTGGATATAATTGTATGTCTTTGTTACTTCGTGTCAGTGTATGTCTTTGTACTTGGTGTAAGTCGATGCATTTGTTCCTTGGTGTCAGTGGATGACTGTGTTACTGGGTGTCGTGTGTATCTGTGTTCCTGGGTGTCATTATATGTCTTTGTTACTTGGTGTCAGTGTATGTCTGTGTTACTTGGTGCAAGTGTGTGTCTGTGTTACTGGGTATCAGTGTATGTCTTTGTTACTGGGTGTCAGTCTATGTCTTTGTTACTGGGTGTCAGTGTATGTCTTTGTGACTTGGTGTAAGTGTGTGTCTGTGTTACTGGGTATCAGTGTATGTCTTTGTTACTTGGTGTCAGTGTATGTCTTTGTTACTTGGTGTAAGTGTATGTCTTTGTTAATTGGTGTCAGTGTATGTCTTTGTTACTTGGTGACAGTGCATGTCTTTGTTACTTGGTGTCAGTGTGTGTCTTTGTTACTGGGTGTCAGTCTATGTCTTTGTTACTGGGTGTCAGTGTATGTCTTTGTGACTTGGTGTAAGTGTGTGTCTGTGTTACTGGGTATCAGTGTCTGTCTTTGTTACTTGGTGTATGTGTGTGTCTGTGTTAGTGGGTATCAGTGTCTGTCTTTGTTACTGGGTGTCAGTGTGTGTCTTTGTGACCTGGTGTAAGTGTGTTTCTGTGTTACTGGGTATCAGTGCCTGTCTTTGTTACTTGGTGTATGTGTGTGTCTGTGTTACTGGGTATCAGTGTATGTCTTTGTTACTTGGTGTCACTGTATGTCTGTGTTACTTCGTGTAAGTGTGTGTCTTTCTTACTTGGTGTAAGTGCATGTCTTTGTTACTTTGTGTCAGTGCATGTCAATGTTACTTGGTGTAAGTGTGTGTCTTTGTTAGTTGGTGTAAGTGTATGTCTTTGTTAATTGGTGTCAGTGCATGTCTGTGTTATTTGTTGTAAGTGTCTGTGTTTGTTACTTGGTGTCAGTGTATGTCTTTGTTTCTTGGTGTAAGTGTTTGTCTGTGTTGCTGTGTATCAGTGTATGTCTTTGTTAGTTGGTGTCTGTGTATGTCTGTGATACTTGGTGTAAGTGTGTGTCTGTGTTACTGGGTATCTGTGTGTGTCTTTGTTACTTCGTGTAAGTGTGTGTCTGTGTTCCTGGGTTTCAGTGTATGTCTTTGTTAATTGGTGTCTGTGTATGTCTTTGTTACTTTGTGTCAGTGTACGTCTTTGTTACTTGGTGTAACGGTGTGTCTGTGTTACTGGGTATCTGTGTATGTTTTTGTTACTTGGTGTCAGTGTGTGTCTTTGTTACTGGGTGTCAGTGTATGTCTTTGTTACTGGGTGTCAGTGTATGTCTTTGTGACTTGGTGTAAGTGTGTGTCAGTGTTACTGGGTATCAGTGTCTGTCTTTGTTACTTGGTGAAAGTGTGTGTCTGTGTTACTGGGTATCAGTGTATGTCTTTGTTACTTGGTGTAAGTGTATTTCTTTGTTACTTGGTGTCAGTGTATGTCTGTGTTACTTGGTGTAAGTTTGTGTCTTTGTTACTTGATGTCAGTGTATGTCTTTGCTACTGGGTATCAGTGTATGTCTTTGTTACTTGGTGTAAGTTTGTGTCTTTGTTACTTGGTGTCAGTGTATATCTTAGCTACTTGGTATCAGTGTATGTCTTTGTTACTTGGTGTCAATGTATGTCTTTGTTACTTGGTGTAAGTGTGTGTCTGTGTTACTGGGTATCAGTGTATGGATTTGTGACCTGGTGTAAGTGTGTGTCTTTGTTACTTGGTGTCAGTGTACGTCTTTGTTACTGGGTATCAGTGTATGTCTTTGTTACTTGGTGTCAGTGTCTGTCTTTGTTACTTGGTGTAAGTGTATGTCTTTGTTACTTTGTGTCAGTGTATGTCTTTGTTACTTGGTGTAAGTGTGTGTCTGTGTTACTGGGTATCAGTGTATGTCTTTGTGACTTGGTGTCAGTGTATGTCTGTGTTACTTGTTGTCACTGTGTGTCTGTGTTACTTGGTGTACGTGTATGCCTTTGATACTTGGTGTCAGTGTGTGTCTTTGTTACTGGGTGTCAGTGCATGTCTTTGCTACTGGGTGTCAGTGCATGTCTTTGTGACTTGGTGTACGTGTGTGTCTGTGTTACTGGGTATCAGTGTCTGTCTTTGTTACTTGGTGCAAGTGTTTCTCTGTGTTACTTGGTGTCAGTGTATGTCTTTGTTACTGGGTGTAAGCGTATGTCTTTGTTACTTTGTGTCAGTGTATGTCTTTGTTACTTGGTGTAAGTGTGTGTCTGTGTTACTGGGTATCTGTGTATGTCTTTGTGACTTGGTGTAAGTGTGTGTCCGTGTTACTGGGTATCAGTGCCTGTCTTTGTTACTTGGTGTCAGTGTATGTCTTTGTTACTTGGTGTAAGTGTGTGTCTGTGTTACTGGGTATCAGTGTATGTCTTTGTTACTTCTGGTCTGTGTCTGTCTTTTTTACTTGGTGTAAGCGTTTGTCTTTGTTAATTGGTGTCGGTGTATGTCTTTGTTACTTGGTGTAAGTGTGTGTCTTTGTTACTGGATGTCAGTGTATGTCTTTGTGACTTGGTGTAAGTGTGTGTCTGTGTTACTGGGTATCAGTGTCTGTCTTTGTTACTTACTGTATGTGTATGTCTGTGTTAGTTGGTGTAAATGTGGGTCTGTGTTATTGGGTATCAGTGTATGTCTTTGTTACTTGGTGTTTGTGTATGTCTGTGTTAGTTGGTGTAATTGTGTGTCTGTGTTATTGGGTATCAGTGTATGTCTTTGTGACTTGGTGTATGTGTATGTCTGTGTTAGTTGGTGTAAGTGTATGTCTGTGTTACTGGGTATCAGTGTATGTCTTTGTTACTTGGTGTCAGTGTATGTCTTTGTTACTTGGTGTAAGTGTATGTCTTTGTTACTTGGTGTCAGTGTATGTCTTTGATACTTGGTATAAGTGTGTGTCTTTGTTACTTGGTGTCCGTGTATGTCTTTGTTACTTGGTGTCAGTGTTTGTCTTTGTTCCTGGGTGTCAGTGTATGTCTTTGTTACTTTGTGTCAGTGTATGTCTTTGCTAGTTGGTGTAAGTATGTGTCTGTGTTATTGGGTATCAGTGTTTGTCTTTGTTACTTGGTGTAAGTGTATGTCTTTGTTACTGGGTGTCAGTGTATGTCTTTGTGACTTGGTGTAAGTGTGTGTCTGTGTTACTGGGTATCAGTGTATGTCTTTGTTACTTGGTGTCAGTGTATGTCTTTGTTACTTGGTGTAAGTGTATGTCTTTGTTAATTGGTGTCAGTGCATGTCTTTGTTACTTGGTGTCAGTGTATGTCTTTGTTACTTGGTGTCAGTGTGTGTCTTTGTTACTGGGTGTCAGTCTATGTCTTTGTTACTGGGTGTCAGTGTATGTCTTTGTGACTTGGTGTAAGTGTCTGTCTGTGTTACTGGGTATCAGTGTCTGTCTTTGTTACTTGGTGTAAGTGTGTGTCTGTGTTACTGGGTATCAGTGTCTGTCTTTGTTACTGGGTGTCAGTGTGTGTCTTTGTGACCTGGTGTAAGTGTGTTTCTGTGTTTCTTTGTATCAGTGCCTGTCTTTGTTACTTGGTGTAAGTGTGTGTCTGTGTTACTGGGTGTCAGTCTATGTCTTTGTTACTGGGTGTCAGTGTATGTCTTTGTGACTTGGTGTAAGTGTGTGTCTGTGTTACTGGGTATCTGTGTCTGTCTTTGTTACTTCGCGTAAGTGTGTGTCTTTGTTACTTGGTGTAAGTGTATGTCTGTGTTACTTGGTGTCAGTGCATGTCTTTGTGACTTGGTGTAAGTGTATGTCTTTGTGACTTGGTGTAAGTGTATGTCTGTGTTACTTTGTGTAAGTGTATGTCTTTGTTACTTGGTGTAAGTGTATGTCTTTGTTACTTGGTGTCAGTGTATGTCTTTGATACTTGGTGTAAGTTTGTGTCTGTGTTACTGGGTATCAGTGTCTGTCTTTGTTACTTGGTGTAAGAGTGTGTCTGTGTTGCTGGGTATCAGTGTATGTCTTTGTTTCTTGGTGTCAGTGTAGGTCTGTGTTACTTGGTGTAAGTGTGTGTCTTTCTTACTTGGTGTAAGTGCATGTCTTTGTTACTTGGTGTCAGTGCATGTCTGTGTTACTTGGTGTAAGTGTGTGTCTTTGTTAGTTGGTGTAAGTGTATGTCTGTGTTATTTGGTGTCAGTGTCTGTGTTTGTTACTTGGTGTCAGTGTCTGTCTTTGTAACTTTGTGTAAGTGCTTGTCTGTGTTGCTGGATATCAGTGTATATCTTTGTTAGTTGGTGTCTGTGTATGTCTGTGATACTTGGTGGAAGTGTGTGTCTGTGTTACTGGGTATCTGTGTGTGTCTTTGTTACTTCGTGCAAGTGTGTGTCTGTGTTACTGGGTATCAGTGTATGTCTTTGTTACTTGGTGACAGTGCATGACTTTGTTACTTGGTGTCAGTGTGTGTCTTTGTTACTGGGTGTCAGTCTATGTCTTTGTTACTGGGTGTCAGTGTATGTCTTTGTGACTTGGTGTAAGTGTGTGTCTGTGTTACTGGGTATCAGTGTCTGTCTTTGTTACTTGGTGTATGTGTGTGTCTGTGTTAGTGGGTATCAGTGTCTGTCTTTGTTACTGGGTGTCAGTGTGTGTCTTTGTGACCTGGTGTAAGTGTGTTTCTGTGTTACTGGGTATCAGTGCCTGTCTTTGTTACTTGGTGTATGTGTGTGTCTGTGTTACTGGGTATCAGTGTATGTCTTTGTTACTTGGTGTCACTGTATGTCTGTGTTACTTCGTGTAAGTGTGTGTCTTTCTTACTTGGTGTAAGTGCATGTCTTTGTTACTTTGTGTCAGTGCATGTCAATGTTACTTGGTGTAAGTGTGTGTCTTTGTTAGTTGGTGTAAGTGTATGTCTTTGTTAATTGGTGTCAGTGTATGTCTGTGTTATTTGTTGTAAGTGTCTGTGTTTGTTACTTGGTGTCAGTGTATGTCTTTGTTTCTTGGTGTAAGTGTTTGTCTGTGTTGCTGTGTATCAGTGTATGTCTTTGTTAGTTGGTGTCTGTGTATGTCTGTGATACTTGGTGTAAGTGTGTGTCTGTGTTACTGGGTATCTGTGTGTGTCTTTGTTACTTCGTGTAAGTGTGTGTCTGTGTTCCTGGGTTTCAGTGTATGTCTTTGTTAATTGGTGTCTGTGTATGTCTTTGTTACTTTGTGTCAGTGTACGTCTTTGTTACTTGGTGTAACGGTGTGTCTGTGTTACTGGGTATCTGTGTATGTTTTTGTTACTTGGTGTCAGTGTGTGTCTTTGTTACTGGGTGTCAGTGTATGTCTTTGTTACTGGGTGTCAGTGTATGTCTTTGTGACTTGGTGTAAGTGTGTGTCAGTGTTACTGGGTATCAGTGTCTGTCTTTGTTACTTGGTGAAAGTGTGTGTCTGTGTTACTGGGTATCAGTGTATGTCTTTGTTACTTGGTGTAAGTGTATTTCTTTGTTACTTGGTGTCAGTGTATGTCTGTGTTACTTGGTGTAAGTTTGTGTCTTTGTTACTTGATGTCAGTGTATGTCTTTGCTACTGGGTATCAGTGTATGTCTTTGTTACTTGGTGTAAGTTTGTGTCTTTGTTACTTGGTGTCAGTGTATATCTTAGCTACTTGGTATCAGTGTATGTCTTTGTTACTTGGTGTCAATGTATGTCTTTGTTACTTGGTGTAAGTGTGTGTCTGTGTTACTGGGTATCAGTGTATGGATTTGTGACCTGGTGTAAGTGTGTGTCTTTGTTACTTGGTGTCAGTGTACGTCTTTGTTACTGGGTATCAGTGTATGTCTTTGTTACTTGGTGTCAGTGTCTGTCTTTGTTACTTGGTGTAAGTGTATGTCTTTGTTACTTTGTGTCAGTGTATGTCTTTGTTACTTGGTGTAAGTGTGTGTCTGTGTTACTGGGTATCAGTGTATGTCTTTGTGACTTGGTGTCAGTGTATGTCTGTGTTACTTGTTGTCACTGTGTGTCTGTGTTACTTGGTGTACGTGTATGCCTTTGATACTTGGTGTCAGTGTGTGTCTTTGTTACTGGGTGTCAGTGCATGTCTTTGCTACTGGGTGTCAGTGCATGTCTTTGTGACTTGGTGTACGTGTGTGTCTGTGTTACTGGGTATCAGTGTCTGTCTTTGTTACTTGGTGCAAGTGTTTCTCTGTGTTACTTGGTGTCAGTGTATGTCTTTGTTACTGGGTGTAAGCGTATGTCTTTGTTACTTTGTGTCAGTGTATGTCTTTGTTACTTGGTGTAAGTGTGTGTCTGTGTTACTGGGTATCAGTGTATGTCTTTGTGACTTGGTGTAAGTGTGTGTCCGTGTTACTGGGTATCAGTGCCTGTCTTTGTTACTTGGTGTCAGTGTATGTCTTTGTTACTTCTGGTCTGTGTCTGTCTTTTTTACTTGGTGTAAGCGTTTGTCTTTGTTAATTGGTGTCGGTGTATGTCTTTGTTACTTGGTGTAAGTGTGTGTCTTTGTTACTGGATGTCAGTGTATGTCTTTGTGACTTGGTGTAAGTGTGTGTCTGTGTTACTGGGTATCAGTGTCTGTCTTTGTTACTTACTGTATGTGTATGTCTGTGTTAGCTGGTGTAAGTGTGTGTCTGTGTTATTGGGTATCAGTGTATGTCTTTGTTACTTGGTGTTTGTGTATGTCTGTGTTAGTTGGTGTAATTGTGTGTCTGTGTTATTGGGTATCAGTGTATGTCTTTGTGACTTGGTGTATGTGTATGTCTGTGTTAGTTGGTGTAAATGTATGTCTGTGTTACTGGGTATCAGTGTATGTCTTTGTTACTTGGTGTCAGTGTATGTCTTTGTTACTTGGTGTAAGTGTATGTCTTTGTTACTTGGTGTCAGTGTATGTCTTTGATACTTGGTATAAGTGTGTGTCTTTGTTACTTGGTGTCCGTGTATGTCTTTGTTACTTGGTGTCAGTGTTTGTCTTTGTTCCTGGGTGTCAGTGTATGTCTTTGTTACTTTGTGTCAGTGTATGTCTTTGCTAGTTGGTGTAAGTATGTGTCTGTGTTATTGGGTATCAGTGCATTTCTTTGTTACTTGGTGTAAGTGCGTGTCTGTGTTACTGGGTATCAGTGTCTGTCTTTGTTACTTGGTGTCAGTGTATGTCTTTGTTACTGGGTGTCAGTGCGTGTCTGTGTTACTGGTGATGATTGTATGTCTTTGTTACTTCGTGTCAGTGTTTGTCTTTGTTACTTGGTGTAAGTGTATGTCTTTGTTACTGGGTGTCAGTGTATGTCTTTGTGACTTGGTGTAAGTGTGTGTCTGTGTTACTGGGTATCAGTGTATGTCTTTGTTACTTGGTGTCAGTGTATGTCTTTGTTACTTGGTGTAAGTGTATGTCTTTGTTAATTGGTGTCAGTGCATGTCTTTGTTACTTGGTGTCAGTGTATGTCTTTGTTACTTGGTGTCAGAGTGTGTCTTTGTTACTGGGTGTCAGTCTATGTCTTTGTTACTGGGTGTCAGTGTATGTCTTTGTGACTTGGTGTAAGTGTGTGTCTGTGTTACTGGGTATCAGTGTCTGTCTTTGTTACTTGGTGTAAGTGTGTGTCTGTGTTACTGGGTATCAGTGTCTGTCTTTGTTACTGGGTGTCAGTGTGTGTCTTTGTGACCTGGTGTAAGTGTGTTTCTGTGTTTCTTTGTATCAGTGCCTGTCTTTGTTACTTGGTGTAAGTGTGTGTCTGTGTTACTGGATGTCAGTCTATGACTTTGTTACTGGGTGTCAGTGTATGTCTTTGTGACTTGGTGTAAGTGTGTGTCTGTGTTAATGGGTATCTGTGTCTGTCTTTGTTACTTCGCGTAAGTGTGTGTCTTTGTTACTTGGTGTAAGTGTATGTCTGTGTTACTTGGTGTCAGTGCATGTCTTTGTGACTTGGTGTAAGTGTATGTCTTTGTGACTTGGTGTAAGTGTATGTCTGTGTTACTTTGTGTAAGTGTATGTCTTTGTTACTTGGTGTAAGTTTATGTCTTTGTTACTTGGTGTCAGTGTATGTCTTTGATACTTGGTGTAAGTTTGTGTCTGTGTTACTGGGTATCAGTGTCTGTCTTTGTTACTTGGTGTAAGAGTGTGTCTGTGTTGCTGGGTATCAGTGTATGTCTTTGTTTCTTGGTGTCAGTGTAGGTCTGTGTTACTTGGTGTAAGTGTGTGTCTTTCTTACTTGGTGTAAGTGCATGTCTTTGTTACTTGGTGTCAGTGCATGTCTGTGTTACTTGGTGTAAGTGTGTGTCTTTGTTAGTTGGTGTAAGTGTATGTCTGTGTTATTTGGTGTCAGTGTCTGTGTTTGTTACTTGGTGTCAGTGTATGTCTTTGTAACTTTGTGTAAGTGCTTGTCTGTGTTGCTGGATATCAGTGTATATCTTTGTTAGTTGGTGTCTGTGTATGTCTGTGATACTTGGTGGAAGTGTGTGTCTGTGTTACTGGGTATCTGTGTGTGACTTTGTTACTTCGTGCAAGTGTGTGTCTGTGTTACTGGGTATCAGTGTATGTCTTTGTTACTTGTTGTCTGTGTCTGTCTTTGTTACTTGGTGTAAGTGTATGCATTTGTTACTTGGTGTAAGTGTGTGTCTGTGTTTGCTGGGTATCAGTGTATGTCTTTGTTAATTGGTGTCTGTGTATGTCTTTGTTACTTTGTGTCAGTGTACGTCTTTGTTACTTGGTGTAACGGTGTGTCTGTGTTACTGGGTATCAGTGTATGTTTTTGTTACTTGGTGTCAGTATGTGTCTTTGTTACTGGGTGTCAGTGTATGTCTTTGTTACTGGGTGTCAGTGTATGTCTTTGTGACTTGGTGTAAGTTTGTGTCTTTGTTACTTGGTGTCAGTGTATGTCTTAGCTACTTGGTATCAGTGTATGTCTTTGTTACTTGGTGTCAATGTATGTCTTTGTTACTTGGTGTAAGTGTGTGTCTGTGTTACTGGGTATCAGTGTATGTATTTGTGACCTGGTGTAAGTGTGTGTCTTTGTAACTTGGTGTCAGTGTCTGTCTTTGTTACTTGGTGTAAGTGTATGTCTTTGTTACTTTGTTTCAGTGTATGTCTTTGTTACTTGGTGTAAGTGTGTGTCTGTGTTACTGGGCATCAGTGTATGTCTTTGTGACTTGGTGTCAGTGTATGTCTGTGTTACTTGGTGTAACTGTGTGTCTGTGTTACTTGGTGTACGTGTATGCCTTTAATACTTGGTGTCAGTGTGTGTCTTTGTTACTGCGTGTCAGTGCATGTCTTTGCTACTGGGTGTCAGTGCATGTCTTTGTGACTTGGTGTAAGTGTGTGTCTGTGTTACTGGGTATCAGTGTCTGTCTTTGTTACTTGGTGTCAGTGTTTCTCTGTGTTACTGGGTGTCAGAGTGTATCTGTGTACCTGGGTGTCAGTGTATGTCTTTGTTACTTGGTGTCAGTGTCTGTCTGTGTTAGTTGGTGTAAGTGTGTGTCTGTGTTATTGGGTATCAGTGCATGTCTTTGTTACTAGGTGTAAATGTTTGTCTGTGTTACTGGGTATCAGTGTATGTCTTTGTTACTTGGTGTCATTGTACGTCTTTGTTACTTGGTGTAAGCGTATGTCTTTGTTACTTTGTGTCAGTGTATGTCTTTGTTACTTGGTGTAAGTGTGTGTCTGTGTTACTGGGTAACAGTGTATGTCTTTGTGACTTGGTGTAAGTGTGTGTCCGTGTTACTGGGTATCAGTGCCTGTCTTTGTTACTTGGTGTCAGTGTATGTCTTTGTTACTTGGTGTAAGTGTGTGTCTGTGTTACTGGGTATCAGTGTCTGTCTTTGTTACTTGGTGTCTGTGTATGTCTTTTTAACTTGGTGTAATTGTATGTCTTTGTTAATTGGTGTCAGTGTATGTCTTTGTTACTTGGTGTAAGTGTGTGTCTGTGTTACTGGGTAACAGTGTCTGTCTTTGTGACTTGGTGTTTGTGTGTGTCTTTGTTACTGGGTGTCAGTGCATGTCTTTGTTACTGGATGTCAGTGTATGTCTTTGTGACTTGGTGTAAGTGTGTGTCTGTGTTACTGGGTATCAGTGTCTGTCTTTGTTACTTGCTGTATGTGTATGTCTGTGTTAGTTGGTGTAAGTGTGTGTCTGTGTTATTGGGTATCAGTGTATGTCTTTGTTACTTGGTGTATGTATATGTCTGTGTTAGTTGGTGTAAGTGTGTGTCTGTGTTATTGGGTATCAGTGTATGTCTTTGTTACTTGGTGTATGTGTATGTCTGTGTTAGTTGGTGTAAGTGTGTGTCTGTGTTACTGGGTATCAGTGCATGTCTTTGTTACTTGGTGTCAGTGTATGTCTTTGTTACTTGGTGTATGTGTATGTCTTTGTTACTTGGTGTCAGTGTATGTCTTTGATACTTGGTATAAGTGTGTGTCTTTGTTACTTGGTGTCAGTGTATGTCTTTGTTACTTTGAGTCAGTGTATGTCTGTGTTACTGGGTAACACTATGTCAGCATAGTGGGGAAAGTCTTTGCTCGAGTCGCTCTGAACAGGCTCCAGAAGCTGGCCGAGCGCGTCTACCCTGAGGCACAGTGTGGCTTTCGTGCAGACAGATCGACTATTGACATGCTGTTCTCCCTTCGTCAGATACAGGAGAAATGCCGTGAACAACAGATGCCCCTCTACATTGCTTTCATTGATCTCACCAAAGCCTTTGACCTCGTCAGCAGACGTGGTCTCTTCAGACTACTAGAAAAGATCGGATGTCCACCAAAGCTACTAAGTATCATCACCTCATTCCATGACAATATGAAAGGCACAATTCAACATGGTGGCTCCTCATCAGAGCCCTTTCCTATCCTGAGTGGTGTGAAACAGGGCTGTGTTCTCGCACCCACACTTTTTGGGATTTTCTTCTCCCTGCTGCTTTCACATGCGTTCAAATCCTCTGAAGAAGTAATTTTCCTCCACACAAGATCAGGGGGCAGGTTGTTCAACCTTGCCCGTCTAAGAGCGAAGTCCAAAGTACAGAAAGTCCTCATCAGAGAACTCCTCTTTGCTGACGATGCTGCTTTAACATCTCACACTGAAGAATGCCTGCAGAGTCTCATCGACAGGTTTGCGTCTGCCTGCAATGAATTTGGCCTAACCATCAGCCTCAAGAAAACGAACATCATGGGGCAGTATGTCAGAAATGCTCCATCCATCAATATTGGCGACCACGCTCTGGAAGTGGTTCAAGAGTTCACCTACCTAGGCTCAACTATCACCAGTAACCTGTCTCTAGATGCAGAAATCAACAAGCGCATGGGTAAGGCTTCCACTGCTATGTCCAGACTGGCCAAGAGAGTGTGGGAAAATGGCGCACTGACACGGAACACAAAAGTCCGAGTGTATCAGGCCTGTGTCCTCAGTACCTTGCTCTACGGCAGCGAGGCCTGGACAACGTATGCCAGCCAAGAGCGACGTCTCAATTCATTCCATCTTCGCTGCCTTCGGAGAATACTTGGCATCAGGTGGCAGGACTATATCTCCAACACAGAAGTCCTTGAAGCGGCCAACACCCCCAGCTTATACACACTACTGAGTCAGCGGCGCTTGAGATGGCTTGGCCATGTGAGCCGCATGGAAGATGGCAGGATCCCCAAAGACACATTGTACAGCGAGCTCGCCACTGGTATCAGACCCACCGGCCGTCCATGTCTCCGTTATAATGACGTCTGCAAACGCGACATGAAATCGTGTGACATTGATCACAAGTCGTGGGAGTCAGTTGCCAGCATTCGCCAGAGCTGGCGGGCAGCCATAAAGACAGGGCTAAATTGTGGCGAGTCGAAGAGACTTAGTAGTTGGCAGGAAAAAAGACAGAGGCGCAAGGGGAGAGCCAACTGTGCAACAGCCCCAACAAACACATTTCTCTGCAGCACCTGTGGAAGAGCCTGTCACTCCAGAATTGGCCTTTATAGCCACTCCAGGCGCTGCTTCACAAACCACTGACCACCTCCAGGCGCATATCCATTGTCTCTCGAGATAAGGAGGCCCAAAAGGAAAGGATGTCTGTGTTAGTTGGTGTAAGTATGTGTCTGTGTTATTGGGTATCAGTGCATTTCTTTGTTTCTTGGTGTACGTGTGTGTCTGTGTTACTGGGTATCAGTGTCTGTCTTTGTTACTTGGTGTCAGTGTATGTCTTTGTTACTGGGTGGCAGTGCGTGTCTGTGTTGCTGGTGATAATTGTATGTCTTTGTTACTTCGTGTCAGTGCTTGTCTTTGTACTTGGTGTAAGTGGATGTCTTTTTTACTTGGTGTCAGTGTATGTCTGTGTTACTTGGTGTCAGTGTGTGTCTTTGGTAGTTGGTGTCAGTGTTTCTCTGTGTTACTGGGTGTCAGTGTGTATCTGTGTTCCTGGGTGTCATTATTTGTCTTTGTTATTTGGTGTCTGTGTGTGTCTGTGTTACTTGGTGTAAAAGTGTGTCTGTGTTATTGGGTATCAGTGTATGCCTTTGTTACTTGGTGTAGGTGTGTGTCTGTGTTACTGGGTATCAGTGTATGTCTTTGTTACTTGGTGTCAGTGCATGTCTTTGTTACTTGGTGTAAGTGCATGTCTTTGTTACTTGGTGTCAGTGTATGTCTTTGTTACTTGGTGTAAGTGTGTGTCTTTGTTACTTGGTGTCAGTGTATGTCCTTGTTACTTGGTGTCAGTGTGTGTCTTTGTTACTTGGTGTCAGTGTATGTCTTTGTTACTGGGTGTCAGTGTATGTGTTTGTTACTTTGTGTCAGTGTATGTCGGTGTTAGTTGGTGTAAGTGTGTGTCTGTGTTATTGGGGTTCAGTGTATTTCCTTGTTACTTGGTGTAAGTGTGTGTCTGTGTTACTGGGTATCAGTGTCTGTCTTTGTTACTTGGTGTCAGTGTATGTCTTTGTTACTGGGTGTCAGTGCGTGTCTGTGTTACTGGGTATAGCTTTATGTCTTTGTTACTTGGTGTCAGTGTATGTCTTTGTACTTGGTGTAAGTGGATGTCTTTGTTACTTGGTGTCAGTGTGTGTCTGTGTTACTTGGTGTCAGTGTGTGTCTTTGTTACTTGGTGTCAGTTTTTCACTTTGTTACTGGCTGTCAGTCTGTATCTGTGTTGCTGGGTGTCGGTGTATGTCATAGTTAATTGTTGTCAGTGTATGTCTTTGTTACTTGGTGTAAGTGTATGTCTTTGTTACTTGGTGTCAGTGTATGTCTTTGTTACTTGGTGTCAGTGTATGTCTTTGTTACTTGGTGTAAGTGTGTGTCTGTGTTACTGGGTATCAGTGTATGTCTTTGTTACTGGGTGTCAGTGTGTTTCTTTCTCACTGGGTGCAGTGTATGTCTTTGTTACTGGGTGTCAGTGTGTGTCTTTCTGACTTGGTGTAAGTGTGTGTCTGTGTTGCTGGGTATCAGTGTAAGTCTTTGTGACTTGGTGTAAATGTGTGTCTGTGTTACTGGGTATCAGTGTCTGTCTTTGTTACTTGGTGTCAGTGTATGTCTTTGTTACTGGGTGTCAGTGCGTGTCTGTGTTACTGGGTATAATTTTATGCCTTTGTTACTTGGTGTCAGTGTATGTCTTTGTTACTTGGTGTAAGTGTATGTCTTTGTTACTTGGTGTCAGTGTATGTCTTTGTTACTTGGTGTCAGTGTATGTCTTTGTTACTTGGTGTAAGTGTGCGTCTGTGTTACTGGGTATCAGTGTATGTCTTTGTTACTGGGTGTCAGTGTGTTTCTTTCTCACTGGGTGCAGTGTATGTCTTTGTTACTGGGTGTCAGTGTGTGTCTTTCTGACTTGGTGTAATTGTGTGTCTGTGTTGCTGGGTATCAGTGTAAGTCTTTGTTACTTGGTGTAAATGTGTGTCTGTGTTACTGGGTATCAGTGTCTGTCTTTGTTACTGGATGTCAGTGTGTGTCTTTGTGACCTGGTGTAAGTGTGTATCTGTGTTACTGGGTATTAGTGACTGTCTTTGTTACTGGATGTCAGTGTGTGTCTTTGTGACCTGGTGTAAGTGTGTGTCTGTGTTACTTGGTGTCTGTATGTGTCTTTGTTACTGGGTGTCAGTGCATATCTTTGTTACTGGGTGTCAGTGTATGTCTTTGTGACTTGGTGTAAGTGTGTGTCTGTGTTACTGGGTATCAGTGTCTGTCTTTTTTACTTGCTGTAAGTGTATGTCTGTGTTAGTTGGTGGAAGTGTGTGTCTGTGTTATTGGGTATCAGTGTATGTCTTAGTTAAATGGTGTAAGTGTGTGTCAGTGTTACTGGATATCAGTGTATGTCTTTGTTACTTGGTGTCAGTTTATGTCTTTGTTACTTGGTGTAAGTGTATGTCTTTGTTACTTGGTGTCAGTGTATGTATTTGTTACTTGGTATTTGTGTGTGTCTTTGTTACATGGTGTCAGTGTATATCTTTGTTACTTGGTGTCAGTGTGTGTCTGTGTTAGTTGGTGTAAGTATGTGTCTGTGTTATTGGGTATCAGTGCCTTTCTTTCTTACTTGGTGTAAGTGTTTCTCTGTGTTACCGGGTGTCAGTGTGTATCTGTGTTCCTGGGTGTCAGTGTATGCCTTTGTTACATTTGTGTCAGTGTATGTCTGTGTTAGTTGGTGTAAGTGTGTGTCTGTGTTATTCGGTATCTGTGTATGTCTTTGTTACTTGGT
This sequence comes from Heterodontus francisci, assembly GCF_036365525.1. Classification (NCBI taxonomy): domain Eukaryota; kingdom Metazoa; phylum Chordata; class Chondrichthyes; order Heterodontiformes; family Heterodontidae; genus Heterodontus; species Heterodontus francisci. The sequence goes on along the minus strand of NW_027140221.1, from coordinate 9,376,263 downwards.
GTCAGTGTACGTCTTTGTTACTTGGTGTAAGTGTATGTCTTTGTTACTTTGTGTCAGTGTATGTCTTTGTTACTTGGTGTAAGTGTGTGTCTGTGTTACTGAGTATCAGTGTATGTATTTGTGACTTGGTGTAAGTGTGTGTCTGTGTTACTGGGTTTCAGTGCCTGTCTTTGTTACTTGGTGTCAGTGTATGTCTTTGTTACTTGGTGTAAGTGTGTGTCTGTGTTACTGGGTATCAGTGTATGTCTTTGTTACTTGGTGTCTGTGTATGTCTTTTTTACTTGGTGTAATTGTATGTATTTGTTACTTGGTGTCAGTGTATGTCTTTGTTACTTGGTGTAAGTGTGTGTCTGTGTTACTGGGTATCAGTGTATGTCTTTGTTAATTGGTGTCAGTGTATGTCTTTGTTTCTTGGTGTAAGTGTGTGTCTGTGTTACTGGGTATCAGTGTATGTCTTTGTTACTTGGTGTCAGTGTGTGTCTTTGTTACTGGGTGTCAGTGCATGTCTTTGTCACTGGATGTCAGTGTATGTCTTTGTGACTTGTTGTAAGTGTGTGTCTGTGTTACTGGGTATCAGTGTCTGTCTTTTTTTACTTGCTGTAAGTGTATGTCTGTGTTAGTTGGTGTAAGTGTGTGTCTGTGTTATTGGGTATCAGTGTATGTCTTTGTTAATTGGTGTAAGTGTGTGTCTGTGTTACTGGTATCAGTGTATGTCTTTGTTACTTGGTGTAAGTGTATGTCTTTGTTACTTGGTGTAAGTGCATGTCTTTATTACTTGGTGTCAGTGTATGTCTTTGTTACTTGGTATATGTGTGTGTCTTTGTTACTTGGAGTAAGTGTATGTCTTTGTTACTTGGTGTCAGTGTGTGTCTTTGTTACTGAGTGTCAGTGTATGTCTTTGTTACTTTGTGTCAGTGTATGTCTGTGTTAGTTGGTGTAAGTATGTGTCTGTGTTATTGGGTATCAGTGCCTTTCTTTGTTACTTGGTGTAAGTGTGTGTCTGTGTTACTGGGTATCAGTGTCTGTCTTTGTTACTTGGTGTCAGTGTATGTCTTTGTTACTGGGTGTCAGTGCGTGTCTGTATTACTGGATATAATTGTATGTCTTTGTTACTTCGTGTCAGTGTATGTCTTTGTACTTGGTGTAAGTCGATGTATTTGTTACTTGGTGTCTGTGGATGACTGTGTTACTGGGTGTCGTGTGTATCTGTGTTCCTGGGTGTCATTATATGTCTTTGTTACTTGGTGTCAGTGTATGTCTGTGTTACTTGGTGCAAGTTTGTGTCTGTGTTACTGGGTATCAGTGTATGTCTTTGTTACTTGGTGTCAGTGTATGTCTTTGTTACTTGGTGTCAGTGTACGTCTTTGTTACTTGGTGTAAGTGTGTGTCTGTGTTACTGGGTATCAGTGTATGTCTTTGTTACTGGGTGTCAGTCTATGTCTTTGTTACTGGGTGTCAGTGTATGTATTTGTGACTTGGTGTAAGTGTGTGTCTGTGTTACTGGGTATCAGTGTATGTCTTTGTTACTTGGTGTCAGTGTATGTCTTTGTTACTTGGTGTAAGTGCATGTCTTTGTTAATCGGTGTCAGTGTATGTCTTTGTTACTTGGTGACAGTGCATGTCTTTGTTACTTGGTGTCAGTGTGTGTCTTTGTTACTGGGTGTCAGTCTATGTCTTTGTTACTGGGTGTCAGTGTATGTCTTTGTGACTTGGTGTAAGTGTGTGTCTGTGTTACTGGGTATCAGTGTCTGTCTTTGTTACTTGGTGTATGTGTGTGTCTGTGTTAGTGGGTATCAGTGTCTGTCTTTGTTACTGGGTGTCAGTGTGTGTCTTTTTGACATGGTGTAAGTGTGTTTCTGTGTTACTGGGTATCAGTGCCTGTCTTTGTTACTTGGTGTATGTGTGTGTCTGTGTTACTGGGTATCAGTGTATGTCTTTGTTACTTGGTGTCACTGTATGTCTGTGTTACTTCGTGTAAGTGTGTGTCTTTGTTACTTGGTGTAAGTGTATGTCTGTGTTACTTTGTGTAAGTGTATGTCTTTGTTACTTGGTGTCAGTGTATGTCTTTGTTACTTGGTGTCAGTGTATGTCTTTGTGACTTGGTGTAATTGTATGTCTTTGTTAATTGGTTTCAGTGTAAGTCTTTGTTACTTGGTGTAAGTGTATGTCTTTGTTACTTGGTGTCAGTGTATGTCTTTGATACTTGGTGTAAGTGTGTGTCTGTGTTACTGGGTATCAGTGTCTGTCTTTGTTACTTGGTGTAAGAGTGTGTCTGTGTTGCTGGGTATCAGTGTATGTCTTTCTTACTTGGTGTCAGTGTAGGTCTGTGTTACTTGGTGTAAGTGTGCGTCTTTCTTACTTGGTGTAAGTGCATGTCTTTGTTACTTGGTGTCAGTGCATGTCAATGTTAGTTGGTGTAAGTGTGTGTCTTTGTTAGTTGGTGTAAGTGTATGTCTTTGTTAATTGGTGTCAGTGTATGTCTGTGTTATTTGGTGTAAGTGTCTGTGTTTGTTACTTGTGTCAGTGCATGCCTTTGTTACTTGGTGTAAGTGTTTGTCTGTGTTGCTCTGTATCAGTGTATGTCTTTGTTAGTTGGTGTCTGTGTATGTCTGTGATACTTGGTGTAAGTGTGTGTCTGTGTTACTGGGTATCTGTGTGTGTCTTTGTTACTTCGTGTAAGTGTGTGTCTGTGTTACTGGGTATCAGTGTATGTCTTTGTTAATTGGTGTCTGTGTATGTCTTTGTTACTTTGTGTCAGTGTACGTCTTTGTTACTTGGTGTAACGGTGTGTCTGTGTTACTGGGTATCAGTGTATGTTTTTGTTACTTGGTGTCAGTGTGTGTCTTTGTTACTGGGTGTCAGTGTATGTCTTTGTTACTGGGTGTCAGTGTATGTCTTTGTGACTTGGTGTAAGTGTGTGTCAGTGTTACTGGGTATCAGTGTCTGTCTTTGTTACTTGGTGAAAGTGTGTGTCTGTGTTACTGGGTATCAGTGTATGTCTTTGTTACTTGGTGTAAGTGTATTTCTTTGTTACTTGGTGTCAGTGTATGTCTGTGTTACTTGGTGTAAGTTTGTGTCTTTGTTACTTCGTGTCAGTGTGTGTCTGTGTTACTGGGTATCAGTGTATGTCTTTGTTGCTGGATGTCAGTCTATGTCTTTGTTACTGGGTGTCAGTGTATGTCTTTGTGACTTGGTGTAAGTGTGTGTCTGTGTTACTGGGTATCAGTGTATGTCTTTGTTACTTGGTGACAGTGCATGGCTTTGTTACTTGGTGTCAGTGTGTGTCTTTGTTACTGGGTGTCAGTCTATGTCTTTGTTACTGGGTGTCAGTGTATGTCTTTGTGACTTGGTGTAAGTGTGTGTCTGTGTTACTGGGTATCAGCGTCTGTCTTTGTTACATGGTGTAAGTGTGTGTCTGTGTTACTGGGTATCAGTGTCTGTCTTTGTTACTGGGTGTCAGTGTGTGTCTTTGTGACCTGGTGTAAGTGTGTTTCTGTGTTACTGGGTATCAGTGCCTGTCTTTGTTACTTGGTGTATGTGTGTGTCTGTGTTACTGGGTATCAGTGTATGACTTTGTTACTTGGTGTCACTCTATGTCTGTGTTACTTCGTGTAAGTGTGTGTCTTTGTTACTTGGTGTAAGTGTATGTCTGTGTTACTTTGTGTAAGTGTATGTCTTTGTTACTTGGTGTCAGTGTATGTCTTTGTTACTTGGTGTCAGTGTATGTCTTTGTGACTTGGTGTAAGTGTATGTCTTTGTTACTTGGTTTCAGTGTAAGTCTTTGTTACTTGGTGTAAGTGTATGTCTTTGTTACTTGGTGTCAGTGTATGTCTTTGACACTTGGTGTAAGTGTGTGTCTGTGTTACTGGGTTTCAGTGTCTGTCTTTGTTACTTGGTGTAAGAGTGTGTCTGTGTTGCTGGGTATCAGTGTATGTCTTTGTTACTTGGTGTCAGTGTGGGTCTGTGTTACTTGGTGTAAGTGTGCGTCTTTCTTACTTGGTGTAAGTGCATGTCTTTGTTACTTGGTGTCAGTGCATGTCAATGTTACTTGGTGTAAGTGTGTGTCTTTGTTAGTTGGTGTACGTGTATGTCTTTGTTAATTGGTGTCAGTGCATGTCTGTGTTATTTGGTGTAAGTGTCTGTGTTTGTTACTTGGTGTCAGTGTATGTCTTTGTTACTTGGTGTAAGTGTTTGTCTGTGTTGCTGGGTATCAGTGTATGTCTTTGTTAGTTGGTGTCTGTGTATGTCTGTGATACTTGGTGTAAGTGTGTGTCTGTGTTACTGGGTATCTGTGTGTGTCTTTGTTACTTCGTGTAAGTGTGTGTCTGTGTTACTGGGTATCAGTGTATGTCTTTGTTAATTGGTGTCTGTGTATGTCTTTGTTACTTTGTGTCAGTGTACGTCTTTGTTACTTGGTGTAACGGTGTGTCTGTGTTACTGGGTATCAGTGTATGTTTTTGTTACTTGGTGTCAGTGTGTGTCTTTGTTACTGGGTGTCAGTGTATGTCTTTGTTACTGGGTGTCAGTGTATGTCTTTGTGACTTGGTGTAAGTGTGTGTCAGTGTTATTGGGTATCAGTGTCTGTCTTTGTTACTTGGTGAAAGTGTGTGTCTGTGTTACTGGGTATCAGTGTATCTCTTTGTAACTTGGTGTAAGTGAATTTCTTTGTTACTTGGTGTCAGTGTATGTCTGTGTTACTTGGTGTAAGTTTGTGTCTTTGTTACTTGGTGTCAGTGTATGTCTTTGCTACTGGGTATCAGTGTATGTCTTTGTTACTTGGTGTAAGTTTGTGTCTTTGTTACTTGGTGTCAGTGTATATCTTAGCTACTTGGTATCAGGGTATGTCTTTGTTACTTGGTGTCAATGTATGTCTTTGTTACTTGGTGTAAGTGTGTGTCTGTGTTACTGGGTATCAGTGTATGTATTTGTGACCTGGTGTAAGTGTGTGTCTTTGTTACTTGGTGTCAGTGTAAGTCTTTGTTACTGGGTATCAGTGTATGTCTTTGTTACTTGGTGTCAGTGTCTGTCTTTGTTACTTGGTGTAAGTGTATGTCTTTGTTACTTTGTGTCAGTGTATGTCTTTGTTACTTGCTGTAAGTGTGTGTCTGTGTTACTGGGTATCAGTGTATGTCTTTGTGACTTGGTGTCAGTGTATGTCTGTGTTACTTGGTGTAACTGTGTGTCTGTGTTACTTGGTGTACGTGTATGCCTTTGATACTTGGTGTCAGTGTGTCTTTGTTACTGGGTGTCAGTGCATGTCTTTGCTACTGGGTGTCAGTGCATGTCTGTGTAATTTGGTGTAAGTGTGTGTCTGTGTTATTGGGTATCAGTGCATGTCTTTGTTAATTGGTGTAAGTGTTTGTCTGTGTTACTGGGTATCAGTGTATGTCTTTGTTACTTGGTGTCAGTGTATGTCTCTGTTACTTGGTGGAAGCGTATGTCTTTGTTACTTTGTGTCAGTGTATGTCTTTGTTACTTGGTTTAAGTGTGTGTCTGTGTTACTGGGTATCAGTCTATGTCTTTGTGACTTGGTGTAAGTGTGTGTCCGTGTTACTGGGTATCAGTGCCTGTCTTTGTTACTTGGTGTCAGTGTATGTCTTTGTTACTTGGTGTAAGTGTGTGTCTGTGTTACTGGGTATCAGTGTATGTCTTTGTTACTTGGTGTCTGTGTCTGTCTTTTTTACTTGGTGTAATTGTATGTCTTTGTTAATTGGTGTCGGTGTATGTCTTTGTGACTTGGTGTAAGTGTGTGTCTGTGTTACTGGGTATCAGTGTCTGTCTTTGTTACTTGCTGTATGTGTATGTCTGTGTTAGTTGGTGTAAGTGTGTGTCTGTGTTATTGGGTATCAGTGTATGTCTTTGTTACTTGGTGTTTGTGTATGTCTGTGTTAGTTGGTGTAAGTGTGTGTCTGTGTTATTGGGTATCAGTGTATGTCTTTGTGACTTGGTGTATGTGTATGCCTGTGTTAGTTGGTGTAAGTGTGTGTCTGTGTTACTGGGTATCAGTGTATGTCTTTGTTACTTGGTGTCAGTATATGTCTTTGTTACTTGGTGTAAGTGTATGTCTTTGTTACTTGGTGTCAGTGTATGTCTTTGTTACTTGGTGTCAGTGTTTGTCTTTGTTCCTGGGTGTCAGTGTATGTCTTTGTTACTTTGTGTCAGTGTATGTCTTTGCTAGTTGGTGTAAGTGTGTGTCTGTGTTACTGGGTATCAGTGTATGTCTTTGTTACTTGTTGTCTGTGTCTGTCTTTTTTACTTGGTGTAATTGTATGTCTTTGTTAATTGGTGTCGGTGTATGTCTTTGTGACTTGGTGTAAGTGTGTGTCTGTGTTACTGGGTATCAGTGTCTGTCTTTGTTACTTGGTGTCAGTGTATGTCTTTGTTACTGGGTGTCAGTGCGTGTTTGTGTTACTGGTGATGATTGTATGTCTTTGTTACTTCGTGTCAGTGTTTGTCTTTGTTACTTGGTGTAAGTGTATGTCTTTGTTACTGGATATCAGTGTATGTCTTTGTTAGTTGGTGTCTGTGTATGTCTGTGATACTTGGTGGAAGTGTGTGTCTGTGTTACTGGGTATCTGTGTGTGTCTTTGTTACTTCGTGTAAGTGTGTGTCTGTGTTACTGGGTATCAGTGTGTGTCTTTGTTACTTGTTGTCTGTCTCTGTCTTTGTTACTTTGTGTCAGTGTACGTCTTTGTTACTTGGTGTAACGGTGTGTCTGTGTTACTGGGTATCAGTGTATGTTTTTGTTACTTGGTGTCAGTGTGTGTCTTTGTTACTGGGTGTCAGTGTATGTCTTTGTTACTGGGTGTCAGTGTATGTCTTTGTGACTTGGTGTAAGTTTGTGTCTTTGTTACTTGGTGTCAGTGTATGTCTTAGCTACTTGGTATCAGTGTATGCCTTTGTTACTTGGTGTCAATGTATGTCTTTGTTACTTGGTGTAAGTGTGTGTCTGTGTTACTGGGTATCAGTGTATGTATTTGTGACCTGGTGTAAGTGTGTGTCTTTGTTACTTGGTGTCTGTGTACGTCTTTGTTACTGGGTATCAGTGGATGTCTTTGTTACTTGGTGTCAGTGTCTGTCTTTGTTACTTGGTGTAAGTGTATGTCTTTGTTACTTTGTGTCAGTGTATGTCTTTGTTACTTGGTGTAAGTGTGTGTCTGTGTTACTGGGCATCAGTGTGTGTCTTTGTGACTTGGTGTCAGTGTATGTCTGTGTTACTTGGTGTAACTGTGTGTCTGTGTTACTTGGTGTACGTGTATGCCTTTAATACTTGGTGTCAGTGTGTGTCTTTGTTACTGCGTGTCAGTGCATGTCTTTGCTACTGGGTGTCAGTGCATGTCTTTGTGACTTGGTGTAAGTGTGTGTCTGTGTTACTGGGTATCAGTGTCTGTCTTTGTTACTTGGTGTCAGTGTTTCTCTGTGTTACTGGGTGTCAGTGTGTATCTGTGTTCCTGGGTGTCAGTGTATGTCTTTGTTACTTGGTGTCAGTGTCTGTCTGTGTTAGTTGGTGTAAGTGTGTGTCTGTGTTATTGGGTATCAGTGCATGTCTTTGTTACTTGGTGTAAGTCTTTGTCTGTGTTACTGGGTATCAGTGTATGTCTTTGTTACTTGGTGTCAGTGTACGTCTTTGTTACTTGGTGTAAGCGTATGTCTTTGTTACTTTGTGTCAGTGTATGTCTTTGTTACTTGGTGTAAGTGTGTGTCTGTGTGACTGGGTAAAAGTGTATGTCTTTGTGACTTGGTGTAAGTGTGTGTCCGTGTTACTGGGTATCAGTGCCTGTCTTTGTTACTTGGTGTCAGTGTATGTCTTTGTTACTTGGTGTAAGTGTGTGTCTTTGTTACTGGGTATCAGTGTCTGTCTTTGTTACTTGGTGTCTGTGTATGTCTTTTTTACTTGGTGTAATTGTATGTCTTTGTTAATTGGTGTCAGTGTATGTCTTTGTTACTTGGTGTAAGTGTGTGTCTGTGTTACTGGGTAACAGTGTCTGTCTTTGTGACTTGGTGTTTGTGTGTGTCTTTGTTACTGGGTGTCAGTGCATGTCTTTGTTACTGGATGTCAGTGTATGTCTTTGTGACTTGGTGTAAGTGTGTGTCTTTGTTACTGGGTATCAGTGTCTGTCTTTGTTACTTGGTGTCTGTGTATGTCTTTTTTACTTGGTGTAATTGTATGTCTTTGTTAATTGGTGTCAGTGTATGTCTTTGTTACTTGGTGTAAGTGTGTGTCTGTGTTACTGGGTAACAGTGTCTGTCTTTGTGACTTGGTGTTTGTGTGTGTCTTTGTTTCTGGGTATCAGTGTCTGTCTTTGTTACTTCCTGTATGTGTATGTCTGTGTTAGTTGGTGTAAGTGTGTGTCTGTGTTATTGGGTATCAGTGTATGTCTTTGTTACTTGGTGTATGTGTATGTCTGTGTTAGTTGGTGTAAGTGTGTGTCTGTGTTATTGGGTATCTGTGTATGTCTTTGTTACTTGGTGTATGTGTATGTCTGTGTTAGTTGGTGTAAGTGTGTGTCTGTGTTACTGGGTATCAGTGCATGTCTTTGTTACTTGGTGTCAGTGTATGTCTTTGTTACTTGGTGTAAGTGTATGTCTTTGTTACTTGGTGTCAGTGTATGTCTTTGATACTTGGTATAAGTGTGTGTCTTTGTTACTTGGTGTCAGTGTATGTCTTTGTTACTTGGTGTCAGTGTGTGTCTTTGTTACTGGGTGTCAGTGTATGTCTTTGTTACTTTGAGTCAGTGTATGTCTGTGTTAGTTGGTGTAAGTATGTGTCTGTGTTATTGGGTATCAGTGCATTTCTTTGTTTCTTGGTGTAAGTGTGTGTCTGTGTTACTGGGTATCAGTGTCTGTCTTTGTTACTTGGTGTCAGTGTATGTCTTTGTTACTGGGTGGCAGTGCGTGTCTGTGTTACTGGTGATAATTGTATGTCTTTGTTACTTCGTGTCAGTGTTTGTCTTTGTACTTGGTGTAAGTGGATGTCTTTTTTACTTGGTGTCAGTGTATGTCTGTGTTACTTGGTGTCAGTGTGTGTCTTTGGTAGTTGGTTTCAGTGTTTCTCTGTGTTACTGGGTGTCAGTGTGTATCTGTGTTCCTGGGTGTCATTATTTGTCTTTGTTATTTGGTGTCTGTGTGTGTCTGTGTTACTTGGTGTAAGTGTGTGTCTGTGTTACTGGGTATCAGTGTATGTCTTTGTTACTCGGTTTAAGTGTATGTCTTTGTTACTTGTTGTAAGTCTATGTCTTTGTTACTTGGTGTCAGTGTATGTCTTTGTTACTTGGCTTAAGTGTGTGTCTGTGTTACTTGGTGTCAATGTATGTCTTTGTTACATGGTGTAAGTGTGTGCCTGTGTTACTGGGTATCAGTGTCTGTCTTTGTTACTGGGTGTCAGTGTATGTCTTTGTGACTTGGTGTAAGTGTGTGTCTGTGTTACTGGGTATCAGTGTCTGTCTTTGTTACTTGGTGTATGTGTGTGTCTGTGTTAGTGGGTATCAGTGTCTGTCTTTGTTACTGGGTGTCAGTGTGTGTCTTTGTGACCTGGTGTAAGTGTGTTTCTGTGTTACTGGGTATCAGTGCCTGTCTTTGTTACTTGGTGTATGTGTGTGTCTGTGTTACTGGGTAGCAGTGTATGTCTTTGTTACTTGGTGTCACTGTATGTCTGTGTTACTTCGTGTAAGTGTGTGTCTTTGTTACTTGGTGTAAGTGTATGTCTGTGTTACTTTGTGTAAGTGTATGTCTTTGTTACTTGGTGTCAGTGTATGTCTTTGTTACTTGGTGTCAGTGTATGTCTTTGTGACTTGGTGTAAGTGTATGTCTTTGTTACTTGGTTTCAGTGTAAGTCTTTGTTACTTGGTGTAAGTGTATGTCTTTGTTACTTGGTGTCAGTGTATGTCTTTGATACTTGGTGTAAGTGTGTGTCTGTGTTACTGGGTATCAGTGTCTGTCTTTGTTACTTGGTGTAAGAGTGTGTCTGTGTTGCTGGGTATCAGTGTATGTCTTTGTTACTTGGTGTCAGTGTAGGTCTGTGTTATTTGGTGTAAGTGTGCGTCTTTCTTACTTGGTGTAAGTGCATGTCTTTGTTACTTGGTGTCAGTGCATGTCAATGTTACTTGGTGTAAGTGTGTGTCTTTGTTAGTTGGTGTAAGTGTATGTCTTTGTTAATTGGTGTCAGTGTATGTCTGTGTTATTTGGTGTAAGTGTCTGTGTTTGTTACTTGGTGTCAGTGTATGTCTTTGTTACTTGGTGTAAGTGTTTGTCTGTGTTGCTGGGTATCAGTGTATGTCTTTGTTAGTTGGTGTCTGTGTATGTCTGTAATACTTGGTGTAAGTGTGTGTCTGTGTTACTGGGTATCTGTGTGTGTCTTTGTTACTTCGTGGAAGTTTGTGTCTGTGTTACTGGGTATCAGTGTATGTCTTTGTTAATTGGTGTCTGTGTATGTCTTTGTTACTTTGTGTCAGTGTACGTCTTTGTTACTTGGTGTAACGGTGTGTCTGTGTTACTGGGTATCAGTGTATGTTTTTGTTACTTGGTGTCAGTGTGAGTCTTTGTTACTGGGTGTCAGTGTATGTCTTTGTTACTGGGTGTCAGTGTATGTCTTTGTGACTTGGTGTAAGTGTGTGTCAGTGTTACTGGGTATCAGTGTCTGTCTTTGTTACTTGGTGAAAGTGTGTGTCTGTGTTACTGGGTATCAGTGTATGTCTTTGTTACTTGGTGTAAGTGTATTTCTTTGTTACTTGGTGTCAGTGTATGTCTGTGTTACTTGGTGTAAGTTTGTGTCTTTGTTACTTGGTGTCAGTGTGTGTCTGTGTTACTGGGTATCAGTGTATGTCTTTGTTGCTGGATGTCATTCTATGTCTTTGTTACTGGGTGTCAGTGTATGTCTTTGTGACTTGGTATAAGTGTGTGTCTGTGTTACTGGGTATCAGTGTATGTCTTTGTTACTTGGTGTCAGTGTATGTCTTTGTTACTTGGTGTAAGTGTAAGTCTTTGTTAATTGGTGTCAGTGTATGTCTTTGTTACTTGGTGACAGTGCATGTCTTTGTTACTTGGTGTCAGTGTGTGTCTTTGTTACTGGGTGTCAGTCTATGTCTTTGTTACTGGGTGTCAGTGTATGTCTTTGTGACTTTGTGTAAGTGTGTGTCTGTGTTACTGGGTATCAGTGTCTGTCTTTGATACTTGGTGTATGTGTGTGTCTGTTTTAGTGGGTATCAGTGTCTGTCTTTGTTACTGGGTGTCAGTGTGTGTCTTTGTGACCTGGTGTAAGTGTGTTTCTGTGTTACTGGGTATCAGTGCCTGTCTTTGTTACTTGGTGTATGTGTGTGTCTGTGTTACTTCGTGTAAGTGTGTGTCTTTGTTACTTGGTGTAAGTGTATGTCTGTGTTACTTTGTGTAAGTGTATGTCTTTGTTACTTGGTGTCAGTGTATGTCTTTGTGACTTGGTGTAAGTGTATGTCTTTGTTACGTGGTTTCAGTGCAAGTCTTTGTTACTTGGTGTCAGTGTATGTCTTTGTTACTTGGTGTCAGTGTATGTCTTTGATACTTGGTGTAAGTGTGTGTCTGTGTTACTGGGTATCAGTGTCTTTCTTTGTTACTTGGTGTAAGAGTGTGTCTGTGTTGCTGGGTATCAGTGTATGTCTTTGTTACTTGGTGTCAGTGTAGGTCTGTGTTACTTGGTGTAAGTGTGCGTCTTTCTTACTTGGTGTAAGTGCATGTCTTTGTTACTTGGTGTCAGTGCATGTCAATGTTACTTGGTGTAAGTGTGTGTCTTTGTTAGTTGGTGTCAGTGTATGTCTTTGTTAATTGGTGTCAGTGTATGTCTGTGTTATTTGGTGTAAGTGTCTGTGTTTGTTACTTGGTGTCAGTGTATGTCTTTGTTACTTGGTGTAAGTGTTTGTCTGTGTTGCTGGGTATCAGTGTATGTCTTTGTTAGTTGGTGTCTGTGTATGTCTGTGATACTTTGTGTAAGTGTGTGTCTGTGTTACTGGGTATCTGTGTGTGTCTTTGTTACTTCGTGTAAGTGTGTGTCTGTGTTACTGGGTATCAGTGTATGTCTTTGTTAATTGGTGTCTGTGTATGTCTTTGTTACTTTGTGTCAGTGTACGTCTTTGTTACTTGGTGTAACGGTGTGTCTGTGTTACTGGGTATCAGTGTATGTTTTTGTTACTTGGTGTCAGTGTGTGTCTTTGTTACTGGGTGTCAGTGTATGTCTTTGTTACTGGGTGTCAGTGTATGTCTTTGTGACTTGGTGTAAGTGTGTGTCAGTGTTACTGGGTATCAGTGTCTGTCTTTGTTACTTGGTGAAAGTGTGTGTCTGTGTTACTGGGTATCAGTGTATGTCTTTGTTACTTGGTGTAAGTGTATTTCTTTGTTACTTGGTGTCAGTGTATGTATGTGTTACTTGGTGTAAGTTTGTGTCTTTGTTACTTGGTGTCAGTGTGTGTCTGTGTTACTGGGTATCAGTGTATGTCTTTGTTGCTGGATATCAGTCTATGTCTTTGTTACTGATTGTCAGTGTATGTCTTTGTGACTTGGTGTAAGTGCGTGTCTGTGTTACTGGGTATCAGTGTATGTCTTTGTTACTTGGTGTCAGTGTATGTCTTTGTTACTTGGTGTCAGTGTATGTCTTTGTTAATTGGTGTCAGTGTATGTCTTTGTTACTTGGTGACAGTGCATGTCTTTGTTACTTGGTGTCAGTGTGTGTCTTTGTTACTGGGTGTCAGTCTATGTCTTTGTTACTGGGTGTCAGTGTATGTCTTTGTGACTTGGTGTAAGTGTGTGTCTGTGTTACTGGGTATCAGCGTCTGTCTTTGTTACTTGGTGTAAGTGTGTGTCTGTGTTACTGGGTATCAGTGTCTGTCTTTGTTACTGGGTGTCAGTGTGTGTCTTTGTGACCTGGTGTAAGTGTGTTTCTGTGTTACTGGGTATCAGTGCCTGTCTTTGTTACTTGGTGTATGTGTGTGTCTGTGTTACTGGGTATCAGTGTATGACTTTGTTACTTGGTGTCACTGTATGTCTGTGTTACTTCGTGTAAGTGTGTGTCTTTGTTACTTGGTGTAAGTGTATGTCTGTGTTACTTTGTGTAAGTGTATGTCTTTGTTACTTGGTGTCAGTGTATGTCTTTGTTACTTGGTGTCAGTGTATGTCTTTGTGACTTGGTGTAAGTGTATGTCTTTGTTACTTGGTTTCAGTGTAAGTCTTTGTTACTTGGTGTAAGTGTATGTCTTTGTTACTTGGTGTCAGTGTATGTCCTTGATACTTGGTGTAAGTGTGTGTCTGTGTTACTGGGTATCAGTGTCTGTCTTCGTTACTTGGTGTAAGAGTGTGTCTGTGTTGCTGGGTATCAGTGTATGTCTTTGTTACTTGGTGTCAGTGTGGGTCTGTGTTACTTGGTGTAAGTGTGCGTCTTTCTTACTTGGTGTAAGTGCATGTCTTTGTTACTTGGTGTCAGTGCATGTCAATGTTTCTTGGTGTAAGTGTGTGTCTTTGTTAGTTGGTGTACGTGTATGTCTTTGCTAATTGGTGTCAGTGTAAGTCTGTGTTATTTTGTGTATGTGTCTGTGTTTGTTACTTGGTGTCAGTGTATGTCTTTGTTACTTGGTGTAAGTGTTTGTCTGTGTTGCTGGGTATCAGTGTATGTCTTTGTTAGTTGGTGTCTGTGTATGTCTGTGATACTTGGTGTAAGTGTGTGTCTGTGTTACTGGGTATCTGTGTGTGTCTTTGTTACTTCGTGTAAGTGTGTGTCTGTGTTACTGGGTATCAGTGTATGTCTTTGTTAATTGGTGTCTGTGTATGTCTTTGTTACTTTGTGTCAGTGTACGTCTTTGTTACTTGGTGTAACGGTGTGTCTGTGTTACTGGGTATCAGTGTATGTTTTTGTTACTTGGTGTCAGTGTGTGTCTTTGTTACTGGGTGTCAGTGTATGTCTTTGTTACTGGGTGTAAGTGTAAGTCTTTGTTAATTGGTGTCAGTGTATGTCTTTGTTACTTGGTGACAGTGCATGTCTTTGTTACTTGGTGTCAGTGTGTGTCTTTGTTACTGGGTGTCAGTGTATGTCTTTGTTACTTGGTGTAAGTGTAAGTCTTTGTTAATTGGTGTCAGTGTATGTCTTTGTTACTTGGTGACAGTGCATGTCTTTGTTACTTGGTGTCAGTGTGTGTCTTTGTTACTGGGTGTCAGTCTATGTCTTTGTTACTGGGTGTCAGTGTATGTCTTTGTGACTTTGTGTAAGTGTGTGTCTGTGTTACTGGGTATCAGTGTCTGTCTTTGTTACTTGGTGTATGTGTGTGTCTGTTTTAGTGGGTATCAGTGTCTGTCTTTGTTACTGGGTGTCAGTGTGTGTCTTTGTGACCTGGTGTAAGTGTGTTTCTGTGTTACTGGGTATCAGTGCCTGTCTTTGTTACTTGGTGTATGTGTGTGTCTGTGTTACTTCGTGTAAGTGTGTGTCTTTGTTACTTGGTGTAAGTGTATGTCTGTGTTACTTTGTGTAAGTGTATGTCTTTGTTACTTGGTGTCAGTGTATGTCTTTGTGACTTGGTGTAAGTGTATGTCTTTGTTACTTGGTTTCAGTGCAAGTCTTTGTTACTTGGTGTCAGTGTATGTCTTTGTTACTTGGTGTCAGTGTATGTCTTTGATACTTGGTGTAAGTGTGTGTCTGTGTTACTGGGTATCAGTGTCTTTCTTTGTTACTTGGTGTAAGAGTGTGTCTGTGTTGCTGGGTATCAGTGTATGTCTTTGTTACTTGGTGTCAGTGTAGGTCTGTGTTACTTGGTGTAAGTGTGCGTCTTTCTTACTTGGTGTAAGTGCATGTCTTTGTTACTTGGTGTCAGTGCATGTCAATGTTACTTGGTGTAAGTGTGTGTCTTTGTTAGTTGGTGTCAGTGTATGTCTTTGTTAATTGGTGTCAGTGTATGTCTGTGTTATTTGGTGTAAGTGTCTGTGTTTGTTACTTGGTGTCAGTGTATGTCTTTGTTACTTGGTGTAAGTGTTTGTCTGTGTTGCTGGGTATCAGTGTATGTCTTTGTTAGTTGGTGTCTGTGTATGTCTGTGATACTTGGTGTAAGTGTGTGTCTGTGTTACTGGGTATCTGTGTGTGTCTTTGTTACTTCGTGTAAGTGTGTGTCTGTGTTACTGGGTATCAGTGTATGTCTTTGTTAATTGGTGTCTGTGTATGTCTTTGTTACTTTGTGTCAGTGTACGTCTTTGTTACTTGGTGTAACGGTGTGTCTGTGTTACTGCGTATCAGTGTATGTTTTTGTTACTTGGTGTCAGTGTGTGTCTTTGTTACTGGGTGTCAGTGTATGTCTTTGTTACTGGGTGTCAGTGTATGTCTTTGTGACTTGGTGTAAGTGTGTGTCAGTGTTACTGGGTATCAGTGTCTGTCTTTGTTACTTGGTGAAAGTGTGTGTCTGTGTTACTGGGTATCAGTGTATGTCTTTGTTACTTGGTGTAAGTGTATTTCTTTGTTACTTGGTGTCAGTGTATGTCTGTGTTACTTGGTGTAAGTTTGTGTCTTTGTTACTTGGTGTCAGTGTGTGTCTGTGTTACTGGGTATCAGTGTATGTCTTTGTTGCTGGATGACAGTCTATGTCTTTGTTACTGATTGTCAGTGTATGTCTTTGTGACTTGGTGTAAGTGCGTGTCTGTGTTACTGGGTATCAGTGTATGTCTTTGTTACTTGGTGTCAGTGTATGTCTTTGTTACTTGGTGTCAGTGTATGTCTTTGTTAATTGGTGTCAGTGTATGTCTTTGTTACTTGGTGACAGTGCATGTCTTTGTTACTTGGTGTCAGTGTGTGTCTTTGTTACTGGGTGTCAGTCTATGTCTTTGTTACTGGGTGTCAGTGTATGTCTTTGTGACTTGGTGTAAGTGTGTGTCTGTGTTACTGGGTATCAGCGTCTGTCTTTGTTACTTGGTGTAAGTGTGTGTCTGTGTTACTGGGTATCAGTGTCTGTCTTTGTTACTGGGTGTCAGTGTGTGTCTTTGTGACCTGGTGTAAGTGTGTTTCTGTGTTACTGGGTATCAGTGCCTGTCTTTGTTACTTGGTGTTTGTGTGTGTCTGTGTTACTGGGTATCAGTGTATGACTTTGTTACTTGGTGTCACTGTATGTCTGTGTTACTTCGTGTAAGTGTGTGTCTTTGTTACTTGGTGTAAGTGTATGTCTGTGTTACTTTGTGTAAGTGTATGTCTTTGTTACTTGGTGTCAGTGTATGTCTTTGTTACTTGGTGTCAGTGTATGTCTTTGTGACTTGGTGTAAGTGTATGTCTTTGTTACTTGGTTTCAGTGTAAGTCTTTGTTACTTGGTGTAAGTGTATGTCTTTGTTACTTGGTGTCAGTGTATGTCTTTGATACTTGGTGTAAGTGTGTGTCTGTGTTACTGGGTATCAGTGTCTGTCTTCGTTACTTGGTGTAAGAGTGTGTCTGTGTTGCTGGGTATCAGTGTATGTCTTTGTTACTTGGTGTCAGTGTGGGTCTGTGTTACTTGGTGTAAGTGTGCGTCTTTCTTACTTGGTGTAAGTGCATGTCTTTGTTACTTGGTGTCAGTGCATGTCAATGTTTCTTGGTGTAAGTGTGTGTCTTTGTTAGTTGGTGTACGTGTATGTCTTTGCTAATTGGTGTCAGTGTAAGTCTGTGTTATTTGGTGTATGTGTCTGTGTTTGTTACTTGGTGTCAGTGTATGTCTTTGTTACTTGGTGTAAGTGTTTGACTGTGTTGCTGGGTATCAGTGTATGTCTTTGTTAGTTGGTGTCTGTGTATGTCTGTGATACTTGGTGTAAGTGTGTGTCTGTGTTACTGGGTATCTGTGTGTGTCTTTGTTACTTCGTGTAAGTGTGTGTCTGTGTTACTGGGTATCAGTGTATGTCTTTGTTAATTGGTGTCTGTGTATGTCTTTGTTACTTTGTGTCAGTGTACGTCTTTGTTACTTGGTGTAACGGTGTGTCTGTGTTACTGGGTATCAGTGTATGTTTTTGTTACTTGGTGTCAGTGTGTGTCTTTGTTACTGGGTGTCAGTGTATGTCTTTGTTACTGGGTGTCAGTGTATGTCTTTGTGACTTGGTGTAAGTGTGTGTCAGTGTTACTGGGTATCAGTGTCTGTCTTTGTTACTTGGTGAAAGTGTGTGTCTGTGTTACTGGGTATCAGTGTATGTCTTTGTTACTTGGTGTAAGTGTATTTCTTTGTTACTTGGTGTCAGTGTATGTCTGTGTTACTTG
Organism: Heterodontus francisci; assembly: GCF_036365525.1. Taxonomy (NCBI): domain Eukaryota; kingdom Metazoa; phylum Chordata; class Chondrichthyes; order Heterodontiformes; family Heterodontidae; genus Heterodontus; species Heterodontus francisci. The sequence goes on along the minus strand of NW_027140221.1, from coordinate 9,359,059 downwards.
GTGTAAGTTTCTGTCTTTGTTACTTTGTGTCAGTGTATGTCTTTGCTACTGGGTATCAGTGTATGTCTTTGTTACTTGGTGTAAGTTTGTGTCTTTGTTACTTGGTGTCAGTGTATATCTTAGCTACTTGGTATCAGTGTATGTCTTTGTTACTTGGTGTCAATGTATGTCTTTGTTACTTGGTGTAAGTGTGTGTCTGTGTTACTGGGTATCAGTGTATGTATTTGTGACCTGGTGTAAGTGTGTGTCTTTGTTACTTGGTGTCAGTGTACGTCTTTGTTACTGGGTATCAGTGTATGTCTTTGTTACTTGGTGTCAGTGTCTGTCTTTGTTACTTGGTGTAAGTGTATGTCTTTGTTACTTTGTGTCAGTGTATGTCTTTGTTACTTGGTGTAAGTGTGTGTCTGTGTTACTGGGTATCAGTGTATGTCTTTGTGACTTGGTGTCAGTGTATGTCTGTGTTACTGGGTATCAGTGTATGTCTTTGTTACTTGGTGTCAGTGTATGTCTTTGTTACTTGGTGGAAGCGTATGTCTTTGTTACTTTGTGTCAGTGTATGTCTTTGTTACTTGGTGTAAGTGTGTGTCTGTGTTACTGGGTATCAGTGTATGTCTTTGTGACTTGGTGTAAGTGTGTGTCCGTGTTACTGGGTATCAGTGCCTGTCTTTGTTACTTGGTGTCAGTGTATGTCTTTGTTACTTGGTGTAAGTGTGTGTCTGTGTTACTGGGTATCAGTGTATGTCTTTGTTACCTGGTGTCTGTGTCTGTCTTTTTTACTTGGTGTAATTGTATGTCTTTGTTAATTGGTGTCGGTGTATGTCTTTGTTACTTGGTGTAAGTGTGTGTCTGTGTTACTGGGTATCAGTGTCTGTCTTTGTTACTAGCTGTATGTGTATGTCTGTGTTAGTTGGTGTAAGTGTGTGTCTGTGTTATTGGGTATCAGTGTATGTCTTTGTTACTTGGTGTTTGTGTATGTCTGTGTTAGTTGGTGTCAGTGTGTGTCTGTGTTATTGGGTATCAGTGTATGTCTTTGTGACTTGGTGTATGTGTATGTCTGTGTTAGTTGGTGTAAGTGTGTGTCTGTGTTACTGGGTATCAGTGTATGTCTTTGTTACTTGGTGTCAGTGTATGTCTTTGTTACTTGGTGTAAGTGTATGTCTTTGTTACTTGGTGTCAGTGCATGTCTTTGATACTTGGTATAAGTGTGTGTCTTTGTTACTTGGTGTCAGTGTATGTCTTTGTTACTTGGTGTCAGTGTTTGTCTTTGTTCCTGGGTGTCAGTGTATGTCTTTGTTACTTTGTGTCAGTGTATGTCTTTGCTAGTTGGTGTAAGTATGTGTCAGTGTTATTGGGTATCAGTGCATTTCTTTGTTACTTGGTGTAAGTGTGTGTCTGTGTTACTTGGTATCAGTGTCTGTCTTTGTTACTTGGTGTCAGTGTATGTCTTTGTTACTGGGTGTCAGTGCGTGTTTGTGTTACTGGTGATGATTGTATGTCTTTGTTACTTGGTGTCAGTGTTTGTCTTTGTTACTTGGTGTAAGTGTATGTCTTTGTTACTGGATATCAGTGTATGTCTTTGTTAGTTGGTGTCTGTGTATGTCTGTGATACTTGGTGGAAGTGTGTGTCTGTGTTACTGGGTATCTGTGTGTGTCTTTGTTACTTCGTGTAAGTATGTGTCTGTGTTACTGGGTATCAGTGTATGTCTTTGTTACTTGTTGTCTGTCTCTGTCATTGTTACTTTGTGTCAGTGTACGTCTTTGTTACTTGGTGTAACGGTGTGTCTGTGTTACTTGGTGTCAGTGTGTGTCTTTGTTACTGGGTGTCAGTGTATGTCTTTGTTACTGGGTGTCAGTGTATGTCTTTGTGACTTGGTGTAAGTTTGTGTCTTTGTTACTTGGTGTCAGTGTATGTCTTAGCTACTTGGTATCAGTGTATGCCTTTGTTACTTGGTGTCAATGTATGTCTTTGTTACTTGGTGTAAGTGTGTGTCTGTGTTACTGGGTATCAGTGTATGTATTTGTGACCTGGTGTAAGTGTGTGTCTTTGTTACTTGGTGTCAGTGTACGTCTTTGTTACTGGGTATCAGTGTATGTCTTTGTTACTTGGTGTCAGTGTCTGTCTTTGTTACTTGGTGTAAGTGTTTGTCTTTGTTACTTTGTGTCAGTGTATGTCTTTGTTACTTGGTGTAAGTGTATGTCTGTGTTACTGGGCATCAGTGTATGTCTTTGTGACTTGGTGTCAGTGTATGTCTGTGTTACTTGGTGTAACTGTGTGTCTGTGTTACTTGGTGTACGTGTATGCCTTTAATACTTGGTGTCAGTGTGTGTCTTTGTTACTGCGTGTCAGTGCATGTCTTTGCTACTGGGTGTCAGTGCATGTCTTTGTGACTTGGTGTAAGTGTGTGTCTGTGTTACTGGTTATCAGTGTCTGTCTTTGTTACTTGGTGTCAGTGTTTCTCTGTGTTACTGGGTGTCAGTGTGTATCTGTGTTCCTGGGTGTCAGTGTATGTCTTTGTTACTTGGTGTCAGTGTCTGTCTGTGTTAGTTGGTGTAAGTGTGTGTCTGTGTTATTGGGTATCAGTGCATGTCTTTGTTACTTGGTGTAAGTGTTTGTCTGTGTTACTGGGTATCAGTGTATGTCTTTGTTACTTGGTGTCAGTGTACGTCTTTGTTACTTGGTGTAAGCGGATGTCTTTGTTACTTTGTGTCAGTGTATGTCTTTGTTACTTGGTGTAAGTGTGTGTCTGTGTGACTGGGTAACAGTGTATGTCTTTGTGACTTGGTGTAAGTGTGTGTCCGTGTTACTGGGTATCAGTGCCTGTCTTTGTTACTTGGTGTCAGTGTATGTCTTTGTTACTTGGTGTAAGTGTGTGTCTTTGTTACTGGGTATCAGTGTCTGTCTTTGTTACTTGGTGTCTGTGTATGTCTTTTTTACTTGGTGTAATTGTATGTCTTTGTTAATTGGTGTCAGTGTATGTCTTTGTTACTTGGTGTAAGTGTGTGTCTGTGTTACTGGGTAACAGTGTCTGTCTTTGTGACTTGGTGTTTGTGTGTGTCTTTGTTACTGGGTGTCAGTGCATGTCTTTGTTACTGGATGTCAGTGTATGTCTTTGTGACTTGGTGTATGTGTGTGTCTGTGTTACTGGGTATCAGTGTCTGTCTTTGTTACTTGCTGTATGTGTATGTCTGTGTTAGTTGGTGTAAGTGTGTGTCTGTGTTATTGGGTATCAGTGTATGTCTTTGTTACTTGGTGTATGTGTATGTCTGTGTTAGTTGGTGTAAGTGTGTGTCTGTGTTATTGGGTATCAGTGTATGTCTTTGTTACTTGGTGTATGTGTATGTCTGTGTTAGTTGGTGTAAGTGTGTGTCTGTGTTACTGGGTATCAGTGCATGTCTTTGTTACTTGGTGTCAGTGTATGTCTTTGTTACTTGGTGTAAGTGTATGTCTTTGTTACTTGGTGTCAGTGTATGTCTTTGATACTTGGTATAATTGTGTGTCTTTGTTACTTGCTGTCAGTGTATGTCTTTGTTACTTGGTGTCAGTGTGTGTCTTTGTTACTGGGTGTCAGTGTATGTCTTTGTTACCTTGAGTCAGTGCATTTCTTTGTTTCTTGGTGTAAGTGTGTGTCTGTGTTACTGGGTATCAGTGTCTGTCTTTGTTACTTGGTGTCAGTGTATGTCTTTGTTACTGGGTGGCAGTGCGTGTCTGTGTTACTGGTGATAATTGTATGTCTTTGTTACTTCGTGTCAGTGTTTGTCTTTGTACTTGGTGTAAGTGGATGTCTTTTTTACTTGGTGTCAGTGTATGTCTGTGTTTCTTGGTGTCAGTGTGTGTCTTTGGTAGTTGGTTTCAGTGTTTCTCTGTGTTACTGGGTGTCAGTGTGTATCTGTGTTCCTGGGTGTCATTATTTGTCTTTGTTATTTGGTGTCTGTGTGTGTCTGTGTTACTTGGTGTAAGTGTGTGTCTGTGTTACTGGGTATCAGTGTATGTCTTTGTTACTCGGTTTAAGTGTATGTCTTTGTTACTTGGTGTAAGTCTATGTCTTTGTTACTTGGTGTCAGTGTATGTCTTTGTTACTTGGCTTAAGTGTGTGTCTGTGTTACTTGGTGTCAATGCATGTCTTTGTTACTTGGTGTAAGTGTGTGCCTGTGTTACTGGGTATCAGTATATGTCTTTGTTACTTGGTGTCAGTGTGTGTCTTTGTTACTGGGTGTCAGTCTATGTCCTTGTTACTGGGTGTCAGTGTATGTCTTTGTGACTTGGTGTAAGTATGTGTCGTTGTTACTGGGTATCAGTGCCTGTCTTTGTTACTTGGTGTCAGTGTATGTCTTTGTTACTTGGTGTAAGTGTGTGTCTGTGTTACTGGGTGTCAGTGTATGTCTTTGTTACTTGGTGTCTGTGTGTGTCTGTGTTACTTGGTGCAAGTGTGTGTCTGTGTAACTGGGTATCAGTGTATGTCTTTGTTTCTTGGTGTAAGTGTGTGTCTGTGTTATTGGGTATCAGTGTATGTCTTTGTTACTTGGTGTCAGTGTATGACTTTTTTACTTGGTGCAATTGTATGTCTTTGTTACTTGGCGTCAGTGTATGTCTTTGATACTTGGTGTAAGTGTGCGTCTGTGTTACTGGGTATCAGCGTATGTCTTTGTTTATTGGTGTCAGTGTATGTCTCTGTTTCTTGGTGTACGTGTGTGTCTGTGTTACTGGGTATCAGTGTATGTTTTTGTTACTTGGTATCAGTGTGTGTCTTTGTTACTGGGTGTCAGTGCATGTCTTTGTCACTGGGTGTCAGTGTATTTCTTTGTGACTTGGTGTAAGTGTGTGTCTGTTTTACTGGGTATCAGTATCTGTCTTTGTTACTTGGTGTAAGTGTATGTCTGTGTTAGTTGGTGTAAATGTGTGTCTGTGTTATTGGGTATCAGTGTATGCCTTTGTTACTTGGTGTAGGTGTGTGTCTGTGTTACTGGGTATCAGTGTATGTCTTTGTTACTTGGTGTCAGTGCATGTCTTTGTTACTTGGTGTAAGTGCATGTCTTTGTTACTTGGTGTCAGTGTATGTCTTTGTTACTTGGTGTAAGTGTGTGTCTTTGTTACTTGGTGTCAGTGTATGTCCTTGTTACTTGGTGTCAGTGTGTGTCTTTGTTTCTTGGTGTCAGTGTATGTCTTTGTTACTGGGTGTCAGTGTATGTGTTTGTTACTTTGTGTCAGTGTATGTCGGTGTTAGATGGTGTAAGTGTGTGTCTGTGTTATTGGGGTTCAGTGTATTTCTTTGTTACTTGGTGTAAGTGTGTGTCTGTGTTACTGGGTATCAGTGTCTGTCTTTGTTACTTGGTGTCAGTGTATGTCTTTGTTACTGGGTGTCAGTGCGTGTCTGTGTTCCTGGGTATAATTTTATGTCTTTGTTACTTGGTGTCAGTGTATGTCTTTGTACTTGGTGTAAGTGGATGTCTTTGTTACTTGGTGTCAGTGTGTGTCTGTGTTACTTGGTGTCAGTGTGTGTCTTTGTTACTTGGTGTCAGTTTTTATCTTTGTTACTGGGTGTCAGTGTGTATCTGTGTTGCTGGGTGTCGGTGCATGTCATAGTTAATTGTTGTCAGTGTATGTCTTTGTTACTTGGTGTAAGTGTATGTCTTTGTTACTTGGTGTCAGTGTATGTCTTTGTTACTTGGTGTCAGTGTATGTCTTTGTTACTTGGTGTAAGTGTGTGTCTGTGTTACTGGGTATCAGTGTATGTCTTTGTTGCTGGGTGTCAGTGTGTTTCTTTCTCACTGGGTGCAGTGTATGTCTTTGTTACTGGGTGTCAGTGTGTGTCTTTCTGACTTGGTGTAAGTGTGTGTCTGTGTTGCTGGGTATCAGTGTAAGTCTTTGTTACTTGGTGTAAGTGTGTGTCTGTGTTACTGGGTATCAGTGTATGTCTTTGTTACTTGGTGTCACTGTATGTCTGTGTTACTTGGTGTAACTGTGTGTCTGTGTTACTTGGTGTACGTGTATGCCTTTAATACTTGGTGTCAGTGTGTGTCTTTGTTACTGCGTGTCAGTGCATGTCTTTGCTACTGGGTGTCAGTGCATGTCTTTGTGACTTGGTGTAAGTGTGTGTCTGTGTTACTGGGTATCAGTGTCTGTCTTTGTTACTTGGTGTCAGTGTTTCTCTGTGTTACTGGGTGTCAGTGTGTATCTGTGTTCCTGGGTGTCAGTGTATGTCTTTGTTACTTGGTGTCAGTGTCTGTCTGTGTTAGTTGGTGTCAGTTTTTATCTTTGTTACTGGGTGTCAGTGTGTATCTGTGTTGCTGGGTGTCGGTGCATGTCATAGTTAATTGTTGTCAGTGTATGTCTTTGTTACTTGGTGTCAGTGTATGTCTTTGTTACTTGGTGTCAGTGTATGTCTTTGTTACTTGGTGTAAGTGTGTGTCTGTGTTACTGGGTATCAGTGTATGTCTTTGTTACTGGGTGTCAGTGTGTTTCTATCTCACTGGGTGCAGTGTATGTCTTTGCTACTGGGTGTCAGTGCATGTCTTTGTGACTTGGTGTAAGTGTGTGTCTGTGTTACTGGGTATCAGTGTCTGTCTTTGTTACTTGGTGTCAGTGTTTCTCTGTGTTACTGGGTGTCAGTGTGTATCTGTGTTCCTGGGTGTCAGTGTATGTCTTTGTTACTTGGTGTCAGTGTCTGTCTGTGTTAGTTGGTGTCAGTTTTTATCTTTGTTACTGGGTGTCAGTGTGTATCTGTGTTGCTGGGTGTCGGTGCATGTCATAGTTAATTGTTGTCAGTGTATGTCTTTGTTACTTGGTGTAAGTGTATGTCTTTGTTACTTGGTGTCAGTGTATGTCTTTGTTACTTGGTGTCAGTGTATGTCTTTGTTACTTGGTGTAAGTGTGTGTCTGTGTTACTGGGTATCAGTGTATGTCTTTGTTACTGGGTGTCAGTGTGTTTCTATCTCACTGGGTGCAGTGTATGTCTTTGTTACTGGGTGTCAGTGTGTGTCTTTCTGACTTGGTGTAAGTGTGTGTCTGTGTTGCTGGGTATCAGTGTAAGTCTTTGTTACTTGGTGTAAATGTGTGTCTGTGTTACTGGGTATCAGTGTCTGTCTTTGTTACTGGATGTCAGTGTCTGTCTTTGTGACCTGGTGTAAGTGTGTATCTTTGTTACCGGGTATTAGTGACTGTCTTTGTCACTTGGTGTAAGTGTGTGTCTGTGTTACTGGGTATCAGTGTATGTCTTTGTTACTTGGTGTCACTGTATGTCTGTGTTACTTGGTGTAACTGTGTGTCTGTGTTACTTGGTGTACGTGTATGCCTTTAATACTTGGTGTCAGTGTGTGTCTTTGTTACTGCATGTCAGTGCATGTCTTTGCTACTGGGTGTCAGTGCATGTCTTTGTGACTTGGTGTATGTGTGTGTCTGTGTTACTGGGTATCAGTGTCTGTCTTTGTTACTTGGTGTCAGTGTTTCTCTGTGTTCCTGGGTGTCAGTGTGTATCTGTGTTCCTGGGTGTCAGTGTATGTCTTTGTTACTTGGTGTCAGTGTCTGTCTGTGTTAGTTGGTGTAAGTGTGTGTCTGTGTTATTGGGTATCAGTGCATGTCTTTGTTACTTGGTGTAAGTGTTTGTCTGTGTTACTGGGTATCAGTGTATGTCTTTGTTACTTGGTGTCAGTGTACGTCTTTGTTACTTGGTGTAAGCGTATGTCTTTGTTACTTTGTGTCAGTGTATGTCTTTGTTACTTGGTGTAAGTGTGTGTCTGTGTGACTGGGTAACAGTGTATGTCTTTGTGACTTGGTGTAAGTGTGTGTCCGTGTTACTGGGTATCAGTGCCTGTCTTTGTTACTTGGTGTCAGTGTATGTCTTTGTTACTTGGTGTAAGTGTGTGTCTTTGTTACTGGGTATCAGTGTCTGTCTTTGTTACTTGGTGTCTGTGTATGTCTTTTTTACTTGGTGTAATTGTATGTCTTTGTTAATTGGTGTCAGTGTATGTCTTTGTTACTTGGTGTAAGTGTGTGTCTGTGTTACTGGGTAACAGTGTCTGTCTTTGTGACTTGGTGTTTGTGTGTGTCTTTGTTACTGGGTGTCAGTGCATGTCTTTGTTACTGGATGTCAGTGTATGTCTTTGTGACTTGGTGTATGTGTGTGTCTGTGTTACTGGGTATCAGTGTCTGTCTTTGTTACTTGCTGTATGTGTATGTCTGTGTTAGTTGGTGTAAGTGTGTGTCTGTGTTATTGGGTATCAGTGTATGTCTTTGTTACTTGGTGTATGTGTATGTCTGTGTTAGTTGGTGTAAGTGTGTGTCTGTGTTATTGGGTATCAGTGTATGTCTTTGTTACTTGGTGTATGTGTATGTCTGTGTTAGTTGGTGTAAGTGTGTGTCTGTGTTACTGGGTATCAGTGCATGTCTTTGTTACTTGGTGTCAGTGTATGTCTTTGTTACTTGGTGTAAGTGTATGTCTTTGTTACTTGGTGTCAGTGTATGTCTTTGATACTTGGTATAAGTGTGTGTCTTTGTTACTTTCTGTCAGTGTATGTCTTTGTTACTTGGTGTCAGTGTGTGTCTTTGTTACTGGGTGTCAGTGTATGTCTTTGTTACTTTGAGTCAGTGTATGTCTGTGTTAGTTGGTGTAATTATGTGTCTGTGTTATTGGGTATCAGTGCATTTCTTTGTTTCTTGGTGTAAGTGTGTGTCTGTGTTACTGGGTATCAGTGTCTGTCTTTGTTACTTGGTGTCAGTGTATGTCTTTGTTACTGGGTGGCAGTGCGTGTCTGTGTTACTGGTGATAATTGTATGTCTTTGTTACTTCGTGTCAGTGTTTGTCTTTGTACTTGGTGTAAGTTGATGTCTTTTTTACTTGGTGTCAGTGTATGTCTGTGTTACTTGGTGTCAGTGTGTGTCTTTGGTAGTTGGTTTCAGTGTTTCTCTGTGTTACTGGGTGTCAGTGTGTATCTGTGTTCCTGGGTGTCATTATTTGTCTTTGTTATTTGGTGTCTGTGTGTGTCTGTGTTACTTGGTGTAAGTGTGTGTCTGTGTTACTGGGTATCAGTGTATGTCTTTGTTACTCGGTTTAAGTGTATGTCTTTGTTACTTGGTGTAAGTCTATGTCTTTGTTACTTGGTGTCAGTGTATGTCTTTGTTACTTGGCTTAAGTGTGTGTCTGTGTTACTTGGTGTCAATGTATGTCTTTGTTACTTGGTGTAAGTGTGTGCCTGTGTTACTGGGTATCAGTATATGTCTTTGTTACTTGGTGTCAGTGTGTGTCTTTGTTACTGGGTGTCAGTCTATGTCTTTGTTACTGGGTGTCAGTGTATGTCTTTGTGACTTGGTGTAAGTATGTGTCGTTGTTACTGGGTATCAGTGCCTGTCTTTGTTACTTGGTGTCAGTGTATGTCTTTGTTACTTGGTGTAAGTGTGTGTCTGTGTTACTGGGTGTCAGTGTATGTGTTTGTTACTTGGTGTCTGTGTGTGTCTGTGTTACTTGGTGCAAGTGTGTGTCTGTGTAACTGGGTATCAGTGTATGTCTTTGTTTCTTGGTGTAAGTGTGTGTCTGTGTTATTGGGTATCAGTGTATGTCTTTGTTACTTGGTGTCAGTGTATGACTTTTTTACTTGGTGCAATTGTATGTCTTTGTTACTTGGCGTCAGTGTATGTCTTTGATACTTGGTGTAAGTGTGCGTCTGTGTTACTGGGTATCAGCGTATGTCTTTGTTTATTGGTGTCAGTGTATGTCTCTGTTTCTTGGTGTACGTGTGTGTCTGTGTTACTGGGTATCAGTGTATGTTTTTGTTACTTGGTATCAGTGTGTGTCTTTGTTACTGGGTGTCAGTGCATGTCTTTGTCACTGGGTGTCAGTGTATTTCTTTGTGACTTGGTGTAAGTGTGTGTCTGTTTTACTGGGTATCAGTATCTGTCTTTGTTACTTGGTGTAAGTGTATGTCTGTGTTAGTTGGTGTAAATGTGTGTCTGTGTTATTGGGTATCAGTGTATGCCTTTGTTACTTGGTGTAGGTGTGTGTCTGTGTTACTGGGTATCAGTGTATGTCTTTGTTACTTGGTGTCAGTGCATGTCTTTGTTACTTGGTGTAAGTGCATGTCTTTGTTACTTGGTGTCAGTGTATGTCTTTGTTACTTGGTGTAAGTGTGTGTCTTTGTTACTTGTTGTCAGTGTATGTCCTTGTTACTTGGTGTCAGTGTGTGTCTTTGTTACTTGGTGTCAGTGTATGTCTTTGTTACTGGGTGTCAGTGTATGTGTTTGTTACTTTGTGTCAGTGTATGTCGGTGTTAGTTGGTGTAAGTGTGTGTCTGTGTTATTGGGGTTCAGTGTATTTCTTTGTTACTTGGTGTAAGTGTGTGTCTGTGTTACTGGGTATCAGTGTCTGTCTTTGTTACTTGGTGTCAGTGTATGTCTTTGTTACTGGGTGTCAGTGCGTGTCTGTGTTACTGGGTATAATTTTATGTCTTTGTTACTTGGTGTCAGTGTATGTCTTTGTACTTGGTGTAAGTGGATGTCTTTGTTACTTGGTGTCAGTGTGTGTCTGTGTTACTTGGTGTCAGTGTGTGTCTTTGTTACTTGGTGTCAGTTTTTATCTTTGTTACTGGGTGTCAGTGTGTATCTGTGTTGCTGGGTGTCGGTGCATGTCATAGTTAATTGTTGTCAGTGTATGTCTTTGTTACTTGGTGTAAGTGTATGTCTTTGTTACTTGGTGTCAGTGTATGTCTTTGTTACTTGGTGTAAGTGTGTGTCTGTGTTACTGGGTATCAGTGTATGTCTTTGTTACTGGGTGTCAGTGTGTTTCTTTCTCACTGGGTGCAGTGTATGTCTTTGTTACTGGGTGTCAGTGTGTGTCTTTCTGACTTGGTGTAAGTGTGTGTCTGTGTTGCTGGGTATCAGTGTAAGTCTTTGTTACTTGGTGTAAATGTGTGTCTGTGTTACTGGGTATCAGTGTCTGTCTTTGTTACTGGATGTCAGTGTCTGTCTTTGTGACCTGGTGTAAGTGTGTATCTTTGTTACTGGGTATTTTTGACTGTCTTTGTTACTTGGTGTAAGTGTGTGTCTGTGTTACTGGGTATCAGTGTATGTCTTTGTTACTTGGTGTCACTGTATGTCTGTGTTACTTGGTGTAACTGTGTGTCTTTGTTACTTGGTGTCAGTGTATGTCTTTGTTACCTGGTGTCAGTGTATGTCTTTGTTACTTGGTGTAAGTGTATGTCTTTGCTACTTGGTGTCAGTGCATGTCTTTGATACTTGGTGTAAGTGTGTGCCTGTGTTACTGGGTATCAGTGTATGTCTTTGTTACTTGGTGTAAGAGTGTGTCTGTGTCGCTGGGTGTCAGTGTATGTCTTTGTTTCTTGGTGTAAGTGTGTGTCTTTCTTACTTGGTGAAAGTGCGTGTCTTTGTTACTGGGTGTCAGTGTATGTGTTTGTTACCTTGTGTCAGTGTATGTCGGTGTTAGTTGGTGTAAGTGTGTGTCTGTGTTATTGGGGATTAGTGTATTTCTTTGTTACTTGGTGTAAGTGTGAGTCTGTGTTACTGGGTATCAGTGTCTGTCTTTGTTACTTGGTGTCAGTGTATGTCTTTGTTACTGGGTGTCAGTGCGTGTCTGTGTTACTGGGTATAATTGTATGTCTTTGTTACTTGTTGTCAGTGTATGTGTTTGTACTTGGTGTCAGTGGATGTCTTTGTTACTTGGTGTCAGTGTGTTTCTGTGTTACTTGGTGTCAGTGTGTGTCTTTGTTACTTGGTGTCAGTTCTTCTCTTTGTTACTGGGATTCAGTGTGTATCTGTGTTGCTGGGTGTCGGTGTATGTCATAGTTAATTGTTGTCAGTGTATGTCTTTGTTACTTGGTGTAAGTGTATGTCTTTGTTACTTGGTGTCAGTGTATGTCTTTGTTACTTGGTGTCAGTGTATGTCTTTGTTACTTGGTGTAAGTGTGTGTCTGTGTTACTGGGTATCAGTGTATGTCTTTGTTACTGGGTGTCAGTGTGTTTCTTTCTCACTGGGTGCAGTGTATGTCTTTGTTACTGGGTGTCAGTGTGTGCTTTATGACTTGGTGTAAGTGTGTGTCTGTGTTGCTGGGTATCAGTGTAAGTCTTTGTTACTTGGTGTCACTGTATGTCTGTGTTACTTGGTGTAACTTTGTGTCTTTGTTACTTGGTGTCAATGTATGTCTTTGTTACTTGTTGTCAGTGTATGTCTTTGTTACTTGGTGTAAGTGTCTGTCTTTGCTACTTGGTGTCAGTGCATGTCTTTGATACTTGGTGTAAATGTGTTTCTGTGTTACTGGGTATCAGTGTCTGTCTTTGTTACTGGATGTCAGTGTGTGTCTTTGTGACCTGGTGTAAGTGTGTATCTGTGTTACTGGGTATCAGTGACTGTCTTTGTTACTTGGTGTTAGTGTGTGTCTGTGTTACTGGGTATCAGTGTCTGTCTTTGTTACTTGGTGTAAGAGTGTTTCTGTGTCGCTGGGTGTCAGTGTATGTCTTTGTTACTTGGTATCAGTGTATGTCTGTGTAACTTGGTGTAAGTGTGTGTCTTTGTTAGTTGGTGTAAGTGTATATCTTTGTTACTTGGTGTCAGTGCAGACCTTAGTTACTTGGTGTAAGTGTATGCCTTTGTTACTTGGTATCAGTGTATGTCTTTGTTACTTGGTGTTAGTGTGTGTCTTTCTTACTTGGTGAAAGTGCATGTCTTTGTTACTTGGTATCAGTGTATGTCTGTGTAACTTGGTGTAAGTGTGTGTCTTTGTTAGTTGGTGTAAGTGTATATCTTTGTTACTTGGAGTCAGTGCAGACCTTAGTTACTTGGTGTAAGCGTATGCCTTTGTTACTTGGTGTCAGTGTATGTATTTGTTACTTGGTGATAGTGTGTGTCTGTGTTACTGGGTATCAGTGTATGTCTTTGTTAATTGGTGTCAGTGTATGTCTTTGTTACTTGGTGTCAGTGTATGTCTTTGTTACCTGGTGTAACTGTGTTTCTGTGTTCCTGGGTATCAGTGTATGTCTTTGTTACTTTGTATCAGTGTGTGTCTTTGTTACTTGGTGGCAGAGTGTGTATTTGATACTGGGTGTCAGTGTATGTCTTTGTTACTTGGTGTAACTGTGTGTCTTTGTTACTTGGTGTAAGTGTATGTCTGTGTTACTTGGTGTAAGTGTATGTCTTTGTTACTTGGTGTCAGTGTATGTCTTTGCTACTTGGTGTCAGTGTATGTCTTTGTTACTTGGTGTAAGTGTGTGTCTTTGCTACTTGGTGTCAGTGCATGTCTTTGATACTTGGTGTAAGTGTGTGCCTGTGTTACTGGCTATCAGTGTCTGTCTTTGTTACTTGGTGTAAGAGTGTGTCTCTGTCGCTGGGTGTCAGTGTATGTCTTTGTTACTTGGTGTAAGTGTGTGTCTTTCTTACTTGGTGTAAGTGCATGTCTTTGTTACTTGGTATCAGTGTATGTCTGTGTAACTTGGTGCAAGTGTGCGTCTTTGTTAGTTGGTGTAAGTGTATATCTTTGTTACTTGGTGTCAGTGTATGTCTGTTACGTGGCGTAAGTGTTTGTGTGTGTTTCTGGGTATCAGTGTATCTCTTTGTTAGTTGGTGTCTGTGCATGTCTGTGATATCTGGTGTAAGTGTGTGTCTGTGTTACTGGGCATCAGTATATGTCTTTGTTACATCGTGTAAGTGTATGTCTTTGTTACTTGGTGTCAGTGTATGTCTTTGTTACTTTGTGTAAGTGTATGCATTTGTTACTAGGTATCAGTGTACGTATTTGTTACTTGGTGTCAGTGTGTGTCTGTGTTACTGGGTATCAGTGTATGTCTTTGTTAATTGGTGTCAGTGTATGTCTTAGTTACTTGGTGTCAGTCTATGTCTTTGTTACCTGGTGTAACTGTGTGTCTGTGTTACTGGGTATCAGTGTATGTCTTTGTTACTTGGTGTCAGTGTGTGTCTTTATTGCTTGGTGTCAGAGTGTGTCTTTGTTACTGGGTGTCAGTGTATGTCTTTGTACTGGGTGTCAGTGTATGTCTTTGTGACTTGGTGTAAGTGTGTGTCTGTGTTACTGGGTATCAGTGTATGTCTTTGCTACTTGGTGTAAGTGTATGTCTTTGTTACTTGGTGTCAGTGTATGTCTTTGATACTTGGTGTCAGTGCATGTCTGTGTTACTTGGTGTAGGTTTGTGACTTTGTTACTTGGTGTCATTATATGTAGTTGTTACTTGGTGTCAGTGTATGTCTGTATGACTTGATGTAAGTGTATGTCTTTGTTTCTTCGTGTCAGTGTATGTCTTTGTTACTTGGTGTAAGTGTGTGTCTTTGTTACTTGGTGCAAGTGTATCTCTTTGTTACGTGGTGTCAGTGTATGCCTGTGTTACCTGGTGTAAGTGTGTGTCTTTGTTAGTTGGTGTAAGTGTATGGCTTTGCTACTTGGTCTCAGTGTATGTCTGTGTTACTTGGTGTAAGTGTATGTCTTTGTTACTGGGTGTCAGTGTATGTCTTTGTTCCTTGGTGTAAGTGTGTGTCTGCGTTACTGGGTATCAGTGTAAGTCTTTGTTACTTGGTGTCTGTGTATGTCTGTGATACTTGGTGTAAGTGTGTGTCTGTGTTACTGGGTATCAGTGCATGTCTTCGTTACTTGGTGTCTGTGTATGTCTTTGTTACTTGGTGTCAGTTTGTGTCTTTGTTACTTGGTGTCAGTGTGTGTCTTTGTTACTGGGGTACAGTGTTTGTCTTTGTGACTTGGTGTAAGTGTGTGTCTGTGTTACTGGGTATCAGTTTCTCTCTTTGTTAATTGGTGTAAGTGTGTGTCGGTGTTACTGGGTGTCAGTGTATGTCTGTTTATCTTGGTCTAAGTGTATTTCTTTGTTACTTGGTGTCAGTGTATGTCTTTGTTACTTGGTGTAAGTGTATGTTTTTGTTACTTGGTGACAGTGCATGTCTTTGTTACTTGGTGCAAGTGTATGTCTTTGTTACTTGGTGTCAGTATACGTCTCTGTTACTTGGTGTAAGTGTGTGTCTGTGTTACTGGGTATCAGTGTATGTCTTTGTTACTTGGTATCATTGTCTGTCTTTGTTACTTGGTGTAAGTGTGTGTCTGTGTTACTGGGTATCAGTGTATGTCTTTGTTACTTGGTGTCAGTATATGTCTTTGTTACTTGGTGTCAGTGTATGTCTGTGTTACTTGGTGTAAGTGTGTGTCTGTGTTACTGGGTATCAGTGTATGTCTTGTTACTTGGAGTCAGTGTATGTCTTTGTTACTTGGTGCAAGTGTATGTCTTTGTTACTTGGTGTCAGTGTATTTCTTTGTTACTTGGTGTAAGTGTGTGTCTGTGTTACTGAGTATCAGTGTATGTCTTTGTTACTTGGTGTAAGTGTGTGTCTGTGTTACTGGGGATCATTGAATGTCTTTGTTACTTGGTATCAGTATATGTTTTTGTTACTGGGTGTCAGTGTATGTTTTTGTTCCTGGATGTCAGTGTATGTCTTTGTTACTTGGTGTCCGTGTGTGTCTGTGTTACTGGGTGTCATTGTATGCCTTTGTTACTTGGTGTCAGTGAAAGTCTTTGTTACTTGGCGTAAGTGTGTGTCTGTGTAACTGAGTATCAGTGTATGTCTTTGTTACTTGGTGTCAGTGTGTGTCTGTGCTACTGGGTATCAGTGTATGTCTTTGTTACTTGGTGTCAGTGTATGTCTTTGTTACTTGGTGTAAGTGTGTGTCTGTGTTCCTGGGTATCAGTGAATGTCTTTGTTACTTGGTGTCAGTGTATGTCTTTGTGTACTTGGTGTAAGTGTGTGTCTGTGTTACTGGGTATCAGTGTATGTCTTTGTTACTCGGTATCAGTGTGTGCCTTTGTTACTTGCTGTCATTGTGTGTCTTTGTTAATGGGTGTGAGTGTATGTCTTTGTTACTGGGTGTCAGTTTAAGTCTTTGTGACTTGGTGTAAATGTGTGTCTGTGTTACTGGGTATCAGTGTCTGTCATTGTTACTTGGTGTAAGTGTGTGTCTGTGTTACTGGGTATCAGTGCATGTCTTCGTTACTTGGTGTCTGTGTATGTCTTTGTTACTTGGTGTCAGTTTGTGTCTTTGTTACTTGGTGTCAGTGTGTGTCTTTGTTACTGGGGTTCAGTGTTTGTCTTTGTGACTTGGTGTAAGTGTGTGTCTGTGTTACTGGGTATCAGTTTCTGTCTTTGTTACTTGGTGTAAGTGTGTGTCTGTGTTACTGGGTGTCATTGTATGTCTGTTTATCTTGGTCTAAGTGTATTTCTTTGTTACTTGGTGTCAGTGTATGTCTTTGTGTACTTGGTGTAAGTGTGTGTCTGTGTTACTGGGTATCAGTGTATGTCTTTGTTACTTGGTATCAGTGTGTGCCTTTGTTACTTGCTGTCATTGTGTGTCTTTGTTAATGGGTGTGAGTGTATGTCTTTGTTACTGGGTGTCAGTTTAAGTCTTTGTGACTTGGTGTAAATGTGTGTCTGTGTTACTGGGTATCAGTGTCTGTCATTGTTACTTGGTGTAAGTGTGTGTCTGTGTTACTGGGTATCAGTGCATGTCTTTGTTACTTGGTGTCAGTGTATGTCTGTGTTACTTGGTCTAAGTGTGTGTCTTTGTTACTTAGTGTCTGTGTATGTCTGTGATACTTGGTGCACGTGTGTGTCTGTGTTACTGAGTATCAGTGTATGTCTTTGTTACTTGGTGTAAGTGTGTGTCTGCGTTACTGGGGATCAGTGAATGTCTTTGTTACTTGGTGTCAGTATATGTTTTTGTTCCTGGGTGTCAGTGTATGCCTTTGTTACTTGGTGTCCGTGTGTGTCTGTGTTACTGGGTGTCATTGTAGGCCTTTGTTACTTGGTGTCAGTGAATGTCTTTGTTACTTGGCGTAAGTGTGTGTCTGTGTAACTGAGTATCAGTGTATGTCTTTGTTACTTGGTGTCAGTGTGTGTCTGTGCTACTGGGTATCAGTGTATGTCTTTGTTACTTGGTGTCAGTGTATGTCTTTGTTAGTTGGTGTAAGTGTGTGTCTGTGTTCCTGGGTATCAGTGAATGTCTTTGTTACTTGGTGTCAGTGTATGTCTTTGTTACTTGGTGTAAGTGTGTGTCTGTGTTACTGGGTATCAGTGTATGTCTTTGTTACTTGGTGTCAGTGTGTGCCTTTGTTACTTGGTGTCATTGTGTGTCTTTGTTATTGGGTGTGAGTGTATGTCTTTGTTACTGGGTGTCAGTTTAAGTCTTTGTGACTTGGTGTAAATGTGTGTCTGTGTTACTGGGTATCAGTGTCTGTCATTGTTACTTGGTGTAAGTGTGTGTCTGCGTTACTGGGTATCAGTGCATGCCTTTGCTCCTTGGTGTCAGTGTATGTCTGTGTTACTTGGTCTAAGTGTGTGTCTTTGTTACTTGGTGTCTGTGTATGTCTGTGATACTTGGTGTAACTGTGCGTCTGTGTTACTGGGTATCAGTGTATGTCTTTGTTAATTTGTGTCAGTGGATGTCTTTGTTACTTGGTGTCAGTGTGTGTCTTTGTTACTTGGTTTCAGTGTGTGTCTTTGTTACTGGGTGTCAGTGTATGCCTTTGTTGCTGGGTGTCAGTGTATGTCTTTGTGACTTGGTGTAAGTGTGTGTCTCTGTTACTGGGTTTCAGTGTCTGTCTTTGTTACTTGGTGTAAGTGTGTGTCTGTTTTACTGGGTATCAGTGTATGCCTTTGTTACTTGGTGTAAGTGTATGTCTTTGTTACTTGGTGTCAGTGTATGTCTTTGATACTTTGTGTCAGTGTATGTCTGTGTTACTTGGTGTAAGTTTGTGTCTTTGTTACTTGGTGTCAGTGTATGTATTTGTTACTTGGTGAAAGTGTGTGTCTGTGATTCTGGGTATCAGTGTATGTCTTTGTTACTTGTTGTTTGTGTATGTCTTTGTATACTTGGTGTCAGTGTTTGTCTTTGTTACTTGGTGTCAGTGTGTTTCTTTGTTACTGGGTGTCAGTGTTTGTCTTTGTTACTGGGTGTCAGTGTATTTCTTTGTGACTTGGTGTTAGTGTGTGTCTGTGTTACAGGGTATCAGTGTCTGTCTTTTTTACTTGGTGTCAGTGTGTGCCTTTGTTACTTGGTGTCATTGTGTGTCTTTGTTATTGGGTGTGAGTGTATGTCTTTGTTACTGGGTGTCAGTTTAAGTCGTTGTGACTTGGTGTAAATGTGTGTCTGTGTTACTGGGTATCAGTGTCTGTCATTGTTACTTGGTGTAAGTGTGTGTCTGTGTTACTGGGTATCAGTGCATGTCTTTGTTACTTGGTGTCAGTGTATGTCTGTGTTACTTGGTCTAAGTGTGTGTCTTTGTTACTTGGTGTCTGTGTATGTCTGTGATACTTGGTGTAATTGTGTGTCTGTGTTACTGGGTATCAGTGTATGTCTTTGTTAATTTGTGTCAGTGGATGTCTTTGTTACTTGGTGTCAGTGTGTGTCTTTGTTTCTTGGTGTCAGTGTGTGTCTTTGTGACTGGGTGTCAGTGTATGCCTTTGATGCTGGGTGTCAGTGCATGTCTTTGTGACTTGGTGTAAGTGTGTGTCTCTGTTACTGGGTTTGAGTGTCTGTCTTTGTTACTTGGTGTAAGTGTGTGTCTGTGTTACTGGGTATCAGTGTATGCCTTTGTTACTTGGTGTAAGTTTGTCTCTTTGTTACTTGTTGTCAGTGTATGTATTTGTTACTTGCTGAAAGTGTGTGTCTGTGATTATGGGTATCAGTGTATGTCTTTGTTACTTGGTGTCTGTGTACGTCTTTGCATACTTAGTGTCAGTGTTTGTCTTTGTTACTTGGTGTCAGTGTGTTTCTTTGATACTGGGTGTCAGTCTTTGTCTTTGTTGCTGCGTGTCAGTGTATTTCTTTGTGACTTGGTGTTAGTGTGTGTCTGTGTTACAAGGTATCAGTGTATGTCTTTGTTACTGGGTATCAGTGTCTGTCTGTCTGTCTTTGTTACTTGGTGTAAGTGTGTGTCTGTCTTACTGGGTATCAGTGTATGTCTTTGTTACTTGCTGTCAGTGTATGTCTGTGTACTTGGTGTAACTGTGTGTCTTTGTTACTTGGTGTCAGTGTATGTCTGTGTTACTTGGTGTCAGTGTATGTCTTTGTTACTTGGTGTAAGTGTACGTCTTTGTTACTTGGTGTCAGCGCATGTCTCTGTTACTTGGTGTAAGTGTATGCCTTTGTTACTTGGTGTCATTGTTTGTCTCTGTTACTTGGTGTAAGTGTGTGTCTGTGTTACTGGGTATCAGTGTCTGTCTTTGTTACTTGGAGTCAGTGTATGTCTGTGTTACTTGGTGCAAGTGTGTGTCTGTGTTACTGGGTATCAGTGTATGTCTTTGTTACTTGGTGTCAGTGTTTGTCTTTGTTACTTGGTGTAAGTGTCTGTCTTTGTTACTTGGTGTCAGTGTATGTCTGTGTTACTTGGTGTCAGTGTATGTCTTTGTTACTTGGTGTCAGTGTATGTCTTTGATACTTGGTGTAAATGTATGTCTGTGTTACTGGGTATCAGTGTATGTCTTTGTTACTTGGTGTAAGTGTATGTCTTTGTTACTTGGTGACAGTGCATGTCTTTGTTACTTGGTGTAAGTGTCTGTCTTTGTTACTTGGTGTCAGTGTGTGTCTGTGTTACTGGGTATCAGTGTATGTCTTTGTTACTTGGTGTCAGTGTATGTCTTTGTTTCTTGGTGTCAGTATACGTCTGTGTTACTTGGTGTAAGTGTGTGTCTGTGTTACTGGGTATCAGTGTGTGTCTTTGTTACTTGGTGTCAGTGTATGACTTTGTTACTTGGTGTAAGTGTATGTCTTTGTTACTTGGTGTCAGTGTATTTCTTTGTTACTTGGTGTAAGTGTGTGTCTGTGTTACTGAGTATCAGTGTATGTCTTTGTTACTTGGTGTAAGTGTGTGTCTGTGTTACTGGGGATCAGTGAATGCCTTTGTTACTTGGTGTCAGTGTATGTTTTTTTTACTGGGTGTCAGTGTATGTCTTTGTTACTGGGTGTCAGTGTATGCCTTTGTTACTTGGTGTCTCTGTGTATGTCTTTGTTACTTGGTGTAAGTGTGTGTCTGTATTACTGGGTATCAGTGAATGTCTTTGTTACTTGGTGTCAGTGTATGTCTTTGTTACTTGGTGTAAGTATGTGTCTGTGTTACTGGGTATCAGTGTATGTCTTTGTTACTTGGTGTCAGTGTGTGCCTTTGTTACTTGGTGTCATTGTGTGTCTTTGTTACTGGGTGTGAGTGTATGTCTTTGTTACTGGGTGTCAGGTTAATTCTTGGTCACTTGGTGTAAGTGTGTGTCTGTGTTACTGGGTATCAGTGTCTGTCATTGTTACTTGGTGTAAGTGTGTGTCTGTGTTACTGGGTATCAGTGTATGTCTTTGTTACTTGGTGTCAGTGTATGTCTGTGTTACTTGGTCTAAGTGTGTGTCTTTGTTTCTTGGTGTCAGTGTATGTCTGTGTTACTTGGTGTAAGTGTATGTCTTTGTTACTTGGTGTCAGTGTATGTCTTTGTTACATGGTGTAAGTGTGTGTCTGTGTTACTGGGTATCAGTGTATGTCTTTGTAACTTGGTGTCTGTGTATGTCTGTGATACTTGGTGTAAGTGTGTGTCTGTGTGGCTGGGTATCAGTGTATGTCTTTGTTACTTGTTGTAAGTGTGTGTCTGTTACTGGGTATCAGTGAATGTCTTTGTTAATTTGTGTCAGTGGATGTCTTTGTTACTTGGTGACAGTGTGTGTCTTTGTTACTGGGTGTCAGTGTGTGTCTTTGTTGCTGGGTGTCAGTTTACGTCTTTGTTAATTGGTGTCAGTGTATGTCTTTGTTACTTGGTGTAAGTGTGTGCCTGTGTTACTGGGTATCAGTGTATGTCTGTGTTACTTGGTGCAAGTGTACGTCTTTGTTACTTGGTGTCAGTGCATGTCTTTGTTACTTGGTGTAAGTGTATGCCTTTGTTACTTGGTGTCAGTGTATGTCTCTGTTACTTGGTGTAAGTGTGTGTCTGTGTTACTGGGTATCAGTGTATGTCTTTGTTACTTGGTGTCATTGTCTGTCTTTGTTACTTGGTGTAAGTGTGTGCCTTTGTTACTTGGTGTCATTGTATGTCTGTGTTACTTGGTGTAAGTGTATGTCTTTGTTACGTGGTGTCAGTGAATGTCTTTGTTACTTGGTGTAAGTGTATGTCTTTGTTACTTGGTGTCAGCGTATGTCTTTGTTACTTGGTGTAAGTGTATGTCTTTGCTACGTGGTGTCAGTGTATGTCTTTGATACATGGTGTAAGTGTATGTGTGTGTCACTGGGTATCAGTGCCTGTCTTTGTTACTTGGAGTAAGTGTGTGTCTGTGTTACTGGGTATCAGTGTATGTCTTTGTTACTTGGTGTCAGTGTATGTCTTTTTTAATTGGTGTAAGTGTATCTCTTTGTTACTTGGTGTCAGTGTATGTCTTTGTTACTTGGTGCAAGTGTGTGTCTGTGTTACTGGGTATCAGTGTATGTCTTTGTTACTTGGTGTCAGTGTGTGTCTGTGTTGCATGTTGTATGTGTGTGTCTGTGTAACTGGGTATCAGTGTATGTCTTTGTTACTTGTTGTCAGTGTATGTCTTTGTTACTTGTTGTAAGTGTATGTCTTTGTTACTTGGTGTAAGTGTGTGTCTGTGTTACTGGGTATCAGTGCATGTCTTTGTAACTTGGTGTCAGTGTGTGTCTTTGTTACTGGGTGTCAGTGCATGTCATTGTTACTGGGTGTCAGTGCATGTCTTTGTTACTGGGCATCAGTGTCTGTCTTTGTTACTTGGTGTAAGAGTGTGTCTGTATTGCTGGGTATCTGTATATGTCTTTGTTACTTGGTGTCAGTGGATGTCTGTGTTACTTGGTGTAAGTGTGTGTCTTTCTTACTTGTTTTCAGTGTGTGTCTGTGTTACTTGGTGGATGTGTGTGTCTGTGTAACTGGGTATCAGTGTATGTCTTTGTTAATTGGTGTAAGTGTGTGTCTGTGTTACTGCGTCTCAGTGTATGTCTTTGATACTTGGTGTAAATGTATGTCTGTGTTACTGGGTATCAGTGTATGTCTTTGTTACTTGGTGTAAGTGTATGTCTTTGTTACTTGGTGACAGTGCATGTCTTTGTTACTTGGTGTAAGTGTCTGTCTTTGTTACTTGGTGTCAGTGTGTGTCTGTGTTACTGGGTATCAGTGTATGTCTTTGTTACTTGGTGTCAGTGTATGTCTTTGTTTCTTGGTGTCAGTATACGTCTGTGTTACTTGGTGTAAGTGTGTGTCTGTGTTACTGGGTATCAGTGTGTGTCTTTGTTACTTGGTGTCAGTTTATGACTTTGTTACTTGGTGTAAGTGTATGTCTTTGTTACTTGGTGTCAGTGTATTTCTTTGTTACTTGGTGTAAGTGTGTGTCTGTGTTACTGGGTATCAGTGTATGTCTTTGTTACTTGGTGTAAGTGTGTGTCTGTGTTACTGGGGATCAGTGAATGCCTTTGTTACTTGGTGTCAGTGTATGTTTTTTTTACTGGGTGTCAGTGTATGTCTTTGTTACTGGGTGTCAGTGTATGCCTTTGTTACTTGGTGTCTCTGTGAATGTCTTTATTCCTTGGTGTAAGTGTGTGTCTGTGTAACTGAGTATCAGTGTATGTCTTTGTTACTTGGTGTAAGTGTGTGTCTGTATTACTGGGTATCAGTGAATGTCTTTGTTACTTGGTGTCAGTGTATGTCTTTGTTACTTGGTGTAAGTATGTGTCTGTGTTACTGGGTATCAGTGTATGTCTTTGTTACTTGGTGTCAGTGTGTGCCTTTGTTACTTGGTGTCATTGTGTGTCTTTGTTACTGGGTGTGAGTGTATGTCTTTGTTACTGGGTGTCAGGTTAATTCTTGGTCACTTGGTGTAAGTGTGTGTCTGTGTTACTGGGTATCAGTGTCTGTCATTGTTACTTGGTGTAAGTGTGTGTCTGTGTTACTGGGTATCAGTGTATGTCTTTGTTACTTGGTGTCAGTGTATGTCTGTGTTACTTGGTCTAAGTGTGTGTCTTTGTTTCTTGGTGTCAGTGTATGTCTGTGTTACTTGGTGTAAGTGTATGTCTTTGTTACTTGGTGTCAGTGTATGTCTTTGTTACATGGTGTAAGTGTGTGTCTGTGTTACTGGGTATCAGTGTATGTCTTTGTAACTTGGTGTCTGTGTATGTCTGTGATACTTGGTGTAAGTGTGTGTCTGTGTGGCTGGGTATCAGTGTATGTCTTTGTTACTTGTTGTAAGTGTGTGTCTGTTACTGGGTATCAGTGAATGTCTTTGTTAATTTGTGTCAGTGGATGTCTTTGTTACTTGGTGACAGTGTGTGTCTTTGTTACTGGGTGTCAGTGTGTGTCTTTGTTGCTGGGTGTCAGTTTACGTCTTTGTTAATTGGTGTCAGTGTATGTCTTTGTTACTTGGTGTAAGTGTGTGCCTGTGTTACTGGGTATCAGTGTATGTCTGTGTTACTTGGTGCAAGTGTACGTCTTTGTTACTTGGTGTCAGTGCATGTCTTTGTTACTTGGTGTAAGTGTATGCCTTTGTTACTTGGTGTCAGTGTATGTCTCTGTTACTTGGTGTAAGTGTGTGTCTGTGTTACTGGGTATCAGTGTATGTCTTTGTTACTTGGTGTCATTGTCTGTCTTTGTTACTTGGTGTAAGTGTGTGCCTTTGTTACTTGGTGTCATTGTATGTCTGTGTTACTTGGTGTAAGTGTATGTCTTTGTTACGTGGTGTCAGTGAATGTCTTTGTTACTTGGTGTAAGTGTATGTCTTTGTTACTTGGTGTCAGCGTATGTCTTTGTTACTTGGTGTAAGTGTATGTCTTTGCTACGTGGTGTCAGTGTATGTCTTTGATACATGGTGTAAGTGTATGTGTGTGTCACTGGGTATCAGTGCCTGTCTTTGTTACTTGGAGTAAGTGTGTGTCTGTGTTACTGGGTATCAGTGTATGTCTTTGTTACTTGGTGTCAGTGTATGTCTTTTTTAATTGGTGTAAGTGTATCTCTTTGTTACTTGGTGTCAGTGTATGTCTTTGTTACTTGGTGCAAGTGTGTGTCTGTGTTACTGGGTATCAGTGTATGTCTTTGTTACTTGGTGTCAGTGTGTGTCTGTGTTGCATGTTGTATGTGTGTGTCTGTGTAACTGGGTATCAGTGTATGTCTTTGTTACTTGTTGTCAGTGTATGTCTTTGTTACTTGTTGTAAGTGTATGTCTTTGTTACTTGGTGTAAGTGTGTGTCTGTGTTACTGGGTATCAGTGCATGTCTTTGTAACTTGGTGTCAGTGTGTGTCTTTGTTACTGGGTGTCAGTGCATGTCATTGTTACTGGGTGTCAGTGCATGTCTTTGTTACTGGGCATCAGTGTCTGTCTTTGTTACTTGGTGTAAGAGTGTGTCTGTATTGCTGGGTATCTGTATATGTCTTTGTTACTTGGTGTCAGTGGATGTCTGTGTTACTTGGTGTAAGTGTGTGTCTTTCTTACTTGTTTTCAGTGTGTGTCTGTGTTACTTGGTGGATGTGTGTGTCTGTGTAACTGGGTATCAGTGTATGTCTTTGTTAATTGGTGTAAGTGTGTGTCTGTGTTACTGCGTCTCAGTGTATGTATTTGTTACTTGTTGTCAGTGTATGTCTTTTTTACTTGGTGTTAGTGTATGTCTTTGTTACTTGGTGTCAGTGTATGTCTTTGTTACTTGGTGTAAGTGTGTGTCTGTGTTACTGGGTATCAGTGCATGTCTTTGTTACTTGGTGTCAGTGTGTGTCTTTGTTACTGGGTGTCAGTGCATGTATTTTTTACTGGGTGTCAGTGCATGTCTTTGTTACTTGGTGTCAGAGTGTGTCTGTATTGCTGGGTATCTGTATATGTCTTTGTTACTTGGTATCAGTGGATGTCTGTGTTACTTGGTGTAAGTGTGTGTCTTTCTTACTTGGTGTAAGTGCATGTCTTTGTTACTTGGTGTCAGTGGATGCCTGTGTAACTTGGTGTAAGTGTGTGTCTTTGTTAGTTGGTGTAAGAGTATATCTTTGTTACTTGGTGTCAGTGTATGTCTGTGTTATTTGGTGTAAGTGTATGTATTTTTTACTTGGTGTCGGTGTATGTCTTTGTTACTTGGTGTCAGTGTTTGTCTGTGTTACTGGGTATCAGTGTTTGTCTTTGTTAGTTGGTGTCTGTGTATGTCTGTGATACTTGGTGTAAGTGTGTGTCTGTGTTACCGGGTATCAGTGTATGTCTTTGTAACTTGGTTTCAGTGTGTGTCTGTGTTACTGGGTATCAGTGAATGTCTTTGTGACTTGGTGTCAGTGTATGTCTTTGTTACTTGGTGTCAGTGTGTGCCTTTGTTACTTGGTGTCATTGTGTGTCTTTGTTACTGGGTGTGAGTGCATGTCTTTGTTCCTGGGTGTCAGTTTAAGTCTGTGTTACTTGGTGTAAGTGTATGTCTTTGTTACTTGGTGTCAGCGTATGTCTTTGTTACTTGGAGTAAGTGTGTGTCTGTGTTCCTTGGTATCAGTGTATGTCTTTGTTACTTGGTGTCTGTGTATGTCTGTGATACCTGGTGTATGTGTGTGTCTGTGTTACTGGGTATCAGTGTATGTCTTTGTTACTTGGTGTAAGTGTGCGTCCGTGTTACTGGGTATCAGAGTCTGTCTTCGTTACTTGGTGTCTGAGTATGTCTTTGTTACTTGGTGTCCTTGTGTGTCTGTGTTACTGGGTGTCAGTGTATGTCTTTGTTACTGGGTGTCATTGTATGCCTTTGTTACTTGGTGTCAGTGTATGTCTTTGTTACTTGGTGTAAGTGTGTGTCTGTGTTACTTGGTGTCAGAGTGTGTCTTTGTTACTTGGTGTAAGTGTGTGTCTGTATTACTGGGGATCAGTGAATGTCATTGTTACTTGGTGTTAGTGTGTGCCTTTGTTACTTGGTGTCATTGTGTGTCTTTGTTACTGGGTGTCATTGTATGTCTTTGTTACTGGGTGTCAGTGTATGTCTTTGTTTATGGGTGTAAGTGTGTGTCTGTGTTACTGGGTGTCAGTGTATGTCTGTGTTACTTTGTGTAAGTGTGTGTCTGTGTTACTGGGTATCAGTGTATGTCTTTGTGACTTGTTGTCAGTGTATGTCTTTGTTACCTGGTGTAATTGTGTGTCTGTGTTACTGGGTATCAGTGTCTGTCTTTGTTACTTGGTGTAAGTGTGTGTCTTTGTTACTGGGTGTCAGTGTATGTCTTTGTTACTTGGTGTCCGTGTGTGTCTGTGTCACTGGGTATCTTTGTATGTCTTTGTTACTGTGTGTCAGTGTATGCGATTGTTGCTTGGTGTCAGTGTATGTCTTTGTTACTTGGTGTCAGTGAATGTCTTTGTTACTTGTTGCCAGTGTATGTCTTTGTTACTTGGTGTAAGTGTGTGTCTGTGTGACTGGGTATCAGTGTATGTCATTGTTACTTGGTGTTAGTGTGTGCCTTTGTTACTTGGTGTCATTGTGTGTCTTTGTTACTGGGTGTCATTGTATGTCTTTGTTACTGGGTGTCAGTGTATGTCTTTGTTACTGGGTGTAAGTGTGTGTCTGTGTTACTGGGTATCCGTGTCTGTCATTGTTACTTGGTGTAAGTGTGTGTCTGTGTTACTGGATATCAGTGCATGTCTTTGTTACTTGATGTCAGTGTACGTCTTTGTTACTTGGTGTAAGTGTGTGTCTTTGTTACTTGGTGTCAGTGTATGTCTGTGTGACTGGGGATCAGTGTATGTCTTTGTTACATGGTGTAAGTGTGTGTCTGTGTTACTGGGTATCAGTGTATGTCTTTGTTACTTGGTGTCCGTGTATGTCTGTGATACTTGGTGTTAGTTTGTGTCTGTGTGGCTGGGTATCAGTGTATGTCTTTGTTACTTGGTGTAAGTGTGTGTCTGTGTTACTGGGTATCAGTGTATGTCTTTGTTACTTGGTGTCAGTGTATGTCTTTGTTACTTGTTGTAAGTGTATGACTTTGTCACTTGCTGTCAGTGTATGTATTTGTTACCTGGTGTAAGTGTGTGTCTTTGTTACTGGGTATCAGTGCATGTATTTGTTAATTTGTGTCAGTGGATGTCTCTGTTACTTGGTGTCAGTGTGTGTCTTTTTTACTGGGTGTCAGTGTATGTCTTTGTTACTGGGTGTCAGCGTATGTCTTTGTGACTTGGTGTAAGTGTGTGTCTCTGTTACTGGGTATCAGTGTCTGTCTTTGTTACTTGGTGCAAGTGTGTGTCTGTGTTACTGGGTATCAGTGTATGTCTTTGTTACTTGGTGTAAGTGTATGACTTTGTTACTTGGTGTAAGTGTATGTCTTTGATACTTGGTGTCAGTGTATGTCTGAGTTACTTGGTGTAAGTTTGTGTCTTTGTTACTTGGTGTCAGTGGATGTATTGGTTACTTGGTGTCAGTGTATGTCTGTGTTACTTGGTGTAAGTGTATGTCTGTGTTACTTGGTGTCAGTGTGTGTCTTTGTTACTTGGTGTAAGTGTGTGTCTTTGTTACTTGGGGTAAGTGTATGTCTTTGTTACATGGTGTATGTGTGTGTCTGTGTTACTGGGTATCAGTGTATGTCTTTGTTACTTGGTGTCTGTGTATGTCGGTGATACTTGGTGTAAGTGTGTGTCTGTGTGGCTGTGTATCAGTGTATGTAATTGTTACTTGGTGTTAGTGTGTGCCTTTGTTACTTGGTGTCATTGTGTGTCTTTGTTACTGCGTGTCAGTGTATGTCTTTGTTACTGGGTGTCAGTGTATGTCTTTGTGATTTGGTGTAAGTGTGTGTCTGTGTTACTGGGTATCAGTGTCTATCATTGTTACTTGGTGTTAGTGTGTGTCTGTGTTACTGGATATCAGTGCATGTTTTTGTTACTTGATGTCAGTGTATGTCTGTGTTACTTGGTGTAAGTGTGTGTCTTTGTTACTTGGTGTCAGTGTATGTCTGTGTTAGTGGGGAACAGTGTATGTCTTTGTTACTTGGTGTCAGTGTATGTCATTGTTACTTGGTGTCTGTGTATGTCTTTCTTACATGGTGCAAGTGTGTGCCTGTGTTACTGGGTATCAGTGTATGTCTTTGTTACTTGGTGTCTGTGTATGTCTGTGATACTTGGTGTAAGTGTGTGTCTGTGTGGCTGGGTATCAGTGTATGTCTTTGTTACTTGGTGTAAGTGTGTGTCTGTGTTACTGGGTATCAGTGTATGTCTTTGTTACTTGGTGTCAGTGTATGTCTTTGTTACTTGTTGTAAGTGTATGTCTTTGTTACTTGGAGTCAGTGTATGCATTTGTTACTTGGTGTAAGTGTGTGTCTTTGTTACTGGGTATCAGTGTATGTATTTGTTAATTTGGGTCAGTGGATGTCTTTGTTACTTGGTGTCAGTGTGTGTCTTTTTTAATGGGTGTCAGTGTATGTCTTTGTTACTGGGTGTCAGTGTATGTCTTTGTGACTTGGTGTTAGTGTGTGTCTCTGTTACTGGGTATCAGTGTCTGTCTTTGTTACTTGGTGTAAGTGTGTGTCTGTGTTACTGGGTATCAGTGTATGTCTTTGTTACTTGGTGTCAGTGTATGTATTTGTAACTTGGTGTCAGTGTATGTCTGTGTTACTTCGTGTAAGTGTATGTCTGTGTTACTTGGTGTCAGTGTGTGTCTTTGTTACTTGGTGTAAGTGTGTGTCTTTGTTACTTGTTGTAAGTGTATGTCTTTGTTACTTGGTGTCAGTGTATGTCTGTGTTTCTTGGTGTAAGTGTGTGTCTTTGTTAGTTGGTGTAAGTGTATGTCTTTGTTACTTGGTGTCAGTGTATGCCTGTGTTACTTGGTGTAATTGTATGCCTTTGTTACTTGGTGTCAGTGTATGTCTTTGTTACTTGGTGTAAGTGTGTGTCTGTGTTACTGGGTATCAGTGTATGTCTTTGTTACTTTGTGTCTGTGTATGTCTGTGATACTTGGTGTATGTGTGTGTCTGTGATACTGGGTATCAGTGTATGTCTTTGTTACCTGGTGTAAGTGTGCGTCTGTGTTACTGGGTATCAGAGTATGTCTTCGTTACTTGGTGTCTGTGTATGTCTTTGTTACTTGGTGTCCGTGTGTGTCTGTGTTACTGGGTGTCAGTGTATGTCTTTGTTACTGGGTGTCATTGTATGCCTATGTTACTTTGTGTCAGTGTATGTCTTTGTTACTTGGTGTCAGTGTATGTCTTTGTTACTTGGTGTAAGTGTGTGTCTGTGTTACCTGGTGTCAGTGTGTGTCTTTGTTACTTGGTGTCAGTGCATGTCTTTGTTAATTGGTGTAAGTGTGTGCCTGTGTTACTGGGGATCAGTGAATGTCTCTGTTCCTATGTGTCAGTGTATGTCTTTGTTACTGGGTGTCAGTGTATGTTTTTGTTACTGGGTGTCAGTGTATGTCTTTGTTACTTGGTGTCCGTGTGTGTCTGTGTTACTGGGGATCAGTGTATGTCTTTGTTACTGGGTGTCAGTGTATGCCTTTGTTGCTTGGTGTCACTGTACGTCTTTGTTACTTGGTGTCAGTGTATGTCTTTGTTACTTGGTGTAAGTGTGTGTCTCTGTTACTGGGTGTCAGTGAATGTATTTGTTACTGGGTGTCAGTGTATGTCTTTGTTACTTGTTGTAAGTGTGTGTCTGTGTTACTGGGTATCAGTGCCTGTCATTGTTACTTGGTGAAAGTGTGTGTCTGTGTTACTGGATATCAGTGCATGTCTTTGTTACTTGATGTCAGTGTATGTCTGTGTTACTTGGTGTAAGTGTGTGTCTTTGTTACTTGGTGTCAGTGTATGTCTGTGTTACTGGGGATCAGTGTATGTCTTTGTTACTTGGTGTCACTGTATGTCTTTGTTACATGGTGTAAGTGTGTGTCTGTGTTACTGGGTATCAGTGTATGTCTTTGTTACTTGGTGTCTGTGTATGTCTGTGATACTTGGTGTAAGTGTGTGTCTGTGTGGCTGGGTATCAGTGTATGTCTTTGTTACTTGGTGTAAGTGTGTGTCTGTGTTACTGGGTATCAATGTATGTCTTTGTTACTTGGTGTCTGTGTATGTCTTTGTATACTTGGTGTCAGTGTGTGTCTTTGTTACTTGGTGTCGGTGTGTTTCTTTGTTACTGGGTGTCAGTGTTTGTCTTCGTTACTGGGTGTCAGTGTATGTCTTTGTGACTTGGTGTTAGTGTGTGTCTGTGTTACTGGTTATCAATGTATGTCTTTGTTACTTGGTGTCAGTGTATGTCTGTGCAATTAGTGTAAGTGTGTGTCTTTGTTACTTGGTGTCAGTGTAGTTCTGTGTTACTTGGTGTAAGTGTATGTCTTTTTTACTTGGTGTCAGTGTATGTCTCTGTTACTTGGTGTCAGTGCATGTCTGTGTTACTGGGTATCAGTGTATGTCTTTGTTACTTCATCTTTTTTTCTTTTGGGCCTCCTTATCTCGAGAGACAATGGATACGCGCCTGGAGGTGGTCAGTGGTTTGTGAAGCAGCGCCTGGAGTGGCTATAAAGGCCAATTCTGGAGTGACAGGCTCTTCCACAGGTGCTGCAGAGAAATTTGTTTGTTGGGGCTGTTGCACAGTTGGCTCTCCCCTTGCGCCTCTGTCTTTTTTCCTGCCAACTACTCAGTCTCTTCGACTCGCCACAATTTAGCCCTGTCTTTATGGCTGCCCGCCAGCTCTGGCGAATGCTGGCAACTGACTCCCACGACTTGTGATCAATGTCACACGATTTCATGTCGCGTTTGCAGACGTCTTTATAACGGAGACATGGACGGCCGGTGGGTCTGATACCAGTGGCGAGCTCGCTGTACAATGTGTCTTTGGGGATCCTGCCATCTTCCATGCGGCTCACATGGCCAAGCCATCTCAAGCGCCGCTGACTCAGTAGTGTGTATAAGCTGGGGATGTTGGCCGCTTCAAGGACTTCTGTGTTGGAGATATAGTCCTGCCACCTGATGCCAAGTATTCTCCGAAGGCAGCGAAGATGGAATGAATTGAGACGTCGCTCTTGGCTGGCATACGTTGTCCAGGCCTCGCTGCCGTAGAGCAAGGTACTGAGGACACAGGCCTGATACACTCGGACTTTTGTGTTCCGTGTCAGTGCGCCATTTTCCCACACTCTCTTGGCCAGTCTGAACATAGCAGTGGAAGCCTTACCCATGCGCTTGTTGATTTCTGCATCTAGAGACAGGTTACTGGTGATAGTTGAGCCTAGGTAGGTGAACTCTTGAACCACTTCCAGAGCGTGGTCGCCAATATTGATGGATGGAGCATTTCTGACATCCTGCCCCATGATGTTCGTTTTCTTGAGGCTGATGGTTAGGCCAAATTCATTGCAGGCAGACGCAAACCTGTCGATGAGACTCTGCAGGCATTCTTCAGTGTGAGATGTTAAAGCAGCATCGTCAGCAAAGAGGAGTTCTCTGATGAGGACTTTCCGTACTTTGGACTTCGCTCTTAGACGGGCAAGGTTGAACAACCTGCCCCCTGATCTTGTGTGGAGGAAAATTCCTTCTTCAGAGGATTTGAACGCATGTGAAAGCAGCAGGGAGAAGAAAATCCCAAAAAGTGTGGGTGCGAGAACACAGCCCTGTTTCACACCACTCAGGATAGGAAAGGGCTCTGATGAGGAGCCACCATGTTGAATTGTGCCTTTCATATTGTCATGGAATGAGGTGATGATACTTAGTAGCTTTGGTGGACATCCGATCTTTTCTAGTAGTCTGAAGAGACCACGTCTGCTGACGAGGTCAAAGGCTTTGGTGAGATCAATGAAAGCAATGTAGAGGGGCATCTGTTGTTCACGGCATTTCTCCTGTATCTGACGAAGGGAGAACAGCATGTCAATAGTCGATCTCTCTGCACGAAAGCCACACTGTGCCTCAGGGTAGACGCGCTCGGCCAGCTTCTGGAGCCTGTTCAGAGCGACTCGAGCAAAGACTTACCCCACTATGCTGAGCAGGGAGGTTCCACGGTAGTTGTTGCAGTCACCGCGGTCACCTTTGTTTTTATAGAGGGTAATGATGTTGGCATCGCGCATGTCCTGGGGTACTGCTCCCTCGTCCCAGCACAGGCATAGCAGTTCATGTAGTGCTGAGAGTATAGCAGGCTTGGCACTCTTGATTATTTCAGGGGTAATGCTGTCCTTCCCAGGGGCTTTTCCGCTGGCTAGGGAATCAATGGCATCACTGAGTTCCGATTTGGTTGGCTGTATGTAGAGCTCATCCATGACTGGTAGAGGCTGGGCTGCATTGAGGGCAGACTCAGTGACAGCATTCTCCCTGGAGTACATTTCTAGGTAGTGCTCAACCCAGCGGTCCATCTGTTTGCGTTGGTCAGTGATTATGTCCCCCGATTTAGATTTGAGGGGGGTGATCTTCTTAATGGTTGGCCCAAGAGCTCTCTTCATGCCATCATACATTCCTCTGATGTTTCCGGTGTCTGAGGCCAGCTGAATATGACTGCATAGGTGTTGCCAGTAGTCGTTTGCGCAACGCCTAGCTGTTCTTTGTGCAGTACTTCTGGCTGCTTTAAGTGCTGCGGATGTTAAATCGCTGGGGGCTTTCTTGTAGTTCAAAAGTGCAATGCGCTTAGCGGCTATGACAGGTTCCAACTCTTCATTATGAGATTGAAACCAGTCTGCATTTCTCTTCGCACTTTTGCCGTCGGTGGTCAAAGCTGACTCATAGATGGCGTCTCTGATGTGGGCCCACTTGGTCTCAGCATCCCCTGTGGGAGTGTTTTGAAGGGCTGTTACAAGTGAATTTAGAAATTTTTGTAACAGCTGTGGGTGAGAAATTCTGCTCGTGTTGATGCGCGGGTGGCCCTTCTGCTTGGAATGATGCAACTTCTTTGGTCTGAGTCTAACCTTGCTGCACACCAGGGAGTGGTCGGTGTCGCAGTCCGCACTGTGGAAGCTGCGTGTGATTTGAACACTGTTTAAGGCGGCTCGCCGTGTGACAATGAGGTCTAGCTGGTGCCAACGACGTGATCTTGGGTGCCTCCATGAAACCTGGTGACAGGGTTTAGTGTGAAAGAACGAGTTGGTGATGCAGAGGTTATGATAGGTACACAACTCAAGCAGTCTCTGCCCGTTCTCATTCATCCTTCCAACGCCATAGCGCCCAAGGCAGGAGGGCCATGAGTCATGGTCGGCCCCAACCCTGGCATTAAAGTCCCCCAGCAGGAATAGGTGTTCGGTGTTGGGGATGCTGCTAATGATGTTATGGAGTTGTTCATAGAACTGGTCTTTAGCTTCAGGTGCGGAACAGAGTGTTGGAGCATAGATGCTGAGTCGGTGTACTGGACCAGAGGTGGTGAGCAGTCGGATGGACAGTATGCGTTCCGAGCCATTTGAGGGAGGCTCTATCATGCTGAGCAAGGAGTTTCTGATGGCGAAGCCCACTCCATGCTGTCTTGGTTCTTCAGGATCCCTGCCCTGCCAGAAGAAGGTGTAGTCTTGCTCTGCTAGAGAGCCACTCGCGGGGAGGCGAGTCTCCTGAAGTGCTGCAATGTCCACATTGAGTCTACTGAGCTCGTTGTTAATGATGGCGGTCTTCCGAGAATCGTTGATTTGTGTAAGGTCTTCCGACAGGCCAGGACACATAGTTCTGACGTTCCAGCTTGCAAAGCGAAGGGCTGGTACCTTCTTTCCTTTTTTCATGTTGTTTGGTGCGGTGTATCAGTCCACCTTTCGGGCAATGACCCTGAGCTCCAAGCACCCATTGAAGCAGGCAGACTGTGGCGGGACAGAACCTTATTGACCGGGGGCTGCCCGGTTTGAGGCGGGCGGTAGCTGTCCAGTGAGGTGCAATGACCTCTCCCACCGACAAAGGCAACCCGTGGCGCCCAGTTTCTACGCCAATTTATCTGGACTTATAACCCGTAACTGCTGCCTTCCGTGTTGTTTCAGTCGCTGTGAGGCAACTATGGAGTGACCTCTCCATGGCGCATGCCTGGGCAAATTTATGGAGGTTGAGAGTTGCCCAGTCGTCAAAACCCCCCTCTCGGCCTTTCTGGTGGGGTCCAAAGGAGTGCAGGACACGACGTTTGGCACCAGTATGGCTGCAGGAACTGCCGGAAACATGCCAAAGGTGACACATGACCGCCTGCGGGGTTCCGCTCCGGATTTTCTGTTAGGGTTTACTCCCTTAGCCTTGGTCTCTCCCGAGACGCCCACAAGGCAGTGGGGTTGTTGGGGCCCCTACACAGGTGTAGGATGGTGCCGGTGGGAGGAGGGGATGCAAGGGGGAGGGGTAGAGGGAGGGGGTGGGGGGGGGTGCAGGGGAAGGGGGTGCGGGGTGAAGATGGTGCGAGGGGGGGCGGGCTGGGACGGGGTTGTGAGGGGGTGAGCTGAGAGGGTGGAGCAGGGAAGGGGACGGGGGTGGGGGGGGTGGAAGGGGGGTAAAGGGGGGGGGAGGGGGGGGTGGAATCTGGTGCAGGTAATAAGCCATTTCCTCAGTGCCCACCATCGACGTCCGGAAAGCTCATCCACGTCCTTCGGGAGGTGAAGCATCATTTGGCAGACTTAGAGGTGATTACATTTGCTCAGGGTTTTTTTTTTTGCAGTGGTTTAAATAAAGGCATGCAGCATTGCCGACAGTGCGCTGCAGATGCTCTCCGAGCCATGGTGTCAGTGTATGTCTCTGTTACTTGGTGTAAGTGTGTGTCTGTGTTCCTGGGTATCAGTATATGTCTTTGTTTTTTGGTGTCATTGTCTGTCTTTGTTACTTGGTGTAAGTGTGTGTCTGTGTTAGTGGGTATCAGTGTATGTCTTTGTTGATTGGTGTCAGTTTATGTCTTTGTTACTTGGTGTAAGTGTATGTCTTTGTTACTTGGTGTCAGTGTATGTCTGTGTTACTTGGTGTAAATGTATGTCTTTGTTACTTTGTGTCAGTGTATGTCTTTGTTACTTGGTGTCAGTGTAGGTCTGTGTTACTTGGTGTAAGTGTGTGTCTTTCTTACTTGGTGTAAGTGCATGTCTTTGTTACTTGGTGTCAGTGAATGTCTGTGTAAATTGGTGTAAGTGTGTGTCTTTGTTAGTTGGTGTAAGTGTATATCTTTGTTACTTGGTGTCAGTGTATGTCTGTGTTATTTGGTGTAAGTGCATGTATTTGTTACTTGGTGTCTGTGTATGTCTTTGTTACTTGGTGTAAGTGTTTGTCTGTGTTACTGGGTATCAGTGTATGTATTTGTTACTTGGTGTCTGTGTGTATGTGTTACTTGGTGTAAGTGCATGTCTTTGTTACTTGGTGTCAGTGTATGTCTTTGTTACTTGGTGTAAGTGTGTGTCTTTGTTACTTGGTGTAAGTGTATATCTTTGTTACTTGGTGTCAGTGTATGTCTGTGTTTCTTGGTGTAAGTGTGTGTCTTTGTTAGTTGGTGTAAGTGTATGTCTTTGTTACTTGGTCTCAGTGTTTGTCTGTGTTACTTGGTGTAAGTGTATGTCTTTGTGACTTGGTGTCAGTGTATGTCTTTGTTACTTGGTGTAAGTGTGTTTGTGTTACTGGGTATCAGTGTATGTCTTTGTTACTTGGTGTCTGTGTATGTCTGTGATAATTGGTGTAAGTGTGTGTCTGTGTTACTGGGTATCAGTGCATGTCTTTGTTACTTGGTGTAAGTGTCTGTCTGTGTTACTGGGTCTCAGTGCATGTCTTCGTCACTTGGTGTCAGTGTATGTCTTTGTTACTTGGTGTCAGTGTATGTCTTTGATACTTGGTGTCAGTGTGTGTCTGTGTTACTTGTTGTCAGTGTGTGTCTTTGTTACTTGGTGTCAGTGTATGTCTTTGTTGCTTGGCGTAAGTGTGTGTCTGTGTTACTGGGGATCAGTGAATGTCTTTGTTACTTGGTGTCCGTGTGTGTCTGTGTTACTGGGTGTCAGTGTATGTCTTTGTTACTGGGTGTCAATGTTTGCCTTTGTTACTTGGTGTCAGTGTATGTCTTTGTTACTTGGTGTAAGTGTGTGTCTGTGTTACTGGGTATCAGTGAATGTCTTTGTTACTTGGTGTCTGTGTATGTCTTTGTTGCTTGGTGTAAGTGTGTGTCTGTGTTCCTGGGTTTCAGTGAATGTCATTGTTACTTGGTGTCAGTGTGTGCCTTTGTTACTTGGTGTCATTGGGTTTCTTTGTTACTGGGTGTCAGTGTATGTCTTTGTTACTGGGTGTCAGTGTATGTCTTTGTGACTTGGTGTAAGTGTGTGTCTGTGTTACTGGGTATCAGTGTCTGTCATTGTTACTTGGTGTAAGTGTGTGTCTGTGTTACTGGATATCAGTGTATGTCTTTGTTACTTGGTGTCAGTGTATGTCTGTGTAACTTGGTGTAAGTGAGTGTCTTTGTTACTTGGTGTCAGTGTATGTCTGTGTTACTAGGGATCAGTGTATGTCTTTGTTACTTGGTGTCAGTGTATGTCTTTGTTACATGGTGTAAGTGTGTGTCTGTGTTACTGGGTATCAGTGTATGTCTTTGTTACTTGGTGTCTGTGTATGTCTGTGATACTTGGTGTAAGTGTGTGCCTGTGTGGCTGGGTATCTTTGTATGTCTTTGTTACTTGGTGCAAGTGTGTGTCTTTGTTACTGGGTATCAGTGTATGTCTTTGTTACTTGGTGTCTTTGTATGTCTTTGTATAATTGGCGTCAGTGTGTGTCTTTGTTACTTGGTGTCAGTGTGTTAATTTGTTACTGGGTGTCAGTGTATGTCTTTGTGACTTGGTGTTAGTGTCTGTCTGTGTTACTGTTTGTCAGTGTATGTCGGTGTACTGAGTATAAGTGTGTGTCTATGTTACTGGGTGTCAGTGTATGTCTTTGTTACTGGGTGTCAGTGTATGCCTTTGTTACTTGGTGTAAGTGTACGTCTTTGTTACTTGGTGTCAGTGAATGTCTGTGTTACTTGGTGTAAGTGAGTGTCTTTGTTACTTGGTGTCAGTGTATGTCTGTGTTACTAGGGATCAGTGTATGTCTTTGTTACTTGGTGTCAGTGTATGTCTTTGTTACATGGTGTAAGTGTGTGTCTGTGTTACTGGATATCAGTGTATGTCTTTGTTACTTGGTGTCTGTGTATGTCTGTGATACTTGGTGTAAGTGTGTGTCTGTGTTACTGGGTATCAGTGAATGTCTTTGTTACTTGGTGTCAGTGTATGTCTTTGTTGCTTGTTGTAAGTGTGTGTCTGTGTTACTGGGTATCAGTGTATGTCATTGTTACTTGGTGTCAGTGTGTGCCTTTGTTACTTGGTGTCAGTGTATGTCTTTGTTACTTGGTGTCCGTGTGTGTCTGTGTTACGGGGTGTCAGTGTATGTCTTTGTTACTGGGTGTCAATGTATGCCTTTGTTACTTGGTGTCAGTGTATGTCTTTGTTACTTGGTGTAAGTGTGTGTCTGTGTTACTGGGTATCAGTGAATGTCTTTGTTACTTGGTGTCAGTGTATGTCTTTGTTGCTTGGTGTAAGTGTGTGTCTGTGTTACTGGGTATCAGTGTATC
This sequence comes from Heterodontus francisci, assembly GCF_036365525.1. NCBI lineage: Eukaryota > Metazoa > Chordata > Chondrichthyes > Heterodontiformes > Heterodontidae > Heterodontus > Heterodontus francisci. Next base: position 9,321,634 of record NW_027140221.1, on the reverse strand, counting down.
TCATTGTTACTTGGTGTCAGTGTGTGCCTTTGTTCCTTGGTGTCACTGGGTTTCTTTGTTACTGGGTGTCAGTGTATGTCTTTGTTACTGGGTGTCAGTGTATGTCTTTGTGACTTGGTGTAAGTGTGTCTGTGTTTTTGGGTATCAGTGTCTGTCATTGTTACTTGGTTTAAGTTTGTGTCTGTGTTACTGGATATCAGTGCATGTCTTTGTTACTTGGTGTCAGTGTATGTCTGTGTTACTTGGAGTAAGTGACTGTCTTTGTTACTTGGTGTCAGTGTATGTCTGTGTTACTAGGGATCAGTGTGTGTCTTTGTTACTTGGTGTCAGTGTGTTAATTTGTTACTGGGTGTCAGTGTATGTCTTTGTGACTTGGTGTTAGTGTCTGTCTGTGTTACTGTTTGTCAGTGTATGTCTGTGTACTGAGTATAAGTGTGTGTCTATGTTACTGGGTGTCAGTGTATGTCTTTGTTACTGGGTGTCAGTGTATGCCTTTGTTACTTGGTGTAAGTGTACGTCTTTGTTACTTGGTGTCAGTGCATGTCTGTGTTACTTGGTGTAAGTGAGTGTCTTTGTTACTTGGTGTCAGTGTATGTCTGTGTTACTCGGGATCAGTGTATGTCTTTGTTACTTGGTGTCAGTGTATGTCTTTGTTACATGGTGTAAGTGTGTGTCTGTGTTACTGGATATCAGTGTATGTCTTTGTTACTTGGTGTCTGTGTATGTCTGTGATACTTGGTGTAAGTGTGTGTCTGTGTTACTGGGTATCAGTGAATGTCTTTGTTACTTGGTGTCAGTGTATGTCTTTGTTGCTTGTTGTAGGTGTGTGTCTGTGTTACTGGGTATCAGTGTATGTCATTGTTACTTGGTGTCAGTGTGTGCCTTTGTTACTTGGTGTCAGTGTATGTCTTTGTTACTTGGTGTCCGTGTGTGTCTGTGTTACTGGGTGTCAGTGTATGTCTTTGTTACTGGGTGTCAATGTATGCCTTTGTTACTTGGTGTCAGTGTATGTCTTTGTTACTTGGTGTCAGTGTATGTCTTTGTTACTTGGTGTAAGTGTGTGTCTGTGTTACTGGGTATCAGTGAATGTCTTTGTTACTTGGTGTCAGTGTATGTCTTCGTTGCTTGGTGTAAGAGTGTGTCTGTGTTACTGGGTATCAGTGTATCTCATTGTTACTTGGTGTCAGTGTGTGCCTTTGTTCCTTGGTGTCACTGGGTTTCTTTGTTACTGGGTGTCAGTGTATGTCTTTGTTACTGGGTGTCAGTGTATGTCTTTGTGACTTGGTGTAAGTGTGTCTGTGTTTTTGGGTATCAGTGTCTGTCATTGTTACTTGGTTTAAGTTTGTGTCTGTGTTACTGGATATCAGTGCATGTCTTTGTTACTTGGTGTCAGTGTATGTCTGTGTTACTTGGAGTAAGTGAGTGTCTTTGTTACTTGGTGTCAGTGTATGTCTGTGTTACTAGGGATCAGTGTATGTCTTTGTTACTTGGTGTCAGTGTATGTCTTTGTTACATGGTGTAAGTGTGTGTCTGTGTTACTGGGTATCAGTGTATGTCTTTGTTACTTGTTGTCTGAGTATGTCTGTGATACTTGGTGTAAGTGTGTGTCTGTGTGGCTGGGTATCTTTGTATGTCTTTGTTACTTGGTGTAAGTGTGTGTCTGTGTTACTGGGTATCAGTGTATGTCTTTGTATACTTGGTGTCAGTGAGTGTCTTTGTTACTTGGTGTCAGTGTGTTAATTTGTTACTGGGTGTCAGAGTATGTCTTTGTGACTTGGTGTTAGTGTCTGTCTGTGTTACTGGGTATCAGTGTCTGTCTTTGTTACTTGGTGTCAGTGTATGTCTGTGTAATTATTATAAGTGTGTGTCTTTGTTACTTGGTGTCAGTGTATGTATGTGTTACTTGGTGCAAGCGTATGTCTTTGTTACTTGGTGTCAGTGCATGTCTTTGTTACTTGGTGTAAGTGTACGTCTTTGTTACTTGGTGTCAGTGCATGTCTTTGTTACTTGGTGTCAGTGTATGCCTTTGTTACTTGGTGTCAGTGTATGTCTCTGTTACTTGGTGTAAGTGTGTGTCTGTGTTACTGGGTATCAGTGTATGTCTTTGTTACTTGGTGTCAGTGTATGTCTGTGCACTTAGTGTAAGTGTGTGTCTTTGTTACTTGGTGTCAGTGTAGTTCTGTGTTACTTGGTGTAAGTGTATGTCTTTGTTACTTGGTGTCAGTGTATGTCTCTGTTACTTGGTGCCAGTGCATGTCTGTGTTACTGGGTATCAGTGTATGTCTTTGTTACTTGGTGTCAGTGTATGTCTCTGATACTTGGTGTAAGTGTGTGTCTGTGTTACTGGGTATCAGTATATGTCTTTGTTACTTGGTGTCATTGTCTGTCTTTGTTACTTGGTGTAAGTGTGTGTCTGTGTTACTGGGTATCAGTGTATGTCTTTGTTGCTTGGTGTCAGTTTCTGTCTTTGTTACTTGGTGTAAGTGTATGTCTTTGTTACTTGGTGTCAGTGTATGTCTGTGTTACTTGGTGTAAATGTATGTCTTTGTTACTTGTTGTCAGTGTATGTCTTTGTTACTTGGTGTCAGTGTAGGTCTGTGTTACTTGGTGTAAGTGTGTGTCTTTCTTACTTGGTGTAAGTGCATGTCTTTGTTTCTTGGTGTCAGTGTATGTCTGTGTAAATTGGTGTAAGTGTGTGTCTTTGTTAGTTGGTGTAAGTGTATATCTTTGTTACTTTGTGTCAGTGTATGTCTGTGTTATTTGGTGTAAGTGTATGTATTTGTTACTTGGTGTCGGTGTATGTCTTTGTTACTTGGTGTAAATGTTTGTCTGTGTTACTGGGTATCAGTGTATGTATTTGTTACTTGGTGTTTGTGTGTATGTGTTACTTGGTGTAAGTGCATGTCTTTGTTACTTGGTGTCAGTGTATGTCTGTGTTTCCTGGTGTAAGTGTGTGTCTTTGTTAGTTGGTGTAAGTGTATGTCTTTGTTACTTGGTCTCAGAGTTTGTCTGTGTTACTTGGTGTAAGTGTATGTCTTTGTTACTTGGTGTCAGTGTATGTCTTTGTTACTTGGTGTAAGTGTGTTTGTGTTACTGGGAAACAGTGTATGTCTTTGTTACTTGGTGTCTGTGTATGTCTGTGATAATTGGTGTAAGTGTGTGTCTGTGTTACTGGGTTTCAGTGCATGTCTTTGTTACTTGGTGTAAGTGTGTGTCTGTGTTACTGGGTATCAGTGCATGTCTTCGTCGCTTGGTGTCAGTGCATGTCTTTGTTACTTGTTGTCCGTGTGTGTCTGTGTTACTGGGTGTCAGTGTATGTCTTTGTTACTGGCTGTCAGTGTATGCCTTTGTTACTTGGTGTCAGTGTATGTCTTTGATACTTGGTGTAAGTGTGTGTCTGTGTTACTTGTTGTCAGTGTGTGTCTTTGTTACTTGGTGTCACTGTATGTCTTTGTTGCTTGGTGTAAGTGTGTGTCTGTGTTACTGGGGATCAGTGAATGTCTTTGTTACTTGGTGTCAGTGTATATCTTTGTTACTGGGTGTCAGTGTATGTTTTTGTTACTTGGTGTCAGTGTATGTCTTTGTTACTTGGTGTCCGTGTGTGTCTGTGTTACTGGGTGTCAGTGTATGTCTTTGTTACTGGGTGTCAATGTATGCCTTTGTTACTTGTTGTCAGTGTATGTCTTTGTTACTTGGTGTCAGTGTATGTCTTTGTTACTTGGTGTCAGTGTGTGTCTGTGTTACTGGGTATCAGTGAATGTCTCTGTTACTTGGTGTAAGTGTGTGTCTGTGTTACTGGGTATCAGTGTATGTCTTTGTTACTTGGTGTCATTGTCTGTCTTTGTTACTTGGTGTAAGTGTGTGTCTGTGTTACTGGGTATCAGTGTATGTCTTTGTTATTTGGTGTCAGTGTATGTCTTTGTATATTTGGTGTCAGTGTGTGTCTTTGTTACTGGGTGTCAGTGTTTGTCTTCGTTACTGGGTGTCAGTGTGTGTCTTTGTGACTTGGTGTTAGTGTGTGTCTGTGTTACTGGTTTTCAATGTATGTCTTTGTTACTTGGTGTCAGTGTATGTCTGTGCACTTAGTGTAGGTGTGTGTCTTTGTTACTTGGTGTCAGTGTATGTCTCTGTTACTTGGTGCCAGTGCATGTCTGTGTTACTGGGTATCAGTGTATGTCTTTGTGACTTGGTGTCAGTGTATGTCTCTGTTACTTGGTGTTAGTGTGTGTCTGTGTTACTGTGTATCAGTATATGTCTTTGTTACTTGGTGTCATTGTCTGTCTTTGTTACTTGGTGTAAGTGTGTGTCTGTGTTACTGGGTATCAGTGTATGTCTTTGTTGCTTGGTGTCAGTTTATGTCTTTGTTACTTGGTGTAAGTGTATGTCTTTGTTACTTGGTGTCAGTGTATGACTGTGTTACTTGGTGTAAATGTATGTCTTTCTTACTTGGTGTAAGTGCATGTCTTTGTTTCTTGGTGTCAGTGTATGTCTGTGTAAATTGGTGTAAGTGTGTGTCTTTGTTAATTGGTGTAAGTGTATATCTTTGTTACTTTGTGTCAGTGTATGTCTGTGTTATTTGGTGTAAGTGTATGTATTTGTTACTTGGTGTCGGTGTATGTCTTTGTTACTTGGTGTAAGTGTTTGTCTGTGTTACTGGGTATCAGTGTATGTATTTGTTACTTGGTGTCTGTGTGGATGTGTTACTTGGTGTCAGTGCATGTCTTTGTTACTTGGTGTCAGTGTATGTCTTTGTTACTTGGTGTAAGTGTGTGTCTTTGTTACTTGGTGTAAGTGTATATCTTTGTTACTTGGTGTCAGTGTATGTCTGTGTTTCTTGGTGTAAGTGTGTGTCTTTGTTAGTTGGTGTAAGTGTATGTCTTTGTTACTTGGTCTCAGAGTTTGTCTGTGTTACTTGGTGTAAGTGTATGTCTTTGTTACTTGGTGTCAGTGTATGTCTTTGTTACTTGGTGTAAGTGTGTTTGTGTTACTGGGTATCAGTGTATGTCTTTGTTACTTGGTGTCTGTGTATGTCTGTGATAATTGGTGTAAGTGTGTGTCTGTGTTACTGGATATCAGTGCATGTCTTTGTTACTTGGTGTAAGTGTGTGTCTGTGTTACTGGGTATCAGTGCATGTCTTCGTCACTTGGTGTCAGTGTATGTCTTTGTTACTTGTTGTCCGTGTGTGTCTGTGTTACTGGGTGTCAGTGTATGTCTTTGTTACTGGGTGTCAGTGTATGCCTTTGTTACTTGGTGTAAGTGTGTGTCTGTGTTACTTGTTGTCAGTGTGTGTCTGTGTTACTTGGTGTCAGTGTATGTCTTTGTTGCTTGGTGTAAGTGTGTGTCTGTGTTACTGGGGATCAGTGAATGTCTTTGTTACTTGGTGTCAGTGTATATCTTTGTTACTGGGTGTCAATGTCTGCCTTTGTTACTTGTTGTCAGTGTATGTCTTTGTTACTTGGTGTCAGTGTGTGTCTGTGTTACTGGGTATCAGTGAAAGTCTTTGTTACTTGGTGTCAGTGTATGTCTTTGTTGCTTGGTGTAAGTGTGTGTCTGTGTTACTGGGTTTCAGTGAATGTCATTGTTACTTGGTGTCAGTGTGTGCCTTTGTTACTTGGTGTCATTGGGTTTCTTTGTTCCTGCGTTTCAGTGTATGTCTTTGTTACTGGGTGTCAGTGTATGTCTTTGTGACTTGGTGTAAGTGTATGGCTGTGTTACTGGGTATCAGTGTCTGTCATTGTTACTTGGTGTAAGTGTGTGTCTGTGTTACTGGATATCAGTGTATGTCTTTGTTACTTGGTGTCAGTGTATGTCTGTGTTACTTGGTGTAAGTGAGTGTCTTTGTTACTTGGTGTCAGTGTACGTCTGTGTTACTAGGGATCAGTGTATGTCTTTGTCACTTGGTGTCAGTGTATGTCTTTGTTACATGGTGTAAGTGTGTGTCTGTGTTACTGGGTATCAGTGTATGTCTTTGTTACTTGGTGTCTGTGTATGTCTGTGATACTTGGTGTAAGTGTGTGCCTGTGTGGCTGAGTATCTTTGTATGTCTTTGTTACTTGGTGCAAGTGTGTGTCTGTGTTACTGGGTATCAGTGCATGTCTTTGTTACTTGTTGTCTTTGTATGTCTTTGTATAATTGGTGTCAGTGTATGTCTTTGTTACTTGGTGTCTTTGTATGTCTTTGTATAATTGGTGTCAGTGTATGTCTTTGTTACTGGGTGTCAGTGTATGTCTTTGTGACTTGGTGTTAGTGTCTGTCTGTGTTACTGGGTGTCAGTGTATGTCTGTGTACTGAGTATAAGTGTAAGCCTTTGTTACTTGGTGTAAGTGTACGTCTTTGTTACTTGGTGTCAGTGTATGTCTTTGTTACTGGGTGTCAGTGTATGTTTTTGTTACTGGGTGTCAGTGTATGTCTTTGTTACTTGGTGTCCGTGTGTGTCTGTGTTACTGGGGATCAGTGTATGTCTTTGTTACTGGGTGTCAGTGTATGCCTTTGTTGCTTGGTGTCAGTGTTTGTCTTTGTTACTTGGTGTCAGTGTATGTCTTTGTTACTTGGTGTAAGTGTGTGTCTGTGTTACTGGGTATCAGTGAATGTCTTTGTTACTTGGTGTCAGTGTATGTCTTTGTTGCTTGGTGTAAGTGTGTGTCTGTGTTACTGGGTATCAGTGTATGTCATTGTTACTTGGTGTCAGTGTGTGCCTTTGTTACTTGGTGTCATTGGGTTTCTTTGTTACTGGGTGTCAGTGTATGTCTTTGTTACTGGGTGTCAGTGTATGTCTTTGTGACTTGGTGTAAGTGTGTGTCTGTGTTTTTGGGTATCAGTGTCTGTCATTGTTACTTGGTGTAAGTTTGTGTCTGTGTTACTGGATCTCAGTGCATGTCTTTGTCACTTGGTGTCAGTGTATGTCTGTGTTACTTGGTGTAAGTGAGTGTCTTTGTTCCTTGGTGTCAGTGTATGTCTGTGTTACTAGGGATCAGTGTATGTCTTTGTTACTTGGTGTCAGTGTATGTCTTTGTTACATGGTGTAAGTGTGTGTCTGTGTTACTGGGTATCAGTGTATGTCTTTGTTACTTGGTGTCTGTGTATGTCTGTGATACTTGGTGTAAGTGTGTGTCTGTGTGGCTGGGTATCTTTGCATGTCTTTGTTACTTGGTGTAAGTGTATGTGTTTGTGACTTGGTGTCAGTGTATGTCTTTGTTCCTGGGTGTCAGTGTATGTCTCTGCTACTTGGTGTAAGTGTAAGTGTAAGTCAAAATACTTGGTGTAAGAGTATGTCTGTGTTACTGGGTATCAGTGTATGTCTTTGTTACTTGGAATAAGTGTCTGTCTTTGTTACTTGGTGTAAGTGTGTGTCTGTGTTACTGGGTATCAGTGTATGTCTTTGTTACTTGGTGTCAGTGTATGTGTTTGGGACTTGGTGTAATTGTCTGTCTTTGTTACTTGGTGTAAGTGTATGTCTTTGTTACTTGGTGTCAGTGTATGTCTTTGTTACTTGGAATAAGTGTCTGTCTTTGTTACTTGGTGTAAGTGTGTGTCCGTGTTACTGGGTATCAGTGTATGTCTTTGTTACTTGGTGTCAGTGTATGTCTTTGTGACTTGGTGTCAGTGTATGTCTTTGTTACTGGGTGTCAGTGTGTGTTTGTGTTACTTGGTGTCTGTGTATGTCTTTGTTACTGTGTATCAGTGGTTCTCTGTGTGACTGGGTGTCAGTGTGTGTTTGTTTTTGTTGCTAGGTGTCAGTGTGTGTCTGTGACACTAGGTGTCAGTATTTAGTTTAGTTTCGAGATGCAGCACTTAAACAGGCCCTTCGGCCCACCGAGTGTTTGCCCACCATCAACCACACATTTATACAAATCCAACACTAATCCCGTATTCCTATCACATCCCCACCTGTCCCTATATATTTCCCTACCTATACTGGGGGCAATTTATGATGGCCAATTAACCGATCAACCTGGAAGTCTTTGGCACGTGAGAGGAAACCGGAGCACCCGGAGGAAACTCACGCAGACACAGGGAGAACTTGCAAACTCCGCACAGACAGTACCCAGAATCGAACCCGGGCCCCTGGAGCTGTGAGGCTGCGGTGCTAAGCACTGCGCAAATGTGCAACCCCCCCCCACCCCGCCCCCCAGTGTGAGCCTGTGTTACTGGGTCTCAGTGTATGTCTTTGTTACTTGGTGTCAGTGTATGTCAAAATACTTGGTGTAAGTGTATGTCTTTGTTACTTGGTGTAATTGTCTGTCTTTGTTACTTGGTGTAAGTGTATGTCTTTGTTACTTGGTGTCAGTGTATGTCTGTGTTCCTTGGTGTAAGTGTGTGTCTTTGTTACTTGGTGTAAGTGTATGTCTTTGTTACTTGGTGTCAGTGTATGTCTTTGTTACTTGTTGTCAGTGTGTGTCTGTGTTAGTGGGTATCAGTGTATGTCTTTGTGACATGGTGTCAGTGTATGTCTTTGTTACTCGGTGTCAGTGTGTGTCTGTGTTACTGGGGATCAGTGTATGTCTTTGTGACTTGGTATCAGTGTATGTCTTTGTTACTGGGTGTCAGTGTGTGTCTGTGTTACTGGGTATCAGTGTATGTCTTTGTGACTTGGTATCAGTGTATGTCTTTGTTACTGGGTGTCAGTGTGTGTCTGTGTTCCTTGGTATCAGTGTATGTCTTTGTGACTTGGTGTCAGTGTATGTCTTTGTTACTGGGTGTCAGTGTGTGTCTTTGTGACTTGGTGTCAGTGTATGTCTTTGTTACTTGGTGTAAGTGTGTGTCTGTGATACTGGGTATCATTGTATGTCTTTGTTACTTGGTGTCTGTGTATGTCTGTGTTACTTGGTGGAAGTGTGTATCAGTGTATGTCTTTGTGACTTGGTGTCAGTGTATGTCTTTGTGACTTGGTGTCAGTGTATGTCTTTGTTACTGGGTGTCAGTGTGTGTCTTTGTGACTTGGTGTCAGTGTATGTCTGTGTTACTGGGGGTCAGTGTGTGTTTCTAACTGGGTGTCAGTGTGTGTCTGTTTTACTGGGTATCAGTGTATGTCTTTGTTATTTGGTGTCAGTGTCTGTGTTTGTGACTTGGTGTCAGTGTATGTCTTTGTTACTGGGTGTCAGTGTATGTCTTTGTTACTTGGTGTAAGTGTAAGTCAAAATACATGGTGTAAGAATATGTCTGTGTTACTTGGTGTAAGTGTATGTCTTTGTTCCTTGGTGTAAGTGTGTGTCTGTGTTACTGGGTATCAGTGTCTGTCTTTGTTACTTTGTGTCAGTGTGTGTCTGTGTTACTGGGCATCAGTGTATGTCTTTGTTACTTGGTGTCAGTGTATGTGTTTGTTACTTGGTGTAATTGTCTGTTTTTGTTACTTGGTGTCAGTGTATGTCTTTGTTACTTGGTGTAAGTGTCTGTCTTTGTTACTTGGTGTAAGTGTGTGTCTGTGTTCCTGGTTATCGGTATATGTCTTTGTGACTTGGTGTCAGTGTATGTCTTTGTTACTGGGTGTCAGTGTGTGTCTGTGTTACTTGGTATCAGTGGATGTCTTTGTTATTGTGTATCAGTGGTTCTCTGTGTTTCTGGGTGTCAGTGTGTTTTTGTTTGTGTTACTGGGTGTCAGTGTGTGTCTGTGACACTAGGTGTCAGTATTTAGTTTAGTTTAGAGATACAGCACTTAAACAGGCCCTTCGGCCCACCGAGTCTGTGCCGACCATCAACCACACATTTATACTAATCCTACACTAATCCCGTATTCCTATCACATCTCCACCTGTCCCTATATATTTCCCTACCACCTACCTATACTAGGGGCAATTTATGATGGCCAATTATCCTATCAACCTGCAAGTCTTTGGCATGTGGGAGGAAACCGGAGCACCCGGAGGAAACTCACGCAGAAACAGCGAGAACTTGCAAACTCCGCACAGGCAGTACCCAGAATCGAACACGGGTCCCTGGAGCTGTGAGGCTGCGGTGCTAAACACTGCGCCAATGTGCTCTCCCGCCCCCCCCCCCCCCCCCCCCCCCCCGCAGTGTGTGCCTGTGTTACTGGGTATCAGTGTATGTCTTTGTTACTTGGTGTCAGTGTATGTCTGTGTTACTTGGTGTCAGTGGATGTGTTTGTGACTTGGTGTCAGTGTATGTCTTTGTTACTGGGTGTCAGTGTATGTCTTTGTTACTTGGTGTAAGTGTGTGTCTGTGTTACTGGGTATCAGTGTATGTCTTTGTTACTTGGTGTCACTGTATGTCTTGGTTACTTGGTGTAAGTGTGTGTCTTTGTTACTTGGTGTCAGTGTATGTCTTTGTTACGTGGTGTAAGTGTGTGTCTTTGTTACTGGTGTCAGTGTGTGTCTGTGTTCCTGGGTGTCAGTGTATGTCTTTGTTACTTGGTGTCAGTGTGTGTCTGTGTTACTGGGTGTCAGTGTGTTTGTTTGTGTTACTGGGTGTCGGTGTGTGTCTGTGTTACTTGGTGTAAGTGTGTGTCTTTGTTACTGGGTGTCAGTGTATGTCTTTGTTACTTGGTGTAAGTGTATGTCTGTGTTACTGGGTGTCAGTGTATGTCTTTGTTACTGTGTATCAGTTTGTGTCTGTGACACTAGGTGTCAGTATTTTGTTTAGTTTCGAGATACAGCACTGAAACAGGCCCTTCGGCACACCGAGTCTGTGCCGACCATCAACCACCCATTTATACTAATCCTACACTAATCCCGTATTCCTATCAACAACTTTGCTTCCAATTTCCACCCTTCTCTCACCTTTACATGGTCCATCTCTGACACTTCCCTTCCCTTCCTCGACTTCTCAGTCTCCATCTCTGGGGATAGGTTGTCTACCAATATCCATTATAAGCCCACTGACTCCCACAGCTCCCTCGACTACACTTCTTCACACCCTACCTCCTGTAAGGACTCCATTCCATTCTCCCAGTTTCTCCGTCTCCGACGCATCTGCTCTGATGATGCTACCTTCCATGACGGTGCTTCTGATATGACCTCCTTTTTCCTCAACCGAGGATTTCCCCCCACTGTGGTTGACAGGGCCCTCAACCGAGTCCGACCCATTCCCCGCACCTCTACCCTCACCCCTTCCCCTCCCTCCCAGAACAGTGACAGGGTTCCCCTTGTCCTCACTTTTCATCCCACCAGCCTCCATATCCAAAGGATCATCCTCCGCCATTTTCGCCACCTCCAGCGTGATGCCACTACCAGTCGCATCTTCCCCTCCCTTCCCCTGTCAGCATTCCGAAGGGATTCGTCCCTCCGCGACACCCTGGTCCACTCCTCCATTACCCCCACCACCTCGTCCCCGTCCCAGGGCACCTTCCCTTGCAATCGCAGGAGGTGTAATACCTGCCCATTTACATCCTCTCTCCTCACGATCCCAGGCCCCTTTCAGGTGAAGCAGCGATTTACTTGTACTTCTTTCAATGTAGTACACTGTATTCGCTGCTCACAGTGTGGTCTCCTCTACATTGGGGAGACCAAGCGCAGACTGGGTGACCGCTTTGCGGAACATCTCCGCTCAGTCCGCAAGCAGGACCCTGAGCTTCCGGTTGCTTGCCATTTCAACACTCCCCCCTGCTCTCATGCTCACATCTCTGTCCTGGGATTGCTGCAGTGTTCCAGTGAACATCAACGCAAGCTCGAGGAACAGCATCTCATCTACCGATTAGGCACACTACAGCCTGCCGGACTGAACATTGAGTTCAATAATTTCAGAGCATGACAGCCCCCCACTTTACTTTCATTTTTAGTCATTTTTAGTTATTTTTTCTTCCTTTTTTTTGCATTCCTTTTTACATTTTTTACAATCTTTTTTTGCATTTATTTCATTTCATCTTAGTTTGTTCAGTTTGCTTACCCACTGTTTTTTTCAGGTTGTTCTTCTTCAGGTTTGCACTTGCTGATGTTCAATATTCAGTATATTCACACCTAATCTGTACTAATGCTTTGTCTTTCAACACACCATTAACATATTGTTTGCCTTTGCTCCGTGACCTTTTGGTCAGCTATGTGGCCTGGTCCAATCTGCACCTTCTCCTTTGTTATCTCTTGCCCAACCCCCACCTCACTTGTTTATAATCTGTGACTTTTTAAATATTTGTCAGTTCCGAAGAAGGGTCACTGACCCGAAACGTTAACTCTGCTTCTCTTTCCACAGATGCTGCCAGACCTGCTGAGTGAATCCGGCATTTCTTGTTTTTGTTTCAGATTTCCAGCATCCGCAGTATTTTGCTTTTATGTTAGTGTTTAATTCACTGCCACTTCTCTTCCAGGAATGCCTACCTTGAAGAAGTTGTGCTCTTCTCTCCGACGGGATTTTCGTTTGTCTCTTTTACCTTGTTCACCTTCATTGCTTTCTATTTCCCTCCTGGTGTTTGATAAGGTATCTACCAAAACTCGTTTTCACAGCCACATCTCCTTCCTCAGTGACTGTCTCCGGCTCCGACTGATTCCACGTGGATTCCAACTGCAGTTTCACCCATCATGCTTTGAAACCACCCAGGATCACAGGTATCTCCGAGAAATGCAACGTTCCTCGGACTGCTACTCTCGCCGCATCCTGAGATCCAAACTCAGTGCTATGCGCCGCCATATGCACACACTGGACCTCTCTCTCCAGCAGCACCGTCTCACCTTATCTCAAATCTGTTCTACTCCGCAGTTTCATCTCATCTTACGTCTCATCCGACGCATTAACAAAAAACTTTTTATCTTCCTTTCAGGTGTTAAGGAACGCAAGCTCCAGCAGCTGATGGGGACTAATGCCCCTCCAGATCCTCCTTGCGCTTCACTTCCCTCCGACCCCACCCCTTCTGATCTGACCCCTTGCCGTGTATTCAGTATACCCTCTGACCTCCCCCTCTCTGATGCTGAGCGTTCTGTACTCAGCAAAGGTCTCAGTTTTATCCCCTTACGCCCCCACCTCAATGAATTTCGCGCTCGGCATGACGTTGAGCTCTTCTTCCGTCGCCTCCGCCTCCGGGCTCACTTCTTCGACCAGGAGTCCTCCCCGCGACCAGCAGACCCATTCACCCGCCTCCAGCGTTCTCCCTCTACCTGGACCCCTCACCCTGGCCTCTTACCCGCTCTTGATCTCTTCATTGAAAACTGTCGGCGAGACATTGGTCGTCTCAATTTCTCTGCCCCCTCACTCACTCTAAACTGTCCCCCTCTGAACTTGAGGCACTCCGTTCTCTCAGGTCTAACCCCGACATGGTCATCAAACCTGCAGACAAGGGTGGTGCTGTTGTTGTATGGCGTACCGACCTCTACCTTGCAGAAGCTCAACGCCAACTCACAGACACCTCTTCCTACCTCCCTCTGGACCATGACCCCACCACCGAACATCAAGCCACCGTCCAAAGGACTGTCACTGACCTCATCTCCTCTGGAGATCTTCCCTCCACAGCTTCCAAACTCATAGTCCCGCAACCCCGGACAGCCCGCTTCTACCTCCTTCCCAAAATCCACAAACGGGACTGTCCCGGCAGACCCATTGTGTCAGCCTGCCCAACTGAACTTATTTCTTCCTATCTAGACTCTATCTTTTCTCCGCTGGTCCAGTCTCTTCCCACCTACATCCGTGACTCTTCTGACGCCCTACGTCATTTTGAAAATTTCCAGTTTCCTGGTCCCAACCGCCTCCTCTTCACTATGGACGCCCAATCGCTCTACACCTCCATCCCCCACCAGGATGGTTTGAGGGCTCTCCGCTTCTTCCTGGAACAGAGGCCCAACCAGTCCCCATCCACCAACACCCTCTTCCGCCTGGCTGAACTTGTTCGCACATTGAACAACTTCTCCTTCAACTCCATGCATTTCCTTCAAGTAAAAGGTGTCGCCATGGGTACCCGCATGGGTCCTAGTTATGCCTGTCTTTTTGTGGGATATGTCGAGCATTGTTTGTTCCAGTCCTACTCAGGCCCCCTCCCCCAACTCTTTTTCCGGTACATTGATGACTGTAACGGTGCCGTTTCCCGCTCCCGCCCCGAACTAGAAAACTTTATCAACTTTGCTTCCAATTTCCACCCTTCTCTCACCTTTACATGGTCCATCTCTGACACTTCCCTTCCCTTCCTCGACTTCTCTGTCTCCATCTCTGGGGATAGGTTGTCTACCAATATCCATTATAAGCCCACTGACTCCCACAGCTACCTCGACTACACTTCTTCACACCCTACCTCCTGTAAGAACTCCATTCCATTCTCCCAGTTTCTCCGTCTCCGACGCATCTGCTCTGATGATGCTACCTTCCATGACGGTGCTTCTGATATGACCTCCTTTTTCCTCAACCGAGGATTTCCCCCCACTGTGGTTGACAGGGCCCTCAACCGTGTCCGACCCATTCCCCGCACCTCTACACTCACCCCTTCCCCTCCCTCCCAGAACAGTGACAGGGTTCCCCTTGTCCTCACTTTTCATCCCACCAGCCTCCATATCCAAAGGATCATCCTCCGCCATTTTCGCCACTTCCAGCGTGATGCCACTACCAGTCGCATCTTCCCCTCCCTTCCGCTGTCAGCATTCCGAAGGGAACGTTCCCTCCGCGGCACCCTGGTCCACTCCTCCATTACCCCCACCACCTCGTCCCCGTCCCAGGGCACCTTCCCTTGCAATCGCAGGAGGTGTAATACCTGCCCATTTACATCCTCTCTCCTCACTATCCCAGGCCCCAAACACTCCTTTCAGGTGAAGCAGCGATTTAGTTGTACTTCTTTCAATGTAGTATACTGTATTCGCTGCTCACAGTGTGGTCTCCTCTACATTGGGGAGACCAAGCACAGACTGGGTGACCGCTTTGCGGAACATCTCCGCTCAGTCCGCAAGCAGGACCCTGAGCTTCCGGTTGCTTGCCATTTCAACACTCCCCCCTGCTCTCATGCTCACATCTCTGTCCTGGGATTGCTGCAGTGTTCCAGTGAATATCAACGCAAGCTCGAGGAACAGCATCTCATCTACCGATTAGGCACACTACAGCCTGCCGGACTGAACACTGAGTTCAATAATTTCAGAGCATGAGAGCCCCCCACTTTACTTTCATTTTTCGTCATTTTTAGTTATTTTTTCTTCCTTTTTTTTGCATTCCTTTTTACAATCTTTTTTTGCATTTATTTCATTTCATCTTAGTTTGTTCAGTTTGCTTACCCACTGTTTTTTCAGGTTGTTCTTCTTCAGGTTTGCACTTGCTGATGTTCAATATTCAGTATATTCACACCTAATCTGCACTAATGCTTTGTCTTTCAACACACCATTAACATATTGTTTGCCTTTGCTCCGTGACCTTTTGGTCAGCTATCTGGCCTGGTCCAACTGCACCTTCTCCTTTGTTATCTCTTGCCCAACCCCCACCTCACTTGTTTATAATCTCTGACTTTTCTAATATTTGTCAGTTCCGAAGAAGGGTCACTGACCCGAAACGTTAACTCTGCTTCTCTTTCCACAGATGCTGCCAGACCTGCTGAGTGAATCCGGCATTTCTTGTTTTTGTTTCAGATTTCCAGCATCCGCAGTATTTTGCCATTCTTCCCGTATTCCTATCACATCCCTAACTGTCCCTATATATTTCCCTACCACCTACCTATACTAGGGGCAATCTATGATGGCCAATTAACCTATCAACCTGCAAGTCTTTGGCATGTGGGAGGAAACCCACGCAGACACAGGGAGAACTTGCAAACTCCGCACAGGTAGTACCCAGAATCGAGCACGGGTCCCTGGAGCTGTGAGGCTGCTAACCACTGTGCCAATGTGCCGCCCAGTGTGTGTCTGTGTTACTGGGTATCAGTGTCTGTCTTTGTTACTTGGTGTCAGTGTATGTCTGTGTTACTTGGTGTAAGTGTGTGTCTGTGTTACTTGGCATCAGTGTATGTCTTTGTTACTTGATGTAAGTGTGTGTCTGTGTTACTGGGTAACAGTGTATGTCTTTGTTACTTGGTGTCAGTGTATGTTTGTGTTACTTGGTGCAAGTGTGTGTCTTTGTTACTTGGTGTAATTGTTTGTCCTTGTTACTTGGAGTCATTGTATGTCTGTGTTACTTGGCGTAAGTGTATTTCTTTGTTACTTGGTGTCAGTGTATGTCTTTATGACTTTGTGTCAGTGTCTGTCTTTGTTACTGGGTGTCAGTGTCTGTCTTCGTTACTTGGTGTCAGTGTTTGTCTTTGTTACTGTGTGTCAGTGTCTGTCTTTGTGTCTTGGTGTCAGTGTATGCCTTTGTTACTTGGTTTCAGTGTATGTCGTTGTTACTTGGTGTAAGTGTGTGTCTGTGTTACTGGGTATCAGTGTATATCTTTGTTACTTGGTGTAAGTGTGTGTCTGTGTTACTGGGTATCAGTGAATGTCTTTGCTACATGGTGACAGTGTATGTCTGTGTTACTTGGTGTAATTGTGTGTCTTTGTTACTTGGTGTAATTGTATGTCTTTGTTACTTGGTGTCAGTGTATGTCTGTGTTACTTGGTGTAAGTTATGTCTTTGTTACTTGGTGTCAGTGTATGTCTTTGTTACTTTGTGTAAGTGTGTGTCTGTGTTACTGGGTATCAGTGAATGTCTTTGCTACATGGTGACAGTGTATGTCTGTGTTACTTGGTTTAAGTGTGTGTCTTTGTTACTTGGTGTCCGTGTATGTCTTTGTTACTTGGTGTAAGTGTGTGTCTGTGTTACTTGGTGTCATTGTCTGTCTTTGTTACTTGGGGTAAATGTCTGTCTGTGTTACTGGGTAACAGTGTATGTCTTTGTTACTTGGTGTCAGTGTATGTCTGTGTTACTTGGTGCAAGTGAGTGTCTTTGTTACTTGATGTAATTGTATGTCTTTGTTAGTTGGTGTCAGTGTATGTCTTTGTTACTTGGTGTAAGTGAGTGTTTCTGTTACTTGGTGTAAGTGTGTGTCTGTGTTACTTGGTATCAGTGTATGTCTTTGTTACTTGATGTAAGTGTGTATCTGTGTAACTGGGTAACAGTGTATGTCTTTGTTACTTGGTGTCAGTGTATGTCTGTGTTACTTGGTTTACATGTGTGTCTTTGTTACTTGGTGTAATTGTATATCTGTGTTACTTGGTGTAAGTGTATGTCTTTGATACTTGGTGTCAGTGTATGTCTTTGTTATTGGTGTAAGTGTGTGTCTGTGTTACTGGGTATCAGTGTATGTCTTTGTTAGATGGTGTCAGTGTATGACTTTGTGACTTGGTGTCAGTGTATGTCTTTGTTACTGGGTGTCACTGTTTGTCTTTGTGACTTTGTGTCAGTGATTGTCTTTGTTACTAGGTGTCAGTTTATGTTTTTGTTACTTGGTGTCAGTGTATGTCTTTGTTACTTGGTGTCAGTGTATGTCTGTGTTACTTGGTGTAAGTGTGTGTCTTTGTTACTTGGTGTAAGTGTGTGTCTGTGTTACTGGTATCAGTGTATGTCTTTGTTACTTGGTGTCAGTGTATGTCGTTGTTACTTGGTGTAAGTGTGTGTCTGTGTTACTTGGTATTAGTGTATGCTTGTGTTACTAGGTGTAAGTGTGTGTCTGTGTTACTTGGTGTAAGTGTGTGTCTTTGTTACTTGTTGTAATTGTATGTCTTTGTTACTTGGTGTCATTGTATGTCTGTGTTACTTGGTGTAAGTGTATGTCTTTGTGACTTGGTGTCAGTGTCTGTCTTTGTTACTGGGTGTCAGTGTCTGTCTTCGTCACTTGGTGTCAGTGTTTGTCTTTGTTACCGTGTGTCAGTGTCTGTCTTTGTGACTTGGTGTCAGTGTATGTCTTTGTTACTTGGTGTCAGTGTATGTCTTTGTTACTTGGTGTAAGTGAGTGTTTGTGTTACTTGGTGTAAGTCTGTGTCTGTGTTACTTGGTATCAGTGTATGTCTTTGTTACTTGGTGTAAGTGTGTATCTTTGTTACTGGGTAACAGTGTATGTCTTTGTTACTTGGTGTCAGTGTATGTCTGTGTTACTTGTTGTAAGTGTGTGTCTTTGTTACTTGGTGTAATTGTATGTCTTTGTTATTTGGTGTTAGTGTATGTCTGTGTTACTTGGTGTAAGTGTATGTCTGTGTTACTGGGTATCAGTGTATGTCTTTGTTACATGGTGTCAGTGTATGTCTTTGTTACTGGGTGTCACTGTATGTATTTGTGACTTTGTGTCAGTGTATGTCTTTGTTACTGGGTGTCAGTTTATGTCTTTGTTACTTGGTGTCAGTGTATGTCTTTGTTACTTGGTGTCAGTGTATGTCTGTGTTACTTGGTGTAAGTGTGTGTCTTTGTTACTTGGTGTAAATGTGTGTCTGTGTTACTGGTATTAGTGTTTGTCTTTGTTACTTGGTGTCAGTGTATGCCGTTGTTATTTGGTGTAAGTGTGTGTCTGTGTTATTGGTATCAGTGTATGTTTTTGTTACTAGGTGTAAGTGTGTGTCTGTGTTACTGGGTAACAGTGTATGTCTTTGTTACTTGGTGTCAGTGTATGTCTGTGTTACTTGGTGTAAGTGAGTGTCTTTGTTACTTGGTGTAATTGTATGTCTTATTTCTTGGTGTCATTGTATGTCAATGTTACTTGGTGTAAGTGTATGTCTTTGTGACATGGTGTCATTGTCTGTCTTTGTTACTGGGTGTCAGTGTCTGTCTTCGTTACTTGGTGTCAGTATTGTCTTTGTTACCGTGTGTCAGTGTCTGTCTTTGTGACTTGGTGTCAGTGTATGTCTTTGTTACTTGGTGTCAGTGTATGTCTTTGTTACTTGGTGTAAGTGTGTGTCTTTGTTACTGGGTATCAGTGTATATCATTGTTACTTGGTGTAAGTGTGTGTCTGTGTTACTGGGTATCAGTGAATGTCTTTGCTACATGGTGACAGTGTATGTCTGTGTTACTTGGTGTAAGTGTGTGTGTTTGTTACTTGGTGTAATTGTATGTCTTTGTTACTTGGTGTCAGTGTATGTCTGTGTTACTTGGTGTAAGTGTATGTCTTTGCTACTTGGTGTCAGTGTATGTCTGTGTTACTTGGTGTAAGTGTGTGTCTGTGTTACTTGGTGTAAGTGTGTGTCTGTGTTACTTGGTATCAGTGTATGTCTTTGTTACTTGGTGTAAGTGTGTCTGTGTTACTGGGTATCAGTGTATGTCTTTGTTACTTGGTGTCAGTGTATGTCTTTGTGACTTGGTGTCAGTGTATGTCTTTGTTAATGGGTGTCACTGTATGTCTTTGTTACTTGGTGTCAGTGTATGTCTGTGTTACTTGGTTTAAGTGTGTGTCTTTGTTACTTGGTGTAATTGTATGTCTTTGTTACTTGGTGTCAGTGTTTGTCTTTGTTACCTGGTGTAAGTGAGAGTTTGAGTTACTTGGTGTAAATGTGTGTCTGTTTTACTTGGTATCAGTGTATGTCTTTGTTACTTGGTGTAAGTGTCTGTCATTGTTACTGGGTGTCACTGTATGTCTTTACTACATGGTGACAGTGTATGTCTGTGTTACTTGGTGTAAGTGTGTGTCTTTGTTACTTGGTGTAATTGTATGTCTTTGTTACTTGGTGTCAGTGTATGTCTGTGTCACTTGGTTGAAGTTTATGTCTTTGCTACTTGGTGTCAGTGTATGTCTATGTTACTTGGTGTAAGTGTGTGTCTGTGTTACTTGGTGTAAGTGTGTGTCTTTGTTACTTGGTGTAATTGTATGTCTTTGTTACTTGGTGTCTGTGTATGTCTTTGTTACCTGGTGTAAGTGAGTGTTTGTGTTACTTGGTGTAAGTGTGTATCTTTGTTACTTGGTGTCAGTGTGTGTCTCTGTTACTGGGTATCAGTGTATGTCTTTGTTACTTGGTGTCAGTGGATGTCTTTGTGACTTGGTGTCAGTGGATGTCTTTTTTAATGGGTGTCACTGTATGTCTTTGTTACTTGGTGTCAGTGTATGTCTGTGTTACTTGGTGTAAGTGTGTGTCTTTGTTACTTGGTGTAATTGTATGTCTTTGTTACTTGGTGTCAGTGTATGTCTTTGTTACCTGGTGTAAGTGAGAGTTTGTGTTACTTGGTGTAAGTGTGTGTCTGTGTTACTTGGTATCAGTGTATGTCTTTGTTACTTGGTGTAAGTGTCTGTCATTGTTACTGGGTGTCAGTGTCTATCTTCGTTACTTGGTGTCAGTGTTTGTCTTTGTTACTGTGTGTCAGTGTCTGTCTTTGTGACTTGGTGTCAGTGTATGCCTTTGTTACTTGTTTTCAGTGTATGTCATTGTTACTTGGTGCATGTGTGTGTCTGTGTTACTGGGTATCAGTGTATATCTTTGTTACTTGGTGTAAGTGTGTGTCTGTGTTACTGGGTATCAGTGAATGTCTTTGCTACATGGTGACAGTGTATGTCTGTGTTACTTGGTGTAATTGTGTGTCTTTGTTAATTGGTGTAATTGTATATCTTTGTTACTTGGTGTCAGTGTATGTCTGTGTTACTTGGTGTAAGTTATGTCTTTGTTACTTGGTGTCAGTGTATGTCTTTGTTACTTGGTGTAAGTGTGTGTCTGTGTTATTTGGTGTAAGTGTGTGTCTGTGTTACTTGGTGTCAATGTATGTCTTTGTTACTTGGTGTAAGTGTGTGTCTGTGTTACTGGGTAACAGTGTATGTCATTGTTACTTGGAGTCAGTGTATGTCTGTGTTACTTGGTGGAAGTGTGTGTCTGTGTTACTTGCTGTAATTGTATGTCTTTGTTACTTGGTGTAAGTGAGTGTTTGTGTTACTTGGTGTAAGTGTGTGTCTGTGTTACTTGGTATCAGTGTATGTCTGTGTTACTTGGTGTAAGTGTGTGTCTTTGTAACTTGGTGTAAGTGTGTGTCTGTGTTACTGGGTATCAGTGTATGTCTTTGTTACTTGGTGTCAGTGTATGTCGTTGTTACTTGGTGTAAGTGTGTGTCTGTGTTACTTGGTATCAATGTATGTTTTTGTTACTTGGTGTAAGTGTGTGTCTGTGTTACTGGGTAACAGTGTATGTCTTTGTTACTTGGTGTCAGTGTATGTCTGTGTTACTTGGTGTAAGTGTGTGTCTTTGTTACTTGGTGTAATTGTATGTCTTTGTTACTTGGTGTCATTGTATGTCTGTGTTACTTGGTGTAAGTGTATGTCTTTGTGACTTGGTGTCAGTGTATGTCTTTGTTACCGTGTGTCAGTGTCTGTCTTTGTGACTTGGTGTCACTGTAAGTCTTTGTTAATTGGTGTCAGTGTAGTTCTTTGTTACTTGGTGTAAGTGTGTGTCTGTGTTACTGGGTATCAGTGTATATCTTTGTTACTTGGTGTAAGTGTGTGTCTGTGTTACTGGGTATCAGTGTATGTCTTTGCTACATGGTGACAGTGCATGTCTGTGTTACTCGGTGTAAGTGTGTGTCTTTGCTACTTGGTGTCAGTGTATGTCTTTGTTACTTGGTGTCAGTGTATGTCTGTGTTACTTGGTGTAAGTGTATGTCTTTGCTACTTGGTGTCAGTGTATGTCTATGTTACTTGGTGAAAGTGTGTGTCTGTGTTACTTGGTGTAAGTGTGTGTCTGTGTTACTTGGTATCAGTGTATGTCTTTGTTACTTGGTGTAAGTGTGTGTCTGTGTTACTGGGTATCAGTGTATATCTTTGTTACTTGGTGTTAGTGTATTTCTTTGTGACTTGGTGTCAGTGTATGTCTTTGTTACTGGGTGTCAGTGTATGTCTTTGTGACTTTGTGTCAGTGTATGTCTTTGTTACTGTGTGTCAGTTTATGTCTTTGTTACTTGGTGTCAGTGTATGTCTTTGTTACTTGGTGTAAGTGTGTGTCTGTGTTACTTGGTATCAGTGTATGTTTTTGTTACTTGGTGTAAGTGTGTGTCTGTGTTACTGGGTAACAGTGTATGTTTTTGTTACTTGGTGTCAGTGTATGTCTGTGTTACTTGGTGTTAGCGTGTGTCTTTGTTACTTGGTCTAATTGTATATCTTTGTTACTTGGTGTCATTGTATGTCTGTGTTACTTGGTGTAAGTGTATGTCTTTGTGACTTGGTGTCAGTGTCTGTCTTTGTTACTGTGTGTCAGTTTATGTCTTTGTTACTTGGTGTCAGTGTATGTCTTTGTTTCTTGGTGTAAGTGTGTGTCTGAGTTATTTGGTGTCATTGTCTGTCTTTGTTACTTGGGGTAAATGTGTGTCTGTGTTACTGGGTAACAGTGTATGTCTTTGTTACTTGGTGTCAGTGGATGTCTGTGTTACTTGGTGCAAGTGTGTGTCTTTGTTACTTGATGTAATTGTATGTCTTTGTTAGTTGGTGTCAGTGTATGTCTTTGTTACTTGGTGTCAGTGAGTGTTTCTGTTACTTGGTGTAAGTGTGTGTCTGTGTTACTTGGTATCAGTGTATGTCTTTGTTACTTGATGTAAGTGTGTATCTGTGTTACTGGGTAACAGTGTATGTCTTTGTTACTTGGTGTCAGTGTATGTCTGTGTTACTTGGTTTACATGTGTGTCTTTGTTACTTGGTGTAATTGTATATCTGTGTTACTTGGTGTAAGTGTATGTCTTTGATACTTGGTGTAAGTGTGTGTCTGTGTTACTGGGTATCAGTGTATGTCTTTGTTACATGGTGTCAGTGTATGACTTTGTGACTTGGTGTCAGTGTATGTCTTTGTTACTGGGTGTCACTGTTTGTCTTTGTGACTTTGTGTCAGTGTATGTCTTTGTTACTTGGTGTAAGTGTCTGTCATTGTTACTGGGTGTCACTGTATGTCTTTACTACATGGTGACAGTGTATGTCTGTGTTACTTGGTGTAAGTGTGTGTCTTTGTTACTTGGTGTAAGTGTATGTCTTTGTTACTTGGTGTCAGTGTATGTCTGTGTTACTTGGTTGAAGTGTATGTCTTTGCTACTTGGTGTCAGTGTATGTCTATGTTACTTGGTGTAAGTGTGTGTCTGTGTTACTTGGTGTAAGTGTGTGTCTTTGTTACTTGGTGTAATTGTATGTCTTTGTTACTTGGTGTCAGTGTATGTCTTTGTTACCTGGTGTAAGTGAGTGTTTGTGTTACTTGGTGTAAGTGTGTGTCTTTGTTACTTGGTGTCAGTGTGTGTCTCTGTTACTGGGTATCAGTGTATGTCTTTGTTACTTGGTGTCAGTGGATGTCTTTGTGACTTGGTGTCAGTGGATGTCTTTTTTAATGGGTGTCACTGTATGTCTTTGTTACTTGGTGTCAGTGTATGTCTGTGTTACTTGGTGTAAGTGTGTGTCTTTGTTACTTGGTGTAATTGTATGTCTTTGTTACTTGGTGTCAGTGTATGTCTTTGTTACCTGGTGTAAGTGAGAGTTTGTGTTACTTGGTGTAAGTGTGTGTCTCTGTTACTTGGTATCAGTGTATGTCTTTGTTACTTGGTGTAAGTGTCTGTCATTGTTACTGGGTGTCAGTGTCTATCTTCGTTACTTGGTGTCAGTGTTTGTCTTTGTTACTGTGTGTCAGTGTCTGTCTTTGTGACTTGGTGTCAGTGTATGTCATTGTTACTTGGTGCATGTGTGTGTCTGTGTTACTGGGTATCAGTGTATATCTTTGTTACTTGGTGTAAGTGTGTGTCTGTGTTACTGGGTATCAGTGAATGTCTTTGCTACATGGTGACAGTGTATGTCTGTGTTACTTGGTGTAATTGTGTGTCTTTGTTACTTGGTGTAATTGTATATCTTTGTTACTTGGTGTCAGTGTATGTCTGTGTTACTTGGTGTAAGTTATGTCTTTGTTACTTGGTGTCAGTGTATGTCTTTGTTACTTGGTGTAAGTGTGTGTCTGTGTTATTTGGTGTAAGTGTGTGTCTGTGTTACTTGGTGTCAATGTATGTCTTTGTTACTTGGTGTAAGTGTGTGTCTGTGTTACTGGGTAACAGTGTATGTCATTGTTACTTGGAGTCAGTGTATGTCTGTGTTACTTGGTGGAAGTGTGTTTCTGTGTTACTTGCTGTAATTGTATGTCTTTGTTACTTGGTGTAAGTGAGTGTTTGTGTTACTTGGTGTAAGTGTGTGTCTGTGTTACTTGGTATCAGTGTATGTCTGTGTTACTTGGTGTAAGTGTGTGTCTTTGTAACTTGGTGTAAGTGTGTGTCTGTGTTACTGGGTATCAGTGTATGTCTTTGTTACTTGGTGTCAGTGTATGTCGTTGTTACTTGGTGTAAGTGTGTGTCTGTGTTACTTGGTATCAATGTATGTTTTTGTTACTTGGTGTAAGTGTGTGTCTGTGTTACTGGGTAACAGTGTATGTCTTTGTTACTTGGTGTCAGTGTATGTCTGTGTTACTTGGTGTAAGTGTGTGTCTTTGTTACTTGGTGTAATTGTATGTCTTTGTTACTTGGTGTCATTGTATGTCTGTGTTACTTGGTGTAAGTGTATGTCTTTGTGACTTGGTGTCAGTGTATGTCTTTGTTACCGTGTGTCAGTGTCTGTCTTTGTGACTTGGTGTCACTGTAAGTCTTTGTTAATTGGTGTCAGTGTAGTTCTTTGTTACTTGGTGTAAGTGTGTGTCTGTGTTACTGGGTATCAGTGTATATCTTTGTTACTTGGTGTAAGTGTGTGTCTGTGTTACTGGGTATCAGTGTATGTCTTTGCTACATGGTGACAGTGCATGTCTGTGTTACTCGGTGTAAGTGTGTGTCTTTGCTACTTGCTGTCAGTGTATGTCTTTGTTACTTGGTGTCAGTGTATGTCTGTGTTACTTGGTGTAAGTGTATGTCTTTGCTACTTGGTGTCAGTGTATGTCTATGTTACTTGGTGAAAGTGTGTGTCTGTGTTACTTGGTGTAAGTGTGTGTCTGTGTTACTTGGTATCAGTGTATGTCTTTGTTACTTGGTGTAAGTGTGTGTCTGTGTTACTGGGTATCAGTGTATATCTTTGTTACTTGGTGTTAGTGTATTTCTTTGTGACTTGGTGTCAGTGTATGTCTTTGTTACTGGGTGTCAGTGTATGTCTTTGTGACTTTGTGTCAGTGTATGTCTTTGTGACTTTGTGTCAGTGTATGTCTTTGTTACTGTGTGTCATTTTATGTCTTTGTTACTTGGTGTCAGTGTATGTCTTTGTTACTTGGTGTAAGTGTGTGTCTGTGTTACTTGGTATCAGTGTATGTTTTTGTTACTTGGTGTAAGTGTGTGTCTGTGTTACTGGGTAACAGTGTATGTTTTTGTTACTTGGTGTCAGTGTATGTCTGTGTTACTTGGTGTTAGCGTGTGTCTTTGTTACTTGGTCTAATTGTATATCTTTGTTACTTGGTGTCATTGTATGTCTGTGTTACTTGGTGTAAGTGTATGTCTTTGTGACTTGGTGTCAGTGTCTGTCTTTGTTACTGTGTGTCAGTTTATGTCTTTGTTACTTGGTGTCAGTGTATGTCTTTGTTTCTTGGTGTAAGTGTGTGTCTGAGTTATTTGGTGTCATTGTCTGTCTTTGTTACTTGGGGTAAATGTGTGTCTGTGTTACTGGGTAACAGTGTATGTCTTTGTTACTTGGTGTCAGTGTATGTCTGTGTTACTTGGTGCAAGTGTGTGTCTTTGTTACTTGATGTAATTGTATGTCTTTGTTAGTTGGTGTCAGTGTATGTCTTTGTTACTTGGTGTAAGTGAGTGTTTCTGTTACTTGGTGTAAGTGTGTGTCTGTGTTACTTGGTATCAGTGTATGTCTTTGTTACTTGATGTAAGTGTGTATCTGTGTTACTGGGTAACAGTGTATGTCTTTGTTACTTGGTGTCAGTGTATGTCTGTGTTACTTGGTTTACATGTGTGTCTTTGTTACTTGGTGTAATTGTATATCTGTGTTACTTGGTGTAAGTGTATGTCTTTGATACTTGGTGTCAGTGTATGTCTTTGTTACTTGGTGTAAGTGTGTGTCTGTGTTACTGGGTATCAGTGTATGTCTTTGTTACATGGTGTCAGTGTATGACTTTGTGACTTGGTGTCAGTGTATGTCTTTGTTACTGGGTGTCACTGTTTGTCTTTGTGACTTTGTGTCAGTGTATGTCTTTGTTACTAGGTGTCAGTTTATGTTTTTGTTACTTGGTGTCAGTGTATGTCTTTGTTACTTGGTGTCAGTGTATGTCTGTGTTACTTGGTGTAAGTGTGTGTCTTTGTTACTTGGTGTAAGTGTGTGTCTGTGTTACTGGTATCAGTGTATGTCTTTGTTACTTGGTGTCAGTGTATGTCTTTGTTACTAGGTGTAAGTGAGTGTTTGTGTTACTTGGTGTAAGTGTGTGTCTGTGTTACTTGGTATCAGTGTATGTCTTTGTTACTTGGTGTAAGTGTGTATCTTTGTTACTGGGTAACAGTGTATGTCTTTGTTACTTGGTGTCAGTGTATGTCTGTGTTACTTGGTTTATATGTGTGTCTTTGTTACTTGGTGTAATTGTATGTCTTTGTTACTTGGTGTTAGTGTATGTCTGTGTTACTTGGTGTAAGTGTATGTCTGTGTTACTGGGTATCAGTGTATGTCTTTGTTACATGGTGTCAGTGTATGACTTTGTGACTTGGGGTCAGTGTATGTCTTTGTTACTGGGTGTCACTGTATGTATTTGTGACTTTGTGTCAGTGTATGTCTTTGTTACTGGGTGTCAGTTTATGTCTTTGTTACTTGGTGTCAGTGTATGTCTTTGTTCCTTGGTGTCAGTGTATGTCTGTGTTACTTGGTGTAAGTGTGTGTCTTTGTTACTTGGTGTAAGTGTGTGTCTGTGTTACTGGTATTAGTGTTTGTCTTTGTTACTTGGTGTCAGTGTATGCCGTTGTTACTTGGTGTAAGTGTGTGTCTGTGTTATTGGTATCAGTGTATGTTTTTGTTACTAGGTGTAAGTGTGTGTCTGTGTTACTGGGTAACAGTGTATGTCTTTGTTACTTGGTGTCAGTGTATGTCTGTGTTACTTGGTGTAAGTGAGTGTCTTTGTTACTTGGTGTAATTGTATGTCTTATTTCTTGGTGTCATTGTATGTCTGTGTTACTTGGTGGAAGTGTATGTCTTTGTGACATGGTGACAGTGTCTGTCTTTGTTACTGGGTGTCAGTGTCTGTCTTCGTTACTTGGTGTCAGTGTTTGTCTTTGTTACCGTGTGTCAGTGTCTGTCTTTGTGACTTGGTGTCAGTGTATGTCTTTGTTACTTGGTGTCAGTGTATGTCTTTGTTACTTGGTGTAAGTGTGTGTCTTTGTTACTGGGTATCAGTGTATATCATTGTTACTTGGTGTAAGTGTGTGTCTGTCTTACTGGGTATCAGTGAATGTCTTTGCTACATGGTGAAAGTGTATGTCTGTGTTACTTGGTGTAAGTGTGTGTGTTTGTTACTTGGTGTAATTGTATGTCTTTGTTACTTGGTGTCAGTGTATGTCTGTGTTACTTGGTGTAAGTGTATGTCTTTGTGACTTGGTGTCAGTGTATGTCTTTGTTAATGGGTGTCACTGTATGACTTTGTTACTTGGTGTCAGTGTATGTCTGTGTTACTTGGTGTAAGTGTGTCTGTGTTACTGGGTATCAGTGTATGTCTTTGTTACTTGGTGTCAGTGTATGTCTTTGTGACTTGGTGTCAGTGTATGTCTTTGTTAATGGGTGTCACTGTATGACTTTGTTACTTGGTGTCAGTGTATGTCTGTGTTACTTGGTGTAAGTGTGTGTCTTTGTTACTTGGTGTAATTGTATGTCTTTGTTACTTGGTGTCAGTGTATGTCTTTGTTACCTGGTGTAAGTGAGAGTTTGTGTTACTTGGTGTAAATGGGTGTCTGTTTTACTTGGTATCAGTGTATGTCTTTGTTACTTGGTGCAAGTGTCTGTCATTGTTACTGGGTGTCACTGTATGTCTTTGTTTCTTGGTGTCAGTGCATGTCTGTGTTACTTGGTGTAAGTGTGTTTCTTTGTTACTTTGTGTAATTGTATGTCTTTTTTTCTTGGTTTCAGTGTATGTCTTTGTTACCTGGTGTAAGTGAGAGTTTGTGTTACTTGGTGTAAGTGTGTGTCTGTGTTACTGGGTATCAGTGAATGTCGTTACTACATGGTGACAGTGTATGTCTGTGTTACTTGGTGTAAGTGTGTGTCTTTGTTACTTGGTGTAATTGTATGTCTTTGTTACTTGGTGTCAGTGTATGTCTGTATTACTTGGTTGAAGTGTATGCCTTTGTTACTTGGTGTCAGTGTATGTCTATGTTACTTGGTGTAAGTGTGTGTCTGTGTTACTTGGTGTAAGTGTGTGTCTTTGTTCCTTGGTGTAATTGTATGTCTTTGTTACTTGGTGTCAGTGTATGTCTTTGTTACCTGGTGTAAGTGAGTGTTTGTGTTACTTGGTGTAAGTGTGTGTCTTTGTTACTTGGTGTAAGTGTGTGTCTGTGTTACTGGGTATCAGTGTATGTCTTTGTTACTTGGTGTCAGTGGATGTCTTTGTGACTTGGTGTCAGTGGATGTCTTTTTTAATGGGTGTCACTGTATGTCTTTGTTACTTGGTGTCAGCGTATGTCTGTGTTACTTGGTGTAAGTGTGTGTCTTTGTTACTTGGTGTAATTGTATGTCTTTGTTACTTGGTGTCAGTGTATGTCTTTGTTACCTGGTGTAAGTGAGAGTTTGTGTTACTTGGTGTAAGTGTGTGTCTGTGTTACTTGGTATCAGTGTCTATCTTCGTTACTTGGTGTCAGTGTTTGTCTTTGTTACTGTGTGTCAGTGTCTGTCTTTGTGACTTGGTGTCAGTGTATGCCTTTGTTACTTGTTTTCAGTGTATGTCATTGTTACTTGGTGTATGTGTGTGTCTGTGTTACTGGGTATCAGTGTATATCTTTGTTACTTGGTGTAAGTGTGTGTCTGTGTTACTGGGTATCAGTGAATGTCTTTGCTACATGGTGACAGTGTATGTCTTTGTTACTTGGTGTAAGTGTGTGTCTTTGTTACTTGGTGTAATTGTATATCTTTGTTACTTGGTGTCAGTGTATGTCTGTGTTACTTGGTGTAAGTGTGTGTCTGTGTTACTGGGTAACAGTGTATGTCTTTGTTACTTGGAGTCAGTGGATGTCTGTGTTACTTGGTGGAAGTGTGTGTCTGTGTTACTTGCTGTAATTGTATGTCTTTGTTACTTGGTGTAAGTGAGTGTTTGTGTTACTTAGTGTAATTGTATATCTTTGTTACTTGGTGTCAGTGTATGTCTGTGTTGCTTGATTTAAATGTGTGTCTTTGTTACTTGGTGTAATTGTATGTCTTTGTTACTTGGTGTCAGTGTCTGTCTTTGTGACTTGGTGTCAGTGTATGTTTTGTTACTGGGTGTCACTGTATGTCTTTGTGATTTTGTGTCAGTGTATGTCTTTGTTACTGGGTGTCAGTTTATGTCTTTGTTACTTGGTGTCAGTGTATGTCTTTGTTACTTGGTGTCAGTGTATGTCTGTGTTACTTGGTGTAAGTGTGTGTCTTTGTTACTTGGTTTAAGTGTGTGTCTGTGTTACTGGGTATCAGTGTATGTCTTTGTTACTTGGTGTCAGTGTATGTCGTTGTTACTTGGTGTAAGTGTGTGTCTGTGTTACTTGGTATCAATGTATGTTTTTGTTACTTGGTGTAAGTGTGTGTCTGTGTTACTGGGTAACAGTGTATGTCTTTGTTACTTGGTGTCAGTGTATGTCTGTGTTACTTGGTGTAAGTGTGTGTCTTTGTTACTTGGTGTAATTGTATGTCTTTGTTACTTGGTGTCATTGTATGTCTGTGTTACTTGGTGTAAGTGTATGTCTTTGTGACTTGGTGTCAGTGTATGTCTTTGTTACTGTGTGTCAGTGTCTGTCTTCGTTACTTGGTGTCAGTGTTTGTCTTTGTTACCGTGTGTCAGTGTCTGTCTTTGTGACTTGGTGTCACTGTAAGTCTTTGTTAATTGGTGTCAGTGTAGTTCTTTGTTACTTGGTGTAAGTGTGTGTCTGTGTTACTGGGTATCAGTGTATATCTTTGTTACTTGGTGTAAGTGTGTGTCTGTGTTACTGGGTATCAGTGTATGTCTTTGCTACATGGTGACAGTGCATGTCTGTGTTACTCGGGGTAAGTGTGTGTCTTTGCTACTTGGTGTCAGTGTATGTCTTTGTTACTTGGTGTCAGTGCATGTCTGTGTTACTTGGTGTAAGTGTATGTCTTTGCTACTTGGTGTCAGTGTATGTCTATGTTACTTGGTGTAAGTGTGTGTCTGTGTTACTTGGTGTAAGTGTGTGTCTGTGTTACTTGGTATCAGTGTATGTCTTTGTTACTTGGTGTAAGTGTGTGTCTGTGTTACTGGGTATCAGTGTATGTCTTTGTTCCTTGGTGTTAGTGTATTTCTTTGTGACTTGGTGTCAGTGTATGTCTTTGTTACTGGGTGTCAGTGTATGTCTTTGTGACTTTGTGTCAGTGTATGTCTTTGTGACTTTGTGTCAGTGTATGTCTTTGTTACTGTGTGTCAGTTTATGTCTTTGTTACTTGGTGTCAGTGTATGTCTTTGTTACTTGATGTAAGTGTGTGTCTGTGTTACTTGGTATCAGTGTATGTTTTTGTTACTTGGTGTAAGTGTGTGTCTGTGTTACTGGGTAACAGTGTATGTTTTTGTTACTTGGTGTCAGTGTATGTCTGTGTTACTTGGTGTAAGCGTGTGTCTTTGTTACTTGGTCTAATTGTATGTCTTTGTTACTTGGTGTCATTGTATGTCTGTGTTACTTGGTGTAAGTGTATGTCTTTGTGACTTGGTGTCAGTGTCTGTCTTTGTTACTGGGTGTCAGTGTCTGTCTTCGTTACTTGGTGTCAGTGTTTGTCTTTGTTACCGTGTGACAGTGTCTGTCTTTGTGACTTGGTGTCACTGTATGACTTTGTTACTTGGTTTAAGTGTGTGTCTGTGTTACTTGGTATCAGTGTATATCTTTGTTACTTGGTGTAAGTGTGTGTCTGTGTTACTGGGTATCAGTGAATGTCTTTGCTACATGGTGACAGTGTATGTCTGTGTTACTTGGTGTAATTGTGTGTCTTTGCTACTTGGTGTCAGTGTATGTCTATGTAACTTGGTGTAAATGTGTGTCTGTGTTACTTGGTGTAATTGTATGTCTTTGTTACTTGGTGTCAGTGTATGTCTTTGTTACCTGGTGTAAGTGAGTGTTTGGGTTACTTGGTGTAAGTGTGTGTCTTTGTTACTTGGTGTAAGTGTGTGTCTGTGTTACTGGGTATCAGTGTATGTCTTTGTTACTTGGTGTCAGTGGAAGTCTTTGTGACTTGGTGTCAGTGGATGTCTTTTTTAATGGGTGTCACTGTATGTCTTTGTTACTTGGTGTCAGTGTATGTCTGTGTTACTTGGTGTAAGTGTGTGTCTTTGTTACTTGGTGTAATTGTATGTCTTTGTTACTTGGTGTCAGTGTATGTCTTTGTTACCTGGTGTAAGTGAGAGTTTGTGTTACTTGGTGTAAGTGTGTGTCTGTGTTACTTGGTATCAGTGTATGTCTTTGTTACTTGGTGTAAGTGTCTGTCATTGTTACTGGGTGTCAGTGTCGATCTTTGTGACTTGGTGTCAGTGTATGCCTTTGTTACTTGTTTTCAGTGTATGTCGTTGTTACTTGGTGTAAGTGTGTGTCTGTGTTACTGGGTGTAAGTGTGTGTCTTTGTTACTTGGTGTAATTGTATATCTTTTTTTACTTGGTGTCAGTGTTTGTCTGAATTACTTTGTGTAAGTTATGTCTTTGTTACTTGGTGTCAGTGTATGTCTTTGTTACTTGGTGTAAGTGTGTGTCTGTTTTATTTGGTGCAAGTGTGTGTCTGTGTTACTTGGTGTCAAAGTATGTCTTTGTTACTTGGTGTAAGTGTGTGTCTGTGTTACTGGGTAACAGTGTATGTCTTTGTTACTTGGTGTCAGTGTATGTCTGTGTTACTTGGTGGAAGTGTGTGTCTGTGTTACTTGCTGTAATTGTATGTCTTTGTTACTTGGTGTAAGTGAGTGTTTGTGTTACTTGGTGTAAGTGTGTGTCTGTGTTACTTGGTATCAGTGTATGTCTTTGTTACTTGGTGTAAGTGTGTATCTGTGTTACTGGGTAACAGTGTATGTCTTAGTTACTTGGTGTCAGTGTATGTCTGTGTTGCTTGGTTTAAATGTGTGTCTTTGTTACTTGGTGTAATTGTATGTCTTTGTTACTTGGTGTCAGTGTTTGTCTGTGCCACTTGGTGTAATTGTATGTCTTTGATACTTGGTGTCAGTGTATGTCTTTGTGACTTGGTGTCAGTGTATGTTTTGTTACTGGGTGTCACTGTATGTCTTTGTGACTTTGTGTCAGTGTATGTCTTTGTTACTGGGTGTCAGTTTATGTCTTTGTTACTTGGTGTCAGTGTATGTCTTTGTTACTTGGTGTCAGTGTATGTCTGTGTTACTTGGTGTAAGTGTGTGTCTTTGTTACTTGGTGTAAGTGTGTGTCTGTGTTACTGGGTATCAGTGTATGTCTTTGTTACTTGGTGTCAGTGTATGTCGTTGTTACTTGGTGTAAGTGTGTGTCTGTGTTACTTGGTATCAATGTATGTTTTTGTTACTTGGTGTAAGTGTGTGTCTGTGTTACTGGGTAACAGTGTATGTCTTTGTTACATGGTGTCAGTGTATGTCTGTGTTACTTGGTGTAAGTGTGTGTCTTTGTTACTTGGTGTCATTGTATGTCTGTGTTACTTGGTGTAAGTGTATGTCTTTGTGACTTGGTGTCAGTGTCTGTCTTTGTTACTGTGTGTCAGTGTCTGTCTTCGTTACTTGGTGTCAGTGTTTGTCTTTGTTACCGTGTGTCAGTGTCTGTCTTTGTGACTTGGTGTCACTGTAAGTCTTTGTTAATTGGTGTCAGTGTAGTTCTTTGTTACTTGGTGTAAGTGTGTGTCTGTGTTACTGGGTATCAGTGTATATCTTTGTTACTTGGTGTAAGTGTGTGTCTGTGTTACTGGGTATCAGTGTATGTCTTTGCTACATGGTGTCAGTGTATGTCTGTGTTACTTGGTGTAAGTGTATGTCTTTGCTACTTGGTGTCAGTGTATGTCTATGTTACTTGGTGTAAGTGTGTGTCTGTGTTACTTGGTGTAATTGTATGTCTTTGTTACTTGGTGTCAGTGTGTGTCTGTGTTACTTGGTGTAAGTGTGTGTCTGTGTTACTGGGTGTCACTGTATGTCTTTGTGACTTTGTGTTAGTGTATGTCTGTGTTACTTGGTGTAAGAGTATGTCTTT
Source organism: Heterodontus francisci (assembly GCF_036365525.1). Taxonomy (NCBI): domain Eukaryota; kingdom Metazoa; phylum Chordata; class Chondrichthyes; order Heterodontiformes; family Heterodontidae; genus Heterodontus; species Heterodontus francisci. Next base: position 9,288,560 of record NW_027140221.1, on the reverse strand, counting down.
GTGACTTGGTGTCAGTGTCTGTCTTTGTTACTGGGTGTCAGTGTCTGTCTTCGTTACTTGGTGTCAGTGTTTGTCTTTGTTACCGTGTGACAGTGTCTGTCTTTGTGACTTGGTGTCACTGTATGACTTTGCTACTTGGTGTCAGTGTATGTCTTTGTTACTTGGTGTAAGTGTGTGTCTGTGTTACTTGGTATCAGTGTATATCTTTGTTACTTGGTGTAAGTGTGTGTCTGTGTTACTGGGTATCAGTGAATGTCTTTGCTACATGGTGACAGTGTATGTCTGTGTTACTTGGTGTAATTGTGTGTCTTTGCTACTTGGTGTCAGTGTATGTCTATGTTACTTGGTGTAAGTGTGTGTCTGTGTTACTTGGTGTAAGTGTGTGTCTGTGTTACTTGGTATCAGTGTATGTCTTTGTTACTTGGTGTAAGTGTGTGTCTGTGTTACTGGGTATCAGTGTATGTCTTTGTTACTTGGTGTCAGTGTATGTCTTTGTGACTTGGTGTCAGTGTATGTCTTTGTTACTGGGTGTCAGTGTATGACTGTGTTACTTGGTGTAAGTGTGTGTCTTTGTTACTTGGTGTAATTGTATGTCTTTGTTACTTGGTGTCAGTGTATGTCTTTGTTACCTGGTGTAAGTGTGTGTTTGTGTTACTTGGTGTAAGTGTGTGTCTGTGTTACTGGGTATCAGTGTATATCATTGGTACTTGGTGTAAGTGTGTGTCTGTGTTACTGGGTATCAATGTATGTCTTTGCTACATGGTGACAGTGCATGTCTGTGTTACTCGGTGTAAGTGTGTGTCTTTGCTTTTGGTGTCAGTGTAAGTCTTTGTTACTTGGTGTCAGTGTATGTCTGTGTTACTTCGTGTAAGTGTATGTCTTTGCTACTTGGTGTCAGTGTATGTCTATGTTACTTGGTGTAAGTGTGTGTCTGTGTTACTTGGTATCAGTGTATGTCTTTGTTACTTGATGTAAGTGTGTATCTGTGTTACTGGGTAACAGTGTATGTCTTTGTTACTTGGTGTCAGTGTATGTCTGTGTTACTTGGTTTACATGTGTGTCTTTGTTACTTGGTGTAATTGTATATCTGTGTTACTTGGTGTAAGTGTATGTCTTTGATACTTGGTGTCAGTGTATGTCTTTGTTACTTGGTGTAAGTGTGTGTCTGTGTTACTGGGTATCAGTGTATGTCTTTGTTACATGGTGTCAGTGTATGACTTTGTGACTTGGTGTCAGTGTATGTCTTTGTTACTGGGTGTCACTGTTTGTCTTTGTGACTTTGTGTCAGTGTATGTCTTTGTTACTAGGTGTCAGTTTATGTTTTTGTTACTTGGTGTCAGTGTATGTCTTTGTTACTTGGTGTCAGTGTATGTCTGTGTTACTTGGTGTAAGTGTGTGTCTTTGTTACTTGGTGTAAGTGTGTGTCTGTGTTACTGGTATCAGTGTATGTCTTTGTTACTTGGTGTCAGTGTATGTCTTTGTTACTAGGTGTAAGTGAGTGTTTGTGTTACTTGGTGTAAGTGTGTGTCTGTGTTACTTGGTATCAGTGTATGTCTTTGTTACTTGGTGTAAGTGTGTATCTTTGTTACTGGGTAACAGTGTATGTCTTTGTTACTTGGTGTCAGTGTATGTCTGTGTTACTTGGTTTATATGTGTGTCTTTGTTACTTGGTGTAATTGTATGTCTTTGTTACTTGGTGTTAGTGTATGTCTGTGTTACTTGGTGTAAGTGTATGTCTGTGTTACTGGGTATCAGTGTATGTCTTTGTTACATGGTGTCAGTGTATGACTTTGTGACTTGGGGTCAGTGTATGTCTTTGTTACTGGGTGTCACTGTATGTATTTGTGACTTTGTGTCAGTGTATGTCTTTGTTACTGGGTGTCAGTTTATGTCTTTGTTACTTGGTGTCAGTGTATGTCTTTGTTCCTTGGTGTCAGTGTATGTCTGTGTTACTTGGTGTAAGTGTGTGTCTTTGTTACTTGGTGTAAGTGTGTGTCTGTGTTACTGGTATTAGTGTTTGTCTTTGTTACTTGGTGTCAGTGTATGCCGTTGTTACTTGGTGTAAGTGTGTGTCTGTGTTATTGGTATCAGTGTATGTTTTTGTTACTAGGTGTAAGTGTGTGTCTGTGTTACTGGGTAACAGTGTATGTCTTTGTTACTTGGTGTCAGTGTATGTCTGTGTTACTTGGTGTAAGTGAGTGTCTTTGTTACTTGGTGTAATTGTATGTCTTATTTCTTGGTGTCATTGTATGTCTGTGTTACTTGGTGGAAGTGTATGTCTTTGTGACATGGTGACAGTGTCTGTCTTTGTTACTGGGTGTCAGTGTCTGTCTTCGTTACTTGGTGTCAGTGTTTGTCTTTGTTACCGTGTGTCAGTGTCTGTCTTTGTGACTTGGTGTCAGTGTATGTCTTTGTTACTTGGTGTCAGTGTATGTCTTTGTTACTTGGTGTAAGTGTGTGTCTTTGTTACTGGGTATCAGTGTATATCATTGTTACTTGGTGTAAGTGTGTGTCTGTCTTACTGGGTATCAGTGAATGTCTTTGCTACATGGTGAAAGTGTATGTCTGTGTTACTTGGTGTAAGTGTGTGTGTTTGTTACTTGGTGTAATTGTATGTCTTTGTTACTTGGTGTCAGTGTATGTCTGTGTTACTTGGTGTAAGTGTATGTCTTTGCTACTTGGTGTCAGTGTATGTCTATGTTGCTTGGTGTAAGTGTGTGTCTGTGTTACTTGGTGTAAGTGTGTGTCTGTGTTACTTGGTATCAGTGTATGTCTTTGTTACTTGGTGTAAGTGTGTCTGTGTTACTGGGTATCAGTGTATGTCTTTGTTACTTGGTGTCAGTGTATGTCTTTGTGACTTGGTGTCAGTGTATGTCTTTGTTAATGGGTGTCACTGTATGACTTTGTTACTTGGTGTCAGTGTATGTCTGTGTTACTTGGTGTAAGTGTGTGTCTTTGTTACTTGGTGTAATTGTATGTCTTTGTTACTTGGTGTCAGTGTATGTCTTTGTTACCTGGTGTAAGTGAGAGTTTGTGTTACTTGGTGTAAATGGGTGTCTGTTTTACTTGGTATCAGTGTATGTCTTTGTTACTTGGTGCAAGTGTCTGTCATTGTTACTGGGTGTCACTGTATGTCTTTGTTTCTTGGTGTCAGTGTATGTCTGTGTTACTTGGTGTAAGTGTGTTTCTTTGTTACTTTGTGTAATTGTATGTCTTTTTTTCTTGGTTTCAGTGTATGTCTTTGTTACCTGGTGTAAGTGAGAGTTTGTGTTACTTGGTGTAAGTGTGTGTCTGTGTTACTGGGTATCAGTGAATGTCGTTACTACATGGTGACAGTGTATGTCTGTGTTACTTGGTGTAAGTGTGTGTCTTTGTTACTTGGTGTAATTGTATGTCTTTGTTACTTGGTGTCAGTGTATGTCTGTATTACTTGGTTGAAGTGTATGCCTTTGTTACTTGGTGTCAGTGTATGTCTATGTTACTTGGTGTAAGTGTGTGTCTGTGTTACTTGGTGTAAGTGTGTGTCTTTGTTCCTTGGTGTAATTGTATGTCTTTGTTACTTGGTGTCAGTGTATGTCTTTGTTACCTGGTGTAAGTGAGTGTTTGTGTTACTTGGTGTAAGTGTGTGTCTTTGTTACTTGGTGTAAGTGTGTGTCTGTGTTACTGGGTATCAGTGTATGTCTTTGTTACTTGGTGTCAGTGGATGTCTTTGTGACTTGGTGTCAGTGGATGTCTTTTTTAATGGGTGTCACTGTATGTCTTTGTTACTTGGTGTCAGCGTATGTCTGTGTTACTTGGTGTAAGTGTGTGTCTTTGTTACTTGGTGTAATTGTATGTCTTTGTTACTTGGTGTCAGTGTATGTCTTTGTTACCTGGTGTAATTGAGAGTTTGTGTTACTTGGTGTAAGTGTGTGTCTGTGTTACTTGGTATCAGTGTCTATCTTCGTTACTTGGTGTCAGTGTTTGTCTTTGTTACTGTGTGTCAGTGTCTGTCTTTGTGACTTGGTGTCAGTGTATGCCTTTGTTACTTGTTTTCAGTGTATGTCATTGTTACTTGGTGTATGTGTGTGTCTGTGTTACTGGGTATCAGTGTATATCTTTGTTACTTGGTGTAAGTGTGTGTCTGTGTTACTGGGTATCAGTGAATGTCTTTGCTACATGGTGACAGTGTATGTCTTTGTTACTTGGTGTAAGTGTGTGTCTTTGTTACTTGGTGTAATTGTATATCTTTGTTACTTGGTGTCAGTGTATGTCTGTGTTACTTGGTGTAAGTGTGTGTCTGTGTTACTGGGTAACAGTGTATGTCTTTGTTACTTGGAGTCAGTGGATGTCTGTGTTACTTGGTGGAAGTGTGTGTCTGTGTTACTTGCTGTAATTGTATGTCTTTGTTACTTGGTGTAAGTGAGTGTTTGTGTTACTTAGTGTAATTGTATATCTTTGTTACTTGGTGTCAGTGTATGTCTGTGTTGCTTGATTTAAATGTGTGTCTTTGTTACTTGGTGTAATTGTATGTCTTTGTTACTTGGTGTCAGTGTCTGTCTTTGTGACTTGGTGTCAGTGTATGTTTTGTTACTGGGTGTCACTGTATGTCTTTGTGATTTTGTGTCAGTGTATGTCTTTGTTACTGGGTGTCAGTTTATGTCTTTGTTACTTGGTGTCAGTGTATGTCTTTGTTACTTGGTGTCAGTGTATGTATGTGTTACTTGGTGTAAGTGTGTGTCTTTGTTACTTGGTGTAAGTGTGTGTCTGTGTTACTGGGTATCAGTGTATGTCTTTGTTACTTGGTGTCAGTGTATGTCGTTGTTACTTGGTGTAAGTGTGTGTCTGTGTTACTTGGTATCAATGTATGTTTTTGTTACTTGGTGTAAGTGTGTGTCTGTGTTACTGGGTAACAGTGTATGTCTTTGTTACTTGGTGTCAGTGTATGTCTGTGTTACTTGGTGTAAGTGTGTGTCTTTGTTACTTGGTGTAATTGTATGTCTTTGTTACTTGGTGTCATTGTATGTCTGTGTTACTTGGTGTAAGTGTATGTCTTTGTGACTTGGTGTCAGTGTATGTCTTTGTTACTGTGTGTCAGTGTCTGTCTTCGTTACTTGGTGTCAGTGTTTGTCTTTGTTACCGTGTGTCAGTGTCTGTCTTTGTGACTTGGTGTCACTGTAAGTCTTTGTTAATTGGTGTCAGTGTAGTTCTTTGTTACTTGGTGTAAGTGTGTGTCTGTGTTACTGGGTATCAGTGTATATCTTTGTTACTTGGTGTAAGTGTGTGTCTGTGTTACTGGGTATCAGTGTATGTCTTTGCTACATGGTGACAGTGCATGTCTGTGTTACTCGGGGTAAGTGTGTGTCTTTGCTACTTGGTGTCAGTGTATGTCTTTGTTACTTGGTGTCAGTGCATGTCTGTGTTACTTGGTGTAAGTGTATGTCTTTGCTACTTGGTGTCAGTGTATGTCTATGTTACTTGGTGTAAGTGTGTGTCTGTGTTACTTGGTGTAAGTGTGTGTCTGTGTTACTTGGTATCAGTGTATGTCTTTGTTACTTGGTGTAAGTGTGTGTCTGTGTTACTGGGTATCAGTGTATGTCTTTGTTCCTTGGTGTTAGTGTATTTCTTTGTGACTTGGTGTCAGTGTATGTCTTTGTTACTGGGTGTCAGTGTATGTCTTTGTGACTTTGTGTCAGTGTATGTCTTTGTGACTTTGTGTCAGTGTATGTCTTTGTTACTGTGTGTCAGTTTATGTCTTTGTTACTTGGTGTCAGTGTATGTCTTTGTTACTTGATGTAAGTGTGTGTCTGTGTTACTTGGTATCAGTGTATGTTTTTGTTACTTGGTGTAAGTGTGTGTCTGTGTTACTGGGTAACAGTGTATGTTTTTGTTACTTGGTGTCAGTGTATGTCTGTGTTACTTGGTGTAAGCGTGTGTCTTTGTTACTTGGTCTAATTGTATGTCTTTGTTACTTGGTGTCATTGTATGTCTGTGTTACTTGGTGTAAGTGTATGTCTTTGTGACTTGGTGTCAGTGTCTGTCTTTGTTACTGGGTGTCAGTGTCTGTCTTCGTTACTTGGTGTCAGTGTTTGTCTTTGTTACCGTGTGACAGTGTCTGTCTTTGTGACTTGGTGTCACTGTATGACTTTGTTACTTGGTTTAAGTGTGTGTCTGTGTTACTTGGTATCAGTGTATATCTTTGTTACTTGGTGTAAGTGTGTGTCTGTGTTACTGGGTATCAGTGAATGTCTTTGCTACATGGTGACAGTGTATGTCTGTGTTACTTGGTGTAATTGTGTGTCTTTGCTACTTGGTGTCAGTGTATGTCTATGTAACTTGGTGTAAATGTGTGTCTGTGTTACTTGGTGTAATTGTATGTCTTTGTTACTTGGTGTCAGTGTATGTCTTTGTTACCTGGTGTAAGTGAGTGTTTGGGTTACTTGGTGTAAGTGTGTGTCTTTGTTACTTGGTGTAAGTGTGTGTCTGTGTTACTGGGTATCAGTGTATGTCTTTGTTACTTGGTGTCAGTGGAAGTCTTTGTGACTTGGTGTCAGTGGATGTCTTTTTTAATGGGTGTCACTGTATGTCTTTGTTACTTGGTGTCAGTGTATGTCTGTGTTACTTGGTGTAAGTGTGTGTCTTTGTTACTTGGTGTAATTGTATGTCTTTGTTACTTGGTGTCAGTGTATGTCTTTGTTACCTGGTGTAAGTGAGAGTTTGTGTTACTTGGTGTAAGTGTGTGTCTGTGTTACTTGGTATCAGTGTATGTCTTTGTTACTTGGTGTAAGTGTCTGTCATTGTTACTGGGTGTCAGTGTCGATCTTTGTGACTTGGTGTCAGTGTATGCCTTTGTTACTTGTTTTCAGTGTATGTCGTTGTTACTTGGTGTAAGAGTGTGTCTGTGTTACTGGGTGTAAGTGTGTGTCTTTGTTACTTGGTGTAATTGTATATCTTTTTTTACTTGGTGTCAGTGTTTGTCTGAATTACTTTGTGTAAGTTATGTCTTTGTTACTTGGTGTCAGTGTATGTCTTTGTTACTTGGTGTAAGTGTGTGTCTGTTTTATTTGGTGCAAGTGTGTGTCTGTGTTACTTGGTGTCAAAGTATGTCTTTGTTACTTGGTGTAAGTGTGTGTCTGTGTTACTGGGTAACAGTGTATGTCTTTGTTACTTGGTGTCAGAGTATGTCTGTGTTACTTGGTGGAAGTGTGTGTCTGTGTTACTTGCTGTAATTGTATGTCTTTGTTACTTGGTGTAAGTGAGTGTTTGTGTTACTTGGTGTAAGTGTGTGTCTGTGTTACTTGGTATCAGTGTATGTCTTTGTTACTTGGTGTAAGTGTGTATCTGTGTTACTGGGTAACAGTGTATGTCTTAGTTACTTGGTGTCAGTGTATGTCTGTGTTGCTTGGTTTAAATGTGTGTCTTTGTTACTTGGTGTAATTGTATGTCTTTGTTACTTGGTGTCAGTGTTTGTCTGTGCCACTTGGTGTAAGTGTATGTCTTTGATACTTGGTGTCAGTGTATGTCTTTGTGACTTGGTGTCAGTGTATGTTTTGTTACTGGGTGTCACTGTATGTCTTTGTGACTTTGTGTCAGTGTATGTCTTTGTTACTGGGTGTCAGTTTATGTCTTTGTTACTTGGTGTCAGTGTATGTCTTTGTTACTTGGTGTCAGTGTATGTCTGTGTTACTTGGTGTAAGTGTGTGTCTTTGTTACTTGGTGTAAGTGTGTGTCTGTGTTACTGGCTATCAGTGTATGTCTTTGTTACTTGGTGTCAGTGTATGTCGTTGTTACTTGGTGTAAGTGTGTGTCTGTGTTACTTGGTATCAATGTATGTTTTTGTTACTTGGTGTAAGTGTGTGTCTGTGTTACTGGGTAACAGTGTATGTCTTTGTTACATGGTGTCAGTGTATGTCTGTGTTACTTGGTGTAAGTGTGTGTCTTTGTTACTTGGTGTCATTGTATGTCTGTGTTACTTGGTGTAAGTGTATGTCTTTGTGACTTGGTGTCAGTGTCTGTCTTTGTTACTGTGTGTCAGTGTCTGTCTTCGTTACTTGGTGTCAGTGTTTGTCTTTGTTACCGTGTGTCAGTGTCTGTCTTTGTGACTTGGTGTCACTGTAAGTCTTTGTTAATTGGTGTCAGTGTCGTTCTTTGTTACTTGGTGTAAGTGTGTGTCTGTGTTACTGGGTATCAGTGTATATCTTTGTTACTTGGTGTAAGTGTGTGTCTGTGTTACTGGGTATCAGTGTATGTCTTTGCTACATGGTGTCAGTGTATGTCTGTGTTACTTGGTGTAAGTGTATGTCTTTGCTACTTGGTGTCAGTGTATGTCTATGTTACTTGGTGTAAGTGTGTGTCTGTGTTACTTGGTGTAATTGTATGTCTTTGTTACTTGGTGTCAGTGTGTGTCTGTGTTACTTGGTGTAAGTGTGTGTCTGTGTTACTGGGTGTCACTGTATGTCTTTGTGACTTTGTGTTAGTGTATGTCTGTGTTACTTGGTGTAAGAGTATGTCTTTGTGACTTGGTGTCAGTGTCTGTCTTTGTTACTGGGTGTCAGTGTCTGTCTTCGTTACTTGGTGTCAGTGTTTGTCTTTGTTACCGTGTGACAGTGTCTGTCTTTGTGACTTGGTGTCACTGTATGACTTTGTTACTTGGTGTCAGTGTATGTCTTTGTTACTTGGTGTAAGTGTGTGTCTGTGTTACTTGGTATCAGTGTATATCTTTGTTACTTGGTGTAAGTGTGTGTCTGTGTTACTGGGTATCAGTGAATGTCTTTGCTACATGGTGACAGTGTATGTCTGTGTTACTTGGTGTAATTGTGTGTCTTTGCTACTTGGTGTCAGTGTATGTCTATGTTACTTGGTGTAAGTGTGTGTCTGTGTTACTTGGTGTAAGTGTGTGTCTGTGTTACTTGGTATCAGTGTATGTCTTTGTTACTTGGTGTAAGTGTGTGTCTGTGTTACTGGGTATCAGTGTATGTCTTTGTTACTTGGTGTCAGTGTATGTCTTTGTGACTTGGTGTCAGTGTATGTCTTTGTTACTGGGTGTCAGTGTATGTCTGTGTTACTTGGTGTAAGTGTGTGTCTTTGTTACTTGGTGTAATTGTATGTCTTTGTTACTTGGTGTCAGTGTATGTCTTTGTTACCTGGTGTAAGTGTGTGTTTGTGTTACTTGGTGTAAGTGTGTGTCTGTGTTACTGGGTATCAATGTATGTCTTTGCTACATGGTGACAGTGCATGTCTGTGTTACTCGGTGTAAGTGTGTGTCTTTGCTTTTGGTGTCAGTGTAAGTCTTTGTTACTTGGTGTCAGTGTATGTCTGTGTTACTTCGTGTAAGTGTATGTCTTTGCTACTTGGTGTCAGTGTATGTCTATGTTACTTGGTGTAAGTGTGTGTCTGTGTTACTTGGTGTAAGTTTGTGTCTGTGTTACTTGGTATCAGTGTATGTCTTTGTTACTTGGTGTAAGTGTGTGTCTGTGTTACTGGGTATCAGTGTATGTCTTTGTTACTTGGTGTTAGTGTATTTCTTTGTGACTTGGTGTCAGTGTATGTCTTTGTTACTGGGTGTCAGTGTATGTCTTTGTGACGTTGTGTCAGTGTATGTCTTTGTTACTGTGTGTCAGTTTATGTCTTTGTTACTTGGTGTCAGTGTATGTCTTTGTTACTTGGTGTAAATGTGTGCCTGTGTTACTTGGTATCAGTGTATGTTTTTGTTACTTGGTGTAAGTGTGTGTCTGTGTTACTGGGTAACAGTGTATGTTTTTGTTACTTGGTGTCAGTGTATGTCTGTGTTACTTGGTGTAAGCGTGTGTCTTTGTTACTTGGTCTAATTGTATGTCTTTGTTACTTGGTGTCATTGTATGTCTGTGTTACTTGGTCTAAGTGTATGTCTTTGTGACTTGGTGTCAGTGTCTGTCTTTGTTACTGGGTGTCAGTGTCTGTCTTCGTTACTTGGTGTCAGTGTTTGTCTTTGTTACCGTGTGACAGTGTCTGTCTTTGTGACTTGGTATCAGTGTATATCTTTGTTACTTGGTGTAAGTGTGTGTCTGTGTTACTGGGTATCAGTGAATGTCTCTGCTACATGGTGACAGTGTATGTCTGTGTTACTTGGTGTAACTGTGTGTCTTTGCTACTTGGTGTCAGTGTATGTCTATGTGACTTGGTGTAAATGTGTGTCTGTGTTACTTGGTGTAATTGTATGTCTTTGTTACTTGGTGTCAGTGTATGTCTTTGTTACCTGGTGTAAGTGAGTGTTTGGGTTACTTGGTGTAAGTGTGTGTCTTTGTTACTTGGTGTAAGTGTGTGTCTGTGTTACTGGGTATCAGTGTATGTCTTTGTTACTTGGTGTCAGTGGATGTCTTTGTGACTTGGTGTCAGTGGATGTCTTTTTTAATGGGTGTCACTGTATGTCTTTGTTACTTGGTGTCAGTGTATGTCTGTGTTACTTGGTGTAAGTGTGTGTCTTTGTTACTTGGTGTAATTGTATGTCTTTGTCACTTGGTGTCAGTGTATGTCTTTGTTACCTGGTGTAAGTGAGAGTTTGTGTTACTTGGTGTAAGTGTGTGTCTGTGTTACTTGGTATCAGTGTATGTCTTTGTTACTTGGTGTAAGTGTCTGTCATTGTTACTGGGTGTCAGTGTCTATCTTCGTTACTTGGTGTCAGTGTTTGTCTTTGTTACTGTGTGTCAGTGTCTGTCTTTGTGACTTGGTGTCAGTGTATGCCTTTGTTACTTGTTTTCAGTGTATGTCGTTGTTACTTGGTGTAAGTGTGTGTCTGTGTTACTGGGTATAAGTGTGTGTCTTTGTTACTTGGTGTAATTGTATATCTTTTGTTACTTGGTGTCAGTGTATGTCTGAATTACTTGGTGTAAGTTATGTCTTTGTTACTTGGTGTCAGTGTATGTCTTTGTAACTTGGTGTAAGTGTGTGTCTGTGTTATTTGGTGCAAGTGTGTGTCTGTGTTACTTGGTGTCAAAGTATGTCTTTGTTACTTGGTGTAAGTGTGTGTCTGTGTTACTGGGTAACAGTGTATGTCTTTGTTACTTGGTGTCAGTGTATGTCTGTGTTACTTGGTGGAAGTGTGTGTCTGTGTTACTTGCTGTAATTGTATGTCTTTGTTATTTGGTGTAAGTGAGTGTTTGTGTTACTTGGTGTAAGTGTGTGTCTGTGTTACTTGGTATCAGTGTATGTCTTTGTTACTTGGTGTAAGTGTGTATCTGTGATACTGGGTAACAGTGTATGTCTTAGTTACTTGGTGTCAGTGTATGTCTGTGTTGCTTGGTTTAAATGTGTGTCTTTGTTACTTGGTGTAATTGTATGTCTTTGTTACTTGGTGTCAGTGTATGTCTGTGCCACTTGGTGTAAGTGTATGTCTTTGATACTTGGTGTCAGTGTATGTCTTTGTTACTTGGTGTAAGTGTGTGTCTGTGTTACTGGGTATCAGTGTATGTCTTTGTTTCTTGGTGTCAGTGTATGTCTTTGTGACTTGGTGTCAGTGTATGTTTTGTTACTGGGTGTCACTGTAGGTCTTTGTGACTTTGTGTCAGTGTATGTCTTTGTTACTGGGTGTCAGTTTATGTCTTTGTTACTTGGTGTCAGTGTATGTCTTTGTTACTTGGTGTCAGTGTATGTCTGTGTTACTTGGTGTAAGTGTGTGTCTTTGTTACTTGGTGTAAGTGTGTGTCTGTGTTACTGGGTATCAGTGTATGTCTTTGTTACTTGGTGTCAGTGTATGTCGTTGTTACTTGGTGTAAGTGTGTGTCTGTGTTACTTGGTATCAATGTATGTTTTTGTTACTTGGTGTAAGTGTGTGTCTGTGTTACTGGGTAACAGTGTATGTCTTTGTTAAATGGTGTCAGTGTATGTCTGTGTTACTTGGTGTAAGTGTGTGTCTTTGTTACTTGGTGTAATTGTATGTCTTTGTTACTTGGTGTCATTGTATGTCTGTGTTACTTGGTGTAAGTGTATGTCTTTGTGACTTGGTGTCAGTGTCTGTCTTTGTTACTGTGTGTCAGTGTCTGTCTTCGTTACTTGGTGTCAGTGTTTGTCATTGTTACTGTGTGTCAGTGTCTGTCTTTGTGACTTGGTGTCACTGTAAGTCTTTGTTAATTGGTGTCAGTGTAGTTCTTTGTTACTTGGTGTAAGTGTGTGTCTGTGTTACTGGGTATCAGTGTATATCTTTGTTACTTGGTGTAAGTGTGTGTCTGTGTTACTGGGTATCAGTGTATGTCTTTGCTACATGGTGACAGTGCATGCCTGTGTTACTCGGTGTAAGTGTGTGTCTTTGCTACTTGGTGTCAGTGTATGTCTATGTTACTTGGTGTAAGTGTGTGTCTGTGTTACTTGGTGTAATTGTATGTCTTTGTTACTTGGTGTCAGTGTATGTCTGTGTTACTTGGTGTATGTGTATGTCCGTGTCACTTGGTGTAAGTGTGTGTCTTTGTTACTTGGTGTAATTGTATGTCTTTGTTACTTGGTGTCATTGTATGTCTGTGTTACTTGGTGTAAGAGTATGTCTTTGTGACTTGGTGTCAGTGTCTGTCTTTGTTACTGGGTGTCAGTGTCTGTCTTCGTTACTTGGTGTCAGTGTTTGTCTTTGTTACCGTGTGACAGTGTCTGTCTTTGTGACTTGGTGTCACTGTATGACTTTGTTACTTGGTGTCAGTGTATGTCTTTGTTACTTGGTGTAAGTGTGTGTCTGTGTTACTTGGTATCAGTGTATATCTTTGTTACTTGGTGTAAGTGTGTGTCTGTGTTACTGGGTATCAGTGAATGTCTTTGCTACATGGTGACAGTGTATGTCTGTGTTACTTGGTGTAATTGTGTGTCTTTGCTACTTGTTGTCAGTGTATGTCTATGTTACTTGGTGTAAGTGTGTGTCTGTGTTACTTGGTGTAAGTGTGTGTCTGTGTTACTTGGTATCAGTATATGTCTTTGTTACTTGGTGTAAGTGTGTGTCTGTGTTACTGGGTATCAGTGTATGTCTTTGTTACTTGGTGTCAGTGTATGTCTTTGTGACTTGGTGTCAGTGTATGTCTTTGTTACTGGGTGTCAGTGTATGTCTGTGTTACTTGGTGTAAGTGTGTGTCTTTGTTACTTGGTGTAATTGTATGTCTTTGTTACTTGGTGTCAGTGTATGTCTTTGTTACCTGGTGTAAGTGTGTGTTTGTGTTACTTGGTGTAAGTGTGTGTCTGTGTTACTTGGTATCAGTGTATGTCTTTGTTACTTGGTGTAAGTGTGTGTCTGTGTTACTGGGTAACAGTGTATGTCTTTATACTTGGTGTCAGTGTATGTTTTGTTACTGGGTGTCACTGTATGTCATTGTGACTTTGTGTCAGTGTATGTCTTTGTTACTGGGTGTCAGTTTATGTCTTTGTTACTTGGTGTCAGTGTATGTCTTTGTTACTTGGTGTCAGTGTATGTCTGTGTTACTTGGTGTAAGTGTGTGTCTTTGTTACTTGGTGTAAGTGTGTGTCTGTGTTACTGGGTAACAGTGTATGTCTTTGTTACTTGGTGTCAGTGTATGTCTTTGTGACTTGGTGTCAGTGTATGTTTTGTTACTGGGTGTCACTGTATGTCTTTGTGACTTTGTGTCAGTGTATGTCTTTGTTACTGGGTGTCAGTTTATGTCTTTGTTACTTGGTGTCAGTGTATGTCTTTGTTACTTGGTGTCAGTGTATGTCTGTGTTACTTGGTGTAAGTGTGTGTCTTTGTTACTTGGTGTAAGTGTGTGTCTGAGTTACTGGGTGTCAGTTTATGTCTTTGTTACTTGGTGTCAGTGTATGTCTGTGTTACTTGGTGTAAGTGTGTGTCTTTGTTACTTGGTGTAAGTGTGTGTCTGTGTTACTTGGTATCATTGTATGTTTTTGTTACTTGGTGTAAGTGTGTGTCTGTGTTACTGGGTAACAGTGTATGTCTTTGTTACTTGGTGTAAGTGTATGTCTGTGTTACTTGGTGTAAGTGTGTGTCTTTGTTACTTGGTGTAATTGTATGTCTTTGTTACTTGGTGTCATTGTTGTCTGTGTTACTTGGTGTAAGTGTATGTCTTTGTGACTTGGTGTCAGTGTCTGTCTTTGTTACTGTGTGTCAGTGTCTGTCTTCGTTACTTGGTGTCAGTGTTTGTCTTTGTTACCGTGTGTCAGTGTCTGTCTTTGTGACTTGGTGTCACTGTAAGTCTTTGTTACTTGGTGTCAGTGTAGTTCTTTGTTACTTGGTGTAAGTGTGTGTCTGTGTTACTGGATTTCGGTGTATATCTTTGTTACTTGGTGTAAGTGTGTGTCTGTGTTACTTGGTGTAATTGTATGTCTTTGTTACTTGGTGTCAGTGTATGTCTGTGTTACTTGGTGTCAGTGTATGTCTATGTTACTTGGTGTAATTGTATGTCTTTGTTACTTGGTGTCATTGTATGTTTGTGTTACTTGGTGTAAGTGTATGTCTTTGTGACTTGGTGTCAGTGTATGTCTATGTTACTTGGTGTAAGTGTGTGTCTGTGTTACTTGGTGTAAGTGTGTGTCTGTGTTACTTGGTATCAGTGCATGTCTTTGTTAAATGGTGTAAGTGTGTGTCTGTGTTACTGGGTATCAGTGTATGTCTTTGTTACTTGGTGTCAGTGTATGTCTTTGTGACTTGGTGTCAGTGTATGTCTTTGTTACTGGGTGTCACTGTATGTCTTTGTGACTTTGTGTCAGTGTATGTCTTTGTTACTGGGTGTCAGTTGATGTCTTTGTTACTTGGTGTCAGTGTATGTCTTTGTTACTTGGTGTAAGTGTGTGTGTCTGTGTTACTTGGTATCAGTGTATGTTCTTGTTACTTGGTGTAAGTGTGTGTCTGTGTTACTGGGTAACAGTGTATGTCTTTCTTACTTGTTGTCAGTGTATGTTTTGTTACTGGGTGTCACTGTATGTCTTTGTGACTTTGTGTCAGTGTATGTCTTTGTTACTGGGTGTCAGTATATGTCTTTGTTACTTGGTGTCAGTGTATGTCTTTGTTACTTGGTGTCAGTGTATGTCTGTGTTACTTGGTGTAAGTGTGTGTCTCTGTTACTTGGTGTAAGTGTGTGTCTGTGTTACTGGGTAACAGTGTATGTCTTTGTTACTTGGTGTCAGTGTATGCCTTTGTGACTTGGTGTCAGTGTATGTTTTGTTACTGGGTGTCACTGTATGTCTTTGTGACTTTGTGTCAGTGTATGTCTTTGTTACTGGGTGTCAGTTTATGTCTGTGTTACTTGGTGTAATTGTATGTCTTTGTTCCTTGGTGTCAGTGTATGTCTGTGTTACTTGGTGTAAGTGTATGTCTTTGCTACTTGGTGTCAGTGTATGTCTATGTTACTTGGTGTAAGTGTGTGTCTTTGTTAGTTGGTGTAAGTGTGTGTCTGTGTTACTTGGTATCAGTGTATGTCTTTGTTACTTCATGTCAGTGTATGTCTGTGTTACTTGGTGTAAGTGAGTGTCTTTGTTACTTGGTGTAATTGTATGTCTTTGTTACTTGGTGTCAGTGTATGTCTGTGTTACTTGGTGTAAGTGTATGTCTTTGCTACTTGGTGTCAGTGTATGTCTATGTTACTTGGTGTAAGTGTGTGTCTGTGTTAGTTGGTGTAAGTGTGTGTCTGTGTTACTTGGTATCAGTGTATGTCTTTGTTACTTCATGTCAGTGTATGTCTGTGTTACTTGGTGTAAGTGTGTGTCGTTGTTACTTGGTGTAATTGTATGTCTTTGTTACTTGGTGTCAGTGTACGTCTTTGTTACTTGATGTAAGTGTATTTCTTTGTTACTTGGTGTCAGTGTATGTCTTTGTTACTGGGTGTAAGTGTGTGTCAGTGTTACTGGGTATCAGTGTTTCTCTTTGTTACTTGGTGTCAGTGTATTTCTTTGTGACTTGGTGTCAGTGTATCTCTTTGTTATTGAGTGTCACTGTATGTCTTTGTTACTTGGTGTCAGTGTATGTCTTTGTTACTTGGTGTCAGTGTATGTCTGTGTTACTTGGTGTAAGTGTATGTCTTTGCTACTTGGTGTCAGTGTATGTCGCTGTTACTTGGTGTATGTGTGTGTCTGTCTTACTGGGTGTCAGTGTATGCCTTTGTTACTTGGTGTCAGTGTATGTCGCTGTTACTTGGTGTATGTGTGTGTCTGTCTTACTGGGTGTCAGTGTATGCCTTTGTTACTTGGTGTAAGTGTGTGTCTGTGTTAATGGTTAACAGTGTATGTCTTTGTTACTTGGTGTCAGTGTATGTCTTTGTGACTTGGTGTCAGTGTATGTTTTGTTACTGGGTGTCACTGTATGTCTTTGTGACTTTGTGTCAGTGTATGTCTTTGTTACTGGGTGTCAGTTTATGTCTTTATTACTTGGTGTCAGTGTATGTCTTTGTTACTTGGTGTAAGTGTATGTCTGTGTTACTTGGTGTAAGTGTGTGTCTTTGTTACTTGGATTAAGTGTGTGTCTGTGTTACTGGGTATCAGTGTATGTCTTTGTTACTTGGTGTCAGTGTATGTCGTTGTTACTTGGTGTAAGTGTGTGTCTGTGTTACTTGGTATCAATGTATGTTTTTGTTACTTGGTGTAAGTGTGTGTCTGTGTTACTGGGTAACAGTCTATGTCTTTGTTACTTGGTGTCAGTGTATGTCTGTTTTACTTGGTGTAAGTGTGTGTCTTTGTTACTTGGTGTAATTGTATGTCTTTGTTACTTGGTGTCATTGTATGTCTGTGTTACTTGGTCTCAGTGTCTGTCTTTGTTACTGTGTGTCGGTGTCTGTCTTCGTTACTTGGTGTCAGTGTTTGTCTTTGTTACCGTGTGTCAGTGTCTGTGTTTGTGACTTGGTGTCACTGTAAGTCTTTGTTACTTGGTGTCAGTGTAGTTCTTTGTTACTTGGTGTAAGTGTGTGTCTGTGTTACTGGGTATCAGTGTATATCTTTGTTACTTGTTGTAAGTGTGTGTCTGTGTTACTGGGTATCAGTGTATGTCTTTGCTACATGGTGACAGTGTATGTCTGTGTTACTCGTTGTAAGTGTGTGTCTTTGCTACTTGGTGTCAGTGTCTGTCTTTGTTACTGGGTGTCAGTGTCTGTCTTCGTTACTTGGTGTCAGTGTTTGTCTTTGTTACCGTGTGTCAGTGTCTGTCTTTGTGACATGGTGTCACTGTATGACTTTGTTACTTGGTGTAAGTGTGTGTCTGTGTTACTGGGTATCAGTAAATGTCTTTGCTACATGGTGACAGTGTATGTCTGTGTTACTTGGTGTAATTGTGTGTCTTTGCTACTTGGTGTCAGTGTATGTCTATGTTACTTGGTGTAAATGTGTGTCTGTGTTACTTGGTGTAATTGTGTGTCTTTGTTCCTTGGTGTCAGTGCATGTCTGTGTTACTTGGTGTAAGTGTATGTCTTTGCTACTTGGTGTCAGTGTATGTCTATGTTACTTGGTGTAAGTGTGTGTCTGTGTTAGTTGGTGTAAGTGTGTGTCTGTGTTACTTGGTATCATGTGTATGTCTTTGTTACTTCATGTCAGTGTATGTCTGTGTTACTTGGTGTAAGTGTGTGTCTTTGTTACTTCGTGTAATTGTCTGTCTTTGTTACTTGGTGTCAGTGTATGTCTTTGTTACTTGGTGTAAGTGTATGTCTTTGTGACTTGGTGTCAGTGTATGTCTTTGTTACTGGGTGTAAGTGTGTGTCAGTGTTACTGGGTATCAGTGTTTGTCTTTGTTACTTGGTGTCAGTGTATGTCTTTGTGACTTGGTGTCAGTGTATCTCATTGTTACTGGGTGTCACTGTATGTCTTTGTGACTTTGTGTCAGTGTATGCCTTTGTTACTGGGTGTCAGTTTATGTCTTTGTTACTTGGTGTAAGTGTATGTCTTTGTTACTTGGTGTAAGTGTGTGTCTGTGTTACTTGGTGTAAGTGTGTGTCTGTGTTACTTGGTGTAAGTGTGTGTCTGTGTTACTGGGTATCAGTGTATGTCTTTGTTACTTGGTGTCAGTGTCTGTCTTTGTTACTTGGTGTAAGTGTATGTCTTTGTGACTTGGTGTCAGTGTATGTCTTTGTTACTTGGTGTCAGTGTTTGTCTTTGTTACTTTGTGGAAGTGTGTGTCTGTGTTACTGGGTATCATTGTATGTCTTTTTGACTTTGTGTCAGTGTATGTCTTTGTTACTGGGTGTCAGTGTATGTCTTTGTGACTTGGTGTCAGTGTGTCTCTCTGTTAGTCTTTGTTACTTGGTGTCAGTGTCTGTCTGTGTATGTCTTTGTAACTGTGTGTCAGTGTTTCTCTATGATACTAGGTGTCAGTGTGTGTTTGTTTGTGTTACTGGGTGTCAGAGTGTGTCTGTGTTACTTGGTGTAAGTGTATGTCTGTGTTTCTTGGTGTCAGTGGATGTCTTTGTTACTTGGTGTCAGTGTTTGTCTTTGTTACTTGGTGTAAGTGTGTGTCTGTGTTACTGGGTATCACTGTATGTCTTTGTGACTTGGTGTCAGTGTATGTCTTTGTTACTGGGTGTCAGTGCATGTCTTTGTTAATTGGTGTCAGTGTATGTCTTTGTTACTGGGTATCAGTGCATGTCTTTGTTACATGGTGTGAGTGTATGTCTGTGTTACGTGGTGTAAGTGTATGTCTTTGTTACTTGGTGTCAGTGTATGTCTTTGTTACTTGGTGTAAGTGTGTGTCTGTGTTACTTGGTGCAAGTGTGTGTCTGTGCTACTTGGTATCAGTGTATGTCTTTGTTACTTGGTGTAAGTGTGTGTCTGTGTTACTGGGTAACAGTGTATGTCTTTGTTACTTGGTGTCAGTGTATGTCTGTGTTACTTGGTGTAAGTGTGTGTCTGTGTTACTTGGTGTAATTGTATGTCTTTGTTATTGGTATCAGTGTATGTCTTTGTGACTTGGTGTCAGTGCATGTCTTTGTGACTGGGTGTCAGTGTATGTCTTTGTGACTTGGTGTCAGTGTATGTGTTTGTTACTTGGTATAAGTGTGTGTCTGTGTTACTGGGTATCAGTGTATGTCTTTGTTACTTGGTGTAAGTGTGTGTCTGTGTTACTGGGTATCAGTGTATGTCTTTGTGACTTGGTGTCAGTGTATGTCTTTGTTACTTGGTGTAAGTGTGTGTCTATGTTACTGGGTATAAGTGCATGTCTTTGTTACTTGGTGTCAGTGTATGTCAAAATACTTGGTGTAAGTGTATGTCTTTGTTACTTGGTGTAATTGTCTGTCTTTGTTACTTGGTGTCAGTGCATGTCTGTGTTACTTGGTGTCAGTGTATGTCTTTGTTACTTGGTGTCATTGTATGTCTGTGTTACTTGGTGTCAGTGTCTGTCTTTGTTACTGTGTGTCAGTGTCTGTCTTCGTTACTTGGTGTCAGTGTTTGTCTTTGTTACCGTGTGTCAGTGTCTGTTTTTGTGACTTGGTGTCACTGTAAGTCTTTGTTACTTGGTGTCAGTGTAGTTCTTTGTTACTTGGTGTAAGTGTGTGTCTGTGTTACTGGGTATCAGTGTATATCTTTGTTACTTGTTGTAAGTGTGTGTCTGTGTTACTGGGTATCAGTGTATGTCTTTGCTACATGGTGACAGTGTATGTCTGTGTTACTCGGTGTAAGTGTGTGTCTTTGCTACTTGGTGTCAGTGTCTGTCTTTGTTACTGGGTGTCAGTGTCTGTCTTCGTTACTTGGTGTCAGTGTTTGTCTTTGTTACCGTGTGTCAGTGTCTGTCTTTGTGACATGGTGTCACTGTATGACTTTGTTACTTGGTGTAAGTGTGTGTCTGTGTTACCGGGTATCAGTGAATGTCTTTGCTACATGGTGACAGTGTATGTCTGTGTTACTTGGTTTAATTGTGTGTCTTTGCTACTTGGTGTCAGTGTATGTCTATGTTACTTGGTGTAAATGTGTGTCTGTGTTACTTGGTGTAATTGTATGTCTTTGTTCCTTGGTGTCAGTGCATGTCTGTGTTACTTGGTGTAAGTGTATGTCTTTGCTACTTGGTGTCAGTGTATGTCTATGTTACTTGGTGTAAGTGTGTGTCTGTGTTAGTTGGTGTAAGTGTGTGTCTGTGTTAGTTGGTATCATGTGTATGTCTTTGTTACTTCATGTCAGTGTATGTCTGTGTTACTTGGTGTAAGTGTGTGTCTTTGTTACTTCGTGTAATTGTATGTCTTTGTTACTTGGTGTCAGTGTATGTCTTTGTTACTTGGTGTAAGTGTATGTCTTTGTGACTTGGTGTCAGTGTATGTCTTTGTTACTGGGTGTAAGTGTGTGTCAGTGTTACTGGGTATCAGTGTTTGTCTTTGTTACTTGGTGTCAGTGTATGTCTTTGTGACTTGGTGTCAGTGTATCTCATTGTTACTGGGTGTCACTGTATGTCTTTGTGACTTTGTGTCAGTGTATGCCTTTGTTACTGGGTGTCAGTTTATGTCTTTGTTACTTGGTGTCAGTGTATGTCTTTGTTACTTGGTGTCAGTGTATGTCTGTGTTACTTGGTGTAAGTGTGTGTCTTTGTTACTTGGTGTAATTGTGTGTCTGTGTTACTGGGTATCAGTGTATGTCTTTGTTACTTGGTGTCAGTGTATGTCGCTGTTACTTGGTGTATGTGTGTGTCTGTCTTACTGGGTGTCAGTGTATGTCTTTGTTACTTGGTGTCAGTGTATGTCTGTGTTGCTTGGTGCAAGTGTGTGTCTTTGTTACTTGGTGTAAGTGTATGTCTTTGTTACTTGGTGTCAGTGTATGTCTGTGTTCCTTTGTGTAAGTGTATGTCTTTGTTAGTTGGTGTCAGTGTTTGTCTTTGTTACTTTGTGGAAGTGTGTGTCTGTGTTACTGGGTATCATTGTATGTCTTTTTGACTTTGTGTCAGTGTGTCTCTCTGTTAGTCTTTGTTACTTGGTGCCAGTGTCTGTCTGTGTATGTCTTTGTAACTGTGTGTCAGTGTTTCTCTATGATACTAGGTGTCAGTGTGTGTTTGTTTGTGTTACTGGGTGTCAGAGTGTGTCTGTGTTACTTGGTGTAAGTGTATGTCTGTGTTTCTTGGTGTCAGTGGATGTCTTTAGAACATAGAACATAGAACATACAGCACAGAACAGGCCCTTCGGCCCACAATGTTGTGCCGATCCTTTGTCCTCTGTCAAGGACAATTTAATCTATACCCCATCATTCTCCTTTATCCATATACCTATCCAAAAGCCTTTTGAAAGTCCCTAAAGTTTCTGACTCAACAACTTCCCCGGGCAAGGCATTCCATGCCTCGACCACTCTCTGGGTAAAGAACCTTCCCCTGACATCCCCCTTATATCTCCCACCCTTCACCTTAAATTTATGACCCCTTGTAACGCTTTGCTCCACCCGGGGAAAACGTTTCTGACTGTCTACCCTATCTATTCCCCTGATCATCTTATAAACCTCTATCATGTCACCCCTCATCCTTCTCCTTTCTAATGAGAAGAGGCCTAGAATGTTCAGCCTTTCCTCGTAAGACTTATTCTCCATTCCAGGCAACATCCTGGTAAATCTCCTCTGCACCCTCTCCAAGGCTTCCACATCCTTCCTAAAATGAGGCGACCAGAACTGCACACAGTACTCCAAATGAGGCCTTACCAAGGTCCTGTACAGCTGCATCATCACCTCACGGCTCTTAAATTCAATCCCTCTGCTAATGAACGCTAACACCCCATATGCCTTCTTCACAGCCCTATCCACTTGAGTTGCAACTTTCAATGATCTATGCACATAGACCCCAAGGTCTCTCTGCTCCTCCACATGCCCAAGAACCCTACCGTTAACCCAGTATTTTGCATTCATGTTTGTCCTTCCAAAATGGACGACCTCACACTTTTCAGGGTTAAACTCCATCTGCCACTTTTCAGCCCAGCACTGCAACCTATCCAAGTCCCTTTGCAGACGACAATAGCCCTCCTCGGTATCCACAACTCCACCAACCTTTGTATCATCTGCAAATTTACTGACCCACCCTTCGACTTCCTCATCCAAGTCGTTAATAAAAATCACAAACAGGAGAGGACCCAGAACTGATCCCTGCGGCACGCCACTGGTAACTGGGCTCCAGGCTGAGTATTTACCATCTAAGACCACTCTCTGCCTTCTATCAGTTAGCCAATTCTTAATCCAACTGGCCACATTCCCCACTATCCCATGCCTCCTGACTTTCTCCATAAGTCTACCATGGGGGACCTTATCAAATGCCTTACTAAAATCCATGTACACCACATCCACTGGTTTACCCTCATCCACTTGCTTGGTCACCTGCTCAAAGAATTCAATCAGGCTTGTGAGGCAAGACCTACCCCTCACAAAACCGTGCTGACTGTCCCGAATCAAGCAGTGTCTTTCCAGATGCTCAGAAATCCTATCCCTCAGCACCTTTTCCATCAACTTGCCTACCACCGAAGTAAGACTAACTGGCCTGTAATTCCCAGGGTTGTTCCTATTCCCTTTCTTGAACAGGGGCACAACATTTGCCACCCTCCAATCACCTGGTACCACCCCCGTCAGCAGAGAAGATGAAAAGATCATTGCCAGCGGCTCTGCAATTTCATCCCTTGCTTCCCATAACATCCTTGGATATACCCCGTCAGGCCCGGGGGACTTGTCTATCTTCAAGTTATTCAAAAACCCCAACACATCTTCCCTCCTAACGAGCACTTCCTCGAGCTTACCAGTCTGTTTCACACCGTCCTCTTCAGTAATACACCCCTTCTCATTCGTAAATACCGAAGAGAAGTACTCATTCAAAACCTCACTTATCTCTTCCGGCTCAACACACAGTCTCCCGCTATTGTCCTTGACCGGACCTATGGTCCCCCTAGTCATCCTCATATTTCTGACATACGCGTAAAAGGCCTTGGGGTTTTCTTTTATCCTACCCGCCAAGCATTTTTCATGCCCTCTCTTAGCTCTCCTAATCCCTTTCTTCAGATCCTTCCTGGCCATCTTGTATCCCTCCAGAGCTATGCCTGTGCCCTTTTTCCTCAACTTTATATACGCATCCTTCTTCTTCCTAACAAGACTCTCAACCTCTCTTGTCAACCACGGTTCCCTCACATGACCATCCCTTCCCTGTCTGACAGGGACATGCTTATCAATGGCCCCTACTATCTGCTCCTTGAAAAAGTTCCACATTTCGACCGTGCCCTTCCCTGCCAGCATATGCTCCCAACTTATGCTCCTCAGTTCCTGCCTGACAGCATCATATCTACCCTTCCCCCAATTGTAAACCTTGCCCTGTTGCACATACCTATCCTTCTCCATTACCACAGTGAATGCTACAGAATTGTGATCACTATCTCCAAAGTGCTCGCCCACCAACAGCTCTATCACTTGCCCTGGTTCATTACCTAGTACCAAATCCAATATTGCCTCCCCTCTGGTCGGGCAGTCTACATACTGAGTCAGAAAAGCTTCCTGGACATACTGCACAAACACTACCCCATCCAAACTATTCGATCTAAAGAGTTGCCAATCAATATTTGGGAAGTTGAAATCCCCCATAATTACTACCCTGTGACTTCTGCTCCTTTCCAAAATCTGTTTCCCAATCTGCTCTTCCACCTCCCTGCTGCTATTGGGGGGCCTATAGAAAACTCCCATCAAGGTGACTGCTCCTTTCCTGTTCCTGACCTCAACCCACAGTGCCTCAGTCGGCAGATCCTCCTCGAAAATTCTTTCAGCAGTTGTTACACTATTTCTAACTAACAATGCCACCCCCCCCACCTCTTTTACCACCATTCCTAATCTTATGAAAACATCTATAACCAGGTACCTCCAAAAACCATTCCTCCCCCTCACCTATCCACGTTTTAGTGATGGCCACAACATCGTAGTCCCAAGTGCCCATCCACGCCTTCAATTCACTCACCTTATTCCTGATGCTTCTTGCGTTGAAGTATACGCACTTTAACCCTTCTCCGTGCCCATCTGTCCTCTGTGACAGTGCTACCTTCCCCAATACCTCACTACACTCTTTGTCTTTCTGAGTGGACCCACTGGTCCCTGGATTACAAGTCCGGTTCCCATCCCCCTCCCAAACTAGTTTAAACCCTCCCGAACAGTACTAGCAAACCTCCCTCCCAGGATATTGGTGCCCCTCTGGTTCAGATGCAGCCCGTCCTGTTTCAACAGGTCCCATCTTCCCCAGAATGCAGTCCAATTATCCAAGAACTGGAAGCCCTCCCTCCTACACCATTCCTGCAGCCACGTGTTCAGCTGTGCTCTCTCCCTATTCCTAGCCTCACTATCACGTGGCGCCGGCAACAAACCAGAGATAACAACTCTGTCCGCCCGTCTTTGTTACTTGGTGTCAGTGTTTGTCTTTGTTACTTGGTGTAAGTGTGTGTCTGTGTTACTGGGTATCACTGTATGTCTTTGTGACTTGGTGTGAGTGTATGTCTTTGTTACTGGGTGTCAGTGCATGTCTTTGTTAATTGGTGTCAGTGTATGTCTTTGTTACTGGGTATCAGTGCATGTCTTTGTTACATGGTGTGAGTGTATGTCTGTGTTACGTGGTGTAAGTGTATGTCTTTGTTACTTGGTGTCAGTGTATGTCTTGGTTACTTGGTGTAAGTGTGTGTCTGTGTTACTTGGTGTAAGTGTGTGTCTCTGCTACTTGGTATCAGTGTATGTCTTTGTTACTTGGTGTAAGTGTGTGTCTGTGTTACTGGGTAACAGTGTATGACTTTGTTACTTGGTGTCAGTGTATGTCTGTGTTACTTGGTGTAAGTGTGTGTCTGTGTTACTTGGTGTAATTGTATGTCTTTGTTATTGGTATCATTGTATGTCTTTGTGACTTGGTGTCAGTGCATGTCTTTGTTACTGGGTGTCAGTGTATGTCTTTGTGACTTGGTGTCAGTGTATGTGTTTGTTACTTGGTGTAAGTGTGTGTCTGTGTTACTGGGTATCAGTGTATGTCTTTGTTACTTGGTGTAAGTGTGTGTCTATGTTACTGGGTATAAGTGCATGTCTTTGTTACTTGGTGTCAGTGTATGTCAAAATACTTGGTGTAAGTGTATGTCTTTGTTACTTGGTGTAATTGTCTGTCTTTGTTACTTGGTGTCAGTGCATGTCTGTGTTACTTGGTGTCAGTGTATGTCTTTGTTACTTGGTGTCAGTGTGTGTCCGTGTTACTGGGCATCAGTGTATGTCTTTTTGACTTGGTGTCAGTGTATGTCTTTGTGACTTGGTGTCAGTGTATGTCTTTTTTACTGGGTGTCAGTGTGTGTCTGTGTTACTGGGCATCAGTGTATGTCTTTTTGACTTGGTGTCAGTGTATGTCTTTGTGACTTGGTGTCAGTGTATGTCTTTTTTACTGGGTGTCAGTGTGTGTCTGTGTAACTTGGTGTCAGTGCATGTGTTTGTTACTGTGTATCAGTGTTTCTCTGTGTTACTGGCTGTCAGTGCATGTCAAAATACTTGGTGTAAGTGCATGTCTTTGTTACTTGGTGCAATTGTCTGTCTGTGTTACTTGGTGTAAGTGCATCACTGTGTTACGTGTTATCAGTGTATGTCTTTGTGACTTGGTGTCAGTGTATGTCTTTGTTACTGGGTGTCAGTGTGTGTCTGTGTTACTTGGTGTCAGTGTATGTCTTTGTTACTGTTTATCAGTGTTTCTCTGTGTTACTGGGTGTCAGTGTGTGTTTGTTTGTGTTACTGGGTGTCAGTGTGTGTCAGTGACACGAGGTCTCAGTATTTCGTTTAGTTTAGAGATACAGCACTGAAACGGGCCCTTCGGCCCACCGAGTCTGTGGCGACCGTCAACCACCCATTTATTCTAATCCTACACTAATCCCGTATTCCTATCACATCCCCACCTATCCCTATATATTTCCCGACCACCTACCTATACGAGGGGCAATTTATGATGGCCAATTAACCAATCAACCTGCAAGTCTTTGGCATGTCGGAGGAAACCGGAGCACCCGGAGGAAACCCACGCAGACACAGGGAGAACTTGCAAACTCCGCACAGGCAGTACCCAGAATCGAGCCCGGGTCCCTGGAGCTGTGAGGCTGCTAACCACTGTGCCAATGTGCCGCCCAGTGTGTGTCTGTGTTACTGGGTATCAGTGTATGTCTTTGTTACTTGGTGTCAGTGTATGTCTGTGTCACTTGGTGTAAGTGTGTGTCTGTGTTACTTGGTATCAGTGTATATCTTTGTTACTTGATGTAAGTGTGTGTCTGTGTTACTGGGTAACAGTGTATGTCTTTGTTACTTGGTGTAACTGTATGTCTTTGTTACTTGGTGTCATTGTATGTCTGTGTTACTTGGTGCAAGTGTATTTCTTTGTTACTTGGTGTCAGTGTATGTCTTTATGACTTTGTGTCAGTGTATGTCTTTGTTACTGGGTGTCAGTGTGTGTCTGTGTTACTTGGTGTCACTGTATGTCTTTGTTACTGTTTATCAGTGTTTCTCTGTGTTACTGGGTGTCAGTGTGTGTTTGTTTGTGTTACTGGGTGTCAGTGTGTGTCAGTGACACTAGGTCTCAGTATTTAGTTTAGTTTAGAGATACAGCACTTCAACGGGCCCTTAAGCTCACCGAGTCTGTGCCGACCATCAACCACCCATTTATACTAATCCTACACTAATCCCGTATTCCTATCACATCCCCACCTATCCCTATATATTTCCCTCCCACCGACCTATACTAGGGGCAATTTATGATGGCCAATTAACCTATCAACCTGCATGTCTTTGGCATGTGGGAGGAAACAGGAGCACCCGGAGGAAACCCACGCAGACACAGGGAGAACTTGCAAACTCCGCACAGGCAGTACCCACAATCGAGCACGGGTCCCTGGAGCTGTGAGGCTGCAAACCACTGTGCCAATGTGCCGCCCAGTGTGTGTCTGTGTTACTGGGTATCAGTGTATGTCTTTGTTACTTGGTGTCAGTGTATGTCTGTGTTACTTGGTGTAAGTGTGTGTCTGTGTTACTTGGTATCAGTGTATGTCTTTGTTACTTGATGTAAGTGTGTGTCTGTGTTACTGGGTAACAGTGTATGTCTTTGTTACTTGGTGTCAGTGTATGTCTTTATGACTTTGTGTCAGTGTCTGTCTTTGTTACTGGGTGTCAGTGTCTGTCTTCGTTACTTGGTGTCAGTGTTTGTCTTTGGTACTGTGTGTCAGTGTCTGTCTTTGTCACTTGTTGTCAGTGTATGTCTTTGCAACTTGGTGTAAGTGTGTGTCTGTGTTACTTGGTGTAAGTGTGTGTCTGTGTTACTTGGTGTCATTGTGTGTCTTTGTTACTTGGTGTAAATGTGTGTCTGTGTTACTGGGTAACAGTGTATGTCTTTGTTACTTGGTGTCAGTGTATGTCTGTGTTACTTGGTGTAAGTGTGTGTCTTTGTTACTTGGTGTAATTGTATGTCTTTGTTAGTTGGTGTCAGTGCATGTCTTTGTTACTTGGTGTAAGTGAGTGTTTGTGTTACTTAGTGTAAGTGTGTGTCTGTGTTACTTGGCATCAGTGTATGTCTTTGTTCCTTGGTGTAAGTGTGTATCTGTGTTACTGGGTAACAGTGTATGTCTTTGTTACTTGGTGTCAGTGTATGTCTGTGTTACTTGGTGTAAGTGTATGTCTTTGATACTTGGTGTCAGTGTATGTCTTTGTTACTTGGTGTAAGTGTGTGTCTGCGTTACTGGGTATCAGTGTATGTCTTTGTTACATGGTGTCAGTGTATGACATTGTGACTTGGTGTCAGTGTATGTCTTTGTTACTGGGTGTCACTGTATGTCTTTCTGACTTTGTGTCAGTGCATGTCTTTGTTACTGGGTGTCAGTTTATGTTTTTGTTACTTGGTGTCAGTGTGTGTCTTTGTTACTTGGAGTAAGTGTGTGTCTGTGTTACTGGTATCAGTGTATGTCTTTGTTACTTGGTGTCAGTGTATGTCTGTGTTACTTGGTGTAAGTGTGTGTCTGTGTTACTTGGTATCAGTGTATGTTTTTGTTACTAGGTGTAAGTGTGTGTCTGTGTTACTGGGTAACAGTGTATGTCTTTGTTACTTGGTGTCAGTGTATGTCTGTGTAACCTGGTGTAAGTGTGTGTCTTTGTTACTTGGTGTAATTCTATGTGTTTGTTACTTGGTGTCATTGTATGTCTGTGTTACTTGGTGTAAGTGTATGTCTTTGTGACTTGGTGTCAGTGTCTGTCTTTGTTACTGGGTGTCAGTTTCTGTCTTCGTTACTTGGTGTCAGTGTTTGTCTTTGTTACGGTGTGTCAGTGTCTGTCTTTGTGACTTGGTGTCAGTGTATGTCTTTGTTACTTGGTGTCAGTGTATGTCTTTGTTACTTGATGTAAGTGAGTGTTTGTGTTACTTGGTGTAAGTGTGTGTCTGTGTTACTTGGTATCAGTGTATGTCTTTGTTACTTGGTGTAAGAGTGTATCTGTGTTACTGCGTAACAGTGTATGTCTTTGTTACTTGGTGTCAGTGTATGTCTTTGTTACTGGGTGTCACTGTATGTCTTTGTGACTTTGTGTCAGTGTATGTCTTTGTTACTGGGTGTCAGTTTATGTCTTTGTTACTTGGTGTAAGTGTGTGTCTTTGATACTTGTTGTAAGTGTGTGTCTGTGTTACTGGGTAACAGTGTATGTCTTTGTTACTTGGTGTCAGTGTATGTCTGTGTTACTTGGTGTAAGTGTGTGTCTTTGTTACTTGGTGTAATTGTATGTCTTTGTTAGTTGGTGTCAGTGTATGTCTTTGTTACTTGGTGTAAGTGAGTGTTTGTGTTACTTGGCGTAAGTGTGTGTCTGTGTTACTTGGTATCAGTGTATGTCTTTGTTCCTTGGTGTAAGTGTGTATCTGTGTTACTGGGTAACAGTGTATGTGTTTGTTACTTGGTGTCAGTGTATGTCTGTGTTACTTGGTGTAAGTGTATGTCTTTGATACTTGGTGTCAGTGTTTGTCTTTGTTACTTGGTGTAAGTGTGTGTCTGTATTACTGGGTATCAGTGTATGTCTTTGTTACATGGTGTCAGTGTATGACTTTGTGACTTGTTGTCAGTGTATGTCTTTGTTACTGGGTGTCACTGTATGTCTTTCTGACTTTGTGTCAGTGTATGTCTTTGTTACTGGGTGTCAGTTTATGTTTTTGTTACTTGGTGTCAGTGTGTGTCTTTGTTACTTGGTGTAAGTGTGTGTCTGTGTTACTGGTATCAGTGTATGTCTTTGTTACTTGGTGTCAGTGTATGTCGTTGTTACTTGGTGTAAGTGTGTGTCTGTGTTACTTGGTATCAGTGTATGTCTGTGTTACTTGGTGTAAGTGTGTGTCTTTGTCACTTGGTGTAATTGTATGTCTTTGTTACTTGGTGTCATTGTATGTCTGTGTTACTTGGTGTAGGTGTATGTCTTTGTGACTTGGTGTCAGTGTCTGTCTTTGTTACTGGGTGTCAGTGTCTGTCTTCGTTACTTGGTGTCAGTGTTTGTCTTTGTTACCTTGTGTCAGTGTCTGTCTTTGTGACTTGGTGTCAGTGTATGTCTTTGTTACTTGGTGTAAGTGAGTGTTTGTGTTACTTGGTGTAAGTGTGTGTCTTTTTTACTTGGTGTCAGTGTATGACTTTGTGACTTGGTGTCAGTGTATGTCTTTGTTACTGGGTGTCACTGTATGTCTTTGTGACTTTGTGTCAGTGTATGTCTTTCTTACTGGGTGTCAGTTTATGTCTTTGTTACTTGGTGTCAGTGTATGTCTTTGTTGCTTGGTGTCAATGTATGTCTGTGTTACTTGGTGTAAGTGTATGTCTTTGCTACTTGGTGTCAGTGTATGTCTATGTTACTTGGTGTAAGTGTGTGTCTGTGTTAGTTGGTGTAAGTGTGTGTCTGTGTTACTTGGTATCATGTGTATGTCTTTGTTACTTCATGTCAGTGTATGTCTGTGTTACTTGGTGTAAGTGTGTGTCTTTGTTACTTCGTGTAATTGTATGTCTTTGTTACTTGGTGTCAGTGTATGTCTTTGTTACTTGGTGTAAGTGTATGTCTTTGTTACTTGGTGTCAGTGTATGTCTGTGTTACTTGGTGTAAGTGTGTGTCTTTGTTACTTGGTGTAATTGTATGTCTTTGTTAGTTGGTGTCAGTGTATGTCTTTGTTACTTGGTGTAAGTGAGTGTTTGTGTTACTTGGCGTAAGTGTGTGTCTGTGTTACTTGGTATCAGTGTATGTCTTTGTTCCTTGGTGTAAGTGTGTATCTGTGTTACTGGGTAACAGTGTATGTGTTTGTTACTTGGTGTCAGTGTATGTCTGTGTTACTTGGTGTAAGTGTATGTCTTTGATACTTGGTGTCAGTGTTTGTCTTTGTTACTTGGTGTAAGTGTGTGTCTGTATTACTGGGTATCAGTGTATGTCTTTGTTACATGGTGTCAGTGTATGACTTTGTGACTTGTTGTCAGTGTATGTCTTTGTTACTGGGTGTCACTGTATGTCTTTCTGACTTTGTGTCAGTGTATGTCTTTGTTACTGGGTGTCAGTTTATGTTTTTGTTACTTGGTGTCAGTGTGTGTCTTTGTTACTTGGTGTAAGTGTGTGTCTGTGTTACTGGTATCAGTGTATGTCTTTGTTACTTGGTGTCAGTGTATGTCGTTGTTACTTGGTGTAAGTGTGTGTCTGTGTTACTTGGTATCAGTGTATGTCTGTGTTACTTGGTGTAAGTGTGTGTCTTTGTCACTTGGTGTAATTGTATGTCTTTGTTACTTGGTGTCATTGTATGTCTGTGTTACTTGGTGTAGGTGTATGTCTTTGTGACTTGGTGTCAGTGTCTGTCTTTGTTACTGGGTGTCAGTGTCTGTCTTCGTTACTTGGTGTCAGTGTTTGTCTTTGCTACCGTGTGTCAGTCTCTGTCTTTGTGACTTGGTGTCAGTGTATGTCTTTGTTACTTGGTGTAAGTGAGTGTTTGTGTTACTTGGTGTAAGTGTGTGTCTTTGTTACTTGGTGTCAGTGTATGACTTTGTGACTTGGTGTCAGTGTATGTCTTTGTTACTGGGTGTCACTGTATGTCTTTGTGACTTTGTGTCAGTGTATGTCTTTCTTACTGGGTGTCAGTTTATGTCTTTGTTACTTGGTGTCAGTGTATGTCTTTGTTGCTTGGTGTCAATGTATGTCTGTGTTACTTGGTGTAAGTGTATGTCTTTGCTACTTGGTGTCAGTGTATGGCTATGTTACTTGGTGTAAGTGTGTGTCTGTGTTAGTTGGTGTAAGTGTGTGTCTGTGTTACTTGGTATCATGTGTATGTCTTTGTTACTTCATGTCAGTGTATGTCTGTGTTACTTGGTGTAAGTGTGTGTCTTTGTTACTTCGTGTAATTGTATGTCTTTGTTACTTGGTGTCAGTGTATGTCTTTGTTACTTGGTGTAAGTGTATGTCTTTGTGACTTGGTGTCAGTGTATGTCTTTGTTACTGGGTGTAAGTGTGTGTCAGTGTTACTGGGTATCAGTGTTTGTCTTTGTTACTTGGTGTCAGTGTATGTCTTTGTGACTTGGTGTCAGTGTATCTCATTGTTACTGGGTGTCACTGTATGTCTTTGTGACTTTGTGTCAGTGTATGCCTTTGTTACTGGGTGTCAGTTTATGTCTTTGTTACTTGGTGTCAGTGTATGTCTTTGTTACTTGGTGTCAGTGTATGTCTGTGTTACTTGGTGTAAGTGTGTGTCTTTGTTACTTGGTGTAAGTGTGTGTCTGTGTTACTGGGTATCAGTGTATGTCTTTGTTACTTGGTGTCAGTGTATGTCGCTGTTACTTGGTGTATGTGTGTGTCTGTCTTACTGGGTGTCAGTGTATGTCTTTGTTACTTGGTGTCAGTGTATGTCTGTGTTGCTTGGTGCAAGTGTGTGTCTTTGTTACTTGGTGTAAGTGTATGTCTTTGTTACTTGGTGTAAGTGTATGTCTTTGTTACTTGGTGTCAGTGTATGTCTGTGTTCCTTTGTGTAAGTGTATGTCTTTGTTACTTGGTGTCAGTGTTTGTCTTTGTTACTTTGTGGAAGTGTGTGTCTGTGTTACTGGGTATCATTGTATGTCTTTTTGACTTTGTGTCAGTGTATGTCTTTGTTACTGGGTGTCAGTGTATGTCTTTGTGACTTGGTGTCAGTGTGTCTCTCTGTTAGTCTTTGTTACTTGGTGTCAGTGTCTGTCTGTGTATGTCTTTGTAACTGTGTGTCAGTGTTTCTCTATGATACTAGGTGTCAGTGTGTGTTTGTTTGTGTTACTGGGTGTCAGAGTGTGTCTGTGTTACTTGGTGTAAGTGTATGTCTGTGTTTCTTGGTGTCAGTGGATGTCTTTGTTACTTGGTGTCAGTGTTTGTCTTTGTTACTTGGTGTAAGTGTGTGTCTGTGTTACTGGGTATCACTGTATGTCTTTGTGACTTGGTGTCAGTGTATGTCTTTGTTACTGGGTGTCAGTGCATGTCTTTGTTAATTGGTGTCAGTGTATGTCTTTGTTACTGGGTATCAGTGCATGTCTTTGTTACATGGTGTGAGTGTATGTCTGTGTTACGTGGTGTAAGTGTATGTCTTTGTTACTTGGTGTCAGTGTATGTCTTGGTTACTTGGTGTAAGTGTGTGTCTGTGTTACTTGGTGTAAGTGTGTGTCTCTGCTACTTGGTATCAGTGTATGTCTTTGTTACTTGGTGTAAGTGTGTGTCTGTGTTACTGGGTAACAGTGTATGACTTTGTTACTTGGTGTCAGTGTATGTCTGTGTTACTTGGTGTAAGTGTGTGTCTGTGTTACTTGGTGTAATTGTATGTCTTTGTTATTGGTATCATTGTATGTCTTTGTGACTTGGTGTCAGTGCATGTCTTTGTTACTGGGTGTCAGTGTATGTCTTTGTGACTTGGTGTCAGTGTATGTGTTTGTTACTTGGTGTAAGTGTGTGTCTGTGTTACTGGGTATCAGTGTATGTCTTTGTTACTTGGTGTAAGTGTGTGTCTGTGTTACTGGGTATCAGTGTATGTCTTTGTGACTTGGTGTCAGTGTATGTCTTTGTTACTTGGTGTAAGTGTGTGTCTATGTTACTGGGTATAAGTGCATGTCTTTGTTACTTGGTGTCAGTGTATGTCAAAATACTTGGTGTAAGTGTATGTCTTTGTTACTTGGTGTAATTGTCTGTCTTTGTTACTTGGTGTCAGTGCATGTCTGTGTTACTTGGTGTCAGTGTATGTCTTTGTTACTTGGTGTCAGTGTGTGTCCGTGTTACTGGGCATCAGTGTATGTCTTTTTGACTTGGTGTCAGTGTATGTCTTTGTGACTTGGTGTCAGTGTATGTCTTTTTTACTGGGTGTCAGTGTGTGTCTGTGTTACTGGGCATCAGTGTATGTCTTTTTGACTTGGTGTCAGTGTATGTCTTTGTGACTTGGTGTCAGTGTATGTCTTTTTTACTGGGTGTCAGTGTGTGTCTGTGTAACTTGGTGTCAGTGCATGTGTTTGTTACTGTGTATCAGTGTTTCTCTGTGTTACTGGCTGTCAGTGCATGTCAAAATACTTGGTGTAAGTGCATGTCTTTGTTACTTGGTGCAATTGTCTGTCTGTGTTACTTGGTGTAAGTGCATCACTGTGTTACGTGTTATCAGTGTATGTCTTTGTGACTTGGTGTCAGTGTATGTCTTTGTTACTGGGTGTCAGTGTGTGTCTGTGTTACTTGGTGTCAGTGTATGTCTTTGTTACTGTTTATCAGTGTTTCTCTGTGTTACTGGGTGTCAGTGTGTGTTTGTTTGAGTTACTGGGTGTCAGTGTGTGTCAGTGACACGAGGTCTCAGTATTTCGTTTAGTTTAGAGATACAGCACTGAAACGGGCCCTTCGGCCCACCGAGTCTGTGGCGACCGTCAACCACCCATTTATTCTAATCCTACACTAATCCCGTATTCCTATCACATCCCCACCTATCCCTATATATTTCCCGACCACCTACCTATACGAGGGGCAATTTATGATGGCCAATTAACCAATCAACCTGCAAGTCTTTGGCATGTCGGAGGAAACCGGAGCACCCGGAGGAAACCCACGCAGACACAGGGAGAACTTGCAAACTCCGCACAGGCAGTACCCAGAATCGAGCCCGGGTCCCTGGAGCTGTGAGGCTGCTAACCACTGTGCCAATGTGCCGCCCAGTGTGTGTCTGTGTTACTGGGTATCAGTGTATGTCTTTGTTACTTGGTGTCAGTGTATGTCTGTGTCACTTGGTGTAAGTGTGTGTCTGTGTTACTTGGTATCAGTGTATATCTTTGTTACTTGATGTAAGTGTGTGTCTGTGTTACTGGGTAACAGTGTATGTCTTTGTTACTTGGTGTAACTGTATGTCTTTGTTACTTGGTGTCATTGTATGTCTGTGTTACTTGGTGCAAGTGTATTTCTTTGTTACTTGGTGTCAGTGTATGTCTTTATGACTTTGTGTCAGTGTATGTCTTTGTTACTGGGTGTCAGTGTGTGTCTGTGTTACTTGGTGTCACTGTATGTCTTTGTTACTGTTTATCAGTGTTTCTCTGTGTTACTGGGTGTCAGTGTGTGTTTGTTTGTGTTACTGGGTGTCAGTGTGTGTCAGTGACACTAGGTCTCAGTATTTAGTTTAGTTTAGAGATACAGCACTTCAACGGGCCCTTCGGCCCACCGAGTCTGTGCCGACCATCAACCACCCATTTATACTAATCCTACACTAATCCCGTATTCCTATCACATCCCCACCTATCGCTATATATTTCCCTCCCACCGACCTATACTAGGGGCAATTTATGATGGCCAATTAACCTATCAACCTGCATGTCTTTGGCATGTGGGAGGAAACAGGAGCACCCGGAGGAAACCCACGCAGACACAGGGAGAACTTGCAAACTCCGCACAGGCAGTACCCACAATCGAGCACGGGTCCCTGGAGCTGTGAGGCTGCAAACCACTGTGCCAATGTGCCGCCCAGTGTGTGTCTGTGTTACTGGGTATCAGTGTATGTCTTTGTTACTTGGTGTCAGTGTATGTCTGTGTTACTTGGTGTAAGTGTGTGTCTGTGTTACTTGGTATCAGTGTATGTCTTTGTTACTTGATGTAAGTGTGTGTCTGTGTTACTGGGTAACAGTGTATGTCTTTGTTACTTGGTGTCAGTGTATGTCTTTATGACTTTGTGTCAGTGTCTGTCTTTGTTACTGGGTGTCAGTGTCTGTCTTCGTTACTTGGTGTCAGTGTTTGTCTTTGTTACTGTGTGTCAGTGTCTGTCTTTGTCACTTGTTGTCAGTGTATGTCTTTGCAACTTGGTGTAAGTGTGTGTCTGTGTTACTTGGTGTAAGTGTGTGTCTGTGTTACTTGGTGTCATTGTGTGTCTTTGTTACTTGGTGTAAATGTGTGTCTGTGTTACTGGGTAACAGTGTATGTCTTTGTTACTTGGTGTCAGTGTATGTCTGTGTTACTTGGTGTAAGTGTGTGTCTTTGTTACTTGGTGTAATTGTATGTCTTTGTTAGTTGGTGTCAGTGCATGTCTTTGTTACTTGGTGTAAGTGAGTGTTTGTGTTACTTAGTGTAAGTGTGTGTCTGTGTTACTTGGCATCAGTGTATGTCTTTGTTCCTTGGTGTAAGTGTGTATCTGTGTTACTGGGTAACAGTGTATGTCTTTGTTACTTGGTGTCAGTGTATGTCTGTGTTACTTGGTGTAAGTGTATGTCTTTGATACTTGGTGTCAGTGTATGTCTTTGTTACTTGGTGTAAGTGTGTGTCTGCGTTACTGGGTATCAGTGTATGTCTTTGTTACATGGTGTCAGTGTATGACATTGTGACTTGGTGTCAGTGTATGTCTTTGTTACTGGGTGTCACTGTATGTCTTTCTGACTTTGTGTCAGTGCATGTCTTTGTTACTGGGTGTCAGTTTATGTTTTTGTTACTTGGTGTCAGTGTGTGTCTTTGTTACTTGGAGTAAGTGTGTGTCTGTGTTACTGGTATCAGTGTATGTCTTTGTTACTTGGTGTCAGTGTATGTCTGTGTTACTTGGTGTAAGTGTGTGTCTGTGTTACTTGGTATCAGTGTATGTTTTTGTTACTAGGTGTAAGTGTGTGTCTGTGTTACTGGGTAACAGTGTATGTCTTTGTTACTTGGTGTCAGTGTATGTCTGTGTAACCTGGTGTAAGTGTGTGTCTTTGTTACTTGGTGTAATTGTATGTCTTTGTTACTTGGTGTCATTGTATGTCTGTGTTACTTGGTGTAAGTGTATGTCTTTGTGACTTGGTGTCAGTGTCTGTCTTTGTTACTGGGTGTCAGTTTCTGTCTTCGTTACTTGGTGTCAGTGTTTGTCTTTGTTACGGTGTGTCAGTGTCTGTCTTTGTGACTTGGTGTCAGTGTATGTCTTTGTTACTTGGTGTCAGTGTATGTCTTTGTTACTTGATGTAAGTGAGTGTTTGTGTTACTTGGTGTAAGTGTGTGTCTGTGTTACTTGGTATCAGTGTATGTCTTTGTTACTTGGTGTAAGAGTGTATCTGTGTTACTGCGTAACAGTGTATGTCTTTGTTACTTGGTGTCAGTGTATGTCTTTGTTACTGGGTGTCACTGTATGTCTTTGTGACTTTGTGTCAGTGTATGTCTTTGTTACTGGGTGTCAGTTTATGTCTTTGTTACTTGGTGTAAGTGTGTGTCTTTGATACTTGTTGTAAGTGTGTGTCTGTGTTACTGGGTAACAGTGTATGTCTTTGTTACTTGGTGTCAGTGTATGTCTGTGTTACTTGGTGTAAGTGTGTGTCTTTGTTACTTGGTGTAATTGTATGTCTTTGTTAGTTGGTGTCAGTGTATGTCTTTGTTACTTGGTGTAAGTGAGTGTTTGTGTTACTTGGCGTAAGTGTGTGTCTGTGTTACTTGGTATCAGTGTATGTCTTTGTTCCTTGGTGTAAGTGTGTATCTGTGTTACTGGGTAACAGTGTATGTGTTTGTTACTTGGTGTCAGTGTATGTCTGTGTTACTTGGTGTAAGTGTATGTCTTTGATACTTGGTGTCAGTGTTTGTCTTTGTTACTTGGTGTAAGTGTGTGTCTGTATTACTGGGTATCAGTGTATGTCTTTGTTACATGGTGTCAGTGTATGACTTTGTGACTTGTTGTCAGTGTATGTCTTTGTTACTGGGTGTCACTGTATGTCTTTCTGACTTTGTGTCAGTGTATGTCTTTGTTACTGGGTGTCAGTTTATGTTTTTGTTACTTGGTGTCAGTGTGTGTCTTTGTTACTTGGTGTAAGTGTGTGTCTGTGTTACTGGTATCAGTGTATGTCTTTGTTACTTGGTGTCAGTGTATGTCGTTGTTACTTGGTGTAAGTGTGTGTCTGTGTTACTTGGTATCAGTGTATGTCTGTGTTACTTGGTGTAAGTGTGTGTCTTTGTCACTTGGTGTAATTGTATGTCTTTGTTACTTGGTGTCATTGTATGTCTGTGTTACTTGGTGTAGGTGTATGTCTTTGTGACTTGGTGTCAGTGTCTGTCTTTGTTACTGGGTGTCAGTGTCTGTCTTCGTTACTTGGTGTCAGTGTTTGTCTTTGTTACCTTGTGTCAGTGTCTGTCTTTGTGACTTGGTGTCAGTGTATGTCTTTGTTACTTGGTGTAAGTGAGTGTTTGTGTTACTTGGTGTAAGTGTGTGTCTTTGTTACTTGGTGTCAGTGTATGACTTTGTGACTTGGTGTCAGTGTATGTCTTTGTTACTGGGTGTCACTGTATGTCTTTGTGACTTTGTGTCAGTGTATGTCTTTCTTACTGGGTGTCAGTTTATGTCTTTGTTACTTGGTGTCAGTGTATGTCTTTGTTGCTTGGTGTCAATGTATGTCTGTGTTACTTGGTGTAAGTGTATGTCTTTGCTACTTGGTGTCAGTGTATGTCTATGTTACTTGGTGTAAGTGTGTGTCTGTGTTAGTTGGTGTAAGTGTGTGTCTGTGTTACTTGGTATCATGTGTATGTCTTTGTTACTTCATGTCAGTGTATGTCTGTGTTACTTGGTGTAAGTGTGTGTCTTTGTTACTTCGTGTAATTGTATGTCTTTGTTACTTGGTGTCAGTGTATGTCTTTGTTACTTGGTGTAAGTGTATGTCTTTGTTACTTGGTGTCAGTGTATGTCTGTGTTACTTGGTGTAAGTGTGTGTCTTTGTTACTTGGTGTAATTGTATGTCTTTGTTAGTTGGTGTCAGTGTATGTCTTTGTTACTTGGTGTAAGTGAGTGTTTGTGTTACTTGGCGTAAGTGTGTGTCTGTGTTACTTGGTATCAGTGTATGTCTTTGTTCCTTGGTGTAAGTGTGTATCTGTGTTACTGGGTAACAGTGTATGTGTTTGTTACTTGGTGTCAGTGTATGTCTGTGTTACTTGGTGTAAGTGTATGTCTTTGATACTTGGTGTCAGTGTTTGTCTTTGTTACTTGGTGTAAGTGTGTGTCTGTATTACTGGGTATCAGTGTATGTCTTTGTTACATGGTGTCAGTGT
Source organism: Heterodontus francisci (assembly GCF_036365525.1). Taxonomy (NCBI): domain Eukaryota; kingdom Metazoa; phylum Chordata; class Chondrichthyes; order Heterodontiformes; family Heterodontidae; genus Heterodontus; species Heterodontus francisci. The sequence goes on along the minus strand of NW_027140221.1, from coordinate 9,250,220 downwards.
ATGACTTTGTGACTTGTTGTCAGTGTATGTCTTTGTTACTGGGTGTCACTGTATGTCTTTCTGACTTTGTGTCAGTGTATGTCTTTGTTACTGGGTGTCAGTTTATGTTTTTGTTACTTGGTGTCAGTGTGTGTCTTTGTTACTTGGTGTAAGTGTGTGTCTGTGTTACTGGTATCAGTGTATGTCTTTGTTACTTGGTGTCAGTGTATGTCGTTGTTACTTGGTGTAAGTGTGTGTCTGTGTTACTTGGTATCAGTGTATGTCTGTGTTACTTGGTGTAAGTGTGTGTCTTTGTCACTTGGTGTAATTGTATGTCTTTGTTACTTGGTGTCATTGTATGTCTGTGTTACTTGGTGTAGGTGTATGTCTTTGTGACTTGGTGTCAGTGTCTGTCTTTGTTACTGGGTGTCAGTGTCTGTCTTCGTTACTTGGTGTCAGTGTTTGTCTTTGCTACCGTGTGTCAGTCTCTGTCTTTGTGACTTGGTGTCAGTGTATGTCTTTGTTACTTGGTGTAAGTGAGTGTTTGTGTTACTTGGTGTAAGTGTGTGTCTTTGTTACTTGGTGTCAGTGTATGACTTTGTGACTTGGTGTCAGTGTATGTCTTTGTTACTGGGTGTCACTGTATGTCTTTGTGACTTTGTGTCAGTGTATGTCTTTCTTACTGGGTGTCAGTTTATGTCTTTGTTACTTGGTGTCAGTGTATGTCTTTGTTGCTTGGTGTCAATGTATGTCTGTGTTACTTGGTGTAAGTGTATGTCTTTGCTACTTGGTGTCAGTGTATGGCTATGTTACTTGGTGTAAGTGTGTGTCTGTGTTAGTTGGTGTAAGTGTGTGTCTGTGTTACTTGGTATCATGTGTATGTCTTTGTTACTTCATGTCAGTGTATGTCTGTGTTACTTGGTGTAAGTGTGTGTCTTTGTTACTTCGTGTAATTGTATGTCTTTGTTACTTGGTGTCAGTGTATGTCTTTGTTACTTGGTGTAAGTGTATGTCTTTGTGACTTGGTGTCAGTGTATGTCTTTGTTACTGGGTGTAAGTGTGTGTCAGTGTTACTGGGTATCAGTGTTTGTCTTTGTTACTTGGTGTCAGTGTATGTCTTTGTGACTTGGTGTCAGTGTATCTCATTGTTACTGGGTGTCACTGTATGTCTTTGTGACTTTGTGTCAGTGTATGCCTTTGTTACTGGGTGTCAGTTTATGTCTTTGTTACTTGGTGTCAGTGTATGTCTTTGTTACTTGGTGTCAGTGTATGTCTGTGTTACTTGGTGTAAGTGTGTGTCTTTGTTACTTGGTGTAAGTGTGTGTCTGTGTTACTGGGTATCAGTGTATGTCTTTGTTACTTGGTGTCAGTGTATGTCGCTGTTACTTGGTGTATGTGTGTGTCTGTCTTACTGGGTGTCAGTGTATGTCTTTGTTACTTGGTGTCAGTGTATGTCTGTGTTGCTTGGTGCAAGTGTGTGTCTTTGTTACTTGGTGTAAGTGTATGTCTTTGTTACTTGGTGTAAGTGTATGTCTTTGTTACTTGGTGTCAGTGTATGTCTGTGTTCCTTTGTGTAAGTGTATGTCTTTGTTACTTGGTGTCAGTGTTTGTCTTTGTTACTTTGTGGAAGTGTGTGTCTGTGTTACTGGGTATCATTGTATGTCTTTTTGACTTTGTGTCAGTGTATGTCTTTGTTACTGGGTGTCAGTGTATGTCTTTGTGACTTGGTGTCAGTGTGTCTCTCTGTTAGTCTTTGTTACTTGGTGTCAGTGTCTGTCTGTGTATGTCTTTGTAACTGTGTGTCAGTGTTTCTCTATGATACTAGGTGTCAGTGTGTGTTTGTTTGTGTTACTGGGTGTCAGAGTGTGTCTGTGTTACTTGGTGTAAGTGTATGTCTGTGTTTCTTGGTGTCAGTGGATGTCTTTGTTACTTGGTGTCAGTGTTTGTCTTTGTTACTTGGTGTAAGTGTGTGTCTGTGTTACTGGGTATCACTGTATGTCTTTGTGACTTGGTGTCAGTGTATGTCTTTGTTACTGGGTGTCAGTGCATGTCTTTGTTAATTGGTGTCAGTGTATGTCTTTGTTACTGGGTATCAGTGCATGTCTTTGTTACATGGTGTGAGTGTATGTCTGTGTTACGTGGTGTAAGTGTATGTCTTTGTTACTTGGTGTCAGTGTATGTCTTTGTTACTTGGTGTAAGTGTGTGTCTGTGTTACTTGGTGTAAGTGTGTGTCTGTGCTACTTGGTATCAGTGTATGTCTTTGTTACTTGGTGTAAGTGTGTGTCTGTGTTACTGGGTAACAGTGTATGTCTTTGTTACTTGGTGTCAGTGTATGTCTGTGTTACTTGGTGTAAGTGTGTGTCTGTGTTACTTGGTGTAATTGTATGTCTTTGTTATTGGTATCAGTGTATGTCTTTGTGACTTGGTGTCAGTGCATGTCTTTGTTACTGGGTGTCAGTGTATGTCTTTGTGACTTGGTGTCAGTGTATGTGTTTGTTACTTGGTGTAAGTGTGTGTCTGTGTTACTGGGTATCAGTGTATGTCTTTGTTACTAGGTGTAAGTGTGTGTCTGTGTTACTGGGTATCAGTGTATGTCTTTGTGACTTGGTGTCAGTGTATGTCTTTGTTACTTGGTGTAAGTGTGTGTCTATGTTACTGGGTATAAGTGCATGTCTTTGTTACTTGGTGTCAGTGTATGTCAAAATACTTGGTGTCAGTGTATGTCTTTGTTACTTGGTGTAATTGTCTGTCTTTGTTACTTGGTGTCAGTGCATGTCTGTGTTACTTGGTGTCAGTGTATGTCTTTGTTACTTGGTGTCAGTGTGTGTCTGTGTTACTGGGCATCAGTGTATGTCTTTTTGACTTGGTGTCAGTGTATGTCTTTGTGACTTGGTGTCAGTGTATGTCTTTTTTACTGGGTGTCAGTGTGTGTCTGTTACTGGGCATCAGTGTATGTCTTTTTGACTTGGTGTCAGTGTATGTCTTTGTGACTTGGTGTCAGTGTATGTCTTTTTTACTGGGTGTCAGTGTGTGTCTGTGTAACTTGGTGTCAGTGCATGTGTTTGTTACTGTGTATCAGTGTTTCTCTGTGTTACTGGCTGTCAGTGCATGTCAAAATACTTGGTGTAAGTGCATGTCTTTGTTACTTGGTGCAATTGTCTGTCTGTGTTACTTGGTGTAAGTGCATCACTGTGTTACGTGTTATCAGTGTATGTCTTTGTGACTTGGTGTCAGTGTATGTCTTTGTTACTGGGTGTCAGTGTGTGTCTGTGTTACTTGGTGTCAGTGTATGTCTTTGTTACTGTTTATCAGTGTTTCTCTGTGTTACTGGGTGTCAGTGTGTGTTTGTTTGTGTTACTGGGTGTCAGTGTGTGTCAGTGACACGAGGTCTCAATATTTCGTTTAGTTTAGAGATACAGCACTGAAACGGGCCCTTCGGCCCACCGAGTCTGTGGCGACCGTCAACCACCCATTTATACTAATCCTACACTAATCCCGTATTCCTATCACATCCCCACCTATCCCTATATATTTCCCGACCACCTACCTATACGAGGGGCAATTTATGATGGCCAATTAACCAATCAACCTGCAAGTCTTTGGCATGTCGGAGGAAACCGGAGCACCCGGAGGAAACCCACGCAGACACAGGGAGAACTTGCAAACTCCGCACAGGCAGTACCCAGAATCGAGCCCGGGTCCCTGGAGCTGTGAGGCTGCTAACCACTGTGCCAATGTGCCGCCCAGTGTGTGTCTGTGTTACTGGGTATCAGTGTATGTCTTTGTTACTTGGTGTCAGTGTATGTCTGTGTCACTTGGTGTAAGTGTGTGTCTGTGTTACTTGGTATCAGTGTATATCTTTGTTACTTGATGTAAGTGTGTGTCTGTGTTACTGGGTAACAGTGTATGTCTTTGTTACTTGGTGTCAGTGTATGTTTGTGTTACTTGGTGCAAGTGTGTGTCTTTGTTACTTGGTGTAACTGTATGTCTTTGTTACTTGGTGTCATTGTATGTCTGTGTTACTTGGTGCAAGTGTATTTCTTTGTTACTTGGTGTCAGTGTATGTCTTTATGACTTTGTGTCAGTGTATGTCTTTGTTACTGGGTGTCAGTGTGTGTCTGTGTTACTTGGTGTCACTGTATGTCTTTGTTACTGTTTATCAGTGTTTCTCTGTGTTACTGGGTGTCAGTGTGTGTTTGTTTGTGTTACTGGGTGTCAGTGTGTGTCAGTGACACTAGGTCTCAGTATTTAGTTTAGTTTAGAGATACAGCACTTCAACGGGCCCTTAAGCTCACCGAGTCTGTGCCGACCATCAACCACCCATTTATACTAATCCTACACTAATCCCGTATTCCTATCACATCCCCACCTATCCCTATATATTTCCCTCCCACCGACCTATACTAGGGGCAATTTATGATGGCCAATTAACCTATCAACCTGCATGTCTTTGGCATGTGGGAGGAAACAGGAGCACCCGGAGGAAACCCACGCAGACACAGGGAGAACTTGCAAACTCCGCACAGGCAGTACCCACAATCGAGCACGGGTCCCTGGAGCTGTGAGGCTGCAAACCACTGTGCCAATGTGCCGCCCAGTGTGTGTCTGTGTTACTGGGTATCAGTGTATGTCTTTGTTACTTGGTGTCAGTGTATGTCTGTGTTACTTGGTGTAAGTGTGTGTCTGTGTTACTTGGTATCAGTGTATGTCTTTGTTACTTGATGTAAGTGTGTGTCTGTGTTACTGGGTAACAGTGTATGTCTTTGTTACTTGGTGTCAGTGTATGTCTTTGTGACTTGGTGTCAGTGTATGTCTTTGTTACTGGGTGTCACTGTATGTCTTTGTGACTTTGTGTCAGTGTATGTCTTTGTTACTGGGTGTCGGTTTATGTCTTTGTTACTTGGTGTCAGTGTATGTCTTTGTTACTTGGTGTCAGTGTATGTCTTTGTTACTAGGTGTAAGTGTGTGTCTGTGTTACTTGGTATCAGTGTATGTTTTTGTTACTTGGTGTAAGTGTGTGTCTGTGTTACTGGGTAACAGTGTATGTTTTTGTTACTTGGTGTCAGTGTATGTCTGTGTTACTTGGTGTAAGTGTGTGTCTTTGTTACTTGATGTAATTGTATGTCTTTGTTACTTGGTGTCATTGTATGTCTGTGTTACTTGGTGTAAGTGTATGTCTTTGTGACTTGGTGTCAGTGTATGTCTTTGTTACTGGGTGTCAGTGTCTGTCTTCGTTACTTGGTGTCAGTGTTTGTCTTTGTTACCGTGTGTCAGTGTCTGTCTTTGTGACTTGGTGTCACTGTATGACTTTGTTACTTGCTGTCAGTGTATGTCTTTGTTACTTGGTGTAAGTGTGTGTCTGTGTTACTTGGTATCAGTGTATATCTTTGTTACTTGGTGTAAGTGTGTGTCTGTGTTACTGGGTATCAGTGAATGTCTTTGCTACATGGTGACAGTGTATGTCTGTGTGACTTGGTGTAATTGTGTGTCTTTGCTACTTGGTGTCAGTGTATGTCTATGTTACTTGGTGTAAATGTGTGTCTGTGTTACTTGGTGTAAGTGTGTGTCTTTGTTACTTGGTGTAAGTGTATGTATTTGTTACTTGGTGTCCGTGTATGTCTTTGTTACTTGGTGTAAGTGTGTGTCTGTGTTACTGGGTGTCAGTGTGTGTCTTTGTTACTTGGTGTCCATGTGTGCCTGTGTTACTGGGTGTCAGTGTATGTCTTTGTTACTTGATGTCAGTGTGTGTCTTTGTTACTTGGTGTAAGTGTGTATCTGTGTTACTGGGTATCAGTGTCTGTCTTTGTTACTTGGTGTAAGTGTGTGTCTGTGTTACTGGGTATCAGTGTATGTCTTTGTTACTTGGTGTCAATGTATGTCTGTGTTACGTGGTGTAAGTGTGTGTCTGTGTTACTGGGGATCAGTGTATGTCTTTGTGACTTGGTGTCAGTGTATGTCTTTGTTACTGGGTGTCAGTGTGTATCTTTGTGACTTGGTGTCAGTGTATGTCTTTGTTACTTGGTGTAAGTGTGTGTCTGTGTTTCTGGGTATCAGTGTATGTCTTTGTTACTTGGTGTCAGTGTTTTTCAAAATACTTGGTGCAAGTGTATGTCTTTGTTACTTGGTGTAATTGTCTGTCTTTGTTACTTGGTGTCAGTGTATGTCTGTGTTACTTGGTGTAAGTGTGTGTCTTTGCTACTTGGTGTAAGTGTATGCCTTTGTTACTTGGTGTCAGTGTATGTCTTTGTTACTTGGTGTCAGTGTATATCGTTGTTACTTCTTGTAAGTGTGTGTCTGTGTTTCTGGTTATCAGTGTATGTCTTTGTGACTCGGTGTCAGTGTATGTCTTTGTTACTGGGTGTCAGTGTATGTCTGTTGATTGGTGACAGTGTGTGTCTGTGTGTCAGTGTATGTCTTTGTGACTGTGTATCAGTGTTTCTCTATGTTACTGGCTGTCAGTGTGTGTTTGTTTGTGTTACTGGGTGTCAGTATTTAGTTTAGTGATACAGCACTGGAACAGGCCCTTCGGCCAACCGAGTCTGTGCCGACCATCAGCCTCTCATTTCTACTAATCCTACACTAATCCCGTTTTCCTATCACATCCCCACCTGTCCCTATATATTTCCCAACCACCTACCTATAATAGTGCCAATTTATAATGGCCAATTAACCTATAAACCTGCAAGTCTTTGGCATGTGGGAAGAAACCGGAGCACCCGGAGGAAACTCACGCAGACACAGGGAGAACTTGCAAACTCCGCACAGGCAGGACCCAGAATCGAGCCCGGGCCCCTGGAGCTGTGAGGCTGCTAACCACTGTGCCAATGTGCCGCCCAGTGTGTGTCTGTGCTACTGGGTATCAGTGTATGTCTTTGTTACTTGGTGTCAGTGTATGTCTGTGTTACTTGGTATCAGTGCATGTCTTTGTTGCTTGGTGTAAGTGTGTGTCTGTGTTACTGGGCATCAGTGTATGTCTTTGTGACTTGGTGTCAGTGTATGACTTTGTTACTGTGTATCAGTGTTTCTCTGTGTTACTGGCTGTCAGTGCATGTCAAAATACTTGGTGTAAGTGCATGTCTTTGTTACTTGGTGCAATTGTCTGTCTGTGTTACTTGGTGTAAGTGCATCACTGTGTTACGTGTTATCAGTGTATGTCTTTGTGACTTGGTGTCAGTGTATGTCTTTGTTACTGGGTGTCAGTGTGTGTCTGTGTTACTTGGTGTCAGTGTATGTCTTTGTTACTGTTTATCAGTGTTTCTCTGTGTTACTGGGTGTCAGTGTGTGTTTGTTTGTGTTACTGGGTGTCAGTGTGTGTCAGTGACACGAGGTCTCAGTATTTCGTTTAGTTTAGAGATACAGCACTGAAACGGGCCCTTCGGCCCACCGAGTCTGTGGCGACCGTCAACCACCCATTTATACTAATCCTACACTAATCCCGTATTCCTATCACATCCCCACCTATCCCTATATATTTCCCGACCACCTACCTATACGAGGGGCAATTTATGATGGCCAATTAACCAATCAACCTGCAAGTCTTTGGCATGTCGGAGGAAACCGGAGCACCCGGAGGAAACCCACGCAGACACAGGGAGAACTTGCAAACTCCGCACAGGCAGTACCCAGAATCGAGCCCGGGTCCCTGGAGCTGTGAGGCTGCTAACCACTGTGCCAATGTGCCGCCCAGTGTGTGTCTGTGTTACTGGGTATCAGTGTATGTCTTTGTTACTTGGTGTCAGTGTATGTCTGTGTCACTTGGTGTAAGTGTGTGTCTGTGTTACTTGGTATCAGTGTATATCTTTGTTACTTGATGTAAGTGTGTGTCTGTGTTACTGGGTAACAGTGTATGTCTTTGTTACTTGGTGTCAGTGTATGTTTGTGTTACTTGGTGCAAGTGTGTGTCTTTGTTACTTGGTGTAACTGTATGTCTTTGTTACTTGGTGTCATTGTATGTCTGTGTTACTTGGTGCAAGTGTATTTCTTTGTTACTTGGTGTCAGTGTATGTCTTTATGACTTTGTGTCAGTGTATGTCTTTGTTACTGGGTGTCAGTGTGTGTCTGTGTTACTTGGTGTCACTGTATGTCTTTGTTACTGTTTATCAGTGTTTCTCTGTGTTACTGGGTGTCAGTGTGTGTTTGTTTGTGTTACTGGGTGTCAGTGTGTGTCAGTGACACTAGGTCTCAGTATTTAGTTTAGTTTAGAGATACAGCACTTCAACGGGCCCTTCGGCCCACCGAGTCTGTGCCGACCATCAACCACCCATTTATACTAATCCTACACTAATCCCGTATTCCTATCACAGCCCCACCTATCCCTATATATTTCCCTCCCACCGACCTATACTAGGGGCAATTTATGATGGCCAATTAACCTATCAACCTGCATGTCTTTGGCATGTGGGAGGAAACAGGAGCACCCGGAGGAAACCCACGCAGACACAGGGAGAACTTGCAAACTCCGCACAGGCAGTACCCACAATCGAGCACGGGTCCCTGGAGCTGTGAGGCTGCAAACCACTGTGCCAATGTGCCGCCCAGTGTGTGTCTGTGTTACTGGGTATCAGTGTATGTCTTTGTTACTTGGTGTCAGTGTATGTCTGTGTTACTTGGTGTAAGTGTGTGTCTGTGTTACTTGGTATCAGTGTATGTCTTTGTTACTTGATGTAAGTGTGTGTCTGTGTTACTGGGTAACAGTGTATGTCTTTGTTACTTGGTGTCAGTGTATGTCTTTATGACTTTGTGTCAGTGTCTGTCTTTGTTACTGGGTGTCAGTGTCTGTCTTCGTTACTTGGTGTCAGTGTTTGTCTTTGTTACTGTGTGTCAGTGTCTGTCTTTGTCACTTGTTGTCAGTGTATGTCTTTGCTACTTGGTGTAAGTGTGTGTCTGTGTTACTTGGTGTAAGTGTGTGTCTGTGTTACTTGGTGTCATTGTGTGTCTTTGTTACTTGGTGTAAATGTGTGTCTGTGTTACTGGGTAACAGTGTATGTCTTTGTTACTTGGTGTCAGTGTATGTCTGTGTTACTTGGTGTAAGTGTGTGTCTTTGTTACTTGGTGTAATTGTATGTCTTTGTTAGTTGGTGTCAGTGCATGTCTTTGTTACTTGGTGTAAGTGAGTGTTTGTGTTACTTGGTGTAAGTGTGTGTCTGTGTTACTTGGTATCAGTGTATGTCTTTGTTCCTTGGTGTAAGTGTGTATCTGTGTTACTGGGTAACAGTGTATGTCTTTGTTACTTGGTGTCAGTGTATGTCTGTGTTACTTGGTGTAAGTGTATGTCTTTGATACTTGGTGTAAGTGTGTGTCTGTGTTACTGGGTATCAGTGTATGTCTTTGTTACATGGTGTCAGTGTATGACATTGTGACTTGGTGTCAGTGTATGTCTTTGTTACTGGGTGTCACTGTATGTCTTTGTGACTTGGTGTCAGTGTCTGTCTTTGTTACTGGGTGTCAGTTTCTGTCTTCGTTACTTGGTGTCAGTGTTTGTCTTTGTTACGGTGTGTCTGTGTCTGTCTTTGTGACTTGGTGTCAGTGTATGTCTTTGTTACTTGGTGTCAGTGTATGTCTTTGTTACTTGATGTAAGTGAGTGTTTGTGTTACTTGGTGTAAGTGTGTGTCTGTGTTACTTGGTATCAGTGGATGTCTTTGTTACTTGGTGTAAGTGTGTATCTGTGTTACTGCGTAACAGTGTATGTCTTTGTTACTTGGTGTCAGTGTGTGTTGTGTTACTTGGTTTATCTGTGTGTCTTTGTTACTTGGTGTCATTGTATGTCTTTGTTACTTGGTGTCAGTGTATGTCTGTGTTACTTGGTGTAAGTGTATGTCTTTGATACTTGGTGTCAGTGTATGTCTTTGTTACTTGGTGTAAGTGTGTGTCTGTGTTACTGGGTGTCAGTGTATGACTTTGTGACTTGGTGTCAGTGTATGTCTTTGTTACTGGGTGTCACTGTATGTCTTTGTGACTTTGTGTCAGTGTATGTCTTTGTTACTGGGTGTCAGTTTATGTCTTTGTTACTTGGTGTAAGTGTGTGTCTTTGTTACTTGTTGTAAGTGTGTGTCTGTGTTACTGGGTAACAGTGTATGTCTTTGTTACTTGGTGTCAGTGTATGTCTGTGTTACTTGGTGTAAGTGTGTGTCTTTGTTACTTGGTGTAATTGTATGTCTTTGTTAGTTGGTGTCAGTGTATGTCTTTGTTACTTGGTGTAAGTGAGTGTTTGTGTTACTTGACGTAAGTGTGTGACTGTGTTACTTGGTATCAGTGTATGTCTGTGTTACTTGGTGTAAGTGTATGTCTTTGATACTTGGTGTCAGTGTATGTCTTTGTTACTTGGTGTAAGTGTGTGTCTGTGTTACTGGGTATCAGTGTATGTCTTTGTTACATGGTGTCAGTGTATGACTTTGTGACTTGTTGTCAGTGTATGTCTTTGTTACTGGGTGTCACTGTATGTCTTTCTGACTTTGTGTCAGTGTATGTCTTTGTTACTGGGTGTCAGTTTATGTTTTTGTTACTTGGTGTCAGTGTGTGTCTTTGTTACTTGGTGTAAGTGTGTGTCTGTGTTACTGGTATCAGTGTATGTCTTTGTTACTTGGTGTCAGTGTATGTCGTTGTTACTTGGTGTAAGTGTGTGTCTGTGTCACTTGGTATCAGTGTATGTCTTTGTTACTTGGTGTCAGTGTATGTCTGTGTTACTTGGTGTAAGTGTGTGTCTTTGTCACTTGGTGTAATTGTATGTCTTTGTTACTTGGTGTCATTGTATGTCTGTGTTACTTGGTGTAGGTGTATGTCTTTGTGACTTGGTGTCAGTGTCTGTCTTTGTTACTGGGTGTCTGTCTGTCTTCGTTACTTGGTGTCAGTGTTAGTCTTTGTTACCGTGTGTCAGTGTCTGTCTTTGTGACTTGGTGTCAGTGTATGTCTTTGTTACTTGGTGTAAGTGAGTGTTTGTGTTACTTGGTGTCAGTGTGTGTCTTTGTTACTTGGTGTCAGTGTATGACTTTGTTACTGGGTGTCACTGTATGTCTTTGTGACTTTGTGTCAGTGTATGTCTTTGTTACTGGGTGTCACTGTATGTCTTTGTGACTTTGTGTCAGTGTATGTCTTTGTTACTGGGTGTCACTGTATGTCTTTGTGACTTGGTGTCAGTGTATGTCTTTGTTACTGGGTGTCACTGTATGTCTTTGTGACTTTGTGTCAGTGTATGTCTTTGTTACTGGGTGTCAGTTTATGTCTTTGTTACTTGGTGTCAGTGTATGTCTTTGTTGCTTGGTGTCAATGTATGTCTGTGTTACTTGGTGCAAGTGTGTGTCTTTGTTACTTGGTGTAAGTGTGTGTCTGTGTTACTGGTATCAGTGTATGTCTTTGTTACTTGGTGTCAGTGTATGTCGTTGTTGCTTGGTGTAAGTGTGTGTCTGTGTTACTTGGTATCAGTGTATGTTTTTGTTACTAGGTGTAAGTGTGTGTCTGTGTTACTGGGTAACAGTGTATGTCTTTGTTACTTGGTGTCAGTGTATGTCTGTGTTACTTGGTGTAAGTGTGTGTCTTTGTTACTTGGTGTAATTGTATGTCTTTGTTACTTGGTGTCATTGTATGTCTGTGTTACTTGGTGTAAGTGTATGTCTTTGTGACTTGGTGTTAGTGTCTGTCTTTGTTACTGTGTGTCAGTGTCTGTCTTCGTTACTTGGTGTCAGTGTTTGTCTTTGTTACCGTATGTCAGTGTCTGTCTTTGTGACTTGGTGTCACTGTAAGTCTTTGTCACTTGGTGTCAGTGTAGTTCTTTGTTACTTGGTGTAAGTGTGTGTCTGTGTTACTGGGTATCAGTGTATATCTTTGTTACTTGGTGTAAGTGTGTGTCTGTGTTACTGAGTATCAGTGCATGTCTTTGCTACATGGTGACAGTGCATGTCTGTGTTACTCGGTGTAAGTGTGTGTCTTTGCTACTTGGAGTCAGTGGATGTCTATGTTACTTGGTGTAAGTGTATGTCTTTGCTACTTGGTGTCAGTGTATGTCTATGTTACTTGGTGTAAGTGTGTGTCTTTGTTACTTGGTGTAAGTGTGTGTCTGTGTTACTTGGTATCAGTGTATGTCTTTGTTACTTGGTGTAAGTGTGTGTCTGTGTTACTGGGTATCAGTGTATGTCTTTGTTACTTGGTGTCAGTGTATGTCTTTGTGACTTGGTGTCAGTGTATGTCTTTGTTACTGGGTGTCACTGTATGTCTTTGTGACTTTGTGTCAGTGTATGTCTTTGTTACTGGGTGTCAGTTTATGTCTTTGTTACTTGGTGTCAGTGTATGTCTTTGTTACTTGGTGTAAGTGTGTGTCTGTGTTACTTGGTATCAGTGTATGTTTTTGTTACTTGGAGTAAGTGTGTGTCTGTGTTACTGGGTAACAGTGTATGTTTTTGTTACTTGGTGTCAGTGTATGTCTGTGTTACTTGGTGTAAGTGTGTGTCTTTGTTACTTGATGCAATTGTATGTCTTTGTTACTTGGTGTCATTGTATGTCTGTGTTACTTGGTGTAAGTGTATGTCTTTGTGACTTGGTGTCAGTGTATGTCTTTGTTACTGGGTGTCAGTGTCTGTCTTCGTTACTTGGTGTCAGTGTTTGTCTTTGTTACCGTGTGTCAGTGTCTGTCTTTGTGACTTGGTGTCACTGTATGACTTTGTTACTTGCTGTCAGTGTATGTCTTTGTTACTTGGTGTAAGTGTGTGTCTGTGTTACTTGGTATCAGTGTATATCTTTGTTACTTGGTGTAAGTGTGTGTCTGTGTTACTGGGTATCAGTGAATGTCTTTGCTACATGGTGACAGTGTATGTCTGTGTGACTTGGTGTAATTGTGTGTCTTTGCTACTTGGTGTCAGTGTATGTCTATGTTACTTGGTGTAAATGTGTGTCTGTGTTACTTGGTGTAAGTGTGTGTCTTTGTTACTTGGTGGAAGTGCATGTCTTTGTGACTTGGTGTCAGTGTATGTATTTGTTACTTGGTGTAAGTGTGTGTCTTTGTTACTTGGTGGAAGTGTATGTCTTTGTGACTTGGTGTCAGTGTATGTCTTTGTTACTGGGTGTAAGTGTATGTCTTTGTTACTGGGTGTCAGTGTGTGTCTGTGTTACTTGATATCAGTGTATGTCTCTGTCACTGTTTATTAGTTTTTCTCTGTGTTACTGGGTGTAATTGTATGTCTTTGTTACTTGGTGTCATTGTATGTCTGTGTTACTTGGTGTAAGTGTGTGTCTTTGTCACTTGGTGTAATTGTATGTCTTTGTTACTTGGTGTCATTGTATGTCTGTGTTACTTGGTGTAGGTGTATGTCTTTGTGACTTGGTGTCAGTGTCTGTCTTTGTTACTGGGTGTCAGTGTCTGTCTTCGTTACTTGGTGTCAGTGTTAGTCTTTGTTACCGTTTGTCAGTGTCTGTCTTTGTGACTTGGTGTCAGTGTATGTCTTTGTTACTTGGTGTAAGTGAGTGTTTGTGTTACTTGGTGTCAGTGTGTGTCTTTGTTACTTGGTGTCAGTGTATGACTTTGTTACTGGGTGTCACTGTATGTCTTTGTGACTTTGTGTCAGTGTATGTCTTTGTTACTGGGTGTCACTGTATGTCTTTGTGACTTTGTGTCAGTGTATGTCTTTGTTACTGGGTGTCACTGTATGTCTTTGTGACTTGGTGTCAGTGTATGTCTTTGTTACTGGGTGTCACTGTATGTCTTTGTGACTTTGTGTCAGTGTATGTCTTTGTTACTGGGTGTCAGTTTATGTCTTTGTTACTTGGTGTCAGTGTATGTCTTTGTTGCTTGGTGTCAATGTATGTCTGTGTTACTTGGTGCAAGTGTGTGTCTTTGTTACTTGGTGTAAGTGTGTGTCTGTGTTACTGGTATCAGTGTATGTCTTTGTTACTTGGTGTCAGTGTATGTCGTTGTTGCTTGGTGTAAGTGTGTGTCTGTGTTACTTGGTATCAGTGTATGTTTTTGTTACTAGGTGTAAGTGTGTGTCTGTGTTACTGGGTAACAGTGTATGTCTTTGTTACTTGGTGTCAGTGTATGTCTGTGTTACTTGGTGTAAGTGTGTGTCTTTGTTACTTGGTGTAATTGTATGTCTTTGTTACTTGGTGTCATTGTATGTCTGTGTTACTGGGTGTAAGTGTATGTCTTTGTGACTTGGTGTTAGTGTCTGTCTTTGTTACTGTGTGTCAGTGTCTGTCTTCGTTACTTGGTGTCAGTGTTTGTCTTTGTTACCGTATGTCAGTGTCTGTCTTTGTGACTTGGTGTCACTGTAAGTCTTTGTCACTTGGTGTCAGTGTAGTTCTTTGTTACTTGGTGTAAGTGTGTGTCTGTGTTACTGGGTATCAGTGTATATCTTTGTTACTTGGTGTAAGTGTGTGTCTGTGTTACTGAGTATCAGTGCATGTCTTTGCTACATGGTGACAGTGCATGTCTGTGTTACTCGGTGTAAGTGTGTGTCTTTGCTACTTGGAGTCAGTGGATGTCTATGTTACTTGGTGTAAGTGTATGTCTTTGCTACTTGGTGTCAGTGTATGTCTATGTTACTTGGTGTAAGTGTGTGTCTTTGTTACTTGGTGTAAGTGTGTGTCTGTGTTACTTGGTATCAGTGTATGTCTTTGTTACTTGGTGTAAGTGTGTGTCTGTGTTACTGGGTATCAGTGTATGTCTTTGTTACTTGGTGTCAGTGTATGTCTTTGTGACTTGGTGTCAGTGTATGTCTTTGTTACTGGGTGTCACTGTATGTCTTTGTGACTTTATGTCAGTGTATGTCTTTGTTACTGGGTGTCAGTTTATGTCTTTGTTACTTGGTGTCAGTGTATGTCTTTGTTACTTGGTGTAAGTGTGTGTCTGTGTTACTTGGTATCAGTGTATGTTTTTGTTACTTGGAGTAAGTGTGTGTCTGTGTTACTGGGTAACAGTGTATGTTTTTGTTACTTGGTGTCAGTGTATGTCTGTGTTACTTGGTGTAAGTGTGTGTCTTTGTTACTTGATGCAATTGTATGTCTTTGTTACTTGGTGTCATTGTATGTCTGTGTTACTTGGTGTAAGTGTATGTCTTTGTGACTTGGTGTCAGTGTATGTCTTTGTTACTGGGTGTCAGTGTCTGTCTTCGTTACTTGGTGTCAGTGTTTGTCTTTGTTACCGTGTGTCAGTGTCTGTCTTTGTGACTTGGTGTCACTGTATGACTTTGTTACTTGCTGTCAGTGTATGTCTTTGTTACTTGGTGTAAGTGTGTGTCTGTGTTACTTGGTATCAGTGTATATCTTTGTTACTTGGTGTAAGTGTGTGTCTGTGTTACTGGGTATCAGTGAATGTCTTTGCTACATGGTGACAGTGTATGTCTGTGTGACTTGGTGTAATTGTGTGTCTTTGCTACTTGGTGTCAGTGTATGTCTATGTTACTTGGTGTAAATGTGTGTCTGTGTTACTTGGTGTAAGTGTGTGTCTTTGTTACTTGGTGGAAGTGCATGTCTTTGTGACTTGGTGTCAGTGTATGTATTTGTTACTTGGTGTAAGTGTGTGTCTTTGTTACTTGGTGGAAGTGTATGTCTTTGTGACTTGGTGTCAGTGTATGTCTTTGTTACTGGGTGTCAGTGTGTGTCTGTGTTACTTGGTGTAATTGTCTGTCTTTGTTACTTGGTGTAAGTGTATGTCTTTGTTACTGGGTGTCAGTGTGTGTCTGTGTTACTTGATATCAGTGTATGTCTCTGTCACTGTTTATTAGTTTTTCTCTGTGTTACTGGGTGTAATTGTATGTCTTTGTTACTTGGTGTCATTGTATGTCTGTGTTACTTGGTGTAAGTGTATGTCTTTGATACTGGGTATCAGTGTATGTCTTTGTTACATGGTGTCAGTGTATGACTTTGTGACTTGGTGTCAGTGTGTGTCTTTGTTACTTGTTGTAAGTGTGTGTCTGTGTTACTGGGTAACAGTGTATGTCTTTGTTACTTGGTGTCAGTTTATGTCTGTGTTACTTGGTGTAAGTGTGTGTCTTTGTTACTTGGTGTAATTGTATGTCTTTGTTAGTTGGTGTCAGTGTGTGTCTTTGTTACTTGGTGTAAGTGAGTGTTTGTCTAACTTGGCGTAAGTGTGTGTCTGTGTTACTTGGTATCAGTGTATGTCTTTGTTCCTTGGTGTAAGTGTGTATCTGTGTTACTGGGTAACAGTGTATGTCTTTGTTACTTGGTGTCAGTGTATGTCTGTGTTACTTGGTGTAAGTGTATGTCTTTGATACTTGGTATCAGTGTATGTCTTTGTTACATGGTGTCAGTGTATGACTTTGTGACTTGTTGTCAGTGTATGTCTTTGTTACTGGGTGTCACTGCATGTCTTTCTGACTATGTGTCAGTGTATGTCTTTGTTACTGGGTGTCAGTTTATGTTTTTGTTACTTGGTGTCAGTGTGTGTCTTTGTTACTTGGTGTAAGTGTGTGTCTGTGTTACTGGTATCAGTGTATGTCTTTGTTAGTTGGTGTCAGTGTATGTCGTTGTTACTTGGTGTAAGTGTGTGTCTGTGTTACTTGCTATCAGTGGATGTTTTTGTTACTAGGTGTAAGTGTGTGTCTGTGTTACTGGGTAACAGTGTATGTCTTTGTTACTTGGTGTCAGTGTATGTCTGTGTTACTTGGTGTAAGTGTGTGTCTTTGTCACTTGGTGTAATTGTATGTCTTTGTTACTGTGTGTCAGTGTCTGTCTGTGTTACTTGGTGTAGGTGTATGTCTTTGTGACTTGGTGTCAGTGTCTGTCTTTGTTACTGGGTGTCAGTGTCTGTCTTCGTTACTTGGTGTCAGTGTTTGCCTTTGTTACCGTGTGTCAGTGTCTGTCTTTGTGACTTGGTGTCAGTGTATGTCTTTGTTACTTGGTGTAAGTGAGTGTTTGTGTTACTTGGTGTAAGTGTGTGTCTTTGTTACTTGGTGTCAGTGTATGACTTTGTGACTTGGTGTCAGTGTATGTCTTTGTTACTGGGTGTCACTGTATGTCTTTGTGACTTTGTGTCAGTGTATCTCTTTGTTACTGGGTGTCAGTTTATGTCTTTGTTACTTGGTGTCAGTGTATGTCTTTGTTACTTGGTGTCAATGTATGTCTGTGTTACTTGGTGTAAGTGTGTGTCTTTGTTACTTGGTGTAAGTGTGTCTCTGTGTTACTGGTATCAGTGTATGTCTTTGTTACTTGGTGTCAGTGTATGTCGTTGTTGCTTGGTGTAAGTGTGTGTCTGTGTTAATTGGTATCAGTGTATGTTTTTGTTACTAGGTGTAAGTGTGTGTCTGTGTTACTGGGTAACAGTGTATGTCTTTGTTACTTGGTGTCAGTGTATGTGTGTGTTACTTGGTGTAAGTGTGTGTCTTTGTTACTTGGTGTAATTGTATGTCTTTGTTACTTGGTGTCATTGTATGTCTGTGTTACTTGGTGTAAGTGTATGTCTTTGTGACTTGGTGTTAGTGTCTGTCTTTGTTACTGTGTGTCAGTGTCTGTCTTCGTTACTTGGTGTCAGTGTTTGTCTTTGTTACCGTATGTCAGTGTCTGTCTTTGTGACTTGGTGTCACTGTAAGTCTTTGTCACTTGGTGTCAGTGTAGTTCTTAGTTACTTGGTGTAAGTGTGTGTCTGTGTTACTGGGTATCAGTGTATATCTTTGTTACTTGGTGTAAGTGTGTGTCTGTGTTACTGAGTATCAGTGCATGTCTTTGCTACATGGTGACAGTGCATGTCTGTGTTACTCGGTGTAAGTGTGTGTCTTTGCTACTTGGAGTCAGTGGATGTCTATGTTACTTGGTGTAAGTGTATGTCTTTGCTACTTGGTGTCAGTGTATGTCTATGTTACTTGGTGTAAGTGTGTGTCTGTGTTACTTGGTGTAAGTGTGTGTCTGTGTTACTTGGTATCAGTGTATGTCTTTGTTACTTGGTGTAAGTGTGTGTCTTTGTGACTTGGTGTCAGTGTATGTCTTTGTTACTGGGTGTCACTGTATGTCTTTGTTACTTTGTGTCAGTGTATGTCTTTGTTACTGGGTGTCAGTTTATGTCTTTGTTACTTGGTGTCAGTGTATGTCTTTGTTACTTGGTGTAAGTGTGTGTCTGTGTTACTTGGTATCAGTGTATGTTTTTGTTACTTGGTGTAAGTGTGTGTCTGTGTTACTGGGTAACAGTGTATGTTTTTGTTACTTGGTGTCAGTGTATGTCTGTGTTACTTGGTGTAAGTGTGTGTCTTTGTTACTTGATGTAATTGTATGTCTTTGTTACTTGGTGTCATTGTATGTCTGTGTTACTTGGTGTAAGTGTATGTCTTTGTGACTTGGTGTCAGTGTATGTCTTTGTTACTGGGTGTCAGTGTCTGTCTTCGTTACTTGGTGTCAGTGTTTGTCTTTGTTACCGTGTGTCAGTGTCTGTCTTTGTGACTTGGTGTCACTGTAAGTCTTTGTCACTTGGTGTCAGTGTAGTTCTTTGTTACTTGGTGTAAGTGTGTGTCTGTGTTACTGGGTATCAGTGTATATCTTTGTTACTTGGTGTAAGTGTGTGTCTGTGTTACTGAGTATCAGTGCATGTCTTTGCTACATGGTGACAGTGCATGTCTGTGTTACTCGGTGTAAGTGTGTGTCTTTGCTACTTGGAGTCAGTGGATGTCTATGTTACTTGGTGTAAGTGTATGTCTTTGCTACTTGGTGTCAGTGTATGTCTATGTAACTTGGTGTAAGTGTGTGTCTGTGTTACTTGGTATCAGTGTATATCTTTGTTACTTGGTGTAAGTGTGTGTCTGTGTTACTGGGTATCAGTGAATGTCTTTGCTACATGGTGACAGTGTATGTCTGTGTGACTTGGTGTAATTGTGTGTCTTTGCTACTTGGTGTCAGTGTATGTCTATGTTACTTGGTGTAAATGTGTGTCTGTGTTACTTGGTGTAAGTGTGTGTCTTTGTTACTTGGTGGAAGTGCATGTCTTTGTGACTTGGTGTCAGTGTATGTATTTGTTACTTGGTGTAAGTGTGTGTCTTTGTTACTTGGTGGAAGTGTATGTCTTTGTGACTTGGTGTCAGTGTATGTCTTTGTTACTGGGTGTCAGTGTGTGTCTGTGTTACTTGGTGTAATTGTCTGTCTTTGTTACTTGGTGTCAGTGTATGTCTTTGTGACTTGGTGTAAGTGTATGTCTTTGTTACTTGGTGTAAATGTGTGTCTGTGTTACTTGGTGTAAGTGTGTGTCTTTGTTACTTGGTGGAAGTGTATGTCTTTGTGACTTGGTGTCAGTGTATGTCTTTGTTACTTGGTGCAAATGTGTGTCTGTGTTACTTGGTGTAAGTGTGTGTCTTTGTTACTTGGTGGAAGTGTATGTCTTTGTTACTGGGTGTCAGTGTGTGTCTGTGTTACTTGATATCAGTGCATGTCTCTGTCACTGTTTATTAGTTTTTCTCTGTGTTACTGGGTGTCAGTGTATGTCTTTGTTACTTGGTCTAAGTGTGTGTCTGTGTTACTGGGTAGCAGTGTCTGTCTTTGTTCCTTGGTGTAAGTGAGTGTCTTTGTTACTTGGTCTAATTGTATGTCTTTGTTACTTGGTATCAGTGTATGTCTGTGTTTTTTGGTGTAAGTGTATGTCTTTGTTACTTGGTGTAAGTGTGTGTCTGTGTTAATTGGTGTAAGTGTGTGTCTGTGTTCCTGGGTATCAGTGTATGTCTTTGTTATTTGGTGTCAGTGTATGTCTGTGTTACTTGGTGTAAGTGTTTGTCTTTGTTACTTGGTGTACGTGTGTGTCTGTGTTACTGGGTAGAAGTGTCTGTCTTTGTATCTTGGTGTAACTGTGTGTCTTTATTACTTGGTGTAATTGTATGTCTTTGTTACTTGGTATCAGTGTATGTCTGTGTTTCTTGGTGTAAGTGTATGTCTTTGTTACTTGGTGTAAGTGTGTGTCTGTGTTACTTGGTGTAAGTGTGTGTCTGTGTTCCTGGGTATCAGTGTATGTCTTTGTTACTGGGTGTCAGTTTATGTCTTTGTTACTTCCGTGTCAGTGTATGTCTTTGTTACTTGGTGTCAGTGTATGTCTGTGTCACTTGGTGTAAGTGTGTGTCTTTGTTACTTGGTGTAATTTTGTGTCTGTGTTACTGTGTATCAGTGTATGTCTTTGTTACTTGGTGTCAGTGTATGTCGTTGTTACTTGTTGTAAGTGTGTGTCTGTGTTACTTGGTATCAATGTATGTTTTTGTTACTTGGTGTAAGTGTGTGTCTGTGTTACTGGGTAACAGTGTATGTCTTTGTTACTTGGTGTCAGTGTATTTCTGTGTTACTTGGTGTAAGTGTGTGTCTTTGTTACTTGGTGTAATTGTATGTCTTTGTTACTTGGTGTCATTGTATGTCTGTGTTACTTGGTGTAAGTGTATGTCTTTGTGACTTGGTGTCAGTGTCTTTCTTTGTAACTGTGTGTCAGTGTCTGTCTTCGTTACTTGGTGTCAGTGTTTGTCTTTGTTACCGTGTGTCAGTGTCTGTCTTTGTGACTTGGTGTCACTGTAAGTCTTTGTTACTTGGTGTCAGTGTAGTTCTTTGTTACTTGGTGTAAGTGTGTGTCTGTGTTACCGGGTATCAGAGTATATCTTTGTTACTTGGTGTAAGTGTGTGTCTGTGTTACTTGGTGTAATTGTATGTCTTTGCTACATGGTGACAGTGTAAGTCTGTGTTACTCGGTTTAAGTCTGTGTCTTTGCTACTTGGTGTCAGTGTATGTCTATGTTACTTGGTGTAAGTGTGTGTCTGTGTTACTTGGTGTCAGTGTATGTCTTTGTTACTTGGTGTCAGTATATGTCTGTGTTACTTGGTGTCAGTGTATGTCTTTGCTACTTGGTGTCAGTGTATGTCTATGTTACTTGGTGTAAGTGTGTGTCTGTGTTACTTGGTGTAAGTGTGTGTCTGTGTTACTTGGTATCAGGGGATGTCTTTGTTACTTGGTGTAAGTGTGTGTCTGTGTTACTGGGTATCAGTGTATGTCTTTGTTACTTGGTGTCAGTGTATGTCTTTTCTGACTTTGTGTCAGTGTATGTCTTTGTTACTGGGTGTCAGTTTATGTCTTTGTTACTTGGTGTCAGTGTATGTCTGTGTTACTTGATGTAAGTGTGTGTCTTTGTTACTTGGTGTAATTGTATGTCTTTGTTACTTGGTGTCATTGTATGTCTATGTTACTTGGTGCAAGTGTATGTCGTTGTGACTTGGTGTCAGTGTCTGTCTGTGTATGTCTTTGTAACTGTGTGTCAGTGTGTCTCTATGATACTCGGTGTCAGTGTGTGTTTGTTTGTGTGACTGGGTGTCAGAGTGTGTCTGTGTTACTTGGTGTAAGTGTATGTCTTTGTTTCTTGGTGTCAGTGGATGTCTTTGTTACTTGGTGTCAGTGTTTGTCTTTGTTACTTGGTGTAAGTGTGTGTCTGTGTTACTGGGTATCACTGTATGTCTTTGTGACTTAGTGTCAGTGTATGTCTTTGTTACTGGGAGTCAGTGTATGTCTTTGTTACTTGGTGTCAGTGTATGTCTCTGTTACTGGGTATCAGTGCATGTCTTTGTTACTTGGTGTAAGTGTGTGTCTTTGTTACTTGGTGCAATTGGATGTCTTTGTAACTTGGTGTCAGTGTATGTCTGTGTTACGTGGTGTAAGTGTATGTCTTTGTTACTTGGTGTCAGTGTATGTCTTTGTTACTTGGTGTAAGTGTGTGTCTGTGTTACTTGGTGTAAGTGTGTGTCTATGTTACTTGGTGTAAATGTGAGTCTGTGCTACTTGGTATCAGTGTATGTCTTTGTTACTTGGTGTAAGTGTGTGTCTGTGTTACTGGGTATCAGTGTATGTCTTTGTTACTTGGTGTAAGTGTGTGTCTGTGTTACTGGGTATCAGTGTATGTCTTTGTGACTTGATGTCAGTGTATGTCTTTGTTCCTGGGTGTCAGTGTGTGTCTTTGTGACTTGGTGTCAGTGTATGTCTTTGTTACTTGGTGTAATGTGTGTCTATGTTACTGGGTATCAGTGCATGTCTTTGTTACTTGGTGTCAGTGTATGTCAAAATACTTGGTGTAAGTGTATGTCTTTGTTACTTGGTGTAATTGTCTGTCTTTGTTACTAGGTGTCAGTGTATGTCTGTGTTACTTGGTGTAAGTGTGTGTCTTTGTTACTTGGTGTAAGTGTATGTCTTTGTGACTTGGTGTCAGTGTATGTCTTTGTTACTGGGTGTCAGTGTGTGTCTGTGTTACTTGGTGTAATTGTCTGTCTTTGTTACTTGGTGTCAGTGTATGTCTTTTTTACTGGGTGTCAGTGTGTGTCTGTGTTACTTGGTATCAGTGTATGTCTCTGTCACTGTTTATTAATTTTTCTCTGTGTTACTGGGAGTCAGTGTATGTCTTTGTTACTTGGTGTAATTGTTTGTCTGTGTTACTGGGTAGCAGTGTCTGTCTTTGTTACTTGGTGTAAGTGTGTGTCTTTGTTACTTGGTGTAATTGTATGTCTTTGTTACTTTGTATCAGTGTATGTCTGTGTTTCTTGGTGTAAGTGTATGTCTTTGTTACTTGGTGTAAGTGTGTGTCTGTGTTACTTGGTGTAAGTGTGTGTCTGTGTTCCTGGGTATCAGTCTATGTCTTTGTGACTTGGTGTCAGTGTATGTCTGTGTTACTTGGTGTAAGTGTTTGTCTTTGTTACTTGGTGTACGTGTGTGTCTGTGTTACTGGGTAGCAGTGTCTGTCTTTGTTACTTGGTGTAAGTGTGTGTCTTTGTTACTTGGTGTAATTGTATGTCTTTGTTACTTGGTATCAGTGTATGTCTGTGTTTCTTGGTGTAAGTGTATGTCTTTGTTACTTGGTGTAAGTGTATGTCTATGTTACTTGGTGTAAGTGTGTGTCTGTGTTCCTGGGTGTCAGTTTATGTCTTTGTTACTGGGTGTCAGTGTATGTCTTTTTTACTTGGTGTCTTTGTGTGTCTGTGTTACTGGGCGTCAGTGTATGTCTTTGTTACTTGGTGTCAGTGTATGTCTTTGTTACTTGGTGTAAGTGTGTGTCTGTGTTACTGGGTAACAGTGTCTGTCTTTGTTACTTGGTGTAAGTGAGTGTCTTTGTTACTTGGTGTAAGTGTATGTCTTTATTACTTGGTGTCAGTGTATGTCTTTGCTACTTGGTGTCAGTGCGTGTCTGTGTTACTGGGTATCAGTGTATGTCTTTGTGACTTGGTATCAGTGTATGTCTTTGTGACTTGGTGTCAGTGTATGTCTTTGTTACTGGGTGTCAGTGTGTGTCTGTGTTACTTGGTGTCAGTGTATGTCTTTGTTACTGTTCATTAGTGTTTCTCTGTGTTACTGGGTGTCAGTGTGTGTTTGTTTGTGTTACTGGGTGTCAGTGTATGTCTTTGTTACTTGGTGTAAGTGTGTGTCTGTGTTACTGGGTATCAGTGTCTGTCTTTGTTACTTGGTGTAAGTGTGTGTCTTTGTTACTTGATGTAATTGTATGCCTTTGTTACTTGGTGTCAGTGTATGTCTGTGTAACTTGTAGTAAGTATTTGTCTTTTTTACTTGGTGTCCGTGTATGTCTGTGTTACTTGGTGTAAGTGAATGTCTTTGTTACATGTTGTAAGTGTGTCTCTGCGTTACTTGGTGTAAGTGTGTGTCTGTGTTCCTGGGTATCAGTGTATGTCTTTGTGACTTGGTATCAGTGTATGTCTTTGTTACTGGGTGTCAGTGTGTGTCTGTGTTACTTGGTGTAAGTGTGTGTCTTTGTTACTTGGTGTACGTGTGTGCCTGTGTTCCTGGGTTTCAGTGTATATCTGTGTTACTTGGTGTAAGAGTGTGTCTTTGTTACTTGGTGTAATTGTATGTCTTTGTTACTTGGTGTCAGTGTATGTCTGTGTTACTTGGTGTAAGTGAATGTCTTTGTTACATGTTGTAAGTGTGTCTCTGTGTTACTTGGTGTAAGTGTGTGTCTGTGTTCCTGGGTATCAGTGTATGTCTTTGTGACTTGGTATCAGTGTATGTCTTTGTTACTGGGTGTCAGTGTGTGTCTGTGTTACTTGGTGTAAGTGTGTGTCTTTGTTACTTGGTGTACGTGTGTGTCTGTGTTACTGGGTGTCAGTGTATGGCATTGTTACTTGGTGTCAGTGTATGTCTTTGTTACTTGGTGTAAAATGTGTCTGTGCTACTGGGTATCAGTGTCTGTCTTTGTTACTTGGTGCAAGTGTGTGTCTGTGTTACTGGGTATCAGTGCATGTCCTTGTTACTTGGTGTCAGTGTATGTCTGTGTTACTTGGTGTAAGTGTGTGTCTGTGTTACTGGGTATCAGTGTATGTCTTTGTGACTTGGTGTCAGTGTATGTCTTTGTTACTGGGTGTCAGTGTATGCCTTTGTTACTGGGTGTCAGTGTGTGTCTGGGTTACTTGCTGTAAGTGTGTGTCTTTTTTAATTGGTGTCCGTGTGTGTCTTTGTTACTTGGTGTCAGTGTATGTCTTTGTTACTTGGTGTAAGTGTGTGTCTGTGTTACTTGGTATCAGTGTATGTCTTTGTTACTTGGTGTAAGTGTGTGTCTGTGTTACTGGGTAACAGTGTATGTCTTTGTTACTTGGTGTCAGTGTATGTCTGTGTTATTTGGTGAAAGTGTGTGTCTGTGTTACTTGGTGTAAATGTATGTCTTTGTTATTGGTTTCAGTGTATGTCTTTGCGACTTGGTGTCAGTGCATGTCTCTGTTACTGGGTGTCAGTGTTTGTCTTTGTGACTTGGTGTCAGTGTATGTCTTTGTTACTTGGTGTAAGTGTGTGTCTGTGTTACTTGGTGTAAGTGTGAGTCTGTGCTACTTGGTATCAGTGTATGTCTTTGTTACTTGGTGTAAGTGTGTGTCTGTGTTACTGGGTATCAGTGTATGTCTTTGTTACTTGGTGTAAGTGTGTGTCTGTGTTACTGGGTATCAGTGTATGTCTTTGTGACTTGATGTCAGTGTATGTCTTTGTTACTGGGTGTCAGTGTGTGTCTTTGTGACTTGGTGTCAGTGTATGTCTTTGCTACTTGGTGTAAGTGTGTGTCTATGTTACTGGGTATCAGTGCATGTCTTTGTTACTTGGTGTCAGTGTATGTCAAAATACTTGGTGTAAGTGTATGTCTTTGTTACTTGGTGTAATTGTCTGTCTTTGTTTCTTCGTGTCAGTGCATGTCTGTGTTACTTGGTGTAAGTGTGTGTCTTTGTTACTTGGTGTAAGTGTCTGTCTTTGTGACTTGGTGTCAGTGTATGTCTTTGTTACTGGGTGTCAGTGTATGTCTGTGTTACTTGCTTTAATTGTCTGTCTTTGTTACTTGGTGTAAGTGTATGTCTTTGTTCCTTGGTGTCAGTGTGTGTCTTTGTTACTTGGTGTCAGTGTGTGTCTGTGTTACTGTGTATCAGTGTATGTCTTTGTGACTTGGTATCAGTGTATGTCTTTGTGACTTGGTGTCAGTGTATGCCTTTGTTACTGGGTGTCAGTGTGTGTCTGTGTTACTTGGTCTCAGTGTATGTCTCTGTCACTGTTTATTAGTTTTTCTCTGTGTTAAAGGGTGTCAGTGTGTGTTTGTTTGTGTTACTGGGTGTCAGTGTATGTCTTTGTTACTTGGTGTAAGTGTGTGTCTGTGTTACTGGGTAGCAGTGTCTGTCTTTGTTACTTGGTGTAAGTGTGTGTCTTTGTTACTTGGTGTAATTGTATGTCTTTGTTACTTGGTGTCAGTGTATGTCTGTGTTAATTGGTGTAAGTGTATGTCTTTGTTACTTGGTGTACGTGTGTATCTGGGTTACTTGGTGTAAGTGTGTGTCTGTGTTCCTGGGTATCAGTGTATGTCTTTGTTACTGGGTGTCAGTGTATGTCTTTGTTACTTGGTGTAAGTGTGTGTCTGTGTTACTGGGTATTAGTGCATGTCTTTGTTACTTGGTGTCAGAGTATGCCTTTGCTACTGGGTGTCAGTGTGTGTCTGTGTTACTTGGTGTAAGTGTGTGTCTTTTTTACTTGGTGTCCGTGTGTGTCTGTGTTACTGGGTGTCAGTGTATGTCTTTGTTACTTGGTGTCAGTGTATGTCTTTGTTACTTGGTGTAAGTGTGCGTCTGCGTTACTGGGTATCAGTGTCTGTCTTTGTTACTTGGTGTAAGTGTGTGTCTTTGTTACTTGGTGTAAGTGTATGTCTTTATTACATGGTGTCAGTGTATGTGTTTGTTACTGGGTTTCAGTGTGTGTCTGTGTTACTTGGTGTAAGTGTGTGTCTTTGTTACTTGGTGTACGTGTGTGCCTGTGTGACTGGGTATCAGTGTATGTCTTTGTTACTTCGTGTGTGTGTATGTCTGTGTTACTTGGTGTAAGTGTCTGTCTGTGTTACTGGGTGTCAGTTTGTGTCTGTGTTACTTGGTGTAAGTCTGTGTCTTTGTTACTTGGTGTCCGTGTGTGTCTGTGTTACTGGGTGTCAGTGTATGTCTTTGTTACTGGGTGTCAGTGTATGTCTTTGTTACTTGGTGTAAGTGTGTGTCTGTGTTACTGGGTATCAGTGTATGTATGTGTTACTTGGTGTCAGTGTATTTCTTTGTTACTGGGTGTCAATGTGTGTCTTTGTGACTTGGTGTCAGTGTCTGTCTTTGTTACTTGGTGTAAGTGTGTGTCTGTGTTACTGGGTATCAGTGTATGTCTTTGTTACGTGGTGTCATTGTATGTCAAAATACTTGGTGTATGGGTATGTCTTTGTTACTTGGTGTAATTGTCTGTCTTTGTTACTTGGTATAAGTGTATGTCTTTATTACTTTGTGTCAGTGTATGTCTTTGTTACTTGTTGTCAGTGCGTGTCTGTGTTACTGGGTATCAGTGTATGTCTTTGTGACTTGGTATCAGTGTATGTCTTTGTGACTTGGTGTCAGTGTATGTCTTTGTTAATGGGTGTCAGTGTGTGTCTGCGTTACTTGGTGTCAGTTTATGTCTTTGTTACTGTTTATTAGTGTTTCTCTGTGTTACTGGGTGTCAGTGTGTGTTTGTTTGTGTTACTGGGTGTCAGCGTATGTCTTTGTTACTTGGTGTAAGTGTGTGTCTGTGTTACTGGGTATCAATGTCTTTCCTTGTTACTTGGTGTAATTGTGTGTCTTTGTTACTTGATGTAATTGTATGCCTTTGTCACTTGGTGTCAGTGTATGTCTGTGTTACTTGGTGTACGTGTATGTCTTTGTTACTTGGTGTAAGTGTGTGTCTGTGTTACTTGGTGTAAGTGTGTGTCTGTGTTACTGGGTATCAGTGTCTGTCTTTGTTACTTCGTGTAAGTGTGTGTCTTTGTTACTTGGTGTAATTGTATGTCTTTGTTACTTGGTGTCAGTGTATGACTGTGTTACTTGGTGTAAGTGTATGTCTTTGTTACATGTTGCAATTGTGTCTCTGTGTTACTTGGTGTAAGTGTGTGTCTATGTTCCTGGGTATCAGTGTATGTCTTTGTTATTGGTGTCAGTGTATGTCTGTGTTACTTGGTGTAAGTGTGTGTCTTTGTTACTTGATGTAATTGTGTGTCTTTGCTACTTGGTGTCAGTGTATGTCTGTGTTACTTGGTGTAAGTGTATGTCTTTGTTACTTGGTGTAAGTGTGTGTCTGTGTTACTTGGTGTAAGTGTGTGTCTGTGTTCCTGGTTATCAGTGTATGTCTTTGTTACTTGGTGTCAGTGTATGTCTGTGTTACTTGGTGTAAGTGTGTGTCTGTGTTACTGGGTGTCAGTGTGTGTCTGTGTTACTTGTAGTAAGTGTGTATCTTTGTTACTTGGTGTCCGTGTATGTCTGTGTTACTTGGTGTAAGTGTGTGTCTTTGTTACTTGGTGTAATTGTATGTCTTTGTTACTTGGTGTCAGTGTATGACTGTGTTACTTGGTGTAAGTGTATGTCTTTGTTACATGATGCAAGTGTGTCTCTGTGTTACTTGGTGTATGTGTGTGTCTATGTTCCTGGGTATCAGTGTATGTCTTTGTTACTTGGTGTCAGTGTATGTCTGTGTTACTTGGTGTAAGTGTGTGTCTGTGTTACTGGGTGTCAGTGTGTGTTTGTTTGTGTTACTGGGTATCAGTGTATGTCTTTGTGACTTGGTATCAGTGTATGTCTTTGTTACTGGGTTTCAGTGTGTGTCTGTGTTACTTGGTGTAAGTGTGTGTCTTTGTTACTTGGTGTACGTGTGTGCCTGTGTTACTGGGTATCAGTGTATGTCTTTTTTACTTCGTGTGTGTGTATGTCTGTGTTACTTGGTGTAAGTGTCTGTCTGTGTTACTGGGTGTCAGTTTGTGTCTGTGTTACTTGGTGTAAGTCTGTGTCTTTGTTACTTGGTGTCAGTGTGTGTCTGTGTTACTGGGTGTCAGTGCATGTCTTTGTTACTGGGTGTCAGTGTATGTCTTTGTTACTTGGTGTAAGTGTGTGTCTGTGTTACTGGGTATCAGTGTATGTCTTTGTGACTTGGTGTCAGTGTATGTCTTTGTTACTGGGTGTCAGTGTGTGTCTTTGTGACTTGGTGTCAGTGTATGTCTTTGTTACTTGGTGTAAGTGTGTATGTTACTTGGTATCAGTGTATGTCTTTGTTACGTGGTGTCATTGTATGTCAAAATACTTGGTGTATGTGTATGTCTTTGTTACTTGGTCTAATTGTCTGTCTTTGTTACTTGGTATAAGTGTATGTCTTTATTACTTGGTGTCAGTGTATGTCTTTGTTACTTGGTGTCAGTGCGTGTCTGTGTTGCTGGGTATCAGTGTATGTCTTTGTGACTTGGTATCAGTGAATGTCTTTGTGACTTGGTGTCAGTGTATGTCTTTGTTACTGGGTGTCAGTGTGTGTCTGTGTTACTTGGTGTCAGTGTGTGTCTGTGTTACTGTGTATCAGTGTATGTCTTTGTGACTTGGTATCAGTGTATGTCTTTGTGACTTGGTGTCAGTGTATGTCTTTGTTACTGGGTGTCAGTGTGTGTCTGTGTTACTTGGTCTCAGTGTATGTCTCTGTCACTGTTTCTTAGTTTTTCTCTGTGTTAAAGGGTGTCAGTGTGTGTTTGTTTGTGTTACTGGGTGTCAGTGTATGTCTTTGTTACTTGGTGTAAGTGTGTGTCTGTGTTATTGGGTAGCAGTGTCTGTCTTTGTTACTTGGTGTAAGTGTGTGTCTTTGTTACTTGGTGTAATTGTATGTCTTTGTTACTTGGTGTCAGTGTATGTCTGTGTTAATTGGTGTAAGTGTATGTCTTTGTTACTTGGTGTACGTGTGTATCTGTGTTACTTGGTGTAAGTGTGTGTCTGTGTTCCTGGGTATCAGTGTATGTCTTTGTTACTGGGTGTCAGTGTATGTCTTTGTTACTTGGTGTAAGTGTGTGTCTGTGTTACTGGGTATTAGTGCATGTCTTTGTTACTTGGTGTCAGAGTATGCCTTTGCTACTGGGTGTCAGTGTGTGTCTGTGTTACTTGGTGTAAGTGTGTGTCTTTTTTACTTGGTGTCCGTGTGTGTCTGTGTTACTGGGTGTCAGTGTATGTCTTTGTTACTTGGTGTCAGTGTATGTCTTTGTTACTTGGTGTAAGTGTGCGTCTGCGTTACTGGGTATCAGTGTCTGTCTTTGTTACTTGGTGTAAGTGTGTGTCTTTGTTACTTGGTGTAAGTGTATGTCTTTATTACATGGTGTCAGTGTATGTGTTTGTTACTGGGTTTCAGTGTGTGTCTGTGTTACTTGGTGTAAGTGTGTGTCTTTGTTACTTGGTGTACGTGTGTGCCTGTGTGACTGGGTATCAGTGTATGTCTTTGTTACTTCGTGTGTGTGTATGTCTGTGTTACTTGGTGTAAGTGTCTGTCTGTGTTACTGGGTGTCAGTTTGTGTCTGTGTTACTTGGTGTAAGTCTGTGTCTTTGTTACTTGGTGTCCGTGTGTGTCTGTGTTACTGGGTGTCAGTGTATGTCTTTGTTACTGGGTGTCAGTGTATGTCTATGTTACTTGGTGTAAGTGTGTGTCTGTGTTACTGGGTATCAGTGTATGTATGTGTTACTTGGTGTCAGTGTATTTCTTTGTTACTGGGTGTCAATGTGTGTCTTTGTGACTTGGTGTCAGTGTCTGTCTTTGTTACTTGGTGTAAGTGGGTGTCTGTGTTACTGGGTATCAGTGTATGTCTTTGTTACGTGGTGTCATTGTATGTCAAAATACTTGGTGTATGGGTATGTCTTTGTTACTTGGTGTAATTGTCTGTCTTTGTTACTTGGTATAAGTGTATGTCTTTATTACTTGGTGTCAGTGTATGTCTTTGTTACTTGGTGTCAGTGCGTGTCTGTGTTACTGGGTATCAGTGTATGTCTTTGTGAC
The DNA here is from genome assembly GCF_036365525.1 of Heterodontus francisci. Lineage (NCBI taxonomy): Eukaryota > Metazoa > Chordata > Chondrichthyes > Heterodontiformes > Heterodontidae > Heterodontus > Heterodontus francisci. The sequence continues at coordinate 9,219,987 of NW_027140221.1, read as the reverse complement.
TTGGTATCAGTGTATGTCTTTGTGACTTGGTGTCAGTGTATGTCTTTGTTAATGGGTGTCAGTGTGTGTCTGCGTTACTTGGTGTCAGTGTATGTCTTTGTTACTGTTTATTAGTGTTTCTCTGTGTTACTGGGTGTCAGTGTGTGTTTGTTTGTGTTACTGGGTGTCAGCGTATGTCTTTGTTACTTGGTGTAAGTGTGTGTCTGTGTTACTGGGTATCAATGTCTGTCCTTGTTACTTGGTGTAATTGTGTGTCTTTGTTACTTGATGTAATTGTATACCTTTGTTACTTGGTGTCAGTGTATGTCTGTGTTACTTGGTGTACGTGTATGTCTTTGTTACTTGGTGTAAGTGTGTGTCTGTGTTACTTGGTGTAAGTGTGTGTCTGTGTTACTGGGTATCAGTGTCTGTCTTTGTTACTTCGTGTAAGTGTGTGTCTTTGTTACTTGGTGTAAGTGTATGTCTTTGTTACATGTTGCAATTGTGTCTCTGTGTTACTTGGTGTAAGTGTGTGTCTATGTTCCTGGGTATCAGTGTATGTCTTTGTTATTGGTGTCAGTGTATGTCTGTGCTACTTGGTGTAAGTGTGTGTCTTTGTTACTTGATGTAATTGTGTGTCTTTGCTACTTGGTGTCAGTGTATGTCTGTGTTACTTGGTGTAAGTGTATGTCTTTGTTACTTGGTGTAAGTGTGTGTCTGTGTTACTTGGTGTAAGTGTGTGTCTGTGTTCCTGGTTATCAGTGTATGTCTTTGTTACTTGGTGTCAGTGTATGTCTGTGTTACTTGGTGTAAGTGTGTGTCTGTGTTACTGGGTGTCAGTGTGTGTCTGTGTTACTTGTAGTAAGTGTGTATCTTTGTTACTTGGTGTCCGTGTATGTCTGTGTTACTTGGTGTAAGTGTGTGTCTTTGTTACTTGGTGTAATTGTATGTCTTTGTTACTTGGTGTCAGTGTATGACTGTGTTACTTGGTGTAAGTGTATGTCTTTGTTACATGATGCAAGTGTGTCTCTGTGTTACTTGGTGTATGTGTGTGTCTATGTTCCTGGGTATCAGTGTATGTCTTTGTTACTTGGTGTCAGTGTATGTCTGTGTTACTTGGTGTAAGTGTGTGTCTGTGTTACTGGGTGTCAGTGTGTGTTTGTTTGTGTTACTGGGTATCAGTGTATGTCTTTGTGACTTGGTGTCAGTGTATGTCTTTGTTGCTTGGTGTAAGTGTGTATGTTACTTGGTATCAGTGTATGTCTTTGTTACGTGGTGTCATTGTATGTCAAAATACTTGGTGTATGTGTATGTCTTTGTTACTTGGTCTAATTGTCTGTCTTTGTTACTTGGTATAAGTGTATGTCTTTATTACTTGGTGTCAGTGTATGTCTTTGTTACTTGGTGTCAGTGCGTGTCTGTGTTGCTGGGTATCAGTGTATGTCTTTGTGACTTGGTATCAGTGAATGTCTTTGTGACTTGGTGTCAGTGTATGTCTTTGTTACTGGGTGTCAGTGTGTGTCTGTGTTACTTGGTGTCAGTGTATGTCTTTGTTACTGTTTATTAGTGTTTCTCTGTGTTACTGGGTGTCAGTGTGTGTTTGTTTGTGTTACTGGGTGTCAGCGTATGTCTTTGTTACTTGGTGTAAGTGTGTGTCTGTGTTACTGGGTATCAGTGTCTGTCCTTGTTACTTGGTGTAAGTGTGTGTCTTTGTTACTTGATGTAATTGTATGCCTTTGTTACTTGGTGTCAGTGTATGTCTGTGTTACTTGGTGTAGGTGTATGTCTTTGTTACTTGGTGTAAGTGTGTGTCTGTGTTACTTGGTGTAAGTGTGCGTCTGTGTTACTGGGTATCAGTGTCTGTCTTTGTTACTTGGTGTAAGTGTGTGTCTTTGTTACTTGATGTAATTGTATGCCTTTGTTACTTGGTGTCAGTGTATGTCTGTGTTACTTGGTGTAAGTGTATGTATTTGTTACTTGGTGTAAGTGTGTGTCTGTGTTACTTGGTGTAAGAGTGTGTCTGTGTTCCTGGGTATCAGTGTGTGTCTGTGTTACTTGTAGTAAGTGTTTGTCTTTGATACTTGGTGTCCGTGTATGTCTTTGTTACTGGGTGTCAGTGCATGTCTTTGTTAATTGGTGTCAGTGTATATCTGTGTTACTTGGTGTAAGAGTGTGTCTTTGTTACTTGCTGTAATTGCATGTCTTTGGTACTTGGTGTCAGTGTATGTCTGTGTTACTTGGTGTAAGTGAATGTCTTTGTTACATGTTGTAAGTGTGTGTCTATGTTCCTGGGTATCAGTGTATGTCTTTGTGACTTGGTATCAGTGTATGTCTTTGTTACTGGGTGTCAGTGTGTGTCTTTGTTACTTGGTGTAAGTGTGTGTCTTTGTTACTTGGTGTACGGGTGTGTCTGTGTTACTGGGTGTCAGTGTATGGCATTGTTACTTGGTGTCAGTGTATGTCTTTGTTACTTGGTGTAAAATGTGTCTGTGCTACTGGGTATCAGTGTCTGTCTTTGTTTCTTGGTGCAAGTGTGTGTCTTTGTTACTGGGTATCAGTGCATGTCCTTGTTACTTGGAGTCAGTGTATGTCTATGTTACTTGGTGTAAATGTGTGTCTGTGTTACTAGGTATCAGTGTATGTCTTTGTGACTTGGTGTCAGTGTATGTCTTTGTTACTGGGTGTCAGTGCATGCCTTTGTTACTGGGTGTCAGTGTGTGTCTGGGTTACTTGGTGTAAGTGTGTGTCTTTTTTACTTGATGTCCGTGTGTGTCTGTGTTACTGGGTGTCAGTGTATGTCTTTGTTACTGGGTGTCAGTGTATGTATGTGTTACTTGGTGTAAGCGTGTGTCTGTGTTACTGGGTATCAGTGTATGTCTTTGTGACTTGGTGTCAGTGTATGTCTTTGTTACTGGGTGTCAGTGTGTGTCTTTGTGACTTGGTGTCAGTGTATGTCTTTGTTACTTGGTGTAAGTGTGTGTCTGTGTTACTGGGTATCAGTGTATGTCTTTGTTACGTGGTGTCATTGAATGTCAAAATACTCGGTGTCAGTGCATGTCTTTGTTACTTGGTGTAAGTGTATGTCTTTGTTACTTGGTGTCAGTGCGTGTCTGTGTTACTGGGTATCAGTGTATGTCTTTGTGACTTGGTATCAGTGGATGGCTTTGTGATTTGCTGTCAGTGTATGTCTTTGTTACTGGGTGTCAGTGTGTGTCTGTGTTACTTGGTGTCAGTGTATGTCTGTGTTACTTGGTGTAAGTCTATTTCTTTGTTACATGTTGTAAATGTGTCTCTGTGTTACTTGGTGTAAGTGTGTGTCTTTGTTACTTGTTGTACGTGTATGTCTGTGTTACTGGGTGTCAGTGAATGGCTTTGTTACTTGGTGTCAGTGTATGTCTGTGTTACTTGGTGTAAGTGTGTGTCTGTGTTACTGGGTATCAGTGTATGTCTTTGTGACTTGGTGTAAGTCTGTGTCTTTGTTACTTGGTGTCCGTGTGTGTCTGTGTTACTGGGTGTCAGTGTATGTCCTTGTTACTGGGTGTCAGTGTATGTCTTCGTTACTTGGTGTAAGTGTGCGTCTGTGTTACTGGGTGTCAGTGTATGTATGTGTTACTTGGTGTAAGCGTGTGTCTGTGTTACTGGGTATCAGTGTATGTCTTTGTGACTTGGTGTCAGTGTATGTCTTTGTTACTGGGTGTCAGTGTGTGTCTTTGTGACCTGGTGTCAGTGTATGTCTTTGTTCCTTGTTGTACGTGTGTGTCTGCGTTACTGGGTATCAGTGTATGTCTTTGTTACGTGGTGTCATTGTATGTCAAAATACTTGGTGTATGTGTATGTCTTTGTTACTTGGTGTAATTGTCTGTCTTTGTTACTTGGTGCAAGTGTATGTCTGTGTTACTGGGTGTCAGTGTATGACTTTGTTACTGGGTGTCAGTGTATGTCTTTGTTACTGGGTGTCAGTGTGTGTCTTTGTGACTTGGTGTCAGTGTATGCCTTTGTTACTTGGTGTAAGTGTGTGTCTGTGTTACTGGGTATCAGTGTATGTCTTTGTTACGTGGTGTCATTGTATGTCAAAATACTTGGTGTATGTGTATGTCTTTGTTACTTGGTGTAAGTGTATGTCTTTGTTACTTGGTGTCAGTGTATGTCTTTGTTCCTTGGTGTCAGTGCGTGTCTGTGATACTGGGTATCAGTGTATGTCTTTGTGACTTGGTATCAGTGTATGTCTTTGTGATTTGCTGTCAGTGTATGTCTTTGTTACTGGGTGTCAGTGTGTGTCTGTGTTACTTGGTGTCAGTGTATGTCTGTGTTACTTGGTGTAAGTGTATTTCTTTGTTACATGTTGTAAGTGTGTCTCTGTGTTACTTGGTGTAAGTGTGTGTCTTTGTTACTTGGTGTACGTGTGTGTCTGTGTTACTGGGTGTCAGTGTATGGCTTTGTTACTTGGTGTCAGTGTATGTCTGTGTTACTTGGTGTAAGTGTGTGTCTGTGTGACTGGGTATCAGTGTATGTCTTTGTGACTTGGTGTCAGTGTATGTCTTTGTTACTGGGTGTCAGTGTGTGTCTTTGTGACTTGGTGTCAGTGTATGTCATTGTTACTTGGTGTAAGTGTGTGCCTGTGTTACTGGGTATTAGTGTATGTCTTTGTTACTTCGTGTGTGTGTATGTCTGTGTTACTTGGTGTAAGTGTCTGTCTGTGTTACTGGGTGTCACGTTGTGTCTGTGTTACTTGGTGTAAGTCTGTGTCTTTGTTTCTTGGTGTCCGTGTGTGTCTGTGTTACTGGGTGTCAGTGTATGTCTTTGTTACTGGGTGTCAGTGTATGTCTTTGTTACTTGGTGTAAGTGTGTGTCTGTGTTACTGGGTGTCAGTGTATGTATGTGTTACTTGGTGTAAGTGTGTGTCTGTGTTACTGGGTATCAGTGTATGTCTTTGTGACTTGGTGTCAGTGTATGTCATTGTTACTGGGTGTCAGTGTGTGTCTTTGTGACTTGGTGTCAGTGTATGTCTTTGTTACTTGGTGTAAGTGTGCGTATGTGTTACTGGGTATCAGTGTATGTCTTTGTTACGTGGTGTCATTGCATGTCCAAATACTTGGTGTATGTGTATGTCTTTGTTACTTGGTGTAATTGTGTGTCTTTGTTACTTGATGTGAGTGTATGTCTTTATTACTTGGTGTCAGTGTATGTCTTTGTTACTTGGTGTAAGTGTGTGTCTGTGTTACTGGGTATCAGTGTATGTCTTTGTGACTTGGTGTAAGCGTGTGTCTGTGTTACTGGGTATCAGTGTATGTCTTTGTGACTTGGTGTCAGTGTATGTCTTTGTTACTGGGTGTCAGTGTGTGTCTTTGTGACTTGGTGTCAGTGTATGTCTTTGTTACTTGGTGTAAGTGTGTTTCTGTGTTACTGGGTATCAGTGTATGTCTTTGTTACGTGGTGTCATTGTATGTCAAAATACTTGGTGTCAGTGCATGTCTTTGTTACTTGGTGTATGTCTTTGTTACTTGGTGTCAGTGCGTGTCTGTGTTACTGGGTATCAGTGTATGTCTTTGTGACTTGGTATCAGTGGATGTCTTTGTGATTTGCTGTCAGTGTATGTCTTTGTTACTGGGTGTCAGTGTGTGTCTGTGTTACTTGGTGTCAGTGTATGTCTGTGTTACTTGGTGTAAGTCTCTTTCTTTGTTACATGTTGTAAGTGTGTCTCTGTGTTACTTGGTGTAAGTGTGTGTCTATGTTCCTGGGTATTAGTGTATGTCTTTGTTACTTCGTGTGTGTGTATGTCTGTGTTACTTGGTGTAAGTGTCTGTCTGTGTTACTGGGTGTCACGTTGTGTCTGTGTTACTTGGTGTAAGTCTGTGTCTTTGTTTCTTGGTGTCCGTGTGTGTCTGTGTTACTGGGTGTCAGTGTATGTCTTTGTTACTGGGTGTCAGTGTATGTCTTTGTTACTTGGTGTAAGTGTGTGTCTGTGTTACTGGGTGTCAGTGTATGTATGTGTTACTTGGTGTAAGTGTGTGTCTGTGTTACTGGGTATCAGTGTATGTCTTTGTAACTTGGTGTCAGTGTATGTCTTTGTTACTGGGTGTCAGTGTATGTCTGTGTTACTTGGTGTAAGTGTGTGTCTATGTTCCTGGGTATCAGTGTATGTCTTTGTTACTTGGTGTCAGTGTATGTCTGTGTTACTTGGTTTAAGTGTGTGTCTGTGTTACTGGGTGTCAGTGTGTGTTTGTTTGTGTTACTTGGTGTAAGTGTGTGTCTGTGTTGCTGGGCATCAGTGTGAGTCTGTGTTACTTGTAGTAAGTGTGTGTCTTTGTTACTTGGTGTCCGTGTATGTCTGTGTTACTGGGTGTCAGTGCATGTCTTTGTTAATTGGTGTCAGTGTATATCTGTGTTACTTGGTGTATGTGTGTGTCTTTGTTACCTGGTGTAATTGTCTGTCTTTGTTACTTGGTGTCAGTGTATGTCTGTGTTACTTGGTGTAAGTGTATTTCTTTGTTACATGTTGTAAGTGTGTGTCTGTGTTACTTGGTGTAAGTGTGTGTCTATGTTCCTGGGTATCAGTGTATGTCTTTGTTACTTGGTGTCAGTGTATGTCTGTGTTACTTGGTTTAAGTGTGTGTCTGTGTTACTGGGTGTCAGTGTGTGTTTGTTTGTGTTACTGTGTATCAGTGTATGTCTTTGTGACTTGGTATCAGTGTATGTCTTTGTTACTGGGTGTCAGTGTGTGTCTGTGTTACTTGGTGTAAGTGTGTGTCTTTGTTACTTGGTGAAAGCGTATTTCTGTGTTACATGGTTTAATTGTGTGTCTTTGTTACTGGGTATCAGTGTTTGTCTTTGTTACTTGGTGTCAGTGTATGTCAAAACACTTGGTGTAAGTGTATGTCTTTGTTACTTGGTGTAATTGTCTGTCTTTGTTACCTGGTGTCAGTGTCTGTCTGTGTTACTTGGTGTAAGTGTGTGTCTTTGTTACTTGGTGTAAGCGTATTTCTGTGTTACATGGTTTAAGTGTGTGTCTTTGTTACTGGGTATCACTGTATGTCTTTGTTACTTGGTGTAAGTGTGTGTCTGTGTTACTGGGTATCAGTGTATGTCTTTGTTACTTGGTGTCAGTGTATGTCTTTGTGACTTGGTGTAAGTGTATGTTTTGTTACTTGGTGTCAGTGTATATCTTTGATACTTGATGTCAGTGTATGTCTGTGTTACATGGTGTAAGTGTGTGTCTGTGTTACTGGGTATCAGTGTATGTCTTTGTTACTTGGTGTAAGTGTGTGTCTGTGTTACCGGGTATCAGTGTATGTCTTTGTTCCTTGGTGTCAGTGTATGTCTTTGTTACTTGGTGTAAATGTATGTCTTTGTTACTTGGTGTCAGTGTATGTCTTTGTTACTTGGTGTCAGTGTATGTCAAAATACTTGGTGTAAGTGTATGTCTTTGTTACTTGGTGTAATTGTCTGTATTTGTTACTTGGTGTCAGTGTATGTCTGTGTTACTGGTTGTCAGTGTGTGTCTGTGTTACTTGGTGTAAGTCTGTGTCTTTGTTACTTGGTGTAAGTCTGTGTCTTTGTTACTGGGTGTCAGTGTATGTCTTTGTTACTGGGTGTCAGTGTATGTCTTTGTGACTTGGTGTAAGTGTGTGTCTGTGTTACTGGGTGTCAGTGTATGTCTGTGTTACTTGGTGTAAGTGTGTGTCTGTGTTACTGGGTATCAGTGTATGTCTTTGTGACTTGGTGTCAGTGTATGTCTTTGTTACTTGGTGTAAGTGTGCGTATGTGTTTCTGGGTATCAGTGTGTGTCTTTGTTACTTGGTGTAATTGTGTGTCTTTGTTACTTGATGTGAGTGTATGTCTTTATTACTTGGTGTCAGTGTATGTCTTTGTTACTTGGTGTCAGTGCGTGTCTGTGTCACTGGGTATCAGTGTATGTCTTTGTGACTTGGTATCAGTGTATGTCTTTGTGACTTGGTGTCAGTGTATGTCTTTGTTACTGGGTGTCAGTGTGTGTCTGTGTTACTTGGTGTCAGTGTCTGTCTTTGTTACTGTTTATTAGTGTTTCTCTGTGTTACTGGGTGTCAGTGTGCGTTTGTTTGTGTTACTGGGTGTCAGCGTATGCCTTTGTTACTTGGTGTAAGTGTGTGTCTGTGTTACTGGGTATCAGTGTCTGTCCTTGTTACTTGGTGTAAGTGTGTGTCTTTGTTACTTGATGTAATTGTACGCCTTTGTTACTTGGTGTCAGTGTATGTCTGTGTTACTTGGTGTAAGTGTATGTCTTTGTTACTTGGTGTAAGTGTGTGTCTGTGTTACTTGGTGTAAGTGTGTGTCTGTGTTGCTGGGTATCAGTGTGAGTCTGTGTTACTTGTAGTAAGTGTGTGTCTTTGTTACTTGTTGTCCGTGTATGTCTGTGTTACTGGGTGTCAGTGCATGTCTTTGTTAATTGGTGTCAGTGTATATCTGTGTTACTTGGTGTAAGTGTGTGTCTTTGTTACTTGGTGTAATTGTCTGTCTTTGTTACTTGGTGTCAGTGTATGTCTGTGTTACTTGGTGTAAGTGTATTTCTTTGTTACATGTTGTAAGTGTGTGTCTGTGTTACTTGGTGTAAGTGTGTGTCTATGTTCCTGGGGATCAGTGTATGTCTTTGTTACTTGGTGTCAGTGTATGTCTGTGTTACTGGTTGTCAGTGTGTGTCTGTGTTACTTGGTGTAAGTCTGTGTCTGTGTTACTTGGTGTAAGTGTGTGTCTGTGTTACTGGGTATCAGTGTATGTCTTTGTGACTTGGTGTCAGTGTATGTCTTTGTTACTTGGTGTAAGTGTGCGTATGTGTTTCTGGGTATCAGTGTGTGTCTTTGTTACTTGGTGTAATTGTGTGTCTTTGTTACTTGATGTGAGTGTATGTCTTTATTACTTGGTGTCAGTGTATGTCTTTGTTACTTGGTGTCAGTGCGTGTCTGTGTCACTGGGTATCAGTGTATGTCTTTGTGACTTGGTATCAGTGTATGTCTTTGTGACTTGGTGTCAGTGTATGTCTTTGTTACTGGGTGTCAGTGTGTGTCTGTGTTACTTGGTGTCAGTGTCTGTCTTTGTTACTGTTTATTAGTGTTTCTCTGTGTTACTGGGTGTCAGTGTGCGTTTGTTTGTGTTACTGGGTGTCAGCGTATGCCTTTGTTACTTGGTGTAAGTGTGTGTCTGTGTTACTGGGTATCAGTGTCTGTCCTTGTTACTTGGTGTAAGTGTGTGTCTTTGTTACTTGATGTAATTGTACGCCTTTGTTACTTGGTGTCAGTGTATGTCTGTGTTACTTGGTGTAAGTGTATGTCTTTGTTACTTGGTGTAAGTGTGTGTCTGTGTTACTTGGTGTAAGTGTGTGTCTGTGTTGCTGGGTATCAGTGTGAGTCTGTGTTACTTGTAGTAAGTGTGTGTCTTTGTTACTTGGTGTCCGTGTATGTCTGTGTTACTGGGTGTCAGTGCATGTCTTTGTTAATTGGTGTCAGTGTATATCTGTGTTACTTGGTGTAAGTGTGTGTCTTTGTTACTTGGTGTAATTGTCTGTCTTTGTTACTTGGTGTCAGTGTATGTCTGTGTTACTTGGTGTAAGTGTATTTCTTTGTTACATGTTGTAAGTGTGTGTCTGTGTTACTTGGTGTAAGTGTGTGTCTATGTTCCTGGGGATCAGTGTATGTCTTTGTTACTTGGTGTCAGTGTATGTCTGTGTTACTTGGTTTAAGTGTGTGTCTGTGTTACTGGGTGTCAGTGTGTGTTTGTTTGTGTTACTGTGTATCAGTGTATGTCTTTGTGACTTGGTATCAGTGTATGTCTTTGTTACTGGGTGTCAGTGTGTGTCTGTGTGACTTGGAGTAAGTGTGTGTCTTTGTTACTTGGTGTAAGCGTATTTCTGTGTTACATGGTTTAATTGTGTGTCTTTGTTACTGGGTATCAGCGTTTGTCTTTGTTACTTGGTGTCAGTGTATGTCAAAATACTTGGTGTAAGTGTATGTCTTTGTTACTTGGTGTAATTGTCTGTCTTTGTTACCTGGTGTCAGTGTCTGTCTGTGTTACTTGGTGTAAGTGTGTGTCTTTGTTACTTGGTGTAAGCGTATTTCTGTGTTACATGGTTTAAGTGTGTGTCTTTGTTACTGGGTATCAGTGTATGTCTTTGTTACTTGGTGTAAGTGTGTGTCTGTGTTACTGGGTATCAGTGTATGTCTTTGTTACTTGGTGTCAGTGTATGTCTTTGTGACTTGGTGTAAGTGTATGTTTTGTTACTTGGTGTCAGTGTATATCTTTGATACTTGATGTCAGTGTATGTCTGTGTTACATGGTGTAAGTGTGTGTCTGTGTTACTGTGTATCAGTGTATGTCTTTGTTACTTGGTGTAAGTGTGTGTCTGTGTTACCGGGTATCAGTGTATGTCTTTGTTCCTTGGTGTCAGTGTATGTCTTTGTTACTTGGTGTAAATGTATGTCTTTGTTACTTGGTGTCAGTGTATGTCTTTGTTACTTGGTGTAAGTGTGTGTCTGTGTTACTGGGTATCAGTGCATGTCTTTGTTACTTGGTGTCAGTGTATGTCAAAATACTTGGTGTAAGTGTATGTCTTTGTTACTTGGTGTAATTGTCTGTATTTGTTACTTGGTGTCAGTGTATGTCTGTGTTACTGGTTGTCAGTGTGTGTCTGTGTTACTTGGTGTAAGTCTGTGTCTTTGTTACTTGGTGTCCGTGTGTATCTGTGTTACTGGGTGTCAGTGTATGTCTTTGTTACTGGGTGTCAGTGTATGTCTTTGTAACTTGGTGTAAGTGTGTGTCTGTGTTACTGGGTGTCAGTGTATGTCTGTGTTACTTGGTGTAAGTGTGTGTCTGTGTTTCTGGGTATCACTGTATGTCTTTGTGACTTGGTGTCAGTGCATGTCTTTGTTACTGGGTGTCAGTGTGCGTCTTTGTGACTTGGTGTCAGTGTCTGTCTTTGTTACTTGGTGTAAGTGTGTGTCTGTGTTACTGGGTATCAGTGTATGTCTTTGTTACTTGATGTCAGTGTATGTCAAAATACTTGGTGTTATTGTATGTCTTTGTTACTTGGTGTCAGTGTATGTCTGTGTTACTTGGTGTCAGTGTGTTTGTTTGTGTTACTGGGTGTCAGTGTGTGTCTGTGTTTAGAATTTAGAACATTACAGCGCAGTACAGGCCCTTCGGCCCTCGATGTTGCGCCGACCTGTGAAACCATCTGACCTACACTATTCCATGTTCATCCATGTTTCTATCCAATGTCCACTTAAATACCCTTAAAGTTGGCGAATCTGCTACTGCTGCAGGCAGGGCGTTCCACGCCCTTACTACTCTCTGAGTAAAGAAACTACCTCTCACATCTGTCCGATATCTATCACCCCTCAACTTGAAGCTATGTCCCCTCGTGTTTGCCATCACCATCCGAGGAAAAAGACGCTCACTATCCACCCTATCTAACCCTCTGATTATCTTATATGTCTCTATTAAGTCACCTCTCCTCCTCCTTCTCTCCAACGAAAACAACCTCAAGTCCCTCAGCCTTTCCTCGCAAGACCTTCCCTCCATACCAGGCAACATCCTAGTAAATCTCCTCTGCACCCTTTCCATAGCTTCCACATCTTTCCTATAATGCGGTGACCAGAACTGCACGCAGTACTCCAGGTGCGGTCTCACCAGAGTTTTGTACAGCTGCAGCATGACCTCGTGGCTCCGAAACTCGACCCCACTACTAATAAAAGCTAACACACCATATGCCTTCTTAACAGCCCTATTAACCTGGTTAGCAACCTTCAGGGATTTATGCACCTTGACACCAAGATCTCTCTGTTCATCTACAGTACCAAGAATCCTCCCATTAGCCCAGTACTCTGCATTCCTGTTACTCCTTCCAAAGTGAATCACCTCACACTTTTCCGCATTAAACTCCATTTGCCATCTCTCAGCCCAGCTCTGCAGCCTATCTATGTCTCTCTGTACCCGACAACATCCTTCGGCACTATCCACAACTCCACCGACCTTAGTGTCATCTGCAAATTTACTAACCCACCCTTCTACACCCTCTTCCAGGTCATTTATAAAAATGACAAACAGCAGTGGCCCCAAAACAGATCCTTGCGGTACACCACTAGTAACGAAACTCCAGGATGAACATTTGCCATCAACCACCACCCTCTGTCTTCTTTCAGCTAACCAATTTCTGATCCAAAGCTCTAAATCACCTTCAACCCCATACTTGCGTATTTTCTGCAATAGCCTACCGTGGGGAACCTTATCAAACGCCTTACTGAAATCCATATACACCACATCCACTGCTTTACCCTCATCCACCTGTTTGGTCACCTTCTCGAAAAACTCAATAAGGTTTGTGAGGCACGACCTACCCGTCACAAAACCGTGCTGACTATCTCTAATGTACTTATTCTTTTCAAGATGATTATAAATCCTGTCTCTTATAACCTTTTCCAACATTTTACCCACAACCGAAGTAAGGCTCACAGGTCTATAATTACCAGGGCTGTCTCTACTCCCCTTCTTGAACAAGGGGACAACATTTGCAATCCTCCAGTCTTCCGGCACTATTCCTGTCGACAATGACGACATAAAGATCAAGGACAAAGGCTCTGCAATCTCCTCCCTGGCTTCCCAGAGAATCCTAGGATAAATCCCATCTGGCCCAGGGGACTTATCTATTTTCACACTTTCCAAAATTGCTAACACCTCCTCCTTGTGAACCTCAATCCCATCTAGCCTCGTAGCCTGAATCTCAGCATTCTCAACAACATTTTCTTTCTCGACTGTAAATACTGACGCAAAATATTCATTTAACACTTCCCCCATCTCCTCTGATTCCGCACACAACTTCCCACTACTATCCTTGATTGGCCCTAATCTCACTCTAGTCATTCTTTTATTCCTGATATACCTATAGAAAGCCTTAGGGTTTTCCCTGATTCGATCCACCAATGACTTCTCGTGTCCTCTCCTTGCTCTTCTTAGCTCTCCCTTTAGATCCTTCCTGGCTAGCTTGTAGCTCTCAAGCGCCCTAACTGAGCCTTCACGTCTCATTCTAACATAAGCCTTCTTCTTCCTCTTGACAAGCGCTTCAACTTCTTTAGTAAAACACGGCTCTCTCGCACGACAACTTCCTCCCTGCCTCACAGGTACATACTTATCAAGGACACGCAGTAGCTGCTCCTTGAATAAGCTCCACATTTCGATTGTTCCCATCCCCTGCAGTTTCCTTCCCCATCCTACGCATCCTAAATCTTGCCTAATCGCATCATAATTTCCTTTCCCCCAGTTATAATTCTTGCCCTGCGGTATATACCTGTCCCTGCCCATCGCTAAGGTAAACCTAACCGAATTGGGATCACTATCACCAAAGTGCTCACCTACATCTAAATCTAACACCTGGCCGGGTTCATTTCCCAGTACCAAATCCAATGTGGCATCGCCCCTGGTTGGCCTGTCTACATACTGTGTCAGAAAACTCTCCTGCACATTGGACAAAAACTGACCCATCTAAAGTACTCGAACGATAGTATTTCCAGTCGATATTTGGAAAGTTAAAGTCCCCCATAACAACTACCCTGTTACTCTCACCCCTGTCGAGAATCATCTTCGCTATCCTTTCCTCTACATCTCTGGAACTATTCGGAGGTCGATAAAAGACTCCCAACAGGGTAACCTCACCTCTCCTGTTTCTAACCTCAGGCCATACTACCTCAGTAGCCGAGTCCTCAAACGTCCTTTTGTCTGTGTTACTGGGTATCAGTGTATGTCTTTGTTACCAGGTGTCAGTGTATGTCAAAATACTTGGTGTAAGTGTGTGTCTTTGTTACTTGGTGTCCGTGTGTGTCTGTGTTACTGGGTGTCAGTTTATGTCTTTGTTACTGGGTGTCAGTGTGTGTCTGTGTTACTGGGTATCAGTGCATGTCTTTGTTACTTGGTGTCAGTGCATGTCTGTGTTACTTGGTGTAAGTGTGTGTCTGTGTCACTGGGTATCAGTTTATGTCTTTGTGACTTGGCGTCAGTGTATGTCTTTGTTACTGTGTGTCAGTGTGTGTCTTTGTGACTTGGTGTCAGTGCATGTCTTTGTTACTTGGTGTCAGTGCATGTCTGTGTTACTTGGTGTAAGTGTGTGTCTGTGTCACTGGGTATCAGTTTATGTCTTTGTGACTTGGCGTCAGTGTATGTCTTTGTTACTGTGTGTCAGTGTGTGTCTTTGTGACTTGGCGTCAGTGTATGTCTTTGTTACTGTGTGTCAGTTTGTGTCTTTGTTACTTGGTGTCAGTGTATGTCTTTGTTACTTGGTGTAAGTGTGTGTCTGTGTTACTTGGTGTAAGTGTGTGTCTGTGTTACTTGGTATCAGTGTATGTCTTTGTTACTTGGTGTAAGTGTGTGTCTGTGTTACTGGGTAACATTGTATGCCTTTGTTACTTGGTGTAAGTGTGTGTCTTTGTTACTTGGTGCAATTGTATGTCTTTGTTACTTGGTATCAGTGTATGTCTTTGTCACTTGGTGTCAGTGTAAGTCTTTGTTACTGGGTGTCAGTGTGTGTCTTTGTGACTTGGTGTCAGTGTATGTCTTTGTTACTTGGTGTAAGTGTGTGTCTGTGTTACTGGGTATCAGTCTATGTCTTTGTTACTTGGTGTCAGTGTCTGTCAAAATACTTGGTGTAAGTGTATGTCTTTGTTACTTGGTGTAATTGTCTGTCTTTGTTACTTGGCGTCAGTGTATGTCTGTATTACTTGGTGTAAGTGTGTGTCTTTGTTAATTGGTGTAAGTGTATGTCTTTGTAACTTGCTGTCAGTGTATGTCTTTGTTACTTGGTGTCAGTGTGTGTCTGTGTTACTGGGCATCAGTGTATGTCTTTGTGACTTGGTGTCAGTGGATGTCTTGGTGACTTGGTGACAGTGTATGTCTTTGCTACTGGGTGTCAGTGTGTGTCAGTGTTACTTGGTGTCAGTGTATGTCTTTGTTACTTGGAGTCAGTGTGTGTCTGTGTTACTGGGTATCAGTGTATGTCTTTGTGAATTGGTATCAGTGTATGTCTTTGTTACTTGGTGTCAGTGTATGTCTGTGTCACTTGGTGTAAGTGTGTGTCTGTGTTAATGGGTATCAGTGTATGTCTTTGTTACTTGGTGTCAGTGTATGTCTGTGTTACTTGGTGTCAGTGTATGTCTTTGTTACTGGGTGTCAGTGTGTGTCTGTGTTACTGGCTATCAGTGTATGTCTTTGTTACTTGGTGTCAGTGTATGTCAAAATTCTTGGTGCAAGTGTATGTCTTTGTTACTTGGTGTAAGTGTCTGTCTTTGTTACCTGGTGTCAGTGCATGTCTGTGTTACTTGGTGTAAGTGTGTGTCTTTGTTACTTGGTGTTAGCGTATTTCTGTGTTACATGGTTTAAGTGTGTGTCTTTGTTACTGGGTATCAATGTATGCCTTTGTTACTTTTTGTATGTGTGTGTCTGTGTTACTGGGTATCAGTGTATCTCTTTGTTACTTTGTGTCAGTGTATGTCTTTGTTACTTGGTGTAAGTGTATGTCTTTGTTACTTGGTGTCAGTGTATGTCTTTGATACTTGGTGTCAGTGTATGTCTGTGTTACATGGTGTAAGTGTGTGTCTGTGTAACTGGGTATCAGTGTATGTCTTTGTTACTTGGTGTAAGTGTGTGTCTGTGTTACTGGGTATCAGTGTATGTCTTTGTTCCTTGGTGTCAGTGTATGTCTTTGTTACTTGGTGTAAGTGTATGTCTTTGTTACTTTGTGTCAGTGTACGTCTTTGTTACTTGGCGTAAGTGTGTGTCTGTGTTACTGGGTGTCAGTGTGTGTCTGTGTTACTTGGTGTAAGTGTGTGTCTTTGTTACTTGGTGTAAGTGTGTGTCTGTGTTACTGGGTGTCAGTATCTGTCTTTGTTACTTGGTGTAAGTGTGTGTCTGTGTTACTGGGTATCAGTGTATGTCTTTGTTACTTGGTGTCAGTGTATGTCTGGGTTACTTGGTGTTAGTGTGTGTCTGTGTTATTGGGTATCAGTGTATGTCTTTGTGACTTGGTGTCAGTGTATGTCTTTGTTACTGGGTGTCAGTCTGTGTATTTGTGTCTTGGGGTCAGTGCATGTCTTTGTTACTTGGTGTAAGTGTGTGTCTGTGTTACTTGGTGTAGGTGTGTGTCTTTGTTACTTGGTGTAAGTGTATGCCTTTGTTACTTGGTGTCAGTGTATGTCATTGTTACTTGGTGTCAGTGTGTGTCTGTGTTACTGGGTATCAGTGTATGTCTTTGTGACTTGGCATCAATGTATGTCTTTGTTACTTGGTGTCAGTGTATGTCTTTGTTACTGGGTGTCAGTGTGTGTCTGCGTTACTTGGTGTCAGTGTATGTCTTTGTT
The DNA here is from genome assembly GCF_036365525.1 of Heterodontus francisci. Classification (NCBI taxonomy): domain Eukaryota; kingdom Metazoa; phylum Chordata; class Chondrichthyes; order Heterodontiformes; family Heterodontidae; genus Heterodontus; species Heterodontus francisci. The sequence continues at coordinate 9,203,641 of NW_027140221.1, read as the reverse complement.
GATGTGTATCAGTGGTTCTCTGTGTTACTGGGTGTCAGTGTGTGTTTGTTTGTGTTACTGGCTGTCAGTGTGTGTCTGTGACACTAGGTGTCAGTATTTAGCTTATTTTAGAGATACAGAACTTAAACAGGCCCTTCGGCCCACCGAGTCTGTGCCGACCATCAACCACCCATTTTTGCCAATCCTACACAAATTCCGTATTCCGATCTCATCCCCACCTGTCCCTATATATTTCCCTACCACCTACCTATACTAGGGGCAATTTATGATGGCCAATTAACCTATCAACCTGCAAGTCTTTGGCATGTGGGAGGAAACCGGAGCTCCCGGAGGAAACTCACGCAGACACAGGGAGAACTTGCAAACTCCGCACAGGCAGTACCCAGAATCGAAACCGGCTCCCTGGAGCTGTGAGGCTGCGGTGCTAACCACTGCGCCAATGTGTCCCCCCCCGCCCCCCCGCCCCCAGTGTGTGCCTGTGTTACTGGGTATCAGTGCATGTCTTTGTTACTTGCTGTCAGTGTATGTCTGTGTTACTTGGTGTCAGTGTGTTTGTTTGTGTTGCTGGGTGTCAGAGTGTGTCTGTATTACTTGGTGTAAGTTTGTGTCTTTGTTACTGGGTGTCAGTGTATGTCTTTGTTACTTGGTGCAAGTGTGTGTCTGTGTTACTGGTTATCAGTGTCTATCTTTGTTACTTGGTGTAAGTGTGTGTCAGTGTTACGGGGTATCAGTGTATGGCTGTGTTAATTGGTGTAAATGTGTGTCTTTGTTACTTGGTGTAATTGTATGTCTTTGTTACTTGGTGTAAGTGTATGTCTGTGTTACTTGGTGTAAGTGTGTGTCTGTGTTACTGGGTGTCAGTTTGTGTCTGTGTTACTTGGTGCAAGTGTGTGTCTATGTTACTTGGTCTCCGTGTGTGTCTGTGTTAGTGGGTGTCAGTGTATGTCTTTGTTACTGGGTGTCAGTGTATGTCTTTGTTACTTGGTGCAAGTGCGTGTCTTTGTTACTTGGTGTCAGTGTGTGTCTATGCTCCTGGGTGTCAGTGTATGTCTTTGTTACTTGGTGTCAGTGGGTGTGTGTGTTACTGGGTGTAAGTGTGAGTCTGTGTTACTGGGTCTCAGTGTATGTCTTTGTTACTTGGTGTCTGTGTATCTCAAAATACTTGGTGTAAGTGTATGTCTTTGTTACTTGGTGTGATTGTCTGTCTTTGTTACTTGGTGTCAGTGTGTTTGTTTGTGTCACTGGGTGTCAGTGTGTGTCTGTGTCACTTGGTGTAAGTGCATGTCTTTGTTACTTCGCGTCAGTCTATGTCTTTGTTACTTGGTGTAAGTGTCTGTCTTTGTTACTTGGTGTAAGTGTGTGTCTGTGTTACTGGGTATCAGTGTATGTCTTTGTTACTTGGTGTCAGTGTATGTCTGTGTTACTTGCTGTAAGTGTGTGTCCGTGTTACTGGGTGTCAGTGTGTGTCTTTGTGACTTGGTGTCAGTGTATGTCTTTGTTACTTGGTGCAAGTGTATTTCTCTGTTACTTGGTGTAATTGTCTGTCTTTGTTACTTGGTGTCAGTGTATGTCTTTGTTACTTGGTGACACTGTATGTCTTTGTTACTTGGTGTCAGTGTGTGTCTGTGTTACTGGGTGTCAGTGTGTTTGTTTGTCTTACTGGGTGTCAGTGTGTGTCTGTGTTACTTGGTGTAAGTGTGTGTCTTTGTTACTTGGTGTCCGTGTGTGTCTGTGTTACTGGTTGTCAGTGCATGTCTTTGTTACTGGGTGTCAGGGTATGTCTTTGTTACTTGGTGTAAGTGTGTGTCTGTGTTACTGGGTATCAGTGTGTGTCTTTGTGACCTGGTGTCCGTGTATGTCTTTGTTACTTGGTGCAAGTGTATGTCTTTGTTACTTGGTGTAATTGTCTGTCTTTGTTACTTGGTGTAAGTGTCTGCATTTGTTACTTGGTGTCAGTGTATGTCTTTGTTACTGGGTGACACTGTATGTCTTTGTTACTTGGTGTCAGTGTGTGTCTGTGTTACTGGGTGTCAGTGTGTTTGTTTGTCTTACTGGGTGTCAGTGTGTGTCTGTGTTACTTGGTGTAAGTGTGTCTCTTTGTTACTTGGTGTCCGTGTGTGTCTGTGTTACTGGGTGTCAGTGTATGTGTTTGTTACTGGGTGTCAGTGTATGTCTTTGTTATTTGGTGGAAGTCTGTGTCTGTGTTAGTGGGTAACAGTGTATGTCTTTGTGACTTGGTGTCAGTGTATGTCTGTGTTACTTGGTGTGTGTGTGTGTCTGTGTTACTGGGTATCAGTGTATGTCTTTGTGACTTGGTGTCAGTGTATGTGTTTGTGACTTGGTGTCAGTGTATGTCTTTGTTACTGTGTGTCTGTGTATGTCTTTGTTACTTGATGTAAGTGTGTGTCTGTGTTACTGGGTACCAGTGTATGTCTTTGTTACTTGGTGTCAGTGTATGTCTTTGTTACTTGGTGTGTGTATGTCTTTGTCACTTGGTGTCAGTGTATGTCTTTGTTACTTGGTGTAAGTGTGTGTCTTTGTTACTTGGTGTCAGTGTCTGTCTGTGTTCCTGGGTGTCAGTGTATGTCTTTGTTACTTGGTGTAAGTGCATGTCTTTGTTACTTGGTGTCAGTGAGTGTGTGTGTTACTGGGTGTAAGTGTGTGTCTGTGTTACGGTGTATCAGTGTATGTCTTTGTTACTTGGTGTCAGTGTATGTCACAATACTAGGTGTAAGTGTATGTCTTTGTTACTTGGTGTAAGTGTAAGTCTTTGTTACTTGGTGTCAGTGTATGTCTTTGTTACTTGGTGTAAGTGTGTGTCTGTGTTGCTGGGTATCAGTGTCTGTCTTTGTTACTTGGTGCAAGTGCGTGTCTTTGTTACTTGGTGTCAGTGTGTGTCTGTGTTCCTGGGTGTCAGTGTTTGTCTTTGTGACTTGGTGTCAGTGGGTGTGTGTGTTACTGGGTGTAAGTGTGTGTCTGTGCTACTGGGTGTCAGTGTGCGTCTGTGTTACTTGGTGTAAGTGTGTGTGTTTGTTACTTGGTGTCCGTGTGAGTCTTTGTTACTTGGTGTCAGTTTATGTCAAAATACTTGGTGTAAGTGTATGTCTTTGTTACTTGGTGTGATTGTCTGTCTTTGTTACTTGGTGTCAGTGTGTTTGTTTGTGTTACTGGGTGTCAGTGTGTGTCTGTGTCACTTGGTGTAAGTGTATGTCTTTGTTACTTCGCGTCAGTCTATGTCTTTGTTACTTGGTGTAAGTGTCTGTCTTTGTTACTTGGTGTAAGTGTGTGTCTGTGTTACTGGGTATCAGTGTATGTCTTTGTTACTTCGCGTCAGTCTATGTCTTTGTTACTTGGTGTAAGTGTCTGTCTTTGTTACTTGGTGTAAGTGTGTGTCTGTGTTACTGGGTATCAGTGTATGTCTTTGTTACTTGGTGTCAGTGTATGTCTGTGTTACTTGCTGTAAGTGTGTGTCCGTGTTACTGGGTATCAGTGTATGTCTTTGTGACTTGTTGTAAGTGTATGTCTTTGTTACTGGGTGTCAGTGTGTGTCTTTGTGAATTGGTGTCAGTGTATGTCTTTGTTACTTGGTGCAAGTGCATTTCTCTGTTACTGTGTGTAATTGTCTGTCTTTGTTACTTGGTGTAAGTGTATGCATTTGTTACTTGGTGTCAGTGTATGTCTTTGTTACGTGGTGACACTGTATGTCTTTGTTACTTGGTGTCAGTGTGTGTCTGTGTTACTGGGTGTCAGTGTGTTTGTTTGTCTTACTGGGTGTCAGTGTGTGTCTGTGTTACTTGGTGTAAGTGTGTGTCTTTGTTACTTGGTGTCCGTGTGTGTCTGTGTTACTGGGTGTCAGTGCATGTCTTTGTTGCTGGGTGTCAGTGTATGTCTTTGTTACTTGGTGTAAGTGTGTGTCTGTGTTACTGGGTATCAGTGTGTGTCTTTGTGACTTGTTGTCAGTGTATGTCTTTGTGACTTGGTGCAAGTGTATGTCTTTGTTACTTGGTGTAATTGTCTGTCTTTGTTACTTGGTGTAAGTGTATGCATTTGTTGCTTGGTGTCAGTGTATGTCTTTGTTACTGGGTGACTCTGTATGTCTTTTTTACTTGGTGTCAGTGTGTGTCTGTGTTACTGGGTGTCAGTGTGTTTGTTTGTCTTACTGGGTGTCATTGTGTGTCTGTGTTACTTGGTGCAAGTGTGTGTCATTGTTACATGGTGTCCGTGTGTGTCTGTGTTACTGGGTGTCAGTGTATGTGTTTGTTACTTGGTGTCAGTGTATGTCTGTGTTACTTGGTGTGTGTGTGTCTGTGTTACTGGGTATCAGTGTATGTCTTTGTGACTTGGTGTCAGTGTATGTGTTTGTGACTTGGTGTCAGTGTATGTCTCTGTTACTGGGTGTCAGTCTATGTCTTTGTTACTTGATGTAAGTGTGTGTCTGTGTTACTGGGTACCAGTGTATGTCTTTGTTACTTGGTGTCAGTGTATGTCTTTGTTACTTGGTGTAAGTGTATGTCTTTGTCACTTGGTGTCAGTGTATGTCTTTGTTACTTGGTGTAAGTGTGTGTCTTTGTTACTTGGTGTCAGTGTCTGTCTGTGTTCCTCGGTGTCAGTGTATGTCTTTGTTACTTGGTGTCAGTGTATGTCTTTGTTACTTGGTGTCAGTGTCTGTCTGTGTTACTGGGTGTCAGTGTGTATCTTTGTGACTTGGTGTCAGTGTCTGTCTTTGTTACTTGGTGTAAGTGTGTGTCTTTGTTACTTGGTGTCAGTGTGTGTCTGTGACACTAGGTGTCAGTATTTAGTTTAGTTTAGAGATACAGCGCTGAAGCATGTCCTTCGGCCCACCGAGTCTGTGCCGACCATCAACCACCCATTTATACTAATCCTACACGTATCCCATATTCCAGTGACATCCCCACCAGTCCCTATATACTTCTTTACCACGTACCTATACTAGGGAAAATTTATAATGGCCAATTAACCTATCAACCTGCAAATCTTTGGCATGTGGGAGGAAACTGGAGCACCCGGAGGAAACCCACGCAGACACAGGGAGAACTTGCAAACTCCGCACAGGCAGTACCCAGAATCGAACACGGGTCCCTGGAGCTGTGAGGCTGCAGTGCTAACCACTGTGCCACTGTGCCTCCCAGTGTGTGTCTGTGTTACTGGGTGTCAGTGTATGTCTTTGTTACTTGGTGTCAGTGTGTGTCTGTGTTACTGGGTGTCAGTGTGTTTGTTTGTGTTACTGGGTGTCAGTGCGTGACTGTGTTACTTGGTGTCCGTGTGTGTCTGTGTTACTGGGTATCAGTGTATATCTTTGTTACTTGGTGTCAGTGTGAGTCTTTGTCACTTTGTATCAGTGTATGTCTTTGTTGCTTGGTGTCAGTGTGTGTCTTTGTCTCTTGGTATCAGTGTGTGTCTTTGTGACTTGGTGTCAGTGTATGTCTTTGTTACTTGGTGTAAGTGTGTGTCTGTGTTACTGGGTATCATTGTATGTCTTTGTAACTTGGTGTCAGTGTATGTCTTTGTTACTGGGTGTCAGTGTGTGTCTTTGTGACTTGGTGTCGGTGTATGTCTTTGTTACTTGGTGTCAGTGTATGTCTGTGTTACTTGGTGTAAGTGTGTGTCTTTGTTACCTGGTGTAAGTGCATGTCTTTGTTGCTTGGTGTCAGTGTGTGTCTGTGACACTAGGTGTCAGTATTTAGTTTAGTTTCGAGATACAGCACTGAAACTGGCCCTTCGGCCCAGCGAGTCTGTGCCGACCATCAACCACCCATTTATAATAATCCTACACGAATCCCATATTCCAATAACATCCCCACCGGTCCCTATATATTTCTTTACCACGTACCAATACTTGGGGCAATTTATAATGGCCAATTAACCTATCAACCTGCAAGTCTTTGGCATGTGGGAGGAAACCGGAGCACCCGGAGGAAACTCACGCAGACACAGGGAGAACTTGCAAACTCCGCACAGGCAGGACCCAGAATCGAAATCGGGTCCCAGGAGCTGTGAGGCTGCACTGCTAACCACTGCGCCACTGTGCCTCCCAGTGTGTGCCTTTGTTACTTGGTGTCAGTGTGTTTGTTTGTGTTACTGGGTGTCAGTGTGTGACTGTGTTACTTGGTGTAAGTATGTCTCTTTGTTACTTGGTGTCCGTGTGTGTCTGTGTTACTGGGTGTCAGTGTATGTCTTTGTTACTTGGTGTCAGTGTGTGTCTTTGTCACTTGGTATCAGTGTATGTCTTTGTTCCTTGGTGTCAGTGTATGTCTGTGTTACTTGGTGTAAGTGTGTGTCTGCGTTAAAGGTGTCAGTGTGTGTTTGTGTTACTGGGTATCAGTGTATGTCTTTGTTACTTGGTGTCAGTGTATGTCTGTGTTACTTGGTGTAAGTGTGTGTCTGTGTTACTGCATATCAGTGTATGTCTTTGTGACTTGGTGTCAGTGCATGCCTTTGTTACTGGGTGTCAGTGTGTGTCTTTGTGACTTGGTGTCATTGTGTGTCTTTGTTACTTGGTGTAAGTGTGTGTCTGTGTTACTGGGTATCAGTGTGTGACTGTGTTACTTGATGTAAGTGTGTCTCTTTGTTACTTGGTGTCCGTGTGTGTCTGTGTTACTGGGTATCAGTGTATGTCTTTGTTACTTGGTGTCAGTGTGTGTCTTTGTCACTTGGTATCAGTGTATGTCTTTGTTACTTGGTGTCAGTGTATGTCTGTGTTACTTGGTGTAAGTGTGTGTCTGCTTTACTGGGTGCAAGTGTGTGTCTGTGTTACTGTGCATCAGTGTATGTCTTTGTTACTTGGTGTCAGTGTATGTCTGTGTTACTTGGTGTAACTGTGTGTCTGTGTCACTGGGTATCAGTGTATGTCTTTGTTACTTGGTGTCAGTGTATGTCTTTGTTACTGGGTGTCAGTGTGTGTCTTTGTGACTTGGTGTCAGTGTATGTCAAAATACTTGGTGTAAGTGTATGTCTTTGTTACTTGGTGTAATTGTCTGTCTTTGTTACTTGGTGTAAGTGTATGTCTTTGTTACTTGGTGCAAGTGTCTGTGTTTGTTAATTGGTGTAAGTGTGTGTCTGTGTTACTGGGTATCAGTGTATGTCTTTTTGACTTGGTGTCAGTGCATGTCTTTGTTACTTGTAGTCAGTGTGTGTCTTTGTGACTTGGTGTCAGTGTATGTCTTTGTTACTTGATGTCAGTGTCTGTCTTTGTTACTTGGTGTATGCGTATGTATTTGTTACTTGGTGTAAGTGTATGTCTGTGTTACTGGGTATCAGTGTCTGTCTTTGTTACTTGGTGTCAGTGTATGTCTTTGTTACTTGGTGTAAGTGTATGTCTTTGTTACTTGGTTTCAGTGTATGTCTTTGTTACTGGGTATCAGTGTATGTCTTTGTTACTTGTTTTAATTTGTGTCTGTGTTACTGGGTATCAGTGTATGTCTTTGTTACTTGGTGTCAGTGTATGTCTTTGTTACTTGGTGTCAGTGTATGTCTTTGTTACTTGGTGTAAGTGTATGTCTTTGTTACTTGGTGTAAGTGTATGTCTTTGTTACTTGGTGTAAGTGTGTGTCTGTGTTACTGGGTGTCTGTGTGTCTCTGTGTTACTTGGTGTCAGTGTATGTCTTTGTTACTTGGTGTCAGTGTATGTCTTTGTTACTTGGTGTAAGTGTATGTCTGTGTTACTGGGTATCAGTGTCTGTCTTTGTTACTTGGTGTCAGTGTATGTCTTTGTTACTGGGTATCAGTGTCTGTCTTTGTTACTTGGTGTCAGTGTATGTCTTTGTTACTTTGTGTAAGTGTGTGTCTTTGTTACTGGGTGTCTGTAGTTCTCTGTGTTACTGGCTTTCAGTGTATGTCTTTTTGACTTAGTGACAGTGTCTGTCTTTGTTTTTGGGTGTCAGTGTGTGTCTTTGTGACTTGGTGTCAGACTATGTCTTTGTTACTTGGTGTAAGTGTATGTCTTTGTTATTTGGTGTCATTGTATGTGTTTGTGACTTGGTGTCAGTGGATGTCTTTGTTACTGGGTGTCACTGTATGTCTTTGTTACTTGGTGTAAGTGTATGTCAAAATACTTGGTGTAAGTGTGTGTCTGTGTTACTGGGTATCAGTGTATGTCTTTGATACTTGGTTTCAGTGTCTGTCTTGGATACCTGGCGTAATTGTGTGCCTGTGTTACTGGGTATCAGTGTATGTCTGTGTTACTTGGTGTAAGTGTGTGTCTGTGTTACTGGGTATCAGTGTCTGTCTTTGTTACATGGTGTCACTGTATGTCTTTGTTACTTGGTGTAAGTGTGTGTCTGCGTTACTGGGTATCAGTGTGTGTCTGTGTTACTGGGGGTCAGTGTGTGTCTGTGTTACTGGGGGTCAGTGTGTGTCTTTGCTACTTGGTGTAAGTGTATGTCTTTGTTACCTGGTTTCAGTGTATGTCTTTGTTCCTGGGTGTCAGTGTATGTCTTTGTTACTTGGTGTCAGTGCATGTCTTTGATACTTGGTGTAAGTGTGTGTCTGCGTTACTGGGTATCAGTGTGTGTCTGTGTTACTGGGGGTCAGTGTGTGTCTGTGTTACTCGGGGTCTGTGTATGTTTCTAACTGGGTGTTAGTGTGTGTCTGTGTTACTGGGTATCAGTGTATGTCTTTGTTACTTGGTGTCAGTGTATGTCTTTGTTACTTCGTGTCAGGGTATGTCTTTGTTACTGGGTGTCAGTGTGTGTCTTTGTGACTTGGTGTCAGTGTATGTCAAAATACTTGGTGTAAGTGTATGTCTTTGTTACTTGGTGTAATTGTCTGTCTTTGTTACTTGGTGTCAGTGTATGTCTTTGTTACTTGGTGTAAGTGTGTGTCTTTGTTACTTGGTGTCAGTGTCTGTCTGTGTTCCTGGGTGTCAGTGTATGTCTTTGTTACTTGGTGTAAGTGCATGTCTTTGTTACTTGGTGTCAGTGAGTGTGTGTGTTACTGGGTGTAAGTGTGTGTCTGTGTTACGGTGTATCAGTGTATGTCTTTGTTACTTGGTGTCAGTGTATGTCACAATACTAGGTGTAAGTGTATGTCTTTGTTACTTGGTGTAAGTGTAAGTCTTTGTTACTTGGTGTCAGTGTATGTCTTTGTTACTTGGTGTAAGTGTGTGTCTGTGTTGCTGGGTATCAGTGTCTGTCTTTGTTACTTGGTGCAAGTGCGTGTCTTTGTTACTTGGTGTCAGTGTGTGTCTGTGTTCCTGGGTGTCAGTGTTTGTCTTTGTGACTTGGTGTCAGTGGGTGTGTGTGTTACTGGGTGTAAGTGTGTGTCTGTGCTACTGGGTGTCAGTGTGCGTCTGTGTTACTTGGTGTAAGTGTGTGTGTTTGTTACTTGGTGTCCGTGTGAGTCTTTGTTACTTGGTGTCAGTTTATGTCAAAATACTTGGTGTAAGTGTATGTCTTTGTTACTTGGTGTGATTGTCTGTCTTTGTTACTTGGTGTCAGTGTGTTTGTTTGTGTTACTGGGTGTCAGTGTGTGTCTGTGTCACTTGGTGTAAGTGTATGTCTTTGTTACTTCGCGTCAGTCTATGTCTTTGTTACTTGGTGTAAGTGTCTGTCTTTGTTACTTGGTGTAAGTGTGTGTCTGTGTTACTGGGTATCAGTGTATGTCTTTGTTACTTCGCGTCAGTCTATGTCTTTGTTACTTGGTGTAAGTGTCTGTCTTTGTTACTTGGTGTAAGTGTGTGTCTGTGTTACTGGGTATCAGTGTATGTCTTTGTTACTTGGTGTCAGTGTATGTCTGTGTTACTTGCTGTAAGTGTGTGTCCGTGTTACTGGGTATCAGTGTATGTCTTTGTGACTTGTTGTAAGTGTATGTCTTTGTTACTGGGTGTCAGTGTGTGTCTTTGTGAATTGGTGTCAGTGTATGTCTTTGTTACTTGGTGCAAGTGCATTTCTCTGTTACTGTGTGTAATTGTCTGTCTTTGTTACTTGGTGTAAGTGTATGCATTTGTTACTTGGTGTCAGTGTATGTCTTTGTTACGTGGTGACACTGTATGTCTTTGTTACTTGGTGTCAGTGTGTGTCTGTGTTACTGGGTGTCAGTGTGTTTGTTTGTCTTACTGGGTGTCAGTGTGTGTCTGTGTTACTTGGTGTAAGTGTGTGTCTTTGTTACTTGGTGTCCGTGTGTGTCTGTGTTACTGGGTGTCAGTGCATGTCTTTGTTGCTGGGTGTCAGTGTATGTCTTTGTTACTTGGTGTAAGTGTGTGTCTGTGTTACTGGGTATCAGTGTGTGTCTTTGTGACTTGTTGTCAGTGTATGTCTTTGTGACTTGGTGCAAGTGTATGTCTTTGTTACTTGGTGTAATTGTCTGTCTTTGTTACTTGGTGTAAGTGTATGCATTTGTTGCTTGGTGTCAGTGTATGTCTTTGTTACTGGGTGACACTGTATGTCTTTTTTACTTGGTGTCAGTGTGTGTCTGTGTTACTGGGTGTCAGTGTGTTTGTTTGTCTTACTGGGTGTCATTGTGTGTCTGTGTTACTTGGTGCAAGTGTGTGTCATTGTTACATGGTGTCCGTGTGTGTCTGTGTTACTGGGTGTCAGTGTATGTGTTTGTTACTTGGTGTCAGTGTATGTCTGTGTTACTTGGTGTGTGTGTGTCTGTGTTACTGGGTATCAGTGTATGTCTTTGTGACTTGGTGTCAGTGTATGTGTTTGTGACTTGGTGTCAGTGTATGTCTCTGTTACTGGGTGTCAGTCTATGTCTTTGTTACTTGATGTAAGTGTGTGTCTGTGTTACTGGGTACCAGTGTATGTCTTTGTTACTTGGTGTCAGTGTATGTCTTTGTTACTTGGTGTAAGTGTATGTCTTTGTCACTTGGTGTCAGTGTATGTCTTTGTTACTTGGTGTAAGTGTGTGTCTTTGTTACTTGGTGTCAGTGTCTGTCTGTGTTCCTCGGTGTCAGTGTATGTCTTTGTTACTTGGTGTCAGTGTATGTCTTTGTTACTTGGTGTCAGTGTCTGTCTGTGTTACTGGGTGTCAGTGTGTATCTTTGTGACTTGGTGTCAGTGTCTGTCTTTGTTACTTGGTGTAAGTGTGTGTCTTTGTTACTTGGTGTCAGTGTGTGTCTGTGACACTAGGTGTCAGTATTTAGTTTAGTTTAGAGATACAGCGCTGAAGCATGTCCTTCGGCCCACCGAGTCTGTGCCGACCATCAACCACCCATTTATACTAATCCTACACGTATCCCATATTCCAGTGACATCCCCACCAGTCCCTATATACTTCTTTACCACGTACCTATACTAGGGAAAATTTATAATGGCCAATTAACCTATCAACCTGCAAATCTTTGGCATGTGGGAGGAAACTGGAGCACCCGGAGGAAACCCACGCAGACACAGGGAGAACTTGCAAACTCCGCACAGGCAGTACCCAGAATCGAACACGGGTCCCTGGAGCTGTGAGGCTGCAGTGCTAACCACTGTGCCACTGTGCCTCCCAGTGTGTGTCTGTGTTACTGGGTGTCAGTGTATGTCTTTGTTACTTGGTGTCAGTGTGTGTCTGTGTTACTGGGTGTCAGTGTGTTTGTTTGTGTTACTGGGTGTCAGTGCGTGACTGTGTTACTTGGTGTCCGTGTGTGTCTGTGTTACTGGGTATCAGTGTATATCTTTGTTACTTGGTGTCAGTGTGAGTCTTTGTCACTTTGTATCAGTGTATGTCTTTGTTGCTTGGTGTCAGTGTGTGTCTTTGTCTCTTGGTATCAGTGTGTGTCTTTGTGACTTGGTGTCAGTGTATGTCTTTGTTACTTGGTGTAAGTGTGTGTCTGTGTTACTGGGTATCATTGTATGTCTTTGTAACTTGGTGTCAGTGTATGTCTTTGTTACTGGGTGTCAGTGTGTGTCTTTGTGACTTGGTGTCGGTGTATGTCTTTGTTACTTGGTGTCAGTGTATGTCTGTGTTACTTGGTGTAAGTGTGTGTCTTTGTTACCTGGTGTAAGTGCATGTCTTTGTTGCTTGGTGTCAGTGTGTGTCTGTGACACTAGGTGTCAGTATTTAGTTTAGTTTCGAGATACAGCACTGAAACTGGCCCTTCGGCCCAGCGAGTCTGTGCCGACCATCAACCACCCATTTATAATAATCCTACACGAATCCCATATTCCAATAACATCCCCACCGGTCCCTATATATTTCTTTACCACGTACCAATACTTGGGGCAATTTATAATGGCCAATTAACCTATCAACCTGCAAGTCTTTGGCATGTGGGAGGAAACCGGAGCACCCGGAGGAAACTCACGCAGACACAGGGAGAACTTGCAAACTCCGCACAGGCAGGACCCAGAATCGAAATCGGGTCCCAGGAGCTGTGAGGCTGCACTGCTAACCACTGCGCCACTGTGCCTCCCAGTGTGTGCCTTTGTTACTTGGTGTCAGTGTGTTTGTTTGTGTTACTGGGTGTCAGTGTGTGACTGTGTTACTTGGTGTAAGTATGTCTCTTTGTTACTTGGTGTCCGTGTGTGTCTGTGTTACTGGGTGTCAGTGTATGTCTTTGTTACTTGGTGTCAGTGTGTGTCTTTGTCACTTGGTATCAGTGTATGTCTTTGTTCCTTGGTGTCAGTGTATGTCTGTGTTACTTGGTGTAAGTGTGTGTCTGCGTTAAAGGTGTCAGTGTGTGTTTGTGTTACTGGGTATCAGTGTATGTCTTTGTTACTTGGTGTCAGTGTATGTCTGTGTTACTTGGTGTAAGTGTGTGTCTGTGTTACTGCATATCAGTGTATGTCTTTGTGACTTGGTGTCAGTGCATGCCTTTGTTACTGGGTGTCAGTGTGTGTCTTTGTGACTTGGTGTCATTGTGTGTCTTTGTTACTTGGTGTAAGTGTGTGTCTGTGTTACTGGGTATCAGTGTGTGACTGTGTTACTTGATGTAAGTGTGTCTCTTTGTTACTTGGTGTCCGTGTGTGTCTGTGTTACTGGGTATCAGTGTATGTCTTTGTTACTTGGTGTCAGTGTGTGTCTTTGTCACTTGGTATCAGTGTATGTCTTTGTTACTTGGTGTCAGTGTATGTCTGTGTTACTTGGTGTAAGTGTGTGTCTGCTTTACTGGGTGCAAGTGTGTGTCTGTGTTACTGTGCATCAGTGTATGTCTTTGTTACTTGGTGTCAGTGTATGTCTGTGTTACTTGGTGTAACTGTGTGTCTGTGTCACTGGGTATCAGTGTATGTCTTTGTTACTTGGTGTCAGTGTATGTCTTTGTTACTGGGTGTCAGTGTGTGTCTTTGTGACTTGGTGTCAGTGTATGTCAAAATACTTGGTGTAAGTGTATGTCTTTGTTACTTGGTGTAATTGTCTGTCTTTGTTACTTGGTGTAAGTGTATGTCTTTGTTACTTGGTGCAAGTGTCTGTGTTTGTTAATTGGTGTAAGTGTGTGTCTGTGTTACTGGGTATCAGTGTATGTCTTTTTGACTTGGTGTCAGTGCATGTCTTTGTTACTTGTAGTCAGTGTGTGTCTTTGTGACTTGGTGTCAGTGTATGTCTTTGTTACTTGATGTCAGTGTCTGTCTTTGTTACTTGGTGTATGCGTATGTATTTGTTACTTGGTGTAAGTGTATGTCTGTGTTACTGGGTATCAGTGTCTGTCTTTGTTACTTGGTGTCAGTGTATGTCTTTGTTACTTGGTGTAAGTGTATGTCTTTGTTACTTGGTTTCAGTGTATGTCTTTGTTACTGGGTATCAGTGTATGTCTTTGTTACTTGTTTTAATTTGTGTCTGTGTTACTGGGTATCAGTGTATGTCTTTGTTACTTGGTGTCAGTGTATGTCTTTGTTACTTGGTGTCAGTGTATGTCTTTGTTACTTGGTGTAAGTGTATGTCTTTGTTACTTGGTGTAAGTGTATGTCTTTGTTACTTGGTGTAAGTGTGTGTCTGTGTTACTGGGTGTCTGTGTGTCTCTGTGTTACTTGGTGTCAGTGTATGTCTTTGTTACTTGGTGTCAGTGTATGTCTTTGTTACTTGGTGTAAGTGTATGTCTGTGTTACTGGGTATCAGTGTCTGTCTTTGTTACTTGGTGTCAGTGTATGTCTTTGTTACTGGGTATCAGTGTCTGTCTTTGTTACTTGGTGTCAGTGTATGTCTTTGTTACTTTGTGTAAGTGTGTGTCTTTGTTACTGGGTGTCTGTAGTTCTCTGTGTTACTGGCTTTCAGTGTATGTCTTTTTGACTTAGTGACAGTGTCTGTCTTTGTTTTTGGGTGTCAGTGTGTGTCTTTGTGACTTGGTGTCAGACTATGTCTTTGTTACTTGGTGTAAGTGTATGTCTTTGTTATTTGGTGTCATTGTATGTGTTTGTGACTTGGTGTCAGTGGATGTCTTTGTTACTGGGTGTCACTGTATGTCTTTGTTACTTGGTGTAAGTGTATGTCAAAATACTTGGTGTAAGTGTGTGTCTGTGTTACTGGGTATCAGTGTATGTCTTTGATACTTGGTTTCAGTGTCTGTCTTGGATACTTGGCGTAATTGTGTGCCTGTGTTACTGGGTATCAGTGTATGTCTGTGTTACTTGGTGTAAGTGTGTGTCTGTGTTACTGGGTATCAGTGTCTGTCTTTGTTACATGGTGTCACTGTATGTCTTTGTTACTTGGTGTAAGTGTGTGTCTGCGTTACTGGGTATCAGTGTGTGTCTGTGTTACTGGGGGTCAGTGTGTGTCTGTGTTACTGGGGGTCAGTGTGTGTCTTTGCTACTTGGTGTAAGTGTATGTCTTTGTTACCTGGTTTCAGTGTATGTCTTTGTTCCTGGGTGTCAGTGTATGTCTTTGTTACTTGGTGTCAGTGCATGTCTTTGATACTTGGTGTAAGTGTGTGTCTGCGTTACTGGGTATCAGTGTGTGTCTGTGTTACTGGGGGTCAGTGTGTGTCTGTGTTACTCGGGGTCTGTGTATGTTTCTAACTGGGTGTTAGTGTGTGTCTGTGTTACTGGGTATCAGTGTATGTCTTTGTTACTTGGTGTCAGTGTATGTCTTTGTTACTTCGTGTCAGGGTATGTCTTTGTTACTGGGTGTCAGTGTGTGTCTTTGTGACTTGGTGTCAGTGTATGTCAAAATACTTGGTGTAAGTGTATGTCTTTGTTACTTGGTGTAATTGTCTGTCTTTGTTACTTGGTGTAAGTGTATGTCTTTGTTACTTGGTGCTAGTGTCTGTGTTTGTTAATTGGTGTAAGTGTGTGTCTGTGTTACTGGGTATCAGTGTATGTCTTTTTGACTTGGTGTCAGTGCATGTCTTTGTTACTTGTAGTCAGTGTGTGTCTTTGTGACTTGGTGTCAGTGTATGTCTTTGTTACTTGATGTCAGTGTCTGTCTTTGTTACTTGGTGTAAGCGTATGTATTTGTTACTTGGTGTAAGTGTATGTCTGTGTTACTGGGTATCAGTGTCTGTCTTTGTTACTTGGTGTCAGTGTATGTCTTTGTTACTTGGTGTAAGTGTATGTCTTTGTTACTTGGTTTCAGTGTATGTCTTTGTTACTGGGTATCAGTGTATGTCTTTGTTACTTGTTTTAATTTGTGTCTGTGTTACTGGGTATCAGTGTATGTCTTTGTTACTTGGTGTCAGTGTATGTCTTTGTTACTTGGTGTCAGTGTATGTCTTTGTTACTTGGTGTAAGTGTATGTCTTTGTTACTTGGTTTCAGTGTATGTCTTTGTTACTTGGTGTAAGTGTGTGTCTGTGTTACTGGGTGTCTGTGTGTCTCTGTGTTACTTGGTGTCAGTGTATGTCTTTGTTACTTGGTGTCAGTGTATGTCTTTGTTACTTGGTGTAAGTGTATGTCTGTGTTACTGGGTATCAGTGTCTGTCTTTGTTACTTGGTGTCAGTGTATGTCTTTGTTACTTGGTGTAAGTGTATGTCTTTGTTACTTGGTTTCAGTGTATGTCTTTGTTACTTTGTGTAAGTGTGTGTCTGTGTTACTGGGTGTCTGTGTGTCTCTGTGTTACTGGCTTTCAGTGTATGTCTTTGTGACTTGGTGTCAGTGGATGTCTTTGTTACTGGGTGTCACTGTCTGTCTTTGTTACTTGGTGTAAGTGTATGTCAAAATACTTGGTGTAAGTGTGTGTCTGTGTTACTGGGTATCAGTGTATGTCTTTGATACTTGGTTTCAGTGTATGTCTTGGATACTTGGCGTAATTGTGTGTCTGTGTTACTGGGTATCAGTGTATGTCTGTGTTACTGGGTGTCAGTGTGTGACTGTGTTACTGGGGGTCAGTGTGTGTTTCTAACTGGGTGTAAGTGTATGTCTTTGTTACTTGGTGTAAGTGTGTGTCTGCGTTACTGGGTATCAGTGTGTGTCTGTGTTACTTGGGGTCAGTGTGTGTCTGTGTTACTGGAGGTCAGTGTGTGTCTTTGCTACTTGGTGTAAGTGTATGTCTTTGTTACCTGGTTTCAGTGTATGTCTTTGTTCCTGTGTGTCAGTGTATGTCTTTGTTACTTGGTGTCAGTGCATGTCTTTGATACTTGGTGTAAGTGTGTGTCTGCGTTACTGGGTATCAGTGTGTGTCTGTGTTACTGGGGGTCAGTGTGTGTCTGTGTTACTCGGGGTCAGTGTATGTTTCTAACTGGGTGTTAGTGTGTGTCTGTGTTACTGGGTATCAGTGTATGTCTTTGTTACTTGGTGTCAGTGTATGTCTTTGTTACTTCGTGTCAGGGTATGTCTTTGTTACTTGGTGTAAGTGTGTGTCTTTGTTAATTGGTTTATGATTATGATTTTGATTATGATTAGAGATGCAGCACTGAAACAGGCCCTTCGGCCCACCGAGTCTGTGCCGAACATCAACCACCCATTTCTACTAATCCTACACTAATCCCATATTCCTGCCAAACATCCCCACCTGTCCCTATATTTCCCTACCACCTACCTATACTAGTGACAATTTATAATGGCCAATTTACCTACCAACATGCAAGTCTTTTGGCTTGTGGGAGGAAACCGGAGCACCCGGAGAAAACCCACGCCGACACAGGGAGAACTTGCAAACTCCACACAGGCAGTACCCGGAATCGAACCCGGGTCCCTGGAGCTGTGAGGCTGCGGTGCTAACCACTGCGCCACTGTGCCGCCCATGCGGCAGTGTGTGCCGGTGTTCCTGGGTGTCAGACTATGTCTTTGTTACTTGGTGTAAGTGTATGTCTTTGTTACTTGGTGTCATTGTATGTGTTTGTGACTTGGTGTCAGTGGATGTCTTTGTTACTGGGTGTCACTGTATGTCTTTGTTACTTGGTGTAAGTGTATGTCAAAATACTTGGTGTAAGTGTATGTCTGTGTTACTTGGTGTAAGTGTGTGTCTTTGTTTCTGGGTATCAGTGTCTACCTTTGTTACTTGGTGTAAGTGGTGTAAGTGTGTGTCTTTGTTTCTGGGTATCAGTGTCTACCTTTGTTACTTGGTGTAAGTGTGCGTCTGTGTTACTGGGTATCAGTGTATGCTTTGATACTTGGTTTCAGTGTATGTCTTTGATACTTGGCGTAATTGTGTGTCTGTGTTACTGGGTATCAGTGTCTGTCTGTGTTCCTGGGTGTCAGAGTGTGACTGTGTTACTGGGGGTCAGTGTGTGTTTCTAACTGGGTGTAAGTGTATGTCTTTGTTACTTGGTGTAAGTGTGTGTCTGTGTGACTGGGTATCAGTGTCTGTCTTTGTTACTTGGTGTCACTGTATGTCTTTGTTACTTGGTGTAAGTGTGTGTCTGCGTTACTGGGTATCAGTGTATGTCTGTGTTACTGGGGGGTCTGTGTGTGTCTGTGTTACTGGGGATCAGTGTGTGTCTTTGCTACTTGGTGTAAGTGTATGTCTTTGTTACCTGGTGTCAGTGTATGTGTTTGTGACTTGGAGTCAGTGTATGTCAAAATACTTGGTGTAAGTGTGTGCCTGTGTTACTGGGTATCAGTGTATGCCTTTGTTACTTGCTGTAAGTGTGTGTCTGTGTTACTGGGTATCAGTGTATGTCTGTGTTACTGGGTATCAGTGTATGTCTGTGTTACTGGGGATCAGTGTGTGTCTGTGTTACTGGGGGTCAGTGTGTGTCTTTGTTACTTGGTGTCAGTGCATATGTTTGTGACTTGGTGTAAGGGTATGTCAAAATCCTTGGTGTAAGTGTATGTCTTTGTTACTTGGTGTCAGTGTATGTCTTTGTTACTTGCTGTAAGTGTGTGTCTGTGTTACTGGGTATCAGTGTGTGTCTGTGTTACTGGGGGTCAGTGTGTGTCTGTGTTACTGGGGGTCAGTGTGTGTCTGTGTGACTGCGGGTCAGTGTGTGTCTTTGTTACTTGGTGTAAGTGTATGTCTTTGTTACTTGGTGTCAGTGTATGTGTTTGTGACTTGGTGTCATTGTATGTCTTTGTTACTGGGTGTCAGTGTATGTCTTAGTTACTTGGTGTAAGTGTATGTCAAAATACTTGGTGTCAGTGTATGTCTTTGTTACTTGGTGTCAGTGTATGTCTGTGTTACTTGGTGTCAGTGTATGTCTGTGTTACTTGGTGTAAGTGTATGTCTTTGTTACTTGGTGTAAGTGTGTGTCTGTGTTGCTGGGTATCAGTGTCTACCTTTTTTACTTGGTGTAAGTGTGCGTCTGTGTTACTTGGTGTCAGTGTATGTCTTTGTTACTTGGTGTCAGTGTATGTCTTTGATACTTGGCGTAATTGTGTGTCTGTGTTACTGGGTATCAGTGTATGTCTGTGTTACTGGGTGCCAGTGTGTGACTGTTACTGGGTGTCAGTGTGTGACTGTGTTACTGGGGGTCAGTGTGTGTTTCTAACTGGGTATCAGTGTCTGTCTTTGTTACTTGGTGTCACTGTATGTCTTTGTTACTTGGTGTAAGTGTGTGTCTGCGTTACTGGGTATCAGTGTATGTCTGTGTTACTGGGGGTCAGTGTGTGTCTGTGCTACTTGGTGTAAGTGTATGTCTTTGTTACCTGGTGTCAGTGTATGTGTTTGTGACTTGGTGTCATTGTATGTCTTTGTTCCTGGGTGTCAGTGTATGTCTTTGTTACTTCGTGTCAGGGTATGTCTTTGTTACTTGGTGTAAGTGTGTGTCTTTGTTAATTGGTTTATGATTATGATTTTGATTATGATTAGAGATACAGCACTGAAACAGGCCCTTCGGCCCACCGAGTCTGTGCCGAACATCAACCACCCATTTATACTAATCCAACACTAATCCCATATTCCTACCAAACATCCCCACCTGTCCCTATATTTCCCTACCACCTACCTATACTAGTGACAATTTATAATGGCCAATTTACCTGCCAACCTGCAAGTCTTTTGGCTTGTGGGAGGAAACCGGAGCACCCGGAGAAAACCCACGCAGACACAGGGAGAACTTGCAAACTCCACACAGGCAGTACCCGGAATCGAACCCGGGTCCCTGGAGCTGTGAGGCTGCGGTGCTAACCACTGCGCCACTGTGCCCCCCACCCCGCCCCAGTGTGTGCCTGTGTTACTGGGTATCAGTGTATGTCTTGGTTACTTGGTGTCAGTGTATGTCTGTGTCACTTGGTGTAAGTGTGTGTCTGTGTTACTTGGTGTCAGTGTGTGTCTTTGTGACTTGGTGTCAGTGCATGTCTTTGTTACTGGGTGTCACTGTATGTCTTTGTTACTTGGTGTAAGTGTATGTCAAAATACTTGGTGTAAGTGTATGTCTGTGTTACTTGGTGTAAGTGTGTGTCTTTGTTTCTGGGTATCAGTGTCCACCTTTGTTACTTGGTGTAAGTGGTGTAAGTGTGTGTCTTTGTTTCTGGGTATCAGTGTCTCCCTTTGTTACTTGGTGTAAGTGTGCGTCTGTGTTACTGGGTATCAGTGTATGCTTTGATACTTGGTTTCAGTGTATGTCTTTGATACTTGGCGTAATTGTGTGTCTGTGTTACTGGGTATCAGTGTCTGTCTGTGTTACTGGGTGTCAGTGTGTGACTGTGTTACTGGGGGTCAGTGTGTGTTTCTAACTGGGTGTAAGTGTATGTCTTTGTTACTTGGTGTAAGTGTGTGTCTGTGTGACTGGGTATCAGTGTCTGTCTTTGTTACTTGGTGTCACTGTATGTCTTTGTTACTTGGTGTAAGTGTGTGTCTGCGTTACTGGGTATCAGTGTATGTCTGTGTTACTGGGGGTCAGTGTGTGTCTGTGTTACTGGGGGTCAGTGTGTGTCTTTGCTACTTCGTGTAAGTGTATGTCTTTGTTACCTGGTGTCAGTGTATGTGTTTGTGACTTGGTGTCAGTGTATGTCAAAATACTTGGTGTAAGTGTGTGTCTGTGTTACTGGGTATCAGTGTATGTCTTTGTAACTTGGTGTCAGTGTATGTCTTTGTTACCTGGTGTCAGTGTATGTGTTTGTGACTTGGTGTCAGTGTATGTCAAAATACTTGGTGTAAGTGTGTGTCTGTGTTACTGGGTATCAGTGTATGTCTTTGTTACTTGGTGTCAGTGTATGTCTTTGTTACTTGCTGTAAGTGTGTGTCTGTGTTACTGGGTATCAGTGTATGTCTTTGTTACTTGGTGTCAGTGTATGTCTGTGTTACTTGGTGTAAGTGTTTGTCTGTGTTTCTGGGTATCAGTGCATGTCTTTGTTACTTGGTGTCAGTGTATGTCTGTGTTGCTTGGTGTAAGTGTGTGTCGGTGTTACTGGGTGTCAGTGTGTGTCTGTGTTACTTGGTGTAATTGTGTGTTTTTGTTACTTGGTGTCCGTGTGTGTCTTTGTTCCTGGGTGTCAGTGTATGTCTTTGTTCCTGGGTGTCAGTTTATGTCTTTGTTACTTGGTGTAAGTGTGTGTCTGTGTTACTGGGTATCTGTGTCTGTCTTTGTTCCTTGGTGTAAGTGTGTGTCTGTGTTACTGGGTATCAGTGTGTGTCTGTGCTACTGGGTATCAGTGTATGTGTTTGTGACTTGGTATCAGTGTATGTCTTTGTTACTGGGTGTCAGTGTGTGTCTTTGTGACTTGGTGTCAGTGTATGTCTTTGTTACTTGGTGTCAGTGTGTGTCTGTGTTCCTGGGTATCAGTGTATGTCTTTGTGACTTGGTGTCAGTGTATGTCTTTGTTCCTGGGTGTCAGTGTGTTTCTTTGTGACTTGGTGTCAGTGTATCTCTGTGTTACTTGATGTAAGTCTGTGTCTTTGTTACTTGGTGACCGTGTGTGCCTTTGTTACTGGGTATCAGTGTATGTCTTTGTTACTTGGTGTCAGTGTATGTCTGTGTTACTTGGTGTAAGTGTGTGTCTGCGTTACTGGGTGTCAGTGTGTGTCTGTGTTTCTTGGTGGAAGTATGTGTCTTTGTTACTTGGTGTCAGTGAGTGTCTTTGTTACTGGGTGTCATTGTGTGTCTTTTTTACTTGGTGTAATTGCGTGTCTGTGTTACTGGGTGTCAGTGTATGTTTGTGTTACTTGGTGTAAGTGTGTGTCTGTGTTAATGGGTGTCAGTGTATGTCTTTGTTACTGGGTGTCAGTGTATGTCTTTGTTACTTGGTGTAAGTGTGTGTCTGTGTTAATGGGTGTCAGTGTATGTCTTTGTTACTGGGTGTCAGTGTATGTCTTTGTTACTTGGTGTTAGTGTGTGTCTGTGTTACTGGGTATCAGTGTCTGTCTTTGTTACTTGGTGTAAGTGTGTGTCTGTGTTGCTTGGTATCAGTGCATGTCTTTGTTACTTGGTGACAGTGTATGTCTGTGTTCCTTGGTGTAAGTGTGTGCCTGTGTTACTGGGTATCAGTGTATGTCTTTGTGACTTGGTATCAGTGTATGTCTTTCTTACTGGGTGTCAGTGTGTGTCTTTGTGACTTGCTGTCAGTGTATGTCTTTGTTACTTGGTGTCAGTGTATGTCAAAATACTTGGTGTAAGTGTATGTCTTTGTTAATTGGTGTAATTGTCTGTCTTTGTTACTTGGTGTAAGTGTATGTCTTTGTTACTTGGTGTCAGTGTATGTCTTTGTTACTTGGTGTCAGTGTATGTCTTTGTTACTTGGTGTCAGTGTATGTCTTTGTTACTTGGTGTCAGTGTACGTCTGTGTTACTTGGTGTCAGTGTGTGTCTTTGTTACTTGGTGGAATTGTCTGTCTTTTTCTCTTGGTGTAAGTGTATGTCTTTGTTACTTGGTGTCAGTGTATGTCTTTGATACTTGGTGTCAGTGTATGTCTGTGTTACTTGGTGTAAGTGTGTGTCTTTGTTACTTGGTGTAAGTGTATGTCTTTGTAACTTGGTGTCAGTGTATGTCTTTGTTACTTGGAGTCATTGTGTGTCTGTGTTACTGGGTATCAGTGTATGTCTTTGTGACTTGGTATCAGTGTATGTCTTTGTTACTGGGTGTCAGTGTGTGTCTGTGTTACTGGGTATCAGTGTATGTCTTTGTTACTTGGTGTCAGTGTATGTCTGTGTTGCTTGGTGTAAGTGTGTGTCTGTGTTACTGGGTGTCAGTGTGTGTCTGTGTTACTTGGTGTAATTGTGTGTCTTTGTTACTTGGTGTCCGTGTGTGTCTGTGTTACTGGGTGTCAGTGTATGTCTTTGTTCCTGGGTGTCAGTTTATGTCTTCGTTACTTGGTGTAAGTGTGTGTCTGTGTTACTGGGTATCAGTGTCTGTCTTTGTTACTTGGTGTAAGTGTGTGTCTGTGTTACTGGGTATCAGTGTATGTCTTTGTTACTTGGTGTCAGTGTATGTCTGTGTTAATTGGTGTAAGTGTTTGTCTGTGTTTCTGGGTATCAGTGCATGTCTTTGTTACTTGGTGTCAGTGTATGTCTGTGTTGCTTGGTGTAAGTGTGTGTCGGTGTTACTGGGTGTCAGTGTGTGTCTGTGTTACTTGGTGTAATTGTGTGTTTTTGTTACTTGGTGTCCGTGTGTGTCTTTGTTCCTGGGTTTCAGTTTATGTCTTTGTTCCTGGGTGTCAGTTTATGTCTTTGTTACTTGGTGTAAGTGTGTGTCTGTGTTACTGGGTATCTGTGTCTGTCTTTGTTCCTTGGTGTAAGTGTGTGTCTGTGTTACTGGGTATCAGTGTGTGTCTGTGCTACTGGGTATCAGTGTATGTGTTTGTGACTTGGTATCAGTGTATGTCTTTGTTACTGGGTGTCAGTGTGTGTCTTTGTGACTTGGTGTCAGTGTATGTCTTTGTTACTTGGTGTCAGTGTGTGTCTGTGTTCCTGGGTATCAGTGTATGTCTTTGTGACTTGGTGTCAGTGTATGTCTTTGTTCCTGGGTGTCAGTGTGTTTCTTTGTGACTTGGTGTCAGTGTATCTCTGTGTTACTTGGTGTAAGTCTGTGTCTTTGTTACTTGGTGACCGTGTGTGCCTTTGTTACTGGGTATCAGTGTATGTCTTTGTTACTTGGTGTCAGTGTATGTCTGTGTTACTTGGTGTAAGTGTGTGTCTGTGTTACTGGGTGTCAGTGTGTGTCTGTGTTTCTTGGTGGAAGTATGTGTCTTTGTTACTTGGTGTCAGTGAGTGTCTTTGTTTTTGGGTGTCATTGTGTGTCTTTTTTACTTGGTGTAATTGCGTGTCTGTGTTACTGGGTGTCAGTGTATGTTTGTGTTACTTGGTGTAAGTGTGTGTCTGTGTTAATGGGTGTCAGTGTATGTCTTTGTTACTGGGTGTCAGTGTATGTCTTTGTTACTTGGTGTTAGTGTGTGTCTGTGTTACTGGGTATCAGTGTCTGTCTTTGTTACTTGGTGTAAGTGTGTGTCTGTGTTGCTTGGTATCAGTGCATGTCTTTGTTACTTGGTGACAGTGTATGTCTGTGTTACTTGGTGTAAGTGTGTGCCTGTGTTACTGGGTATCAGTGTATGTCTTTGTGACTTGGTATCAGTGTATGTCTTTGTTACTGGGTGTCAGTGTGTGTCTTTGTGACTTGCTGTCAGTGTATGTCTTTGTTACTTGGTGTCAGTGTATGTCAAAATACTTGGTGTAAGTGTATGTCTTTGTTAATTGGTGTAATTGTCTGTCTTTGTTACTTGGTGTAAGTGTATGTCTTTGTTACTTGGTGTCAGTGTATGTCTTTGTTACTTGGTGTCAGTGTATGTCTTTGTTACTTGGTGTCAGTGTATGTCTTTGTTACTTGGTGTCAGTGTACGTCTGTGTTACTTGGTGTCAGTGTGTGTCTTTGTTACTTGGTGCAAGTGCATGTCTTTGTTACTTGGTGTCAGTGCATGTCTTTGTTACTTGGTGTCAGTGTATGTCTTTGTTACTTGGTGTCATTGTGTGTCTTTGTTACAGGGTATCAGTGTCTGTCTTTGTGACTTGGTATCAGAGAACGTCTTTGTTACTGGGTGTCAGTGTGTGTCTGTGTTACTGGGTATCAGTGTATGTCTTTGTGACTTGGTATCAGTGTATGACTTTGTTACTGGGTGTCAGTGTGTGTCTGTGTTCCTGGGTATCAGTGTATGTCTTTGTGACTTGATGTCAGTGTATGTCTTTTTTACTGGCTGTCAGTGTGTGTCTTTGTGACTTGGTGTCAGTGCATGTCTGTGTTACTGTTTATTAGTGTTTCTCTATGTTACTGGGTGTCCATGTGTGTTTGTTTGTTTTACTGGGTGTCAGTGTATGTCTTTGTTACTTGGTGTAAGTGTGTGTCTGTGTTACTGGGTATCAGTGTCTGTCTTTGTTACTTGCTTTAAGTGTGTGTCTTTGTTACTTGGTGTCAGTGTATGTCTGTGTTACTTGGTGTAAGTGTATGTCTTTGTTACTTGGTGTAAGTGAGTGTCTGTGTTACTGGTTATCAGTGTATGTCTGTGTTACTGTGTGTCAGTGTGCGTCTGTCTTACTTGGTGTAAGTGTGTGTCTTTGTTACTTGGTGTCCGTGTGGGTCTGTGTTGCTGGGTGTCAGTGCGTGTCTTTGTTACTGGGTGTCAGTGTATGTCTTTGTTACTTGGTGTAAGTGCGTGTCTGTGTTACTGGGTATCAGTGTCTGTCTTTGTTACTTGGTGTAAGTGTGTGTCTGTGTTACTGGGTATCAGTGCATGTCTTTGTTACTTGGTGACAGTGTATGTCTGTGTTACTTGGTGTAAGTGTGTGCCTGTGTTACTGGGTATCAGTGTATGTTTTGTGACTTGGTATCAGTGTATGTCTTTGTTACTGGGTGTCAGTGTGTGTCTTTGTTACTTGGTGTCAGTGTGTGTCTTTGCTACTTCGTGTAAGTGTATGTCTTTGTTACCTGGTGTCAGTGTATGTGTTTGTGACTTGGTGTCAGTGTATGTCAAAATACTTGGTGTAAGTGTGTGTCTGTGTTACTGGGTATCAGTGTATGTCTTTGTAACTTGGTGTCAGTGTATGTCTTTGTTACCTGGTGTCAGTGTATGTGTTTGTGACTTGGTGTCAGTGTATGTCAAAATACTTGGTGTAAGTGTGTGTCTGTGTTACTGGGTATCAGTGTATGTCTTTGTTACTTGGTGTCAGTGTATGTCTTTGTTACTTGCTGTAAGTGTGTGTCTGTGTTACTGGGTATCAGTGTATGTCTTTGTTACTTGGTGTCAGTGTATGTCTGTGTTACTTGGTGTAAGTGTTTGTCTGTGTTTCTGGGTATCAGTGCATGTCTTTGTTACTTGGTGTCAGTGTATGTCTGTGTTGCTTGGTGTAAGTGTGTGTCGGTGTTACTGGGTGTCAGTGTGTGTCTGTGTTACTTGGTGTAATTGTGTGTTTTTGTTACTTGGTGTCCGTGTGTGTCTTTGTTCCTGGGTGTCAGTGTATGTCTTTGTTCCTGGGTGTCAGTTTATGTCTTTGTTACTTGGTGTAAGTGTGTGTCTGTGTTACTGGGTATCTGTGTCTGTCTTTGTTCCTTGGTGTAAGTGTGTGTCTGTGTTACTGGGTATCAGTGTGTGTCTGTGCTACTGGGTATCAGTGTATGTGTTTGTGACTTGGTATCAGTGTATGTCTTTGTTACTGGGTGTCAGTGTGTGTCTTTGTGACTTGGTGTCAGTGTATGTCTTTGTTACTTGGTGTCAGTGTGTGTCTGTGTTCCTGGGTATCAGTGTATGTCTTTGTGACTTGGTGTCAGTGTATGTCTTTGTTCCTGGGTGTCAGTGTGTTTCTTTGTGACTTGGTGTCAGTGTATCTCTGTGTTACTTGGTGTAAGTCTGTGTCTTTGTTACTTGGTGACCGTGTGTGCCTTTGTTACTGGGTATCAGTGTATGTCTTTGTTACTTGGTGTCAGTGTATGTCTGTGTTACTTGGTGTAAGTGTGTGTCTGCGTTACTGGGTGTCAGTGTGTGTCTGTGTTTCTTGGTGGAAGTATGTGTCTTTGTTACTTGGTGTCAGTGAGTGTCTTTGTTACTGGGTGTCATTGTGTGTCTTTTTTACTTGGTGTAATTGCGTGTCTGTGTTACTGGGTGTCAGTGTATGTTTGTGTTACTTGGTGTAAGTGTGTGTCTGTGTTAATGGGTGTCAGTGTATGTCTTTGTTACTGGGTGTCAGTGTATGTCTTTGTTACTTGGTGTTAGTGTGTGTCTGTGTTACTGGGTATCAGTGTCTGTCTTTGTTACTTGGTGTAAGTGTGTGTCTGTGTTGCTTGGTATCAGTGCATGTCTTTGTTACTTGGTGACAGTGTATGTCTGTGTTCCTTGGTGTAAGTGTGTGCCTGTGTTACTGGGTATCAGTGTATGTCTTTGTGACTTGGTATCAGTGTATGTCTTTCTTACTGGGTGTCAGTGTGTGTCTTTGTGACTTGCTGTCAGTGTATGTCTTTGTTACTTGGTGTCAGTGTATGTCAAAATACTTGGTGTAAGTGTATGTCTTTGTTAATTGGTGTAATTGTCTGTCTTTGTTACTTGGTGTAAGTGTATGTCTTTGTTACTTGGTGTCAGTGTATGTCTTTGTTACTTGGTGTCAGTGTATGTCTTTGTTACTTGGTGTCAGTGTATGTCTTTGTTACTTGGTGTCAGTGTACGTCTGTGTTACTTGGTGTCAGTGTGTGTCTTTGTTACTTGGTGGAATTGTCTGTCTTTTTCTCTTGGTGTAAGTGTATGTCTTTGTTACTTGGTGTCAGTGTATGTCTTTGATACTTGGTGTCAGTGTATGTCTGTGTTACTTGGTGTAAGTGTGTGTCTTTGTTACTTGGTGTAAGTGTATGTCTTTGTAACTTGGTGTCAGTGTATGTCTTTGTTACTTGGAGTCATTGTGTGTCTGTGTTACTGGGTATCAGTGTATGTCTTTGTGACTTGGTATCAGTGTATGTCTTTGTTACTGGGTGTCAGTGTGTGTCTGTGTTACTGGGTATCAGTGTATGTCTTTGTTACTTGGTGTCAGTGTATGTCTGTGTTGCTTGGTGTAAGTGTGTGTCTGTGTTACTGGGTGTCAGTGTGTGTCTGTGTTACTTGGTGTAATTGTGTGTCTTTGTTACTTGGTGTCCGTGTGTGTCTGTGTTACTGGGTGTCAGTGTATGTCTTTGTTCCTGGGTGTCAGTTTATGTCTTCGTTACTTGGTGTAAGTGTGTGTCTGTGTTACTGGGTATCAGTGTCTGTCTTTGTTACTTGGTGTAAGTGTGTGTCTGTGTTACTGGGTATCAGTGTATGTCTTTGTTACTTGGTGTCAGTGTATGTCTGTGTTAATTGGTGTAAGTGTTTGTCTGTGTTTCTGGGTATCAGTGCATGTCTTTGTTACTTGGTGTCAGTGTATGTCTGTGTTGCTTGGTGTAAGTGTGTGTCGGTGTTACTGGGTGTCAGTGTGTGTCTGTGTTACTTGGTGTAATTGTGTGTTTTTGTTACTTGGTGTCCGTGTGTGTCTTTGTTCCTGGGTGTCAGTGTATGTCTTTGTTCCTGGGTGTCAGTTTATGTCTTTGTTACTTGGTGTAAGTGTGTGTCTGTGTTACTGGGTATCTGTGTCTGTCTTTGTTCCTTGGTGTAAGTGTGTGTCTGTGTTACTGGGTATCAGTGTGTGTCTGTGCTACTGGGTATCAGTGTATGTGTTTGTGACTTGGTATCAGTGTATGTCTTTGTTACTGGGTGTCAGTGTGTGTCTTTGTGACTTGGTGTCAGTGTATGTCTTTGTTACTTGGTGTCAGTGTGTGTCTGTGTTCCTGGGTATCAGTGTATGTCTTTGTGACTTGGTGTCAGTGTATGTCTTTGTTCCTGGGTGTCAGTGTGTTTCTTTGTGACTTGGTGTCAGTGTATCTCTGTGTTACCTGGTGTAAGTCTGTGTCTTTGTTACTTGGTGACCGTGTGTGCCTTTGTTACTGGGTATCAGTGTATGTCTTTGTTACTTGGTGTCAGTGTATGTCTGTGTTACTTGGTGTAAGTGTGTGTCTGTGTTACTGGGTGTCAGTGTGTGTCTGTGTTTCTTGGTGGAAGTATGTGTCTTTGTTACTTGGTGTCAGTGAGTGTCTTTGTTTTTGGGTGTCATTGTGTGTCTTTTTTACTTGGTGTAATTGCGTGTCTGTGTTACTGGGTGTCAGTGTATGTTTGTGTTACTTGGTGTAAGTGTGTGTCTGTGTTAATGGGTGTCAGTGTATGTCTTTGTTACTGGGTGTCAGTGTATGTCTTTGTTACTTGGTGTTAGTGTGTGTCTGTGTTACTGGGTATCAGTGTCTGTCTTTGTTACTTGGTGTAAGTGTGTGTCTGTGTTGCTTGGTATCAGTGCATGTCTTTGTTACTTGGTGACAGTGTATGTCTGTGTTACTTGGTGTAAGTGTGTGCCTGTGTTACTGGGTATCAGTGTATGTCTTTGTGACTTGGTATCAGTGTATGTCTTTGTTACTGGGTGTCAGTGTGTGTCTTTGTGACTTGCTGTCAGTGTATGTCTTTGTTACTTGGTGTCAGTGTATGTCAAAATACTTGGTGTAAGTGTATGTCTTTGTTAATTGGTGTAATTGTCTGTCTTTGTTACTTGGTGTAAGTGTATGTCTTTGTTACTTGGTGTCAGTGTATGTCTTTGTTACTTGGTGTCAGTGTATGTCTTTGTTACTTGGTGTCAGTGTATGTCTTTGTTACTTGGTGTCAGTGTACGTCTGTGTTACTTGGTGTCAGTGTGTGTCTTTGTTACTTGGTGCAAGTGCATGTCTTTGTTACTTGGTGTCAGTGCATGTCTTTGTTACTTGGTGTCAGTGTATGTCTTTGTTACTTGGTGTCATTGTGTGTCTTTGTTACAGGGTATCAGTGTCTGTCTTTGTGACTTGGTATCAGAGAACGTCTTTGTTACTGGGTGTCAGTGTGTGTCTGTGTTACTGGGTATCAGTGTATGTCTTTGTGACTTGGTATCAGTGTATGACTTTGTTACTGGGTGTCAGTGTGTGTCTGTGTTCCTGGGTATCAGTGTATGTCTTTGTGACTTGATGTCAGTGTATGTCTTTTTTACTGGCTGTCAGTGTGTGTCTTTGTGACTTGGTGTCAGTGCATGTCTGTGTTACTGTTTATTAGTGTTTCTCTATGTTACTGGGTGTCCATGTGTGTTTGTTTGTTTTACTGGGTGTCAGTGTATGTCTTTGTTACTTGGTGTAAGTGTGTGTCTGTGTTACTGGGTATCAGTGTCTGTCTTTGTTACTTGCTTTAAGTGTGTGTCTTTGTTACTTGGTGTCAGTGTATGTCTGTGTTACTTGGTGTAAGTGTATGTCTTTGTTACTTGGTGTAAGTGAGTGTCTGTGTTACTGGTTATCAGTGTATGTCTGTGTTACTGTGTGTCAGTGTGCGTCTGTCTTACTTGGTGTAAGTGTGTGTCTTTGTTACTTGGTGTCCGTGTGGGTCTGTGTTGCTGGGTGTCAGTGCGTGTCTTTGTTACTGGGTGTCAGTGTATGTCTTTGTTACTTGGTGTAAGTGCGTGTCTGTGTTACTGGGTATCAGTGTCTGTCTTTGTTACTTGGTGTAAGTGTGTGTCTGTGTTACTGGGTATCAGTGCATGTCTTTGTTACTTGGTGACAGTGTATGTCTGTGTTACTTGGTGTAAGTGTGTGCCTGTGTTACTGGGTATCAGTGTATGTTTTGTGACTTGGTATCAGTGTATGTCTTTGTTACTGGGTGTCAGTGTGTGTCTTTGTTACTTGGTGTCAGTGTGTGTCAAAATACTTGGTATAAGTGTATGTCTTTGTGACTTGGTGGAATTGTCTGCCTTTTTTTCTAGGTGTAAGTGTATGTCTTTGTTACTTGGTGTCAGTGTATGTCTTTGTTACTTGGTGTCAGTGTATGTCTGTGTAACTTGGTGTAAGTGTGTGTCTTTGTTACTTGGTGTAAGTGTATGTCTTTGTTACTTGGTGTCATTGAGTGTCTGTGTTACTGGGTATCAGTGTATGTCTTTGTGACTTGGTATCAGAGTATGTCTTTGTTACTGGGTGTCAGCGTGTGTCTGTGTTACTGGGTATCAGCGTATGTCTTTGTTACTGGGTGTCAGTGTGTGTCTGTGTTACTGGGTATCAGTGTATGTCTTTGTTACTTGGTATCAGTGTATGACGTTGTTACTGTGTGTCAATGTGTGTCTGTGTTCCTGGGTATCAGTGTATGTCTTTGTGACTTGGTGTCAGTGTATGTCTTTGTTACTGGGTGTCAGTGAGTGTCTTTATGACTTGGTGTCAGTGTATGTCTGTGTTACTGTTTATTAGTTTTTCTCTGTGTTACTGGGTGTCAGTGTATGTTTGTTTGTGTTACTGCGTGTCAGTGTATGTCTTTGTTACATGGTGTAACTGTGTGTCTGTGTTACTGGGTATCAGTGTCTGTCTTTCTTTCTTTGTGTCAGTGTGTGTCTTTGTTACTTGGTGTAATTGTATGTCTTTGTTCCTTGGTGTCAGTGTATGTCTGTGCTACATGGTGTAAGTGTATGTCTTTGTTACTTGGTGCAAGTGTGTATCTGTGTTACTTGGTGTAAGTGTGTGTCTGTGTTACTTGGTATCAGTGTATGTCTTTGTTACTTGGTGTAAGTTTGTGTCTATGTTACTTGGTGTAAGTGTGTGTCTTTATTACTTGTTGTACGTGTGTGTCTGTGTTACTGGGTGCCAGTGCATGTCTTTGTTGCTTGGTGTCAGTGTATATCTGTGTTGCTTGGTGTAAGTGTGTGTCTTTGTTACTTGGTGCAATTGTATGTCTTTGTTACTTGGTGTCAGTGTATGTCTGTGTTACTTGGTGTAAGTGTATGTCTTTGTTACTTGGTGTAAGTGTGTGTCTGTGTTACTTGGTGCAAGTGTGTGTCTGTGTTCCTGGGTATCCGTGTATGTCTTTGTTACTTGGTGTCAGTGTATGTCTGTGTTCCTTGGTGTAAGTGTTTGCCTGTGTTTCTGGGTATCAGTGCATGTCTTTGTTACTTGGTGTCAGTGTATGTCTGTGTTGCTTGGTGTAAGTGTGTGGCTGCGTTACTGGGTGTCAGTGTATGTCTTTGTTCCTTGGTGTCAGTGTATGTCTTTGTTACTTGGTGTAAGTGTGTGTCTGTGTTACTGGGTATCAGTGTCTGTCTTTGTTACTTGGTGTAAGTGTGTGTCTGTGTTACTGTGGATCAGTGTATGTCTTTGTTACTTGGTGTCAGTGTATGTCTGTGTTACTTGGTGTAAGTGTGTGTCTGTGCTACTGGGTATCAGTGTATGTCTTTGTGACTTGGTATCAGTGTATGTCTTTGTTACTGGGTGTCAGTATGTGTCTTTGTGACTTGGTGTCAGTTTATGTCTTGTTACTTGGTGTAAGTGTGTTTCTGTGTTATTGGGTATCAGTGTATGTCTTTGTTACTTGGTGTCAGTTTATGTCAAAATACTTGGTGTCAGTGTCTGTCTTTGTTACTTGGTGTAATTGTCTGTCTTGTTACTTGGTGTAAGTGTATGTCTTTGTAACTTGGTGTCAGTGTATGTCTTTGTTACTTGGTGTCAGTGTGTGTCTTTGTTACTTGGTGTAAGTGTATCTCTTTGTTACTTGGTGTCTGTGTCTGTCTTTGTTCCTTGGTGTAAGTGTGTGTCTGTGTTACTGGGTATCAGTGTGTGTCTGTGCTACTGGGTATCAGTGTATGTGTTTGTGACTTGGTATCAGTGTATGTCTTTGTTACTGGGTGTCAGTGTGTGTCTTTGTGACTTGGTGTCAGTGTATGTCTTTGTTACTTGGTGTCAGTGTGTGTCTGTGTTCCTGGGTATCAGTGTATGTCTTTGTGACTTGGTGTCAGTGTATGTCTTTGTTCCTGGGTGTCAGTGTGTTTCTTTGTGACTTGGTGTCAGTGTATCTCTGTGTTACTTGGTGTAAGTCTGTGTCTTTGTTACTTGGTGACCGTGTGTGCCTTTGTTACTGGGTATCAGTGTATGTCTTTGTTACTTGGTGTCAGTGTATGTCTGTGTTACTTGGTGTAAGTGTGTGTCTGTGTTACTGGGTGTCAGTGTGTGTCTGTGTTTCTTGGTGGAAGTATGTGTCTTTGTTACTTGGTGTCAGTGTGTGTCTGTGTTCCTGGGTATCAGGGTATGTCTTTGTGACTTGGTGTCAGTGTATGTCTTTGTTCCTGGGTGTCAGTGTGTTTCTTTGTGACTTGGTGTCAGTGTATCTCTGTGTTACTTGGTGTAAGTCTGTGTCTTTGTTACTTGGTGACCGTGTGTGCCTTTGTTACTGGGTATCAGTGTATGTCTTTGTTACTTGGTGTCAGTGTATGTCTGTGTTACTTGGTGTAAGTGTGTGTCTGTGTTACTGGGTGTCAGTGTGTGTCTGTGTTTCTTGGTGGAAGTATGTGTCTTTGTTACTTGGTGTCAGTGAGTGTCTTTGTTACTGGGTGTCATTGTGTGTCTTTTTTACTTGGTGTAATTGCGTGTCTGTGTTACTGGGTGTCAGTGTATGTTTGTGTTACTTGGTGTAAGTGTGTGTCTGTGTTAATGGGTGTCAGTGTATGTCTTTGTTACTGGGTGTCAGTGTATGTCTTTGTTACTTGGTGTTAGTGTGTGTCTGTGTTACTGGGTATCAGTGTCTGTCTTTGTTACTTGGTGTAAGTGTGTGTCTGTGTTGCTTGGTATCAGTGCATGTCTTTGTTACTTGGTGACAGTGTATGTCTGTGTTACTTGGTGTAAGTGTGTGCCTGTGTTACTGGGTATCAGTGTATGTCTTTGTGACTTGGTATCAGTGTATGTCTTTGTTACTGGGTGTCAGTGTGTGTCTTTGTGACTTGCTGTCAGTGTATGTCTTTGGAACTTGGTGTCAGTGTATGTCAAAATACTTGGTGTAAGTGTATGTCTTTGTTAATTGGTGTAATTGTCTGTCTTTGTTACTTGGTGTCAGTGTATGTCTTTGTTACTTGGTGTCAGTGTATGTCTTTGTTACTTGGTGTCAGTGTACGTCTGTGTTACTTGGTGTCAGTGTGTGTCTTTGTTACTTGGTGCAAGTGCATGTCTTTGTTACTTGGTGTCAGTGCATGTCTTTGTTACTTGGTGTCAGTGTATGTCTTTGTTACTTGGTGTCATTGTGTGTCTTTGTTACAGGGTATCAGTGTCTGTCTTTGTGACTTGGTATCAGAGAACGTCTTTATTACTGGGTGTCAGTGTGTGTCTGTGTTACTGGGTATCAGTGTATGTCTTTGTGACTTGGTATCAGTGTATGACTTTGTTACTGGGTGTCAGTGTGTGTCTGTGTTCCTGGGTATCAGTGTATGTCTTTGTGACTTGATGTCAGTGTATGTCTTTTTTACTGGCTGTCAGTGTGTGTCTTTGTGACTTGGTGTCAGTGCATGTCTGTGTTACTGTTTATTAGTGTTTCTCTATGTTACTGGGTGTCCATGTGTGTTTGTTTGTTTTACTGGGTGTCAGTGTATGTCTTTGTTACTTGCTTTAAGTGTGTGTCTTTGTTACTTGGTGTCAGTGTATGTCTGTGTTACTTGGTGTAAGTGTATGTCTTTGTTACTTGGTGTAAGTGAGTGTCTGTGTTACTGGTTATCAGTGTATGTCTGTGTTACTGTGTGTCAGTGTGCGTCTGTCTTACTTGGTGTAAGTGTGTGTCTTTGTTACTTGGTGTCCGTGTGGGTCTGTGTTGCTGGGTGTCAGTGCGTGTCTTTGTTACTGGGTGTCAGTGTATGTCTTTGTTACTTGGTGTAAGTGCGTGTCTGTGTTACTGGGTATCAGTGTATGTCTTTGTTACTTGGTGTCAGTGTATGTCTGTGTTACTTGGTGTAAGTGTTTGTCTGTGTTTCTGGGTATCAGTGCATGTCTTTGTTACTTGGTGTCAGTGTATGTCTGTGTTGCTTGGTGTAAGTGTGTGTCTGTGTTACTGGGTGTCAGTGTGTGTCTGTGTTACTTGGTGTAATTGTGTGTTTTTGTTACTTGGTGTCCGTGTGTGTCTTTGTTCCTGGGTGTCAGTGTATGTCTTTGTTCCTGGGTGTCAGTTTATGTCTTTGTTACTTGGTGTAAGTGTGTGTCTGTGTTACTGGGTATCTGTGTCTGTCTTTGTTCCTTGGTGTAAGTGTGTGTCTGTGTTACTGGGTATCAGTGTGTGTCTGTGCTACTGGGTATCAGTGTATGTGTTTGTGACTTGGTATCAGTGTATGTCTTTGTTACTGGGTGTCAGTGTGTGTCTTTGTGACTTGGTGTCAGTGTATGTCTTTGTTACTTGGTGTCAGTGTGTGTCTGTGTTCCTGGGTATCAGTGTATGTCTTTGTGACTTGGTGTCAGTGTATGTCTTTGTTCCTGGGTGTCAGTGTGTTTCTTTGTGACTTGGTGTCAGTGTATCTCTGTGTTACTTGGTGTAAGTCTGTGTCTTTGTTACTTGGTGACCGTGTGTGCCTTTGTTACTGGGTATCAGTGTATGTCTTTGTTACTTGGTGTCAGTGTATGTCTGTGTTACTTGGTGTAAGTGTGTGTCTGTGTTACTGGGTGTCAGTGTGTGTCTGTGTTTCTTGGTGGAAGTATGTGTCTTTGTTACTTGGTGTCAGTGAGTGTCTTTGTTACTGGGTGTCATTGTGTGTCTTTTTTACTTGGTGTAATTGCGTGTCTGTGTTACTGGGTGTCAGTGTATGTTTGTGTTACTTGGTGTAAGTGTGTGTCTGTGTTAATGGGTGTCAGTGTATGTCTTTGTTACTGGGTGTCAGTGTATGTCTTTGTTACTTGGTGTTAGTGTGTGTCTGTGTTACTGGGTATCAGTGTCTGTCTTTGTTACTTGGTGTAAGTGTGTGTCTGTGTTGCTTGGTATCAGTGCATGTCTTTGTTACTTGGTGACAGTGTATGTCTGTGTTACTTGGTGTAAGTGTGTGCCTGTGTTACTGGGTATCAGTGTATGTCTTTGTGACTTGGTATCAGTGTATGTCTTTGTTACTGGGTGTCAGTGTGTGTCTTTGTGACTTGCTGTCAGTGTATGTCTTTGTTACTTGGTGTCAGTGTATGTCAAAATACTTGGTGTAAGTGTATGTCTTTGTTAATTGGTGTAATTGTCTGTCTTTGTTACTTGGTGTAAGTGTATGTCTTTGTTACTTGGTGTCAGTGTATGTCTTTGTTACTTGGTGTCAGTGTATGTCTTTGTTACTTGGTGTCAGTGTACGTCTGTGTTACTTGGTGTCAGTGTGTGTCTTTGTTACTTGGTGCAAGTGCATGTCTTTGTTACTTGGTGTCAGTGCATGTCTTTGTTACTTGGTGTCAGTGTATGTCTTTGTTACTTGGTGTCATTGTGTGTCTTTGTTACAGGGTATCAGTGTCTGTCTTTGTGACTTGGTATCAGAGAACGTCTTTGTTACTGGGTGTCAGTGTGTGTCTGTGTTACTGGGTATCAGTGTATGTCTTTGTGACTTGGTATCAGTGTATGACTTTGTTACTGGGTGTCAGTGTGTGTCTGTGTTCCTGGGTATCAGTGTATGTCTTTGTGACTTGATGTCAGTGTATGTCTTTTTTACTGGCTGTCAGTGTGTGTCTTTGTGACTTGGTGTCAGTGCATGTCTGTGTTACTGTTTATTAGTGTTTCTCTATGTTACTGGGTGTCCATGTGTGTTTGTTTGTTTTACTGGGTGTCAGTGTATGTCTTTGTTACTTGGTGTAAGTGTGTGTCTGTGTTACTGGGTATCAGTGTCTGTCTTTGTTACTTGCTTTAAGTGTGTGTCTTTGTTACTTGGTGTCAGTGTATGTCTGTGTTACTTGGTGTAAGTGTATGTCTTTGTTACTTGGTGTAAGTGAGTGTCTGTGTTACTGGTTATCAGTGTATGTCTGTGTTACTGTGTGTCAGTGTGCGTCTGTCTTACTTGGTGTAAGTGTGTGTCTTTGTTACTTGGTGTCCGTGTGGGTCTGTGTTGCTGGGTGTCAGTGCGTGTCTTTGTTACTGGGTGTCAGTGTATGTCTTCGTTACTTGGTGTAAGTGCGTGTCTGTGTTACTGGGTATCAGTGTCTGTCTTTGTTACTTGGTGTAAGTGTGTGTCTGTGTTACTGGGTATCAGTGCATGTCTTTGTTACTTGGTGACAGTGTATGTCTGTGTTACTTGGTGTAAGTGTGTGCCTGTGTTACTGGGTATCAGTGTATGTTTTGTGACTTGGTATCAGTGTATGTCTTTGTTACTGGGTGTCAGTGTGTGTCTTTGTTACTTGGTGTCAGTGTGTGTCAAAATACTTGGTATAAGTGTATGTCTTTGTGACTTGGTGGAATTGTCTGCCTTTTTTTCTAGGTGTAAGTGTATGTCTTTGTTACTTGGTGTCAGTGTATGTCTTTGTTACTTGGTGTCAGTGTATGTCTGTGTAACTTGGTGTAAGTGTGTGTCTTTGTTACTTGGTGTAAGTGTATGTCTTTGTTACTTGGTGTCATTGAGTGTCTGTGTTACTGGGTATCAGTGTATGTCTTTGTGACTTGGTATCAGAGTATGTCTTTGTTACTGGGTGTCAGTGTGTGTCTGTGTTACTGGGTATCAGTGTATGTCTTTGTTACTTGGTATCAGTGTATGACGTTGTTACTGTGTGTCAATGTGTGTCTGTGTTCCTGGGTATCAGTGTATGTCTTTGTGACTTGGTGTCAGTGTATGTCTTTGTTACTGGGTGTCAGTGAGTGTCTTTATGACTTGGTGTCAGTGTATGTCTGTGTTACTGTTTATTAGTTTTTCTCTGTGTTACTGGGTGTCAGTGTATGTTTGTTTGTGTTACTGCGTGTCAGTGTATGTCTTTGTTACATGGTGTAACTGTGTGTCTGTGTTACTGGGTATCAGTGTCTGTCTTTCTTTCTTTGTGTCAGTGTGTGTCTTTGTTACTTGGTGTAATTGTATGTCTTTGTTCCTTGGTGTCAGTGTATGTCTGTGCTACATGGTGTAAGTGTATGTCTTTGTTACTTGGTGCAAGTGTGTATCTGTGTTACTTGGTGTAAGTGTGTGTCTGTGTTACTTGGTATCAGTGTATGTCTTTGTTACTTGGTGTAAGTTTGTGTCTATGTTACTTGGTGTAAGTGTGTGTCTTTATTACTTGTTGTACGTGTGTGT
Organism: Heterodontus francisci; assembly: GCF_036365525.1. NCBI lineage: Eukaryota > Metazoa > Chordata > Chondrichthyes > Heterodontiformes > Heterodontidae > Heterodontus > Heterodontus francisci. Next base: position 9,166,399 of record NW_027140221.1, on the reverse strand, counting down.
CTGTGTTACTGGGTGCCAGTGCATGTCTTTGTTGCTTGGTGTCAGTGTATATCTGTGTTGCTTGGTGTAAGTGTGTGTCTTTGTTACTTGGTGCAATTGTATGTCTTTGTTACTTGGTGTCAGTGTATGTCTGTGTTACTTGGTGTAAGTGTATGTCTTTGTTACTTGGTGTAAGTGTGTGTCTGTGTTACTTGGTGCAAGTGTGTGTCTGTGTTCCTGGGTATCCGTGTATGTCTTTGTTACTTGGTGTCAGTGTATGTCTGTGTTCCTTGGTGTAAGTGTTTGTCTGTGTTTCTGGGTATCAGTGCATGTCTTTGTTACTTGGTGTCAGTGTATGTCTGTGTTGCTTGGTGTAAGTGTGTGGCTGCGTTACTGGGTGTCAGTGTATGTCTTTGTTCCTTGGTGTCAGTGTATGTCTTTGTTACTTGGTGTAAGTGTGTGTCTGTGTTACTGGGTATCAGTGTCTGTCTTTGTTACTTGGTGTAAGTGTGTGTCTGTGTTACTGTGGATCAGTGTATGTCTTTGTTACTTGGTGTCAGTGTATGTCTGTGTTACTTGGTGTAAGTGTGTGTCTGTGCTACTGGGTATCAGTGTATGTCTTTGTGACTTGGTATCAGTGTATGTCTTTGTTACTGGGTGTCAGTATGTGTCTTTGTGACTTGGTGTCAGTTTATGTCTTGTTACTTGGTGTAAGTGTGTTTCTGTGTTATTGGGTATCAGTGTATGTCTTTGTTACTTGGTGTCAGTTTATGTCAAAATACTTGGTGTCAGTGTCTGTCTTTGTTACTTGGTGTAATTGTCTGTCTTGTTACTTGGTGTAAGTGTATGTCTTTGTAACTTGGTGTCAGTGTATGTCTTTGTTACTTGGTGTCAGTGTGTGTCTTTGTTACTTGGTGTAAGTGTATCTCTTTGTTACTTGGTGTCTGTGTCTGTCTTTGTTCCTTGGTGTAAGTGTGTGTCTGTGTTACTGGGTATCAGTGTGTGTCTGTGCTACTGGGTATCAGTGTATGTGTTTGTGACTTGGTATCAGTGTATGTCTTTGTTACTGGGTGTCAGTGTGTGTCTTTGTGACTTGGTGTCAGTGTATGTCTTTGTTACTTGGTGTCAGTGTGTGTCTGTGTTCCTGGGTATCAGTGTATGTCTTTGTGACTTGGTGTCAGTGTATGTCTTTGTTCCTGGGTGTCAGTGTGTTTCTTTGTGACTTGGTGTCAGTGTATCTCTGTGTTACTTGGTGTAAGTCTGTGTCTTTGTTACTTGGTGACCGTGTGTGCCTTTGTTACTGGGTATCAGTGTATGTCTTTGTTACTTGGTGTCAGTGTATGTCTGTGTTACTTGGTGTAAGTGTGTGTCTGTGTTACTGGGTGTCAGTGTGTGTCTGTGTTTCTTGGTGGAAGTATGTGTCTTTGTTACTTGGTGTCAGTGAGTGTCTTTGTTACTGGGTGTCATTGTGTGTCTTTTTTACTTGGTGTAATTGCGTGTCTGTGTTACTGGGTGTCAGTGTATGTTTGTGTTACTTGGTGTAAGTGTGTGTCTGTGTTAATGGGTGTCAGTGTATGTCTTTGTTACTGGGTGTCAGTGTATGTCTTTGTTACTTGGTGTTAGTGTGTGTCTGTGTTACTGGGTATCAGTGTCTGTCTTTGTTACTTGGTGTAAGTGTGTGTCTGTGTTGCTTGGTATCAGTGCATGTCTTTGTTACTTGGTGACAGTGTATGTCTGTGTTACTTGGTGTAAGTGTGTGCCTGTGTTACTGGGTATCAGTGTATGTCTTTGTGACTTGGTATCAGTGTATGTCTTTGTTACTGGGTGTCAGTGTGTGTCTTTGTGACTTGCTGTCAGTGTATGTCTTTGTTACTTGGTGTCAGTGTATGTCAAAATACTTGGTGTAAGTGTATGTCTTTGTTAATTGGTGTAATTGTCTGTCTTTGTTACTTGGTGTAAGTGTATGTCTTTGTTACTTGGTGTCAGTGTATGTCTTTGTTACTTGGTGTCAGTGTATGTCTTTGTTACTTGGTGTCAGTGTATGTCTTTGTTACTTGGTGTCAGTGTACGTCTGTGTTACTTGGTGTCAGTGTGTGTCTTTGTTACTTGGTGCAAGTGCATGTCTTTGTTACTTGGTGTCAGTGCATGTCTTTGTTACTTGGTGTCAGTGTATGTCTTTGTTACTTGGTGTCATTGTGTGTCTTTGTTACAGGGTATCAGTGTCTGTCTTTGTGACTTGGTATCAGAGAACGTCTTTGTTACTGGGTGTCAGTGTGTGTCTGTGTTACTGGGTATCAGTGTATGTCTTTGTGACTTGGTATCAGTGTATGACTTTGTTACTGGGTGTCAGTGTGTGTCTGTGTTCCTGGGTATCAGTGTATGTCTTTGTGACTTGATGTCAGTGTATGTCTTTTTTACTGGCTGTCAGTGTGTGTCTTTGTGACTTGGTGTCAGTGCATGTCTGTGTTACTGTTTATTAGTGTTTCTCTATGTTACTGGGTGTCCATGTGTGTTTGTTTGTTTTACTGGGTGTCAGTGTATGTCTTTGTTACTTGGTGTAAGTGTGTGTCTGTGTTACTGGGTATCAGTGTCTGTCTTTGTTACTTGCTTTAAGTGTGTGTCTTTGTTACTTGGTGTCAGTGTATGTCTGTGTTACTTGGTGTAAGTGTATGTCTTTGTTACTTGGTGTAAGTGAGTGTCTGTGTTACTGGTTATCAGTGTATGTCTGTGTTACTGTGTGTCAGTGTGCGTCTGTCTTACTTGGTGTAAGTGTGTGTCTTTGTTACTTGGTGTCCGTGTGGGTCTGTGTTGCTGGGTGTCAGTGCGTGTCTTTGTTACTGGGTGTCAGTGTATGTCTTTGTTACTTGGTGTAAGTGCGTGTCTGTGTTACTGGGTATCAGTGTCTGTCTTTGTTACTTGGTGTAAGTGTGTGTCTGTGTTACTGGGTATCAGTGCATGTCTTTGTTACTTGGTGACAGTGTATGTCTGTGTTACTTGGTGTAAGTGTGTGCCTGTGTTACTGGGTATCAGTGTATGTTTTGTGACTTGGTATCAGTGTATGTCTTTGTTACTGGGTGTCAGTGTGTGTCTTTGTTACTTGGTGTCAGTGTGTGTCAAAATACTTGGTATAAGTGTATGTCTTTGTGACTTGGTGGAATTGTCTGCCTTTTTTTCTAGGTGTAAATGTATGTCTTTGTTACTTGGTGTCAGTGTATGTCTTTGTTACTTGGTATCAGTGTATGTCTGTGTAACTTGGTGTAAGTGTGTGTCTTTGTTACTTGGTGTAAGTGTATGTCTTTGTTACTTGGTGTCATTGAGTGTCTGTGTTACTGGGTATCAGTGTATGTCTTTGTGACTTGGTATCAGAGTATGTCTTTGTTACTGGGTGTCAGCGTGTGTCTGTGTTACTGGGTATCAGCGTATGTCTTTGTTACTGGGTGTCAGTGTGTGTCTGTGTTACTGGGTATCAGTGTATGTCTTTGTTACTTGGTATCAGTGTATGACGTTGTTACTGTGTGTCAATGTGTGTCTGTGTTCCTGGGTATCAGTGTATGTCTTTGTGACTTGGTGTCAGTGTATGTCTTTGTTACTGGGTGTCAGTGAGTGTCTTTATGACTTGGTGTCAGTGTATGTCTGTGTTACTGTTTATTAGTTTTTCTCTGTGTTACTGGGTGTCAGTGTATGTTTGTTTGTGTTACTGCGTGTCAGTGTATGTCTTTGTTACATGGTGTAACTGTGTGTCTGTGTTACTGGGTATCAGTGTCTGTCTTTCTTTCTTTGTGTCAGTGTGTGTCTTTGTTACTTGGTGTAATTGTATGTCTTTGTTCCTTGGTGTCAGTGTATGTCTGTGCTACATGGTGTAAGTGTATGTCTTTGTTACTTGGTGCAAGTGTGTATCTGTGTTACTTGGTGTAAGTGTGTGTCTGTGTTCCTTGGTATCAGTGTATGTCTTTGTTACTTGGTGTCAGTGTTTGACTGTGTTACTTGGTGTAAGTGTGTGTCTGTGTTACTTGGTGTCAGTGTTTGACTGTGTTACTTGGTGTAAGTTTGTGTCTATGTTACTTGGTGTAAGTGTGTGTCTTTATTACTTGTTGTACCTGTGTGTCTGTGTTACTGGGTGCCAGTGCATGTCTTTGTTGCTTGGTGTCAGTGTATATCTGTGTTGCTTGGTGTAAGTGTGTGTCTTTGTTACTTGGTGCAATTGTATGTCTTTGTTACTTGGTGTCAGTGTATGTCTGTGTTACTTGGTGTAAGTGTATGTCTTTGTTACTTGGTGTAAGTGTGTGTCTGTGTTACTTGGTGCAAGTGTGTGTCTGTGTTCCTGGGTATCCGTGTATGTCTTTGTTACTTGGTGTCAGTGTATGTCTGTGTTCCTTGGTGTAAGTGTTTGTCTGTGTTTCTGGGTATCAGTGCATGTCTTTGTTACTTGGTGTCAGTGTATGTCTGTGTTGCTTGGTGTAAGTGTGTGGCTGCGTTACTGGGTGTCAGTGTATGTCTTTGTTCCTTGGTGTCAGTGTATGTCTTTGTTACTTGGTGTAAGTGTGTGTCTGTGTTACTGGGTATCTGTGTCTGTCTTTGTTACTTGGTGTCAGTGTATGTCTTTGTTACTTGGTGTCAGTGTATGTCTGTGTTACTTGGTGTAAGTGTGTGTCTTTGTTACTTGGTGTAAGTGTGTGTCTTTGTTACTTGGTGTAAGTGTATGTCTGTGTTACTGGGTATCAGTGTATGTCTTTGTGACTTGGTATCAGTGTATGACTTTGTTACTGGGTGTCAGTGTGTGTCTGTGTTCCTGGGTATCAGTGTATGTCTTTGTTCCTTGGTGTCAGTGTATGTCTTTGTTACTTGGTGTAAGTGTGTGTCTGTGCTACTGGGTATCAGTGTATGTCTTTGTGACTTGGTATCAGTGTATGTCTTTGTTACTGGGTGTCAGTATGTGTCTTTGTGACTTGGTGTCAGTTTATGTCTTGTTACTTGGTGTAAGTGTGTTTCTGTGTTATTGGGTATCAGTGTATGTCTTTGTTACTTGGTGTCAGTTTATGTCAAAATACTTGGTGTCAGTGTCTGTCTTTGTTACTTGGTGTAATTGTCTGTCTTGTTACTTGGTGTAAGTGTATGTCTTTGTAACTTGGTGTCAGTGTATGTCTTTGTTACTTGGTGTCAGTGTGTGTCTTTGTTACTTGGTGTAAGTGTATCTCTTTGTTACTTGGTGTCTGTGTATGTCTGTGTTACTTGGTGTCAGTGTGTGTCTTTGTGACTTGGTATCAGTGTATGTCTTTGTGACTTGGTATCAGTGTATGTCTTTGTTACTGGGTGTCAGTGTATGTCTTTGTGACTTGGTATCAGTGTATGTCTTTGTTAACTGGTGTCAGTGTGTGTCCGTGTTCCTGGGTATCAGTGTATGTCTTTGTGACTTGCTGTCAGTGTATGTCTTTGTTACTGGGTGTCAGTGTGTGTCTTTGTGACTTGGTGTCAGTGTATCTCTGTGTTACCTGGTGTAAGTCTGTGTCTTTGTTACTTGGTGACCGTGTGTGCCTGTGTTACTGGGTATCAGTGTATGTCTTTGTTATTGGGTGTCAGTGTATGTTTGTGTTACTTGGTTTAAGTGTGTGTCTGTGTTACTGGGTATCAGTGTATGTCTTTGTGACTTGGTATCAGTGTATGTCTTTGTTACTGGGTGTCAGTGTGTGTCTTTGTTACATGGTGTAAGTGTGTGTCTGTGTTACTGGGTATCAGTGTATTTCTTTGTTACTTGGTGTCAGTGGATGTCAAAATACTTGGTGTAAGTGTATGTCTTTGTTAGTTGGTGTAATTGTCTGTTTTTGTTACTTGGTTTAAGTGCATGTCTTTGTTACTTGGTGTCAGTGTATGTCTTTGTTACTTGGTGTCAGTGTGAGTCTGTGTTACTTGGTGTAAGTGTATGTCTTTGTTACATGGTGTAAGTGTGTGTCTGTGTTACTGGGTATCAGTGCATGTCTTTGTTACTTGGTGACAGTGTATGTCTGTGTTACTTGGTGTAAGTGTGTGCCTGTGTTACTGGGTATCAGTGTATGTCTTTGTGACTTGGTATCAGTGTATGTCTTTGTTACTGGGTGTCAGTGTGTGTCTTTGTGACTTGCTGTCATTGTATGTCTTTGTGACTTGGTGTCAGTGTATGTCAAAATAATTGGTGTAAGTGTATGCCTTTGTTACTTGGTGGAATTGTTTGTCTTTGTTACTTGGTATAAGTGTATGTCTTTGTTACTTGGTGTCAGTGTATGTCTTTGTTACTTGGTGTCAGTGTATGTCTGTGTTACTTGGTGTAAGTGTGTGTCTTTGTTACTTGGTATCAGTGTATGTCTTTGTGACTTGGTATCAGTGTATGTCTTTGTTACTGGGTGTCAGTGTGTGTCTTTGTGACTTGCTGTCAGTGTATGTCTTTGTGACTTGGTGTCAGTGTATGTCAAAATAATTGGTGTAAGTGTATGTCTTTGTTACTTGGTGGAATTGTCTGTCTTTGTTACTTGGTGTCAGTGTATGTCTTTGTTACTTGGTGCCAGTGTATGTCTGTGTTACTTGGTGTAAGTGTGTGTCTTTGTTACTTGGTGTAAGTGTGTGTCTTTGTTACTTGGTGTAAGTGTATGTCTGTGTTACTGGGTATCAGTGTATGTCTTTGTGACTTGGTATCAGTGTATGACTTTGTTACTGGGTGTCAGTGTGTGTCTGTGTTCCTGGGTATCAGTGTATGTCTTTGTGACTTGGTGTCAGTGTATGTCTTTGTTACTGGATGTCAGTGTGTGTCTTTGTGACTTGGTGTCAGTGTATGTCTGTGTTACTGTTTATTAGTGTTTCTCTGTGTTGCTGGGTGTCAGTGTGTGTTTGTTTGTGTTACTGGGTGTCAGTGTATGTCTTTGTCACTTGGTGTAACTGTGTGTCTGTGTTACTGGGTATCAGTGTCTGTCTTTGTTACTTGGTGTAAGTGCGTGTCTTTGTTACTTGGTGTAATTGGATGTCTTTGTTACTTGGTGTCAGTGTATGTCTGTGTTACTTGGTGTAAGTGGATGTCTTTGCTACTTGGTGTAAGTGTGTGTCTGTGTTACTTGGTGTCAGTGTATGTCTGTGTTCCTGGGTATCAGTGTATGTCTTTGTTAATTGGTGTCAATGTATGTCTGTGTTAGTTGGTGTAAGTGTGTGTCTGTGTTACTGTGTATCAGTGTATGTCTTTGTTACTTGGTGTCAGTGTTTGACTGTGTTACTTGGTGTAAGTGTGTGTCTGTGTTACTGGGTGTCAGTGTGTGTCTATGTTACTTGGTGTAAGTGTGTGTCTTTATTACTTGTTGTACCTGTGTGTCTGTGTTACTGGGTGTCAGTGCATGTCTTTGTTACTTTGTGTCAGTGTATATCGGTGTTACTTGGTGTAAGTGTTTGTCTGTGTTTCTGGGTGTCAGTGTGAGTCTGTGTTACTTGGTGTAATTGTGTGTCTTTGTTACTTGGTGTCAGTTTATGTCTGCATTACTGGGTGTCAGTGTATGTCTTTGTTCCTGGGTGTCAGTGTCTGTCTTTGTTACTTGGTGTCAGTGTTTGTCTGTGTTACTGGGTATCAGTGTCTGTCTTTGTTACTTGGTGTAAGTGTGTGTCTGTGTTACTGGGTATCAGTGTATGTCTTTGTTACTTGGTGTCAGTGTATGTCTGTGTTACTTGGTGTAAGTGTGTGGCTGTGCTACTGGGTATCAGTGTATGTCTTTGTGACTTGGTATCAGTGTATGTCTTTGTTACTGGGTGTCAGTGTGTGTCTTTGTGACTTGGTGTCAGTGTATGTCTTTGTTACTTGGTGTCAGTGTGTGTCTGTGTTCCTGGGTATCAGTGTATGTCTTTGTTACTTGGTGTCAGTGTATGTCTTTGTTCCTGGGTGTCAGTGTGTTTCTTTGTGACTTGGTGTCAGTGTATCTCTGTGTTACTTGGTGTAAGTCTGTGTCTTTGTTACTTGGTGACCGTGTGTGCCTGTGTTACTGGGTATCAGTGTATGTCTTTGTTACTTGGTGTCAGTGTATGTCTTTGTTACTTGGTGTCAGTGTGTGTCTGTGTTCCTGGGTATCAGTGTATGTCTTTGTTACTTGGTGTCAGTGTATGTCTTTGTTACTTGGTGTAAGTGTGTGTCTGTGTTACTGGGTGTCAGTGTGTGTCTGTGTTTCTTGGTGTAAGTCTGTGTCTTTGTTACTTGGTGTCAGTGTGTGTCTGTATTACTGGGTGTCAGTGAATGTCTTTGTTACTTGGTGTCAGTGTTTGACTGTGTTACTTGGTGTAAGTGTGTGTCTGTGTTACTGGGTGTCAGTGTGTGTCTATGTTACTTGGTTTAAGTGTGTGTCTTTATTACTTGTTGTACCTGTGTGTCTGTGTTACTGGGTGTCAGTGCATGTCTTTGTTACTTTGTGTCAGTGTATATCTGTGTTACTTGTTGTAAGTGTTTGTCTGTGTTTCTGGGTGTCAGTGTGTGTCTGTGTTACTTGGTGTAATTGTGTGTCTTTGTTACTTGGTGTCAGTTTATGTCTGTATTACTGGGTGTCAGTGTATGTCTTTGTTCCTGGGTGTCAGTGTCTGTCTTTGTTACTTGGTGTAAGTGTGTGTCTTTGTTACTTGGTGTAATTGTATGTCTTTGTTAATTGGTGTCAGTGTATGTCTGTGTTACTTGGTGTAAGTGTATGTCTTTGTTACTTGGTGTAAGTGTGTGTCTGTGTTAATTGGTGAAATGTGTGTCTGTGTTCCTGGGTATCATTGTATGTCTTTGTTACTTGGTGTCTGTGTATGTCTGTGTTACTTGGTGTAAGTGTGTGTCTGTGTTACTGGGTATCAGTGCATGTCTCTGTTACTTGGTGTCAGTGTATGTCTGTGTTACTTGGTGTAAGTGTATGTCTTTGTTACTTGGTGTAAGTGTGTGTCTGTGTTAATTGGTGAAATGTGTGTCTGTGTTCCTGGGTATCATTGTATGTCTTTGTTACTTGGTGTCTGTGTATGTCTGTGTTACTTGGTGTAAGTGTGTTTCTGTGTTACTGGGTATCAGTGTATGTCTTTGTTACTTGGTGTCAGTGTATGTCTGTGTTACATGGTGTAAGTGTGTGTCTTTGTTACTTGGTTTCCGTGTGTGTCTGTGTTACTGGGTATCAGTGTATCTTTGTTACTTGATGTCAGTGTAAATCTGTGTTACTTTTTGTAAGTGTGTGTCTTTGTTACTTGGTGTAATTGTATGTCATTGTTACTTGGTGTTAGTGTATGTCTGTGTTACTTGGTGTAAGTGTATGTCTTTGTTGCTTGGTGTAAGTGTGTGTCTGTATTACTTGGTGTATGTGTGTGTCTGTGTTCCTGGGTATCAGTGTATGTCTTTGTTACTTGGTGTCAGTGTATGTCTGTGATACTTGGAGTAAGTGTGTGTCTGTGTTACTGGGTATCAGTGTCTGGCTTTGTTACTTGGTGTCAGTGTATGTCTGTGTTACTTGGTGTAAGTGTGTGTCTGTGTTACTGGGTGTCAGTGTGTGTCTGTGTTACTTGGTCTAAGTGTGTGTCTTTGTTACTTGGTGTCCGTGTGTATCTGTGTTACTGGGTGTCAGTGTATGTCTTTGTTACTGGGTGTCAGTGTATGTCTTTGTTACTTGGTGTAAGTGTGTCTCTGTGTTACTGGGTATCAGTGTATGTCTTTGTTACTGGGTGTCAGTGTGTGTCTGTGTTCCTGGGTATCAGTGTATGTCTTTGTGACTTGGTATCAGTGTGTATCTTTTTGACTTGGTGGCAGTGTATGTCTTTGTTACTGGGTGTCAGTGTGTGTCTGTGTTACTTGGTGGCAGTGTATGTCTTTGTTACTGTTTATTCGTGTCTCTCTGTGTTACTGGGTGTCAGTGTGTTTTTGTTTGTGTTACTGGGTGTCAGTGTATGTCTTTGTTACTTGGTGTAAGTGTGTGTCTGTGTTACTGGGTATCAGTGTCTGTCTTTGTTACTTGGTGTAAGTGTGTGTCTTTGTTACTTGGTGTAATTGTATGTCTTTGTTAATTGGTGTCAGTGTATGTCTGTGTTACTTGGTGTAAGTGTATGTCTTTGTTACTTGGTGTAAGTGTGCGTCTGTGTTAATTGGTGAAATGTGTGTCTGTGTTCCTGGGTATCATTGTATGTCTTTGTTACTTGGTGTCTGTGTCTGTCTGTGTTACTTGGTGTAAGTGTGTGTCTGTGTTACTGGGTGTCAGTGTATGTCTTTGTTACTTGGTGTCAGTGTATGTCTGTGTTACTTGGTGTAAGTTTGTGTCTGTGTTACTGGGTGTCAGTGTCTGTCTGTGTTACTTGGTGCCCCTGTAAATCTGTGTTACTTTTTGTAAGTGTGTGTCTTTGTTACTTGGTGTAATTGCATGTCATTGTTACTTGGTGTCAGTGTATGTCTGTGTTACTTGGTGTAAGTGTGAGTCTGTGTTACTGGGTGTCAGTGTGTGTCTGTGTTACTTGGCATAAGTGTGTGTCTTTGTTACTTGGTGTCTGTGTGTATCTGTGTTACTGCGTGTCAGTGTATGTCTTTGTTACTGGGTGTCAGTGTATGTCTTTGTTACTTGGTGTAAATGTGTCTCTGTGTTACTGGGTATAAGTGTATGTCTTTGTTACTGGGTGTCAGTGTGTGTCTGTGTTCCTGGGTTTCAGTGTATGTCTTTGTGACTTGGTGTCAGTGTATGTCTTTGTTACTGGGTGTCAGTCTGTTTCTTTGTGACTTGGTGTCAGTGTATCTCTGTGTTACTTGGTGTAAGTCTGTGTCTTTGTTACTTGGTGACCGTGTGTGCCTGTGTTACTGGGTATCATTGTATGTCTGTGTTACTTGGTGTAAGTGTGTGTCTATGTTACTGGGTGTCAGTGTATGTCTTTGTTACTGGGTGTCAGTGTATGTCTTTTTTATTTGGTGAAATTGCGTGTCTGTGTTACTGGGTGTCAGTGTATGTTTGTGTTATTTGGTGTAAGTGTGTGTCTGTGTTACTTGGTATCAGTGTATGTCTTTGTGACTTGGTGTCAGTGTATGTCTTTGTTCCTGGGTGTCAGTGTGTGTATTTGTTACTTGGTGTAAGTGTGTGTCTGTGTTACTGGGTATCAGTGCATGTCTTTGTTACTTGGTGTCAGTGCATGTCAAAATACTTGGTGTAAGTGTATGTCTTTGTTACTTGGTGTAATTGTCTGTCTTTGTCACTTGGTGTAAGTGTATGTCTTTGTTACTTGGTGTCAGTGTATGTCTTTGTTACTGGGTCTCAGTGTGTGTCTGTGTTACTTGGTGTCAGTGTATGTCTTTGTTACTGTTTATTAGTGTTTCTCTGTGTTACTGGGTGTCAGTGTTTGTCTTTGTGACTTGGTATCAGTGTATTTCTTTGTGACTTGGTGTAATTGTATATCTTTGTGACTTGATCTCCGTGCATGTCTGTGTTACTGTTTATTAGTGTTTCTCTGTGTTACTGGGTGTAAGTGTATGTCTTTGTTACTTGGTGTAAGTGTGTGTCTGTGTTAATTGGTGAAATGTGTGTCTGTGTTCCTGGGTATCATTGTATGTCTTTGTTACTTGGTGTCTGTGTCTGTCTGTGTTACTTGGTGTAAGTGTGTGTCTGTGTTACTTGGTGTAAGTTTGTGTCTGTGTTACTTGGTGTAAGTTTGTGTCTGTGTTACTGGGTGTCAGTGTATGTCTTTGTTACTGGGTGTCAGTGTGTTTCTTTGTGACTTGGTGTCAGTGTATCTCTGTGTTACTTGGTGTAAGTCTGTGTCTTTGTTACTTGGTGACCGTGTGTGCCTGTGTTACTTGGTGTAAGTGTGTGTCTGTGTTACTGGGTGTCAGTGTGTGTCTGAGTTTCTTGGTGTAAGTCTGTGTCTTTGTTACTTGGTGTCAGTGTGTGTCTGTGTTACTGGGTGTCTGTGTATGTCTTTGTTACTGGGTGTCAGAGTGTGTCTTTTTTTACTTGGTGTAATTGCGTGTCTGTGTTACTGGGTGTCAGTGTATGTTTGTGTTACTTGCTGCAAGTGTGTGTCTGTGTTACTGGGTATCAGTGTATGTCTTTGTTACTTGGTGTCAGTGCATGTCAAATACTTGGTGTAAGTGTATGTTTTTGTTACTTGGTGTAATTGTCTGTCTTTGTCACTTGGTGTAAGTGTATGTCTTTGTTACTTGGTGTCAGTGTATGTCTTTGTTTCTTGGTGTAAGTGTTTCTCTGTGTTACTGGGTATCAGTGTATGTCTTTGTTACTTGGTGTCTGTGTATGTCAGTGGTACTTGGTGCAAGTGTGTGTCTTTGTTACTGGGTGTCAGTGTATGTCTTTGTTACTGGGTGTCAGTGTACGTCTTTGTGACTTGGTGTAAGTGTGTGTCTCTGTTACTGGGTGTCAGTGTCTGTCTTTGTTACTTGGTGTAAGTGTGTGTATGTGTTACTGGGTATCAGTGTATGTCTTTTTTACTTGGTGTAAGTGTATGTCTTTGTTACTTGGTGTCAGTGTATGTCTTTGATACTTGGTGTCAGTGCATGTCTGTGTTTCTTGGTGTAAGTTTGTGTCTTTGTTACTTGATGTCAGTGTATGTCTGTGTTACTTGGTGTAAGTGAATGTCTTTGTTACTTGGTGTCGGTGTGTGTCTTTGTTACTTGGTGTAAGTGTATGTCTTTGTTACTTGGTGTAAGTGTGTGTCTTTGTTACTGGGTATCAATGTATGTCTTTGTTACTTGGTGTCTGTGTATGTCTTTGTATAATTTGTGTCAGTGTGTGTCTTTGTTACTTGGTGTCAGTGTATGTCTTTGTTACTTGGTGTAAGTGTTTGTCTTTGTTACTTGGTGTCAGTGTGAGTCTTTGTTACTGGGTGTCAGTGCATGTCTTTGTTACTGGGTATCAGTGTCTGTCTTTGTTATTTGGTGTAAGAGTGTGTCTGTGTTGCTGGGTATCAGTATATGTCTTTGTTACTTGGTGTCAGTGTAGGTCTGTGTTACTTGGTGTAAGTGTGTGTCTTTCTTACTTGGTGGAAGTGCATGTCTTTGTTACTTGGTGTCAGTGGATGTGTGTGTAACTTGGTGTAAGTGTGTGTCTTTGTTAGTTGGTGTAAGTGTATATCTTTGTTACTTGGTGTCAGTGTATGTCTGTGTTATTTGGTTTAAGTGTATGTAATTGTTACTTGGTGTCGGTGTATGTCTTTGTTCCTTGGTGTCAGTGTTTGTCTGTGTTACTGGAAATCAGTGTCTGTCTTTGTTAGTTGGTGTCTGTGTATGTCTGTGATACTTGTTGTAAGTGTGTGTCTTTGTTACCGGGTATCAGTGTATGTCTTTGTTACTTGGTGTCTGAGTATGTCATTGTTACTTGGTGTAAGTTTGTGTCTGTGTTACTGGGTATCAGTGTCTGTCTTTGTTACTTGGTGTCAGTGTATGTCTTTGTTACTTGTTGTAAGTGTATGTCTTTGTTACTTGGTGTCAGTGTATGTATTTGTTACTTGGTGGAAGTGTGTGTCTTTGTTATTGGTATCAGTGTCTGTCTATGTTAATTTGTGTCCGTGGATGTTTTTGTTACTGGGTGTCACTGTGTGTCTTTGTTACTGGGTGTCAGTGTATGTCTTTGTTACTGGGTGTCAGTGTATGTCTTTGTGACTTGGTGTAAGTGTGTGTCGCTGTTACTGGGTATCAGTGTCTGTCTTTGTTACTTGGTGTAAGTGTGTGTCTGTGTTACTGGGTATCAGTGTATGTCTTTGTTACTTGGTGTCAGTGTATGTCTTTGTTACTGGGTGTCAGTGTATGTCTTTGTGACTTGGTGTAAGTGTGTGTCTCTGTTACTGGGTATCAGTGTCTGTCTTTGTTTCTTGGTGTAAGTGTGTGTCTGTGTTACTGGGTATCAGTGTATGTCTTTGTTACTTGGTGTAAGTGTATGTCTTTGGTACTTGGTGTCAGTGTATGTCTGTGTTTCTTGGTGTAAGTTTCTGTCTTTGTTACTTGGTGTCAGTGTGTGTATTTGTTACTTGGTGTCAGTGTATGTCTGTGTTCCTTGGTGTAAGTGTATGTCTTTGTTACTTGGTGTCAGTGTATGTCTTTGTTACTTACTGTAAGTGTGTGTCTTTGTAACTTGGTGTAGGTGTATGTCTTTGTTACTTGGTGTCAGTGCATGTCTGTGCTACTTGGTGTAAGTGTATGTATTTGTTACTTGGTGTCAGTGTATGTCTGTGATACTTGGTGTAAGTGTGTGTCTGTGTTACTGGGTATCAGTGTATGTCTTCGTTTCTTGGTGTCTGTATGTCTTTGTTACTTGGTGTCCGTGTGTGTATGTGTTACTGGGTGTCAGTGTATGTCTTTGTTACTGGGTGTCAGTGTATGCCTTTGTTACTTGGTGTCAGTGTCTGTCTTTGTTACTTGGTGTAAGAGTGTGTCTGTGTTGCTGGGTATCAGTATATGTCTTTGTTACTTGGTGTCAGTGTAGGTCTGTGTTACTTGGTGTAAGTGTGTGTCATTCTTACTTGGTGCAAGTGCATGTCTTTGTTACTTGGTGTCAGTGCATGTCTGTGTAACTTGGTGTAAGTGTATGCATTTGTTACTTGGTGTCGGTGTATGTCTTTGTTACATGGTGTAAGTGTATGTCTTTGTTACTTGGTGTCAGTGTGAGTCTTTGTTACTGCGTGTCAGTGCATGTCTTTGTTACTGGGTATCAGTGTCTGTCTTTGTTACTTGGTGTAAGAGTGTTTCTGTGTTGCTGGGTATCAGTATATGTCTTTGTTACTTGGTGTCAGTGTAGGTCTGTGTTACTTGGTGTAAGTGTGTGTCTTTCTTACTTGGTGTAAGTGCATGTCTTTGTTACTTGGTGTCAGTGTATGTGTGTGTAACTTGGTGTAAGTGTGTGTCTTTGTTAGTTGGTGTAAGTGTATATCTTTGTTACTTGGTGTCAGTGTATGTCTTTGTTCCTTGGTGTAAGTGTTTGTCTGTGTTACTGGATATCAGTGTAGTCTTTGTTAGTTGGTGTCTGTGTATGTCTGTGATACTTGGTGGAAGTGTGTGTCTTTGTTACCGGGTATCAGTGTATGTCTTTGTTACTTGGTGTCTCTGTATGTCTTTGTTACTTGGTGCAAGTTTGTGTCTGTGTTACTGGGTATCAGTGCATGTCTTTGTTACTTGGTGTCAGTGGATGTCTTTGTTACTTGTTGTAAGTGTATGTCTTTGTTACTTGGAGTCAGTGTATGTATTTGTTACTTGGTGTAAGTGTGTGTCTTTGTTATTGGGTATCAGTGTCTGTCTATGTTAATTTGTGTCAGTGGATGTCTTTGTTACTGGGTGTCAGTGTATGTCTTTGTTACTGGGTGTCAGTGTATGTCTTTGTGACTTGGTGTAAGTGTGTGTCTCTGTTACTGGGTATCAGTGTCTGTCTTTGTTACTTGGTGTAAGTGTGTGTCTTTGTTACTGGGTGTCAGTGTATGTCTTTGTGACTTGGTGTAAGTGTGTGTCTCTGTTACTGGGTGTCAGTGTCTGTCTTTGTTACTTGGTGTAAGTGTGTGTCTGTGTTACTGGGTATCAGTGTATGTCTTTTTTACTTGGTCTAAGTGTATGTCTTTGTTACTTGGTGTCAGTGTATGTCTTTGATACTTGGTGTCAGTGCATGTCTGTGTTTCTTGGTGTAAGTTTGTGTCTTTGTTACTTGGTGTCAGTGTATGTCTGTGTTACTTGGTGAAAGTGTATGTCCTTGTTACTTGGTGTCAGTGTATGTCTTTGTTACTTGGTGTAAGTGTGTGTCTTTGTTACTTGGTGTAATTGTATGTCTTTGTTACTTGGTGTAAGCGTTTGTCTTTGTTACTGGGTATCAATGTATGTATTTGTTACTTGGTGTCAGTGTATGTCTGTGATACTTGGTGTAAGTGTGTGTCTGTGTTACTGGGTATCAGTGTATGTCTTCGTTTCTTGGTGTCTGTATGTCTTTGTTACTTGGTGTCCGTGTGTGTATGTGTTACTGGGTGTCAGTGTATGTCTTTGTTACTGGGTGTCAGTGTATGCCTTTGTTACTTGGTGTCAGTGTCTGTCTTTGTTACTTGGTGTAAGAGTGTGTCTGTGTTGCTGGGTATCAGTATATGTCTTTGTTACTTGGTGTCAGTGTAGGTCTGTGTTACTTGGTGTAAGTGTGTGTCATTCTTACTTGGTGCAAGTGCATGTCTTTGTTACTTGGTGTCAGTGCATGTCTGTGTAACTTGGTGTAAGTGTATGCATTTGTTACTTGGTGTCGGTGTATGTCTTTGTTACATGGTGTAAGTGTATGTCTTTGTTACTTGGTGTCAGTGTGAGTCTTTGTTACTGCGTGTCAGTGCATGTCTTTGTTACTGGGTATCAGTGTCTGTCTTTGTTACTTGGTGTAAGAGTGTGTCTGTGTTGCTGGGTATCAGTATATGTCTTTGTTACTTGGTGTCAGTGTAGGTCTGTGTTACTTGGTGTAAGTGTGTGTCTTTCTTACTTGGTGTAAGTGCATGTCTTTGTTACTTGGTGTCAGTGTATGTGTGTGTAACTTGGTGTAAGTGTGTGTCTTTGTTAGTTGGTGTAAGTGGATATCTTTGTTACTTGGTGTCAGTGTATGTCTTTGTTCCTTGGTGTAAGTGTTTGTCTGTGTTACTGGATATCAGTGTAGTCTTTGTTAGTTGGTGTCTGTGTATGTCTGTGATACTTGGTGGAAGTGTGTGTCTTTGTTACCGGGTATCAGTGTATGTCTTTGTTACTTGGTGTCTCTGTATGTCTTTGTTACTTGGTGCAAGTTTGTGTCTGTGTTACTGGGTATCAGTGCATGTCTTTGTTACTTGGTGTCAGTGGATGTCTTTGTTACTTGTTGTAAGTGTATGTCTTTGTTACTTGGAGTCAGTGTATGTATTTGTTACTTGGTGTAAGTGTGTGTCTTTGTTATTGGGTATCAGTGTCTGTCTATGTTAATTTGTGTCAGTGGATGTCTTTGTTACTGGGTGTCAGTGTATGTCTTTGTTACTGGGTGTCAGTGTATGTCTTTGTGACTTGGTGTAAGTGTGTGTCTCTGTTACTGGGTATCAGTGTCTGTCTTTGTTACTTGGTGTAAGTGTGTGTCTTTGTTACTGGGTGTCAGTGTATGTCTTTGTGACTTGGTGTAAGTGTGTGTCTCTGTTACTGGGTGTCAGTGTCTGTCTTTGTTACTTGGTGTAAGTGTGTGTCTGTGTTACTGGGTATCAGTGTATGTCTTTTTTACTTGGTCTAAGTGTATGTCTTTGTTACTTGGTGTCAGTGTATGTCTTTGATACTTGGTGTCAGTGCATGTCTGTGTTTCTTGGTGTAAGTTTGTGTCTTTGTTACTTGGTGTCAGTGTATGTCTGTGTTACTTGGTGAAAGTGTATGTCCTTGTTACTTGGTGTCAGTGTATGTCTTTGTTACTTGGTGTAAGTGTGTGTCTTTGTTACTTGGTGTAATTGTATGTCTTTGTTACTTGGTGTAAGCGTTTGTCTTTGTTACTGGGTATCAATGTATGTCTTTGTTACTTGGTGTCTGTGTATGTCTTTGTATAATTGGTGTCAGTGTGTGTCTTTGTTACTTGGTGTCAGTGTGTTTCTTTGTTACTGGGTGTCAGTGTTTTTCTTTGTTACTGGGTGTCAGTGTATGTCTTTGTTACTTGGTGTAAGTGTATGTCTTTGTTACTTGGTGTCAGTGTGAGTCTTTGTTACTGGGTGTCATTGCATGTCTTTGTTACTGGGTATCAGTGTCTGTCTTTGTTACTTGGTGTAAGAGTGTTTCTGTGTTGCTGGGTATCAGTATATGTCTTTGTTACTTGGTGTCAGTGTAGGTCTGTGTTACTTGGTGTAAGTGTGTGTCTTTCTTACTTGGTGTAAGTGCATGTCTTTGTTACTTGGTGTCAGTGTATGTGTGTGTAACTTGATATAAGTGTGTCTTTGTTAGTTGGTGTAAGTGTATATCTTTGTTACTTGGTGTCAGTGTATGTCTGTGTTATTTTGTGTAAGTGTATGTATTTGTTACTTGGTGTCGGTGTATGTCTTTGTTCCTTGGTGTAAGTGTTTGTCTGTGTTACTGGATATCAGTGTATGTCTTTGTTAGCAGGTGTCTGTGTATGTCTGTGATACTTGGTGTAAGTGTGTGTCTTTGTTACCGGGTATCAGTGTATGTCTTTGTTACTTGGTGTCTGTGTATGTCTTTGTTACTTGTTGTAAGTTTATGTCTTTGTTACTTGGTGTCAGTGTATGTATTTGTTACTTGGTGTAAGTGTGTGTCTTTGTTATTGGGTATCAGTGTCTGTCTATGTTAATTTGTGTCAGTGGATGTCTTTGTTACTGGGTGTCAGTGTGTGTCTGTGTTACTGGGTATCAGTGTATGTCTTTGTTACTTGGGGTAAGTGTATGTCTTTGTTACTTGGTGTCAGTGTATGTCTGTGTTTCTTGGTGTAAGTTTCTGTCTTTGTTACTTGGTGTCAGTGTCTGTATTTGTTACTTGGTGTCAGTGTATGTCTGTGTTACTTGGTGTAAGTGTATGTCTTTGTTACTTGGTGTCAGTGTATGTCTTTGTTACTTGGTGTCAGTGTATGTCTTTGTTACTTGGTGTAAGTGTATGTCTTTGTTACTTGGTGTCAGTGTATGTCTTTGATACTTGGTGTCAGTGCATGTCTGTGTTTCTTGGTGTAAGTTTGTGTCTTTGTTACTTGGTGTCAGTGTATGTCTGTGTTACTTGGTGAAAGTGTATGTCCTTGTTACTTGGTGTCAGTGTATGTCTTTGTTACTTGGTGTAAGTGTGTGTCTTTGTTACTTGGTGTAATTGTATGTCTTTGTTACTTGGTGTAAGCGTTTGTCTTTGTTACTGGGTATCAATGTATGTCTTTGTTACTTGGTGTCTGTGTATGTCTTTGTATAATTGGTGTCAGTGTGTGTCTTTGTTACTTGGTGTCAGTGTGTTTCTTTGTTACTGGGTGTCAGTGTTTTTCTTTGTTACTGGGTGTCAGTGTATGTCTTTGTTACTTGGTGTAAGTGTATGTCTTTGTTACTTGGTGTCAGTGTGAGTCTTTGTTACTGGGTGTCATTGCATGTCTTTGTTACTGGGTATCAGTGTCTGTCTTTGTTACTTGGTGTAAGAGTGTTTCTGTGTTGCTGGGTATCAGTATATGTCTTTGTTACTTGGTGTCAGTGTAGGTCTGTGTTACTTGGAGTAAGTGTGTGTCTTTCTTACTTGGTGTAAGTGCATGTCTTTGTTACTTGGTGTCAGTGTATGTGTGTGTAACTTGATATAGGTGTGTCTTTGTTAGTTGGTGTAAGTGTATATCTTTGTTACTTGGTGTCAGTGTATGTCTGTGTTATTTTGTGTAAGTGTATGTATTTGTTACTTGGTGTCGGTGTATGTCTTTGTTCCTTGGTGTAAGTGTTTGTCTGTGTTACTGGATATCAGTGTATGTCTTTGTTAGCAGGTGTCTGTGTATGTCTGTGATACTTGGTGTAAGTGTGTGTCTTTGTTACCGGGTATCAGTGTATGTCTTTGTTACTTGGTGTCTGTGTATGTCTTTGTTACTTGTTGTAAGTTTATGTCTTTGTTACTTGGTGTCAGTGTATGTATTTGTTACTTGGTGTAAGTGTGTGTCTTTGTTATTGGGTATCAGTGTCTGTCTATGTTAATTTGTGTCAGTGGATGTCTTTGTTACTGGGTGTCAGTGTGTGTCTGTGTTACTGGGTATCAGTGTATGTCTTTGTTACTTGGGGTAAGTGTATGTCTTTGTTACTTGGTGTCAGTGTATGTCTGTGTTTCTTGGTGTAAGTTTCTGTCTTTGTTACTTGGTGTCAGTGTCTGTATTTGTTACTTGGTGTCAGTGTATGTCTGTGTTACTTGGTGTAAGTGTATGTCTTTGTTACTTGGTGTCAGTGTATGTCTTTGTTACTTGGTGTCAGTGTATGTCTTTGTTACTTGGTGTAAGTGTATGTCTTTGTTACTTGGTGTCAGTGTATGTCTGTGTTTCTTGGTGTTTGTGTGTGTCTTTGTTAGTTGGTTTAAGTGCATGTCTTTGTTACTTGGTGGAAGTGTATGTATTTGTTACTTGGTGTCAGTGTATGTCTTTGTTACTTGGTGTAAGTGTGTGTCTGTGTTACTGGGTATCAGTGTATATCTTTGTTACTTGGTGTCTGTGTATGTCTTTGATACTTCGTGTAAGTGTGTGTCTGTGTTACTGGGTATCAGTGTATGTCTTCGTTACTGGGTGTCAGTGTCTGTCTTTGTTACTCGGTGTCAGTGTGTGTCTGTGTTACTTGGTGTCAGTGTGTGTCTTTGTTACTTGGTGTCAGTGTATGTCTTTGTTACTTGGTGTAAGTTTGTGTCTGTGTGGCTGGGTATCAGTGTATGTCTTTGTTACTTGGTGTAAGTGTGTGTCTTTGTTACTGGGTATCAATGGATGTCTTTGTTACTTGTTGTCTGTGTGTGCATTTGTATACTTGGTGTCAGTGTGTGTCTTTGTTACTTGGTGTCAGTGTGTGTCTTTGTTACTTGGTGTCAGTGTGTTTCTTTGTTACTTGGTGTAAGTGTGTGTCATTCTTACTTGGTGTAAGTGCATGTCTCCGTTACTTGGTGTCAGTGTATGTCTGTGTAACTTGGTATAAGTGTGTGTCTTTGTTAGTTGGTGTAAGTGTATATCTTTGTTACTTGGTGACAGTGTATGCCTGTGTTATTTGGTGTAAGTGTATGTATTTGTTACTTGGTGTCGGTGTATGTCTTTGTTACATGGTGTAAGTGTTTGTCTGTGTTACTGGGTATCAGTGTATGTCTTTGTTACTTGGTGTCTGTGTATGTCAGTGATACTTGGTGTAAGTGTGTGTCTTTGTTACTGGGTGTCAGTGTATGTCTTTGTTACTGGGTGTCAGTGTATGTCTTTGTTACTTGGTGTAAGTGTGTGTCTGTGTTACTGGGTATCAGTGTATGTCTTTTTTACTTGGTTTAAGTGTATGTCTTTGTTACTTGGTGTCAGTGTATGTCATTAATACTTGGTGTCAGTGCATGTCTGTGTTTCTTGGTGTAAGTTTGTGTCTTTGTTACTTGGTGTCAGTGTATGTCTGCGTTACTTGGTGTAAGTGTATGTCTTTGTTACTTGGTGTAAGTGTGTGTCTTTGTTACTTGGTGTAAGTGTATGTCTTTGTTACTTGGTGTAAGCGTTTGTCTTTGTTACTGGGTATCAATGTATGTCTTTGTTACTTGGTGTCTGTGTATGTCTTTGTATAATTGGTGTCAGTGTGTGTCTTTGTTACTTGGTGTCAGTGTGTTTCTTTGTTACTGGGTGTCAGTGTTTTTCTTTGTTACTGGGTGTCAGTGTATGTCTTTGTTACTTGGTGTAAGTGTATGTCTTTGTTACTTGGTGTCAGTGTGAGTCTTTGTTACTGGGTGTCAGTGCATGACTTTGTTAATGGGTATCAGTATCTGTCTTTGTTACTTGGTGTAAGAGTGTTTCTGTGTTGCTGGGTATCAGTATATGTCTTTGTTACTTGGTGTCAGTGTAGGTCTGTGTTACTTGGTGTAAGTGTGTGTCTTTCTTACTTGGCGTAAGTGCACGTCTTTGTTACTTGGTGTCAGTGTATGTGTGTGTAACTTGATATAAGTGTGTCTTTGTTAGTTGGTGTAAGTGTATATCTTTGTTACTTGGTGTCAGTGTATGTCTGTGTTATTTTGTGTAAGTGTATGTATTTGTTACTTGGTGTCGGTGTATGTCTTTGTTCCTTGGTGTAAGTGTTTGTCTGTGTTACTGGATATCAGTGTATGTCTTTGTTAGTAGGTGACTGTGTATGTCTGTGATACTTGGTGTAAGTGTGTGTCTTTGTTACCGGGTATCAGTGTATGTCTTTGTTACTTGGTGTCTGTGTATGTCTTTGTTACTTGGTGTAAGTTTGTGTCTGTGTCACTGGGAATCAGTGTATGTCTTTGTTACTTGGTGTCAGTGTATGTCTTTGTTACTTGTTGTAAGTTTATGTCTTTGTTACTTGGTGTCAGTGTATGTATTTGTTACTTGGTGTAAGTGTGTGTCTTTGTTATTGGGTATCAGTGTCTGTCTATGTTAATTTGTGTCAGTGGATGTCTTTGTTACTGGGTGTCAGTGTGTGTCTGTGTTACTGGGTATCAGTGTAAGTCTTTGTTACTTGGGGTAAGTGCATGTCTTTGTTACTTGGTGTCAGTGTATGTCTGTGTTTCTTGGTGTAAGTTTCTGTCTTTGTTACTTGGTGTCAGTGTAGGTCTGTGTTATTTTGTGTAAGTGTATGTATTTGTTACTTGGTGTCGGTGTATGTCTTTGTTCCTTGGTGTAAGTGTTTGTCTGTGTTACTGGATATCAGTGTATGTCTTTGTTAGCAGGTGTCTGTGTATGTCTGTGATACTTGGTGTAAGTGTGTGTCTTTGTTACCGGGTATCAGTGTATGTCTTTGTTACTTGGTGTCTGTGTATGTCTTTGTTACTTGTTGTAAGTTTATGTCTTTGTTACTTGGTGTCAGTGTATGTATTTGTTACTTGGTGTAAGTGTGTGTCTTTGTTATTGGGTATCAGTGTCTGTCTATGTTAATTTGTGTCAGTGGATGTCTTTGTTACTGGGTGTCAGTGTGTTTCTGTGTTACTGGGTATCAGTGTATGTCTTTGTTACTTGGGGTAAGTGTATGTCTTTGTTACTTGGTGTCAGTGTATGTCTGTGTTTCTTGGTGTAAGTTTCTGTCTTTGTTACTTGGTGTCAGTGTCTGTATTTGTTACTTGGTGTCAGTGTATGTCTGTGTTACTTGGTGTAAGTGTATGTCTTTGTTACTTGGTGTCAGTGTATGTCTTTGTTACTTGCTGTAAGTGTGTGTCTTTGTTACTTGGTGTAAGTGTATGTCTTTGTTACTTGGTGTCAGTGTATGTCTGTGTTTCTTGGTGTTTGTGTGTGTCTTTGTTAGTTGGTGTAAGTGCATGTCTTTGTTACTTGGTGTCAGTGTATGTCTGTGTTACTTGGTGGAAGTGTATGTATTTGTTACTTGGTGTCAGTGTATGTCTTTGTTACTTGGTGTAAGTGTGTGTCTGTGTTACTGGGTATCAGTGTATATCTTTGTTACTTGGTGTCTGTGTATGTCTTTGATACTTCGTGTAAGTGTGTGTCTGTGTTACTGGGTATCAGTGTATGTCTTCGTTACTGGGTGTCAGTGTCTGTCTTTGTTACTAGGTGTCAGTGTGTGTCTGTGTTACTTGGTGTCAGTGTGTGTCTGTGTTACTTGGTGTCAGTGTGTGTCTTTGTTACTTGGTGTCGGTGTATGTCTTTGTTCCTTGGTGTAAGTGTTTGTCTGTGTTACTGGATATCAGTGTATGTCTTTGTTAGTAGGTGTCTGTGTATGTCTGTGATACTTGGTGTAAGTGTGTGTCTTTGTTACCGGGTATCAGTGTATGTCTTTGTTACTTGGTGTCTGTGTATGTCTTTGTTACTTGGTGTAAGTTTGTGTCTGTGTCACTGGGACTCAGTGTATGTCTTTGTTACTTGGTGTCAGTGTATGTCTTTGTTACTTGTTGTAAGTTTATGTCTTTGTTACTTGGTGTCAGTGTATGTATTTGTTACTTGGTGTAAGTGTGTGTCTTTGTTATTGGGTATCAGTGTCTGTCTATGTTAATTTGTGTCAGTGGATGTCTTTGTTACTGGGTGTCAGTGTGTGTCTGTGTTACTGGGTATCAGTGTATGTCTTTGTTACTTGGGGTAAGTGCATGTCTTTGTTACTTGGTGTCAGTGTATGTCTGTGTTTCTTGGTGTAAGTTTCTGTCTTTGTTACTTGGTGTCAGTGTATGTATTTGTTACTTGGTGTCAGTGTATGTCTGTGTTACTTGGTGTATGTGTATGTCTTTGTTACTTGGTGTCAGTGTATGTCTTTGTTACTTGCTGTAAGTGTGTGTCTTTGTTACTTGGTGTCAGTGTATGTCTTTGTTACTTGGTGTAAGTGTGTGTCTGTGTTACTGGGTATCAGTGTATATCTTTGTTACTTGGTGTCTGTGTATGTCTTTGTTACTTCGTGTAAGTGTGTGTCTGTGTTACTGGGTGTCAGTGTATGTCTTTGTTACTGGGTGTCAGTGTATGCCTTTGTTACTTGGTGTCAGTGTATGTCTTTGTTACTTGGTGTCAGTATATGTCTTTGTTACTAGGTGTCAGTGTGTGTCTGTGTTACTTGGTGTCAGTGTGTGTCTTTGTTACTTGGTGTCAGTGTATGTCTTTGTTACTTGGTGTAAGTTTGTGTCTGTGTGGCTGGGTATCAGTGTATGTCTTTGTTACTTGGTGTAAGTGTGTGTCTTTGTTACTGGGTATCAATGGATGTCTTTGTTACTTGTTGTCTGTGTGTGTATTTGTATACTTGGTGTCAGTGTGTGTCTTTGTTACTTGGTGTCAGTGTGTTTCTTTGTTACTTGGTGTAAGTGTGTGTCATTCTTACTTGGTGTAAGTGCATGTCTCTGTTACTTGGTGTCAGTGTATGTCTGTGTAACTTGGTATAAGTGTGTGTCTTTGTTAGTTGGTGTAAGTGTATATCTTTGTTACTTGGTGTCAGAGTATGCCTGTGTTATTTGGTGTAAGTGTATGTATTTGTTACTTGGTGTCGGTGTATGTATTTGTTACTTGGTGTAAGTGTTTGTCTGTGTTACTGGGAATCAGTGTATGTCTTTGTTACTTGGTGTCTGTGTATGTCAGTGATACTTGGTGTAAGTGCGTGTCTTTGTTACTGGGTGTCAGTGTATGTCTTTGTTACTGGGTGTCAGTGTATGTCTTTGTTACTTGGTTTAAGTGTGTGTCTGTGTTACTGGGTATCAGTGTATGTCTTTTTTACTTGGTTTAAGTGTATGTCTTTGTTACTTGGTGTCAGTGTATGTCTTTGATACTTGGTGTCAGTGCATGTCTGTGTTTCTTGGTGTAAGTTTGTGTCTTTGTTACTTGGTGTCAGTGTATGTCTGCGTTACTTGGTGTAAGTGTATGTCTTTGTTACTTGGTGTCAGTGTATGTCTTTGTTACTTGGTGTCAGTGTATGTCTTTGTTACTTGGTGTAAGTGTGTGTCTTTGTTACTTGGTGTAAGTGTATGTCTTTGTTACTTGGTGTAAGTGTGTGTCTTTGTTACTGGGTATCAATGTATGTCTTTGTGACTTGGTGTCTGTGTATGTCTTTGTATAATTGGTGTCAGTGTGTGTCTTTGTTACTTGGTGTCAGTGTGTTTCTTTGTTACTTGGTGTCAGTGTTTTTCTTTGTTACTGGGTGTCAGTGTATGTCTTTGTTAATTGGTGTAAGTGTATGTCTTTGTTACTTGGTGTCAGTGTGAGTCTTTGTTACTGGGTGTCAGTGCATGTCTTTGTTATTTGGTGTAAGAGTGTGTCTTTCTTACTTGGTGTAAGTGCATGTCTTTGTTACTTGGTGTCAGTGTATGTGTGTGTAACTTGGTGTATGTGTGTGTCTTTGTTAGTTGGTGTCAGTGTATGTCTGTGTTATTTGGTGTAAGTGTATGTATTTGTTACTTGGTGTCGGTGTATGTCTTTGTTCCTTGGTGTAAGTGTTTGTCTGTGTTACTGGATATCAGTGTATGTCTTTGTTAGCTGGTGTCTGTGTATGTCTGTGATACTTGGTGTAAGTGTGTGTCTTTGTTACCGGGTATCAGTGTATGTCTTTGTTACTTGGTGTCAGTGTATGTCTTTGTTACTTGTTGTAAGTGTATGTCTTTGTTACTTCTTGTCAGTGTATGTATTTGTTACTTGGTGTAAGTGTGTGTCTTTGTTATTGGGTATCAGTGTCTGTCTATGTTAATTTGTGTCAGTGGATGTCTTTGTTACTGGGTGTCAGTGTGTGTCTATGTTACTGGGTGTCAGTGTATGTCTTTGTTACTGGGTGTCAGTGTATGTCTTTGTGACTTGGTGTAAGTGTGTGTCTCTGTTACTGGGTATCAGAGTCTGTCTTTGTTACTTGGTGTAAGTGTGTGTCTGTGTTACTGGGTATCAGTGTATGTCTTTGTTACTTGGTGTCAGTGTATGTCTGTGTTTCTTGGTGAAGGTTTCTGTCTTTGTTACTTGGTGTCAGTGTATGTATTTGTTACTTGGTGTCAGTGTATGTCTGTGTTACTTGGTGTAAGTGTATGTCTTTGTTACTTGGTGTCAGTGTATGTCTTTGTTACTTGGTGTCAGTGTGTTTCTTTGTTACTTGGTGTCAGTGTATGTCTTTGTTACTTGGTGTCAGTGTATGTCTGTGTTTCTTGGTGTATGTGTGTGTCTTTGTTAGTTGGTGCAAGTGTATGTCTTTGTTACTTGGTGTCAGTGTATGTCTGTGTTACTTGGTGTAAGTGTATGTATTTGTTACTTGGTGTCAGTGTATGTCTTTTTTACTTGGTGTAAGTGTGTGTCTGTGTTACTGGGTATCAGTGTATATCTTTGTTACTTGGTGTCTGTGTATGTCTGTGATACTCGGTGTAAGTGTGTGTCTCTGTAACTGGGTATCAGTGTATGTCTTCGATACTTGGTGTCTGTGCATGTCTTTGTTTCTTGGTGTCCGTGTATGTCTTTGTTAGTGGGTGTCAGTGTATGCCTTTGTTACTTGGTGTCAGTATATGTCTTTGTTACTAGGTGTAAGTGTGTGTCTGTGTAACTTGGTGTCAGTGTGTGTCTTTGTTACTTAGTGTCAGTGTATGCCTTTGTTACTTGGTGTAAGTGTGTGTCTGTGTGGCTGGGTATCAGTGTGTGTCTTTGTTACTTGGTGTAAGTGTGTGTCTTTGTTACTGGGTATCAATGTATGTCTTTGTTACTGGGTGTCTGTGTGTGTCTTTGTATACTTGGTGTCAGTGTGTGTCTTTGTTACTTGGTGTCAGTGTGTTTCTTTGTTACTGGGTGTCAGAGTTTGTCTTTGTTACTGGGTGTCAGTGCATGTCTTTGTTACTTGGTGTAAGTGTATGTCTTTGTTAATTGGTGTCAGTGTGAGTCTTTGTTACTGGGTGTCAGTGCATGTCTTTGTTACTGGGTATCAGTGTCTGTCTTTGTTACTTGGTGTAAGAGTGTGTCTGTGTTGCTGGGTATCAGTATATGTCTTTCTTACTTGGTGTCAGTGTAGGTCTGTGTTACTTGGTGTAATTGTGTGTCTTTGTTAGTTGGTGTCAGTGTATATCTTTGTTACTTGGTGTCAGTGTATGCCTGTGTTATTTGGTGCAAGTGCATTTCTTTGTTACTTGGTGTCTGTGTATGTCTGTGATACTTGGTGTAAGTGTGAGTCTTTGCTCCTGGGTGTCAGTGTATGTCTTTGTTACTTGGTGTCTGTGTTTGTCTGTGATACTTGGTGTAAGTGTGTGTCTTTGTTACTGGGTGTCAGTGTCCGTCTTTGTGACTTGGTGTAAGTGTGTGTCTCTGTTACTGGGTGTCAGTGTCTGTCTTTGTTACTTGGTGTAAGTGTGTGTCTGTGTCACTGGGTATCAGTGTATGTCTTTGATACTTGGTGTCAGTGTATGTCTGTGTTTCTTGGTGTAAGTGTGTGTCTTTGTTACTTGGTGTCAGTGTATGTCTGTGTTAATTTGTGTCAGTGGATGTCTTTGTTACTGGGTGTCAGTGTGTATCTGTGTTACTTGGTGTAAGTGTGTGTCTTTGTTACTTCGTGTCAGTGCATGTCTGTGTTACTGGGGATCAGTGTATGTCTTTGTTACTTGGTGTAAGTGTGTGTCTTTGTTACTTCGTGTCAGTGCAGGTCTGTGTTACTGGATATCAGTGTATGTCTTTGCTAGTTGGTGTCTGTGTATGTCTGTGATACTTGGTGTAAGTGTGTGTCTTTGTTACCGGGTATCAGTGTATGTCTTTGTTACTTCGTGTAAATTTGTGTCTGTGTTACTGGGTATCAGTGTATGTCTTTGTTACCGGGTATCAATGTATGTCTTTGTTACTTGTTGTAAGTGTATGTCTTTGTTACTTGGTGTCAGTGTATGTATTTGTTACTTGGTGTAAGTGTGTTTCTCTGTTACTGGGTATCAGTGTCTGTCTTTGTTAATTGGTGTAAGTGTGTGTCTGTGTTACTGGGTATCAGTGTATGTCTTTGTTACTTGGTGTAAGTGTGTGTCTGTGTTCCTGGGTATCAGTGTATATCTTTGTTACTTGGTGTAAGTGTGTTTCTCTGTTACTGGGTATCAGTGTCTGTCTTTGTTAATTGGTGTAAGTGTGTGTCTGTGTTACTGGGTATCAGTGTATGTCTGTGATACTTGGTGTAAGTGTGTGTCTGTGTTACTGGGTATCAGTGTATGTCTTCGTTACTTGGTGTCTGTGTATGTCTTTGTTACTTGGTGTCCGTGTGTGTCTGTGTTACTGGGTGTCAGTGTATGCCTTTGTTACTGGGTGTCTGTGCATGCCTTTGTTACTTGGTGTCAGTGTATGTCTTTGTTACTTGTTGTCAGTGTATGTCTTTGTCACTAGGTGTAAGTGTGTGTCTGTGTTACTTGGTGTCAGTGTGTGTCTTTGTTACTTGGTGTCAGTGTATTTCTTTGTTACTTGGTGTAAGTGTGTGTCTGTGTTACTGGGTGTCAGTGTATGTCTTTGTTACTGGGTGTCAGTGTATGCCTTTGTTACTTGGTGTCAGTGTATGTCTGTGTTACTTGGTGTAAGTGTATGTCTTTGTTACTTCGTGTCAGTGCATGTCTGTGTTACTTGGGATCAATGTATGTCTTTGTTACTTGGTGGCAGTGTATGTCTTTGTTGCATGGTGCAAGTGTGTGTCTGTGTTACTGGGTATCAGTGTATGTCTTTGTTACTTGGTGTCTGTGTATGTCTGTGATACTTGGTGTAAGTGTGTGTCTGTGTGGCTGGGTATCAGTGTATGTCTTTGTTACTTGGTGTAAGTGTGTGTCTTTGTTACTGGGTATCAATGTATGTCTTTGTTACTTGGTGTCTGTGTATGTCTTAGTTTCTTGGTGTAAGTGTATGTCTTTGTTACTTTGTGTTAGTGTGAGTCTTTGTTACTGGGAGTCAATGCATGTCTTTGTTACTGGGTATCAGTGTCTGTCTTTGTTACTTGGTGTAAGAGTGTGTCTGTGTTGCTGGGTATCAGTATATGTCTTTGTTACTTGGTGTCAGTGTAGGTCTGTGTTACTTGGTGTAATTGTGTGCCTTTCTTACTTGGTGTAAGTGCATGTCTTTGTTACATGGTGTCAGTGTATGTCTGTGTAACTTGGAGTAAGTGTGTGTCTTTGTTAGTTGCTGTAAGTGTATATCTTTGTGACTTGGTGTCAGGGTATGTCTGTGTTATTTGGTGTAAGTGTATGTATTTGTTACTTGGTGTCGGTGTATGTCTTTGTTAGTTGGTGTCTGTGGATGTCTGTGATACTTGGTGTAAGTGTGTGTCTTTGTTACCGGGTATCAGTGTATGTCTTTGTTACTTCGTGTAAGTTTGTGTCTGTGTTACTGGGAATCAGTGTATGCCTTTGTCACTTGGTGTCAGTGTATGTCTTTGTTACTTGGTGTCAGTGTATGTCTTTGTTCCTTGGTGTAAGTGTTTTTCTGTGTTACTGGATATCAGTGTATGTCTTTGTTAGTTGGTGTCTGTGTAAGTCTGTGATATTTGGTGTAAGTGTGTGTCTTTGTTACCGGGTATCAGTGTATGTCTTTGTTACTTCGTGTAAGTTTGTGTCTGTGTTACTGGGTATCAGTGTATGCCTTTGTTACTGGGTATCAGTGTATGTCTTTGTTACTTGGTGTCAGTGTATGTCTGTGTTACTTGCTGCAAGTGTGTGTCTTTGTTCCTTGGTGTAAGTGTTTTTCTGTGTTACTGGATATCAGTGTATGTCTTTGCTAGTTGCTGTCTGTGTATGTCTGTGATACTTGGTGTAAGTGTGTGTCTTTGTTACCGGGTATCAGTGTATGTCTTTGTTACTTCGTGTAAGTTTGTGTCTGTGTTACTGGGTATCAGTGTATGTCTTTGTTCCTTGGTGTCAGTGTATGTCTTTGTTACTTGTTGTAAGTGTATGTATTTGTTACTTGGTGTCAGTGTATGTCTTTGTTACTTGTTGTAAGTGTGTGTCTTTGCTACTGGGTATCAGTGTCTGCCTATGTTAATTTGTGTCAGTGGATGTCTTTGTCACTTGGTGTCAGTGTGTGTCTTTGTTACTGGGTGTCAGTGTATGTCTTTGTTACTGGGTGTCAGTGCATGTCTTTGTGACTTGGTGTAAGTGTGTGTCTCTGTTACTGGGTATCAGTGTCTGTCTTTGTTAATTGGTGTAAGTGTGTGTCTGTGTTACTGGCTATCAGTGTACGTCTTTGTTACTTGGTGTAAGTGTGTGTCTGTGTTCCTGGGTATCAGTGGATATCTTTGTTACTTGGTGTCTGTGTATGTCTGTGATACTTGGTGTAAGTGTGTGTCTGTGTTACTGGGTATCAGTGTATGTCATCGTTACTTGGTGTCTGTGTATGCCTTTGTTACTTGGTGTCCGTGTGTGTCTGTGTTACTGGGTGTCAGTGTATGCCTTTGTTACTGGGTGTCTGTGCATGCCTTTGTTACTTGGTGTCAGTGTATGTCTTTGTTACTTGTTGTCAGTGTATGTCTTTGTCACTAGGTGTAAGTGTGTGTCTGTGTTACTGGGGATCAGTGAATGTCTTTGCTACTTGGTGTCAGTGTATGTCTTTGTTACAGTGTGTCAGTGTATGTTTTTGTTACTGGGTGTCAATGTTTGTCTTTGTTACCTGGTGTCCGTGTGTGTCTGTGTTACTGGGTGTCAGTGTATGTCTTTGTTACTGGGTGTCAGTGCATGTCTGTGTGACTGGGGATCAGTGTATGTCTTTGTTACTTGGTGGCAGTGTATGTCTTTGTTGCATGGTGTAAGTGTGTGTCTTTGTTACTGGGTATCAGTGTATGTCTTTGTTACTTGGAGTCTGTGTATGTCTGTGATACTTGGTGTAAGTGTGTGTCTGTGTGGATGGGTATCAGTGTATGTCTTTGTTACTTCTGTCTGTGTATGCCTTTGTTACTTGGTGTCAGTGTATGTCTGTGTTACTTGGTGTAAGTGTGTTTCTTTGTTACTGGGTGTCATTGTTTTTCTTAGTTACTGGGTGTCAGTGTATGTCTTTGTTACTTGGTGTAAGTGTATGTCTTTGTTACTTTGTGTCAGTGTGAGTCTTTGTTACTGGGAGTCAGTGCATGTCTTTGTTACTGGGTATCAGTGTCTGTCTTTGTTACTTGGTGTAAGAGTGTGACTGTGTTGCTGGGTATCAGTATATGTCTTTGTTACTTGGTGTCAGTGTAGGTCTGTGTTACTTGGTGTAAGTGTGTGCCTTTCTTACTTGGTGTAAGTGCATGTCTTTGTTACTTGGTGTCAGTGTATGTCTGTGTAAATTGGAGTAAGTGTGTATCTTTGTTAGTTGGTGTAAGTGTATATCTTTGTTACTTGGTGTCAGGGGATGCCTGTGTTATTTGGTGGAAGTGTATGTATTTGTTACTTGGTGTCGGTGTATGTCTTTGTTAGTTGGTGTCTGTGGATGTCTGTGATACTTGGTGTAAGTGTGTGTCTTTGTTACCGGGTATCAGTGTATGTCTTTGTTACTTCGTGTAAGTTTTGTCTGTGTTACTCGGTATCAGTGTATGCCTTTGTTACTTGGTGTCAGTGTATGTCTTTGTAACTTGGTGTCAGTGTATGTCTTTGTTCCTTGGTGTAAGTGTTTTTTCTGTGTTACTGGATATCAGTGTATGTCTTTGTTAGTTGGTGTCTGTGTATATCTGTGATACTTGGTGTAAGTGTGTGTCTTTGTTACCGGGTATCAGTGTATGTCTTTGTTACTTCGTGTAAGTTTCTGTCTGTGTTACTTGGTGTCAGTGTATGTCTTTGTTACTTGGTGTCAGTGTATGTCTTTGTTCCTTGGTGTAAGTGTTTTTCTGTGTTACTGGATATCAGTGTATGTCTTTGTTTGTTGGTGTCTGTGTATGTCCGTGATACTTGGTGTAAGTGTGTGTCTTTGTTACTGGGTATCAGTGTATGTCTTTGTTCCTTGGTGTCAGTGTATGTCTTTGTTACTTGTTGTAAGTGTATGTCTTTGT
This sequence comes from Heterodontus francisci, assembly GCF_036365525.1. Taxonomy (NCBI): domain Eukaryota; kingdom Metazoa; phylum Chordata; class Chondrichthyes; order Heterodontiformes; family Heterodontidae; genus Heterodontus; species Heterodontus francisci. The sequence goes on along the minus strand of NW_027140221.1, from coordinate 9,134,449 downwards.
TACTTGGTGTCAGTGTATGTATTTGTTACTTGGTGTAAGTGTGTGTCTTTGCTACTGGGTATCAGTGTCTGTCTTTGTCACTTGGTGTCAGTGGATGTCTTTGTCACTTGGTGTCAGTGTGTGTCTTTGTTACTGGGTGTCAGTGTATGTCTTTGTTACTGGGTGTCAGTGCATGTCTTTGTGACTTGGTGTAAGTGTGTGTCTCTGTTACTGGGTATCAGTGTCTGTCTTTGTTAATTGGTGTAAGTGTGTGTCTGTGTTACTGGGTATCAGTGTATGTCTTTGTTACTTGGTGTAAGTGTGTGTCTGTGTTCCTGGGTATCAGTGTATATCTTTGTTACTTGGTGTCTGTGTATGTCTGTGATACTTGGTGTAAGTGTGTGTCTGTGTTACTGGGTATCAGTGTATGTCTTCGTTACTTGGTGTCTGTGTATGTCTTTGTTACTTGGTGTCCGTGTGTGTCTGTTTTACTGGGTGTCAGTGTATGCCTTTGTTACTGGGTGTCAGTGCATGCCTTTGTTACTTGGTGTCAGTGTATGTCTTTGTTACTTGTTGTCAGTGTATGTCTTTGTCACTAGGTGTAAGTGTGTGTCTGTGTTACTTGGTGTCAGTGTGTGTCTTTGTTACTTGGTGTCAGTGTATGTCTTTGTTACTTGGTGTAAGTGTGTGTCTGTGTTACTGGGGATCAGTGAATGTCTTTGCTACTTGGTGTCAGTGTATGTCTTTGTTAAAGTGTGTCAGTGTATGTTTTTGTTACTGGGTGTCAATGTATGTCTTTGTTACCTGGTATCCGTGTGTGTCTGTGTTACTGGGTGTCAGTGTATGTCTTTGTTCCTGGGTGTCAGTGTATGCCTTTGTTACTTGGTGTCAGAGTATGTCTGTGTTACTTGGTGTAAGTGTGTGTCTTTGTTTCTTGGTGGCAGTGTATGTCTTTGTTGCATGGTGTAAGTGTGTGTCTGTGTTACTGGGTATCAGTGTATGTCTTTGTTACTTGGTGTCTGTGTATGTCTGTGATACTTGGTGTAAGTGTGTGTCTGTGTGGCTGGGTATCAGTGTATGTCTTTGTTACTTGGTGTAAGTGTGTGTCTTTGTTACTGGGTATCAATGTATGTCTTTGTTAGTTGGTGTCTGTGTATGTCTTTGTATACTTGGTGTCAGTGTGTGTCTTTGTTACTTGATGTCAGTGTGTTTCTTTGTTACTGGGTGTCAGTGCATGTCTTTGTTACTGGGTATCAGTGTCTGTCTTTGTTACTTGGTGTAAGAGTGTGTCTGTGTTGCTGGGTATCAGTATATGTCTTTGTTACTTGGTGTCAGTGTAGTTCTGTGTTACTTGGTGTAAGTGTGTGCCTTTCTTACTTGGTGTAAGTGCATGTATTTGTTACTTGGTGTCGGTGTATGTCTTTGTTACTTGGTGTCAGTGTTATTCTGTATTACTGGTTATCAGTGTATGTCTTTGTTAGTTGGTGTCTGTGGATGTCTGTGATACTTGGTGTAAGTGTATATTTTTGTTACTGGGTGTCAATGTATGTCTTTGTTACCTGGTGTCCGTGTGTGTCTGTGTTACTGGGTGTCAGTGTATGTCTTTGTTACTGGGTGTCAGTTTATGCCTTTGTTACTTGGTGTCAGTCTATGTCTGTGTAACTGGGGTCAGTGTATGTCTGTGTTCCTTGGTGTCAGTGTATGTCTTTGTTGCATGGTGTAAGTGTGTGTCTGTGTTACTGGGTATCAGTGTATGTCTTTGTTACTTGGTGTCTGTGTATGTCTTTGTTACTTGGTGTAAGTGTGTGTCTGTGTGGCTGGGTATCAGTGTATGTCTTTGTTACTTGGTGTAAGTGTGTGTCTTTGTTACTGGGTATCAATGTATGTCTTTGTTACGTGGTGTCTGTGGATGTCTTTGCATACTTGGTGTCAGTGTGTGTCTTTGTTACTTGGTGTCAGTGTGTGTCTTTGTTACTTGGTGTCAGTTTTTTTCTTAGTTACTGGGTGTCAGTGTATGTCTTTGTTACTTGGTGTAAGTGTATGTCTTTGTTACTTGGTGTAAGAGTGTGTCTGTGTTGCTGGGTATCAGTATATGTCTTTGTTACTTGGTGTCAGTGTCGGTCTGTGTTACTTGGTGTAAGTGTGTGTCTTTCTTACTTGGTGTAAGTGCATGTCTTTGTTACTTGGTGTAAGTGTGTGTCTTTGTTAGTTGGTGTAAGTGTATATCTTTGTTACTTGGTGTCAGTGTTCTTCTTTTTCTTTTGGGCCTCCTTATCTCGAGAGACAATGGATACGCGCCTGGAGGTGGTCAGTGGTTTGTGAAGCAGCGCCTGGAGTGGCTATAAAGGCCAATTCTGGAGTGACAGGCTCTTCCACAGGTGCTGCAGAGAAATTTGTTTGTTGGGGCTGTTGCACAGTTGGCTCTCCCCTTGCGCCTCTGTCTTTTTTCCTGCCAACTACTAAGTCTCTTCGACTCGCCACAATTTAGCCCTGTCTTTATTGCTGCCCGCCAGCTCTGGCGAATGCTGGCAACTGACTCCCACGACTTGTGATCAATGTCACACGATTTCATGTCACGTTTGCAGACGTCTTTATAACGGAGACATGGACGGCCGGTGGGTCTGATACCAGTGGCGAGCTCGCTGTACAATGTGTCTTTGGGGATCCTGCCATCTTCCATGCGGCTCACATGGCCAAGCCATCTCAAGCGCCGCTGACTCAGTAGTGTGTATAAGCTGGGGGTGTTGGCCGCTTCAAGGACTTCTGTGTTGGAGATATAGTCCTGCCACCTGATGCCAAGTATTCTCCGAAGGCAGCGAAGATGGAATGAATTGAGACGTCGCTCTTGGCTGGCATACGTTGTCCAGGCCTCGCTGCCGTAGAGCAAGGTACTGAGGACACAGGCCTGATACACTCGGACTTTTGTGTTCCGTGTCAGTGCGCCATTTTCCCACACTCTCTTGGCCAGTCTGGACATAGCAGTGGAAGCCTTACCCATGCGCTTGTTGATTTCTGCATCTAGAGACAGGTTACTGGTGATAGTTGAGCCTAGGTAGGTGAACTCTTGAACCACTTCCAGAGCGTGGTCGCCAATATTGATGGATGGAGCATTTCTGACATCCTGCCCCATGATGTTCGTTTTCTTGAGGCTGATGGTTAGGCCAAATTCATTGCAGGCAGACGCAAACCTGTCGATGAGACTCTGCAGGCATTCTTCAGTGTGAGATGTTAAAGCAGCATCGTCAGCAAAGAGGAGTTCTCTGATGAGGACTTTCCGTACTTTGGACTTCGCTCTTAGACGGGCAAGGTTGAACAACCTGCCCCCTGATCTTGTGTGGAGGAAAATTCCTTCTTCAGAGGATTTGAACGCATGTGAAAGCAGCAGGGAGAAGAAAATCCCAAAAAGTGTGGGTGCGAGAACACAGCCCTGTTTCACACCACTCAGGATAGGAAAGGGCTCTGATGAGGAGCCACCATGTTGAATTGTGCCTTTCATATTGTCATGGAATGAGGTGATGATACTTAGTAGCTTTGGTGGACATCCGATCTTTTCTAGTAGTCTGAAGAGACCACGTCTGCTGACGAGGTCAAAGGCTTTGGTGAGATCAATGAAAGCAATGTAGAGGGGCATCTGTTGTTCACGGCATTTCTCCTGTATCTGACGAAGGGAGAACAGCATGTCAATAGTCGATCTCTCTGCACGAAAGCCACACTGTGCCTCAGGGTAGACGCGCTCGGCCAGCTTCTGGAGCCTGTTCAGAGCGACTCGAGCAAAGACTTTCCCCACTATGCTGAGCAGGGAGATTCCACGGTAGTTGTTGCAGTCACCGCGGTCACCTTTGTTTTTATAGAGGGTGATGATGTTGGCATCGCGCATGTCCTGGGGTACTGCTCCCTCGTCCCAGCACAGGCATAGCAGTTCATGTAGTGCTGAGAGTATAGCAGGCTTGGCACTCTTGATTATTTCAGGGGTAATGCTGTCCTTCCCAGGGGCTTTTCCGCTGGCTAGGGAATCAATGGCATCACTGAGTTCCGATTTGGTTGGCTGTATGTCCAGCTCATCCATGACTGGTAGAGGCTGGGCTGCATTGAGGGCAGTATGTCTGTGTTATTTGGTGTAAGTGTATGTATTTGTTACTTGGTGTCGGTGTATGTCTTTGTTCCTTGGTGTAAGTGTTTTTCTGTGTTACTGGATATCAGTGTATGTCTTTGTTAGTTGGTGTCTGTGTATGTCTGTGATACTTGGTGTAAGTGTGTGTCTTTGTTACCGGGTATCAGTGTATTTCTTTGTTACTTCGTGTAAGTTTGTGTCTGTGTTGCTGGGTATCAGTGTATGTCTTTGTTCCTTGGTGTCAGTGTATGTCTTTGTTACTTGGTGTAAGTGTGTGTCTTTGCTACTGGGTATCAGTGTCTGTCTATGTTAATTTGTGTCAGTGGATGTCTTTGTCACTTGGTGTCAGTGTGTGTCTTTGTTACTGGGTGTCAGTGTATGTCTTTGTTACTGGGTGTCAGTGTATGTCTTTGTTACTGGGTGTCAGTGCATGTCTTTGTGACTTGGTTTAAGTGTGTGTCTCTGTTACTGGGTATCAGTGTCTGTCTTTGTTAATTGGTGTCAGTGTATGTCTGTGTTTCTTGGTGTTATTTTCCGTCTTTGTTACTTGGTGTCAGTGTATGTATTTGTTACTTGGTGTCAGTGTATGTCTGTGTTACTTGGTGTAAGTGTATGTCTTTGTTACTTGGTGTTAGTGTATGTATTTGTTACTTGCTGTAAGTGTGTGTCTTTGTTACTTGGTGTCAGTGTATGTCTTTGTTACTTGGTGTCAGTGTATGTCTGTGTTTCCTGGTGTAAGTGTGTGTCTTTGTTAGTTGGTGTAAGTGTATGTCTTTGTTACTTGGTGTCAGTGTATGTCTGTGTTACTTGGTGAAAGTGTGTGTCTGTGTTACTGGGTATCAGTGTATATCTTTGTTACTTGGTGTCTGTGTTTGTCTGTGATACTTGGTGTAAGTGTGTGTCTGTGTTACTGGGTAACAGTGTATGTCTTCGTTACTTGGTGTCTGTGTATGTCTTTCATACTTGGTGTCCGTGTGTGTCTGTGTTACTGGGTGTCAGTGTATGTCTTTGTTACTGGGTGTCAGTGTATGCCTTTGTTACTTGGTGTCAGTGTATGTCTCTGTTACTTGGTGTCAGTATATGTCTTTGTTACTAGGTGTAAGTGTGTGTCTGTGTTACTTGGTGTCAGTGTGTGTCTTTGTTACTTGGTGTCAGTGTATGTCTTTGTTACTTGGTGTAAGTGTGTGTCTGTGTTACTGGGTATCAGTGTCTGTCTTCGTTACTTGGTGTCTGTGTATGTCTTTGTTACTTGGTTTGCGTGTGTGTCTGTGTTACTGGGTGTCAGTGCATGTCTTTGTTACTGGGTGTCAGTGTATGTCTTTGTTACTTGGTGTCAGTATATGTCTTTGTTACTAGGTGTAAGTGTGTGTCTTTGTTACTTGGTGTCAGTGTATGTCTTTTTTACTTGTTGTAAGTGCATGTCCTGGTTACTTGGTGTCAGTGTATGTTTTTGTTACTTGGTGTAAGTGTGTGTCTTTGTTACTGGGCATCAGTGAAGTCTTTGTTAATTTGTGTCAGTGGATGTCTTTGTTACTTGGTGTCAGTGTGTGTCTTTGTTACTGGGTGTCACTGTATGTCTTTGTTACTGGGTGTCAGTGTGTGTCTTTGTTAGTTGGTGTAAGTGTATATCTTTGTTACTTGGTGTCAGTGCACGTCTGTGTTATTTGGTGTAAGTGTATGTATTTGTTACTTGGTGTCGGTGTATGTCTTTGTTACTTGGTGTAAGTGTTTGTCTGTGTTCCTGGGTATCAGTGTATGTCTTTGTTAGTTGGTGTCTGCGCATGTCTGTGATACTTGGTGCAAGTGTGTGTCTTTGTTGCCGGGTATCAGTGTATGTCTTTGTTACTTCGTGTAAGTTTGTGCCTGTGTTACTGGGTATCAGTGGATGTCTTTGTAACTTGGTGTCAGTGTATGTCTTTGTTACTTGTTGTAAGTGTATGTCTTTGTTACTTGGTGTCAGTGTATGCATTTGTTACTTGGTGTAAGTGTGTGTCTTTGTTACTGGGTATCTGTCTATGTCTTTGTTAATTTGTGTCAGTGGATGTCTTTGTTACTTGGTGTCAGTGTGTGTCTTTGTTACTGGGTGTCAGTGTATGTCTTTGTTACTGGGTGTCAGTGTATGTCTTTGTGACTTGGTGTTAGTGTGTGTCTTTGATTCTTGGTGTCAGTGTATGTCTGTGTTTCTTGGTGTAAGTTTGTGTCTTTGTTACTTGGTGTCAGTGTATGTATTTGTTACTTGGTGTCAGTGTATGTCTGTGTTACTTGGTGTAAGTGTATGCCTTTGTTACTTGTTGTCATTGTTTGTCTTTGTTACTGGGTGTCAGTGTTTGTCTTTTTTACTAGTTGTAAGTGAATGTCTTTGTTACTTGGTGTCAGTGTATGTTTTTGTTACTTGGTGTAAGTGTGTGTCTTTGTTACTGGGTATCAGTGCATGTCTTTGTTAATTTGTGTCAGTGGATGTCTTTGTTACTTGGTGTCAGTGTGTGTCTTTGTTACTGGGTGTCAGTGTATGTCTTTGTTACTGGGTGTCAGTGTGTGTCTTTCTTACTTGGTGTAAGTGTATATCTTTGTTACTTGGTGTCAGTGCACGTCTGTGTTATTTGGTGTAAGTGTATGTATTTGTTACTTGGTGTCGGTGTGTATCTTTGTTACTTGGTGTAAGTGTTTCTCTGTGTTACTGGGTATCAGTGTATGTCTTTGTTAGTTTGTGTCTGTGCATGTCTGTGATACTTGTTGTAAGTGTATGTCTTTGTTACTTGGTGTCAGTGTGTGTCATTGTTACTGGGTATCAGTCTATGTCTTTGTTACTTGGTGTCAGTGTATGTCTTTGATACTTGGTGTCAGTGTATGCCTTTGTTACTTGGTGTCAGTGTATGTCTGTGTTACTTGGTGTAAGTGTGTGTCTTTGTTACTTCGTGTCAGTGTATGTCTGTATTACTGGGGATCAGTGTATGTCTTTGTTCCTTGGTGTCATTGTATGTCTTTGTTACATGGTGTAAGTGTGTGTCTGTGTTACTGGGTATCAGTGTATGTCTTTGTTACTTGGTGTCTGTGTATGTCTGTGATACTTGGTGTAAGTGTGTGTCTGTGTTGCTGGGTATCAGTGTATGTCTTTGTTACTTGGTGTCAGTGCATGTCTTTGTTACTTGGTGTCAGTGTATGTCTGTGTTACTTGGTGTAAGTGTATGTCTTTGCTACTTGGTGTCAGTGTATGTCTTTGATACTTGGTGTAAGTGTATGTCTGTGTTACTGGGTATCAGTGTACGTCTTTGTTACTTGGTGTCAGTGTTTGTCTTTTTTACTTGGTGTAAGTGTTTGTCTTTGTTACTTGGTGTCAGTGTATTTCTTTGTTACTTGGTGTAAGTGTGTGTCTGTGTTACTGGGTATCAGTGTATGTCTTTGCTACTTGGTGTCTGTGTGTGTCTGTGTTATTTGGTCTAAGTGTGTGTCTGTGTAACTGGGTATCAGTGTATGTCTTTGTTACTTCGTGTAAGTGTGTGTCTGTGTTACTTGGTATCAGTGTATGTCTTTGCTAATTGGTGTCAGTGTCTGTCTTTGTTACTTGGTGTAAGTGTGTGTCTGTGTTACTGGGTATCAGTGTATGTCTTTGTTACTTGGTGTAAGTTTACGACTTTGTTACTTGGTGTCAGTGTATGTCTCTGTTACTTGGTGTACTGTGTGTTTGTGTTAATGGGTATCAGTGTATGTCTTTGTTACTTGGTGTCATTGTCTGTCTTTGTTACATGGTGTAAGTGTGTGTCTGTGTTACTGGGTATCAGTGTATATCTTTGTTACTTGGTGTCAGTGAATGTCTGTGTTTTTTGGTGTAATTGAAAGTCTGTGTTACTGGGTATCAGTTTATGTCTTTGTTACTTGGTGTCAGTCTGTGTCTTTGTTACTTGGTGTAAGTGTATGTCTTTGTTACTTGGTGTCAGTGTATGTCTGTGTTACGTGGTGTAAGTGTATGTCTTTGTTACTTGGTGTCAGTGTATGTCTTTGTTACTTGGTGTAAGTGTATGTCTTTGTTACTTGGTGTCAGTGTATGTCTGAGTTACTTTATGTCAGTGTATGTCTTTTTTACTTGGTGTAAGTGTATGTCTTTGTTACTTGGTGTAAGTTTATGTCTTTGTTACTTGTTGTAAGTGTGTGTCTGTGTAACTGGGTAACAGTGTATGTCTTCTTGAATTGGTGTAAGTGTGTGTCTGTGTTACTGGGTATCAGTGATTGTCTTTGTTACTTGGTGTCAGTGTATGTGTGTGTAACTTGGTGTAAGTGTGTGTCTTTGTTAGTTGGTGTAAGTGTATATCTGTTATCTGGTGTCAGTGTATGTCTTTGTTAGTTGGTGTCTGTGTGTTTCTTTGTTACTGGGTGTCAGTGTATGTATTTGTTACTTGGTGTAAGTGTGTGTCTTTGTTACTGGGAATCAGTGTCTGTCTATGTTAATTTGTGTCAGTGGATGTCTTTGTTACTTGGTGTCAGTGTGTGTCTTTGTTACTGGGTATCAGTGTATGTCTTTGTTACTTCGTGTAAGTTTGTGTCTGTGTTACTGGGTATCAGTGTATGTCTTTGTTACTTGGTGTCAGTGTATGTCTTTGTTATTTGTTGTAAGTGTATGTCTTTGTTACTTGGTGTCAGTGTATGTATTTGTTACTTGGTGTAAGTGTGTGTCTTTGTTACTGGGTATCAGTGTCTGTCTATGTTAATTTGTGTCAGTGGATGTCTTTGTTACTTGGTGTCAGTGTGTGTCTTTGTTACTGGCTGTCAGTGTATGTCTTTGTCACTGGATGTCAGTGTATGTCTTTGTGACTTGGTGTAAGTGTGTGTCTCTGTTACTGGGTATCAGTGTATGTCTTTGTTACTTGGTGTAAGTATGTGTCTTTGTTACTTGGTGTCAGTGTATGTCTTTGTTACTGGGTGTCAGTGCATGTCTTTATGACTTGGTGTATGTGTGTGTCTCTGTTACTGGGTATCAGTGTCTGTCTTTGTTACTTGGTGTAAGTGTGTGTCTGTGTTACTGGGTATCAGTGCATGTCTTTGTTACTTGGTGTAAGTGTATGTCTTTGTTACTTGGTGTCAGTGTATGTCTGTGTTTCTTGGTGTAAGTTTCTGTCTTTATTACTTGGTGTCAGTGTATGTAATTGTTACTTGGTGTCAGTGTATGTCTGTGTTACTTGGTGTAAGTGTATGTCTTTGTTACTAGGTGTCAGTGTCTGTCTTTGTTACTTACTGTAAGTGTGTGGCTTTGTTACTTGGTGTACGTGTATGTCTTTGTTCCTTGGTGTCAGTGTATGTCTTTGTTAGTTGGTTTCTGTGTATGTCTGTGCTACTTGGTGTAAGTGTGTGTCTTTGTTACCGGGAATCAGTGTATGTCTTTGTTACTTGGTGTCTGAGTATGTCTTTGTTACTTGGTGTAAATTTGTGTCTGTGTTACTGGGTATCAGTGTCTGTCTTTGTTACTTGGTGTCAGTGTATGTCTTTGTTACTTGTTGTAAGTGTATGTCTTTGTTACTTGGTGTCAGTGTATGTATTTGTTACTTGGTGTAAGTGTGTGTCTTTGTTATTGGGTATCAGTGTATGTCTATGTTAATTTGTGTCAGTGGATGTCTTTGTTACTGGGTGTCAGTGTGTGTCTTTGTTACTGGGTGTCAGTGTATGTCTTTGTTACTGGGTGTCAGTGTATGTCTTTGTGACTTGGTGTAAGTGTGTGTCTCTGTTACTTGGTGTAAGTGTATGTCTTTGTTACTTGGTGTCAGTGTATGTCTGTGTTTCTTGGTGTAAGTGTGTGTCTTTGTTAGTTGGTGTAAGTGTATGTCTTTGTTAGTTGGTGTAAGTGTATGTCTTTGTTACTTGGTGTCAGTGTATGTCTGTGTTACTTGGTGTAAGCGTATGTATTTGTTACTTGGTGTCAGTGTATGTCTTTGTTACTTGCTGTAAGTGTGTGTCTGTGTTACTGGGTATCAGTGTATATCTTTGTTACTTGGTGTCTGTGTATGTCTGTGATACTTGGTGTAAGTGTGCGTCTGTGTTACTGGGTATCAGTGCATGTCTTCGTTACTTGGTGTCTGTGTATGTCTTTGTTACTTGGTGTCCGTGTGTGTCTGTGTTACTGGGTGTCAGTGTATGTCTTTGTTACTGGGTGTCAGTGTATGCCTTTGTTACTTGGTGTCAGTGTATGTCTTTGTTACTTGGAGTCAGTTTATGTCTTTGTTACTAGGTGTAAGTGTGTGTCTGTGTTACTTGGTGTCAGTCTGTGTCTTTGTTACTTGGTGTCAGTGTATGTCTTTGTTACTTGGTGTAAGTGTGTGTCTGTGTTCCTGGGTATCAGTGTCTGTCTTTGTTACTTGGTGTAAGAGTGTGTCTGTGTTGCTGGGTATCAGTATATGTCTTTGTTACTTGGTGTCAGTGTAGGTCTGTGTTTCTTGGTGTAAGTGCGTGTCATTCTTACTTGGTGTAAGTGCATGTCTTTGTTACTTGGTGTCAGTGTATGTCTGTGTAACTTGGTTTAAGTGTGTGTCTTTGTTAGTTGGTGTAAGTGTATATCTTCGTTACTTGGTGTCAGTGCATTCCTGTGTTATTTGGTGTAAGTGTATGCATTTGTTACTTGGTGTCGGTGTTTGTCTTTGTTACATGGTGTAACAGGAACAGATGTTTGATTACTCTAGGTCAAGTCGGCATTAGGAGGGAGGAAGTGTTGGGTATTCTAAAGGGCATTCAGGTGGACAAGTCCCCAGGTCCGGATGGGATCTATCCCAGGTTACTGAGGGAAGCGAGAGAGGAAATAGCTGGGGCCTTAACAGATATCTTTGCAGCATCCTTAAACACGGGTGAGGTCCCGGAGGACTGGAGAATTGCTAATGTTGTCCCCTTGTTTAAGAAGGGTAGCAGGGATAATCCAGGTAATTATAGACCGGTGAGCTTGACGTCAGTGGTAGGGAAGCTGCTGGAGAAGATACTGAGGGATAGGATCTATTCCCATTTGGAAGAAAATGGGCTCATCAGTGATAGGCAACATGGTTTTGTGCAGGGAAGGTCATGTCTTACCAACTTAATAGAATTCTTTGAGGAAGTGACAAAGTTGATTGATGAGGGAAGGGCTGTCGATGTCATATACATGGACTTCAGTAAGGCGTTTGATAAGGTTCCCCATGGCAGGCTGATGGAGAAAGTGAAGGCGCTTGGGGTCCAAGGTGTACTAGCTAGATGGATAAAGAACTGGCTGGGCAACAGGAGACAGAGAGTAGCAGTAGAAGGGAGTTTCTCAAAATGGAGACGTGTGACCAGTGGTGTTCCACAGGGATCCGTGCTGGGACCACTGTTGTTTGTGATATACATTAATGATTTGGAGGAAAGTATAGGTGGACTGATTAGAAAATTTGCAGACGACACTAAGATTGGTGGAGTAGCAGATAGTGAAGGGGACTGTCAGAGAATACAGCAGAATATAGATAGATTGGAGAGTTGGGCAGAGAAATGGCAGATGGAGTTCAATCAGGGCAAATGCGAGGTGATGCATTTTGGAAGATCCAATTCAAGAGTGAACTATACAGTAAATGGAAAAGTCCTGGGGAAAATTGATGTCCAGAGAGATTTGGGTGTTCAGGTCCACTGTTCCCTGAAGGTGGCAACGCAGGTAAATAGAGTGGTCAAGAAGGCATACGGCATGCTTTCCTTCATCGGACGGGGCATTGAGTGCAAGAGTTGGCAGGTCATGTTACAGTTGTATAGGACTTTGGTTCGGCCACATTTGGAATACTGCGTACAGTTCTGGTCGCCACATTATCAAAAGGATGTGGATGCTCTGGAGAGGGTGCAATGGAGGTTCACCAGGATGTTGCCTGGTATGGAGGGCGCTAGCTATGAAAAGAGGTTGAGCAGATTAGGATTATTTTCATTAGAAAGACGGAGGTTGAGGGGGGACCTGATTGAGGTGTACAAAATCATGAGAGGTATAGACAGGGTGGATAGCAAGAGGCTTTTTCCCAGAGTGGGGGTTTCAATTACTTGAGGACACGAGTTCAAAGTGAAAGGGGAAAAGTTTAGGGGGTTATGCATGGAAAGTTCCTTACGCAGAGGGTGGTGGGCACCTGGAACGCATTGCCAGCGGAGGTGGTAGATGCGGGCACGATGGAGTCTTTTAAGATGTATCGGGACAGATACATGAATGGGCAGGAAGAAAAGAGATACAGAACCTTAGAAAATAGGCGACATGTTTAGAGAGAGGATCTGGATCGGCGCAGGCTTGGAGGGCCGAAGGGCCTGTTCCTGTGCTGTAATTATCTTTGTTGTTGTTGTTCTTTGTTTGTTGTTGTAAGTGTTTGTCTTTGTTACTGGGTGTCAGTGTACGTCTTTGTGACTTGGTGTAAGTGTGTGTCTGTGTTACTGGGTATCAGTGTATGTCTTTTTTACTTGGTGTAAGTGTATGGCTTTGATACTTGGTGTCAGTGTATGGCTTTGATACTTGGTGTCAGTGTATGTCTGTGTCACTTGGTGTAAGTGTATGTCTTTGTTACTTGGTGTCAGTGTATGTCTTTGTTACTTGGTGTAAGTGTGTGTCTTTGTTACTTGGTGTAAGTGTATGTTTTTGTTACTTGGTGTAAGTGTGTGTCTTTGTTACTGGGTATCAATGTATGTCTTTGTTACTTGGTGTCTGTGTGTGTCTTTGTATAATTGGTGTCAGTGTGTGTCTTTGTTACTTGGTGTCAGTGTGTTTCTTTGTTACTGGGTATCAATGTATGTCTTTGTTACTTGGTGTCTGTGTGTGTCTTTGTTACTTGGTGTCTGTGTATGTCTTTGTTACTTGGTGTATGTTTGTGTCTGTGTCACTGGGTATCAGTGTATGTCTTTGTTACTTGGTGTCAGTGTATGTCTTTGTTACTTGTTGTAAGTGTATGTCTTTGTTACTTGGTGTCAGTGTATGTATTTGTTACTTGGTGTAAGTGTGTGTCTTTGTGACTGTGTGTCAGTGTATGTCTTTGTTACTGGGTGTCAGTGTATGTCTTTGTGACTTGGTGTAAGTGTGTGTCTCTGTTACTGGGTGTCAGTGTCTGTCTTTGTGACTTGGTGTAAGTGTGTGTCTCTGTTACTGGGTGTCACTGTCTGTCTTTGTTACTTGGTGTCAGTGTGTGTCTGTGTTACTGGGTATAAGTGTATGTCTTTTTTACTTGGTCTAAGTGTATGTCTTTGTTACTTGGTGTCAGTGTATGTCTTTGATACTTGGTGTCAGTGCATGTCTGTGTTTCTTGGTGCAAGTTTGTGTCTTTGTTACTTGGTGTCAGTGTATGTCTGTGTTACTTGGTGTAAGTGTATGTCTTTGTTACTTGGTGTCAGTGTATGTCTTTGTTACTTGGTGTAAGTGTGTGTCTTTGTTACTTGGTGTAAGTGTATGTCTTTGTTACTTGGTGTAAGTGTATGTCTTTGTTACTGGGTATCAATGTATGTCTTTGTTACTTGGTGTCTGTGTATGTCTTTGTATAATTGGTGTCAGTGTGTGTCTTTGTTACTTGGTGTCAGTGTGTTTCTTTGTTACTGGGTGTCAGTGTTTTTCTTTGTTGCTGGGTGTCAGTGTATGTCTTTGTTACTTGGTGTAAGTGTATGTCTTTGTTACTTGGTGTCAGTGTGAGTCTTTGTTACTGGGTGTCAGTGCATGTCTTTGTTACTGGGTATCAGTGTCTGTCTTTGTTACTTAGTGTAAGAGTGTGTCTGTGTTGCTGGGTATCAGTATATGTCTTTGTTACTTGCTGTCAGTGTAGGTCTGTGTTATTTGGTGTAAGTGTATGTATTTGTTACTTGGTGTCGGTGTATGTCTTTGTTCCTTGGTGTAAGTGTTTGTCTGTGTTACTGGATATCAGTGTATGTCTTTGTTAGTTGGTGTCTGTGTATGTCTGTGATACTTGGTGCAAGTGTGTGTCTTTGTTACCGGGTATCTGTGTATGTCTTTGTTACTTGTTGTAAGTGTATGTCTTTGTTACTTGGTGTCAGTGTATGTGTTTGTGGCTTGGTGTAAGTGTGTGTCTTTGTTATTGGGTATCAGTGTCTGTCTATGTTAATTTGTGTCAGTGGATGTCTTTGTTACTGGGTGTCAGTGTGTGTCTTTGTTACTGGGTGTCAGTGTATGTCTTTGTTACTGGGTGTCAGTGTATGTCTTTGTGACTTGGTGTAAGTGTGTGTCTCTGTTACTGGGTATCAGTGTCTGTCTTTGTTACTTGGTGTAAGTGTGTGTCTGTGTTACTGGGTATCAGTGTATGTCTTTGTTACTTGGTGTCAGTGTATGTCTGTGTTTCTTGGTGTAAGTTTCTGTCTTTGTTACTTGGTGTCAGTGTCTGTATTTGTTACTTGGTGTCAGTGTATGTCTGTGTGACTAGGTGTCAGTGTATGTCTTTGTTACTTGGTGTCAGTGTATGTCTTTTTTACTTGCTGTAGGTGTGTCTTTGTTACTTGGTGTAAGTGGATGTCTTTGTTACTTGGTGTCAGTGTATGTCTGTGTTTCTTGGTGTAAGTGTGTGTCTTTGTTAGTTGGTGTAAGTGGATGTCTTTGTTACTTGGTGTCAGTGTATGTCTGTGTTACTTGGTGTAAGTGTATGTATTTGTTACTTGGTGTCTGTGTATGTCTGTGATACTTGGTGTAAGTGTGTGTCTGTGTTACTGGGTATCAGTGTATGTCTTCGTTACTTGGTGTCTGTGTATGTCTTTGTTACTTGGTGTCCGTGTGTGTCTGTGTTACTGGGTGTCAGTGTATGTCTTTGTCACTGGGTGTCAGTGTATGCCTTTGTTACTTGGTGTCAGTGTATGTCTTTGTTACGTGGTGTCAGTATATGTCTTTGTTACTAGGTGTAAGTGTGTGTCTGTGTTACTTGGTGTCAGTGTGTTTCTTTGTTACTTGGTGTCAGTGTGTGTCTTTGATACTTGGTGTCAGTGTATGTCTTTGTTACTTGGTATAAGAGTGTGTCTGTGTTGCTGGGTATCAGTATATGTCTTTGTTACTTGGTGTCAGTGTAGGTCTGTGTTACCTTGTGTAAGTGAGTGTCATTCTTACTTGGTGTAAGTGCATGTCTTTGTTACTTGGTGTCAGTGTATGTCTGTGTAACCTGGTGTAAGTGTGTGTCTTTGTTAGTTGGTGTAAGTGTATATCTTTGTTACTTGGTGTCAGTGTACGCCTGTGTTATTTGGTGTAAGTGTATGTATTTGTTACTTGGTGTCGGTGTATGTCTTTGTTACATGGTGTAAGTGTTTTTCTGTGTTACTGGGTATCAGTGCATGTCTTTGTTACTTGGTGTCAGTGTATGTCTTTGTTACTGGGTGTCAGTGTACGTCTTTGTGACTTGGTGTAAGTGTGTGTCTCTGTTACTGGGTGTCGGTGTATGTATTTTTTACTTGGTGTAAGTGTATGTCTTTGTTTCTTGGTGTCAGTGTATGTCTTTGATACTTGGTGTCAGTGCATGTCTGTGTTTCTTGGTGTAAGTTTGTGTCTTTGCGACTTGGTGTCACTGTATGTCTGCGTTACTTGGTGTAAGTGTATGTCTTTGTGACTTGGTGTCAGTGTATGTCTTTGTTACTTGGTGTAAGTGTGTGTCTTTGTTACTTGGTGTAAGTGTATGTCTTTGTTACTTGGTGTAAGTGTGTGTCTTTGTTACTGGGTAACAATGTATGTCTTTGTTACTTGGTGTCTGTGTATGTCTTTGTATAATTGGTGTCAGTGTGTGTCTTTGTTACTTGGTGTCAGTGTGTTTCTTTGTTACTGGGTGTCAGTGTTTTTCTTTGTTACTGGGTGTCAGTGTATGTCTTTGTTACTTGGTGTCAGTGTATGTCTTTGTTACTTGGTGAAAGTGGATGTCTTTGTTACTTGGTGTCAGTGTGAGTCTTTGTTACTGGGTGTCAGTGCATGTCTTTGTTACTGGGTATCAGTGTCTGCCTTTGTTACTTGGTGTAAGAGTGTGTCTGTGTTACTGGTTTTCAGTGTATGTCTTTGTTAGTTGGTGTCTGTGTATGTCTGTGATACTTGGAGTAAGTGTGTGTCTTTGTTACCGGGTATCAGTGTATGTCTTTGTTACTTGGTGTCTGTTTATGTCTTTGTTACTTGGTGTAAGTTTGTGTCTGTGTTACTGGGTATCAGTGTATGTCTTTGTTACTTGGTGTCAGTGTATGTCTTTGTTACTTGTTGTAAGTGTGTGTCTTTGTTACTTGGTGTCAGTGTATGTATTTGTTACTTGGTGTCAGTGTGTGTCTTTGTTATTGGGTATCAGTGTCTGTCTATGTTAATTTGTGTCAGTGGATGTCTTTGTTACTGGGTGTCAGTGTGTGTCTTTGTTACTGGGTGTCAGTGTATGTCTTTGTTACTGGGTGTCAGTGTATGTCTTTGTGACTTGGTGTAAGTGTGTGTCTCTGTTACTGGGTATCAGTGTCTGTCTTTGTTACTTGGTGTAAGTGTGTGTCTGTGTTACTGGGTATCAGTGTATGACTTTGTTACTTGGTGGAAGTGTATGTCTTTGTTACTTGGTGTCAGTGTATGTCTGTGTTCCTTGGTGTAAGTTTCTGTCTTTGTTACTTGGTGTCAGTGTATGTATGTGTTACTTGGTGTCAGTGTATGTCTGTGTTACTTGGTGTAAGTGTATGTCTTTGTTACTTGGTGTCAGTGTATGGCTTTGATACTTGGTGTCAGTGTATGTCTGTGTCACTTGGTGTAAGTGTATGTCTTTGTTACTTGGTGTCAGTGTATGTCTTTGTTACTTGGTGTAAGTGTGTGTCTTTGTTACTTGGTGTAAGTGTATGTTTTTGTTACTTGGTGTAAGTGTGTGTCTTTGTTACTGGGTATCAATGTATGTCTTTGTTACTTGGTGTCTGTGTGTGTCTTTGTATAATTGGTGTCAGTGTGTGTCTTTGTTACTTGGTGTCAGTGTGTTTCTTTGTTACTGGGTATCAATGTATGTCTTTGTTACTTGGTGTCTGTGTGTGTCTTTGTTACTTGGTGTCTGTGTATGTCTTTGTTACTTGGTGTATGTTTGTGTCTGTGTCACTGGGTATCAGTGTATGTCTTTGTTATTTGGTGTCAGTGTATGTCTTTGTTACTTGTTGTAAGTGTATGTCTTTGTTACTCGGTGTCAGTGTATGTATTTGTTACTTGGTGTAAGTGTGTGTCTTTGTGACTGTGTGTCAGTGTATGTCTTTGTTACTGGGTGTCAGTGTATGTCTTTGTGACTTGGTGTAAGTGTGTGTCTCTGTTACTGGGTATCAGTGTCTGTCTTTGTTACTTGGTGTAAGTGTGTGTCTGTGTTACTGGGTGTCAGTGTCTGTCTTTGTGACTTGGTGTAAGTGTGTGTCTCTGTTACTGGGTGTCACTGTCTGTCTTTGTTACTTGGTGTCAGTGTGTGTCTGTGTTACTGGGTATCAGTGTATGTCTTTTTTACTTGGTCTAAGTGTATGTCTTTGATACTTGGTGTCAGTGCATGTCTGTGTTTCTTGGTGCAAGTTTGTGTCTTTGTTACTTGGTGTCAGTGTATGTCTGTGTTACTTGGTGTAAGTGTATGTCTTTGTTACTTGGTGTCAGTGTATGTCTTTGTTACTTGGTGTAAGTGTGTGTCTTTGTTACTTGGTGTAAGTGTATGTCTTTGTTACTTGGTGTAAGTGTATGTCTTTGTTACTGGGTATCAATGTATGTCTTTGTTACTTGGTGTCTGTGTATGTCTTTGTATAATTGGTGTCAGTGTGTGTCTTTGTTACTTGGTGTCAGTGTGTTTCTTTGTTACTGGGTGTCAGTGTTTTTCTTTGTTACTGGGTGTCAGTGTATGTCTTTGTTACTTGGTGTAAGTGTATGTCTTTGTTACTTGGTGTCAGTGTGAGTCTTTGTTACTGGGTGTCAGTGCATGTTTTTGTTACTGGGTATCAGTGTCTGTCTTTGTTACTTAGTGTAAGAGTGTGTCTGTGTTGCTGGGTATCAGTATATGTCTTTGTTACTTGGTGTCAGTGTAGGTCTGTGTTACTTGGTGTAAGTGTATGTCTTTGTTACTTGGTGTCAGTGTATGTCTTTGTTACTTGGTGTAAGTGTGTGTCTTTGTTACTTGGTGTAAGTGTATGTCTTTGTTACTTGGTGTAAGTGTATGTCTTTGTTACTGGGTATCAATGTATGTCTTTGTTACTTGGTGTCTGTGTATGTCTTTGTATAATTGGTGTCAGTGTGTGTCTTTGTTACTTGGTGTCAGTGTGTTTCTTTGTTACTGGGTGTCAGTGTTTTTCTTTGTTACTGGGTGTCAGTGTATGTCTTTGTTACTTGGTGTAAGTGTATGTCTTTGTTACTTGGTGTCAGTGTGAGTCTTTGTTACTGGGTGTCAGTGCATGTTTTTGTTACTGGGTATCAGTGTCTGTCTTTGTTACTTAGTGTAAGAGTGTGTCTGTGTTGCTGGGTATCAGTATATGTCTTTGTTACTTGGTGTCAGTGTAGGTCTGTGTTATTTGGTGTAAGTGTATGTATTTGTTACTTGGTGTCGGTGTATGTCTTTGTTCCTTGGTGTAAGTGTTTGTCTGAGTTACTGGATATCACTGTATGTCTTTGTTAGTTGGTGTCTGTGTATGTCTGCGATACTTGGTGCAAGTGTGTGTCTTTGTTACCGGGTATCTGTGTATGTCTTTGTTACTTGTTGTAAGTGTATGTCTTTGTTACTTGGTGTCAGTGTATGTGTTTGTGGCTTGGTGTAAGTGTGTGTCTTTGTTATTGGGTATCAGTGTCTGTCTATGTTAATTTGTGTCAGTGGATGTCTTTGTTACTGGGTGTCAGTGTGTGTCTTTGTTACTGGGTGTCAGTGTATGTCTTTGTTACTGGGTGTCAGTGTATGTCTTTGTGACTTGGTGTAAGTGTGTGTCTCTGTTACTGGGTATCAGTGTATGTCTTTGTTACTTGTTGTAAGTGTGTGTCTGTGTTACTGGGTATCAGTGTATGTCTTTGTTACTTGGTGTAAGTGTATGTCTTTGTTACTTGGTGTCAGTGTATGTCTGTGTTTCTTGGTGTAAGTTTCTGTCTTTGTTACTTGGTGTCAGTGTCTGTATTTGTTACTTGGTGTCAGTGTATGTCTGTGTGACTTGGTGTCAGTGTATGTCTTTGTTACTTGGTGTCAGTGTATGTCTTTGTTACTTGCTGTAGGTGTGTCTTTGTTACTTGGTGTAAGTGGATGTCTTTGTTACTTGGTGTCAGTGTATGTCTGTGTTTCTTGGTGTAAGTGTGTGTCTTTGTTAGTTGGTGTAAGTGTATGTCTTTGTTACTTGGTGTCAGTGTATGTCTTTGTTACTTGGTGTAAGTGTGTGTCTGTGTTACCGGGTATCAATGTATATCTTTGTTACTTGGTGTCTGTGTATGTCTGTGATACTTGGTGTAAGTGTGTGTCTGTGTTACTGGGTATCAGTGTATGTCTTCGTTACTTGGTGTCTGTGTATGTCTTTGTTACTTGGAGTCCGTGTGTGTCTGCGTTACTGGGTGTCAGTGTATGTCTTTGTCACTGGGTGTCAGTGTATGCCTTTGTTACTTGGTGTCAGTGTATGTCTTTGTTACGTGGTGTCAGTATATGTCTTTGTTACTAGGTGTAAGTGTGTGTCTGTGTTACTTGGTGTCAGTGTGTATCTTTGATACTTGGTGTCAGTGTATGTCTTTGTTACTTGGTATAAGAGTGTGTCTGTGTTGCTGGGTATCAGTATATGTCTTTGTTACTTGGTGTCAGTGTAGGTCTGTGTTACCTTGTGTAAGTGAGTGTCATTCTTACTTGGTGTAAGTGTATGTCTGTGTAACCTGGTGTAAGTGTTTTTCTGTGTTACTGGGTATCAGTGCATGTCTTTGTTACTTGGTGTCAGTGTATGTCTTTGTTACTGGGTGTCAGTGTACGTCTTTGTGACTTGGTGTAAGTGTGTGTCTCTGTTACTGGGTGTCGGTGTATGTATTTTTTACTTGGTGTAAGTGTATGTCTTTGTTTCTTGGTGTCAGTGTATGTCTTTGATACTTGGTGTCAGTGCATGTCTGTGTTTCTTGGTGTAAGTTTGTGTCTTTGCGACTTGGTGTCACTGTATGTCTGCGTTACTTGGTGTAAGTGTATGTCTTTGTGACTTGGTGTCAGTGTATGTCTTTGTTACTTGGTGTAAGTGTGTGTCTTTGTTACTTGGTGTAAGTGTATGTCTTTGTTACTTGGTGTAAGTGTGTGTCTTTGTTACTGGGTAACAATGTATGTCTTTGTTACTTGGTGTCTGTGTATGTCTTTGTATAATTGGTGTCAGTGTGTGTCTTTGTTACTTGGTGTCAGTGTGTTTCTTTGTTACTGGGTGTCAGTGTTTTTCTTTGTTACTGGGTGTCAGTGTATGTCTTTGTTACTTGGTGTCAGTGTATGTCTTTGTTACTTGGTGTAAGTGTATGTCTTTGTTACTTGGTGTCAGTGTGAGTCTTTGTTACTGGGTGTCAGTGCATGTCTTTGTTACTGGGTATCAGTGTCTGCCTTTGTTACTTGGTGTAAGAGTGTGTCTGTGTTACTGGTTTTCAGTGTATGTCTTTGTTAGTTGGTGTCTGTGTATGTCTGTGATACTTGGAGTCAGTGTGTGTCTTTGTTACCGGGTATCAGTGTATGTCTTTGTTACTTGGTGTCTGTTTATGTCTTTGTTACTTGGTCTAAGTTTGTGTCTGTGTTACTTGGTGTCAGTGTATGTCTTTGTTACTTGTTGTAAGTGTGTGTCTTTGTTACTTGGTGTCAGTGTATGTATTTGTTACTTGGTGTCAGTGTGTGTCTTTGTTATTGGGTATCAGTGTCTGTCTATGTTAATTTGTGTCAGTGGATGTCTTTGTTACTGGGTGTCAGTGTGTGTCTTTGTTACTGGGTGTCAGTGTATGTCTTTGTTACTGGGTGTCAGTGTATGTCTTTGTGACTTGGTGTAAGTGTGTGTCTCTGTTACTGGGTATCAGTGTCTGTCTTTGTTACTTGGTGTAAGTGTGTGTCTGTGTTACTGGGTATCAGTGTATGACTTTGTTACTTGGTGGAAGTGTATGTCTTTGTTACTTGGTGTCAGTGTATGTCTGTGTTCCTTGGTGTAAGTTTCTGTCTTTGTTACTTGGTGTCAGTGTATGTATGTGTTACTTGGTGTCAGTGTATGTCTGTGTTACTTGGTGTAAGTGTATGTCTTTGTTACTTGGTGTCAGTGTATGTCTTTGTTACTTGCTGTAAGTGTGTGTCTTTGTTACTTGGTGTAAGTGTATGTCTTTGGTACTTGGTGTCAGTGTATGTCTGTGTTTCTTGGTGTAAGTGTGTGTTTTTGTTAGTTGGTGTAAGTGTATGTCTTTGTTACTTGGTGTCAGTGTATGTCTGTGTTACTTGGTGTAAGTGTATGTATTTGTTACTTGGTGTCAGTGTATGTCTTTTTTACTTGGTGTAAGTGTGTGTCTGTGTTACTGGGTATCAGTGTATATCTTTGTTACTTGGTGTCTGTGTATGTCTGTGATACTTGGTGTAAGTGTGTGTCTGTGTTACTGGGTAATCATTGTATGTCTTCGTTACTTGGTGTCTGTGTATGTCTTTGTTACTTGGTGTCCGTGTGTGTCTGTGTTACTGGCTGTCAGTGTATGCCTTTGTTACTTGGTGTCAGTGTGAGTCTTTGTTACGTGGTGTCAGTATATGTCTTTGTTACTAGGTGTAAGTGTGTGTCTGTGTTACTTGGTGTCAGTGTGTTTCTTTGTTACTTGGTGTCAGTGTGTGTCTTTGTTACTTGGTGTCAGTGTATGTCTTTGTTACTTGGTGTAAGTGTGTGTCTGTGTTCCTGGGTATCAGTGTCTGTCTTTGTTACTTGGTGTCAGTGTAGGTCTGTGTTACTTGGTGTAAGTGAGTGTCATTCTTACTTGGTGTAAGTGCATGTCTTTGTTACTTGGTGTCAGTGTATGTCTGTGTAACCTGGTGTAAGTGTGTGTCTTTGTTAGTTGGTGTAAGTGTATATCTTTGTTACTTGGTGTCAGTGTACGCCTGTGTTATTTGGTGTCAGTGTATGTATTTGTTACTTGGTGTCGGTGTATGTCTTTGTTACATGGTGTAAATGTTTGTCTGTGTTACTGGGTATCAGTGCATGTCTTTGTTACTGGGTGTCAGTGTACGTCTTTGTGACATGGTGTAAGTGTGTGTCTCTGTTACTGGGTGTCAGTGTATGTCTTTTTTACTTGGTGTAAGTGTATGTCTTTGTTACTTGGTGTCAGTGTATGTCTGCGTTACTTGGTGTAAGTGTCTGTCTTTGTGACTTGGTGTCAGTGTGTGTCTTTGTTACCTGGTGTAAGTGTATGTCTTTGTTACTTGGTGTAAGTGTGTGTCTTTGTTACTGGGTATCAATGTATGTCTTTGTTACTTGGTGTCTGTGTATGTCTTTGATACTTGGTGTCAGTGCATGTCTGTGTTTCTTGGTGTAAGTTTGTGTCTTTGTTACTTGGTGTCAGTGTATGTCAGCGTTACTTGGTGTAAGTGTATGTCTTTGTTACTTGGTGTCAGTGTATGTCTTTGATACTTGGTGTCAGTGCATGTCTGTGTTTCTTGGTGTAAGTTTGTGTCTTTGTTACTTGGTGTCAGTGTATGTCTGCGTTACTTGGTGTAAGTGTATGTCTTTGTGACTTGTTTTCAGTGTATGTCTTTGTTACTTGGTGTAAGTGTATGTCTTTGATACTTGGTGTCAGTGCATGTCTGTGTTTCTTGGTGTAAGTTTGTGTCTTTGTTACTTGGTGTCAGTGTATGTCTGCGTTACTTGGTGTAAGTGTATGTCTTTGTGACTTGTTGTCAGTGTATGTCTTTGTTACTTGGTGTAAGTGTGTGTCTTTGTTACTTGGTGTAAGTGTATGTCTTTGTTACTAGGTGTAAGTGTGTGTCTGTGTTACTTGGTGTCAGTGTGTGTCTTTGTTACTTGGTGTCAGTGTATGTCTTTGTTACTTGGTGTAAGTGTGTGTTTGTGTGGCTGGGTATCAGTGTATGTCTTTGTTACTTGGTGTCTGTGTATGTCTGTGATACTTGGTGTAAGTGTGTGTCTGTGTGGCTGGGGATCAGTGTATGTCTTTGTTACTTGGTGCAAGTGTGTGTCTTTGTTACTGGGTATCAATGTGTGTCTTTGTTACTGGGTGTCAGTGTATGTCTTTGTTACTTGGTGTAAGTGTATGTCTTTGTTACTTTGTGTCAGTGTGAGTCTTTGTTACTGGGTGTCAGTGCATGTCTTTGTTACTGGGTATCAGTGTCTGTCATTGTTACTTGGTGTAAGAGTGTGTCTGTGTTGATGGGTATGAGTATATGTCTTTGTTACTTGGTGTCAGTGTAGGTCTGTGTTACTTGGTGTAAGTGTGTGCCTTTCTTACTTGGTGTAAGTGCATGTCTTTGTTACTTGGTGTCAGTGTATGTCTGTGTAACTTGGAGTAAGTGTGTGTCTTTGTTAGTTGGTGTAAGTGTATATCTTTGTTACTTGGTGTAAGTGTTTTTCTGTTTTACTGGATATCAGTGCATGTCTTTGTTAGTTGGTGTCTGTGTATGTCTGTGATACTTAGTGTAAGTGTGTGTCTTTGTTACCGGGTATCAGTGTATGTCTTTGTTACTTCGTGTAAGTTTGTGTCTGTGTTACTGGGTATCAGTGTATGCCTTTGTTACTTGGTGTCAGTGTATGTCTTTGTTACTTGGTGTCAGTGTATGTCTTTGTTACTCGTTGTAAGTGTGTGTCTGTGTTATTTGGTGTCAGTGTGTGTCTTTGTTACTTGGTGTCAGTGCATGTCTTTGTTACTTGTTGTAAGTGTGTGTCTGTGTTACTGGGGATCAGTGAATGTCTTTGCTACTTGGTGTCAGTGTATGTCTTTGTTAGTGTGTCAGTGTATGTTTTTGTTACTGGGTGTCAATGTATGTCTTTGTTACCTGGTGTCCGTGTGTGTCTGTGTTACTGGGTGTCAGTGTATGTCTTTGTTACTGGGTGTCAGTTTATGCCTTTGTTACTTGGTGTCAGTGTATGTCTGTGTTACTGGGGATCAGTGTATGTCTGTGTTACTTGGTGTCAGTGTATGTCTTTGTTGCATGGTGTAAGTGTGTGTCTGTGTTACTGGGTATCAGTGTATGTCTTTGTTACTTGGTGTCTGTGTATGTCTGTGATACTTGGTGGAAGTGTGTGTCTGTGTGGCTGGGTATCAGTGTATGTCTTTGTTACTTGGTGTAAGTGTGTTTCTTTGTTACTGGGTATCAATGTATGTCTTTGTTACTTGGTGTCTGTGTATGTCTTTGCATACTTGGTGTCAGTGTGTGTCTTTGTTACTTGGTGTCAGTGTGTTTCTTTGTTACTTGGTGTCAGTGTTTTTCTTAGTTACTGGGTATCAGTGTATGTCTTTGTTACTTGGAGTAAGTGTATGTCTTTGTTACTTTGTGTCAGTGTGAGTCTTTGTTACTGGGTGTCAGTGCATGTCTTTGTTACTGGGTATCAGTGTCTGTCTTTGTTACTTGGTGTACGTGTGTGTCTGTGTTACTGGGTATCAGTGTATGTCTTTGTTACTTGGTGTCAGTGTCGGTCTGTGTTACTTGGTGTAAGTGTGTGTCTTTCTAACTTGGTGTAAGTGCATGTCTTTGTTACTTGGTGTCAGTGCATGTATTTGTTACTTGGTGTCAGTGTATGTCTTTGTTCCTTGGTGTCAGTGTATGTCTTTGTTCCTTGGTGTAAGTGTTTTTCTATGTTACTGGATATCAGTGTATCTCTTCGTTAGTTGGTGTCTGTGTATGTCTGTGATACTTGGTGTAAGTGTGTATCTTTGTTACCGGGTATCAGTGTATGTCTTTGTTACTTCGTGCAAGTTTGTGTCTGTGTTACTGGGTATCAGTGTATGTCTTTGTTCCTTGGTGTCAGTGTATGTCTTTGTTACTTGTCGTAAGTGTATGTCTTTGTTACTTGGTGTCAGTGTATGTATTTGTTACTTGGTGTCAGTGTGTGTCTTTGTTACTGGGTGTCAGTGTATGTCTTTGTTACTGGGTGTCAGTGTATGTCTTTGTGACTTGGTGTTAGTGTGTGTCTCTGTTACTGGGTATCAGTGTATGTCTTTGTTACTTGGTGTAAGTGTATGTCTTTGTTACTTGGTTTCAGTGTATGTCTGTGTTTCTTGGTGTTATTTTCTGTCTTTCTTACTTGTTGTCAGTGCATGTATTTGATACTTGGTGTCAGTGTATGTCTGTGTTAATTGGTGTAAGTGTATGTCTTTGTTACTTGGTGTCAGTGTATGTATTTGTTACTTGCTGTAAGTGTGTGTCTTTGTTACATGGTGTAAGCGTATGTCTTTGTTACTTGGTGTCAGTGTATGTCTTTGTTACTGGGTGTCAGTGTATGCCTTTGTTACTTGGTGTCAGTATATGTCTTTGTTACTAGGTGTAAGTGTGTGTCTGTGTTACTTGGTGTCAGTGTGTGTCTTTGTTACTTGGTGTCAGTGTATGTCTTTGTTACTTGTTGTAAGTGTGTGTCTGTGTTACTGGGGATCAGTGAATGTCTTGGTTACTTGGTGTCTGTGTATGTCTGTGACACTTGGTGCAAGTGTGTGTCTGTGTGGCTGGATATCAGTGTATGTCTTTGTCACTTGGTGTAAGTGTGTGTCTTTGTTACTGGGTATCAATGTATGTCTTTGTTACTTGGTGTCTGTGTATGTCTTTGTATACTTGGTGTCAGTATGTGTCTTTGTTACTTGGTGCCAGTGTGTTTCTTTGTTACTGGGTGTCAGAGTTTGTCATTGTTACTGGGTGTCAGTGTCTGTCTTTTTTACTTGTTGTAAGTGTATGTCCTGGTTACTTGGTGTCAGTGTATGTTTTTGTTACTTGGTGTAAGTGTGTGTCTTTGTTACTGGGTCTCAGTGTATGTCTTTGTTAATTTGTGTCAGTGGATGTCTTTGTTACTTGGTGTCACTGTGTGTCTTTGTTACTGGGTGTCAGTGTATGTCTTTGTTACTGGGTGTCAGTGTGTGTCTTTCTTACTTGGTTTAAGTGCATGTCTTTGTTACTTGGTGTCAGTGTATGTCTGTGTAACTTGGTGTAAGTGTGTGTCTTTGTTAGTTGGTGTAAGTGTATATCTTTGTTACTTGGTGTCAGTGCACGTCTGTGTTATTTGGTGTAAGTGTATGTATTTGTTACTTGGTGTCGGTGTATGTCTTTGTTACTTGGTGTAAGTGTTTGTCTGTGTTACTGGGTGTCAGTGTATGTCTTTGTTAGTTGGTGTCTGTGCATGTCTGTGATACTTGGTGCAAGTGTGTGTCTTTGTTACCGGGTATCAGTGTATGTCTTTGTTACTTCGTGTAAGTTTGTGCCTGTGTTACTGGGTATCAGTGTATGTCTTTGTAACTTGGTGTCAGTGTATGTCTTTGTTACTTGTTGTAAGTGTATGTCTTTGTTACTTGGTGTCAGTGTATGTATTTGTTACTTGGTGTAAGTGCGTGTATTTGTTACTGGGTATCAGTCTATGTCTTTGTTAAGTTGTGTCAGTGGATGTCTTTGTTACTTGGTGTCAGTGTGTGTCTTTGTTACTGGGTGTCAGTGTATGTCTTTGTTACTGGGTGTCAGTGTATGTCTTTGTGACTTGGTGTCAGTGTGTGTCTCTGTTACTGGGTATCAGTGTCTGTCTTTGTTACTTGGTGTAAGTGTGTGTCTGTGCTACTGGGTATCAGCGTATGTCTTTGTTACTTGGTGTCAGTGTATGTCTTTGATACTTGGTGTCAGTGTATGTCTGTGTTTCTTGGTGTAAGTTTGTGTATTTGTTACTTGGTGTCAGTGTATGTCTGTGTTACTTGGTGTAAGTGTATGTCTTTGTTACTTGGTGTCAGTGTTTGTCTTTGTTACTGGGTGTCAGTGTATGTCTTTTTTTACTTCTTGTAAGTGTATGTCTTTGTTACTTGGTGTCAGTGTATGTTTTTGTTACTTGGTGTAAGTGTGTGTCTTTGTTACTGGGTATCAGTGTATGTCTTTGTTAATTTGTGTCAGTGGATGTCTTTGTTACTTGGTGTCAGTGTGTGTCTTTGTTACTGGGTGTCAGTGTGTATCTTTGTTACTGGGTGTCAGTGTGTGTCTTTCTTACTTGGTGTAAGTGCATGTCTTTGTTACTTGGTCTCAGTGTATGTCTGTGTAACTTGGTGTAAGTGTGTGTCTTTGTTACTGGGTATCAGTGTCTGTCTTTGTTACTTGGTGTAAGTGTGTGTCGATGTTACTGGGCATCAGTGTATGTATTTGTTACCTGGTGTAAGTGTATGTCTTTGTTACTTGGTGTCAGTGTATGTCTTTGATACTTGGTGTCAGTGTATGTCTGTGTTTCTTGATGTAAGTTTGTGTCTTTGTTACTTGGTGTCTATGTATGTATTTGTTACTTGGTGTCAGTGTATGTCTGTGTTACTTGGTGTAAGTGTATGTCTTTGTTACTTGGTGTCAGTGCATGTCTTTGTTACTTGCTGTAAGTGTGTGTCTTTGTTACTTGGTGTAAGTGTATGTCTTTGTTACTTGGGGTCAATGTATGTCTGTGTTTCTTGGTGTAAGTGTGTGTCTTTGTTAGTTGGTGTAAGTGTATGTCTTTGTTACTTGGTGTCAGTGTATGTCTGTGTTACTTGGTGTCAGTGTATGTCTTTGTTCCTTGGTGTCAGTGCATGTCTTTGTTACTTGGTGTGAGTGTGTGTCTGTGTTACTGTGTATCAGTGTATATCTTTCTTACTTGGTGTCTGTGTATGTCTTTGTTTCTCGGTGCAAGTGTGGGTCTGTGTTACTTGGTGTCAGTCTGTGTCTTTGTTACTTGGTGTCAGTGTAAGTCTTTGTTACTTGGTGTAAGTGTGTGTCTGTGTTACTGTGGATCAGTGAATGTCTTGGTTACTTGGTGTCTGTGTATGTCTGTGACACTTGGTGTAAGTGTGTGTCTGTGTGGCTGGGTATCAGTGTATGTCTTTGTCACTTGGTGTAAGTGTGTGTCTTTGTTACTGGGTATCAATGTATGTCTTTGTTACTTGGTGTCTGTGTATGTCTTTGTATACTTGGTGTCAGTATGTGTCTTTGTTACTTGGTGTCAGTGTGTTTCTTTGTTACTGGGTGTCAGTGTTTGTCTTTGTTACTGGGTGTCAGTGTATGTCTTTTTTACTTGTTGTAAGTGTATGTCTTTGTTACTTGGTGTCAGTGTATGTATTTGTTACTTGGTGTAACTGTGTGTCTTTGTTACTGGGTATCAGTGTATGTCTTTGTTAATTTGTGTCAGTGGATGTCTTTGTTACTTGGTGTCAGTGTATGTCTTTGTTACTGGGTGTCAGTGTATGTCTTTGTTGCTGGGTGTCAGTGTGTGTCTTTGTTAGTTGGTGTAAGTGTATATCTTTGTTACTTGGTGTCAGTGTACGTTTGTGTTATTTGGTGCAAGTGTATGTATTTGTTACTTGGTGTCGGTGTATGTCTTTGTTACTTGGTGTAAGTGTTTGTCTGTGTTACTGGGTATCAGTGTATGTCTTTGTTAGTTGGTGTCTGTGCATGTCTGTGATACTTGGTACAAGTGGGTGTCTTTGTTACTTCGTGTAAGTTTGTGCCTGTGTTACTGGGTATCAGTGTATGTCTTTGTAACTTGGTGTCAGTGTATGTCTTTGTTACTTGTTGTAAGTGTATGTCTTTGTTACTTGGTGTCAGTGTATCTATTTGTTACTGGGTGTCAGTGTATGTCTTTGTGACTTGGTGTAAGTGTGTGTCTCTGTTACTGGGTATCAGTGTCTGTCTTTGTTACTGGGTATCAGTGTATGTCTTTGTTACTGGGTACCAGTGTCTGTCTTTGTTACTTGGTGTAAGTGTGTGTCTGTGTTACTGGGTATCAGTGTATGTCTTTGTTAGTTGGTGTCTGTGTATGTCTTTGTATACTTGGTGTCAGTGTGTGTCTTTGTTACTTGGTGTCAGTGTGTTTCTTTGTTAATTGGTGTCAGTGTTCGTCTTTGTTACTGGGTGTCAGTGTATGTCTTTGTGACTTGGTGTTAGTGTGTGTCTGTGTTACTGGGTATCAGTGCATGTCTTTGTTACTGGGTATCAGTGTATGTCTTTGTTACTGGGTACCAGTGTCTGTCTTTGTTACTTGGTGTAATTGTGTGTCTGTGTTACTGGGTATCAGTGTATGTCTTTGTTACTTGGTGTCAGTGCATGTCTTTGTTACTTGGTGTAAGTGATCGTCTTTGTTACTTGGTGTCAGTGCATGTGTTCGTTACTTGGTGTAAGTGTATGCCTTTGTTACTTGGCGTCAGTGTATGTCTCTGTTACTTGGTGTAAGTGTGTGTCTGTGTTACTGGGTATCAGTGTATGTCTTTGTTACTTGGTGTCATTGTCTGTCTTTGTTACTTGGTGTAAGTGTGTGTCTGGGTTCCTGGGTGTCATTGTATGTCTTTGTTACTTGGTGTCAGTGTATGTCTGTGTTACTTGGTGTAAGTGCATGTCTTTGTTACTTGGTCTCAGTGTATGTTTTTGTTACTTGGTGTAAGTGTGTGTCTTTGTTACTGGGTATCAGTGTATGTCTTTGTTAATTTGTGTCAGTGGATGTCTTTGTTACTTGGTGTCAGTGTGTGTCTTTGTTACTGGGTGTCAGTGTGTGTCTTTGTTACTGGGTGTCAGTGTGTGTCTTTCTTACTTGGTGTAAGTGCATGTCTTTGTTACTTGGTCTCAGTGTATGTCTGTGTAACTTGATGTAAGTGTGTGTCTTTGTTACTGGGTATCAGTGTCTGTCTTTGTTACTTGGTGGAAGTGTGTGTCGATGTTACTGGGCATCAGTGTATGTATTTGTTACCTGGTGTAAGTGTATGTCTTTGTTACTTGGTGTCAGTGTATGTCTTTGATACTTGGTGTCAGTGTATGTCTGTGTTTCTTGATGTAAGTTTGTGTCTTTGTTACTTGGTGTCTTTGTATGTATTTGTTACTTGGTATCAGTGTATGTCTGTGTTACTTGGTGTAAGTGTATGTCTTTGTTGCTTGGTGTCAGTGCATGTCTTTGTTACTTGCTGTAAGTGTGTGTCTTTGTTACTTGGTGTAAGTGTATGTCTTTGTTACTTGGGGTCAATGTATGTCTGTGTTTCTTGGTGTAAGTGTGTGTCTTTGTTAGTTGGTGTAAGTGTATGTCTTTGTTACTTGGTGTCAGTGTATGTCTGTGTTACTTGGTGTCAGGGTATGTCTTTGTTCCTTGGTGTCAGTGCATGTCTTTGTTACTTGGTGTGAGTGTGTGTCTGTGTTACTGTGTATCAGTGTATATCTTTCTTACTTGGTGTCTGTGTATGTCTTTGTTTCTCGGTGCAAGTGTGGGTCTGTGTTACTTGGTGTCAGTCTGTGTCTTTGTTACTTGGTGTCAGTGTAAGTCTTTGTTACTTGGTGTAAGTGTGTGTCTGTGTTACTGTGGATCAGTGAATGTCTTGGTTACTTGGTGTCTGTGTATGTCTGTGACACTTGGTGTAAGTGTGTGTCTGTGTGGCTGGGTATCAGTGTATGTCTTTGTCACTTGGTGTAAGTGTGTGTCTTTGTTACTGGGTATCAATGTATGTCTTTGTTACTTGGTGTCTGTGTATGTCTTTGTATACTTGGTGTCAGTATGTGTCTTTGTTACTTGGTGTCAGTGTGTTTCTTTGTTACTGGGTGTCAGTGTTTGTCTTTGTTACTGGGTGTCAGTGTATGTCTTTTTTACTTGTTGTAAGTGTATGTCTTTGTTACTTGGTGTCAGTGTATGTATTTGTTACTTGGTGTAACTGTGTGTCTTTGTTACTGGGTATCAGTGTATGTCTTTGTTAATTTGTGTCAGTGGATGTCTTTGTTACTTGGTGTCAGTGTGTGTCTTTGTTACTGGGTGTCAGTGTATGTCTTTGTTGCTGGGTGTCAGTGTGTGTCTTTGTTAGTTGGTGTAAGTGTATATCTTTGTTACTTGGTGTCAGTGTACGTTTGTGTTATTTGGTGCAAGTGTATGTATTTGTTACTTGGTGTCGGTGTATGTCTTTGTTACTTGGTGTAAGTGTTTGTCTGTGTTACTGGGTATCAGTGTATGTCTTTGTTAGTTGGTGTCTGTGCATGTCTGTGATACTTGGTACAAGTGGGTGTCTTTGTTACTTCGTGTAAGTTTGTGCCTGTGTTACTGGGTATCAGTGTATGTCTTTGTAACTTGGTGTCAGTGTATGTCTTTGTTACTTGTTGTAAGTGTATGTCTTTGTTACTTGGTGTCAGTTTATGTATTTGTTACTGGGTGTCAGTGTATGTCTTTGTGACTTGGTGCAAGTGTGTGTCTCTGTTACTGGGTATCAGTGTCTGTCTTTGTTACTGGGTATCAGTGTATGTCTTTGTTACTGGGTACCAGTGTCTGTCTTTGTTAGTTGGTGTCTGTGTATGTCTTTGTATACTTGGTGTCAGTGTGTGTCTTTGTTACTTGGTGTCAGTGTGTTTCTTTGTTACTGGGTGTCAGTGTTCGTCTTTGTTACTGGGTGTCAGTGTATGTCTTTGTGACTTGGTGTTAGTGTGTGTCTGTGTTACTGGGTATCAGTGCATGTCTTTGTTACTGGGCATCAGTGTATGTCTTTGTTACTGGGTACCAGTGTCTGTCTTTGTTACTTGGTGTAATTGTGTGTCTGTGTTACTGGGTATCAGTGTATGTCTTTGTTACTTGGTGTCAGTGCATGTCTTTGTTACTTGGTGTAAGTGATCGTCTTTGTTACTTGGTGTCAGTGCATGTGTTTGTTACTTGGTGTAAGTGTATGCCTTTGTTACTTGGCGTCAGTGTATGTCTCTGTTACTTGGTGTAAGTGTGTGTCTGTGTTACTGGGTATCAGTGTATGTCTTTGTTACTTGGTGTCATTGTCTGTCTTTGTTACTTGGTGTAAGTGTGTGTCTGGGTTCCTGGGTGTCAGTGTATGTCTTTGTTACTTGGTGTCAGTGTATGTCTGTGTTACTTGGTGTAAGTGCATGTCTTTGTTACTTGGTCTCAGTGTATGTTTTTGTTACTTGGTGTAAGTGTGTGTCTTTGTTACTGGGTATCAGTGTATGTCTTTGTTAATTTGTGTCAGTGGATGTCTTTGTTACTTGGTGTCCGTGTGTGTCTTTGTTACTGGGTGTCAGTGTGTGTCTTTGTTGCTGGGTGTCAGTGTGTGTCTTTCTTACTTGGTGTAAGTGCATGTCTTTGTTACTTGGTCTCAGTGTATGTCTGTGTAACTTGGTGTAAGTGTGTGTCTTTGTTACTGGGTATCAGTGTCTGTCTTTGTTACTTGGTGTAAGTGTGTGTCGATGTTACTGGGCATCAGTGTATGTATTTGTTACCTGGTGTAAGTGTATGTCTTTGTTACTTGGTGTCAGTGTATGTCTTTGATACTTGGTGTCAGTGTATGTCTGTGTTTCTTGATGTAAGTTTGTGTCTTTGTTACTTGGTGTCTATGTATGTATTTGTTACTTGGTGTCAGTGTATGTCTGTGTTACTTGCTGTAAGTGTGTGTCTTTGTTACTTGGTGTAAGTGTATGTCTTTGTTACTTGGGGTCAATGTATGTCTGTGTTTCTTGGTGTAAGTGTGTGTCTTTGTTAGTTGGTGTCAGTGCATGTCTTTGTTACTTGCTGTAAGTGTGTGTCTTTGTTACTTGGTGTAAGTGTATGTCTTTGTTACTTGGGGTCAATGTATGTCTGTGTTACTTGGTGTAAGTGTGTGTCTTTGTTAGTTGGTGTAAGTGTATGTCTTTGTTACTTGGTGTCAGTGTATGTCTGTGTTACTTGGTGTCAGTGTATGTCTTTGTTCCTTGGTGTCAGTGCATGTCTTTGTTACTTGGTGTGAGTGTGTGTCTGTGTTACTGTGTATCAGTGTATATCTTTCTTACTTGGTGTCTGTGTATGTCTTTGTTTCTCGGTGCAAGTGTGGGTCTGTGTTACTTGGTGTCAGTCTGTGTCTTTGTTACTTGGTGTCAGTGTACGTCTTTGTTACTTGGTGTAAGTGTGTGTCTGTGTTACTGTGGATCAGTGAATGTCTTGGTTACTTGGTGTCTGTGTATGTCTGTGACACTTGGTGTAAGTGTGTGTCTGTGTGGCTGGGTATCAGTGTATGTCTTTGTCACTTGGTGTAAGTGTGTGTCTTTGTTACTGGGTATCAATGTATGTCTTTGTTACTTGGTGTCTGTGTATGTCTTTGTATACTTGGTGTCAGTATGTGTCTTTGTTGCTTGGTGTCAGTGTGTTTCTTTGTTACTGGGTGTCAGTGTATGTCTTTGTTAATTTGTGTCAGTGGATGTCTTTGTTACTTGGTGTCAGTGTGTGTCTTTGTTACTGGGTGTCAGTGTATGTCTTTGTTGCTGGGTGTCAGTGTGTGTCTTTGTTAGTTGGTGTAAGTGTATATCTTTGTTACTTGGTGTCAGTGTACGTTTGTGTTATTTGGTGCAAGTGTATGTATTTGTTACTTGGTGTCGGTATATGTCTTTGTTACTTGGTGTAAGTGTTTGTCTGTGTTACTGGGTATCAGTGTATGTCTTTGTTAGTTGGTGTCTGTGCATGTCTGTGATACTTGGTACAAGTGGGTGTCTTTGTTACTTCGTGTAAGTTTGTGCCTGTGTTACTGGGTATCAGTGTATGTCTTTGTAACTTGGTGTCAGTGTATGTCTTTGTTACTTGGTGTCAGTGTATGTATTTGTTACTGGGTGTCAGTGTATGTCTTTGTGACTTGGTGTAAGTGTGTGTCTCTGTTACTGGGTATCAGTGTCTGTCTTTGTTACTGGGTATCAGTGTATGTCTTTGTTACTGGGTACCAGTGTCTGTCTTTGTACTTGGTGTAAGTGTGTGTCTGTGTTACTGGGTATCAGTGTATGTCTTTGTTAGTTGGTGTCTGTGTATGTCTTTGTATACTTGGTGTCAGTGTGTGTCTTTGTTACTTGGTGTCAGTGTGTTTCTTTGTTACTGGGTGTCAGTGTTCGTCTTTGTTACTGGGTGTCAGTGTATGTCTTTGTGACTTGGTGTTAGTGTGTGTCTGTGTTACTGGGTATCAGTGCATGTCTTTGTTACTGGGTATCAGTGCATGTCTTTGTTACTGGGTACCAGTGTCTGTCTTTGTTACTTGGTGTAATTGTGTGTCTGTGTTACTGGGTATCAGTGTATGTCTTTGTTACTTGGTGTCAGTGCATGTCTTTGTTACTTGGTGTAAGTGATCGTCTTTGTTACTTGGTGTCAGTGCATGTGTTTGTTACTTGGTGTAAGTGTATGCCTTTGTTACTTGGCGTCAGTGTATGTCTCTGTTACTTGGTGTAAGTGTGTG
This sequence comes from Heterodontus francisci, assembly GCF_036365525.1. Taxonomy (NCBI): domain Eukaryota; kingdom Metazoa; phylum Chordata; class Chondrichthyes; order Heterodontiformes; family Heterodontidae; genus Heterodontus; species Heterodontus francisci. The sequence goes on along the minus strand of NW_027140221.1, from coordinate 9,100,139 downwards.
TCTGTGTTACTGGGTATCAGTGTATGTCTTTGTTACTTGGTGTCATTGTCTGTCTTTGTTACATGGTGTAAGTGTGTGTCTGGGTTCCTGGGTGTCAGTGTATGTCTTTGTTACTTGGTGTCAGTGTATGTCTGTGTTACTTGGTATAAGTGTGTGTCTGTGTTACTGGGTATCAGTGTATGTCTTTGTTACTTGGTGTAAGTGTATGTCTTTGTTACTTGGTGTCAGTGTATGACTGTGTTACTTGGTGTAAATGTATGTCTTTGTTACTTGGTGTCAGTGCATGTCTTTGTTACTTGGTGTCAGTGAAGGTCTGTGTTACTTGGTCTAAGTGCGTGTCTTTCTTACTTGGTGTAAGTGCATGTCTTTGTTACTTGGTGTCAGTGTATGTCTGTGTAACTTCGTGTAAGAGTGCGTCTTTGTTAGTTGCTGTAAGTGTATATCTTTGTTACTTGCAGTCAGTGTATGTCTGTGTTATTTGGTGTAAGTGTATGTATTTGTTACTTGGTGTCGGTGTATGCCTTTGTTACTTGGTGTAAGTGTTTGTCTGTGTTACTGGGTATCAGTGTATGTCTTTGTTACTTGGTGTCAGTGTATGTCTTTGTTACTTGGTGTAAGTGTATGTCTTTGTTACTTGGTGTCAGTGTATGACTGTGTTACTTGGTGTAAATGTATGTCTTTGTTACTTGGTGTCAGTGCATGCCTTTGTTACTTGGTGTCAGTGTAGGTCTGTGTTACTTGGTGTAAGTGCGTGTCTTTCTTACTTGGTTTAAATGCATGTCTTTGTTACTTGGTGTCAGTGCATGTCTGTGTAACTTGGTGTAAGTGCGTGTCTTTGTTAGTTGCTGTAAGTGTATATCTTTGTTACTTGGTGTCAGTGTATGTCTGTGCTATTTGGTGTAAGTGTATGTATTTGTTACTTGGTGTCGGAGTATGTCTTTGTTACTTGGTGTCAGTGTGTGTCTGTGTTTCTGTGAATCAGTGTATATCTTTGTTACTTGGTGTCAGTGTACGTCTTCGTTACTTGGTATATGTGTATGTCTTTGTTACTTGGTGTCAGTGCATGTATTTGTTACTTGGTGTAAGTGTGTGTCTTTGTTACTGGGTGTCAGTGTATGTCTTTGTTACTGGGTGTCAGTGTATGCCTTTGTGACTTGGTGTAAGTGTGTGTCTCTGTTACTGTGTATCAGTGTCTGTCTTTGTTACTTGGTGTAAGTGTGTGTCTTTGTTACTGGGGATCAGTGAATGTCTTTGTTACTTGGTGTCAGCGTTTGTCTTTGTTACTGGGTGTCAGTGTATGTCTTTGTTACATGGTGTCTGTGTAAGTCTGTGATACTTGGTGTAAGTGTGTGTCTGTGTGGCTGGGTATCAGTGTATGTCTTTGTAACTCGGTGTCTGTGCAAGTCTTTGTATACTTGGTGTCAGTGTGCGTCTTTGTTACTTGGTGTCAGTGTATGTCTTTCTGACTTGGTGTTATTGTGTGTCTGTGTTACTGGGTATCAGTGTATTTCTTTGTTACTGGGTACCTGTGTCTGTCTTTGTTACTTGGTGGAAGTGTGTGTCTGTGTTACTGGGTATCAGTGTATGTCTTTGATACTTGGTGTCAGTGTTTGTCTGTGTACGTAGTATAAGTGTGTGTCTTTGTACTTGGTGTCAGTGTATGTCTTTATTACTTGGTGTCAGTGCATGTCTTTGTTACTTGGTGTAAGTGTACGTCTTTGTTACTTGGTGTCAGTGCATGTCTTTGTTACTTGGTGTAAGTGTCTGCCTTTGTTACTTGGTGTCAGTGTATGTCTTTGTTACTTGGTGTCAGTGTATGTCTTTGTTACTTGGTGTCACTGCATGTATTTGTTACTTGGTGTCCGTGTATGTCTTTGTTACTTGGTGTGAGTGTATGTCTTTGTTACTTGGTGTCAGTGTATGTCTGTGTTACTTGGTGTAAGTGTATGTCTTTGTTACTTGGTGTCAGTGCATATCTTTGTTACTTGGTGCAAGTGTACGTCTTTGTTACTTGGTGTCAGTGTATGTCTTTGTTACTTGGTGTCAGTGTATGTCTTTGCTACTTGGTGTCAGTGTATGTCTTTGATACTTGGTGTAAGTGTATGTCTGTGTTACTGGGTATCAGTGTCTGTCTTTGTTACTTGGTGTAAGTGTGTGTCTGTGTTACTGGGTATCAGTGTATCTCTTTGTTACTTGGTGTCAGTGTATGTCTTTGTTACTTGGTGTCAGTGTATGCCTTTTTCCTTGGTGTAAGTGTGTGTCTGTGTTACTGGGTATCAGTGTATGTCTTTGTTACTTGGTGTCAGTGTGTCTTTTTTACTTGGTGTAAGTGTATGTCTTTGTTACTTTGTGTCAGTGTGAGTCTTTGTTACTGGGTGTCAGTGCATGTCTTTGTTACTGGGTATCAGTGTCTGTCTTTGTTACTTGGTGTACGTGTGTGTCTGTGTTACTGGGTATCAGTGTATGTCTTTGTTACTTGGTGTCAGTGTCGGTCTGTGTTACTTGGTGTAAGTGTGTGTCTTTCTTACTTGGTGTAAGTGCATGTCTTTGTTACTTGGTGTCAGTGCATGTATTTGTTACTTGGTGTCAGTGTATGTCTTTGTTCCTTGGTGTAAGTGTTTTTCTATGTTACTGGGTATCAGTGTATGTCTTTGTTACTTCGTGCAAGTTTGTGTCTGTGTTACTGGGTATCAGTGTATGTCTTTGTTCCTTGGTGTCAGTGTATGTCTTTGTTACTTGTCGTAAGTGTATGTCTTTGTTACTTGGTGTCAGTGTATGTATTTGTTACTTGGTGTCAGTGTGTGTCTTTGTTACTGGGTGTCAGTGTATGTCTTTGTTACTGGGTGTCAGTGTATGTCTTTGTGACTTGGTGTTAGTGTGTGTCTCTGTTACTGGGTATCAGTGTATGTCTTTGTTACTTGGTGTAAGTGTATGTCTTTGTTACTTGGTTTCAGTGTATGTCTGTGTTTCTTGGTGTTATTTTCTGTCTTTCTTACTTGTTGTCAGTGCATGTATTTGATACTTGGTGTCAGTGTATGTCTGTGTTAATTGGTGTAAGTGTATGTCTTTGTTACTTGGTGTCAGTGTATGTATTTGTTACTTGCTGTAAGTGTGTGTCTTTGTTACATGGTGTAAGCGTATGTCTTTGTTACTTGGTGTCAGTGTATGTCTTTGTTACTGGGTGTCAGTGTATGCCTTTTTTACTTGGTGTCAGTATATGTCTTTGTTACTAGGTGTAAGTGTGTGTCTGTGTTACTTGGTGTCAGTGTGTGTCTTTGTTACTTGGTGTCAGTGTATGTCTCTGTTACTTGTTGTAAGTGTGTGTCTGTGTTACTGGGGATCAGTGAATGTCTTGGTTACTTGGTGTCTGTGTATGTCTGTGACACTTGGTGCAAGTGTGTGTCTGTGTGGCTGGATATCAGTGTATGTCTTTGTCACTTGGTGTAAGTGTGTGTCTTTGTTACTGGGTATCAATGTATGTCTTTGTTACTTGGTGTCTGTGTATGTCTTTGTATACTTGGTGTCAGTATGTGTCTTTGTTACTTGGTGCCAGTGTGTTTCTTTGTTACTGGGTGTCAGAGTTTGTCATTGTTACTGGGTGTCAGTGTCTGTCTTTTTTACTTGTTGTAAGTGTATGTCCTGGTTACTTGGTGTCAGTGTATGTTTTTGTTACTTGGTGTAAGTGTGTGTCTTTGTTACTGGGTCTCAGTGTATGTCTTTGTTAATTTGTGTCAGTGGATGTCTTTGTTACTTGGTGTCACTGTGTGTCTTTGTTACTGGGTGTCAGTGTATGTCTTTGTTACTGGGTGTCAGTGTGTGTCTTTCTTACTTGGTGTAAGTGCATGTCTTTGTTACTTGGTGTCAGTGTATGTCTGTGTAACTTGGTGTAAGTGTGTGTCTTTGTTAGTTGGTGTAAGTGTATATCTTTGTTACTTGGTGTCAGTGCACGTCTGTGTTATTTGGTGTAAGTGTATGTATTTGTTACTTGGTGTCAGTGTATGTCTTTGTTACTTCGTGTAAGTTTGTGCCTGTGTTACTGGGTATCAGTGTATGTCTTTGTAACTTGGTGTCAGTGTATGTCTTTGTTACTTGTTGTAAGTGTATGTCTTTGTTACTTGGTGTCAGTGTATGTATTTGTTACTTGGTGTAAGTGCGTGTATTTGTTACTGGGTATCAGTCTATGTCTTTGTTAAGTTGTGTCAGTGGATGTCTTTGTTACTTGGTGTCAGTGTGTGTCTTTGTTACTGGGTGTCAGTGTATGTCTTTGTTACTGGGTGTCAGTGTATGTCTTTGTGACTTGGTGTCAGTGTGTGTCTCTGTTACTGGGTATCAGTGTCTGTCTGTGTTACTTGGTGTAAGTGTGTGTCTGTGCTACTGGGTATCAGCGTATGTCTTTGTTACTTGGTGTCAGTGTATGTCTTTGATACTTGGTGTCAGTGTATGTCTGTGTTTCTTGGTGTAAGTTTGTGTATTTGTTACTTGGTGTCAGTGTATGTCTGTGTTACTTGGTGTAAGTGTATGTCTTTGTTACTTGGTGTCAGTGTTTGTCTTTGTTACTGGGTGTCAGTGTATGTCTTATTTACTTCTTGTAAGTGTATGTCTTTGTTACTTGGTGTCAGTGTATGTTTTTGTTACTTGGTGTAAGTGTGTGTCTTTGTTACTGGGTATCAGTGTATGTCTTTGTTAATTTGTGTCAGTGGATGTCTTTGTTACTTGGTGTCAGTGTGTGTCTTTGTTACTGGGTGTCAGTGTGTGTCTTTGTTACTGGGTGTCAGTGTGTGTCTTTCTTACTTGGTGTAAGTGCATGTCTTTGTTACTTGGTCTCAGTGTATGTCTGTGTAACTTGGTGTAAGTGTGTCTTTGTTACTGGGTATCAGTGTCTGTCTTTGTTACTTGGTGTAAGTGTGTGTCGATGTTACTGGGCATCAGTGTATGTATTTGTTACCTGGTGTAAGTGTATGTCTTTGTTACTTGGTGTCAGTGTATGTCTTTGATACTTGGTGTCAGTGTATGTCTGTGTTTCTTGATGTAAGTTTGTGTCTTTGTTACTTGGTGTCTATGTATGTATTTGTTACTTGGTGTCAGTGTATGTCTGTGTTACTTGGTGTAAGTGTATGTCTTTGTTACTTGGTGTCAGTGCATGTCTTTGTTACTTGCTGTAAGTGTGTGTCTTTGTTACTTGGTGTAAGTGTATGTCTTTGTTACTTGGGGTCAATGTATGTCTGTGTTTCTTGGTGTAAGTGTGTGTCTTTGTTAGTTGGTGTAAGTGTATGTCTTTGTTACTTGGTGTCAGTGTATGTCTGTGTTACTTGGTGTCAGTGTATGTCTTTGTTCCTTGGTGTCAGTGCATGTCTTTGTTACTTGGTGTGAGTGTGTGTCTGTGTTACTGTGTATCAGTGTATATCTTTCTTACTTGGTGTCTGTGTATGTCTTTGTTTCTCGGTGCAAGTGTGGGTCTGTGTTACTTGGTGTCAGTCTGTGTCTTTGTTACTTGGTGTCAGTGTAAGTCTTTGTTACTTGGTGTAAGTGTGTGTCTGTGTTACTGTGGATCAGTGAATGTCTTGGTTACTTGGTGTCTGTGTATGTCTGTGACACTTGGTGTAAGTGTGTGTCTGTGTGGCTGGGTATCAGTGTATGTCTTTGTCACTTGGTGTAAGTGTGTGTCTTTGTTACTGGGTATCAATGTATGTCTTTGTTACTTGGTGTCTGTGTATGTCTTTGTATACTTGGTGTCAGTATGTGTCTTTGTTACTTGGTGTCAGTGTGTTTCTTTGTTACTGGGTGTCAGTGTTTGTCTTTGTTACTGGGTGTCAGTGTATGTCTTTTTTACTTGTTGTAAGTGTATGTCTTTGTTACTTGGTGTCAGTGTATGTATTTGTTACTTGGTGTAACTGTGTGTCTTTGTTACTGGGTATCAGTGTATGTCTTTGTTAATTTGTGTCAGTGGATGTCTTTGTTACTTGGTGTCAGTGTATGTCTTTGTTACTGGGTGTCAGTGTATGTCTTTGTTGCTGGGTGTCAGTGTGTGTCTTTGTTAGTTGGTGTAAGTGTATATCTTTGTTACTTGGTGTCAGTGTACGTTTGTGTTATTTGGTGCAAGTGTATGTATTTGTTACTTGGTGTCGGTGTATGTCTTTGTTACTTGGTGTAAGTGTTTGTCTGTGTTACTGGGTATCAGTGTATGTCTTTGTTAGTTGGTGTCTGTGCATGTCTGTGATACTTGGTACAAGTGGGTGTCTTTGTTACTTCGTGTAAGTTTGTGCCTGTGTTACTGGGTATCAGTGTATGTCTTTGTAACTTGGTGTCAGTGTATGTCTTTGTTACTTGTTGTAAGTGTATGTCTTTGTTACTTGGTGTCAGTGTATGTATTTGTTACTGGGTGTCAGTGTATGTCTTTGTGACTTGGTGTAAGTGTGTGTCTCTGTTACTGGGTATCAGTGTCTGTCTTTGTTACTGGGTATCAGTGTATGTCTTTGTTACTGGGTACCAGTGTCTGTCTTTGTTACTTGGTGTAAGTGTGATTCTGTGTTACTGGGTATCAGTGTATGTCTTTGTTAGTTGGTGTCTGTGTATGTCTTTGTATACTTGGTGTCAGTGTGTGTCTTTGTTACTTGGTGTTAGTGTGTGTCTGTGTTACTGGGTATCAGTGCATGTCTTTGTTACTGGGTATCAGTGTATGTCTTTGTTACTGGGTACCAGTGTCTGTCTTTCTTACTTGGTGTAATTGTGTGTCTGTGTTACTGGGTATCAGTGTATGTCTTTGTTACTTGGTGTCAGTGCATGTCTTTGTTACTTGGTGTAAGTGATCGTCTTTGTTACTTGGTGTCAGTGCATGTGTTCGTTACTTGGTGTAAGTGTATGCCTTTGTTACTTGGCGTCAGTGTATGTCTCTGTTACTTGGTGTAAGTGTGTGTCTGTGTTTCTGGGTATCAGTGTATGTCTTTGTTACTTGGTGTCATTGTCTGTCTTTGTTACTTGGTGTAAGTGTGTGTCTGGGTTCCTGGGTGTCAGTGTATGTCTTTGTTACTTGGTGTCAGTGTATGTCTGTGTTACTTGGTGTAAGTGCATGTCTTTGTTACTTGGTCTCAGTGTATGTTTTTGTTACTTGGTGTAAGTGTGTGTCTTTGTTACTGGGTATCAGTGTATGTCTTTGTTAATTTGTGTCAGTGGATGTCTTTGTTACTTGGTGTCAGTGTGTGTCTTTGTTACTGGGTGTCAGTGTGTGTCTTTCTTACTTGGTGTAAGTGCATGTCTTTGTTACTTGGTCTCAGTGTATGTCTGTGTAACTTGATGTAAGTGTGTGTCTTTGTTACTGGGTATCAGTGTCTGTCTTTGTTACTTGGTGGAAGTGTGTGTCGATGTTACTGGGCATCAGTGTATGTATTTGTTACCTGGTGTAAGTGTATGTCTTTGTTACTTGGTGTCAGTGTATGTCTTTGATACTTGGTGTCAGTGTATGTCTGTGTTTCTTGATGTAAGTTTGTGTCTTTGTTACTTGGTGTCTATGTATGTATTTGTTACTTGGTATCAGTGTATGTCTGTGTTACTTGGTGTAAGTGTATGTCTTTGTTACTTGGTGTCAGTGCATGTCTTTGTTACTTGCTGTAAGTGTGTGTCTTTGTTACTTGGTGTAAGTGTATGTCTTTGTTACTTGGGGTCAATGTATGTCTGTGTTTCTTGGTGTAAGTGTGTGTCTTTGTTAGTTGGTGTAAGTGTATGTCTTTGTTACTTGGTGTCAGTGTATGTCTGTGTTACTTGGTGTCAGTGTATGTCTTTGTTCCTTGGTGTCAGTGCATGTCTTTGTTACTTGGTGTGAGTGTGTGTCTGTGTTACTGTGTATCAGTGTATATCTTTCTTACTTGGTGTCTGTGTATGTCTTTGTTTCTCGGTGCAAGTGTGGGTCTGTGTTACTTGGTGTCAGTCTGTGTCTTTGTTACTTGGTGTCAATGTAAGTCTTTGTTACTTGGTGTAAGTGTGTGTCTGTGTTACTGTGGATCAGTGAATGTCTTGGTTACTTGGTGTCTGTGTATGTCTGTGACACTTGGTGTAAGTGTGTGTCTGTGTGGCTGGGTATCAGTGTATGTCTTTGTCACTTGGTGTAAGTGTGTGTCTTTGTATACTTGCTGTCAGTATGTGTCTTTGTTACTTGGTGTCAGTGTGTTTCTTTGTTACTGGGTGTCAGTGTTTGTCTTTGTTACTGGGTGTCAGTGTATGTCTTTTTTACTTGTTGTAAGTGTATGTCTTTGTTACTTGGTGTCAGTGTATGTATTTGTTACTTGGTGTAACTGTGTGTCTTTGTTACTGGGTATCAGTGTATGTCTTTGTTAATTTGTGTCAGTGGATGTCTTTGTTACTTGGTGTCAGTGTGTGTCTTTGTTACTGGGTGTCAGTGTATGTCTTTGTTGCTGGGTGTCAGTGTGTGTCTTTGTTAGTTGGTGTAAGTGTATATCTTTGTTACTTGGTGTCAGTGTACGTTTGTGTTATTTGGTGCAAGTGTATGTATTTGTTACTTGGTGTCGGTGTATGTCTTTGTTACTTGGTGTAAGTGTTTGTCTGTGTTACTGGGTATCAGTGTATGTCTTTGTTAGTTGGTGTCTGTGCATGTCTGTGATACTTGGTACAAGTGGGTGTCTTTGTTACTTCGTGTAAGTTTGTGCCTGTGTTACTGGGTATCAGTGTATGTCTTTGTAACTTGGTGTCAGTGTATGTCTTTGTTACTTGTTGTAACTGTATGTCTTTGTTACTTGGTGTCAGTGTATGTATTTGTTACTGGGTGTCAGTGTATGTCTTTGTGACTTGGTGTAAGTGTGTGTCTCTGTTACTGGGTATCAGTGTCTGTCTTTGTTACTGGGTATCAGTGTATGTCTTTGTTACTGGGTACCAGTGTCTGTCTTTGTTACTTGGTGTAAGTGTGTGTCTGTGTTACTGGGTATCAGTGTATGTCTTTGTAAGTTGGTGTCTGTGTATGTCTTTTTATACTTGGTGTCAGTGTGTGTCTTTGTTACTTGATGTCAGTGTGTTTCTTTGTTACTGGGTGTCAGTGTTCGTCTTTGTTACTGGGTGTCAGTGTATGTCTTTGTGACTTGGTGTTAGTGTGTGTCTGTGTTACTGGGTATCAGTGCATGTCTTTGTTACTGGGTATCAGTGTATGTCTTTGTTACTTGGTACCAGTGTCTGTCTTTGTTACTTGGTGTAATTGTGTGTCTGTGTTACTGGGTATCAGTGTATGTCTTTGTTACTTGGTGTCAGTGCATGTCTTTGTTACTTGGTGTAAGTGATCGTCTTTGTTACTTGGTGTCAGTGCATGTGTTTGTTACTTGGTGTAAGTGTATGCCTTTGTTACTTGGCGTCAGTGTATGTCTCTGTTACTTGGTGTAAGTGTGTGTCTGTGTTACTGGGTATCAGTGTATGTCTTTGTTAATTGGTGTCATTGTCTGTCTTTGTTACTTGGTGTAAGTGTGTGTCTGGGTTCCTGGGTGTCAGTGTATGTCTTTGTTACTTGGTGTCAGTGTATGTCTGTGTTACTTGGTGTAAGTGCATGTCTTTGTTACTTGGTCTCAGTGTATGTTTTTGTTACTTGGTGTAAGTGTGTGTCTTTGTTACTGGGTATCAGTGTATGTCTTTGTTAATTTGTGTCAGTGGATGTCTTTGTTACTTGGTGTCAGTGTGTGTCTTTGTTACTGGGTGTCAGTGTGTGTCTTTGTTGCTGGGTGTCAGTGTGTGTCTTTCTTACTTGGTGTAAGTGCATGTCTTTGTTACTTGGTCTCAGTGTATGTCTGTGTAACTTGGTGTAAGTGTGTGTCTTTGTTACTGGGTATCAGTGTCTGTCTTTTTTACTTGGTGTAAGTGTGTGTCGATGTTACTGGGCATCAGTGTATGTATTTGTTACCTGGTGTAAGTGTATGTCTTTGTTACTTGGTGTCAGTGTATGTCTTTGATACTTGGTGTCAGTGTATGTCTGTGTTTCTTGATGTAAGTTTTTGTCTTTGTTACTTGGTGTCTATGTATGTATTTGTTACTTGGTGTCAGTGTATGTCTGTGTTACTTGCTGTAAGTGTGTGTCTTTGTTACTTGGTGTAAGTGTATGTCTTTGTTACTTGGGGTCAATGTATGTCTGTGTTTCTTGGTGTAAGTGTGTGTCTTTGTTAGTTGGTGTCAGTGCATGTCTTTGTTACTTGCTGTAAGTGTGTGTCTTTGTTACTTGGTGTAAGTGTATGTCTTTGTTACTTGGGGTCAATGTATGTCTGTGTTTCTTGGTGTAAGTGTGTGTCTTTGTTAGTTGGTGTAAGTGTATGTCTTTGTTACTTGGTGTCAGTGTATGTCTGTGTTACTTGGTGTCAGTGTATGTCTTTGTTCCTTGGTGTCAGTGCATGTCTTTGTTACTTGGTGTGAGTGTGTGTCTGTGTTACTGTGTATCAGTGTATATCTTTCTTACTTGGTGTCTGTGTATGTCTTTGTTTCTCGGTGCAAGTGTGGGTCTGTGTTACTTGGTGTCAGTCTGTGTCTTTGTTACTTGGTGTCAGTGTAAGTCTTTGTTACTTGGTGTAAGTGTGTGTCTGTGTTACTGTGGATCAGTGAATGTCTTGGTTACTTGGTGTCTGTGTATGTCTGTGACACTTGGTGTAAGTGTGTGTCTGTGTGGCTGGGTATCAGTGTATGTCTTTGTCACTTGGTGTAAGTGTGTGTCTTTGTTACTGGGTATCAATGTATGTCTTTGTTACTTGGTGTCTGTGTATGTCTTTGTATACTTGGTGTCAGTATGTGTCTTTGTTACTTGGTGTCAGTGTGTTTCTTTGTTACTGGGTGTCAGTGTTTGTCTTTGTTACTGGGTGTCAGTGTATGGCTTTTTTACTTGTTGTAAGTGTATGTCTTTGTTACTTGGTGTCAGTGTATGTATTTGTTACTTGGTGTAACTGTGTGTCTTTGTTACTGGGTATCAGTGTATGTCTTTGTTAATTTGTGTCAGTGGATGTCTTTGTTACTTGGTGTCAGTGTGTGTCTTTGTTACTGGGTGTCAGTGTATGTCTTTGTTGCTGGGTGTCAGTGTGTGTCTTTGTTAGTTGGTGTAAGTGTATATCTTTGTTACTTGGTGTCAGTGTACGTTTGTGTTATTTGGTGCAAGTGTATGTATTTGTTACTTGGTGTCGGTATATGTCTTTGTTACTTGGTGTAAGTGTTTGTCTGTGTTACTGGGTATCAGTGTATGTCTTTGTTAGTTGGTGTCTGTGCATGTCTGTGATACTTGGTACAAGTGGGTGTCTTTGTTACTTCGTGTAAGTTTGTGCCTGTGTTACTGGGTATCAGTGTATGTCTTTGTAACTTGGTGTCAGTGTATGTCTTTGTTACTTGGTGTCAGTGTATGTATTTGTTACTGGGTGTCAGTGTATGTCTTTGTGACTTGGTGTAAGTGTGTGTCTCTGTTACTGGGTATCAGTGTCTGTCTTTGTTACTGGGTATCAGTGTATGTCTTTGTTACTGGGTACCAGTGTCTGTCTTTGTTACTTGGTGTAAGTGTGTGTCTGTGTTACTGGGTATCAGTGTATGTCTTTGTTAGTTGGTGTCTGTGTATGCCTTTGTATACTTGGTGTCAGTGTGTGTCTTTGTTACTTGGTGTCAGTGTGTTTCTTTGTTACTGGGTGTCAGTGTTCGTCTTTGTTACTGGGTGTCAGTGTATGTCTTTGTGACTTGGTGTTAGTGTGTGTCTGTGTTACTGGGTATCAGTGCATGTCTTTGTTACTGGGTATCAGTGTATGTCTTTGTTACTGGGTACCAGTGTCTGTCTTTGTTACTTGGTGTAATTGTGTGTCTGTGTTACTGGGTATCAGTGTATGTCTTTGTTACTTGGTGTCAGTGCATGTCTTTGTTACTTGGTGTAAGTGATCGTCTTTGTTACTTGGTGTCAGTGCATGTGTTTGTTACTTGGTGTAAGTGTATGCCTTTGTTACTTGGCGTCAGTGTATGTCTCTGTTACTTGGTGTAAGTGTGTGTCTGTGTTACTGGGTATCAGTGTATGTCTTTGTTACTTGGTGTCATTGTCTGTCTTTGTTACATGGTGTAAGTGTGTGTCTGTGTTACTGGGTATCAGTGTATGTCTTTGTTACTTGGTGTAAGTGTATGTCTTTGTTACTTGGTGTCAGTGTATGACTGTGTTACTTGGTCTAAGTGCGTGTCTTTCTTACTTGGTGTAAGTGCATGTCTTTGTTACTTGGTGTCAGTGTATGTCTGTGTAACTTCGTGTAAGTGTGCGTCTTTGTTAGTTGCTGTAAGTGTATATCTTTGTTACTTGGTGTCAGTGTATGTCTGTGTTATTTGGTGTAAGTGTATGTATTTGTTACTTGGTGTCGGTGTATGCCTTTGTTACTTGGTGTAAGTGTTTGTCTGTGTTACTGGGTATCAGTGTATGTCTTTGTTAGTTGGTGTCAGTGTATGTCTGTGTTACTTGGTGTAAGTGTGTGTCTGTGTTACTGGGTATCAGTGCATGTCTTTGTTACTTGGTGTCAGTGCATGTCTTTGTTACTTGGTGTAAGTGTTTGTCTTTGTTACTTGGTGTCAGTGCATGCCTTTGTTACTTGGTGTCAGTGTAGGTCTGTGTTACTTGGTGTAAGTGCGTGTCTTTCTTACTTGGTTGAAATGCATGTCTTTGTTACTTGGTGTCAGTGCATGTCTGTGTAACTTGGTGTAAGTGCGTGTCTTTGTTAGTTGCTGTAAGTGTATATCTTTGTTACTTGGTGTCAGTGTATGTCTGTGTTATTTGGTGTAAGTGTATGTATTTGTTACTTGGTGTCGGTGTATGTCTTTGTTACTTGGTGTCAGTGTGTGTCTGTGTTTCTGTGAATCAGTGTATATCTTTGTTACTTGGTGTCAGTGTACGTCTTCGTTACTTGGTATATGTGTATGTCTTTTTTACTTGGTGTCAGTGCATGTATTTGTTACTTGGTGTAAGTGTGTGTCTTTGTTACTGGGTGTCAGTGTATGTCTTTGTTACTGGGTGTCAGTGTATGCCTTTGTGACTTGGTGTAAGTGTGTGTCTCTGTTACTGGGTATCAGTGTCTGTCTTTGTTACTTGGTGTAAGTGTGTGTCTTTGTTACTGGGGATCAGTGAATGTCTTTGTTACTTGGTGTCAGCGTTTGTCTTTGTTACATGGTGTCTGTGTAAGTCTGTGATACTTGGTGTAAGTGTGTGTCTGTGTGGCTGGGTATCAGTGTATGTCTTTGTAACTCGGTGTCTGTGCAAGTCTTTGTATACTTGGTGTCAGTGTGCGTCTTTGTTACTTGGTGTCAGTGTATGTCTTTCTGACTTGGTGTTATTGTGTGTCTGTGTTACTGGGTATCAGTGTATTTCTTTGTTACTGGGTACCTGTGTCTGTCTTTGTTACTTGTTGGAAGTGTGTGTCTGTGTTACTGGGTATCAGTGTATGTCTTTGATACTTGGTGTCAGTGTTTGTCTGTGTACGTAGTGTAAGTGTGTGTCTTTATTACTTGGTGTCAGTGCATGTCTTTGTTACTTGGTGTAAGTGTACGTCTTTGTTACTTGGTGTCAGTGCATGTCTTTGTTACTTAGTGTAAGTGTCTGCCTTTGTTACTTGGTGTCAGTGTATGTCTTTGTTACTTGGTGTCAGTGTATGTCTTTGCTACTTGGTGTCAGTGTATGTCTTTGTTACTTGGTGTCACTGCATGTATTTGTTACTTGGTGTCCGTGTATGTCTGTGTTACTTGGTGTCAGTGTATGTCTTTGCTACTTGGTGTCAGTGTATGTCTTTGATACTTGGTGTAAGTGTATGTCTGTGTTACTGGGTATCAGTGTCTGTCTTTGTTACTTGGTGTAAGTGTGTGTCTGTGTTACTGGGTATCAGTGTATCTCTTTGTTACTTGGTGTCAGTGTATGTCTTTGTTACTTGGTGTCAGTGTATGTCTTTTTTACTTGGTGTAAGTGTGTGTCTGTGTTACTGGGTATCAGTGTATGTCTTTGTTACTTGGTGTCAGTGTGTCTTTTTTACTTGGTGTATGTGTATGTCTTTGTTACTTGGTGTCAGTGTATGTCTTTGTTACTTGGTGTAAGTGTGTGTCTGTGTTACTGGGCATCAGTGTATGTCTTTGTTACTTGGTGTCTGTGTGTGTCTGTGTTACCTGGTGTAAGTGTGTGTCTGTGTAACTGGGTAACAGTGTATGTCTTTGTTACTTCGTGTAAGTGTGTGTCTGTGTTACTGGGCATCAGTGTATGTCTTTGTTACTTGGTGACAGTGTGTCTTTTTTACATGGTGCAAGTGTATGTCTTTGTTACTTGGTGTCAGTGTATGTCTTTGTTACTTGGTGTAAGTGTGTGTCTGTGTTACTGGGCATCAGTGTATGTCTTTGTTAATTGGTGTCAGTGTATGTCTTTGTTACTTGGTGTAAGTGTGTGTCTGTGTTACTGGGTATCAGTGTATGTCTTTGTTACTTGGTGTCAGTGTGTGTCTTTGTTCCTGGGTGTCAGTGCATGTCTTTGTTACTGGGTGTCAGTGTATGTATTTGTTACTTGGTGCAAGTGCATGTCTTTGTTACTGGGTGTCACTGTATGTCTTTGTGACTTGGGTAAGTGCGTGTCTGTGTTACTGGGTATCAGTGTATGTCTTTGTTACTTGGAGTAAGTGTTTCTCTGTGTTCCAGGGTGTTAGTGTGTGTCTGTGTTACTGGGTATCAGTGCTTGTCTTTGTTACTGGGTACCAGTGTCTGTCTTTGTTACTTGGTGTCAGTGTGTGTCTGTTTTACTTTGTATCAGTGTATGTCTTTGTTACTTGGTGTCAGTGTATGTCTGTGTTAATTGTAAGTGTATGTCTTTGTTACTTGGTGTCAGTGTCTGTCTTTGTTACTTGGTGTCAGTGTCTGTCTGTGTTACTGGGTATCAGTGTATGTCTTTGTTACCTGGTGTCAGTGTGTGTCTTTGATACTGGGTGTCAGTGCATGTCTTTGTTACTGGGTGTCAGTGTATGTATTTGTTACTTGGTGCAAGTGCATGTCTTTGCTACTGGGTGTCAGTGTATGTCTTTGTGACTTGGGTAAGTGCGTGTCTGTGTTACTGGGTATCAGTGTATGTCTTTGTTACTTGGAGTAAGTGTTTCTCTGTGTTCCAGGGTGTTAGTGTGTGTCTGTGTTACTGGGTATCAGTGTTTGTCTTTGTTACTGGGTACCAGTGTCTGTCTTTGTTACTTGGTGTCAGTGTGTGTCTGTTTTACTTTGTATCAGTGTATGTCTTTGTTACTTGGTGTCAGTGTATGTCTGTGTACTTAGTGTAAGTGTGTGTCTTTGTTACTTGGTGTCAGTGTATGTCTGTGTTAATTGTAAGTGTATGTCTTTGTTACTTGGTGTCAGTGTGTGTCTTTGTTACTTGGTGTAAGTGTATGTCTTTGTTACTTGGTGTCAGTGTATGTATTTGTTACTTGGTGTAAGTGTGTGTCTTTGTTACTGGGTATCAGTGTATGTCTTTGTTAATTTGTGTCAGTGGTTGGCTCTGTTACTTGGTGTCAGTGTCTGTCTTTGTTACTGGGTGTCAGTCTGTGTCTTTGTTATTGGGTGTCAGTGTATGTCTTTGTTATTGGGTGTCAGTGTATGTCTTTGTTACTGGGTGTCAGTGTATGCCTTTGTGACTTGGTGTAAGTCTGTATCTCTGTTACTGGGTATCAGTTTCTGTTTTTGTTACTTGGTGTAAGTGTGTGTCTGTGTTACTGGGTATCAGTGTATGTCTTTGATACTTGGTGTCAGTGTATGTCTGTGTTACTTGGTGTAAGTTTGTGTCTTTGTTACTTGGTGTCAGTGTATGTATCTGTTACTTGGTGTCAGTGTTTGTCTGTGTTACTTGATGCAAGTGTATGTCTTTGTTACTTGGTGTCAGTGTATGTCTTTGTTACTTGGTGTCTGTGTATGTCTGTGATACTTGGTGCAAGTGTGTGTCTGTGTTACTGGGTATCAGTGTATGTCTTTGTTAATTGGTGTCAGTGTGTGTCTTTGTTACTTGGTGTCAGTGTATGTCTTTGTTACTTGGTGTCAGTGTGTGTCTGTGTTACTGGGGATCAGTGAATGTCTTTGTTACTTGGTCTCCGTGTGCGTCTGTGTTACTGGGTGTCAGTGTATGCCTTTGTTACTTGGTGTCAGTGTATGTCTTTGTTACTTGGTGTCAGTGTATGTCTTTGTTACTTGGTGTAAGTGTGTTTCTGTGTTACTGGGTATCAGTGAATGTCTTTGTTACTTGGTGTCAGTGGTTGTCTTTGTTACTGGATATCAGTGTATGTCTTTGTTACTTGGTGTCAGTGTTTGTCTGTGTTACTTGGTATAAGTGTGTGTCTTTGTTACTTGGTGTCAGTGTATGTCTTTGTTACTTGGTGTCTGTGTATGTCTTTGTTACATGATGTAAGTGTGTGTCTGTGTTACTGGGTATCAGTGTATGTCTTTGCTACTTGGTTTCTGTGTATGTCTGTGATACTTGGTGTAAGTGTGTGTCTTTCTTACTTGGTGTAAGTGCATTTCTTTGATACTTGGTGTCAGTATATGTCTGTGTAACTTGGTGTAAGTGTGTGTCTTTGTTAGTTGATGTAAGTGTATATCTTTGTTCCTTGGTGTCAGAGTATGTCTGTGTTATTTGGTGTTAGTGTATGTATTTGTTACTTGGTGTCAGTGTTTGTCTTTGTTACGTGGTGTAAGTGTTTGTCTGTGTTTCTGTATCAGTGTATGTCTTTGTTAGTTGGTGTCTGTGTATGTCTGTGATACTTGGTGTAAGTGTGTGTCTGTGTTACTGGGTATCAGTGTATGTCTTTATTACTCGGTGTAAGTGTGTGTCTGTGTTACTGGGTATCAGTGTATGTCTTTGTTACTGGGTATCTGTGTCTGTCTTTGTTACTTGGTGTAAGTGTGTGTCTGTGTTACTGGGTATCAGTGAATGTCTTTGTTACTTGGTGTCAGTGTTTGTCTCTGTACTTAGTGTAAGTGTGGGTCTTTGTTACTTGGTGTCAGTGTATGTCTTTGTTACTTGGTGTAAGTGTGTTTCTGTGTTACTGGGTATCAGTGAATGTCTTTGTTACTTGGTGTCAGTGGATGTCTTTGTTACTGGATATCAGTGTATGTCTTTGTTACTTGGTGTCAGTGTTTGTCTGTGTGACTTGGTATAAGTGTGTGTCTTTGTTACTTGGTGTCAGTGTATGTCTTTGTTACTGGGTATCTGTGTCTGTCTTTGTTACTTGGTGTAAGTGTGTGTCTGTGTTACTGGGTATCAGTGTATGTCTTTGATACTTGGTGTCAGTGTTTGTCTCTGTACTTAGTGAAAGTGTGGGTCTTTGTTACTTGGTGTCAGTGTGCGTCAGTGTTACTTGGTGTAAGTGTATGTCTTTGTTACTTGGTGTCAGTGCATGTCTTTGTTGGTGTAAGTGTCCGTCTTTGTTACTTGGTGTCAGTTCATGTCTCTGTTACTTGGTGTCAGTGTGTGTCTCTGTTACTGGGTATCAGTGTTTGTCTTTGTTACTTGGTGTCAGTGGATGTCTTTGTTACTTGGTGTCAGTGTATGTCTTTGTTACTTGGTGTCTGTGTATGTCTGTGATACTTGGTGCAAGTGTGTGTCTGTGTTACTGGGTATCAGTGTATGTCTTTGTTAATTGGTGTCAGTGTGTGTCTTTGTTACTTGGTGTCAGTGTATGTCTTTGTTACTTGGTGTCAGTGTGTGTCTGTGTTACTGGGGATCAGTGAATGTCTTTGTTACTTGGTCTCCGTGTGCGTCTGTGTTACTGGGTGTCAGTGTATGCCTTTGTTACTTGGTGTCAGTGTATGTCTTTGTTACTTGGTGTAAGTGTGTTTCTGTGTTACTGGGTATCAGTGAATGTCTTTTTTACTTGGTGTCAGTGGTTTTCTTTGTTACTGGATATCAGTGTATGTCTTTGTTACTTGGTGTCAGTGTTTGTCTGTGTTACTTGGTATAAGTGTGTGTCTTTGTTACTTGGTGTCAGTGTATGTCTTTGTTACTGGGTATCTGTGTCTGTCTTTGTTACTTGGTGTAAGTGTGTGTCTGTGTTACTGGGTATCAGTGTA
Source organism: Heterodontus francisci (assembly GCF_036365525.1). NCBI lineage: Eukaryota > Metazoa > Chordata > Chondrichthyes > Heterodontiformes > Heterodontidae > Heterodontus > Heterodontus francisci. The sequence continues at coordinate 9,082,091 of NW_027140221.1, read as the reverse complement.
TGTCTTTGATACTTGGTGTCAGTGTTTGTCTCTGTACTTAGTGTAAGTGTGGGTCTTTGTTACTTGGTGTCAGTGTCTGTCTTTGTTACTTGGTGTAAGTGTGTTTCTGTGTTACTGGGTATCAGTGAATGTCTTTGTTACTTGGTGTCAGTGGATGTCTTTGTTACTGGATATCAGTGTATGTCTTTGTTACTTGGTGTCAGTGTTTGTCTGTGTGACTTGGTATAAGTGTGTGTCTTTGTTACTTGGTGTCAGTGTATGTCTTTGTTACTGGGTATCTGTGTCTGTCTTTGTTACTTGGTGTAAGTGTGTGTCTGTGTTACTGGGTATCAGTGTATGTCTTTGATACTTGGTGTCAGTGTTTGTCTCTGTACTTAGTGAAAGTGTGGGTCTTTGTTACTTGGTGTCAGTGTGCGTCAGTGTTACTTGGTGTAAGTGTATGTCTTTGTTACTTGGTGTCAGTGCATGTCTTTGTTGGTGTAAGTGTCCGTCTTTGTTACTTGGTGTCAGTTCATGTCTCTGTTACTTGGTGTCAGTGTGTGTCTCTGTTACTGGGTATCAGTGTTTGTCTTTGTTACTTGGTGTCAGTGGATGTCTTTGTTACTTGGTGTCAGTGTATGTCTTTGTTACTTGGTGTCTGTGTATGTCTGTGATACTTGGTGCAAGTGTGTGTCTGTGTTACTGGGTATCAGTGTATGTCTTTGTTAATTGGTGTCAGTGTGTGTCTTTGTTACTTGGTGTCAGTGTATGTCTTTGTTACTTGGTGTCAGTGTGTGTCTGTGTTACTGGGGATCAGTGAATGTCTTTGTTACTTGGTCTCCGTGTGCGTCTGTGTTACTGGGTGTCAGTGTATGCCTTTGTTACTTGGTGTCAGTGTATGTCTTTGTTACTTGGTGTAAGTGTGTTTCTGTGTTACTGGGTATCAGTGAATGTCTTTTTTACTTGGTGTCAGTGGTTGTCTTTGTTACTGGATATCAGTGTATGTCTTTGTTACTTGGTGTCAGTGTTTGTCTGTGTTACTTGGTATAAGTGTGTGTCTTTGTTACTTGGTGTCAGTGTATGTCTTTGTTACTTGGTGTCTGTGTATGTCTTTGTTACATGATGTAAGTGTGTGTCTGTGTTACTGGGTATCAGTGTATGTCTTTGCTACTTGGTTTCTGTGTATGTCTGTGATACTTGGTGTAAGTGTGTGTCTTTCTTACTTGGTGTAAGTGCATTTCTTTGATACTTGGTGTCAGTATATGTCTGTGTAACTTGGTGTAAGTGTGTGTCTTTGTTAGTTGATGTAAGTGTATATCTTTGTTCCTTGGTGTCAGAGTATGTCTGTGTTATTTGGTGTTAGTGTATGTATTTGTTACTTGGTGTCAGTGTTTGTCTTTGTTACGTGGTGTAAGTGTTTGTCTGTGTTTCTGTATCAGTGTATGTCTTTGTTAGTTGGTGTCTGTGTATGTCTGTGATACTTGGTGTAAGTGTGTGTCTGTGTTACTGGGTATCAGTGTATGTCTTTATTACTCGGTGTAAGTGTGTGTCTGTGTTACTGGGTATCAGTGTATGTCTTTGTTACTGGGTATCTGTGTCTGTCTTTGTTACTTGGTGTAAGTGTGTGTCTGTGTTACTGGGTATCAGTGTATGTCTTTGATACTTGGTGTCAGTGTGTGTCTTTGTGACTTGGTGTTAGTGTGTGTCTGTGTTACTGGGTATCAGTGTATGTCTTTGTTACTGGGTAACTGTGTCTGTCTTTGTTACTTGGTGTAAGTGTGTGTCTGTGTTACTGGGTATCAGTGTATGTCTTTGATACTTGGTGTCAGTGTTTGTCTCTGTACTTAGTGTAAGTGTGGGTCTTTGTTACTTGGTGTCAGTGTATGTCTTTGTTACTTGGTGTCAGTGGATGTCTTTGTTACTGGATATCAGTGTATGTCTTTGTTACTTGGTGTCAGTGTTTGTCTGTGTTACTTGGTATAAGTGTGTCTTTGTTACTTGGTGTCAGTGTATGTCTTTGTTACTGGGTATCTGTGTCTGTCTTTGTTACTTGGTGTAAGTGTGTGTCTGTGTTACTGGGTATCAGTGTATGTCTTTGATACTTGGTGTCAGTGTTTGTCTCTGTACTTAGTGAAAGTGTGGGTCTTTGTTACTTGGTGTCAGTGTGCGTCAGTGTTACTTGGCGTAAGTGTATGTCTTTGTTACTTGGTGTCAGTGCATGTCTTTGTTGGTGTAAGTGTCCGTCTTTGTTACTTGGTGTCAGTTCATGTCTCTGTTACTTGGTGTCAGTGTGTGTCTCTGTTACTGGGTATCAGTGTTTGTCTTTGTTACTTGGTGTCAGTGGATGTCTTTGTTACTTGGTGTCAGTGTATGTCTTTGTTACTTGGTGTAAATGTATGTCTTTGTTACTTGGTGTCAGTGTATGTCTGTTACTTGGTGTAAGTGTATGTCTTTGTTACTTGGTGTCAGTGTATGTCTTTGTTACTTGGTGTAAGTGTACGTCTTTGTGACTTGGTGTCAGTGTATGTCTTTGTTACTTGGTGTAAGTGTATGTCTTTTTTACTTGGTGTCTGTGTGTGTCTGTGTTACTTGGTGTAAGTGTGTGTCTGTGTTACTGGGTATCAGTGTATGTCTTTGTTACTTGGTGACTGTGTGTGTCTGTGTTACTTGGTGTAAGTGTGTGTCTGTGTAACTGGGTAACAGTGTATGTCTTTGTTACTTCGTGTAAGTGTGTGTCTGTGTTACTGGGCATCAGTGTATGTCTTTGTTACTTGGTGTCAGTGTGTCTTTTTTACATGGTGTAAGTGTATGTCTTTGTTACTTGGTGTCAGTGTATGTCTTTGTTACTTGGTGTCAGTGTGTGTCTTTGTTACTGGGTGTCAGTGCATGTCTTCGTTACTGGGTGTCAGTGTATGTCTTTGTTACTTGGTGCAAGTGCATGTCTTTGTTACTGGGTGTCAGTGTATGTCTTTGTGACTTGGGTAAGTGCGTGTCTGTGTTACTGGGTATCAGTGTATGTCTTTGTTACTTGGAGTAAGTGTTTCTCTGTGTTCCAGGGTGTTACTGTGTGTCTTTGTTACTTGGTGTCAGTGTATGTCTTTGTTACTTGTTGTCTGTGTATGTCTTTGTTACATGATGTAAGTGTGTGTCTGTGTTACTGGGTATCAGTGTATGTCTTTGCTACTTGGTTTCTGTGTATGTCTGTGATACTTGGTGTAAGTGTGTGTCTTTCTTACTTGGTGTAAGTGCATTTCTTTGATACTTGGTGTCAGTATATGTCTGTGTAACTTGGTGTAAGTGTGTGTCTTTGTTAGTTGATGTAAGTGTATATCTTTGTTCCTTGGTGTCAGTGTATGTCTTTGTTACTGGGTGTCAGTGTATGTCTTTGTGACTTGGGTAAGTGCGTGTCTGTGTTACTGGGTATCAGTGTTTGTCTTTGTTACTGTTTACCAGTGTCTGTCTTTGTTACTTGGTTTAAGTGTGTGTCTGTTTTACAGGGTATCAGTGTATGTCTTTGTTACCTGGTGTCTGTGTATGTCTGTGTACTTAGTGTAAGTGTGTGTATTTGTTACTTGGTGTCAGTGTATGTCTGTGTTACTTGTAAGTGTATGTCTTTGTTACTTGGTGTCAGTGTCTGTCTTTGTTACTTGGTGTCAGTGTCTGTCTGTGTTACTGGGTATCAGTGTATGTCTTTGTTACTTGGTGTCAGTGTATGTATTTGTTACTTGGTGTAAGTGTGTGTCTTTGTTACTGGGTATCAGTGTATGTCTTTGTTAATTTGTGTCAGTGGTTGTCTTTGTTACTTGGTGTCAGTGTCTGTCTTTGTTACTGGGTGTCAGTCTGTGTCTTTGTTATTGGGTGTCAGTGTATGTCTTTGTTACTGGGTGTAAGTGTATGCCTTTGTGACTTGGTGTAAGTGTGTGTCTCTGTTACTGGGTATCAGTGTCTGTTTTTGTTACTTGGTGTAAGTGTGTGTCTGTGTTACTGGGTATCAGTGTATGTCTTTGATACTTGGTGTCAGTGTATGTCTGTGTTACTTGGTGTAAGTTTGTGTCTTTGTTACTTTGTGTCAGTGTATGTATCTGTTACTTGGTGTCAGTGTTTGTCTGTGTTACTTGATGTAAGTGTATGTCTTTGTTACTTGGTGTCAGTGGATGTCTGTGTTTCTTGGTTTAAGTGTGTGTCTTTGTTAGTTGGTGTAAGTGTATGTCTTTGTTACTTGGTGTCAGTGTATGTCTTTGTTACTTGGTGTCTGTGTATGACTGTGATACTTGGTGCAACTGTGTGTCTGTGTTACTGGGTATCAGTGTATGTCTTTGTTAATTGGTGTCAGTGTGTGTCTTTGTTACTTGGTGTCAGTGTATGTCTTTGTTACTTGGTGTAAGTGTATGTCTTTGTTACTTGGTGTAAGTGTATGTCTGTGTTACTGGGGATCAGTGAATGTCTTTGTTACTTGGTGTCAGTGTATGTCTTTGTTACTGGGTGTCAGTGTATGTTTTTGTTACTGGGTGTCAGTGTAAGTCTTTGTTACTTGGTCTCCGTGTGCGTCTGTGTTACTGGGTGTCAGTGTATGTCTTTGTTACTGGGTGTCAGTGTATGCCTTTGTTACTTGGTGTCAGTGTATGTCTTTGCTACTTGGTGTCAGTGTATGTCTTTGTTACTTGGTGTAAGTGTGTTTCTGTGTTACTGGGTATCAGTGAATGTCTTTGTTACTTGGTGTCAGTGTATGTCTGTGTTACTTGGTGTAAGTGTATGTCTTTGTTACTTGGTGTCAGTGTATGTCTTTGTTACTTGGTGTCTGTGTATGTCTTTGTTACATGATGTAAGTGTGTGTCTGTGTTACTGGGTATCAGTGTATGTCTTTGTTACTTGGTGTTAGTGTGTGTATGTGTTACTGGGTATCAGTGTATGTCCTGGTAACTTGGTGTCTGTGTATGTCTTTGTATACTTGGTGTCAGTGTGTGTCTTTGTTACTTGGTGTCAGTGTGTGTCTGTGTTACTTGGTGACAGTGTGTTTCTTTGTTACTGGGTGTCAGTGTTTTCTTTGTTACTGGGTGTCAGTGTATGTCTTTGTGACTTGGTGTTAGTGTGTGTCTGTGTTACTGGGTATCAGTGTATGTCTTTGTTACTGGGTATCTGTGTCTGTCTTTGTTACTTGGTGTAAGTGTGTGTCTGTGTTACTGGGTATCAGTGTATGTCTTTGATACTTGGTGTCAGTGTTTGTCTCTGTACTTAGTGTAAGTGTGGGTCTTTGTTACTTGGTGTCAGTGTATGTCTTTGTTACTTGGTGTCAGTGCATGTCTTTGTTACTTGGTATAAGTGTACGTCTTTGTTACTTGGTGTCAGTCCATGTCTTTGTTACTTGGTGTAAGTGTATGCCTTTGTTACTTGCTGTCAGTGTATGTCTCTGTTACTTGGTGTCATTGTGTGTCTCTGTTACTGGGTATCAGTGTTTGTCTTTGTTACTTGGTGTCAGTGGATGCCTTTGTTACTTGGTGTCAGTGTATGTCTTTGTTACTTGGTGTAAATGTATGTCTTTGTTACTTGGTGTCAGTGCATGTCTGTGTTACTTGGTGTAAGTATATGTCTTTGTTACTTGGTGTCAGTGTCTGTCTTTGTTACTTGGTGTAAGTGTACGTCTTTGTGACTTGGTGTCAGTGTATGTCTTTGTTACTTGGTGTAAGCGTATCTCTGTTTTACTTGGTGTAAGTGTGTGTCTGTGTTACTGGTTATCAGTGTCTGTCTTTGTTACTTGGTGTGTGTGTTTCTGTGTTACTTGGTGTGAGTGTGTGTCTGTGTAACTGGGTAACAGTGTATGTCTGTGTTACTTCGTGTAACTGTGTGTCTGTGTTACTGGGCAACAGTGCATGTCTTTGTTACATGGTGTCAGTGTATGTCTTTGTTAATTGGTGTAAGTGTCCGTCTTTGTGACTTGGTGTCAGTGTATGTCTTTGTTACTTGGTGTAAGTGTATGTCTTTTTTACTTGGTGTAAGTTTGTGTCTGTGTTACTGGGTATCAGTGTCTGTCTTTGTTACTTGGTGTCTGTGTGTGTCTGTGTTACTTGGTGTGAATGTGTGTCTGTGTAACTGGGTAACAGAGTATGTCTTTGTTACTTCGTGTAACTGTGTGTCTGTGTTACTGGGCAACAGTGCATGTCTTTGTTACATGGTGTCAGTGTATGTCTTTGTTAATTGGTGTAAGTGTCCGTCTTTGTGACTTGGTGTCAGTGTATGTCTTTGTTACTTGGTGTAAGTGTATGTCTTTTTTACTTGGTGTAAGTTTGTGTCTGTGTTACTGGGTATCAGTGCATGTCTTTGTTACTTGGTGTCAGTGTATGTCTTTTTTACTTGGTGTAAGTGTGTTTCTGTGTTACTGGGCATCAGTGTATGTCTTTGTTACTTGGTGTCTGTGTGTGTCTGTGTTACTTGGTGTAAGTGTGTGTCTGTGCAACTGGGTAACAGTGTATGTCTTTGCTACTTCGTGTAAGTGTGTGTCTGTGTTACTGGGCATCAGTGTATGTCTTTGTTACTTGGTGTCATTGGGTCTTTTTTACTTGGTGTAAGTGTATGTCTTTGTTACTTGGTGTCAGTGTATGTCTTTGTTACTTGGTGTAAGTGTGTGTCTGTGTTACTGGGTATCAGTGTATGTCTTTGTTAATTGGTGTCAGTGTTTGTCTTTGTTACTTGGTGTAAGTGTGTGTCTGTGTTACTGGGTATCAGTGTATGTCTTTGTTACTTGGTGTCAGTGTGTGTCTTTGTTACTGGGTGTCAGTGCATGTCTTTGTTACTGGGTGTCAGTGTATGTCTTTGTGACTTGGTGTAAGTGCGTGTCTGTGTTACTGGGTATCAGTGTATGTCTTTGTTACTTGGAGTAAGTGTTTCTCTGTGTTACTGGGTGTTTGTGTGTGTCTGTGTTACTGGGTATCAGTGTTTGTCTTTGTTACTGGGTACCAGTGTCTGTCTTTGTTACTTGGTGTAAGTGTGTGTCTGTTTTACTGGGTATCAGTGTATGTCTTTGTTACTTGGTGTCAGTGTATGTCTGTGTACTTAGTGTAAGTGTGTGTCTTTGTTACTTGGTGTCAGTGTATGTCTGTGTTACTTGTTGTAAGTGTATGTCTTTGTTACTTGGTGACAGTGTCTGTCTGTGTTACTGGGTATCAGTGTATGTCTTTGTTACTTGGTGTCAGTGTATGTCTTTGTTACTTGGTGTCAGTGTATGTCTTTGTTACTTGGTGTCAGTGTCTGTCTTTGTTACTTGGTGTAAATGTATGTCTTTGTTACTTGGTGTCAGTGTATGTCTGTGTTACTTGGTGTAAGTGTATGTCTTTGTTACTTGGTGTAAGTGTACGTCTTTGTGACTTGGTGTCAGTGTATGTCTTTGTTACTTGGTGTAAGTGTATGTCTTTTTTACTTGGTGTTAGTGTGTGTCTGTGTTACTGGGTATCAGTGTATGTCTTTGTTACTTGGTGTCTGTGTGTGTCTGTGTTACTTGGTGTAAGTGTATGTCTGTGTAACTGGGTAACAGTGTATGTCTTTGTTACGTCGTGTCTGTGTGTGTCTGTGTTACTGGGCATCAGTGTATGTCTTTGTTACATGGTGTCAGTGTATGTCTTTGCCACTTGGTGTAAGTGTACGTCTTTGTGACTTGGTGTCAGTGTATGTCTTTGTTACATGGTGTAAGTGTATTTCTTTTTTACTTGGTGTAAGTGTGTGTCTGTGTTACTGGGTATCAGTGCATGTCTTTGTTACTTGGTGTCAGTGTATGTCTTTTTTGCTTGGTGTAAGTGTGTGTCTGTGTTACTGGGTATCAGTGTATGTCTTTGTTCCTTGGTGTCTGTGTGTGTCTGTGTTACTTGGTGTAAGTGTGTGTCTGTGTAACTGGGTAACAGTGTATGTCTTTGTTACTTCGTGTAAGTGTGTGTCTGTGCTACTGGGCATCAGTGTATGTCTTTGTTACTTGGTGTCAGTGTGTCTTTTTTACTTGGTGCAAGTGTATGTCTTTGTTACTTGGTGTCAGTGTATGTCTTTGTTACTTGGTGTAAGTGTGTGTCTGTGTTACTGGGTATCAGTGTATGTCTTTGTTAATTGGTGTCAGTGTATGTCTTTGTTACTTGGTGTAAGATTATGTCTGTGTTACTGGGTATCAGTGTATGTCTTTGTCACTTGGTGTCAGTGTGTGTCAGTGTGTGTCTGTGTTACTGGGTATCACTGTATGTCTTTGTTACTTGGTGTCAGTGTGTGTCTTTGTTACTGGGTGTCAGTGCATGTCTTTGTTACTGGGTGTCAGTGTATGTCTTTGTTACTTGGTGCAAGTGCATGTCTTTGTTACTGGGTGTCAGTGTATGTCTTTGTGACCTGGTGCAAGTGCGTGTCTGTGTTACTGGGTATCAGTGTATGTCTTTGTTACTTGGAGTAAGTGTTTCTCTGTGTTACTGGGTGTTAGTGTTTGTCTGTGTTACTGGGTAACAGTGTTTGTCTTTGTTACTGGGTACCAGTGTCTGTCTTTGTTACTTGGTGTAAGTGTGTGTCTGTTTTACTGGGTATCAGTGTATGTCTTTGTTACTTGGTGTCAGTGTATGTCTGTGTACTTAGTGTAAGTGTGTGTCTTTGTTACTTGGTGTCAGTGTATGTCTGTGTTACTTGTTGTAAGTGTATGTCTTTGTTACTTGGTGTCAGTGTCTGTCTTTGTTACTTGGTGTCAGTGTCTGTCTGTGTTACTGGGTATTAGTGTATGTCTTTGTTACTTGGTGTCAGTGTATGTCTTTGTTACTTGGTGTAAGTGTATATATTTGTTACTTGGTGTAAGTGTGTGTATTTGTTACTGGGTATCAGTGTATGTCTTTGTATATTTGTGTCAGTGGTTGTCTTTGTTACTTGGTGTCAGTGTGTGTCTTTGTTGCTGGGTTTCAGTGTGTGTCTTTGTTAGTCGGTGTCAGTGTATGTCTTTGTTACTGGGTGTCAGTGTATGTCTTTGTGACTTGGTGTAAGTGTGTGTCTCTGTTACTGGGAATCGGTGTCTGTTTTTGTTACTTGGTGTAAGTGTGTGTCTGTGTTACTGGGTATCAGTGTATGTCTTTGATACTAGGAGTCAGTGTATGTATTTGTTACTTGGTGTCAGTGTCTGTCTGTGTTACTTGGTGTAAGTGTATGTCTTTGTTACTTGGTGTCAGTGTATGTCTTTGTTACTTGGTGTCAGTGTATGTCTTTGTTACTTGGTGTAAGTGTGTGTCCTTGTTACTTGGTGTAAGTGTCTGTCTTTGTTACTTGGTGTGAGTGTGTGTCTGTGTTACTGGGTATCAGTGTATGTCTTTGTTAATTGGTGTCAGTGTGTGTCTTTGTTACTTGCTGTCATTGTATGTCTTTGATACTTGGTGTCAGTGTATGTCTGTGTTACTTGGTGTAAGTTTGTTTCTTTGTTACTGGGTGTCAGTGTATGTATTTGTTACTTGGTGTCAGTGTCTGTCTGTGTTACTTGGTGTAAGTGTATGTCTTTGTTACTTGGTGTCAGTGTATGTCTTTGTTACTTGGTGTAAGTGTGTGTCTTTGTTACTTGGTGTAAATGTATGTCTTTGTTACTTGGTGTTAGTGTGTGTCTGTGTTTCTTGGTGTAAGTGTGTGTCTTTGTTAGTTGGTGTCAGTGTATGTCTTTGTTACTTGGTGTCAGTGTATGTCTTTGTTACTTGGTGTCTGTGTATGTCTGTGATACTTGGTGCAAGTGTGTGTCTGTGTTACTGGGTATCAGTGTATGTCTTTGTTAATTGGTGTCAGTGTGTGTCTTTGTTACTTGGTGTCAGTGTATGTCATTGTTACTTGGTGTAAGTGTGTGTCTGTGTTACTGGGGATCAGTGAATGTCTTTGTTACTTGGTGTCAGTGTATGTTTTTGTTACTGTGTGTCAGTGTATGTCATTGTTACTTGGTGTCCGTGTGCGTCTGTGTTACTGGGTGTCAGTGCATGTCTTTGTTGCTGGGTGTCAGTGTATGCCTTTGTTACTTGGTGTCAGTGTATGTCTTTGTTACTTGGTGTCAGTGTATGTCTTTGTTACTTGGTGCAAGTGTGTTTCTGTGTTACTGGGTATCAGTGAATGTCTTTGTTTCTTGGTGTCTGTGTATGTCTTTGTTACATGATGTAAGTGTGTGTCTGTGTGACTGGGTATCAGTGTATGTCTTTGCTACTTAGTGTCTATGTATGTCTGTGATACTTGGTGTAAGTGTGTGTCTGTGTGGCTGGATATCAGTGTCTGTCTTTGTTACTTGGTGTAAGTGTGTGTCTGTGTTACTGGGTATCAGTGTATGTCTTTCTAACTTGGTGTCTGTGTATGTCTTTGTATACTTGGTGTCAGTGTGTGTCTTTGTTACTTGGTGTCAGTGTGTTTCTTTGTTACTGGGTGTCAGTGTTTGTATTTGTTACTGGGTGTCAGTGTCTGTCTTCGTCACTGGGTATCTGTGTCTGTCTTTGTTACTTGGTGGAAGTGTGTGTCTGTGTTACTGGGTATCAGTGTATGTCTTTGCTAATTGGAATCAGTGTATGTCTTTGTTATTTGGTGTAAGTGTGTGTCTGTGTGACTGGGGATCAGTGTCTGTCTTTGATACTTGGTGTCAGTGTGTGTCTGTGTTACTGGGTATCAGTGTATGTCTTTGTTACTGGGTGTCAGTGTATGCCTTTGTTACTTGGTGTTCTTGTTTTTCTGTGTTACTGGGTATCAGTGAATGTCTTTGTTACTTGGTATAAGTGTGAGTCTTTGTTACTTGGTGTCAGTGTATGTCTGTGTTACTTGGTGTAAGTGTATGTCTTTGTTACTTGGTGTCAGTGTATGTCTTTGTTACTTGGTGTCTGTGCATGTCTTTGTTACATGATGTAAGTGTGTGTCTGTGTTACTGGGTATCAGTGTATGTCTTTGTAACTTGGTGTCAGTGTGTGTCTGTGTTACTGGGTATCAGTGTATGTCTTTGTAACTTGGTGTCTGTGTATGTCTTTGTATACTTGGTGTCAGTGTGTGGCTTTGTTACTTGGTGTCAGTGTGTTTCTTTGTTACTGGGTGTCAGTGTTTGTCTTTGTTATTGGGTGTCAGTGGATGTCTTTGTGACTTGGTGTTAGTGTGTGTCTGTGTTACTGGGTATCAGTGTATGTCTTTGTTACTGGGTATCTGTGTCTGTCTTTGTTACTTGGTGTAAGTGTGTGTCTGTGTTACTGGGTATCAGTGTATGTCTTTGATACTTGTTGTCAGTGTTTGTCTGTGCACTTAGTGTAAGTGTGTGTCTTTGTTACTTGGTGTCAGTGTATGTCTGCATTACTTGGTGTAAGTGGATGCCTTTGTTACTTGGTATCAGTGTATGTCTTTGTTACTTGGTGTCAGTGCATGTCTTTGTTACTTGGTGTCAGTGTGTGTCTTTGTTACTTGGTGCAAGTGCATGTCTTTGTTACTTGGTGTAAGGGTGTGGCTTTGTTACTGGGTATCAGTGTATGTCTTTGTTAATTTGTGTCAGAGGTTGTCTTTGTTACTTGGCGTCAGTGTGTGTCTTTGTTACTGGGTGTCAGTGTGTGTGTTTGTTATTGGTTGTCAGTGTATGTCTTTGTTACTGTGTGTCAGTGTATGTCTTTGTGACTTGGTGTAAGTGTGTGTCTCTGTTACTGGGTATCAGTGTATGTCTTTGATACTTGGTGTCAGTGTCTGTCTGTGTTACTTGGTGTAAGTTTGTGTCTTTGTTACTTGGTGTCAGTGTATGTATTTGTTAATTGGTGTCATTGTATGTCTGTGTGACTTGATGTAAGTGTATGTCTTTGTTACTTGGTGTCAGTGCATGTCTTTGTTACTTGGTGTAAGTGTGTGTCTTTGTTACTTGGCGTAAGTGTATGTCTTTGTTACTTGGTGTTAGTGTCTGTCTGTGTTTCTTGGTGTAAGTTTGCGTCTTTGTTAGTTGGTGTAAGTGTATGTCTTTGTTACTTGGTGTCAGTGTATGTCTTTGTTACTTGGTGGCTGTGTATGTCTGTGATACTTGGTGCAAGTGTGTGTCTGTGTTACTGGGTATCAGTGTATGTCTTTGTTAATTGGTGTCAGTGTGTGTCTGTGTTACTGGGGATCAGTGAATGTCTTTGTTACTTGGTGTCAGTGTATGTCTTTGTTACTGGGTGTCAGTGTATGTTTTTGTTACTGGGTGTCAGTGTATGTCTTTGTTACATGGTGTCCGTGTGCGTCTGTGTTACTGGGTGTCAGTGTATGTCTTTGTTACTGGGTGTCAGTGTATGCCTTTGTTACTTGGTGTCAGTGTATGCCTTTGTTACTTGGTGTAAGTGTGTGTCTGTGTTACTGGGTATCAGTGAATGTCTTTGTTACTTGGTGTCAGTGTATGTCTTTGTTACTGGATATCAGTGTCTGTCTTTGTTACTTGGTGTCAGTGTATGTCTGTGTTACTTGGTATAAGTGTGTGTCTTTGTTACTTGGTGTCAGTGTTTGTCTGTGTTACTTGGTGTAAGTGTATGTCTTTGTTACTTGGTGTCAGTGAATGTCTTTGTTACTTGGTGTCTGTGTATGTCTTTGTTACATGATGTAAGTGTCTGTCGGTGTTACTGGGTATCAGTGTATGTCTTTGCTACTTGGTGTCTGTGTATGTCTGTGATACTTGGTGTACGTGTGTGTCTGTGTTACTGGGTATCAGTGTATGTCTTTGTAACTTGGTGCCTGTGTATGTCTTTGTATACTTGGTGTCCGTGTGTGTCTTTGTTACTTGGTGTCAGTGTGTTTCTTTGTTACTGGGTGTCAGTGTTTTTCTTTGTTACTGGGTGTCAGTGTATGTCCTTGTGACTTGGTGTTAGTGTGTGTCTGTGTTCCTGGGTATCAGTGTATGTCTTTGTTACTGGGAATCTGAGTCTGTCTTTGTGACTTGGTGTAAGTGTGTGTCTGTGTTACTGGGTTTCAGTGTATGTCTTTGATACTTGGTGTCAGTGTTTGTCTGTGTACTTAGTGTAAGTGTGTGTCTTTGTTACTTGGTGTCAGTGTATGTCTGTGTTACTTGGTGTAAGTGTATGTCTTTGTTACTTGGTGTCAGTGCATGTCTTTGTTACTTGGTGTAAGTGTACGTCTTTGTTACTTGGTGTCAGTTCATGTCTTTGTTACTTGGTGTCAGTCATTGTCTCTGATACTTGGTGTCAGTGTGTGTCTGTGTTACTGGGTATCAGTGTATGTCTTTGTTACTTGGTGTCAGTGTATGTCTTTGTTACTTGGTGTAAGTGTATGTCTTTGTTACTTGGTGTCAGTGTATGTCTGTGTTACTTGGTGTAAGTGTATGTCTGTGTTACTTCGTGTAAGTGTATGTCTTTGCTCCTTGGTGTCAGTGTATGTCTTTGATACTTGGTGTAAGTGTATGTCTGTGTTACTGGGTATCAGTGTCTGTCTTTGTTACTTGGTGTCAGTGCATGTCTCTGATACTTGGTGTCAGTGTGTGTCTGTGTTACTGGGTATCAGTGTATGTCTTTGTTACTTGGTGTCAGTGTATGTCTTTGTTACTTGGTGTAAGTGTACGTCTTTGTTACTTGGTGTCAGTGTATGTCTGTGTTACTTGGTGTAAGTGTTTGTCTTTGTTACTTGGTGTCAGTGTATGTCTTTGTTACTTGGTGTAAGTGTACGTCTTTGTGACTTGGTGTCAGTGTATGTCTTTGTTACTTGGTGTAAGTGTATGTCTTTGCTACTTGGTGTCATTGTATGTCTTTGATACTTGGTGTAAGTGTATGTCTGTCTTACTGTGTATCAGTGTATGTCTTTGTTACTTGGTGTCTGTGTGTGTCTGTGTTACTTGGTGTAAGTGTGTGTCTGTGTAACTGGGTAACAGTGTATGTCTTTGTTACTTCGTGTAAGTGTGTGTCTGTGTTACTGTGCATCAGTGTATATCTTTGTTACTTGGTGTCAGTGTGTCTTTTTTACTTGGTGTAAGTGTATGTCTTTGTTACTTGGTGTCAGTGTATGTCTTTGTTACTTGGTGTAAGTGTGTGTCTGTGTTACTGGGTATCAGTGTATGTCTTTGTTAATTGGTGTCAGTGTATGTCTTTGTTACTTGGTGTAAGTGTGTGTCTGTGTTACTGGGTATCAGTGTATGTCTTTGTTACTTGGTGTCAGTGTGTGTCTTTGTTACTGGGTGTCAGTGTATGCCTTTGTTACTTGGTGTCAGTGTATGCCTTTGTTACTTGGTGTAAGTGTGTGTCTGTGTTACTGGGTATCAGTGAATGTCTTTGTTACTTGGTGTCAGTGTATGTCTTTGTTACTGGATATCAGTGTCTGTCTTTGTTACTTGGTGTCAGTGTATGTCTGTGTTACTTGGTATAAGTGTGTGTCTTTGTTACTTGGTGTCAGTGTTTGTCTGTGTTACTTGGTGTAAGTGTATGTCTTTGTTACTTGGTGTCAGTGAATGTCTTTGTTACTTGGTGTCTGTGTATGTCTTTGTTACATGATGTAAGTGTCTGTCGGTGTTACTGGGTATCAGTGTATGTCTTTGCAACTTGGTGTCTTTGTATGTCTGTGATACTTGGTGTACGTGTGTGTCTGTGTGGCTGGATATCAGTGTCTGTCTTTGTTACTTGGTGTAAGTGTGTGTCTGTGTTACTGGGTATCAGTGTATGTCTTTGTAACTTGGTGCCTGTGTATGTCTTTGTATACTTGGTGTCCGTGTGTGTCTTTGTTATTTGGTGTCAGTGTGTTTCTTTGTTACTGGGTGTCAGTGTTTTTCTTTGTTACTGGGTGTCAGTGTATGTCTTTGTGACTTGGTGTTAGTGTGTGTCTGTGTTCCTGGGTATCAGTGTATGTCTTTGTTACTGGGAATCTGAGTCTGTCTTTGTGACTTGGTGTAAGTGTGTGTCTGTGTTACTGGGTTTCAGTGTATGTCTTTGATACTTGGTGTCAGTGTTTGTCTGTGTACTTAGTGTAAGTGTGTGTCTTTGTTACTTGGTGTCAGTGTATGTCTGTGTTACTTGGTGTAAGTGTATGTCTTTGTTACTTGGTGTCAGTGCATGTCTTTGTTACTTGGTGTAAGTGTACGTCTTTGTTACTTGGTGTCAGTTCATGTCTTTGTTACTTGGTGTCAGTCATTGTCTCTGATACTTGGTGTCAGTGTGTGTCTGTGTTACTGGGTATCAGTGTATGTCTTTGTTACTTGGTGTCAGTGTATGTCTTTGTTACTTGGTGTAAGTGTATGTCTTTGTTACTTGGTGTCAGTGCATGTCTGTGTTACTTGGTGTAAGTGTATGTCTGTGTTACTTCGTGTAAGTGTATGTCTTTGCTCCTTGGTGTCAGTGTATGTCTTTGATACTTGGTGTAAGTGTATGTCTGTGTTACTGGGTATCAGTGTCTGTCTTTGTTACTTGGTGTCAGTGCATGTCTCTGATACTTGGTGTCAGTGTGTGTCTGTGTTACTGGGTATCAGTGTATGTCTTTGTTACTTGGTGTCAGTGTATGTCTTTGTTACTTGGTGTAAGTGTACGTCTTTGTTACTTGGTGTCAGTGTATGTCTGTGTTACTTGGTGTAAGTGTTTGTCTTTGTTACTTGGTGTCAGTGTATGTCTTTGTTACTTGGTGTAAGTGTACGTCTTTGTGACTTGGTGTCAGTGTATGTCTTTGTTACTTGGTGTAAGTGTATGTCTTTGCTACTTGGTGTCAGTGTATGTCTTTGATACTTGGTGTAAGTGTATGTCTGTGTTACTGTGTATCAGTGTATGTCTTTGTTACTTGGTGTCTGTGTGTGTCTGTGTTACTTGGTGTAAGTGTGTGTCTGTGTAACTGGGTAACAGTGTATGTCTTTGTTACTTCGTGTAAGTGTGTGTCTGTGTTACTGTGCATCAGTGTATATCTTTGTTACTTGGTGTCAGTGTGTCTTTTTTACTTGGTGTAAGTGTATGTCTTTGTTACTTGGTGTCAGTGTATGTCTTTGTTACTTGGTGTAAGTGTGTGTCTGTGTTACTGGGTATCAGTGTATGTCTTTGTTAATTGGTGTCAGTGTATGTCTTTGTTACTTGGTGTAAGTGTGTGTCTGTGTTACTGGGTATCAGTGTATGTCTTTGTTACTTGGTGTCAGTGTGTGTCTTTGTTACTGGGTGTCAGTGCATGTCTTTGTTACTGGGTGTCAGTGTATGTCTTTGTTACTTGGTGTAAGTGCATGTCTTTGTTACTGGGTGTCAGTGTATGTCTTTGTGACTTGGTGTAAGTGCGTGTCTGTGTTACTGGGTATCAGTGTATGTCTTTGTTACTTGGAGTAAGTGTTTCTCTGTGTTACTGGGTGTCAGTGTGTATCTGTGTTCCTGGGTGTCTGTGTATGTCTTTGTTACTTTGTGTCGTTGTATGACTGTGTTAGTCGGTGTAAGTGTGTGTCTGTGTTATTGGGTATCAGTGTATGTCTTTGTTACTTGGTGGAAGTGTGTGTCTGTGTTACTCTGTATCAGTGTATGTCTTTGTTAATTGGTGTCAGTGTATGTCTTTGTTACTTGGTGTAAGTGTATGTCTTTGTGACTTTGTGTCAGAATATGTCTCTAAGTCTGCCAAATGATGCTTCACCTCCCGAAGGACGTGGATGAGCTTTCCGGACGTCGATGGTGGGCACTGAGGAAATGGCTTATTACCTGCACCAGATTCCACCCCCCCTCCCCCCCCCTTTACCCCCCTTCCACCCCCCGCACCCTTCCCTGCTCCACCCTCTCAGCTCACCCCCTCACAACCCCGTCCCAGCCCGCCCCCCCCTCGCACCATCTTCACCCCGCACCCCCTTCCCCTGCACCCCCCCCACCCCCTCCCTCTACCCCTCCCCCTTGCATCCCCTCCTCCCACCGGCACCATCCTACTCCTGTGTAGGGGCCCCAACAACCCCACTGCCTTGTGGGCGTCTCGCCAGAGACCAAGGCTAAGGGAGTAAACCCTAACAGAAAATCCGGAGCGGAACCCCGTAGGCGGTCATGTGTCACCTTTGGCATGTTTCCGGCAGTTCCTGCAGCCATACTGGTGCCAAACGTCGTGTCCTGCACTCCTTTGGACCCCACCAGAAAGGCCGAGAGGGGGGTTTTGACGACTGGGCAACTCTCAACCTCCATAAATTTGCCCAGGCATGCGCCATGGAGAGGTCACTCCATAGTTGCCTCACAGCGACTGAAACAACACGGAAGGCAGCAGTTACGGGTTATAAGTCCAGATAAATTGGCGTAGAAACTGGGCGCCACGGGTTGCCTTTGTCGGTGGGAGAGGTCATTGCACCTCACTGGACAGCTACCGCCCGCCTCAAACCGGGCAGCCCCCGGTCAATAAAGTTCTGTCCCGCCACAGTCTGCCTGCTTCAATGGGTGCTTGGAGCTCAGGGTCATTGCCCGAAAGGTGGACTGATACACCGCACCAAACAACATGAAAAAAGGAAAGAAGGTACCAGCCCTTCGCTTTGCAAGCTGGAACGTCAGAACTATGTGTCCTGGCCTGTCGGAAGACCTTACACAAATCAACGATTCTCGGAAGACCGCCATCATTAACAACGAGCTCAGTAGACTCAATGTGGACATTGCAGCACTTCAGCAGACTCGCCTCCCCGCGAGTGGCTCTCTAGCAGAGCAAGACTACACCTTCTTCTGGCAGGGCAGGGATCCTGAAGAACCAAGACAGCATGGAGTGGGCTTCGCCATCAGAAACTCCTTGCTCAGCATGATAGAGCCTCCCTCAAATGGCTCGGAACGCATACTGTCCATCCGACTGCTCACCACCTCTGGTCCAGTACACCTACTCAGCATCTATGCTCCAACACTCTGCTCCGCACCTGAAGCTAAAGACCAGTTCTATGAACAACTCCATAACATCATTAGCAGCATCCCCAACACCGAACACCTATTCCTGCTGGGGGACTTTAATGCCAGGGTTGGGGCCGACCATGACTCATGGCCCTCCTGCCTTGGGCGCTATGGCGTTGGAAGGATGAATGAGAACGGGCAGAGACTGCTTGAGTTGTGTACCTATCATAACCTCTGCATCACCAACTCGTTCTTTCACACTAAACCCTGTCACCAGGTTTCATGGAGGCACCCAAGATCACGTCGTTGGCACCAGCTAGACCTCATTGTCACAAGGCGAGCCGCCTTAAACAGTGTTCAAATCACACGCAGCTTCCACAGTGCGGACTGCGACACCGACCACTCCCTGGTGTGCAGCAAGGTTAGACTCAGACCAAAGAAGTTGCATCATTCCAAGCAGAAGGGCCACCCGCGCATCAACACGAGCAGAATTTCTCACCCACAGCTGTTACAAAAATTTCTAAATTCACTTGTAACAGCCCTTCAAAACACTCCCACAGGGGATGCTGAGACCAAGTGGGCCCACATCAGAGACGCCATCTATGAGTCAGCTTTGACCACCTACGGCAAAAGTGCGAAGAGAAATGCAGACTGGTTTCAATCTCATAATGAAGAGCTGGAACCTGTCATAGCCGCTAAGCGCATTGCACTTTTGAACTACAAGAAAGCCCCCAGCGATTTAACATCCGCAGCACTTAAAGCAGCCAGAAGTACTGCACAAAGAACAGCTAGGCGTTGCGCAAACGACTACTGGCAACACCTATGCAGCCATATTCAGCTGGCCTCAGACACCGGAAACATCAGAGGAATGTATGATGGCATGAAGAGAGCTCTTGGGCCAACCATCAAGAAGATCACCCCCCTCAAATCTAAATCGGGGGACATAATCACTGACCAACGCAAACAGATGGACCGCTGGGTTGAGCACTACCTAGAACTGTACTCCAGGGAGAATGCTGTCACTGAGACTGCCCTCAATGCAGCCCAGCCTCTACCAGTCATGGATGAGCTGGACATACAGCCAACCAAATCGGAACTCAGTGATGCCATTGATTCCCTAGCCAGCGGAAAAGCCCCTGGGAAGGACAGCATTACCCCTGGAATAATCAAGAGTGCCAAGCCTGCTATACTCTCAGCACTACATGAACTGCTATGCCTGTGCTGGGACGAGGGAGCAGTACCCCAGGACATGCGCGATGCCAACATCATCACCCTCTATAAAAACAAAGGTGACCGCGGTGACTGCAACAACTACCGTGGAATCTCCCTGCTCAGCATAGTGGGGTAAGTCTTTGCTCGAGTCGCT
The DNA here is from genome assembly GCF_036365525.1 of Heterodontus francisci. Lineage (NCBI taxonomy): Eukaryota > Metazoa > Chordata > Chondrichthyes > Heterodontiformes > Heterodontidae > Heterodontus > Heterodontus francisci. Next base: position 9,063,005 of record NW_027140221.1, on the reverse strand, counting down.
CTGAACAGGCTCCAGAAGCTGGCCGAGCGCGTCTACCCTGAGGCACAGTGTGGCTTTCGTGCAGAGAGATCGACTATTGACATGCTGTTCTCCCTTCATCAGATACAGGAGAAATGCCGTGAACAACAAATGCCCCTCTACATTGCTTTCATTGATCTCACCAAAGCCTTTGACCTCGTCAGCAGACGTGGTCTCTTCAGACTACTAGAAAAGATCGGATGTCTACCAAAGCTACTAAGTATCATCACCTCATTCCATGACAATATGAAAGGCACAATTCAACATGGTGGCTCCTCATCAGAGCCCTTTCCTATCCTGAGTGGTGTGAAACAGGGCTGTGTTCTCGCACCCACACTTTTTGGGATTTTCTTCTCCCTGCTGCTTTCACATGCGTTCAAATCCTCTGAAGAAGGAATTTTCCTCCACACAAGATCAGGGGGCAGGTTGTTCAACCTTGCCCGTCTAAGAGCGAAGTCCAAAGTACGGAAAGTCCTCATCAGAGAACTCCTCTTTGCTGACGATGCTGCTTTAACATCTCACACTGAAGAATGCCTGCAGAGTCTCATCGACAGGTTTGCGTCTGCCTGCAATGAATTTGGCCTAACCATCAGCCTCAAGAAAACGAACATCATTGGGCAGGATGTCAGAAATGCTCCATCCATCAATATTGGCGACCACGCTCTGGAAGTGGTTCAAGAGTTCACCTACCTAGGCTCAACTATCACCAGTAACCTGTCTCTAGATGCAGAAATCAACAAGCGCATGGGTAAGGCTTCCACTGCTATGTCCAGACTGGCCAAGAGAGTGTGGGAAAATGGCGCACTGACACGGAACACAAAAGTCCGAGTGTATCAGGCCTGTGTCCTCAGTACCTTGCTCTACGGCAGCGAGGCCTGGACAACGTATGCCAGCCAAGAGCGACGTCTCAATTCATTCCATCTTCGCTGCCTTCGGAGAATACTTGGCATCAGGTGGCAGGACTATATCTCCAACACAGAAGTCCTTGAAGCGGCCAACACCCCCAGCTTATACACACTACTGAGTCAGCGGCGCTTGAGATGGCTTGGCCATGTGAGCCGCATGGAAGATGGCAGGATCCCCAAAGACACATTGTACAGCGAGCTCGCCACTGGTATCAGACCCACCGGCCGTCCATGTCTCCGTTATAAAGACGTCTGCAAACGCGACATGAAATCGTGTGACGTTGATCACAAGTCGTGGGAGTCAGTTGCCAGCATTCGCCAGAGCTGGCGGGCAGCGATAAAGACAGGGCTAACTTGTGGCGAGTCGAAGAGACTTAGTAGGTGGCAGGAAAAAAGACAGAGGCGCAAGGGGAGAGCCAACTGTGCAACAGCCCCAACAAACAAATTTCTCTGCAGCACCTGTGGAAGAGCCTGTCACTCCAGAATTGGCCTTTATAGCCACTCCAGGCGCTGCTTCACAAACCACTGACCACCTCCAGGCGCGTATCCATTGTCTCTCGAGATAAGGAGGCCCAAAAGAAAGAAAAGAAAGAAAAGAAATATCTTTGTTACTTGGTGTAAGTGTGTGTCTGTGTTACTGGGTATCAGTGTATGTCTTTGTTACTTGGTGTAAGTGTGTTTCTGTGTTACTGGGTATCAGTGTCTGTCTTTGTTACTTGGTGTCAGTGTATGTCTTTGTTAGTGGGTGTCAGTGCGTGTCTGTTTTTTTTAGAACATTACAGCGCAGTACAGGCCCTTCGGCCCTCGATGTTGCGCCGACCTGTGAAACCATCTGACCTACACTATTCCATTTTCTTCCATGTGTCTATCCAATGTCCACTTAAATGCCCTGAAAGTTGGCGAATCTACTACTGCTGCAGGCAGGGCGTTCCACGCCCTTACTACTCTCTGAGTAAAGAAACTACCTCTCACATCTGTCCTATATCTATCACCCCTCAACTTGAAGCTCTGTCCCCTCGTGTTTGCCATCACCATCCGAGGAAAAAGACGCTCACTATCCACCCTATCTAACCCTCTGATTATCTTATATGTCTCTATTAAGTCACCTCTCCTCCTCCTTCTCTCCAACGAAAACAACCTCAAGTCCCTCAGCCTTTCCTCGTAAGACCTTCCCTCCATACCAGGCAACATCCTAGTAAATCTCCTCTGCACCCTTTCCATAGCTTCCACATCCTTCCTATAATGCGGTGACCAGAACTGCACGCAATACTCCAGGTGCGGTCTCACCAGAGTTTTGTACAGCTGCAGCATGACCTCGTGGCTCCGAAACTCGACCCCCCTACTAATAAAAGCTAACACACCATATGCCTTCTTAACAGCCCTATTAACCTGGTTAGCAACCTTCAGGGATTTATGCACCTGGACACCAAGATCTCTCTGTTCATCTACAGTACCAAGAATCCTCCCATTAGCCCAGTACTCTGCATTCCTGTTACTCCTTCAAAAGTGAATCACCTCACGCTTTTCCGCATTAAACTCAATTTGCCATCTCTCAGCACAGCTCTGCATCCTATCTATGTCTCTCTGTACCCGACAACATCCTTCGGCACTATCCACAACTCCACCGACCTTAGTGTCATCTGCAAATTTACTAACCCACCCTTCTACACCCTCTTCCAGGTCATTTATAAAAATGACAAACAGCAGTGGCCCCAAAACAGATCCTTGCGGTACACCACTAGTAACTAAACTCCAGGATGAACATTTGCCATCAACCACCACCCTCTGTCTTCTTCAGCTAGCCAATTTCTGATCCAAAGCTCTAAATCACCTTCAAACCCATACTTGCGTATTTTCTGCAATAGCCTACCGTGGAGAACCTTATCAAACGCCTTACTGAAATCCATATACACCACATCCACTGCTTTACCCTCATCCACCTGTTTGGTCACCTTCTCGAAAAACTCAATAAGGTTTGTGAGGCACGACCTACCCGTCACAATACCGTGCTGACTATCAAGATGATTATAAATCCTGTCTCTTATAACCTTTTCCAACATTTTACCCACAACCGAAGTAAGGCTCACAGGTCTATAATTACCAGGGCTGTCTCTACTCCCCTTCTTGAACAAGGGGACAACATTTGCAATCCTCCAGTCTTCCGGCACTATTCCTGTCGACAATGACGACATAAAGATCAAGGACAAAGGCTCTGCAATATCCTCCCTAGCTTCCCAGAGAATCCGAGGATAAATCCCATCTGGCCCAGTGGACTTATCTATTTTCACACTTTCCAAAATTGCTAACACCTCCTCCTTGTGAACCTCAATCCCATCTAGCCTCGTAGCCTGAATCTCTGTATTCTCAACAACATTTTCTTTCTCCACTGTTAATACTGACGCAAAATATTCATTTAACACTTCCCCTATCTCCTCTGATTCCTCACACAACTTCCCACTACTATCCTTGATTGGCCATAATCTAACTCTAGTCATTCTTTTATTCCTGATATACCTATAGAAAGCCTTAGGGTTTTCCCTGATCCGATCCACCAATGACTTCTCGTGTCCTCTCCTTGCTCTTCTTAGCTCTCCCTTTAGATCCTTCCTGGCTAGCTTGTAGCTCTCAAGCGCCCTAACTCAGCCTTCACGTCTCATCCTAACATAAGCCTTCTTCTTCCTCTTGACAAGCGCTTCAACTTCTTTAGTAAACCACGGCTACCTCGCACGACTACTTCCTCCCTGCCTCACAGGTACATACTGATCAAGGACACGCAGTAGCTGCTCCTTGAATAAGCTCCACATTTCGATTGTTCCCATCCCCTGCAGTTTCCGTCCCCATCCTACGCATCCTAAATCTTGCCTAATCGCATCATAATTTCCTTTCCCCCAGTTATAATTCTTGCCCTGCGGTATATACCTGTCCCTGCCCATCGCTAAGGTAAACCTAACCGAATTGTGATCACTATCACCAAAGTGCTCACCTACATCTAAATCTAACACCTGGCCGGGTTCATTTCCCAGTACCAAATCCAATGTGGCATCGCCCCTGGTTGGCCTGTCTACATACTGTGTCAGAAAACTCTCCTGCACATTGGACAAAAACTGACCCATCTAAAGTACTCAAACTGTAGTATTTCCAGTCGATATTTGGAAAGTTAAAGTCCCCCATAACAACTCCCCTGTTACTCTCACCCCTGTCGAGAATCATCTTCGCTATCCTTTCCTCTACATCTCTGGAACTATTCGGAGGTCGATAAAAGACTCCCAACAGGGTAACCTCACCTCTCCTGTTTCTAACCTCAGCCCATGCTACCTCAGTAGACGAGTCCTCAAACGTCCTTTCTGTTGCTGTAATACTCTCCTTGATTAACAATGCCACACCCCCCCCCCCTTTTACCATCTTCTCTGTTCTTACTGAAACATCTAAATCCAGGAATCTGCAACATCCATTCCTGCCCCTGCTCTACCCATGTCTCCGAAAAGGCCACTACATCGAGATCCCAGGTACCAACCCATGCTGCAAGCTCACCCACCTTATTCCGGATGTTCCTGGCGTTGAAATGGACACACTTTAAACCAGGTTCTTGCTTGCCAGTGCCCTCTTGCGTCCTTGTAACCATATCCCTGACCTCACTACTCTCAACATCCTGTACACTGGCACTACAGTTTAGGTTCCCATTCCCCTGCTGAATTAGTTTAAACCCCCCCGAAGAGCACTAGCAAACCTCCCCCCCAGGATATTGGTACCCCTCTGGTTCAGGTGAAGACCATCCTGTTTTTTGAGGTCCCACCTACCGCAGAAAGAGCCCCAATTATCCAGGAAACCAAAACCCTCCCTCCTGCACCATCCCTGCAGCCACGTATTCAACTCCTCTCTCTCCCTATTCCTCGCTTCGCTATCACGTGGCAGGGGCAACAACCCAGAGATAACAACTCTGTTTGTTCTCGCTCTCAGCTTACACCCTAGCTCCCTAAATTTCTGTCTTAAATCCCCATCTCTCTTCCTACCTGTGTCGTTGGTGCCTATGTGGACCACGACTTGGGGCTGCTCCCCCTCCCCATTAAGGATCCCAAAAACACGATCCGAGACATCACGAACCCTGGCACCTGGGAGGCAACATACCAACCGTGAGTCTCTCTCGTTCCCACAGAACCTCCTATCTGTTCCCCTAACTATGGAGTCCCCAATGACTAATGTTCTGCTCCTCTTCCCCCTTCCCTTCTGAGCAACAGGGACAGACTCTGTGCCAGATATCTGTACCCCATTGCTTACCCCTGGTAAGTCGTTCCCCGCAACAGTATCCAAAACGGTACACCTGTTGTTGAGGGAAACGGCCACAGGGGATCCCTGCACTGCCTGCTGGTTCCCTCTCCTTCCCCTGACGGTAACCCATCTACCTACTTCTTTTACCTGAGGTGTGACTACCTCCCCATAACTCCTCTCAATAACCTCCTCCGCCTCCCGAATGATCCGAAGTTCATCCAGCTCCAGCTCCAGTTCCCCAACGCGGTTCTCGAGGAGCTGGAGTAGGGTGCACTTCCCACAGATGCAGGCAGCAGGGACACTCTTGGCGACCCTTACCTCCCACATTCTGCAGGAGGAACATACAACTGACTTAACCGACATTCCCACTATTCAAAATTCCCAACAAATCTACTGAAAAAACAAAAAAAAAACAAAAAGTCAAAACTTGTTAGGTTAGCAATCCAACGGACAGAACTTCCTAAATAAAAAGCTTACCTTATCAACACACCAGAGTCCTTTTTATTTTGGTTAGAGGAGGAGGGTGGGTGGGAGACACTACACGTGTAGTGGTGCAGTGGTCAGCACCGCAGCCTCACAGCTCCAGGGACCCGGGTTCGATTCTGGGTACTGCCTGTGCGGAGTTTGCAAGTTCTCCCTGTGTCTGCGTGCGTTTCCTCACGGTGCTCCGGTTTCCTCCCACATGCCAAAGACTTGCAGGTTGATAGGTTAATTGGCCATCATAAATTGCCCCCAGTATAGGTAGGTGGTAGGGAAATATATAGGGACAGGTGGGGATGTGATAGCAATACGGTTTTAGTGTAGGATGAGTATAAATGGGTGGTTGATGGTCGGCACAGACACGGTGGGCCGAAGGGCCTGTTTAAGTGCTGCATCTCCAAACTAAACTAAATACCGACACCTAGTGTCACAGACACACACTGACACCCAGTACCACAAACAAACACACACTGACAACCAGTAACACAGTGAAACACTGACACAGTAACACAGACACATACTGACACCAAGTAACAAAGACATACACTGACACCAAGTAACAAAGACATACACTGACACCAAGTAACAAAGACACACACTTACACCAAGTAACACAGACATACACTGACACCAAGGAACAAAGACAGACAATTACACCAAGTAACAAAGACATACACTGACACCAAGTAACAAAGACAGATAATTACACCAAGTAACAAAGACATACACTTCCACCAAGTATTTTGACATACACTGACACGAAGTAACAAAGACATACACTGATACCCAGTAACACGGACACACACTTACACCAAGTAACACAGACATAAACTGACACCAAGTAACAAATACATACACTTACACCAAGTAACAAAGAGACACACTTACACCAAGTAACACAGACATACACTGACACCCAGTAACACAGAGAAACACTGACACACAGTAACAAAGACATGCACTGACACCAAGTAACACAGACACACACTGACACCCAGTAAAAAAGACATACACTGACACCAAGTCACAAAGACATACACTGATGGCCAGCAACAAAGACACACACTTACACCAAGTAACACAGACATACACTGACACCAAGTAACAAAGACAGACAATTACACCAAGTAACAAAGAAATACAATTACACCAAGTATTTTGACATACAGTGACACCAAGAAACAAAGACATACACTGATACCCAGTAACAAAGACATACACTGACACCAAGTCACAAAGACATACACTGACACCAAGAAACAAAGACATACACTTACACCCAGTAACAAAGGCAGACACTTACACCAAGTAACACAGACATACACTGACACCAAGTAACAAAGACAGACAATTACATCAAGTAACAAAGACATACACTTACACCAAGTATTTTGACATACACTGACACCAAATAACAAAGACATACAATAATACACAGTCACACAGGCACACACTGGGGGGTTGGGGGGGGCACATTGGCGCGGTGGTTAGCACCGCAACCTCACAGCTCCAGGGATCCGGGTTCGATTCTGGGTACTGCCTGTGTGGAGTTTGCAAGTTCTCCCTGTGTCTGCGTGGGTTTCCTCCCGGTGCTCCGGTTTCCTCCCACATGCCAAAGACTTGCAGGTTGATAGGTTAATTGCCCATCATAAATTGCCATTGTATAGGTCCGTGGTAGGGAAATAGATAGGGATAGGTGGGGATGTGATAGGAATACGGGATTAGTGTAGGATTAGTATAAATGGGCGGTTGATGGTCGGCACGGACTCGGTGGGCCGAAGGGCCTGTTTAAGTGCTGTATCTCGAAACTAAACTAAATACTGACACCTAGTGTCACAGACACACAGTGACACCCAGTAGCACAAACAAAGACACACTGACACCCAGTAACACAGACAAACACTGATACACAGTAACAAAGACATTCACTGACAACAAGTAACTCAGACACACACGTTCACCAAGTAACAAAGACATACACTGACACCAAGCCACAAAGACACACACTGACACCCAGTAACAAAGACATACACTGTCACCAAGTCACAAAGACATACACTGATACCCAGTAACACAGACACACACTGACACCAAGTAACACAGACAGACACTGACACCAAGTAGCAAAGACATACACTGATACCCAGTAACACAGACGCACACTTACACCAAGTAACAAAGACAGACACTGATACCCAGTAACACAGACTCACACGGACACCAAGTAACAAAGACACAGACTTACACCAAGTAACATAGACACACACTGACACCCAGCAACAAAGACATACACTGACACCAAGTCACAAAGACATACACTGATACCAAGTCACAAAGACATACACTGATATCCAGTAACACAGACAACCACACTGACACCAAGTAACAAAGACACACACTGACACCCAGCAACAAAGACATACACTGACACCAAGTCACAAAGACATACACTGATACCAAGTCACAAAGACATACACTGATATCCAGTAACACAGACAACCACACTGACACCAAGTAACAAAGACACACACTGACACCCAGCAACAAAGACATACACTGACACCAAGTCACAAAGACATACATTGATACCAAGTCACAAACACATACACTGATGTCCAGTAACAAAGACACACACTTACACCAAGTAACACAGACTTACACTGACACCAAGTAACAAAGACAGACAATTACACCAAGTAACAAAGACATACACTTACACCAAATATTTTGACATACACTGACACCAAGTAACAAAGACAGATACTGATACCCAGTAACGCAGACGCACACTTACACCCAGTAAAAAAGACATACACTGACACCAAGTCACAAAGACATACACTGATACCAAGTCACAAAGAGATGCACTGGTGCCCACGAACACAGACACACACTGACACCAAGTAACAAAGACAGACACTGACACCAAGTAACAAAGACATACACTGATACCCAGTAACAAAGACACACACTTACACCAAGTAAAAAAGACAGACACTGATACCCAGTAACACAGACACACACTTACACCAAGTAACAAAGACATACACTGACACCAAATAACACAGACACACAACGACACCAAGTAACAAAGACACACACTTACAGCAAGTAACACAGACATACACTGACACCCAGTAACACAGACAACCACACTGACACCAAGTAACACAGACACACAACGACACCAAGTAACAAAGACACACAACGACACCAAGTAACAAAGACACACACTTACAGCAAGTAACACAGGCATACACTGACACCCAGTAACACAGACAACAACACTGACACCAAGTAACACAGACACACACTGACACCAAGTAACAAAGACATACACTGATACCCAGCAACACAGGCACACAGTGGGGTGGGGTGGGGTGGGGTGGGGTGGGTGGTGCACATTGGCGCAGTGGTTAGCACCGCAGCCTCACAGCTCCAGGGACCCGGGTTCGATTCTGGGTACTGCCTGTGCGGAGTTTGCAAGTTCTCCCTGTGTCTGCGTGAGTTTCCTCCCGGTGCTCCGGTTTCCTCCCACATGCCAAAGACTTGCAGGTTGATCGGTTAATTGGCCATCATAAATTGCCCCTAGTATAGGTAGGTGGTAGGGAAATATAAAGGGATAGGTGGGGATGTGACAGGAATACGGGATCAGTGCAGGATTAGTATAAATGGGTGGTTGATGGTCGGAACAGACTCGGTGAGCCGAAGGGACTGTTAAGTGCTGGATCTCTAAACTAAACTAAATACTGACACCTCGTGTCACAGACACTCACTGACACCCAGTAACACAAACAAACACACACTGACACCCAGTAACACAGAGAAACACTGATACACAGTAACAAAGACATGCACTGACACCAAGTAACAAAGTCACACACTGATACCAAGTCACAAAGACATACACTGATGCCCAGTAACAAAGACACACACTTCCACCAAGTAACACAGACATACACTGACACCAAGTAACAAAGACAGACAATTACACCAAGTAACAAAGACCTACACTTACACCAAGTATTTTGACATCGACTGACACCAAGTAACAAAGACATACACTGACACCCAGTAACAAAGTCAGACACTGACACCCAGTAACACAGAAACACACGGACACCCAGTAACACAAACAAACACACTGACACCAAGTAACACAGACATGCACTGATACCAAGTCACAGAGACATACACTGATGCCCAGTAAGAAAGACACACACTGACACCAAGTAACAAAGACATATACTGACACCAAGTAACATGATATGCACTTACACCAAGTAACAAAGACACAAACTTGCACCAAGTAACAAAGTCATACACTGACACCAAGTCACAAAGACATACACTGATGCCCAGTAACACAGACACACACTGACACACAGTAACAAAGACATACACTGACACCAAGTCACAAAGACACACACTGACACCAAGTCACAAAGACACGCACTGACACCCAGTAACAAAGACATACACTGACACCAAGTCACAAAGACACACACTGGCTCCCAGTAACAAAGACATACACTGACACCAAGTCACAAAGACATACACTGATAACCAGTAACACAAGCACACACTTACACCAAGTAACACAGACATACACTGACACCAAGTAACAAAGACATGCACTGATACCCAATAACACAGACACACACTGACACCAAGTAACAAAGACAGACACTGATACCCAGTAACACAGACACACACTGACACCAAGTAACAAAGACATTCACTGACACCCAGTAACAAAGACATACACTGACACCCAGTAACACAGACACACACGGACACCAAGTAACAAAGACACAGACGTACACCAAGTAACACAGACACACACTGACACCCAGTAACACAGACACACACTGACACCAAGTAACACAGACATACACTGACACCAAGTAACAAAGACATAAACTGAAAACCAGTAACACAGGCACACATTGGGGGGGGGGGGGGCACATTGGCGCAGTGGTTAGCACCGCGGCCTCACAGCTCCAGGGACCCGGGTTCGATTCGGGGTACTGCCTGTGCGGAGTTTGCAAGTTCTCACTGTGTCTGCGTGGATTACCTCCGGGTGCTCCGGTTTCCTCCCACATGCCAAAGACTTGCAGGTTAATAGGTTATTTGGCCATCATATATTGCCCCTAGTATAGGTAGGTGGTAGGGAAATATATAGGGTTAGGTGGGGATGTGACAGGAATACGGGATCAGTGTAGGATTAGTATAAATGGGTGGTTGATGGTCGGCATAGACCCGGTGGGCCGAAGGGCCTGTTTAAGTGCTGTATCTCTAAACTAAACTAAATACTGACACCTAGTGTCACTGACACCAAGTAACACAAACAAACATACACAAACCCACAGTCACACAGAGAAACACTGATACGCTGACACCACTGACACCCAGTAACAAAGACATACACTGATACCAAGTCACAAAGACATACACTGATACCCAGTAACACAAACAAACACACACTGACACCCAGTAACACAGAGAAACACTGATACACAGTAACAAAGTCATACACTGACACCAAGTCACAAAGACATACACTGATGCCCAGTAACACAGACACACACTGACACCAAGTAACAAAGACATACACTGACACCAAGTAACAAAGACAGACAATTACACCAAGTAACAAAGACATAGACTTACACCAAGTATTTTGACATACACTGACACACAGTAACAAAGACATACTTTGATACCCAGTAACACAGACACACACTTACACCAAGTCACAAAGACACACACTGATACACAGACACACACTTACACCAAGTCACACAGACATACACTGACACCAAGTAACAAAGACATACACTGATACCCAGTATCACAGACACCTACTTACACCAAGTAACAAAGAGAGACACTGACACCAATTCACAAAGACAGGCACTGACACCCAGTAACAAAGACATACACTGACACCAAGTAACAAAGACATGCACTGATACCCAGGAACACAGACACACACTGACACCCAGTAACAAAGACAAACACTGATACCAAGTCACAAAGACATACACTGATACCCTGTAACACAGACACACACTGACACCCAGTAACAAAGACATAAACTGATACCAAGTCACAAAGACGTACACTGATACCCAGGAACACAGACACACACTGACACCAAGTAACAAAGACATACACTGATACCGACTAACACAGACACACACTTTCACCAAGTAACAAAGACATGCACTGTCAGCAAGTCACAAAGACATACACTGATACCCAGTAACACAGACACACACTGACACCAAGTAACACAGACAGACACTGACACCAAGTAGCAAAGACAAACACTGATACCAAGTCACAAATACATACACTGATACCCTGTAACACAGACACACACTGACACCCAGTAACAAAGACATACACTGATACCAAGTCACAAAGACATACACTGATACCCAGTAACACAGACACACACTGACATCAAGTAACAAAGACAAACACTTACACCAAGTAACAAAGACACACACTTGCACCAAGTAACAAAGACAGACAATTACACCAAGTAACGAAGACATACACTTACACCAAGTATTTTGACATACACTGACACCAAGTAACAAAGACAGACACTGATACCGACTAACACAGACACACAGTTTCACCAAGTAACAAAGACATACACTGACACCAAGCCACAAAGACACACACTGACACCCAGTAACAAAGACATACACTGTCACCAAGTAGCAAAGACATACACTGATACCCAGTAACACAGACGCACACTTACACCAAGTAACAAAGACAGACACTGATACCCAGTAACACAGACACACACGGACACCAAGTAACAAAGACATACACTGACACCAAGTAACAAAGACAGACAATTACACCAAGTAACAAAGACATACACTTACACCAAGTATTTTGACATACACTGACACACAGTAACAAAGACATACTTTGATACCCAGTAACACAGACACACACTTACACCAAGTCACAAAGACACACACTGATACACAGACACACACTTACACCAATTCACACAGACATACAATGACACCACGTAACAAAGACATACACTGATACCCAGTATCACAGACACCTACTTACACCAAGTAACAAAGAGATACACTGACACCAATTCACAAAGACAGGCACTGACACCCAGTAACAAAGACATACACTGTCACCAAGTCACAAAGACATACACTGATAACCAGTAACACAGACACACACTGACACCAAGTAACACAGACAGACACTGACACCAAGTAGCAAAGACAAACACTGATACCAAGTCACAAATACATACACTGATAACCTGTAACACAGACACACACTGACACCCAGTAACAAAGACATACACTGATACCAAGTCACAAAGACATACACTGATACCCAGTAACACAGACACACACTGACATCAAGTAACAAAGACAAACACTTACACCAAGTAACAAAGACACACACTTACACCAAGCAACACAGACATACACTGACACCAAGTAACAAAGACATACACTGACACCAAGTAACAAAGACATACACTTGCACCAAGTAACAAAGACAGACAATTACACCAAGTAACGAAGACATACACTTACACCAAGTATTTTGACATACACTGACACCAAGTAACAAAGACAGACACTGATACCGACTAACACAGACACACACTTTCACCAAGTAACAAAGACATACACTGACACCAAGCCACAAAGACACACACTGACACCCAGTAACAAAGACATACACTGTCACCAAGTAGCAAAGACAGACACTGACACCCAGTAACACAGACGCACACTTACACCAAGTAACAAAGACAGACACTGATACCCAGGAACACAGACACACACGGACACCAAGTAACAAAGTCACAGACTTACACCAAGTAACATAGACACACACTGACACACAGTAACAAAGACACACACTTCCACCAAGTAACAAAGACATACATTGACACCCAGTAACACAAACAAACACACACTGACACCCAGTAACACAGAGAAACACTAATAAACAGTAACAAAGACATACACTGACACCAAGTAACACAGACACACGTTTACACCCAGCAACAAAGACATACACTGACACCAAGTCACAAAGACATACACTGATACCAAGTCACAAAGACATACACTGATATCCAGTAACACAGACACACACTGACACCAAGTAACAATGACATGCACTTACACCAACTAACAAAGGCAGACAATTACACCAAGTAACAAAGACATACACTTACACCAAGTATTTTGACATGCACTGACACCAAGTAACAAAGACATACACTGATGCCAAGTAACACAGACACACACTTACACCAAGTAACAAAGACATACACTGACACCAAGTCGCAAAGACATACACTGACACCAAGTAACACTGACATACACTGTCACCAAGTAACAAAGACAGACAATTACACCAAGTAACAAATACATACACTGACACCAAGTAACAAAGACACAAACTTACACCAAGTAACACAGACATACACTCACACCAAGTATCAAAGACATACACTGATACCCTGGAACACAGACACACACTGAAACCCAGTAACAAAGACATACACTGATACCAAGTCACAAAGACATACACTGATACCCAGGAACACAGACACACACTGACACCAAGTAACAAAGACAAACACTGACACCAAGTAACAAAGACATACACTTACACCAAGTAACAAAGACACACACTTACACCAAGCAACACAGACATACACTGACACCAAGTAACAAAGACATACACTGACACCAAGTAACAAAGACATACACTTGCACCAAGTAACAAAGACATACACTTGCACCAAGTAACAAAGACAGACAATTACACCAAGTAACGAAGACATACATTGACACCCAGTAACACAAACAAACACACACTGACTCCCAGTAACACAGAGAAATACTAATAAACAGTAACAAAGACATACACTGACACCAAGTAAGACAGGCACACGTTTACACCCAGCAACAAAGACATACACTGACACCAAGTCACAAAGACATACACTGATACCAAGTCACAAAGACATACACTGATATCCAGTAACACAGACACACACTGACACCAAGTAACAATGACATACACTTACACCAAGTAACAAAGGCAGACAATTACACCAAGTAACAAAGACATACACTTACACCAAGTATTTTGACATGCACTGACACCAAGTAACAAAGACATACACTGATGCCAAGTAACACAGACACACACTTACACCAAGTAACAAAGACATACACTGACACCAAGTCACAAGGACACACACTGACACCCATTAACAAAGACATAAACTGACAACAAGTCACAAAGACATACACTGATAACCAGTAACACAGACACACACTTACACCAAGTAACACAGACATACACTGACACCCAGTAACACAGACACACACTTACACCAAGTAACAAAGTCATACACTGACACCAAGTCGCAAAGACGTACCCTGATACCAAGTCACAAAGACATACACTGATGCCCAGTAACACAGACACACACTGACACCAAGTAACAAAGACATACACTGACACCAAGTAACAAAGACATACACTTACACCAAGAAGCAAAGACACACTCTTACACCAAGTAACACTGACATACACTGTCACCAAGTAACAAAGACAGACAATTACACCAAGTAACAAATACATACACTGACACCAAGTAACAAAGACACAAACTTACACCAAGCAACACACCATACACTGACACCAAGTATCAAAGACATACACTGATACCCAGTAACAGAGACACACACTTACACCAAGTATTTTGAAATACACTGACACCAAGTCACAAAGACTCACGCTGACACCAAGTCACAAAGACATACACTGATACCCAGTAACAAAGACATACACTGACACCAAGTCACAAAGACACACACTGACTCCAAGTAACAAAGACATACACTGACACCAAGTCACAAAGACATACACTGATAACCAGGAACACAAGCACACACTTATACCAAGTAACACAGACATACACTGACACCAAGTAACAAAGACATGCACTGATACCCAGTAACACAGACACACACTGGCACCAAGTAACAAAGACAGACATTGATACCCAGTAACACAGACACACACTGACACCAAGTAACAAAGACATTCACTGACACCCAGTAACAAAGACATACACTGACACCCAGTAATCAGACACACACGGACACCAAGTAACAAAGACACAGACTTACACCCAGTAACACAGACACACACTGACACCCAGTAACACAGACACACACTTACTCCAAGTAACACAGACATACACTGACACCAAGTAACAAAGACATACACTGATACCCAGTAACACAAACAAACACACACTGACACCCAGTAACACTGACGCCCAGTAAAAAAGACATACACTGACACCAAGTCACAAAGACATACACTGATACAAAGTCACAAAGACATACACTGATGCCCAGTAACACAGACACACACTGACACCAAGTAACAAAGACATACACTGACACCAAGTAACAAAGACATACACTGACACCAAGTAACAAAGACATACACTGATACCCAGTAACACAGACACACACTTACACCAAGTCACAAAGACACACACTGACACCCAGTAACAAAGACATACACTGACACCAAGTAACAAAGACAGACACTGATACCCAGTATCACAGACACACAATTACACCAAGTAACAAAGACATACACAGACACCAATTCACAAAGACACGCACTGACACCCAGTAACAAAGACATACACTGACACCAAGTAACAAAGACATACACTGATACCCTGTAACACAGAGACACACTGACACCCAGTAACAAAGACAAACACTGATACCAAGTAACAAAGACACACACTTACACCAAGCAACACAGACATACACTGACACCAAGTAACAAAGACATACACTGACACCAAGTAACAAAGACATACACTTGCACCAAGTAACAAAGGCATACACTTGCACCAAGTAACAAAGACAGACAATTACACCAAGTAACGAAGACATACACTTACACCAAGTATTTTGACATAAACTGACACCAAGTAACAAAGACATACACTGATACCGACCAACACAGACACACACTATCACCAAGTAACAAAGACATACACTGACACCAAGCCACAAAGACACACACTGACACCCAGTAACACAGACAGACACTGACACTAAGTAGCAAAGACAAACACTGATACCAAGTCACAAAGACATACACTGATACCCAGTAACACAGACACACACTGACACCAAGTAACAAAGACAAACACTGACACCAAGTAACAAAGACATACACTTACACCATGTTCCAAAGACACACACTTACACCAAGCAACGCAGACATCCACTGACACCAAGTAACAAAGACATACACTGACACCAAGTAACAAAGACATACACTTGCACCAAGTAACAAAGACAGACAATTACACCAAGTAACGAAGACATACACTTTGACCAAGTATTTTGACATACACTGACACCGATTAACAAAGACATACACTGATACCGACTAACACAGACACACACTTTCACCAAGTAACAAAGACATACACTGACACCAAGCCACAAAGACACACACTGATACCCAGTGACACGGACACACAATGACACCAGGTAACACAGACAGACACTGACACCAAGTAGCAAAGACATACACTGATGCCCAGTAACACAGACACACACTTACACCAAGTAACAAAGACAGACACTGATACCCAGTAACACAGACACACACGGACACCAAGTAACAAAGACACAGACTTACACCAAGTAACACAGACACACACTGACACACAGTAACACAGACACACACTTCCACCAAGTAACAAAGACATACATTGACACCCAGTAACACAAACAAACACACACTGACACCCAGTAACACAGAGAAACATTAATAAACAGTAACAAAGACATACACTGACACCAAGTAACACAGTCACACGTTTACACCCAGCAACAAAGACATACACTGATACCAAGTCACAAAGACATACACTGATATCCAGTAACACAGACACACACTGACACCAAGTAACAATGACATACACTTACACCAAGTAACAAAGGCAGACAATTACACCAAGTAACAAAGACATACACTTACACCAAGAATGTTGACATGCACTGACACCAAGTAACAAAGACATACACTGATGCCAAGTAACACAGACACACACTTACACCAAGTAACAAAGACATACACTGACACCAAGTCACAAAGACACACACTGACACCCAGTAACAAAGACATACACTTACACCAAGAAGCAAAGACACACACTTACACCAAGTAACACTGACATACACTGTCACCAAGTAACAAAGACAGACAATTACACCAAGTAACAAAGACATACACTTACACCAAGTATTTTGACATACACTGACATCAAGTAACAAAGACATACACTGATACCCAGTAACACAGACACACACTTGCACCAAGTAACAATGACATACACTGACACCATGTCACAAAGACACACACTGACTCCCAGTAACAAAGACATACACTGACACCAAGTCACAAAGACATACTCTGATACCCAGTAACACAGACACACACTTACACCAAGTAACAAAGACAGACACTGATACCCAGTAACACAGACACACACTTACACCAAGTAACAAAGACATACACTGACACCCAGTAACAAAGACATACACTGACACCCCGTAACACAGACACACACGGACACCAAGTAACAAAGACACACACTTGCACCAAGTAACACAGACACACACTGACACCCAGTAACACAAACAAACACACTGACACCAAGTTACACAGACATACACTGCGGGGAGGGGGGGAGGCGGGGTGTGGGGGGCACATTGGCGCAGTGGTTAGCACCGCAGCCTCACAGCTCCAGGGACCCGTGTTCGATTCTGGGTACTCCCTGTGTCTGCGTGGGTTTCCTCCGGGTGCTCCGGTTTCCTCCCACATGCCAAAGACTTGCAGGTTGATAGGTTAATTGGCCATCATAAATTTCCCCTAGTATAGGTAGGTGGTAGGGATATATATAGGGACAGGTGGGGATGAGATAGGAATACGGGATTAGTGTAGGATTAGTATAAATGTTTGGTTGATGGTCGGCACAGACTCGGTGGGCCGATGGGCCTGTTAAAGTGCTGTGTCTCCAAACTAACCTACATAATGACACCTAGTGTCACAGATACACACTGACACCCAGTAACACAAACAAACACACACTGGCATCCAGTAACACAGAGAAACACTAATAAACAGTAACAAAGACAGACGCTGACATCAAGTCATAAAGACATACACTTACACCAAGTAACAAAGACAGACACTGATACCCAGTAACACAGACACACACTGACACTCAGTTAGAAACACACACTGACCCCCAGTAACACAGACACACACTGACCCCCAGTAACACAGATATACACTGACACCAAGTCACAAAGACACACACTGACACCCAGTAACAAAGACAGACACTGACACCAAGTAAGAAAGACATACACTGATACACAGACACACACTTACACCAAGGAGCAAAGACATACACTGACACCAAGTCACAAAGACACACACTGACTTCCAGTAACAAAGACATACACTGACACCAAGTCACACAGACATACACTGATACCCAGGAGCACAGACAGACACTGACACCCAGTAACAAAGACATACACTGATACCAAGTCACAAAGACATACACTTTTACCAAGTAACACAGACACACCCTGACACCCAGTAACAAAGACATACACTGATACCAAATCAAAGAGACATACACTGATACCCAGTAACACAGACACACACTGACACCAAGTAACAAAGACATACACTGACACCAAGTAACAAAGACATACACTTACACCAAGTAACAAAGACAGACAATTACACCAAGTAACAAATACATACACTTACACCAAGTATTTTGACATACACTGACACCATGTAACAAAGACATTCACTGATACCCGGTAACACAGACACACACTTACACCAAGTAACAAAGACTTCCACTGACACCAAGTCACAAAGACATTCACTGATACCCAGTAACACAGACACACACTTACACCCAGTAACACAGACACACACTTACACCAAGTAACAAAGACATACACTGACACCCTGTAACAAACACACACACTGACACCCAGCAACACAGACACACACGGACACCAAGTAACAAAGACACAGACTTACACCAAGTAACACAGAAACACACTGACACCCAGTAACACAGACACACACTGACACCAAGTAACACAGACATACACTGACACCAAGTATCAAAGACATACACTGATTCCCAGTAACACAGACACACACTTACACCAAGTAACACAGACATACACTGACACAAAGTCACAAAGACACACACTGACACCCAGTAACAAAGACATACACTCACACCAAGTCACAAAGACATACACTGATACCCAGTAACACAGACACACACTGACACCCAGTAACAAAGACATACACTGATACCAAGTCACAAAGACATGCACTGATACCCAGTAACACAGACACACACTGACACCCAGTAACAAAGACATACACTGATACCATGTCACAAAGACATACACTGATACCCAGTAACACAGACACACACTGACACCAAGTAACAAAGACATACACTGATACCCAGTAACACAGGCACACACTGGCGGGGACACATTGGCGCATTGGTTAGCACCGCAGCCTCACAGCTCCAGGAGCCAGAGTTCGTTTCTGGGTACTGCCTTTGCGGAGTTTGCAAGTTCTCCCTGTGTCTGCGTGGGTTTCCTCCGGGTGCTCCGGTTTCCTCCCACATGCCAAAGACTTGCAGGTTGATAGGTTAATTGGCCATCATAATTTGCCCCTAGGATAGGTAGGTGGTAGGGAAATATATAGGGGCAGGTGGGGATGTGATAGGAATACGGGATTAGTATAGGATGAGTATCAATGGGTGGTTGATGGTCGGCACAGTCTCGGTGGGCCGAAGGGCCTGTTAAAGTGCTGTATCTCTCAACAAAACTAAATACTGACACCTAGTGTCACAGATACACACTGACTCCCATTAACACAAACAAACACACACTGACACCCAGTAACACAGAGAAACACCAATAAACAGTAACAAAGACATACACTGATACCCACTAACACAGCCACACACTGACACCCAGTAACAAAGACATACACTGACACCAAGTCACAAAAACATACACTGACACCAAGTACCAAAGACATACGCTTCCACCAAGTGACAAAGACATACACTGATAGCCAGTAACACAGACACACACTGACACCCAGTAACACAGACATACACTGACACCAAGTCACAAATACATACACTGATACACAGACACACACTGACACCAAGTAACACAGACATACACTGACACCAAGTAACAAAGACAGACACTGATACCCAGTATCACAGACACACACTTACACAAAGTAACTAAGACATACACTTACACCAAGTCACAAAGACACACACTGACGCCCAGTAACAAAGACATACACTGACACCAAGTCACAAAGACATACACTCATACCCAGGAACACAGACACACACTGACACCCAGTAACAAAGACATACACTGATACCCAGTAACACTGACACACACTGACACCCAGTAACAAAGACATACACTGACACCAAGTAACAAAGACATACACTTACACCAAGTAAAAAAGACATACACTGACACCAAGTAACAAAGACATACGCTGATACCCAGTAACACAGACACACACTGACACCAAGTAACAAAGACAGACACTGATACCCAGTAACGCAGACACACACTTACATCAAGTAACAAAGACATGCACTGAAACCCAGTAACAAAGACATACACTGACACCCAGTAACACAGACACACACGGACACCAAGTAACAAAGACAAAAACATACACCAAGTAACACAGACACACACTGACACCCAGGAACACAGACACACACTTACACCAAGTAACACAGACATACACTGACACCTAGTAACAAAGAGATACACTGATAGCCAGAAACACAGACACACACTTACACCAAGTAACACAGATATACACTGACACAAAGTAACAAAGACACACACTAACACCAAGTAACAAAGACATACAATTACACCAAGTATCAAAGACACACGCTTACACCAAGTAACACAGATATACACTGACACCAAGTAACAAAGACATGCACTGACTCCCAGTAACACAGACACACACGGACACCAGTTAACAAAGACACACACTTACACCAAGTAACACAGACACACACAGACACCCAGTAACACAGACACACACATACTCCAAGTAACACAGACATACACTGACACCAAGTAACAAAGACATGCAATGATACCCAGGAACACAGACACACACTAACACCAAGTAACACAGACACACACTTATACCAAGTAACAAAGACATACACTTACACCAAGTAACACAGACATACACTGACACCAAGTAACAAAGACATACAATTACACCGAGTAACAAAGACACACACTTACACCAAGTAACAAAGACAGACACTGATACCCAGTAACACAGACACACACTTACACCAAGTAACAAAGACATACACTGACACCCAGTAACACAAACAAACACACACTGACACCCAGTAACACAGTGAAACACTAACAGTAACAAAGACATACACTGACACCAAGTATGACAGACACACACTGACACCCAGTAACAAAGACATACACTGACACCAAGTCACAAAGACATACACTGATACCCAGTAACACAGACACACACTGACACCAAGTAACAAAGACATACACTGACACCCAGTAACAAAGACATACACTTACACCAAGTAACAAAGACAGACAATTACACCAAGTAACAAAGACATACATTTACACCAAGTATTTTGACATACACTGACACCAATTAACAAAGACATACACTGATACCCAGTAACACAGGCACACACTGAAACCAAGTAACAAAGACATACACTGACACCAAGTCACAAAGACACACACTGACTCCCAGTAACAAAGACATACACTGACACCAAGTCACAAAGACATACACTGATACCCAGTAACACAGACACACACTTACACCAAGTAACACACACATACACTGACACCCAGTAACACAGACACACACTTACACCAAGTAACAAAGACATACACTGACACCCAGTAACACAGACACACACGGACACCAAGTAACAAAGACACAGACTTACACCAAGTAACACAGACATACACTGACACCAAGTAACAAAGGCACACACTGATACTCAGCAACACAGACATACACTGACACCCAGTAACAAAGACACACACTGATACCAAGTCACAAAGACATAGACTGATACCCAGTAACACAGACACACACTGATACACAGTAACAAAGAAATACACTGACACCAAGTCACAAAGACATACACTGATACCCAGTAACACAGACACACACTGACACCAAGTAACAAAGACATACACTGACACCAAGTAACAAAGACATACACTTACACCAAGTAACAAAGACACACACTTACACCAAGGAACACAGACACTCTGACACCAAGTAACGAAGACATACACTTACACCAAGTAACAAAGATATACACTGACAATCAAGTCACAAACACATACACTGACACCAAGTAACAAAGACATACACTTACACCAAGGAACACAGACACACTGACACCAAGTAACGAAGACATACACTTACACCAAGTAACAAAGACAGACAATTACACCAAGTAACAAAGACATACACTTACACCAAGTATTTTGACATACACTGACACCAAGTAACAAAGACAGACACTGATACCCAGTCACACAGACACACACTTACACCAAGTAACAAAGACATACACTTAAAACAAGTAACACAGACATACACTTACACAAAGTATTTTGACTTACACTTAGGCCAAGTAACAAAGACATACACTGACACCCAGTAACAAAGATATACACTGACAACCAAGTCACAAACACATGCACTGACACCAAGTAACAAAGACATACACTTACACCAAGGAACAAAGACATACACTGATACCCAGTAACACAGACACACACTGACACCCAGTTAGAAACACACACTGACCCCCAGTAACAGACACATATTGACCCCCAGTAACAAAGACATACACTGACACCAAGTCACAAAGACACACACTGACACCCTGTAACAAAGACATAAACAGACACCATGTCACAAAGACATACACTGATACACAGACACACACTTACACAAAGTAACACAGACATACACTGACACCAAGTAACAAAGGCACACACTGATACTCAGTAACACAGACATACATTGACACCCAGGAACAAAGACATACACTGATACCAAGTCACAAAGACATACACTGATACCCAGTAACACAGAAACACACTGATACACAGTAACAAAGAAATACACTGACACCAAGTCACAAAGACATACACTGATACCCAGTAACACAGACACACACTGACACCAAGTAACAAAGACATACACTTACACCAAGTAACAAAGACACACACTTACACCAAGGAACACAGACACACTGACACCAAGTAACACAGACACACACTGACACCAAGTAACAAAGACATACACTGACACCAAGTAACAAAGACATACACTGACACCAAGTAACAAAGACACACACTTACACCAAGGAACACAGACACACTGACACCAAGTAACGAAGACATACACTTACACCAAGTAACAAAGCCAGACAATTACACCAAGTAACAAAGACATACACTTACACCAAGTATTTTGACATACACTGACAACAAGTAACAAAGACAGACACTGATACCCAGTAACACAGACACACACTTACACCAAGTAACAAAGACATACACTTAAAACAAGTAACACAGACATACACTTACACCAAGTATTTTGACTTACACTTAGGCCAAGTAACAAAGACATACACTGACACCCAGTAACAAAGATATACACTGACAACCAAGTCACAAACACATACACTGACACCAAGTAACAAAGACATGCACTTACACCAAGGAACAAAGACATACACTGATACCCAGTAACACAGACACACACTGACACCCAGTTAGAAACACACACTGACCCCCAGTAACGCAGACACATACTGACCCCCAGTAACACAGACATACACTGACACCAAGTCACAAAGACACACACTGACACCTTGTAACAAAGACATAAACAGACACCAAGTCACAAAGACATACACTGATACACAGACACACACTTACACCAAGTAACACAGACATACACTGACACCAAGTAACAAAGAAATACACTGATACCCAGTATCACAGACACACACTTACACCAAGTAACGAAGACATACACTGACACCAAGTCACAAAGACACACACTGACACCCAGTAACAAAGACATACACTGACACCAAGTCACAAAGACAGACACTGATACCCAGTTACACAGACACACACTGACACCCAGTAACAAAGACATACACTCATACCAAGTCACAAAGACATACACTGATACCCAGTAACACAGACACACACTGACACCCAGTTACACAGACATACACTGACACCAAGTCACAAAGACACACACTGATACCCAGTAACAAAGAAATACACTGACACCAAGTCACAAAGACATACACTTACACCAAGGAACAAAGACATACACTGATACCCAGTAAAACAGACACACACAGAAACCCAGTTACAAACACACACTGACCCCCAGTAACACAGACACATACTGACCCCCAGTAACACAGACATACACTGACACCAAGTCACAAAGACACACACTGACACCAAGTAACAAAGACAAACACTGACACCAAGTAACAAAGACATACACATACACCAAGTAACAAAGACACACACTTACACCAAGGAACACAGACACACTGACACCAAGTAACAATGACATACACTTACACCAAGTAACAAAGACAGACAATTACACCAAGTAACAAAGACAAACACTTACACCAAGTATTTTGACATAGACTGACACCAAGTAACAAAGACAGACACTGATACCCAGTAACACAGACACACACTTACACCAAGTAACAAAGACATGCACTTAAAACAAGTAACACAGACATACACTTACACAAAGTATTTTGACTTACACTTAGGCCAAGTAACAAAGACATACACTGACACCCAGTAACAAAGATATACACTGACAACCAAGTCACAAACACATACACTGACACCAAGTAACAAAGACATGCACTTACACCAAGGAACAAAGACATACACTGATACCCAGTAACACAGACAGACACTGACACCCAGTTAGAAACACACACTGACCCCCAGTAACGCAGACACATACTGACCCCCAGTAACACAGACATACACTGACACCAAGTCACAAAGACACACACTGACACCTTGTAACAAAGACATAAACAGACACCAAGTCACAAAGACATACACTGATACACAGACACACACTTACACCAAGTAACACAGACATACACTGACACCAAGTAACAAAGAAATACACTGATACCCAGTATCACAGACACACACTTACACCAAGTAACGAAGACATACACTGACACCAAGTCACAAAGACACACACTGACACCCAGTAACAAAGACATACACTGACACCAAGTCACAAAGACACACACTGACACCAAGTAACAAAGACAAACACTGACACCAAGTAACAAAGACATACACATACACCAAGTAACAAAGACACACACTTACACCAAGGAACACAGACACACTGACACCAAGTAACAATGACATACACTTACACCAAGTAACAAAGACAGACAATTACACCAAGTAACAAAGACAAACACTTACACCAAGTATTTTGACATAGACTGACACCAAGTAACAAAGACAGACACTGATACCCAGTAACACAGACACACACTTACACCAAGTAACAAAGACATGCACTTAAAACAAGTAACACAGACATACACTTACACAAAGTATTTTGACTTACACTTAGGCCAAGTAACAAAGACATACACTGACACCCAGTAACAAAGATATACACTGACAACCAAGTCACAAACACATACACTGACACCAAGTAACAAAGACATGCACTTACACCAAGGAACAAAGACATACACTGATACCCAGTAACACAGACACACACTGACACCCAGTTAGAAACACACACTGACCCCCAGTAACGCAGACACATACTGACCCCCAGTAACACAGACATACACTGACACCAAGTCACAAAGACACACACTGACACCTTGTAACAAAGACATAAACAGACACCAAGTCACAAAGACATACACTGATACACAGACACACACTTACACCAAGTAACACAGACATACACTGACACCAAGTAACAAAGAAATACACTGATACCCAGTATCACAGACACACACTTACACCAAGTAACGAAGACATACACTGACACCAAGTCACAAAGACACACACTGACACCCAGTAACAAAGACATACACTGACACCAAGTCACAAAGACAGACACTGATACCCAGTTACACAGACACACACTGGCACCCAGTAACAAAGACATACACTCATACCATGTCACAAAGACATACACTGATACCCAGTAACACAGACACACACTGACACCCAGTTACACAGACATACACTGACACCAAGTCACAAAGACACACACTGATACACAGACACACACGTACACCAAGTAACACAGACATACACTGACACCAAGTAACAAAGACATACACTCATACCGTGTATCACAGACACACACTTACACCAAGTAACAAAGACATACACTGGCACCAAGTCACAAAGGCACACACTGACCCCCAGGAACACAGACACGCACTGACACCAAGTCACAAAGACACACTCTGACACCCTGTAACAAAGACATACACTGATACCCAGTAACACAGGCACACACTTACACCAAGTAACAAAGACATACACTTACACCAAGTATTTTGACTTACACTTACACCAAGTAACAAAGACATACACTGACACCCAGTAACAAAGACATACACTGACACCAAGTCACAAACACATACACTGACACCAAGTAACAAAGACATACACTTACACCAAGTATCAAAGACAGACAATTACACCAAGTAACAAAGACAGACACTGATACCCAGTAACACAGACACACACTGACACCAAGTAACAAAGACATGCACTGACACCAAGTTACAAAGACAGACACTGACACCCAGTAACAAAGACATACAAAGAACAAAGAACAAAGAACAAATATAATTACAGCACAGGAACAGGCCCTTCGGCCCTCCAAGCCTGCGCCGATCCAGATCCTCTCTCTAAACATGTCGCCTATTTTCTAAGGTTCTGTATCTCTTTTCTTCCTGCCCATTCATGTATCTGTCTAGATACATCTTAAAAGACTCCATCGTGCCCGCATCTACCACCTCCGCTGGCAATGCGTTCCAGGTGCCCACCACCCTCTGCGTAAAGAACTTTCCACGCATATCCCCCCTAAACTTTTCCCCTTTCACTTTGAACTCGTGTCCTCTAGTAATTGAAACCCCCACTCTGGGAAAAAGCCTCTTGCTATCCACCCTGTCTATACCTCTCATGATTTTGTACACCTCAATCAGGTTCCCCCTCAACCTCCGTCTTTCTAATGAAAATAATCCTAATCTACTCAACCTCTCTTCATAGCTAGCGCCCTCCATACCAGGCAACATCCTGGTGAACCTCCTCTGCACCCTCTCCAAAGCATCCACATCCTTTTGATAATGTGGCGACCAGAACTGTACGCAGTATTCCAAATGTGGCCGAACCAAAGTCCTATACAACTGTAACATGACCTGCCAACTCTTGTACTCAATGCCCGATCCGATGAAGGAAAGCATGTCGTATGCCTTCTTGACCACTCTATTTACCTGCGTTGCCACCTTCAGGGACCAGTGGACCTGAACACCCAAATCTCTCTGGACATCAATTTTCCCCAGGACTTTTCCATTTACTGTATCGTTCACTCTTGAATTGGATCTTCCAAAATGCATCACCTCGCATTTGCCCTGATTGAACTCCATCTGCCATTTCTCTGCCCAACTCTCCAATCTATCTATATTCTGCTGTATTCTCTGACAGTCCCCTTCACTATCTGCCACTCCACCAATCTTAGTGTCGTCTGCAAACTTGCTAATCAGTCCACCTATACTTTCCTCCAAATCATTAATGTATATCACAAACAACAGTGGTCCCAGCACGGATCCCTGTGGAACACCACTGGTCACACGTCTCCATTTTGAGAAACTCCCTTCTACTGCTACTCTCTGTCTCCTGTTGCCCAGCCAGTTCTTTATCCATCTAGCTAGTACACCTTGGACCCCAAGCGCCTTCACTTTCTCCATCAGCCTGCCATGGGGAACCTTATCAAACGCCTTACTTAAGTCCATGTATATGACATCGACAGCCCTTCCCTCATCAATCAACTTTGTCACTTCCTCAAAGAATTCCATTAAGTTTGTAAGACATGACCTTCCCTGCACAAAACCATGTTGCCTGTCACTGATGAGCCCATTTTCTTCCAAATGGGAATAGATCCTATCCCTCAGTATCTTCTCCAGCTGCTTCCCTACCACTGACGTCAGGCTCACCGGTCTATAATTACCTGGATTATCCCTGCTACCCTTCTTAAACAAGGGGACAACATTAGCAATTCTCCAGTCCTCCGGGACCTCACCCGTGTTTAAGGATGCTGCAAAGATATCTGTTAAGGCCCCAGCTATTTCCTCTCTCGCTTCCCTCAGTAACCTGGGATCGATCCCATCCGGACCTGTGGACTTGTCCAGCTTGATGCCCTTTAGAATACCCAACACTTCCTCCCTCCTTATGCCGACTTGACCTAGAGTAATCAAACATCTGTTCCTCACCTCAACATCCGTCATGTCCCTCTCCTCGGTGAATACCGATGCAAAGTACTCGTTTAGAATCTCACCCATTTTCTCTGAGTCCAAGCATAACATTCCTCCTGTGTCCTTGAGTGGGCCAATCCTTACTCCAGTTACCCTCTTTCTCCTTATATATGAATAAAAGGCTTTGGGATTTTCCTTAACCCTGTTTGCTAAAGATATTTCATGACCCCTTTTAGCCCTCTTAATTCTTTGTCTTGGTGTCTTTGTGACACCAAGTCACAAAGACATACACTGATACCCAGTAACACAGACACACACTGACACCAAGTAACACAGACATACACTGACACCAAGTAAGAAAGACATACACTGATACCCAGTAACACAGACACACACTGACACCAAGTAACAAAGACAGACACTGATACCCAGTAACGCAGACACACACTTACATCAAGTAACAAAGATATGCACTGAAACCCAGTAACAAAGACATACACTGACACCCAGTAACACAGACACACACGGACACCAAGTAACAAAGACACACACATACACCAAGAAACACAGACACACACTGACACCCAGTAACACAGACACACACTTACACCAAGTAACACAGACATACACTGACACCTAGTAACAAAGAGATACACTGATAGCCAGAAACACAGACACACACTTACACCAAGTAACACAGATATACACTGACACAAAGTAACAAAGACACACACTGATACCAAGGAACACAGACACACACTGACACCAAGTAACAGAAACACACACTTACACCAAGTTACAAAGACATACACAGACACCAAGTAACACAGACATACACTGACAACAAGTAACAAAGACATACAATTACACCAAGTATCAAAGACACACACTTACACCAAGTAACACAGATATACACTGACACCAAGTAACAAAGACATGCACTGATACCCAGTAACACAGACACACACGGACACCAAGTAACAAAGACACACACTTACACCAAGTAACACAGACACACACTTACACCAAGTAACACAAACAAACACACACTGACACCCAGTAACACAGTGAAACACTAATAAAGAGTAACAAAGACATGCACTGACACCCAGTAACAAAGACATACACTGACACCAAGTCACAACGACATACACTGATACCAAGTCACAAAGACACACACTGACTCCCAGGAACAAAGACATACACTGACACCAAGTAACAAAGACATACACTGATACCCAGTAACACAGGCACACACTGAAACCAAGTAACAAAGACATACACTGACACCAAGTCACAAAGACACACACTGACTCCCAGTAACAAAGACACACACTGACTCCCAGTAACAAAGACATACACTGACACCAAGTCACAAAGACATACACTGATACCCAGTAACACAGACACACACTTACACCAAGCAACAAAGACATTCACTGACACCCAGTAACACATTCACACACGGACACCAAGTAACGAAGACACAGACTTACACCAAGTAACACAGACATACACTGACACCAAGTAACAAAGGCACACACTGATACTCAGTAACACAGACACACACTGACACCCAGTAACAAAGACATACACTGATACCATGTCACAAAGACATACACTGATACCCAGTAACACAGACACACACTGATACACAGTAACAAAGAAATACACTGACACCAAGTCACAAATACATACACTGATACCCAGTAACACAGACACACACTGACACCAAGTTACAAAGACATACACTGACACCAAGTAACAAAGACAGACAATTACACCAAGTAACAAAGACATACACTTACACCAAGTATTTTGACATACACTGACACCAAGTAACAAAGACAAACACTTATACCAAGGAACAAAGACATACACTGATACCCAGTAACACAGACACACACTGACACCCAGTTAGAAACACACACTGACACCCAGTAACACAGACATATACTGACCCCCAGTAACACAGACATACACTGACACCAAGTCACAAAGACACACACTGACACCCTGTAACAAAGTATAAACAGACACCAAGTCACAAAGACATACACTGATACACAGACACACACTTACACCAAGTAACACAGACATACACTGACACCAAGTAACAAAGAAATACACTGATACCCAGTATCACAGACACACACTTACACCAAGTAACAAAGACATACACTGACACCAAGTCACAAAGACACACACTGACACCCAGTAACAAAGATATACACTGACACCAAGTCACAAAGACATACACTGATACCCTGGAACACAGACACACACTGAAACCAGTAACAAAGACGTACACTGATACCAAGTCACAAAGACAGACACTGATACCCAGTGACACAGACACACACTGACACCCAGTAACAAAGACATACACTCATACCAAGTCACAAAGACATACACTGATACCCAGTAACACAGACACACACTGACACCCAGTAACACAGACATACACTGACACCAAGTCACAAACACATACACTTACAACAAGTAACAAAGACATACACTTAAAACAAGTAACACAAACGTACACTTACACCAAGTATTTTGACTTACACTTAGGCCAAGTAACAAAGACATACACTGACACCCAGTAACAAAGATATACACTGACAACCAAGGCACAAACACATACACTGACACCAAGTAACAAAGACATACACTTACACCAAGGAACAAAGACATACACTGATACCCAGTAAAACAGACACACACTGAAACCCAGTTACAAACACACACTGACCCCCAGTAACACAGACACATACTGACCCCCAGTAACACAGACGTACACTGACACCAAGTCACAAAGACACACACTGACACCAAGTAACAAAGACAAACACTGACACCAAGTAACAAAGACATACACATACACCAAGTAACAAAGACACACACTTACACCAAGGAACACAGACACACTGACACCAAGTAACAAAGACATACACTTACACCAAGTAACAAAGACAGACAATTACACCAAGTAACAAAGACAAACACTTACACCAAGTATTTTGACATAGACTGACACCAAGTAACAAAGACAGACACTGATAACCAGTAACACAGACACACACTTACACCAAGTAACAAAGACATGCACTTAAAACAAGTAACACAGACATACACTTACACCAAGTATTTTTACTTACACTTAGGCCAAGTAACAAAGACATACACTGACACCCAGTAACAAAGATATACACTGACAACCAAGTCACAAACACATACACTGACACCAAGTAACAAAGACATGCACTTACACCAAGGAACAAAGACATACACTGATACCCAGTAACACAGACACACACTGACACCCAGTTAGAAACACACACTGACCCCCAGTAACACAGACACATACTGACCCCCCGTAACACAGACATACACTGACACCAAGTCACAATGACACACACTGACACCCTGTAACAAAGACATAAACAGACACCAAGTCACAAAGACATACACTGATACACAGACACACACTTACACCAAGTAACACAGACATACACTGACACCAAGTAACAAAGAAATACACTGAAACCCAGTATCACAGACACACACTTACACCAAGTAACAAAGACATACACTGACACCAAGTCACAAAGACACACACTGACACCCAGTAACAAAGACGTACACTGATACCAAGTCACAAAGACAGGACTTTTCCATTTACTGTATCGTTCACTCTTGAATTGGATCTTCCAAAATGCATCACCTCGCATTTGCCCTGATTGAACTCCATCTGCCATTTCTCTGCCCAACTCTCCAATCTATCTATATTCTGCTGTATTCTCTGACAGTCCCCTTCACTATCTGCCACTCCACCAATCTTAGTGTCGTCTGCAAACTTGCTAATCAGTCCACCTATACTTTCCTCCAAATCATTAATGTATATCACAAACAACAGTGGTCCCAGCACGGATCCCTGTGGAACACCACTGGTCACACGTCTCCATTTTGAGAAACTCCCTTCTACTGCTACTCTCTGTCTCCTGTTGCCCAGCCAGTTCTTTATCCATCTAGCTAGTACACCTTGGACCCCAAGCGCCTTCACTTTCTCCATCAGCCTGCCATGGGGAACCTTATCAAACGCCTTACTGAAGTCCATGGATATGACATCGACAGCCCTTCCCTCATCAATCAACTTTGTCACTTCCTCAAAGAATTCCATTAAGTTGGTAAGACATGACCTTCCCTGCACAAAACCATGTTGTCTGTCACTGATGAGCCCATTTTCTTCCAAATGGGAATAGATCCTATCCCTCAGTATCTTCTCCAGCTGCTTCCCTACCACTCACGTCAGGCTCACCGGTCTATAATTACCTGGATTATCCCTGCTACCCTTCTTAAACAAGGGGACAACATTAGCAATTCTCCAGTCCTCCGGGACCTCACCCGTGTTTAAGGATGCTGCAAAGATATCTGTTAAGGCCCCAGCTATTTCCTCTCTCGCTTCCCTCAGTAACCTGGGATAGATCCCATCCGGACCTGTGGACTTGTCCACCTTGATGCCCTTTAGAATACCCAACACTTCCTCCCTCCTTATGCCGACTTGACCTAGAGTAATCAAACATCTGTTCCTCACCTCAACATCCGTCATGTCCCTCTCCTCGGTGAATACCGATGCAACGTACTCGTTTAGAATCTCACCCATTTTCTCTGAGTCCAAGCATAACATTCCTCCTTTGTCCTTTAGTGGGCCAATCCTTACTCCAGTTACCCTCTTTCTCCTTATATATGAATAAAAGGCTTTGGGATTTTCCTTAACCCTGTTTGCTAAAGATATTTCATGACCCCTTTTAGCCCTCTTAATTCTTTGTCTTGGTGTCTTTGTGACAACAAGTCACAAAGACATACACTGATACCCAGTAACACAGACACACACTTACACCAAGTCACACAGACATGCACTGACACCAAGTAACAAAGACATACACTGATACCCAGTAACACAGACACACACTGACACCAAGTAACAAAGACAGACACTGATACCCAGTAACGCAGGCACACACTTACATCAAGTAACAAAGACATGCACTGAAACCCAGTAACAAAGACATACACTGACACCCAATAACACAGACACACACGGACACCAAGTAACATAGACACACACTTACACCAAGTAACACAGACATACACTGACACCTAGTAACAAAGAGATACACTGATAGCCAGAAACACAGAAACACAGTTACACCAAGTAACACAGATATACACTGACACAAAGTAACAAAGACACACACTGATACCAAGGAACACAGACACACACTTACACCAAGTAACAGAAACACACACTTACACCAAGTAACAAAGACATACAATTACACCAAGTATCAAAGACACACACTTACACCAAGGTACACAGATATACACTGACACCAAGTAACAAAGACATGCACTGACACCCAGTAACACAGACACACACGGACACCAGGTAACAAAGACACACACTTACACCAAGTAACACAGACACATACAGACACCCAGTAACACAGACACACACATACTCCAAGTAACACAGACATACACTGACACCAAGTAACAAAGACATACAATGATACCCAGGAACACAGACACACACTAACACCAAGTAACACAGACACACACTTACACCAAGTAACAGACACACACTTACACCAAGTAACAAAGACAGACACTTACACCAAGTAACACAGACATACACTGACACCAAGTAACAAAGACATACAATGACACCGAGTCACAAAGACACACACTGACACCAAGTAACAAAGGCACACAATGATACTCAGTAACACAGACACACACTGACACCCAGTAACAAAGACATACACTGATACCAAGTCACAAACACATACACTGACACCAAGTAACAAAGACATATACTTATACCAAGTAACAAAGACGTACACTGATACCCAGTAACACAGACACACACTGACACCCAGTTAGAAACACACACTGACCCCCAGTAACACAGACACACACTGACCCCCAGTAACAGACATACACTGACGCTAAGTCACAAAGACACACACTGACACCCAGTAACAAAGACATACACTGACACCAAGTCACAAAGACATACACTGATACACAGACACACAATTACACCAAGTAACGCAGACATACACTGACACCAAGTAACAAAGACATACACTGATACCCTGTATCACAGACACACACTTACACCAAGTAACAAAGACATACACTGACACCAAGTCACAAAGACACACACTGACCCTCAGTAACACAGACATAGACTGACACCAAGTCACAAAGACACACACTGACACCCTGTAACAAAGACATACACTGACACCAAGTCACAAAGACATACACTGATACACAGACACACACTAACACCAAGTAACACAGACATACACTGACACCAAGTAACAAAGACATACACTGATACCCAGTATCACAGACACACACTTACACCAAGTAACAAAGACATACATTGACACCAATTCACAAAGACACACACTGACAGCCAGTAACAAAGACATACACTGACACCAAGTCACAAAGACATCCACTGATACCCTGGAACACAGACACACACTGAAACCCAGTAACAAAGACATACACTGATACCAAGTCACAAAGACAGACACTGATACCCTGTGACACAGACACACACTGACACCAAGTAACAAAGACATACACTGACACCAAGTAACATGGACATACACTTACACCAAGTAACAAAGACATACCCTTACACCAAGTAACACAGACATACACTTGCACCAAGTATTTTGACTTACACTTACACCAAGCAACAAAGACAAACACTGACTCCCAGTAACAAAGACATACACTGACACCAAGTCACAAACACATACACTGACACCAAGTAACAAAGACATACAGTTACACCAAGTAACAAAGACATACACTGATACCCTGTATCACAGACACACACTTACACCAAGTAACAAACACATACACTGACACCAAGTCACAAAGACACACACTGACCCTCAGTAACACAGACATACACTGACACCAAGTCACAAAGACACACACTGACACCCTGTAACAAAGGCATACACTGACACCAAGTCACAAAGACATACACTGATACACAGACACACACTTACACCAAGTAACACAGACATACACTGACACCAAGTAACAAAGACGTACACTGATACCCAGTATCGGAGACACACACTTACACCAAGTAACAAAGACATACATTGACACCAAGTCACAAAGACACCACTGACAGCCAGTAACAAAGACATACACTGACACCAAGTCACAAAGACATACACTGATACCCTGGAACACAGACACGCACTGAAACACAGTAACAAAGACATACACTGAAACCAAGTCACAAAGACAGACACTGATACCCTGTTACACAGACACACACTGACACACGGTAACAAAGACATACACTGATACCAAGTCAC
Source organism: Heterodontus francisci (assembly GCF_036365525.1). NCBI lineage: Eukaryota > Metazoa > Chordata > Chondrichthyes > Heterodontiformes > Heterodontidae > Heterodontus > Heterodontus francisci. Next base: position 9,026,061 of record NW_027140221.1, on the reverse strand, counting down.
AAAGACATACACTGATACCCAGTAACACAGACACACACTGACACCCAGTAACACAGACATACACTGACACCAAGTCACAAAGACACACACTGAAACCCAGTAACAAAGACATACACTGACACCAAGTCACAAAGACACACACTGACCCCCAGTAACACAGACATACACAGACACCAAGTCACAAAGACACACACTGATACCCTGTGACACAGACACACACTGACACCAAGTAACAAAGACATACACTGACACCAAGTAACATGGACATACACTTACACCAAGTAACAAAGACATACCCTTACACCAAGTAACACAGACATACACTTGCACCAAGTATTTTGACTTACACTTACACCAAGCAACAAAGACAAACACTGACTCCCAGTAACAAAGACATACACTGACACCAAGTCACAAACACATACACTGACACCAAGTAACAAAGACATACAGTTACACCAAGTAACAAAGACATACACTGATAACCCTGTATCACAGACACACACTTACACCAAGTAACAAACACATACACTGACACCAAGTCACAAAGACACACACTGACCCTCAGTAACACAGACATACACTGACACCAAGTCACAAAGACACACACTGACACCCTGTAACAAAGGCATACACTGACACCAAGTCACAAAGAGATACACTGATACACAGACACACACTTACACCAAGTAACACAGACATACACTGACACCAAGTAACAAAGACGTACACTGATACCCAGTATCGGAGACACACACTTACACCAAGTAACAAAGACATACATTGACACCAAGTCAGAAAGACACCACTGACAGCCAGTAACAAAGACATACACTGACACCAAGTCACAAAGACATACACTGATACCCTGGAACACAGACACGCACTGAAACCCAGTAACAAAGACATACACTGAAACCAAGTCACAAAGACAGACACTGATACCCTGTTACAAAGACACACACTGACACACGGTAACAAAGACATACACTGATACCAAGTCACAAAGACATACACTGATACCCAGTAACACAGACACACACTTACACAAAGTAACAAAGACACACACTGACACCCTGTAACAAAGACATACACTGATACACAGTAACACAGACACACACTTACACCAAGTAACAAAGACATACACTGATACCCAGTAACACAGGCACACACTTACACCAAGTAACAAAGACATACACTTACACCAAGTAACACAGACATACACTTACACCAAGTATTTTGACATACACTTACACCAAGTAACAAAGACATACACTGACACCCAGTAACAAAGACATACACTGACACCAAGTAACAAAGACATACACTTGCGCCAAATAACAAAGACATGCACTGATACCCAGTAACACAGACACACACTGACACCCAGTTAGAAACACACACTGACCCCCAGTAATAGACACACACTGACCCCCAGTAACACAGACATACACTGACGCTCAGTCACAAAGACACACACTGACACCCAGTAACAAAGACATACACTTACACCAAGTCACAAAGACAGACACTGATACCCTGTTGCACAGACACACACTGACACACAGTAACAAAGACATACACTGATACCAAGTCACAAAGACATACACTGATACCCAGTAACACAGACACACACTGACCCCCAGTAACACAGACATACACTGACACCAAGTCACAAAGACACACACTGAAAACCAGTAACATAGACATACACTGACACCAAGTCACAAAGACATACACCGATACACAGACTCACACTGACACCCTGTAACAAAGACATACACTGACACCAAGTAACAAAGACATACACTGATACCCAGTATCACAGACACATACTTACATCAAGTAACAAAGACATACACTGACACCAAGTCACAAAGACACACACCGACACCCAGTAACAAAGGCATACACTGACACCAAGTCGCAAAGTCATACACTGATACCCAGTAACACAGACACACACTGACACCCAGTAACAAAGACATACACTGATACCCAGTCACACAGACACACACTTACACAAAGTAACAAAGACACACACTGACACCCTGTAACAAAGACATACACTGATACACAGTAACACAGACACACACTTACACCAAGTAACAAAGACATACACTGATACCCAGTAACACAGGCACACACTTACACCAAGTAGCAAAGACATACAATTACACCAAGTAACACATACATACCTTACACCAAGTATTTTGACTTACACTTACACCAAGTAACAAAGACATACACTGACACCCAGTAACAAAGACATACACTGACACCAAGTAACAAAGACATACACTTACACCAAGTAACAAAGACATACACTGATACCCAGTAACACAGACACACACTGACACCCAGTTAGAAACACACACTGACCCCCAGTAACACAGACACACACTGACCCCCAGTAACACAGACATACACTGACGCTGAGTCACAAAGACACACACTGACACCCAGTAACAAAGACATACACTGACACCAAGTCACAAAGACATACACTGATACACAGACACACACTGACACCAAGTAACACAGACACACACTGACACCAAGTAACAAAGACATACACTGATACCCTGTATCACAGACACACACTTACACCAAGTAACAAAGACATACACTGACACGAAGTCACAAAGACACACACTGACCCTCAGTCACACAGACATACACTGACACCCTGTACCAAAGACATACACTGACACCAAGTCACAAAGACATACACTGATACACAGACACACACTTACACCAAGTAACACAGACATAAACTGACACCAAGTCACAAAGACATACACTGATACCCTGGAACACAGACACACACTGAAACCCAGTAACAAAGACATACACTGATACCAAGTCACAAAGACAGACACTGATACCCTGTTACACAGACACACACTGACACACAGTAACAAAGACATACACTGATACCAAGTCACAAAGACACACACTGAAACCCAGTAACAAAGACATACACTGACACCAAGTCACAAAGACACACACTGAAACCCTGCAACAAAGACATACACTGACACCAAGTAACAAAGACATACACTGATACCCAGTATCACAGACACACACTTACATCAAGTAACAAAGACAAACACTGACACCAAGTCACAAAGACACACACCGACACCCAGGAACAAAGACATACACTGACACCAAGTCGCAAAGTCATACACTGACACCCAGGAACACAGACACACACTGACACCCAGTAACAAAGACATCCACTGATACCCAGCAACACAGACACCCACTTACACCAAGTAACAAAGACATACACTGATACCCAGTAACACAGGCACACACTTATACCAAGTAACAAAGACATACACTTACACCAAATATTTTGACTTACACTTACACCAAGTAACAAAGACATACACTGACACCCAGTAACAAAGACGTACACTGATACCCAGTATCGGAGACACACACTTACACCAAGTAACAAAGACATACATTGACACCAAGTCACAAAGACACCACTGACAGCCAGTAACAAAGACATACACTGACACCAAGTCACAAAGACATACACTGATACCCTGGAACACAGACACGCACTGAAACACAGTAACAAAGACATACACTGAAACCAAGTCACAAAGACAGACACTGATACCCTGTTACACAGACACACACTGACACACGGTAACAAAGACATACACTGATACACAGACACACACTTACACCAAGTAACACAGACATACACTGACACCAAGTAACAAAGACGTACACTGATACCCAGTATCGGAGACACACACTTACACCAAGTAACAAAGACATACATTGACACCAAGTCACAAAGACACCACTGACAGCCAGTAACAAAGACATACACTGACACCAAGTCACAAAGACATACACTGATACCCTGGAACACAGACACGCACTGAAACACAGTAACAAAGACATACACTGAAACCAAGTCACAAAGACAGACACTGATACCCTGTTACACAGACACACACTGACACACGGTAACAAAGACATACACTGATACCAAGTCACAAAGACATACACTGATACCCAGTAACACAGACACACACTGACACCCAGTAACACAGACATACACTGACACCAAGTCACAAAGACACACACTGAAACCCAGTAACAAAGACATACACTGACACCAAGTCACAAAGACACACACTGACCCCCAGTAACACAGACATACACAGACACCAAGTCACAAAGACACACACTGATACCCTGTGACACAGACACACACTGACACCAAGTAACAAAGACATACACTGACACCAAGTAACATGGACATACACTTACACCAAGTAACAAAGACATACCCTTACACCAAGTAACACAGACATACACTTGCACCAAGTATTTTGACTTACACTTACACCAAGCAACAAAGACAAACACTGACTCCCAGTAACAAAGACATACACTGACACCAAGTCACAAACACATACACTGACACCAAGTAACAAAGACATACACTGATACCCTGTATCACAGACACACACTTACACCAAGTAACAAACACATACACTGACACCAAGTCACAAAGACACACACTGACCCTCAGTAACACAGACATACACTGACACCAAGTCACAAAGACACACACTGACACCCTGTAACAAAGGCATACACTGACACCAAGTCACAAAGAGATACACTGATACACAGACACACACTTACACCAAGTAACACAGACATACACTGACACCAAGTAACAAAGACGTACACTGATACCCAGTATCGGAGACACACACTTACACCAAGTAACAAAGACATACATTGACACCAAGTCAGAAAGACACCACTGACAGCCAGTAACAAAGACATACACTGACACCAAGTCACAAAGACATACACTGATACCCTGGAACACAGACACGCACTGAAACCCAGTAACAAAGACATACACTGAAACCAAGTCACAAAGACAGACACTGATACCCTGTTACAAAGACACACACTGACACACGGTAACAAAGACATACACTGATACCAAGTCACAAAGACATACACTGATACCCAGTAACACAGACACACACTTACACAAAGTAACAAAGACACACACTGACACCCTGTAACAAAGACATACACTGATACACAGTAACACAGACACACACTTACACCAAGTAACAAAGACATACACTGATACCCAGTAACACAGGCACACACTTACACCAAGTAACAAAGACATACACTTACACCAAGTAACACAGACATACACTTACACCAAGTATTTTGACATACACTTACACCAAGTAACAAAGACATACACTGACACCCAGTAACAAAGACATACACTGACACCAAGTAACAAAGACATACACTTGCGCCAAATAACAAAGACATGCACTGATACCCAGTAACACAGACACACACTGACACCCAGTTAGAAACACACACTGACCCCCAGTAATAGACACACACTGACCCCCAGTAACACAGACATACACTGACGCTCAGTCACAAAGACACACACTGACACCCAGTAACAAAGACATACACTGACACCAAGTCACAAAGACAGACACTGATACCCTGTTGCACAGACACACACTGACACACAGTAACAAAGACATACACTGATACCAAGTCACAAAGACATACACTGATACCCAGTAACACAGACACACACTGACCCCCAGTAACACAGACATACACTGACACCAAGTCACAAAGACACACACTGAAAACCAGTAACATAGACATACACTGACACCAAGTCACAAAGACATACACCGATACACAGACTCACACTGACACCCTGTAACAAAGACATACACTGACACCAAGTAACAAAGACATACACTGATACCCAGTATCACAGACACATACTTACATCAAGTAACAAAGACATACACTGACACCAAGTCACAAAGACACACACCGACACCCAGTAACAAAGGCATACACTGACACCAAGTCGCAAAGTCATACACTGATACCCAGTAACACAGACACACACTGACACCCAGTAACAAAGACATACACTGATACCCAGTCACACAGACACACACTTACACAAAGTAACAAAGACACACACTGACACCCTGTAACAAAGACATACACTGATACACAGTAACACAGACACACACTTACACCAAGTAACAAAGACATACACTGATACCCAGTAACACAGGCACACACTTACACCAAGTAGCAAAGACATACAATTACACCAAGTAACACATACATACCTTACACCAAGTATTTTGACTTACACTTACACCAAGTAACAAAGACATACACTGACACCCAGTAACAAAGACATACACTGACACCAAGTAACAAAGACATACACTTACACCAAGTAACAAAGACATACACTGATACCCAGTAACACAGACACACACTGACACCCAGTTAGAAACACACACTGACCCCCAGTAACACAGACACACACTGACCCCCAGTAACACAGACATACACTGACGCTGAGTCACAAAGACACACACTGACACCCAGTAACAAAGACATACACTGACACCAAGTCACAAAGACATACACTGATACACAGACACACACTGACACCAAGTAACACAGACACACACTGACACCAAGTAACAAAGACATACACTGATACCCTGTATCACAGACACACACTTACACCAAGTAACAAAGACATACACTGACACGAAGTCACAAAGACACACACTGACCCTCAGTCACACAGACATACACTGACACTTAGTCACAAAGACACACACTGACACCCTGTACCAAAGACATACACTGACACCAAGTCACAAAGACATACACTGATACACAGACACACACTTACACCAAGTAACACAGACATAAACTGACACCAAGTCACAAAGACATACACTGATACCCTGGAACACAGACACACACTGAAACCCAGTAACAAAGACATACACTGATACCAAGTCACAAAGACAGACACTGATACCCTGTTACACAGACACACACTGACACACAGTAACAAAGACATACACTGATACCAAGTCACAAAGACACACACTGAAACCCAGTAACAAAGACATACACTGACACCAAGTCACAAAGACACACACTGAAACCCTGCAACAAAGACATACACTGACACCAAGTAACAAAGACATACACTGATACCCAGTATCACAGACACACACTTACATCAAGTAACAAAGACAAACACTGACACCAAGTCACAAAGACACACACCGACACCCAGGAACAAAGACATACACTGACACCAAGTCGCAAAGTCATACACTGACACCCAGGAACACAGACACACACTGACACCCAGTAACAAAGACATCCACTGATACCCAGCAACACAGACACCCACTTACACCAAGTAACAAAGACATACACTGATACCCAGTAACACAGGCACACACTTATACCAAGTAACAAAGACATACACTTACACCAAATATTTTGACTTACACTTACACCAAGTAACAAAGACATACACTGACACCCAGTAACAAAGACATACACTGACACCAAGTCACAAACACATACACTGACACCAAGTAACAAAGACATACACTTACACCAAATAACAAAGACATACCCTGATACGCAGTAACACAGACACACACTGACACACAGTTAGAAACACACACTGGCCCCCAGTAACACAGACATACACTGACACCAAGTCACAAAGACACACACTGACACCCTGTAACAAAGACATACACTGACACCAAGTCACAAAGACATTCACTGATACACAGACACACACTTACACCAAGTAACACAGACAGACACTGACACCAAGTAACAAAGACATACACTGATACCCAGCATCACAGACACACACTTACACCAAGTAACAAAGACATACACTGACACCAAGTCACAAAGACACACACTGACACCCAGTAACAAAGACATACACTGATACCCTGGAACACAGACACACACTGACACCCAGTAACAAAGACATACACTGATACCAAGTCACAAAGACAGACACTGACACCCAGTAACACAGACACACACTGACACCCAGTAACAAAGACATACACTGATACCAAGTCACAAAGACATACACTGATACCCAGTAACACAGACACACACTGACACCCAGTAACAAAGACATACACTGACACCAAGTCACAAAGACGTACACTGATACCCAGTAACACAGACACACACTGACACCAAGTAACAAATACATACACTGACACCAAGTAACAAAGACAGACACTTACACCAAGTAACAAAGAAACACACTTACACCAAGGAACACAGACATACACTGACACCAAGTAACAAAGACATACACTAATACCCAGTAACACAGACACGCACTGACACCAAGTAACAAAGACAGACACTTACACCAAGTAACAAAGACATACACTGACACCAAGTAACAAAGACATACACTTACACCAAGTTACAAAGACAGACAATTACACCAAAAAACAAACACATGCACTGACACCAAGTAACAATGACATACACTGATACCCAGTAACACAGACACAAACTTACACCAAGTAACAAAGGCAGACACTGATACCCAGTAACACAGACATACTCTTACACCAAGTATTTTGACACACTTACTCCAAGCAACAAAGACATACACTGACTCCCAGTAACAAAGACATACACTGACACCAAGTCACAAACACATACACTGACACCAAGTAACAAAGACATACACGGACACCAAGTAACAAAGACATATACTTACACCAAGTAACGAAGACATACACTGATACCCTGCATCACAGACACACACTTACACCAAGTAACAAAGACATACATTGACACCAAGTCACAAAGACACACACTGACCCTCAGAAACACAGACATACACTGACACCAAGTCACAAAGACACACACTGACACCCTGTAACAAAGACATACACTGACACCAAGTCACAAAGACATACACTGATACACAGACACACACTTACATCAGGTAACACAGACATACACTGACACCAAGTAACAAAGACATACACTGATACCCAGTATCACAGACACACACTTACACCAAGTTAGAAAGACATACATTGACACCAATCAGAAAGACACCACTGACAGCCAGTAACAAAGACATACACTGACACCAAGTCACAAAGACATGCACTGATACCCTGGAACACAGAAACACACTGAAACCCAGTAACAAAGACATACACTGATACCAAGTCACAAAGACAGACACTGATACCCTGTTACACAGACACACACTGACACCCAGTAACACAGACATACACTGACACCAAGTCACAAAGACACACACTGAAACCCAGTAACAAAGACATACACTGACACCAAGTCACAAAGACACACACTGACCCCCAGTAACACAGACATACACTGACACCAAGTCACAAAGACATACACTGATACACAGACACACACTGACACCCTTTAACAAAGGCATACACTGACACCAAGTAACAAAGACATACAGTGATACCCAGTATCACAGACACATACTTACATCAAGTAACAAAGACATACACTGACACCAAGTCACAAAGACACACACCGGCACCCAGTAACAAAGGCATACACTTACACCAAGTCGCAAAGTCATACACTGATACCCAGGAACACAGACACACACTGACACCCAGTAACACAGACACACACTTACACCAAGTAACAAAGACATACACTGATACCCAGTAACACAGGCACACACTTACATCAAGGAACAAAGACATACACTGACACCAAGTAACACAGACATACACTTAGACCAAGTATTTTGACTTACACTTATCACCAAGTAACAAAGACATACACTGACACCCAGTAACAAATACATACACTGACACCAAGTCACAAACACATACACTGACACCAAGTAACAAAGACATACACTGATACCCAGTAACACAGGCACACACTGACACCAAGTAACAAAGACATACCCTGATACCCAGTAACACAGACACACACTGACACACAGTTAGAAACACACACTGACCACCAGTAACACAGACATACACTGGCACCAAGTCACAAAGACACACACTGACACCCTGTAACAAAGACATACACTGACACCAAGTCACAAAGACATACACTGATACACAGACACACACTTACACCAAGTAACAGAGACATACACTGACACCAAGTAACAAAGACATACACTGATACCCTGTATCACAGACACACACTTACACCAAGTAACAAAGACATACACTGACACGAAGTCACAAAGACACACACTGACCCTCAGTCACACAGACATACACTGACACTTAGTCACAAAGACACACACTGACACCCTGTACCAAAGACATACACTGACACCAAGTCACAAAGACATACACTGATACACAGACACACACTTACACCAAGTAACACAGACATAAACTGACACCAAGTCACAAAGACATACACTGATACCCTGGAACACAGACACACACTGAAACCCAGTAACAAAGACATACACTGATACCAAGTCACAAAGACAGACACTGATACCCTGTTACACAGACACACACTGACACACAGTAACAAAGACATACACTGATACCAAGTCACAAAGACACACACTGAAACCCAGTAACAAAGACATACACTGACACCAAGTCACAAAGACACACACTGAAACCCTGCAACAAAGACATACACTGACACCAAGTAACAAAGACATACACTGATACCCAGTATCACAGACACACACTTACATCAAGTAACAAAGACAAACACTGACACCAAGTCACAAAGACACACACCGACACCCAGGAACAAAGACATACACTGACACCAAGTCGCAAAGTCATACACTGATACCCAGCAACACAGACACCCACTTACACCAAGTAACAAAGACATACACTGATACCCAGTAACACAGGCACACACTTATACCAAGTAACAAAGACATACACTTACACCAAATATTTTGACTTACACTTACACCAAGTAACAAAGACATACACTGACACCCAGTAACAAAGACATACACTGACACCAAGTCACAAACACATACACTGACACCAAGTAACAAAGACATACACTTACACCAAATAACAAAGACATACCCTGATACGCAGTAACACAGACACACACTGACACACAGTTAGAAACACACACTGGCCCCCAGTAACACAGACATACACTGACACCAAGTCACAAAGACACACACTGACACCCTGTAACAAAGACATACACTGACACCAAGTCACAAAGACATTCACTGATACACAGACACACACTTACACCAAGTAACACAGACAGACACTGACACCAAGTAACAAAGACATACACTGATACCCAGCATCACAGACACACACTTACACCAAGTAACAAAGACATACACTGACACCAAGTCACAAAGACACACACTGACACCCAGTAACAAAGACATACACTGATACCCTGGAACACAGACACACACTGACACCCAGTAACAAAGACATACACTGATACCAAGTCACAAAGACAGACACTGACACCCAGTAACACAGACACACACTGACACCCAGTAACAAAGACATACACTGATACCAAGTCACAAAGACATACACTGATACCCAGTAACACAGACACACACTGACACCCAGTAACAAAGACATACACTGACACCAAGTCACAAAGACGTACACTGATACCCAGTAACACAGACACACACTGACACCAAGTAACAAATACATACACTGACACCAAGTAACAAAGACAGACACTTACACCAAGTAACAAAGAAACACACTTACACCAAGGAACACAGACATACACTGACACCAAGTAACAAAGACATACACTAATACCCAGTAACACAGACACGCACTGACACCAAGTAACAAAGACAGACACTTACACCAAGTAACAAAGACATACACTGACACCAAGTAACAAAGACATACACTTACACCAAGTTACAAAGACAGACAATTACACCAAAAAACAAACACATACACTGACACCAAGTAACAATGACATACACTGATACCCAGTAACACAGACACAAACTTACACCAAGTAACAAAGGCAGACACTGATACCCAGTAACACAGACATACTCTTACACCAAGTATTTTGACACACTTACTCCAAGCAACAAAGACATACACTGACTCCCAGTAACAAAGACATACACTGACACCAAGTCACAAACACATACACTGACACCAAGTAACAAAGACATACACTGACACCAAGTAACAAAGACATATACTTACACCAAGTAACGAAGACATACACTGATACCCTGCATCACAGACACACACTTACACCAAGTAACAAAGACATACATTGACACCAAGTCACAAAGACACACACTGACCCTCAGAAACACAGACATACACTGACACCAAGTCACAAAGACACACACTGACACCCTGTAACAAAGACATACACTGACACCAAGTCACAAAGACATACACTGATACACAGACACACACTTACATCAGGTAACACAGACATACACTGACACCAAGTAACAAAGACATACACTGATACCCAGTATCACAGACACACACTTACACCAAGTTAGAAAGACATACATTGACACCAATCAGAAAGACACCACTGACAGCCAGTAACAAAGACATACACTGACACCAAGTCACAAAGACATGCACTGATACCCTGGAACACAGAAACACACTGAAACCCAGTAACAAAGACATACACTGATACCAAGTCACAAAGACAGACACTGATACCCTGTTACACAGACACACACTGACACCCAGTAACACAGACATACACTGACACCAAGTCACAAAGACACACACTGAAACCCAGTAACAAAGACATACACTGACACCAAGTCACAAAGACACACACTGACCCCCAGTAACACAGACATACACTGACACCAAGTCACAAAGACATACACTGATACACAGACACACACTGACACCCTTTAACAAAGGCATACACTGACACCAAGTAACAAAGACATACAGTGATACCCAGTATCACAGACACATACTTACATCAAGTAACAAAGACATACACTGACACCAAGTCACAAAGACACACACCGGCACCCAGTAACAAAGGCATACACTTACACCAAGTCGCAAAGTCATACACTGATACCCAGGAACACAGACACACACTGACACCCAGTAACACAGACACACACTTACACCAAGTAACAAAGACATACACTGATACCCAGTAACACAGGCACACACTTACATCAAGGAACAAAGACATACACTGACACCAAGTAACACAGACATACACTTAGACCAAGTATTTTGACTTACACTTATCACCAAGTAACAAAGACATACACTGACACCCAGTAACAAATACATACACTGACACCAAGTCACAAACACATACACTGACACCAAGTAACAAAGACATACACTGATACCCAGTAACACAGGCACACACTGACACCAAGTAACAAAGACATACCCTGATACCCAGTAACACAGACACACACTGACACACAGTTAGAAACACACACTGACCACCAGTAACACAGACATACACTGGCACCAAGTCACAAAGACACACACTGACACCCTGTAACAAAGACATACACTGACACCAAGTCACAAAGACATACACTGATACACAGACACACACTTACACCAAGTAACAGAGACATACACTGACACCAAGTAACAAAGACACACACTGACACCCAGTAACAAAGACATACACTGACACCAAGTCACAAAGACATGCACTTATACCCTGGAACACAGACACACACTGACACCCAGTAACAAAGACATACACTGATACCAAGTCACAAAGACAGACACTGATACCCAGTAACACAGACACACACTGACACCCAGTAACAAAGACATACACTGATACCAAGTCACAAAGACATACACTGATACCCAGTATCACAGACACACACTTACACCAAGTAACAAAGACATACACTGACACCAAGTCACAAAGACACACACTGACACCCAGTAACAAAGACATACACTGACACCAAGTCACAAAGACATACACTGACACCAAGTAACAAAGACATACACTAATACAAAGTAACACAGACACGCAATGACACCAAGTTACAAAGACAGACACTTACACCAAGTAACAAAGACATACACTGACACCAAGTAACAAAGACATACACTTACACCAAGTAACAAAGACAGACAATTACACCAAATAACAAACACATACACTGACACCAAGTAACAAAGACATACACTGATACCCAGTAACACAGACACAATCTTACACCAAGTAACAAAGACATACACTTACACCAAGTAACACTGACACACACTAACACCAAGTATTTTGACTTACACTGACACCAAGCAACAAAGACATACACTGACTCCCAGTAACAAAGACATACACTGACACAAGTCACAAACACATACACTGACACCAAGTAACAAAGACATACACTTACACCAATTAACAAAGACATACACTGATACCCAGCAACACAGACACACACTGACACCCAGTTAGAAACACACATTGACCCCCAGTAACATTGACACACACTGACCTACAATAACACAGACATACAATGACACCAAGTCACAAAGACTCACACTGACACCCAGTAACAAAGACTTACACTGACACCCAGTAACAAAGACATACACTGATACACAGACACAGACTTACACCAAATAACACAGACATACACTGAAACCAAGTAACAAAGACATACACTGATACCCTGTATCACAGACATATACTTACACCAAGTAACAAAGACATACACTGACACCAAGTCACAAAGACACACACTGACTCCCAGCAACACAAACATACACTGACACCAAGTCACAAAGACACACACTGACACCCTGTAACAAAGACATACACTGACACCAAGTCGCAATGACATACACTGATGCACCGACACACACTTATACCAAGTAACACAGACATACACTGACACCAAGTCACAAAGACATACACTGATACCCAGTATCACAGACACACACTTACACCAAGTAGCAAAGATATACACTGACACCAAGTCACAAAGACACACACTGGCACCCAGTAACAAAGACATACACTGACACCAAGTCACAGAGACATACACTGATACCCAGGAACACAGACACACACTGACACCCAGTAACAAAGACATACACTGCTACCAATTCAGAAAGACAGACACTGATACCCAGTAACACAGAAACACACCGACACCCAGTAACAAAGACAGACAATTACACCAAGTAACAAAGACATGCACTTACACCAAGTATTTTGACATCCACTGACACCAAGTAACAAAGACATGCACTGATACCCAGTAACACAGACAATCAATGGCACCAGGTAACAAAGACAGACACTGACACCAAGTAACAAAGACACACAATTACAACAAGGAACACAGACATACACTGACAACAAGTAACAAAGACATACACTTACACCAAGTAACAAAGACACACACTTACACCAAGGAACACAGACATACACTGACACCAAGTAACAAAGACAGACAATTACACCAAGTAACAAAGACATGCACTTACACCAAGTATTTTGACATCCACTGACACCAAGTAACAAAGACATGCACTGATACCCAGTAACACAGAAACACACTTACACCAAGTAACAAAGACATACACTGATACCTAGTAACACAGGCACACACTGACACCAAGTCACAAAGACATACACTGATACACAGACACACACTTACACCAAATAACACAGACATACACTGAGACCAAGTAACAAAGAAATACACTGATACCCAGTATCACAGACACACACTTACACCAAGTAACAAAGACATACACTGACAACAAGTCACAAAGACACACACTGACACCCAGTAACAAAGACATACACTGATACCAAGTCACAAAGACAGACACTGATACCCAGTCACAAAGACACACACTGACACCCAGGAACAAAGACATACACTGATACCAAGTCACAAAGACATACACTGATACCCAGTAACACAGACACACACTGACACCCAGTAACAAAGACATACACAGACACCAAGTCACAAAGACATACACTGATACCCAGTAACACAGACAATCACTGGCACCAAGTAACAAAGACATACACTGACACCAAGTAACAAAGTCATACACTTACACCAAGTAACAAAGACACACACTTACACCAAGGAACAAAGACATAAACTTACACCAAGTAACAAACACAGACAATTACACCAAGTAACAAAGACATACACTTACACCAAGTATTTTGACATACACTGACACCAAGTAACAAAGACATACACTGATACCCAGTAACACCGAAACACACTTATACCAAGTAACAAAGACATACACTGATACCCTGTAACAAAGACATACACAGACACCAAGTCACAAAGACATACACTGATACACAGACACTCACTTACACCAAGTAACACAGACATACACTGACACCAAGTAACAAAGAAATACACTGATACCCAGTATCACAGACGCACACTTACACCAAGTAACAAAGACATACACTGACACCAAGACACAAAGACACACACTGACACCCAGTAACAAAGACATACACTGAAACCAATCACAAAGACATACACTGATACCCTGGAACACAGGCACACACTGAAATCAGTAACAAAGACATACACTGATACCAAGTCACAAAGACAGACACTGATACCCAGTTCCACAGACACACACTGACACCCAGTAAAAAAGACATACACTGATACCAAGTCACAAAGACATACACTGATACCCAGTAACACAGACATACACTGACACCAAGTCACAAAGACATACACTGATACACAGACACACACTTACACCAAGTAACACAGACATACACTGACACCAAGTAACAAAGACATACACTGATACCCTGTATCACAGACACACACTTACACCAAGTAACAAAGACATACACTGGCACCAAGTCACAAAGACACACACTGACCCCCAGTAACACAGACACGCACTGACACCAAGTCACAAAGACACACACTGACACCCTGTAACAAAGACATACACTGATACAAAGTAACACAGACACACACTTACACCAAGTAACAAAGACATACACTGATACCCAGTAACACAGGCACACACTTACACCAAGTAACAAAGACAGACACTGACACCCAGTAACAAAGACATACACTGACACCAAGTCACAAACACATACACTGACACCAAGTAACAAAGACATACACTGATACCCAGTAACACAGACACACACTGACACCCAGTTAGAAACACACACTGACCCCCAGTAACACAGACACACACTGACCCCCAGTCACAAAGACATACACGGACACCAAGTCACAAAGACATACACTGATACACAGACACACACTTACACCAAGTAACACAGACATACACTGACACCAAGTAACAAAGACATACACTGATACCCAGTATCACAGACACAAACTTACACCAAGTCACAAAGACACACACTGACACCCAGGAACAAAGACATACACTGACACCCTGGAACACAGACACACACTGAAACCCAGTAACAAAGACATACACTGATACCAAGTCACAAAGACAGACACTGATACCCTGTTACACAGACACACACTGACACACAGTAACAAAGACATGCACTGACAACAAGTCCCAAAGATATCCACTGATACCCAGTATCACAGACACACACTTACATCAAGGAACAAAGAGAAACACTGACACCAAGTCACAAAGACAGACACCGACACCCAGTAACCAAGACATACACTGTCACCAAGTCGCAAAGTCATTCACTGATACTCAGGAACACAGACACACACTGTCACCCAGTAACAAAGACATACACTGATACCCAGTAGCACAGACACACACTTACACCAAGTAACAAAGACATACACTGATACCCAGTAACACAGGCACACACTTACACCAAGTAACAAAGACATACACTTACACCAAGTATTTTGACTTACACTTACACCAAGTAACAAAGACATACACTGACACCAAATAACAAGACATACCCTGATACCCAGTAACACAGACACACACTGACACACAGTTAGAAACACACACTGACCCGCAGTAACACAGACAGACACTGACACCAAGTCACAAAGACACACACTGATACACAGACACACACTTACACCAAGTATCACAGACATACACTGACACCAAGTAACAAAGACATACACTGATACCCAGTACACAGACGCACACTTACACCAAGTAACAAAGACATACACTGACACCAAGTCACAAAGACAAACACTGACACCCAGTAACAAAGACATACACTGACACCAAGTCACAAAGACATACACTGATACCCTGGAACACAGACACACACTGACACCCAGTAACAAAGACATACACCGACACCCAGTAACAAAGACATACACTGATACCAAGTCACAAAGACATACACTGACACGCAGTAACACAGACACACACTGACACCCAGTAACAAAGACATACACTGACACCAAGTTCCAAAGACAGACACTTATACCCAGTAACACAGACAATCAATGGCACCAGGTAACAAAGACAGACACTGACACCAAGTAACAAAAACATACACTTACACCAAGTAACAAAGACACACAATTACAACAAGGAACACAGACATACACTGACACCAAGTAACAAAGACATACACTTACACCAAGTAACAAAGACACACACTTACACCAAGGAACACAGACATACACTGACACCACGTAACAAAGACAGACAATTACACCAAGTAACAAAGACATGCACTTACACCAAGTATTTTGACATCCACTGACACCAAGTAACAAAGACATGCACTGATACCCAGTAACACAGAAACACACTTACACCAAGTAACAAAGACATACACTGATACCTAGTAACACAGGCACACACTGACACCAAGTCACAAAGACATACACTGATACACAGACACACACTTACACCAAATAACACAGACATACACTGAGACCAAGTAACAAAGAAATAAACTGATACCCAGTATCACAAACACACACTTACACCAAGTAACAATTTCATACACTGATACCCAGTAACACAGACACACACTGACACCCAGTAACAAAGACATACACTGACAACAAGTCACAAAGACACACACTGACACCCAGTAACAAAGACATACACTGACACAAAGTCACATCGACATACACTGATACCCAGGAACACAGACACACACTGACACCCAGTAACAAAGACATACACTGATACCAAGTCACAAAGACAGACACTGATACCCAGTCACAAAGACACACACTGACACCCAGGAACAAAGACATACACTGATACCAAGTCACAAAGACATACACTGATACCCAGTAACACAGACACACACTGACACCCAGTAACAAAGACGTACACTGACACCAAGTCACAAAGACATACACTGATACCCAGTAACACAGACAATCACTGGCACCAAGTAACAAAGACATACACTGACACCAAGTAACAAAGTCATACACTTACACCAAGTAACAAAGACACACACTTACACCAAGGAACAAAGACATAAACTTACACCAAGTAACAAACACAGACAATTACACCAAGTAACAAAGACATACACTTACACCAAGTATTTTGACATACACTGACACCAAGTAACAAAGACATACACTGATACCCAGTAACACCGAAACACACTTACACCAAGTAACAAAGACATACACTGATACCCTGTAACAAAGACATGCACAGACACCAAGTCACAAAGACATACACTGATACACAGACACTCACTTACACCAAGTAACACAGACATACACTGACACAAAGTAACAAAGAAATACACTGATACCCAGTATCACAGACGCACACTTACACCAAGTAACAAAGACATACACTGACACCAAGTCACAAAGACACACACTGACACCCAGTAACAAAGACATACACTGACACCAATCACAAAGACATACACTGATACCCTGGAACACAGGCACACACTGAAACCAGTAACAAAGACATACACTGATACCAAGTCACAAAGACAGACACTGATACCCAGATCCACAGACACACACTGACACCCAGTAAAAAAGACATACACTGATACCAAGTCACAAAGACATACACTGATACCCAGTAACACAGACACACACTGACACCCAGTAACACAGACATACACTGACACCAAGTCACAAAGACATACACTGATACACAGACACACACTTACACCAAGTAACACAGACATACACTGACACCAAGTAACAAAGACATACACTGATACCCTGTATCACAGACACACACTTACCCCAAGTAACAAAGACATACACTGACAACAAGTCACAAAGACACACACTGACACACAGTAACAAAGACATACACTGATACCCAGGAACACAGACACACACTGACACCCAGTAACAAAGACATACACTGATACCAAGTCACAAAGACAGACACTGATACCCAGTCACAAAGACACACACTGACACCCAGGAACAAAGACATACACTGATACCAAGTCACAAAGACATACACTGATACCCAGTAACACAGACACACACTGACACCCAGTAACAAAGACGTACACGGACACCAAGTCACAAAGACATACACTGATACCCAGTAACACAGACAATCACTGGCACCAAGTAACAAAGACATACACTGACACCAAGTAACAAAGTCATACACTTACACCAAGTAACAAAGACACTCACTTACACCAAGGAACAAAGACATAAACTTACACCAAGTAACAAACACAGACAATTACACCAAGTAACAAAGACATACACTGATACCCAGTAACACCGAAACACACTTACACCAAGTAACAAAGACATACACTGATACCCTGTAACAAAGACATACACAGACACCAAGTCACAAAGACATACACTGATACACAGACACTCACTTACACCAAGTAACACAGACATACACTGACACCAAGTAACAAAGAAATACACTGATACCCAGTATCACAGACGCACACTTACACCAAGTAACAAAGACATACACTGACACCAAGTCACAAAGACACACACTGACACCCAGTAACAAAGACATACACTGACACCAATCACAAAGACATACACTGATACCCTGGAACACAGGCACACACTGAAAGCAGTAACAAAGACATACACTGATACCAAGTCACATCGACAGACACTGATACCCAGTTCCACAGACAAACACTGACACCCAGTAAAAAAGACATACACTGATACCAAGTCACAAAGACATACACTGACACCAAGTCACAAAGACATACACTGATACCCAGTAACACAGACAATCACTGGCACCAAGTAACAAAGACATACACTGACACCAAGTAACAAAGTCATACACTTACACCAAGTAACAAAGACACACACTTACACCAAGGAACAAAGACATAAACTTACACCAAGTAACAAACACAGACAATTACACCAAGTAACAAAGACATACACTTACACCAAGTATTTTGACATACACTGACACCAAGTAACAAAGACATACACCGATACCCAGTAACACCGAAACACACTTACACCAAGTAACAAAGACATACACTGATACCCTGTAACAAAGGCATACACAGACACCAAGTCACAAAGACATACACTGATACACAGACACTCACTTACACCAAGTAACAAAGACATACACTGACACCAAGTAACAAAGAAATACACTGACACCCAGTAACAAAGACATACACTGACACCAATCACAAAGACATACACTGATACCCTGGAACACAGGCACACACTGAAACCAGTAACAAAGACATACACTGATACCAAGTCACAAAGACAGACACTGATACCCAGTTCCACAGACACACACTGACACCCATTAAAAAAGACATACACTGATACCAAGTCACAAAGACATACACTGATACCCAGTAACACAGACACACACTGACACCCAGTAACACAGACATACACTGACACCAAGTCACAAAGACATACACTGATACACAGACACACACTTACACCAACTAACACAGACATACACTGACACCAAGTAACAAAGACATACACTGATACCCTGTATCACAGACACACACTTACACCAAGTAACAAAGACATACACTGGCACCAAGTCACAAAGACACACACTGACCCCCAGTAACACAGACACGCACTGACACCAAGTCACAAAGACACACACTGACACCCTGTAACAAAGACATACACTGATACAAAGTAACACAGACACACACTTACACCAAGTAACAAAGACATACACTGACCCCCAGTAACACAGACAAACACTTACACCAAGTAACAAAGACAAACACTGATACCCAGTAACACAGACAAACACTTACACCAAGTCACAAAGACAAACACTGATACCCAGTAACACAGACACACACTTACACCAAGTAACAAAGACATACACTGACACCAAGTAACAAAGATATACACTTACACCAAGCAACAAATACATACACTGACACCAAGTAACAAAGAGATCCACTTACACAAAGTAACGCAGACATACACTGACACCAAGTAACAAAGACAGACACTGACACCAAGTAACAAAGACACAAACTTACAACAAGTAACACAGACATACACTGACACCAAGTATCAAGGACATACACTGACACCAAGTAACAATGACTTGCACTTACACCAAGTAACAAAGAATGACACTGATATCCAGTAACACAGAACCACACTTACACCAGGTCACAAAGACACACACTGACACCCAGTAACAAAGACAGACACTGATACCCAGTAACACAGACACACACTTACAGCAAGTCACAAATACATACACTGATACCCAGTAACACAGACACACACTTACACAAAGTAACAAAGACATACACTGACACCAAGTAACAAAGACATACACTGATACCCAGTAGCAAAGACATACACTGTCACCAAGTAACAAAGACACACACTTACACCAAGTAACACAGACATACACTGACACCAAGTATCAAGGACATACACTGACACCAAGTAATAAAGACATACACTTACACCAAGTCACAAAGACATACAATTATACCCAGTAACACAGACACTCACTGACACCCAGTAACAAAGACATACACTGACACCAAGTAACAAAGACAGGCACTGATACACAGTAACACAGACACACACTTACACCAAGTAACAAAGACATACACTGATACCCAATAACACAGACACACACTTACACCAACTAACACAGACATACACTGACACAAAGAAACAAACACATGCACTGACACCCAGTACCAAACAAATACACTGACACCCAGTAACAAAGACACAGACTGACACCAAGTAACAAAGACATACACTGACACCAAGTAACAAAGACACACACAGACACCAAGTAACAAAGACATACACTGACACCAAGAAACAAAGACATACACTTACACCAAGTAACAAAGACATACACTGATACCCAGTAAAGCAGACACACACCTACACCAAGTAACAAAGACATACACAGATACACAATAACACAGACACACATTTACACCAAGTAACACAGACATACACTGACACCAAGTATCAAAGACATACACTGACACCAAGTAACAATGACTTGCACTTACACCAAGTAACAAAGACAGATACTGATACCCAGTAACACAGACACACACTTAAACCAAGTCACAAAGACATACACTGACACCCAGTAACAAAGACATGCACTGACACCCAGTAACAAAGACAGACACTGATACCCAGTAACACAGACACACACTTACAGCAAGTCACAAATACATACACTGATACCCAGTAACACAGACACACACTTACAACAAGTAACAAAGACATACACTGACACCAATAAACAAAGACATACACTGATACCCAGTAACACAGACACACACTTACACAAAGTAGCAAAGACAGACACTGACACCAAGTAACAAAGACATACACTGACACCAATTACCAAAGACATCCACTGACACCAAGTAACAAAGACATACACTTACACCAAAAAACAAAGACATACACTGATACCAAGTAACAAAGACATACACTGATACCCAGTAACACAGACACACAGTTACACCAAGTAACAAAGACAGAGACTGATACCCAGTAAGACAGACACACACTTACACCAAGTCACAAAGGCACACACTGACACCCAGTAACAAAGACATAGACAGCACCCAGCAACAAAGAAACACACTGACACCAAGTAACAAAGACATACACTGATACCCAGTAACACAGACACACACTTACACCAAGTAACAAAGACACACACTGACACCAAGTAACAGAGACATACACTGACACCAATTAACAAAGACATACACTGATACCCAGTAACACAGACACACACTTACACCAAGTAACAAAGACATACACTTACACCAAATAACAAAGACATCCACTGACACCAAGTAACAATGACATACACTGACACCAAGTAACACAGACATACACTGACACCAAGTAACAAAGACATACACTTACACCAAGTAACAAAGACATACACTGACACCATTTAACAAAGACATAAACTGATACCCAGAAACACAGACACACACCTACACCAAGTAACAATGACATACACTGATACCCAGTAAGACAGATACACACTGACACCCAGTAACACAGAGAAAAACTGACACCAAGTAACAAAGACACACACTGACACCAAGTAACACAGACATACACTGACACCAAGTAACAAAGACATCCACTTACACCAAGTACAAAGACATACACAGACACCAAGTAACAAAGACATACAATTGTACCCAGTAACACAGACACGCACTGACACCCAGTAACAAAGACATACACTGACACCAAGTAACAAAGACAGACACTGATACCCAGTAACACAGGCACACACTTACACCAAGTAACAAAGACATACACTGATATCCAATAACACAGACACACACTTTCACCAACTAACACAGACATACACTGACACAAAGAAACAAACACATACACTGACACCCAGTAACAAAGACATACACTGACACCCAGTAACAAAGACACACACTGACACCAAGTAGCAAAGACATACACTGTCACCAAGTAACAAAGACACACACTTACACCAAGTAACAAAGACAGACAATTAAACCAAGTAACAAAGACATACACTGACACCAAGTAACTAAGACATACACTTGCACCAAGTTACACAGACATACACTTACACCAAGTAACAAAGACACACTGTTACACCAAGTAACACAGACATACACTGCACCCAGTAACAAAGAAACACACTGACACCAAGTAACAAAGACATACACTGATACCCAGTAACACAGGCACGCACTTACACCAAGTAACAAAGACATACACTGACACCAAGTAACAAAGACATACACTGACACCAATTACCAAAGACATCCACTGACACCAAGTAACAAAGACATACCCTGATACCCGGTAACACAGACACACACTTACACCAAGTCACAAAGACACACACTGACACCCAGTAACAAAGACATACACTGCACCCAGTAACAAAGAAACACACTGACACCAAGTAACAAAGACATACACTGATACCCAGTAACACAGGCACGCACTTACACCAAGTAACAAAGACATACACTGACACCAAGTAACAAAGACATACACTGACACCAATTACCAAAGACATCCACTGACACCAAGTAACAAAGACATACACTGACACCAAGTAACAAAGACTCACACTTACACCAAGTAACAAAGACATACACTGACACCAAGAAACAAAGACATACACTTACACCATGTAACAAAGACATACACTGACACCAAGTAACAAAGACATACACTGATACCCAGTAAAACAGACACACACATGCACCAAGTAACAAAGACATACACTGATACCCAATAACACAGACACACATTTACACCAACTAAAACAGACATGCACTCACACCCAGTAACACAGACACACACTTCCACCAAGTAACAAAGACATACACTGACAACAAGTAACAAAGACATACACTTACACCAAATAACAAAGACATACACTGACACCAAGTAACAATGACATACACTGACACCAAGTAACAAAGACATACACTGACACCAAGTAACAAAGACACACACTTACACCAAGTAACAAAGACATACACTGACACCAAGAAACAAAGACATACACTTACACCAAGTAACAAAGACATGCACTGACACCAAGTAACAAAGACATACACTGATACCCAGTAAAACAGACACACACCTGCACCAACTAAAACAGACATACACTCACACCCAGTAACAAAGACACACAATGACACCAAGTAACAAAGTCACACACTGACACCAAGTAACAAAGACATACACTGACACCAAGTAACAAAGACATTCACTGATACGCAGTAACACAGACACACACTTAAACCAAGTTACAAAGACGTACACTGATACCCGGGAACACAGACACACACTTACACCAAGTATCACAGACATACACAGACACCAACTAACAAAGACAAACACTGATACCCAGTAACACAGACAAACACTGACACCAAGTAACAAAGACATACACCGACACCAAGTAACAAATACATACACTTACAACAAATAACACAGACGTACACTGACACCAAGTAACAAACATATACTCTTACACCAACTAACAAAGACACACACTTACACCAAGTTACACAGACATCCACTGACACCAAGTAACAAAGACATGCACTTACACGAAGTAAGAAAGACACACACTTACACCAAGTAACACAGACATCCACTGACACCAAGTAACAAAGACATATACAGATACCCAGCAATACAGACACACTCTGACACCAAGTAACAAAGACAGACACTGATGCCCAGTAACAAAGACATGCACTGACACCCAGTAACAAATACATGCACTGACACCCAGTAACAAAGACACACACTGGCACCAAGTAACAAAGACATGCACTGATACCCAGTAACACAGACACACACTTACACCAAGTAACAAAGACATACAATGACACCAAGTAACAAAGACATACACTTACACCAAGTAAAAAAGACATACACTGACAACAAGTAACAAAGACATACACTGAGACGCAGTAACACAGACACACACTTACACCAATTAACAAAGACATACACTGATACCCAGTTACACAGACACACACATACACCAAGTAACACAGACACACACTGACACCAAGTAACAAAGACAGACACTGATACCCAGTAACACAGACACACACTTACACCAAGTAACAAAGACATACACTTACACCAAGTAACAAAGACATACACTGACACCAAGTAACAAAGACATACACTTACACCAAGTAACACAGACATACAATGACACCAAGTAACAAAGACATACACTGATACCCAGTAACACAGACACACACTTACACCAAGTCACAAAGACTTAAACTGACACCCAGTAACAAAGACATACACTCACACCCAGTAACAAAGACACACAATGACACCAAGTAACAAAGGCACACACTGACACCAAGTAACAAAGACATTCACTGATACCCAGTAACACAGACACACACTTAAACCAAGTTACAAAGACATACACTGATACCCGGTAACACAGACACACACTTACACCAAGTATCACAGACATACACAGACACCAACTAACAAAGACAAACACTGATACCCAGTAACACAGACAAACACTGACACCAAGTAACAAAGACATACACCGACAGCAAGTAAAAAATACATACACTTACACCAAATAACACAGACATACACTGACACCAAGTAACAAAGATATACTCTTACATCAACTAACAAAGACACACACTTACACCAAGTTACACAGACATCCACTGACACCAAGTAACAAAGACATGCACTTACACCAAGTAAGAAAGACACACACTTACACCAAGTAACACAGACATCCACTGACACCAAGTAACAAAGACATATACAGATACCCAGCAATACAGACACACTCTGACACCAAGTAACAAAGACATGCACTGACACCCAGTAACAAATACATGCACTGACACCCAGTAACAAAGACACACACTGACACCAAGTAACAAAGACATGCACTGATACCCAGTAACACAGACACACACTGACACCAAGTAACAAAGACATACACTGACACCAAGTTACAAAGACAGACACTTACACCAACTAAAAAAGACATACACTGACAACAAGTAACAAAGACATACACTGAGACGCAGTAACACAGACACACACTTTCAACAATTAACAAAGACATACACTGATACCCAGTTACACAGACACACACATACACCAAGTAACACAGACACACACTGAAACCAAGTAAGAAAGACACACACTTACACCAAGTAACACAGACATCCACTGACACCAAGTAACAAAGACATATGCAGATACCCAGCAATACAGACACACTCATACACCAAGTAACAAAGACAGACACTGATGCCCAGTAACAAAGACATGCACTGACACCCAGTAACAATGACATGCACTGACACCCAGTAACAAAGACACACACTGACACCAAGTTACAAAGACATGCACAGATACCCAGTAACACAGACACACACTTACACCAAGTAACAAAGACATACACTTACACCAAGTAACAAAGACATACACTGACAACAAGTAACAAAGACATACACTGAGACGCAGTTACACAGACACACACTTACACCAATTAACAAAGACATACACTGATACCCAGTTACACAGGCACACACATACAACAAGCAACACAGACACACACTGACACCAAGTAACAAAGACATACACTGATACCCAGTAACACCGGCACACACTTACACCAAGTAACAAAGACATACACTGACACCAAGTAACAAAGACATACACTTACACCAATTAAAAAAGACATAATTTGACACCAAGTAACAAAGACATACACTGATACCCAGTAACACAGACACACACTTACACCAAGTAACAAAGACATGCACTGACACCAAGTAGCAAAGACATACACTTACACCAAGTAACAAAGACATACGCTGACACCAATTAACAAAGACATACACTTACACCAAGTAACAAAGACATACAATGACACCAAGTAACAAAGACATACACTTACACCAAGTAACAAAGACATACAATGACACCAAGTAACAAAGACACACACTTACACCAAGTAACAAAGACAGACAATGACACCAAGTAACAAAGACATACACTGATACCCAGTAACACAGACACACACTTACACCAAGTAACAGAGACATACACTGACACCAAGTAACAAAGGCATACACTTACACCAAGTAACAAAGACATGCACTGACACCAAGTAACAAAGACGTACAGTTGCACCAAGTAACACAGACATACACTGATACCCAGTAACACAGACACACACTTACACCAAGTAACAAAGACATACACTGACACCAATTAACAAAGACATAAACTGACACCCAGCAACAAACACATACACTGACACCCAGCAACAAAGACACACACTGTCACCAAGTAACAAAGACATCCACTGACACAAATTAACAAAGACATTCACTGATACCCAGTAACAGACACACACTTACACCATGTAACAAAGACATACACTGACACCAAGTAACAAAGACATACACTTACACCAAGTAACACAGACATACACTGACACCAAGTAACAAAGACACACACTTAGACCAAGTAACACAGACAGACACTGACACCAAGTAACAAAGACATACACTGATACCCAGTAACACAGACACACACTTACACCGAGTAACAATGACAGACACTGATACCCAGTAACACAGACACACACTTACACCAAGTGACAAAGACTTAACCTGACACCCAGTAACAAAGACATACACTCACACCCAGTAACAAAGACACACAATGACACCAAGTAACAAAGGCACACAACGACACCAAGTAACAAAGACATACACTGATACCCAGTAACACAGACACACACTTACACCAAGTAACAAAGACATACACTGACACCAAGTAACAAAGACATTCACTGATACCCAGTAATACAGACACACACTTACACCAAGTAACAAAGACATACACTGACACCAAGTAACAAAGACATACAAAGATACCCAGTTGCACAGACACACACTTACACCAAGTAACAAAGACATACACTGATACTCAGTTACACAGACACACACTTACACCAAGGAACAAAGACATTCACAGAGACACCAAGTAACAAAGGCATACACTGACACCCAGTAACAAAGACATACACTGACACCCAGTAAAAAAAACATACACTGACACCAAGTAACAAAGGCATTCACTGATCCCCAGTAACACAGACACACACTTACACCAAGTAACAAAGATATACACTGATACTCAGTAACACAGACACACACTTACACCAAGTAACAAAGAAATACACTGACACCAAGTAACAAAGACATACACTTACACCAAGTAACAAAGACATACACTGACACCAAGTAACAAAGACATACACGGATACCCAGTAACAAAGACACACACTGTCACCAAGTAACAAAGACATCCACTGACACAAATTAACAAAGACATTCACTGATACCCAGTAACAGACACACACTTACAACAAGTAACAAAGACATACACTGATACCCAGCCACACAGACACACACTTACACCAAGTATCACAGACATACACAGACAGCAAGTTACAAAGACATACACTGATACCCAGTAACACAGACACACACTTACACCATGTAACAAAGACATACACTGACACCAAGTAACAATGACATACACTTACACCAAGTAACACAGACATACAATGACACCAAGAAACAAAGACACACACTGATACCCAGTAACACAGACACACACTTACACCAAGTAACAATGACAGACACTGATACCCAGTAACACAGACACACACTTACACCAAGTGACAAAGACTTAACCTGACACCCAGTAACAAAGACATACACTCACACCCAGTAACAAAGACACACAATGACACCAAGTAACAAAGACATACACTGATACCCAGTAACACAGACACACACTTACACCAAGTAACAAAGACATACACTGACACCAAGTAACAAAGACATTCACTGATACCCAGTAATACAGACACACACTTACACCAAGTAACAAAGACATACACTGACACCAAGTAACAAAGACATACAAAGATACCCAGTTGCACAGACACACACCTACACCAAGTAACAAAGACATACACTGACACCAAGTAGCAAAGACATACACTTACACCAAGTAACAAAGACATACGCTGACACCAAGTAACAAAGACATACACTTACACCAAGTAACAAAGACATACAATGACAGCAAGTAACAAAGACATACAATTACACCAAGTAACAAAGACATACAATGACACCAAGTAACAAAGACACACACTTACACCAAGTAACAAAGACAGACAATGACACCAAGTAACAAAGACATACACTGATACCCAGTAACACAGACACACACTTACACCAAGTAACAGAGACATACACTGACACCAAGTAACAAAGGCATACACTTACACCAAGTAACAAAGACATGCACTGACACCAAGTAACAAAGACGTACAGTTGCACCAATTAACACAGACATACACTGATACCCAGTAACACAGACACACACTTACACCAAGTAACAAAGACATACACTGACACCAATTAACAAAGACATAAACTGACACCCAGCAACAAACACATACACTGACACCCAGCAACAAAGACACGCACTGTCACCAAGTAACAAAGACATCCACTGACACAAATTAACAAAGACATTCACTGATACCCAGTAACAGACACACACTTACAACAAGTAACAAAGAAATACACTGATACCAAGTAACAAAGACACACACTTAGACCAAGTAACACAGACAGACACTGACACCAAGTAACAAAGACATACACTGATACCCAGTAACACAGACACACACTTACACCAAGTGACAAAGACTTAACCTGACACCCAGTCACAAAGACATACACTCACACCCAGTAACAAAGACACACAATGACACCAAGTAACAAAGGCACACAACGACACCAAGTAACAAAGACATACATTGATACCCAGTAACACAGACACACACTTACACCAAGTAACAAAGACATACACTGACACCAAGTAACAAATACATTCACTGATACCCAGTAATACAGACACACACTTACACCAAGTAACAAAGACATACACTGACACCAAGTAACAAAGACATACAAAGATACCCAGTTGCACAGACACACACTTACACCAAGTAACAAATACATACACTGATACTCAGTTACACAGACACACACTTACACCAAGGAACAAAGACATTCACAGATACACCAAGTAACAAAGGCATACACTGACACCCAGTAACAAAGACATACACTGACACCCAGTAAAACAAACATGCACTGACACCAAGTAACAAAGGCATTCACTGATCCCCAGTAACACAGACACACACTTACACCAAGTAACAAAGATATACACTGATACTCAGTAACACAGACACACACTTACACCAAGTAACAAAGAAATACACTGACACCAAGTAACAAAGACATACACTTACACCAAGTAACAAAGACATACACTGACACCAAGTAACAAAGACAAACACGGATACCCAGTAACAAAGACACACACTGTCACCAAGTAACAAAGACATCCACTGACACATATTAACAAAGACATTCACTGATACCCAGTAACAGACACACACTTACAACAAGTAACAAAGACATACACTGATACCCAGCCACACAGACACACACTTACACCAAGTATCACAGACATACACAGACAGCAAGTTACAAAGACATACACTGATACCCAGTAACACAGACACACACTTACACCATGTAACAAAGACATACACTGACACCAAGTAACAAAGACATACACTTACACCAAGTAACACAGACATACACTGACACCAAGAAACAAAGACACACACTTAGACCAAGTAACACAGACAGACACTGACACCAAGTAACAAAGACATACACTGATACCCAGTAACACAGACACACACTTACACCAAGTAACAATGACAGACACTGATACCCAGTAACACAGACACACACTTACACCAAGTGACAAAGACTTAACCTGACACCCAGTAACAAAGACATACACTCACACCCAGTAACAAAGACACACAATGACACCAAGTAACAAAGACATACACTGATACCCAGTAACACAGACACACACTTACACCAAGTAACAAAGACATACACTGACACCAAGTAACAAAGACATTCACTGATACCCATTAATACAGACACACACTTACACCAAGTAACAAAGACATACACTGACACCAAGTAACAAAGACATACAAAGATACCCAGTTGCACAGACACACACTTACACCAAGTAACAAAGACATACACTGATACTCAGTTACACAGACACACACTTACACCAAGGAACAAAGACATTCACAGAGACACCAAGTAACAAAGGCATACACTGACACCCAGTAACAAAGACATACACTGACACCCAGCAAAAAAAACATACACTGACACCAAGTAACAAAGGCATTCACTGATCCCCAGTAACACAGACACACACTTACACCAAGTAACAAAGACATACACTGATACTCAGTAACACAGACACACACTTACACCAAGTAACAAAGAAATACACTGACACCAAGTAACAAAGACATACACTTACACCAAGTAACAAAGACATACACTGACACCAAGTAACAAAGACACACACGGATACCCAGTAACACAGACACACACTTACACCAAGTAACACAGACGTATACTGACACCAAGAAACAAAGACATACACTGATACCCAGTAACACAGACACACACTGACACCAAGTAACAAAGACAGACACTTACACCAAGTAACAAAGACATGCACTGTCACCAAGTAACAAAGACATACACTTACACCAAGTAACAAAGACATACACTGATACCCAGTAACACAGACATACATTTACACCAAGTATCAAAGACATACACTGACACCAAGTAACAAAGACATACACTGACACCAAGTAACACAGACATACACTGACACCAAGTAACAAAGACATACACTTACACCAAGTAACAAAGACATACACTGACACCAAGTAACAAAGACATACACTGATACCCAGTAACACAGACACACACTTACACTAAGTAACACAGACATACACTGACTCCAAGTAACAAAGACAGACACTGATACCCAGTAAAACAGACACACACTTACACCAAGTAACAAAGACAGACAATGACACCAAGTAACAAAGACATACACTGTTACCCATTAACACAGACACACACTTACACCAAGTAACAGAGACAAACACTGACACCAAGTAACAAAGGCATACACTTACACCAAGTAACAGAGACATGCGCTGACACCAAGTAACAAAGGCATACACTTACACCAAGTAACACAGACATACACTGACACCAAGTAACAAAGACACACAGTTACACCAAGTACACAGACATACACTGACAGCAAGTAACAAAGACATACACTGATACCCAGTAAGACAGACACACACTTACACCAAGTAACAAAGACAGACAGACAGACACTGATACCCAGTAACAAAGACATACACTGATACCCTGTAACACAGACACACACGAACACCAAGTCACAAAGAAATACACTGACACTCAGTAACAAAGACAAACACTGACACCCAGTAACAAAGAAACACACTGACACCAAGTAACAAAGACAAACACTGACACTAAGTATACAAAGACGTACACAGACACCAAGTAACAGAGACATACACTGATACCCATAATCACAGACACACACTTTCACCAAGTAACAAATACATACACTGACAACAAGTAACAAAGAGACAACTTACACCAAGTAACACAGACATACACTGACACAAAGTATCAAAGACATACAATGAGACAAAATAACAAAGACATACACTTACACCCAGCAACAAAGGCATACACTGATACCCAGTAACACAGACACACACTTACATCAAGTAACAAAGACAGACACTGAAACCCAGTAACAAAGACATCCACTGACACAAATTAACAAAGACATACACTGATACCCAGTAACACAGACACACACTTACACCAAGTATCACAGACATACACAGACACCAAGTAACAAAGACACACACTTAGACCAAGTAACACAGACATACACTGACACCAAGTAACAAAGACATGCACTGATACCCTGTAACACAGACACACACTTACACCAAGTAACAATGACAGACACTGATACCCAGTAACACAGACACACATTTACACCAAGTCACAAAGACTTAAACTGACACCCAGTAACAAAGACATACACTCACACCCAATAACAAAGACACACAATGACACCAAGTCACAAAGAAATACACTGACACCCAGTAACAAAGACAAACACTGACACCCAGTAACAAAGAAACACACTGACACCAAGTATACAAAGACAGACACTGACACCAAGTAACAAAGACACAAACTTACACCAAGTAACACAGACATACACTGACACAAAGTATCAAAGACCTACACTGACACCAAGTAACAAAGACATACACTTACACCAAGTAACAAAGGCATACACTGATACCCAGTAACACAGACACACACTTACACCAAGTAACAAAGACAGACACTGAAACCCAGTAACAGAGACACACACTTACACCAAGTCACAAAGACATACACTGACACCCAGCAACAAAGGCATACACTGACACCCAGTCACAAAGACACACACTGACACCAAGTAACAAAGACACACACTGACACCAAGTAACAAAGACATCCACTGACACAAATTAACAAATACATACACTGATACCCAGTAACACAGACACACACTTACACCAAGTATCACAGACATACACAGACACCAAGTAACAAAGACACACACTTAGACCAAGTAACACAGACATACACTGACACCAAGGAGCAAAGGCATGCACTGATACCCAGTAACGCAGACACACACTTACACCAAGTAACAATGACAGACACTGATACCCAGTAACACAGACACACATTTACACCAAGTCACAAAGACTTAAACTGACACCCAGTAACAAAGACATACACTCACACCCAATAACAAAGACACAATGACACCAAGTAACAAAGGCACACACTGACACCAAGTAACAAAGGCACACACTGACACCAAGTAACAAAGACATACACTGATACCCAGTAACACATGCACACACTTACGCCAAGTAACAAAGACACACACTGACACCAAGTAACAAAGACATTCACTGATACCCAGGAACACAGACACACACTTACACCAAGTAACAAAGACATACACTTACACCAACTAACAAAGACACACTCTTAGACCAGGTAACACAGACATACACTGACACCAAGTAACAAAGACATAGACTGATACTCAGTAGCACAGACACACACTTACACCAAGTAACAATGACAGACACTGATACCCAGTAACACAGACACACATTTACGCCAAGTCACAAAGACTTAAACTGACACCCAGTAACAAAGACATACACTCACACCCAATAACAAAGACACACAATGACACCAAGTAACAAAGGCACACACTGACACCAAGTAAAAAAGACAGACACTGATACCCTGTAACACAGACACACACTAACACCAAGTCACAAAGAAATACACTGACACCCAGTAACAAAGACAAACACTGACACCCAGTAACAAAGAAACACACTGACACCAAGTATACAAAGACAGACACTGACACCAAGTAACAAAGACACAAACTTACACCAAGTAACACAGACATACACTGACACAAAGTATCAAAGACCTACACTGACACCAAGTAACAAAGACATACACTTACACCAAGTAACAAAGGCATACACTGATACCCAGTAACACAGACACACACTTACACCAAGTAACAAAGACAGACACTGAAACCCAGTAACAGAGACACACACTTACACCAAGTCACAAAGATATACACTGACACCCAGCAACAAAGGCATACACTGACACCCAGTCACAAAGACACACACTGACACCAAGTAACAAAGACACACACTGACACCAAGTAACAAAGACATCCACTGACACAAATTAACAAATACATACACTGATACCCAGTAACACAGACACACACTTACACCAAGTATCACAGACATACACAGACACCAAGTAACAAAGACACACACTTAGACCAAGTAACACAGACATACACTGACACCAAGGAGCAAAGGCATGCACTGATACCCAGTAACGCAGACACACACTTACACCAAGTAACAATGACAGACACTGATACCCAGTAACACAGACACACATTTACACCAAGTCACAAAGACTTAAACTGACACCCAGTAACAAAGACATACACTCACACCCAATAACAAAGACACAATGACACCAAGTAACAAAGGCACACACTGACACCAAGTAACAAAGGCACACATTGACACCAAGTAACAAAGACATACACTGATACCCAGTAACACAGACACACACTTACGCCAAGTAACAAAGACATACACTGACACCAAGTAACAAAGACATTCACTGATACCCAGGAACACAGACACACACTTACACCAAGTAACAAAGACATACACTTACACCAACTAACAAAGACACACTCTTAGACCAAGTAACACAGACATACTCTGACACCAAGTAACAAAGACATAGACTGATACTCAGTAGCACAGACACACACTTACACCAAGTAACAAAGACAGACAATGACACCAAGTAACAAAGACCTACACTGATACCCAGTAACACAGACACACACTTACACCAAGTAACAGAGACATACACTGAAACCAAGTAACAAAGGCATACACTTACACCAAGCAACAAAGACATGCAATGACACCAAGTAACAAAGACATACACTTACACCAAGTAACACAGACATCCACTGACACCAAGTAACAAAGACACACACTTACACCAAGGACACAGACATACACTGACACCAAGTAACAAAGACATACTCTGATACCCAGTAACACAGACACACACTTACACCAAGTAACAAAGACAGACACTGATACCCAGTGACAAAGACATGCACTGATACCCAGTAACACAGACACACACTAACACCATGTCACAAAGACATAGACTGACACCCAGTAACAAAGACAAACACTGACACTCAGTAACAAAGAAGCACACTGACACCAAGTAACAAAGTCAGACACTGACACCAAGTATACAACAACATACACAGACACGAAGTAACAAAGACATACACTGATACCCAGTAACACAGACAAACACTTACACCAACTAACACAGACATACACTGACACCAAGTAACAAAGACATACACTTACACCAACTAACAAAGACACACTCTTACACCAAGTAACACAGACATACACTGACACCAAGTAACAAAGACATAGACTGATACCCAGTAACACAGACACACACTTACACCAAGTAACAGAGACATACACTGACACCAAGTAACAAAGGCATACACTTACACCAAGTAACAAAGACATGCAATGACACCAAGTAACAAAGACATACACTTACACCAAGTAACACAGACATCCACTGACACCAAGTAACAAAGACACACACTTACACCAAGGACACAGACATACACTGACACCAAGTAACAAAGACATACTCTGATACCCAGTAACACAGACACACACTTACACCAAGTAACAAAGACAGACACTGACACTCAGTAACAAAGAAATACACTGACACCAAGTAACAAAGTCAGACACTGACACCAAGTATACAAAGACATACACAGACACGAAGTAACAAAGACATACACTGATACCCAGTAACACAGACACACACTTACACCAAGTAACAAAGACATACACTTACAACAAGTAACACAGACATACACTGACACCAAGTAACAAAGACACACACTTACACCAAGTAACACAGACATACACTGACACCAAGTAACAAAGACATACACTGATACCCAGTAACACAGACACACACTTACACCAAGTAACAATGACAGACACTGATACCCATTAACACAGACACACTCTTACACCAAGTCACAAAGACATGCACTGACACCCAGTAACAAAGGCACACAATGACAGCAACTAACAAAGGCACACACTGACACCAAGTAACAATGACATGCGTTGATACCCAGTAACACAGACACACACTTACACCAAGTAACAAAGACATACACTGACACCAAGTAACAAAGACATTCACTAATACCCAGTAACACAGACACACACTTACACCAAGTAACAAAGACATACACTGACACCATGTAACAAAGACACACAATGACACCCAGTATCAAAGACATACACAGACACCAAGTAACGAAGACATACACTGATACCCAGTAACACAGACACACACTTACACCAAGTAACAAAGACATACACTGATACCCAGGAACACAGACACACACTTACACCAAGTACCACAGACATACACAGACACCAAGTAACAAAGACATACACTGATACCCAGTAACACAGACACACACTTACACCAAGTAGCAAAGACATACACAGACACCAAGTAACAAAGACATACACTTACACCAAGTAACACAGACATACACTGACACCAAGTAACAAAGACACACACTTACACCAAGTAACAAAGACATACACTGACACCTAGCAACAAAGACACACACTTACACCAATTAACAAAGACATACACTGACACCAAGTAACACAGACATACACTGACACCAAGTATCAAATACATACACTGACACCAAGTAACAAAGACACAGATTTACACCAAGTAAAACAGACATACACTGACACCAAGTATCAAAGACATACACTGACACCAA
This sequence comes from Heterodontus francisci, assembly GCF_036365525.1. Taxonomy (NCBI): domain Eukaryota; kingdom Metazoa; phylum Chordata; class Chondrichthyes; order Heterodontiformes; family Heterodontidae; genus Heterodontus; species Heterodontus francisci. The sequence continues at coordinate 8,986,526 of NW_027140221.1, read as the reverse complement.
GTAACAAAGACATACACTTACACCAAGTAACAAAGACATGCACTGATACCCAGTAACAGAGACACACACTTACACCAAGTCACAAAGACATACACTGACACCCAGTAACAAAGACATGCACTGACACCCAGTTAAAAGACACACACTGACACCAAGTAACAAAGACATACACTGTCACCAAGTAAAAAAGACATACACTGATACCCAGTAACACAGACACACACTTACACCACGTATCACAGACATACACAGACACCAACTAACAAAGACATACACTGATACCCAGTAACACAGACAAACACTTACACCAAGTAACAAAGACATACACCGACACCAAGTAACAAATACATACACTTACACCAAGCTACAAAGACATACACTGACACCAAGTAACAAAGACAAGCACTTACACCAAGTAAGAAAGACACACACTTACACCAAGTAACAAAGACACACACAGACACCAAGTAACAAAGACATACACTGATACACATTAACACAGACACACACTTACACCAAGTAACAAAGACATACAATGATACCCAGCCACACAGACACACACTTATACCAAGTAACACAGACAGACACTGACACCAAGTAACAAAGACATACAATGATACCCAGTAACACAGGCACACACTTACACCAAGTAACAAGGACAGACAATGACACCAAGTAACAAAGACATACACTGATACCCAGTAACACAGACACACACTTACACCAAGTAACAGAGACATACACTGACACCAAGTAACAAAGGCATACACTTACACCAAGTAACAAAGACATGCACTGACACCAAGTAACAAAGACGAACACTTACACCAAGTAACAAAGACATGCACTGACACCAAGTAACAAAGACACACACATACACCAAGTACACAGACATACACTGACACCAAGTAACAAAGACATACACTGATGCACAGTAACACAGACAAACACTAACATCAAGTCACAAAGACATACACTGACACCCAGTAACAAAGACAAACACTGACACCCAGTAACAAAGAAACACACTGACAGCAAGTAACAAAGACACACACTGACACCAAGTATACAAAGACATACACAGACACCAAGTAACAAAGACATACACTGATACACAGTCACACAGACAGACACTTACACCAAGTATCACAGACATACAATGACACCAAGTAACAAAGACATACACTTACACCAAGTAACACAGACATCCACTGATACCCAGTAACACAGACACACACTTACACCAAGTAACAATGACAGACACAGATACCCAGTAACACTGACACACACTTCCACCAAGTCACAAAGACATACACTGACACCCAGTAACACAGACACACACTTGCACCAAGTAACAAAGACATACACTGACACCAAGTAACAAAGACATACACTGACACCAATTAACAAAGGCATACACTGGCACCCAGTAACAAAGACATACACTGGCACCCAGTAACACAGACGCACACGGACACCAAGTAACAAAGACATACACTGACACCCAGTAAGAAAAACATACACTGACACCAAGTAACAAAGACATTCACTGATCCCCAGGAACACAGACACACACTGACACCAAGTAACAAAGACATACACTTACACCAAGTAACAAAGACACACAATGACACCAAGTAACAAAGACATACACAGACACAAAGTAACGAAGACATACACTGATACCCAGTAACACAGACACACACTTACACCAAGTAACAAAGACATACACTGATACCCAGTAACACAGACGCACACTTACACCAAGTATCCCAGACATACACAGACACCAAGTAACAAAGACATACAATGATACCCAGTAACACAGGCACACACTTACACCAAGTAACAAGGACAGACAATGACACCAAGTAACAGAGACATACACTGACACCAAGTAACAAAGGCATACACTTACACCAAGTAACAAAGACATGCACTGACACCAAGTAACAAAGACACACACATACACCAAGTACACAGACATACACTGACACCAAGTAACAAAGACAAACACTGACACCCAGTAACAAAGAAACACACTGACACAAAGTAACAAAGACACACACTGACACCAAGTATACAAAGAAATACAAAGACACCAAGTAACAAAGACATACACTGATACACAGTAACACAGACAAACACTAACATCAAGTCACAAAGACATACACTGACACCCAGTAACAAAGACAAACACTGACACCCAGTAACAAAGAAACACACTGACACCAAGTAACAAAGACACACACTGACACCAAGTATACAAAGAAATACAAAGACACCAAGTAACAAAGACATACACTGATACACAGTCACACAGACACACACTTACACCAAGTATCACAGACATACACAGACACCAAGTAACAATGACATACACTGATATCCAGTAACACAGACACACACTTACACCATGTAACAAAGACATACACTGACACCAAGTAGCAAAGACATACACTTACACCAAGTAACACAGACATCCACTGATACCCAGTAACACAGATACACACTTACACCAAGTAACAATGACAGACACAGATACCCAGTAACACAGACACACACTTCCACCAAGTCACAAAGACATACACTGACACCAAGTAACAAAGACATACACTGACACCAAGTAACAAAGGCATACACTGGCACCCAGTAACAAAGACATACACTGACACCCAGTAACACAGACGCACACGGACACCAAGTAACAAAGACATACACTGACACCCAGTAAGAAAAACATACACTGACACCCAGTAACAAAGACACACACTGACACCAAGTAACAAAGACATTCACTGATCCCCAGTAACACAGACACACACTTACACCAAGTAACAAAGACATACACTTACACCAAGTAACAAAGACACGCACTGACACCAAGTAACAAAGACATACAAAGACACCAAGTAACGAAGACATACACTGATACCCAGTAACACAGACACACACTTACACCAAGTAACAAAGACATACACTGATACCCAGTAACACAGACGCACACTTACACCAAGTATCCCAGACATACACAGACACCAAGTAACAAAGACATACACTGATACCCAGTAACAGTGACACACACTTACACCAAGTAACAAAGACATACACTGACACCAAGTAACAGAGACATACACTTACACCAAGTAACACAGACATACACTGACATCAAGTAACAAAGACACACACTTACACCAAGTAACAGAGACATACACTGACACCAAGTAACAAAGACATACACTGACACCAAGTAACACAGACATACACTGATACCCAGTAACACAGACACACACTTACACCAAGTAACAGAGACATACACTGACATCAAGTAACAAAGACACACACTTACACCAAGTAACAAAGAGATACACTGACACCAAGTAACAGAGACATACACTTACACCATGTAACACAGACATACACTGATACCCAGTAACACAGACACACACTTACACCAAGTAACACAGACATACACTGACATCAAGTAACAAAGACACACACTTACACCAAGTAACAAAGACATACACTGACACCAAGTAACAGAGATATACACTTACACCAAGTAACACAGACATACACTGATACCCAGTAACACAGACACACACTTACACCAAGTAACAGAGACATACACTGACACCAAGTAACAAAGGCATAGACTTACACCAAGTAACAAAGACATACACTTACACCAAGTAACACAGACATACACTGACACCAAGTAACAAAGACACACACTTACACCAAGTACACAGACATACACTGACACAAAGTAACAAAGACATACACTGATACCCAGTAACACAGACACACACTTACACCAAGTAACAAAGACAGACACTGATACCCAGTAACAAATACATACACTGATACCCAGTAACACAGACACACACTAACACCATGTCACACAGACATACACTGACACCCAGTAACAAAGACAAACACTGACACTCAGTAACAAAGAAACACACTGACACCAAGTAACAAAGACAGACACTGACACCAAGTATACAAAGACATACACATACACCAAGTAACAAAGACATACACTGATACCCAGTAACACAGACACACACTTACACCAAGTAGCAAAGACAGACACTGATACCCAGTAACACAGACACACACTTACACCAAGTATCACAGACATACAGAGACACCAAGTAACAAAGACATACACTGATACCCAGTAACACAGACACACACTTACACCATGTAACAAAGACATGCACTGACACCAAGTAACAAAGACATTCACTGATCCCCAGTAACACAGACACACACATAAACCAAGTAACAAAGACATCCACTGACACCAAGTAACAAAGACACACAATGACACCAAGTAACAAAGACATACACAGACACCAAGCAACGAATACATACACTGATACCCAGTAACACAGACACACACTTACACCAAGTAACAAAGACATACACTGATACTTAGGAACAAAGACACACACTTACACCAAGCATCACAGACATACACAGACACCAAGTAACAAAGACATACACTGATACGCAGTAACACAGACATACACTTACACCAATTCACACAGACATACACTGACACCAAGTAACAAAGACATACACTTGCACCAAGTAACAAAGACACACACTTACACCAAGTATCAAATACATACACTGACACCAAGTAACAAAGACACAAACTTACACCAAGTAACAAGGACATAAACTGACACCAAGTAACAAAGACATACACTGACACCAAGTAACAAAGACATACACTGATAGCCAGTAACAAAGACACACAATTACACAAAGTAAAAAAGATAGACACTGATACCCAGTAACAGAGACACACACTTACACCAAGTCACAAAGACAGACACAGACACCCAGTAACAAAGACACACACTGACACCCAGTTACAAAGACACACACTGACACCAAGTAACAAAGACACACACTGACACCAAGTAACAAAGAAATCAACTGACACAAATTAACAAAGACATACACTGAAACCCAGTAACAGAGACACACACTTACACCAAGTCACAAAGACAGTCACTGACACCCAGTAACAAAGACATACACTGATACCCAGTAACAGAGACACACACTTACACCAAGTAACAAAGACATACACTGACACCAAGTAACAAAGACATACACTGATACCCGGTAACACAGACACACACTTACACCAAGTATCACAGACCTACACAGACACCAACTAACAAAGACATACACTGATCCCCAGTAACACAGACAAACACTTACACCAAGTAACAAAGACATACAACGACACCAAGTAACAAATACATACACTGACGCCAAGTAACAAAGACATGCACTTAACCCAAGGAAGAAAGACACACACTTACACCAAATAACAAAGACATACACTGACACCAAGTAACAAAGACAGACACTGATACCCAGTATCAAAGACATGCATTGACACCCAGTAACAAAGACACACACTGACAACAAGTAACAAAGACATACACTTACACCAAGTAACAAAGACATACACTGACACCCAGTAACAAAGACATGCACTGACACCCAGTAACAAAGACACACACTTACACCAAGTAACAAAGACATACACTGACACCCATTAACAAAGACATACACTGATACCAAGTGACGCAGACACACACTTACACCAAGTAACAAAGACATACACTGACACCAAGTAACAAAGACACACACTTACACCAAGTAACAATGACAGACACTGATACCCAGTAACTCAGACACACACTGACACCAAGTATACAAAGACATGCACAGACACCAAGTAACAAAGACATCCACTGATACACAGTAACACAGACACAAACTTACACCAAGTAACAAAGGCATACAATGATACCCAGCCACACAGACACACACTTACTCCAAGTATCACAGACATACACAGACACCAAGTAACAATGACATACACTGATTCCCAGTAACACAGACACACACTTACACCATGTAACAAAGACGTACACTGACACCAAGTAACAAAGACATACACTTACACCAAGTAACACAGACATACACTGATACCCAGTCACACAGATACACACTTACACCAAGTAACAATAACAGACACTGATACCCAGTAACACAGACACACACTTACACCAAGTCACAAAGACATACACTAACACCCAGTAACAAAGACATACACTGACACCCAGTAACAAAGACACACAATGACACCAAGTAACAAAGGCACACACTGACACCAAGTAACAATGACATACACTGATACCCAGTAACACAGACACACACATACACCAAGTAACAAAGACATACACTGACACCAAGTAACAAAGACATTCACTGATACCCAGTAACACAGACACACACTTGCACCAAGTAACAAAGACATACACTGACACCAAGTAACAAAGGCATACACTGACACCCAGTAACAAAGACATACACTGACACCCAGTAACACAGACACACACGGACACCAAGTAACAAAGACATACACTGACACCCAGTAACAAAAACATACACTGACACCCAGTAACAAAGACATACACTGACACCAAGGAACAAAGACATTCACTGATCCCCAGTAACACAGACACACACTTACACCAAGTATCACAGACATACACAGACACCAAGTAACAAAGACATACACTGATACCCAGTAACACAGACACACACTTACACCAAGTAACAAAGACATACACTGATACCCAGTAGCACAGACACACACTTACACCAAGCATCACAGACATACACAGACACCAAGTAACAAAGACATACACTGATACCCAGTAACACTGACACACACTTACACCAAGTAACAAAGACATACACTGCCACCAAGTAACAGAGACATACACTTACACCAAGTAACGAAGACAGACACTGACACCAAGTAACAAAGACATACACTTACACCAACTAACAAAGACACACTCTTACACCAAGTGACATAGACATACACTGACACAAAGTAACAAAGACATACACTGATACCCAGTAACACAGACACACACTTACACCAAGTAACAAAGACAGACAATGACACCAAGTAACAAAGACATACACTGATACCCAGTAACACAGACACACAGTTACACCAAGTAACAGAGACATACACTGACACCAGGTAACAAAGGCATACACTTACACCAAGTAACAAAGACATGCACTGACACCAAGTAACAAAGACATACACTTACACCAAGTAACACAGACATACACTGACACCAAGTAACAAAGACACACACTTACACCAAGTACACAGACATACACTGATACCAAGTAACAAAGACATACACTGATACCCAGTAACACAGACATACACTGATACCCAGTAACACAGACACACACGAACACCAAGTCACAAAGACATACACTGACACCCAGTAACAAAGACAAACACTGACACCCAGTAACAAAGAAACACACTGACACCAAGTAACAAAGACAGACACTGACACCAAGCAACAAAGACATACAACGACACCAAGTAACAAATACATACACTTACACCAAGCTACACAGACATACACTGACGCCAAGTAACAAAGACATGCACTTAACCCAAGGAAGAAAGACACACACTTACACCAAATAACAAAGACATACACTGACACCAAGTAACAAAGACAGACACTGATACCCAGTAACAAAGACATGCATTGACACCCAGTAACAAAGACACACACTGACACCAAATAACAAAGACATACACTTACACCAAGTAACAAAGACATACACTGACACCCAGTAACAAAGACATGCACTGACACCCAGTAACAAAGACACACACTTACACCAAGTAACAAAGACATACACTGACACCCATTAACAAAGACATACACTGATACCAAGTGACGCAGACACACACTTACACCAAGTAACAAAGACATACACTGACACCAAGTAACAAAGACACACACTTACACCAAGTAACAATGACAGACACTGATACCCAGTAACTCAGACACACACTGACACCAAGTATACAAAGACATGCACAGACACCAAGTAACAGAGACATACACTGATACACAGTAACACAGACACAAACTTACACCAAGTAACAAAGGCATACAATGATACCCAGCCACACAGACACACACTTACTCCAAGTATCACAGACATACACAGACACCAAGTAATAATGACATACACTAATTCCCAGTAACACAGACACACACTTACACCATGTAACAAAGACGTACACTGACACCAAGTAACAAAGACATACACTTACACCAAGTAACACAGACATACACTGATACCCAGTAACACAGATACACACTTACACTAAGTAACAATAACAGACACTGATACCCAGTAACACAGACACACACTTACACCAAGTAACAAAGGCACACACTGACACCAAGTAACAATGACATACACTGATACCCAGTAACACAGACACACACATACACCAAGTAACAAAGACATACACTGACACCAAGTAACAAAGACATTCACTGATACCCAGTAACACAGACACACACTTGCACCAAGTAACAAAGACATACACTGACACCAAGTAACAAAGGCATACACTGACACCCAGTAACAAAGACATACACTGGCACCCAGTAACACAGACACACACGGACACCAAGTAACAAAGACATACACTGACACCCAGTAACAAAAACATACACTGACACCCAGTAACAAAGACATACACTGACACCAAGGAACAAAGACATTCACTGATCCCCAGTAACACAGACACACACTTACACCAAGTATCACAGACAGACACAGACACCAAGTAAAAAAGACATACACTGATACCCAGTAACACAGACACACACTTACACCAAGTAACAAAGACATACACTGATACCCAGTAGCACAGACACACACTTACACCAAGTATCACAGACATACACAGACACCAAGTAACAAAGACACACACTGATACCCAGTAACACTGACACACACTTACACCAAGTAACAAAGACATGCACTGCCACCAAGTAACAGAGACATACACTTACACCAAGTAACGCAGACAGACACTGACACCAAGTAACAAAGACATACACTTACACCAACTAACAAAGACACACTCTTACACCAAGTGACATAGACATACACTGACACCAAGTAACAAAGACATACACTGATACCCAGTAACACAGACACACACTTACACCAAGTAACAAAGACAGACAATGACACCAAGTAACAAAGACATACACTGATACCCAGTAACACAGACACACAGTTACACCAAGTAACAGAGACATACACTGACACCAGGTAACAAAGGCATACACTTACACCAAGTAACAAAGACATGCACTGACACCAAGTAACAAAGACATACACTTACACCAAGTAACACAGACATACACTGACACCAAGTAACAAAGACACACACTTACACCAAGTACACAGACATACACTGATACCAAGTAACAAAGACATACACTGATACCCAGTAACACAGACATACACTGATACCCAGTAACACAGACACACACCAACACCAAGTCACAAAGACATACACTGACACCCAGTAACAAAGAAACACACTGACACCAAGTAACAAAGACAGACACTGACACCAAGCAACAAAGACATACAACGACACCAAGTAACAAATACATACACTTACACCAAGCTACACAGACACACACTGACGCCAAGTAACAAAGACATGCACTTAACCCAAGGAAGAAAGACACACACTTACACCAAATAACAAAGACATACACTGACACCAAGTAACAAAGACAGACACTGATACCCAGTAACAAAGACATGCATTGACACCCAGTAACAAAGACACACACTGACACCAAGTAACAAAGACATACACTTACACCAAGTAACAAAGACATACACTGACACCCAGTAACAAAGACATGCACTGACACCCAGTAACAAAGACACACACTTACACCAAGTAACAAAGACATACACTGACACCCATTAACAAAGACATACACTGATACCAAGTGACGCAGACACACACTTACACCAAGTAACAAAGACATACACTGACACCAAGTAACAAAGACACACACTTACACCAAGTAACAATGACAGACACTGATACCCAGTAACTCAGACACACACTGACACCAAGTATACAAAGACATGCACAGACACCAAGTAACAAAGACATCCACTGATACACAGTAACACAGACACAAACTTACACCAAGTAACAAAGGCATACAATGATACCCAGCCACACAGACACATACTTACTCCAAGTATCACAGACATACACAGACACCAAGTAACAATGACATACACTGATTCCCAGTAACACAGACACACACTTACACCATGTAACAAAGACGTACACTGACACCAAGTAACAAAGACATACACTTACACCAAGTAACACAGACATACACTGATACCCAGTAACACAGATACACACTTACACCAAGTAACAATAACAGACACTGATACCCAGTAACACAGACACACACTTACACCAAGTCACAAAGACATGCACTGACACCCAGTAACACAGACACACACTTGCACCAAGTAACAAAGACATACACTGACACCAAGTAACAAAGGCATACACTGACACCCAGTAACAAAGACATACACTGACACCCAGTAACACAGACACACACGGACACCAAGTAACAAAGACATACACTGACACCCAGTAACAAAAACATACACTGACACCCAGTAACAAAGACATACACTGACACCAAGGAACAAAGACATTCACTGATCCCCAGTAACACAGACACACACTTACACCAAGTATCACAGACACACACAGACACCAAGTAACAAAGACATACACTGATACCCAGTAACACAGACACACACTTACACCAAGTAACAAAGACACACACTGATACCCAGTAGCACAGACACACACTTACACCAAGTATCACAGACATACACAGACACCAAGTAACAAAGACATACACTGATACCCAGTAACACTGACACACACTTACACCAAGTAACAAAGACATACACTGCCACCAAGTAACAGAGACATACACTTACACCAAGTAACGCAGACAGACACTGACACCAAGTAACAAAGACATACACTTACACCAACTAACAAAGACACACTCTTACACCAAGTGACATAGACATACACTGACACCAAGTAACAAAGACATACACTGATACCCAGTAACACAGACACACACTTACACCAAGTAACAAAGACAGACAATGACACCAAGTAACAAAGACATACACTGATACCCAGTAACACAGACACACACTTACACCAAGTAACAGAGACATACACTGACACCAGGTAACAAAGGCATACACTTACACCAAGTAACAAAGACCTGCACTGACACCAAGTAACAAAGACATACACTTACACCAAGTAACACAGACATACACTGACACCAAGTAACAAAGACACACACTTACACCAAGTACACAGACATACACTGATACCAAGTAACAAAGACATACACTGATACCCAGTAACACAGACATACACTGATACCCAGTAACACAGACACACACGAACACCAAGTCACAAAGACATACACTGACACCCAGTAACAAAGACAAACACTGACACCCAGTAACAAAGAAACACACTGACACCAAGTAACAAAGACAGACACTGACACCAAGCAACAAAGACAAACACTTACACCAAGTAACACAGACATACACTGACACCAAGTAACAAAGACACACACTGATACCCAGTAACACAGACACACACTTAGACCAAGTAACAATGACAGACACTGATACCCAGTAACACAGACACACACTTACACCAAGTCGCAAAGACATACACTGACACCCAGTAGCAAATCACACAATGACACCAAGTAACAAAGGCACACACTGACACCAAGTAACAATGACATGCACTGATACCCAGTAACACAGACACACACTTACACCAAGTAACAAAAACATACACTGACACCAAGTAACAAAGACATTCACTGATACCCAGTAACACAGACGCACACTTACACCAAGTAACAAGGACATACACTGACAACAAGTAACAAAGGCATACACTGATACCCAGTAACAAAGACATACACTGGCACCCAGTAACACAGACACACACGGACACCAACTAACAAAGACATACACTGACACCCAGTAACAAAAACATACACTGACACCCAGTAACAAAGGCATACACTGACACCAAGTCACAAAGACATTCACTGATCCCCAGTAACACAGACACACACTTACACCAAGTAACAATGACAGACACAGATACCCAGTAACACAGACACACACTTCCACCAAGTCACAAAGACATACACTGACACCCAGTAACAAAGACACACTATGACACCAAGAAACAAAGACATTCACTGATACCCAGTAACACTGACACACACTTGCACCAAGTAACAAAGACATACACTGACACCAAGTAACAAAGACATACACTGACACCAAGTAACAAAGGCATACACTGGCACCCAGTAACAAAGACATACACTGACACCCAGTAACACAGACGCACACGGACACCAAGTAACAAAGACATACACTGACACCCAGTAAGAAAAACATACACTGACACCCAGTAACAAAGACATACACTGACACCAAGTAACAAAGACATTCACTGATCCCCAGTAACACAGACACACACTTACACCAAGTAACAAAGACATACACTTACACCAAGTAACAAAGACACACACTGACACCAAGTAACAAAGACATACACAGACACCAAGTAACGAAGACATACACTGATACCCAGTAGCACAGACACACACTTACACCAAGTAACAAAGACATACACTGATACCCAGTAACACAGACGCACACTTACACCAAGTATCCCAGACATACACAGACACCAAGTAACAAAGACATACACTGATACCCAGTAACACATGACACACACTTACACCAAGTAACAAAGACATACACTGACACCAAGTAACAGAGAGATACACTTACACCAAGTAACGCAGACATACACTGACATCAAGTAACAAAGACATACACTGATACCCAGTAACACAGACACACACTTACACCAAGTAACAGAGACATACACTGACACCAAGTAACAAAGGCATAGACTTACACCAAGTACACAGATATACACTGACACAAAGTAACAAAGACATACACTGATACCCAGTAACACAGACACACACTTACACCAAGTAACAAGGACAGACACTGATACCCAGTAACAAATACATACACTGATACCCAGTAACACAGACACACACTAACACCATGTCACAAAGACATACACCGACACCCAGTAACAAAGACAAACACTGACACTCAGTAACAAAGAAACACACTGACACCAAGTAACAAAGACAGACACTGACACCAAGTATACAAAGACATACACAGACACCAAGTAACACAGACATACACTGACACCAAGAAACAAAGACACACACTTACACCAAGTACACAGACATACACTGATACCAAGTAACAAAGACATACACTGATACCCAGTAACACAGACATACACTGATACCCAGTAACACAGACACACACGAACACCAAGTCACAAAGACATACACTGACACCCAGTAACAAAGACAAACACTGACACCCAGTAACAAAGAAACACACTGACACCAAGTAACAAAGACAGACACTGACACCAAGCAACAAAGACAAACACTTACACCAAGTAACACAGACATACACTGACACCAAGTAACAAAGACACACACTTACACCAAGTAACACAGACATACACTGACACCAAGTAACAAAGACATACACTGATACCCAGTAACACAGACACACACTTACACCAAGTAACAATGACAGACACTGATACCCAGTAACACAGACACACACTTACACCAAGTCGCAAAGACATACACTGACACCCAGTAGCAAATCACACAATGACACCAAGTAACAAAGGCACACACTGACACCAAGTAACAATGACATGCACTGATACCCAGTAACACAGACACACACTTACACCAAGTAACAAAAACATACACTGACACCAAGTAACAAAGACATTCACTGATACCCAGTAAGACAGACGCACACTTACACCAAGTAACAAGGACATACACTGACACCAAATAACAAAGGCATACACTGATACCCAGTAACAAAGACATACACTGGCACCCAGTAACACAGACACACACGGACACCAACTAACAAAGACATACACTGACACCCAGTAACAAAAACATACACTGACACCCAGTAACAAAGGCATACACTGACACCAAGTCACAAAGACATTCACTGATCCCCAGTAACACAGACACACACTTACACCAAGTAACAGAGACATACACTGACACCAAGTAACACAGACATCCACTGATACCCAGTAACACAGACACACACTTACACCAAGTAACAATGACAGACACAGATACCCAGTAACACAGACACACACTTCCACCAAGTCACAAAGACATACACTGACACCAAGTAACAAAGGCATACACTGATACCCAGTAACAAAGACATACACTGGCACCCAGTAACACAGACACACACGGACACCAAGTAACAAAGACATACACTGACACCCAGTAAGAAAAACATACACTGACACCCAGTAACAAAGACATACACTGACACCAAGTAACAAAGACATTCACTGATCCCCAGTAACACAGACACACACTTACACCAAGTAACAAAGACATACACTTACACCAAGTAACAAAGACACACACTGACACCAAGTAACAAAGACATACACAGACACCAAGTAACGAAGACATACACTGATACCCAGTAGCACAGACACACACTTACACCAAGTAACAAAGACATACACTGATACCCAGTAACACAGACGCACACTTACACCAAGTATCCCAGACATACACAGACACCAAGTAACAAAGACATACACTGATACCCAGTAACACATGACACACACTTACACCAAGTAACAAAGACATACACTGACACCAAGTAACAGAGACATACACTTACACCAAGTAACGCAGACATACACTGACATCAAGTAACAAAGACATACACTGATACCCAGTAACACAGACACACACTTACACCAAGTAACAGAGACATGCACTGACACCAAGTAACAAAGGCATAGACTTACACCAAGTAACAAAGACATACACTTACACCAAGTTACACAGACATACACTGACACCAAGTAACAAAGGCACACACTTACACCAAGTACACAGATATACACTGACACAAAGTAACAAAGACATACACTGATACCCAGTAACACAGACACACACTTGCACCAAGTAACAAAGACAGACACTGATACCCAGTAACAAATACATACACTGATACCCAGTAACACAGACACACACTAACACCATGTCACAAAGACATACACCGACACCCAGTAACAAAGACAAACACTGATACTCAGTAACAAAGAAAAACACTGACACCAAGTAACACACTGACACCAAGTAACAAAGACAGACACTGACACCAAGTATACAAAGACATACACAGACACCAAGCAACAAAGACATACACTGATACCCAGTAACACAGACACACACTTACACCAAGTAACAAAGACAGACACTGATACCCAGCCACACAGACACACACTTTCTCCAAGTATCACAGACATACAGAGACACCAAGTAACAAAGACATACACTGATACCCAGTAACACAGAGACACACTTACACCATGTAACAAAGACATGCACTGACACCAAGTAACAAAGACATACACTTACACCAAGTAACACAGACATACACTGATACCAAGTAACAAAGACACACTTACACCAAGTAACACAGACATACACTGACACCAAGTAACAAAGACATACACTGATACCAGTAACACAGACACACACTTACACCAAGTCACAAAGACATACACTTACACCAAGTAACAAAGACATTCACTGATACCCAGTAACACAGACACACAATTACACCAACTAACAAATACAAACACTGACACCAAGTAACAAAGACACACACGGACACCAAGTAACAAAGACATACACTGACACCCAGTAACAAAAACATACACTGACACCCAGTAACAAAGGCATACACTGACACCAAGTAACAAAGACATTCACTGATCCCCACTAACACAGACACATACATACACCAAGTAACAAAGACATCCACTGACACCAAGTAACAAAGACACACAATGACACCAAGTAACAAAGACATACACAGACACCAAGTAACGAATACATACACAGCTACCCAGTAACACAGATACACACTTACACCAAGTAACAAAGACATACACTGATACCCAGGAACACAGACACACACTTACACCAAGTATCACAGACATACACAGACACCAAGTAACAAAGACATACACTTACACCAAGTCACACAGACATACACTGACACCAAGTAACAAAGACATACACTTACACCAAGTAACAAAGACACACACTTACACCAAGTAACAAAGACATGCACTGACACCAAGTAACAAAGACATACACTCACACCAATTAACAAAGACATACACTTACACCAAGTAACACAGACATACACTGACACCAAGTATCAAATACATACACTGACACCAAGTAACAAAGACACAAACTTACACCAAGTAACACAGACATAAACTGACACCAAGTAACAAAGACATACACTGACACCAAGTAACAAAGACATACACTGATACCCAGTAACAAAGACACACACTTACACCAAGTAACAAAGACAGACACTGATACCCAGTAACAGAGACACACACTTACACCAAGTCACAAAGACAGACACTGACATCCAGTAACAAAGACATACACGGACACCCAGTTACAAAGACACACACTGACACCAAGTAACAAAGACACACACTGACACCAAGTAACAAAGACATCAACTGACACAAATTAACAAAGACATACACTGAAACGCAGTAACAAAGACACACACTTACACCAAGTAACAAAGACATACACTGTCACCAAGTAACAAAGACATACACTGATACCCAGTAACACAGACACACACTTACACGAAGTAACAAAGACATACACTGATACCCGGTAACACAGACACACACTTACACCATGTATCACAGACCTACACAGCCACTAACTAACAAAGACATCAACTGATCCCCAGTAACACAGACAAACACTTACACCAAGTAACAAAGACATACAACGACACCAAGTAACAAATACATACACTTACACCAAGCTCCACAGACAAACACTGACGCCAAGTAACAAAGACATGCACTTAACCCAAGGAAGAAAGACACACACTTACACCAAGTAACAAAGACATACACTGACACCAAGTAACAAAGACAGACACTGATACCCAGTAACAAAGACATGCATTGACACCCAGTAACAAAGACACACACTGACACCAAGTAACAAAGACATACACTTACACCAAGTAACAAAGACATACACTGACACCCAGTAACAAAGACATGCACTGGCACCCAGTAACAAAGACACACACTTACACCAAGTAACAAAGACATACACTGACACCCATTAACAAAGACATACACTGATACCAAGTGACGCAGACACACACTTACACCAAGTAACAAAGACATACACTGACACCAAGTAACAAAGACACACACTTACACCAAGTAACAATGACAGACACTGATACCCAGTAACACAGACACACACTGACACCAAGTATACAAAGTCATGCACAGACACCAAGTAACAAAGACATCCACTGATACACAGTAACAGACACACACTTACACCAAGTAACAAAGGCATACAATGATACCCAGCCACACAGACACACACTTACTCCAAGTCACAAAGACATACACTGACACCAAGTAACAAAGACATACACTTGCACCAACTAACACAGACATACACTGATACCCAGTAACACAGACACACACTTACACCAAGTCACAAAGACATACACTGACACCCAGTAACAAAGACATACACTGACACCCAGTAACAAAGACGCACAATGACACCAAGTAACAAAGGCACACACTGACACCAAGTAACAATGACATACACTGATACCCAGTAACACAGACACACACATACACCAAGTAACAAAGACATACACTGACACCAAGTAACAAAGACATTCACTGATACACAGTAACACAGACACACACTTGCACCATGTAACAAAGACATACACTGACACCAAGTAACAAAGGCATGCACTGACACCCAGTAACTAAGACATACACTGACACCCAGTAACACAGACAGACACGGACACCAAGTAACAAAGACATACACTGACACCCAGTAACAAAAACATACACTGACACCCAGTAACAAAGACATACACTGACACCAAGTAACAAAGACATTCACTGATCCCCAGTAACACAGACACACACTTACACCAAGTATCACAGACATACACAGACACCAAGTAACAAAGACATACACTGATAACCAGTAACACAGACACACACTTACACCAAGTATCACAGACATACACAGACACCAAGTAACAAAGACATACACTGATACCCAGTAACACTGACACACACTTACACCAAGTAACAAAGACATACACTGCCACCAAGTAACAGAGACATACACTTACACCAAGTAACGCAGACATACACTGACACCAAGTAACAAAGACATACACTTACACCAACTAACAAAGACACACTCTTACACCAAGTAACATAGACATACACTGACACCAAGTAACAAAGACAGACACTGATACCCAGTAACACAGACACACACTTACACCAAGTAACAAAGACAGACAGTGACACCAAGTAACAAAGACATACACTGATACCCAGTAACACAGACACACACTTACACCAAGTAACAGAGACATACACTGACACCAAGTAACAAAGGCATACACTTACACCAAGTAACAAAGACATGCACTGACACCAAGTAACAAAGACATACACTTACACCAAGCAACACAGACATACACTGACACCAAGTAACAAAGACACACACTTACACCAAGTACACAGACATACACTGATACCAAGTAACAAACACATACACTGATACCCAGTAACACAGACACACACTGACACCAAGTAACAAAGACAGACACTGATACCCAGTAACAAAGACATACACTGATACCCAGTAACACAGACACACACTAACACCAAGTCACAAAGACATACACTGACATCCAGTAACAAAGACAAACACTGACACCCAGTAACAAAGAAACACACTGACACCAAGTAACAAAGACAGACACTGACACCAAGTAACACAGACATACACTTACACCAAGTAACAAAGACATACACTGACACCAAGTAACAAAGACACACACTTACACCAAGTAACACAGACATACACTGACACCAAGTAACAAAGACATACACTGATACCCAGTAACACAGACACACACTTACACCAAGTCGCAAAGACATACACTGACACCCAGTAGCAAAGACACACAATGGCACCAAGAAACAAAGACATACACTGACACCCAGTAACAAAAACATACACTGACACCCAGTAACAAAGACATACACTGACACCAAGTAACAAAGACATTCACTGATCCCCAGTAACACAGACACACACTTACACCAATTATCACAGACATACACAGACACCAAGTAACAAAGACACACACTTACACCAAGTAACAAAGACATGCACTGACACCAAGTAACAAAGACATACACTCACACCAATTAACAAAGACATACACTTACACCAAGTAACACAGACATACACTGACACCAAGTATCAAATACATACACTGACACCAAGTAACAAAGACATACACTGATACCCAGTAACAAAGACACACACTTACACCAAGTAACAAAGACAGACACTGATACCCAGTAACAGAGACACACACTTACACCAAGTCACAAAGACAGACACTGACACCCAGTAACAAAGACATACACTGACACCCAGTTACAAAGACACACACTGACACCAATTAACAAAGACACACACTGACACCAAGTAACAAAGACATCAACTGACACAAATTAACAAAGACATACACTGAAACGCAGTAACAAAGACACACACTTACACCAAGTAACAAAGACATACACTGTCACCAAGTAACAAAGACATACACTGATACCCAGTAACACAGACACACACTTACACGAAGTAACAAAGACATACACTGATACCCAGGAACACAGACACACACTTACACCAAGTATCACAGACATACACAGACACCAAGTAACAAAGACATACACTTACACCAAGTCACACAGACATACACTGACACCAAGTAACAAAGACATACACTTACACCAAGTAACAAAGACACACACTTACACCAAGTAACAAAGACATGCACTGACACCAAGTAACAAAGACATACACTCACACCAATTAACAAAGACATACACTTACACCAAGTAACACAGACATACACTGACACCAAGTATCAAATACATACACTGACACCAAGTAACAAAGACACAAACTTACACCAAGTAACACAGACATAAACTGACACCAAGTAACAAAGACATACACTGACACCAAGTAACAAAGACATACACTGATACCCAGTAACAAAGACACACACTTACACCAAGTAACAAAGACAGACACTGATACCCAGTAACAGAGACACACACTTACACCAAGTCACAAAGACAGACACTGACATCCAGTAACAAAGACATACACGGACACCCAGTTACAAAGACACACACTGACACCAAGTAACAAAGACACACACTGACACCAAGTAACAAAGACATCAACTGACACAAATTAACAAAGACATACACTGAAACGCAGTAACAAAGACACACACTTACACCAAGTAACAAAGACATACACTGTCACCAAGTAACAAAGACATACACTGATACCCAGTAACACAGACACACACTTACACGAAGTAACAAAGACATACACTGATACCCGGTAACACAGACACACACTTACACCATGTATCACAGACCTACACAGCCACTAACTAACAAAGACATCAACTGATCCCCAGTAACACAGACAAACACTTACACCAAGTAACAAAGACATACAACGACACCAAGTAACAAATACATACACTTACACCAAGCTCCACAGACAAACACTGACGCCAAGTAACAAAGACATGCACTTAACCCAAGGAAGAAAGACACACACTTACACCAAGTAACAAAGACATACACTGACACCAAGTAACAAAGACAGACACTGATACCCAGTAACAAAGACATGCATTGACACCCAGTAACAAAGACACACACTGACACCAAGTAACAAAGACATACACTTACACCAAGTAACAAAGACATACACTGACACCCAGTAACAAAGACATGCACTGGCACCCAGTAACAAAGACACACACTTACACCAAGTAACAAAGACATACACTGACACCCATTAACAAAGACATACACTGATACCAAGTGACGCAGACACACACTTACACCAAGTAACAAAGACATACACTGACACCAAGTAACAAAGACACACACTTACACCAAGTAACAATGACAGACACTGATACCCAGTAACACAGACACACACTGACACCAAGTATACAAAGTCATGCACAGACACCAAGTAACAAAGACATCCACTGATACACAGTAACAGACACACACTTACACCAAGTAACAAAGGCATACAATGATACCCAGCCACACAGACACACACTTACTCCAAGTCACAAAGACATGCACTGACACCAAGTAACAAAGACATACACTTGCACCAACTAACACAGACATACACTGATACCCAGTAACACAGACACACACTTACACCAAGTCACAAAGACATACACTGACACCCAGTAACAAAGACATACACTGACACCCAGTAACAAAGACGCACAATGACACCAAGTAACAAAGGCACACACTGACACCAAGTAACAATGACATACACTGATACCCAGTAACACAGACACACACATACACCAAGTAACAAAGACATACACTGACACCAAGTAACAAAGACATTCACTGATACACAGTAACACAGACACACACTTGCACCATGTAACAAAGACATACACTGACACCAAGTAACAAAGGCATGCACTGACACCCAGTAACTAAGACATACACTGACACCCAGTAACACAGACAGACACGGACACCAAGTAACAAAGACATACACTGACACCCAGTAACAAAAACATACACTGACACCCAGTAACAAAGACATACACTGACACCAAGTAACAAAGACATTCACTGATCCCCAGTAACACAGACACACACTTACACCAAGTATCACAGACATACACAGACACCAGGTAACAAAGACATACACTGATAACCAGTAACACAGACACACACTTACACCAAGTATCACAGACATACACAGACACCAAGTAACAAAGACATACACTGATACCCAGTAACACTGACACACACTTACACCAAGTAACAAAGACATACACTGCCACCAAGTAACAGAGACATACACTTACACCAAGTAACGCAGACATACACTGACACCAAGTAACAAAGACATACACTTACACCAACTAACAAAGACACACTCTTACACCAAGTAACATAGACATACACTGACACCAAGTAACAAAGACAGACACTGATACCCAGTAACACAGACACACACTTACACCAAGTAACAAAGACAGACAGTGACACCAAGTAACAAAGACATACACTGATACCCAGTAACACAGACACACACTTACACCAAGTAACAGAGACATACACTGACACCAAGTAACAAAGGCATACACTTACACCAAGTAACAAAGACATGCACTGACACCAAGTAACAAAGACATACACTTACACCAAGCAACACAGACATACACTGACACCAAGTAACAAAGACACACACTTACACCAAGTACACAGACATACACTGATACCAAGTAACAAAGACATACACTGATACCCAGTAACACAGACACACACTGACACCAAGTAACAAAGACAGACACTGATACCCAGTAACAAAGACATACACTGATACCCAGTAACACAGACACACACTAACACCAAGTCACAAAGACATACACTGACATCCAGTAACAAAGACAAACACTGACACCCAGTAACAAAGAAACACACTGACACCAAGTAACAAAGACAGACACTGACACCAAGTAACACAGACATACACTTACACCAAGTAACAAAGACATACACTGACACCAAGTAACAAAGACACACACTTACACCAAGTAACACAGACATACACTGACACCAAGTAACAAAGACATACACTGATACCCAGTAACACAGACACACACTTACACCAAGTCGCAAAGACATACACTGACACCCAGTAGCAAAGACACACAATGGCACCAAGAAACAAAGACATACACTGACACCCAGTAACAAAAACATACACTGACACCCAGTAACAAAGACATACACTGACACCAAGTAACAAAGACATTCACTGATCCCCAGTAACACAGACACACACTTACACCAATTATCACAGACATACACAGACACCAAGTAACAAAGACACACACTTACACCAAGTAACAAAGACATGCACTGACACCAAGTAACAAAGACATACACTCACACCAATTAACAAAGACATACACTTACACCAAGTAACACAGACATACACTGACACCAAGTATCAAATACATACACTGACACCAAGTAACAAAGACATACACTGATACCCAGTAACAAAGACACACACTTACACCAAGTAACAAAGACAGACACTGATACCCAGTAACAGAGACACACACTTACACCAAGTCACAAAGACAGACACTGACACCCAGTAACAAAGACATACACTGACACCCAGTTACAAAGACACACACTGACACCAATTAACAAAGACACACACTGACACCAAGTAACAAAGACATCAACTGACACAAATTAACAAAGACATACACTGAAACGCAGTAACAAAGACACACACTTACACCAAGTAACAAAGACATACACTGTCACCAAGTAACAAAGACATACACTGATACCCAGTAACACAGACACACACTTACACGAAGTAACAAAGACATACACTGATACCCGGTAACACAGACACACACTTACACCATGTATCACAGACCTACACAGCCACTAACTAACAAAGACATCAACTGATCCCCAGTTACACAGACAAACACTTACACCAAGTAACAAAGACATACAACGACACCAAGTAACAAATACATACACTTACACCAAGCTCCACAGACAAACACTGACGCCAAGTAACAAAGACATGCACTTAACCCAAGGAAGAAAGACACACACTTACACCAAGTAACAAAGACATACACTGACACCAAGTAACAAAGACAGACACTGATACCCAGTAACAAAGACATGCATTGACACCCAGTAACAAAGACACACACTGACACCAAGTAACAAAGACATACACTTACACCAAGTAACAAAGACATACACTGACACCCAGTAACAAAGACATGCACTGGCACCCAGTAACAAAGACACACACTTACACCAAGTAACAAAGACATACACTGACACCCATTAACAAAGACATACACTGATACCAAGTGACGCAGACACACACTTACACCAAGTAACAAAGACATACACTGACACCAAGTAACAAAGACACACACTTACACCAAGTAACAATGACAGACACTGATACCCAGTAACACAGACACACACTGACACCAAGTATACAAAGTCATGCACAGACACCAAGTAACAAAGACATCCACTGATACACAGTAACAGACACACACTTACACCAAGTAACAAAGGCATACAATGATACCCAGCCACACAGACACACACTTACTCCAAGTATCACAGACATACACAGACACCAAGTAACAATGACATACACTGATTCCCAGTAACACAGACACACACTTACACCATGTAACAAAGACGTACACTGACACCAAGTAACAAAGACATACACTTACACCAACTAACACAGACATACACTGATTCCCAGTAACACAGACACACACTTACACCATGTAACAAAGACGTACACTGACACCAAGTAACAAAGACATACACTTACACCAACTAACACAGACATACACTGATACCCAGTAACACAGACACACACTTACACCAAGTCACAAAGACATACACTGACACCCAGTAACAAAGACATAGACTGACACCCAGTAACAAAGACGCACAATGACACCAAGTAACAAAGGCACACACTGACACCAAGTAACAATGACATACACTGATACCCAGTAACACAGACACACACATACACCAAGTAACAAAGACATACACTGACACCAAGTAACAAAGACATTCACTGATACACAGTAACACAGACACACACTTGCACCATGTAACAAAGACATACACTGACACCAAGTAACAAAGGCATGCACTGACACCCAGTAACTAAGACATACACTGACACCCAGTAACACAGACACACACGGACACCAAGTAACAAAGACATACACTGACACCCAGTAACAAAAACATACACTGACACCCAGTAACAAAGACATACACTGACACCAAGTAACAAAGACATTCACTGATCCCCAGTAACACAGACACACACTTACACCAAGTATCACAGACATACACAGACACCAAGTAACAAAGACATACACTGATAACCAGTAACACAGACACACACTTACACCAAGTATCACAGACATACACAGACACCAAGTAACAAAGACATACACTGATACCCAGTAACACTGACACACACTTACACCAAGTAACAAAGACATACACTGCCACCAAGTAACAGAGACATACACTTACACCAAGCAACGCAGACATACACTGACACCAAGTAACAAAGACATACACTTACACCAACTAACAAAGACACACTCTTACACCAAGTAACATAGACATACACTGACACCAAGTAACAAAGACATACACTGATACCCAGTAACACAGACACACACTTACACCAAGTAACAAAGACAGACAGTGACACCAAGTAACAAAGACATACACTGATACCCAGTAACACAGACACACACTTACACCAAGTAACAGAGACATACACTGACACCAAGTAACAAAGGCATACACTTACACCAAGTAACAAAGACATGCACTGACACCAAGTAACAAAGACATACACTTACACCAAGCAACACAGACATACACTGACACCAAGTAACAAAGACACACACTTACACCAAGTACACAGACATACACTGATACCAAGTAACAAAGACACAAGCTTACACCAAGTAACAAATACATACACTGACACCAAGTAACAAAAACATACACTTACACCAAGTAACAGACATACACTGACACCAAGTAACAAATACATACACTGACACCAAGTAACAAAGACACAAGCTTACACCAAGTAACACAGACATACACTGACACCAAGTAACAAAGACATACACTTACACCAAGTAACAAGGACACACACTGACACCAAGTAACAAAGACATACAGTGACACCAAGTAACAAAGTCATACACTTACACCAAGTAACACAGCCAAACACTGACACCAAGTAACAAAGACAGACAATGACAGCAAGTAAAAAAGAAATACACTTACACCAATTAACAGACATACACTGACACCAAGTAACAAAGACACACAGTTACACCAAGTACACAGACATACACTGACATCAAGAAACAAAGACATACACTGAAACCCAGTAACACAGACACACACTTACACCAAGTAACAAAGACATACACTGACACCAAGTAACAAAGACGTACACTTACACCAAGTAACAAAGGCACACACTGACACCAAGTAACAATGACATACACTGATACCCAGTAACACAGACACACACTTACACCAAGTAACAAGGACATACACTGACACCAAGTAACAAAGACATTCACTGATACCCGGTAACACAGACACACACTTTAACCAAGTAACAAAGACATACACTGACACCAAGTAACAAAGACATACACTGATACCCAGTAACGCAGACACACACTTACACCAAGTAACAAAGACATACACTGATACTCAGTTACACAGACAAACACTTACACCAAGTAACAAAGACATACACTGACACCAAGTAACAAAGTCATACACTGACATCCAGTAACAAAGACACACACTGACACCAAGTAACAAATACATACACTGACACGAAGTAACAAAGACATACACTTACACCATTTAACAAATCATGAACTGACACTAATGAACAAAGACAAACACTGATACCCAGTAACACAGACACACACTTACACAAAGTAACAAAGACATACATCGACACCAAGTAACAAAGACATACACTGATACCCAGTAACACAGACAAACTCTTGCACCAAGTAACAGAGACATACACTGACACCAAGTAACAAAGACATACACTTACACAAAGTAACAAAAGCATACACTGACACCAAGTAACAAAGACATACACTTACACCAAGTCACACAAACATACACTGACACCAAGTAACAAAGACACACACTTACACCAAGTACACAGACATACACTGACACCAAGTAACAAAGACAGACACTGACACCCAGTAACAAAAACATACACTGACACCCAGTAACAAAGGCATACACTGACACCAAGTCACAATGACATTCACTGATCCCCAGTAACACAGAAACACACTATCACCAAGTAACAAAGACACACACTTACACCAAGTAACACAGACATACACTGACACCAAGTAACAAAGACATACACTTACACCAAGTAACAAAGACACACACTTACACCAAGTAACAAAGACATACACTGCCACCAAGTAACAAATACATACACTGACACCAAGTAACAAAGACACAAACTTACACTAAGTAACACAGACATACACTGACACCAAGTAACACAGACATACACTTACACCAAGTAACAAGGACACACACTCACACCAAGTAACAAAGACATACACTGACACCAAGTAACAAAGACATACACTTACACCAAGTAACACAGACATACACTGACACCAAGTAACAAATACATACACTGACACCAAGTAACAAAGACACAAACTTACACCAAGTCACACAAACATACACTGACACCAAGTAACAAAGACACACACTTACACCAAGTACACAGACATACACTGACACCAAGTAACAAAGACAGACACTGACACCCAGTAACAAAAACATACACTGACACCCAGTAACAAAGGCATACACTGACACCAAGTCACAATGACATTCACTGATCCCCAGTAACACAGACACACACTAACACCAAGTAACAAAGACACACACTTACACCAAGTAGCACAGACATACACTGACACCAAGTAACAAAGACATACACTGACACCAAGTAACAAAGACATACACTTACACCAAGTAACAAAGACACACACTTACACCAAGTAACAAAGACATACACTGACACCAAGTAACAAATACATACACTGACACCAAGTAACAAAGACACAAACTTACACTAAGTAACACAGACATACACTGACACCAAGTAACACAGACATACACTTACACCAAGTAACAAGGACACACACTCACACCAAGTAACAAAGACATACACTGACACCAAGTAACAAAGACATACACTTACACCAAGTAACACAGACATACACTGACACCAAGTAACAAAAACATACACTGACACCAAGTAACAAAGACACAAACTTACACCAAGGAACACAGACATACACTGACACCAAGTATCAAAGACATACACTGACACCAAGTAACAAACACATACACTTACACCAAGTAACAAAGACATACACTGATACCCAGTAACACAGACACACACTTACACCAAGTAAGAAAGACAGACACTGATACCCAGTAACAGAGACACACACTTACACCAAGTCGCAAAGACATGCAATGACACCCAGTAACAAAGACATACACAGACACCCAGTAACAAAGACACACACTGACACCAAGTAACAAAGACATCCACTGATACCCAGTAACAGAGACACACACTTACACCAAGTCGCAAAGACATGCAATGACACCCAGTAACAGACATACACAGACACCCAGTAACAAAGACACACACTGACACCAAGTAACAAAGACACACACTGACACCAAGTAACAAAGACATCCACTGACACAAATTATCAAAGACATACACTGATACCCAGTAACAAAGACACACACTTACACCAAGTATCAAATACATACACTGACACCAAGTAACATAGACATACACTTAAACCA
This sequence comes from Heterodontus francisci, assembly GCF_036365525.1. Taxonomy (NCBI): domain Eukaryota; kingdom Metazoa; phylum Chordata; class Chondrichthyes; order Heterodontiformes; family Heterodontidae; genus Heterodontus; species Heterodontus francisci. The sequence continues at coordinate 8,957,539 of NW_027140221.1, read as the reverse complement.
TTTAACAAATAATGAACTGACACCAAGTAACAAAGACAAACACTGATACCCAGTAACACAGACACACAATTACATGAAGTAACAAAGACATACACTGATACCCGGTAACACAGAAACACACATACACCAAGTATCACAGACATACACAGACACCAGCTAACAAAGACATACACTGATACCCAGTCACACAGACAAACACTTACACCAAGTAACAAAGACATACACCGACACCAAGTAACAAAGACATACACTGATACCCAGTAACAGAGACACACACTTACACCAAGTCACAAAGACATGCACTGACACCCAGTAACAAAGACATACACTGACACCCAGTAACAAAGACACAAGCTTACACCAAGTAACACAGACATACACTGACACCAAGTAACAAAGACATACACTTCCACCAAGTAACAAGGACACACACTGACACCAAGTAACAAAGACATACACTGACACCAAGTAACAAAGACATACACTTACACCAAGTAACACAGACATACACTGACACAAAGTAACAAATACATACACTGACACCAAGTAACAAAGACACAAGCTTACAGCAAGTAACACAGACATACACTGACACCAAGTAACAAAGACATACACTTCCACCAAGTAACAAGGACACACACTGACACCAAGTAACAAAGACATACACTGACAGCAAGTAACAAAGACATACACTTACACCAAGTAACACAGACATACACTGACACCAAGTAACAAATACATACACTGACACCAAGTAACAAAGACACAAGCTTACAGCAAGTAACAAAGACACACACTTGCACCAAGTAACAAATACATACACTGACACGAAGTAACAAAGACATACACTTACACCATTTAACAAATCATGAACTGACACCAATGAACAAAGACAAACACTGATACCCAGTAACACAGACACACACTTACACGAAGTAACAAAGACATGCACTGATACCCGGTAACACAGACACACACTTACACCAAGTATCACAGATATACACAGACACCAACTAACAAAGACATACACTGATACCCAGTAACACAGACAAACACTTACACCTAGTAACAAAGACATACATCGACACCAAGTAACAAAGACATACACTGATACCCAGTAACACAGACAAACTCTTGCACCAAGTAACAGAGACATAAACTGACACCAAGTAACAAAGACATACACTTACACAAAGTAACAAAAGCATACACTGACACCAAGTAACAAAGACATATACTTACACCAAGTCACACAAACATACACTGACACCAAGTAACAAAGACACACACTTACACCAAGTACACAGACATACACTGACACCAAGTAACAAAGACAGACACTGACACCCAGTAACAAAAACATACACTGACACCCAGTAACAAAGGCATACACTGACACCAAGTCACAAAGACATTCACTGATCCCCAGTAACACAGACACACACTTACACCAAGTAACAGAGACATACACTGACACCAAGTAACAAAGGCGGCACAGTGGCGCAGTGGTGAGCACCGCAGCCTCACAGCTCCAGGGACCCGGGTTCGATTCCGGGTACTGCCTGTGTGGAGTTTGCAAGTTCTCCCTGTGTCTGCGTGGGTTTTCTCCGGGTGCTCCGGTTTCCTCCCACAAGCCAAAAGACTTGCATGTTGATAGGTAAATTGGCCATTGTAAATTGTCACTAGTATAGGTAGGTGGTGGGGAAATATAGGGACAGGTGGGGATGTTTGGTAGGAATATGGGATTAGTGTAGGATTAGTATAAATGGGTGGTTGATGTTCGGCACAGACTCGGTGGGCCGAAGGGCCTGTTTCAGTGCTGTATCTCTAATCTAAAAAAAAAAGGCATACACTTACACCAAGTAACAAAGTCATGCACTGACACTAAGTAACAAAGACATACACTTACAACAAGTAACACAGACATACACTGACACCATGTAACAAAGACACACACTTGCACCAAGTACACAGACATACACTGATACCAAGTAACAAAGACATACACTGATACCCAGTAACACAGACACACACTTACACCAAGTAACAAAGACAGACACTGATACCAAGTAACAAAGACATACACTGATACCCAGTAACACAGACACACACTAACACCAAGTCACAAAGACACACACTTACACCAAGTACACAGACATACACTGACACCCAGAAACACAGACACACACTTACACCAAGTATCACAGACATACACTTACACCAAGTAACAAAGAGTACACTTACACCAAGTAACACAGACATACACTGACACCAAGTAACAAAGACATACACTTGCAAAAACTAACAAAGACACACACTTACACCTAGTAACACAGACATACACTGACACCAAGTAACAAAGACATACACTTACGCCAAGTAACAAAGACACACACTTACACAAAGTAACAAAGACAAACACTGACACCAAGTAACAAATACATACACTGACACCAAGTAACAAAGACACAAGCTTACACCAAGTAACACAGACATACACTGACACCAAGTAACAAAGACATACACTTACACCAAGTAACAAGGACACACACTGACACCAAGTAACAAAGACATACACTGACACCAAGTAACAAAGACATACACTTACACCAAGTAAAAGACATACACTGACACCAAGTAACAAATACATACACTGACACCAAGTAACAAAGACACAAGCTTACACCAAGTAACAAAGACATACACTTACACCAAGTAACAAGGACACACACTGTCACCAAGTAACAAAGACATACACTGACACCAAGTAACAAAGACATACACTTACACCAAGTAACACAGACAAACACTGACACCAAGTAACAAAGACAGACAATGACAGCAAGTAACAAATAAATACACTTACACCAATTAACACAGACATACACTGACACCAAGTAACAAAGACACACAGTTACACCAAGTACACAGACATACACTGACATCAAGAAACAAAGACATACACTGACACCCAGTAACACAGACACACACTGACACCAAGTAACAAAGATATACACTGACACCCAGTAACAAAGAAACCCAATGACACCAAGTAACAAAGGCACACACTGACACCAAGTAACAAAGACATACACTGACACCAAGTAACAAAGACATACACTGATACCCAGTAACGCAGACACACACTTCCACCAAGTAACAAAGACATACACTGATACTCAGTTACACAGACAAACACTTACAACAAGTAACAAAGACATACACTGACACCAAGTAACAAAGTCATACACAGACATCCAGTAACAAAGGCACACACTGACACCAAGTAACAAAGACATCCACTGACACAAATTAACAAAGACATACAGTGATACCCAGCAACAAAGACACACACTTACACCAAGTAACAAATACATACACTGACACGAAGTAACAAAGGCATACACTTACACCATTTAACAAATCATGAACTGACACCAATGAACAAAGACAAACACTGATACCCAGTAACACAGACACACACTTACACGAAGTAACAAAGACATGCACTGATACCCGGTAACACAGACACACACTTACACCAAGTATCACAGATATACACTGACACCAAGTAACAAAGACATACACTGATACCCAGTAACGCAGACACACACTTACACCAAGTAACAAAGACATACACTGATACTCAGTTACACAGACAAACACTTACACCAAGTAACAAAGACATACACTGACACCAAGTAACAAAGTCATACACAGACATCCAGTAACAAAGACACACACTGACACCAAGTAACAAAGACATCCACTGACACAAATTAACAAAGACATACAGTGATACCCAGCAACAAAGACACACACTTACACCAAGTAACAAATACATACACTGACACGAAGTAACAAAGGCATACACTTACACCATTTAACAAATCATGAACTGACACCAATGAACAAAGACAAACACTGATACCCAGTAACACAGACACACACTTACACGAAGTAACAAAGACATGCACTGATACCCGGTAACACAGACACACACTTACACCAAGTATCACAGATATACACAGACACCAACTAACAAAGACATACACTGATACCCAGTAACACAGACAAACACTTACACCAAGTAACAAAGACATACATCGACACCAAGTAACAAAGACATACACTGATACCCAGTAACACAGACAAACTCTTACACCAAGTAACAGAGACATACACTGACACCAAGTAACAAAGACATACACTTACTCAAAGTAACAAAAGCATACACTGACACCAAGTAACAAAGACATACACTTACACCAAGTCACACAAACATACACTGACACCAAGTAACAAAGACACACACTTACACCAAGTACACAGACATACACTGACACCAAGTAACAAAGACAGACACTGACACCCAGAAACACAGACACACACTTACACCAAGTCGCAAAGACATGCACTGACACCCAGTAACAAAGACATACACAGACACCCAGTAACAAAGACACACACTGACACCAAATAACAAAGACACACACTGACACCAAGTAACAAAGACATCCACTGACACAAATTATCAAAGACATACACTGATACCCAGTAACAAAGACACACACTTACACCAAGTATCAAATACATACACTGACACCAAGTAACATAGACATACACTTACACCAAGTATCACAGACATACACAGACACCAACTCACAAAGACATACACTGATACCCAGTAACACAGACAAACACTTACACCAAGTAACAAAGACATACACCGACACCAAGTGACAAAGACATACACTGATACCCAGTAACAGAGACACACACTTACACCAAGTCACAAAGTCATGCACTGACACCCAGTAACAAAGACACACGCTTCCACCAAGTAACAAGGACATACACTGACACCAAGTAACAAAGACATACACTGACACCAAGTAACAAAGACATACACTTACACCAAGTAACACAGACATACACTGACACCAAGTAACAAATACATACACTGACACCAAGTAACAAAGACACAAGCTTACAGCAAGTAACACAGACATACACTGACACCCAGTAACAAAGAAACACAATGACCCCAAGTAACAAAGACACACAGTTACACCAAGTACACAGACATACACTGACACCAAGTAACAAAGACATACACTGATACCCAGTAACTTAGACACACACTTACACCAAGTAACAAGCACATACACTGACACCAAGTAACAAAGACATTCACTGATAACCGGTAACACAGACACACACTTTCACCAAGTAACAAAGACATACACTGACACCAAGTAACAAAGACATACACTGATACCCAGTAACGCAGACACACACTTACACCAAGTAACAAAGACATGCACTGATACTCAGTTACACAGACAAACACTTACACCAAGTAACAAAGACATACACTGACACCAAGTAACAAAGTCATACACTGACATCCAGTAACAAAGACACACACTGACACCAAGTAACAAAGACATCCACTGACACAGATTAACAAAGACATACAGTGATACCCAGTAACAAAGACACACACTTACACCAAGTAACAAGGACATACACTGACACCAAGTAACAAAGACATTCACTGATAACCGGAAACACAGACACACACTTTCACCAAGTAACAAAGACATACACTGACACCAAGTAACAAAGACATACACTGATACCCAGTAACGCAGACACACACTTACACCAAGTAACAAAGACATACACTGATACTCAGTTACACAGACAAACACTTACACCAAGTAACAAAGACATACACTTACACCAAGTAACAAAGACACACACTTACACCAATTAACAAAGACATACACTGACACCAAGTAACAAATACATACACTGACACCAAGTAACAAAGACACAAACTTACACCAAGTAACACAGACATACACTGACACCAAGTAACACAGACATACACTTACACCAAGTAACAAGTACACACACTCACACCAAGTAACAAAGACATACACTGACAGCAAGTAACAAAGACATACACTTACACCAAGTAACACAGACATACACTGACACCAAGTAACAAATACATACACTGACACCAAGTAACAGAGACACAAACTTACACCAAGGAACACAGACATACACTGACACCAAGTATCAAAGACATACACTGACACCAAGTAACAAAGACATACACTTACACCAAGTAACAAAGACATACACTGATACCCAGTAACACAGACACACACTTACACCCAGTAAGAAAGACAGACACTGATACCCAGTAACAGAGACACACACTTACACCAAATCGCAAAGACATGCACTGACACCCAGTAACAAAGACATACACAGACACCCAGTAACAAAGACACACACTGACACCAAGTAACAAAGACACACACTGACACCAAGTAACAAAGACATCCACTGACACAAATTATCAAAGACATACACTGATACCCAGTAACAAAGACACACACTTACACCAAGTATCAAATACATACACTGACACCAAGTAACATAGACATACACTTACACCATTTAACAAATAATGAACTGACACCAAGTTACAAAGACAAACACTGATACCCAGTAACACAGACACACAATTACACGAAGTAACAAAGACATACACTGATACCCGGTAACACAGAAACACACATACACCAAGTATCACAGACATACACAGACACCAACTAACAAAGACATACACTGATACCCAGTAACACAGACAAACACTTACACCAAGTAACAAAGACATACACCGACACCAAGTGACAAAGACATACACTGATACCCAGTAACAGAGACACACACTTACACCAAGTCACAAAGTCATGCACTGACACCCAGTAACAAAGACACAAGCTTCCACCAAGTAACACAGACATACACTGACACCAAGTAACAAAGACATACACTTCCACCAAGTAACAAGGACACACACTGACACCAAGTAACAAAGACATACACTGACACCAAGTAACAAAGACATACACTTACACCAAGTAACACAGACGTACACTGACACCAAGTAACAAAGACACACACTTACACCAAGTAACACAGACATACACTGACACCATGTAACAAAGACATACACTTACACCAAGTAACAAAGACACACACTTACACCAATTAACAAAGACATACACTGACACCAAGTAACAAATACATACACTGACACCAAGTAACAAAGACACAAACTTATATGAAGTAACACAGACATACACTGAAACCAAGTAACACAGACATACACTTACACCAAGTAACAAGGACACACACTCACACCAAGTAGCAAAGACATACACTGACAGCAAGTAACAAAGACATACACTTACACCAAGTAACACAGATATACACTGACACCAAGTAACAAATACATACACTGACACCAAGTAACAAAGACACAAACTTACACCAAGGAACACAGACATACACTGACACCAAGTATCAAAGACATACACTGACACCAAGTAACAAAGACATACACTTACACCAAGCAACAAAGACATACACTGATACCCAGTAACACAGACACACACTTACACCAAGTAAGAAAGACAGACACTGATACCCAGTAACAGAGACACACACTTACACCAAGTCGCAAAGACATGCACTGACACCCAGTAACAAAGACATACACAGACACCCAGTAACAAAGACACACACTGACACCAAATAACAAAGACACACACTGACACCAAGTAACAAAGACATCCACTGACACAAATTATCAAAGACATACACTGATACCCAGTAACAAAGACACACACTTACACCAAGTATCAAATACATACACTGACACCAAGTAACATAGACATACACTTACACCAAGTATCACAGACATACACAGACACCAACTCACAAAGACATACACTGATACCCAGTAACACAGACAAACACTTACACCAAGTAACAAAGACATACACCGACACCAAGTGACAAAGACATACACTGATACCCAGTAACAGAGACACACACTTACACCAAGTCACAAAGTCATGCACTGACACCCAGTAACAAAGACACACGCTTCCACCAAGTAACAAGGACATACACTGACACCAAGTAACAAAGACATACACTGACACCAAGTAACAAAGACATACACTTACACCAAGTAACACAGACATACACTGACACCAAGTAACACATACATACACTGACACCAAGTAACAAAGACACAAGCTTACAGCAAGTAACACAGACATACACTGACACCAAGTAACAAAGACATACACTTACACCAAGTAACAAGGACACACACTGACACCAAGTAACACAGACAAACACTGACACCAAGTAACAAAGACAGACAATGACATCAAGTAACAAAGAAATACACTTACACCAATTAACACAGACATACACTGACCCCAAGTAACAAAGACACACAGTTACACCAAGTACACAGACATACACTGACACCAAGAAACAAAGACATACACTGACACCCAGTAACACAGACACACACTTACACCAAGTAACAAAGACATACACTGACACCCAGTAACAAAGAAACACAATGACCCCAAGTAACAAAGACACACAGTTACACCAAGTACACAGACATACACTGACACCAAGTAACAAAGACATACACTGATACCCAGTAACACAGACACACACTTACACCAAGTAACAAGGACATACACTGACACCAAGTAACAAAGACATTCACTGATAACCGGTAACACAGACACACACTTTCACCAAGTAACAAAGACATACACTGACACCAAGTAACAAAGACATACACTGATACCCAGTAACGCAGACACACACTTACACCAAGTAACAAAGACATACACTGATACTCAGTTACACAGACAAACACTTACACCAAGTAACAAAGACATACACTGACACCAAGTAACAAAGTCATACACTGACATCCAGTAACAAAGACACACACTGACACCAAGTAACAAAGACATCCACTGACACAAATTAACAAAGACATACAGTGATACCCAGTAACAAAGACACACACTTACACCAAGTAACAAATACATACACTGACACCAAGTAACAAAGACATACACTTACACCATTTAACAAGTCATGCACTGACACCAAGTAACACAGACAAACACTAACACCCAGTAACACAGACACACTCTTACACGAAGTATCAAAGACATACACTGATACCCGGTAACACAGACACACACATACACCAATTATCACAGACATACACAGACACCAACTAACAAAGACATACACTGATACCCAGTAACACAGACAAACACTTACACCAAGTAACAAAGACATACACCGACACCAAGTAACAAAGACATACACTGATACCCAGTAACACAGACACACTCTTGCACCAAGTAACAGAGACGTACACTGACACCAATTAACAAAGACATACACTTACACCAAGTAACAAAGACATGCACTGACACCAAGTAACAAAGGCATAGACTTACACCAAGTGACACAAACATCCACTGACACCAAGTAACAAAGACACACACTTACACCAAGTAACACAGACACACACTTACACCAAGTAACAAAGACATGCATTGACACCCAGTAACAAAGACATACACTGATACCCAGTAACACAGACACACACTTACACCAAGTAACAAGGACATACACTGACACCAAGTAACAAAGACATTCACTGATACCCGGTAACACAGACACACACTTTCACCAAGTAACAAAGACATACACTGACACCAAGTAACAAAGACATACACTGATACCCAGTAACGCAGACACACACTTACACCAAGTAACAAAGACATACACTGTTACTCAGTTACACAGACAAACACTTACACCAAGTAACAAAGACATACACTGACACCAAGTAACAAAGTCATACACTGACATCCAGTAACAAAGACACACACTGACACCAAGTAACAAAGACATCCACTGACACAAATTAACAAAGACATACAGTGATACCCAGTAACAAAGACACACACTTACACCAAGTAACAAATACATACACTGACACCAAGTAACAAAGACATACACTTACACCATTTAACAAGTCATGCACTGACACCAAGTAACACAGACAAACACTGATACCCAGTAACACAGACACACTCTTACACGAAGTATCAAAGACATACACTGATACCCGGTAACACAGACACACACATACACCAATTATCACAGACATACACAGACACCAACTAACAAAGACATACACTGTTACCCAGTAACACAGACAAACACTTACACCAAGTAACAAAGACATACACCGACACCAAGTAACAAAGACATACACAGATACGCAGTAACACAGACACACTCTTGCACCAAGTAACAGAGACGTACACTGACACCAATTAACAAAGACATACACTTACACCAAGTAACAAAGACATGCACTGACACCAAGTAACAAAGACATAGACTTACACCAAGTGACACAAACATCCACTGACACCAAGTAACAAAGACACACACTTACACCAAGTAACACAGACACACACTTACACCAAGTAACAAAGACATGCACTGACACCCAGTAACAAAGACATACACTGACACCCAGTAACACAGACACACACGGACCCCAAGTAACAAAGACATACACTGACACCCATGAACAAAAACATACACTGACACCAAGTAACAAAGACATTCACTGATACCCAGTAACACAGACACACACTTACACCAAGTAACAAAGACATACGCTGACACCAAGTAACAAAGACATACACTGACACCATGTAACAAAGACATACACTGATACCCAGTAACACAGACACACTTACACCAAGGAACAAAGACGTACACTGATACTCAGTAACACAGACACACACTTACACCAAGTAACAAAGACAGACAATGTCACCAAGTAACAAAGACATACAATTACACCAAGTAACAAAGACATACACTGATACCCAGTAACACAGACACACACTTACACCAAGTAACAAAGACAGAAAATGACACCCAGTAACAAAGACATACACTTCCACCAAGTAACACAGACATACACCGACACCAAGTAACAAAGACACACACTTACACCAAGTGCACAGACATACTCAGACACCAACTAACAAAGACATACACTGATACCCAGTAACACAGACAAACACTTACACCAAGTAACAAAGACATACACCGACACCAAGTAACAAATACATACACTTACACCAAATAACACAGACATACACTGACACCAAGTAACAAAGATATACACTTACACTAACTAACAAAGACACACACTTACACCAAGTTACACAGACATACACTGACACCAAGCAACTAAGACATGCACTTACACCAAGTAAGAAAGACACAAACTTACACCAAGTAACACAGACCTACAGTGACACCAAGTAACAAAGACATACACTGATACCCAGCAACACAGACACACTCTTACACCAATTAACAAAGACAGACACTGATACCCAGTAACAAAGACCTGCACTGACACCCAGTAGCAAAGACACAAACTGACACCAAGTAACAAAGACATACACTTACACCAAGTAACAAAGACATACACTGACACCCTGTAACAAAGACATGCACTGACACCCAGTAACAAAGACACACACTGACACCAAGTAACAAAGACATACACTGATACCCAGTGACACAGACACACACTTACACCAAGTAACAAAGACATACACTGACACCAATTAACAAAGACATACACTTACACCAAGTAACACAGACACACACTTACACCAAGTAACAAAGACATACACTGACACCAAGTAACAAAGACATACACTGACACCAAGTAAAAAAGACAGACACTGACACCAAGTAACAAAGACATACACTGATACCCAGATAAAACAGACACACACTTACACCAAGTAACAAAGACATACACTGATACCCATTTACACAGACACACACTTACACCAAGTAACACAGACACACACAGACACCAAGTGACAAAGACATACACTGATACCCAGTAACGCAGACACACACTTACACCAAGTAACAAAGACATACACTGACACAAAGTAACAAAGACATGCACTTACACCAAGTAAAAAAGACATACACTGACACCAATTAACAAAGACATACACTGATATCCAGTAACACAGACACACACTTACACCAAGTAACAAAGACAGACACGGATACCCAGTAACACAGACACACACTTACATCAAGTATCACAGACATACACCGACACCAAGTAACAAATACATACACTTACACCAAATAACACAGACAAACACTGACACCAAGTAACAAAGATATACACTTACACCAACTAACAAAGACACACACTCACACCAAGTTACACAGACATACACTGACACCAAGCAACAAAGACATGCACTTACACCAAGGAAGAAAGACACAAACTTACACCAATAACACAGACCTACAGTGACACCAAGTAACAAAGACATACACTGATACCCAGCAACACAGACACAGTCTTACACCAATTAACAAAGACAGACACTGATACCCAGTAACACAGACACACTCTTGCACCAAGTAACAGAGACGTACACTGACACCAATTAACAAAGACATACACTTACACCAAGTAACAAAGACATGCACTGACACCAAGTAACAAAGACATAGACTTACACCAAGTGACACAAACATCCACTGACACCAAGTAACAAAGACACACACTTACACCAAGTAACACAGACACACACTTACACCAAGTAACAAAGACATGCATTGACACCCAGTAACAAAGACATACACTGATACCCAGTAACACAGACACACACTTACACCAAGTAACAAGGACATACACTGACACCAAGTAACAAAGACATTCACTGATACCCGGTAACACAGACACACACTTTCACCAAGTAACAAAGACATACACTGACACCAAGTAACAAAGACATACACTGATACCCAGTAACGCAGACACACACTTACACCAAGTAACAAAGACATACACTGATACTCAGTTACACAGACAAACACTTACACCAAGTAACAAAGACATACACTGACACCAAGTAACAAAGTCATACACTGACATCCAGTAACAAAGACACACACTGACACCAAGTAACAAAGACATCCACTGACACAAATTAACAAAGACATACAGTGATACCCAGTAACAAAGACACACACTTACACCAAGTAACAAATACATACACTGACACCAAGTAACAAAGACATACACTGACACCAAGTAACAAAGACATACACTTACACCATTTAACAAGTCATGCACTGACACCAAGTAACACAGACAAACACTGATACCCAGTAACACAGACACACTCTTACACGAAGTATCAAAGACATACACTGATACCCGGTAACACAGACACACACATACCCCAATTATCACAGACATACACAGACACCAACTAACAAAGACATACACTGATACCCAGTAACAAAGACATAGACTTACACCAAGTGACACAAACATCCACCGACACCAAGTAACATAGACACACACTTACACCAAGTAACACAGACACACACTTACACCAAGTAACAAAGACATGCATTGACATCCAGTAACAAAGACATACACTGATACCCAGTAACACAGACACACTCTTGCACCAAGTAACAGAGACGTACACTGACACCAATTAACAAAGACATACACTTACACCAAGTAACAAAGACATGCACTGACACCAAGTAACAAAGAAATAGACTTACACCAAGTGACACAAACATCCACTGACACCAAGTAACAAAGACACACACTTACACCAAGTAACACAGACACACACTTACACCAAGTAACAAAGACATGCATTGACACCCAGTAACAAAGACATACACTGATACCCAGTAACACAGACACACACTTACACCAAGTAACAAGGACATACACTGACACCAAGTAACAAAGACATTCACTGATACCCGGTAACACAGACACACACTTTCACCAAGTAACAAAGACATACACTGACACCAAGTAACAAAGACATACACTGATACCCAGTAACGCAGACACACACTTACACCAAGTAACAAAGACATACACTGATACTCAGTTACACAGACAAACACTTACACCAAGTAACAAAGACATACACTGACACCAAGTAACAAAGTCATACACTGACATCCAGTAACAAAGACACACACTGACACCAAGTAACAAAGACATCCACTGACACAAATTAACAAAGACATACAGTGATACCCAGTAACAAAGACACACACTTACACCAAGTAACAAATACATACACTGACACCAAGTAACAAAGACATACACTTACACCATTTAACAAGTCATGCACTGACACCAAGTAACACAGACAAACACTGATACCCAGTAACACAGACACACTCTTACACGAAGTATCAAAGACATACACTGATACCCGGTAACACAGACACACACATACCCCAATTATCACAGACATACACAGACACCAACTAACAAAGACATACACTGATACCCAGTAACACAGACAAACACTTACACCAAGTAACAAAGACATACACCGACACCAAGTAACAAAGACATACACTGATACCCAGTAACACAGACACACTCTTGCACCAAGTAACAGAGACGTACACTGACACCAATTAACAAAGACATACACTTACACCAAGTAACAAAGACATGCACTGACACCAAGTAACAAAGACATAGACTTACACCAAGTGACACAAACATCCACTGAAACCAAGTAACAAAGACACACACTTACACCAAGTAACACAGACACACACTTACACCAAGTAACAAAGACATGCACTGACACCCAGTAACAAAGACATACACTGACACCCAGTAACACAGACACACACGGACCCCAAGTAACAAAGACATACACTGACACCCATGAACAAAAACATACACTGACACCAAGTAACAAAGACATTCACTGATACCCAGTAACACAGACACACACTTACACCAAGTAACAAAGACATACGCTGACACCAAGTAACAAAGACATACACTGACACCATGTAACAAAGACATACACTGATACCCAGTAACACAGAGACACACTTACACCAAGGAACAAAGACGTACACTGATACTCAGTAACACAGACACACACTTACACCAAGTAACAAAGACATACACTGTCACCATGTAACAAAGACATACACTTACACCAAGTAACAAAGACATACACTGATACCCAGTAACACAGACACACACTTACACCAAGTAACAAAGACAGAAAATGACACCCAGTAACAAAGACATACACTTCCACCAAGTAACACAGACATACACCGACACCAAGTAACAAAGACACACACTTACACCAAGTGCACAGACATACTCAGACACCAACTAACAAAGACATACACTGATACCCAGTAACACAGACAAACACTTACACCAAGTAACAAAGACATACACAGACACCAAGTAACAAATACATACACTTACACCAAATAACACAGACATACACTGACACCAAGTAACAAAGATATACACTTACACTAACTAACAAAGACACACACTTACACCAAGTTACACAGACATACACTGACACCAAGCAACTAAGACATGCACTTACACCAAGTAAGAAAGACACAAACTTACACCAAGTAACACAGACCTACAGTGACACCAAGTAACAAAGACATACACTGATACCCAGCAACACAGACACACTCTTACACCAATTAACAAAGACAGACACTGATACCCAGTAACAAAGACATGCACTGACACCCAGTAACAAAGACACACACTGACACCAAGTAACAAAGACATACACTTACACCAAGTAACAAAGACATACACTGACACCCTGTAACAAAGACATGCACTGACACCCAGTAACAAAGACACACACTGACACCAAGTAACAAAGACATACACTGATACCCAGTGACACAGACACACACTTACACCAATTAACAAAGACATACACTGATACCCAGTAGCACAGACACACACTTACACCAAGTAACAAAGACATACACTGACACCAAGTAACAAAGACATACACTGACACCAAGTAAAAAAGACAGACACTGACACCAAGTAACAAAGACATACACT
The DNA here is from genome assembly GCF_036365525.1 of Heterodontus francisci. Lineage (NCBI taxonomy): Eukaryota > Metazoa > Chordata > Chondrichthyes > Heterodontiformes > Heterodontidae > Heterodontus > Heterodontus francisci. The sequence continues at coordinate 8,941,614 of NW_027140221.1, read as the reverse complement.
GATACCCAGATAACACAGACACACACTTACACCTAGTAACAACGACATACACTGATACCCATTTACACAGACACACACTTACACCAAGTAACACAGACACACACAGACACCAAGTGACAAAGACATACACTGATACCCAGTAACACAGACACACACTTACACCAAGTAACAAAGACATACACTGACACAAAGTAACAAAGACATGCACTTACACCAAGTAAAAAAGACATACACTGACACCAATTAACAAAGACATACACTGATATCCAGTAACACAGACACACACTTACACCAAGTAACAAAGACAGACACGGATACCCAGTAACACAGACACACACTTACATCAAGTATCACAGACATACACCGACACCAAGTAACAAATACATACACTTACACCAAGTTACACAGACATACACTGACACCAAGTAACAAAGATATTCACTTACACCAAGTAAGAAAGACACAAACGTACACCAAGTAACACAGACCTACAGTGACACCAAGTAACAAAGACATACACTGATACCCAGCAACACAGACACAGTCTTACACCAATTAACAAAGACAGACACTGATACCCAGTAACAAAGACATGCACTGACACCCAGTAACTAAGACACACACTGACACCAAGTAACAAAGACATACACTTACACCAAGTAACAAAGACATACACTGACACCCTGTAACAAAGACATGCACTGACACCCAGTAACAAAGACACACACTGACAGCAAGTAACAAAGACATACACTGATACCCAGTGACACAGACACACACTTACACCAAGTAACAAAGACATACACTGACACCAATTAACAAAGACATACACTGATACCCAGTAACACAGACACACACTTACACCAAGTAACAAAGACATACACTGACACCAAGTAACAAAGACATACACTGACACCAAGTAAAAAAGACAGACACTGACACCAAGTAACAAAGACATACACTGATACCCAGATAACACAGACACACACTTACACCAAGTAACAAAGACATACACTGACACAAAGTAACAAAGACATGCACTTACACCAAGTAAAAAAGACATACACTGACACCAATTAACAAAGACATACACTGATATCCATTAACACAGACACACACTTACACCAAGTAACAAAGACAGACACTGATACCCTGTAACACAGACACACACTTACAACAAGTATCACAGACATACACAGACACCAAGTAACAAAGACATACACTGATACCCAGTAACACAGACACACACTTACACCAAGTAACAAAGACATACACTGACACCAAGTAACAAAGACAGACACTGATACCCAGTAACACAGACACACACTTACACCAAGTATCACAGACATACACAGACACCAAGTAACAAAGACATGCACAGATACCCAGTAATACAGACACACACTTCCACCAAGTAACAAAGACACAAACTTGCACCAAGTAACACAGACAAACACTGACACCAAGTATCAAAGACATACACTGACACCAAGAAACAAAGACATACACTTACAACAAGTAACAAAGACAGACACTGATACCCAGTAACACAGACACACACTTACACCAAGTAACAAAGACAGACACTGATACCCAGTAACAGAGACACACACTTACACCAAGTCACAAAGTCACAAAGTCATGCACTGACACCAGTAACAAAGACACAAACTTGCACCAAGTAACACAGACAAACACTGACACCAAGTATCAAAGACATACACTGACACCAAGAAACAAAGACATACACTTACAACAAGTAACAAAGACAGACACTGATACCCAGTAACACAGACACACACTTACACCAAGTAACAAAGACAGACACTGATACCCAGTAACAGAGACACACACTTACACCAAGTCACAAAGTCATGCACTGACACCCAGTAACAAAGACATACACTGACACCCAGTAACAAAGACACACACTGACACCCAGTAACAAAGACACACACTGACACCAAGTAACAAAGACACACACTGACACCAAGTAACAAACACATCCACTGACACAAATTAACAAAGACATACACTGATCCCAGTTACAAAGACACACACTTACACCAAGTAACAAATACATACACTGACACCAAGTAATAAAGACATACACTTACACCATTTAACAAAGACATACACTGACACACAGTAACACAGACACACACTTACACGAAGTAACAAAGACATAAACTGATACCCGGTAACACAGACACACACTTACACCAAGTATCACAGACATACACAGACACCAACTAACAAAGACATACACTGATACCCAGTAACACAGACAAACACTTACACCAAGTAACAAAGGCATACACCGACACCAAGTAAAAAATACATACACTTACACCAAATAACACAGACATACACAGACACCAACTAACACAGACATACACTGACACCAAGTAACAAAGATATACACTTACACCAACTAACAAAGACACACACTTACACCAAGTTACACAGACATACACTGATACCCAGCAACACAGACAAACACTTACACCAAGTAACAAAGACATACACCGACACCAAGTAACAAATACATACACTTACACCAAATAACACAGACATACACTGACACCAAGTAACAAAGATATACACTTACACCAAGTAAGAAAGACACACACTGACACCAAGTAACAAAGATATACACTTACACCAACTAACAAAGACACACACTTACACCAAGTTACACAGACATACACTGATACCCAGCAACACAGACAAACACTTACACCAAGTAACAAAGACATACACCGACACCAAGTAAAAAATACATACACTTACACCAAATAACACAGACATACACTGATACCAAGTAACAAAGATATACACTTACACCAAGTAACACAGACCTACACTGACACCAAGTAACAAAGACATACACTGATACCCAGCAACACAGATACACTCTTACACCAAGTAACAAAGACAGACACTGATACCCAGGAACAAAGACATACGAAGAACAAAGAACAAATATAATTACAGCACATGAACAGGCCCTTCGGCCCTCCAAGCCTGCGCCGATCCAGATCCTCTCTCTAAACATGTCGCCTATTTTCTAAGGTTCTGTATCTCTTTTCTTCCTGCCCATTCATGTATCTGTCGAGATACATCTTAAAAGAATCCATCGTGCCCGCATCTACCACCTCCGCTGGCAATGCGTTCCAGGTGCCCACCACCCTCTGCGTAAAGACCTTTCCACGCATATCCCCCCTAAACTTTTCCCCTTTCACTTTGAACTCGTGTCCTCTAGTAATTGAAACCCCCACTCTGGGAAAAAGCCTCTTGCTATCCACCCTGTCTATACCTCTCATGATTTTGTACACCTCAATCAGGTCCCCCCTCAACCTCCGTCTTTCTAATGAAAATAATCCTAATCTGCTCAACCTCTCTTCATATCTAGCGACCTCCATACCAGGCAACATCCTGGTGAACCTCATCTGCACCCTCTCCAAAGCATCCACATCCTTTTGATAATGTGGCGACCAGAACTGTACGCAGTATTCCAAATGTGGCCGAACCAAAGTCCTATACATGCACTGACACGCAGTGACAAAGACACACACTGACACCAAGTAACAAAGACATACACTTACACCAAGTAACAAAGACATACACTGACACCCAGTAACAAAGACATGCACTGAATCCCAGTAACAAAGACACACACTGACACCAAGTAACAAAGACATACACTGACACCAATTAACAAAGACATACACTGATACCCAGTAACACAGACACACACTTACACCAAGTAACAAAGACATACACTTACAACAAGTAAAAAAGACATACACTGACACCAAGTAACAAAGACATACACTGATACCCAGTAACACAGACACACACTTACACAAAGTAACAAAGACATACACTGATACCCAGCTACACAGACACACACTTCCACCAAGTAACACAGACACACACAGACACAAAGTAACAAAGACATACAGTGATACCCAGTAACACAGACACACACTTACACCAAGTAACAAAGAAATACACTGACACAAAGTAACAAAGACATGCACTTACACCAAGTAAAAAAGACATACACTGACACCAAGTAACAAAGACAGACACTGATACCCAGTAACAGAGACACACACTTACACCAAGTCACAAAGTCACAAAGTCATGCACTGACACCAGTAACAAAGACACAAACTTGCACCAAGTAACACAGACAAACACTGACACCAAGTATCAAAGACATACACTGACACCAAGAAACAAAGACATACACTTACAACAAGTAACAAAGACAGACACTGATACCCAGTAACACAGACACACACTTACACCAAGTAACAAAGACAGACACTGATACCCAGTAACAGAGACACACACTTACACCAAGTCACAAAGTCATGCACTGACACCCAGTAACAAAGACATACACTGACACCCAGTAACAAAGACACACACTGACACCCAGTAACAAAGACACACACTGACACCAAGTAACAAAGACACACACTGACACCAAGTAACAAACACATCCACTGACACAAATTAACAAAGACATACACTGATCCCAGTTACAAAGACACACACTTACACCAAGTAACAAATACATACACTGACACCAAGTAATAAAGACATACACTTACACCATTTAACAAAGACATACACTGACACACAGTAACACAGACACACACTTACACGAAGTAACAAAGACATAAACTGATACCCGGTAACACAGACACACACTTACACCAAGTATCACAGACATACACAGACACCAACTAACAAAGACATACACTGATACCCAGTAACACAGACAAACACTTACACCAAGTAACAAAGGCATACACCGACACCAAGTAAAAAATACATACACTTACACCAAATAACACAGACATACACTGACACCAAGTAACAAAGATATACACTTACACCAACTAACAAAGACACAACTTACACCAAGTTACACAGACATACACTGATACCCAGCAACACAGACAAACACTTACACCAAGTAACAAAGACATACACCGACACCAAGTAACAAATACATACACTTACACCAAATAACACAGACATACACTGACACCAAGTAACAAAGATATACACTTACACCAAGTAAGAAAGACACACACTGACACCAAGTAACAAAGATATACACTTACACCAACTAACAAAGACACACACTTACACCAAGTTACACAGACATACACTGATACCCAGCAACACAGACAAACACTTACACCAAGTAACAAAGACATACACCGACACCAAGTAAAAAATACATACACTTACATCAAATAACACAGACATACACTGACACCAAGTAACAAAGATATACACTTACACCAAGTAACACAGACCTACACTGACACCAAGTAACAAAGACATACACTGATACCCAGCAACACAGATACACTCTTACACCAAGTAACAAAGACAGACACTGATACCCAGGAACAAAGACATACAAAGAACAAAGAACAAATATAATTACAGCACATGAACAGGCCCTTCGGCCCTCCAAGCCTGCGCCGATCCAGATCCTCTCTCTAAACATGTCGCCTATTTTCTAAGGTTCTGTATCTCTTTTCTTCCTGCCCATTCATGTATCTGTCGAGATACATCTTAAAAGAATCCATCGTGCCCGCATCTACCACCTCCGCTGGCAATGCGTTCCAGGTGCCCACCACCCTCTGCGTAAAGACCTTTCCACGCATATCCCCCCTAAACTTTTCCCCTTTCACTTTGAACTCGTGTCCTCTAGTAATTGAAACCCCCACTCTGGGAAAAAGCCTCTTGCTATCCACCCTGTCTATACCTCTCATGATTTTGTACACCTCAATCAGGTCCCCCCTCAACCTCCGTCTTTCTAATGAAAATAATCCTAATCTGCTCAACCTCTCTTCATATCTAGCGACCTCCATACCAGGCAACATCCTGGTGAACCTCATCTGCACCCTCTCCAAAGCATCCACATCCTTTTGATAATGTGGCGACCAGAACTGTACGCAGTATTCCAAATGTGGACGAAACAAAGTCCTATACATGCACTGACACGCAGTGACAAAGACACACACTGACACCAAGTAACAAAGACATACACTTACACCAAGTAACAAAGACATACACTGACACCCAGTAACAAAGACATGCACTGAATCCCAGTAACAAAGACACACACTGACACCAAGTAACAAAGACATACACTGACACCAATTAACAAAGACATACACTGATACCCAGTAACACAGACACACACTTACACCAAGTAACAAAGACATACACTTACAACAAGTAAAAAAGACATACACTGACACCAAGTAACAAAGACATACACTGATACCCAGTAACACAGACACACACTTACACAAAGTAACAAAGACATACACTGATACCCAGCTACACAGACACACACTTCCACCAAGCAACACAGACACACACAGACACAAAGTAACAAAGACATACAGTGATACCCAGTAACACAGACACACACTTACACCAAGTAACAAAGAAATACACTGACACAAAGTAACAAAGACATGCACTTACACCAAGTAAAAAAGACATACACTGACACCAAGTAACAAAGACATACACTGATACCCAGTAACACAGACACACACTTACACCAAGTAACAAAGACAGACACTGATACCCAGTAACACTGACATACAGTTACACCAAGTATCAAAGACATACACTGACACCAAGTAGCAAAGACATACACTTACAACAAGTAACAAAGACATACACTGACACCAAGTAACAAAGACATACACTTACTCCAAGTAACAAAGACATACACTTACACCAAGTAACAAAGACATACACTTACACCAAGTAACACAGACATACACTGACACCAAGTAACAAAGACATACACTTGCACCAAGTAACAAAGATATACACTGACACCAAGTAACAAAGACGTACACTGATACCCAGTAACACAGACACACACTTACACCAAGTAACACAGACATACACTGACACCAAGTAACAAAGACAGACAATGACACCAAGTAACAAAGACATACGCTGATACCCAGTAACACAGACACACACTTACACCAAGTAACAGAGACATCCACTGACACCAAGTAACAAAGACGAACACTTACACCAAGTAACACAGACATACACTGACACCAAGTAACAAAGACACACACGTACACCAACTACACAGACAGACACTGACACCCAGTAACAAAGACAAACACTGACACCCAGTAACAAAGAAACACACTGACACCAAGTATACAAAGACATACACAGACACCAAGTAACAAATACATACACTGATACACAGTAACACAGCCACACACTTACACCAAGTATCACAGACATACACAGACACCAAGTAACAATGACATACACTGATATCCAGTAACACAGACGCACACTTACACCATGTAACAAAGACATACACTGACACCAAGTAACAAAGACATACACTTACACCAAGTTACACAGACATACACTGATACCAAGTAACACAGACACACACTTACACCAGGTAGCAATGACAGACACAGATACCCAGTAACAAAGACACACACTTACACCAAGTCACAAAGACATACACTGACAACCAGGAACAAAGACATACACTGACACCCAGTAACAAAGACACACAATGACACCAAGTAACAAATACATACACTGTCCCCAAGTAACAAAGACATTCACTGATACCCAGTAACACAGACACACACTTGCACCAAGTAACAAAGACATACACTGACACCAAGTAACAAAGACATACACTGACACCTAGTAACAAAGACATACACTGATACCCAGTAATACAGACACACACTTACACCAAGTAACAATGACAGACACTGATACCCATTAACACAGACACACACTTACACCAAGTCACAAAGACATGCACTGACACCCAGTAACAAAGACACACAATGACACCAAGTAACAAAGGCACACACTGACACCAAGTAACAATGACATGCATTGATACCAAGTAACACAGACACACACTTACACCAAGTAACAAAGACATACACTGACACCAAGTAACAAAGACATTCACTAATACCCAGAAACACAGACACACACTTACACCAAGTAACAAAGACATACACTGACACCCAGTCACAAAAACATACACTGACACCCAGTAACAAAGACATACACTGACACCTAGTAACAAAGACATTCACTGATCCCCAGTAACACAGACACACACTTACACCAAGTAACAACGACATACACTGACACCAAGTAACAAAGACACACACTGACACCGAGTAACAAAGACATACACAGACACCAAGTAACGAAGATATACACTGATACCCAGTAACACTGACACACACTTACACCAAGTAACAACGACATACACTGACACCAAGTAACAGAGACATACACTTACACCAACTAACACAGACATACACTGACACCAAGTAACAAAGACATACACTTACACCAACTAACAAAGACACACTCTTACACCAAGTAACACAGACATACACTGACACCAAGTAACAAAGACATAGACTGATACTCAGTAGCACAGACACACACTTACACCAAGTAACAAAGACAGACAATGACACCAAGTAACAAAGACATACACTGATACCCAGTAACACAGACACACACTTACACCAAGTAACAGAGACATACACTGACACCAAGTAACAAAGGCATACACTTACACCAAGTAACAAAGACATGCAATGACACCAAGTAACAAAGACATACACTTATACCAAGTAACACAGACATCCACTGACACCAAGTAACAAAGACATACACTGATACCCAGTAACACAGACACACACTTACACCATGTAACAAAGACAGACACTGACACCAAGTAACAAAGACATACACTGACACCAACTAACAAAGACATACACTTACACCAAGTAACACAGACATACACTGACACCAAGTAACAAAGACACACACTTACACCAAGTAACACAGACATACACTGACACCAAGTAACAAAGACATACACTGATACCCAGTAACACAGACACACACTTACACCAAGTAACAATGACAGACACTGATACCCATTAACACAGACACACTCTTACACCAAGTCACAAAGACATGCACTGACACCCTAGTAACAAAGACACACAATGACAGCAAGTAACAAAAGCACACACTGACACCAAGTAACAATGACATGCATTGATACCCCGTAACACAGACATTAACTAATACCCAGTAATACAGACACACACTTACACCAAGTAACAAAGACATACACTGACACCAAGTAACAAAGACACACACGGACACCAAGTAACAAAGACATACACTGACACCTAGTAACAAAGACATACACTGATACCCAGGAACACAGACACACACTTACACCAAGTATCACAGACATACACAGACACCAAGTAACAAAGACATACACTGATACCCAGTAACACAGACACACACTTACACCAAGTAACAAAGACATACACTGACACCCAGTCACAAAAACATACACTGACACCCAGTAACAAAGGCATACACTGACACCAAGTAACAAAGACATTCACTGATCACCAGTAACACAGACACACACATACACCAAGTAACAAAGACATACACTGACACCATGTAACAAAGACACACAATGAGACCAAGTATCAAAGACATACACAGACACCAAGTAACGAAGACATACACTGATACCCAGTAACACAGACACACACTTACACCAAGTAACAAAGACATACACTGATACCCAGGAACACAGACACACACTTACACCAAGTATCACAGACATACACAGACACCAAGTAACAAAGACATACACTGATTCCCAGTAACACAGACACACACTTACACCAAGTAACAAAGACATACACTGACACCAAGTAACAAAGACATACACTTACACCAAGTCACAAAGACATACACTGACACCAAGTAACAAAGACATAGACTTACACCAAGTAACAAAGACACACACTTACACCAAGTAACAAAGACATACACTGACACCAAGTAACAAAGACACACACTTACACCAATTAACAAAGACATACAATTACACCAAGTAACACAGACATACACTGACACCAAGTATCAAATACATACACTGACACCAAGTAACAAAGACACAGATTTACACCAAGTAAAACAGACATACACTGACACCAAGTATCAAAGACAGACACTGACACCAAGTCACAAAGACATACACTGACACCCAGTAACAAAGACATACACTGACACCCAGTTACAAAGACACACACTGACACCAAGTAACAAAGACACACACTGACACCAAGTAACAAAGACACACACTGATACCCAGTAACAAAGACACACACTTACAAAAAATAACAAAGACATGCACAGAAACCAACTAACAAAGACATACACTGATACCCAGTAACACAGACAAACACTTACACCAAGTAACAAAGACATACACCGACACCAAGTAACAAATACATACACTTACGCCAAGCTACACAGACATACACTGACAGCAAGTAACAAAGACAAGCACTTACACCAAGTAAGAAAGACACACACTTACACGAAGTAACAAAGACACACACAGACACCAAGTAACAAAGACATACACTGATACACATTAACACAGACACACACTTACACCAAGTAACAAAGACATACACTGACACCAAGTAACAAAGGCATACACTGATACCCAGTGACACAGGCACACACTTACACCAAGTAACAAAGACAGACAATGACACCAAGTAACAAAGACATACACTGATACCCAGTAACACAGACACACACTTACACCAAGTCACAAAGACATACACTGACAACCAGGAACAAAGACATACACTGACACCCAGTAACAAAGACACACAATGACACCAAGTAACAAATACATACACTGTCCCCAAGTAACAAAGACATTCACTGATACCCAGTAACACAGACACACACTTGCACCAAGTAACAAAGACATACACTGACACCAAGTAACAAAGACATACACTGACACCTAGTAACAAAGACATACACTGATACCCAGTAATACAGACACACACTTACACCAAGTAACAATGACAGACACTGATACCCATTAACACAGACACACACTTACACCAAGTCACAAAGACATGCACTGACACCCAGTAACAAAGACACACAATGACACCAAGTAACAAAGGCACACACTGACACCAAGTAACAATGACATGCATTGATACCAAGTAACACAGACACACACTTACACCAAGTAACAAAGACATACACTGACACCAAGTAACAAAGACATTCACTAATACCCAGAAACACAGACACACACTTACACCAAGTAACAAAGACATACACTGACACCCAGTCACAAAAACATACACTGACACCCAGTAACAAAGACATACACTGACACCTAGTAACAAAGACATTCACTGATCCCCAGTAACACAGACACACACTTACACCAAGTAACAACGACATACACTGACACCAAGTAACAAAGACACACACTGACACCGAGTAACAAAGACATACACAGACACCAAGTAACGAAGATATACACTGATACCCAGTAACACTGACACACACTTACACCAAGTAACAACGACATACACTGACACCAAGTAACAGAGACATACACTTACACCAACTAACACAGACATACACTGACACCAAGTAACAAAGACATACACTTACACCAACTAACAAAGACACACTCTTACACCAAGTAACACAGACATACACTGACACCAAGTAACAAAGACATAGACTGATACTCAGTAGCACAGACACACACTTACACCAAGTAACAAAGACAGACAATGACACCAAGTAACAAAGACATACACTGATACCCAGTAACACAGACACACACTTACACCAAGTAACAGAGACATACACTGACACCAAGTAACAAAGGCATACACTTACACCAAGTAACAAAGACATGCAATGACACCAAGTAACAAAGACATACACTTATACCAAGTAACACAGACATCCACTGACACCAAGTAACAAAGACATACACTGATACCCAGTAACACAGACACACACTTACACCATGTAACAAAGACAGACACTGACACCAAGTAACAAAGACATACACTGACACCAACTAACAAAGACATACACTTACACCAAGTAACACAGACATACACTGACACCAAGTAACAAAGACACACACTTACACCAAGTAACACAGACATACACTGACACCAAGTAACAAAGACATACACTGATACCCAGTAACACAGACACACACTTACACCAAGTAACAATGACAGACACTGATACCCATTAACACAGACACACTCTTACACCAAGTCACAAAGACATGCACTGACACCCTAGTAACAAAGACACACAATGACAGCAAGTAACAAAAGCACACACTGACACCAAGTAACAATGACATGCATTGATACCCCGTAACACAGACATTAACTAATACCCAGTAACACAGACACACACTTACACCAAGTAACAAAGACATACACTGACACCAAGTAACAAAGACACACACGGACACCAAGTAACAAAGACATACACTGACACCTAGTAACAAAGACATACACTGATACCCAGGAACACAGACACACACTTACACCAAGTATCACAGACATACACAGACACCAAGTAACAAAGACATACACTGATACCCAGTAACACAGACACACACTTACACCATGTAACAAAGACATACACTGACATCAAGTAACAAAGACATACACTGTCACCAAGTAACAAAGACATACACTGATACCCAGTAACACAGACACACACATACACCACGTATCACAGACATACACAGACACCAACTAACAAAGACATACACTGATACCCAGTCACACAGACAAACACTTACACCAAGTAACAAAGACATACACCGACACCAAGTAACAAATACATACACTTACACCAAGCTACACAGACATACACTGACACCCAGTAACACAGACGCACACGGACACCAAGTAACAGAGACATACACTGACACCCAGTAAGAAAAACATACACTGACACCCAGTAACAAAGACATGCACTGACACCAAGTAACAAAGACATTCACTGATCCCCAGTAACACAGACACACACTTACACCAAGTAACAAAAACATACACTTACACCAAGTAACAAAGACACACACTGACACCAAGTAACAAAGACATACACAGACACCAAGTAACGAAGACATACACTGATACCCAGTAACACAGACACACACTTACACCAAGTAACAAAGACATACACTGATACCCAGTAACACTGACACACACTTACACCAAGTAACAAAGACATACACTGACACCAAGTAACAGAGACATACACTGACACCAAGTCACAGAGACATACACTGACACCACGTAACAAATACATACACTTACACCAAGCTACGCAGACATACACTGACACCAAGTAACAAAGACAAGCACTTACACCAAGTAAGAAAGACACACACTTACACCAAGTAACAAAGACACACACAGACACTAAGTAACAAAGACATACACTGATACACATTAACACAGACACACACTTACACCAAGTAACACAGACATACACTGATACCCAGTAACACAGGCACACACTTACACCACGTAACAAAGACAGACAATGACACCAAGTAACAAAGACATACACTGATACCCAGTAACACAGACACACACTTACATCAAGTAACAGAGACATACACTGACACCAAGTAACAAAGGCATACACTTGCACCAAGTAACAAAGACATGCACTGACACCAGGTAACAAAGACGAACACTTACACCAAGTAACAAAGACATGCACTGACACCAAGTAACAAAGACACACACATACACCAAGTACACAGACATACACTGACACCAAGTAACAAAGACATACACTGATGCACAGTAACACAGACAAACACTAACATCAAGTCACAAAGACATACACTGACACCCAGTAACAAAGACAAACACTGACACCCAGTAACAAAGAAACACACTGACACCAAGTAACAAAGACACACACTGACACCAAGTATACAAAGACATACACAGACACCAAGTAACAAAGACATACACTGATACACAGTCACACAGACACACACTTACACCAAGTATCACAGACATACACAGACACAAAGTAACAATGACATACACTGATATCCAGTAACACAGACACACACTTACACCATGTAACAAAGACATACACTGACACCAAGTAACAAAGACATACACTTACACCAAGTAACACAGACATCCACTGATACCCAGTAACACAGACACACACTTACACCAAGTAACAATGACAGACACAGATACCCAGTAACACAGACACACACTTCCACCAAGTCACAAAGACATACACAGACACCCAGTAACAAAGACACACTATGACACCAAGTAACAAAGACATACACTGACACCAAGAAACAAAGACATTCACTGATACCCAGTAACAGAGACACACACTTGCACCAAGTCACAAAGACATACACTGACACCCAGTAACAAAGACATACACTGACACCCAGTTACAAAGACACACACTGACACCAAGTAACAAAGACACACACTGACACCAAGTAACAAAGACACACACTGACACCAAGTAACAAAGACATCCACTGACACAAATTAACAAAGACACACACTGATACCCAGTAACAAAGACACACACTTACACCAAGTAACAAAGACATACACTGTCACCAAGTAACAAAGACATACACTGATACCCAGTAACACAGACACACACTTACACCACGTATCACAGACATACACAGACACCAACTAACAAAGACATACACTGATACCCAGTAACACAGACAAACACTTACACCAAGTAACAAAGACATACACCGACACCAAGTAACAAATACATACACTTACACCAAGCTACGCAGACATACACTGACACCAAGTAACAAAGACAAGCACTTACATCAAGTAAGAAAGGCACACACTTACACCAAGTAACAAAGACACACACAGACACTAAGTAACAAAGACATACACTGATACACATTAACACAGACACACACTTACACCAAGTAACAAAGACGTACAATGATACCCAGCCACACAGACACACACTTACACCAAGTAACACAGACATACACTGACACCAAGTAACAAAGACATACACTGATACCCAGTAACACAGGCACACACTTACACCAAGTAACAAAGACAGACAATGACACCAAGTAACAAAGACATACACTGATACCCAGTAACACAGACACACACTTACATCAAGTAACAGAGACATACAGTGACACCAAGTAACAAAGGCATACACTTGCACCAAGTAACAAAGACATGCACTGACACCAAGTAACAAAGACGAACACTTACACCAAGTAACAAAGACATGCACTGACACCAAGTAACAAAGACACACACATACACCAAGTACACAGACATACACTGACACCAAGTAACAAAGACATACACTGATGCACAGTAACACAGACAAACACTAACATCAAGTCACAAAGACATACACTGACACCCAGTAACAAAGACAAACACTGACACCCAGTAACAAAGAAACACACTGACACCAAGTAACAAAACACACACTGACACCAAGTATACAAAGACATACACAGACACCAAGTAACAAAGACATACACTGATACACAGTCACACAGACACACACTTACACCAAGTATCACAGATATACACAGACACAAAGTAACAATGACATACACTGATATCCAGTAACACAGACACACACTTACACCATGTAACAAAGACATACACTGACAACAAGTAACAAAGACATACACTTACACCAAGTAACACAGACATCCACTGATACCCAGTAACACAGACACACACTGACACCAAGTAACAATGACAGACACAGATACCCAGTAACACAGCCACACACTTCCACCAAGTCACAAAGACATACACAGACACCCAGTAACAAAGACACACTATGACACCAAGTAACAAAGACATACACTGACACCAAGAAACAAAGACATTCACTGATACCCAGTAACACAGACACACACTTGCACCAAGTAACAAAGACATACACTGACACCAAGTAACAAAGACATACACTGACACCCAGTAACAAAGACATACACTGACACCAAGTAACAAAGACATTCACTGATCCCCATTAACACAGACACACACTTACACCAAGTAACAAAGACATACACTTACACCAGGTAACAAACACACACACACTGACACCAAGTAACAAAGACATACACAGCAACCAAGTAACGAAAACATACACTGATACCCAGTAACACAGACACACACTTACACCAAGTAACAAAGACATACACTGATACCCAGTAACACATACGCACACTTACACCAAGTATCCCAGACATACACATACACCAAGTAACAAAGACATACACTGATACCCAGTAACACTGACACACACTTACACCAAGTAACAAAGACACACACTGACACCAAGTAACAGAGACATACACTTACACCAAGTCACACAGACATACACTGACACCAAGTAACAAAGACAAACACTTACACCAAGTAACAAAGACACACACTTACACCAAGTAACAAAGACATGCACTGACACCAAGTAACAAAGACATACACTTACACCGATTAACAAAGACATATACTTACACCAAGTAACACAGACATACACTGACACCAAGTATCAAATACATACACTGACACCAAGTAACAAAGACACAAACTTACACCAAGTAACACAGACATAAACTGACACCAAGTAACAAAGACATACACTTACACCAAGTAACAAAGACATACACTGATACCCAGTAACAAAGACACACACTTGCACCCAGTAACAAAGACATACACTGACACCCAGTTACAAAGACACACACTGACACCAAGTAACAAAGACACACACTGACACCAAGTAACAAAGTCATCAACTGACACAAATTAACAAAGACATGCACTGAAACCCAGTAACAAAGACACACACTTACACCAAGTAACAAAGACATACACTGAAACCAAGTAACAAAGACATTCACTAATACCCAGAAACACAGACACACACTTAAACCAAGTAACAAAGACATACACTGACACCCAGTCACAAAAACATACACTGACACCCAGTCACAAAAACATACACTGACACCCAGTAACAAAGACATACACTGACACCTAGTAACAAAGATATTCACTGATCCCAAGTAACACAGACACACACTTACACCAAGTAACAAAGACATACACTGACACCAAGTAACAAAGACACACACTGACACCGAGTAACAAAGACATACACAGACACCAAGTAACGAAGACATACACTGATACCCAGAAACACTGACACACACTTACACCAAGTAACAAAGACATGCAATGACACCAAGTAACAAAGACATACACTTACACCAACTAACAAAGACACACTCTTACACCAAGTAACACAGACATACACTGACACCAAGATACACAGACATAGACTGATACTCAGTAGCACAGACACACACTTACACCAAGTAACAAAGACAGACAATGACACCAAGTAACAAAGACATACACTGATACCCAGTAATACAGACACACACTTACACCAAGTAACAGAGACATACACTGACACCAAGTACAAAGGCATACACTTACACCAAGTAACAAAGACATGCAATGACACCAAGTAACAAAGACATACACTTACACCAAGTAACACAGACATCCACTGACACCAAGTAACAAAGACACACACTTACACCAAGTACACAGACATACACTGACACCAAGTAACAAAGACATACTCTGATACCCAGTAACACAGACACACACTTACACCAAGCAACAAAGACAGACACTGATACCCAGTAACAAAGACATACACTGATACCCAGTAACACAGACACACACTAACACCATGTCACAAAGACATACACTGACACCCAGTAAAAAAGACAAACACTGACACTCAGTAACAAAGAAACACACTGACACCAAGTAACAAAGTCAGACACTGACACCAAGTATACAAAGACATACACAGACACGAAGTAACAAAGACATACACTGATACCCAGTAACACAGACACACACTTACACCATGTAACAAAGACATACACTGACACCAAGTAACAAAGACATACACTTACACCAAGTAACACAGACATACACTGACACCAAGTAACAAAGACACACACTTACACCAAGTCACACAGACATACACTGACACCAAGTAACAAAGACATGCACTGATACCCAGTAACACAGACACACACTTACACCAAGTAACAATGACAGACACTGATACCCATTAACACAGACACACTCTTACACCAAGTCACAAAGACACGCACTGACACCCAGTAACAAAGACACACAATGACAGCAAGTAACAAAGGCACACACTGACACCAAGTAACAATGACATGCATTGATACCCAGTAACACAGACAGACACTTACACCAAGTAACAAAGACATGCACTGACACCAAGTAACAAAGACATTCACTATTACCCAGTAACACAGACACACACTTACACCAAGTAACAAAGACATACACTGACACCAAGTAACAAAGACACACACGGACACCAAGTAACAAAGACATACACTGACACCCATTCACAAAAACATACACTGACACCCAGTAACAAAGGCATACACTGACACCAAGTAACAAAGACATTCACTGATCCCCAGTAACACAGACACACACGTACACCAAGTAACAAAGACATACACTGACACCAAGTAACAAAGACATACAGTTACACCAAGTAACACAGACATACACTGACACCAAGTAACAAAGACATACACTTACACCAAGTAACAAAGACACACACTTACTCCAAGTACCAAAGACATACACTGACACCAGGTAACAAAGACACACACTTACACCAATTAACAAAGACATACACTTACACCAAGTAACACAGACATACACTGACACCAAGTATCAAATACATACACTGACACCAAGTAACAAAGACACAGATTTACACCAAGTAAAACAGACATACACTGACACCAAGTATCAAAGACATACACTGACACCAAGTAACAAAGACATACACTTACACCAAGTAACACAGACATGCACTGATACACAGTAACAGAGACACACACTTACACCAAGTCACAAAGACATACACTGACACCCAGTAACAAAGACATACACAGACACCCAGTTACAAAGACACACACTGACACAAGTAACAAAGACACACACTGATACCCAGTAACAAAGACACACACTTACACCAACTAACAAAGACATACAATGTCACCAAGTAACAAAGACATACACTGATACCCAGTAACACAGACACACACTTACACCACGTATCACAGACATACACAGACACCAACTAACAAAGATATACACTGATACACAGTAACACAGACAAACACTTACACCAATTAACAAAGACATACACCGACACCAAGTAACAAATACATACACTTACACCAAGCTACACAGACACACACAGAAACCAAGTAACAAAGACATACACTGATACCCAGCCACACAGACACACACTTACACCAAGTAACAAAGGCATACACTTACACCAAGTAACAAAGACATGCACTGACACCAAGTAACAAAGACGAACACTTACACCAAGTAACAAAGACATGCACTGACACCAAGTAACAACGACACACACATACACCAAGTACACAGACATACACTGACACCAAGTAACAAAGACATACACTGATACACAGTAACACAGACAAACACTAACATCAAGTCACAAAGACATACACTGACACCCAGTAACAAAGACAAACACTGACACCCAGTAACAAAGAAACACACTGACACCAAGTAACAAAGACACACACTGACACCAAGTATACAAAGAAATACAAAGACACCAAGTAACAAAGTCATACACTGATACACAGTCACACAGACACACACTTACACCAAGTATCACAGGCATACACAGACACCAAGTAACAATGACATACACTTACACCAAGTAACACAGACATCCACTGATACCCAGTAACACAGACATACACTGACACCAAGAAACAAAGACATTCACTGATACCCAGTAACACAGACACACACTTGCACCAAGTAACAAAGACATACACTGACACCAAGTAACAAAGGCATACACTAGCACCCAGTAACAAAGACATACACTGACACCCAGTAACACAGACGCACACGGACACCAAGTAACAAAGACATACACTGACACCCAGTATGAAAAACATACACTGACACCCAGTAACAAAGACATACACTGACACCAAGTAACAAGGACATTCACTGATCCCCAGTAACACAGACACACACTTACACCAAGTAACAAAGACATACACTTACACCAAGTAACAAAGACACACACTGACACCAAGGAACAAAGACATACACAGACACCAAGTAACGAAGACATACACTGATACCCAGTAACACAGACACACACTTACACCAAGTAACAAAGACATACACTGATACCCAGTAACACAGACGCACACTTACACCAAGTAACCCAGACATACACAGACACCAAGTAACAAAGACAAACACTGATACCCAGTAACACTGACACACACTTACACCAAGTAACAAAGACATACACTTACACCAAGTAACACATACATACACTGACATCAAGTAACAAAGACATACACTGATACCCAGTAACGCAGACACACACTTACACCAAGTAACAGAGACATACACTGACACCAAGTAACAAAGGCATAGACTTACACCAAGTAACAAAGACATACACTTACACCAAGTAACACAGACATACACTGACACCAAGTAACAAAGACACACACTTACACCAAGTACACAGACATACACTGACACAAAGTAACAAAGACATACACTGATACCCAGTAACACAGACACACACTTACACCAAGTAACAAAGACAGACACTGATACCCAGTAACAAATACATATACTGATACCCAGTAACACAGACACACACTGACACCATGTCACAAAGACATACACTGACACCCAGTAACAAAGACAAACACTGACACTCAGTAAAAAAGAAACACACTGACACCAAGTAACAAAGACAGACACTGACACCAAGTATACAAAGACATACACAGACACCAAGTAACAAAGACATACACTGATACCCAGTCACACAGACACACACTTACACCAAGTAACAAAGAGAGACACTGATACCCAGCCACACAGACACACACTTACACCAAGTATCACAGACATACAGAGACACCAAGTAACAAAGACATACACTGATACCCAGTAACACAGACACACACTTACACCAAGTAACAAAGACACACACTTACACCAAGCAACACAGACATACACTGACACCAAGTAACAAATACATACACTGTTACCCAGTAACACAGACACACACTTACACCAAGTAACAAAGACATATAATGACACCAAGTAACACAGCCACACACTTACACCAAGTAACACAGCCACACACTTACACCAAGTAACACAGACATACACTGACACCAAGTAACAAAGACATACACTGATACCAAGTAGCACAGACACACACTGGGCGGCACATTGGCACAGTGGTTAGCAGCCTCAAAGCTCCATGGACCCGGGCTCGATTCTGGGTACTGCCTTTGCGGAGTTTGCAAGTTCTCCCAGTGTCTGCGTGGGTTTCCTCCGGGTGCTGCGGTCTCTTCCCACATGCCAAAGACTTGCAGGTTGATAGGTTAATTGGCCATTATAGATTGCCCCTAGTATAGGTAGGTGGTAGGGAAATATCTAGGGACAGGTGGGGATGTGATAGGAATACGGGATTATTGTAGGATTTGTATAAATGGGTGGTTGATGGTCGGCACAGACTCGGTTGGCCGGAAGGCCTGTTTAAGTGCTGTATCTCTGAACTAAACTAAATACTGACACCGAGTGTCACAGACACACACTGACACCCTGTAACACAGAGAACGAGTGATACACAGGAACATAGACATACACTGACACCAAGTAACACAGACACACACTGACACCCAGTAACAAAGACATACACTGACAGCAAGTCACACAGACATACACTGACACCCAGTTAGAAACACACACTGACCCCCAGTAACACAGACATACAAAGACACACACTGACACCCAGTAACAAAGACATACACTGACACCAAGTCACAAAGACATACACTGATACACAGACACACACTTACACCAAGTAACACAGACATACACCGACACCAAGTAACACAGACATACACTGTTACCCAGTAACACAGACACACACTTACACAAAGTAACAAAGACATACACTGACACCAAGTCACAAAACACACACTGACACCCAGGTACAAAGACATACACTGCCACCAAGTCACAAAGACATACACTGATACCCAGGAACACAGACACACACTGACACCCAGTAACAAAGACATACACTGATACCAAGTCACAAAGACAAACATTGATACCCAGTAACACAGAAACACACTGTCACAAAGTAACAAAGACATACACTGATACCAAGTCACAAACACATACACTGATACCCAGTAACACAGAAAAACACTGACACAAAGTAACAAAGACATACACTGACACCAAGACACAAAGACATACACTGACACCCAGGAACACAGACACAGGCTGACACCAAGTAACAAAGACATGCACTGACACCAAGTAACAAAGACATACACTGACACCACGTAACACAGACATACACTGACACCAAGTAAGAAAGACATACAATTACACCAAGTAACAAAGAGACACACTTACACCAAGTAACAAAGACATTCACTTACAATAAGTATTTTGACATACACTGACACCAAGTAACAAAGACATACAATGATACCCAGTAACACAGACACACACTTACACCAAGTATCAAAGACATACACTGACACCCAGTAACAAAGACATACACTGACACCAAGTCACAAAGACATACATTGATACCCAGTAACACAGACACACACTTACACCAAGTAACGCAGACATACACTGACACCAAGTAACAAAGACATACACTGATACCCAGTAACACAGACACACACTTACACCAAGTAACAAAGACAGACACTGATACCCAGTAACACAGACACACACTTACACCAAGTAGCAAAGACATACACTGACACCAAGTAACAAAGACATACACTTACACCAAGTAACAAAGACAGACAATTACACCAAGTAACAAAGAGATACACTGACACCAAGTAACAATGACATACACTGATACCCAGTAACACAGACACACACTTACACCAAGTAACAAAGACATACACTGCCACCAAGTCACAAAGACACACACTGACACCCAGTAACAAAGACATACACTGTCACAAAGTCACAAAGACATACACTGATACCCAGTAACACAGACACACACTTACACCAAGTAACACAGACATATACTGACACCAAGTAACTAGGACATACACTGATTCCCAGTAACACAGACACACACTTACACCAAGTAACAAAGACAGACACTGATACCCAGTAACACAGACACACACTTACACCAAGTAACATAGACATACACTGACACCAAGTAGCGAAGACATAAACTGACACCCAGTAACACAGACACACACGGACACCAAGTAACAAAGACATACACTGACACCAAGTAACAAAGACATACACTGGTACCCAGTAACACAAACAAACACACACTGACACCCAGTAACACAGAGAAACACTAATAAACAGTAACAAAGACACACACTGACACGAAGTCACAAAGACATACACTGATACCAAGTCACAAAGACATACACTGATACCCAGTAACACAGACACACACTGACACCAAGTAACAAAGACATGCACTGACACCAAGTAACAAAGACACACACTTACACCAAGTAACAAAGACAGACAATTACACCAAGTAACAAAGACATACACTTGCACCAAGTATTTTGACATACACTGACACCAAGTAACAAAGACATACACTGATACCCAGTAACACAGACACACACTTACACCAAGTAACAAAGACATACACTGACACCAAGTCACAAAGACATACACTGATACCCAGTAACACAGAAACACAATTACACCAAGTAACACAGACATACACTGAGACCCAGTAACACAGACACACACTGACACCAAGTAACAAAGACATACACTGACACCCAGTAACAAAGACATACACTGACACCCAGTAACACAGACGCACACGGACACCAAGTAACAAAGACACAGACTTACACCAAGTAACACAGACACACACTGACACCCAGTAACACAGAAACACACTTACACCAATTAACACAGACATACACTGACACCAAGTCACAAAGACACACACTGACACCCAGTAAAAAAGACATACACTGACACCAAGTCACAAAGACATACACTGTTACCCAGGAACACAGGCACACACTTACACCAAGTAACGCAGACATACACTGACACCAAGTAACAAAGACATACACTAATACCCAGTAACACAGACACACACTTACACCAAGTAACAAAGACATACACTGACACCAAGTCACAAAGGCATACTGATACCAAGTCACAAATACATACACTGATGCCCAGTAACAAAGACATACACTGATACCCAGTAACACAGACACACACTGACACCAAGTAACAAAGACATGCACTGACACCAAGTAACACAGACACACACTGACACCAAGTAACAAAGACATGCACTGACACCCAGTAACACAGACACACACTTACACCAAGTAACGCAGACATACACTGACACCAAGTAACAAAGACATACACTAATACCCAGTAACACAGACACACACGTACACCAAGTAACAAAGACAGACACTGATACCCAGTAACACAGACACACACTTACACCAAGTAACAAAGACATACACTGACACCAAGTCACAAAGGCATACTGATACCAAGTCACAAAGACATACACTGATACCCAGTAACAAAGACATACACTGATACCCAGTAACACAGACACACACTGACACCAAGTAACAAAGACATGCACTGACACCAAGTAACAAAGACATACACTTGCACCAAGTATTTTGACATACACTGACACCAAGTAACAAAGACATACACTGATACCCAGTAACACAGACACACACTTGCACCAAGTAACAAAGACATGCACTGACACCAAGTCACAAAGACACACACTGACACACAGTAACAAAGACATACACTGACACTAAGTAACAAAGACATACACTGATACCCAGTAACGCAGACACACACTTACACCAAGTAACAAAGACATACACTGACACCCAGTAACACAGACATACACTTACACCAAGTAACACAGACATACACTGACACCCAGTAACACAGACACACACGGACACCAAGTAACAAAGACACAGACTTACAGCAAGCAACACAGGCACACACTGACACCCAGTAACACAGACACATACTTACACCAAGTAACACAGACATACACTGACACAAAGTAACAAAGACATACACTGATACCCAGTAACACAACCAAACACACACTGACACACAGTAACACTGAGAAACACTAATAAACAGTAACAAAGACATACACTGACACCAAGTAACACAGAAACACACTGACACCCAGTAACAAAGACATACACTGATACCAAGTCACAAAGACATACACTGATACCCAGTAACACAGACACACACTGACACCAAGTAACAAAGACAGACAATTACACCAAGTAACAAAGACAGACACTTACAACCAAGTATTTTGACATACACTGACACCAAGTAACAAAGACATACACTGATACCCAGTAACACAGACACACACTTACACCAAGTAACAAAGACATACACTGACACCAAGTCACAAAGAAACACACTGACACACAGTAACAAAGACATACACTGACACCAAGTCACAAAGACATACACTGATACCCAGTAAAATAGAAACACACTTACACCAAGTAACACAGGCATACACTGACACCCAGTAACACAGACACACACTTACACCAAGTAACCAAGACATACACTGACACCCTGTAACAAAGACATACACTGACACCCAGTAACACAGACACACACGGACACCAAGTAACAAAGACACAGACTTACACCTAGTAGCACAGACACACACTGACACCCAGTAACACAGACACACACTTACACCAATTAACACAGACATACACTGACACCAAGTCACAAAGACACACACTGACACCCAGTGACAAAGACATACACTGACACCAAGTCACAAAGACATACACTGTTACCCAGGAACACAGACACACACTGACACCCAGTAACACAGACACACACGGACACCAAGGAACAAAGACACACAATTACACCAAGTAACACAGACACACACTGACACCCAGTAACACAGACACACACTTACACCAAGTAACAAAGACATACACTGACACCCTGTAACAAAGACATACACTGACACCCAGTAACACAGACACACACGGACACCAAGTAACAAAGACACAGACTTACACCAAGTAACACAGACACACACTGACACCCAGTAACACAGACACACACTTACACCAATTAACACAGACATACACTGACACCAAGTCACAAAGACACACACTGACACCCAGTGACAAAGACATACACTGACACCAAGTCACAAAGACATACACTGTTACCCAGGAACACAGACACAAACTGACACCCAGTAACAAAGACATACACCGATACCAAGTCACAAAGACATACACTGATACCCAGTAACACAGACACACACTGACACCCAGTCTCAAAGACATACACTGATACCAAGTCACAAAGACATACACTGATACCCAGTAACACAGACACACACTGACACCGAGTAACAAAGACATACACAGATACCAAGTCACAAAGACATACACTGATACCCAGTAACACAGACACACAATGACACCAAGTAACAAAGACATACACAGACACCAAGTAACAAAGAAACACACTTACACCAAGTAACACAGACACACATTGACACCCAGTAACACAGACACACACTTACACCAAGCAACACAGGCATACACTGGCACCATGTAACAAAGACATACACTGATACCCAGTAACACAGGCACACACTGGGGGGGTGGGGGGTCCCATTGGCGCAGTGGTTCGCACCGCAGCCTCACAGCTCCAGGGACCCGGGTTCGATTCTGGGTACTGCCTGTGCGGAGTTTGCAAGTTCTCCCTGTGTCTGCGTGGGTTTCCTCCGGGTGCTCCGGTTTCCTCCCACATGCCAAAGACTTGCAGGTTGATAGGTTAATTGGCCATCATAAAGTGCCCCTAGTATAGGTAGGTTGGAGGGAAATATATAGGGATAGGTGGGGATGTGATAGGAATACGGGATTAGTGTAGGATTAGTGTAAATGGGTGGTTGATGGTCGGCACAGACTCGGTGGGCCGAAGGGCCTGTTGAAGTGCTGTATCTCTCAAGCAAACTATATACTGACACCTAGTGTCACAGATACACACTGACACCCAGTAACACAGAGAAACACAAATAAACAGGAACAAAGACAGACACTGATACCAAGTCACAAACACATACACTGACACCAAGTAACAAAGACATACGCTTACACCAAGTAACAAAGACATACTCTGACACCCAGTTAGAAACACACACTGACCCCCAGTAACACAGACATACACTGACACCAAGTCACAAAGACACACACTGACACCCAGTAACAAAGACATACACTGACACGAAGTTAGAAAGACATACGCTGATACACAGACACACACTTACACCAAGTGACACAGTCATACACCGACACCAACTAACAAAGACATACACTGATACCCAGTATCACAGACACACACTTACACCAAGTCACAAAGACATACACTGACACCAAGTCACAAAGACATACACTGATACCCAGGAACACAGACACACACTGACACCCAGGAACAAAGACATACACAGATACCAAGTCACAAATACATACATTGATACCCAGTAACACAGACAGACACTGACACAAAGTAACAAAGACATCCACTGAAACCAAGTCACAAAGACATACGCTGATACCCAGTAACACAGACAACACTTACACCAAGTAACACAGACAGACACTGACACCAAGGAACAAAGACATACACTGACACCAAGTAACAAAGACATTCACTTGCACCAAGTATTTTGACATACACTTACACCAAGTAACAAAGACATACACTGATACGCAGTAACACAGACACACACTGACACCAAGTAACAAAGACATACACTGACGCCAAGTCACAAAGACACACACTGACACCCAGTAACAAAGACATACACTGACACCAAGTCACAAAGAGATACATTGATAACCAGTAACACAGACACACACTTACACCAAGTAACACAGACATACACTGACACCAAGTAACAAAGACATACACTGACACCAAGTAACACAGACACACACTTACACCAAGTAACAAAGACAGACACTGATACCCAGTAACACAGACACACACTTACACCAAGTAACAAAGACATGCACTGACACCCAGTAACAAAGACATGCACTGACACCCAGGAACACAGATCCACACGGACACCAAGTAACAAAGACACACACTTACAACAAGTAACACAGACACACACCGACACCCTGTATCCCAGACACACACTTACACCAAGTAACACAGACATACACTGACACCAAGTAACACAGACATACACTGACACCAAGGAACACAGTCACACACTTACACCAATTAACAAAGACATACACTTACACCAAGTAACACAGACATACACTGACACCAAGTAACAAAGACATACAATTGCACCAAGTAACAAAGACACACACTTACACCAAGTAACACAGATATACACTGACACCAAGTAACAAAGGCACACACTTACACCAAGTAACAAAGACATGCAATGACACCAAGTAACAAAGACATACACTTACACCAAGTAACACAGACATCCACTGACACCAAGTAACAAAGACACACACTTACACCAAGTACACAGACATACACTGACACCAAGTAACAAAGACACACACTTACACCAAGTACACAGACATACACTGACACCAAGTAACAAAGACATACTCTGATACCCAGTAACACAGACACACACTTACACCAAGCAACAAAGACAGACACTGATACCCAGTAACACAGACACACACTAACACCATGTCACAAAGACATACACTGACACCCAGTAAAAAAGACAAACACTGACACTCAGTAACAAAGAAACACACTGACACCAAGTAACAAAGTCTGACACTGACACCAAGTATACAAAGACATACACAGTCACGAAGTAACAAAGACATACACTGATACCCAGTAACACAGACACACACTTACACCATGTAACAAAGACATACACTGACACCAAGTAACAAAGACATTCACTAATACCCAGAAACAAAGACACACACTTACACCAAGTAACAAAGACATACACTGACACCCAGTCACAAAAACATACACTGACACCCAGTAACAAAGACATACTCTGACACCTAGTAACAAAGACATTCACTGATCCCAAGTAACACAGACACACACTTACAACAAGTAACAAAGACATACACTGACACCAAGTAACAAAGACATACACTTACACCAAGTAACACAGACATACACTGACACCAAGTAACAAAGACACACACTTACACCAAGTAACACAGACATACACTGACACCAAGTAACAAAGACATACACTGATACCCAGTAACACAGACACACACTTACACCAAGTAACAATGACAGACACTGATACCCATTATCAAAGACACACTCTTACACCAAGTCACAAAGACACGCACTGACAGCAAGTAACAAAGGCACACACTGACACCAAGTAACAATGACATGCATTGATACCCAGTAACACAGACAGACACTTACACCAAGTAACAAAGACATGCACTGACACCAAGTAACAAAGACATTCACTAATACCCAGTAACACAGACACACACTTACACCAAGTAACAAAGACATACACTGACACCAAGTAACAAAGACACACACGGACACCAAGTAACAAAGACATACACTGACACCCATTCACAAAAACATACACTGACACCCAGTAACAAAGGCATACACTGACACCAAGTAACAAAGACATTCACTGATCCCCAGTAACACAGACACACACGTACACCAAGTAACAAAGACATACACTGACACCAAGTAACAAAGACATACACTTACACCAAGTAACACAGACATACACTGACACCAAGTAACAAAGACATACACTTACACCAAGTAACAAAGACACACACTTACACCAAGTAACAAAGACATACACTGACACCAAGTAACAAAGACACACACTTACACCAATTAACAAAGACATACACTTACACCAAGTAACAGAGACATACACTTACACCAAGTAACACAGACATACACTGACACCAAGTATCAAATACATACACTGACACCAAGTAACAAAGACATGCACTGATACCCAGTAACAAAGACATGCACTGATACCCAGTAACAGAGACACACACTTTCACCAAGTCACAAAGACATACCCTGACACCCAGTAACAAAGACATACACAGACACCCAGTTACAAAGACACACACTGACACCAAGTAACAAAGACACACACTGACACCAAGTGACAAAGACATCCACTGACACAAATTAACAAAGACACACACTGATACCCAGTAACAAAGACACACACTTACACCAACTAACAAAGACATACACTGTCACCAAGTAACAAAGACATACACTGATACCCAGTAACACAGACACAGACTTACACCACGTATCACAGACATACACAGACACCAACTAACAAAGATATACACTGATACACAGTAACACAGACAAACACTGACACCAATTAACAAAGACATACACCGACACCAAGTAACAAATACATACACTTACACCAAGCTACACAGACATACACTGACACCAAGTAACAAAGACATGCACTTACACCGAGTAAGAAAGACACACACTTACACCAGGTAACAAAGACACACACAGAAACCAAGTAACAAAGACATACACTGATACACCTTAACACAGACACACACTTAAACCAAGTAACAAAGACATACAATGATACCCAGCCACACAGACACACACTTACACCAAGTAACACAGACATACACTGACACCAAGTAACAAAGACATACACTGATACCCAGTAACACAGGCACACACTTACACCAAGTAACAAAGACAGACAATGACACCAAGTAACAAAGACATACACTGATACCCAGTAACACAGACACACACTTACACCAAGTAACAGAGACATACACTGACACCAAGTTATAAAGGCATACACTTACACCAAGTAACAAAGACATGCACTGACACCAAGTAACAAAGACGAACACTTGCACCAAGTAACAAAGACATGCACTGACACCAAGTAACAAAGACACACACATACACCAAGTACACAGACATACACTGACACCAAGTAACAAAGACATACACTGATACACAGTAACACAGACAAACACTAACATCAAGTCACAAAGACATACACTGACACCCAGTAACAAAGACAAACACTGACACCCAGTAACAAAGAAACACACTGACACCAAGTAACAAAGACATCAACTGACACAAATTAACAAAGACATACACTGAAACCCAGTAACAAAGACACACACTTACACCAAGTAACAAAGACAGACACTGACACCAAGTAACAAAGACATTCACTAATACCCAGAAACACAGACACACACTTACACCAAGTAACAAAGACATACAGTGACACTCAGTCACAAAAACATACACTGACACCCAGTCACAAAAACATACACTGACACCCAGTAACAAAGACATACACTGACACCTAGTAACAAAGACATTCACTGATCCCAAGTAACACAGACACACACTTACACCAAGTAACAAAGACATACACTGACACCAAGTAACAAAGACACACACTGACACCGAGTAACAAAGACATACACAGACACCAAGTAACGAAGACATACACTTACACCAACTAACAAAGACACACTCTTACACCAAGTAACACAGACATACACTGACACCAAGTTACACAGACATAGACTGATACTCAGTAGCACAGACACACACTTACACCAAGTAACAAAGACAGACAATGACACCAAGTAACAAAGACATACACTGATACCCAGTAATACAGACACACACTTACACCAAGTAACAGAGACATACACTGACACCAAGTAACAAAGGCATACACGTACACCAAGTAACAAAGACATGCAATGACACCAAGTAACAAAGACATACACTTACACCAAGTAACACAGACATCCACTGACACCAAGTAACAAAGAGACACACTTACACCAAGTACACAGACATACACTTACACCAAGCAACAAAGACAGACACTGATACCCAGTAACAAAGACATACACTGATACCCAGTAACACAGACACACACTAACACCATGTCACAAAGACATACACTGACACCCAGTAAAAAAGACAAACACTGACACTCAGTAACAAAGAAACACACTGACACCAAGTAACAAAGTCAGACACTGACACCAAGTATACAAAGACATACACAGACACGAAGTAACAAAGACATACACTGATACCCAGTGACACAGACACACACTTACACCATGTAACAAAGACATACACTGACACCAAGTAACAAAGACATACACTGACACCAAGTAACAAAGACATACACTGATACCCAGTAACACAGACACACACTTACACCAAGTAACAATGACAGACACTGATACACATTAACACAGACACACTCTTACACCAAGTCACAAAGACACGCACTGACACCCAGTAACAAAGACACACAATGACAGCAAGTAACAAAGGCACACACTGACACCAAGTAACAATGACATGCATTGATACCCAGTAACACAGACAGGCACTTACACCAAGTAACAAAGACATGCACTGACACCAAGTAACAAAGACATTCACTAATACCCAGTAACACAGACACAGACTTACACCAAGTAACAAAGACATACACTGACACCAAGTAACAAAGACACACACGGACACCAAGTAACAAAGACATACACTGACACCCATTCACAAAAACATACACTGACACCCAGTAACAAAGGCATACACTGACACCAAGTAACAAAGACATTCACTGATCCCCAGTAACACAGACACACACGTACACCAAGTAACAAAGACATACACTGACACCAAGTAACAAAGACATACACTTACACCAAGTAACACAGACATACACTGACACCAAGTAACAAAGACATACACTTACACCAAGTAACAAAGACACACACTTACACCAAGTAACAAAGACATACACTGACACCAAGTAACAAAGACACACACTTACACCAATTAACGAAGACATACACTTACACCAAGTAACACAGACATACACTGACACCAAGTATCAAATACATACACTGACACCAAGTAACAAAGACACAGATTTACACCAAGTAAAACAGACATACACTGACACCAAGTATCAAAGACATACACTGACACCAAGTAACAAAGACATACACTTACACCAAGTAACAAAGACATGCACTGATACCCAGTAACAGAGACACACACTTACACCAAGTCACAAAGACATACACTGACACCCAGTAACAAAGACATACACAGACACCCAGTTACAAAGACACACAATGACACCAAGTAACAAAGACACACACTGACACCAAGTGACAAAGACATCCACTGACACAAATTAACAAAGACACACACTGATACCCAGTAACAAAGACACACACTTACACCAACTAACAAAGACATACACTGTCACCAAGTAACAAAGACATACACTGATACCCAGTAACACAGACACACACTTACACCACGTATCACAGACATACACAGACACCAACTAACAAAGATATACACTGATACACAGTAACACAGACAAACACTTACACCAATTAACAAAGACATACACCGACACCAAGTAACAAATACATACACTTACACCAAGCTACACAGACATACACTGACACCAAGTAACAAAGACATGCACTTACACCAAGTAAGAAAGACACACACTTACACCAAGTATCAAAGACACACACAGAAACCAAGTAACAAAGACATACACTGATACACCTTAACACAGACACACACTTAAACCAAGTAACAAAGACATACAATGATACCCAGCCACACAGACACACACTTACACCAAGTAACACAGACATACACTGACACCAAGTAACAAAGACATACACTGATACCCAGTGACACAGGCACACAGTTACACCAAGTAACAAAGACAGACAATGACACCAAGTAACAAAGACATACACTGATACCCAGTAACACAGACACACACTTACACCAAGTAACAGAGACATACACTGACACCAAGTAACAAAGGCATACACTTACACCAAGTAACAAAGACATGCACTGACACCAAGTAACAAAGACGAACACTTACACCAAGTAACAAAGACATGCACTGACACCAAGTAACAAAGACACACACATACACCAAGTACACAGACATACACTGACACCAAGTAATAAAGACATACACTGATACACAGTAACACAGACAAACACTAACATCAAGTCACAAAGACATACACTGACACCCAGTAACAAAGACAAACACTGACACCCAGTAACAAAGAAACACACTGACACCAAGTAACAAAGACACACACTGACACCAAGTATACAAAGAAATACAAAGACACCAAGTAACAAAGTCATACACTGATACACAGTCACACAGACACACACTTACACCAAATATCACAGGCATACACAGACACCAAGTAACAATGACATACACTGATATCCAGTGACACAGACACACACTTCCACCATGTAACAAAGACATACACTGACACCAAGTAACAAAGACATACACTTACACCAAGTAACACAGACATCCACTGATACCCAGTAACACAGACACACACTTACACCAAGTAACAATGACAGACACAGATACCCAGTAACACAGACACACACTTCCACCAAGTCACAAAGACATACACTGACACCCAGTAACAAAGACACACTATGACACCAAGTAAAAAAGACATACACTGACACCAAGAAACAAAGACATTCACTGATACCCAGTAACACAGACACACACTTGCACCAAGTAACAAAGACATACACTGACACCAAGTAACAAAAGCATACACTAGCACCCAGTAACAAAGACATACACTGACACCCAGTAACACAGACGCACACGGACACCAAGTAACAAAGACATACACTGACACCCAGTAAGAAAAACATACACTGACACCCAGTAACAAAGACATACACTGACACCAAGTAACAAAGAGACACACTTACACCAAGTACACAGACATACACTGACACCAAGTAACAAAGACATACTCTGATACCCAGTAACACAGACACACACTTACACCAAGCAACAAAGACAGACACTGATACCCAGTAACAAAGACATACACTGATACCCAGTAACACAGACACACACTAACACCATGTCACAAAGACATACACTGACACCCAGTAAAAAAGACAAACACTGACACTCAGTAACAAAGAAACACACTGACACCAAGTAACAAAGTCAGACACTGACACCAAGTATACAAAGACATACACAGACACGAAGTAACAAAGACATACACTGATACCCAGTAACACAGACACACACTTACACCATGTAACAAAGACATACACTGACACCAAGTAACAAAGACATACACTTACACCAAGTAACACAGACATACACTGACACCAAGTAACAAAGACACACACTTACACCAAGTAACACAGACATACACTGACACCAAGTAACACAGACAGACACTGATACCCAGTAACACAGACACACACTTACACCAAGTAACAATGACAGACACTGATACCCATTAACACAGACACACTCTTACACCAAGTCACAAAGACACGCACTGACACCCAGTAACAAAGACATACACAGACACCCAGTTACAAAGACACACACTGACACCAAGTAACAAAGACACACACTGACACCAAGTGACAAAGACATCCACTGACACAAATTAACAAAGACACACACTGATACCCAGTAACAAAGACACACACTTACACCAACTAACAAAGACATACACTGTCACCAAGTAACAAAGACATACACTGATACCCAGTAACACAGACACACACTTACACCACGTATCACAGACATACACAGACACCAACTAACAAAGATATACACTGATACACAGTAACACAGACAAACACTGACACCAATTGACAAAGACATACACCGACACCAAGTAACAAATACATACACTTACACCAAGCTACACAGACATACACTGACACCAAGTAACAAAGACATGCACTTACACCAAGTAAGAAAGACACACACTTACACCAAGTAACAAAGACACACACAGAAACCAAGTAACAAAGACATACACTGATACACCTTAACACAGACACACACTTAAACCAAGTAACAAAGACATACAATGATACCCAGCCACACAGACACACACTTACACCAAGTAACACAGACATACACTGACACCAAGTAACAAAGACATCCACTGATACCCAGTGACACAGGCACACACTTACACCAAGTAACAAAGACAGACAATGACACCAAGTAACAAAGGCATACACTTACACCAAGTAACAAAGACATGCACTGACACCAAGTAACAAAGACGAACACTAACACCAAGTAACAAAGACATGCACTGACACCAAGTAACAAAGACACACACATACACCAAGTACACAGACATACACTGACACCAAGTAACAAAGACATACACTGATACACAGTAACACAGACAAACTCTAACATCAAGTCACAAAGACATACACTGACACCCAGTAACAAAGACAAACACTGACACCCAGTAACAAAGAAACACACTGACACCAAGTAACAAAGGCACACACTGACACCAAGTATACAAAGAAATACAAAGACACCAAGTAACAAAGTCATACACTGATACACAGTCACACAGACACACACTTACACCAAATATCAGAGGCATACACAGACACCAAGTAACAATGACATACACTGATATCCAGTAACACAGACACACACTTACACCATGTAACAAAGACATACACTGACACCAAGTAACAAAGACATACACTTACACCAAGTATCAAATACATACACTGACACCAAGTAACAAAGACATGCACTGATACCCAGTAACAAAGACATGCACTGATACCCAGTAACAGAGACACACACTTTCACCAAGTCACAAAGACATACCCTGACACCCAGTAACAAAGACATACACAGACACCCAGTTACAAAGACACACACTGACACCAAGTAACAAAGACACACACTGACACCAAGTGACAAAGACATCCACTGACACAAATTAACAAAGACACACACTGATACCCAGTAACAAAGACACACACTTACACCAACTAACAAAGACATACACTGTCACCAAGTAACAAAGACATACACTGATACCCAGTAACACAGACACAGACTTACACCACGTATCACAGACATACACAGACACCAACTAACAAAGATATACACTGATACACAGTAACACAGACAAACACTTACACCAATTAACAAAGACATACACCGACACCAAGTAACAAATACATACACTTACACCAAGCTACACAGACATACACTGACACCAAGTAACAAAGACATGCACTTACACCGAGTAAGAAAGACACACACTTACACCAGGTAACAAAGACACACACAGAAACCAAGTAACAAAGACATACACTGATACACCTTAACACAGACACACACTTAAACCAAGTAACAAAGACATACAATGATACCCAGCCACACAGACACACACTTACACCAAGTAACACAGACATACACTGACACCAAGTAACAAAGACATACACTGATACCCAGTAACACAGGCACACACTTACACCAAGTAACAAAGACAGACAATGACACCAAGTAACAAAGACATACACTGATACCCAGTAACACAGACACACACTTACACCAAGTAACAGAGACATACACTGACACCAAGTTATAAAGGCATACACTTACACCAAGTAACAAAGACATGCACTGACACCAAGTAACAAAGACGAACACTTGCACCAAGTAACAAAGACATGCACTGACACCAAGTAACAAAGACACACACATACACCAAGTACACAGACATACACTGACACCAAGTAACAAAGACATACACTGATACACAGTAACACAGACAAACACTAACATCAAGTCACAAAGACATACACTGACACCCAGTAACAAAGACAAACACTGACACCCAGTAACAAAGAAACACACTGACACCAAGTAACAAAGACATCAACTGACACAAATTAACAAAGACATACACTGAAACCCAGTAACAAAGACACACACTTACACCAAGTAACAAAGACAGACACTGACACCAAGTAACAAAGACATTCACTAATACCCAGAAACACAGACACACACTTACACCAAGTAACAAAGACATACAGTGACACTCAGTCACAAAAACATACACTGACACCCAGTCACAAAAACATACACTGACACCCAGTAACAAAGACATACACTGACACCTAGTAACAAAGACATTCACTGATCCCAAGTAACACAGACACACACTTACACCAAGTAACAAAGACATACACTGACACCAAGTAACAAAGACACACACTGACACCGAGTAACAAAGACATACACAGACACCAAGTAACGAAGACATACACTTACACCAACTAACAAAGACACACTCTTACACCAAGTAACACAGACATACACTGACACCAAGTTACACAGACATAGACTGATACTCAGTAGCACAGACACACACTTACACCAAGTAACAAAGACAGACAATGACACCAAGTAACAAAGACATACACTGATACCCAGTAATACAGACACACACTTACACCAAGTAACAGAGACATACACTGACACCAAGTAACAAAGGCATACACGTACACCAAGTAACAAAGACATGCAATGACACCAAGTAACAAAGACATACACTTACACCAAGTAACACAGACATCCACTGACACCAAGTAACAAAGAGACACACTTACACCAAGTACACAGACATACACTTACACCAAGCAACAAAGACAGACACTGATACCCAGTAACAAAGACATACACTGATACCCAGTAACACAGACACACACTAACACCATGTCACAAAGACATACACTGACACCCAGTAAAAAAGACAAACACTGACACTCAGTAACAAAGAAACACACTGACACCAAGTAACAAAGTCAGACACTGACACCAAGTATACAAAGACATACACAGACACGAAGTAACAAAGACATACACTGATACCCAGTGACACAGACACACACTTACACCATGTAACAAAGACATACACTGACACCAAGTAACAAAGACATACACTGACACCAAGTAACAAAGACATACACTGATACCCAGTAACACAGACACACACTTACACCAAGTAACAATGACAGACACTGATACACATTAACACAGACACACTCTTACACCAAGTCACAAAGACACGCACTGACACCCAGTAACAAAGACACACAATGACAGCAAGTAACAAAGGCACACACTGACACCAAGTAACAATGACATGCATTGATACCCAGTAACACAGACAGGCACTTACACCAAGTAACAAAGACATGCACTGACACCAAGTAACAAAGACATTCACTAATACCCAGTAACACAGACACAGACTTACACCAAGTAACAAAGACATACACTGACACCAAGTAACAAAGACACACACGGACACCAAGTAACAAAGACATACACTGACACCCATTCACAAAAACATACACTGACACCCAGTAACAAAGGCATACACTGACACCAAGTAACAAAGACATTCACTGATCCCCAGTAACACAGACACACACGTACACCAAGTAACAAAGACATACACTGACACCAAGTAACAAAGACATACACTTACACCAAGTAACACAGACATACACTGACACCAAGTAACAAAGACATACACTTACACCAAGTAACAAAGACACACACTTACACCAAGTAACAAAGACATACACTGACACCAAGTAACAAAGACACACACTTACACCAATTAACGAAGACATACACTTACACCAAGTAACACAGACATACACTGACACCAAGTATCAAATACATACACTGACACCAAGTAACAAAGACACAGATTTACACCAAGTAAAACAGACATACACTGACACCAAGTATCAAAGACATACACTGACACCAAGTAACAAAGACATACACTTACACCAAGTAACAAAGACATGCACTGATACCCAGTAACAGAGACACACACTTACACCAAGTCACAAAGACATACACTGACACCCAGTAACAAAGACATACACAGACACCCAGTTACAAAGACACACAATGACACCAAGTAACAAAGACACACACTGACACCAAGTGACAAAGACATCCACTGACACAAATTAACAAAGACACACACTGATACCCAGTAACAAAGACACACACTTACACCAACTAACAAAGACATACACTGTCACCAAGTAACAAAGACATACACTGATACCCAGTAACACAGACACACACTTACACCAAGTAACAAAGACATACACTTACACCAAGTATTTTGAGATACACTGACACCAAGTAACAAAGACATGCACTGACACCCAGTAACGCAGACACACACTTACACCCAGTAACACAGACACACACTGACACCAAGTCACAAAGACATACACTGACACCAAGTCACAAAGACAGACAAATACACCAAGTAACAAAGACATACACTTACCCCAAGTATTTTGACTTACACTGACACCAA
Organism: Heterodontus francisci; assembly: GCF_036365525.1. Classification (NCBI taxonomy): domain Eukaryota; kingdom Metazoa; phylum Chordata; class Chondrichthyes; order Heterodontiformes; family Heterodontidae; genus Heterodontus; species Heterodontus francisci. The sequence continues at coordinate 8,900,987 of NW_027140221.1, read as the reverse complement.
GTAACAAAGACATACACTGATATCCAGTAACGCAGACACACTTACACCCAGTAAAAAAGACATACACTGACTCCAAGTCACAAAGACACACACTGACACACAGTAACAAAGACATACACTGACACCAAGTAACACAGACACACACTGACACCCTGTAAAAAAGACATACACTGACACCAAGTCACAAAGACATACACTGATGCCCAGTAACAAAGACATACTCTGATGCCCATTATCAAAGACACACACTTACACCAAGTAACACAGACATACACTGACACCAAGTAACAAAGACAGACAATTACACCAAGTAACAAAGACATACCCTGACACCAAGTATTTTGACATACACTGACACCAAGTAACAAAGACATACACTGATGCCCAGTAACACAGGCACACATGTGCGACATTGGCGCAGTGGTTAAAACCGCAGCCTCACAGCTCCAGGGACCCGGGTTCGATTCTGGGTACTGCCTGTGCGGAGTTTGCAAGTTCTCCCTGTGTCTGCGTGGGTTTCCTCCGGGTGCTCCGGTTTCCTCCCACATGCCAAAGACTTGCAGGTTGATAGGTTAATTGGCCATCATAAATTGCCCAAAGTATCGGTAGGTGTTTGGGAAATATATAGGGATAGGTGGGGATGTGATAGGAATACGGGATTAGTGCAGGATTAGTGTAAATGGGTGGTTGATGGTCCGCACAGACTCGGTGGGCCGAAGGGCCTGTTGAAGTGCTGGATCTCGAAATTAAACTAAATACTGACACCTAGTGACACAGACACACACTGACACCCTGTAAAAAGACATACACTGACACCAAGTCAAAAAGACATACACTAATACCAAGTAACAAAGACATACACTGATACCCAGTAACACAGACAAAGACTTACACCAAGAAACACAGACATACATTGACACCAAGTAACAAAGACATGCACTGATACCCAGTAACACAGACACACACTGACACCAAGTAAAAAAGACAGAGACTGATACCCAGGAAAACAGACACACACTTACACCAAGTAACAAAGACATACACTGACACCAAGTAACAAAGACACACACTTTCGCCAAGGAACACAGACACACAGTGACACCCAGTAACACAAACAAAAACACTGACACCAAGTGACACAGACATACACTGGCACCAAGGAACAAAGACATACACTGATACCCAGTAACACAGGCACACACTTACACCAAGTAACACAGACATACACTGACACCAAGTAACAAAGACAAACAATTACACCAAGTAACAAAGACATACACCTACACCAAGTATTTTGACATAGACTGACACCAAGTAACAAAGACATACACTGATACCCAGTAACGCAGACACACACTTACACCCAGTAACACAGACACACACTGACACCAAGTAACAAAGACATACACTGACACCAAGTAACAAAGACAGACACTTACACCAAGTCACAAAGACACACGCTGATACCCAGTAACGCAGACACACACTTACACCCAGTAAAAATGACATACACTGAAACCAAGTCACAAAGGCATACACTGATACCAAGTCACAAAGACATACACTGATGACCAGCAACACAGACACACACTGACACCAAGTAACAAAGACATACACTGACACCATGTAACACAGATAAACACTGATACACAGTAACAATGACATACACTGACACCAAGTAACACAGACACACAATGACACCCTGCAAAAAAGACATACACTGACACCAAGTCACAAAGACATACACTGACACCAAGTAACAAAGACACACACTTACACCAAGTAACACAGACATACACTGACACCAAGTAGCAAAGACAGACAATTACACCAAGTAACAAAGACATACACTGACACCAAGTATTTTGACATACACTGACACCAAGTAACAAAGACATACACTGATACCCAGTAACACAGGCACACACTGGGGGGGTGCACATTGACGCAGTGGTTAGCACCGCAGCCTCACAGCTCCAGGGATCCGGGTTCGATTCTGGGTACTGCCTGTGCGGTGTTTGCAAGTTCTCCCTGTGTCTGCGTGGGTTTCCTCCCGGTGTTCCGGTTTCCGCCCACATGCCAAAGACTTGCAGGTTGATAGGTTAATTGGCCATCGTAAATTGCCCCTAGTATAGGTCGGTGGTAGGGAAATATATAGTGATAGGTGGGGATGTGATAGGAATACAGGATTAGTGTAGGATTAGTATAAATGGGTTGTTGATGGTCGGCACAGACTCGGTGGGCCGAAGGGCCTGTTTAAGAGCTGTATCTCGAAATTGGCCGTCATAAATTGCCCCTAGTATAGGTCGGTGCGAGGGAAATATATAGGGATAGGTGGGGATGTGATAGGAGTGTAGGATTAGTATAAATGGGTGGATGATGGTCGGCACAGACTCGCTGGGCCGAAGTACCTGTTTAAGAGCTGTATCTCGAAACTAAACTAAATATTGACACCAAGTGTCACAGACATACACTGACACCCAGTACCACAAACAAACACACACTGACACCCAGTAACACAGAGAAGCACTGATAGACAGTCACAAAGACATACACTGACACCAAGTAACACAGACACACACTGACACCCAGTAAACAAGACATACACTGACACCAAGTAACAAAGACATACACTGATACCCAGTAACACAGACACACACTTACACCAAGTAACACAGACATACAATGACACCAAGTAACAAAGACATGCACTGATACCCAGTAACACAGACACACACTTACACCAAGTAACTCAGACACACACTGACACCAAGTTACAAAGACACACACTGATACCCAGTAACACAGACACACACTTACACCAAGTAACACAGACATACACTGACACCAAGTAACAAAGACATTCACTGATACCCAGGAACAGAGACACACACTTACACCAAGTAACAGAGACACACACTTACACCAAGTAACAAAGACATACACTTACACCAAGTAACACAGACATACACTGACACCAAGTAACAAAGACATACGATTACACCAAGTAACAAAGACACACACTTACACCAAGTAACTAAGACAGACACTGATACCCAGTAACACAGACACACACTTACACCAAGTAACAAAGACATACAATGACACCAAGTAACACAAACAAACACACACTGACACCCAGTAACACAGAGAAACACGAATAAACAGTAACAAAGACATGCACTGACACCAAATAACAAAGACTCACACATACTCCAAGTACACAGACATACACTGATACCCAGTAACACAGACACACACTTACACCAAGTAACAAAGACAGACACTGTTACCCAGTAACACAGACACACACTAACACCAAGTCACAAAGACATACACTGACACCCAGTAACAAACCCAAACGCTGACACCCAGTAACAAAGACATTCACAGACAACAAGTAACAAAGACATACACTGATAATCAGTTACACAGACACACACCTACACCAAGTAACAAAGACATACAACGACACCAACTAACAAAGGCATACACTGACACCCAGTAACAAAGACATACACTGACACCCAGTAACATGGACACACACGGACACCAAGTAACAAAGACATATACTGACACCCATTAACAAAAACATACACTGACACCCAGTATCAAAGACATACACTGACACCAAGTAACAAAGACATACACTTACACCAAGTAACAAAGACATACACTGATACCCAGTAACACAGACACAAACTTACACCAAGTAACAGAGACATACACTGACACCAAGTAACAAAGACATACACTGACACCAAGTAACAGAGACATACACAGACACCAACTAACAAAGGCATACACTGACACCCAGTAACATGGACACACACGGACACCAAGTAACAAAGACATATACTGACACCCATTAACAAAAACATACACTGACACCCAGTATCAAAGACATACACTGACACCAAGTAACAATGACATACACTTACACCAAGTAACAAAGACAAACACTGATACCCAGTAACACAGACACAAACTTACACCAAGTAACACAGACATACACTGACACCAAGTAACAAAGACATACACTGACACCAAGTAACAGAGACATACACAGACACCAAGAGACAAAGATATACACTGATACCCAGCAACACAGGCACACACTTATACCAAGTAACACAGACACACACTGACACCAAGTAACAAAGACATACACTGACACCATGTAACAAAGACGTACACTTACACCAAGTAGCAAAGACACACACTGACACCCAGTAACACAGATAAACACTGATACACAGTAACAATGACATACACTGACACCAAGTAACACAGACACACAATGACACCCTGTAAAAAAGACATACACTGACACCAAGTCACAAAGACATACACTGATGTCCAGTAACAAAGACATACACTGATGCCCAGTAACAAAGACACACACTTACACCAAGTAACACAGACATACACTGACACCAAGTAGCAAAGACAGACAATTACACCAAGTAACAAAGACATACACTGACACCAAGTATTTTGACATACACTGACACCAAGTAACAAAGACATACACTGATACCCAGTAACACAGGCACACACTGGGGGGGTGCACATTGACGCAGTGGTTAGCACCGCAGCCTCACAGCTCCAGGGATCCGGGTTCGATTCTGGGTACTGCCTGTGCGGTGTTTGCAAGTTCTCCCTGAATCTGCGTGGGTTTCCTCACCGGTGTTCCGGTTTCCTCCCACATGCCAAAGACTTGCAGGTTGATAGTTTAATTGGCCATCATAAATTGCCCCTAGTATAGGTCGGTGGTAGGGAAATATCTAGTGAAAGGTGGGGATGTGATAGGAATACGGGATTAGTGTAGGATTAGTATAAATGGGTTGTTGATGGTCGGCACAGACTAGGTGGGCCGAAGGGCCTGTTTAAGTGCTGGATCTCGAAATTGGCCATCATAAATTGCCCCTAGTATAGGTCGGTGCTAGGGAAATATATAGGGATAGGTGGGGATGTGATAGGAATACCGGATTAGTGTAGGATTAGTATAAATGGGTGGTTGATGGTCGGCACAGACTCGCTGGGCCGAAGGGCCTGTTTAAGTGCTGTATCTCGAAACTAAACTAAATATTGACACCAAGTGTCACAGACACACACTGACACCCAGTACCACAAACAAACACACACTGACACCCAGTAACACAGAGAAGAACTGATAGACAGTCACAAAGACATACACTGACACCAAGGAACACAGACACACACTGACACCCAGTAAACAAGACATACACTGACACCAAGTAACAAAGACATACACTGATACCCAGTAACACAGACACACAATTACACCAAGTAACACAGACATACAATGACACCAAGTAACAAAGACATGCACTGATACCCAGTAACACAGACACACACTTACACCAAGTAACTCAGACATACACTGACACCAAGTTACAAAGACACACACTGATACCCAGTAACACAGACACACACTTACACCAAGTAACACAGACATACACTGACACCAAGTAACAAAGACATTCACTGATACCCAGGAACAGAGACACACACTTCCACCAAGTAACAGAGACACACACTTACACCAAGTAACAAAGACATACACTTACACCAAGTAACACAGACATACACTGACACCAACTAACAAAGACATACGATTACACCAAGTAACAAAGACAAACACTTACACCAAGTAACTAAGACAGACACTGATACCCAGTAACACAGACACACACTTACACCAAGTAACAAAGACATACAATGACACCAAGTAACACAAACAAACACACACTGACACCCAGTAACACAGAGAAACACTAATAAACAGTAACAAAGACATTCACAGACAACAAGTAACAAAGACATACACTGATAATCAGTTACACAGACACACACCTACACCAAGTAACAAAGACATACAACGACACCAACTAACAAAGGCATACACTGACACCCAGTAATAAAGACAGACACTGACACCCAGTAACATGGACACACACGGACTCCAAGTAACAAAGACATATACTGACACCCATTAACAAAAACATACACTGACACCCAGTATCAAAGACATACACTGACACCAAGTAACAAAGACATACACTTACACCAAGTAACAAAGACATACACTGATACCCAGTAACACAGACACAAACTTACACCAAGTAACACAGACATACACTGACACCAAGTAACAAAGACATACACTGACACCAAGTAACAGAGACATACACAGACACCAAGAGACAAAGACAGACACTGATACCCAGTAACACAGACACACACTTACACCAAGTAACAAAGATATACACTGATACCCAGCAACACAGGCACACACTTACACCAAGTAACAAAGACATACACTGACACCAAGTAACAAAGACATACACTTACACCAAGTAACAAAGACATACACTGACACCAAGTAACAAAGACATACACTTACACCAAGTAACACAGACATGCACTGACACCAAGTAACAAAGACATACACTTACACCAAGTAACAAAGACATACGCAGACACCAAGTAACAAAGACATAAAGTGATACCCAGTAACACAGACATACACTTACACCAAGTATCAAAGACATACACTGACACCAAGTAGCAAAGACATACACTTACACCAAGTAACAAAGACATACACTGACACCAAGTAACAAAGACATACACTTACACCAAGTAACAAAGACAAACAGTGACACCAAGTAACAAAGACATACACTGATACCTAGTAACACAGACACACACTTACACCAAGCAACAGAGCATACACTGACACCAAGTAACAAAGACATACACTTACACCAAGTAACAAAGACATGCACTGACACCCAGTAACAAAGACATACACTAACACCCAGTAACAAAGACATACGCTGACACCAACTAACAAAGACATACACTTACACCAAGTAACACAGACATACACTGACACCAAGTAAGAAAGACACACACTTGCCCCAAGTACACAGACTTACACTGACACCAAGGAACAAAGACATACACTGATACCCAGTAACACAGACACACACTTACTCCAAGTAACAAAGACAGACACTGATACCCAGTACCACAGACACACACTAACACCAAGTCACAAAGACATCCACTGATACCCAGCAACACAGACACACACTTACAACAAGTAACAATGACAGACACTGATACACAGTAACTCATACACACTCTTACAGCAAGTCACAAAGACATACATTGAGACCCAGTAACAAAGACAAACACTGACACCTAGTAACAAAGACACACACTGACACGAAGTAACAAAGACACATACTGACACCAAGTAACAAAGACATACACAGTCACCAAGTAACAACGACATACACTGATACCCAATAACACAGACACACACTTACACCAAATAACAAAGACATACACTGATACCCAGCAACACAGACACACACTTACACCAAGTATCACAGACATACACAGACACCAAGTAACAAAGACATACACTGATACCCAGTAACACAGACACACACTTACACCATGTAAAAAAGACATACAATGACACCAAGTAACAAAGACATTCACTGACACCAAGTAACAAAGACATACACAGTCACCAAGTAACAACGACATACACTGATACCCAATAACACAGACACACACTTACACCAAGTAACAAAGACATCCACTGATACCCAGCAACACAGACACACACTTACACCAAGTATCACAGACATACAGAGACACCAAGTAACAAAGACACACACTTACACCAAGTACCACAGACATACACTGACACCAAGTAACAAAGACATACACTGATACCCAGTAAAACAGACACACACTTACAACAAGTAACAATGACAGACACTGATACACATTAACTCATACACACACTTACAGCAAGTCACAAAGACATACATTGAGACCCTGTAACAAAGGCATACACTGACACCCTGTAACAAAGACACACAATGACACCAAGTAACAAAGGCACACACTGACACCAAATAACAAAGACATACACTGATACCCAGTAACACAGACACACACTTACACCAAGTAACAAGGACATACACTGACACCAAGTAACAAAGAAATTCACTGATACCCAGTACCACAGACACACACGGATACCAAGTAATAAAGGCACACACGGATACCAAGTAACAAAGACATACACTGACACCCATTAACAAAAACGTACACTGACAGCCAGTAACAAAGACATACACTGACACCAAGTAACAAAGACATTCACTGATACCCAGTAACACAGATACACACTTACACCAAGTAACAAAGACATACACTGACACCAAGTAACAAAGACATACACTGACACCAAGTAACAAAGACAGACACTTACACCAAGTCACAAAGACACACGCTGATACCCAGTAACGCAGACACACACTTACACCCAGTAAAAATGACATACACTGCAACCAAGTCACAAAGGCATACTCTGATACCAAGTCACAAAGACATACACTGATGACCAGTAACACAGACACACACTGACACCATGTAACAAAGACATACACTGACACCATGTAACAAAGACGTACACTTACACCAAGTAGCAAAGACACACACTGACACCCAGTAACACAGATAAACACTGATACACAGGAACAATGACATACACTGACACCAAGTAACACAGACACACAATGACACCCTGTAAAAAAGACATACACTGACACCAAGTCACAAAGACATACACTGATGCCCAGTAACAAAGACATACACTGATGCCCAGTAACAAAGACACACACTTACACCAAGTAACACAGACATACACTGACACCAAGTAGCAAAGACAGACAATTACACCAAGTAACAAAGACATACACTGACACCAAGTATTTTGACATACACTGACACCAAGTAACAAAGACATACACTGATACCCACTAACACAGGCGCACACTGGGGGGGGTGCACATTGACGCAGTGGTTAGCACCGCAGCCTCACAGCTCCAGGGATCCGGGTTCGATTCTGGGTACTGCCTGTGCGGTGTTTGCAAGTTCTCCCTGTGTCTGCGTGGGTTTCCTCCCGGTGTTCCGGTTTCCTCCCACATGCCAAAGACTTGCAGGTTGATAGGTTAATTGACCATCATAAATTGCCCCTAGTATAGGTCGGTGGTAGGGAAATATATAGTAATAGGTGGGGATGTGATAGGAATACGGGATTAGTGTAGGATTAGTATAAATGGGTTGTTGATGGTCGGCACAGACTCGGTGGGCCGAAGGGCCTGTTTAAGTGCTGGATCTCGAAATTGGCCATCATAAATTGCCCCTAGTATAGGTCGGTGCTAGGGAAATATATAGGGATAGGTGGGGATGTGATAGGAATACCGGATTAGTGTAGGATTAGTATAAATGGGTGGTTGATGGTCGGCACAGACTCGCTGGGCCGAAGGGCCTGTTTAAGTGCTGTATCTCGAAACTAAACTAAATATTGACACCAAGTGTCACAGACACACACTGACACCCAGTACCACAAACAAACACACACTGACACCCAGTAACACAGAGAAGCACTGATAGACAGTCACAAACACATACACTGACACCAAGTAACACAGACACACACTGACACCCAGTAAACAAGACATACACTGACACCAAGTAACAAAGACATGCACTGATACCCAGTAACACAGACACACACTTACACCAAGTAACTCAGACATACACTGACACCAAGTTACAAAGACACACACTGATACCCAGTAACACAGACACTCACTTACACCAAGTAACACAGACATAAACTGACACCAAGTAACAAAGACATTCACTGATACCCAGGAACAGAGACACACACTAACACCAAGTAACAGAGACACACACTTACACCAAGTAACAAAGACATACACTTACACCAAGTAACACAGACATACACTGACACCAAGTAACAAAGACATACGATTACACCAAGTAACAAAGACACACACTTACACCAAGTAACTAAGACAGACACTGATACCCAGTAACACAGACACACAATTACACCAAGTAACAAAGACACACACTTACACCCAGTAACACAGAGAAACACTAATAAACAGGAACAAAGACATGCACTGACACCAAGTAACAAAGACTCACACATACACCAAGTACACAGACATACACTGACACCCAGTAACAAAGACATACACTGATACCCAGTAACACAGACACACACTTACACCAAGTAACAAAGACAGACACTGTTACCCAGTAACACAGACACACACTAACACCAAGTCACAAAGACATACACTGACACCCAGTAACAAACACAAACACTGACACCCAGTAACAAAGACATTCACTGACAACAAGTAACAAAGACATACACTGATAATCAGTTACACAGACACACACCTACACCAAGTAACAAAGACATACAACGACACCAACTAACAAAGACATACACTGATACCTAGTAACACAGACACACACTTACACCAAGCAACAGAGCTTACACTGACACCAAGTAACAAAGACATACACTTACACCAAGTATCATGGACACACACGGACACCAAGTAACAAAGACATATACTGACACCCATTAACAAAAACATACACTGACACCCAGTATCAAAGACATACACTGACACCAAGTAACAAAGACATACACTTACACCAAGTAACAAAGACATACACTGATACCCAGTAACACAGACACAAACTTACACCAAGTAACAGAGACATACACAGACACCAAGTGACAAAGACAGACACTGATACCCAGTAACACAGACACACACTTACACCAAGTAACAAAGATATACACTGATACCCAGCAACACAGGCACACACTTACACCAAGTAACAAAGACATACACTGACACCAAGTAACAAAGACATACACTTACACCAAGTAACAAAGACATACACTGACACCAAGTAACAAAGACATACACTTACACCAAGTAACACAGACATGCACTGACACCATGTAACAAAGACATACACTTACACCAAGTAACAATGACATACGCAGACACCAAGTAACAAAGACATAAAGTGATACCCAGTAACACAGACATACACTTACACCAAGTATCAAAGACATACACTGACACCAAGTAGCAAAGACATATACTTACACCAAGTAACAAAGACATACACTGACACCAAGTAACAAAGACATACACTTACACCAAGTAACAAAGACATACACTGACATCAAGTAACTAAGACATACACTTACACCAAGTAACACAGACAGACACTGACACCAAGTAACAAAGACATACACTTACACCAAGTAACAAAGACATACACTGACTCCAAGTAACAAAGACATACACTGATACCCAGTAACACAGAAACACACTTACACCAAGTAACAAAGACAAACAGTGACACCAAGTAACAAAGACATACACTGATACCCAGTAACACAGACACACACTTACACCAAGCAACAGAGACAGACACTGACACCAAGTAACAAAGACATACACTTACACCAAGTAACAAAGACATGCACTGACACCCAGTAACAAAGACATACACTAACACCCAGTAACACAGACATACACTGACACCAAGTAACAAAGACACACACTTACCCCAAGTACACAGACTTACACTGACACCAAGGAACAAAGACATACACTGATACCCAGTAACACAGACACACACTTACTCCAAGTAACAAAGACAGACACTGATACCCAGTACCACAGACACACACTAACACCAAGTCACAAAGACATCCACTGATACCCAGCAACACAGACACACACTTACAACAAGTAACAATGACAGACACTGATACACAGTAACTCATACACACTCTTACAGCAAGTCACAAAGACATACATTGAGACCCAGTCACAAAGACAGACACTGACACCTAGTAACAAAGACACACACTGACACGAAGTAACAAAGACACATACTGACACCAAGTAACAAAGACATACACAGTCACCAAGTAACAACGACATACACTGATACCCAATAACACAGACACGTACTTACACCAAGTAACAAAGACATACACTGATACCCAGCAAAACAGACACACACTTACACCAAGTATCACAGACATACACAGACACCAAGTAACAAAGACATACACTGATACCCAGCAACAGAGACACACACTTACAACAAGTAACAATGACAGACAGTGATACACAGTAACTCATACACACACTTACAGCAAGTCACAAAGACATACATTGAGACCCAGTAACAAAGGCATGCACTGACACCCTGTAACAAAGACACACAATGACACCAAGTAACAAAGGCACACACTGACACCAAATAACAAAGACATACACTGATACCCAGTAACACAGACACACACTTACACCAAGTAACATGGACATACACTGACACCAAGTAACAAAGAAATTCACTGATACCCAGTAACACAGACACACACTTACACCAAGTAACAAAGACATACACTGACACCAAGTAACAAAGACATACACTGATACCCAGTACCACAGACACACACGGATACCAAGTAATAAAGGCAAAGACTGATACACAGACACACACTTACACCAAGTAACACAGACCACCACTGACACCAAGTAACAAAGACATACACTGATACCCAGTAACACAGGCACACACAGAGGGGGGGGGGGGGGGGGCACATTGGCGCAGTGGTTAGCACCGCAGCTTCACAGCTCCAGGGACCCGGGTTCGATTCTGGGTACTGCCTGTGCGGAGTTTGCAAGTTCTCCCTGTGTCTGCGTGGGTTTCCTCCGGGTGCTCCGGTTTCCTCCCACATGCCAAAGACTTGCAGGTTGATAGGTTAATGGGCCATTATAAATTGCCCCTGGTATAGGCAGGTGGTAGGGAAATATATACGGAACGGTGGGGATGTGATAGGAATACGGGATTAGTGTAGGATTAGTGTAGGATTACTGTAAATGGGTTGTTGATGGTCGGCACAGGCTCGGTGGGCCGAAGGGCCTGCTTAAGTGCTGCACCTCTAAACTAAACTAAATACTGACACCCAGTGTCACAGACACACACTGACACCCACTAACATAAACAAACACACACTGACACCCAGTAACACAGAGAACCACTGATTCTTTATTTTCTTTTTCTTTTGGGCCTCCTTATCTCGAGAGACAATGGATACGCGCCTGGAGGTGGTCAGTGGTTTGTGAAGCAGCGCCTGGAGTGTCTATAAAGGCCAATTCTGGAGTGACAGGCTCTTCCACAGGTGCTGCAGAGAAATTTGTTTGTTGGGGCTGTTGCACAGTTGGCTCTCCCCTTGCGCCTCTGTCTTTTTTCCTGCCAACTACTAAGTCTCTTCGACTCGCCACAATTTAGCCCTGTCTTTATGGCTGCCCGCCAGCTCTGGCGAATGCTGGCAACTGACTCCCACGACTTGTGATCAATGTCACACGATTTCATGTCGCGTTTGCAGACGTCTTTATAACGGAGACATGGACGGCCGGTGGGTCTGATACCAGTGGCGAGCTCGCTGTACAATGTGTCTTTGGGGATCCTGCCATCTTCCATGCGGCTCACATGGCCAAGCCATCTCAAGCGCCGCTGACTCAGTAGTGTGTATAAGCTGGGGATGTTGGCCGCTTCAAGGACTTCTGTGTTGGAGATATAGTCCTGCCACCTGATGCCAAGTATTCTCCGAAGGCAGCGAAGATGGAATGAATTGAGACGTCGCTCTTGGCTGGCATACGTTGTCCAGGCCTCGCTGCCGTAGAGCAAGGTACTGAGGACACAGGCCTGATACACTCGGACTTTTGTGTTCCTTGTCAGTGCGCCATTTTCCCACACTCTCTTGGCCAGTCTGAACATAGCAGTGGAAGCCTTACCCATGCGCTTGTTGATTTCTGCATCTAGAGACAGGTTACTGGTGATAGTTGAGCCTAGGTAGGTGAACTCTTGAACCACTTCCAGAGCGTGGTCGCCAATATTGATGGATGGAGCATTTCTGACATCCTGCCCCATGATGTTCGTTTTTTTGAGGCTGATGGTTCGGCCAAATTCATTGCAGGCAGACGCAAACCTGTCGATGAGACTCTGCAGGCATTCTTCAGTGTGAGATGTTAAAGCAGCATCGTCAGCAAAGAGGAGTTCTCTGATGAGGACTTTCCGTACTTTGGACTTCGCTCTTAGACGGGCAAGGTTGAACAACCTGCCCCCTGATCTTGTGTGGAGGAAAATTCCTTCTTCAGAGGATTTGAACGCATGTGAAAGCAGCAGGGAGAAGAAAATCCCAAAAAGTGTGGGTGCGAGAACACAGCCCTGTTTCACACCACTCAGGATAGGAAAGGGCTCTGATGAGGAGCCACCATGTTGAATTGTGCCTTTCATATTGTCATGGAATGAGGTGATGATACTTAGTAGCTTTGGTGGACATCCGATCTTTTCTAGTAGTCTGAAGAGACCACGTCTGCTGACGAGGTCAAAGGCTTTGGTGAGATCAATGAAAGCAATGTAGAGGGGCATCTGTTGTTCACGGCATTTCTCCTGTATCTGACGAAGGGAGAACAGCATGTCAATAGTCGATCTCTCTGCACGAAAGCCACACTGTGCCTCAGGGTAGACGCGCTCGGCCAGCTTCTGGAGCCTGTTCAGAGCGACTGGAGCAAAGACTTTCCCCACTATGCTGAGCAGGGAGATTCCACGGTAGTTGTTGCAGTCACCGCGGTCACCTTTGTTTTTATAGAGGGTGATGATGTTGGCATCGCGCATGTCCTGGGGTACTGCTCCCTCGTCCCAGCACAGGCATAGCAGTTCATGTAGTGCTGAGAGTATAGCAGGCTTGGCACTCTTGATTATTTCAGGGGTAATGCTGTCCTTCCCAGGGGCTTTTCCGCTGGCTAGGGAATCAATGGCATCACTGAGTTCCGATTTGGTTGGCTGTATGTCCAGCTCATCCATGACTGGTAGAGGCTGGGCTGCATTGAGGGCAGTCTCAGTGACAGCATTCTCCCTGGAGTACAGTTCTAGGTAGTGCTCAACCCAGCGGTCCATCTGTTTGCGTTGGTCAGTGATTATGTCCCCCGATTTAGATTTGAGGGGGGTGATCTTCTTGATGGTTGGCCCAAGAGCTCTCTTCATGCCATCATACATTCCTCTGATGTTTCCGGTGTCTGAGGCCAGCTGAATATGACTGCATAGGTGTTGCCAGTAGTCGTTTGCGCAACGCCTAGCTGTTCTTTGTGCAGTACTTCTGGCTGCTTTAAGTGCTGCGGATGTTAAATCGCTGGGGGCTTTCTTGTAGTTCAAAAGTGCAATGCGCTTAGCGGCTATGACAGGTTCCAGCTCTTCATTATGAGATTGAAACCAGTCTGCATTTCTCTTCGCACTTTTGCCGTAGGTGGTCAAAGCTGACTCATAGATGGCGTCTCTGATGTGGGCCCACTTGGTCTCAGCATCCCCTGTGGGAGTGTTTTGAAGGGCTGTTACAAGTGAATTTAGAAATTTTTGTAACAGCTGTGGGTGAGAAATTCTGCTCGTGTTGATGCGCGGGTGGCCCTTCTGCTTGGAATGATGCAACTTCTTTGGTCTGAGTCTAACCTTGCTGCACACCAGGGAGTGGTCGGTGTCGCAGTCCGCACTGTGGAAGCTGCGTGTGATTTGAACACTGTTTAAGGCGGCTCGCCTTGTGACAATGAGGTCTAGCTGGTGCCAACGACGTGATCTTGGGTGCCTCCATGAAACCTGGTGACAGGGTTTAGTGTGAAAGAACGAGTTGGTGATGCAGAGGTTATGATAGGTACACAACTCAAGCAGTCTCTGCCCGTTCTCATTCATCCTTCCAACGCCATAGTGCCCAAGGCAGGAGGGCCATGAGTCATGGTCGGCCCCAACCCTGGCATTAAAGTCCCCCAGCAGGAATAGGTGTTCGGTGTTGGGGATGCTGCTAATGATGTTATGGAGTTGTTCATAGAACTGGTCTTTAGCTTCAGGTGCGGAACAGAGTGTTGGAGCATAGATGCTGAGTAGGTGTACTGGACCAGAGGTGGTGAGCAGTCGGATGGACAGTATGCGTTCCGAGCCATTTGAGGGAGGCTCTATCATGCTGAGCAAGGAGTTTCTGATGGCGAAGCCCACTCCATGCTGTCTTGGTTCTTCAGGATCCCTGCCCTGCCAGAAGAAGGTGTAGTCTTGCTCTGCTAGAGAGCCACTCGCGGGGAGGCGAGTCTCCTGAAGTGCTGCAATGTCCACATTGAGTCTACTGAGCTCGTTGTTAATGATGGCGGTCTTCCGAGAATCGTTGATTTGTGTAAGGTCTTCCGACAGGCCAGGACACATAGTTCTGACGTTCCAGCTTGCAAAGCGAAGGGCTGGTACCTTCTTTCCTTTTTTCATGTTGTTTGGTGCAGTTTGTATCAGTCCACCTTTCGGGCAATGACCCTGAGCTCCAAGCACCCATTGAAGCAGGCAGACTGTGGCGGGACAGAACCTTATTGACCGGGGGCTGCCCGGTTTGAGGCGGGCGGTCGCTGTCCAGTGAGGTGCAATGACCTCTCCCACCGACAAAGGCAACCCGTGGCGCCCAGTTTCTACGCCAATTTATCTGGACTTAAAACCCGTAACTGCTGCCTTCCATGTTGTTTCAGTCGCTGTGAGGCAACGATGGAGTGACCTCTCCATGGCGCATGCCTGGGCAAATTTATGGAGGTTGAGAGTTGCCCAGTCGTCAAAACCCCCCTCTCGGCCTTTCTGGTGGGGTCCAAAGGAGTGCAGGACACGACGTTTGGCACCAGTGTGGCTGCAGGAACTGCCGGAAACATGCCAAAGGTGACACATGACCGCCTACGGGGTTCCGCTCCGGATTTTCTGTTAGGGTTTACTCCCTTAGCCTTGGTCTCTCCCGAGACGCCCACAAGGCAGTGGGGTTGTTGGGGCCCCTACACAGGTGTAGGATGGTGCCGGTGGGAGGAGGGGATGCAAGGGGGAGGGGTACAGGGAGGGGGTGGGGGGGGTGCAGGGGAAGGGGGGGCGGGCTGGGACGGGGTTGTGAGGGGGTGAGCTGAGAGGGTGGAGCAGGGAAGGGGACGGGGGTGGGGGGGTGGAAGGGGGGTAAAGGGGGGGGGGAGGGGGGGTGGAATCTGGTGCAGGTAATAAGCCATTTCCTCAGTGCCCACCATCGACGTCCGGAAAGCTCATCCACGTCCTTCGGGAGGTGAAGCATCATTTGGCAGACTTAGAGGTGATTACATTTGCTATGGGTTTTTATTTTTTTGCAGTGGTTTAAATAAAGGCATGCAGCATTGCCGACATTGCGCTGCAGATGCTCTCCGAGCCATCTCCCGCGGGCACTTTGAAGTTGCGGCCGGGGGGGCCGTTCGTGGATGTTTTGGGTGTTCGGGGCACCTTTTCACAGGACTTCTCTCGGGTCCCGCAGCTCCTTCTTCACCTCAATGGACTTACCGCATGCCGTGGCTGCAGACACAGAGAACCACTGATACACAGTAACAAAGACATACACTGACACCACGTAACACAGACACACACTGACACCCAGTAAAAAGGACATACACTGATACCAAGTCACAAAGACATACACTAATGCCCAGTAACAAAGACACACACTTACACCAAGTAACACAGGCATACACAGACACCAAGTAACAAAGACAGACAATTACACCAAGTAACAAAGACCTACACTTACACCAAGTATTTTGACATACACTGACACCAAGTAACAAAGACATACACTGATACCCAGTAACACAGACACACACTTACACCAAGTCACAAAGACACACACTGAAAACCAGTAACAAAGACAGACACTGACACCAAGTCACAAAGACATACACTGATACCCAGGAACACAGACACACAATTACACCAAGTAACACAGACATACACTGACACCAAGTAACAAAGACATGCACTGATACCCAGTAACACAGACACATAATTACACCAAGTAACTAAGACATGCACTGACACCCAGTTACAAAGACATACACTGACACCCAGTAACACAGACACACGGACACCAAGTAACAAAGACATACACTTACACCAAGTAACAAAGTCATGCACTGATACCCAGTAACACAAACAAACACTATGGGCGGGGGGGGGGCACATTGGCGCAGTGGTTAGCACCGCAGCCTCACAGCTCCAGGGACCCGGGTCCGATTCTGGGTACTGCTTGTGCAGAGTTTGCAAGTTCTCCCTGTGTCTGCGTGGGTTTCCTCCGGGAGCTCCGGTTTCCTCCCACATGCCAAAGACTTGCAGGTTGATAGGTTAATTGGCCATTATAAATTGCCCGTAGTATGGGTTGGTGGCAGGGAAATATATTGGGACCGGTGGGGATGTGATAGGAATACGGGATTAGTGTAGGATTAGTATAAATGGGTTGTTGATGGTCGGCACAGACTCGGTGGGCCGAATGGCCTGTTTAAGTGCTGTATCTCTAAACTAAACTAAATAATAACACCAAGTGTCACTGACACCCAGTAAAACAAACAAACACTGACACCCAGTAACAAAGACATACACTGATACCAAGTCACCAAGACATGCACTGATACCCAGTAACACAAACAAACACACACTGTCACCCAGTAACGCAGAAAAATACTGATACACAGTAACAAAGACATACACTGACACCAAATAACACAGACACACACTGACACACAGTGACACAGACACACACTTACACCAAGTAACACAGACACACTTACACCATGCAACAAAGACATACACTGACACCCAGTAACAATGACATACACTGACACCCATTAACAAAGACACACACGGGCACCAAGTAACAAAGACACAGACTTACACCAAGTAACACAGAAACACACTGGCACCCAGTAACACAGAAACACACTTACACCAAGTAACACAGACATACACAGACACCAAGTAACAAAGACAGACACTGATAACCAGTAACACAGACAGACACTTACACCAAGTAACACAGACCACCACTAACACCAAGTAACAAAGACATACACTGATACCCAGTATCACAGACACACACTGACACCAAGTAACAAAGACATACACTGACACCAAGTCACAAAGACACACACTGACACCGAGTAACAAAGACATACACTGACACCAAGTCACAAAGACATAAACTGATGCCCAGGAACACAGACACACACTGACACCCAGTAACAAAGACATACACTGATACCAAGTCACAAAGACATACACTGATAACCAGTAACACAGACACACACTGACACCCAGTAACAAAGCCATACACTGATACCAAGTCACAAAGAAATACACTGATACCCAGTAACACAGACACACACTTACACCAAGTAAGGCAGACACACACTGACACCAAGAAACAAAGACATGCACTGACACCAAGTAACAAAGACATACACATACACCAAGTAACAAAGAAAGACAATTACACAAGTAACAAAGACATACAATTAAAACCAGTAACAAAGACATACACTGACACCCAGTAACACAGACACACACGGACACCAAGGAACAAAGACACAGACTTACACCAAGGAACAAAGACACAGACTTACACCAAGTGACACAGACACACACTGACACCCCGTAACACAGACACACACTTACACCAAGTAACACAGACATGCACTGACACCCGTTAACAAAGACATACACTGACACAAGGTAACACAGACACACACGGACACCAAGTAACAAAGACACACACTGACACCAAGTCACAAAGACACACACTGACACCCAGTAACAAAGACATACACTGACACCAAGTCACAAGACAAACACTGATACACAGACACACACTTACACCAAGTAACACAGACCACCACTGACACCAAGTAACAAAGACATACACTGATACCAAGTCACTAAGACACACACTGACACCCAGTAACAAAGACATACCCTGATACCAAGTCACAAAGACATACACTGATACCCAGTAACACAGACACACACTGACACCCAGTATCAAAGACATACACTGATCCCAAGTCACAAAGACATACACTGATACCCAGTAACACAGACACACACTGACACCAAGTAACAAAGACATACACTGACACCAAGTAACAAAGACGTACACTTACACCAAGTAACAAAGACACACACTTGCACCAAGTAACACAGACATACACTGACACCAAGTAAGAAAGACATACACGGACACCAAGTAACAACGACATACACTTACACCAAGTAACAAAGACAGACAATTACACCAAGTAACAAAGACATACACTTGCACCAAGTATTTTGACATACCCTGATACCAAGTCACAAAGACATGCACTGATACAAAGTAACACAGACACACACTTACACCAAGTAACACAGACATACACTGAGACCAAGTAAAAAAGACATGCACTGATACCCAGTAACACAGAGACACACTTACACCAAGTAACAAAGACAGACACTGATACCCAGTAACACAGACACACACTTACACCAAGTAACAAAGACATACACTGACACCCAGTAACAAAAACATGCACTGACACCCAGTAACACAGACCCACACGGACACCAAGTAACAAAGACATACACTTACACCAAGTAACACAGACAAACACTGACACCAAGTAACAAAGACATAAACTGATACCCAGAATCACAGACACACTCTTACACCAAGTAACAAAGACAGACACTGATACCCCGTAACACAGACACACACTTACACCAAGTAACAAAGACATACACTGACACCCAGTAACAAAGACATACACTGACACCCAGTAACACAGACACACACGGACACCAAGTAACAAAGACACAGACTTACACCAAGTAACACAGACATACACTGACACCCAGTAACACAGACACACTTTCTCCAAGTAACACAGGCATACACTGACACCAAGTAACAAAGACATACACTGATACCCTGGAACACAGACACACACTTACACCAAGTTACAGAGACAAACACTGACACCAGGTAACAAAGACATACAATTAGACCAAGTAACAAAGACACACACTGACACCAAGTAACACAGAAAACACTGACACCAAGTAACACAGACATACACTGACACCAAGTAACAAAGACATGCACTGATAACCAGTAACACAGGCACACACTTACACAAAGTAACACAGACATACACTGACACCAAGTAGCACAGACACACACTTACACCAACTAACAAAGACATACACTTGCACCAAGTAACAAGGACATACAATTACACCAAGTAAAAAAGACACACACTTACACCAAGTAACAAAGACAGACACTGTTACCCAGTAACACAGACACACACTTACACCAAGTAACAAAGACATACACTGACACCAAGTAACACAAACAAACACACACTGACACCCAGTAACACAGAGAAACACGAATACACAGTAACAAAGACATACACTGACACCAAGTAACACAGATACACACTTACACCCAGTAACAAAGACAGACACTGACACCTTGTCACAAAGACATACACCTACACCAAGTATTTTGACATACACTGACACCAAGTAACAAAGACATACACTGATACCCAGTAACACAGACACTCACTTACACCAAGAAACAAAGACATACACTGACAACAAGTCACAAAGACACACACTGACACCCAGTAACAAAGACATACACTGACACCAAGTCACAAAGGCACAAACTGACACCCCTTAACAAAGACATACACTGACACCAAGTCACTAAGACATACACTGATACCCAGTAACACAGACACACACTTACACCAAGTAACAAAGACAGACACTTACATCAAGTAACACAGACACACACTTACACCCAGTAAAAAATACATACACTGACACCAAGTCACAAAGACATACACCGATACCAAGTCACAAAGACATACACTCACACCAAGTAACAAAGACATACACTTACACCAAGTAACAAAGACAGACAATTACACCAAGTAACAAAGACATACACCTACACCAAGTATTTTGACATACACTTACACCAAGAAACACATACACACACTGACACTCAGTAACACAGACACACACTTACACCAAGTAACACAGACATACACTGATACCCACTAACACAGACACACACTTACACCAAGTAACACAGACATACACTTACACCAAGTAACAAAGACATACACTGATACCCAGGAACACAGACAAGCACTTACACCACGTAACACAGACACACACTTACACCATGTAACAAAGACATACACTTACACCAAGTAACACAGACATACACTGACACCAAGTAACACAGACACACACTTATACCAAGTAACACAGACATACACTGACACCAAGTAACAAAGACATACACTGATACCCAGTAACACTGACACACACTTACACCAAGTAACACAGACATACACTGACACCAAGTAACAAAGACATACACTGATACCGAGGAACACAGACACGCACTTCCACCAAGTAACACAGACACACACATTACACCAAGTAACAAAGACATGCACTTACAACAAGTAACACAGACATATACTGACACCAAGTAACAAAGACATACAATTACACCAATTAACAAAGACACTCACTTACCCCAAGTAACAAAGACAGACACTGATACCCAGTAACACAGACACACACTTACACCAAGTAACAAAGACATACACTGACACCAAGTAACACAAACCAACACACACTGACACCCAGTAACACAGAGAAACACTAATAAACAGTAACAAAGTCATACACAGACACCAAGTAACACAGACACACACTTACACCCAGTAAAAAAGACATACACTGACACCAAATCACAAAGGCATACACTGATATCAAGTCACAAAGACATACACTGATACCCAGGAACACAGACACGCACTTACACCACGTAACAAAGACAGACAATTACACCAAGTAACAAAGACATACACCTACACCAAGTATATTGACATACACTGACACCAAGTAACAAAGACATGCACTGACACCCAGTAACACAGGCACAAACGGACACCAAGTAACAAAGACATAAACTTACACCAAGTAACACAGACAAACACTGACACCAAGTAACAAAGACATACACGGACACCAAGTAACAAAGACATACACTTACACCAAGTAACAAAGACAGACAATTACACCAAGTAACAAAGACATACACTTACACCAAGTATTTTGACATACACTGACACAAAGTCACAAAGACATGCACTGATACAAAGTAACACAGACACACACTTACACCAAGAAACACAGACATACACTGAGACCAAGTAAAAAAGACATGCACTGATACCCAGTAACACAGAGACACACTTACACCAAGTAACAAAGACAGACACTGATACCCAGTAACACAGACACACACTTACACCAAGTAACAAAGACATACACTGACACCCAGTAACAAAGACATACACTGACACCCAGTAACACGGACCCACACGGACACCAAGTAACAAAGACATACACTTACACCAAGTAACACAGACAAACACTGACACCAAGTAACAAAGACATAAACTGATACCCAGAAACACAGACACACACTTACACCAAGTAACAAAGACAGACACTGATACCCCGTAACACAGACACACACTTACACCAAGTAACAAAGACATACACTGACACCCAGTAACAAAGACATACACTGACACCCAGTAACAAAGACACACACGGACACCAAGTAACAAAGACACAGACTTACACCAAGTAACACAGACATACACTGACACCCAGTAACACAGACACACTTAAACCAAGTAACACAGACATACACTGACACCAAGTAACAAAGACATACACTGATACCCTGGAACACAGACACACACTTACACCAAGTTACACAGGCACACACTTGCACCAAGTAACAAAGCCATACACTGACACCAAGTAACAAAGACATACACTGATACCCTGGAACACAGACACACACTTACACCAAGTTACACAGACAAACACTGACACCAGGTAACAAAGACATACAATTAGACCAAGTAACAAAGACACACACTGACACCAAGTAACACAGAAAACACTGACACCCAGTAACACAGACACACACGGACACCAAGTAACAAAGACACACACTTACCTCAAGTAACACAGACACACACTGACACCAAGTAACAAAGACAGGCAATTACACCAAGTAACAAAGACATACAGTTGCACCAAGTATTTTGACATACACTGACACTAAGTCACAAAGACATACACTGATACCCAGTAACACAGACACACACTTCCACCAAGTAACACAGACATACACTGAGACCAAGTAACAAAGACATGCACTGATACCCAAATACACAGAGACACACTTACACCAAGTAACCACGACAGACACTGATACCCAGTAACACAGACACACACTTACACCAAGTAACAAAGACATACACTGACACCCAGTAACAAAGACATACTCTGACACCCAGTAACACAGACACACACGGACACCAAGTAACAAAGACACAGACTTACACCAAGTAACACAGACATACACTGACACCAAGTAAAAAATAAATACACTGATACCCTGGAACACAGACACACACTTACACCAAGTAACACAGGCACATACTTACACCAAGTAACAAGGACATACACATACACCAAGTTACAAAGACATGCAATGACTCCCAGCAACACAGACACACACGGACACCAAGTAACAAAGACACAGACTTACACCAAGTAACACAGACATACACTGACACCAAGTAAAAAAGAAATACACTGATACCCTGGAACACAGACACACACTTACACCAATTAACACAGGCACATACTTACACCAAGTAACAAGGACATACACATACACCAAGTTACAAAGACATGCAATGACTCCCAGCAACACAGACACACACGGACACCAAGTAACAAAGACACACTTTTACACCAAGTAACACATACACACACTGACACCCAGTAACACAGACACACACTTACACCAAGTAACAAAGACATACACTGATACCCAGTAAACAGACACACACTTACACCAAGTAACACAGACACACACTTACACCAAGTAACAAAGACATACAATTACACCAAGTAACACAGACATATACCGACACCAAGTAACAAAGACATACAATTACACCAATTAACAAAGACACACACTTACACCAAGTAACAAAGACAGACACTGATACCCAGTAACACAGACACACAATTACACCAAGTAACAAAGACATACACTGACACCAAGTAACACAAACAAACACCCACTGACACCCAGTAACACAGAGAAACACTAATAAACAGTAACAAAGACATACACTGACACCAAGTAACAAATACATACACTAATACCCAGTAACACAGACACACACTTACACCCAGTAAAAAAGACATACACTGACACCAAGTCACAAAGACATACACCGATACCAAGTCACAAAGACATACACTGACACCAAGTAACAAAGACATACACTTACACCAAGTAACAAAGACAGACAATTACACCAAGTAACAAAGACATACACCTACACAAAGTATTTTGACATACACTTACACCAAGAAACACATACACACACTGACACTCAGTAACACAGACACACACTTACACCAAGTAACACAGACATACACTGACACCAAGTAACAAAGACATACACAGATACCGAGAAACACAGGCACACACTTACACCACGTAACACAGACACACACTTACACCAAGTAACACAGCTACATACTTACACCACGTAACAAGGACATACACTTACACCAAGTTACAAAGACATGCAATGACTCACAGGAACACAGACACACACGGACACCAAGTAACAAAGACACACACTTACACCAAGTAACACATACACACACTTACACCAAGTAACACAGACATACACTGACACCAAGTAACAAAGACATACACTGATACCCAGTAACACAGACACACACTTACACCAAGTAACACAGACATACACTGACACCAAGTAACAAAGACATACACAGATACCGAGGAACACAGGCACACACTTACACCAAGTGACACAGACACACACTTACACCAAGTAACAAAGACATACACTTACACCAAGTAACACAGACATATACTGACACCAAGTAACAAAGACATACAATTACACCAATGAACAAAGACACACACTTACACCAAGTAACAAAGACAGACAATGATACCCAGTAACACAGACACACACTTACACCAAGTAACAAAGACATCCACTGACACCAAGTAACACAAACAAACACACACTGACACCCAGTAACACAGAGAAAAACTAATAAACAGTAACAAAGACATACACTGACACCAGGTAACACAGACACACACTTACACCCAGTAAAAATACATACACTGACACCAAGTCACAAAGACATACACCGATACCAAGTCACAAAGACATACACTGACACCAAGTAACAAAGACATACACTTACACCAAGTTACAAAGACAGACAATTACACCAAGTAACAAAGACATACACCTACACCAAGTATTTTGACATACACTTGCACCAAGAAACACATACACACACTGACACTCAGTAACACAGACATACACTGACACCAAGTAACACAGACATACACTGACACCAAGTAACAAAGACATACACTGATACCCAGGAACACAGACAAGCACTTACACCACGTAACACAGACACACACTTACACCATGTAACAAAGACATACACTTACACCAAGTAACACAGACATACACTGACACCAAGTAACACAGACACACACTTATACCAAGTAACACAGACACACACTTATACCAAGTAACAAAGACATACACTGACACCAAGTCACTAAGACATACACTGATACCCAGTAACACAGACATACACTGACACCAAGTAACAAAGACATACACTGATACCGAGGAACACAGACACGCACTTCCACCAAGTAACACAGACACACACATTACACCAAGTAACAAAGACATGCACTTACAACAAGTAACACAGACATATACTGACACCAAGTAACAAAGACATACAATTACACCAATTAACAAAGACACTCACTTACCCCAAGTAACAAAGACAGACACTGATACCCAGTAACACAGACACACACTTACACCAAGTAACAAAGACATACACTGACACCAAGTAACACAAACCAACACACACTGACACCCAGTAACACAGAGAAACACTAATAAACAGTAACAAAGTCATACACAGACACCAAGTATCACAGACACACACTTACACCAAGTAACAAAGACATACACTGACACCAAGTCACAAAGACACACACTGACACCCAGTAACAAAGACATACACTGATACCAAGTCACAAAGACATACACTGATACCCAGTAACACAGACACACACTGACACCCAGTATCAAAGACATACACTGATACCAAGTCACAAAGACATACACTGATACCCAGTAACACAGACACACACTGACACCAAGCAACAAAGACATACACTGACACCAAGTAACAAAGACGTACACTTACACCAAGTAACAAAGACACACACTTGCACCAAGTAACACAGACATACACTGACACCAAGTAACAAAGACATACACGGACACCAAGTAACAAAGACAGACAATTACACCAAGTAACAAAGACATACACTTACACCAAGTATTTTGACATACACTGACACTAAGTCACAAAGACATGCACTGATACAAAGTAACACAGACACACACTTACACCAAGTAACACAGACATACACTGAGACCAAGTAAAAAAGACATGCACTGATACCCAGTAACACAGAGACACACTTACACCAAGTAACAAAGACAGACACTGATACCAAGTCACAAAGGCATACACTGATATCAAGTCACAAAGACATACACTGATACCCAGGAACACAGAGACGCACTTACACCACGTAACAAAGACAGACAATTACACCAAGTAACAAAGACATACACCTACACCAAGTATATTGACATACACTGACACCAAGTAACAAAGACATGCACTGACACCCAGTAACACAGGCACAAACGGACACCAAGTAACAAAGACATAAACTTACACCAAGTAACACAGACAAACACTGACACCAAGTAACAAAGACATACACGGACACCAAGTAACAAAGACATACACTTACACCAAGTAACAAAGACAGACAATTACACCAAGTAACAAAGACATACACTTACACCAAGTATTTTAACATACACTGACACTAAGTCACAAAGACATGCACTGATACAAAGTAACACAGACACACACTTACACCAAGAAACACAGACATACACTGAGACCAAGTAAAAAAGACATGCACTGATACCCAGTAACACAGAGACACACTTACACCAAGTAACAAAGACAGACACTGATACCCAGTAACACAGACACACACTTACACCAAGTAACAAAGACATACACTGACACCCAGTAACAAAGACATACACTGACACCCAGTAACACGGACCCACACGGACACCAAGTAACAAAGACATACACTTACACCAAGTAACACAGACAAACACTGACACCAAGTAACAAAGACATAAACTGATACCCAGAAACACAGACACACACTTACACCAAGTAACAAAGACAGACACTGATACCCCGTAACACAGACACACACTTACACCAAGTAACAAAGACATACACTGACACCCAGTAACAAAGACATACACTGACACCCAGTAACAAAGACACACACGGACACCAAGTAACAAAGACACAGACTTACACCAAGTAACACAGACATACACTGACACCCAGTAACACAGACACACTTAAACCAAGTAACACAGACATACACTGACACCAAGTAACAAAGACATACACTGATACCCTGGAACACAGACACACACTTACACCAAGTTACACAGGCACACACTTGCACCAAGTAACAAAGCCATACACTGACACCAAGTAACAAAGACATACACTGATACCCTGGAACACAGACACACACTTACACCAAGTTACACAGACAAACACTGACACCAGGTAACAAAGACATACAATTAGACCAAGTAACAAAGACACACACTGACACCAAGTAACACAGAAAACACTGACACCCAGTAACACAGACACACACGGACACCAAGTAACAAAGACACACACTTACCTCAAGTAACACAGACACACACTGACACCAAGTAACAAAGACAGGCAATTACACCAAGTAACAAAGACATACAGTTGCACCAAGTATTTTGACATACACTGACACTAAGTCACAAAGACATGCACTGATACAAAGTAACACAGACACACACTTACACCAAGAAACACAGACATACACTGAGACCAAGTAAAAAAGACATGCACTGATACCCAGTAACACAGACACACACTTCCACCAAGTAACACAGACAT
Source organism: Heterodontus francisci (assembly GCF_036365525.1). Classification (NCBI taxonomy): domain Eukaryota; kingdom Metazoa; phylum Chordata; class Chondrichthyes; order Heterodontiformes; family Heterodontidae; genus Heterodontus; species Heterodontus francisci. Next base: position 8,871,818 of record NW_027140221.1, on the reverse strand, counting down.
ACACTGAGACCAAGTAACAAAGACATGCACTGATACCCAAATACACAGAGACACACTTACACCAAGTAACAAAGACAGACACTGATACCCAGTAACACAGACACACACTTACACCAAGTAACAAAGACATACACTGACACCCAGTAACAAAGACATACACTGACACCCAGTAACAAAGACATACTCTGACACCCAGTAACACAGACACACACGGACACCAAGTAACAAAGACACAGACTTACACCAAGTAACACAGACATACACTGACACCAAGTAAAAAATAAATACACTGATACCCTGGAACACTGACACACACTTACACCAAGTAACACAGGCACATACTTACACCAAGTAACAAGGACATACACATACACCAAGTTACAAAGACATGCAATGACTCCCAGCAACACAGACACACACGGACACCAAGTAACAAAGACACAGACTTACACCAAGTAACACAGACATACACTGACACCAAGTAAAAAAGAAATACACTGATACCCTGGAACACAGACACACACTTACACCAAGTAACACAGGCACATACTTACACCAAGTAACAAGGACATACACATACACCAAGTTACAAAGACATGCAATGACTCCCAGCAACACAGACACACACGGACACCAAGTAACAAAGACACACACTTACACCAAGTAACAAAGACATACACTGATACCCAGTAAACAGACACACACTTACACCAAGTAACACAGACACACACTTACACCAAGTAACAAAGACATACAATTACACCAAGTAACACAGACATATACCGACACCAAGTAACAAAGACATACAATTACACCAATTAACAAAGACACACACTTACACCAAGTAACAAAGACAGACACTGATACCCAGTAACACAGACACACAATTACACCAAGTAACAAAGACATACACTGACACCAAGTAACACAAACAAACACCCACTGACACCCAGTAACACAGAGAAACACTAATAAACAGTAACAAAGACATACACTGACACCAAGTAACAAATACATACACTAATACCCAGTAACACAGACACACACTTACACCCAGTAAAAAAGACATACACTGACACCAAGTCACAAAGACATACACCGATACCAAGTCACAAAGACATACACTGACACCAAGTAACAAAGACATACACTTACACCAAGTAACAAAGACAGACAATTACACCAAGTAACAAAGACATACACCTACACAAAGTATTTTGACATACACTTACACCAAGAAACACATACACACACTGACACTCAGTAACACAGACACACACTTACACCAAGTAACACAGACATACACTGACACCAAGTAACAAAGACATACACAGATACCGAGAAACACAGGCACACACTTACACCACGTAACACAGACACACACTTACACCAAGTAACACAGGTACATACTTACACCACGTAACAAGGACATACACTTACACCAAGTTACAAAGACATGCAATGACTCACAGGAACACAGACACACACGGACACCAAGTAACAAAGACACACACTTACACCAAGTAACACATACACACACTTACACCAAGTAACACAGACATACACTGACACCAAGTAACAAAGACATACACAGATACCGAGGAACACAGGCACACACTTACACCAAGTAACACAGACATACACTGACACCAAGTAACAAAGACATACACAGATACCGAGGAACACAGGCACACACTTACACCAAGTGACACAGACACACACTTACACCAAGTAACAAAGACATACACTTACACCAAGTAACACAGACATATACTGACACCAAGTAACAAAGACATACAATTACACCAATGAACAAAGACACACACTTACACCAAGTAACAAAGACAGACAATGATACCCAGTAACACAGACACACACTTACACTAAGTAACAAAGACATCCACTGACACCAAGTAACACAAACAAACACACACTGACACCCAGTAACACAGAGAAAAACTAATAAACAGTAACAAAGACATACACTGACACCAGGTAACACAGACACACACTTACACCCAGTAAAAATACATACACTGACACCAAGTCACAAAGACATACACCGATACCAAGTCACAAAGACATACACTGACACCAAGTAACAAAGACATACACTTACACCAAGTAACAAAGACAGACAATTACACCAAGTAACAAAGACATACACCTACACCAAGTATTTTGACATACACTTGCACCAAGAAACACATACACACACTGACACTCAGTAACACAGACATACACTGACACCAAGTAACACAGACATACACTGACACCAAGTAACAAAGACATACACTGATACCCAGGAACACAGACAAGCACTTACACCACGTAACACAGACACACACTTACACCATGTAACAAAGACATACACTTACACCAAGTAACACAGACATACACTGACACCAAGTAACACAGACACACACTTATACCAAGTAACACAGACACACACTTATACCAAGTAACAAAGACATACACTGACACCAAGTCACTAAGACATACACTGATACCCAGTAACACAGACATACACTGACACCAAGTAACAAAGACATACACTGATACCGAGGAACACAGACACGCACTTCCACCAAGTAACACAGACACACACATTACACCAAGTAACAAAGACATGCACTTACAACAAGTAACACAGACATATACTGACACCAAGTAACAAAGACATACAATTACACCAATTAACAAAGACACTCACTTACCCCAAGTAACAAAGACAGACACTGATACCCAGTAACACAGACACACACTTACACCAAGTAACAAAGACATACACTGACACCAAGTAACACAAACCAACACACACTGACACCCAGTAACAAAGACATACACTGATACCAAGTCACAAAGACATACACTGATACCCAGTAACACAGACACACACTGACACCCAGTATCAAAGACATACACTGATACCAAGTCACAAAGACATACACTGATACCCAGTAACACAGACACACACTGACACCAAGTAACAAAGACATACACTGACACCAAGTAACAAAGACGTACACTTACACCAAGTAACAAAGACACACACTTGCACCAAGTAACACAGACATACACTGACACCAAGTAACAAAGACATACACGGACACCAAGTAACAAAGACATGCACTTACACCAAGTAACAAAGACAGACAATTACACCAAGTAACAAAGACATACACTTACACCAAGTATTTTGACATACACTGACACTAAGTCACAAAGACATGCACTGATACAAAGTAACACAGACACACACTTACACCAAGTAACACAGACATACACTGAGACCAAGTAAAAAAGACATGCACTGATACCCAGTAACACAGAGACACACTTACACCAAGTAACAAAGACAGACACTGATACCCAGTAACACAGACACAAACTTACACCAAGTAACAAAGACATACACTGACACCCAGTAACAAAGACATACACTGACACCCAGTAACACGGACCAACACGGACACCAAGTAACAAAGACATACACTTACACCAAGTAACACAGACAAACACTGACACCAAGTAACAAAGACATAAACTGATACCCAGAAACACAGACACACACTTACACCAAGTAACAAAGACAGACACTGATACCCCGTAACACAGACACACACTTACACCAAGTAACAAAGACATACACTGACACCCAGTAACAAAGACATACACTGACACCCAGAAACAAAGACACACACGGACACCAAGTAACAAAGACACAGACTTACACCAAGTAACACAGACATACACTGACACCCAGTAACACAGACACACTTACACCAAGTAACACAGACATACACTGACACCAAGTAACAAAGACATACACTGATACCCTGGAACACAGACACACACTTACACCAAGTTGCACAGGCACACACTTGCACCAAGTAACAAAGACATACACTGACACCAAGTAACAAAGACATACACTGATACCCTGGAACACAGACACACACTTACACCAAGTTACAGAGACAAACACTGACACCAAGTAACAAAGACATGCACTGATAACCAGTAACACAGGCACACACTTACACAAAGTAACACAGACATACACTGACACCAAGTAGCACAGACACACACTTACACCAAGTAACAAAGACATGCACTTACAACAAGTAACACAGACATATACTGACACCAAGTAACAAAGACATACAATTACACCAATTAACAAAGACACTCACATACCCCAAGTAACAAAGACAGACACTGATACCCAGTAACACAGACACACACTTACACCAAGTAACAAAGACATACACTGACACCAAGTAACACAAACCAACACACACTGACACCCATTAACACAGAGAAACACTAATAAACAGTAACAAAGACATGCACTGACACCCAGTAACACAGACACACACGGACACCAAGTAACAAAGACATAAACTTACACCAAGTAACACAGACAAACACTGACACCAAGTAGCACAGACACACACTTACACCAAGTAACAAAGACATACACTTACACCAAGTAACAAGGACATACAATTACACCAAGTAAAAAAGACACACACTTACACCAATTAACAAAGACAGACACTGATACCCAGTAACACAGACACACACTTACACCAAGTAACAAAGACATACACTGACACCAAGTAACACAAACAAACACACACTGACACCCAGTAACACAGAGAAACACGAATACACAGTAACAAAGACATACACTGACACCAAGTAACACAGACACACACTTACACCCAGTAACAAAGACAGACACTGACACCTTGTCACAAAGACATACACCTACACCAAGTATTTTGACATACACTGACACCAAGTAACAAAGACATACACTGATACCCAGTAACACAGACACTCACTTACACCAAGAAACAAAGACATACACTGACAACAAGTCACAAAGACACACACTGACACCCAGTAACAAAGACATACACTGACACCAAGTCACAAAGGCACAAACTGACACCCCTTAACAAAGACATACACTGACACCAAGTCACTAAGACATACACTGATACCCAGTAACACAGACACACACTTACACCAAGTAACAAAGACACACACTTACATCAAGTAACACAGACACACACTTACACCCAGTAAAAAATACATACACTGACACCAAGTCACAAAGACATACACCGATACCAAGTCACAAAGACATACACTCACACCAAGTAACAAAGACATACACCTACACCAAGTATTTTGACATACACTTACACCAAGAAACACATACACACACTGACACTCAGTAACACAGACACACACTTACACCAAGTAACACAGACATACACTGATACCCACTAACACAGACACACACTGACACCAAGTAACACAGACATACACTGACACCAAGTAACAAAGACATACACTGATACCCAGGAACACAGACAAGCACTTACACCACGTAACACAGACACACACTTACACCATGTAACAAAGACATACACTTACACCAAGTAACACAGACATACACTGACACCAAGTAACACAGACACACACTTATACCAAGTAACACAGACATACACTGACACCAAGTAACAAAGACATACACTGATACCCAGTAACACAGACACACACTTACACCAAGTAACACAGACATACACTGACACCAAGTAACAAAGACATACACTGATACCGAGGAACACAGACACGCACTTCCACCAAGTAACACAGACACACACATTACACCAAGTAACAAAGACATGCACTTACAACAAGTAACACAGACATATACTGACACCAAGTAACAAAGACATACAATTACACCAATTAACAAAGACACTCACATACCCCAAGTAACAAAGACAGACACTGATACCCAGTAACACAGACACACACTTACACCAAGTAACAAAGACATACACTGACACCAAGTAACACAAACCAACACACACTGACACCCATTAACACAGAGAAACACTAATAAACAGTAACAAAGACATGCACTGACACCCAGTAACACAGACACACACGGACACCAAGTAACAAAGACATAAACTTACACCAAGTAACACAGACAAACACTGACACCAAGTAACAAAGACATACACGGACACCAAGTAACAAAGACATACACTTACACCAAGTAACAAAGACAGACAATTACACCAAGTAACAAAGACATACACTTACACCAAGTATTTTGACATACACTGACACTAAGTCACAAAGACATGCACTGATACAAAGTAACACAGACACACACTTACACCAAGAAACACAGACATACACTGAGACCAAGTAAAAAAGACATGCACTGATACCCAGTAACACAGAGAAACACTTACACCAAGTAACAAAGACAGACACTGATACCCAGTAACACAGACACACACTTACACCAAGTAACAAAGACATACACTGACACCCAGTAACAAAGACATACACTGACACCCAGTAACACGGACCCACACGGACACCAAGTAACAAAGACATACACTTACACCAAGTAACACAGACAAACACTGACACCAAGTAACAAAGACATAAACTGATACCCAGAAACACAGACACACACTTACACCAAGTAACAAAGACAGACACTGATACCCCGTAACACAGACACACACTTACACCAAGTAACAAAGACATACACTGACACCCAGTAACAAAGACATACACTGACACCCAGTAACAAAGACACACACGGACACCAAGTAACAAAGACACAGACTTACACCAAGTAACACAGACATACACTGACACCCAGTAACACAGACACACTTACACCAAGTAACACAGACATACACTGACACCAAGTAACAAAGACATACACTGATACCCTGGAACACAGACACACACTTACACCAAGTTACACAGGCACACACTTGCACCAAGTAACAAAGACATACACTGACACCAAGTAACAAAGACATACACTGATACCCTGGAACACAGACACACACTTACACCAAGTTACACAGACAAACACTGACACCAGGTAACAAAGACATACAATTAGACCAAGTAACAAAGACACACACTGACACCAAGTAACACAGAAAACACTGACACCCAGTAACACAGACACACACGGACACCAAGTAACAAAGACACACACTTACACCAAGTAACACATACACACACTGACACCCAGTATCACAGACACACACTTACACCAAGTAACACAGACATACACTGACACCAAGTAACAAAGACATGCACTGATAACCAGTAACACAGGCACACACTTACACAAAGTAACACAGACATACACTGACACCAAGTAACACAGACACACACTTACACCAAGTAACAAAGACATACACTTACACCAAGTAACAAGGACATACAATTACACCAAGTAAAAAAGACACACACTTACACCAAGTAACAAAGACAGACACTGATACCCAGTAACACAGACACACACTTACACCAAGTAACAAAGACATACACTGACACCAAGTAACACAAACAAACACACACTGACACCCAGTAACACAGAGAAACACTAATAAACGGTATCAAAGACATACACTGACATCAAGTAACACAGACACACACTTACACCCAGTAACAAAGACAGACACTGACACCTTGTCACAAAGACATACACCTACACCAAGTATTTTGACATACACTGACACCAAGTAACAAAGACATACACTGATACCCAGTAGCACAGACACTCACTTACACCAAGAAACAAAGACATACACTGACAACAAGTCACAAAGACACACACTGACACCCAGTAACAAAGACATACACTGACACCAAGTCACAAAGGCACAAACTGACACCCCTTAACAAAGTCATACACTGACACCAAGTCACTAAGACATACACTGATACCCAGTAACACAGACACACACTTACACCAAGTAACAAAGACACACACTTACATCAAGTAACACAGACACACACTTACACCCAGTAAAAAATACATACACTGACACCAAGTCACAAAGACATACACCGATACCAAGTCACAAAGACATACACTCACACCAAGTAACAAAGACATACACTTACACCAAGTAACAAAGACAGACAATTACACCAAGTAACAAAGACATACACCTACACCAAGTATTTTGACATACACTTACACCAAGAAACACATACACACACTGACACTCAGTAACACAGACACACACTTACACCAAGTAACACAGACATACACTGATACCCACTAACACAGACACACACTTACACCAAGAAACACAGACATACACTGACACCAAGTAACAAAGACATACACTGACACCAAGTAACAAAGACATACACTTACACCAAGTAACACAGACATACACTGACACCAAGTAACACAGACACACACGGACACCAAGTAACACAGACATACACTGACAACAAGTAACAAAGACATACACTGATACCCAGTAACACAGACACACACTTACACCAAGTAACACAGACATACACTGACACCAAGTAACAAAGACATACAAAGATACCAAGGAACACAGACACGCACTTCCACCAAGTAACACAGACACACACATTACACCAAGTAACAAAGACATGCACTTACAACAAGTAACACAGACATATACTGACACCAAGTAACAAAGACATACAATTACACCAATTAACAAAGACACTCACTTACCCCAAGTCACTAAGACATACACTGATACCCAGTAACACAGACACACACTTACACCAAGTGACAAAGACATACACTGACACCAAGTAACACAAACCAACACACACTGACACCCAGTAACACAGAGAAACACTAATAAACAGTAACAAAGTCATACACAGACACCAAGTAACACAGACACACACTTACACCCAGTAAAAAAGACATACACTGACACCAAGTCACAAAGACATACACTGATATCAAGTCACAAAGACATACACTGATACCCAGGAACACAGACACGCACTTACACCACGTAACAAAGACAGACAATTACACCAAGTAACAAAGACATACACCTACACCAAGTATATTGACATACACTGACACCAAGTAACAAAGACACACACGGACACCAAGTAACAAAGACATAAACTTACACCAAGAAACACATACACACACTGACACCCAGTAACACAGACACACACTTACACCAAGTAACACAGACATACACTGATACCCAGTAACACAGACACACACTTACACCAAGTAACACAGACATACACTGACACCAAGTAACAAAGACATACACTGATACCCAGGAACACAGACACGCACTTACACCAATTAACAAAGACATACACTTACACCAAGTAACACAGACATACACTGACACCAAGTCACAAAGACATACACTTACACCAAGTAACACAGACATACACTGACACCAAGTAACAAATACATACAATTACACCAAGTAACAAAAAAAGCACACTTCCACCAAATAACAAAGAAAGACACTGATACCCAGTAAAACAGACACACACTTACACCAAGTAACAAAGACATACACTGACACCAAGTAACACAAACAAACACACACTGACACCCAGTAACACAGAGAAACACTAATAAACAGTAACAAAGACATACACTGACACCAAGTAACACAGACACACACTTACACCCAGTAACAAAGACATACACTGAGACCAAGTCACAAAGACATACACTGATACCAAGTCACAAAGACAGACACTGAAAACCAGTAACACAGACACACACTGACACCAAGTAACAAAGACATACACTGAAAACAAGTAACAAAGACATACACATACACCAAGTAACAAAGACAGACAATTACACCAAGTAACAAAGACATACACCTACACCAAGTATTTTGACATACACTGACAACAAGTAACAAAGACATGCACTGACACCCAGTGACACAGAAACACACGGACACCAAGTAACAAAGACACGCTCTTGCACCAAGTAACACATACACACACTGACACCCAGTAACACAGAGAAACACTAATAAACAGTAAGAAAGACATACACTGACACCAAGTAACACAGTCACACACTTGCACCAGGTAACAAAGACATACACTGACACCAAGTCACAAAGAAATACATTGATACTAAGTCACAAAGACATACTCTGATACCCAGTAACACAGACTCACACTGACACCAAGTAACAAAGGCATGCACTGATACCCAGTAACACAGACACACACTTACACCAAGTAACAAAGACAGACACTGATACCCAGTAACACAGACACACACTTACACTAAGTAACAAACACATACACTGACACCCAGTAACAAAGTCATACACTGACACCCAGTAACACAGACGCACACGGACACCAAGTAACGAAGACACACACTAACACCAAGTAACACAGACATACACTGACACCAAGTAACAAAGACATAAACTGATACCCAGGAACACAGACACACACGGACACCAAGTAACAAAGACACCCACATACACCAAGTAACAAAGACATACACTGACACCCAGTAACACAGACACACACTTGCACCAACTAACAAAGACAGATACTGTTACCCAGTAACACAGACACACACTTACACCAAGTAACAAAGACATACACTGACACCCAGTATCAAAGACATACACTGACACCCAATAACACAGACACACACGGACACCAAGTAACAAAGACACAGTCTTACACCAAGTAACACAGACATACACTGACACCAATTAACACAGACATACACTGACACCAAGTAACAAAGACATACACTGATACCCTGGAACACAGACACACACTTACACCAAGTAACACAGGCACACACTTACACCAAGTAACAAAGACATACACTTACACCAAGTAACACAGACATACACTGACACCAGGTAACAAAGACATACACTTGCACCAAGTAACACAGACACACACTTACACCAAGTAACACAGACATACACTTGCACCAAGTAACAAAGAACACACACTCACACCAAGAAACAAAGACATACACTTACACCAAGCAACACAGACATACACTTACACCAAGTAACAAAGACACACACTTACACCAAGTAACAAAGACATACACTGACACCCAGTATCAAAGACATACACTGACTCCCAATAACACAGACACACACGGACACCAAGTAACAAAGACACAGACTTACACCAAGTAACACAGACATACACTGACACCAATTAACACAGACATACACTGACACCAAGTAACAAAGACATACACTGATACCCTGGAACACAGACACACACTTACACCAAGTAACACAGGCACACACTTACACCAAGTAACAAAGACATAGACTTACACCAAGTAACACAGACATACACTGACACCAGGTAACAAAGACATACACTGACACCAGGTAACAAAGACATACACTTGCACCAAGTAACACAGACACACACTTACACCAAGTAACACAGACATACAATTGCACCAAGTAACAAAGAACACACACTCACACCAAGAAACAAAGACATACACTTACACCAAGCAACACAGACATACACTTCCACCAAGTAACAAAGACACACACTTACACCAAGTAACACAGACATACACTGACAGCAAGTAACAAAGACCTCCACTTACACGAAGTATTTTGGCATACACTGACACCAAGTAACACAGACACACACTTACACCCAGTAAAAAAGACATACACTGACACCAAGTCACAAAGACGTACACTGATATCAAGTCACAAAGACATACACTGATACCCAGGAACACAGACACGCACTTACACCACGTAACAAAGACAGACAATTACACCAAGTAACAAAGACATACACCTACACCAAGTATATTGACATACACTGACACCAAGTAACAAAGACATGCACTGACACCCAGTAACACAGACACACAAGGACACCAAGTAACAAAGACATAAACTTACACCAAGAAACACATACACACACTGACACCCAGTAACACAGACACACACTTACACCAAGTAACACAGACATACACTGATACCCAGTAACACAGACACACACTTACACCAAGTAACACAGACATACACTGACACCAAGTAACAAAGACATACACTGATACCCAGGAACACAGACACGCACTTACACCAAGTAACACAGACACACACTTACACCATGTAACAAAGACATACACTTACACCAAGTAACACAGACATACACTGACACCAAGTCACAAAGCAATACACGTACACCAAGTAACACAGACATACACTGACACCAAGTAACAAAGACATACAATTACACCAAGTAACAATGAAGCACACTTACACCAAATAACAAAGAAAGACACTGATACCCAGTAAAACAGACACACACTTACACCAAGTAACAAAGACATACACTGACACCAAGTAACACAAACAAACACACACTGACACCCAGTAACACAGAGAAACACTAATAAACAGTAACAAAGACATACACTGACACCACGTAACACAGACACACACTTACACCCAGTAACAAAGACATACACTGAGACCAAGTCACAAAGACATACACTGATACCAAGTCACAAAGACAGACACTGAAAACCTGTAACACAGACACACACTGACACCAAGTAACAAAGACATACACTGAAACCAAGTAACAAAGACATACACTTACACCAATTAACAAAGACAGACAATTACACCAAGTAACAAAGACATACACCTACACCAAGTATTTTGGCATACACTGACAACAAGTAACAAAGACATGCACTGACACCCAGTAACACAGAAACACACGGACACCAAGTAACAAAGACACGCACTTACACCAAGTAACACATACACACACTGACACCCAGTAACACAGAGAAACACTAATAAACAGTAAGAAAGACATACACTGACACCAAGTAACACAGGCACACACTTACACCAGGTAACAAAGACATACACTGACACCAAGTCACAAAGACATACATTGATACTAAGTCACAAAGACATACACTGATACCCAGTAACACAGACTCACACTGACACCAAGTAACAAAGGCATGCACTGATACCCAGTAACACAGACACACACTTACACCAAGTAACAAAGACAGACACTGATACCCAGTAACACAGACACACACTTACACTAAGTAACAAACACATACACTGACACCCAGTAACAAAGTCATACACTGATACCCAGGAACACAGACACACACTTACACCAAGTAACAAAGACAGACACTGATACCCAGTGACACAGACACACACTTACACCAAGTAACAAAGACAAACACTGACACCCAGTAACAAAGACATACACTGACACCCAGTAACACAGACACACACGGACACCAAGTAACAAAGACATACACTGATACCCAGTAACACAGACACACACTTACATCAAGCAACACAGACATACACTGACACCCAGGAACACAGACACACACTTACACCAAGTAACACAGACACACACTTACACCAAGTAACAAAGACATACACTTACACCAAGTATCACAGACACACAATGATACCAAGAAAAAAAGACACACACTTACACCAAGTAACAAAGACAGTCACTGATACCCAGTAACACAGACAGACACTTACACCAAGTGACAAAGACATAGACTGACACCAAGTAACAAAAACAAACACACACTGACACCCAGTAACACAGAGAAACACTAATAAACAGTAACAAAGACATACACTGACACCAAGTAACACAGTCGCACACTTACACCCAGTAACAAAGACATACACTGACACCAAATCACAAAGACATCCACTGACACCAAGTCACAAAGACACACACTGATACCCAGTAACACAGACACACACTGACACCACGTAACAAAGACATGCACTGATACCCAGTAACACAGACACACACTTACACCAAGTAACAAAGACAGACACTGATACCCAGTAACACAGACACACACTTACACCAAGTAACAAAGACATACACTGACACCCAGTAACAAAGTCATACACTGACACCCAGTAACACAGACACACACGGACACCAAGTAACAAAGACACACACATACACCAAGTAACAAAGACATACACTGACACCCAGTAACACAGACACACACTTGCACCAAGTAACAAAGACATATACTGATACCCAGTAACACAGACACACACTTACACCAAGTAACAAAGACATACACTGACACCCAGTATCAAAGACATACACTGACACCCAGTAACACAGACATACACTGATACCCTGGAACACAGACACACACTTACACCAAGTAACACAGGCACACACTTACACCAAGTAACAAAGACATACACTTACACCAAGTAACACAGACATACACTGACACCAGGTAACAAAGACATACACTTGCACCAAGTAACACAGACACACACTTACACCAAGTAACACAGACATACACTTGCACCAAGTAACAAAGAACACACACTCACACCAAGAAACAAAGACATACACTTACACCAAGCAACACAGACATACACTTACACCAAGTAACAAAGACACACACTTACACCAAGTAACACAGACATACACTGACAGCAAGTAACAAAGACCTCCACTTACACGAAGTATTTTGGCATACACTGACACCCAGTAACACAGACACACACTTACACCAAGTAACAAAGACAGACACTGACACCAAGTAACAAAGACATGCAATGATACCCAGTAACACAGACACACACTTACTCCAAGTCACAAAGACAGACACTGATACCCAGTAACACAGACACACACTTACACCAAGTAACAAAGACATACACTGACACCCAGTAACAAAGACATACACTGACACCCAGTAACACAGACACACACGGACACCAAGTAACAAAGACACAGACTTACACCAAGTATCACAGACATAAACTGACACCCAGTAACACAGACACACACTAACACCAAGTAACAGAGACATACACTGACACCAAGTAACAAAGGCATACACTGACACCAAGTAACAAAGACATGCACTGACACCAAGTAACAAAGACGTACACTTACACCAAGTAACAAAGACACACACTGACACCAAGTATACAAAGACATACAAAGACACCAAGTAACAAAGACATACACTGATACCCAGTAACACAGACACACACTTACACCAAGTAACAAAGACATACAAAGATACCCAGCCACACAGACACACACTTACACCAAGTATCACAGACATACACAGACACCAAGTAACAAAGACATACACTGATACCAGTTAACACAGACACACACTTACACCATGTAACAAAGACATACACTGACACCAAGTAACAAAGACATACACTGATCCCTAGTAACACAGACAGACACTGACACCAAGTAACAAAGACACTCACTTACACCAAGTAACACAGACATACACTGACACCAAGTAACAAAGACATACACTGATATCCAGTAACACAGACACACACTTACACCAAGTAACAATGACAGACACTGATACCCAGTAACACAGACACACACTTACACCAAGTCACAAAGACATACACTGACACCCAGTAACAAAGACATACACTGACACCCAGTAACAAAGAAACCCAATGACACCAAGTAACAAAGGCACACACTGACACCAAGTAACAATGACATACACTGATACCCAGTAACACAGACACACACTTACACCAAGCAACAAAGACATACACTGACACCAAGTAACAAAGACATTCACTGATACCCAGTAACACAGACACACACTTACACCAAGTAACAAAGGCATACATTGACACCCAGTAACAAAGACATACACTGACACCCAGTAACACAGACACACACGGACACCAAGTAACAAAGACATACACTGACACCCAGTAACAAAAACATACACTGACACCCAGTAACAAAGACATACACTGACACCAAGTAACAAAGACATTCACTGATGCCCAGTAACACAGACACACACTTACACCAAGTAACAGAGAAATACACTGACACCAAGTAACAAAGGCATACACTGGCACCAAGCAACAAAGGCATGCACTGACACCAAGTAACAAAGACGTACACTTACACCAAGTAACAAAGACATGCACTGACACCAAGTAACAAAGATATACACTTACACCAAGTAACACATACATACACTGACACCAATTAACAAAGACATACACTGATACCCAGTAACACAGACACACACTTGCACCAAGTAACAAAGACATACAAAGATACCCAGCCACACAGACACACACTGACACCCAGTAACAATGACATACACTGACACCCAGTAACAAAGAAACACACGGACAGCAAGTAACAAAGACACAAACTTACACCAAGTAACACAGAAACACACTGACACCCAGTAACACAGACACACACTTACGCCAAGTAACACAGACATACACTGACACCAAGTAACAAAGACAGACACTGATAACCAGTAACACAGACACACACTTACACCAAGTAACAAAGACATACACTGACACCAAGGAACAAAGACATACACTGACACCCAGTAACACAGACACACACGGACACCAAGTAACAAAGACACACACTGACACCAAGTCACAAAGACACACACTGACTCCCAGTAACAAAGACATACACTGACACCAAGTCACAAAGACATATACTGATACACAGACACACACTTACACCAAGTAACACAGACCACCACTGACACCAAGTAACAAAGACATACACTGATACCCAGTAACACAGGCACACACAGGGGGTCGGGGGGGTGGGGGCACATTGGCGCAGTGGTTAGCACCGCAGCTTCACAGCTCCAGGGACCCGGGTTCGATTCTGGGTACTGCCTGTGCGGAGTTTGCAAGTTCTCCCTGTGTCTGCGTGGGTTTCCTCCGGGTGCTCCGGTTTCCTCCCACATGCCAAAGACTTGCAGGTTGATAGGTTAATGGGCCATTATAAATTGCCCCTGGTATAGGAAGGTGGTAGGGAAATATATACGGAACGGTGGGGATGTGATAGGAATACGGGATTAGTGTAGGATTAGTGTAGGATTACTGTAAATGGGTTGTTGATGGTCGGCACAGGCTCGGTGGGCCGAAGGGCCTGCTTAAGTGCTGCACCTCTAAACTAAACTAAATACTGACACCCAGTGTCACAGACACACACTGACACCCACTAACATAAACAAACACCAACTGACACCCAGTAACACAGAGAACCACTGATACACAGTAACAAAGACATACACTGACACCAAGTAACACAGACACACACTGACATCCAGTAAAAAGGACATACACTGATACCAAGTCACAAAGACATACACTGATGCCCAGTAACAAAGACGCACACTTCCACCAAGTAACACAGGCATACACAGACACCAAGTAACAAAGATAGACAATTACACCAAGTAACAAAGACCTACACTTACACCAAGTATTTTGACATACACTGACACCAAGTAACAAAGACATACACGGATACCCAGTAACACAGACACACACTTACACCAAGTAACAAAGACATACACTGACACCAAGTCACAAAGATACACACTGACACTCAGTAACAAAGACATACACTGACACCAAGTCACAAAGACATACACTGATACCCAGGAACACAGACACACAATTACACCAAGTAACACAGACATACACTGACACCAAGTAACAAAGACATGCTCTGACACCCAGTAACACAGACACATAATTACACCAAGTAACTAAGACATGCACTGACACCCAGTTACAAAGACATTCACTGACACCCAGTAACACAGACACACGGCCACCAAGTAACAAAGACATACACTTACACCAAGTAACAAAGTCATGCACTGATACCCAGTAACACAAACAAACACACACTGTCACCCAGTAACACAGAGAAACACTGATACACAGTAACAAAGACATACACTGACACCAAGTAACACAGACACACACTGACACACATTGACACAGACACACACTTACACCAAGTAACACAGACACACTTACACCAGGTAACAAAGACAAACACTGACACCCAGTGACAACGACATACACTGACACCCATTAACAAAGACACACACGGACACCAAGTAACAAAGACACAGACTTACACCAAGTAACACAGAAACACACTGGCACCCAGTAACACAGACACACATGTACACCAAGTAACACAAACAAACACACACTGACACCCAGTAACACAGAGAACCACTGATACCAAGTCACAAAGACATACACTGATGCCCAGTAACAAAGACACACACTTACACCAAGTAACACAGGCATACACAGACACCAAGTAACAAAGACAGACAATTACACCAAGTAACAAAGACATGCACTGATACCCAGTAACACAGACACATAATTACACCAAGTAACTAAGACATGCAGTGACACCCAGTTACAAAGACATGCACTGACACCCAGTAACACAGACACACGGACACCAAGTAACAAAAACATACACTTACACCAAGTAACAAAGTCATGCACTGATACCCAGTAACACAGGCACACACTATGGGCGGGGGGGGGGGCACATTGGCGCAGTGGTTAGCACCGCAGCTTCACAGCTCCAGGGACCCGGGTTCGATTCTGGGTACTGCCTGTGCGGAGTTTGCAAGTTCTCCCTGTGTCTGCGTGGGTTTCCTCCGGGAGCTCCGGTTTCCTGCCACATGCCAAAGACTTGCAGGTTGATAGGATAATTGGCCATTATAAATTGCCCCTAGTATAGGTAGGTGGTAGGGAACTATATAGGGACAGGCAGGGATGTGATAGGAATACGGCATTAGTGTAGGATTAGTGTCGGATTACTGTAAATGGGTTGTTGATGGCCGGCACAGGCTCGGTGGGCCGAAGGGCCTGCTTAAGTGCTGCACCTCTAAACTAAACTAAATACTGACACCCAGTGTCACAGACACACACTGACACCCACTAACACAAACAAACACACACTGTCACCCAGTAACACAGAGAAACACTGATACACAGTAACAAAGACATACACTGACACCAAGTAACACAGACACACACTGACACACATTGACACAGACACACACTTACACCAAGTAACACAGACACACTTACACCAGGTAACAAAGACAAACACTGACACCCAGTGACAATGACATACACTGACACCCATTAACAATGACACACACGGACACCAAGTAACAAAGGCACAGACTTACACCAAGTAAAACAGAAACACACTGGCACCCAGTAACACAGACACACATTTACACCAAGTAACACAGACATACACTGACACCAAGTAACAAAGACAGACACTGATAACCAGTAACACCGACGCACACTTACACCAAGTAACACAGACCACCACTGACACCAAGTAACAAAGACATACACTGATACCCAGTATCACAGACACACACTTACACCAAGTAACAAAGACATACACTGACACCAAGTCACAAAGACATAAACAGATGCCCAGGAACACAGACACACACTGACACCCAGTAACAAAGACATACACTGATACCAAGTCACAAAGACATACACTGAAAACCAGTAACACAGGCACACACTGACACCAAGTAACAAAGACATACACTGACACCAAGTAACAAAGACGTACACTTACACCAAGTAACAAAGACACACACTTCCACCAAGTAACACAGACATACACTGACACCAAGTAACAAAGACATACACTGACACCAAGTAACAAAGACATACACATACACAAAGTAACAAAGAAAGACAATTACAGCAAGTAACAAAGGCATACAATTAAACCTAGTAACAAAGGCATACACTGACACCCAGTAACACAGACACACACGGACACCAAGGAACAAAGACACAGACTTGCACCAAGTAACACAGACACACACTGACACCCAGTAACACAGACACACACTTACACCAAGTAACACAGACATACACTGACACCAAGTAACAAAGACAGACACTGATACCCAGTAACACAGACACACACTTACACCAAGTAACAAAGACATACACTGACACCCGGTAACAAAGACTTACACTGACACACAGTGACACAGACACACACGGACACCAAGTAACAAAGACATACACTTACACCAAGTAACAAAGTCATGCACTGATACCCATTAACACAGGCACACACTATGGGGGAGGGGGGGGGGGTGCACATTGTCGCAGTGGTTCGCACTGCAGCCTCACAGCTCCAGGGACCGTGTTCGATTCTGGGTACTGCCTGTGCGGAGTTTGCAAGTTCTCCCTGTGTCTGCGTGGGTTTCTTCCGGGAGCTCCGGTTTCCTCCCACATGCCAAATACTTGCAGCTTGATAGGTTAATTGGCCATTATAAATTGCCGCTAGTGTAGCTAGGTGGTAGGGAAATATATAGGGATAGGTGGGGATGTGATAGGAATACGGGATTAGTGTAGGATTAGTAAAATGGGTTGTTGATGGTCGGCACAGACTCGGTGTGCCGAATGGCCTGTTTAAGTGCTGTATCTCTAAACTAAACTAAATACTAACACCTAGTGTCACTGACACCCAGTAACAAAGACATACACTGATACCAAGTCACAAAGACATACACTGATACCCAGTAACACAGACACACACTGACACCCAGTGACACAGAGACACACATACACCAAGTAACACAGACACACTTACAACAAGTAACAAAGACAGACACTGACACCCAGTAACAATGACATACACTGACACCCAGTAACAAAGACACACACGGACACCAAGTAACAAAGACGCAGACTTACACCAAGTAACACAGAAACCCACTGACACCAACACAGACACACACTTACACCAAGTAACACAGACATACACTGACACCAAGTAACAAAGACAGACACTGATAACCAGTAACAAAGACACACACTTACACCAAGTAACAAAGACATACACTGACACCAAGGAACAAAGACATACACTGACACCCAGTAACACAGACACACACGGACACCAAGTAACAAAGACACACACTGACACCAAGTCACAAAGACACACACTGACACCCAGTAACAAAGACATACACTGACACCAAGTCACAAAGACATATACTGATACACAGACACACACTTGCACCAAGTAACACAGACCACCACTGACACCAAGTAACACAGACACACACTGACACCCAGTAAAAAGGACATACACTGATACCAAGTCACAAAGACATACACTGATGCCCAGTAACAAAGACGCACACTTACACCAAGTAACACAGGCATACACAGACACCAAGTAACAAAGACAGACAATTACACCAAGTAACAAAGACCTACACTTCCACCAAGTATTTTGACATACACTGACACCAAGTAACAAAGACATACACTGATACCCAGTAACACAGACACACACTTACACCAAGTAACAAAGACATACACTGACACCAAGTCACAAAGACAAACACTGACACTCAGTAACAAAGACATACACTGACACCAAGTCACAAAGACATGCACTGATCCCCAGGAACACAGACACACAATTACACCAAGTAACACAGACATACACTGACACCAATTAACAAAGACATGCACTGATACCCAGTAACACAGACACATAATTACACCAAGTAACTAAGACATGCACTGACACCCAGTTACAAAGACATACACTGACACCCAGTAACACAGACACACGGACACCAAGTAACAAAGACATACACTTACACCAAGTAACAAAGTCATGCACTGATACCCAGTAACACAAACAAACACACACTGTCACCCAGTAACACAGACACACGGACACCAAGTAACAAAGACATGCACTGACACCAAGTAACAAAGACATACACTTACACCAAGTAACAAAGACATACACTGACACCAAGTAACACAGACACCCACTGACACACTTTGACACAGACACACACTTACACCAAGTAACACAGACACACTTACACCAGGTAACAAAGACAAACACTGACACCTAGTGACAATGACATACACTGACACCCATTAACAAAGACACACACGGACACCAAGTAACAAAGGCACAGACTTACACCAAGTAACACAGAAACACACTGGCACCCAGTAACACAGACACACATTTACACCAAGTAACACAGACATACACTGACACCAAGTAACAAAGACAGACACTGATAACCAGTAACACAGACACACACTTACACCAAGTAACACAGACCACCACTGACACCAAGTAACAAAGACATACACTGATACCCAGTATCACAGACACACACTTACACCAAGTAACAAAGACATACACTGACACCAAGTCACAAAGACATAAACTGATGCCCAGGAACACAGACACACACTGACACCCAGTCACAAAGACATACACTGAAAACCAGTAACACAGACACACACTGACACCCAGTAACAAAGACATTCATTGATACCAAGTCACAAAGAAATACAATGATACCCAGTAACACAGGCACACACTGACACCAAATAACAAAGACATGCACTGACACCAAGTAACAAAGAAGTACACTTACACCAAGTAACAAAGACACACACTTCCACCAAGTAACACAGACATACACTGACACCAAGTAACAAAGACATACACTGACACCAAGTAACAAAGACATACACATACACCAAGTAACAAAGAAAGACAATTACAGCAAGTAACAAAGACATACACTGACACCCAGTAACACAGACACACACGGACACCAAGGAACAAAGACACAGACTTCCACCAAGTAACACAGACACACACTGACACCCAGTAACACAGACACACACTTACACCAAGTAACACAGACATACACTGACACCAAGTAACAAAGACAGACACTGATACCCAGTAACACAGACACACACTTACACCAAGTAACAAAGACATACACTGACACCCGGTAACAAAGACTGACACTGACACACAGTGACACAGACACACACGGACACCAAGTAACAAAGACATACACTTCCACCAAGTAGCAAAGTCATGCACTGATACCCAGTAACACAGGCACACACTATGGGGGGGGGGGGGGCACATTGTCGCAGTGGTTCGCACTGCAGCCTCACAGCTCCAGGGACCGGGTTCGATTCTGGGTACTGCCTGTGCGGAGTTTGCAAGTTCTCCCTGTGTCTGCGTGGGTTTCTTCCGGGAGCTCCGGTTTCCTCCCACATGCCAAAGACTTGCAGCTTGATAGGTTAATTGGCCATTATAAATTGCCGCTAGTATAGCTAGGTGGTAGGGAAATATATAGGGACCGGTGGGGATGTGATAGGAGTACGGGATTAGTGTAGGATTAGTAAAATGGGTTGTTGATGGTCGGCACAGACTCGGTGTGCCGAATGGCCTGTTTAAGTGCTGTATCTCTAAACTAAACTAAATACTAACACCTAGTGTCACTGACACCCAGTAAAACAAACAAACACTGACACCCAGTAACAAAGACATACACTGATACCAAGTCACAAAGACATACACTGATACCCAGTAACACAAACAAACACACACTGTCACCCAGTAACACAGAGAAACACTGATACACAGTAACAAAGACATACACTGACACCAAGTAACACAGACACACACTGACACCCAGTGACACAGACACACACTTACACCAAGTAACACAGACACACTTACAACAAGTAACAAAGACAGACACTGACACCCAGTAGCAATGAGATACACTGACACCCAGTAACAAAGACACACAGGGACACCAAGTAACAAAGACACAGACTTACACCAAGTAACACAGAAACCCACTGACACCCAGTAACACAGACACACACTTACACCAAGTAACACAGACATACACTGACACCAAGTAACAAAGACAGACACTGATAACCAGGAACACAGACACACACTTACAGCAAGTAACAAAGACATACACTGACACCAAGGAACAAAGACATACACTGACACCCAGTAACACAGACACACACGGACACCAAGTAACAAAGACACACACTGACACCAAGTCACAAAGACACACACTGACACCCAGTAACAAAGACATACACTGACACCCAGTCACAAAGACATATACTGATACACAGACACACACTTACACCAAGTAACACAGACCACCACTGACACCAAGTAACAAAGACATACACTGATACCCAGTAACACAGGCACACACAGGGGGTGGGGGGGGGGCACATTGGCGCAGTGGTTAGCACCGCAGCTTCACAGCTCCAGGGACCCGGGTTCGATTCTGGATACTGCCTGTGCGGAGTTTGCAATTTCTCCCTGTGTCTGCGTGGGTTTCCTCCGGGTGCTCCGGTTTCCTCCCACATGCCAAAGACTTGCAGGTTGATAGGTTAATGGGCCATTATAAATTGCCCCTGGCATAGGTAGGTGGTAGGGAAATATATACGGAACGGTGGGGATGTGATAGGAATACGGGATTAGTGTAGGATTACTGTAAATGGGTTGTTGATGGTCGGCACAGGCTCGGTGGGCCGAAGGGCCTGCTTAAGTACTGCACCTCTAAACTAAACTAAATACTGACACCCAGTGTCACAGACACACACTGACACCCACTAACATAAACAAACACACACTGACACCCAGTCACACAGAGAACCACTGATACACAGTAACAAAGACATACACTGACACCAAGTAACACAGACACACACTGACACCCAGTAAAAATGACATACACTGATACCAAGTCACAAATACATACACTGATGCCCAGTAACAAAGACACACACTTACACCAAGTAACACAGGCATACACAGACACCAAGTAACAAAGACAGACAATTACACCAAGTAACAAAGACCTACACTTACACCAAGTATTTTGACATACACTGACTCCAAGTAACAAAGACATACACTGATACCCAGTAACAGACACACACTTACACCAAGTAACAAAGACATACACTGACACCAAGTCACAAAGACACACACTGACAGCCAGTAACAAAGACAGACACTGACACCAAGTCACAAAGACATACACTGATACCCAGGAACACAGACACACAATTACACCAAGTAACACAGACATACACTGACACCAAGTAACAAAGACATGCACTGATACCCAGTAACACAGACACACAATTACACCAAGTAACTAAGACATGCACTGACACCCAGTTACAAAGACATACACTGACACCCAGTAACACAGACACACGGACACCAAGTAACAAAGACATACACTTACACCAAGTAACAAAGTCATGCACTGATACCCAGTAACACAGGCACACACTATGGGCGGGGAGGGGGGGGGGCACATTGGCGCAGTGGTTAGCACCGCAGCCTCACAGCTCCAGGGACCCGGGTCCGATTCTGGGTACTGCTTGTGCGGAGTTTGCAAGTTCTCCCTGTGTCTGCGTGGGTTTCCTCCGGGAGCTCCGGTTTCCTCCCACATGCCAAAGACTTGCAGGTTGATAGGTTAATTGGCCATTATAAATTGCCCGTAGAATGGGTAGGTGGCAGGGAAATATATTGGGACCGGTGGGGATGTGATAGGAATACGGGATTAGTGTAGGATTAGTATAAATGGGTTGTTGATGGTCGGCACAGACTCGGTGGGACGAATGGCCTGTTTAAGTGCTGTGTCTCTAAACTAAACTAAATAATAACACCAAGTGTCACTGACACCCAGTAAAACAAACAAACACTGACACCCAGTAACAAAGACATGCACTGATACCAAGTCACCAAGACATGCACTGATACCCAGTAACACAAACAAACACACACTGTCACCCAGTAACACAGAGAAACACTGATACACAGTAACAAAGACATACACTGACACCAAGTAACACAGACACACACTGACACCCAGTGACACAGACACACACTTACACCAAGTAACACAGACACACTTACAACAAGTAACAAAGACAGACACTGACACCCAGTAACAAAGACACACACGGACACCAAGTAACAAAGACACAGACTTACACCAAGTAACACAGACATACACTGACACCAAGTAACAAAGACAGACACTGATAACCAGTAACACAGACACACACTTACACCAAGTAACAAAGACATACACTGATACCCAGTAACACAGGCACACACAGGGGGTGGGGGGGGGGGGCACATTGGCGCAGTGGTTAGCACCGCAGCTTCACAGCTCCAGGGACCCGGGTTCGATTCTGGGTACTGCCTGTGCGGAATTTGCAAGTTCTCCCTGTGTCTGCGTGGGTTTCCTCCGGGTGCTCCGGTTTCCTCCCACATGCCAAAGACTTGCAGGTTGATAGGTTAATGGGCCATTATAAATTGCCCCTGGTATAGGTAGGTGGTAGGGAAATATATACGGAACGGTGGGGATGTGATAGGAATACGGGATTAGTGTAGGATTAGTGTAGGATTACTGTAAATCGGTTGTTGATGGTCGGCACAGGCTCGGTGGGCCGAAGGGCCTGCTTAAGTGCTGCACCTCTAAACTAAACTAAATACTGACACCCAGTGTCACAGACACCCAGGAAAACAAACAAACACTGACACCCAGTAACAAAGACATACACTGATACCAAGTCACCAAGACATGCACTGATACCCAGTAACACAAACAAACAGACACTGTCACCCAGTAACACAGAGAAACACTGATACACAGTAACAAAGACATACACTGAAACCAAATATCACAGGCATACACAGACACCAAGTAACACAGACAGACACTTACACCAAGTACCACAGACCACCACTAACACCAAGTAACAAAGACATACACTGATACCCAGTATCACAGACACACACTTACACCAAGTCACAAAGACACACACTGACACCGAGTAACAAAGACATACACTGACACCAAGTCACAAAGACATAAAATGATGCCCAGGAACACAGACACACACTGACACCCAGTAACAAAGACAGACACTGATACCAAGTCACAAAGACATACACTGATAACCAGTAACACAGACACACACTGACACCCAGTAACAAAGACATACACTGATACCAAGTCACAAAGAAATACACTGATACCCAGTAACACAGACACACACTGACACCAAGTAACAAAGACATACACTGACACCAAGTAACAAAGACGTACACTTACACCAAGTAACAAAGACACACACTTACACCAAGTAACGCAGACACACACTGACACCAAGAAACAAAGACATGCACTGACACCAAGTAACAAAGACATACACATACACCAAGTAACAAAGAAAGACAATTACACCAAGTAACAAAGACATAAAATTAAACCCAGTAACAAAGACATACACTGACACCCAGTAACACAGACACACACGGACACCAAGGAACAAAGACACAGACTTACACCAAGTGACACAGACACACACTGACACCCCGTAACAAAGACACACACTTACACCAAGTAACACAGACATGCACTGACACCAAGTAACAAAGACAGACACTGATACCCAGTAACACAGACACACACTTACACCAAGTAACAAAGACATACACTGACACCCGTTAACAAAGACATACAATGAAACACAGTAACACAGACACACACGGACACCAAGTAACAAAGACACACACTGACACCAAGTCACAAAGACACACACTGACACCCAGTAACAAAGACATACACTGACACCAAGTCACAAGACAAACACTGATACACAGACACACACTTACACCAAGTAACACAGACCACCACTGACACCAAGTAACAAAGACATACACTGATACCCAGTATCACAGACACACACTTACACCAAGTAACAAAGACATACACTGACACCAAGTCACAAAGACACACACTGACAGCCGGTAACAAACACATACACTGATACCAAGTCACAAAGACATACACTGATACCCAGTAACACAGACACACAATGACACCCAGTATCAAAGATATACACTGATACCAAGTCACAAAGACATACACTGATACCCAGTAACACAGACACACACTGACACCAAGTAACAAAGACATACACTGACACCAAGTAACAAAGACGTACACTTACACCAAGTAACAAAGACACACACTTGCACCAAGTAACACAGACATACACTGACACCAAGTAACAAAGACATACACAGACACCAAGTAACAAAGACATACACTTACACCAAGTAACAAAGACAGACAATTACACCAAGTAACAAAGACATACACTTACACCAAGTAACACAGACATACACTGAGACCAAGTAAAAAAGACATGCACTGATACCCAGTAACACAGAGACACACTTACACCAAGTAACAAAGACAGACACTGATACCCAGTAACACAGACACACACTTACACCAAGTAACAAAGACATACACTGACACCCAGTAACAAAGACATACACTGACACCCAGTAACACAGACCCACACGGACACCAAGTAACAAAGACATACACTTACAACAAGTAACACAGACAAACACTGACACCAAGTAACAAAGACATAAACTGATACCCAGAAACACAGACACACACTTACACCAAGTAACAAAGACAGACACTGATACCCCGTAACACAGACACACACTTACACCAAGTAACAAAGACATACACTGACACCCAGGAACAAAGACATACACTGACACCCAGTAACACAGACACACACGGACACCAAGTAACAAAGACACAGACTTACACCAAGTAACACAGACATACACTGACACCCAGTAACACAGACACACTTACACCAAGTAACACAGACATACACTGACACCAAGTAACAAAGACATACACTGATAACCTGGAACACAGACACACACTTACACCAAGTTACACAGGCACACACTTGCACCAAGTAACAAAGACATACACTGACACCAAGTAACAAAGACATACACTGATACCCTGGAACACAGACACACACTTACACCAAGTTACACAGACATACACTGACACGAAGTAACAAAGACATACAATTAGACCAAGTAACAAAGACACACACTTACACCAAGTAACACAGAAAACACTGACACCCAGTAACACAGACACACACGGACACCAAGTAACAAAGACACACACTTACACCAAGTAACACATACACACACTGACACCCAGTAACACAGACACACACTTACACCAAGTAACACAGACAGACACTGACACCAAGTAACAAAGACATACACTGATAACCAGTAACACAGGCACACACTTACACAAAGTAACACAGACACACACTGACACCAAGTAACACAGACATACACTGTTACCCAGGAACACAGACATACACTTACACCAAGTAACACAGACACACACTTACACCAAGTAACAAAGACATACACTTACACCAAGTAACACAGAGATACAATGACACCAAGTAACAAGGACATACAACTACACCAAATAAAAAAGACACACACTTACACCAAGTAACAAAGACAGACACTGATACCCAGTAACACAGACACACACTTACACCAAGTAACAAAGACATACACTGACACCAAGTAACACAAACAAACACACACTGACACCCAGTAACACAGAGAAACACTAATAAACAGTAACAAAGACATACACTGACACCAAGTAACACAGACACACACTTACACCCAGTAACAAAGACAGACACTGACACCTTGTCACAAAGACATACACCTACACCAAGTATTTTGACATACACTGACACCAAGTAACAAAGACATACCCTGATACCCAGTAACAGACACTCACTTACACCAAGAAACAAAGACATACACTGAAAACAAGTCACAAAGACACACACTGACACCCAGTAACAAAGACATCCACTGACACCACGTCACAAAGACACAAACTGACACCCAGTAACAAAGACATACACTGACACCAAGTCACTAAGACATACACTGATACCCAGTAACACAGACACACACTTACACCAAGTAACAAAGACACACACTTACATCAAGTAACACAGACACACGCTGACACCAAGTAACAAAGACAGGCAATTACACCAAGTAACAAAGACATACATTTACACCAAGTATTTTGACATGCACTGACACTAAGTCACAAAGACATACACTGATACCCAGTAACACAGACACACACTTCCACCAAGTAACACAGACATACACTGAGACCAAGTAACAAAGACATGCACTGATACCCAAATACACAGAGACACACTTACATCAAGTAACAAAGAGAGACACTGATACCCAGTAACACAGACACACACTTACACCAAGTAACAAAGACATACACTGACACCCAGTAACAAAGACATACACTGACACCCAGTAACACAGACACACACGGACACCAAGTAACAAAGACACAGACTTACACCAAGTAACACAGACATACACTGACACCAAGTAACAAAGAAATACACTGATACCCTGGAACACAGACACACACTTACACCAAGTAACACAGGCACATACTTACACCAAGTAACAAGGACATACACATACACCAAGTTACAAAGACATGCAATGACTCCCAGCAACACAGACACACACGGACACCAAGTAACAAAGACACACTTTTACACCAAGTAACACATACACACACTGACACCCAGTAACACAGACACACACTTACACCAAGTAACAAAGACATACACTGATACCCAGTAACACAGACACACACTTACACCAATTAACAATGACACACACTTACACCAAGTAACACAGACATACACTGATACCCCGTAACACAGACACACACTTACACCAAGTAACAAAGACATACACTGACACCCAGGAACAAAGACATACACTGACACCCACTAACACAGACACACACGGACACCAAGTAACAAAGACACAGACTTACACCAAGTAACACAGACATACACTGACACCCAGTAACACAGACACACTTACACCAAGTAACACAGACATACACTGACACCAAGTAACAAAGACATACACTGATAACCTGGAACACAGACACACACTTACACCAAGTTACACAGGCACACACTTGCACCAAGTAACAAAGACATACACTGACACCAAGTAACAAAGACATACACTGATACCCTGGAACACAGACACACACTTGCACCAAGTTACACAGACATACACTGACACCAGGTAACAAAGACATACAATTAGACCAAGTAACAAAGACACACACTTACACCAAGTGACACAGAAAACACTGACACCAAGTAACACATACACACACTGACACCCAGTAACACAGACACACACTTACACCAAGTAACACAGTCAGACACTGACACCAAGTAGCAAAGACATACACTGATAACAAGTAACACAGGCACACACTTACACAAAGTAACACAGACACACACTGACACCAAGTAACACAGACATACACTGTTACCCAGGAACACAGACATACACTTACACCAAGTAACACAGACACACACTTACACCAAGTAACAAAGACATACACTTACACCAAGTAACACAGAGATACAATGACACCAAGTGACAAGGACATACAACTACACCAAATAAAAAAGACACACACTTACACCAAGTAACAAAGACAGACACTGATACCCAGTAACACAGACACACACTTACACCAAGTAACAAAGACATGCACTGACACCAAGTAACACAAACAAACACACACTGACACCCAGTAACACAGAGAAACACTAACCAACAGTAACAAAGACATGCTCTGACACCAAGTAACACAGACACACACTTACACCAAGTAACAAAGACATACACTGACACCCAGGAACAAAGACATACACTGACACCCAGTAACACAGACACACACGGACACCAAGTAACAAAGACACAGACTTACACCAAGTAACACAGACATACACTGACACCCAGTAACACAGACACACTTACACCAAGTAACACAGACATACACTGACACCAGGTAACAAAGACATACAATTAGACCAAGTAACAAAGACACACACTTACACCAAGTGACACAGACATACACTGACACCCAATAACACAGACACACACGGACACCAAGTAACAAAGACACACACTTACACCAAGTAACACATACACACACTGACACCCAGTAACACAGACACACACTTACACCAAGTAACACAGTCAGACACTGACACCAAGTAACAAAGACATACACTGATAACCAGTAACACAGGCACACACTTACACAAAGTAACACAGACACACACTGACACCAAGTAACACAGACATACACTGTTACCCAGGAACACAGACATACACTTACACCAAGTAACACAGACACACACTTACACCAAGTAACAAAGACATACACTTACACCAAGTAACACAGAGATACAATGACACCAAGTAACAAGGACATACAACTACACCAAATAAAAAAGACACACACTTACACCAAGTAACAAAGACAGACACTGATACCCAGTAACACAGACACACACTTACACCAATTAACAAAGACATGCACTGACACCAAGTAACACAAACAAACACACACTGACACCCAGTAACACAGAGAAACACTAACAAACAGTAACAAAGACATACTCTGACACCAAGTAACACAGACACACACTTACACCCAGTAACAAAGACAGACACTGACACCTTGTCACAAAGACATACACCTACACCAAGTATGTTGACATACACTGACACCAAGTAACAAAGACATACCCTGATACCCAGTAACACAGACACTCACTTACACCAAGAAACAAAGACATACACTGACAACAAGTCACAAAGACACACACTGACACCCAGTAACAAAGACATACACTGATACCCAGTAACACAGACACACACTTACACCAACTAACACAGACATACACATACACCAAGTCACAAAGACATACACTGATACCCAATAACACAGACACACACTTACACCAACTAACCCAGACATACACAAACACCAAGTAACAAAGACACACTGATACCCAATAACACAGACACACACTTACACCAACTAACACAGACATACACATCCAGTAAGTAACAAAGACACACAGTTACACCAAGTAACAAAGACATACACCGACACCAATTAACAAAGACATACAATTACACCAAGTAAAAAAGACAGACACAGACACCAAGTAACAAAGACATACACTGATACCCAGTAACACAGACACACACTTACACCAAGTAACACAGACACACACTGACACCAAGTAACAAAGACAGGCACTGATACCCAGTAACACGGACAAACACTTACACCAAGTCACAAAGACATACACTGATACAAAGTAACAAAGACATACGCTTACACCAAGTAACAAAGACATACACTGACACCAAGTAACAAAGACATACACTGATACCCAGTAACACAGACAAACACTTACACCAATTAACAAAGACATGCACTGATACCCAATAACACAGACACACACTTACACCAACTTAGACAGATATACACTGACACCAAGTAACAAAGACATACACTGACACCCAGGAACACAGATACACACTGACACCCAGTAACACAGAGAAACACTTACACCACGTAACAAAGACAGACACTGGTACCCAGTAACACAGACACACACTTACACCAAGTAACAAAGACATACACTGACACCAAGTCACAAAGACACACACTGACACCCGGTAACAAACACATACACTGATACCAAGTCACAAAGACATACACTGATACCCAGTAACACAGACACACAATGACACCCAGTATCAAAGACATACACTGATACCAAGTCACAAAGACATACACTGATACCCAGTAACATAGACACACAATTACACCAAGTAACACAGACATGCACTGACACCCAGTAGCAAAGACATGCACTGACACCCACTAACAAAGACACACACTGACACCAAGTATCAAAGGCATACACGTACACCAAGTAACACAGACACACAGTGACACCAAGTAACACAGACATACACTGACACCAAGTCACAAAGACATACACTGATACCCAGTAACACAGACACACACTTACACCAAGTAACAAAGACAGACACTGACACCAAGTAACAAAGACATACAATGATACCCAGTAACACAGACACACACTGACACCAAGTAACACAGACACACACTGACACCCAGCAACACAAACAAACACACACTGACACCCAGTAACACAGAGAAACACTGATATACAGTAACAAAGACATACACTGACACCAAGTTACACAGACAGACACTGACACCCAGTAACAAAGACAGACACTGACACCGAGTCACAAAGACTTACACTGATACCAAGTGACAAAGACATACACTGATACCCAGTAACACAGACACACACTTACACCAAGTAACAAAGACAGACAATGATACCCAGTAACACAGACACACACACACCAAGTAACAAAGACATACACTGACACCAAGTAACAAAGACATACACTTACTCCAAGTATTTTGACATACTCTGACACCAAGTAACAAAGACATACTCTGATACCCAGTAACACAGACACACACTTATACCAAGTAACAAAGACAGACACTGATACCCAGTAACACAGACACACACTTACACCAAGTAACAAAGACATACACTGACACCAAGTAACAAAGCCATACAATAACACCAAGTAACAAAGACATACACTGACACCAAGAAACAAAGACATACACTGACACCAAGAAACAAAGACATACAATGATACCCAGTGACACAGACACGCACTTACACCAAGTAACAAAGACATACACTGATACCCAGTAACACAGATACAAACTTACACCAAGTAACACAGACATACACTGACATCAAGTAACAAAGACACACACTGACACCCAGTAACAAAGGCATACACTGACACCAAGTCACAAAGACATACACAGATACCCAGTAACACAGACACACACTTACACCAAGTAACACAGACATACACTGACACCAAGTAATAAAGACAGGCACTGATACCCAGTAACACAGACACACACTTACACCAAGTAACAAAGACAGACACTGATACCCAGTAACACAGACACACACTTACACCAAGTAACCATTACATACACTGACACCAAGTAACAAAGACATAAACTGACACCCAGAAACGCAGACACACACGGACAGCAAGTAACAAAGGCACACACTTACACCAAGTATCACAGACACACACTGACACCCAGTAACACAGACACACACTTACACCAAGTAACAAAGACATACACTGACACCAAGTAACAAAGACATACACTGACACCAAGTAACAAAGACATACACTGACACCCAGTAACACAGACACACACTTACACCAAGTAACAAAGACAGACAATGATATCCAGTAACACAGACACACACAAACCAAGTAACAAAGACGTACACTGACACCAAGTAACAAAGACATAAACTGACACCCAGTAACACAGACACTCATGGAAACCAAGTAACAAATACAGACACTTACACCAAGTAACACAGACACACACTGACACCAGTAACACAGACACACACTTACACCAAGTAACAAAGACATTCAATGACACCAAGTAACAAAGACATACACTTACACCAAGTAACAAAGACATACAATGACACCAAGTCACAAAGACATACACTGATACCCAGTAACACAGACACACTCTTACACCAAGTAAGAAAGACATACACTGACACCAAGTAACAAAGACATACACTGACAACCAGTAACACAGACACACACTTACACCAAGTAACAGAGACACCACTGACACCAAGTAACAAAGACATACACTGATACCCAGTAACACAGACACACACTTACAACAAGTAACAAAGACAGACACTGATACCCAGTAACACAGACACACACTTACACCAAGTAACAAAGACATACACTGACACCAAGTAACAAAGACAAAAACTGACACCCAGTAACACAGTCACACACGGACACCAAGTAACACAGACACACACTTACACCAAGTAACAAAGACATGCACTAACACCAAGTAACAAAGACTTACACTTACACCAAGTTGCAAAGATATACACTGACACCAAGTAAAACAGACATACACTGACACCAAGTAACAAAGACATACACTGATACCCAGTAACAAAGACACACACTTACACCAAGTAACAAAGACAGACACTGATGCCCAGTAACACAGACACACACTTACACCAAGTAACAAAGACAGACACTGATACCCAGTAACACAGACACACACTTACACCAAGTAACCATTACATACACTGACACCAACTAACAAAGACATAAACTGACACCCAGTAACAAAGGCATACACTGACACCAAGTAACAAAGACATACACTGATACCCAGTAACACATACATACACTTACACCAAGTAACAAAGACATACACTGATACCCAGTAACATAGACACACAATTACACCAAGTAACACAGACATACACTGACACCAAGTAACAAAGACATACACTGATACCCAGTAACACAGACACACACTTACACCAAGTAACAAAGACAGACAATGATACCCAGTAACACAGACACACACACACCAAGTAACAAAGACATACACTGACACCAAGTAACAAAGACATACACTGATACCCAGTAACACAGACACACACTTACACCAAGTAACAAAGACACACACTAACACCAAGTAACAAAGACAGGCACTTACACCAAGTAACAAAGACAGGCACTTACACCAAGTAACAAAGACAGGCACTTACACCAAGTAACACAGACATACACTGACACCAAGTAACAAAGACATACACTGATACCCAGTAACACAGACACACTCTTACACCAAGTAACAAAGATATACACTGATACCCAGTAACACAGACACACACTTACACCAAGTAACAAAGAGAGACACTGACACCAAGTAACGCAGATATACAATGATACCCAGTAACACAGACACACACTGACACCAAGTAACAAAGACATACACTGACACCAAGTAACAAAGACATACACTGACACCAAATAACAAAGACATACACTGATACCCAGTAACACAGACACATACTTACACCAAGCAACAAAGACATACACTGATACCCAGTAACACAGACACAGACTTACACCAAGTAAAACAGACATACACTGACACCAAGTAACAAAGACATACACTGATACCCAGTAACACAGATACACACTTGCAACAAGTAACAAAGACATACACTGACACCAAGTAACAAAGACATACAATGATACCCAGTAACACAGACACACACTGACACCAAGTAACAAAGACATACACTGACACCAAGAAACACAGACAAACACTGACACCCAGCAACACAAACAAACACACACTGACACCGAGTCACAAAGACTTACACTGATACCAAGTGACAAAGACATACACTGATACCAAGTGACACATACACGCACTGACACCAAGTAACAAAGACATACACTTACTCCAAGTATTTTGACACACTCTGACACCAAGTAACAAAGACATACTCTGATACCCAGTATCACAGACACACACTTATACCAAGTAACAAAGACAGACACTGATACCCAGTAGCACAGACACACACTTACACCAAGTAACAAAGACATACACTGACACCAAGTAACAAAGACATACAATAACAACAAGTAACAAAGACATACACTGACACCAAGTAACAAAGACATACAATGATACCCAGTAACACAGACACACACTTACACCAAGTAACAAAGACATACAAAGATACCCAGTAACACAGATACAAACTTACACCAAGTAACACAGACATACACTGACATCAAGTAACAAAGACACACACTGACACCCAGTAACAAAGGCAGACACTGACACCAAGTCACAAAGACATACACAGATACGCAGTAATACAGACACACACTTACACCAAGTAGAACAGACATACACTGACACCAAGTAATAAAGATAGGCACTGATACCCAGTAACACAGACACACACTTACACCAAGTAACAAAGACAGACACTGATACCCAGTAACACAGACACACACGGACAGCAAGTAACAAAGGCACACACTTACACCAAGTATCACAGGCACACACTGACACCCAGTAACACAGCCACACACTTACACCAAGTAACAAAGACATACACTGACACCAAGTAACAAAGACATACACTGACACCATGTAACCAAGACATACACTGATACCCTGTAACACAGACATACACCTACACGAAGTAACAAAGACATACACTGATAACCAGTAACATAGACACACACTTACACCAAGTAACAAAGACAGACAATGATACCCAGTAACACAGACACACACACACCAAGTAACAAAGACATACACTGATACCCAGTAACACAGACACACACTTACACAAAGTAACAAAGACAGACAATGATACCCAGTAACACAGACACACACACACCAAGTAACAAAGACGGACACTGACACCAAATAACAAAGACATAAACTGACACCCAGTAACACAGACACACATGGAAACCAAGTAACAAATACACACATTTACACCAATTAACACAGACACACACTGACACCCAGTAACGGAGACACACACTTACACCAAGTAACAAAGACATACAATGAAACCAAGTAACAAAGACATACACTTACACCAAGTAACTAAGACATACACTGACACCAAGTAACACAGACATGCACTCACACCAAGTAACAAAGACTGACACTGACACCAAGTAACAAAGACACAAACTTACAACAAGTCACACAGACATACACTGACACCAAGTATCAAAGAATGACACTGACACCCAGTAACACAGACACACACTTACAGCAAGTCACAAATACATACACTGATACCCAGTAACACAGACACAAACTTACACAAAGTAACAAAGACATACACTGACACCAATTAACAAAGACATACACTGATACCCAGTAACACAGACACACACTTACACCAAGTAACAAATGCATACACTTACACCAAGTAACAAAGACATACACAGACCCCAAGTAACAAAGACATACACTGATACCCAGTAACACAGACACACACTTAGACGAAGTAACAAAGGAATACACAGATACCCAGTAACACAGACACACAATTACATCAAGTATCACAGACATACACAGACACCAACTAACAAATACATGCACTGATACCCAGTAACACAGACAAACACTTACATCAAGTAACAAAGACATACACTGACACCAAGTAACAAACACAGACACTTGCACCAAA
Source organism: Heterodontus francisci (assembly GCF_036365525.1). Lineage (NCBI taxonomy): Eukaryota > Metazoa > Chordata > Chondrichthyes > Heterodontiformes > Heterodontidae > Heterodontus > Heterodontus francisci. The sequence goes on along the minus strand of NW_027140221.1, from coordinate 8,833,140 downwards.
TAACACAGAAATACACTTACACCAAGTAAAAAAGACATACACTTACACCCATAACAAAGACACACACTTACACCAGGTAACAAGACATACACTGACACCAAGTAACAAAGACATGCACTTACACCAAGTAGGAAAGACACACACTGACACCAAGTAACAAAGATATACACTGATACCCAATAACACAGACACACACTTACACCAAGTAACAAAGACAGTCACTGACACCCAGCAACAAAGACATACATTGACACACAGTAACACAGACACACACGGACACCAAGTAACAAAGACACACACATACACCAAGTAACACAGACACACACTGACACCAACTAACAAAGACATACACTGATACCCAGTAACACAGACACACACTTACACCAAGTAACAAAGACAGACACTGATGCCCAGTAACACAGTCACACAATTACACCAAGTAACAAAGACATACACTGACACCAAGTAACAAAGACATACACTGATACCCAGTAACACAGACACACACTTACACCAAGTAACAAAGACACACACTTACACCAAGTAACACAGACACACACTGACACCCAGTAACACAGACACACACTTACACCATGTAACAACGACAAACACTGACACCAAGTGACAAAGACATACACTGACACCAAGTAACAAAGACATAAACTGACACCCAGTAACACAGACACACACGGACACCAAGTAACACAGATAGACACTTACACCAAGTAACAAAGACATACACTGACACCAAGTAACAAAGACATACACTGATACCCAGTAACACAGACATACACTTACACCAAGTAACAAAGACATACACTGATACCCAGTAACATAGACACACAATTACACCAAGTAACACAGACATACACTGACACCAAGTAACAAAGACATACACTGATACACAGACACACACTTACACCAAGTAACAAAGACAGACAATGATACCCAGTAACACAGACACACACACACCAAGTAACAAAGACATACACTGACACCAAGTAACAAAGACATACACTGATACCCAGTAACACAGACACACACTTACACCAAGTAACAAAGACATACACTAACACCAAGTAACAAAGACAGACACTTACACCAAGTAACACAGACATACACTGACACCAAGTAACAAAGACATACACTGAGACCCAGGAACACAGACACACTCTTACACCAAGTAACAAAGATATACACTGATACCCAGTAACACAGACACACACTTACACCAAGTAACAAAGACAGACACTAACACCAAGTAACGCAGGCATACAATGATACCCAGTAACACAGACACACACTGACACCAAGTAACAAAGACATACACTGACACCAGGTAACAAAGACATACACTTACACCAAGTTACAAAGACATACACTGACACCAAATAACAAAGACATACACTGACACCAAGCAACAAAGACATACACTGATACCCAGTAACACAGACACAGACTTACACCAAGTAAAACAGACATACACTGACACCAAGTAACAAAGACATACACTGATACCCAGTAACACAGATACACACTTGAAACAAGTAACAAAGACATACACTGACACCAAGTAACAAAGACATACAATGATACCCAGTAACACAGACACACACTGACACCAAGTAACAAAGACATACACTGACACCAAGAAACACAGACACACACTGACACCCAGCAACACAAACAAACACACACTGACACCCAGTAACACAGAGAAACACTGATACACAGTAACAAAGACATACACTGACACCAAGTAACAAATACACACACTTACACCAAGTAACACAGACACACACTGACACCCAGTAACAGAGACACACACTTACACCAAGTAACAAAGACATACAATGACACCAAGTAACAAAGACATACACTTACACCAAGTAACAAAGACATACACTGACACCAAGTAACAAAGACATCCACTGACACCAAGTAACAAAGACATACACTGATACCCAGTAACACAGACACACTCTTACACTAAGGAAGAAAGACATACACTGACACCAAGTAACAAAGACATACACTGACAACCAGTAACACAGACACACACTTACACCAAGTAACAGAGACACCACTGACACCAAGTAACAAAGACATACACTGATACCCAGTAACACAGACACACACTTACACCAAGTAACAAAGACAGACACTGATACCCAGTAACACAGACACACACTTACACCAAGTAACAAAGACATACACTGACACCAAGTAACAACGACATACACTGACACCAAGTAACAAAAGACTTACACTGATACCCAGCAACACAGACACACACTTACACCAAGTAACACAGACATACACTGACACCAAGTAACAAAGACATACACTGATACCCAGTAACACAGACACACACTGACACCCAGTAACACAGATAAACACTGATACACAGTAACAAAGACATACACTGACACCAAGTAACACAGACAGACACTGACACCCAGTAACAAAGACATACACTGAAACCCAGTAACACATACACGCACTGACACCAAGTAACAAAGACATACACTGACACCAAGTAACACAGACTTACACTGATACCAAGTGACAAAGACATACACTGATACCCAGTAACACATACACGCACTGACACCAAGTAACAAAGACATACACTGACACCAAGTAACAAAGACATACAATAACAACAAGTAACAAAGACATACACTGACACCAAGTAACAAAGACATACAATGATACCCAGTAACACAGACACACACTTACACCAAGTAACAAAGTCATACAAAGATACCCAGTAACACAGATACAAACTTACACCAAGTAACACAGACATACACTGACATCAAGTAACAAAGACACACACTGACACCCAGTAACAAAGGCATACACTGACACCAAGTCACAAAGACATACATAGATACCCAGTAATACAGACACACACTTACACCAAGTAACACAGACATACACTGACACCAAGTTATAAAGATAGGCACTGATACCCAGTAACACAGACACACACTTACACCAAATAACAAAGACAGACACTGATACCCAGTAACACAGACACACACTTACACCAAGTAACCATTACATACACTGACACCAAGTAACAAAGACATAAACTGTCACCCAGTAACACAGACACACACGGACAGCAAGTAACAAAGGCACACACTTACACCAAGTATCACAGACACACACTGACACCCAGTAACACAGCCACACACTTACACCAAGTAACAAAGACATACACTGACACCAAGTAACAAAGACATACACTGACACCAAGTAACCAAGACATACACTGATACCCTGTAACACAGACATACACTTACACGAAGTAACAAAGACATACACTGATAACCAGTAACATAGACACACACTTACACCAAGTAACAAAGACAGACAATGATACCCAGTAACACAGACACACACACACACCAAGTAACAAAGACATACACTGATACCCAGTAACACAGACACACACTTACACAAAGTAACAAAGACAGACAATGATACCCAGTAACACAGACACACACACACCAAGTAACAAAGACGGACACTGACACCAAGTAACAAAGACATAAACTGACACCCAGGAACACAGACACACATGGAAACCAAGTAACAAATACACACACTTACACCAAGTAACACAGACACACACTGACACCCAGTAACAGAGACACACACTGACACTAAGGAAGAAAGACAGACACTGACACCAAGTAACAAAGACATACACTGACAACCAGTAACACAGACACACACTTACACCAAGTAACAGAGACACCACTGACACCAAGTAACAAAGACATACACTGATACCCAGTAACACAGACACACACTTACACCAAGTAACAAAGACAGACACTGATACCCTGTAACACAGACACACACTTACACCAAGTAACAAAGACATACACTGACACCAAGTAACAACGACATACACTGACACCAAGTAACAAAAGACTTACACTGATACCCAGCAACACAGACAAACACTGATACCCAGTAACACAGACACACACTGACACCCAGTGACACAGAGAAACACTGAAACACATTAACAAAGACATACACTGACACCAAGTAACAAAGACATACACTGACACCAAGTCACAAAGACATCCACTTCCACCAAGTAACACAGACATACACTTACACCATGTAACACAGACATACAATGACACCAAGTAACAAAGACAAGCACTGATACCCAGTAACACAGACACACATTTACACCAAGTAAAAAAGACAGACACTGATACCCAGTAACACAGACACACACTTACACCAAGTAACAAAGACATACACTGACACCCAGTAACAAACACATAATCTGACACCCAGTAACAGACACACACGGACACCAAGTAACAAAGACACACACTTACACCAAGTAACACAGACACACACTGACACCCAGTAACACAAACAAACACACTGACACCAAGTAACACAGACATAAACTGACACCAAGTAACACAGACATAAACTGACACCAAGTAACAAAGATGTACACTTACAGAAAGTAACAAAGACATACACTGACACAAAGTAACAAAGACATACACTTACACCAAGTAACACAGACATGCACTCACACCAAGTAACAAAGACAGACACTGACACCAAGTAACAAAGACACAAACTTACAACAAGTCACACAGACATACACTGACACCAAGTATCAAAGAATGACACTGACACCCAGTAACACAGACACACACTTACAGCAAGTCACAAATACTTACACTGATACCCAGTAACACAGACACACACTTACACAAAGTAACAAAGACATACACTGACACCAAGTAACAAAGACATGCACTGATACCCAGTAGCAAAGACATACACTGGCACCAAGTAACAAAGACACAAACTTACGCCAAGTAACACAGACACACACTGACACCAAGTATCAAGGACATACACTGACACCAAGTAATAAAGACATACACGTACACCAAGTAGCAAAGACATACTCTGATACCCAGTAACACAGACACACACTTACACCAAGTCACAAAGACATACACTGACACCCAGTAACAAAGACATACACTGACACCCAGTAACAAAGACACACACTGACACCAAGTAACAAAGACATACACTGATACCCAGTAACACAGACACACAGTTACACCAAGTAACAAAGACATACACTGACACCAAGTAACAAAGACATACACAGACACCAATTAACAAAGACATACACTGATACCCAGTAACACAGACACACACTTACACCAAGTAACAAATGCATACACTTACACCAAGTAACAAAGACATACACAGACACCAACTAACAAATACATACACTGATACCCAGTAACACAGACAAACACTTACATCAAGTAACAAAGACATACACTGACACCAAGTAACAAACACAGACACTTACACCAAATAACACAGACATACACTTACACCAAGTAACAAAGACATACACTTACACCCATAACAAAGACACACACATACACCAAGTAACAAGACATACACTGACACCAAATAACAAAGACATGCACGTACACCAAGTAGGAAAGACACACGTTGACACCAAGTAACAAAGATATACACTGATACCCAATAACACAGACACACACTTACACCAAGTAACAAAGACAGTCACTGACACCCAGCAACAAAGACATACACTGACACACAGTAACACAGACACACACGGACACCAAGTAACAAAGACACACACATACACCAAGTAACACAGACACACACTGACACACTGCAACACAAACAAACACACTGAAAGCAAGTAACACAGACATACACTGACACCAAGTAACAAAGACATACACTGATACCCAGTAACACAGACACACACTTACACCAAGTAACAAAGACAGACACTGATGCCCAGTAACACAGTCACACACTTACACCAAGTAACAAAGACATACACTGACACCAAGTAACAAAGACATACACTGATACCCAGTAACACAGACACACACTTACACCAAGTAACAAAGACATACACTGACACCAAGTGACAAAGACATAAACTGACACCCAGTAACACAGACACACACGGACACCAAGTAACAAAGACACACACGGACACCAAGTAACACAGACACACACTGACAGCCAGTAACACAGACACACACTTACACCATGTAACAAAGACAAACACTGACACCAAGTGACAAAGACATACACTGACACCCAGTAACAAAGACATACACTGACACCAAGTCACAAAGACATACACTGATACCCAGTAACACAGACACACACTTACACCAAGTCACACAGACATACACTGTCACCAAGTAACAAAGACATACACTGACACCAAGTAACACAGACACACACTGCCACCCAGAAACACAGACACACACTTACACCAAGTAACAAAGACATACACTGACACCAAGTAACAAAGACATCCACTTACACCAAGGAACAAAGACATACACTGACACCAAGAAACAAAGACATACACTGATACCCAGTAACACAGACACAAACTTACAACAAGTAACAAAGACATACACTGATACCCAGTAACACAGAAACACACTTACACCAAGTAACAAAGACATACACTGACACCAAGTAACAAAGACATAAACTGGCAACCAGTAACACCGACACACACGCACACCAAGTAACAAAGACACAGACTTACACCAAGTAACACAGATACACACTGACACCCAGTAACACAGACACACACTTACACCAAGTAACAAAGACATGCAATGACACCAAGTAACAAAGACATACACTTGCACCAAGAAACAAAGACATACACTGACACCAAGTAACAAAGACATACACTGACACCAAGTAACAAAGACATACACTGATACACAGTAACACAGACACACACTTACACCAAGTAACAATGACATACACTGATACCCAGTAACACAGACACACACTTACACCAAGTAACACAGACATACACTGACACCAAGTAACAAAGACATACACTGATGCCCAGTAACACAGACACACACTTACACCAGTAACAAAGGCATACACTGACACCCAGTAACACAGACACACACTGACACCAAGTAACAAAGACACACACTTACACCAAGTAACACAGACACACACTGACACACAGTAACACAAACAAACACACTGACACCAAGTAACAAAGACATTCACTGACACCAAGTAACACAGACACACACTGACACCAAGTAACACAAACACACACTTACACCAAGTAACAAAGACATACACTGACACTACGTAACAAAGACACACACTTACACCAAGTAACACAGACATAGACTAACACCAAGTCACAAAGACACACACTGACACCCAGTAACAAAGACATACACTGACACCAAGTCACAAAGACATACACTGATACCCAGTAACACAGACAAACACTTACACCAAGTAACACAGACATACTCTGACCCCCAGTAACACAGACATACACTGATACCCAGTAACACAGACACACACTTACACCAAGTAACAAAGACATACACTGACACCAAGAAACAAAGACATAAACTGACACCCAGTAACACAGACACACACGGACACCACGTAACAAAGACACACACTTACACCAAGTAACACAGACACACACTGACACCCAGTAACACAGACACACACTTACACCAAGTAACAAAGACATACACTGACATCAAGTAACAAAGACATACACTGACACCCAGTAACAAAGACATACACTGACACCAAGTCACATAGACATACACTGATACCCAGTAACACAGACACACACTGACACCCAGTAACACAGACATACACTGACACCAAGTAACAAAGACATACACTTACACCAAGTAACAAAGACATACACTGACACCAAGTAACAAAGACATACACTGATACCAAGTAATACAGACACAAACTTACAACAAGTAACAAAGACATTAACTGATACCCAGTAACACAGACACACACTGACACCAAGTAACAAAGACATACACTGATACCCAGTAACACAGACACACACTTACACCAAGTAACAAAGACAAACACTGATACCCAGTAACACAGACACACACTTACACCAAGTAACAAAGACATGCACTGACACCAAGTAACAAAGACATAAACTGACACCCTGTAACACAGACACACACGGACATCAAGTAACAAAGACACACACTTACACCAAGTAACACAGACACACACTGACACCCAGTAACACAGACACACACTTACACCAAGTAACAAAGACATACACTGACACCAAGTAACAAAGACATACACTGATACCCAGTAACACAGACACACACTTACACCAAGTAATAAACACATACACTGACACCAAGTAACAAAGACATACACTGACACCCAGTAACAAAGACATACACTGACACCAAGTCACATAGACATACACTGATACCCAGTAACACAGACACACACTGACACCAAGTAACAAAGACATACACTGATACCCAGTAACACAGACACACACTGACACCCAGTAACACAGACATACACTGACACCAAGTAACAAAGACATACACTAACACCAAGTAACAAAGACACACACTTACACCAAGTAGCACAGACATAAACTGACACCAAGTCACAAAGACACACACTGAAACCCAGTAACAAAGACATACACTGACACCAAGTCACAAAGACATACACTGATACCCAGTAACACAGACAAACACTTACACCAAGTAACACAGACATACTCTGACCCCCAGTAACACAGACATACACTGATACCCAGTAACACAGACACACACTTACACCAAGTAACAAAGACATACACTGACACCAAGAAACAAAGACATAAACTGACACCCAGTAACACAGACACACACGGACACCACGTAACAAAGACACACACTTACACCAAGTAACACAGACACACACTGACACCCAGTAACACAGACACACACTTACACCAAGTAACAAAGACATACACTGACATCAAGTAACAAAGACATACACTGACACCCAGTAACAAAGACATACACTGACACCAAGTCACATAGACATACACTGATACCCAGTAACACAGACACACACTGACACCAAGTAACAAAGACATACACTGACACCAAGTAACAAAGACATACACTTGCACCAAGTAACAGAGACACACACTGACACCCAGTAACACAGACATACACTGACACCAAGTAACAAAGACATACACTGACACCCAGTAACAAAGACATGCACTGACACCAAGTCACAAAGACATACACTGATACCCAGTAACACAGACACACACTTACACCAAGTCACACAGACATACACTGACACCAAGTAACAAAGACATGCACTGACACCAAGTAACACAGACATACACTGACACCAAGCAACAAAGACATACACTGATACCCATAAACACAGACACAAACTTACAACAAGTAACAAAGACATACACTGACACCAAGTATCAAAGACATTCACTGATACCGAGTAACACAGACACACACTTACACCAAGTAACAAAGACATACACTGACACCAAGTAACACAGACATACACTGATACCCAGTAACACAGACACACACTTACACCAAGTAACAAAGACATACACTGATACCCAGTAACACAGACATACACTTACACCACGTAACACAGACATACACTGACACCAAGTAACAAAGACACACACTGACACCCAGTAACAAAGACATACACTGACACCAAGTCACAAAGACATACACTGATACCCAGTATCACAGACACACACTTACACAAAGTAACACAGACATACACTGACACCAAGTAACAAAGACATACACTGATACCCAGTAACACAGACACACACTTACACCAAGTAACAAAGACAGACACTGATACCCAGTAACACAGACACACTTACACCAAGTAACAAAGACGTACACTGACACCAAGAATCAAAGACATAAACTGACAACCAGTAACACAGAGACACACAGACACCAAGTAACAAAGACACAGACTTACACCAAGTAACACAGATACACACTGACAACCAGTAACACAGACACACACTTACACCAAGTAACAAAGACATACAATGACACCAAGTAACAAAGACATACACTTACACCAAGCAACAAAGACATACACTTACACCAAGCAACAAAGACATACACTGACACCAAGTAACAAAGACATTCACTGATACACAGTAACACAGACACACACTTACACCAAGTAACAAAGACATACACTGATACCCAGTAACACAGACACACACTGACACCAAGTAACAAAGACATACACTGATACCCAGTAACACAGACACACACTTACACCAAGTAACAAAGATAGACACTGATACCCAGTAACACAGACACACACTTCCACCAAGTAACAAAGACATACACTGACAACCAGTAACAAAGGCATACACTGACACCAAGTAACAAAGACATACACTTACACCAAGTAACACAGACATCGACTAACACCAAGTAACAAAGACATACACTTACACCAAGTAGCACTGACATACACTGACACCAAGTCACAAAGACTCACACTGACACCCAGTAACAAAGACATACACTGACACCAAGTCACAAAGACATACACTGATACCCAGTAACACAGATACACACTTACACCAAGTAACACAGACATACACTGACCCCCCAGTAACACAGACATACACTGATACCAAGCAACACAGAAACACACTGACACCCAGTAACACAGCCACACACTTACAACAAGTAACAAAGACATACACTGACACCAAGTAACAAAGACATACACTGACTCCAAGTAACAAAGACATACACTGAAACCAAATAACAAAGACATACACTGATACCCAGTAACACAGACACAAACTTACAACAAGTAACAAAGACATACACTGATACCCAGTAACACAGACACACACTTACACCAAGTAACACAGATATACACTGACATCAAGTAACTAAGACATACACTGATACCCAGTAACACAGACACACACTTACACCAAGTAACAAAGACAGACACTGATACCCAGTAACACAGACACACACTTACACCAAGTAATAAAGACATACAATGACACCAAGTAACAAAGACATAACTGACACCCAGTAACACAGACACACACGGACACCAAGTGACAAAGACACACACTTACACCAAGTAACACAGGCACACACTGACACCCAGTAACACAGACACACACGAACACCAAGTAACAAAGACATACACTGACACCAAGTAACAAAGACATACACTGACACCCAGTAACAAAGACATACACTGACACCAAGTCACAAACTCATGCACTGATACCCAGTAACACAGACACACACTTACACCAAGTAACAAAGACATACACTGATACCCAGTAACACAGACACACACTTACACCAAGTAACAAAGACAGACACTGACACCCAGTAACACAGACACACACTTACACCAAGTAACAAAGACATGCACTGACACCAAGTAACAAAGACATACACTTACACCAAGTAACAAAGACATACACTGACACCAAGTAACAAAGGCATACACTGATACCCAGTAACACAGACACAAAATTACAACAAGTAACAAAGACATACACTGATACCCAGTAACACAGACACACACTTAAACCAAGTAACACAGACATACACTGACACCAAGTAACAAAGACATACACTGATACCCAGTAACACAGACACACACTTACACCAACTAACAAAGACAGACACTGATACCCAGTAACACAGACACACACTTACACCAAGTCACAGAGACAAACACTGACACCAAGAATCAAAGACATAAACTGATAACCAGTAACACAGACATACACGGACACCAAGTAACAAAGACACAGACTTACACCAAGTAACACAGATACACACTGACACCCAGTAACACAGACACACACTTACACCAAGTAACAAAGACATACAATGACACCAAGTAACAAAGACATACACTTACACCAAGTAACAAAGACAGACACTGATACCCAGTAACACAGACACACTTACACCAAGTAACAAAGACGTACACTGACACCAAGAATCAAAGACATAAACTGACAACCAGTAACACAGAGACACACAGACACCAAATAACAAAGACACAGACTTACACCAAGTAACACAGATACACACTGACAACCAGTAACACAGACACACACTTACACCAAGTAACAAAGACATACAATGACACCAAGTAACAAAGACATACACTTACACCAAGTAACAAAGACATACACTGACACGAAGTAACAAAGACATTCACTGATACACAGTAACACAGACACACACTTACACCAAGTAACAAAGGCATACACTGATACCCAGTAACACAGACACACACTGACACCAAGTAACAAAGACATACACTGATACCCAGTAACACAGACACACACTTACACCAAGTAACAAAGACAGACACTGATACCCAGTAACACAGACACACACTTCCACCAAGTAACAAAGACATACACTGACAACCAGTAACAAAGGCATACACCGACACCCAGTAACACAGACACACACGGACACCAAGTAACAAAGACACACACTTACACCCAGTAACACAAACACACACTTACACCAAGTAACAAAGACATACACTGACACCAAGTAACAAAGACATACACTTACACCAAGTAACACAGACATCGTCTAGCACCAAGTCACAAAGACATACACTGATACCCAGTAACACAGACACACACTTACACCAAGTAACACAGACATACACTGACCCCACAGTAACACAGACATACACTGATACCCAGCAACACAGACACACACTGACACCCAGTAACACAGACACACACTTACAACAAGTAACAAAGACATATCCTGACACCAAGTAACAAAGACATACACTGACTCCAAGTAACAAAGACATACACTGAAACCAAGTAACAAAGACATACACTGATACCCAGTAACACAGACACAAACTTACAACAAGTAACAAAGACATACAATGATGCCCAGTAACACAGACACACACTTACACCAAGTAACACAGATATACACTGACATCAAGTAACAAAGACATACACTGATACCCAGTAACACAGACACACACTTACACCAAGTAACAAAGACAGACACTGATACCCAGTAACACAGACACACACTTACACCAAGTAATAAAGACATACACTGACACCAAGTAACAAAGACATAACTGACACCCAGTAACACAGACACACACTGACACCCAGTAACACAGACACACACTTACACCAAGTAACAAAGACATACACTGACACCAAGTAACAAAGACATACACTGACACCCAGTAACAAAGACATACACTGACACCCAGTAACAAAGACATACACTGACACCAAGTCACAAAGACATACACTGATACCCATTAACACAGACACACACTTACACCAAGTCACACAGACATACACTGACACAAAGTAACAAAGACATACACTGACACCAAGTAACACAGACACACACTGACACCCAGTAACACAGACACACACTTACACCAAGTAACAAAGACATACACTGACACCAAGTAACAAAGACATACACTTACACCAAGTAACAAAGACATACACTGACACCAAGTAACAAAGGCATACACTGATACCCAGTAACACAGACACAAAATTACAACAAGTAACAAAGACATACACTGATACCCAGTAACACAGACACACACTTACACCAAGTAACACAGACATACACTGACACCAAGTAACAAAGACATACACTGATACCCAGTAACACAGACACACTTACACCAAGTAACAAAGACAGACACTGATACCCAGTAACACAGACACACACTTACACCAAGTCACAAAGACAAACACTGACACCAAGAATCAAAGACATAAACTGACAACCAGTAACACAGACATACACGGACACCAAGTAACAAAGACACACACTTAAACCAAGTAACACAGACACACACTGACACCCAGTAACACAAACAAACACACTGACACCAAGTGACACAGACATACACTGACACCAAGTGACACAGACATACACTGACACCAAGTAACACAGACACACACTGACACCAAGTAACACAAACACACACTGACACCAAGTAACACAAACACACACTGACACCAAGTAACAAAGACATACACTTACACCAAGTAGCACAGACATACACTGACACCAAGTCACAAAGACACACACTGACACCCAGTAACAAAGACATACACTGACACCAAGTCACAAAGACATACCCTGATACCCATTAACACAGACACACAGTTACACCAAGTAACACAGACATACACTGACCCCCAGTAACACAGACAAACACTGATACCCAGTAACACAGACACACACTGACACCCAGTAACACAGACACACACTTACACCAAGGAACAAAGACATACACTGACACCAAGTAACAAAGACATACACTTACACCAAGTAACAAAGACATACACTGACTCCAAGTAACAAAGACATACACTGATACCCAGTAACACAGACACTAACTTACAACAAGTAACAAAGACATACACTGATACCCAGTAACACAGACACACACTTACACCAAGTGACACAGATATACACTGACACCAGGTAACAAAGACATACACTGATACCCAGTAACACAGACACACAATTACACCAAGTAACAAAGACAGACACTGATACCCAGTAACACAGACACACACTTACACCAAGTAATAAAGACATAAACTGACACCCAGTAACACAGACCAAGTAACAATGACACACACTTACACCAAGTAACAGACACACACTGACACCCAGTAACACAGACACACACTTACACCCAGTAACAAAGACATACACTGACACCAAGTCACAAAGACATACACTGATACCCAGTAACACAGACAAACACTGACACCAATTCACACAGACATACACTGACACCAAGTAACAAAGACATACACTGACACCAAGCAACACTGACACACACTGACACCCAGTAAAACAGACACACACTTACACCAAGTAACAAAGACATACACTGACAACAAGTAACAATGACATACACTTACACCAAGTAACAAACACATGCACCGACACCAAGTAACAAAGGCATACACTGATACCCAGTAACACAGACACAAAATTACAACAAGTAACAAAGACATACACTGATACCCAGTAACACAGACACACACTTACACCAAGTAACACAGACATACACTGACACACAGTAACAAAGACATACACTGATACCCAGTAACACAGACACACACTTACACCATGTAACAAAGACATACACTGACACAAAGTCACAAAGACACACACTGGCACCCAGTAACACAGACACACACTTACACCAAGTAACAAAGACATACACTGACACCAAGTAACAAAGACATACACTGACACCCAGTAACAAAGACATACACTGACACCCAGTAACAAAGACATACACTGACACCAAGTCACAAAGACATACACTGATACCCATTAACACAGACACACACTTACACCAAGTCACACAGACATACACTGACACAAAGTAACAAAGACATACACTGACACCAAGTAACACAGACACACACTGACACCCAGTAACACAGACACACACTTACACCAAGTAACAAAGACATACACTGACACCAAGTAACAAAGACATACACTTACACCAAGTAACAAAGACATACACTGACACCAAGTAACAAAGGCATACACTGATACCCAGTAACACAGACACAAAATTACAACAAGTAACAAAGACATACACTGATACCCAGTAACACAGACACACACTTACACCAAGTAACACAGACATACACTGACACCAAGTAACAAAGACATACACTGATACCCAGTAACACAGACACACTTACACCAAGTAACAAAGACAGACACTGATACCCAGTAACACAGACACACACTTACACCAAGTCACAAAGACAAACACTGACACCAAGAATCAAAGACATAAACTGACAACCAGTAACACAGACATACACGGACACCAAGTAACAAAGACACACACTTAAACCAAGTAACACAGACACACACTGACACCCAGTAACACAAACAAACACACTGACACCAAGTGACACAGACATACACTGACACCAAGTTACAAAGACATACACTGACACCAAGTAACACAGACACACACTGACACCAAGTAACACAAACACACACTGACACCAAGTAACAAAGACATACACTTACACCAAGTAGCACAGACATACACTGACACCAAGTCACAAAGACACACACTGACACCCAGTAACAAAGACATACACTGACACCAAGTCACAAAGACATACCCTGATACCCATTAACACAGACACACAGTTACACCAAGTAACACAGACATACACTGACCCCCAGTAACACAGACAAACACTGATACCCAGTAACACAGACACACACTGACACCCAGTAACACAGACACACACTTACACCAAGGAACAAAGACATACACTGACACCAAGTAACAAAGACATACACTTACACCAAGTAACAAAGACATACACTGACTCCAAGTAACAAAGACATACACTGATACCCAGTAACACAGACACTAACTTACAACAAGTAACAAAGACATACACTGATACCCAGTAACACAGACACACACTTACACCAAGTGACACAGATATACACTGACACCAGGTAACAAAGACATACACTGATACCCAGTAACACAGACACACAATTACACCAAGTAACAAAGACAGACACTGATACCCAGTAACACAGACACACACTTACACC
Organism: Heterodontus francisci; assembly: GCF_036365525.1. NCBI lineage: Eukaryota > Metazoa > Chordata > Chondrichthyes > Heterodontiformes > Heterodontidae > Heterodontus > Heterodontus francisci. The sequence goes on along the minus strand of NW_027140221.1, from coordinate 8,816,530 downwards.
AAGTAATAAAGACATAAACTGACACCCAGTAACACAGACCAAGTAACAATGACACACACTTACACCAAGTAACAGACACACACTGACACCCAGTAACACAGACACACACTTACACCCAGTAACAAAGACATACACTGACACCAAGTCACAAAGACATACACTGATACCCAGTAACACAGACAAACACTGACACCAATTCACACAGACATACACTGACACCAAGTAACAAAGACATACACTGACACCAAGCAACACAGACACACACTGACACCCAGTAAAACAGACACACACTTACACCAAGTAACAAAGACATACACTGACAACAAGTAACAATGACATACACTTACACCAAGTAACAAACACATGCACCGACACCAAGTAACAAAGGCATACACTGATACCCAGTAACACAGACACAAAATTACAACAAGTAACAAAGACATACACTGATACCCAGTAACACAGACACACACTTACACCAAGTAACACAGACATACACTGACACACAGTAACAAAGACATACACTGATACCCAGTAACACAGACACACACTTACACCATGTAACAAAGACATACACTGACACAAAGTCACAAAGACACACACTGGCACCCAGTAACAAAGACATACACTGACACCAAGTCACAAAGACATACACTGATACCCAGTAACACAGACGCACACTTACACCAAGTAACACAGACTTACACTGACTCCAAGTAACAAAGACATACACTGATACCCAGTAAGACGGACACAAACTTACAACAAGTAACAAAGACATACACTGATACCCAGTAACACAGACACACACTTACACCAAGTAACAAAGACATACACTGACACCAAGTAACAAAGACAGAAACTGACACCCAGTAACACAGACACAAAGGGACACCAAGTAACAAAGACACACACTTACACCAAGTAACACAGTCACACACTGACACGCAGTAACACAAACACACACTTACACCAAGTAACAAAGACATACACTGACACCAAGTAACAAAGACATACACTGACACCAAGTAACAAAGACATTCACTGATACCCAGTAACTCAATCACACACTTACACCAAGTAACACAGATATACACTGACACCAAGTAACAAAGATATACACTGATACCCAGTAACGCAGACACACACTTGCACCAAGTAAAACAGACATACACTGACACCAAGTAACAAAGACATACACTGATACCCAGTAACATAGGCACACACTTACACCAAGTAACAGACATACACTGACATCAAGTAATAAAGACATACACTGACACCAAGTAACAAAGACACACACTTACACCAAGTAACACAGGCATACACTGACACCAAGTAACAAAGACAGACAATTACACCAAGTAACAAGACATAAACTTACACCATGTATTTTGACATACACTGACACCAAGTAACAAAGACATACACTGATACCCAGTAACACAGACACACACTTACACCATGTAACAAAGACATACACTGACACAAAGTCACAAAGACACACACTGGCTCCCAGTAACAAAGACATACACTGACACCAAGTCACAAAGACATACACTGATACACAGTAACACAGACGCACACTTACACCAAGCAACACAGACTTACACTGACTCCAAGTAACAAAGAAATACACTGATACCCAGTAACACAGACACACACTTACACCAAGTAACAAAGACAGTCACTGATACCCAGTAACACAGACACACAATTACACCAAGTAACAAAGACATACACTGACACCCAGCAACAAAGACATACCCTGACACACAGTAACACAGACACACACGGACACCAAGTAACAAAGACACACACATACACCAAGTAACACAGACACACACTGACACACTGCAACACAAACAAACACACTGAAAGCAAGTAACACAGACATACACTGACACCAAGTAACACAGACACACACTTACACCAAGTAACAAAGACAGACACTGATGCCCAGTAACACAGTCACACACTTACACCAAGTAACAAAGACATACACTGACACCAAGTAACAAAGACATACACTGATACCCAGTAACACAGACACTCACTTACACCAAGGAACAAAGACATACACTGACACCAAGGAACAAAGACATACACTTACACCAAGTAACAAAGACATACACTTACACCAAGTAACAAAGACATACACTGACACCAAGGAACAAAGACATACACTGACACCAAGTAACAAAGACAGACACTGATACCCAGTAACACAGACACAAACTTACAACAAGTAACAAAGACATACACTGATACCCAGTAACACAGACACACACTTACACCAAGTAACAAAGACATACACTGACACCAAGTAACAAAGACATAAACTGACACCCAGTAACACAGACACACACGGACACGAAGTAACAAAGACACACACTGACACCAAGTAACACAGTCACACACTGACACCCAGTAACACAGACACACACTTACACCAAGTAACAAAGACATACACTGACACCAAGTAACAAAGACATACACTGACACCAAGTAACAAAGACATTCACTGATACCCAGAAACTCAATCACACACTTACACCAAGTAACAAAGACATACACTGATACCCAGTAACAAAGACACACACTTACACCAAGTAACACAGACATACACTGACACCAAGTAACAAAGATATACACTGATACCCAGTAACACAGACACACACTTACACCAAGTAACAAAGACAGACACTGACACCCAGTAACACAGACACACACTTGCACCAAGTAACACAGACATACACTGACACCAAGTAACAAAGACATACACTGATACCCAGTAACATAGGCACACACTTACACCAAGTAACACAGACATACACTGACATCAAGTAATAAAGACATACACTGACACCAAGTAACAAAGACACACACTTACACCAAGCAACGCAGGCATACACTGACACCAAGTAACAAAACAGACAATTACACCAAGTAACAAGACATAAACTTACACCAAGTATTTTGACATACACTGACACCAAGTAACAAAGACATACACTGATACCCAGTAACACAGACACACACTTACACCATGTAACAAAGACATACACTGACACAAAGTCACAAAGACACACACTGGCACCCAGTAACAAAGACATACACTGACACCAAGTCACAAAGACATACACTGATACCCAGTAACACAGACGCACACTTACACCAAGTAACACAGACTTACACTGACTCCAAGTAACAAAGACATACACTGATACCCAGTAAGACAGACACAAACTTACAACAAGTAACAAAGACATACACTGATACTCAGTAACACAGACACACACTTACACCAAGTAACAAAGACATACACTGACACCAAGTAACAAAGACATAAACTGACACCCAGTAACACAGACACACACGGACACCAAGTAACAAAGACACACACTTACACCAAGTAACACAGTCACACACTGACACGCAGTAACTCAATCACACACTTACACCAAGTAACAAAGGCAGACACTGATACCCAGTAACAAAGACACACACTTACACCAATTAACACAGACATACACTGACACCAAGTAACAAAGATATACACTGATACCCAGTAACACAGACACACACTTACACCAAGTAACAAAGACAGACACTGACACCCAGTAACACAGACACACACTTGCACCAAGTAACACAGACATACACTGACACCAAGTAACAAAGACATACACTGATACCCAGTAACATAGGCACACACTTACACCAAGTAACACAGACATACAGTGACATCAAGTAATAAAGACATACACTGACAGCAAGTAACAAAGACACACACTTACACCAAGTAATACAGGCATACACTGACACCAAGTAACAAAGACAGACAATTACACCAAGTAACAAGACATAAACTTACACCAAGTATTTTGACATACACTGACACCAAGTAACAAAGACATACACTGATACCCAGTAACACAGACACACACTTACACCATGTAACAAAGACATACACTGACACAAAGTCACAAAGACACACACTGGCACCCGGTAACAAAGACATACACTCTCACCAAGTTACAAAGACATACACTGATACCCAGCAGCACAGACGCACACTTACACCAAGTAACACAGACTTACACTGACTCCAAGTAACAAAGAAATACACTGATACCCAGTAACACAGACACACACTTACACTAAGTAACAAAGACAGTCACTGATACCCAGTCACACAGACACACAATTACACCAAGTAACAAAGACATACACTGACACCCAGCAACAAAGACATACACTGACACACAGTAACACAGACACACAATTGCACCAAGTAACAAAGACAGTCACTGACACACTGCAACACAAACAAACACACTGACATCAAGTAACACAGACATACACTGACTCCAAGTAACAAAGACATACACTGATACCCTGTAACACAGACACACACTTACACCAAGTAACAAAGACAGACACTGATGCCCAGTAACACAGTCACACACTTACACCAAGTAACAAAGACATACACTGACACCAAGTATCAAAGACATAAACTGACACCCAGTAACAAAGACATACACTGATACACAGTAACACAGAGACACACTTACACCAAGTAACAAAGACATATACTGATACCCAGTAACACAGACACACACTTAAACCAAGTAACACAGACATATACTGACACCAAGTAACAAAGGCATACACTGATACCCAGTAACATAGGCACACACTTACACCAAGTAACACAGACATACACTGACATCAAGTAATAAAGACATACACTGACACCAAGTAACAAAGACACACACTTACACCAAGCAACACAGGCATACACTGACACCAAGTAACAAGACATAAACTTACACCAAGTATTTTGACATACACTTACACCAAGCAACACAGACACACACTTACACCATGTAACAAAGACATACACTGACACAAAGTCACAAAGACACACACTGGCACCCAGTAACAAAGACATACACTGACACCAAGTCACAAAGACATACACTGATACCCAGTAACACAGACGCACACTTACACCAAGTAACACAGACTTACACTGACTCCAAGTAACAAAGACATACACTGATACCCAGTAAGACAGACATAAACTTACAACAAGTAACAAAGACATACACTGATACCCAGTAACACAGACACACACTTACACCAAGTAACAAAGACATAAACTGACACCCAGTAACACAGACACACACGGACACCAAGTAACAAAGACACACACTTACACCAAGTAACACAGTCACACACTGACACGCAGTAACACAGACACACACTTACACCAAGTAACAAAGACATACACTGACACCAAGTAACAAAGACATTCACTGATACCCAGTAACTCAATCACACACTTGCACCAAGTAACAAAGGCAGACACTGATACCCAGTAACAAAGACACACACTTACACCAATTAACACAGACATACACTGACACCAAGTAACAAAGATATACACTGATACCCAGTAACACAGACACACACTTACACCAATTAACACAGACATACACTGATACCCAGTAACATAGGCACACACTTACACCAAGTAACACAGACATACAGTGACATCAAGTAATAAAGACATACACTGACAGCAAGTAACAAAGACACACACTTACACCAAGTAATACAGGCATACACTGACACCAAGTAACAAAGACAGACAATTACACCAAGTAACAAGACATAAACTTACACCAAGTATTTTGACATACACTGACACCAAGTAACAAAGACATACACTGATACCCAGCAACACAGACGCACACTTACACCAAGTAACACAGACTTACACTGACTCCAAGTAACAAAGAAATACACTGATACCCAGTAACACAGACACACACTTACACCATGTAACAAAGACAGTCACTGATACCCAGTCACACAGACACACAATTACACCAAGTAACAAAGACATACACTGACACCCAGCAACAAAGACATACACTGACACACAGTAACACAGACACACAATTGCACCAAGTAACAAAGACAGTCACTGACACACTGCAACACAAACAAACACACTGACATCAAGTAACACAGACATACACTGACTCCAAGTAACAAAGACATACACTGATACCCAGTAACACAGACACACACTTACACCAAGTAACAAAGACAGACACTGATGCCCAGTATCAAAGACATAAACTGACACCCAGTAACACAGACACACATGGACACCAAGTAACAAAGACACAGACTTACACCAAGTAACACAGACACACGCTGACACCCAGTAACACAGACACACACTTACACCAAGTAACAAAGACATACAATGACACCAAGTAACAAAGACATACACTTACACCAAGTAACAAAGACATACACTGACACCAAGTAACAAAGACATACACTGACACCAAGAAACAAAGACATACACTGACACCAAGTAACAAAGACATACACTGATACACAGTAACACAGAGACACACTTACACCAATTAACAAAGACATATACTGATACCCAGTAACACAGACACACACTTAAACCAAGTAACACAGACATATACTGACACCAAGTAACAAAGACATACACTGATACCCAGTAACACAGACATACACTTACACCAAGTAACAAAGACAGACACTGATACCCAGTCACACAGACACACACTGACACCAAGAAACAAAGACATATACTGACACCAAGTAACAAAGACATACACTGACACCAAATAACAAAGACATACACTGAATCCAATTAACAAAGACATACACTGACACCCAGTAACTAAGACATACACTGACACAAAGTAACAAACACATACACTGACACCCAGTAACTAAGACATACACTGACACCCAGTTACAAAGACACACACTGACACAAAGTAACAAAGACATACACTGACACCAAATAACAAAGACACACACTTACACCAAGTAACAAAGACATACACTGACACCAAGTCACAAAGAAATACACTTACACCAAGTAACAAAGACATACACTGACACCAAGTAACAAAGACAGACACTGACACCAAGTAACAAAGACACAAACTTACACCAAGTAACACAGACATACACTGACACCAAGTATCAAAGACATACACTGACACCAAGTAACAAAGACATGCACTTACACCAAGTAACAAAGACAGACACTGATACCCAGTAACACAGACACACACTTACACCAGGTCACAAAGACACAAACTGACACCCAGTAACAAAGACAGGCACTGATACCCAGTAACACAGACACACACTTACACCAAGTCACAAATACATACACTGACACCAAGTAACAAAGACATACACTGATACCCAGTAACAAAGACATACACTGATACCCAGTAACACAGACACACACTTACACCAAGAAACAAAGACATACACTGATATCCAGTAACACAGACACACACTTATACCAAGTAACACAGACATGCACTGACACCAAGAAACAAAGACACACACTTACACCAAGTAACAAAGACATACACTGACACCAAGTCACAAAGAAATACACTTACACCAAAAAACAAAGACATACACTGACACCAAGTAACAAAGACAGACACTGACACCAAGTAACAAAGACACAAACTTACACCAAGTAACACAGACATACACTGACACCAAGTATCAAAGACATACACTGACACCAAGTAACAAAGACATGCACTTACACCAAGTAACAAAGACAGACACTGATACCCAGTAACACAGACACACACTTACACCAGGTCACAAAGACACAAACTGACACCCAGTAACAAAGACAGGCACTGATACCCAGTAACACAGACACACACTTACACCAAGTCACAAATACATACACTGACACCAAGTAACAAAGACATACACTTACACCAAGTAACAAATACATACACTGACACCAAGTAACAAAGACATACACTTACACCAAGTAACAAAGACATACACTGATACCCAGTAGCAAAGACATACGCTGACACCAAGTAACAAAGACACAAACTTACATCAAGTAACACAGACATACACTGACACCAAGTATCAAAGACATACACTGACACCAATTAACAAAGACATACACTGATACCCAGTAACACAGACACACACTTACACCAAGAAACAAAGACATACACTGACACCAAGTAATAAAGACATACACTTACACCAAGTAACAAAGACATACACTGACACCAAGTAACAATGACATACATTAATACCCATTAACACAGACACACACTTACACCAAGTAACAAAGAAATACACTGATATCCAGTAACACAGACACACACTTATACCAAGTAACACAGACATGCACTGACACCAAGTAACGAAGACACACACTGACACCAAGTAACACAGACATACACTGACACCAAGTAACAAAGACATCCACTTATACGAAATACAAAGACATACACTGACACCAAGTAACAAAGACATACAATTATACCCAGTAGCACAGACACGCACTGACACCCAGTAACAAAGACATACACTGACACCAAGTAACAAAGACAGACACTGATACCCAATAACACAGACACACACTGACACCAACTAACACAGACATACACTGACACAAAGTAACAAATACAAACACTGACACCCAGTAACAAAGACATACACTGACACCAAGTAACAAAGACATACACTGACACCAATTAACAAAGACACACACTTACACCAAGTAACAAAGACATACACTGACACCAAGTAACAAAGACATACACTGACACCAAGTAACAAGGACATACACTGACACCAAGTAACAAAGACATACACTGATACCCAGTGACACAGACACACACTTGCACCAAGAAACAAAGACATACACTGATACCCAGTTACACAGACACACACTTGCACCAAGTAACACAGACGCACACAGACACCAAGTAACAAAGACATACACTTACACCATGTAACAAAGACATGCATTGACACCAAGTAACAAAGACATACACTGACACCCATCAACAAAGACATACACTGACACCAAGTAACAAAGACATACACTTACACCAAGAAACACAGACATACACTGACACCAAGTAACAAAGACAGACACTGATACCCAGTAACACAGACACACACTTACACCAGGTCACAAAGACACAAACTGACACCCAGTAACAAAGACAGGCACTGATACCCAGTAACACAGACACTCACTTGCACCAAGTCACAAATACATACACTGACACCAAGTAACAAAGACATACACTGATACCCAGTAGCAAAGACATACACTGACACCAAGTAACAAAGACACAAAAATACATCAAGTAACACAGACATACACTGATACCCAGTAACACAGACACACATCTACACCAAGTAACAAAGACATACACTTACACCAAGTAACAAAGACATACACTGACACCAAGTAACAAAGACATACACTGACACCAAGAAACAAAGACATACACTGACACCAAGTAACAAAGACATACACTGATACACAGTAACACAGAGACACACTTACACCAATTAACAAAGACATATACTGATACCCAGTAACACAGACACACACTTAAACCAAGTAACACAGACATATACTGACACCAAGTAACAAAGACATACACTGATACCCAGTAACACAGACATACACTTACACCAAGTAACAAAGACAGACACTGATACCCAGTCACACAGACACACACTGACACCAAGAAACAAAGACATATACTGACACCAAGTAACAAAGACATACACTGACACCAAATAACAAAGACATACACTGAATCCAATTAACAAAGACATACACTGACACCCAGTAACTAAGACATACACTGACACAAAGTAACAAACACATACACTGACACCCAGTAACTAAGACATACACTGACACCCAGTTACAAAGACACACACTGACACAAAGTAACAAAGACATACACTGACACCAAATAACAAAGACACACACTGACACCAAGTAACAAAGACATACACTGACACCAAGTCACAAAGAAATACACTTACACCAAGTAACAAAGACATACACTGACACCAAGTAACAAAGACAGACACTGACACCAAGTAACAAAGACACAAACTTACACCAAGTAACACAGACATACACTGACACCAAGTATCAAAGACATACACTGACACCAAGTAACAAAGACATGCACTTACACCAAGTAACAAAGACAGACACTGATACCCAGTAACACAGACACACACTTACACCAGGTCACAAAGACACAAACTGACACCCAGTAACAAAGACAGGCACTGATACCCAGTAACACAGACACACACTTACACCAAGTCACAAATACATACACTGACACCAAGTAACAAAGACATACACTGATACCCAGTAACAAAGACATACACTGATACCCAGTAACACAGACACACACTTACACCAAGAAACAAAGACATACACTGATATCCAGTAACACAGACACACACTTATACCAAGTAACACAGACATGCACTGACACCAAGAAACAAAGACACACACTTACACCAAGTAACAAAGACATACACTGACACCAAGTCACAAAGAAATACACTTACACCAAGTAACAAAGACATACACTGACACCAAGTAACAAAGACAGACACTGACACCAAGTAACAAAGACACAAACTTACACCAAGTAACACAGACATACACTGACACCAAGTATCAAAGACATACACTGACACCAAGTAACAAAGACATGCACTTACACCAAGTAACAAAGACAGACACTGATACCCAGTAACACAGACACACACTTACACCAGGTCACAAAGACACAAACTGACACCCAGTAACAAAGACAGGCACTGATACCCAGTAACACAGACACACACTTACACCAAGTCACAAATACATACACTGACACCAAGTAACAAAGACATACACTTACACCAAGTAACAAATACATACACTGACACCAAGTAACAAAGACATACACTTACACCAAGTAACAAAGACATACACTGATACCCAGTAGCAAAGACATACGCTGACACCAAGTAACAAAGACACAAACTTACATCAAGTAACACAGACATACACTGACACCAAGTATCAAAGACATACACTGACACCAATTAACAAAGACATACACTGATACCCAGTAACACAGACACACACTTACACCAAGAAACAAAGACATACACTGACACCAAGTAACAAAGACATACACTTACACCAAGTAACAAAGACATACACTGACACCAAGTAACAATGACATACATTAATACCCATTAACACAGACACACACTTACACCAAGTAACAAAGAAATACACTGATATCCAGTAACACAGACACACACTTATACCAAGTAACACAGACATGCACTGACACCAAGAAACAAAGACATACACTGACACCCAGGAATACAGATACACACTGACACCAAGTAACACAGACATACACTGACACCAAGTAACAAAGACATCCACTTATACGAAATACAAAGACATACACTGACACCAAGTAACAAAGACATACAATTATACCCAGTAGCACAGACACGCACTGACACCCAGTAACAAAGACATACACTGACACCAAGTAACAAAGACAGACACTGATACCCAATAACACAGACACACACTGACACCAACTAACACAGACATACACTGACACAAAGTAACAAATACAAACACTGACACCCAGTAACAAAGACATACACTGACACCAAGTAACAAAGACATACACTGACACCAATTAACAAAGACACACACTTACACCAAGTAACAAAGACATACACTGACACCAAGTAACAAAGACATACACTGACACCAAGTAACAAGGACATACACTGACACCAAGTAACAAAGACATACACTGATACCCAGTGACACAGACACACACTTGCACCAAGAAACAAAGACATACACTGATACCCAGTTACACAGACACACACTTGCACCAAGTAACACAGACGCACACAGACACCAAGTAACAAAGACATACACTGATACCCAGTAACACAGACACACACTAATACCAAGTCACAAAGACATACACTGATACCCAGTAACACAGACACACACTTACACCAAGTAACAAAGACATACACTGACACAAAGTAACAAAGACATACACTTACACCATGTAACAAAGACATGCATTGACACCAAGTAACAAAGACATACACTGACACCCAGCAACAAAGACATACACTGACACCAAGTAACAAAGACATACACTTACACCAAGAAACACAGACATACACTGACACCAAGTAACAAAGACAGACACTGACACCAAGTAACAAAGACACAAACTTACACCAAGTAACACAGACATACACTGACACCAAGTATCAAAGACATACACTGACACCAAGTATCAAAGACATACACTGACACCAAGTAACAAAAACATGCACTTACACCAAGTAACAAAGGCAGACACTGATACCCAGTAACACAGACACACACTTACACCAGGTCACAAAGACACAAACTGACACCCAGTAACAAAGACAGGCACTGATACCCAGTAACACAGACACTCACTTGCACCAAGTCACAAATACATACACTGACACCAAGTAACAAAGACATACACTGATACCCAGTAGCAAAGACATACACTGACACCAAGTAACAAAGACACAAACTTACATCAAGTAACACAGACATACACTGATACCCAGTAACACAGACACACATCTACACCAAGTAACAAAGACATACACTGATACCCAATAACACAGACACACATTTACACCAACTAACACAGACATACACTTACACCAAGTAACAAAGACAGATACTGATACCCAGTAACACAGACACACACTTACACCAAGTCACAAAGAAATACACTGACACCCAGTAACAAAGGCATGCACTGACACCCAGTAACAAAGACACACACTGATACCAAGTAACAAAGACATACATTGATACCCAGTAACACAGACACACATTTACACCAAGTAACAAAGACAGACACTGACACCAATTAACAAAGACATACACTGATCCCCAGTGTCACAGACACAAACTTACACCAAGTAACAAAGACAAACACTGACACCAAGTAACAAAGACATACAATTGCACCAAGTAAAAAAGACATACACTGACACCAAGTAACAAAGACATACACTGATACCCAGTAACACAGACACACACTTACACCAAGAAACAAAGACATACACTGATACCAAGTTACACAGACACACAATTGCACCAAGTAACACAGAGGCACACAGACACCAAGTTACAAAGACATACACTGATACCCAGTAACACAGACACACACTTACACCAGGTAACAAAGACATACACTGACACCCAGTAACAAAGACATACACTGACACCCAGTAACAAAGAAACACACTGACACCAAGTAACAAAGACATACACTGATACCCAGTAACACAGACACACACTTACACCAAGTAACAAAGACATACACTGACATCAAGTAACAAAGACATACACTGACACCAATTAACAATGACATACATTAATACCCAGTAACACAGTCACACACTTACACCAAGTAACAAAGACATACACTGATACCCAGTAACACAGACACACACTTACACCAAGTAACACAGACATACACTGACACCAAGTAACAAAGACAGACACTGATACCCAGTAACACAGACACACACTTACACCAAGTAACAAAGACATACACTGATACCCAATAACACAGACACACACTTACACCAACTAACACAGACATACACTGACACAAAGTAACAAAGGCATACACTGACACCCAGTAACAAAGACGTACACTGACACCCAGTAACAAAGACACACACTGACACCAAGTAACAAAGACATACACTGACACCAAGTTAAAAGACATACACTGATACCCAGTAACACAGACACACACCTACACCAAGTAACAAAGACATACACTGATACCAAGTAACAAAGACATACACTGATACCCAGTAACACAGACACACACTTACACCAATTAACAAAGACAGACACTGACACCAATTATCAAAGACATACACTGATACCCAGTCACACAGACACACACTTACACCAAGAAACAAAGACAGACACTGATACCCAGTAACACAGACACTCACTTACACCATGTAACAAAGACAGAGACTGATACCCAGTAACACAGTCACACACTTCCACCAAGTCACAAAGACACACACTGACACTCCGTAACAAAGACATACACTGACACCCAGTAACAAAGAAACACACTGACACCAAGTAACAAAGACATACACTGACACCCAGTAACACAGACACACACTTACACCAAGTAACAAAGACTTACACTGACACCAAGTAACAAAGACATACACTGACACCAATTAACAAAGACATACACTGATACCCAGGAACACCGACACACACTTACACCAAGAAACAAAGACATACACTGACACCCAGTAACAAAGTCATACACTTACACCAAGTAACAAAGACATACACTGACACCAAGTAACAATGACATACATTAATACCCAGTAACACAGACACACACTGACACCAACTAACACAGACATACACTGACACAAAGTAACAAATACAAACACTGACACCCAGTAACAAAGACATACACTGACACCCAGTAACAAAGACACACAGTGACACCAAGTAACAAAGACATACACTGACACCAAGTTAAAAGACATACACTGATACCCAGTAACACAGACACACACCTACACCAAGTAACAAAGACATACACTGATACCCAATAACACAGACACACATTTACAGCAACTAACACAGACATACACTTACACCAAGTAACAAAGACAGATACTGATACCCAGTAACACAGACACACACTTACACCAAGTCACAAAGACATACACTGACACCCAGTAACAAGGACATGCACTGACACCCAGTAACAAAGACACACACTGATACCAAGTAACAAAGACATACACTGATACCCAGTAACACAGACACACACTTACACCAATTAACAAAGACATACACTGACACCAATTATCAAAGACATACACAGATACCCAGTAACACAGACACACACTTACACCAAGAAACAAAGACAGACACTGATACCCAGTAACACAGACACTCACTTACACCATGTAACAAAGACAGAGACTGATACCCAGTAACACAGTCAACACTTACACCAAGTCACAAAGACACACACTGACACTCCGTAACAAAGACATACACTGACACCCAGTAACAAAGAAACACACTGACACCAAGTAACAAAGACATACACTGATACCCAGTAACACAGACACACACTTACACCAAGAAACAAAGACATACACTGACACCAAGTAACAAAGACATACACTTACACCAAGTAACAAAGACATACACCGACACCAAGTAACAATGACATACATTAATACCCATTAACACAGCCACACACTTACACCAAGTAACAAAGACATACACTGATACCCAGTAACACAGACACACACTTACACCAAGTAACACAGACATGCACTGACACCAAGTAACAAAGACATACACTGACACCCAGGAACACAGATACACACTGACACCCAGTAACACAAATAAAAACTGACACCAAGTAACAAAGACACACACTGACACCAAGTAACACAGACATACACTGACACCAAGTAACAAAGACATCCACTTATACCAAGTACAATGACATACACTGACACCAAGTAACAAAGACATACAATTATACCCAGTAGCACAGACACGCACTGACACCCAGTAACAAAGACATACACTGACACCAAGTAACAAAGACAGACACTGATACCCAATAACACAGACACACACTGACACCAACTAACACAGACATACACTGACCCAAATTAACAAATACAAACACTGACACCCAGTAACAAAGACATACACTGACACCCAGTAACAAAGACACACACTGACACCAAGTAACAAAGACATACACTGACACCAAGTAACAAAGACATACACTTACACCAAGTAACAAGGACATAAACTGACACCAAGTAACAAAGACATACACTGATACCCAGTGACACAGACACACACTTACACCAAGAAACAAAGACATACACTGATACCCAGTTACACAGACACACAGTTGCACCAAGTAACAAAGACATACACTGATACCCAATAACACAGACACACATTTACACCAACTAACACAGACATACACTTACACCAAGTAACAAAGACAGATACTGATACCCAGTAACACAGACACACACTTACACCAAGTCACAAAGACATACACTGACACCCAGTAACAAAGACATGCATTGACACCCAGTAACAAAGACACACACTCATACCAAGTAACAAAGACATACACTGATACCCAGTGACACAGACACACACTTACACCAAGAAACAGAGACATACACTGATACCCAGTTACACAGACACACACTTGCACCAAGTAACACAGACGCACACAGACACCAAGTAACAAAGACATACACTGATACCCAGTAACACAGACACACACTAACACCAAGTCACAAAGACATACACTGATACCCAGTAACACAGACACACACTTACACCAAGTAACAAAGACATACACTGACACAAAGTAACAAAGACATACACTTACACCATGTAACAAAGACATGCATTGACACCAAGTAACAAAGACATACACTGATACCCAGTAACAAAGACATACACTGACACCAAGTAACAAAGACATACACTTACACCAAGTAACACAGACATACACTGACACCAAGTAACAAAGACAGACACTGACACCAAGTAACAAAGACACAAACTTACACCAAGTAACACAGACATACACTGACACCAAGTATCAAAGACATACACTGACACCAAGTAACAAAGACATGCACTTACACCAAGTAACAAAGACAGACACTGATACCCAGTAACACAGACACACACTTACACCAGGTCACAAAGACACAAACTGACTCCCAGTAACAAAGACAGGCACTGATACCCAGTAACACAGACACACACTTACACCAAGTCACAAATACATACACTGACACCAAGTAACAAAGACATACACTGATACCCAGTAGCAAAGACATACGCTGACACCAAGTAACAAAGACACAAACTTACATCAAGTACACAGACATACACTGACACCAAGTATCAAAGACATACACTGACACCAATTAACAAAGACATACACTGATACCCAGTAACACAGACACACACTTACACCAAGAAACAAAGACATACACTGACACCAAGGTACAAAGACATGCACTTACACCAAGAAACACAGGCATGCACTGACACCAAGAAACAAAGACATACACTGACACCCAGGAACACAGATACACACTGACACCCAGTAACACAAAGAAAAACTGACACCAAGTAACGAAGACACACACTGACACCAAGTAACACAGACATACACAGACACCAAGTAACAAAGACATCCACTTATACGAAGTACAAAGACATACACTGACACCAAGTAACAAAGACATACAATTATACCCAGTAGCACAGACACGCACTGACACCCAGTAACAAAGACATACACTGACACCAAGTAACAAAGACAGACACTGATACCCAATAACACAGACACACACTGACACCAACTAACACAGACATACACTGACACAAAGTAACAAATACAAACACTGACACCCAGTAACAAAGACATACACTGACACCAAGTAACAAAGACATACACTGACACCAATTAACAAAGACACACACTTACACCAAGTAACAAAGACATACACTGACACCAAGTAACAAAGACATACACTTACACCAAGTAACAAGGACATACACTGACACCAAGTAACAAAGACATACACTGATACCCAGTGACACAGACACACACTTGCACCAAGAAACAAAGACATACACTGATACCCAGTTACACAGACACACACTTGCACCAAGTAACACAGACGCACACAGACACCAAGTAACAAAGACATACACTGATACCCAGTAACACAGACACACACTAATACCAAGTCACAAAGACATACACTGATACCCAGTAACACAGACACACACTTACACCAAGTAACAAAGACATACACTGACACAAAGTAACAAAGACATACACTTACACCATGTAACAAAGACATGCATTGACACCAAGTAACAAAGACATACACTGACACCCAGCAACAAAGACATACACTGACACCAAGTAACAAAGACATACACTTACACCAAGTAACACAGACATACACTGACACCAAGTAACAAAGACAGACACTGACACCAAGTAACAAAGACACAAACTTACACCAAGTAACACAGACATACACTGACACCAAGTATCAAAGACATACACTGACACCAAGTATCAAAGACATACACTGACACCAAGTAACAAAAACATGCACTTACACCAAGTAACAAAGGCAGACACTGATACCCAGTAACACAGACACACACTTACACCAGGTCACAAAGACACAAACTGACACCCAGTAACAAAGACAGGCACTGATACCCAGTAACACAGACACTCACTTACACCAAGTCACAAATACATACACTGACACCAAGTAACAAAGACATACACTGATACCCAGTAGCAAAGACATACACTGACACCAAGTAACAAAGACACAAACTTACATCAAGTAACACAGACATACACTGATACCCAATAACACAGACACACATTTACACCAACTAACACAGACATACACTTATACCCAATAACACAGACACACATTTACAACAACTAACACAGACATACACTTACACCAAGTAACAAAGACAGATACTGATACCCAGTAACACAGACACACACTTACACCAAGTCACAAAGAAATACACTGACACCCAGTAACAAAGGCATGCACTGACACCCAGTAACAAAGACACACACTGATACCAAGTAACAAAGACATACATTGATACCCAGTAACACAGACACACATTTACACCAAGTAACAAAGACAGACACTGACACCAATTAACAAAGACATACACTGATCCCCAGTGACACAGACACAAACTTACACCAAGTAACAAAGACAAACACTGACACCAAGTAACAAAGACATACAATTGCACCAAGTAAAAAAGACATACACTGACACCAAGTAACAAAGACATACACTGATACCCAGTAACACAGACACACACTTACACCAAGAAACAAAGACATACACTGATACCAAGTTACACAGACACACAATTGCACCAAGTAACACAGAGGCACACAGACACCAAGTTACAAAGACATACACTGATACCCAGTAACACAGACACACACTTACACCAGGTAACAAAGACATACACTGACACCCAGTAACAAAGACATACACTGACACCCAGTAACAAAGAAACACACTGACACCAAGTAACAAAGACATACACTGATACCCAGTAACACAGACACACACTTACACCAAGTAACAAAGACATACACTGACATCAAGTAACAAAGACATACACTGACACCAATTAACAATGACATACATTAATACCCAGTAACACAGCACACACTTACACCAAGTAACAAAGACATACACTGATACCCAGTAACACAGACACACACTTACACCAAGTAACACAGACATACACTGACACCAAGTAACAAAGACATCCACTTATACCAAGTACAGAGACATACACTGACACCAAGTAACAAAGACATACAATTATACCCAGTAACACAGACACGCACTGATACCCAGTAACAAAGACATACACTGACACCAAGTAACAAAGACAGACACTGATACTCAGTAACACAGACACACATTTACACCAAGTAACAAAGACATACACTGATACCCAATAACACAGACACACACTTACACCAACTAACACAGACATACACTGACACAAAGTAACAAAGGCATACACTGACACCCAGTAACAAAGACGTACACTGACACCCAGTAACAAAGACACACACTGACACCAAGTAAAAAAGACATACACTGACACCAATTAACAAAGTCACACACTTCACCAAGCAACAAAGACATACACTGACACCAAGTAACAAAGACATACACTTACACCAAGTAACAAAGACATACACTGACACCAAGTTAAAAGACATACACTGATACCCAGTAACACAGACACACACCTACACCAAGTAACAAAGACATACACTGATACCCAATAACACAGACACACACTTACACCAAGTCACAAAGACATACACTGACACCCAGTAACAAAGACATGCACTGACACCCAGTAACAAAGACACACACTGATACCAAGTAACAAAGACATACACTGATACCCAGTAACACAGACACACACTTACACCAATTAACAAAGACAGACACTGACACCAATTATCAAAGACATACACTGATACCCAGTCACACAGACACACACTTACACCAAGAAACAAAGACAGACACTGATACCCAGTAACACAGACACTCACTTACACCATGTAACAAAGACAGAGACTGATACCCAGTAACACAGTCACACACTTCCACCAAGTCACAAAGACACACACTGACACTCCGTAACAAAGACATACACTGACACCCAGTAACAAAGAAACACACTGACACCAAGTAACAAAGACATACACTGACACCCAGTAACACAGACACACACTTACACCAAGTAACAAAGACTTACACTGACACCAAGTAACAAAGACATACACTGACACCAATTAACAAAGACATACACTGATGCCCAGGAACACCGACACACACTTACACCAAGAAACAAAGACATACACTGACACCCAGTAACAAGGTCATACACTTACACCAAGTAACAAAGACATACACTGACACCAAGTAACAATGACATACATTAATACCCAGTAACACAGAGACACACTGACACCAACTAACACAGACATACACTGACACAAAGTAACAAATACAAACACTGACACCCAGTAACAAAGACATACACTGACACCCAGTAACAAAGACACACAGTGACACCAAGTAACAAAGACATACACTGACACCAAGTTAAAAGACATACACTGATACCCAGTAACACAGACACACACCTACACCAAGTAACAAAGACATACACTGATACCCAATAACACAGACACACATTTACAGCAACTAACACAGACATACACTTACACCAAGTAACAAAGACAGATACTGATACCCAGTAACACAGACACACACTTACACCAAGTCACAAAGACATACACTGACACCCAGTAACAAGGACATGCACTGACACCCAGTAACAAAGACACACACTGATACCAAGTAACAAAGACATACACTGATACCCAGTAACACAGACACACACTTACACCAATTAACAAAGACATACACTGACACCAATTATCAAAGACATACACAGATACCCAGTAACACAGACACACACTTACACCAAGAAACAAAGACAGACACTGATACCCAGTAACACAGACACTCACTTACACCATGTAACAAAGACAGAGACTGATACCCAGTAACACAGTCAACACTTACACCAAGTCACAAAGACACACACTGACACTCCGTAACAAAGACATACACTGACACCCAGTAACAAAGAAACACACTGACACCAAGTAACAAAGACATACACTGATACCCAGTAACACAGACACACACTTACACCAAGAAACAAAGACATACACTGACACCAAGTAACAAAGACATACACTTACACCAAGTAACAAAGACATACACCGACACCAAGTAACAATGACATACATTAATACCCATTAACACAGCCACACACTTACACCAAGTAACAAAGACATACACTGATACCCAGTAACACAGACACACACTTACACCAAGTAACACAGACATGCACTGACACCAAGTAACAAAGACATACACTGACACCCAGGAACACAGATACACACTGACACCCAGTAACACAAATAAAAACTGACACCAAGTAACAAAGACACACACTGACACCAAGTAACACAGACATACACTGACACCAAGTAACAAAGACATCCACTTATACCAAGTACAATGACATACACTGACACCAAGTAACAAAGACATACAATTATACCCAGTAGCACAGACACGCACTGACACCCAGTAACAAAGACATACACTGACACCAAGTAACAAAGACAGACACTGATACCCAATAACACAGACACACACTGACACCAACTAACACAGACATACACTGACCCAAATTAACAAATACAAACACTGACACCCAGTAACAAAGACACACACTGACACCAAGTAACAAAGACATACACTGACACCAATTACCAAAGACACACACTTACACCAAGTAACAAAGACATACACTGACACCAAGTAACAAAGACATACACTTACACCAAGTAACAAGGACATAAACTGACACCAAGTAACAAAGACATACACTGATACCCAGTGACACAGACACACACTTACACCAAGAAACAAAGACATACACTGATACCCAGTTACACAGACACACAGTTGCACCAAGTAACAAAGACATACACTGATACCCAATAACACAGACACACATTTACACCAACTAACACAGACATACACTTACACCAAGTAACAAAGACAGATACTGATACCCAGTAACACAGACACACACTTACACCAAGTCACAAAGACATACACTGACACCCAGTAACAAAGACATGCATTGACACCCAGTAACAAAGACACACACTCATACCAAGTAACAAAGACATACACTGATACCCAGTGACACAGACACACACTTACACCAAGAAACAGAGACATACACTGATACCCAGTTACACAGACACACACTTGCACCAAGTAACACAGACGCACACAGACACCAAGTAACAAAGACATACACTGATACCCAGTAACACAGACACACACTAACACCAAGTCACAAAGACATACACTGATACCCAGTAACACAGACACACACTTACACCAAGTAACAAAGACATACACTGACACAAAGTAACAAAGACATACACTTACACCATGTAACAAAGACATGCATTGACACCAAGTAACAAAGACATACACTGATACCCAGTAACAAAGACATACACTGACACCAAGTAACAAAGACATACACTTACACCAAGTAACACAGACATACACTGACACCAAGTAACAAAGACAGACACTGACACCAAGTAACAAAGACACAAACTTACACCAAGTAACACAGACATACACTGACACCAAGTATCAAAGACATACACTGACACCAAGTAACAAAGACATGCACTTACACCAAGTAACAAAGACAGACACTGATACCCAGTAACACAGACACACTCTTACACCAGGTCACAAAGACACAAACTGACACCCAGTAACAAAGACAGGCACTGATACCCAGTAACACAGACACACACTTACACCAAGTCACAAATACATACACTGACACCAAGTAACAAAGACATACACTGATACCCAGTAGCAAAGACATACGCTGACACCAAGTAACAAAGACACAAACTTACATCAAGTACACAGACATACACTGACACCAAGTATCAAAGACATACACTGACACCAATTAACAAAGACATACACTGATACCCAGTAACACAGACACACACTTACACCAAGAAACAAAGACATACACTGACACCAAGTAACAAAGACATGCACTTACACCAAGAAACACAGACATGCACTGACACCAAGAAACAAAGACATACACTGACACCCAGGAACACAGATACACACTGACACCCAGTAACACAAAGAAAAACTGACACCAAGTAACGAAGACACACACTGACACCAAGTAACACAGACATACACAGACACCAAGTAACAAAGACATCCACTTATACTAAGTACAAAGACAGACACTGACACCAAGTAACAAAGACATACAATTATACCCAGTAGCACAGACACGCACTGACACCCAGTAACAAAGACATACACTGACACCAAGTAACAAAGACAGACACTGATACCCAATAACACAGACACACACTGACACCAATTAACAAAGACATACACTGACACCAATTAACAAAGACACACACTTACACCAAGTAACAAAGACATACACTGACACCAAGTAACAAAGTCATACACTTACACCAAGTAACAAGGACATACACTGACACCAAGTAACAAAGACATACACTGATACCCAGTGACACAGACACACACTTGCACCAGGAAACAAAGACATACACTGATATCCAGTTACACAGACACACACTTGCACCAAGTAACACAGACGCACACAGACACCAAGTAACAAAGACATACACTGATACCCAGTAACACAGACACACACTAATACCAAGTCACAAAGACATACACTGATACCCAGTAACACAGACACACACTTACACCAAGTAACAAAGACACAAACTTACACCAAGTAACACAGACATACACTGACACCAAGTATCAAAGACATACACTGACACAAAGTAACAAAGACATACAATTACACCATGTAACAAAGACATGCATTGACACCAAGTAACAAAGACATACACTGATACCCAGTAACAAAGACATACACTGACACCAAGTAACAAAGACATACACTTACACCAAGTAACACAGACATACACTGACACCAAGTAACAAAGACAGACACTGACACCAAGTAACAAAGACACAAACTTACACCAAGTAACACAGACATACACTGACACCAAGTATCAAAGACATACACTGACACAAAGTAACAAAGACATGCACTTACACCAAGTAACAAAGGCAGACACTGATACCCAGTAACACAGACACACACTTACACCAGGTCACAAAGACACAAACTGACACCCAGTAACAAAGACAGGCACTGATACCCAGTAACACAGACACACACTTACACCAAGTCACAAATACATACACTGACACCAAGTAACAAAGACATACACTGACACCAAGTAACAAAGACATACAATTATACCCAGTAGCACAGACACGCACTGACACCCTGTAACAAAGACATACACTGACACCAAGTAACAAAGACAGACACTGATACCCAATAACACAGACACACACTGACACCAACTAACACAGACATACACTGACACAAAGTAACAAATACAAACACTGACACCCAGTAACAAAGACATACACTGACACCCAGTAACAAAGACACACAGTGACACCAAGTAACAAAGACATACACTGACACCAATTAACAAAGACACACACTTACACCAAGTAACAAAGACATACACTGACACCAAGTAACAAAGTCATACACTTACACCAAGTAACAAGGACATACACTGACACCAAGTAACAAAGACATACACTGATACCCAGTGACATAGACACACACTTGCACCAGGAAACAAAGACATACACTGTTATCCAGTTACACAGACACACACTTGCACCAAGTAACACAGACGCACACAGACACCAAGTAACAAAGACATACACTGATACCCAGTAACACAGACACACACTAATACCAAGTCACAAAGACATACACTGATACCCAGTAACACAGACACACACTTACACCAAGTAACAAAGACACAAACTTACACCAAGTAACACAGACATACACTGACACCAAGTATCAAAGACATACACTGACACAAAGGAACAAAGACATACAATTACACCATGTAACAAAGACATGCATTGACACCAAGTAACAAAGACATACACTGATACCCAGTAACAAAGACATACACTGACACCAAGTAACAAAGACATACACTTACACCAAGTAACACAGACATACACTGACACCAAGTAACAAAGACAGACACTGACACCAAGTAACAAAGACACAAACTTACACCAAGTAACACAGACATACACTGACACCAAGTATCAAAGACATACACTGACACAAAGTAACAAAGACATGCACTTACACCAAGTAACAAAGGCAGACACTGATACCCAGTAACACAGACACACACTTACACCAGGTCACAAAGACACAAACTGACACCCAGTAACAAAGACAGGCACTGATACCCAGTAACACAGACACACACTTACACCAAGTCACAAATACATACACTGACACCAAGTAACAAAGACATACACTGATACCCAGTAGCAAAGACATACACTGACACCAAGTAACAAAGACACAAAATTACATCAAGTAACACAGACATACACTGATACCCAGTAACACAGACACACATCTACACCAAGTAACAAAGACATACACTGATACCCAATAACACAGACACACATTTACACCAACTAACACAGACATACACTTACACCAAGTAACAAAGACAGATACTGATACCCAGTAACACAGACACACACTTACACCAAGTCACAAAGACATACACTGACACCCAGTAACAAAGACATGCACTGACACCCAGTAACAAAGACACACACTGATACCAAGTAACAAAGACATACATTGATACCCAGTAACACAGACACACATTTACACCAAGTAACAAAGACAGACAATGACACCAATTAACAAAGACATACACTGATCCCCAGTGACACAGACACAAACTTACACAAAGTAACAAAGACAAAGACTGACGCCAAGTAACAAAGACATACAATTGCACCAAGTAAAAAAGACATACACTGACACCAAGTAACAAAGACATACACTGATACCAAGTTACACAGACACACAATTGCACCAAGTAACACAGAGGCACACAGACACCAAGTTACAAAGACATACACTGATACCCAGTAACACAGACACACACTTACACCAGGTAACAAAGACATACACTGACACCCAGTAACAAAGACATACACTGACACCCAGTAACAAAGAAACACACTGACACCAAGTAACAAAGACATACACTGATACCCAGTAACACAGACACACACTTACACCAAGTAACAAAGACATACACTGACACCAAGTAACAAAGACATACACTGACACCAATTAACAAAACATACACTGATACCAAGTAACACAGACACACACTTACACCAAGGAACAAAGACATACACTGACACCAAGTAACAAAGACATCCACTTATACCAAGCACAAAGACATACACTGACACCAAATAACAAAGACATACAATTATACCCAGTAACACAGACACACACTTACACCAACTAACACAGACATACACTGACACAAAGTAACAAAGGCATACACTGACACCCAGTAACAAAGACACACACTGACACCAAGTAAAAAAGACATACACTGACACCAAGGAACAAAGACATACACTTACACCAAGTAACAAAGACATACACTGACACCAAGTTAAAAGACATACACTGATACCCAGTAACACAGACACATACCAACACCAAGTAACAAAGACATACACTGATACCCAATAACACAGACACACACTTACACCAAGTCACAAAGACATACACTGACACCCAGTAACAAAGACATGCACTGACACCCAGTAACAAAGACACACACTGATACCAAGTAACAAAGACATACACTGATACCCAGTAACACAGACACACACTTACACCAATTAACAAAGACAGACACTGATACCCAGTAACACAGACACTCACTTACACCATGTAACAAAGACAGAGACTGATACCCAGTAACACAGTCACACACTTACACCAAGTCACAAAGACACACACTGACACTCCGTAACAAAGACATACACTGACACCCAGTAACAAAGAAACACACTGACACCAAGTAACAAAGACATACACTGACACCCAGTAACACAGACACACAATTACACCAAGTAACAAAGACTTACACTGACACCAAGTAACAAAGACATACACTGACACCAATTAACAAAGACATGCACTGATACCCAGTAACACAGACACACACTTACACCAAGAAACAAAGACATACACTGACACCAAGTAACAAAGACATACACTTACACCAAGTAACAAAGACATACACTGACACCAAGTAACAAAGACATACACTGACACCAAGTAACAATGACATACATTTATACCCAGTAACACAGACACACACTTACACCAAGTAACAAAGACATACACTGATACCCAGTTACACAGACACACACTTACACCAAGTAACACAGACATGCACTGACACCAAGTAACAAAGACATACACTGACACCCAGGAACACAGATACACACTGACACCCAGTAACACAAAGAAAAACTGACACCAAGTAACAAAGACACACACTGACACCAAGTAACAGAGACATACACTGACACCAAGTAACAAAGACATCCACTTATAAAAAGTACAAAGACATACACTGACACCAAGTAACAAAGACATACAATTTTACCCAGTAGCACAGACACGCACTGACACCCAGTAACAAAGGCATACACTGACACCAAGTAACAAAGACAGACACTGATACCCAATAACACAGACACACACTGACACCAACTAACACAGACATACACTGACACAAAGTAACAAAGACATACACTGACACCCAGTAACAAAGACATACACTGACACCCAGTAACAAAGATACACACTGACACCCAGTAACAAAGACATACACTGACACCAATTAACAAAGACACACACTTCCACCAAGTAACAAAGACATACACTGACACCAAGTAACAAAGACATACACTTACGCCAAGTAACAAGGACATACACTGACACCAAGTAACAAAGACATACACTGATACCCAGTTACACAGACACACACTTGCACCAAGTAACAAAGACATACACAGATACCCAATAACACAGACACACATTTACACCAACTAACACAGGCATACACTTACACCAAGTAACAAAGACAGATACTGATACCCAGTAACACAGACACACACTTACACCAAGTCACAAAGACATACACTGACACCCAGTAACAAAGACATGCATTGACACCCAGTAACGAAGACACACAGTGATACCAAGTAACCAAGACATACACTGATAACCATTAACATGGACACACACTTACACCAAGTAACAAAGACATACACTGACACCAATTAACAAAGACATACACTGATACCCAGTGACACAGACACACACTTACACCAAGAAACAAAGACATACACTAATACCCAGTTACACAGACACACACTTGCATCAAGTAACAAAGACATACACTGACACAAAGTAACAAAGACATACACTTACACCAAGTAACAAAGACATACACTGACACCAAGTAACAAAGATATACACTGATAACCAGTAACAAAGACATACACTGACACCAAGTAACAAAGACATAGACTGACACCAAGTAACAAAGACATACACTTACACCAAGTAACAAGGACATACACTGACACCAAGTAACAAAGACATACACTGATACCCAGTGACACAGACACACACTTACACCAAGAAACAAAGACATACACTGATACCCAGTGACACAGACACACACTTACACCAGGAAACAAAGACATACACTGATACCCAGTTACACAGACACACACTTGCATCAAGTAACACAGACGCACACAGACACCAAGTAACAAAGACATACACTGATACCCAGTAACACAGACACACACTTACACCAAGTCACAAAGACATACACTGATACCCAGTAACACAGACACACACTTACACCAAGTAACAAAGACATACACTGACACAAAGTAACAAAGACATACACTTACACCAAGTAACAAAGACATACACTGACACCAAGTAACAAAGATATACACTGATACCCAGTAACACAGACATACACTGACACCAAGTAACAAAGACATACACTGACACCAAGTAACAAAGACATGCAATTGCACCAAGTAAAAAAGACATACACTGACACCAAGTAACAAAGACATACACTGATACCCAGTAACACAGACACACACTTACACCAAGAAACAAAGACATACTCTGATACCAAGTAACAAAGACAGGCACTGATACCCAGTAACAGAGACACACACTTACACCACTTAACAAAGACATACACTGACACAATGTAACAAAGACATACACTTGCACCAAGTAACACAGACATACACTGACACCAAGTAACAAAGACATACACTTACGCCAAGTAACAAGGACATACACTGACACCAAGTAACAAAGACATACACTGATACCCAGTGACACAGACACACACTTACACCAAGAAACAAAGACATACACTGACACCAAGTAACAAAGACAGGCACTGATACCCAGTAACACAGACACACACTTAGACCACGTAACAAAGACATACACTGACACAATGTAACAAAGACACACAATTGCACCAAGTAACACAGACGCACACAGACACCAAGTAACAAAGACATACACTGACACCAAGTAACAAAGACAGGCACTGATACCCAGTAACACAGACACACACTTACACCACGTAACAAAGACATACACTGACACAATGTCACAAAGACATACACTTGCACCAAGTAACACAGACATACACTGACACCAAGTAACAAAGACATACACTTACTCCAAGTAACAAGGACATACACTGACACCAAGTAACAAAGACATACACTGATACCCAGTGACACAGACACACACTTACACCAAGAAACAAAGACATACACTGATACCCAGTTACACAGACACACACTTGCACCAAGTAACAAAGACATACACTGATACCCAATAACACAGACACACATTTACAACAACTAACACAGGCATACACTTACACCAAGTAACAAAGACAGATACTGATACCCAGTAACACAGACACACACTTACACCAAGTCACAAAGACATACACTGACACCCAGTAACAAAGACATGCATTGACACCCAGTAACGAAGACACACAGTGATACCAAGTAACCAAGACATACACTGATAACCATTAACATGGACACACACTTACACCAAGTAACAAAGACATACACTGACACCAATTAACAAAGACATACACTGTTACCCAGTGACACAGACACACACTTACACCAAGAAACAAAGACATACACTGATACCCAGTTACACAGACACACACTTGCATCAAGTAACACAGACGCACACAGACACCAAGTAACAAAGACATACACTGATACCCAGTAACACAGGCACACATTTACACCAAGTCACAAAGACATACACTGATACCCAGTAACACAGACACACACTTACACCAAGTAACAAAGACATACACTGACACAAAGTAACAAAGACATACACTTACACCAAGTAACAAAGACATACACTGACACCAAGTAACAAAGATATACACTGATACCCAGTAACAAAGACATACACTGACACCAAGTAACAAAGACAGACACTGACACCAAGTAACACAGACACAAACTTACACCAAGTAACACAGACATACACTGACACCAAGTATCAAAGACATACACTGACACCAAGTAACAAAGACATGCACTTACACCAAGGAACAAAGACAGACACTGATACCCAGTAACACAGACACACACTTACACCAGGTCACAAAGACAGGCACTGATACCCAGTAACACAGACACACACTTACACCAAGTCACAAATACATACACTGATACCCAGTAACACAGACAAACACTTAAACCAAGTAACAAAGACATACACTGATACCCAATAGCAACGACATACACTGACACCAAGTAACAAAGACACAAACTTACATCAAGTAACACAGACTTACACTGACACCAAGTATCAAAGACATACACTGACACCAAGTAACAAAGACATACACTTGCACCAAGTAACAAAGACATACACTGATACCCAGTAACACAGACACACACCTACACCAAGTAACAAAGACAGACACTGATACCCAATAACACAGACACACATTTACACCAACGAACACAGACATACACTTACACCAAGTAACAAAGACAGATACTGATACCCAGTAACAAAGACACACACTTACACCAAGTCACAAAGACATACACTGACACCCAGTAACAAAGACATGCACTGACACCCAGTAACAAAGACAGACACTGACACCAATTAACAAAGACATACACTGATCCCCAGTGACACAGACACAAACTTACACCAAGTAACAAAGACATACACTGACACCAAGTAACAAAGACATACAATTGCACCAAGTAAAAAAGACATACACTGACACCAAGTAACAAAGACATACACTGATACCCAGTAACACAGACACACACTTACACCAAGAAACAAAGACATACTCTGATACCCAGTTACACAGACACACAATTGCACCAAGTAACACAGACGCACACAGACACCAAGTAACAAAGACGTACACTGATACCCAGTAACACAGACACACACTTGCACCAAGTAACAAAGACATACACTGACACCCAGTAACAAAGACAGGCACTTGCACCAAGTAACACAGACATACACTGACACCAAGTAACAAAGACAGACACTGACACCAAGTAACAAAGACATGCACGTACACCAAGTAACATAGACAGACACTAATACCCATTAACACAGACACACACTTACACCAGGTCACAAAGACACAAACTGACACCCAGTAACAAAGACAGACACTGATACCCAGTAACACAGACACACACTGACAGCAAGTAACGAAGACAAACACTGACACCATGGAACAAAGACAAACACTGATCCCCAGTAGCAAAGACATACACTGACACAAAGTAATAAAGACACAAACTTACACCATGTAACACAGACATACACTGACACCAAATATCATAGAAATACACTGACACCAAGTAACAAAGACATACACTGATACCCAGTAACACAGACGCACACTTACACCAAGTAACAAAGACATACACTGATACCCAGTAAAACAGACACACAGTTACACCAAGTAACAAAGACATACACTGACTCCAAGTAACAAAGACATACACATACACCAATTAACAAAGACATACACTGATACCCAGTAACACAGACACACACTTACACCAAGGAACAAATGCATAAACTTACACCAAGTAACAAAGACATACACTGACACCAATTAACAAAGACACACACTTACACCAAGTAACAAAGACATAGACTGACACCAAGTAACAAAGACATACACTTACACCAAGTAACAAGGACATACACTGACACCAAGTAACAAAGACATACACTGATACCCAGTGACACAGACACACACTTACACCAAGAAACAAAGACATACACTGATAACCAGTTACACAGACACACACTTGCACCAAGTAACAAAGACATACACTGATACCCAATCACACAGACACACATTTACACCAACTAACACAGACATACACTTACACCAAGTAACAAAGACAGATACTGATACCCAGTAACACAGACACACACTTACACCAAGTCACAAAGACATACACTGACACCCAGTAACAAAGACATGCAATGACACCCAGTAACAAAGACACACACGGATACCAAGTAACAAAGACATACACTGATACCCATTAACATGGACACACACTTACACCAAGCAACAGAGACATACACTGACACCGATTAACAAAGACAAACACTGTTACCCAGTGACACAGACACACACTTACACCTAGAAACAAAGACATACACTGATACCCAGTTACAGAGACACACACTTGCACCAAGTAACACAGACACACACTTACACCAAGTAACAAAAACATACACTGATACCCAGTAACACAGACACACACTTACACCAAGTAACAAAGACATACACTGACACAAAGTAGCAAAGACATACACTTACACCAAGTAACAAAGACATACACTGACACCAAGTAACAAAGACATACACTGATACCCAGTAACACAGACGAACACAGACACCAAGTAACAAAGACATACTCTGATACCCAGTAACACAGACACACACTTGCACCAAGTAACAAAGACATACACTGACACCAAGTAACAAAGACAGACACTAATACCCAGTAACACAATCACACACTTACACCAGGTCACAAAGACACAAACTGACACCCAGTAACAAAGACAGACAGTGATACCCAGTAACACAGACACACACTTACACCACGTAACAAAGACATACACTGACACAAAGTAACAAAGACATACACTTGCACCAAGTAACACAGACATACACTGACACCAAGTAACAAAGACATGCACGTACACCAAGTAACAAAGACAGACACTAATACCCAGTAACACAGACACACACTTACACCAGGTCACAAAGACACAAACTGACACCCAGTAACAAAGACAGACAGTGATACCCAGTAACACAGACACACACTGACACCAAGTAACAAAGACATACACTGACACCAAGTAACAAAGACATACACTGATCCCCAGTAGCAAAGACATATACTGACACAAAGTAACAAAGACACAAACTTACACAAAGTAACACAGACATACACTGACACCAAATATCAAAGAAATACACTGACACCAAGTAACAAAGACATACACTGATACCCAGTAACACAGACGCACACTTACACCAAGTAACAAAGACATACACTGATACCCAGTAACACAGACGCACACTTATACCAAGTAACAAAGACAGACACTGATACCCTGTAACTCAGATACACACTTACACCAAATCACAAAGACATACACTGACACCCAGTAACAAAGACATACACTGACACCCATTAACGAATACACACACTGACACCAAGTAACAAAGACTTACACTGATACCCAGTAACACAGACACACAGTTACACCAAGTAACAAAGACATACACAGACACCAATTAACAAAGACATACACTGACACCCAGTAACACAGACACACACTTACACCAAGGAACAAATGCATAAACTTACACCAAGTAACAAAGACATACACTGACACCAATTAACAAAGACACACACTTACACCAAGTAACAAAGACATAGACTGATACCAAGTAACAAAGACATACACTTACACCAAGTAACAAGGACATACACTGACACCAAGTAACAAAGACAGACACTGATACCCAGTGACACAGACACACACTTACACCAAGAAACAAAGACATACACTGATACCCAGTTCCACAGACACACACTTGCACCAAGTAACAAAGACATACACTGATACCCAATAACACAGACACACATTTACACCAACTAACACAGACATACATTTACACCAAGTAACAAAGACAGATACTGATACCCAGTAACACAGACACACACTTACACCAAGTCACAAAGACATACACTGACACCCAGTAAGAAAGACATGCATTGACACCCAGTAACAAAGACACACACTGATACCAAGTAACAAAGACATACACTGATACCCATTAACATGGACACACACTTACACCAAGTAACAAAGACATAGACTGGCACCAATTAACAAAGACATACACTGATACCCAGTAACACAGACACACACTTACACCAAGTCACAAAGACATACACTGATACCCAGTAACACAGACACACACTTACACCAAGTAACAAAGACATACACTGACACAAAGTAACAAAGACATACTCTTACACCAAGTAACAAAGACATACACTGACACCATTTAACAAAGACATACATTGATACCCAGTAACAAAGACATACACTGACACCAAGTAACAAAGACATACACTTACACCAAGTAACACAGACGTACACTGACACCAAGTAACAAAGACAGACACTGACACCAAGTAACAAAGACACAAACTTACACCAAGTAACACAGACATACACTGACACCAAGTATCAAAGACATACACTGACACCAAGTAACAAAGACATGCACTTACACCAAGTAACAAAGACAGACACTGATACCCAGTAACACAGACACACACTTACACCAGGTCACAAAGACACAAACTGACACCCAGTAACAAAGACAGGCACTGATACCCAGTAACACAGACACACACTTACACCAAGTCACAAATACATACACTGATACCCAGTAACACAGACACACACTTACACCAAGTAACAAAGACATACACTGACACCAAGTAACAAAGACATACACTGATACCCAGTAGCAAAGACATACACTGACACCAAGTAACAAAGACACAAACTTACATCAAGTAACACAGACATACACTGACACCAAGTATCAAAGACATACACTTACACCAAGTAACAAAGACATACATTGATACCCAGTAACACCGACACACATTTACACCAAGTAACAAAGACAGACGCTGACACCAATTAACAAAGACATACACTGATCCCCAGTGACACAGACACAAACTTACACCAAGTAACAATGACATACACTGACACCAAGTAACAAAGACATACAATTGCACCAAGTAAAAAAGACATACACTGACACCAAGTAACAAAGACATTACTGATACCCAGTTACACAGACACACAATTGCACCAAGTAACACAGACGCACACAGATACCAAGTAACAAAGACATACACTGATACCAAGGAACGCAGACACACACTTGCACCAAGTAACAAAGACATACACTGACGCCAAGTAACAAAGACAGGCACTGATACCCAGTAACACAGACACACACTTACACCACGTAACAAAGACAGACACTGACACAAAGTAACAAAGACATACACTTGCACCAAGTAACACAGACATACACTGACACCAAGTAACAAAGACAGACACTGACACCAAGAAACAAAGACATGCACGTACACCAAGTAACAAAGACAGACACTGATACCCAGTAACACAGACACACACTTACACCAAGTCACAAATACATACACTGATACCCAGTAACACAGGCACACACTGACACCAAGTAACAAAGACATAGACTGACACCAAGTAACAAAGACATACACTGATCCCCAGTAGCAAAGACATACACTGACACAAAGTAACAAAGACACAAACTTACACCAAGTAACACAGACATACACTGACACCAAATATCAAAGAAATACACTGACACCAAGTAACAAAGACATACACTGATACCCAGTAACACAGACGCACACTTAAACCAAGTAACAAAGACATACACTGATACCCAGTAACACAGACGCACACTTACACCAAGTAACAAAGACAGACACTGATACCCAGTAACTCAGACACACACTTACACCAAATCACAAAGACATACACTGACACCCAGTAACAAAGACATACACTGACACCCATTAACGAAGACACACACTGACACCAAGTAACAAAGACATACACTGATACCCAGTAACACAGACACACAGTTACACCAAGTAACAAAGACATATACTGACTCCAAGTAACAAAGACATACACAGACACCAATTAACAAAGACATACACTGATACCCAGTAACACAGACACCCACTTACACGCAGTAACAAAGTCACACACAGATACCCAGTAACACAGACACACACTTACACCAAGTATCACAGACATACACAGACACCAAATAACAAAGACATACACTGATACCCAGTAACACAGACAAACACTTACACCAAGTAACAAAGACAGGCACTGACACCAAGTAACAAACACAGACACTTACACCAAATAACACAGACATACACTGACACCCAGTAACAAAGACATACACTAACACACAGAAACAAAGACACACACTGACATCAAGTAACAAATACATACACTGATACCCAGTAACACAGACACACAGTTAGACCAAGTAACAAAGACATACACTGATACCCAGTAACACAGACGCACACTTACACCAAGTAACAAAGACATACACTGATACCCAGTAACACAGACACACACTTACACCAAGTAACAAAGACATACACTGACACCAAGTAACAAAGACAGGCACTGATACCAAGTAACACAGACACACACTTACACCAAGTCACAAAGACATACACTGATACCCAGTAACACAGACACAAACTTACAACAAGTAACAAAGACATACACTGAAACAAAGTAACAAAGACATACACTTACACCAAGTAACAAAGACATACACTGACACCCAGTAACAAAGACATACACTGATACCCAGTAACAATGACATACACTTACACCAAGTAACACCGACATACACTGACACCAAGTAACAAAGACAGACACTGACACCAAGTAACAAAGACACAAACTTACACCAAGTAACACAGACATACACTGGCACCATGTATCAAAGACATACACCGACACCAAGTAACAAAGACATGCACGTACACCAAGTAACAAAGACAGACACTGATACCCAGGAACACAGACACACACTTACACCAGGTCGCAAAGAGACACACTGACACCCAGTAACAAAGACAGACACTGATACCCAGTAACACAGGCACACACTTACACCAAGTCACAAATACATACACTGATACCCAGTAACACAGACACACACTTACACCAAGTAACAAAGACATACACTGACACCAAGTAACAAAGACATACACTGATACCCAGTAGCAAAGACATACACTGACACCAAGTAACAAAGACACAAACTTACATCAAGTAACACAGACATACACTGACACCAAGTATCAAAGACATACACTTACACCAAGTAACAAAGACATACATTGATACCCAGTAACACCGACACACATTTACACCAAGTAACAAAGACAGACGCTGACACCAATTAACAAAGACATACACTGATCCCCAGTGACACAGACACAAACTTACACCAAGTAACAATGACATACACTGATACACAGTAACACAGACACCCACTTACACGAAGTAACAAAGTCACACACAGATACCCAGTAAGACAGACACACACTTACACCAAGTATCACAGACATACACAGACACCAAATAACAAAGACATACACTGATACCCAGTAACACAGACACACACTTACACCAAGTAACAAAGACATACACTGACACCAAGTAACAAAGACAGGCACTGATACCCAGTAACACAGACACACACTTACACCAAGTCACAAAGACATACACTGATACCCAGTAACACAGACACACACTTACAACAAGTAACAAAGACATACACTGACACCAAGTAACAAAGACATACACTTACACCAAGTAACAAAGACATACACTGATACCCAGTAACACAGACGCACACTTACACCAAGAAACAAAGACATACACTGATACCCAGTAACACAGACACACACTTACTCCAAGTAACAAAGACATACACTGATACCAAGTAACAAAGACAGGCACTGATACCCAGTAACACAGACACACACTTACACCAAGTCACAAAGACAGACACTGATACCCAGTAACACAGACACACACTTACAACAAGTAACAAAGACATACACTGACACCAAGTAACAAAGACACAAACTTACATCAAGTAACACAGACATACACTGACACCAAGTATCAAAGACATACACTTACACCAAGTAACAAAGACATACACTGATCCCCAGTAGCAAAGACATATACTGACACAAAGTAACAAAGACACAAACTTACACAAAGTAACACAGACATACACTGACACCAAATATCAAAGAAATACACTGACACCAAGTAACAAAGACATACACTGATACCCAGTAACACAGACGCACACTTACACCAAGTAACAAAGACATACACTGATACCCAGTAACACAGACGCACACTTATACCAAGTAACAAAGACAGACACTGATACCCTGTAACTCAGATACACACTTACACCAAATCACAAAGACATACACTGACACCCAGTAACAAAGACATACACTGACACCCATTAACGAATACACACACTGACACCAAGTAACAAAGACTTACACTGATACCCAGTAACACAGACACACAGTTACACCAAGTAACAAAGACATACACAGACACCAATTAACAAAGACATACACTGACACCCAGTAACACAGACACACACTTACACCAAGGAACAAATGCATAAACTTACACCAAGTAACAAAGACATACACTGACACCAATTAACAAAGACACACACTTACACCAAGTAACAAAGACATAGACTGATACCAAGTAACAAAGACATACACTTACACCAAGTAACAAGGACATACACTGACACCAAGTAACAAAGACAGACACTGATACCCAGTGACACAGACACACACTTACACCAAGAAACAAAGACATACACTGATACCCAGTTCCACAGACACACACTTGCACCAAGTAACAAAGACATACACTGATACCCAATAACACAGACACACATTTACACCAACTAACACAGACATACATTTACACCAAGTAACAAAGACAGATACTGATACCCAGTAACACAGACACACACTTACACCAAGTCACAAAGACATACACTGACACCCAGTAAGAAAGACATGCATTGACACCCAGTAACAAAGACACACACTGATACCAAGTAACAAAGACATACACTGATACCCATTAACATGGACACACACTTACACCAAGTAACAAAGACATAGACTGGCACCAATTAACAAAGACATACACTGATACCCAGTAACACAGACACACACTTACACCAAGTCACAAAGACATACACTGATACCCAGTAACACAGACACACACTTACACCAAGTAACAAAGACATACACTGACACAAAGTAACAAAGACATACTCTTACACCAAGTAACAAAGACATACACTGACACCATTTAACAAAGACATACATTGATACCCAGTAACAAAGACATACACTGACACCAAGTAACAAAGACATACACTTACACCAAGTAACACAGACGTACACTGACACCAAGTAACAAAGACAGACACTGACACCAAGTAACAAAGACACAAACTTACACCAAGTAACACAGACATACACTGACACCAAGTATCAAAGACATACACTGACACCAAGTAACAAAGACATGCACTTACACCAAGTAACAAAGACAGACACTGATACCCAGTAACACAGACACACACTTACACCAGGTCACAAAGACACAAACTGACACCCAGTAACAAAGACAGGCACTGATACCCAGTAACACAGACACACACTTACACCAAGTCACAAATACATACACTGATACCCAGTAACACAGACACACACTTACACCAAGTAACAAAGACATACACTGACACCAAGTAACAAAGACATACACTGATACCCAGTAGCAAAGACATACACTGACACCAAGTAACAAAGACACAAACTTACATCAAGTAACACAGACATACACTGACACCAAGTATCAAAGACATACACTTACACCAAGTAACAAAGACATACATTGATACCCAGTAACACCGACACACATTTACACCAAGTAACAAAGACAGACGCTGACACCAATTAACAAAGACATACACTGATCCCCAGTGACACAGACACAAACTTACACCAAGTAACAATGACATACACTGACACCAAGTAACAAAGACATACAATTGCACCAAGTAAAAAAGACATACACTGACACCAAGTAACAAAGACATTACTGATACCCAGTTACACAGACACACAATTGCACCAAGTAACACAGACGCACACAGATACCAAGTAACAAAGACATACACTGATACCAAGGAACGCAGACACACACTTGCACCAAGTAACAAAGACATACACTGACGCCAAGTAACAAAGACAGGCACTGATACCCAGTAACACAGACACACACTTACACCACGTAACAAAGACAGACACTGACACAAAGTAACAAAGACATACACTTGCACCAAGTAACACAGACATACACTGACACCAAGTAACAAAGACAGACACTGACACCAAGAAACAAAGACATGCACGTACACCAAGTAACAAAGACAGACACTGATACCCAGTAACACAGACACACACTTACACCAAGTCACAAATACATACACTGATACCCAGTAACACAGGCACACACTGACACCAAGTAACAAAGACATAGACTGACACCAAGTAACAAAGACATACACTGATCCCCAGTAGCAAAGACATACACTGACACAAAGTAACAAAGACACAAACTTACACCAAGTAACACAGACATACACTGACACCAAATATCAAAGAAATACACTGACACCAAGTAACAAAGACATACACTGATACCCAGTAACACAGACGCACACTTAAACCAAGTAACAAAGACATACACTGATACCCAGTAACACAGACGCACACTTACACCAAGTAACAAAGACAGACACTGATACCCAGTAACTCAGACACACACTTACACCAAATCACAAAGACATACACTGACACCCAGTAACAAAGACATACACTGACACCCATTAACGAAGACACACACTGACACCAAGTAACAAAGACATACACTGATACCCAGTAACACAGACACACAGTTACACCAAGTAACAAAGACATATACTGACTCCAAGTAACAAAGACATACACAGACACCAATTAACAAAGACATACACTGATACCCAGTAACACAGACACCCACTTACACGCAGTAACAAAGTCACACACAGATACCCAGTAACACAGACACACACTTACACCAAGTATCACAGACATACACAGACACCAAATAACAAAGACATACACTGATACCCAGTAACACAGACAAACACTTACACCAAGTAACAAAGACAGGCACTGACACCAAGTAACAAACACAGACACTTACACCAAATAACACAGACATACACTGACACCCAGTAACAAAGACATACACTAACACACAGAAACAAAGACACACACTGACATCAAGTAACAAATACATACACTGATACCCAGTAACACAGACACACAGTTAGACCAAGTAACAAAGACATACACTGATACCCAGTAACACAGACGCACACTTACACCAAGTAACAAAGACATACACTGATACCCAGTAACACAGACACACACTTACACCAAGTAACAAAGACATACACTGACACCAAGTAACAAAGACAGGCACTGATACCAAGTAACACAGACACACACTTACACCAAGTCACAAAGACATACACTGATACCCAGTAACACAGACACAAACTTACAACAAGTAACAAAGACATACACTGAAACAAAGTAACAAAGACATACACTTACACCAAGTAACAAAGACATACACTGACACCCAGTAACAAAGACATACACTGATACCCAGTAACAATGACATACACTTACACCAAGTAACACCGACATACACTGACACCAAGTAACAAAGACAGACACTGACACCAAGTAACAAAGACACAAACTTACACCAAGTAACACAGACATACACTGGCACCATGTATCAAAGACATACACCGACACCAAGTAACAAAGACATGCACGTACACCAAGTAACAAAGACAGACACTGATACCCAGGAACACAGACACACACTTACACCAGGTCGCAAAGAGACACACTGACACCCAGTAACAAAGACAGACACTGATACCCAGTAACACAGGCACACACTTACACCAAGTCACAAATACATACACTGATACCCAGTAACACAGACACACACTTACACCAAGTAACAAAGACATACACTGACACCAAGTAACAAAGACATACACTGATACCAAGTATCAA
The DNA here is from genome assembly GCF_036365525.1 of Heterodontus francisci. Lineage (NCBI taxonomy): Eukaryota > Metazoa > Chordata > Chondrichthyes > Heterodontiformes > Heterodontidae > Heterodontus > Heterodontus francisci. Next base: position 8,773,639 of record NW_027140221.1, on the reverse strand, counting down.
AGACATACACTTACACCCAGTAACAAAGACAAACACTGATACCAAGTAACAAAGACACACACTTACACCAAGTCACAAATACATACACTGATACCCAGTAACACAGACACACACTGTCACCAAGTAACAAAGACATACACTGACACCAAGTAACAAAGACATACACTGATCCCCAGTAGCAAAGACATACACTGACACAAAGTAACAAAGACACAAACTTACACCAAGTAACACAGACATACACTGACACCAAATATCAAAGAAATCCACTGACACCAAGTAACAAAGATATACACTGATACCCAGTAACACAGACACACACTTACACCAAGTAACACAGACATACACTGACACCAAGTAACAAAGACATACACTTCCACCAAGTAACAAAGACATACACTTCCACCAAGTAACAAGGACACACACTGACACCAAGTAACAAAGACATACACTGACACCAAGTCACAAAGACACACACTGACACTCAGTAACACAGACACACACTGACACCCAGTAACAAAGACATCCACTGACACAAATTAACATAGACAGACACTGATACCCAATAACAAAGACACACACTGACACCCAGTAACAAAGACATCCACTGACACAAATTAACATAGACAGACACTGATACCCATTAACACAGACACACACTTACACCATGTAAGACAGACATACACTGACACCAAGCAACAAAGACATACACTGATACCCAAGAACACAGAGACACACTTACACCAAGTAACAAAGACAGACACAGATACTCAGTAACACAGACACACACTTACACCAAGTAACAAAGAATACACTGATATCCAGTAACAAAGACATACACTGACACCCAGTAACACAGACACACACTGACACCAAGTAACAAAGACATACACTGATACCCAGTAACACAGGCACACACTGACACCAAGTAACACAGACATACACTGACACCAAGTAACAAAGGCATACACTGACACCAAGTAACAAAGGCATACACTGACACCAAGTAACAAAGACATACACTTACACCAAGTAACAAAGACACACACTTACACCAAGTAACACAGACATACACTGACACCAAGTAACAAAGGCAGACAATTACACCAAGTAACAAAGACATACACTTACACCAAGTATTTTGACATACACTGACACCAAGTAACAAAGACATACACTGATACCCAGTAACACAGACGCACACTTACACCCAGTAACAAAGACATACACTGACACCAAGTCACAAAGACACACACTGATACCCAGTAACACAGACACACACTTACACCAAGTAACACAGACATACACTGACACCAAGTAACAAAGATATACACTTAGAATTAGACCATTACAGCGCAGTACAAGCCCTTCGGCCCTCGATGTTGCGCCGACCTGTGAAACCATCTGACCTACACTATTCCATTTTCATCCATGTGTCTATCCAATGTCCACTTCAATGCCCTTAAAGTTGGCGAATCTACTACTGCTGCAGGCAGGGCGTTCCACGCCCTTACTACTCTCTGAGTAAAGAAACTACCTCTCACATCTGTCCTATATCTATCACCCCTCAACTTGAAGCTATGTCCCCTCGTGTTTGCCATCACCATCCGAGGAAAATGACGCTCACTATCCACCCTATCTAACCCTCTGATTATCTTATATGTCTCGATTAAGTCACCTCTCCTCCTCCTTCTCTCCAACGAAAACAACCTCAAGTCCCTCAGCCTTTCCTCGTAAGACCTTCCCTCCATACCAGGCAACATCCTCGTAAATCTCCTCTGCACCCTTTCCATAGCTTCCACATCCTTCCTATAATGCGGTGACCAGAACTGCACGCAATACTCCAGGTGCGGCCGCACCAGAGTTTTGTACAGCTGCAGCATGACCCCGTGGCTCCGAAACTCGATCCCCCTACTAATAAAAGCTAACACACCATATGCCTTCTTAACAGCCCTATTAACCTGGTTAGCAACCTTCAGGGATTTATGCACCTGGACACCAAGATCTCTCTGTTCATCTACACTACCAAGAATCTTCCCATTAGCCCAGTACTCTGCATTCCTGTTACTCCTTCCAAAGTGAATCACCTCACGCTTTTCCGCATTAAACTCTATTTGCCATCTCTCAGCCCAGCTCTGCAGCCTATCTATGTCTCTCTGTACCCTACAACATCCTTCGGCACTATCCACAACTCCACCGACCTTAGTGTCATCTGCAAATTTACTAACCCACCCTTCTACACCCTCTTCCAGGTCATTTATAAAAATGAGAAACAGCAGTGGCCCCAAAACAGATCCTTGCAGTACACCACTAGTAACTAAACTCCAGGATGAACATTTGCCATCAACCACCACCCTCTGTCTTCTTTCAGCTAGCCAATTTCTGATCCAAAGCTCTAAATCGCCTTCAACCCCATACTTCCGTATTTTCTGCAATAGCCTACCGTGGGGAAACTTATCAAACGCCTTACTGAAATCCATATACACCACATCCACTGCTTTACCCTCATCCACCTGTTTGGTCACCTTCTCGAAAAACTCAATAAGGTTTGTGAGGCACGACCTACCCGTCACAAAACCGTGCTGACTATCTGTAATGTACTTATTCTTTTCAAGATGATTATAAATCCTGTCTCTTATAACCTTTTCCAACATTTTACCCACAACCGAAGTAAGGCTCACACGTCTATAATTACCAGGGCTGTCTCTACTCCCCTTCTTGAACAAGGGGACAACATTTGCAATTCTCCAGTCTGCCGGCACTATTCCTGTCGACAATGACGACATAAAGATCAAGGACAAAGGCTCTGCAATCTCCTCCCTAGCTTCCCAGAGAATCCTGGGATAAATCCCATCTGGCCCAGGGGACTTATCTATTTTCACACTTTCCAAAATTGCTAACACCTCCTCCTTGTGAACCTCAATCCCATCTAGCCTCGTAGCCTGAATCTCAGTATTCTCAACAACATTTTATTTCTCTACTGTAAATACTGACGCAAAATATTCATTTAACACTTCCCCTATCTCCTCTGATTCCACACACAACTTCCCACTATTATCCTTGATTGGCCATAATCTAACTCTAGTCATTCTTTTCTTCCTGATATACCTATAGAAAGCCTTAGGGTTTTCCCTGATCCGATCCACCAATGACTTCTCGTGTCCTCTCCTTGCTCTTCTTAGCTCTCCCTTTAGATCCTTCCTGGCTAAGTTGTAGCTCTCAAGCGCCGTAACTGAGCCTTCATGTCTGATCCTAACATAAGCCTTCTTCTTCCTCTTGACAAGCGCTTCAACTTCTTCAGTAAACCACGGCTCCCTCGCACGACAACTTCCTCCCTGCCTCACAGGTACATACTTATCAAGGACACGCAGTAGCTGCTCCTTGAATAAGCTCCACATTTCGATTGTTCCCATCCCCTGCAGTTTCCTTCCCCATCCTACGCATCCTAAATCTTGCCTAATCGCATCACAATTTCCTTTCCCCCAGTTATAATTCTTGCCCTGCGGTATATACCTGTCCCTGCCACTCGCTAAGGTAAACCTAACCGAATTGTGATCACTATCACCAAAGTGCTCACCTACATCTAAATCTAACACCTGGCCGGGTTCATTTCCCAGTACCAAATCCAATGTGGCATCGCCCCTGGTTGGCCTGTCTACATACTGTGTCAGAAAACCCTCCTGCACACACTGGACAAAACTGACCCATCTAAAGTACTCGAACTATAGTATTTCCAGTCGATATTTGGAAAGTTAAAGTCCCCCATAACAACGACCCTGTTACTCTCACCCCTGTCGAGAATCATCTTCGCTATCCTTTCTTCTACATCTCTGGAACTATTCGGAGGTCTATAAAAGACTCCCAACAGGGTAACCTCACCTCTCCTGTTTCTAACCTCAGCCCATACTACCTCAGTAGACGAGTCCTCAAACGTCCTTTCTGTCGCTGTCATACTCTCCTTGATTAACAATGCCACCCCCCCCCCCCCTCTTTTACCATCTTCTCTGTTCTTACTGAAACATCTAAATCGCGGAAGCTGCAACATCCATTCCTGCCCCTGCTCTACCCATGTCTCCGAAATGGCCACTACATCAAGATCCCAGGTGCCAACCCATGCTGCAAGCTCACCCACCTTATTCCGGATGCTCCTGGCGTTGAAATAGACACACTTTAAACCAGGTTCTTGCTTGCCAGTGCCCTCTTGCGTCCTTGTAACCATATCCCTGACATCACTACTCTCAACATCCTGTACACTGGCACTACAATTTAGGTTCCCATTCCCCTGCTGAATTAGTTTAAACCCCCCCGAAGAGCACTAGCAAACCTGCCCCCCAGGATATTGGTACCCCTCTGGTTCAGGTGAAGACCATCCTGTTTGTCGAGGTCCCACCTACCCCAGAAAGAGCCCCAATTATCCAGGAAACCAAAACCCTCCCTCCTGCACCATCCCTGCAGCCACGTGTTCAACTCCTCTCTCTCCCTATTCCTCGCTTCGCTATTACGTGGCATGGGCAACAACCCAGAGATAACAACTCTGTTTGTTCTCGCTCTAAGCTTCCACCCTAGCTCCCTAAATTTCTGTCTTAAATCCCCATCTCCCTTCCTACCTATGTCGTTGGTGCATATGTGGACCACGACTTGGGGCTGCTCCCCCTCCCCATTAAGGATCCCAAAAACACGATCCGAGACATCACGAACCCTGGCACCTGGGAGGCAACATACCAACCGTGAGTCTCTCTCGTTCGCACAGAACCTCCTATCTGTTCCCCTAACTATGGAGTCCCCAATGACTAATGTTCTGCTCCTCTTCCCCCTTCCCTTCTGAGCAACAGGGACAGACTCTGTGCCAGATATCTGTACCCCATTGCTTACCCCTGGTAAGTCGTCCCCCGCAACAGTATCCAAAACGGTATACCTGTTGTTGAGGGAAACGGCCACAGGGGATCCCTGCACTGCCTGCTGGTTCCCTCTCCTTCCCCTGACGGTAACCCATCTACCTACTTCTTTTACCTGAGGTGTGACTACCTCCCCATAACTCCTCTCAATAACCTCCTCCGCCTCCCGAATGATCCGAAGATCATCCAGCTCCAGCTCCAGTTCCCTAACGCGGTTCTCGAGGAGCTGGAGTTGGGTGCGCTTCCCACAGATGCAGTCAGCAGGGACACTCTTGGCGACCCTTACGTCCCACATTCTGCAGGAGGAACATGCAACAGCCTTAACCTCCATTCCCACTATTCCAATTTCCCAACAAATCTACTGAAAAAACAAAAAAAAAACAAAAAGTCAAAACTTGTTAGGTTAGCAATCCAACGGACAGAACTTCCTAAATAAAAAGCTTACCTTATCAACACACCAGAGTCCTTTTTATTTTGGTTAGAGGAGGAGGGTGGGTGGGAGACACTACACGTGTAGTGTCTCGGGTACAGCCACCACACAAATATATACCTTTTTCCTTACCCAGCAGTCCCATGGTCCTCCGAAAACAAAAGGGAATTCACTTTTAAACTTACGCTGAAATTGACTTCACAGCTGGAAGCCCGTTCACGCAACTCCGTTGCTATCCAAGCTGCAGTCACCGAAACTAAACACTGATAGCCAGTAACACAGACACACACTTACACCAAGTAACAAAGACAGACACTGATACCCAGTAACACAGTCACACACTTACACCAAGTAACAAAGACATACACTGACACCCAGTAACAAAGACATACACTGACACCCAGTAACACAGACACACACGGACACCAAGTAACAAAGACACACACTTACACCAAGTAACAAAGACACACACTTACACCAAGTAACACAGACACACACTGACACCCAGCAACACAAACAAACACACTGACACCAAGTAACACAGACAGAAACTGACACCAACTAACAAAGACATACACTGATACCCAGTAACACAGGCACACACTTACACCAAGTAACAAAGACACACACTGACACCAAGTCACAAACACATACACTGACACCAAGTAACAAAGACATACACTTACAACAAGTAACAAAGACAAACACTGATACCCAGTAACACAGACACACACTGACCCCCAGTAACACAGACATACACTGATACCCAATAACACAGACACACACTTCCACCAAGTAACAAAGACAAACACTGACACCAAGTAACAGAGACATACACTGACACCAAGTAACAAAGACAGACAATTACACCAAGTAACAAAGACATACACTTACACCAAGTATTTTGACATACACTGACACCAAGTAACAAAGACATGCACTGATACCCAGTCACACAGGCACACACTGGGGTGGGGTGGGGGAGGGCGCACATTGGCGCAGTGGTTCGCACCGCAGCCTCACAGCTCCAGGGACCCGGGTTCGATTCTGGGTACTGCCTGTGCGGAGTTTGCAAGTTCTCCCTGTGTCTGCGTGGGTTTCCTCCGGGTGCTCCGGTTTCCTCCCACATGCCAAAGACTTGCAGGTTTATAGGTTAATTGGCCATTATAAATTGCCCCTCGTATAGGTAGGTGGTAGGGAAATATATAGGGACCGGTGGGGATGTGATTGGAATACGGGATAAGTGTAGGATTAGTCTAAATGGTTTGTTCATGGTCGGCACAGACTCCGTGGGACGAAGGGCCAGTTCAAGTGCTATATCTCCGAACTAAACTAAATACTGACACCTAGTGTCACAGACACAGACTGACACCCAGTAACACACACTGACACACAGTAACAAAGACATACACTGACACCCAGGAACAATGACATACACTGACACCAAGTAACACAGACACACACTTACACCAAGTAACAAAGTCATACACTGGTACACAGCAACACAGACACACACTTACACCAAGTAACAAAGACACACACTGACACCAAGTCACAAACACATACACTGACACCAAGTAACAAAGACATACACTTACAACAAGTAACAAAGACATACACTGATACCCAGTAACACAGACACACTCTGACACCCAGTTAGAAACACACACTGACCCTCAGTAACACAGACATACACTGATACCCAATAACACAGACACACACTTCCACCAAGTAACAAAGACAAACACTGACACCAAGTAACAAAGACATACACTGATACCCAGTAACACAGACACACACTTAACACCAAGTAACACAGACATACACTGACCCCCAGTAACACAGACATGCACTGATATCCAGTAACACAGACACACACTTACACCAAGTATCAAAGACATACAATGACACCAAGTAACAAAGACAGACAACTACACCAAAAATGTTTGCATACACTGACACCAAGAAACAAAGACATACACTGATACCCAGTAACACAGACACACACTGACACCCACTAACACAAACAAACACACTGACACCCAGTAACACAGACACAAACTTACAGCAAGATACAAAGACACACACTTACAGCAAATAACACAGACATACACTGACCCCCAGTAACACAGACATGCACTGATACCCAGTAACACAGACACACACTTACACCAAGTAACAAAAACATACACTGACACCAAGTAACAATGACATACACTGATACCCAGAAACACAGACACACACTTACACCAAGTAACAAAAACATACACTGACACCAAGTAACAATGACATACACTGACACCCAGTGACACAAACAAACACGCACTGCCACCCAGTAACACAGAGAAACACTGATACACAGTAACAAAGACATGCACTGACACCAAGTAACAAAGATACACATGGACACCCAGTAAAAAAGAAATACACTGACACCAAGTCACAAAGACACACACTGATACCAAGTCACAAAGACATACACTGATGCCCAGTAACACAGACACACACTGAAACCAAGTAACAAAGACGTACACTTACACCAAGCAACAAAGACACACACTTACACCAAGTAACAGAGACATACACTTACACCAAGTATTTTGACATACACTGACACCAAGTAACAAAGACATACACTGATAGCCAGTAACACAGACACACACTTCCACCAAGTAATACAGACATACACTGACACCAAGTAACAAAGATATACACTGATACCAAGTAACACAGACACACACTTCCACCAAGTAATACAGACATACACTGACACCAAGTAACAAAGATATACACTGATACCAAGTAACACAGACACACACTTCCACCAAGTAATACAGACATACACTGACACCAAGTAACAAAGATATACACTGATACCCAGTAACACAGACGTACACTTACACCAAGCAACAAAGACACACACTTACACCAAGTAACAGAGACATACACTTACACCAAGTATTTTGACATACACTGACACCAAGTAACAAAGATATACACTGATACCCAGTAACACAGACACACACTTACACCAAGTAAAAAAGACAGACACTGATACTCAGTAACACAGACACACACTTCCACCAAGTAATACAGACATACACTGACACCAAGTAACAAAGATATACACTGATACCAAGTAACACAGACACACACTTCCACCAAGTAATACAGACATACACTGACACCAAGTAACAAAGATATACACTGATACCAAGTAACACAGACACACACTTCCACCAAGTAATACAGACATACACTGACACCAAGTAACAAAGATATACACTGACACCAAGTAACAAAGACAGACAATTACACCAAGTAACAATGACATACACTTACACCAAGTATTTTGACATACACTGACACCAAGTATTTTGACATACACTGACACCAAGTAACAAAGACATGCACTGATACCCAGTCACACAGGCACACACTGGGGTGGGGTGGGGGAGGGGGCACATTGGCGCAGTAGTTAGCACCGCAGCCTCACAGCTCCAGGGACCAGGGTTCGATTCTGGGCACTGCCTGTGCGGAGTTTGCAATTTCTCCCTGTGTCTGCTTGGGTTTCCTCCCGGTGCTCCAGTTTCCTCCCACATGCCAAAGACTTGCAGGTTGATAGGTTAATTGGCCATCATAAATTGCCCCTAGTATTGGTAGGTGGTAGGGAAATATATAGGGATAGGTGGGGATGTGATCGGAATACGGGATTAGTGTAGGATTATTGTAAATGGGTGGCTGATGGTCGGCACAGACTCGGTGGGCCGAAGGGCCTGTTAAAGTGCTGTATCTCTAAACTAAACTAAATACTGACACCCAGAAACACAGAGAAACACTGATACACAGTAACAAAGACAAACACTGACACCAAGTCACAAAGACATACACTGATACCCAGTAACACAGACACACACTGACACCAAGTAACAAAGACATACACTGACACCCAGTAACACAGACACACACTTACACCAAGTAACAAAGACACTCACTTACACCAATTAACACAGACATACACTGACACCAAGTAACAAAGACATACACGGATACCCAGTAACACAGGCACACACTGGGGCGGGGGGGGGGGGGGGTGGGGGGGGCATATTGGCGCAGTGGTTAGCACCGCAGCCTCACAGCTCCCGTGACCCGGGTTCGATTCTGGGTACTGCCTGTGCGGTGTTTGCATTCTCCCTGTGTCTGCGTGGGTTTCCTCCGGGTGCTCCAGTTTCCTCCCACATGCCAAAGACTTGCAGGTTGGTAGGCTTATTGGCCATCATAAATTGCCCCTAGTATAGGTAGGTGGTTGGGAAATATATAGGGACAGGTGGGGATGTGATAGGATTACGAGATTAGTGCAGGATTAGTATAAATGGGTGGTTGATGGTCGGCACAGACTCGGTGGGCCGAAGGGCCAGTGAAAGTGCTGGATCTCCAAACTAAACTAAATACTGACACCTAGTGTCACAGATACACACTGACACCCAGTAACACAAACAATCACACACTGACACCCAGTAACACAGAGAAACACTAATAAACAGGAACAAAGACATACACTTACACCAAGTCACAAACACATACACTGATACCAAGTAACAAAGGCATACACTGTTACCCAGTAACACAGACACACACTTACACCAAGTAACTAAGACATACACTGACACCAAGTAACAAAGACATACACTGACACCAATTAACAAAGACATACACTGATACCCAGTAACAAAGACATACACTTACACCAAGTAACAAAGACATACACTGACACCAAGTAACAAAGACATACACTTACACCAACTAACAAAGACACACACTTACACCAAGTAACACAGACCTACACTGACACCAAGTAACAAAGACATACACTGATACCCAGAAATACAGACACACTCTTTCACCAAGTAACAAAGACAGACACTGATACCCAGTAACACAGACACACACTTACACCAAGAATCAAAGACATACACTTACACCAAGTAACAAAGACATACACTGACACCAAGTAACAAAGACATACACTGACTCCAAGTCACAAAGACATACACTGATACCCAGGAACACAGACACACCCTGACACCCAGTAACAAAGACGGACACTGATACCAAGTCACAAAGACAAACACTGATACCCAGTAACACAGACACACACTGACACCCAGTAACAAAGACATGCACTGATACCAAGTAACAAATACATACACTTACACCAAGTAACAAAGACACACACTTACACCAAGTAACACAGACATACACTGACACCAAGTAACAAAGACATACCCTGACACCAAGTAACAAAGGCATACACTTACAACAAGTATTTTGACATACACTGACACCAGGTAACAAAGACAAACACTGACACCCAGTAACACAGACATACACTGACACCAAGTCGCATAGACACACACTGACACCCAGTAACAAAGACATACTTTGACAGCAAGTCACAAAGACATACACTGATGCCCTGTAACACAGACACACACTTACACCAAGTAACGCAGACATACACTGATACCCAGTAACTCAGGCACACACTGGGGGGGGGGGGGGGGGGGGGGGAGGGGGTGGGCATATTGGCGCAGTGGTTAGCACCGCAGCCTCACAGCTCCAGTGACCTGGGTTCGATTCTGGGTACTGCCTGTGCGGAGTTTGCATTCTCCCTGTGTCTGCGTGGGTTTCCTCCGGGTGCTCCGGTTTCCTCCCACATGCCAAAGACTTGCAGGTTGATATGCTTATTGGCCATCATAAATTTCCCCTGGTATAGGTAGGTGGTAGGGAAATATATAGGGACAGGTGGGGATGTGATAGGATTACGGGATTAGTGCAGGATTAGGATGAATGGGTGGTTGATGGTCGGAACAGACTCGGTGGGACGAAGGGCCTGTTAAAGTGCTGTATCTCTAAACTAAACTAAATACTGACACCGAGTGTCACGGATACACACTGACACCCAGTAACACAAACAAACACACACTGAAACCCAGTAACACAGAGAAACACGAATAAACAGTAACAAAGACATACACTGACACCAAGTCACAAACACATACACTGACACCAAGTAACAAAGGCATGAACTGATACCCAGTAACACAGACACTCACTTACACCAAGTAACAAAGAAAAACACTGATACCCAGTAACACAGACACACACTTACACCAAGTATCACAGACATACACTGACACCAAGTAACAAAGACATGCATTTACACCAAATAACACAGACATACACGGACACCAAGTAACAAAGACATCCACTTACACCAACTAACAAAGACACACACTTACACCAAGTAACACAGACATACACTGACACCAATTGACAAAGACATGCACTTGCACCAAGTAAGAACGACACACACTTACACCAAGTAACACAGACCTACACTGACACCAAGTAACAAAGACATACACTGATACCCAGCAACACAGACACATTCTTACACCAAGTAACAAAGACAGACACTGATACCCAGTAACACAGACACACACTTACACCAAGAATCAAAGACATACACTGACACCAAGTAACAAAGACATACACTTACACCAAGTAACAAAAACATACACTGACACCAAGTAAAAAAGACATGTACATACACCAAGTAACAAAGACATACACTGACACCAAGTAACAAAGACATACACTTACACCAAGCAAGACTGACATACACTTCCACCAATTAACAAAGACACACACTTCCACCAAGTAACACGGACATTCACTGACACCAAGTAACAAAGACATACGCTGATAACCAGTAACACAGACACACACTTACACCAAGTAACAAAGACAGACACTGACACCCAGTAATACAGACACACACTGACACCAAGTCACAAAGACACACACTGACACCAAGTAACAAAGACAGTCACTGATACCCAGTAACACAGACACACACTTACACCAAGTAACAAAGACAGATACTGACATCCAGCAACACAGACACACACTTACACCAAGTCACAAAGACACACACTGACACCCAGTAACAAAGACAGACACTGATACCCAGTAACACAGACACACACTTTCACCTAGTAACAAAGACAGACACTGGCACCCAGTAATACAGACACAAACTTACACCAAGTCACAAAGACACACACTGACACCCAGTAACAAAGACAGATACTGATACCCAGTAACACAGACACACACTTACACCAAGTTACAAAGACAGACGCTGACATCCAGTAACACAGACACACACTTACACCAAGTCACAAAGACACACTTCGACACCCAGTAACGAAGACAGACACTGACACCAAGTAACAAAGACATACACTGACACCAAGTAACAAAGACATACACTTACACCAAGTAAGACAGACATACACTTCCACCAATTAACAAAGACACACACTTCCACCAAGTAACACGGACATACACTGACACCAAGTATCAAAGACATACGCTGATACCCAGTAATAAAGACACACACATACACCAAGTAGCAAAGACAGACACTGACACCCAGTAATACAGACAGACACTGATACGCAGGAACACAGACACACACTTACACCAAGTAACAATGACAGACACTGACATCCAGTAACAAAGACACACACTTACACCAAGTCACAAAGACACACACTGACTCCCAGTAACAAAGACATACACTGACTCCCAGTAACAAAGACATACACTGACTCCCAGTAACAAAGACACACACTGACACCAAGTAACAAAGACATACACTGATACCCAGTAACAAAGACATACACTGACACCAAGTAACAAAGACATACACTGACACCAAGTAAGACAGACATACACTTCCACCAATTAACAAAGACACACACCTCCACCAATTAACAAGGACATACACTGACACCAAGTAACAGAGACATACGCTGATACCCATTCACACAGACACACACTTCCACCAAGTAACAAAGACAGACACTGACACCCAGTAATACAGACACACACTTACACCAAGTCACAAAGACACACACTGACACCCAGTAACAAAGACAGATACTGATACCCAGTAACACAGACACACACTTACACCAAGTTACAAAGACAGACGCTGACATCCAGTCACACAGACACACACTTACACCAAGTCACAAAGACACACTCTGACACCCAGTAACGAAGACATACACTGACACCAAGTAACAAAGACATACACTGACACCAAGTAAGACAGACATACACTTCCACCAATTAACAAAGACACACACTTCCACCAAGTAACACGGACATACACTGACACCCAGTAATACAGACACACACTTACACCAAGTCACAAAGACACTCACTGACACCCAGTAACAAAAACAGACACTGATACGCAGGAACACAGACACACACTTACACCAAGTAACAATGACAGACACTGACATCCAGTAACAAAGACACACACTTACACCAAGTCACAAAGACACACACTGACACCCAGTAACAAAGACATACACTGACACCCAGTAACAAAGACACACACTGACACCAAGTAACAAAGACATACACTGATACCCAGTAACACAGACACACAATTACACCAAGTAACAAAGACATACACTGACACCAAGTAACAAAGACATACACTGACACCAATTAACAAAGACATACACTGATACCCAGCAACACAGACACACACTTACACCAAGTAACAAAGACATACACTGAAACCAAGTAACAAAGGCATACACTGACACCAAGTAACAAAGACATACGCTGATACCCAGTAACACAGACAGACACATGCACCAAGTAGCAAAGACAGACACTGACACCCAGTAATACAGACACAAACTTACACCACGTCACAAAGACACACACTGACACCCAGTAACAAATACAGACACTGATACCCAGAAACACAGACACACACTTACACCAAGTAACTAAGACACACACTGACACCAAGTAACAAAGGCAGACACTGATACCCAGTAACACTGACACACACTTACACCAAGTCACAAAGACACACACTGACACCCAGTAACAAAGACAGACACTGACTCCCAGTAACACGGACATACACTGACACCAAGTAACAAAGACATACGCTGATACCCAGTAATAAAGACACACACATACACCAAGTAGCAAAGACAGACACTGACACCCAGTAATACAGACAGACACTGATACGCAGGAACACAGACACACACTTACACCAAGTAACAATGACAGACACTGACATCCAGTAACAAAGACATACACTGACTCCCAGTAACAAAGACACACACTGATACCAAGTAACAAAGACATACACTGATACCCAGTAACAAAGACATACACTGATCCCCAGTAACAAAGAGATACACTGACACCAAGTAACAAAGACATACACTGACACCAAGTAAGACAGACATACACTTCCACCAATTAACAAAGACACACACCTCCACCAAGTAACACGGACATACACTGACTCCCAGTAACAAAGACACACACTGACACCAAGTAACAAAGACATACACTGATACCCAGTAACAAAGACATACACTGACACCAAGTAACAAAGACATACACTGACACCAAGTAAGACAGACATACACCTCCACCAATTAACAAAGACACACACCTCCACCAATTAACACGGACATACACTGACACCAAGTAACAGAGACATACGCTAATACCCAGTAACACAGACACACACTTACACCAAGTTACAAAGACAGACGCTGACATCCAGTAACACAGACACACACTTACACCAAGTCACAAAGACACACTCTGACACCCAGTAACGAAGACATACACTGACACCAAGTAACAAAGACATACACTTACACCAAGTAAGACAGACATACACTTCCACCAATTAACAAAGACACACACTTCCACCAAGTAACACGGACATACACTGACACCCAGTAATACAGACACACACTTACACCAAGTCACAAAGACACTCACTGACACCCAGTAACAAAGACAGACACTGACTCCCAGTAACACGGACATACACTGACACCAAGTAACAAAGACATACGCTGATACCCAGTAATAAAGACACACACATACACCAAGTAGCAAAGACAGACACTGACACCCAGTAATACAGACAGACACTGATACGCAGGAACACAGACACACACTTACACCAAGTCACAAAGACACACACTGACACCCAGTAACAAAGACAGACACTGACATCCAGTAACAAAGACACACACTTACACCAAGTCACAAAGACACACACTGACACCCAGTAACAAAGACATACACTGACACCCAGTAACAAAGACACACACTGACACCAAGTAACAAAGACATACACTGATACCCAGTAACACAGACACACAATTACACCAAGTAACAAAGACATACACTGACACCAAGTAAGACAGACATACACTTCCACCAATTAACAAAGACATACACTGATACCCAGCAACACAGACACACACTTACACCAAGTAACAAAGACATACACTGAAACCAAGTAACAAAGGCATACACTGACACCAAGTAACAAAGACATACGCTGATACCCAGTAACACAGACAGACA
The DNA here is from genome assembly GCF_036365525.1 of Heterodontus francisci. Lineage (NCBI taxonomy): Eukaryota > Metazoa > Chordata > Chondrichthyes > Heterodontiformes > Heterodontidae > Heterodontus > Heterodontus francisci. The sequence continues at coordinate 8,757,805 of NW_027140221.1, read as the reverse complement.
CATGCACCAAGTAGCAAAGACAGACACTGACACCCAGTAATACAGACACAAACTTACACCACGTCACAAAGACACACACTGACACCCAGTAACAAATACAGACACTGATACCCAGAAACACAGACACACACTTACACCAAGTAACTAAGACACACACTGACACCAAGTAACAAAGGCAGACACTGATACCCAGTAACACTGACACACACTTACACCAAGTAACAAAGACAGACACTGACATCCAGCAACACAGACACACACTTACACCAAGTCACAAAGACACACACTGACACCCAGTAACAAAGACAGACACTGACTCCCAGTAACACGGACATACACTGACACCAAGTAACAAAGACATACGCTGATACCCAGTAATAAAGACACACACATACACCAAGTAGCAAAGACAGACACTGACACCCAGTAATACAGACAGACACTGATACGCAGGAACACAGACACACACTTACACCAAGTAACAATGACAGACACTGACATCCAGTAACAAAGACACACACTTACACCAAGTCACAAAGACACACACTGACACCCAGTAACAAAGACATACACTGACTCCCAGTAACAAAGACACACACTGACACCAAGTAACAAAGACATAAACTGATACCCAGTAACAAAGACATACACTGACACCAAGTAACAAAGAGATACACTGACACCAAGTAACAAAGACATACACTGACACCAAGTAAGACAGACATACTCTTCCACCAATTAACAAAGACACACACCTCCACCAAGTAACACGGACATACACTGACACCAAGTAACAGAGACATACGCTGATACCCATTCACACAGACACACACTTCCACCAAGTAACAAAGACAGACACTGACACCCAGTAATACAGACACACACTTACACCAAGTCACAAAGACACACACTGACACCCAGTAACAAAGACAGATACTGATACCCAGTAACACAGACACACACTTACACCAAGTTACAAAGACAGACGCTGACATCCAGTAACACAGACACACACTTACACCAAGTCACAAAGACACACTCTGACACCCAGTAACGAAGACATACACTGACACCAAGTAACAAAGACATACACTTACACCAAGTAAGACAGACATACACTTCCACCAATTAACAAAGACACACACTTCCACCAAGAAACACGGACATACACTGACACCCAGTAATACAGACACACACTTACACCAAGTCACAAAGACACTCACTGACACCCAGTAACAAAGACAGACACTGATACGCAGGAACACAGACACACACTTACACCAAGTAACAATGACAGACACTGACACCCAGTAACAAAGACATACACTGACACCCAGTAACAAAGACACACACTGACACCAAGTAACAAAGACATACACTGATACCCAGTAACACAGACACACAATTACACCAAGTAACAAAGACATACACTGACACCAAGTAACAAAGACATACACTGACACCAATTAACAAAGACATACACTGATACCCAGCAACACAGACACACACTTACACCAAGTAACAAAGACATACACTGAAACCAAGTAACAAAGGCATACACTGACACCAAGTAACAAAGACATACGCTGATACCCAGTAACACAGACAGACACAAGCACCAAGTAGCAAAGACAGACACTGACACCCAGTAATACAGACACAAACTTACACCACGTCACAAAGACACACACTGACACCCAGTAACAAATACAGACACTGATACCCAGAAACACAGACACACACTTACACCAAGTAACTAAGACACACACTGACACCAAGTAACAAAGGCAGACACTGATACCCAGTAACACGGACACACACTTACACCAAGTAACAAAGACAGACACTGACATCCAGCAACACAGACACACACTTACACCAAGTAACAAAGACAGACACTGATAGCCAGTAACACAGACACACAATTACACCAAGAATCAAAGACATACACTGACATCAAGTAACAAAGACATACACTTACACCAAGTAACAAAGACATTCACTGACACCAAGTAACAAAGACATACACTTACATCAAGTAACAAAGACATACACTGACACCAAGTAACAAAGACATACACTAACACCAAGTAAGACAGACATACACTTCCACCTATTAACAAAGGCACACACCTCCACCAAGTAACACGGACATACACTGACACCAAGTAAAAGAGACAGACGCTGACATCCAGTAACACAGACACACACTTATGCCAAGTCACAAAGACACACACTGACACCCAGTAACAAAGACAGACACTGACACCCAGTAACAAAGACACACACTTACACCAAGTAACAATGACAGACACTGACATCCAGTAACACAGACACACACTTACACCAAGTCACAAAGACACACACTGACACCCAGTAACAAAGACATACACTGACACCAAGTAACAAAGACATACACTGATACCCAGTAACACAGACACACAATTACACCAAGTAACAAAGACATACACTGACACCAACCAACAAAGGCATCCACTGACACCAATTAACAAAGACATACACTGATACCCAGTAACACAGACACACACTTACACCAAGTAACAAAGACATACACTGAAACCAAGTAACGAAGACATACTCTGACACCAAGTAACAAAGACATACGCTGATACTCAGTAACACAGACACACACATACACCAAGTAGCAAAGACAGACACTGACACCCAGTAACAGAGACAGACACTGATACCCAGTAACACAGACACACACTTACACCAAGTAACAAAGACACACACTGACACCAAGTAACAAAGACAGACACTGATACCCAGTAACACAGACAAACACTTACACCAAGTAACAAAGACAGACACTGACATCCAGCAACACAGACACACAATTACACCAAGTCACAAAGACACACACTGACACCCAGTAACAAAGACTGACACTGATACGCAGTAACACAGACACACACTTGTACCAAGTAACAAAGACAGACACTGATACCCAGTAACACAGACACACAATTACACCAAGAATCAAAGACATACACTGACATCAAGTAACAAAGACATACACTTACACCAAGTAGCAAAGACATTCCCTGACACCAAGTAACAAAGACATACACTTACACCAAGTAACAAAGAAATACACTGACACCAAGTAACAAAGACATACACTTACACCAAGTAAGACAGACATCCACTTCCACCAATTAACAAAGACACACACCTCCACCAAGTAACACGGACATACACTGACACCCAGTAATACAGACACACACTTCCACCAAGTCACAAAGACAGACACTGACACCCAGTAACAAAGACAGACACTGATACCCAGTAACACAGACACACACTTACACCAAGTTACAAAGACAGACGCTGACATCCAGTAACACAGACACACACTTACACCAAGTCACAAAGACACACTCTGACACCCAGTAACGAAGACATACACTGACAACAAGTAACAAAGACATACACTTACACCAAGTAAGACAGACATACACTTCCACTAATTAACAAAGACACACACTTCCACCAAGTAACACGGACATACACTGACACCAAGTAACAAAGACATACGCTGATACCCAGTAACACAGACACACACATACACCAAGTAGCAAAGACAGACACTGACACCGAGTAATACAGACAGACACTTACACCAAGTCACAAAGACACACACTGACACCCAGTAACAAAGACAGACACTGATACCCAGTCACACAGACACACACTTACACCAAGTAACAAAGACAGACACTGACACCCAGTAATACAGACACACATTTACACCAAGTCACAAAGACACACACTGACACCCAGTAACAAAGGCATACACTGACACCAACCAACAAAGGCATACACTGACACCAATTAACAAAGACATACACTGATACCCAGTAACACAGACACACACATACACCAAGTAGCAAAGACAGACACTGACACCCAGTAACAAAGACAGACACTGATACCCAGTAACACAGACACACACTTCCACCAAGTAACAATGACAGACACTGACATCCAGTAACACAGACACACACTTAAACCAAGTCACAAAGACACACACAGACAACCAGTAACAAAGACAGACACTGATACCCAGTAACACATACACACATACACCAAGTAACAATGACAGACACTGACATCAAGTAACACAGACGCACACTTACACCAAGTCACAAAGACATACACTGACACCAACTGACAAAGACATACACTGACACCAATTAACAAAGACATACACTGATACCCAGTAACACAGACACACACTTACACCAAGTAACAAAGACATACGCTGAAACCAAGTAACAAAGACATACACTTACACCAAGTAACAAAGACATACACTGACGCCAAGTAACAAAGACTTGCACTGATACCCAGTAACACAGAGACACAATTACACCAAGTAACAAAGACACACACTGACACCAACTGACAAAGACATACACTGACACCAATTAACAAAGACATACACTGATACCCAGTAACACAGACACACACTTACACCAAGTAACAAAGACATACGCTGAAACCAAGTAACAAAGACATACACTTACACCAAGTAACACAGACATACACTGACACCAAGTAACAAAGACTTGCACTGATACCCAGTAACCCAGACACACACTTACAGCAAGTAACACGGACATACACTGAGACCAAGTAACAAAGACATACACTGACACCCAGGAACACAGATACACAGTGACACCCAGGAACACAGAGAAACACTGACACCAAGTAACAAAGACACACACTGACACCAAGTAACAGAGACATACACTGACAACAACTAACAAAGACACACAATTACACCAAGTAACACAGACATACACTGACACCAATTAACAAAGACATGCACTTACATCAAGTAAGAAAGACACACACTTACACCAAGTAACACAGACCAACACTGACACCAAGTAACAAAGACATACACTGATACCCAGCAACACAGACACACTCTTACACAAGTAACAAAGACAGACACTGATACACAGTAACACAGACACACACTTACACCAAGAATCAAAAGACGTAAACTGACACCAAGTAACAAAGGCATACACTGACACCAAGTAACAAAGACATACACTGACACCAAGTAACAAAGACATGCACTTACACCAAGGAACAAAGACAAACACTGATACCCAGTAACACAGACACACACTTAAACCAAGTATCACGGACATATACTGACACCGAGTAACAAAGACATACACTGACACCCAGGAACACAGATACACAGTGTCACCCAGTAACACAGAGAAACACTTACACCAAGTAACAAAGACACACACTGGCACCAAGTAACACAGACATACACTGGCACCAAGTAACAAAGACATCCACTTACACCAAGTACAAAGACATACACTGACACCAAGCAACAAAGACATACAATGATACCCACTATCGCAGACACGCACTGACACCCAGTAAAAAAGACATACATTGACACCAAGTAACAAAGACTGACACTTATCCCCATTAACACAGACACTCACGTACACCAAGTAGCAAAGACATACACTGATACCCAGTAACACAGACACACACTTACACCAAGTAACGAAGACATACTCTGACACAAAGTAACAAAGACATACACATACACCAAGTTACAAAGACATGCACTGACACCAAGTAACAAAGACATGCACTGATACCCAGTAACACAGAGACACAATTACACCAATTAACAGAGAAATACACTGACAGCAATTAACAAAGACATATACTGATACCCAGTAACACAGACACACACTTACACCAAGTAACAAAGACATACACTGACACCAAGTAACAAAGACATTCACTTACACCAATTAAAAAAGACATACTCTGACACCAAGTAACAAAGACATACACTGATGCAGAATAACACAGACACACACTTACACCAAGTAACACAGACGCACACAGACACCAAGTAACAAAGACGTACACTGATACCCAGTTACACAGACACACACTTACACCAAGTAACACAGACGCACACAGACACCAAGTAACAAAGACGTACACTGATACCCAGTAACACAGACACACACTTACACCAAGTAACAAAGACATACACTGACTCCAAGCAACAAAGACAGACACTGATACCCAGTAACACAGACACACACTTACACCAAGTAACAAAGACATACACTGACATCCAGTAACACAGACACACACTTACACCAAGTCACAAAGACACACACTGACACCCAGTAACAAAGACATACACTGATACCCAGTAACACAGACACACAATTACACCAAGTAACAAAGACAGACACTGAAACCAAGTAACGAAGACATACACTGACACCAAGTAACTAAGACATACGCTGATACCCAGTAACACAGACACACACATACACCAAGTAGCAAAGAGAGACACTGACACCCAGTAATACAGACACACACTTACACCAAGTCACAAAGACACACACTGACACCCAGTAACAAAGACAGACACTGATACCCAGTAACACAGACACACACTTACACCAAGTAACAATGACAGACACTGACATCCAGTAACACAGACACACACTTACACCAAGTCACAAAGACACACACTGACAACCAGTAACAAAGACAGACACTGATACCCAGTAACACAGTCACACACTTACACCAACTAACAATGACAGACACTGTAATCCAGTAACACAGACGCACACTTACTCCAAGTCACAAAGAGACACACTGACACCCAGTAACAAAGACATACACTGACACCCAGTAACAAAGACACACACTGACTTCAAGTAACAAAGACATGCACTGATACCCAGTAACACAGACACACAATTACACCAAGTACCAAAGACATACACTGACACCAACTAACAAAGACATACACTGACACCAATTAACAAAGACATACACTGATACCCAGTAACACAGACACACACTTACACCAAGTAACAAAGACATACGCTGAAACCAAGTAACAAAGACATACACTTACACCAAGTAACAAAGACATGCACTGACACCAAGTAACAAAGACATGCACTGATACCCAGTAACACAGACACACACTTACACCAAGTAACACGGACATACACTGAGACCAAGTAACAAAGACATACACTGACACCCAGGAACACAGATACACAGTGACACCCAGTAACACAGAGTAACACTGACACCAAGTAACAAAGACATACACTGACACCAAGTAACAAAGACATACACTTACACCAAATAACAAAGACATGCACTGACACCAAGTAACAAAGACATGCACTTACACCAACTAACAAAGACACACAATTACACCAAGTAACACAGACATACACTGACACCAATTAACAAAGACATGCACTTACATCAAGTAAGAAAGACACACACTTACACCAAGTAACACAGACCAACACTGACACCAAGTAACAAAGACATACACTGATACCCAGCAACACAGACACACTCTTACACCAAGTAACAAAGACAGACACTGATACCCAGTAACACAGACAGACACTTACACCAACAATCAAAAGACGTAAACTGACACCAAGTAACAAAGGCATACACTTACACAAAGTAACAAAGACATACACTGACACCAAGTAACAAAGACATACACTGACACCAAGTAACAAAGACATACACTTACACCAAGTAAGACAGACATACACTTACACCAATTAACAAAGACATCCACTTACACCAAGTAACATGGACAGACACTGACACCAAGTAACAAAGACAGATACTGATACCCAGTAATACAGACACACACTTACACCAAGTCACATATACACACACTGACACCCATTAACAAAGACACACACTTACACCAAGTAACAAAGACAGACACTGACATCCAGTAACACAGACACACACTTACACCAAGTCACAAAGACACACACTGACACCCAGTAACAAAGACATACACTGACACCAAGTAACAAAGACATACACTGATACCCAGTAACACAGACACACAATTATACCAAGCAACAAAGACATACACTGACAACAAGTAACAAAGACATACACTGACACCAAGTAACAAAGACATACACTGATACCCAGTAACACAGACGCCCAGTTACACCAAGTAACAAAGACATACACTGAAACCAAGTAACAAAGACATCCACTTACACCAAGTAACAAAGACATACACTGACACCAAGTAACAAAAATATGCACTGATACCCAGTAACACAGACACACACTTACACCAAGGAACAAAGACAAACACTGATACCCAGTAACACAGACACACACTTAAACCAAGTATCACGGACATATACTGACACCGAGTAACAAAGACATACACTGACACCCAGGAACACAGATACACAGTGTCACCCAGTAACACAGAGAAACACTTACACCAAGTAACAAAGACACACACTGGCACCAAGTAACACAGACATACACTGGCACCAAGTAACAAAGACATCCACTTACACCAAGTACAAAGACATACACTGACACCAAGCAACAAAGACATACAATGATACCCAATATCGCAGACACGCACTGACACCCAGTAAAAAAGACATACATTGACACCAAGTAACAAAGACTGACACTTATCCCCATTAACACAGACACTCACGTACACCAAGTAGCAAAGACATACACTGATACCCAGTAACACAGACACACACTTACACCAAGTAACGAAGACATACTCTGACACAAAGTATCAAAGACATACACATACACCAAGTTACAAAGACATGCACTGACACCAAGTAACAGACATGCACTGATTCCCAGTAACACAGAGACACACTTACACCAAGTAACAGAGAAATACACTGACAGCAATTAACAAAGACATACACTGATACCCAGTAACACAGACACACACTTACACCAAGTAACAAAGACATACACTGACACCAAGTAACAAAGACATTCACTTACACCAATTAAAAAAGACATACTCTGACACCAAGTAACAAAGACATACACTGATGCAGAATAACACAGACACACACTTACACCAAGTAACAAAGACGCACACAGACACCAAGTAACAAAGACGTACACTGATACCCAGTAACACAGACACACACTTACACCAAGTAACAAAGACATACACTGACACCAAGCAACAAAGACAGACACTGATACCCAGTAACACAGACACACACTTACACCAAGTAACAAAGACATACACTGATACCCAGCAACACAGACACATACTTACACCAAGTAACAAAGACAGACACTTATACCCAGTAACGCAGACATACACTTCCAGCAACTATCAAAGACATACACTGACACCAAGTAGCAAAGAAATACACTTACACCAAGTAACAAAGACATACACTGACACAAAGTAACAAAGACATACACTTACACCAAGTAACAAAGACATACACTGACACCAAGTAACAAAGACATACAGTTACACCAAGTAACACAGACATACACTTACACCAAGTAACAAAGACATACACTTACACCAAGTAACAAAGACATACACTGACACCAAGTAACAAAGACATACACTGATACCCAGTAACACAGACACACACTTACACCAAGTAACACAGGAACACACTTACTCCAAGTAACAAAGACAGACAATGACACCAAGTAACAAGGACATACATTGATACCCAGTAACACAGACACACAATTACACCAAGTAACAGAGAAATACACTGACACCAAGTAACAAAGACATGCACTGACACCAAGTAACAAAGACATACACTTGCACCAAGTAACAAAGACATTCACTGACACCAAGTAACAAATACCTACACTTACACCAAGTAACACAGACATACACTTACACCAAGTAACAAAGACATACACTTACACCAAGTAACAAAGACATACACTGACACCAAGTAACAAAGACATACACTGATACCCAGTAACACAGACACACAGTTACACCAAGAAACAGAGAAATACACTGACTCCAAGTAACAAAGGCATACACTTACACCAAGTAACAAAGACATGCACTGACACCAAGTAACAAAGACATACACTTACACCAAGTAACACAGACATACACTGACACCAAGTAACAAAGACATACACTTACACCATGTAACACAGACATACACTGACACCAAGTAACAATTACATACACTGATACCCAATAACACAGACACACACTTACACCAAGTAACAAAGACATACACTCATACCCAGTGACACAGACACACACTTACACCAATTAAAACAGACACACACAGACACCAAGTAACAAAGACGTACACTGATACCCAGTAACACAGAGACACACTGACACCAAGTAACAAAGACAGACACTGACACCAAGTAACAAAGACAGACACTGACACCAAGTAACAAAGACAGACACTGACACCAAGTAACAAAGACATACACTTACACCAAGTAGCAAAGACATACACTTACACCAAGTAACAAAGACATACACTGACACCAAGTAACAAAGACATACACTGACACCAAGTAACAAAGACATACACTTACACCAAGTAACACAGACATACACTGACACCAAGAAACAAAGACAGACAATGACACCAAGTAACAAAGGCAAACACTGATACCCAGTAACACAGACACACACTTACACCAAGTAACAGAGACATACACTGACACCAAGTAACAAAGACATACACTTACACCAAGTAACAAAGACATACACTGATACCCAGTAACACAGCCACACACTTACACCAAGTAACAGAGACATACACTGACACCAAGTAACAAAGACATACACTTACACCAAGTAACAAAGACATGCACAGACACCAAGAAACAAAGACATGCACAGACACCAAGAAACAAAGACAGACACTTACACCAAGTAACATAGACATACACTGATTCCCAGCAACACAGACACACACTGACACCAAGAAACAAAGACAGACACTGATACCCAGTAACACAGACAAACACTTACACCAAGTAACAAAGACATACACTGACACCCAGCAACACAGACACACACTGACACCAAGAAACAAAGACAGACACTGATACCCAGTAACACAGACATACACTTACACCAAGTATCGAAGACATGCACTGACACCAAGTAGCAAAGACATACACTTACACCAAGTGACAAAGACATACACTGACACCAATTAACAAAGACATACACTTACACCAAGTAACAAAGACATACACTGACACCAAGTAACAAGGACATACACTTACACCAAGTAACACAGACATACACTTACACAAAGTAACAAAGACATACAATGACACCAAGTAACAAAGACATACACTGATACCCAGTAACACAGACACACAATTACACCAAGTAACACAGACACACACTTACACAAAGTAACAAAGCCAGACAATGACACCAAGTAACAAAGACATACACTTATACCCAGTAACACAGACACACACTTACACCAAGTAACAGAGACATACACTGACACAAAGTAACAAAGACATACAATTACACCAAGTAACAAAGACAAGCACTGACACCAAGTAACAAAGTCATACACTTACAGCAAGTAACAGAGACATACACTGACACCAAGTAACAAAGACATACACTTACACCAAGTAACACAGACATACACTGACACCAAGTAACAAAGACACACACATACACCAAGTACACAGACATACACTGACACCAAGTAACAAAGACATACAATGATACCCAGTAACACAGACACACATTTACATCAAGTAACAAAGACAGACACTTCCACCAAGTAACACGGACATACACTGACACCAAATAAAAAAGACATACGCTGATACCCAGTAACACAGACACACACATACACCAAGTAGCAAAGACAGACACTGACACCCAGTAATACTGACACACACTTACACCAAGTCACAAAGACACACACTGACACCCAGTAACAAAGACAGACACTGATACCCAGTAACACAGACACACACTTACAACAAGTAACAATGAGAGACACTGACATCCAGTAACACAGACACACACTTACACCAAGTCACAAAGACACACACTGACACCCAGTAACAAAGACATACACTGACACCCAGTAACAAAGACACACACTGACTCCAAGTAACAAAGACATACACTGATACCCAGTAACACAGACACACAATTACACCAAGTAACAAAGACATACACTGACACCAACCAACAAAGGCATACACTGACACCAATTAACAAAGACATACACTGATACCCAGTAACACAGACACACACTTACACCAAGTAACAAAGACATACACTGAAACCAAGTAACGAAGACATACACTGACACCAAGTAACCAAGACATACGCTGATACCCAGTAACACAGACACACACATACACCAAGTAGCAAAGACAGACACTGACACCCAGTAATACAGACACACACTTACACCAAGTCACAAAGACACACACTGACACCCAGTAACAAAGACAGACACTGATACCCAGTAACACAGACACACACTTACACCAAGTAACAATGACAGACACTGACATCCAGTAACACAGACACACACTTACACCAAGTCACAAAGACACACACAGACAACCAGTAACAAAGACAGACACTGATACCCAGTAACACAGACACACACTTACACCAACTAACAATGACAGACACTGACATCCAGTAACACAGACGCACACTTACACCAAGTCACAAAGACACACACTGACACCCAGTAACAAAGACACACAATGACACCAAGTAACAAATACATACACTGATACCCAGGAACACAGACACACAATTACACCAAGTAACAAAGACATACACTGACACCAACGAACAAAGACATACACTGACACCAATGAACAAAGACATACACTGATACCCAGTAACACAGACACACACTTACACCAAGTAACAAAGACATACGCTGAAACCAAGTAACAAAGACATACACTTACACCAAGTAACAAAGACATACACTGACACCAAGTAACAAAGACATGCACTGATACCCAGTAACACAGACACACACTTACACCAAGTAACACGGACATACACTGAGACCAAGTAACAAAGACATACACTGACACCCAGGAACACAGATACACAGTGACACCCAGGAACACAGAGAAACACTGACACCAAATAACAAAGACACACACTGACACCAAGTAACACAGACATACACTGACAACAACTAACAAAGACACACAATTACACCAAGTAACACAGACATACACTGACACCAATTAACAAAGACATGCACTTACATCAAGTAAGAAAGACACACACTTACACCAAGTAACACAGACCAACACTGACACCAAGTAACAAAGACATACACTGATACCCAGCAACACAGACACACTCTTACACCAAGTAACAAAGACAGACACTGATACCCAGTAACACAGACACACACTTACACCAAGAATCAAAAGACGTAAACTGACACCAAGTAACAAAGGCATACACTGACACCAAGTAACAAAGACATGCACTTACACCAATTAACAAAGACATACACTGACACCAAGTAACAAAGACATACACTTACACCAAGTGAGACAGACATACACTTACACCAATTAACAAAGACATCCACTTACACCAAGTAACATGGACAGACACTGACACCAAGTAACAAAGACAGACACTGATACCCAGTAATACAGACACACACTTACACCAAGTCACAAAGACACACACTGACCCAGTAACAAAGACAGACACTGATACCCAGTAACACAGACACACACTTACACCAAGTAACAAAGACAGACACTGACATCCAGTAACACAGACACACACTTACACCAAGTCACAAAGACACACACTGACACCCAGTAACAAAGACATACACTGATACCCAGTAACACAGACACACAATTACACCAAGTAACAAAGACAGACACTGAAACCAAGTAACGAAGACATACACTGACACCAAGTAACTAAGACATACGCTGATACCCAGTAATACAGACACACACTTACACCAAGTCACAAAGACACACACTTACACCAAGTAACACGGACATACACTGAGACCAAGTAACAAAGACACACACTGACACCAAGTAACACAGACATATACTGACAACAACTAACAAAGACACACAATTACACCAAGTAACACAGACATACACTGACACCAATTAACAAAGACATGCACTTACATCAAGTAAGAAAGACACACACTTACACCAAGAAACACAGACCAACACTGACACCAAGTAACAAAGACATACACTGATACCCAGCAACACAGACACACTCTTACACGAAGTAACAAAGACAGACACTGATACCCAGTAACACAGACACACACTTACAACAAGAATCAAAAGACGTAAACTGACACCAAGTAACAAAGGCATACACTGACACCAAGTAACAAAGACATACACAGACACCAAGTAACAAAGACATGCACTTACACCAATTAACAAAGACATACACTGACACCAAGTAACAAAGACATACACTTACACCAAGTGAGACAGACATCCACTTACACCAATTAACAAAGACATCCACTTACACCAAGTAACATGGACAGACACTGACACTAAGTAACAAAGACAGACACTGATCCCCAGTAATACAGACACACACTTACACCAAGTCACAAAGACACACACTGACCCAGTAACAAAGACAGACACTGATACCCAGTAACACAGACACACACTTACACCAAGTAACAAAGACAGACACTGACATCCAGTAACACAGACACACACTTACACCAAGTCACAAAGACACACATTGACACCCAGTAACAAAGACATACACTGATACCCAGTAACACAGACACACAATTACACCAAGTAACAAAGACAGACACTGAAACCAAGTAACGAAGACATACACTGACACCAAGTAACTAAGACATACGCTGATACCCAGTAACACAGACACACACATACACCAAGTAGCGAAGAGAGACACTGACACCCAGTAATACAGACACACACTTACACCAAATCACAAAGACACACACTGACACCCAGTAACAAAGACAGACACTGATACCCAGTAACACAGACACACACTTACACCAAGTAACAATGACAGACACTGACATCCAGTAACACAGACACACACTTACACCAAGTCACAAAGACACACACTGACAACCAGTAACAAAGACAGACACTGATACCCAGTAACACAGACACACACTTACACCAACTAACAATGACAGACACTGTCATCCAGTAACACAGACGCACACTTACTCCAAGTCACAAAGAGACACACTGACACCCAGTAACAAAGACATACACTGACACCCAGTAACAAAGACACACACTGACTTCAAGTAACAAAGACATGCACTGATACCCAGTAACACAGACTCACAATTACACCAAGTACCAAAGACATACACTGACACCAACTAACAAAGACATACACTTACACCAAGTAACAAAGACATGCACTGACACCAAGTAACAAAGACATGCACTGATACCCAGTAACACAGACACACACTTACACCAAGTAACACGGACATACACTGAGACCAAGTAACAAAGACATACACTGACACCCAGGAACACAGATACACATTGACACCCAGTAACACAGAGAAACTCTGACACCAAGTAACACAGACATACACTGACAACAACTAACAAAGACATGCACAGATACCCAGTGACACAGACAAACACTTACAGCAAGTAACAAAGACATACACTGACACCAAGTAACAAAGACATGCACTTACACCAAATGACAAAGACATGCACTGACACCAAGTAACAAAGACATACACTGACACCCAGTAACAAAGACAGACACTGATACCCAGTAACACAGACACACACTTACAACAAGTAACAATGAGAGACACTGACATCCAGTAACACAGACACACACTTACACCAAGTCACAAAGACACACACTGACACCCAGTAACAAAGACATACACTGACACCCAGTAACAAAGACACACACTGACACCAAGTAACAAAGACATACACTGATACCCAGTAACACAGACACACACTTACACCAAGTAACAAAGACATACACTGAAACCAAGTAACGAAGACATACACTAACACCAAGTAACCAAGACATACGCTGATACCCAGTAACACAGACACACACATACACCAAGTAGCAAAGACAGACACTGACACCCAGTAATACAGACACACACTTACACCAAGTCACAAAGACACACACTGACACCCAGTTTCAAAGACAGACACTGATACCCAGTAACACAGACACACACTTACACCAAGTAACAATGACAGACACTGACATCCAGTAACATAGACACACACTTACACCAAGTCACAAAGACACACACAGACAACCAGTAACAAAGACAGACACTGATACCCAGTAACTCAGACACACACTTACACCAACTAACAATGACAGACACTGACATCCAGTAACACAGACGCACACTTACACCAAGTCACAAAGACACACACTGACACCCAGAAACAAAGACACACACTGACACCAAGTAACAAAGACAGACACTGATACCCAGGAACACAGACACACAATTACACCAAGTAACAAAGACATACGCTGAAACCAAGTAACAAAGACATACACTTACACCAAGTAACAAAGACATACACTGACACCAAGTAACAAAGACATGCACTGATACCCAGTAACACAGACACACACTTACACCAAGTAACAAAGACATACACAGTGACACCCAGGAACACAGAGAAACACTGACACCAAGTAACAAAGACACACACTGACACCAAGTAACACAGACATACACTGACAACAACTAACAAAGACACACAATTACACCAAGTAACACAGACATACACTGACACCAATTAACAAAGACATGCACTTACATCAAGTAAGAAAGACACACACTTACACCAAGTAACACAGACCAACACTGACACCAAGTAACAAAGACATACACTGATACCCAGCAACACAGACACACTCTTACACCAAGTAACAAAGACAGACACTGATACACAGTAACACAGACACACACTTACACCAAGAATCAAAAGACGTAAACTGACACCAAGTAACAAAGGCATACACTGACACCAAGTAACAAAGACATACACTGACACCAAGTAACAAAGGCATGCACTTACACCAATTAACAAAGACATACACTGACACCAAGTAACAAAGACATACACTTACACCAAGTGAGACAGACATACACTTACACCAAGTGAGACAGACATACACTTACACCAATTAACAAAGACATCCACTTACACCAAGTAACATGGACAGACACTGACACCAAGTAACAAAGACAGACACTGATACCCAGTAATACAGACACACACTTACACCAAGTCACAAAGACACACACTGACCCAGTAACAAAGACAGACACTGATACCCAGTAACACAGACACACACTTACACCAAGTAACAAAGACAGACACTGACATCCAGTAACACAGACACACACTTACACCAAGTCACAAAGACACACACTCACACCCATTAACAAAGACAGACACTGATACCCAGTAACACAGACACACAATTACACCAAGTAACAAAGACAGACACTGACATCCAGTAACACAGACACACACTTACACCAAGTCACAAAGACACACACTGACACCCAGTAACAAAGACATACACTGATACCCAGTAACACAGACACCCAGTTACACCAAGTAACAAAGACATACACTGAAACCAAGTAACAAAGACATTCACTTACACCAAGTAACAAAGACATACACTGACACCAAGTAACAAAGACATGCACTGATACCCAGTAACACAGACACACACTTACACCAAGGAACAAAGACAAACACTGATACCCAGTAACACAGACACACACTTAAACCAAGTATCACGGACATATACTGACACCGAGTAACAAAGACATACACTGACACCCAGGAACACAGATACACAGTGTCACCCAGTAACACAGAGAAACACTTACACCAAGTAACAAAGACATACACTGGCACCAAGTAACAAAGACATCCACTTACACCAAGTACAAAGACATTCACTTACACCAATTAAAAAAGACATACTCTGACACCAAGTAACAAAGACATACACTGATGCAGAACACAGACACACACTTACACCAAGTAACAAAGACATACACTGATACCCAGTCACACAGACACACACTTACACCAAGTAACACAGACGCACACAGGCACCAAGTAACAAAGACGTACACTGATACCCAGTAACACAGACACACACTTACACCAAGTAACAAAGACATACACTGACACCAAGCAACAAAGACAGACACTGATACCCAGTAACACAGACACACACTTACACCAAGTAACAAAGACATACACTGACATCCAGTAACACAGACACACACTTACACCAAGTAACTAAGACATACGCTGATACCCAGTAACACAGACACACACATACACCAAGTAGCAAAGACAGACACTGACACCCAGTAATACAGACACACACTTACACCAAGTCACAAAGACACACACTGACAACCAGTAACAAAGACAGACACTGATACCCAGTAACACAGACACACACTTACACCAACTAACAATGACAGACACTGTCATCCAGTAACACAGACGCACACTTACTCCAAGTCACAAAGAGACACACTGACACCCAGTAACAAAGACATACACTGACACCCAGTAACAAAGACACACACTGACTTCAAGTAACAAAGACATGCACTGATACCCAGTAACACAGACACACAATTACACCAAGTACCAAAGACATACACTGACACCAACTAACAAAGACATACACTGACACCAATTAACAAAGACATACACTGATCCCCAGTAACACAGACACACACTTACACCAAGTAACAAAGACATACGCTGAAACCAAGTAACAAAGACATACACTTACACCAAGTAACAAAGACATGCACTGACACCAAGTAACAAAGACATGCACTGATACCCAGTAACACAGACACACACTTACAACATGTAACACGGACATACACTGAGACCAAGTAACAAAGACATACACTGACACCCAGGAACACAGATACACAGTGACACCCAGTAACACAGAGTAACACTGACACCAAGTAACACAGACATACACTGACAACAACTAACAAAGACATGCACAGATACCCAGTGACACAGACAAACACTTACAGCAAGTAACAAAGACATACACTGACACCAAGTAACAAAGACATACACTTACACCAACTAAAAAAGACACACAATTACACCAAGTAACACAGACATACACTGACACCAATTAACAAAGACATGCACTTACATCAAGTAAGAAAGACACACACTTACACCAAGTAACACAGACCAACACTGACACCAAGTAACAAAGACATACACTGATACCCAGCAACACAGACACACTCTTACACCAAGTAACAAAGACAGACACTGATACCCAGTAATACAGACACACACTTACACCAAGTAACAAAGACATACACTGACACCAAGTAACAAAGACATACACTGACACCAAGTAACAAAGACATACACTTACACCAAGTAAGACAGACATACACTTACACCAATTAACAAAGACATCCACTTACACCAAGTAACATGGACAGACACTGACACCAAGTAACAAAGACAGATACTGATACCCAGTAATACAGACACACACTTACACCAAGTCACAAAGACACACACTGACACCCATTAACAAAGACAGACACTGATACCCAGTAACACAGACACACACTTACACCAAGTAACAAAGACAGACACTGACATCCAGTAACACAGACACACACTTACACCAAGTCACAAAGACACACACTGACACCCAGTAACAAAGACATACACTGACACCAAGTAACAAAGACATACACTGATACCCAGTAACACAGACACACAATTATACCAAGCAACAAAGACATACACTGACAACAAGTAACAAAGACATACTCTGACACCAAGTAACAAAGACATACACTGATACCCAGTAACACAGACACCCAGTTACACCAAGTAACAAAGACATACACTGAAACCAAGTAACAAAGACATCCACTTACACCAAGTAACAAAGACATCCACTTACACCAAGTAACAAAGACATACACTGACACCAAGTAACAAAGACATGCACTGATACCCAGTAACACAGACACACACTTACACCAAGGATCAAAGACAAACACTGATACCCAGTAACACAGACACACACTTAAACCAAGTATCACGGACATATACTGACACCGAGTAACAAAGACATACACTGACACCCAGGAACACAGATACACAGTGTCACCCAGTAACACAGAGAAACACTTACACCAAGTAACAAAGACACACACTGGCACCAAGTAACACAGACATACACTGGCACCAAGTAACAAAGACATCCACTTACACCAAGTACAAAGACATACACTGACACCAAGCAACAAAGACATACAATGATACCCAGTAACACAGACACACACTTACACCAAGTAACGAAGACATGCACTGACACCAAGTAACAAAGACATGCACTGATACCCAGTAACACAGAGACACACTTACACCAAGTAACAGAGAAATACACTGACAGCAATTAACAAAGAGATACACTGATACACAGTAACACAGACACACACTTACACCAAGTAACAAAGACATACACTGACACCAAGTAACAAAGACATTCACTTACACCAATTAAAAAAGACATACTCTGACACCAAGTAACAAAGACATACACTGATACCCAGTTACACAGAAATCACACTTACACCAAGTAACACAGACGCACACAGACACCAAGTAACAAAGACGTACACTGATACCCAGTAACACAGACACACACTTACACCAAGTAACAAAGACATACACTGACACCAAGCAACAAAGACAGACACTGATACCCAGTAACACAGACACACACTTACATCAAGTAACAAAGACATACACTGATACCCAGCAACACAGACACATACTTACACCAAGTAACAAAGACAGACACTTATACCCAGTAACGCAGACATACACTTCCAGCAACTATCAAAGACATACACTGACACCAAGTAGCAAAGAAATACACTTACACCAAGTAACAAAGACATACACTGACACAAAGTAACAAAGACATACACTGACACAAAGTAACAAAGACATACACTTACACCAAGTAACAAAGACATACACTGACACCAAGTAACAAAGACATACAGTTACACCAAGTAACACAGACATACACTTACACCAAGTAACAAAGACATACACTTACACCAAGTAACAAAGACATACACTGACACCAAGTAACAAAGACATACACTGATACCCAGTAACACAGACACACACTTACACCAAGTAACACAGGAACACACTTACTCCAAGTAACAAAGACAGACAATGACACCAAGTAACAAGGACATACATTGATACCCAGTAACACAGACACACAATTACACCAAGTAACAGAGAAATACACTGACACCAAGTAACAAAGACATGCACTTACACCAAGTAACAAAGACATGCACTGACACCAAGTAACAAAGACATACACTTGCACCAAGTAACAAAGACATTCACTGACACCAAGTAACAAATACCTACACTTACACCAAGTAACACAGACATACACTGACACCAAGTAACAAAGACACACACATACACCAAGTACACAAATATATACTGACACCAAGTAACAAAGGCATACACTGATACCCAGTAACACAGACACACAGTTACACCAAGAAACAGAGAAATACACTGACTCCAAGTAACAAAGGCATACACTTACACCAAGTAACAAAGACATGCACTGACACCAAGTAACAAAGACATACACTTACACCAAGTAACACAGACATACACTGACACCAAGTAACAAAGACATACACTTACACCATGTAACACAGACATACACTGACACCAGGTAACAATTACATACACTGATACCCAATAACACAGACACACACTTACACCAAGTAACAAAGACATACACTCATACCCAGTGACACAGACACACACTTACACCAATTAAAACAGACACACACAGACACCAAGTAACAAAGACGTACACTGATACCCAGTAACACAGAGACACACTGACACCAAGTAACAAAGACAGACACTGACACCAAGTAACAAAGACAGACACTGATACCCAGTAACACAGACACACACTTACACCAAGTAACAAAGACATACACTGTTACCCAGCAACACAGACACACACAGACACCAAGTAACAAAGACAGACACTGATACCCAGATTTACAGACAGACACTTACACCAAGTATCAAAGACATACACTGACACCAAGTAGCAAAGACATACACTTACACCAAGTAACAAAGACATACACTGACACCAAGTAACAAAGACATACACTGACACCAAGTAACAAAGACATACACTTACACCAAGTAACACAGACATACACTGACACCAAGAAACAAAGGCAAACACTGATACCCAGTAACACAGACACACACTTACACCAAGTAACAGAGACATACACTGACACCAAGTAACAAAGACATACACTTACACCAAGTAACAAAGACATACACTGATACCCAGTAACACAGCCACACACTTACACCAAGTAACAGAGACATACACTGACACCAAGTAACAAAGACATACACTTACACCAAGTAACAAAGACATGCACAGACACCAAGAAACAAAGACAGACACTTACACCAAGTAACATAGACATACACTGATTCCCAGCAACACAGACACACACTGACACCAAGAAACAAAGACAGACACTGATACCCAGTAACACAGACAAACACTTACACCAAGTAACAAAGACATACACTGACACCCAGCAACACAGACACACACTGACACCAAGAAACAAAGACAGACACTGATACCCAGTAACACAGACATACACTTACACCAAGTATCGAAGACATGCACTGACACCAAGTAGCAAAGACATACACTTACACCAAGTGACAAAGACATACACTGACACCAAGTAACAAAGACATACACTGACACCAAGTAACAAAGACATACACTTACACCAAGTAACAAAGACATACACTGACACCAAGTAACAAGGACATACACTTACACCAAGTAACACAGACATCCACTTACACAAAGTAACAAAGACATACAATGACACCAAGTAACAAAGACATACACTGATACCCAGTAACACAGACACACAATTACACCAAGTAACACAGACACACACTTACACAAAGTAACAAAGCCAGACAATGACACCAAGTAACAAAGACATACACTGATACCCAGTAACACAGACACACACTTACACCAAGTAACAGAGACATACACTGACACCAAGTAACAAAGACATACAATTACACCAAGTAACAAAGACAAGCACTGACACCAAGAAACAAAGACATACACTTACAGCAAGTAACAGAGACATACACTGACACCAAGTAACAAAGACATACACTTACACCAAGTAACACAGACATACACTGACACCAAGTAACAAAGACACACACATACACCAAGTACACAGACATGCACTGACACCAAGTAACAAAGACATACACTTACACCAAGTAACACAGACATACACTGATACCCAGTGACACAGACACACACTTACACCAATTAAAACAGACACACACAGACACCAAGTAACAAAGACGTACACTGATACCCAGTAACACAGAGACACACTGACACCAAGTAACAAAGACAGACACTGACACCAAGTAACAAAGACAGACACTGATACCCAGTAACACAGACACACACTTACACCAAGTAACAAAGACATACACTGTTACCCAGCAACACAGACACACACTGACACCAAGTAACAAAGACAGACACTGATACCCAGATTTACAGACATACACTTACACCAAGTATCAAAGACATACACTGACACCAAGTAGCAAAGACATACACTTACACCAAGTAACAAAGGCATACACTGATACCCAGTAACACAGACACACACTTACACCAAGTAACAGAGACATACACTGACACCAAGTAACAAAGACATACACTTACACCAAGTAACAAAGACATACACTGATACCCAGTAACACAGCCACACACTTACACCAAGTAACAGAGACATACACTGACACCAAGTAACAAAGACATACACTTACACCAAGTAACAAAGACATGCACAGACACCAAGAAACAAAGACAGACACTTACACCAAGTAACATAGACATACACTGATTCCCAGCAACACAGACACACACTGACACCAAGAAACAAAGACAGACACTGATACCCAGTAACACAGACAAACACTTACACCAAGTAACAAAGACATGCACTGACACCCAGCAACACAGACACACACTGACACCAAGAAACAAAGACAGACACTGATACCCAGTAACACAGACATATACTGACACCAAGTATCGAAGACATGCACTGACACCAAGAAACAAAGACATACAATTACACCAAGTAACAAAGACATGCACTGACACCAAGAAACAAAGACATACATGAACACCAAGTCACAAAGACATACACTGACACCAAGTAACAAAGACATACACTGACACCAAGTAACAAAGACAAACACAGTCACCAAGTAACACAGACATACACTGACACCAAGTAACAAAGACACACACATACACCAAGTACACAGACATACACTGACACCAAGTAACAAAGACATACAATGATACCCAGTAACACAGACATACACAGACACCAAGTAACAAAGACATACACTGATACCCAGTAACACAGACACACACTTACACCAAGTAACACAGACATACACTGATACCCAGTAACACAGACACACAGTTACACCAAGAAACAGAGAAATACACTGACTCCAAGTAACAAAGACATACACTTACACCAAGTAACGAAGACATACTCTGACACCAAGTAACAAAGACATACAATTACACCAAGTAACAAAGACGTACACTGATACCCAGTAACACAGAGACTCACTGACACCAAGTAACAAAGACAGACACTGACACCAAGTAACAAAGACAGACACTGATACCCAGTAACACAGACACACACTTACACCAAGTAACAAAGACATACACTGTTACCCAGCAATACAGACACACACTGACACCAAGTAACAAATACAGACACTGATACCCAGATTTACAGACATACACTTACACCAAGTATCAAAGACATACACTGACACCAAGTAGCAAAGACATACACTTACACCAAGTAACAAAGACATACACTGACACCAAGTAACAAAGACATACACTTACACCAAGTAACACAGACATACACTGACACCAATTAACACAGACATCCACTGACACCAAGTAACAAATACATACACTTACATCAAGTAACAAAGACATACACTGACACCAAGAAACAAAGACAGACAATGACACCAAGTAACAAAGGCATACACTGATACCCAGTAACACAGACACACACTTACACCAAGTAACAGAGACATACACTGACACCAAGTAACAAAGACATACACTTACACCAAGTAACAAAGACATACACTGATACCCAGTAACACAGCCACACACTTACACCAAGTAACAGAGACATACACTGACAGCAAGTAACAAAGACATACACTTACACCAAGTAACAAAGACATGCACAGACACCAAGAAACAAAGACAGACACTTACACCAAGTAACATAGACATACACTGATTCCCAGCAACACAGACACACACTGACACCAAGAAACAAAGACAGACACTGATACCCAGTAACACAGACAAACACTTACACCAAGTAACAAAGACATGCACTGACACCCAGCAACACAGACACACACTGACACCAAGAAACAAAGACAGACACTGATACCCAGTAACACAGACATATACTGACACCAAGTTTCGAAGACATGCACTGACACCAAGTAGCAAAGACATACACTTCCACCAAGTGACAAAGACATACACTGACACCAAGTAACAAGGACATACACTTACACCAAGTAACACAGACATACACTTACACAAAGTAACAAAGACATACAATGACACCAAGTAACAAAGACATACACTGATACCCAGTAACACAGACACACAATTACACCAAGTAAGAAAGACATACACAGATACCCAGTAACACAGACACACACTTACACCAAGTAACAGAGACATACACTGACACCAAGTAACAAAGACATACAATTACACCAAGTAACAAAGACATGCACTGACACCAAGAAACAAAGACATACACTTACAGCAAGTAACAGAGACATACACTGACACCAAGAAACAAAGACATACACTTACACCAAGTAACACAGACATACACTGACACCAAGTAACAAAGACACACACATACACCAAGTAACAAAGACAGACAATGATACCCAGTAACACAGACATACATTTACACCAAGTATCAAAGACATACACTGACACCAAGTTGCAAAGACATACACTTTCACCAAGTAACAAAGACATACACTGACACCAAGTAACAAAGACAGACACTTACACCAAGTAACATAGACATACACTTACACCAAGTAACAAAGACATACACTGATACCCAGTAACACAGACACACACTTACACCAAGTAACACAGACACACACTTACACCAAGTAACAAAGACATACAATTACACCAAGTAACAAAGACATGCACTGACACCAAGAAACAAAGACATACACTTGCACCAAGTAACAAAGACATACACTGACACCAAGTAACAAATACCTACACTTACACCAAGTAACACAGACATACACTGACACCAAGAAACAAAGACACACACATACACCAAGTACACAAATATATACTGACACCAAGTAACAAAGACATACACTGATACCCAGTAACACAGACACACAGTTACACCAAGAAACAGAGAAATACACTGACTCCAAGTAACAAAGGCATACACTTACACCAAGTAACGAAGACATGCACTGACACCAAGTAACAAAGACATACACTTACACCAAGTAACACAGACATACACTGACACCAAGTAACAAAGACATACACTTACACGATGTAACACAGACATACACTGACACCAAGTAACAAATACATACACTGATACCCAATAACACAGACACACACTTACACCAAGTAACAAAGACATACACTGATACCCAGTGACACAGACACACACTTACACCAATTAAAACAGACACACACAGACACCAAGTAACAAAGACGTACACTGATACCCAGTAACACAGAGACACACTGACACCAAGTAACAAAGACAGACACTGACACCAAGTAGCAAAGACATACACTTACACCAAGTAACAAAGACATACACTTACACCAAGTAACACAGACATACACTGACACCAATTAACACAGACATACACTGACACCAAGTAACAAATACATACACTTACATCAAGTAACAAAGACTTACACTGACACCAAGAAACAAAGACAGACAATGACACCAAGTAACAAAGGCATACACTGATACCCAGTAACACAGACACACACTTACACCAAGTAACAGAGACATACACTGACACCAAGTAACAAAGACATACACTTACACCAAGTAACAAAGACATACACTGATACCCAGCAACACAGCCACACACTTACACCAAGTAACAGAGACATACACTGGCACCAAGTAACAAAGACATACACTTACACCAAGTAACAAAGACATGCACAGACACCAAGAAACAAAGACAGACACTTACACCAAGTAACATAGACATACACTGATTCCCAGCAACACAGACACACACTGACACCAAGAAAAAAAGACAGACACTGATACCCAGTAACACAGACAAACACTTACACCAAGTAACAAAGACATACACTGATACCCAGTAACACAGACACACAATTACACCAAGGAACACAGACACACACTTACACAAAGTAACAAAGCCAGACAATGACACCAAGTAACAAAGACATACACTGATACCCAGTAACACAGACACACACTTACACCAAGTAACAGAGACATACACTGACACCAAGTAACAAAGACATACAATTACACCAAGTAACAGAGACATACACTGACACCAAGTAACAAAGACATACACTTACACCAAGTAACACAGACATACACTGACACCAAGTAACAAAGACACACACATACACCAAGTACACAGACATACACTGACACCAAGTAACAAAGACATACAATGATACCCAGTAACACAGACACACACTTACACCAAGTAACAAAGACAGACACTGATAACAGTAACACAGACACACATTAACACCAAGTCACAAAGACATACACTGACACCCAGTAACAAAGACAAACACTGACACCCAGTAACAAAGACACACACTGACACCAAGTAACAAAGACTCACACTGACACCAAGTAACAAAGACATACACAGACACCAAGTAACAAAGACAGACACTGAAATCCAGTAACACAGACACACACTTACACCAAGTAACAAAGACATACACTGATACCCAGCAACACAGACACACACTTACACCAAGTAACAAAGACAGACAATGATACCCAGTAACACAGACATACATTTACACCAAGTATCAAAGACATACACTCACACCAAGTTGCAAAGACATACACTTTCACCAAGTAACAAAGACATACACTGACACCAAGTAACAAAGACATACACTTACACCAAGTAACAAAGACATGCACAGACACCAAGAAACAAAGACAGACACTTACACCAAGTAACATTGACATACACTGATACCCAGCAACACAGACACACACTGACACCAAGAAACAAAGACAGACACTGATACCCAGTAACACAGACACACACTTACACCAAGTAACAAAGACAGACACTGATACCCAGTAACACAGACATACACTTACACCAAGTATCAAAGACATGCACTGACACGAAGTAGCAAAGACATACACTTACACCATGTGACAAAGACATACACTGACACCAAGTAACAAAGACATACACTTACACCAAGTAACACAGACATACACTTACACAAAGTAACAAAGACATACAATGACACCAAGTAACAAAGACATACACTGATACCCAGTAACACAGACACACAATTACACCAGGTAACACAGACACACAATTACACAAAGTAACAAAGACAGACAATGACACCAAGTAACAAAGACATACACTGATACCCAGTAACACAGACACACACTTACACCAAGTAACAAAGACATGCACTGACACCAAGTAACAAAGACATACAATTACACCAAGTAACAGAGACATACACTGACACCAAGTAACAAAGACATACACTTACACCAAGTAACACAGACATACACTGACACCAAGTAACAAAGACACACACATACACCAAGTAACAACGACATACACTGATACCCAGTAACACAGACACACATTAACACCAAGTCACAAAGACATACACTGACACCAAGTAACAAAGACAAACACAGTCACCAAGTAACAACGACATACACTGATACCCAGTAACACAGACATACACTGACAGCAAGTAACAAAGACATTCACTGATACCCAGCAACACAGACACACACTTACACCAAGTATCACAGACATACACAGACACCAAGTAACAAAGACATACACTGATACCCAGTCACGCAGACACACACTTACACCATGTAACAAAGACATACAATGACACCAAGTAACAAATACATACACTGACACCAAGTAACAAAGACATACACTTACACCAAGCAACACAGACAAACACTGACACCAAGTAACAAAGACACACACTTACACCAAGTAACACAGACATACACTGACACCCAGTAACAAAGACATACACTGACACCCAGTAACAAAGACACACAATGACAACAAGTAACAAAGGCACACACTGACACCAAGTAACAAAGACATTCACTGATACCCAGTAACACAGACACACACTTACACCAAGTAACAAAGACATAAACTGACACCAAGTAACAAAGACATACACTGATACCCAGTAACACAGACACACACTTACACCAAGTAACACAGACACACACTTACACCAAGTAACAAAGACATACAATTACACCAAGTAACAAAGACATGCACTGACACCAAGAAACAAAGACATACACTTGCAGCAAGTAACACAGACATACACTGACACCAAGTAACAAAGACACACACATACACCAAGTAACAAAGACAGACACTGATACCAGTAACACAGACATACATTAACACCAAGTCACAAAGACATACACTGACACCCAGTAACAAAGACAAACACTGACACCCAGTAACAAAGACACACACTGACACCAAGTAACAAAGACACACACTGACACCAAGTAACAAAGACATACAATGATACCCAGTAACACAGACACACACTTACACCAAGTAACAAAGACAGACACTGATACCAGTAACACAGACACACATTAACACCAAGTCACAAAGACATACACTGACACCCAGTAACAAAGACAAACACTGACACCCAGTAACAAAGACACACACTGACACCAAGTAACAAAGACACACACTGACACCAAGTAACAAAGACATACACAGAAATCCAGTAACACAGACACACACTTACACCAAGTAACAAAGACATACAATGACACCAAGTAACAAAGACATACACTGATACCCAGTAACACAGACACACAATTACACCAAGTAACACAGACACACAATTACACAAAGTAACAAAGACAGACAATGACACCAAGTAACAAAGACATTCACTGACACCAAGTAACAAAGACATGCACTGACACCAAGAAACAAAGACATACACTTACAGCAAGTAACAGAGACATACACTGACACCAAGTAACAAAGACATACACTTACACCAAGTAACACAGACATACACTGACACCAAGTAACAAAGACATACAATGATACCCAGTAACACAGACAGACAATTACACCAAGTAACAAAGACAGACACTGAAACCAGTAACACAGACACACATTAACACCAAGTCACAAAGACATACACTGACACCCAGTCACAAAGACACACACTGACACCAAGTAACAAAGACATACACAGACACCAAGTAACAAAGACAGGCACTGAAATCCAGTAACACAGACACACACTTACACCAAGTAACAAAGACATACACTGATACCCAGCAACACAGACACACACTTACACCAAGTTACAAAGACAGACAATGATACCCAGTAACACAGACATACATTTACACCAAGTATCAAAGACATACACTGACACCAAGTTGCAAAGACATACACTTACACCAAGTAACAAAGACATACACTGACACCAAGTAACAAAGACATACACTTACCCCAAGTAACAAAGACACACACTTACACCAAGTAACAAAGACATACACTGACACCAAGTAACAAAGACATACACTGACACCCAGTAACAAAGACATACACTGACACCCAGTAACAAAGACACACAATGACAACAAGTAACAAAGGCACACACTGACACCAAGTAACAAAGACATAAACTGATACCCAGTAACACAGACACACACTTACAACAAGTAACAAGGACATACACTGACACCAAGTAACAAAGACATTCACTGATACCCAGTAACACAGACACACACTTACACCAAGTAACAAAGACATAAACTGACACCAAGTAACAAAGACATACACAGATACCCAGTAACACAGACACACACTTACACCAAGTAACACAGACACACACTTACACCAAGTAACAAAGACATACAATTACACCAAGTAACAAAGACATGCACTGACACCAAGAAACAAAGACATACACTTGCAGCAAGTAACACAGACATACACTGACACCAGGTAACAAAGACACACACATACACCAAGTACACAGACATACACTGACACCAAGTAACAAAGACATACAATGATACCCAGTAACACAGACACACACTTACACCAAGTAACAAAGACAGACACTGATACCAGTAACACAGACACACATTAACACCAAGTCACAAAGACATACACTGACACCCAGTAACAAAGACAAACACTGACACCCAGTAACAAAGACACACACTGACACCAAGTAACAAAGACACACACTGACACCAAGTAACACAGACACACAATTACACAAAGTAACAAAGACAGACAATGACACCAAGTAACAAAGACACACAATGACAACAAGTAACAAAGGCACACACTGACACCAAGTAACAAAGACATTCACTGATACCCAGTAACACAGACACACACTTACACCAAGTAACAAAGACATAAACTGACACCAAGTAACAAAGACATACACTGATACCCAGTAACACAGACACACACTTACACCAAGTAACACAGACACACACTTACACCAAGTAACAAAGACATACAATTACACCAAGTAACAAAGACATACACTGACACCCAGTAACAAAGACATACACTGACACCCAGTAACAAAGACACACAATGACAACAAGTAACAAAGGCACACACTGACACCAAGTAACAAAGACATTCACTGATACCCAGTAACACAGACACACACTTACACCAAGTAACAAAGACATAAACTGACACCAAGTAACAAAGACATACACTGATACCCAGTAACACAGACACACACTTACACCAAGTAACACAGACACACACTTACACCAAGTAACAAAGACATACAATTACACCAAGTAACAAAGACATGCACTGACACCAAGAAACAAAGACATACACTTGCAGCAAGTAACACAGACATACACTGACACCAAGTAACAAAGACACACACATACACCAAGTAACAAAGACAGACACTGATACCAGTAACACAGACATACATTAACACCAAGTCACAAAGACATACACTGACACCCAGTAACAAAGACAAACACTGACACCCAGTAACAAAGACACACACTGACACCAAGTAACAAAGACACACACTGACACCAAGTAACAAAGACATACAATGATACCCAGTAACACAGACACACACTTACACCAAGTAACAAAGACAGACACTGATACCAGTAACACAGACACACATTAACACCAAGTCACAAAGACATACACTGACACCCAGTAACAAAGACAAACACTGACACCCAGTAACAAAGACACACACTGACACCAAGTAACAAAGACACACACTGACACCAAGTAACAAAGACATACACAGAAATCCAGTAACACAGACACACACTTACACCAAGTAACAAAGACATACAATGACACCAAGTAACAAAGACATACACTGATACCCAGTAACACAGACACACAATTACACCAAGTAACACAGACACACAATTACACAAAGTAACAAAGACAGACAATGACACCAAGTAACAAAGACATTCACTGACACCAAGTAACAAAGACATGCACTGACACCAAGAAACAAAGACATACACTTACAGCAAGTAACAGAGACATACACTGACACCAAGTAACAAAGACATACACTTACACCAAGTAACACAGACATACACTGACACCAAGTAACAAAGACATACAATGATACCCAGTAACACAGACAGACAATTACACCAAGTAACAAAGACAGACACTGAAACCAGTAACACAGACACACATTAACACCAAGTCACAAAGACATACACTGACACCCAGTCACAAAGACACACACTGACACCAAGTAACAAAGACATACACAGACACCAAGTAACAAAGACAGGCACTGAAATCCAGTAACACAGACACACACTTACACCAAGTAACAAAGACATACACTGATACCCAGCAACACAGACACACACTTACACCAAGTTACAAAGACAGACAATGATACCCAGTAACACAGACATACATTTACACCAAGTATCAAAGACATACACTGACACCAAGTTGCAAAGACATACACTTACACCAAGTAACAAAGACATACACTGACACCAAGTAACAAAGACATACACTTACCCCAAGTAACAAAGACACACACTTACACCAAGTAACAAAGACATACACTGACACCAAGTAACAAAGACATACACTGACACCCAGTAACAAAGACATACACTGACACCCAGTAACAAAGACACACAATGACAACAAGTAACAAAGGCACACACTGACACCAAGTAACAAAGACATAAACTGATACCCAGTAACACAGACACACACTTACAACAAGTAACAAGGACATACACTGACACCAAGTAACAAAGACATTCACTGATACCCAGTAACACAGACACACACTTACACCAAGTAACAAAGACATAAACTGACACCAAGTAACAAAGACATACACTGATACCCAGTAACACAGACACACACTTACACCAAGTAACACAGACACACACTTACACCAAGTAACAAAGACATACAATTACACCAAGTAACAAAGACATGCACTGACACCAAGAAACAAAGACATACACTTGCAGCAAGTAACACAGACATACACTGACACCAGGTAACAAAGACACACACATACACCAAGTACACAGACATACACTGACACCAAGTAACAAAGACATACAATGATACCCAGTAACACAGACACACACTTACACCAAGTAACAAAGACAGACACTGATACCAGTAACACAGACACACATTAACACCAAGTCACAAAGACATACACTGACACCCAGTAACAAAGACAAACACTGACACCCAGTAACAAAGACACACACTGACACCAAGTAACAAAGACACACACTGACACCAAGTAACACAGACACACAATTACACAAAGTAACAAAGACAGACAATGACACCAAGTAACAAAGACATACACTGATACCCAGTAACACAGACACATACTTACACCAAGTATCAAAGACACACACTGACACCAAGTAACAAAGACACACACTGACACCAAGTAACAAAGACATACACAGACAGCAAGTAACAAAGACAGACACTGAAATCCAGTAACACAGACACACACTTACACCAAGTAACAAAGACATACACTGATACCCAGCAACACAGACACACACTGACACCAAGAAACAAAGACAGACACTGATACCCAGTAACACAGACATACACTTACACCAAGTATCAAAGACATGCACTGACACCAAGTAGCAAAGACATACACTTACACCATGTGACAAAGACATACACTGACACCAAGTAACAAAGACATACACTTACACCAAGTAACAAAGACATACACTGACACCAAGTAACAAAGACATACACTTACACCAAGTAACACAGACATACACTTACACAAAGTAACAAAGACATACAATGACACCAAGTAACAAAGACATACACTGATACCCAGTAACACAGACACACAATTACACCAAGTAACACAGACACACAATTACACAAAGTAACAAAGACAGACAATGACACCAAGTAACAAAGACAGACACTGATACCCAGTAACACAGACATACACTTACACCAAGTATCAAAGACATGCACTGACACCAAGTAGCAAAGACATACACTTACACCATGTGACAAAGACATACACTGACACCAAGTAACAAAGACATACACTTACACCAAGTAACAAAGACATACACTGACACCAAGTAACAAAGACATACACTTACACCAAGTAACACAGACATACACTTACACAAAGTAACAAAGACATACAATGACACCAAGTAACAAAGACATACACTGATACCCAGTAACACAGACACACAATTACACCAAGTAACACAGACACACAATTACACAAAGTAACAAAGACAGACAATGACACCAAGTAACAAAGACATACACTGATACCCAGTAACACAGACACATACTTACACCAAGTAACAGAGACATACACTGACACCAAGTAACAAAGACATACAATTACACCAAGTAACAAAGACATGCACTGACACCAAGAAACAAAGACATACACTTACAGCAACTAACAGAGACAGACACTGACACCAAGTAACAAAGACATACACTTACACCAAGTAACACAGACAAACACTGACACCAAGTAACAAAGACACACACATACACCAAGTACACAGACATACACTGACACCAAGTAACAAAGACATACAATGATACCCAGTAACACAGACACACAATTACACCAAGTAACAAAGACAGACACTGATACCAGTAACACAGACACACATTAACACCAAGTCACAAAGACATACACTGACACCCAGTAACAAAGACACACACTGACACCAAGTAACAAAGACATACACAGACACCAAGTAACAAAGACAGGCACTGAAATCCAGTAACACAGACACACACTTACACCAAGTAACAAAGACATACACTGATACCCAGCAACACAGACACACACTTACACCAAGTAACAAAGACAGACAATGATACCCAGTAACACAGACATACATTTACACCAAGTATCAAAGACATACACTGACACCAAGTTGCAAAGACATACACTTACACCAAGTAACAAAGACATACACTGACACCAAGTAACAAAGACATACACTTACCCCAAGTAACAAAGACATACACTGACACCAAGTAACAAAGTCATAAACTGATACCCAGTAACACAGACACACACTTACATCAAGTAACAGAGACATACACTGACACCAAGTAACAAAGACATACACTTACACCAAGTAACACAGACACACACATACACCAAGTAACACAGACAGACACTGCTACCCATTAACACAGACACACACTAACACCAAATCACAAAGAGATACACTGACACCCAGTAACAAAGACAAACACTGACACCCAGTAACAAAGACAAACACTGACACCCAGTAACAAAGACACACACTGACACCAAGTAATAAAGACACACTCTGACACCAAGTAACAAAGACAAACACAGTCACCAAGTAACAACGACATACACTGATACCCAGTAACACAGACACACACTTACACCAAGTAACAAAGACATACACTGATACCCAGCAACACAGACACACACTTACACCAAGTATCACAGACATACACAGACACCAAGTAACAAAGACATACACTGATACCCAGCAACACAGACACACACTTACACCAAGTATCACAGACATACACAGACACCAAGTAACAAAGACATACAATGATACCCAGTAACACAGACACACACTTACACCAAGTAACAAAGACAGACACTGATACCAGTAACACAGACACACATTAACACCAAGTCACAAAGACATACACTGACACCCAGTAACAAAGACAAACACTGACACCCAGTAACAAAGACACACACTGACACCAAGTAACAAAGACACACACTGACACCAAGTAACAAAGACACACACTGACACCAAGTAACAAAGACAAACACAGTCACCAAGTTACAACGACATACACTGATACCCAGTAACACAGACACACACTTACACCAAGTATCACAGACATACACAGACACCAAGTAACAAAGACATACACTGATACCCAGTCACGCAGACACACACTTACACCATGTAACAAAGACATACAATGACACCAAGTAACAAATACATACACTGACACCAAGTAACAAAGACATACACTGACACCAAGCAACACAGACAAACACTGACACCAAGTAACAAAGACACACACTTACACCAAGTAACAAAGACATACACTGACACCAAGTAACAAAGACATACACTGATACCCAGTAACACAGACATACACTGACACCCAGTAACAAAGACACACAATGACAACAAGTAACAAAGGCACACACTGACACCAAGTAACAAAGACATACACTGATACCCAGTAACACAGACACACACTTACAACAAGTAACAAGGACATACACTGACACCAAGTAACAAAGACATTCACTGATACCCAGTAACGCAGACACACACTTACACCAAGTAACAAAGACATAAACTGACACCAATTAACAAAGACATACACTGATACCCAGTAACACAGACACACACTTACACCAAATAACACAGACACACACTTACACCAAGTAACAAAGACATACAATTACACCAAGTAACAAAGACATGCAGTGACACCAAGAAACAAAGACATACACTTACAGCAAGTAACACAGACATACACTGACACCAAGTAACAAAGACACACACATACACCAAGTACACAGACATACACTGACACCATGTAACAAAGACATACAATGATACCAGTAACACAGACACACATTAACACCAAGTGACAAAGACATACACTGATACCAGTAACACAGACACACATTAACACCAAGTGACAAAGACATACACTGACACCCAGTAACAAAGACAAACACTCACATCCAGTAACAAAGACAGACACTGAAATCCAGTAACACAGACACACACTTACACCAAGTAACAAAGACAGACACTGATACCCAGCAACACAGAAACACACTTACACCAAGTAACAAAGACAGACAATGATACCCAGTAACACAGACATACATTTACACCAAGTATCAAAGACATACACTGACACCAAGTTGCAAAGACATACACTTACACCAAGTAACAAAGACATACACTGACACCAAGTAACAAAGACATACACTTACACCAAGTAACAAAGACATACACTGACACCAAGTAACAAAGTCATAAACTGATACCCAGTAACACAGACACACACTTACACCAAGTAACAAAGACAGACACTGATACCAGTAACACAGACACACATTAACACCAAGTCACAAAGACATACACTGACACCCAGTAACAAAGACAAACACTGACACCCAGTAACAAAGACACACACTGACACCAAGTAACAAAGACACACACTGACACCAAGTAACAAAGACAAACACAGTCACCAAGTAACAACGACATACACTGATACCCAGTAACACAGACACACACTTACACCAAGTAACAAAGACATACACTGATACCCAGCAACACAGACACACACTTACACCAAGTATCACAGACATACACAGACACCAAGTAACAAATACATACACTGACACCAAGTAACAAAGACATACACTTACACCAAGCAACACAGACAAACACTGACACCAAGTAACAACGACATACACTGATACCCAGCAACACAGACACACACTTACACCAAGTATCACAGACATACACAGACACCAAGTAACAAAGACATACACTGATACCCAGTAACGCAGACACACACTTACACCATGTAACAAAGACATACAATGACACCAAGTAACAAATACATACACTGACACCAAGTAACAAAGACATACACTTACACCAAGCAACACAGACATACACTGACAACAAGTAACAAAGACATACACTGATACCCAGTAACACAGACATACACTGACACCCAGTTACAAAGACATACACTGATACCCAGCAACACAGACACACACTTACACCAAGTATCACAGACATACACAGACACCAAGTAACAACGACATACACTGATACCCAGTAACACAGACACACACTTACACCAAGTAACAAAGACGTACACTGATACCCAGCAACACAGACACACACTTACACCAAGTATCACAGACATACACAGACACCAAGTAACAAAGACATACACTGATACCCAGTAACGCAGACACACACTTACACCATGTAACAAAGACATACAATGACACCAAGTAACACAGACACACACTTACACCAAGTAACACAGACACACACTTACACCAAGTAACAAAGACAGACAATGACACCAAGTAACAAAGACATACACTGATACCCAGTAACACAGACACACACTTACACCAAGTAACACAGACACACACTTACACCAAGTAACAAAGACAGAAAATGACACCAAGGAACAAAGACATACACTGATACCCAGTAACACAGACACACACTTACACCAAGTAACAAAGACATACACTGATACCCAGCAACACAGACACACACTTACACCAAGTGTCACAGACATACACAGACACCAAGTAACAAAGACATACACTGATACCCAGCAACACAGACACACACTTACACCAAGTGTCACAGACATACACAGACACCAAGTAACAAAGACATACACTGATACCCAGTAACGCAGACACACACTTACACCATGTAACAAAGACATACAATGACACCAAGTAACAAATACATACACTGACACCAAGTAACAAATACATACACTGACACCAAGTAACAAAGGCACACACTGACACCAAGTAACAAAGACATACACTGATACCCAGTAACACAGACACACACTTACACTAA
Source organism: Heterodontus francisci (assembly GCF_036365525.1). NCBI lineage: Eukaryota > Metazoa > Chordata > Chondrichthyes > Heterodontiformes > Heterodontidae > Heterodontus > Heterodontus francisci. Next base: position 8,718,023 of record NW_027140221.1, on the reverse strand, counting down.
GTAACAAGGACATACACTGACACCAAGTAACAAAGACATTCACTGATACCCAGTAACACAGACACACACTGACACCAAGTAACAAAGACACACACTGACACCAAGTAACAAAGACAAACACAGTCACCAAGTAACAACGACATACACTGATACCCAGTAACACAGACACACACTTACACCAAGTAACAAAGACATACACTGATACCCAGCAACACAGACACACACTTACACCAAGTATCACAGACATACACAGACACCAAGTAACAAAGACATACACTGATACCCAGTAACGCAGACACACACTTACACCATGTAACAAAGACATACAATGACACCAAGTAACAAATACATACACTGACACCAAGTAGCAAAGACATACACTTACACCAAGCAACACAGACATACACTGACACCAAGTAACAAATACATGCACTGATACCCAGTAACACAGACATACACTGACACCCAGTAACAAAGACATACACTGAAACCCAGTAACAAAGACACGCAATGACAACAAGTAACAAAGGCACACACTGACACCAAGTAACAAAGACATACACTGATACCCAGTAACACAGACACACACTTACACCAAGTAACAAGCACATACACTGACACCAAGTAACAAAGACATTCACTGATACCCAGTAACACAGACACACACTTACACCAAGTAACACAGACACATTCTTACACCAAGTAACAAAGACAGACAATGACACCAAGTCACAAAGACATTCACTGACACCCAGTAACAAAGACATACACTTCCACCAAGTAACAAAGACATGCACTGACACCAAGAAACAAAGACAGACACTTACACCAATTAACAAAGACATACACTGACACCAAGTAACAAAGACATACACTTACACCAAGTAACACCGACATACACTGACAGCAAGTAACACAGACACACACTAACACCAAGTCACAAAGACATTCACTGACACCCAGTAACAAAGACAAACGCTGACACCCAGTAACACAGACACACACTTACACGAAGTAACACAGACACATTCTTACACCAAGTAACAAAGACAGACAGTGACACCAAGTAACAAAGACATACACTGATACCCAGTAAAACAGACACACACTTACACCAAGTAACACAGACACATTCTTACACCAAGAAACAAAGACAGACACTTACACCAATTAACAAAGACATACACTGACACCAAGTAACAAAGACATACACTTACACCAAGTAACACCGACATACACTGACAGCAAGTAACACAGACACACACTAACACCAAGTCACAAAGACATACACTGACACCCAGTAACAAAGACAAACGCTGTCACCCAGTAACAAAGACACACACTGACACCAAGTATCAAAGACACACACTGACACCAAGTAACAAAGACATACACAGACACCAATTAACAAAGACAGACACTAATACCCAGTAACACAGACGCACACTTACACCAAGTAACAAAGACATTCACTGATACCCAACAACACAGACACACACTTACACCAAGTAACAAAGACAGACACTGATACCCAGTAACACAGACATACACATACACCAAGTATCAAAGACATACACTGACACCAAGTTGCAAAGCCATACACTTACACCAAGTAACAAAGACTTACACTGACACCAAGTAACAAAGACAGACACTTACACCAAGTAACACAGACATACACTGACACCAAGTAACAAAGACATACACTTACACCAAGTAACAAAGACATAAACTGATACTCAGTAACACAGACACACACTTACACCAAGTAACACAGACATACACTGACACCAAGTAACAAAGACATTCACTGACACCAAGTAACAAAGACATACACTGATACCCAGTAACACAGACACACACTTACACCATGTAACAAAGACATACAATGACACCAAGTAACAAAGACATACACTGACACCAAGTAACAAAGACATACACTTACACCAAGCAACACAGACAAACACTGACACCAAGTAACAAAGACACACACTTACACCAAGTAACACAGACATACACTGACACCAAGTAACAAAGACATACATTGATACCCAGTAACGCAGACATACACTGACACCCAGTAACAAAGACATACACTGACACCCAGTAACAAAGACACACAATGACAACAAGTAACAAAGGCACACACTGACACCAAGTAACAAAGACATACACTGATACCCAGTAACACAGACACACACTTACACCAAGTAACAAGGACATAGACTGACACCAAGTAACAAAGACATTCACTGATACCCAGTAACACAGACACACACTTACACCAAGTAACAAAGACAGACAATGACACCAAGTAACAAAGACATACACTGATACCCAGTAACACAGACACACACTTACATCAAGTAACAGAGACATACACTGACACCAAGAAACAAAGACATACACTTACACCAAGTAACAAAGACATGCACTGACACCAAGAAACAAAGACAGACACTTACACCAATTTACAAAGACATACACTGACACCAAGTAACAAAGACACACTCATACACCAAGTACACAGACATACACTGACACCAAGTAACAAAGACATACACTGAAACCCAGTAACACAGACGCACATTTACACGAAGTAACAAAGACAGACACTGATACCCAGTAACACAGACACACACTAACACCAAGTCACAAAGACATACACTGACACCCAGTAACAAAGACAAACGCTGACACCCAGTAACAAAGACACACACTGACACCAAGTAACAAATACATACACAGACACCAAGTAACAAAGACAGACACTGATACCCAGTAACACAGACGCACACTTGCACCAAGTAACAAAGACATACACAGATACCCAACACAGACACACACTTACACCAAGTAAAAAAGACAGACACTGATACCCAGTAACACAGACATACACTTACACCAAGTATCAAAGACATACACTTACACCAAGTTGCAAAGACATACACTGACACCAAGTAACAAAGACATACACTGACACCAAGGAACAAAGACATACACTTACACCAAGTAACAAAGACATTCACTGACACCAAGTAACAAAGACATACACTGACACCAAGTAACAAAGACATACACTTGCACCAAGTAACACAGACATACACTGACACCAAGTAACAAAGACATACACTTACACCAAGTAACAAAGACATACACTGACACCAAGTAACAAAGACATAAACTGATACCCAGTAACACAGACACACACTTACACCAAGTAACAAAGACAGACAATGACACCAAGTAGCAAAGACATACACTGATACCCAGTAACACAGACACACACTTACACAAAGTAACAGAGACATACACTGACACCAAGTAACAAAGACATACACTTACACCAAGTAACAAAGACATGCACTGACACCAAGTAACAAAGACATATACTTACACCAAGTAACAAAGACATACACTGACACCAAGTAACAAAGACATACACTTACCCCAAGTAACACAGACATATACTGACACCAAGTAACAAAGACACAAACTTACACCAAGTACACAGACATACCCTGACACCAAGTAACAAAGACATACACTGATACCCAGTAACACAGACACACACTAACACCAAGTAACAAAGACATACACTGACACCCAGTAACAAAGACAAACACTGACACCCAGTAACAAAGACACACACTGAAACCAAGTAACAAAGACACACACTGACACCAAGTAACAAAGACATACACAGACACCAAGTAACAAAGACATACACAGACACCAAGTAACAACGACAGACACTGATAACCAGTCACACAGGCACACACTTACACCAAGTAAAAAAGACAGACACTGATACCCAGGAAACAGACACACACTAACACCAAATCAATAAGACATACACTGACACCCAGTAACAAAGACAAACACTTACACACAGTAACAAAGACGCACACTGACACCAAGTAACAAAGACACACAATGACACCAAGTAACAAAGACATACACAGTCACCAAGTAACAAGAACATACACTGATACCCAGTAACACAGACACACACTTACACCAAGTAACAAATACATACACTGATACACAGCAACACACACACACACGTACACCAAGTATCACAGACATACACAGACACCAAGTAACAAAGACATACACTGATACCCCGTAACTCAGACACACACCGTAACACAGACACACACTTACACCATGTAACAAAGACATACAATGACACGAAGTAACAAAGACATACACTGACACCAAGTAACAAAGACATACACTTACACCAAGTAACACAGACATACACTGACACCAAGTAACAAAGACACACACTTACACCAAGTAACAAAGACACACACTTACACCAAGTAACACAGACATACACTGACACCAAGTAACAAAGACATACACTGATACCCAGTAACACAGACACACACTTACACCAACTAACAATGACAGACACTGATACCCAGTAACAAAGACATATACTGACACCCAGTAACAAAGACACACAGTGACAACAAGTAACAAAGGCACACACTGGCACCAAGTAACAAAGACATACACTGATACCCAGTAACACAGACTCACACTTACACCAAGTAACAAGGACATACACTGACACCAGGTAACAAAGACATTCACTGATACCCAGTTACACAGACACACATTTACACCAAGTAACAAAGACATAAACTGACACTAAGTAACAAAGACATACACTGATACCCAGTAACAGAGACACACACTTACACCAAGTAACACAGACACACACTTACAACAAGTAACAAAGACAGACAATGACACCAAGTAACAAAGACATACACTGATACCCAGTAACACAGACACACACTTACATCAAGTAACAGAGACATACACTGACACCAAGTAACAAAGACATACACTTACACCAAGTAACAAAGACATGCACTGACACCAAGAAACAAAGACATACACTTACACCAAGTAACAAAGACAGACACTTACACCAAGTAACAAAGACATTCACTGACACCAAGTAACAAAGACATTCTCTGATACCCAGTAACACAGACGCACACTTACACCAAGTAACACAGACATACACTGACACCAAGTAACAAAGACATTCACTGACACCAAGTAACAAAGACATTCACTGATACCCAGTCACACAGACACACACTTACACCAAGTAACAAAGACAGACACTTACACCAATTAACAAACACATACACTGACACCAAGTAACAAAGACATACACTTACACCAAGTAACACAGACATACACTGACACCAAGTAACAAAGACACACACATACACCAAGTACACAGACATACACTGACACCAAGTAACAAAGACATACACTGATACCCAGTAACACAGACACACACTTACACCAAGTAACAAAGACAGACACTGACACCCAGTAACAAAGACAAACACAGACACCCAGTAACAAAGACACACACTGAAACCAAGTAACAAAGACACACACTGACACCAAGTAACAAAGACATACACAGACACCAAGTAACAACGACATACACTGATACCCAGTCACACAGGCACACACTGACACCAAGTAACAAAGACATACACTGATACCCAGCAACACAGAAACACACTTACACCAAGTATCACAGACATACACAGACACCAAGTAACAAAGACATACACATATCCCCAGTAATACAGACACACACTTACACCATGTAACAAAGACATACAATGACACCTAGTAACAAAGACATACACTGACACCAAGTAACAAAGAGATACACTTACACCAAGTAACACAGACATACACTGACACCAAGTAACAAAGACACACACTTACACCAAGTAACACAGACATACACTGACAACAAGTAACAAAGACATACACTGATAACCAGTAACACATACACACACTTACACCAAGTAACAATGACAGACACTGATACCCAGTAACAGATACACACACTTACACCAAGTCACAAAGACATACACTGACACCCTGTAACAAAGACATACACTGACACCCAGTCACAAAGACACACAATGACACCAAGTAACAAAGGCACACACTGAGACCAAGTAACAAAGACATACACTGATACCCAGTAACACAGACACACACTTACACCAAGTAACAAAGACATACACTGACACCAAGTAACAAAGACATTCACTGATACCCAGTAACACAGACACACTCTTACACCAAGTAACAAAGACAGACACTGATACCCAGTAAACAGACACACACTAACACCAAATCAATAAGACATACACTGACACCCAGTAACAAAGACAAACACTTAAACCCAGTAACAAAGACACACACTGACACCAAGTAACAAAGACACACAATGACACCAAGTAACAACGACATACACTGATACCCAGTAACACAGACACACACTTACACCAAGTAACAAAGACATACACTGATACACAGCAACACAGACACACAGTTACACCAAGTATCACAGACATACACAGACACCAAGTAACAAAAACATACACTGATACCCCGTAACACAGACACACACCGTAACACAGACACACACTTACACCATGTAACAAAGACATACAATGACACGAAGTAACAAAGACATACACTGACACCAAGTAACAAAGACATACACTTACACCAAGTAACACAGACATACACTGACACCAAGTAACAAAGACATACACTGATACCCAGTAACACAGAAACACACTTACACCAAGTAACCATGACAGACACTGATACCCAGTAACAAAGACATACACTGACACCCAGTAACAAAGACACACAATGACAACAAGTAACAAAGGCACACACTGACACCAAGTAACAAAGACATAAACTGACACTAAGTAACAAAGACATACACTGATACCCAGTAACAGAGACACACACACTTACACCAAGTAACAAAGACACACACTTACAACAAGTAACAAAGACAGACAATGACACCAAGTAACAAAGACATACACTGATACCCAGTAACACAGACACACACTTCCATCAAGTAACAGAGACATACACTGACACCAAGTAACAAAGACATACACTTACACCAAGTAACAAAGACATGCACTGACACCAAGAAACAAAGACATACACTTACACCAAGTAACAAAGACATTCACTGACACCAAGTAACAAAGACATTCAATGATACCCAGTAACACAGACGCACACTTACACCAAGTAACACAGACATACACTGACACCAAGTAACAAAGACATTCACTGACACCAAGTAACAAAGACATTCACTGATACCCAGTCACACAGACACACACTTACACCATGTAACAAAGACAGACACTTACACCAATTAACAAATACATACACTGCCACAAAGTAACACAGACATACACTGACACCAAGTAACAAAGACACACACATACACCAAGTACACAGACATACAGTGACACCAAGTAACAAAGACAAGCACTGATACCCAGTAACACAGACACACACTTACACCAAGTAACAAAGACAGACACTGATACCCAGTAACACAGACACACACTAACACAAAGTCACAAAGACATACACTGACACCCAGTAACAAAGACAAACGCTGACACCCAGTAACAAAGACACACACTGACACCAAGTCACAAAGACATACACTGACACCCAGTAACAAAGACAAACGCTGACACCCAGGAACAAAGACACACACTGACACCAAGTAACAAAGACATACACAGACACCAAGTAACAAAGACATACGCTGATACCCAACAACACAGACGCACACTTACATCAAGTAACAAAGACAGACACTGATACCCAGTAACACAGACATACACTTACACCAAGTATCAAAGACATACACTGACACCAAGTTGCAAAGACAGACACTTACACCAAGTAACAAAGACATACAGTGACACCAAGTAACAAAGACATACACTTACACCAAATAACAAAGACATACACTTATACCCAGTAACACAGACACACTTACACCAAGTAACACAGACACACACTTACAACACGTAACAAAGACAGACAATAACACCAAGTAACAAAGACATACACTGATACCCAGTAACACAGACACACACTTACATCAAGTAACATAGACATACACTGACACCAAGTAACAAAGACATACACTGACACCAAGTAACAAAGACATACACTGATACCCAGTAACACAGACACACACTTACACCAAGTAACAAAGACATACACTGATACCCAGTAACAGAGACACACACACTTACACCAAGTAACAAAGACACACACTTACAACAAGTAACAAAGACAGACAATGACACCAAGTAACAAAGACATACACTGATACCCAGTAACACAGACACACACTTCCATCAAGTAACAGAGACATACACTGACACCAAGTAACAAAGACATACACTTACACCAAGTAACAAAGACATGCACTGACACCAAGAAACAAAGACATACACTTACACCAAGTAACAAAGACATTCACTGACACCAAGTAACAAAGACATTCAATGATACCCAGTAACACAGACGCACACTTACACCAAGTAACACAGACATACGCTGATACCCAACAACACAGACGCACACTTACATCAAGTAACAAAGACAGACACTGATACCCAGTAACACAGACATACACTTACACCAAGTATCAAAGACATACACTGACACCAAGTTGCAAAGACAGACACTTACACCAAGTAACAAAGACATACAGTGACACCAAGTAACAAAGACATACACTTACACCAAATAACAAAGACATACACTTATACCCAGTAACACAGACACACTTTCACCAAGTAACACAGACACACACTTACAACACGTAACAAAGACAGACAATAACACCAAGTAACAAAGACATACACTGATACCCAGTAACACAGACACACACTTACATCAAGTAACAAAGACATACACTGACACCAAGTTACAAAGACATACACTGACACCAAGTAACAAAGACATACACTGATACCCAGTAACACAGACACACACTAACACCAAGTCACAAAGACACACCCTGACACCCAGTAACAAAGACAAACGCTGACACCCAGTAACAAAGACACACACTGACACCAAGTAACGAAGACACACACTGACACCAAGTAACAACGACATACACAGACACCAAGTAACGAAGACAGACACTGATACCCAGTAACACAGACGCACACTTACACCAAGTAACAAAGACATACACTGATACCCAACAACACAGAACACACACTTACACCAAGTAACAAAGACAGACACTGACACCCAGGAACACAGACATACACTTAAACCAAGTATCAAAGACACACACTGACACCAAGTAACAACGACATACACAGACACCAAGTAACGAAGACAGACACTGATACCCAGTAACACAGACGCACACTTACACCAAGTAACAAAGACATACACTGATACCCAACGACACAGAACACACACTTACACCAAGTAACAAAGACAGACACTGACACCCAGGAACACAGACATACACTTACACCAAGTATCAAAGACATACACTGACACCAAGTTGCAAAGACATACACTTACACCAAGTAACAAAGACATACACTTACACCAAGTAACACAGACATACACTGACACCAAGTAACAAAGATATACACTTACACCAAGTAACAAAGACATACACTGACACCAAGTAACAAAGACATAAACTGATACCCAGTGACACAGACACACACTTACACCAAGTAACACAGACATACACTGACACCAAGTAACAAAGAGATTCAATGACACCAAGTAACAGAGACATACACTGACACCAAGTAACAAAGGCATACACGTACACCAAGTAACAAAGACTTGCACTGACACCAAGTAACAAAGACATATACTTACACCAATTAACAAAGACATACACTGACACCAAGTAACAAAGACATACACTGACACCAAGTAACACAGACATATACTGACACCAAGTAACAAAGACACAAACTTACACCAAGTACACAGACATACACTGACACCAAGTAACAAAGACATACACTGATACCCAGTAACACAGACACACACTAACACCAAGTCACAAAGTCATACAATGACACCAAGTAACAAAGACATACACTGACACCAAGTAACAAAGACATACACTTACACCAAGTAACACAGACATACACTGACACCAAGTAACAAAGACACACACTTACACCAAGTAACACAGACAGACACTGACACCAAGTAACAAAGACAGACACTGATACCCAGTAACAGATACACACACTTACACCCAGTAACAAAGACACACAATGACACCAAGTAAAAAAGGCACAAACTGACACCAAGTAACAAAGACATACACTGATACCAGTAACACAGACACACACTTACACCAAGTAACAAGGACACACACTTACGTCAAGTAACAGAGACATACACTGACACCAAGTAACAAAGACATGCACTGACACGAAGTAACAAAGACATACACTTACACCAAGTAACACAGACATACACAGACACCAAGTAACAAAGACACACACAGACACCAAGTAACAAAGACACACACATACACCAAGTACAAAGACATACACTGACAGCAAGTAGCAAAGACATACACTGATACCCAGTAACACAGACACACACTTACACCAGGTAACAAGGACATACACTGACACCAAGTAGCAAAGACATTTACTGATACCCAGTAACACAGACACACTCTTACACCAAGTAACAAAGACATAAACTGACAACAAGTAACAAAGACATACACTGAAACCCAGTAACACAGACACACACTTACACCAAGAAACAAAGACATACACTGATACTCAGTTACACAGACACACACTTACACCAAGTAACAAATGCATACACTGACACCAAGTAACAAAGGCATACACTAACACCCAGTAACAAAGACATACACTGACACCCAGTAACACAGACACACATGGACACCAAGTAACAAAGACATACACTGAAACCCATTAACAAAAAAATACATTGACACCCAGTAACAAAGCCATACACTGCCACCAAGTAACAAAGACATTCACTGAAACACAAAATACAGACACACACACACACCAAGTAACAAAGACATACACTGACACCAAGTAACAAAGACATACACTGATACCAAGCAAAACAGACACTCACTTACACCAAGTAACACATACACACACTTACACCAAGTATCAAAGACACACACTTACACCAAGTAACACATACACACACTTACACCAAGTAACAAAGAGATTCAATGACACCAAGTAACAGAGACATACACTGACACCAAGTAACAAAGACATACACTGACACCAAGTAACAAAGACATACACTGACACCAAGTAACAAAGACATAAACTGATACCCAGTGACACAGACACACACTTACACCAAGTAACACAGACATACACTGACACCAAGTAACAAAGAGATTCAATGACACCAAGTAACAGAGACATACACTGACACCAAGTAACAAAGGCATACACGTACACCAAGTAACAAAGACTTGCACTGACACCAAGTAACAAAGACATATACTTACACCAATTAACAAAGACATACACTGACACCAAGTAACAAAGACATACACTGACACCAAGTAACACAGACATATACTGACACCAAGTAACAAAGACACAAACTTACACCAAGTACACAGACATACACTGACACCAAGTAACAAAGACATACACTGATACCCAGTAACACAGACACACACTAACATTAAGTCACAAAGTCATACAATGACACCAAGTAACAAAGACATACACTGACACCAAGTAACAAAGACATACACTTACACCAAGTAACACAGACATACACTGACACCAAGTAACAAAGACACACACTTACACCAAGTAACACAGACAGACACTGACACCAAGTAACAAAGACAGACACTGATACCCAGTAACAGATACACACACTTACACCCAGTAACAAAGACACACAATGACACCAAGTAAAAAAGGCACAAACTGACACCAAGTAACAAAGACATACACTGATACCAGTAACACAGACACACACTTACACCAAGTAACAAGGACACACACTTACATCAAGTAACAGAGACATACACTGACACCAAGTAACAAAGACATGCACTGACACGAAGTAACAAAGACATACACTTACACCAAGTAACACAGACATACACCGACACCAAGTAACAAAGACACACACAGACACCAAGTAACAAAGACACACACATACACCAAGTACAAAGACATACACTGACAGCAAGTAGCAAAGACATACACTGATACCCAGTAACACAGACACACACTTACACCAGGTAACAAGGACATACACTGACACCAAGTAGCAAAGACATTTACTGATACCCAGTAACACAGACACACTCTTACACCAAGTAACAAAGACATAAACTGACAACAAGTAACAAAGACATACACTGAAACCCAGTAACACAGACACACACTTACACCAAGAAACAAAGACATACACTGATACTCAGTTACACAGACACACACTTACACCAAGTAACAAATGCATACACTGACACCAAGTAACAAAGGCATACACTAACACCCAGTAACAAAGACATACACTGACACCCAGTAACACAGACACACATGGACACCAAGTAACAAAGACATACACTGAAACCCATTAACAAAAAAATACATTGACACCCAGTAACAAAGCCATACACTGCCACCAAGTAACAAAGACATTCACTGAAACACAAAATACAGACACACACACACACCAAGTAACAAAGACATACACTGACACCAAGTAACAAAGACATACACTGATACCAAGCAAAACAGACACTCACTTACACCAAGTAACACATACACACACTTACACCAAGTATCAAAGACACACACTTACACCAAGTAACACATACACACACTTACACCAAGTATCAAAGACATACACTGACACCAAGTAACAAAGACATACACTTACACCAAGTAACAAAGACATAAACTGACACCAAGTAACAAAGACAGACTCTGATACCCAGTAACACAGACACACACTTACACCAAATAACACAGACACACACTTACACCAAGTAACAAAGACATACACAGACACCAAGTAACAAAGACAGACACTGATACCCAGTAACACAGACGCACACTTACACCAAGAAACAAAGACATACGCTGATACCCAACAACACAGACGCACACTTACACCAAGTATCAAAGACATACACAGACACCAAGTTGCAAAGACAGACACTTACACCAAGTAACAAAGACATACACTGACACCAAGTAACAAAGACATACACTTACACCAAATAACAAAGACATCCACTTATACCCAGTAACACAGACACACACTCACACCAAGTAACACAGACACACACTTACAACACGTAACAAAGACAGACAATGACACCAAGTAACAAAGACATACACTGATACCCAGTAACACAGACACACACTTACATCAAGTAACATAGACATACACTGACACCAAGTAACAAAGACATACACTTACACCAAGTAACAAAGACATACACTGCCACCAAGTTACAAAGACATACACTTACACCAAGTAACACAGACATACACTGACACCAAGTAACAAAGACACACACATACACCAAGTACAGAGACACACACTGATACCCAGTAACACAGACACACACTTACATCAAGTAACATAGACATACACTGATACCCAGTAACACAGACACACACTTACATCAAGTAACAATGACAGACACTGACACCCAGTAACAAAGACTTACACTGACACCCAGGAACAAAGACACACAATGACACCAAGTAACAAAGGCACAAACTGACACCAAGTCGCAAAGACATACACTGATACCCAGTAACACAGACACACACTTGCACCAAGTAACAAGGACATACACTGACACCAAGTAGCAAAGACATTTACTGATACCCAGTAACACAGACACACTCTTACACCAAGTAACAAAGACATAAACTGACAACAAGTTACAAAGACATACACTTACACCAATTAACACAGACATACACTGACACCAAGTAACAAAGACACACACTTACACCAAGTCACAAAGACAGACAATGACACCCAGTAACACAGACATACACTTACACCAAGTTGCAAAGACATACACTTACACCCGGTAACAAAGACATACACTGACACCAAGTAACAAAGACATACACTTACACCAAGTAACAAAGACATACACTGACACCAAGTAACAAAGACATACACTTACACCAAGTAACAAAGACATACACTGACACTAAGTCACAAAGACATACACTGATACCCAACAACACAGACACACACTTACACCAAGTAACAAAGACAGACACTGACACCCAGTAACACAGACACACACTTACACCAAGTAACAAAGACAGACAATGACACCAAGTAACAAAGACATACACTGATAGCAAGTAAAACATACACACACTTACACCAAGTAACAGAGACAGACACTGACACCAAGTAACAAAGACATATACTTACACCAAGTAACAAAGACATGCACTGACACCAAGTAACAAAGACACACACTTACACCAAGTAACAGAGACAGACACTGACACCAAGTAACAAAGAAATACACTGACACCCAGTAACACAGACACACACTAACACCAAGTCACAAAGACATACAATGACAACAAGTAACAAAGACATACACTGACACCAAGTAACAAAGACATACACTGACACCAAGTAACACAGACATGCACTGACACCAAGTAACAAAGACACACACTTACACCAAGTTACACAGACATACATTGACACCAAGTAACAAAGACATTCACTGATACCCAGTAACACAGACACACACTTACACCAAGTAACAATGACAGACACTGACACCCAGTAACAGATACACACACTTACACCCAGTAACAAAGACACACAATGACACCAAGTAAAAAAGGCACAAACTGACACCAAGTAACAAAGACATACACTGATACCCATTAACACAGACACACACTTGCACCAAGTAACAAGGACACACACTTACATCAAGTAACAGAGACATACACTGACACCAAGTAACAAAGACATACACTGACACCAAGTAACAAAGACATACACTTACACCAAGTAACACAGACATACACAGACAACAAGTAACAAAGACACACACATACACCAAGTACACAGACATAAACTGACACCAAGTAACAAAGACATACACTGATACTCAGTTACACAGACACACACTTACACCAAGTAACAAATGCATACACTGACACCAAGTAACAAAGACATACACTGAAACCCATTAACAAAAACATACATTGACACCCAGTAACAAAGACATACACTGCCACCAAGTAACAAAGACATTCACTGATACCCAAAACACAGACACACACACACCAAGTAACAAAGACATACACTGACACCAAGTAACAAAGACATACACTGATACCCAGTAACACAGACACACACTTACACCAAGTAACAAAGACATACACTGATACCCAGTAACAAAGACATACAAAGACACCAAGTAACGAAGACAGACACTGATACCCAGTAACACAGACGCACACTTACACCAAGTAACAAAGACATACACTGATACCCAACAACACAGACACACACTTACACCAAGTAACAAAGACAGACAATGACACCCAGTAACACAGACATACACTTACACCAAGTATCAAAGACAGACACTGCCACCAAGTTGCAAAGACATACACTGACACCAAGTAACAAAGACATACACTTACACCAAGTAACAAAGACATACACTGACACCAAGTAACAAAGACATACACTTACACCAAGTAACAAAGACATACACTGACACTAAGTAACAAAGACATAAACTGATACCCAGTAACACAGACACACACTTACACCAAGTAACAAAGACATACACTGATAGCAAGTAACACATACACACACTTACACCAAGTAACAGAGACATACACTGACACCAAGTAACAAAGGCATACACTTACACCAAGTAACAAAGACATGCTCTGACACCAAGTAACAAAGACATATACTTACACCAAGTAACAAAGACATGCACTGACACCAAGTAACAAAGACATACACTTACACCAAGTAACACAGACATATACTGACACCAAGTAACAAAGACATACACTGATAGCAAGTAACACATACACACACTTACACCAAGTAACAGAGACATACACTGACACCAAGTAACAAAGGCATACACTTACACCAGGTAACAAAGACATGCTCTGACACCAAGTAACAAAGACATATACTTACACCAAGTAACAAAGACATGCACTGTCACCAAGTAACAAAGACATACACTTACACCAAGTAACACAGACATATACTGACACCAAGTAACAAAGACACAAACTTACACCAAGTACACAGACATACACTGACACCAAGTAACAAAGACACACACTGATACCCAGTAACACAGACACACACTAACACCAAGTCACAAAGACATACAATGACAACAAGTAACAAAGACATACACTAACACCAAGTAACAAAGACATACACTTACACCAAGTAACACAGACATACACTGACACCAAGTAACAAAGACACACACTTACACCAAGTTACACAGACATACACTGACACCAAGTAACAAAGACATACACTGATACCCAGTAACACAGACACACACTTACACCAAGTAACAATGACAGACACTGACACCCAGTAACAGATACACACACTTACACCCAGTAACAAAGACACACAATGACACCAAGTAAAAAAGGCACAAACTGACACCAAGTAACAAAGACATACACTGATACCCAGTAACACAGACACACACTTACACCAAGTAACAAGGACACACACTTACATCAAGTAACAGAGACATACACTGACACCAAGTAACAAAGACATGCACTGACACCAAGTAACAAAGACATGCACTTACACCAAGTAACACAGACATACACAGACACCAAGTAACAAAGACACACACATACACCAAGTACACAGACATAAACTGACACCAAGTAACAAAGACATACACTGATACTCAGTTACACAGACACACACTTACACCAAGTAACAAATGCATACACTGACACCAAGTATCAAAGGCATACACTGACACCCAGTAACACAGACACACATGGACACCAAGTAACAAAGACATACACTGAAACCCATTAACAAAAACATACATTGACACCCAGTAACAAAGACATACACTGCCACCAAGTAACAAAGACATTCACTGATACCCAAAACACAGACACACACACACCAAGTAACAAAGACATACACTGACACCAAGTAACAAAGACATACACTGATACCCAGTAACACAGACACACACTTACAACAAGTAACAAAGACATACACTGATACCCAGTAACAAAGACATACAAAGACACCAAGTAACGAAGACAGACACTGATACCCAGTAACACAGACGCACACTTACACCAAGTAACAAAGACATACACTGATACCCAACAACAGACACACACTTACACCAAGTAACAAAGACAGACAATGACACCCAGTAACACAGACATACACTTACACCAAGTATCAAAGACATACACTGACACCAAGTTGCAAAGACATACACTTACACCCAGTAACAAAGACATACACTGACACCAAGTAACAAAGACATACACTTACACCAAGTAACAAAGACATACACTGTCACCAAGTAACAAAGACTTACACTTACACCAAGTAACAAAGACATACACTGACACTAAGTAACAAAGACATAAACTGATACCCAGTAACACAGACACACACTTACACCAAGTAACAAAGACATACACTGATACCCAACAACAGACACACACTTACACCAAGTAACAAAGACAGACACTGACACCCAGTAACACAGACACACACTTACATCAAGTAACAAAGACAGACAATGACACCAAGTAACAAAGACATACACTGATAGCAAGTAACACATACACACACTTACACCAAGTAACAGAGACATACACTGACACCAAGTAACAAAGGCATACACTTACACCAAGTAACAAAGACATGCACTGACACCAAGTAACAAAGACATATACTTACACCAAGTAACAAAGACATGCACTGACACCAAGTAACAAAGACATACACTTACACCAAGTAACACAGACATATACTGACACCAAGTAACAAAGACACAAACTTACACCAAGTACACAGACATACACTGACACCAAGTAACAAAGACATACACTGATACCCAGTAACACAGACACACACTAACACCAAGTCACAAAGACATACAATGACAACAAGTAACAAAGACATACACTGACACCAAGTAACAAAGACATACACTTACACCAAGTAACACAGACATACACTGACACCAAGTAACAAAGACACACACTTACACCAAGTTACACAGACATACACTGACACCAAGTAACAAAGACATACACTGATACCCAGTAACACAGACACACACTTACACCAAGTAACAATGACAGACACTGACACCCAGTAACAGATACACACACTTACACCCAGTAACAAAGACACACAGTGACAACAAGTAAAAAAGGCACAAACTGACACCAAGTAACAAAGACATACACTGACAACAAGTTACAAAGACATACACTTACACCAAGTAACACAGACATACACTGACACCAAGTAACAAAGACACACACATACACCAAGTACACAGACATACACTGACACCAAGTAACAAAGACAAACACTGATACCCAGTAACAAAGACACACACTGAAACCAAGTAACAAAGACACACACTGACACCAAGTAACAAAGACATACACAGACACCAAGTAACAACGACATACACTGATACCCAGTCACACAGGCACACACTTACACCAAGTAACAAAGACATACACTGATACCAAGTAACAAAGACAAACACTGATACCCATTAACAAAGACACACACTGAAACCAAGTAACAAAGACACACACTGACACCAAGTAACAAAGACATACACAGACACCAAGTAACAACGACATACACTGATACCCAGTCACACAGGCACACACTTACACCAAGTAACAAAGACATACACTGAAACCCAGCAACACAGAAACACACTTACACCAAGTATCACAGACATACACAGACACCAAGTAACAAAGACATACACATATCCCCAGTAATACAGACACACACTTACACCATGTAACAAAGACATACAATGACACCGAGTAACAAAGACATACACTGACACCAAGTAACAAAGAGATACACTTACACCAAGTAACACAGACATACACTGACACCAAGTAACAAAGACACACACTTACACCAAGTAACACAGACATACACTGACACCAAGTAACAAAGACATACACTGATAACCAGTAACACAGACACACACTTACACCAAGTAACAATGACAGACACTGACACCCAGTAACAAAGACATACACTGACACCCAGTCACAAAGACACACAATGACACCAAGTAACAAAGGCACACACTGAGACCAAGTAACAAAGACATACACTGATACCCAGTAACACAGACACACACTTACACCAAGTAACAAAGACAGACACTGACACCAAGTAACAAAGACATTCACTGATACCCAGTAACACAGACACACTCTAACACCAAATCAATAAGACATACACTGACACCCAGTAACAAAGACAAACACTTACACCCAGTAACAAAGACACACATTGACACCAAGTAACAAAGACACACAATGACACCAAGTAACAAAGACATACACAGTCACCAAGTAACAACGACATACACTGATACCCAGTAACACAGACACACACTTACACCAAGTAACAAAGACATACACTGATACACAGCAACACAGACACACAGTTACACCAAGTATCACAGACATACACAGACACCAAGTAACAAAAACATACACTGATACCCCGTAACACAGACACACACCGTAACACAGACACACACTTACACCATGTAACAAAGACATACAATGACACGAAGTAACAAAGACATACACTGACACCAAGTAACAAAGACATACACTTACACCAAGTAACACAGACATACACTGACATCAAGTAACAAAGACACACACTTACACCAAGTAACACAGACATACAATGACACCAAGTAACAAAGACATACACTGATACCCAGTAACACAGAAACACACTTACACCAAGTAACAATGACAGACACTGATACCCAGTAATAAAGACATACACTGACACCCAGTAACACAGACTCACACTTACACCATGTAACAAGGACATACACTGACACCAAGTAACAAAGACATTCACTGATACCCAGTAACACAGACACACACTTACACCAAGTAACAAAGACATAAACTGACACTAAGTAACAAAGACATACACTGATACCCAGTAACAGAGACACACACACTTACACCAAGTAACAAAGACACACACTTACAACAAGTAACAAAGACAGACAATGACACCAAGTAACAAAGACATACACTGATACCCAGTAACACAGACACACACTTCCATCAAGTAACAGAGACATACACTGACACCAAGTAACAAAGACATACACTTACACCAAGTAACAAAGACATGCACTGACACCAAGAAACAAAGACATACACTTACACCAAGTAACAAAGACATACACTTACACCAAGTAACAAAGACATTCAATGATACCCAGTAACACAGACGCACACTTACACCAAGTAACACAGACATACACTGACACCAAGTAACAAAGACATTCACTGACACCAAGTAACACAGACATACACTGACACCAAGTAACAAAGACACACACATACACCAAGTACACAGACATAAAGTGACACCAAGTAACAAAGACATGCACTGATACCCAGTAACACAGACACACACTTACACCAAGTAACAAAGACAGACACTGATACCAAGTAACACAGACACACACTAACACCAAGTCACAAAGACATACACTGACACCCAGTAACAAAGACAAACGCTGACACCCAGTAACAAAGACACACACTGACACCAAGTAACAAATACATACACAGACACCAAGTAACAAAGACAGACACTGATACCCAGTAACACAGACACACACTAACACCAAGTCACAAAG
Organism: Heterodontus francisci; assembly: GCF_036365525.1. Classification (NCBI taxonomy): domain Eukaryota; kingdom Metazoa; phylum Chordata; class Chondrichthyes; order Heterodontiformes; family Heterodontidae; genus Heterodontus; species Heterodontus francisci. The sequence continues at coordinate 8,697,112 of NW_027140221.1, read as the reverse complement.
ACATACACTGACACCCAGTAACAAAGACAAACGCTGACACCCAGGAACAAAGACACACACTGACACCAAGTAACAAAGACAGACACAGACACCAAGTAACAAAGACAGACACTGATACCCAGTAACACAGACCCACACTTACACCAAGTAACAAAGACATACGCTGATACCCAACAACACAGACGCACACTTACATCAAGTAACAAAGACAGACACTGATACCCAGTAACACAGACATACACTTACACCAAGTATCAAAGACATGCACTGACACCAAGTTGCAAAGACAGACACTTACACCAAGTAACAAAGACATACAGTGACACCAAGTAACAAAGACATACAGTGACACCAAATAACAAAGACATACACTTACACCAAATAACAAAGACATACACTTATACCCAGTAACACAGACACACTTACACCAAGTAACACAGACACACACTTACAACACGTAACAAAGACAGACAATTACACAAAGTAACAAAGACATACACTGATACCCAGTAACACAGACACACACTTACATCAAGTAACATAGACATACACTGACACCAAGTAACAAAGACATACACTTACACCAAGTAACAAAGACATACACTGACACCAAGTTACAAAGACATACACTTACACCAAGTAACACAGACATACACTGACACCAAGTAACAAAGACACACACATACACCAAGTACACAGACATACACTGACACCAAGTAACAAAGACATACACTGATACCCAGTAACACAGACACACACTTACACCAAGTAACAAAGACAGACACTGATACCCAGTAACACAGACACACACTAACACCAAGTCACAAAGACACACCCTGACACCCAGTAACAAAGACAAACGCTGACACCCAGTAACAAAGACACACACTGACACCCAGTAACGAAGACGCACACTGACACCAAGTAACAACGACATACACAGACACCAAGTAACAAAGACATAAACTGATACCCAGTGACACAGACACACACTTACACCAAGTAACACAGACGCACACTTACACCAAGTAACAAAGAGATTCAATGACACCAAGTAACAAAGACATGCACTGATACCCAGTAACACAGACACACACTTACACCAAGTAACAAAGACAGACAATGACACCAAGTAACAAAGACATACACTGATAGCAAGTAACACAGACACACACTTACACCAAGTAACAGAGACATACACTGACACCAAGTAACAAAGGCATACACGTACACCAAGTAACAAAGACTTGCACTGACACCAAGTAACAAAGACATATACTTACACCAATTAACAAAGACATACACTGACACCAAGTAACAAAGACATACACTGACACCAAGTAACACAGACATATACTGACACCAAGTAACAAAGACACAAACTTACACCAAGTACACAGACATACACTGACACCAAGTAACAAAGACATACACTGATACCCAGTAACACAGACACACACTAACACCAAGTCACAAAGTCATACAATGACACCAAGTAACAAAGACATACACTGACACCAAGTAACACAGACATACACTGACACCAAGTAACAAAGACACACACTTACACCAAGTAACACAGACATACACTGACACCAAGTAACAAAGACAGACACTGATACCCAGTAACAGATACACACACTTACACCCAGTAACAAAGACACACAATGACACCAAGTAAAAAAGGCACAAACTGACACCAAGTAACAAAGACATACACTGATACCAGTAACACAGACACACACTTACACCAGGTAACAAGGACATACACTGACACCAAGTAGCAAAGACATTTACTGATACCCAGTAACACAGACACACTCTTACACCAAGTAACAAAGACATAAACTGACAACAAGTAACAAAGACATACACTGAAACCCAGTAACACAGACACACACTTACACCAAGTAACAAAGACATACACTGATACTCAGTTACACAGACACACACTTAAACCAAATAACAAATGCATACACTGACACCAAGTAACAAAGGCATACACTAACACCCAGTAACAAAGACATACACTGACACCCAGTAACACAGACACACATGGACACCAAGTAACAAAGACATACACTGAAACCCATTAACAAAAAAATACATTGACACCCAGTAACAAAGACATACACTGCCACCAAGTAACAAAGACATTCACTGAAACACAAAATACAGACACACACACACACCAAGTAACAAAGACATACACTGACACCAAGTAACAAAGACATACACAGACACCAAGTAACAAAGACAGACACTGATACCCAGTAACACAGACACACACTTACACCAAGTGACAAAGACATACACTTACACCAAGTGACAAAGACATACACTTACACCAAGTAACAAAGACATACACTTACACCAAGTAACAAATAAATACACTGACACCCAGTAACAAAGACATACACTGATACCAAGCAAAACAGACACTCACTTACACCAAGTAACACATACACACACTTACACCAAGTAACACATACACACACTTACACCAAGTATCAAAGACATACACTGACACCAAGTAACACAGACATACACTAACACCATGTAACAAATACATACACTGACACCAAGTAACAAAGACATAAACTGACACCAAGTAACAAAAACAGTCAGTGATACCCAGTAACACAGACACACACTTACACCAAATAACACAGACACACACTTACACCAAGTAACAAAGACATACACAGACACCAAGTAACAAAGACAGACACTGATACCCAGTAACACAGACGCACACTTACACCAAGAAACAAAGACATACGCTGATACCCAACAACACAGACGCACACTTACACCAAGTTACAAAGACAGACACTGATACCCAGTAACACAGACATACACTTACACCAAGTATCAAAGACATACACAGACACCAAGTTGCAAAGACAGACACTTACACCAAGTAACAAAGACATACACTGACACCAAGTAACAAAGACATACACTTACACCAAATAACAAAGACATCCACTTATACCCAGTAACACAGACACACACTCACACCAAGTAACACAGACACACACTTACAACACGTAACAAAGACAGACAATGACACCAAGTAACAAAGACATACACTGATACCCAGTAACACAGACACACACTTACATCAAGTAACATAGACATACACTGACACCAAGTAACAAAGACATACACTTACACCAAGTAACACAGACATACACTGACACCAAGTAACAAAGACACACACATACACCAAGTACACAGACACACACTGATACCCAGTAACACAGACACACACTTCCATCAAGTAACATAGACATACACTGATACCCAGTAACACAGACACACACTTACATCAAGTAACATAGACATACACTGATACCCAGTAACACAGACACACACTTACATCAAGTAACAATGACAGACACTGACACCCAGTAACAAAGACTTACACTGACACCCAGTAACAAAGACACACAATGACACCAAGTAACAAAGGCACAAACTGACACCAAGTAACAAAGACATGCACTGACACCAAGAAACAAAGACATCCACTTACACCAAGTAACAAAGACATGCACTGACACCAAGAAACAAAGACATCCACTTACACCAAGTAACAAAGACATACACTGACACCAAGTAACAAAGACATACACTGACACCAAGTAACAAAGACATACACTGATACCCAGTAACACAGACACACACTTACATCAAGTAACATAGACATACACTGATACCCAGGAACACAGACACACACTTACATCAAGTAACAAAGACACACACATACACCAAGTACACAGACATACACTGACACCAAGTAACAAAGACATACGCTGATACCCATTAACACAGACACACAATTACACCAAGTAACAAAGGCAGACACTGATACCCAGTAACACAGACATACACATACTCAGTGGTGCAAGGGGAGAGCCAACTGTGCAACAGTCCCAACAAACAAATTTCTCTGCAACACCTGTGGAAGAGCCTGTCACTCCAGAATTGGCCTTTATAGCCACTCCAGGCGCTGCTTCACAAACCACTGACCACCTCCAGGCGCGTATCCATTGTCTCTCGAGATAAGGAGGCCCAAAATAAAGAAGAAAAGACACTTACACCAAGTAACAAAGACATACACTGACACCAAGTAACAAAGACATACACTGACACCAAGTAACAAAGACATACACTTACACCAAGTAACACAGACAAACACTGACACCAAGTAACAAAGACATACACTTACACCAAGTAACAAAGACATACACTGACACCAAGTAACAATGACATCCACTGATACCCAGTAACACAGACACACACTTACACCAAGTAACAAAAACAGACAATGACACCAAGTAACAAAGACATACACTGATACCCAGTAACACAGACACACACTTACACCAACTAACAGAGACATACACTGACACCAAGTAACAAAGACATACACTCACACCAAGTAACAAAGACATGCACTGACACCAAGAAACAAAGACATATACTTACACCAAGTAACAAAGACATACACTGACACCAAGTAACAAAGACATACACTTACACCAAGTAACACAGACATACACAGACACCAAGTAACAAAGACATACACTGATACCCAGTAATACAGACACACACTTACACCATGTAACAAAGACATACAATGACACCAAGTAACAAAGACATGCACTGACACCAAGTAACAAAGACATGCACTTACAGCAAGTAACACAGTCATACACTGACACCAAGTAACAATGACACACACTTACACCAAGTCACACAGACATACACTGACACCAAGTAACAAAGACATACACTGATACCCAGTAACACGGACACACACTTACACCAAGTAACAATGACAGACACTGATACCCAGTAACAGATACACACACTTAAACCAAGTCACAAAGACATGCACTGACACCCAGTAACAAAGACATACACTGACACCCAGTAACAAAGACATACACTGACACCCAGGAACAAAGACACACAATGACACCAAGTAACAAAGGCACACACTGACAACAAGTAACAAAGACATACACTGATACTTGGTGTACTGTGTTACTGGGTAACAAGGACATACACTGACACCAAGTAACAAAGACATGCACTGACACCAAGAAACAAAGACATATACTTACACCAAGTAACAAAGACATACACTGACACCAAGTAACAAAGACATACACTTACACCAAGTAACACAGACATTTACTGACACCAAGTAACAAAGACACAAACTTACACCAAGTACACAGACATACACTGACACCAAGTAACAAAGACATACCTGATACCCAGTAACACAGACACACACTTACACCAAGTCACAAAGACATACACTGACACCCAGCAACATAGACACACACTTAAACCAAGTATCACAGACATACACAGACACCAAGTAACAAAGACATACACTGACACCAAGTAACAAAGACATACACTTTCACCAAGTAACACAGACATACACTGACACCAAGTAACACAGACATACACTGACACCAAGTAACAACACATACACTGACACCCAGTAACACAGACACACACTTACACCAAGTAACAATGACAGACACTGATACCCAGTAACAGATACACACAATGACACCAAGTAACAAAGGCACACACTGACACCAAGTAACAAAGACATTCACTGATACCCAGTAACACAGACACACACTTACAACAAGTAACAAGGACATACACTGACACCAAGTAACAAAGACATTCACTGATACCCAGTAACACAGACACAGTCTTACACCAAGTAACAAAGACATAAACTGACAACAAGTAACAAAGACATACACTGATACCCAACAACACAGACACACACTTACACCAAGTAACAAAGACAGACACTGATACCCAGTAACACATACATACACTTACACCAAGTATCAAAGACATACACTGACACCAAGTTGCAAAGACATACACTTACACCAAGTAACAAAGACTTACACTGACACCAAGTAACAAAGACATACACTTACACCAAGTAACAAAGAAATACACTGACACCAAGTAACAAAGACATACACTTACACCAAGTAACAAAGACATACACTGACACCAAGTAACAAAGACAGACAATTACACCAAGTAACAAAGACATACACTGATACCCAGTAACACAGACACACACTTACACCAAGTAACGAAGACATAAACTGACAACAAGTAACAAAGACATACACTGATACCCAGTAACACAGACACACACTTACACCAAGTAACAAAGACATACACTGGCACCAAGTAACAAAGGCACACACTGACACCAAGTAACAAAGGCACACACTGACACCAAGTAACAAAGACATACACTTACACCAAGTAACACAGACATACACTGCCACCAAGTAACAAAGACATGCACTTACACCAAGTAACAAAGACATACACTGACACCAAGTAACAAAGACATACACTGATACCCAGTAACACAGACACACACTTACACCAAGTAACAAAGACATAAACTGACAACAAGTAACAAAGACATACACTGATACCCAGTAACACAGACACACACTTACACCAAGTAACAAAGACATACACTGGCACCAAGTAACAAAGGCATACACTGACACACAGTAACAAAGACATACACTGACACACAGTAACAAAGACATACACTGACACCCAGTAACACAGACACACACGGACACCAAGTAACAAAGACATACACTGAAACCCATTAACAAAAACATACACTGACACCCAGTAACAAAGACATTCACTGATACCCAAAACAAAGACACACACACACCAAGTAACAAGGACCTACACTGACACCAAGTAACAAAGACATTCACTGATACCCAGTAACACAGACACACTCTTACACCAAGTAACAAAGACATAAACTGACAACAAGTAACAAAGACATACACTGATACCCAACAACACAGATACACACTTACACCAAGTAACAAAGACAGACACTGATACCCAGTAACACAGACATACACTTACACCAAGTATCAAAGACATACACTGACACCAAGTTGCAAAGACATACACTGACACCAAGTAACAAAGACATACACTGACACCAAGTAACAAAGACATACACTTACACCAAGTAACAAAGACATACACTGACACCAAGTAACAAAGACATACACTTACACCAAGTAACACAGACATACACTGACACCAAGTAACAAAGACATGCACTTACACCAAGCAACAAAGACATACACTGACACCAAGTAACAAAGACATACACTGATACCCAGTAACACAGACACACACTTACACCATGTAACAAAGACAGACAATGACACCAAGTAACAAAGACATACACTGATACCCAGAAACACAGACACACACTTACACCAAGTAACAAAGACATAAACTGACAAGTAACAAAGACATACACTGATACCCAGTAACACAGACACACACTTACACCAAGTAACAAAGACATACACTGATACTCAGTTACACAGACACACACTTGCACCAAGTAAAAAAGGCATACACTGGCACAAAGTAACAAAGGCATACACTGACACCCAGTAACACAGACACACACGGACACCAAGTAACAAAGACATACACTGAAACCCATTAACAAAAACATATACTGACACCCAGTATCAAAGACATACACTGACACCAAGTAACAAAGACATTCACTGATACCCAGTAACACAGACACACTCTTACACCAAGTAACAAAGACTTAAACTGACAACAAGTAACAAAGACATACACTTACACCAAGGAACACAGACATACACTGACACCAAGTAACACAGTCATACACTGGCACCAAGTAACACAGTCATACACTGGCACCAAGTAACAAATACATACACTGACACCAAGTAACAAAGACATACACTGACACCAAGTAACAAAGACATACACTGATACCCAGCAGCACAGACACACACTTACACCAAGTAACACATACACACACTTACACCAAGTAACAAAGACATACACTGACACCAAGTAACAAAGACATACACATACACCAAGTAACACAGACATACACTGACACCAAGGAACAAAGACACACACATACACCAAGTACACCGACATACACTGATACCCAGTAACACAGGCACACAGTTACACCAAGTAACAAAGACAGGCACTGATACCCAGTAACACAGACACACACTAACACCAAGTCACAAAGACAGACACTGACACCTAGTAACACAGACACACACTTACACCAAGTATCAAAGACAAACACTGACACCAAGTAGCAAAGACATACACTTGCACCAAGTAAAAAAGTCATACACTGACACCAAGTAACAAAGACATGCACTTACACCAAGTAACAAAGACATAAACTGACACCAAGTAACAAAGCCATACACTTACACCAAGTAACACCGACATACACTGACACCAGGTAACAAAGACATACACTTACACCAGGTAACAAAGACATACACTGACACCAAGTAACAAAGACATACACTTACACCAAGTAACACAGGCATATACTGACACCAAGTAACAAAGACACAAACTTACACCAAGTACACAGACATACACTGACACCAAGTAACAAAGACATACACTGATACCCAGTAACACAGACATACACTGACACCAAGTAACAAAGACACACACTGACACCAAGTAACAAAGACATACACAGACACCAAGTAACAAAGACATACACTGATACCCAGCAACACAGACACACACTTACACCAAGTAACAAAGGCATACACTGACACCAAGTAACAAAGACATACACATACACCAAGTAACACAGACATACACTGACACCAAGTAACAAAGACACACACATACACCAAGTACACAGACATACACTGACACCAAGTAACAAAGACATACACTGAAACAAAGTAACACAGACACACACTAACACCAAGTCACAAAGACATACACTGACACCCAGTAACAAAGACAAACACTGACACCCAGAACCAAAGACACACACTGACACCAAGTAACAAAGACACACACTGACACCAAGTAACAAAGACATACACAGACACCAAGTAACAAAGACAGACCCTGATACCCAGCAACACAGACACACACTTACACCAAGTAACACATACACACACTTACACCAAGTAACAAAGAAATACACTGACACCAAGTAACAAAGACATACACATACACCAAGTAACACAGACATACACTGACACCAAGTAACAAAGACATACACATACACCCAGTAACACAGGCACACAGTTACACCAAGTAACAAAGACAGACACTGATACCCAGTAACACAGACACACACTAACACCAAGTCACAAAGACATGGACTGACACCCAGTAACAAAGACAAACACTGACACCCAGTAACAAAGACACACACTGACACCAAGTAACAAAGACAAACACTGACACCAAGTAACAAAGACAAACACAGACACCAAGTAACAAAGACAGACACTGATACCCAGTAACACAGACACACACTTACACCAAGGAAGAAAGACACGCACTGATACACAGCAACACAGACACACACTTACACCAAGTAACAAAGACAAACACTGACACCAAGAGGCAAAGACATACACTTACACCAAGTAACAAAGACATACACTGACACCAAGTAACAAAGACATACACTGACACCAAGTAACAAAGACATACACTGACACCAAGTAACAAAGACATAAACTGACACCAAGTAACAAAGACATACACTGACACCAAGTAACAAAGACATACACTGACACCAAGTAACAAAGACATAAACTGACACCAAATAACAAAGACATACACTGATACCCAGTAACACAGACACACTTACACCAAGTAAGAAAGACACGCACTGATACCCAGCAACACAGACACACACTTACACCAAGTAACAAAGACAGACACTGTTACCCAGTAACACAGACATACACTTGCACCAGGTAACAAAGACATACACTGACACCAAGTAACAAAGACATACACTGATACCCAGTAACACAGACACACACTTACACCAAGTAACAAAGACATACACTGACACCAAGTAACAAAGACATACACTTACACCAAGTAACACAGACATATACTGACACCAAGTAACAAAGACACAAACTTACACCAAGTACACAGACATACACTGACACCAAGTAACAAAGACATACACTGATACCCAGTAACACAGACACACAGTAACACCAAGTCACAAAGACATACACTGACACCCAGTAACAAAGACAAACACTGACACCCAGAAACAAAGACATACACAGACACCAAGTAACAACGACATACACTGATACCCAGTAACACAGACACACACTTACACCAAGTAACAAAGACGTACACTGATACCCAGCAACACAGACACACACTTACATCAATTATCACAGACATACACAGACACCAAGTAACAAAGACATACAGTGATACCCAGTAACAAAGACAGACACTTACACCAAGTAACAAAGACATACACTGACACCAAGTAACAAAGACACACACTTACACCAGGTAACACAGACATACACTGACACCAAGTAACAAAGACATACACTGATAACCAGTAACACAGACACACACTTACACCAAGTAACAATGACAGACACTGATACCCAGTAACAGATACACACACTTACACCAAGTCACAAAGACATACACTGTCACCCAGTAACAAAGACACACAATGACACCAAGTAACAAAGGCACACACTGACACCAAGTAACAAAGACATACACTGATACCCAGTAACACAGACACACACTTACACCAAGTAACAAAGACATACACTGATACTCAGTTACACAGACACACACTTCCACCAAGTAACAAAGGCATACACTGACACCAAGTAACAAAGACATACACTGATACCCAGTAACAAAGACATACACTTACACCAAGTAACAAAGACACACAATGACACCAAGTAACAAAGACACACACTTACACCAGGTAACAAAGACATACACTGATACCCAGTAACACAGACACACACTTACACCAAGTAACAAGGACATACACTGACACCAAGTAACAAAGACATTCACTGATACCCAGTAACACAGTCACACACTTACACCAAGTAACAAAGACATAAACTGACAACAAGTAACAAAGACATACACTGATACCCAGTCACACAGACACACACTTACACCAAGTAACAAAGACATACACTGATACTCAGTTACACAGACACACACTTCCACCTAGTAACAAAGGCATACACTGACACCAAGTAACAAAGACATACACTGATACCCAGTAACAAAGACATACACTTACACCAAGTAACAAAGACATACACTGACACCAAGTAACAAAGACATACACTGACACCAAGTAACAAAGACACACACTTACACCAGGTAACACAGACATACACTGACACCAAGTAACAAAGACATACACTGATACCCAGTAACACAGACACACACTTACACCAAGTAACAATGACAGTCACTGATATCCAGTAACAGATACACACACTTACACCAAGTTACAAAGACATACACTGACACCCAGTAACAAAGACACACAATGACACCAAGTAACAAAGGCACACACTGACACCAAGTAACAAAGACATACACTGATACCCAGTTACACAGACACACACTTACACCAAGTAACAAGGACATACACTGACACCAAGTAACAAAGACATTCACTGATACCCAGTAACACAGACATACACTTACACCAAGTAACAAAGACATAAACTGACAACAAGTAACAAAGACATTCACTGATACCCAGTCACACAGACACACACATACACCAAGCAACAAACACATACACTGATACTCAGTTACACAGACACACACTTCCACCAAGTAACAAAGGCATACACTGACTGAAGAAACAAAGGCATACACTGACACCCAGTAACACAGACACACACGGACACCAAGTAACAAAGACATACACTGAAACCCATTAACAAAAACATACACTGACACCCAGTAATAAAGACATACACTGCCACCAAGTAACAAAGACATTCACTGATACCAAGTAACACAGACACACACACACCAAGTAAAAAAGACATCCACTGACACCAAGTAACAAAGACATACACTGATACCCAGTAACACAGACACACACTTACACCAAGTAACAAAGACACACACTTACACAAATAGCACATACACACACTTACAACAAGTATCAAAGACATACACTGACACCAAGTAACAGAGACATACACTGCCACCAGGAAACAAAGACATACACTTAAACCAAGTAACAAAGACATACACTGACACCAAGTAACAAAGACATACACATACACCAAGTAACACAGACAGACACTGACACCAAGTAACAAAGACATACACTTCCACGAAGTAACAAAGACATTCACTGACACCAAGTAACAAAGACATACACTTACACCAAGTAACCAAGACATACACTGACACCAAGTAACAAATACATACACTGACACCAAGTAACAAAGACATACACTGACAGCAAGTAACAAAGACATACACATACACCAAGTAACACAGACAGACACTGACACCAAGTAACAAAGACATACACTTCCACGAAGTAACAAAGACATTCAATGACACCAAGTAACAAAGACATACACTTACACCAAGTAACCAAGACATACACTGACACCAAGTAACAAAGACATACACTTACGCCAAGTAACAAAGACATCCACTGACACCAAGTAAGAAAGACAGACAATGACATCAAGTTACAAAGACATGCACTGATACCCAGTAACACAGACACACACTTACATCAGGTAACAGAGACATACACTGACACCAAGTAACAAAGACATACACTTACACCAAGTAACAAAGACATGCACTGACACCAAGAAACAAAGACATACACTTACACCAAGTAACAAAGACATACACTGACACCAAGTAACAAAGACATACACATACACCAAGTGCACAGACATACACTGACACCAAGTAACAAAGACATACACTGATACCCAGTAACACAGACACACACTTACACCAAGTAACAAAGACAGACACTGATACCCAGTAACACAGAGACACACTAACACCAAGTCACAAAGACATACACTGACACCCAGTAACAAAGACAAACGCTGACACCCAGGAACAAAGACACACACTAACACCAATTCACAAAGACACACACTGACACCAAGTAACAAAGACAGACACTGATACCCAACAACACAGACACACACTTACACCAATTAACAAACACAGACACTGATACCCAGTAACACAGACATACACTTACACCAAGTATCAAAGACATACACTGTCACTAAGTTGCAAAGACATACACTTGCACCAAGTAACAAAGACATACACTTACACCAAGTAACAAAGACATACACTGTCACCAAGTAACAAAGACATACACTGACACCAAGTAACAAAGACATACACTTACACCAAGTAACACAGACATACACTTACACCAAGTAACACAGACATACACTGACACCAAGTAACAAAGACATACACTTACACCAATTAACAAAAACATACACGGACACCAAGTAACAAAGACATACACTGATACCCAGTAACACAGACACACACTTACACCAAGTAACAAAGACAGACAATGACACCAAGTAACAAAGACATACACTGATACCCAGTAACACAGACACACACTTACACCAAGTAACAAAGACATTCACTGATACCCAGTAACACAGACAGACACTTACACCAAGTAACAAAGACATAAACTGACAACAAGCAAAGACATACACTGATACCCAGTCACACAGACACACACTTACACCAAGTAACAAAGACATACACTGATACTCAGTTACACAGACACACACTTACACCAAGTAACAAAGGCATACACTGACACCCAGTAACAAAGACATACACTGACAACCAGTAACAATGACACACACTTAAACCAATTATCAAAGACAAACACTGACACCAAGGAACAGAGAAACACACTGACACCAGGAAACAAAGACATACACTTACACCATGTAACAAAGACATACACTGACACCATGTAACAAAGACATACACATACACCAAGTAACACAGACATACACTGACACCAAGTAACAAAGACATACACTTCCACGAAGTAACAAAGACATGCACTGACATCAAGTAACAAAGACATACACTTACACCAAGTAACAAAGACATACACTGACACCAAGTCACAAAGACATACACTTACGCAAAGTAACACAGACATCCACTGACACCAAGAAAGAAAGACAGACAATGACACCAAGTAACAAAGACATCCACTGATACCCAGTAACACAGACACACACTTACATCAAGTAACAGAGACATACACTGACACCAAGTAACAAAGACATACACTTACACCAAGTAACAAAGACATACACTGACACCAAGTAACAAAGACATACACTTACACCAAGTAACACAGACATCCACAGACACCAAGTAACAATAACACACACATACACCAAGTACACAGACATACACTGACACCAAGTAACAAAGACATACACTGATACCCAGTAACACAGACACACACTTACACCAAGTAACAAATACAGACACTGATACCCAGTAAGACAGACACACACTAACACCAAGTCACAAAGACATACACTGACACCCAGTAACAAAGACATACACAGACACCAAGTAACAAAGACAGACACTGATACCCAGTAACACAGACGCACACTTACACCAAGTAACAAAGACATACACTGATACCCAACAACACAGACACACACTTACACCAAGTAACAAAGACATACACTGATACCCAGTAACACAGACATACACTTACACCAAGTATCAAAGACATACACTGACACCAAGTTGCAAAGACATACACTTACACCAAGTAACAAAGACATACACTTACACCAAGTAACAAAGACATACACTTGCACCAAGTAACACAGACATACACTGACACCAAGTAACAAAGACATACACTTACACCAAGCAACAAAGACATACACTGACATCAAGTAACAAAGACATACACTGAAACCCAGTAACACAGACACACACTTACACAAAGTAACAAAGACATTCACTGATACCCAGTAACACAGACACACACTTACACCAAGTAACAAAGACATAAACTGACAACAAGCAACAAAGACATACACTGATACCCAGTCACACAGACACACACTTACACCAAGTAACAAAGACATACACTGATACTCAGTTACACAGACACTCACTTAAACCAAGCAACAAAGGCATACACTGACACCCAGTAACACAGACACACACGGACGCCAAGTAACGAAGACATACACTGAAACCCATTAACAAAAACACACACTGACACCCAGTAATAAAGACATACACTGCCACCAAGTAACAAAGACATTCACTGATACCCAGTAACAGAGACACACACTTACACCAAGTAACAAAGACATAAAATGACAACAAGTAACAAAGACATACACTGACACCCAGTGACAAAGACATACACTGACACCCAGTGACAAAGACATACACTGACAACCAGTAACACAGACACACACTTACACCAAGTAACACATACACACACTTAAACCAAGTATCAAAGACATACACTGACACCAAGTAACAGAGACATACACTGACACCAGGAAACAAAGACATACACTTACACCAAGTAACAAAGACATACACTGACACCAAGTAACAAAGACATACACATACACCAAGTCACACAGACATACACTGACACCAAGTAACAAAGACATACACTGACACGAAGTAACAAAGACATGCACTGACACCAAGTAACAAAGACATACACTTACACCAAGTAACAAAGACATACACTGACACCAAGTAACAAAGACATACACTTACGCAAAGTAACACAGACATCCACTGACACCAAGTAAGAAAGACAGACAATGACACCAAGTAACAAAGACATCCACTGATACCCAGTAACAAAGACACACACTTACATCAAGTAACAGAGACATACACTGGCACCAAGTAACAAAGACATACACTTACACCAAGTAACAAAGACATGCACTGACACCAAGAAACAAAGACATACACTTACACCAAGTAACAAAGACGTACACTGACACCAAGTAACAAAGACATACACTTACACCAAGTAACACAGACATACACAGACACCAAGTAACAAAGACACACACATCCACCAAGTACACAGACATACACTGACACCAAGTACAAAGACATACACTGATACCCAGTAACACAGACACACACTTACACCAAGTAACAAAGACAAACGCTGACACCCAGTAACAAAGACACACACTGACACCAAGTAACAAAGACACACACTGACACCAAGTAACAAAGACATACACAGACACCAAGTAACAAAGACAGACACTGATACCCAGTAACACAGACGCACACTTACACCAAGTAACAAAGACATACACTGATACCCAACAACACAGACACACACTTACACCAAGTAACAAAGACAGACACTGATACCCTGTAACACGGACATACACTTACACCAAGTATCAAAGACATACACTGACACCAAGTTGCAAAGACCTACACTGACACCAAGTAACAAAGACATACATTGACACCACGTAACAAAGACATACACTTGCACCAAGTAACACAGACATACACTGACACCAAGTAACAAAGACATACACTTACACCAAGTAACAAAGACATACACTTACACCAAGTAACAAAGACAGACAATGACAACAAGTAACGAAGACATACACTGATACCCAGTAACACAGACACACACTTACAACAAGTAACAAAGACATTCACTGATACCCAGTAACACAGACATACACTTAAACCAAGTAACAAAGACATAAACTGACAACAAGCAACAATGACATACACTGATACCCAGTCACACAGACACACACTTACACCAAGTAACAAAGACATACACTGATAATCAGTTACACAGACACAAACTTACACCAAGTAACACAGACACACACTTACACCAAGTAACAAAGACATAAACTGACAACAAGTAACAAAGACATACACTTACACCAAGTAACACAGACATACACTGACACCAAGTAACACAGACATACATTGACACCAAGCAACAAATACATACACTGACACCAAGCAACAAAGACATACACTGACACCAAGTAACAAAGACATACACTTACACCAAGTAACAAAGACATGCACTGACACCAAGTAACAAAGACATACACTTACACCAAGTAACACATACACACACTTACACCAAGTATCAAAGACATACACTGACACCAAGTATCAGAGACATACACTGACACCAGGAAACAAAGACATACACTTACACCAAGTAACAAAGACATGCACTGACACCAAGTAACAAAGACATACACTTACACCAAGTAACAAAGACATACACTGACACCAAGTAACAAAGACATACACTTACGCCAAGTAACAGACATCCACTGACACCAAGTAAGAAAGACAGACAATGACACCAAGTAACAAAGACATGCACTGATACCCAGAAACACAGACATACACTTGCACCAAGTAACACAGACATACACTGACACCAAGTAACAAAGACATACACTTACACCAAGTAACAACGACATACACTGACACCATGTTTCAAAGACATAGACTGAAACCCAGTAACACAGACACACACTTACACCAAGTAACAAAGACAGACAATGACACCAAGTAACGAAGACATACACTGATACCCAGTAACACAGACACACACTTACAACAAGTAACAAAGACATTCACTGATACCCAGCAACACAGACACACACTTACACCAAGTAACAAAGGCATACACTGACACCAAGAAACAAAGGCATACACTGACACCCAGTAACAAAGACATACACTGACACCCAGTAACACAGGCACACACGGACGCCAAGTAACTAAGACATACACTGAAACCCATTAACAAAAACACACACTGACACCCAGTAATAAAGACATACACTGCCACCAAGTAACAAAGACATTCACTGTTAACCATTAACACAGACACACACACACAAAGTAACAAAGACATGCACTGACACCAAGTAACAAAGACATACACTGATACCCAGTAACACAGACACACACTTACACCAAGTAACAAAGACATAAACTGACAACAAGTAACAAAGACATACACTTACACCAAGTAACACAGACATACACTGACACCAAGTAACACAGACATACACTGACACCAAGTAACACAGACATACACTGACACCAAGCAACAAATACATACACTGACACCAAGTAACAAAGACATACACTGATACCCAGCAACACAGACACACACTTACACCAAGTAACACATACACACACTTACACCAAGTATCAAAGACATACACTGACACCAAGTATCAGAGACATACACTGACACCAAGTATCAGAGACATACACTGACACCAGGAAACAAAGACATACACTTACACCAAGTAACAAAGACATGCACTGACACCAAGTAACAAAGACATACACATACACAAGTAACACAGACATACACTGACACCAAGTAACAAAGACATACACTTCCACGAAGTAACAAAGACATACACTGACACCAAGTAACAAAGACATACACTTACGCCAAGTAACACAGACATCCACTGACACCAAGTAAGAAAGACAGACAATGACACCAAGTAACAAAGACATACACTGATACCCAGTAACACAGACACACACTTACATCAATTAACAGAGACATACACTGACACCAAGTAACAAAGACATACACTTACACCAAGTAACAAAGACGTACACTGACAGCAAGTAACAAAGACATACACTTACGCCAAGTAACACAGACATCCACTGACACCAAGTAAGAAAGACAGACAATGACGCCAAGTAACAAAGACATACACTGATACCCAGTAACACAGACACACACTTACATCAAGTAACAGAGACATACACTGACACCAAGTAACAAAGACATACACTGACACCAAGTAACAAAGACATGCACTGACACCAAGAAACAAAGACATACACTTACACCACGTAACACAGACATACACAGACACCAAGTAACAAAGACACACACATACACCAAGTACACAGGCATACATTGACACCAAGTAACAAAGACATACACTGATACCCAGTAACACAGACACACACTTACACCAAGTAACAAAGACAGACACTGATACCCAGTAACACAGACACACACTAACACCAAGTCACAAAGACAGACACTGACACCCAGTAACAAAGACAAACGCTGACACCCAGTAACAAAGACACACACTGACACCAAGTAACAAAGACACACACTTACACCAAGTAACAAAGACACACACATACACCAAGTACACAGGCATACATTGACACCAAGTAACAAAGACATACACTGATACCCAGTAACACAGACGCACACTTACACCAAGTAACAAAGACATACACTGATACCCAACAACACAGACACACACTTACACCAAGTAACAAAGACAGACACTGATACCCTGTAACACGGACATACACTTACACCAAGTATCAAAGACATACACTGACACCAAGTTGCAAAGACATACACTGACACCAAGTAACAAAGACATACACTGACACCAAGTAACAAAGACATACACTGACACCAAGTAACAAAGACATACA
Source organism: Heterodontus francisci (assembly GCF_036365525.1). Lineage (NCBI taxonomy): Eukaryota > Metazoa > Chordata > Chondrichthyes > Heterodontiformes > Heterodontidae > Heterodontus > Heterodontus francisci. The sequence goes on along the minus strand of NW_027140221.1, from coordinate 8,677,582 downwards.
CTTACACCAAGTAACAACGACATACACTGACACCATGTTTCAAAGACATACACTGAAACCCAGTAACACAGACACACACTTACACCAAGTAACAAAGACAGACAATGACACCAAGTAACGAAGACATACACTGATACCCAGTAACACAGACTCACACTTACAACAAGTAACAAAGACATTCACTGATACCCAGTAACACAGACACACACTTACACCAAGTAACAAAGACATAAACTGACAACAAGCAACAATGACATACACTGATACCCAGTCACACAGACACACACTTACACCAAGTAACAAAGACATACACTGATACTCAGTTACACAGACACAAACTTACACCAAGTAACAAAGGCATACACTGACACCAAGAAACAAAGGCATACACTGACACCCAGTAACAAAGACATACACTGACACCCAGTAACACAGGCACACACGGACGCCAAGTAACGAAGACATACACAGAAACCCATTAACACAGACACACACACACCAAGTAACAAAGACATACACTGACACCAAGTAACAAAGACATACACTGATACCCAGTAACACAGACACACACTTACACCAAGTAACAAAGACATAAACTGACAACAAGTAACAAAGACATACACTTACACCAAGTAACACAGACATACACTGACACCAAGTAACACAGACATACACTGACACCAAGCAACAAAGACATACACTGACACCAAGTAACAAAGACATACACTGACACCAAGTAACAAAGACATACACTGACACCAAGTAACAAAGACATACACTGATACCCAGCAACACAGACACACACTGACACCAAGTAACACATACACACACTTACACCAAGTATCAAAGACATACACTTACACCAAGAAACAAAGACATGCACTGACACCAAGTAACAAAGACATACACATACACCAAGTAACACAGACATACACTGACACCAAGTAACAAAGACATACACTTCCACGAAGTAACACAGACATGCACTGACACCAAGTAACAAAGACATACACTTTCACCAAGTAACAAAGACAGACACTGACACCAAGTAACAAAGACATACACTTACGCCAAGTAACACAGACATCCACTGACACCAAGTAAGAAAGACAGACAATGACACCAAGTAACAAAGACATACACTGATACCCAGTAACACAGACACACACTTACATCAAGTAACAGAGACATGCACTGACACCAAGTTACAAAGACATACACTTACACCAAGTAACAAAGACGTACACTGACAGCAAGTAACAAAGACATACACTTACGCCAAGTAACACAGACATCCACTGACACCAAGTAAGAAAGACAGACAATGACGCCAAGTAACAAAGACATACACTGATACCCAGTAACACAGACACACACTTACATCAAGTAACAGAGACATACACTGACACCAAGTAACAAAGACATACACTTACACCAAGTAACAAAGACATGCACTGACACCAAGAAGCAAAGACATACACTTACACCAAGTAACAAAGAGATACACTGACACCAAGTAACAAAGACATACACTTACACCAAGTAACACAGACATACACAGACACCAAGTAACAAAGACACACACATACACCAAGTACACAGACATACACTGACACCAAGTAGCAAAGACATACACTGATACCCAGTAACACAGACACCCACTTACACCAAGTAACAAAGACAGACACTGATACCCAGTAACACAGACACACACTAACACCAAGTCACAAAGACATAAACTGACACCCAGTAACAAAGCAAACGCTGACACCCAGTAACAAAGACACACACTGACACCAAGTAACAAAGACATACACAGACACCAAGTAACAGACAGACACTGATACCCAGTAGAACAGACGCACACTTACACAAAGTAACAAAGACATACACTGACACCAAGTAACAAAGACATACACAGACACCAAGTAACAAAGACATACACTGAAACCCAGGAACACAGACTCACACTTACACCAAGTAACAAAGACAGACAACGACACCAAGTAACAAAGACATACACTGATACCCAGTAACACAGACACACACTTACACCAAGTAAGAAAGACATTCACTGATACCCAGTAACACAGACACACACAGACACCAAGTAACAAAGACATACACTGATACCCAGCAACACAGACACACACTTACACCAAGTAACAAAGACATACACTTACACCAAGTAACAAAGACATCCACTGACACCAAGTAACAAAGACATACACATACACCAAGTAACACAGACATGCACTGACACCAAGTCACAAAGACAAAACACTGATACCCAGTAACACAGACACACGCTTACACCAAGTAACAAAGACAGACAATGACACCAAGTAACGAAGACATACACTGATACCCAGTAACACAGACACACACTTACACCAAGTAACAAAGACATGCACTGACACCAAGTAACAAAGACATACACATACACAAGTAACACAGACATACACTGACACCAAGTAACAAAGACATACACTTCCACGAAGTAACAAAGACATACACTGACACCAAGTAACAAAGACATACACTTACGCCAAGTAACACAGACATCCACTGACACCAAGTAAGAAAGACAGACAATGACACCAAGTAACAAAGACATACACTGATACCCAGTAACACAGACACACACTTACATCAATTAACAGAGACATACACTGACACCAAGTAACAAAGACATACACTTACACCAAGTAACAAAGACGTACACTGACAGCAAGTAACAAAGACATACACTTACGCCAAGTAACACAGACATCCACTGACACCAAGTAAGAAAGACAGACAACGACGCCAAGTAACAAAGACATACACTGATACCCAGTAACACAGACACACACTTACATCAAGTAACAGAGACATACACTGACACCAAGTAACAAAGACATACACTGACACCAAGTAACAAAGACATGCACTGACACCAAGAAACAAAGACATACACTTACACCAAGTAACACAGACATACACAGACACCAAGTAACAAAGACACACACATACACCAAGTACACAGGCATACATTGACACCAAGTAACAAAGACATACACTGATACCCAGTAACACAGACACACACTTACACCAAGTAACAAAGACAGACACTGATACCCAGTAACACAGACACACACTAACACCAAGTCACAAAGACAGACACTGACACCCAGTAACAAAGACAAACGCTGACACCCAGTAACAAAGACACACACTGACACCAAGTAACAAAGACACACACTTACACCAAGTAACAAAGACACACACATACACCAAGTACACAGGCATACATTGACACCAAGTAACAAAGACATACACTGATACCCAGTAACACAGACGCACACTTACACCAAGTAACAAAGACATACACTGATACCCAACAACACAGACACACACTTACACCAAGTAACAAAGACAGACACTGATACCCTGTAACACGGACATACACTTACACCAAGTATCAAAGACATACACTGACACCAAGTTGCAAAGACATACACTGACACCAAGTAACAAAGACATACACTGACACCAAGTAACAAAGACATACACTGACACCAAGTAACAAAGACATACACTTACACCAAGTAACAACGACATACACTGACACCATGTTTCAAAGACATACACTGAAACCCAGTAACACAGACACACACTTACACCAAGTAACAAAGACAGACAATGACACCAAGTAACGAAGACATACACTGATACCCAGTAACACAGACTCACACTTACAACAAGTAACAAAGACATTCACTGATACCCAGTAACACAGACACACACTTACACCAAGTAACAAAGACATAAACTGACAACAAGCAACAATGACATACACTGATACCCAGTCACACAGACACACACTTACACCAAGTAACAAAGACATACACTGATACTCAGTTACACAGACACAAACTTACACCAAGTAACAAAGGCATACACTGACACCAAGAAACAAAGGCATACACTGACACCCAGTAACAAAGACATACACTGACACCCAGTAACACAGGCACACACGGACGCCAAGTAACGAAGACATACACAGAAACCCATTAACACAGACACACACACACCAAGTAACAAAGACATACACTGACACCAAGTAACAAAGACATACACTGATACCCAGTAACACAGACACACACTTACACCAAGTAACAAAGACATAAACTGACAACAAGTAACAAAGACATACACTTACACCAAGTAACACAGACATACACTGACACCAAGTAACACAGACATACACTGACACCAAGCAACAAAGACATACACTGACACCAAGTAACAAAGACATACACTGACACCAAGTAACAAAGACATACACTGACACCAAGTAACAAAGACATACACTGATACCCAGCAACACAGACACACACTGACACCAAGTAACACATACACACACTTACACCAAGTATCAAAGACATACACTTACACCAAGAAACAAAGACATGCACTGACACCAAGTAACAAAGACATACACATACACCAAGTAACACAGACATACACTGACACCAAGTAACAAAGACATACACTTCCACGAAGTAACACAGACATGCACTGACACCAAGTAACAAAGACATACACTTTCACCAAGTAACAAAGACAGACACTGACACCAAGTAACAAAGACATACACTTACGCCAAGTAACACAGACATCCACTGACACCAAGTAAGAAAGACAGACAATGACACCAAGTAACAAAGACATACACTGATACCCAGTAACACAGACACACACTTACATCAAGTAACAGAGACATGCACTGACACCAAGTTACAAAGACATACACTTACACCAAGTAACAAAGACGTACACTGACAGCAAGTAACAAAGACATACACTTACGCCAAGTAACACAGACATCCACTGACACCAAGTAAGAAAGACAGACAATGACGCCAAGTAACAAAGACATACACTGATACCCAGTAACACAGACACACACTTACATCAAGTAACAGAGACATACACTGACACCAAGTAACAAAGACATACACTTACACCAAGTAACAAAGACATGCACTGACACCAAGAAGCAAAGACATACACTTACACCAAGTAACAAAGAGATACACTGACACCAAGTAACAAAGACATACACTTACACCAAGTAACACAGACATACACAGACACCAAGTAACAAAGACACACACATACACCAAGTACACAGACATACACTGACACCAAGTAGCAAAGACATACACTGATACCCAGTAACACAGACACCCACTTACACCAAGTAACAAAGACAGACACTGATACCCAGTAACACAGACACACACTAACACCAAGTCACAAAGACATAAACTGACACCCAGTAACAAAGCAAACGCTGACACCCAGTAACAAAGACACACACTGACACCAAGTAACAAAGACATACACAGACACCAAGTAACAGACAGACACTGATACCCAGTAGAACAGACGCACACTTACACAAAGTAACAAAGACATACACTGACACCAAGTAACAAAGACATACACAGACACCAAGTAACAAAGACATACACTGAAACCCAGGAACACAGACTCACACTTACACCAAGTAACAAAGACAGACAACGACACCAAGTAACAAAGACATACACTGATACCCAGTAACACAGACACACACTTACACCAAGTAAGAAAGACATTCACTGATACCCAGTAACACAGACACACACAGACACCAAGTAACAAAGACATACACTGATACCCAGCAACACAGACACACACTTACACCAAGTAACAAAGACATACACTTACACCAAGTAACAAAGACATCCACTGACACCAAGTAACAAAGACATACACATACACCAAGTAACACAGACATGCACTGACACCAAGTCACAAAGACAAAACACTGATACCCAGTAACACAGACACACGCTTACACCAAGTAACAATGACTGACACTGATACCCAGTAACAGATACACACACTGACAGCAAATCACAAAGACATACACTGACACCCAGTAACAAAGACATACACTGACACCCAGTAACAAAGACACATAATGACACCAAGTAACAAAGGCACACACTGACACCAAGTAACAAAGACAGACACTGATACGCAGTAACACAGACACACACTTACTTCAAGTAACAAAGACATAAACTGACACCAAGTAACAAAGACATACACTGATACCCAGAAACACAGACACACACTTACGCCAAGTAACAAAGACATACAATGATACTCAGTTACACAGACACACACTTACACCAAGTAACAAAGACATACAGTTACACCAAGTAACAAAGACAGACACTGACACCAAGTAACATAGACATACACTTACGCCAAGTAACACAGACATACACTGACACCAAGTAAGAAAGACACACACTTACACCAAGTACACAGACATACACTGACACCAAGTAACAAAGACATACACTGATACCCAGTAACACAGACACACACTTACACCAAGTAACAAAGACAGACACTGATACCCAGTAACACAGACACACACTAACACCAAGTCACAAAGACATCCACTGACACCCAGTAACAAAGACAAACACTGACACCCAGGAACAAAGACATACACAGACACCAAGGCACAACGACATACACTGATACCCAGTAACACCGACACACACTTACACAATGTATCACAGACATACACAGACACCAAGTAAGAAAGACATACACTGAAACCCAGTAACACAGACACACACTTCCACCATGTAACAAAGACATACAATGACACCAAGTAACAAAGACATACATTGACACCAGGTAACAAAGACATACACTTACACCAAGTAACACAGACATACACTGACACCAAGTAACAAAGACACACACCGACACCAAGTAACACAGACATACACTGACACCAAGTAACAAAGACATACACTGATACCCAGTATCACAGACACACACTTACACCAAGTAACAATGACAGACACTGATACCCAGTAACAGATACACACACTTACAGCAAGTCACAAAGACATACACTGACACCAAGTAACAAAGACATACACATACACCAAGTAACACAGACATACACTGACACCAAGTAACAAAGACACACACATACACCAAGTACACCGACATACACTGATACCCAGTAACACAGGCACACAGTTACACCAAGTAACAAAGACAGACACTGATACCCAGTAACACAGACACACACGAACACCAAGTCACAAAGACATACACTGACACCCAGTAACAAAGACAAACACTGACACCCAGTAACAAAGACACACACTGACACCCAGTAACAAAGACACACACTGACACCAAGTAACAAAGACATACACAGACACCAAGTTACAAAGACATACACAGACACCAAGTTACAAAGACAGACAGTGATACCCAGTAACACAGACACACACTTACACCAAGTAACAAAGACAGACACTGATACCCAGTAACACAGACATACACTTACAACAAGTATCAAAGACAAACACTGACACCAAGTAGCAAAGACATACACTTACACCAAGTAACAAAGACATGCACTGACACCAAGTAACAAAGACATACACTTACACCAAGCAACAAAGACATAAACTGACACCAAGTAACAAAGACATACACTTACACCAAGTAACACAGACATACACTGACACCAAGTAACAAAGACATACACAGACACCAAGTAACAAAGACATACACTGATACCCAGTAACACAGACACACACTTACACCAAGTAACAAAGACATTCACTGATACCCAGTAACACAGACACACACTTACACCAAGTAACAAACACATACACTGATACTCAGTTACACAGACACACACTTACACCAAGTAACAAAGGCATACACTGACACCAAGTAACAAAGGCATACACTGACACCAAGTTACAAAGACATACACTTACACCAAGTAACACAGCCATATACTGACACCAAGTAACAAAGACACAAACTTACACCAAGTACACAGACATACACTGACACCAAGTAACAAAGACATACACTGATACCCAGTAACACAGACACACAGTAACACCAAGTCACAAAGACATACACTGACACCCAGTAACAAAGACAAACACTGACACCCAGAAACAAAGACACACACTGACACCAAGTAACAAAGACACACACTGACACCAAGTAACAAAGACATACACAGACACCAAGTAACAACGACATAAACTGATACCCAGCAACACAGACAAACACTTACACCAAGTATCACAGACATACACAGACACCAAGTAACAAAGACATACACTGATACCCAGTAACAGATACACACACTTACACCAAGTCACAAAGACATACACTGACACCCAGTAACAAAGACACATAATGACACCAAGTAACAATGGCACACACTGACACCAAGTAACAAAGACATACACTGATACCCAGTAACAAAGACATTCACTGATACCCAGTAACACAGACACACACTTACACCAAGTAACAAAGACATAAACTGACAACAAGTAACAAAGACATACACTGATACCCAGTCACGCAGACACACACTTACACCAAGTAACAAAGACATACACTGATAATCAGTTGCACAGACACACACTTACACCAAGTAACAAAGGCATACACTGACACCAAGAAACAAAGGCATTCACTGACAGACAGTAACAAAGACATACACTGACACCCAGTAACACAGACACACACGGACACCAAGTAACAAAGACATACACTGAAATCCATTAACAAATACATACACTGACACCCAGTAATAAAGACATACACTGCCACCAAGTAACAAAGACATTCACTGATACCCAGTAACACAGACATACACTAACACCAAGCAACAAATACATACACTGACACCAAGTAACAAAGACATACACTGACACCAAGTAACAAAGACATACACTGACACCAAGTAACAAAGACATACACTGATACCAAGTAACAAAGACATACACTGATACCCAGCAACACATACACAGACTTACACCAAGTAACAAAGACATACACTGACACCAAGTAACAAAGACATACACTGACACCAAGTAACAAAGACATACACACACAAGTAACACAGACATACACTGACACCAAGTAACAAAGACATACACTGACACCAAGTAACAAAGACATACACTGTCACCAAGTAACAAAGACATACACTTACGCCAAGTAACACAGACATCCACTGACACCAAGTAACAAAGACATGCACTGACACCAAGTAACAAAGACATACACTTACACCAAGTAACAAAGACATACACTGTCACCAAGTAACAAAGACATACATTTACGCCAAGTAACACAGACATCCACTGACACCAAGGAACAAAGACATACACTGATACCCAGTAACACAGACACACACTAACACCAAGTCACAAAGACATACTCTGACACTCAGTAACAAAGCCAAACACTGACACCCAGTAACAAAGACACACACTGACACCAAGGAACAAAGACATACACAGACACCAAGTAACAACGAAATACACTGATACCCAGTAACACAGACACGCACTTACACCAAGTAACAAAGACATACACTGATACCCAGCAACACAGACACACACTTACACCAAGTATCACAGACATACACAGACACCAAGTAACAAAGACATACACTGATACCCAGTAACACAGACACACACTTACACCATGTAACAAAGACATACAATGACACCAAGTAACAAAGACATACAATGACACCAAGTAACAAAGACATACACTGATACGCAGTAACACAGACACACACTGACACCAAGTAACAAGGACATACAATGACACCAAGTAACAAAGACATTCACTGATACCCAGAAACACAGACACAAACTTACGCCAAGTAACAAAGACATACACTGATACTCAGTTACGCAGACACCCACTTACACCAAGTAACAAAGACATACACTGACATCAAGTAACAAAGACATACACTTACGCCAAGTAACACAGACATACACTGACACCAAGTCAGAAAGACACACACTTACACCAAGTACACAGACATACACTGACACCAAGTAACAAAGACATACACTGATACTCAGTAACACAGACACACACTTACACCAAGTAACAAAGACAGACACTGATACCCAGTAACACAGACACACACTAACACCAAGTCACAAAGACATACACTGACACCCAGTAACAAAGACAAACACTGACACCCAGTAACAAAGACACACAGACACCAAGTAACAACGACATACACTGATACCCAGTAACACCGACACGCACTTACAACAAGTAACAAAGACATACACTGATACCCAGCAACACAGACACACACTTACACCAAGTATCAAAGACATACACAGACACCAAGTAACAAAGACAGACACTGAAACGCAGTAACACAGACACACACTTACACCATGTAACAAAGACATACAGTGACACCAAGTAACAAAGACATACATTGACACCAAGTAACACAGACATACACTGACACCAAGTAACAAAGACATGCACTGATACCCGGTAACACAGACACACACTTACACCAAGTAACAATGACAGACAGTGATACCCAGTAACAGATACACACACTTACAGCAAGTCACAAAGACATACACTGACACCCAGTAACAAAGACATACACTGACACCCAGTAACAAAGACACATAATGACACCAAGTAACAAAGGCACACACTGACACCAAGTAACAAAGACATACACTGATACCCAGTAACATAGACACACACTTACACCAAGTAACAAGGACATACACTGACACCAAGTAACAAAGACATTCACTGATACCCAGTAACACAGACACACACTTACACAAAGTAACAAAGACATAAACCGACACCAAGTAACAAAGACATACACTGATACTCACTTACACAGACACACACCTACACCAAGTAACAAAGTCATACACTGACGCCAAGTAACAAAGGCAAACATTGACACCCAGTAACAAAGACATACACTGACACCCAGTAACATAGACACACACGGACACCAAGTAACAAAGACATACACTGACACCCATTAACAAAAACATACACTGACACCCAGTAACAAAGACATACACTGCCACCAAGTAACAAAGACATTCACTGATACCCAGTAACACAGACACACACTTACACCAAGTAACAAAGACAAACACAGATACTCAGTAACACAGAAACACACTTACACCAAGTAACAAAGACATACACTTACACCAAGTAACAAAGAAATACACTGACACCAAGTAACAAAGACATACACTGACACCAAGTAACAAAGACATACACTGACACCAAGTAACAAAGACATACACTGATACCCAGTAACACAGACACACACTTACACCAAGTAACAAAGACATACACTGACAACAAGTAACAAAGACATACACTGACACCATGTAACAAAGACATACACTGATACCCAGTAACACAGAAACACACTTACACCAAGTAACACAGACATACACTGACACCAAGTAACAAAGACATACACTGACACCAAGTAACAAAGACATACACTGATACCCAGTAACACAGACACACACTTACACCAAGTAACAAAGACAGACAATGACACCAAGTAACAAAGACATACACTGATACCCAGTACAACAGACACACACTTACACCAAGTAACAGAGACATACGCTGAATCCAAGTAACAAAGACATACACTTACACCAAGTAACAAAGAGATGCACTGACACCAAGTAACAAAGACATACACTTACACCAAGTAACAAAACCATGCACTGACATCAAGTAACAAAGACATACACTTAAACCAAGTAACACAAACATACACTGACACCAAGTAACAAAGACACACACTTACACCAAGTGCACAGACATGCACTGACACCAAGTAACAAAGACATACACTGACACCCAGTAACACAGACATACTCTTACACCTAGTAACAAAGACAGAAACTGATACCCAGTATCACAGACACACACTTCCACCAAGTAACAAAGACATACACTGATATTCAGTTATACAGACACACACCGACACCAAGTAACAAAGACATACACTGACACCAAGTAACAAAGGCATACACTGACACCCAGTATCAAAGACATACACTGACACCCAGTAACACAGACACACACGGACACCAAGTAACAACGACATTCACTGATATCCAGTAACACAGACACACACTTGCACCAAGTAAAAAAGACATACACTGACACCAAGTAACACAGACAGACACTGATACCCAGGAACACAGACAAACACTGATACCCAGTAACACAGACACACACTAACACCAAGTCACAAAGACATACATTGACACCCAGTAACAAAGACAAACACTGACACCCAGTAACAAAGACAAACACTGACACCAAGGAACAAAGACATACACAGACACCAAGTAACAACGACATGCACTGATACCCAGTGACACAGACACGCACTTACACCAAGTAACAAAGACATGCACAGACACCAAGTAACAAAGACATACACTGATACCCAGTAACACAGACACACACTTCCACCATGTAACACAGACATACACTGACACCAAGTAACAAAGACACACACCTACACCAAGTAACACAGACATACACTGACACCAAGTCACAAAGACAAAACACTGATACCCAGTAACACAGAAACACACCTTCACCAAGTAACACAGACATACACTGACACCAAGTCACAAAGACAAAACACTGATACCCAGGAACACAGACATACACTGATGCCCAGTAACACAGACACACACTAACACCAAGTACCAAAGACATGCACTGACACGAAGTAACAAAGACATACACTTACACCAAGTAACAAAGACATACACTGACACCAAGTAACAAAGACATACACTGATACCCAGTAACACAGACACACACTTACACCAAGTAACACAGACATACACTGACACCAAGTAACAAAGACAGACAATGACACCAAGTAACAAAGACATACACTTACACCAACTAACACAGACATACACTGACACCAAGTAACAAAGGCACACAGTTACACCAGGTACACAGACATACACTGACACCAAGTAACAAAGACAGACACTGACACCCAGTAACACAGTCACACACTTGCACCAAGTAACAAAGACATACACTGACACCCAGTAACAAAGAAACACAATGACACCAAGTAACAAAGGCACACACTGACACCAAGTAACAAAGACATACACTGAAACCCAGTAACACAGACACACACTTACACCAGGTAACAAGGACATACACTGACACCAAGTAACAAAACCATGCACTGACATCAAGTAACAAAGACATACACTTACACCAAGTAACACAAACATACACTGACACCAAGTAACAAAGACACACAATTACACCAAGTACACAGACATACACTGACACCAAGTAACAAAGACATACAATGACACCCAGTAACACAGACATACACTTACACCAAGTAACAAAGACAGAAACTGATACCCAGTATCACAGACACACACTTCCACCAAGTAACAAAGACATACACTGATATTCAGTTACACTGACACACACCGACACCAAGTAACAAAGACATACACTGACACCAAGTAACAAAGGCATACACTGACACCCAGTATCAAAGACATACACTGACACCCAGTAACACAGACACACACGGACACCCATTAACAAAGACATACACTGATATTCAGTTGCACAGACACACACCGACACCAAGTAACAAAGACATACACTGACACCAAGTAACAAAGGCATACACTGACACCCAGTATCAAAGACATGCACTGATACCCAGTAACACAGACACACACTTACACCAAGTAACAATGACAGACAGTGATACCCAGTAACAGATACACACACTTACAGCAAGTCACAAAGACATACACTGACACCCAGTAACAAAGACATACACTGACACCCAGTAACAAAGACACATAATGACACCAAGTAACAAAGGCACACACTGACACCAAGTAACAAAGACATACACTGATACCCAGTAACATAGACACACACTTACACCAAGTAACAAGGACATACACTGACACCAAGTAACAAAGACATTCACTGATACCCAGTAACACAGACACACACTTACACAAAGTAACAAAGACATAAACTGACACCAAGTAACAAAGACATACACTGATACTCACTTACACAGACACACACCTACACCAAGTAACAAAGACATACACTGACGCCAAGTAACAAAGGCAAACATTGACACCCAGTAACAAAGACATACACTGACACCCAGTAACATAGACACACACGGACACCAAGTAACAAAGACATACACTGACACCCATTAACAAAAACATACACTGACACCCAGTAACAAAGACATACACTGCCACCAAGTAACAAAGACATTCACTGATACCCAGTAACACAGACACACACTTACACCAAGTAACAAAGACATACACTGACAACAAGTAACAAAGACATACACTGACACCATGTAACAAAGACATACACTGATACCCAGTAACACAGACACACACTTACACCAAGTAACAAAGACATACACAGATACTCAGTAACACAGAAACACACTTACACCAAGTAACAAAGACAGACACTTACACCAAGTAACAAAGACATACACTTACACCAAGTAACAAAGAAATACACTGACACCAAGTAACAAAGACATACACTGATACCCAGTAACACAGAAACACACTTACACCAAGTAACACAGACATACACTGACGCCAAGTAACAAAGGCACACAGTTACACCAAGTACACAGACATACACTGACACCAAGTAACAAAGACAGACACTGACACCCAGTAACACAGTCACACACTTGCACCAAGTAACAAAGACATACACTGACACCCAGTAACAAAGACATACACTGACACCCAGTAACAAAGAAACACAATGACACCAAGTAACAAAGGCACACACTGACAGCAAGTAACAAAGACATACACTGATACCCAGTAACACAGACACACACTTACACCAGGTAACAAGGACATACACTGACACCAAGTAACAAAACCATGCACTGACATCAAGTAACAAAGACATACACTTACACCAAGTAACACAAACATACACTGACACCAAGTAACAAAGACACACAATTACACCAAGTACACAGACATACACTGACACCAAGTAACAAAGACATACACTGACACCCAGTAACACAGACATACACTTACACCAAGTAACAAAGACAGAAACTGATACCCAGTATCACAGACACACACTTACACCATGTATCACAGACATACACAGACACCAAGTAACAAAGACATACACTGATACCCAGGAACACAGACACACACTTACACCATGTAACACAGACATACACTGACACCAAGTAACAACGACACACACCTACACCAAGTAACACAGACATACACTGACACCAAGTCACAAAGACAAAACACTGATACCCAGGAACACAGACATACACTGATACCCAGTAACACAGACACACACTAACACCAAGTAACAAAGACATGCACTGACACGAAGTAACAAAGGCATACACTTACACCAAGTAACAAAGACATACACTGAAACAAAGTAACAAAGACATACACTGATACCCAGTAACACAGACACACACTTACACCAAGTAACACAGACATACACTGACACCAAGTAACAAAGACAGACAATGACACCAAGTAACAAAGACATACACTTACACCAACTAACACAGAAATACACTGACACCAAGTAACAAAGGCACACAGTTACACCAAGTACACAGACATACACTGACACCAAGTAACAAAGACAGACACTGACACCCAGTAACACAGACACACACTTGCACCAAGTAACAAAGACATACACTGACACCCAGTAACAAAGAAACACAATGACACCAGGTAACAAGGACATACACTGACACCAAGTAACAAAGACATTCACCGATACCCAGTAACACAGACACACTCTTACACCAAGTAACAAAGACATACACTGACACCAAGTAACAAAGACATACACTGACACCAAGTAACAAAGACATACACTGATACCCAGTAACACAGACACACACTTACACCAAGTAACAAAGACATACACTGATACTCTGTTACACAGACACACACTTACACCAAGTAACAAAGACATACACTGACACCAAGTAACAAAGGCATACACTGACACCCAGTAACAAAGACATACACTGACACCCAGTAACACAGACACACACGGACACCAAGTAACAAAGACATACACTGACACCAAGTAACAAAGACATACACTGACACCCATTAACAAAAACATACACTGTCACCCAGTAACAAAGACATACACTGCCACCAAGTAACAAAGACATACACTGCCACCAAGTAACAAAGACATTCACTGACACCCAGTAACACAGACACACACGGACACCAAGTAACAAAGACATACACTGACACCAAGTAACAAAGACATACACTGACACCCATTAACAAAAACATACACTGTCACCCAGTAACAAAGACATACACTGCCACCAAGTAACAAAGACATACACTTAAACCAAGTAACACAAACATACACTGACACCAAGTAACAAAGACACACACTTACACCAAGTGCACAGACATGCACTGACACCAAGTAACAAAGACATACACTGACACCCAGTAACACAGACATACTCTTACACCTAGTAACAAAGACAGAAACTGATACCCAGTATCACAGACACACACTTCCACCAAGTAACAAAGACATACACTGATATTCAGTTATACAGACACACACCGACACCAAGTAACAAAGACATACACTGACACCAAGTAACAAAGGCATACACTGACACCCAGTATCAAAGACATACACTGACACCCAGTAACACAGACACACACGGACACCAAGTAACAACGACATTCACTGATATCCAGTAACACAGACACACACTTGCACCAAGTAAAAAAGACATACACTGACACCAAGTAACACAGACAGACACTGATACCCAGGAACACAGACAAACACTGATACCCAGTAACACAGACACACACTAACACCAAGTCACAAAGACATACATTGACACCCAGTAACAAAGACAAACACTGACACCCAGTAACAAAGACAAACACTGACACCAAGGAACAAAGACATACACAGACACCAAGTAACAACGACATGCACTGATACCCAGTGACACAGACACGCACTTACACCAAGTATCACAGACATGCACAGACACCAAGTAACAAAGACATACACTGATACCCAGTAACACAGACACACACTTCCACCATGTAACACAGACATACACTGACACCAAGTAACAAAGACACACACCTACACCAAGTAACACAGACATACACTGACACCAAGTCACAAAGACAAAACACTGATACCCAGTAACACAGAAACACACCTTCACCAAGTAACACAGACATACACTGACACCAAGTCACAAAGACAAAACACTGATACCCAGGAACACAGACATACACTGATGCCCAGTAACACAGACACACACTAACACCAAGTACCAAAGACATGCACTGACACGAAGTAACAAAGACATACACTTACACCAAGTAACAAAGACATACACTGACACCAAGTAACAAAGACATACACTGATACCCAGTAACACAGACACACACTTACACCAAGTAACACAGACATACACTGACACCAAGTAACAAAGACAGACAATGACACCAAGTAACAAAGACATACACTTACACCAACTAACACAGACATACACTGACACCAAGTAACAAAGGCACACAGTTACACCAGGTACACAGACATACACTGACACCAAGTAACAAAGACAGACACTGACACCCAGTAACACAGTCACACACTTGCACCAAGTAACAAAGACATACACTGACACCCAGTAACAAAGAAACACAATGACACCAAGTAACAAAGGCACACACTGACACCAAGTAACAAAGACATACACTGAAACCCAGTAACACAGACACACACTTACACCAGGTAACAAGGACATACACTGACACCAAGTAACAAAACCATGCACTGACATCAAGTAACAAAGACATACACTTACACCAAGTAACACAAACATACACTGACACCAAGTAACAAAGACATACAATGACACCCAGTAACACAGACATACACTTACACCAAGTAACAAAGACAGAAACTGATACCCAGTATCACAGACACACACTTCCACCAAGTAACAAAGACATACACTGATATTCAGTTACACAGACACACACCGACACCAAGTAACAAAGACATACACTGACACCCAGTATCAAAGACATACACTGACACCCAGTAACACAGACACACACGGACACCCATTAACAAAGACATACACTGATATTCAGTTGCACAGACACACACCGACACCAAGTAACAAAGAAATACACTGACACCAAGTAACAAAGGCATACACTGACACCCAGTATCAAAGACATGCACTGATACCCAGTAACACAGACACACACTTACACCAAGTAACAATGACAGACAGTGATACCCAGTAACAGATACACACACTTACAGCAAGTCACAAAGACATACACTGACACCCAGTAACAAAGACATACACTGACACCCAGTAACAAAGACACACACTGACACCCAGTAACAAAGGCACACACTGACACCAAGTAACAAAGACATTCACTGATACCCAGTAACACAGACACACACTTACACAAAGTAACAAAGACATAAACTGACACCAAGTAACAAAGACATACACTGATACTCACTTACACAGACACACACCTACACCAAGTAACAAAGACATACACTGACGCCAAGTAACAAAGGCAAACATTGACACCCAGTAACAAAGACATACACTGACACCCAGTAACATAGACACACACGGACACCAAGTAACAAAGACATACACTGACACCCATTAACAAAAACATACACTGACACCCAGTAACAAAGACATACACTGCCACCAAGTAACAAAGACATTCACTGATACCCAGTAACACAGACACACACTTACACCAAGTAACAAAGACATACACTGACAACAAGTAACAAAGACATACACTGACACCATGTAACAAAGACATACACTGATACCCAGTAACACAGACACACACTTACACCAAGTAACAAAGACATACACAGATACTCAGTAACACAGAAACACACTTACACAAAGTAACAAAGACAGACACTTACACCAAGTAACAAAGACATACACTTACACCAAGTAACAAAGACATACACTGATACCCAGTAACACAGAAACACACTTACACCAAGTAACACAGACATACACTGACGCCAAGTAACAAAGGCACACAGTTACACCAAGTACACAGACATACACTGACACCAAGTAACAAAGACAGACACTGACACCCAGTAACACAGTCACACACTTGCACCAAGTAACAAAGACATACACTGACACCCAGTAACAAAGACATACACTGACACCCAGTAACAAAGAAACACAATGACACCAAGTAACAAAGGCACACACTGACAGCAAGTAACAAAGACATACACTGATACCCAGTAACACAGACACACACTTACACCAGGTAACAAGGACATACACTGACACCAAGTAACAAAACCATGCACTGACATCAAGTAACAAAGACATACACTTACACCAAGTAACACAGACATACACTGACACCAAGTAACAAAGACATACACTGACACCCAGTAACACAGACATACACTTACACCAAGTAACAAAGACAGAAACTGATACCCAGTATCACAGACACACACTTACACCATGTATCACAGACATACACAGACACCAAGTAACAAAGACATACACTGATACCCAGGAACACAGACACACACTTACACCATGTAACACAGACATACACTGACACCAAGTAACAACGACACACACCTACACCAAGTAACACAGACATACACTGACACCAAGTCACAAAGACAAAACATTGATACCCAGGAACACAGACATACACTGATACCCAGTAACACAGACACACACTAACACCAAGTAACAAAGACATGCACTGACACGAAGTAACAAAGGCATACACTTACACCAAGTAACAAAGACATACACTGAAACAAAGTAACAAAGACATACACTGATACCCAGTAACACAGACACACACTTACACCAAGTAACACAGACATACACTGACACCAAGTAACAAAGACAGACAATGACACCAAGTAACAAAGACATACACTTACACCAACTAACACAGAAATACACTGACACCAAGTAACAAAGGCACACAGTTACACCAAGTACACAGACATACACTGACACCAAGTAACAAAGACAGACACTGACACCCAGTAACACAGACACACACTTGCACCAAGTAACAAAGACATACACTGACACCCAGTAACAAAGAAACACAATGACACCAGGTAACAAGGACATACACTGACACCAAGTAACAAAGACATTCACCGATACCCAGTAACACAGACACACTCTTACACCAAGTAACAAAGACATACACTGACACCAAGTAACAAAGACATACACTGATACCCAGTAACACAGACACACACTTACACCAAGTAACAAAGACATACACTGATACTCTGTTACACAGACACACACTTACACCAAGTAACAAAGACATACACTGACACCAAGTAACAAAGGCATACACTGACACCCAGTAACAAAGACATACACTGACACCCAGTAACACAGACATACACTGACACACACGGACACCAAGTAACAAAGACATACACTGACACCAAGTAACAAAGACATACACTGACACCCATTAACAAAAACATACACTGTCACCCAGTAACAAAGACATACACTGCCACCAAGTAACAAAGACATACACTGCCACCAAGTAACAAAGACATTCACTGATACCCAGTAACACAGAGACATTCTTACACCAAGTAACAAAGACATACAGTGACACCAAGTAACAAAGACATACACTGACACCATGTAACAAAGACATACACTGACACCATGTAACAAAGACAGACACTGATACCCAGTAACACAGACAGACACACACTTACACCAAGTAACAAAGACATACACAGATACTCAGTAACACAGAAACTCACTTACACCAAGTAACAAAGACATACACTGACACCAAGTAACAAAGACATACACTGATACCCAGTAACACAGACACACACTTACACCAAGTAGCAAAGACAGACAATGACACCAAGTAACAAAGACATACACTGATACCCAGTCCAACAGACACACATTACCACCAAGTAACAGAGACATACGCTGACACCAAGTAACAAAGACATACACTGACACCAAGTAACAAAGACATACACTGATACCCAGTAACACAGAAACACACTTACACCAAGTAACAAAGACATACACTGATACCCAGTAACACAGACACACACTTACACCAAGTAACAAAGACATACACTGATACTCAGTTACACAGACACACACTTACACCAAGTAACAAAGACATACACTGACACCAAGTAACAAAGGCATACACTGATACCCAGTCCAACAGACACACATTACCACCAAGTAACAGAGACATACGCTGACACCAACTAACAAAGACATACACTGACACCAAGTAACAAAGACATACACTGACACCAAGTAACAAAGACATACACTGATACCCAGTAACACAGAAACACACTTACTCCAAATAACACAGGCATACACTGACACCAAGTAACAAAGACAGACAATGACACCAAGTAACAAAGACATACACTGATACCCAGTCCAACAGACACACATTACCACCAAGTAACAGAGACATACGCTGACACCAAGTAACAAAGACATACACTGACACCAAGTAACAAAGACATACACTGATACCCAGTAACACAGACACACACTTACACCAAGTAGCAAAGACAGACAATGACACCAAGTAACAAAGACATACACTGATACCCAGTCCAACAGACACACATTAACACCAAGTAACAGAGACGTACGCTGACACCAGTTAACAAAGACATACACTTACAACAAGTAACAAAGACATGCACTGACACCAAGTAACAAAGACATACTCTTACACCAAGTAACAAAAACATACACTGACTCCAAGTAACAAAGACATGCACTTGCACCAAGTAAAACAAACATCCACTGACAAAAAGTAACAAAGACACACACTTACACCAAGCACACAGACATACACTGACACCAAGTAACAAAGACATACACTGACACCCAGTAACACAGACATACACTTACACCAAGTAACAAAGACAGAAACTGATACCCAGTATCACAGACACACACTTCCACCAAGTAACAAAGACATACACTGATATTCAGTTACACAGACACACACCTACACCAAGTAACAAAGGCATACACTGACACCAACTAACACAGACATACACTGACACCAAGTAACAAAGGGACACAGTTACACCAAGTACACAGACATACACTGACACCAAATAACAAAGACAGACACTGACACCCATTAACACAGACACACACTTGCACCAAGTAACAAAGACATACACTGACACCCAGTAACAAAGAAACACAATGACACCAAGTAACAAAGGCACACACTGACACCAAGTAACAAAGACATACACTGACACCCAGTAACACAGACACACACTTACACCAGGTAACAAGGACATACACTGACACCAAGTAACAAAGACATTCACTGATACCCAGTAACACAGACACACACTTACACCAAGTAACAAAGACATACACTGACACCAAGTAACAAAGACATTCACTGATACCCAGTAACACAGACACACACTTACACCAAGTAACAAAGACATACACTGACACCAAGTAACAAAGACATACACTGATACCCAGTAACACAGACACACACTTACACCAAGGAACAAAGACATACACTGACACCAAGTAACAAAGGCACACACTGACACCCAGTAACAAAGACATACACTAACACCCAGTAACACAGACACACACGGACACCAAGTAACAAAGACATACACTGCCACCAAGTAACAAAGACATTCACTAATACCCAGTAACACAGACACACACTTACACCAAGTAACAAAGACATACACAGATACTCAGTAACACAGAAACACACTTACACCAAGTAACAAAGACATACACTGACACCAAGTAACAAAGACATACACTGACACCAAGTAACAAAGACATACACTGACACCAAGTAACAAAGACATACACTGATACCCAGTAACACAGACACACACTTACACCAAGTAGCAAAGACAGACAATGACACCAAGTAACAAAGACATACACTGATACCCAGTCCAACAGACACACATTAACACCAAGTAACAGAGACATACGCTGACACCAAGTAACAAAGACATACACTTACACCAAATAACACAGACATACACTGACACCAAGTAACAAAGACATGCACTGACACCAAGTAACAAAGGCATACACTGATACCCAGTAACACAGACACACACTTACACCAAGTAGCAAAGACAGACAATGACACCAAGTAGCAAAGACAGACAATGACACCAAGTAACAAAGACATAGACTGATACCCAGTCCAACAGACACACATTAACACCAAGTAACAGAGACGTACGCTGACACCAGTTAACAAAGACATACACTTACAACAAGTAACAAAGACATGCACTGACACCAAGTAACAAAGACATACACTTACACCAAGTAACAAAAACATACACTGACACCAAGTAACAAAGACATGCACTTGCACCAAGTACAACAAACATACACTGACACCAATTAACAAAGACACACACTGACACCCAGTAACACAGACATACACTTACACCAAGTAACAAAGACAGAAACTGATACCCAGTATCACAGACACACACTTCCACCAAGTAACAAAGACATACACTGACATTCAGTTACACAGACACACACCTACACCAAGTAACAAAGACATACACTGACACCAAGTAACAATTGCATACACTGACACCCAGTGACAAAGACATACACTGATACCCAGTGACACAGACAAACACGGACACCCAGTGACAAAGACATACACTGATACTCAGTAACACAGACACACACTAACACCAAGTAACAAAGACATGCACTGACACGAAGTAACAAAGACATACACTTACACCAAGTAACAAAGACATACACTGAACCAAGTAACAAAGACATACACTGATACCAAGTAACAAAGACATACACTGATACCAAGTAACACAGACACACACTTACACCAAGTAACACAGACAAACACTGACACCAAGTAACAAAGACAGACAATGACAGCAAGTAACAAAGAAATACACTTACACCAATTAACACAGACATACACTGACACCAAGTAACAAAGACACACAGTTACAACAAGTACACAGACATACACTGACACCAAGAAACAAAGACATACACTGACACCCAGTAACACAAACACACACTTACACCAAGTAACAAAGACATACACTGACACCCAGTAACAAAGAAACACAATGACACCAAGTAACAAAGACATACACTGACACCAAGTAACAAAGACATACACTGATACCCAGTAACACAGACACACACTTACACCAAGTAACAAAGACATACACTGATACTCAGTTACACAGACACGCACTTACGCCAAGTAACAAAGACATACACAGACACCAAGTAACAAAGTCATACACTGACATCCAGTAACAAAGACACACACTGACACCAAGTATCAAAGACATCCACTGACACGAAGTAACAAAGACATACACTTACACCATTTAACAAATCATGCACTGACACCAAGTAACAAAGACAAACACTGATACCCAGTAACACAGACACACACTTACACGAAGTAACAAAGACATGCACTGATACCCGGTAACACAGACACACACTTACACCAAGTAACAAAGACATACACTGACAACAAGTAACAAAGACATACACTGACACCAAGTAACAAATACATACACTGACACCAAGTAACAAATACATACACTGACACCAAGTAACAAAGACATACACTGACACCAAGTAACAAAGACATACACTTACACCAAGTAACAAGGACACACACTGACACCAAGTAACAAAGACATACACTGACACCAAGTAACAAAGACATACACTGACACCAAGTAACACAGACAAACATTGACACCAAGTAACAAAGACAGACAATGACAGCAAGTAACAAAGAAATACACTTACACCAATTAACAAAGGCATACACTGATACCCAGTGACACAGACAAACACTTACACCAAGTAGCAAAGACATACACCGACACCAAGTAACAAAGACATACACTGATACCCAGTAACACAGACAAACTCTTACACCAATTAACAGAGACATACACTGACACCAAGTAACAAAGACATACACATACACAAAGTAACAAAAGCAAACACTGACACCAAGTAACAAAGACATACACTTACACCAAGTAACACAAACATACACTGAAACCAAGTAACAAAGACACACACTTACACCAAGTACACAGACATACACTGACACCAAGTAACAAAGACATGCACTGACACCCAGAAACACAGACACACACTTACACCAAGTATCACAGACAAACACAGACACCAAGTAACAAAGACATACACTTACACCAAGTAACACAGACATACACTGACACCAAGTAACAAAGACATACACTTACACCAAGTAACAAAGACACACACTTACACCAAGTAACAAAGACACACACTTACACCAAGTAACAAAGACATACACTGACACCAAGTAACAAAGACATACACTGACACCAAGTAACAAAGACACAAGCTTACACCAAGTAACACAGACATACACTGACACCAAGTAACAAAGACATACACTTACACCAAGTAACAAGGACACACACTGACACCAAGTAACAAAGACATACACTGACACCAAGTAACAAAGACATACACTGACACCAAGTAACAAAGACATACACTGACACCAAGTAACAAAGACATACACTGACACCAAGTAACAAAGACAAACATTGACACCAAGTAACAAAGACAGACAATGACAGCAAGTAACAAAGAAATACACTTACACCAATTAACACAGACATACACTGACACCAAGTAACAAAGACACACAGTTACACCAAGTACACAGACATACACTGACACCAAGAAACAAAGACATACACTGACACCCAGTAACACAGACACACACTTACACCAAGTAACAAAGACATACACTGATACCCAGTAACACAAACACACACTGACACCAAGTAACAAGGACATACACTGACACCAAGTAACAAAGACATTCACTGATACCCGGTAACACAGACACACACTTTCACCAAGTAACAAAGACATACACTGACACCAAGTAACAAAGACATACACTGATACCCAGTAACGCAGACACACAATTACACCAAGTAACAAAGACATACACTGATACTCAGTTGCACAGACAAACACTTACACCAAGAAACAAAGACATACACTGACACCAAGTAACAAAGTCATACACTGATATCCAGGAACAAAGACACACACTGACACCAAGTAACAAAGACATCCACTGACACCAAGTAACAAAGACATACACTGATACCCAGTAACACAGACACACACTTACACGAAGTAACAAAGACATGCACTGATACCCGGTAACACAGACACACACTTACACCAAGTATCACAGATATACACAGACACCAACTAACAAAGACATACACTGATACCCAGTAACACAGACAAACACTTACACCAAGTAACAAAGACATACACCGACACCAAGTAACAAAGACATACACTGATACCCAGTAACAAAGACACACACTTACACCAAGTAACAAAGACATACACTGATACTCAGTTGCACAGACAAACACTTACACCAAGAAACAAAGACATACACTGACACCAAGTAACAAAGTCATACACTGATATCCA
This sequence comes from Heterodontus francisci, assembly GCF_036365525.1. NCBI lineage: Eukaryota > Metazoa > Chordata > Chondrichthyes > Heterodontiformes > Heterodontidae > Heterodontus > Heterodontus francisci. The sequence continues at coordinate 8,650,863 of NW_027140221.1, read as the reverse complement.
GGAACAAAGACACACACTGACACCAAGTAACAAAGACATACACTGACACCCAGAAACACAGACACACACTTACACCAAGTATCACAGACATACTCTGACACCAAGTAACACAGACATACACTGACACCAAGTAACAAATACATACACTGACACCAAGTAACAAATACATACACTGACACCAAGTAACAAAGACACAAACTTACACCAAGTAACACAGACACAAACTTACACCAAGTAACACAGACATACACTGACACCAAGTAACACAGACATACACTTACACCAAGTAACAAGGACACACACTCACACCAAGTAACAAAGACATACACTGACACCAAGTAACAAAGACATACACTTACACCAAGTAACACAGACATACACTGACACCAAGTAACAAATACATACACTGACACCAAGTAACAAAGACACAAACTTACACCAAGTAACACAGACATACACTGACACCAAGTATCAAAGACATACACTGACACCAAGTAACAAAGACATACACTGACACCAAGTAACAAAGACATACACTGACACCAAGTAACAAATACATACACTGACACCAAGTAACAAAGACACAAGCTTACACCAAGTAACACAGACATACACTGACACCAAGTAACAAAGACATACACTTACACCAAGTAACAAGGACACACACTGACACCAAGTAACAAAGACATACACTGACACCAAGTAACGAAGACATACACTGACACCAAGTAACGAAGACATACACTGACACCAAGTAACACAGACAAACACTGACACCAAGGAACAAAGACAGACAATGACAGCAAGTAACAAAGAAATACACTTACACCAATTAACACAGACATACACTGACACCAAGTAACAAAGATACACAGTTACACCAAGTACACAGACATACACTGACATCAAGAAACAAAGACATACACTGACACCCAGTAACACAGACACACACTTACACCAAGTAACAAAGACATACACTGACACCCAGTAACAAAGAAACACAATGACACCAAGTAACAAAGGCACACACTGACACCAAGTAACAAAGACATAAAATGATACCCAGTAACACAGACACACACTTACACCAAGTAACAAGGACATACACTGACACCAAGTAACAAAGACATTCACTGACACCAAGTAACAAAGACATACACTGATACCCAGTAACGCAGACACACACTTACACCAAGTAACAAAGACATACACTGATACTCAGTTACACAGACAAACACTTACACCAAGTAACAGAGACATAGACTGACACCAAGTAACAAAGACATCCACTGACACAAATTAACAAAGACATACAGTGATACCCAGCAACAAAGACACACACTTACACCAAGTAACAAATACATACACTGACACGAAGTAACAAAGACATACACTGACACGAAGTAACAAAGACATACACTGACACCATTTAACAAATCATGAACTGACACCAATGAACAAAGACAAACACTGATACCCAGTAACACAGACAAACACTTACACGAAGTAACAAAGACATGCACTGATACCCGGTAACACAGACACACACTTACACCAAGTATCACAGATATACACAGACACCAACTAACAAAGACATACACTGATACCCAGTAACACAGACAAACACTTACACCAAGTAACAAAGACATACACCGACACCAAGTAACAAAGACATACACTGATACCCAGTAACACAGACAAACTCTTACACCAAGTAACAGAGACATAGACTGACACCAAGTAACAAAGACATACACTTACACAAAGAAACAAAAGCATACACTGACACCAAGTAACAAAGACATACACTTACACCAAGTCACACAAACATACACTGACACCAAGTAACAAAGACACACACTTACACCAAGTACACAGACATACACTGACACCAAGTAACAAAGACATACACTGACACCCAGAAACACAGACACACACTTACACCAAGTATCACAGACAGACACAGACACCAAGTAACAAAGACACACACTTACACCAAGTAACACAGACATACACTGACACCAAAGTAACACAGACATACACTTACACCAAGTAACAGAGACATACACTGACACCAAGTAACAAATACATACACTGACACCAAGTAACAAAGACACAAACTTACACCAAGTAACACAGACATACACTGACACCAAGTAACACAGTCATACACTTACACCAAGTAACAAGGACACACACTCACACCAAGTAACAAAGACATACACTGACACCAAGTAACAAAGACATACACTTACACCAAGTAACACAGACATACACAGACACCAACTAACAAAGGCATACACTGATACCCAGTAACACAGACAAACACTTTCACCAAGTAACAGAGGCATACACTGACACCAAGTAACACAGACATACACAGACACCAACTTACAAAGGCATACACTGATACCCAGTAACACAGACAAACACTTTCACCAAGTAACACAGACATACACTGATACGAAGTAACAAAGACATACACTTGCAAAAACTAACAACGACACACACTTACACCAAGTAACAAAGACACACACTGACACCAAGTAACAAAGACACACACTGACACCAAGTAACAAATACATACACTGACACCAAGTAACAAAGACACAAACTTACACCAAGTAACACAGACATACACTGACACCAAGTAACACAGACATACACTTACACCAAGTAACAAGGACACACACTCACACCAAGTAACAAGGACACACACTCACACCAAGTAACAAGGACACACACTCACACCAAGTAACAAGGACACACACTCACACCAAGTAACAAGGACACACACTCACACCAAGTAACAAGGACACACACTCACACCAAGTAACAAGGACACACACTCACACCAAGTAACAAAGACATACACTGACACCAAGTAACAAATACATACACTGACACCAAGTAACAAAGACACAAACTTACACCAAGTAACACAGACATACACTGACACCAAGTATCAAAGACATACACTGACACCAAGTAACAAAGACATACACTTACACCAAGTAACAAAGACATACACTTACACCAAGTAACAATGACATACACTGATACCCAGTAACACAGACACACACTTACACCAAGTAAGAAAGACAGACACTGATACCCAGTAACAGAGACACACACTTACACCAAGTCGCAAAAACATGCACTGACACCCATTAACAAAGACAGACACTGACACCAAGTAACAAAGACACACACTGACACCAAGTAACAAAGACATCCACTGACACAAATTATCAAAGACATACACTGATACCCAGTAACAAAGACACACACTTACACCAAGTATCAAATACATACACTGACACCAAGGAACACAGACATACACAGACACCAACTAACAAAGGCATACACTGATACCCAGTAACACAGACAAACATAGAAAATAGAACATAGAACATAGAAAAATACAGCACAGAACAGGCCCTTCGGCCCACGATGTTGTGCCGATCCTTTGTCCTCTGTCAAGGACAATTTAATCTATACCCCATCATTCTCCTTTATCCATATACCTATCTAAAAGCCGTTTGAAAGTCCCTAAAGTTTCTGACTCAACAACTTCCCCAGGCAAGGCATTCCATGCCCCGACCACTCTCTGGGTAAAGAACCTTCCCCTGACATCCCCCTTATATCTCCCACCCTTCACCTTAAATTTATGACCCCTTGTAACGCTTTGCTCCACCCGGGGAAAAAGTTTCTGACTGTCTACCCTATCTATTCCCCTGATCATCTTATAAACCTCTATCATGTCACCCCTCATCCTTCTCCGTTCTAATGAGAAGAGGCCTAGAATGTTCAGCCTTTCCTCGTAAGACTTATTCTCCATTCCAGGCAACATCCTGGTAAATCTCCTCTGCACCCTCTCCAAGGCTTCCACATCCTTCCTAAAATGAGGCGACCAGAACTGCACACAGTACTCCAAATGAGGCCTTACCAAGGTCCTGTACAGCTGCATCATCACCTCACGGCTCTTAAATTCAATCCCTCTGCTAATGAACGCTAACACCCCATATGCCTTCTTCACAGCCCTATCCACTTGAGTTGCAACTTTCAACGATCTATGCACATAGACCCCAAGGTCTCTCTGCTCCTCCACATGCCCAAGAACCCTACCGTTAACCCAGTATTTTGCATTCGTGTTTGTCCTTCCAAAATGGACGACCTCACACTTTTCAGGGTTAAACTCCATCTGCCACTTTTCAGCCCAGCACTGCAACCTATCCAAGTCCCTTTGCAGACGACAATAGCCCTCCTCGGTATCCACAACTCCACCAACCTTTGTATCATCTGCAAATTTACTGACCCACCCTTCGACTTCCTCATCCAAGTCGTTAATAAAAATCACAAACAGGAGAGGACCCAGAACTGATCCCTGTGGCACGCCACTGGTAACTGGGCTCCAGGCTGAGTATTTACCATCTAAGACCACTCTCTGCCTTCTATCAGTTAGCCAATTCTTAATCCAACTGGCCACATTCCCCACTATCCCATGCCTCCTGACTTTCTCCATAAGTCTACCATGGGGGACCTTATCAAATGCCTTACTAAAATCCATGTACACCACATCCACTGGTTTACCCTCATCCACTTGATTGGTCACCTGCTCAAAGAATTCAATCAGGCTTGTGAGGCAAGACCTACCCCTCACAAAACCGTGCTGACTGTCCCGAATCAAGCAGTGTCTTTCCAGATGCTCAGAAATCCTATCCCTCAGCACCTTTTCCATCAACTTGCCTACCACCGAAGTAAGACTAACTGGCCTGTAATTCCCAGGGTTGTTCCTATTCCCTTTCTTGAACAGGGGCACAACATTTGCCACCCTCCAATCACCTGGTACCACCCCCGTCAACAGAGAAGATGAAAAGATCATTGCCAGCGGCTCTGCAATTTCATCCCTTGCTTCCCATAACATCCTTGGATATACCCCGTCAGGCCCGGGAGACTTGTCTATCTTCAAGTTATTCAAAAACCCCAACACATCTTCCCTCCTAACGAGCACTTCCTCGAGCTTACCAGTCTGTTTCACACCGTCCTCTTCAGTAATACACCCCTTCTCATTCGTAAATACCGAAGAGAAGTACTCATTCAAAACCTCACTTATCTCTTCCGGCTCAACACACAGTCTCCCGCTATTGTCCTTGACCGGACCTACGGTCCCCCTAGTCATCCTCATATTTCTGACATACGCGTAAAAGGCCTTGGGGTTTTCTTTTATCCTACCCGCCAAGCATTTTTCATGCCCTCTCTTAGCTCTCCTAATCCCTTTCTTCAGATCCTTCCTGGCCATCTTGTATCCCTCCAGAGCTATGCCTGTGCCCTTTTTCCTCAACCTTATATACGCATCCTTCTTCTTCCTAACAAGACTCTCAACCTCTCTTGTCAACCACGGTTCCCTCACATGACCATCCCTTCCCTGTCTGACAGGGACATGCTTATCAATGGCCCCTACTATCTGCTCCTTGAAAAAGTTCCACATTTCGACCGTGCCCTTCCCTGCCAGCATATGCTCCCAACTTATGCTCCTCAGTTCCTGCCTGACAGCATCATATCTACCCTTCCCCCAATTGTAAACCTTGCCCTGTTGCACATACCTATCCCTCTCCATTACCACAGTGAATGCTACAGAATTGTGATCACTATCTCCAAAGTGCTCGCCCACCAACAGCTCTATCACTTGCCCTGGTTCATTACCTAGTACCAAATCCAATATTGCCTCCCCTCTGGTCGGGCAGTCTACATACTGAGTCAGAAAAGCTTCCTGGACATACTGCACAAACACTACCCCATCCAAACTATTCGATCTAAAGAGTTGCCAATCAATATTTGGGAAGTTGAAATCCCCCATAATTACTACCCTGTGACTTCTGCTCCTTTCCAAAATCTGTTTCCCAATCTGCTCTTCCACCTCCCTGCTGCTATTGGGGGCCGATAGAAAACTCCCATCAAGGTGACTGCTCCTTTCCTGTTCCTGACCTCAACCCACAGTGCCTCAGTCGGCAGATCCTCCTCGAAAATTCTTTCAGCAGTTGTTACACTATTTCTAACTAACAATGCCACCCCCCACCTCTTTTACCACCATTCCTAATCTTATGAAAACATCTATAACCAGGTACCTCCAAGAACCATTCCTCCCCCTCACCTATCCACGTTTCAGTGATGGCCACAACATCGTAGTCCCAAGTGCCCATCCACGCCTTCAATTCACTCACCTTATTCCTGATGCTTCTTGCGTTGAAGTATACGCACTTTAACCCTTCTCCGTGCCCATCTGTCCTCTGCGACAGTGCTACCTTCCCCAATACCTCACTACACTCTTTGTCTTTCTGAGTGGACCCACTGGTCCCTGGACTACAAGTCCGGTTCCCATCCCCCTCCCAAACTAGTTTAAACCCTCCCGAACAGTACTAGCAAACCTCCCTCCCAGGATATTGGTGCCCCTCTGGTTCAGATGCAGCCCGTCCTGTTTGAACAGGTCCCATCTTCCCCAGAATGCAGTCCAATTATCCAAGAACTGGAAGCCCTCTCTTCTACACCATTCCTGCAGCCACGTGTTCAGCTGTGCTCTCTCCCTATTCCTAGCCTCACTATCACGTGGCGCCGGCAACAAACCAGAGATAACAACTCTGTCCGTCCGAGCTTTCAGCTTCCAGCCTAACTCCCTAAACTCACTTCTAACATCTGTGCCACCCTTCCTTCCTACGTCGTTGGTGCCAATGTGCACCACGACCTCTGGCTGCTCCCCCTCCCCTTTAAGGATCCTGAAGACGCGATCACAAACATCACGGACCCTGGCACCAGGTAGGCAACAAACCATCCGTGCGTCTCGCTTGCGCCCACAGAACCGCCTGTCGGTACTCCTCACCATCGAGTCCCCGATGACTAGTGCTCTCCCATTCTCCCTCCTTCCCTTCTGAGCCACAGTGCAGGACCCCGTGCCAGAGGCCCGTTCACTGCAGCCTGCCCCCGATAGGCCGTCCCCCCCAACAGTATCTAAAACTGTATACTTGTTGCTGAGGGGAACGACCACAGGAGATCCCTGCACTGACCTCTTCCCACCTCTAACTGTTACCCAGCTGCCTTTGTTTTGTGGAGTAACGACATCCCTGTAGCTTCTATCTATCACCCCCTCAGCTTCCCGAATGATCCTCAGTTCATCCAGCTCCAGCTCCAGTTCCCTAACACGGTCTGATAGGAGCTGGAGACGGATGCACTTCCAGCAGGTGAAGTCGGCAGGGTCACCGGAGGTTCCCCTCACCTCGAACATACTGCAGGAGGAGCACTGCACTCCCCTGGCTGCCATTTCTTTTACTCAATTACCCCTTAATTAAGTACAAATATAGATATTAACAAAAACAGTGAAATAGCTTACCTGTTCAGTCCTTTTTGGCTAGAGGAGGAGGGTAAAAAGGGTCTTATTATTATGTTAGAGGAGGAGGATGGGTGGGAGACACTACATTTGTAGTTTCTCGGGTTAACTCTGCTCCGCACCTTTAAAGAAAATACCTACCCAGGAGTCCTTGCTGCCGTCCAGCTTCCGGTTCCTCCCGCGCCAAAAGTAACTTGAACACAAGGAAAACAGTAAGTACAACTTTTAAAACAACTTTTAAAACACAGCTCCTGTTGCCTTCACTTACCCACCGAAGAGTCGCTACCTTCTCCTGCTTCTCCGCCGGGAAATGAGCAGCCAAGTAACAAAGACATACACTGATACCCAGAAACACAGACACACACTTACACCAAGTAACACAGACATACACTGACACCAAGTCACAAAGACATACACTGATACCCAGAATCACAGACACACACTTACACCAAGTAACACAGACATACTCTTACACCAAGTAACAAAGACATACACCGATGCCCAGTAACACAGACACACACTTACACCAAGTAACAAAGACAGACACTGATACCCAGTAACACAGACACACACTTACACCAAGTAACAAAGACATACACTGATACTCAGTTACACAGACACACACTTACGCCAAGTAACAAAGACATACACTGACACCAAGTAACAAAGTCATACACTGACATCCAGTAACAAAGACACACACTGACACCAAGTAACAAAGACATACACAGACACCAACTAACAAAGGCAGACACTGATACCCAGTAACACAGACAAACACTTACACCAAGTAACAAAGACATACACCGACACCAAGTAACAAAGACATACACTGATACCCAGTAACACAGACAAACTCTTACACCAAGTAACAGAGACATACACTGACACCAAGTAACAAAGACATACACATACACAAAGTAACAAAAGCATACACTGACACCAAGTAACAAAGACATACACTTACACCAAGTAACACAAACATACACTGACACCAAGTAACAAAGACACACACTTACACCAAGTACACAGACATACACTGACACCAAGTAACAAAGACATACACTGACACCCAGAAACACAGACACACACTTACACCAAGTATCACAGACATACACAGACACCAAGTAACAAAGACATACACTTACACCAAGTAACACAGACATACACTGACACCAAGTAACAAAGACATACACTTGCAAAAACTAACAAAGACAACCACTTACACCTAGTAACACAGACATACACTGACACCAAGTAACAAAGACATACACTTACGCCAAGTAACAAAGACACACACTTACACCAAGTAACAAAGACATACACTGACACCAAGTAACAAAGACATACACTTACACCAAGTAACACAGACATACACTGACACCAAGTAACAAATACATACATTGACACCAAGTAACAAAGACACAAGCTTACACCAAGTAACACAGACATACACTGACACCAAGTAACAAAGACATACACTTACACCAAGTAACAAGGACACACACTGACACCAAGTAACAAAGACATACACTGACACCAAGTAACAAAGACATACACTTACACCAAGTTACACAGACAAACACTGACACCAAGTAACAAAGACAGACAATGACAGCAAGTAACAAAGAAATACACTTACACCAATTAACACAGACATACACTGACACCAAGTAACAAAGACACACAGTTACACCAAGTACACAGACATACACTGACATCAAGAAACAAAGACATACACTGACACCCAGTAACACAGACACACACTTACACCAAGTAACAAAGACATACACTGACACCCAGTAACAAAGACATTCACTGATACCCGGTAACACAGAAACACACTTTCACCAAGTAACAAAGACACACTGACACCAAGTAACAAAGACATACACTGATACTCAGTTACACAGACAAACACTTACACCAAGTAACAAAGACATACACTGACACCAAGTAACAAAGTCATGCACTGACATCCAGCAACAAAGACACACACTGACACCAAGTAACAAAGACATCCACTGACACAAATTAACAAAGACATACAGTGATACCCAGCAACAAAGACACACACTTACACCAAGTAACAAATACATACACTGACACGAAGTAACAAAGACATACACTTACACCATTTAACAAATCATGAACTGACACCAATGAACAAAGACAAACACTGATACCCAGTAACACAGACACACACTTACACGAAGTAACAAAGACATGCACTGATACCCGGTAACACAGACACACACTTACACCAAGTATCACAGATGTACACATACACCAAGTAACAAAGACATACACTGATACCCAGTAACACAGACAAACTCTTACACCAAGTAACAGAGACATACACTGACACCAAGTAACAAAGACATACACTTACACAAAGTAACAAAAGCATACACTGACACCAAGTAACAAAGACATACACTTACACCAAGTCACACAAACATACACTGACACCAAGTAACAAAGACACACACTTACACCAAGTACACAGACATACACTGACACCAAGTAACAAAGAAATACACTGACACCCAGAAACACAGACACACACTTACACCAAGTATCACAGACAGACACAGACACCAAGTAACAAAGACACACACTTACACCAAGTAACACAGACATACACTCACACCAAGTAACAAAGACATACACTTACACCAAGTAACAAAGACACACACTTACACCAAGTAACAAAGACATACACTGACACCAAGTAACAAATACATACACTGACACCAAGTAACAAAGACACAAACTTACACCAAGTAACACAGACATACACTGACACCAAGTAACACAGACATACACTTACACCAAGTAACAGGGACACACACTCACACAAAGCAACAAAGACATACACTGACACCAAGTAACAAAGACATACACTTACACCAAGTAACACAGACATACACAGACACCAACTAACAAAGGCATACACTGATACCCAGTAACACAGACAAACACTTACACCAAGTAACAAAGACATACACCGACACCAAGTAACAAAGACATACACTGATACCCAGTAACACAGACAAACTCTTACACCAAGTAACAGAGACATACACTGACACCAAGTAACAAAGACATACACATACACAAAGTAACAAAAGCATACACTGACACCAAGTAACAAAGACATACACTTACACCAAGTAACACAAACATACACTGACACCAAGTAACAAAGACACACACTTACACCAAGTACCCAGACATACACTGACACCAAGTAACAAAGACATACACTGACACCCAGAAACACAGACACACACTTACACCAAGTATCACAGACATACACAGACACCAAGTAACAATGACATACACTTACACCAAGTAACACAGACATACACTGACACCAAGTAACAAAGACATACACTTGCAAAAACTAACAAAGACACACACTTACACCTAGTAACACAGACATGCACTGACACCAAGTAACAAAGACATACACTTACGCCAAGTAACAAAGACACACACTTACACCAAGTAACAAAGACATACACTGACACCAAGTAACAAATACATACACTGACACCAAGTAACAAAGACACAAGCTTACACCATGTAACACAGACATACACTGACACCAAGTAACAAAGTCATACACTTACACCAAGTAACAAGGACACACACTGACACCAAGTAACAAAGACACACACTTACACCAAGTAACACAGACATACACTGACACCAAGTAACAAATACATACACTGACACCAAGTAACAAAGACAAAAGCTTACACCAAGTAACACAGACATACACTGACACCAAGTAACAAAGACATACACTGACACCAAGTAACAAAGACATACACTGACACCAAGTAACAAAGACATACACTTACACCAAGTAACAAGGACACACACTGACACCAAGTAACAAAGACATACACTGACACCAAGTAACAAAGACGTACACTTACACCAAGTAACACAGACAAACACTGACACCAAGTAACAAAGACAGACAATGACAGCAAGTAACAAAGAAATACACTTACACCAATTAACACAGACATACACTGACACCAAGTAACAAAGACACACAGTTACACCAAGTACACAGACATACACTGACATCAAGAAACAAAGACATACACTGACACCAAGTAACACAGACACACACTTACACCAAGTAACAAAGACATACACTGACACCCAGTAACAAAGAAACACAATGACACCAAGTAACAAAGGCACACACTGACACCAAGTAACAAAGACATACACTGATACCCAGTAACACAGACACACACTTTCACCAAGTAACAAAGACATACACTGACACCAAGTAACAAAGACATACACTGATACCCAGTAACGCAGACACACACTTACACCAAGTAACAAAGACAAAAACTGATACTCAGTTACACAGACAAACACTTACACCAAGTAACAAAGACATACACTGACACCAAGTAACAAAGTCATACACTGACATCCAGTAACAAAGACATACAATGATACCCAGTAACGCAGACGCACACTTACACCAAGTAACAAAGACAAAAACTGATACTCAGTTACACAGACAAACACTTACACCAAGTAACAAAGACACACACTGACACCAAGTAACAAAGACATCCACTGACACAAATTAACAAAGACATACAGTGATACCCAGCAACAAAGACACACACTTACACCAAGTAACAAAGACATGCACTGATACCCGGTAACACAGACACACACTTACACCAAGTATCACAGATATACACAGACACCAACTAACAAAGACATACACTGATACCCAGTAACACAGACAAACACTTACACCAAGTAACAAAGACATACACCGACACCAAGTAACAAAGACATACACTGATACCCAGTAACACAGACAAACTCTTACACCAAGTAACAGAGACATACACTGACACCAAGTAACAAAGACATACACGTCCACAAAGTAACAAAATCATACACTGACACCAAGTAACAAAGACACACACTTACACCAAGTACACAGACATACACTGACACCAAGTAACAAAGACATACACTGACACCCAGAAACACAGACACACACTTACACCAAGTATCACAGACAGACACAGACACCAAGTAACAAAGACACACACTTACACCAAGTAACACAGACATACACTGACACCAAGTAACAAAGACATACACTTACACCAAGTAACAAAGACACACACTTACACCAAGTAACAAAGACATACACTGACACCAAGTAACAAATGCATACACTGACACCAAGTAAGAAAGATACAAACTTACACCAAGTAACACAGACATACACTGACACCAAGTAACACAGACATACACTTACACCAAGTAACAAGGACACACACTCACACCAAGTAACAAAGACAGACACTGACACCAAGTAACAAAGACATACACTTACACCAAGTAACACAGACATACACTGACACCAAGTAACAAATACATACACTGACACCAAGTAACAAAGACACAAACTTACACCAAGTAACACAGACATACACTGACACCAAGTATCAAAGACATACACTGACACCAAGTAACAAAGACATACACTTACACCAAGTAACAAAGACATGCACTGATACCCAGTAACACAGACACACACTTACACCAAGTAAGAAAGACAGACACTGATACCCAGTAACAGAGATACACACTTACACCAAGTCGCAAAGACATGCACTGACACCCAGTAACAAAGACATACACAGACACCCAGTAACAAAGACACACACTGACACCAAGTAACAAAGACACACACTGACACCAAGTAACAAAGACATCCGCTGACACAAATTATCAAAGACATACACTGATGCCCAGTAACAAAGACACACACTTACACCAAGTATCAAATACATACACTGACACCAAGTAACAAATACATACACTGACACCAAGTAACAAAGACACAAGCTTGCACCAAGTAACACAGGCATACACTGACACCAAGTAACAAAGACATACACTTACACCAAGTAACAAGGACAAACACTGACACCAAGTAACAAAGACATACACTGACACCAAGTAACAAAGACATACACTTACACCAAGTAACACAGACAAACACTGACACCAAGTAACAAAGACAGACAATGACAGTAAGTAACAAAGAAATACACTTACACCAATTAACACAGACATACACTGACACCAAGTAACAAAGACACACAGTTACACCTAGTACACAGACATACACTGACATCAAGAATCAAAGACATACACTGACACCCAGTAACACAGACACACACTTACACCAAGTAACAAAGACATACACTGACACCCAGTAACAAAGAAACACAATGACACCAAGTAACAAAGGCACACACTGACACCAAGTAACAAAGACATACACTGATACCCAGTAACACAGACACACACTTGCACCAAGTAACAAGGACATACACTGACACCAAGTAACAAAGACATTCACTGATACCCGGTAAAACAGACACACACTTTCACCAAGTAACAAAGACATACACTGACACCAAGTAACAAAGACATACACTGATACCCAGTAACGCAGACACACACTTACACCAAGTAACAAAGACATACACTGATACTCAGTTACACAGACAAACACTTACACCAAGTAACAAAGACATACACTGACACCAAGTAACAAAGTCATACACTGACACCAAGTAACAAAGACATCCACTGACACAAATTAACAAAGACATACAGTGATACCCAGCAACAAAGACACACACTTACACCAAGTAACAAATACATACACTGACACGAAGTAACAAAGACATACACTTACACCATTTAACAAATCATGTACTGACACCAATGAACAAAGACAAACACTGATACACTGTAACACAGACACACACTTACACGAAGTAACAAAGACATGCACTGATACCCGGTAACACAGACACACACTTACACCAAGTATCACAGATATACACAGACACCAACTAACAAAGACATACACTGATACCCAGTAACACAGACAAACACTTTCACCAAGTAACAAAGACATACACCGACACCCAGTAACAAAGACATACACTGATACCCAGTAACACAGACAAACTCTTACACCAAGTAACAGAGACATACACTGACACCAAGTAACAAAGACACACACTTACACCAAGTACACAGACATACACTGACACCAAGTTACAAAGACATACACTGACACCCAGAAACACAGACACACACTTACACCAAGTATCACAGACATACACTTACACCAAGTAACAAAGACACACACTTACACCAAGTAACAAAGACATACACTGACACCAAGTAACAAATACATACACTGACACCAAGTAAGAAAGATACAAACTTACACCAAGTAACACAGACAATCACTGACACCAAGTAACACAGACATACACTTACACCAAGTAACAAGGACACACACTCACACCAAGTAACAAAGACATACACTGACACCAAGTAACAAAGACACAAACTTACACCAAGTAACACAGACATACACTGACACCAAGTATCAAAGACATACACTGACACCAAGTAACAAAGACATACACTTACACCAAGTAACAAAGACATGCACTGATACCCAGTAACACAGACACACACTTACACCAAGTAAGAAAGACAGACACTGATACCCAGTAACAGAGACACACACTTACACCAAGTCGCAAAGACATGCACTGACACCCAGTAACAAAGACATACACAGACACCCAGTAACAAAGACACACACTGACACCAAGTAACAAAGACACACACTGACACCAAGTAACAAAGACATCCACTGACACAAATTATCAAAGACATACACTGATACCCAGTAACAAAGACACACACTTACACCAAGTATCAAATACATACACTGACACCAAGTAACAAATACATACACTGACACCAAGTAACAAAGACACAAGCTTACACCAAGTAACACAGGCATACACTGACACCAAGTAACTAAGACATACACTTACACCAAGTAACAAGGACACACACTGACACCAAGTAACAAAGACATACACTGACACCAAGTAACAAAGACATACACTTACACCAAGTAACACAGACATACACTGACACCAAGTAACAAAGACATACACTTACACCAAGTAACAAGGACACACACTGACACCAATTAACAAAGACATACACTGACACCAAGTAACAAAGACATACACTTACACCATTTAACAAATAATGAACTGACACGAAGTAACAAAGACATACATTGATACCCGGTAACACAGAAACACTCATACACCAAGTATCACAGACATACACAGACACCAAGTAACAAAGACATACACCGACACCAAGTAACAAAGACATACACTGATACCCAGTAACAGAGACACACACTTACACCAAGTCACAAAGACATGCACTGACACGCAGTAACAAAGACATACACTGACACCCAGTAACAAAGACACAAGCTTACACCAAGTAACACAGACATACACTGACACCAAGTAACAAAGACACAAACTTACACCAAGTAACAAAGACATACACTGACAACAAGTAACAAAGACATACACTTACACCAAGTAAAACAGACATACACTGACACCAAGTAACAAATACATACACTGACACCAAGTAACAAAGACACAAACTTACACCAAGTAACACAGACATACACTGACACCAAGTATCAAAGACATACACTGACACCAAGTAACAAAGACATACACTTACACCAAGTAAGAAAGACATACACTGATACCCAGTAACACAGACACACACTTACACCAAGTAAGAAAGACAGACACTGATACCCAGTAACAGAGACACCCACTTACACCAAGTCGCAAAGACATGCACTGACACCCAGTAACAAAGACATACACAGACACCAAGTCGCAAAGACATACACTGACACCAAGTAACATAGACATATACTTACACCATTTAACAAATAATGAACTGACACCAAGTAACAAAGACAAACACTGATCCCCAGTAACACAGACACACAATTACACGAAGTAACAAAGACATACATTGATACCCGGTAACACAGAAACACTCATACACCAAGTATCACAGACATAAACAGACACAAAGTAACAAAGACATACACCGACACCAAGTAACAAAGACATACACTGATACCCAGTAACAGAGACACACACTTACACCAAGTCACAAAGACATGCACTGACACCCAGTAACAAAGACATACACTGACACCCAGTAACAAAGACACAAGCTTACACCAAGTAACACAGACATACACTGACACCAAGTAACAAAGACATACACTTACACCAAGTAACAAGGACACACACTGACACCAAGTAACAAAGACATACACTGACACCAAGTAAAAAAGTCATACACTGACATCCAGTAACAAAGACACACACTGACACCAAGTAACAAAGACATACACAGACACCAAGTAACAAAGACATACACTGATACCCAGTAACACAGACAAACTCTTACACCAAGTAACAAAGACATACACATACGCCAAGTAACAAAGACACACACTTACACCAAGTAACAAAGACATACACTGACACCAAGTAACAAATACATACACTGACACCAAGTAACAAAGACACAAGCTTACACCAAGTAACACAGACATACACTGACACCAAGTAACAAAGACATACACTTACACCAAGTAACAAGGACACACACTGACACCAAGGAACAAAGACATACACTGACACCAAGTAACAAAGACATACACTTACACCAAGTAACACAGACATACACTGACACCAAGTAACAAATACATACACTGACACCAAGTAACAAAGACACAAGCTTACACCAGGTAACACAGAAATACACTGACACCAAGTAACAAATACATACACTTACACCAAGTAACAAGGACACACACTGACACCAAGTAACAAAGACATACACTGACACCAAGTAACAAAGACATACACTTACACCAAGTAACACAGACAAACACTGACACCAAGTAACAAAGATAGACAATGACAGCAAGTAACACAGAAATACACTGACACCAAGTAACAAAGACATACACTTACACCAATTAACACAGACATACACTGACACCAAGTAACAAAGACACACAGTGACACCAAGTACACAGACATACACTGACATGAAGAAACAAAGACATACACTGACACCCAGTAACAAAGAAACACAATGACACCAAGTAACAAAGGCACACACTGACACCAAGTAACAAAGACATACACTGATACCCAGTAACACAGACACACACTTACACCAAGTAACAAGGACATACACTGACACCAAGTAACAAAGACATTCACTGATACCCGGTAACACAGACACACACTTTCACCAAGTAACAAAGACATACACTGACACCAAGTAACAAAGACATACACTGATACCCAGTAACGCAGACACACACTTACACCAAGTAACAAAGACATACACTGATACTCAGTTACACAGACAAACACTTACACCATGTAACAAAGACATACACTGACATCAAGTAACAAAGTCATACACTGACATCCAGTAACAAAGACACACACTGACACCAAGTAACAAAGACATACACTGACACCCAGTAACAAAGAAACACAATGACACCAAGTAACAAAGGCACACACTGACACCAAGTAACAAAGACATACACTGATACCCAGTAACACAGACACACACTTACACCAAGTAACAAGGACATACACTGACACCAAGTAACAAAGACATTCACTGATACCCGGTAACACAGACACACACTTTCACCAAGTAACAAAGACATACACTGACACCAAGTAACAAAGACATACACTGATACCCAGTAACGCAGACACACACTTACACCAAGTAACAAAGACATACACTGATACTCAGTTACACAGACAAACACTTACACCATGTAACAAAGACATACACTGACATCAAGTAACAAAGTCATACACTGACATCCAGTAACAAAGACACACACTGACACCAAGTAACAAAGACATCCACTGACACAAATTAACAAAGACATGCAGTGATACCCAGCAACAAAGACACACAATTACACCAAGTAACAAATGCATACGCTGACACGAAGTAACAAAGACATACACTTACACCATTTAACAAATCATGAACTGACACCAATGAACAAAGACAAACACTGATACCCAGTAACACAGACACACACTTACACGAAGTAACAAAGACATGCACTGATACCCGGTAACACAGACACACACTTACACCAAGTATCACAGATATACACAGACACCAACTAACAAAGACATACACTGATACCCAGTAACACAGGCAAACACTTACACCAAGTAACAAAGACATACACCGACACCAAGTAACAAAGACATACACTGATACCCAGTAACACAGACAAACTCTTACACCAAGTAACAGAGACATACACTGACACCAAGTAACAAAGACATACACTTACACAAAGTAACAAAAGCATACACTGACACCAAGTAACAAAGACATACACTTACACCAAGTCACACAAACATACACTGACACCAAGTAACAAAGACACACACTTACACCAAGTAACAGAGACATACACTGACACCAAGTAACAAAGACATACACTGACACCAAGTAACAAAGAGAGACACTGACACCAAGTAACAAAGACACAAACTTACACCAAGTAACACAGACATACACTGACACCAAGTAACACAGACATACACTTACACCAAGTAACAAGGACACACACTCACACCAAGTACAAAGACATACACTGACACCAAGTAACAAAGACATACACTTACACCAAGTAACACAGACATACACTGACACCAAGTAACAAAGACACAAACTTACACCAAGTAACACAGACATAAAATGACACCAAGTATCAAAGACATACACTGACACCAAGTAACAAAGACATACACTTACACCAAGTAACAAAGATATACACTGATACCCAGTAACACAGACACACACTTACACCAAGTAAGAAAGACAGACACTGATACCCATTAACAGAGACACACACTTGCACCAAGTCGCAAAGACATGCACTGACACCCAGTAACAAAGACATACACAGACACCCAGTAACAAAGACACACACTGACACCAAGTAACAAAGACACACACTGATACCCAGTAACAAAGACACACACTTACACCAAGTATCAACTACATACACTGACACCAAGTAACATAGACATACACTTACACCCAGTAACAAAGACACAAGCTTACACCAAGTAACACAGACATACACTGACACCAAGTAACAAAGACATACACTTCCACCAAGTAACAAAGACATACACTTCCACCAAGTAACAAGGACACACACTGACACCAAGTAACAAAGACATACACTGACACCAAGTAACAAAGACATACACTTACACCAAGTAACACAGACATACACTGACACCAAGTAACAAATACATGCACTGACACCAAGTAACAAAGAAATACACTTACACCAATTAACACAGACATACACTGACCCCAAGTAACAAAGACACACAGTTACACCAAGTACACAGACATACACTGACACCAAGAAACAAAGACATACACTGACACCCAGTAACACAGACACACACTTATACCAAGTTACAAAGACATACACTGACACCCAGTAACAAAGAAACACAATGACACCAAGTAACAAAGGCACACACTGACACCAAGTAACAAAGACATACACTGATACCCAGTAACACAGACACACACTTGCACCAAGTAACAAGGACATACACTGACACCAAGTAACAAAGACATTCACTGATACCCGGTAACACAGACACACACTTTCACCAGGTAACAAAGACATACACTGACAACAAGTAACAAAGACATACACTGATACCCAGTAACGCAGACACACACTTACACCAAGTAACAAAGACATACACTGATACTCAGTTACACTGACAAACACTTACACCAAGTAACAAAGACATACACTGACACCAAGTAACAAAGTCATACACTGACATCCAGTAACAAAGACACACACTGACACCAAGTAACAAAGACATCCACTGACACCAAGTAACACAGACAAACACTGATACCCAGTAACACAGACACACACTTACACGAAGTATCAAAGACATACACTGATACCCGGTAACACAGACACACACATACACCAATTATCACAGACAGACACAGACACCAACTAACAAAGACATACACTGATACCCAGTAACACAGACAAACACTTACACCAAGTAACAAAGACATACACCGACACCAAGTAACAAAGACATACACTGATACCCAGTAACACAGACACACTCTTGCACCAAGTAACAGAGACATACACTGACACCAAGTAACAAAGACATACACTTACACCAAGTAACAAAGACATGCACTGACACCAAGTAACAAAGACATAGACTTACACCAAGTAACACAAACATCCACTGACACCAAGTAAAAAAGACACACACTTACACCAAGTACACAGACATACACTGACACCAAGTTACAAAGACATACACTGACACCCAGTAACACAGACACACACTTACACCAAGTAACAAAGACATGCACTGATAATCAGTTACACAGACACACACCTGCACCGAGTAACAAAGACATACACTGACACCAAGTAACAAAGGCATACACTGACACCCAGTAACAAAGACATACACTGACACCCAGTAACACAGACACACACGGACCCCAAGTAACAAAGACATACACTGACACCCATTAACAAAAACATACACTGACACCAAGTAACAAAGACATTCACTGATACCCAGTAACACAGACACACACTTACACCAAGTAACAAAGACATACGCTGACACCAAGTAACAAAGACATACACTGACACCATGTAACAAAGACATACACTGATACCCAGTAACACAGACACACACTTACACCAAGGAACAAAGACATACACTGATACTCAGTAACACAGACACACACTTGCACCAAGTAACAAAGACATACACTGTCACCAAGTAACAAAGACATACACTTACACCAAGTAACAAAGACATACACTGATACCCAGTAACACAGACACACACTTACACCAAGTAACAAAGACAGAAAATGACACCAAGTAACAAAGACATACACTTCCACCAAGTAACACAGACATACACCGACACCAAGTAACAAAGACACACACTTACACCAAGTACACAGACATACTCAGACACCAACTAACAAAGACATACACTGATACCCAGTAACACAGACAAACACTTACACCAAGTAACAAAGACATACACCGACACCAAGTAACAAATACATACACTTACACCAAATAACACAGACATACACTGACACCAAGTAACAAAGATATACACTTACACCAACTAACAAAGACACACACTTACACCAAGCTACACAGACATACACTGACACCAAGCAACAAAGACATGCACTTACACCAAGTAAGAAAGAAACAAACTTACACCAAGTAACACAGACCTACATTGACACCAAGTAACAAAGACATACACTGATACCCAGCAACACAGACACACTCTTACACCAATTAACAAAGACAGACACTGATACCCAGTAACAAAGACATGCACTGACACCCAGTAACAAAGACACACACTGACACCAAGTAACAAAGACATACACTTACACCAAGTAACAAAGACATACACTGACACCAAGTAACACAGACATGCACTGACACCCAGTAACAAAGACACACACTGACACCAAGTAACAAAGACATACACTGATACCCAGTGACACAGACACACACTTACACCAAGTAACAAAGACATACACTGATACCCAGTTACACAGACACACACTTACATCAAGTAACAAAGACATACACTGACACCAAGTAACAAAGACATACACTGACACCAAGTAAAAAAGACAGACACTGACACCAAGTAACAAAGACATACACTGATACCCATTTACACAGACACACACTTACACCAAGTAACACAGACACACACAGACACCAAGTGACAAAGACATACACTGATACCCAGTAACACAGACACACACTTACACCAAGTAACAAAGACATACACTGACACAAAGTAACAAAGACATGCACTTACACCAAGTAAAAAAGACATACACTGACACCAATTAACAAAGACATACACTGATATCCAGTAACACAGACACACACTTACACCAAGTAACAAAGACATACACTGACACCAAGTAACAAAGACATACACTGATACCCAGTAACGCAGACACACACTTACACCAAGTAACAAAGACATACACTGATACTCAGTTACACAGACAAACACTTACACCAAGTAACAAAGACATACACTGATACCCAGTAACACAGACAAACACTTACACCAAGTAACAAAGACATACACCGACACCAAGTAACAAAGACATACACTGATACCCAGTAACACAGACAAACTCTTACACCAAGTAACAGAGACATACACTGACACCAAGTAACAAAGACATACACTTACACAAAGTATCAAAAGCATACACTGACACCAAGTAACAAAGGCATACACTTACACCAAGTCACACAAACATACACTGACACCAAGTAACAAAGACACACACTTACACCAAGTACACAGACATACACTGACACCAAGTAACAAAGACATACACTGACACCCAGAAACACAGACACACACTTACACCAAGTATCACAGACAGACACAGACACCAAGTAACAAAGACACACACTTACACCAAGTAACACAGACACACACTGACACCAAGTAACAAATACATACACTGACACCAAGTAACAAAGACACAAACTTACACCAAGTAACAAAGACACATACTTACACCAAGTAACACAGACATACACTTACACCAAGTAACAAGGACACACACTTACACCAAGTAACAAGGACACACACTTACACCAAGTAACAAGGACACACACTCACACCAAGTAACACAGACATACACTGACACCAAGTAACAAGGACACACACTGATACCCAGTAACAGAGACACACACTTACACCAAGTCACAAAGACATGCACTGACACCCAGTAACAAAGACATACACAGACACCAAATCGCAAAGACATACACTGACACCAAGTAACATAGACATACACTTACACCATTTAACAAATAATGAACTGACACCAAGTAACAAAGACAAACACTGATCCCCAGTAACACAGACACACACTTACACCAAGTCACAAAGACATGCACTGACACCCAGTAACAAAGACATACACTGATACCCAGTAACAGAGACACACACTTACACCAAGTCACAAAGACATGCACTGACACCCAGTAACAAAGACATACACTGACACCCAGTAACAAAGACACAAGCTTACACCAAGTAACACAGACATACACTGACACCAAGTAACAAAGACATACACTTCCACCAAGTAACAAGGACACACACTGACACCAAGTAACAAAGACATACACTGACACCAAGTAAAAAAGTCATACACTGACATCCAGTAACAAAGACACACACTGACACCAAGTAACAAAGACATACACAGACACCAACTAACAAAGGCATACACTGATACCCAGTAACACAGACAAACACTTACACCAAGTAACAAAGACATACACCGACACCAAGTAACAAAGACATACACTGATACCCAGTAACACAGACAAACTCTTACACCAAGTCACAGAGACATACAGACACCAAGTAACAAAGACATACACAGACACAAAGTAACAAAAGCATACACTGACACCAAGTAACAAAGACATACACTTACACCAAGTAACACAGACATACACTGACACCAAGTAACAAAGACATACACTTGCAAAAACTAACAAAGACACACACTTACACCTAGTAACACAGACATACACTGACACCAAGTAACAAAGACATACACTTACGCCAAGTAACAACGACACACACTTACACCAAGTAACAAAGACATACACTGACACCAAGTAACAAATACATACACTGACACCAAGTAACAAAGACACAAGCTTACACCAAGTAACACAGACATACACTGACACCAAGTAACAAAGACATACACTTACACCAAGTAACAAGGACACACACTGACACCAAGGAACAAAGACATACACTGACACCAAGTAACAAAGACATACACTTACACCAAGTAACACAGACATACACTGACACCAAGTAACAAATACATACACTGACACCAAGTAACAAAGACACAAGCTTACACCAAGTAACACAGAAATACACTGACACCAAGTAACAAAGACATACACTTACACCAAGTAACAAGGACACACACTGACACCAAGTAACAAAGACATACACTGACACCAAGTAACAAAGACATACACTTACACCAAGTAACACAGACAAACACTGACACCAAGTAACAAAGACAGACAATGACAGCAAGTAACAAAGAAATACACTTACACCAATTAACACAGACATACACTGACACCAAGTAACAAAGACACACAGTTACACCAAGTACACAGACATACACTGACAACAAGAAACAAAGACATACACTTACACCAAGTAACAAAGACATACACTGATACCCAGTAACACAGACACACACTTACACCAAGTAAGAAAGACAGACACTGATACCCAGTAACAGAGACACACACTTACACCAAGTCGCAAAGACATGCACTGACACCCAGTAACAAAGACATACACAGACACCAAATCGCAAAGACATACACTGACACCAAGTAACATAGACATACACTTACACCATTTAACAAATAATGAACTGACACCAAGTAACAAAGACAAACACTGATCCCCAGTAACACAGACACACACTTACACCAAGTCACAAAGACATGCACTGACACCCAGTAACAAAGACATACACTGATACCCAGTAACAGAGACACACACTTACACCAAGTCACAAAGACATGCACTGACACCCAGTAACAAAGACATACACTGACACCCAGTAACAAAGACACAAGCTTACACCAAGTAACACAGACATACACTGACACCAAGTAACACAGACATACACTGACACCAAGTAACAAAGACATACACTTCCACCAAGTAACAAGGACACACACTGACACCAAGTAACAAAGACATACACTGACACCAAGTAAAAAAGTCATACACTGACATCCAGTAACAAAGACACACACTGACACCAAGTAACAAAGACATACACAGACACCAACTAACAAAGGCATACACTGATACCCAGTAACACAGACAAACTCTTACACCAAGTCACAGAGACATACAGACACCAAGTAACAAAGACATACACAGACACAAAGTAACAAAAGAATACACTGACACCAAGTAACAAAGACATACACTTACACCAAGTAACACAGACATACACTGACACCAAGTAACAAAGACATACACTTGCAAAAACTAACAAAGACACACACTTACACCTAGTAACACAGACATACACTGACACCAAGTAACAAAGACATACACTTACGCCAAGTAACAAAGACACACACTTACACCAAGTAACAAAGACATACACTGACACCAAGTAACAAATACATACACTGACACCAAGTAACAAAGACACAAGCTTACACCAAGTAACACAGACATACACTGACACCAAGTAACAAAGACATACACTTACACCAAGTAACAAGGACACACACTGACACCAAGGAACAAAGACATACACTGACACCAAGTAACACAGACATACACTGACACCAAGTAACAAATACATACACTGACACCAAGTAACAAAGACACAAGCTTACACCAAGTAACACAGAAATACACTGACACCAAGTAACAAAGACATACACTTACACCAAGTAACAAGGACACACACTGACACCAAGTAACAAAGACATACACTGACACCAAGTAACAAAGACATACACTTACACCAAGTAACACAGACAAACACTGACACCAAGTAACAAAGACAGACAATGACAGCAAGTAACAAAGAAATACACTTACACCAATTAACACAGACATACACTGACACCAAGTAACAAAGACACACAGTTACACCAAGTACACAGACATACACTGACATCAAGAAACAAAGACATACACTGACACCCAGTAACACAGACACACACTTACACCAAGTAACAAAGACATACACTGACACCCAGTAACAAAGAAACACAATGACACCAAGTAACAAAGGCACACACTGACACCAAGTAGCAAAGACATACACTGATACACAGTAACACAGACACACACTTACACCAAGTAACAAGGACATACACTGACACCAAGTAACAAAGACATTCACTGATACCCGGTAACACAGACACACACTTTCACCAAGTAACAAAGACATACACTGACACCAAGTAACAAAGACATACACTGATACCCAGTAACGCAGACACACACTTACACCAAGTAACAAAGACATACACTGATACTCAGTTACACAGACAAACACTTACACCAAGTAACAAAGACATACACTGACATCAAGTAACAAAGTCATACACTGACATCCAGTAACAAAGACACACACTGACACCAAGTAACAAAGACATCCACTGACACAAATTAACAAAGACATGCAGTGATACCCAGCAACAAAGACACACACTTACACCAAGTAACAAATACATACGCTGACACGAAGTAACAAAGACATACACTTACACCATTGTATCACAGATATACACAGACACCAACTAACAAAGACATACACTGATACCCAGTAACACAGACAAACACTTACACCAAGTAACAAAGACATACACCGACACCAAGTAACAAAGACATACACTGATACCCAGTAACACAGACAAACTCTTACACCAAGTAACAGAGACATACACTGATAGCAAGTAACAAAGACATACACTTACTCAAAGTAACAAAAGCATACACTGACACCAAGTAACAAAGACATACACTTACACCAAGTCACACAAACATACACTGACACCAAGTAACAAAGACACACACTTACACCAAGTACACAGACATACACTGACACCAAGTAACAAAGACATACACTGACACCCAGAAACACAGACACATACTTACACCAAGTATCACAGACAGACACAGACACCAAGTAACAAAGACACACACTTACACCAAGTAGCACAGACATACACTGACACCAAGTAACAAAGACATACACTGACACCAAGTAACAAAGACACAAACTTACACCAAGTAACACAGACATACACTGACACCAAGTAACACAGACATACACTGACACCAAGTAACACAGACATACACTTACACCAAGTAACAAGGACACACACTCACACCAAGTAACAAAGACATACACCTACACCAAGTAACAAAGACATGCACTTACACCAAGTAACACAGACATACACTGACATCAAGTAACAACTACATACACTGACACCAAGTAACAAAGACACAAACTTACACCAAGTAACACAGACATACACTGACACCAAGTATCAAAGACATACACTGACACCAAGTAACAAAGACATACACTTACACCAAGTAACAAAGACATACACTGATACCCAGTAACAGAGACACACACTTACACCAAGTCGCAAAGACATGCACTGACACCCAGTAACAAAGACATACACAGACACCCAGTAACAAAGACACACACTGACACCCAGTAACAAAGACATACACAGACACCCAGTAACAAAGACACACACTGATACCCAGTAACAAAGACACACACTTACACCAAGTATCAAATACATACACTGACAACAAGTAACATAGACATACACTTTCACCATTTAACAAATAATGAACTGACACCAAGTAACAAAGACAAACACTGATACCCAGTAACACAGACACACAATTACACGAAGTAACAAAGACATACACTGATACCCGGTAACACAGAAACACACATACACCAAGTATCACAGACATACACAGACACCAACTAACAAAGACATACACTGATACCCAGTAACACAGACAAACACTTACACCAAGTAACAAAGACATACACCGACACCAAGTAACAAAGACATACACTGATACCCAGTAACAGAGACACACACTTACACCAAGTCACAAAGACATGCACTGACACCCAGTAACAAAGACATACACTGACACCCAGTAACAAAGACACAAGCTTACACCAAGTAACACAGACATACACTGACACCAAGTAACAAAGACATACACTTCCACCAAGTAACAAGGACACACACTGACACCAAGTAACAAAGACATACACTGACACCAAGTAACAAAGACATACACTTACACCAAGTAACACAGACATACTCTGACACCAAGTAACAAATACATACACTGACACCAAGTAACAAAGAAATACACTTACACCAATTAACACAGACATACACTGACCCCAAGTAACAAAGACACACAGTTACACCAAGTACACAGACATACACTGACACCAAGAAACAAAGACATACACAGACACCCAGTAACACAGACACACACTTACACCAAGTAACAAAGACATACACTGACACCCAGTAACAAAGAAACACAATGACACCAAGTAACAAAGGCACACACTGATACCCAGTAACACAGACACACACTTACACCAAGTAACAAGGACATACACTGACACCAAGTAACAAAGACATTCACTGATACCCGGTAACAAAGACACACACTTTCACCAAGTAACAAAGACATACACTGACAACAAGTAACAAAGACATACACTGATACCCAGTAACGCAGACACACACTTACACCAAGTAACAAAGACATACACTGATACTCAGTTACACAGACAAACACTTACACCAAGTAACAAAGACATACACTGACACCAAGTAACAAAGTCATACACTGACATCCAGTAACAAAGACACACACTGACACCAAGTAACAAAGACATCCACTGACACAAATTAACCAAGACATACAGTGATACCCAGTAACAAAGACACACACTTACACCAAGTAACAAAGACATACACTTACACCATTTAACAAATCATGCACTGACACCAAGTAACACAGACAAACACTGATACCCAGTAACACAGACACACACTTACACGAAGTATCAAAGACATACACTGATACCCGGTAACACAGACACACACATACACCAATTATCACAGACATACACAGACACCAACTAACAAAGACATACACTGATACCCAGTAACACAGACAAACACTTACACCAAGTAACAAAGACATACACCGACACCAAGTAACAAAGACATACACTGATACCCAGTAACACAGACACACTCTTGCACCAAGTAACAGAGACATACACTGACACCAAGTAACAAAGACATACACTTACACCAAGTAACAAAGACATGCACTGACACCAAGTAACAAAGACATAGACTTACACCAAGTAACACAAACATCCACTGACACCAAGTAACAAAGACACACACTTACACCAAGTACACAGACATACACTGACACCAAGTTACAAAGACATACACTGACACCCAGTAACACAGACACACACTTACACCAAGTCACAAAGACATGCACTGATAATCAGTTACACAGATACACACCTGCACCAAGTAACAAAGACGTACACTGACACCAAGTAACAAAGGCATACACTGACACCCAGTAACACAGACATACACTGACACCCAGTAACACAGACACACACGGACCCCAAGTAACAAAGACATACACTGACACCCATTAACAAAAACATACACTGACACCAAGTAACAAAGACATTCACTGATACCCAGTAACACAGACACACACTTACACCAAGTAACAAAGACATACGCTGACACCAAGTAACAAAGACATACACTGACACCATGTAACAAAGACATACACTGACACCATGTAACAAAGACATACACTGATACCCAGTAACACAGACACACACTTACACCAAGGAACAAAGACATACACTGATACTCAGTAACACAGACACACACTTGCACCAAGTAACAAAGACATACACTGTCACCAAGTAACAAAGACATACACTTACACCAAGTAACAAAGACATACACTGATACCCAGTAACACAGACACACACTTACACCAAGTAACAAAGACAGAAAATGACACCAAGTAACAAAGACATACACTTCCACCAAGTAACACAGACATACACCGACACCAAGTAACAAAGACACACACTTACACCAAGTACACAGACATACTCAGACACCAACTAACAAAGACATACACTGATACCCACTAACACAGATAAACACTTACACCAAGTAAAAAAGACAGACACTGACACCAAGTAACAAAGATATACACTTACACCAACTAACAAAGACACACACTTACACCAAGTTACACAGACATACACTGACACCAAGCAACAAAGACATGCACTTACACCAAGTAAGAAAGACACAAACTTACACCAAGTAACACAGACCTACATTGACACCAAGTAACAAAGACATACACTGATACCCAGCAACACAGTCACACTCTTACACCAATTAACAAAGACAGACACTGATACCCAGTAACAAAGACATGCACTGACACCCAGTAACAAAGACACACACTGACACCAAGTAACAAAGACATACACTTACACCAAGTAACAAAGACATACACTGACACCCTGTAACAAAGACATGCACTGACACCCAGTAACAAAGACACACACTGACACCAAGTAACAAAGACATACACTGATACCCAGTGACACAGACACACACTTACACCAAGTAACAAAGACATACACTGACACCAAGTAACAAAGACATACACTGACACCAAGTAAAAAAGACAGACACTGACACCAAGTAACAAAGACATACACTGATACCCATTTACACAGACACACAATTACACCAAGTAACACAGACACACACAGACACCAAGTGACAAAGACATACACTGATACCCAGTAACACAGACACACACTTACACCAAGTAACAAAGACATACACTGACACAAAGTAACAAAGACATGCACTTACACCAAGTAAAAAGACATACACTGACACCAATTAACAAAGACATACACTGATATCCAGTAACACAGACACACACGTACACCAAGTAACAAAGACAGACACTGATACCCAGTAACACAGACACACACTTACATCAAGTATCACAGACATACACCGACACCAAGTAACAAATACATACACTTACACCAAATAACACAGACATACACTGACACCAAGTAACAAAAATATACACTTACACCAACGAACAAAGACACACACTTACACCAAGTTACACAGACATACACTGACACCAAGCAACAAAGACATGCACTTACACCAAGTAAGAAAGACACAAACTTACACCAAGTAACACAGACCTACAGTGACACCAAGTAACAAAGACATACACTGATACCCAGCAACACAGACACACTCTTACACCAATTAACAAAGACAGACACTGATACCCAGTAACAAAGACATGCACTGACACCCAGTAACAAAGACACACACTGACACCAAGTAACAAAGACATACACTTACACCAAGTAACAAAGACATACACTGACACCCTGTAACAAAGACATGCACTGACACCCAGTAACAAAGACAAACACTGACACCCAGTAACAAAGACAAACACTGACACCAAGTGACAAAGACACACACTTACACCAAGTAACAAAGACATACACTGACACCAATTAACAAAGACATACACTGATACCCAGTAACACAGACACACACTTACACCAAGTAACAAAGACATACACTGACACCAAGTAACAAAGACATACACTGACACCAAGTAAAAAAGACAGACACTGACACCAAGGAACAAAGACATACACTGATACCCAGATAACACAGACACACACTTACACCAAGTAACAAAGACATACACTGATACCCATTTACACAGACACACACTTACACCAAGTAACAGAGACACACACAGACACCAAGTGACAAAGACATACACTGATACCAAGTAACAAAGACATACACTGACACAAAGTAACAAAGACATGCACCTGCACAAAGTAAAAAAGACATACACTGACACCAATTAACAAAGACAGACACTGATACCCAGTAACACAGACACACACTTACACCAAGTATCACAGACATACACAGACACCAAGTAACAAAGACATACACTTACACCAAGTAACGCAGGCATACACTGACACCAAGTCAGAAATACATACACTGACACCAAGTAACAAAGACACAAACTTGCACCAAGTAACACAGACAAACACTGACACCAAGTATCAAAGACATACACTGACACCAAGAAACAAAGACATACACTTACAACAAGTTACAAAGACAGACACTGATACCCAGTAACACAGACACACACTTACACCAAGTAACAAAGACAGACACTGATACCCAGTAACAGAGACACACACTTACACCAAGTCACAAAGTCATGCACTGACACCCAGTAACAAAGACATACACTGACACCTGGTAACAAAGACACACACTGACACCAAGTAACAAAGACACACACTGACACCAAGTAACAAATACATCCACTGACACAAATTAACAAAGACATACACTGATCCCAGTTACAAAGACACACACTTACACCAAGTAACAAATACATACACTGACACCAAGTAACAAAGACATACACTTACACCATTTAACAAAGACATACACTGACACACAGTAACACAGACACACAGTTACACGAAGTAACAAAGACATAAACTGATACCCGGTAACACAGACACACACTTACACCAAGTATCACAGACATACACAGACACCAACTAACAAAGACATACACTGATACCCAGTAACACAGACAAACACTTACACCAAGTAACAAAGGCATACACCGACACCAAGTAACAAATACATACACTTACACCAAATAACACAGACATACACTGACACCAAGTAACAAAGATATACACTTACACCAACTAACAAAGACACACACTTACACCAAGTTACACAGACATACACTGATACCCAGCAACACAGACAAACACTTACACCAAGTAACAAAGACATACACCGACACCAAGTAACAAATACATACACTTACACCAAATAATACAGACATACACTGACACCAAGTAACAAAGATATACACTTACACCAAGTAAGAAAGACACACACTTACACCAAGTAACACAGACCTACACTGACACCAAGTAACAAAGACATACACTGATACCCAGCAACACAGATACACTCTTACACCAAGTAACAAAGACAGACACTGATACCCAGGAACAAAGACATGCACTGACACGCAGTGACAAAGACACACACTGACACCAAGTAACAAAGACATACACTTACACCAAGTAACAAAGACATACACTGACACCCAGTAACAAAGACATGCACTGAATCCCAGGAACAAAGACACACACTGACACCAAGTAACAAAGACATACACTTACAACAAGTAAAAAAGACATACACTGACACCAAGTAACAAAGACATACACTGATACCCAGTAACACAGACACACACTTACACAAAGTAACAAAGACATACACTGATACCCAGTTACACAGACACACACTTCCACCAAGTAACACAGACACACACAGACACCAAGTAACAAAGACATACAGTGATACCCAGTAACACAGACACACACTTACACCAAGTAACAAAGAAATACACTGACACAAAGTAACAAAGACATACACTTACAACAAGTAAAAAAGACATACACTGACACCAAGTAACAAAGACATACACTGATACCCAGTAACACAGACACACACTTACACCAAGTAACAAAGACAGACACTGATACCCAGTAACACTGACATACACTTACACCAAGTATCAAAGACTTACACTGACACCAAGTAGCAAAGACATACACTTACAACAAGTAACAAAGACATACACTGACACCAAGTAACAAAGACATACACTTACTCCAAGTAACAAAGACATACACTTACACCAAGTAACAAAGACATACACTTACACCAAGTAACACAGACATACACTGACACCAAGTAACAAAGACATACACTTGCACCAAGTAACAAAGACATACACTGACACCAAGTAACAAAGATGTACACTGATACCCAGTAACACAGACACACACTTACATCAAGTAACACAGACATACACTGATACCCAGTAACACAGACACACTCGTACACCAAGTAACAAAGACAGACAATGACACCAAGTCACAAAGACATACGCTGATACCCAGTAACACAGACACACACTTACACCAAGTAACAGAGACATCCACTGACACCAAGTAACAAAGGCATACACTTACACCAAGTAACAAAGACATGCACTGACACCAAGTAACAAAGACGAACACGTACACCAAGTAACAAAGGCATGCACTGACACCAAGTAACAAAGACAGACACTTACACCAAGTAACACAGGCATCCACTGACACCAAGTAACAAAGACACACATGTACACCAACTACACAGACAGACACTGACACCCAGTAACAAAGACAAACACTGACACCCAGTAACAAAGAAACACAAGAAACACACTGACACCAAGTATACAAAGACATACACAGACACCAAGTAACAAATACATACACTGATACACAGTAACACAGCTACACACTTACACCAAGTATCACAGACATACACTGACACCAAGTAACAAAGACATACACTTACACCAAGTAACACAGACATCCACTGACACCAAGAAACAAAGACACACACTTACACCAAGGACACAGACATACACTGACACCAAGTCACAAAGACATACTCTGATACCCAGTAACACAGACACACACTTACACCAAGTAACAAAGACAGACACTGATACCCAGTAACAAAGACATACACTGATACCCAGTAACACAGACACACACTAACACCATGTCACAAAGACATACACTGACACCAAGTAACAAAGACATACACTTACACCACGTATCACAGACATACACAGACACCAAGTAACAAATACATACACTTACACCAAGCTACACAGACACATACAGACACCAAGTAACAAAGACATACACTGATACACATTAACACAGACACACACTTACACCAAGTAACAAAGACATACACTGACACCAAGTAACAAAGACATACACTGATACCCAGTGACACAGGCACACACTTACACCAAGTAACAAAGACATACACTGACACCAAGTAACAAAGACATACACTTACACCAAGTAACACAGACATACACTGACACCAAGTAACAAAGACATACACTTCCACCAAGTAACAAAGACACACACTTACACCAAGTAACAAAGACATACACTGACACCAAGTAACAAAGACACACACATACACCAATTAACAAAGACATACACTTACACCAAGTAACACAGACATACACTGACACCAAGTATCAAATACATACACTGACACCAAGTAACAAAGACACAGATTTACACCAAGTAAAACAGACATACACTGACACCAAGTATCAAAGACAGACAATTACACCATTTAACAAAGACATACACTGACACACAGTAACACAGACACACACTTACACGAAGTAACAAAGACATAAACTGATACCCGGTAACACAGACACACACTTACACCAAGTATCACAGACATACACAGACACCAACTAACAAAGACATACACTGATACCCAGTAACACAGACAAACACTTACACCAAGTAACAAAGGCATACACCGACACCAAGTAACAAATACATACACTTACACCAAATAACACAGACATACACTGACACCAAGTAACAAAGATATACACTTACACCAACTAACAAAGACACACACTTACACCAAGTTACACAGACATACACTGATACCCAGCAACACAGACAAACACTTACACCAAGTAACAAAGACATACACCGACACCAAGTAACAAATACATACACTTACACCAAATAACACAGACATACACTGACACCAAGTAACAAAGATATACACTTACACCAAGTAAGAAAGACACACACTTACACCAAGTAACACAGACCTACACTGACACCAAGTAACAAAGACATACACTGATACCCAGCAACACAGATACACTCTTACACCAAGTAACAAAGACAGACACTGATACCCAGGAACAAAGAAATACACTTACACAAAGTAACAAAGACATACACTGACACCCAGTAACAAAGACATGCACTGAATCCCAGGAACAAAGACACAAACTGACACCAAGTAACAAAGACATACACTGACACCAATTAACAAAGACATACACTGATACCCAGTAACACAGACACACACTTACACCAAGTAACAAAGACATACACTGACACCAAGTAACAAAGACATACACTTACAACAAGTAAAAAAGACATACACTGACACCAAGTAACAAAGACATACACTGATACCCAGTAACACAGACACACACTTACACAAAGTAACAAAGACATACACTGATACCCAGTTACACAGACACACACTTCCACCAAGTAACACAGACACACACAGACACCAAGTAACAAAGACATACAGTGATACCCAGTAACACAGACACACACTTACACCAAGTAACAAAGAAATACACTGACACAAAGTAACAAAGACATGCACTTACACCAAGTAAAAAAGACATACACTGACACCAAGTAACAAAGACATACACTGATACCCAGTAACACAGACACACACTTACACCAAGTAACAAAGACAGACACTGATACACAGTAACACTGACATACACTTACACCAAGTATCAAAGACTTACACGGACACCAAGTAGCAAAGACATACACTTACAACAAGTAACAAAGACATACACTGACACCAAGTAACAAAGACATACACTTACTCCAAGTAACAAAGACATACACTTACACCAAGAAACAAAGACATACACTTACACCAAGTAACACAGACATACACTGACACCAAGTAACAAAGACATACGCTTGCACCAAGTAACAAAGACATACACTGACACCAAGTAACAAAGACGTACACTGATACCCAGTAACACAGACACACACTTACATCAAGTAACACAGACATACACTGACACCAAGTAACAAAGACATACACTGATACCCAGTAACACAGACACACTCGTACACCAAGTAACAAAGACAGACAATGACACCAAGTAACAAAGACATACGCTGATACCCAGTAACACAGACACACACTTACACCAAGTAACAGAGACATCCACTGACACCAAGTAACAAAGGCATACACTTACACCAAGTAACAAAGACATGCACTGACACCAAGTAACAAAGACGAACACGTACACCAAGTAACAAAGGCATGCACTGACACCAAGTAACAAAGACATACACTTACACCAAGTAACACAGACATACACTGATACCCAGTAACACAGACACACACTAACACCATGTCACAAAGACATACACTGACACCCAGTAAAAATACAAACAATGACACTCAGTAACAAAGAAACACACTGACACCAAGTAACAAAGTCAGACACTGACACCAAGTATACAAAGACATACACAGACACGAAGTAACAAAGACATACACTGATACCCAGTAACACAGACACACACTTACACCATGTAACAAAGACATACACTGACACCAAGTAACAAAGACATACACTTGCACTAAGTAATACAGACATACACTGACACCAAGTAACAAAGACACACACTTCCACCAAGTAACACAGACATACACTGACACCAAGTAACAA
Source organism: Heterodontus francisci (assembly GCF_036365525.1). Lineage (NCBI taxonomy): Eukaryota > Metazoa > Chordata > Chondrichthyes > Heterodontiformes > Heterodontidae > Heterodontus > Heterodontus francisci. Next base: position 8,613,072 of record NW_027140221.1, on the reverse strand, counting down.
AGACATAAACCGATACCCAGTAACACAGACACACACTTACACCAAGTAACAATGACAGACACTGATACCCATTAACACAGACACACTCTTACACCAAGTCACAAAGACATGCACTGACACCCAGTAACAAAGACACACAATGACAGCAAGTAACAAAGGCACACACTGACACCAAGTAACAATGACATGAATTGATACCCAGTAACACAGACACACACTGACACCAAGTAACAAAGACATACACTGACACCAAGTAACAAAGACATTCACGAATACCCAGTAACACAGACACACACTTACACCAAGTAACAAAGACATACACTGACACCAAGTAACAAAGACACACACGGACACCAAGTAACAAAGACATACACTGACACCCAGTCACAAAAACATACACTGACACCCAGTAACAAAGGCATACACTGACACCAAGTAACAAAGACATTCACTGATCCCCAGTAACACAGACACACACATACACCAAGTAACAAAGACATACACTGACACCATGTAACAAAGACACACAATGACACCAAGTATCAAAGACACACATGTACACCAACTACACAGACAGACACTGACACCCAGTAACAAAGACAAACACTGACACCAAGTATACAAAGACATACACAGACACCAAGTAACAAATACATACACTGATACACAGTAACACAGCTACACACTTACACCAAGTATCACAGACATACACTGACACCAAGTAACAAAGGCATACACTTACACCAAGTAACACAGACATCCACTAACACCAAGTAACAAAGACACACACTTTCACCAAGGACACAGACATACACTGACACCAAGTAACAAAGACATACTCTGATACCCAGTAACACAGACACACACTTACACCAAGTAACAAAGACAGACACTGATACCCAGTAACAAAGACATACACTGATACCCAGTAACACAGACACAAACTAACACCATGTCACAAAGACATACACTGACACCAAGCAACAAAGACATACACTTACACAACGTATCACAGACATACACAGACACCAACTAACAAAGAAATACACTGATACCCAGTAAAACAGACAAACACTTACACCAAGTAACAAAGACATACACCGACACCAAGTAACAAATACATACACTTACACCAAGCTACACAGACATACACTGACACCAAGTAACAAAGACAAGCACTTACACCAAGTAAGAAAGACACACACTTACACCAAGTAACAAAGACATACACTGATACCCAGTGACACAGGCACACACTTACACCAAGTAACAAAGACATACACTGACACCAAGTAACAAAGACATACACTTACACCAAGGACACAGACATACACTGACACCAAGTAACAAAGACATACTCTGATACCCAGTAACACAGACACACACTTACACCAAGTAACAAAGACAGACACTGATACCCAGTAACAAAGACATACACTGATACCCAGTAACAAAGACACACACTAACACCATGTCACAAAGACATACACTGACACCCAGTAAAAATACAAACACTGACACTCAGTAACAAAGAAACACACTGACACCAAGTAACAAAGTCAGACACTGACACCAAGTATACAAAGACATACACAGACACGAAGTAACAAAGACATACACTGATACCCAGTAACACAGACACACACTTACACCATGTAACAAAGACATACACTGACACCAAGTAACAAAGACATACACTTGCACTAAGTAATACAGACATACACTGACACCAAGTAACAAAGACACACACTTCCACCAAGTAACACAGACATACACTGACACCAAGTAACAAAGACATAAACTGATACCCAGTAACACAGACACACACTTACACCAAGTAACAATGACAGACACTGATACCCATTAACACAGACACACTCTTACACCAAGTCACAAAGACATGCACTGACACCCAGTAACAAAGACACACAATGACAGCAAGTAACAAAGGCACACACTGACACCAAGTAACAATGACATGAATTGATACCCAGTAACACAGACACACACTGACACCAAGTAACAAAGACATACACTGACACCAAGTAACAAAGACATTCACGAATACCCAGTAACACAGACACACACTTACACCAAGTAACAAAGACATACACTGACACCAAGTAACAAAGACACACACGGACACCAAGTAACAAAGACATACACTGACACCCAGTCACAAAAACATACACTGACACCCAGTAACAAAGGCATACACTGACACCAAGTAACAAAGACATTCACTGATCCCCAGTAACACAGACACACACATACACCAAGTAACAAAGACATACACTGACACCATGTAACAAAGACACACAATGACACCAAGTATCAAAGACATACACAGACACCAAGTAACGAAGACATACACTGATACCCAGTAACACAGACACACACTTACACCAAGTAACAAAGACATACACTGATACCCAGGAACACAGACACACACTTACACCAAGTATCACAGACATACACAGACACCAAGTAACAAGGACATACACTGATACCCAGTAACACAGACACACACTTACACCAAGTAACAAAGACATACACTGACACCAAGTAACAAAGACATACACTTACACCAAGTAACACAGACATACACTGACACCAAGTAACAAAGACATACACTGACACCAAGTAACAAAGAAACACACTTACACCAATTAACAAAGACACACACTTACACCAAGTAACACAGACATACACTGACACCAAGTATCAAATACATACACTGACACCAAGTAACAAAGACACAGATTTACACCAAGTAAAACAGACATACACTGACACCAAGTATCAAAGACATACACTGACACCAAGGAACAAAGACATACACTTACACCAAGTAACAAAGGCATGCACTGATACCCAGTAACAGAGACACACACTTACACCAAGTCACAAAGACATACACTGACACCCAGTAACAAAGACATACACTGACACCCAGTTACAAAGACACACACTGACACCAAGTAACAAAGACACACACTGACACCAAGTAACAAAGACATCCACTGACATAAATTAACAAAGACACACACTGATACCCAGTAACAAAGACACACACTTACACCAAGTAACAAAGACATACACTGTCACCAAGTAACAAAGACATACACTGATACCCAGTAACACAGACACACACTTACACCACGTATCACAGACATACACAGACACCAATTAACAAAGACATACATTGATACCCAGTAACACAGACAAACACTTACACCAAGTAACAAAGACATACACCGACACCAAGTAACAAATACATACACTTACACCAAGCTACACAGACATACTCTGACACCAAGTAACAAAGACAAGCACTTACACCAAGTAAGAAAGACACACACTTACACCAAGTAACAAAGACACACACAGACACCAAGTGACAAAGACATACACTGATACACATTAACACAGACACACACTTACACCAAGTAACAAAGACATACAATGATACCCAGCCACACAGACACACACTTACACCAAGTAACACAGACATACACTGACACCAAGTAACAAAGACATACACTTACACCAAGTAACACAGACATACACTGACACCAAGTAACAAAGACATACACTTCCACCAAGTAACAAAGACACACACTTACACCAAGTAACAAAGACATACACTGACACCAAGTAACAAAGAAACACACTTACACCAATTAACAAAGACACACACTTACACCAAGTAACACAGACATACACTGACACCAAGTATCAAATACATACACTGACACCAAGTAACACAGGCACACACTTACACCAAGTAACAAAGACAGACAATGACACCAAGTAACAAAGACATACACTGATACCCAGTAACACAGACACACACTTACACCAAGTAACAGAGACATACACTGACACCAAGTAACAAAGGCATACACTTGCACCAAGTAACAAAGACATGCACTGACACCAAGTAACAAAGACGAACACTTACACCAAGTAACAAAGACATGCACTGACACCAAGTAACAAAGACACACACATACACCAAGTACACAGACATACACTGACACCAAGTAACAAAGACATACACTGATGCACAGTAACACAGACAAACAATAACATCAAGTCACAAAGACATACACTGACACCCAGTAACAAAGACAAACACTGACACCCAGTAACAAAGAAACACACTGACACCAAGTAACAAAGACACACACTGACACCAAGTATACAAAGTCATACACAGACACCAAGTAACAAAGGCATACACTGATACACAGTCACACAGACACACACTTGCACCAAGTATCACAGACATACACAGACACCAAGTAACAATGACATACACTGATATCCAGTAACACAGACACACACTTACACCATGTAACAAAGACATACACTGACACCAAGTAACAAAGACATACACTTACACCAAGTAACACAGACATCCACTGATACCCAGTAACACAGACACACACTTACACCAAGTAACAATGACAGACACAGATACCCAGTAACACAGACACACTCTTCCACCAAGTCACAAAGACATACACTGACACCCAGTAACAAAGACAAACACTGACACCCAGTATCAAAGAAACACACTGACACCAAGAAACAAAGACATTCACTGATACCCAGTAACACAGACACAAACTTGCACCAAGTAACAAAGACATACACTGACACCAAGTAACAAAGACATACACTGACACCAAGTAACAAAGACATACACTGACACCCAGTAACAAAGATATTCACTGATCCCCAGTAACACAGACACATACTTACACCAAGTAACAAAGACATACACTTACACCAAGTAACAGACACACACACTGACACAAAGTAACAAAGACATACACAGACACCAAGTAACGAAGACATACACTGATACCCAGTAACACAGACGCACACTTGCACCAAGTATCCCAGACATACACAGACACCAAGTAACAAAGATATACACTGATACCCAGTAACACAGACACACACTTGCACCAAGTAACAAAGACATACACTGACACCAAGTAACAAAGACATACACTTACACCAAGTAACACAGACATACACTGACACCAAGTAACAAAGACATACACTTCCACCAAGTAACAAAGACACACACTTACACCAAGTAACAAAGACATACACTGACACCAAGTAACAAAGACACACACCTACACCAATTAACAAAGACATACACTTACACCAAGTAACACAGACATACAGTGACACCAAGTATCAAATACATACACTGACACCAAGTAACAAAGACACAGATTTACACCAAGTAAAACAGACATACACTGACACCAAGTATCAAAGACATACACTGACACCAAGGAACAAAGACATACACTGACACCAAGGAACAAAGACATACACTTACACCAAGTAACAAAGACATGCACTGATACCCAGTAACAGAGACACACACTTACACCAAGTCACAAAGACACACACTGACACCAAGTAACAAAGACACACACTGACACCAAGTAACAAAGACATCCACTGACACAAATTAACAAAGACACACACTGATACCCAGTAACACAGACACACACTTACACCACGTATCACAGACATACACAGACACCAACTGACAAAGACATACATTGATACCCAGTAACACAGACAAACACTTACACCAAGTAACAAAGACATACACCGACACCAAGTAACAAATACATACACTTACACCAAGTAACAAAGACACACACAGACACCAAGTGACAAAGACATACACTGATACACATTAACACAGACACACACTTACACCAAGTAACAAAGACATACAATGATACCCAGCCACACAGACACACACTTACACCAAGTAACACAGACATACACTGACACCAAGTAACAAAGACATACACTGATACCCAGTAACACAGGCACACACTTACACCAAGTAACAAAGACGGACAATGACACCAAGTAACAAAGACATACACTGATACCCAGTAACACAGACACACACTTACACCAAGTAACAGAGACATAGACTGACACCAAGTAACAAAGGCATACACTTACACCAAGTAACAAAGACATGCACTGACACCAAGTAACAAAGACGAACACTTACACCAAGTAACAAAGACATGCACTGACACCAAGTAACAAAGACACACACATACACCAAGTACACAGACATACACTGACACCAAGTAACAAAGACATACACTGATGCAAAGTAACACAGACAAACACTAACATCAAGTCACAAAGACATACACTGACACCCAGTAACAAAGACAAACACTGACACCCAGTAACAAAGAAACACACTGACACCAAGCATACAAAGACATACACAGACACCAAGTAACAAAGGCATACACTGATACACAGTCACACAGACACACACTTACACCATGTAACAAAGACATACACTGACACCAAGTAACAAAGACATACACTTACACCAAGTACACAGACATCCACTGATACCCAGTAACACAGACACACACTTACAACAAGTAACAATGAAACACACAGATACCCAGTAACACAGACACACACTTCCACCAAGTCACAAAGACATACACTGACACCCAGTAACAAAGACACACGATGACACCAAGTAACAAAGACATACACTGACACCAAGAAACAAAGACATTCACTGATACCCAGTAACACAGACACACACTTGCACCAAGTAACAAAGACATACACTGCCACCAAGTAACAAAGACATACACTGACACCAAGTAACAAAGGCATACACTGGCACCCAGTAACAAAGACATACACTGACACCCAGTAACACAGACGCACACGGACACCAAGTAACAAAGACATACACTGACACCCAGTAAGAAAAACATACACTGACACCCAGTAACAAAGACATACACTGACACCAAGTAACAAAGACATTCACTGATCCCCAGTAACACAGACACACACTTACACCAAGTAACAAAGACATACACTTACACCAAGTAACAAAGACACACACTGACACCAAGTAACAAAGACATACACAGACACCAAGTAACGAAGACATACACTGATACCCAGTAACACAGACACACACTTACACCAAGTAACAAAGACATACACTGACACCAAGTAACAGAGACATACACTGACACCAAGTAACAAAGACATACACTGATACCCAGTAACACAGGCACACACTTACACCAAGTAACAAAGACGGACAATGACACCAAGTAACAAAGACATACACTGATACCCAGTAACACAGACACACACTTACACCAAGTAACAGAGACATAGACTGACACCAAGTAACAAAGGCATACACTTACACCAAGTAACAAAGACATGCACTGACACCAAGTAACAAAGACGAACACTTACACCAAGTAACAAAGACATGCACTGACACCAAGTAACAAAGACACACACATACACCAAGTACACAGACATACACTGACACCAAGTAACAAAGACATACACTGATGCACAGTAACACAGACAAACACTAACATCAAGTCACAAAGACATACACTGACACCCAGTAACAAAGACAAACACTGACACCCAGTAACAAAGAAACACACTGACACCAAGCATACAAAGACATACACAGACACCAAGTAACAAAGGCATACACTGATACACAGTCACACAGTCACACACTTACACCATGTAACAAAGACATACACTGACACCAAGTAACAAAGACATACACTTACACCAAGTACACAGACATCCACTGATACCCAGTAACACAGACACACACTTACAACAAGTAACAATGAAACACACAGATACCCAGTAACACAGACACACACTTCCACCAAGTCACAAAGACATACACTGACACCCAGTAACAAAGACACACGATGACACCAAGTAACAAAGACATACACTGACACCAAGAAACAAAGACATTCACTGATACCCAGTAACACAGACACACACTTGCACCAAGTAACAAAGACATACACTGCCACCAAGTAACAAAGACATACACTGACACCAAGTAACAAAGGCATACACTGGCACCCAGTAACACAGACGCACACGGACACCAAGTAACAAAGACATACACTGACACCCAGTAAGAAAAACATACACTGACACCCAGTAACAAAGACATACACTGACACCAAGTAACAAAGACATTCACTGATCCCCAGTAACACAGACACACACTTACACCAAGTAACAAAGACATACACTTAACCAAGTAACAAAGACACACACTGACACCAAGTAACAAAGACATACACAGACACCAAGTAACGAAGACATACACTGATACCCAGTAACACAGACACACACTTACACCAAGTAACAAAGACATACACTTACACCAAGTAACAAAGACATGCACTGACACCAAGTAACAAAGACATGCACTGACACCAAGTAACAAAGACATACACTTACACCAAGTAACAAAGACATGCACTGATACCCAGTAACAGAGACACACACTTACACCAAGTCACAAAGACATACACTGACACCCAGTAACAAATACATACACTGACACCAAGTAACAAAGACATACACTGATACCCAGTAACACAGGCACACACTTACACCAAGTAACAAAGACAGACAATGACACCAAGTAACAAAGACATACACTGATACCCAGTAACACAGACACACACTTACACCAAGTAACAGAGACATACACTGACACCAAGTAACAAAGGCACACACTTGCACCAAGTAACAAAGACATGCACTGACACCAAGTAACAAAGACGAACACTTACACCAAGTAACAAAGACATGCACTGACACCAAGTAACAAAGACACACACATACACCAAGTACACAGACATACACTGACACCAAGTAACAAAGACATACACTGATGCACAGTAACACAGACAAACACTGACACCCAGTAACAAAGAAACACACTGACACCAAGTAACAAAGACACACACTGACACCAAGTATACAAAGACATACACTGATACACAGTCACACAGACACACACTTACACCAAGTATCACAGACATAGACAGACACCAAGTAACAAAGACATACACTGATATCCAGTAGCACAGACACACACTTACACCATGTAACAAAGACATACACTGACACCAAGTAACAAAGACATACACTTACCCCAAGTAACACAGACATCCACTGATACCCAGTAACACAGACACACACTTACACCATGTAACAATGACAGACACAGATACCCAGTAACACAGACACACACTTCCACCAAGTCACAAAGACATACACAGACACCCAGTAACAAAGACACACTATGACACCAAGTAACAAAGACATACACTGACACCAAGTCACAAAGACATTCACTGATACCCAGTAACACAGACACACACTTGCACCAAGTAACAAAGACATACACTGACACCCAGTCACAAAAACATACACTGACACCCAGTAACAAAGACATACACTGACACATAGTAACAAAGACATTCACTGACACCAAGTAACAAAGACATTCACTGATCCCCAGTAACACAGACACACACTTACACCAAGTAACAAAGACATACACTGACACCAAGTAACAAAGACACACACTGACACCGAGTAACAAAGACATACACAGACACCAAGTGACGAAGACATACACTGATACCCAGTAACACTGACACACACTTACACCAAGTGACAAAGACATACACTGACACCAAGTAACAGAGACATACACTTACACCAACTAACACAGACATACACTGACACCAAGTAACAAAGACATAGACTGATACTCAGTAGCACAGACACACACTTACACCAAGTAACAAAGACAGACAATGACACCAAGTAACAAAGACATACACTGATACCCAGTAACACAGACACACACTAACACCAAGTAACAGAGACATACACTGACACCAAGTAACAAAGGCATACACTTACACCAAGTAACAAAGACATGCAATGACTCCAAGTAACAAAGACATACACTTACACCAAGTAACACAGACATCCACTGACACCAAGTAACAAAGACACACACTTACACCAAGTACACAGACATACACTGACACCAAGTAACAAAGACATACTCTGATACCCAGTTACACAGACACACACTTACACCAAGTAACAAAGACAGACACTGATACCCAGTAACAAAGACATACACTGATACCCAGTAATACAGACACACACTAACACCATGTCACAAAGACATACACTGACACCCAGTAAAAAAGACAAACACTGACACTCAGTAACAAAGAAACACACTGACACCAAGTAACAAAGTCAGACACTGACACCAAGTATACAAAGACATACACAGACACGAAGTAACAAAGACATACACTGATACCCAGTAACACAGACACACACTTACACCATGTAACAAGGACATACACTGACACCAAGTAACAAAGACATACACTTACACCAAGTAACACAGACATACATGACACAAAGTAACAAAGACACACACTTACACCAAGTAACACAGACATACACTGACACCAAGTAACAAAGACATACACTGATACCCAGTAACACAGACACACACTTACACCAAGTAACAATGACAGACACTGATACCCATTAACATAGACACACTCTTACACCAAGTCACAAAGACATGCACTGACACCCAGTAACAAAGACACACAATGACAGCAAGTAACAAAGGCACACACTGACACCAAGTAACAATGACATGCATTGATACCCAGTAACACAGACACACACTTACACCAAGTAACAAAGACATGCACTGACACCAAGTAACAAAGACATTCACTAATACCCAGTAACACAGACACACACTTACACCAAGTAACAAAGACATACACTGACACCAAGTAACAAAGACACACACGGACACCAAGTAACAAAGACATTCACTAATACCCAGTAACGCAGACACACACTTACACCAAGTAACAAAGACATACACTGACACCAAGTAACAAAGACACACACTGATACCCAGTAACAAAGACACACACTTACACCAACTAACAAAAACATACACTGTCACCAAGTAACAAAGACATACACTGATACCCAGTAACACAGACACACACTGACACCACGTATCACAGACATACACAGACACCAACTAACAAAGATATACACTGATACACAGTAACACAGACAAACACTTACACCAAGTAACAAAGACATACATAGACACCAAGTAACAAATACATACACTTACACCAAGCTACACAGACATACACTGACACCAAGTAACAAAGACATGCACTTACACCAAGTAAGAAAGACACACACTTACACCAAGTAACAAAGACACACACAGACACCAAGTAACAAAGACATACACTGATACACCTTAACACAGACACACACTTACACCAAGTAACAAAGACATACAATGATACCCAGCCACACAGACACACACTTACACCAAGTAACACAGACATGCACTGACACCAAGTAACAATGACATACACTGATACCCAGTAACACAGGCACACACTTACACCAAGTAACAAAGACAGACAATGACACCAAGTAACAAAGACATACACTGATACCCAGTAACACAGACACACACTTACACCAAGTAACTGAGACATACACTGACACCAAGTAACAAAGGCATACACTTACACCAAGTAACAAAGACATGCACTGACACCAAGTAACAAAGACGAACACTTACACCAAGTAACAAAGACATGCACTGACACCAAGTAACAAAGACACACACAAACACCAAGTACACAGACATACACTGACACCAAGTAACAAAGACATACACTAACATCAAGTCACAAAGACATACTCTGACACCCAGTAACAAAGACAAACACTGACACCCAGTAACAAAGAAACACACTGACACCAAGTAACAAAGACACACACTGACACCAAGTATACAAAGAAATACAAAGACACCAAGTAACAAAGTCATACACTGATACACAGTCACACAGACACACACTTACACCAAGTATCACAGACATACACAGACACCAAGTAACAATGACATGCACTGATATCCAGTAACACAGACACACACTTACACCATGTAACAAAGACATACACTGACACCAAGTAACAAAGACATACACTTACACCAAGTAACACAGACATCCACTGATACCAGTAACACAGACACACACTTACACCAAGTAACAATGACAGACACAGATACCCAGTAACACAGACACACACTTCCACCAAGTCACAATGACATACACTGACACCCAGTAACAAAGACACACTATGACACCAAGTAACAAAGACATTCACTGATACCCAGTAACACAGACACACACTTGCACCAAGTAACAAAGACATACACTGACACCAAGTAGCAAAGGCATACACTGGCACCCAGTAACAAAGACATACACTGGCACCCAGTAACACAGACGCACACGGACACCAAGTAACAAAGACATACACTGACACCCAGTAAGAAAAACATACACTGACACCCAGTAACAAAGACATACACTGACACCAAGTAACAAAGACATTCACTGATCCCCAGTAACACAGACACACACTTACACCAAGTAACAAAGACATACACTTACAGCAAGTAACAAAGACACACAATGACACCAAGTAACAAAGACATACACAGACACCAAGTAACGAAGACATACACTGATACCCAGTAACACAGACACACACTTACACCAAGTAACAAAGACATACACTGATATCCAGTAACACAGACGCACACTTACACCAAGTATCCCAGACATACACAGACACCAAGTAACAAAGACATACACTGATACCCAGTAACACTGACACACACTTACACCAAGTAACAAAGACATACACTGACACCAAGCAACAGAGACATACACTTACACCAAGTAACACAGACATACACTGACATCAAGTAACAAAGACATACACTGATACCCAGTAACACAGACACACACTTACACCAAGTAACAGAGACATACACTGACACCAAGTAACAAAGGCATAGACTTACACCAAGTAACAAAGACATACACTTACACCAAGTAACACAGACATACACTGACACCAAGTAACAAAGACACACACTTACACCAAGTACACAGACATACACTGACACAAAGTAACAAAGACATACACTGATACCCAGTAACACAGACACAAACTTACACCAAGTAACAAAGACAGACACTGATACCCAGTAACAAATAAATACACTGATACCCAGTAACACAGACACACACTGACACCATGTCACAAAGACATACACTGACACCCAGTAACAAAGACAAACACTGACACTCAGTAACAAAGAAACACACTGACACCAAGTAACAAAGACAGACACTGACACCAAGTATACAAAGACATACACAGACACCAAGTAACAAAGACATACACTGATACCCAGTAACACAGACACACACTTACACCAAGTAACAAAGACAGACACTGATACCCAGCCACACAGACACACACTTACACCAAGTATCACAGACATACAGAGACACCAAGTAACAAAGACATACACTGATACCCAGTAACACAGATATACACTGACACCAATTAACAAAGACACACTTACACCAAGTAACACAGACATACACTGACACCCAGTAACAAAGGCATACACTGACACCAAGTAACAAAGACATTCACTGATCCCCAGTAACACAGACACACACATAAACCAAGTAACAAAGACATCCACTGACACCAAGTAACAAAGACACACAATGACACCAAGTAACAAAGACATACACAGACACCAAGTAACGAATACATACACTGATACCCAGTAACACAGACACACACTTACACCAAGTAACAAAGACATACACTGATACCCAGGAACACAGACACACACTTACACCAAGTATCACAGACATACACGGACACCAAGTAACAAAGACATACACTGATACCCAGTAACACAGACACACACTTACACCAAGTAACAAAGACATACACTGACACCAAGTAACAAAGACATACACTGACACCAAGTAACAAAGACATACACTTACACCAAGTCACACAGACATACACTGACACCAAGTAACAAAGACATACACTTACACAAAGTAACAAAGACACACACTCCACCAAGTAACAAAGACATGCACTGACACCAAGTAACAAAGACATACACTTACACCAATTAACAAAGACATACACTTACACCAAGTAACACAGACATACACTGACACCAACTATCAAATACATACACTGACACCAAGTAACAAAGACACAAACTTACACCAAGTAACACAGACATAAACTGACACCCAGTAACAAAGACATACACTGACACCAAGTAACAAAGACATACACTGATACCCAGTAACAGAGACACACACTTACACCAAGTCACAAAGACAGACACTGACACCCAGTAACAAAGACATACACTGACACCCAGTTACAAAGACACACACTGACACCAAGTAACAACGACACACACTGACACCAAGTAACAAAGACATCAACTGACACAAATTAACAAAGACATACACTGAAACCCAGTAACAAAGACACACACTTACACCAAGTAACAAAGACACACACTGACACCAAGTAACAAAGACATACACTGATACCCAGTGACACAGACACACACTTACACGAAGTAACAAAGACATACACTGATACCCGGTAACACAGACACACACTTACACCAAGTATCACAGACCTGCACAGACACCAACTAACAAAGACATACACTGATCCCCAGTAACACAGACAAACACTTACACCAAGTAACAAAGACATACAACGACACCAAGTAACAAATACATGCACTTACACCAAGCTACACAGACATACACTGACGCCAAGTAACAAAGACATGCACTTAACCCAAGGAAGAAAGACACACACTTACACCAAGTAACAAAGACATACACTGACACCAAGTAACAAAGACAGACACTGATACCCAGTAACAAAGACATGCATTGACACCCAGTAACAGAGACACACACTGACACCAAGTAACAAAGACATACACTTACACCAAGTAACAAAGACATACACTGACACCCAGTAACAAAGACATGCACTGACACCCAGTAACAAAGAGACACACTTACACCAAGTAACAAACACATACACTGACACCCATTAACAAAGACATACACTGATACCAAGTGACGCAAACACACACTTACACCAAGTAACAAAGACATACACTGACACCAAGTAACAAAGACACACACTTACACCAAGTAACAATGACAGACACTGATACCCAGTAACACAGACACACACTGACACCAAGTATACAAAGACATGCACAGACACCAAGTAACAAAGACATCCACTGATACACAGTAACACAGACACACACTTACACCAAGTAACAAAGGCATACAATGATACCCAGCCACACAGACACACACTTACTCCAAGTATCACAGACATACACAGACACCAAGTAACAATGACATACACTGATTCCCAGTAACACAGACACACACTTACACCATGTAACAAAGACGTACACTGACACCAAGTAACGAAGACATACACAGACACCAAGTAACAATGACATACACTGATACCCAGTAACACAGACACACACTTACACCAAGTCACAAAGACATACACTGACACCAAGTAACAAAGACATACACTGACACCCAGTAACAAAGACACACAATGACACCAAGTAACAAAGGCACACACTGACACCAAGTAACAGTGACATACACTGATACCCAGTAACACAGACACACACATACACCAAGTAACAAAGACATACACTGACACCAAGTAACAAAGACATTCACTGATACCCAGTAACAGAGACACACACTTGCACCAAGTAACAAAGACATACACTGACACCAAGTAACAAAGGCATACACTGACATCCAGTAACAAAGACATACACTGACACCCAGTAACACAGACACACACGGACACCAAGTAACAAAGACATACACTGACACCCAGTAACAAAAACATACACTGACACCCAGTAACAAAGACATACACTGACACCAAGTAACAAAGACATTCCCTGATCCCCAGTAACACAGACACACACTTACACCAAGTATCACAGACATACACAGACACCAAGTAACAAAGACATACACTGATACCCAGTTACACAGACACACACTTACACCAAGTAACAAAGACATACACTGATACCTAGTAGCACAGACACACACTTACACCAAGTATCACAGACATACACAGACACCAAGTAACAAAGACATACACTGAATCCCAGTAACACTGACACACACTGACACCAAGGAACAAAGACATACAATGCCACCAAGTTACAGAGACATACACTTACACCAAGTAACGCAGACATACACCGACACCAAGTAACAAAGACATACACTTACACCAACTAACAAAGACACACTCTTACACCAAGTAACATAGACATACACTTACACCAAGTAACAAAGACATTCACTGATCCCCAGTAACACAGACACACACTTACACCAATTATCACAGACATACACAGACACCAAGTAATAAAGACATACACTGATACCCAGTAACAAAGACACACACTTACACCAAGTAACAGAGACATACACTGACACCAAGTAACAAAGGCATACACTTACACCAAGTAACAAAGACATGCACTGACACCAAGTAACAAAGACATACACTTACACCAAGTAACACAGACATACACTGACACCAAGTCACAAAGACACACACTTACACCAAGTACACAGACAGACACTGATACCAAGTAACAAAGACATACACTGATACCCAGTAACACAGACACACACTAACACCAAGTCACAAAGACATACACTGACACCCAGTAACAAAGACAAACACTGACACCCAGTAACAAAGACAGACACAGACACCAAGTAACAAAGACATCCACTGATACACAGTAACACAGACACACACTTACACCAAGTAACAAAGGCATACAATGATACCCAGCCACACAGACACACACTTACTCCAAGTATCACAGACATACACAGACACCAAGTAACAATGACATACACTGATTCCCAGTAACACAGACACACACTTACACCATGTAACAAAGACGTACACTGACACCAAGTAACGAAGACATACACAGACACCAAGTAACAATGACATACACTGATACCCAGTAACACAGACACACACTTACACCAAGTCACAAAGACATACACTGACACCAAGTAACAAAGACATACACTGACACCCAGTAACAAAGACACACAATGACACCAAGTAACAAAGGCACACACTGACACCAAGTAACAGTGACATACACTGATACCCAGTAACACAGACACACACATACACCAAGTAACAAAGACATACACTGACACCAAGTAACAAAGACATTCACTGATACCCAGTAACAGAGACACACACTTGCACCAAGTAACAAAGACATACACTGACACCAAGTAACAAAGGCATACACTGACATCCAGTAACAAAGACATACACTGACACCCAGTAACACAGACACACACGGACACCAAGTAACAAAGACATACACTGACACCCAGTAACAAAAACATACACTGACACCCAGTAACAAAGACATACACTGACACCAAGTAACAAAGACATTCCCTGATCCCCAGTAACACAGACACACACTTACACCAAGTATCACAGACATACACAGACACCAAGTAACAAAGACATACACTGATACCCAGTTACACAGACACACACTTACACCAAGTAACAAAGACATACACTGATACCTAGTAGCACAGACACACACTTACACCAAGTATCACAGACATACACAGACACCAAGTAACAAAGACATACACTGATACCCAGTAACACTGACACACACTGACACCAAGGAACAAAGACATACACTGCCACCAAGTTACAGAGACATACACTTACACCAAGTAACGCAGACATACACCGACACCAAGTAACAAAGACATACACTTACACCAACTAACAAAGACACACTCTTACACCAAGTAACATAGACATACACTTACACCAAGTAACAAAGACATTCACTGATCCCCAGTAACACAGACACACACTTACACCAATTATCACAGACATACACAGACACCAAGTAACAAAGACATACACTGATACCCAGTAACAAAGACACACACTTACACCAAGTAACAGAGACATACACTGACACCAAGTAACAAAGGCATACACTTACACCAAGTAACAAAGACATGCACTGACACCAAGTAACAAAGACATACACTTACACCAAGTAACACAGACATACACTGACACCAAGTCACAAAGACACACACTTACACCAAGTACACAGACAGACACTGACACCAAGTAACAAAGACAGACACTGACACCAAGTAACAAAGACATACACTTACACCAAGTAACACAGACATACACTGACACCAAGTAACAAAGACACACACTTACACCAAGTAACACAGACATACACTGATACCCAGTAACACAGACACACACTTACACCAAGTAACAATGACAGACACTGATACCCAGTAACACAGACACACACTTACACCAAGTCGCAAAGACATACACTGACACCCAGTAGCAAAGACACACAATGACACCAAGTAACAAAGGCACACACTGACACCAAGTAACAATGACATGCACTGATACCCAGTAACACAGACACACACTTACACCAAGTAACAAAGACATACACTGACACCAAGTAACAAAGACATTCACTGATACCCAGTAACACAGACACACACTTACACCAAGTAACAAAGACATACACTGACACCAAGTCACAAAAGCGTACACTGATACCCAGTAACAAAGACATACACTGACACCCAGTAACACAGACACACACGGACACCAACTAACAAAGACATGCAATGACACCCAGTAACAAAAACATACACTGACACCCAGTAACAAAGGCATACAATGACACCAAGTCACAAAGACATTCACTGATCCCCAGTAACACAGACACACACTTACACCAAGTAACAGAGACATACACTGACACCAAGTAACAAAGGCATACATTTGCACCAAGTGACAAAGACACACACTGACACCAAGTAACAAAGACATCAACTGACACAAATTAACAAAGACATACACTGAAACCCAGTAACAAAGACACACACTTACACCAAGTAACAAAGAAATACACTGACACCAAGTAACAAAGACATCCACTGATACCCAGTAACACAGACACACACTTACACGAAGTAACAAAGACATACACTGATACCCGGTAACACAGACACACACTTACACCAGGTATCACAGACCTACACAGACACCAACTAACAAAGACATACACTGATCCCCAGTAACACAGACAAACACTTACACAAGTAACAAAGACATACAACGACACCAAGTAACACATGCATACACTTACACCAAGCTACACAGACATACACTGACGCCAAGTTACAAAGACATGCACTTAACCCAAGGAAGAAAGACACACACTTACACCAAGTAACAAAGACATACACTGACACCAAGTAACAAAGACAGACACTGATACCCAGTAACAAAGACATGCATTGACACCCAGTAACAAAGACACACACTGACACCAAGTAACAAAGGCATACACTTACACCAAGTAACAAAGACATACACTGACACCCAGTAACAAAGACATGCACTGACACCCAGTAACAAAGACACACACTGACACCAAGTAACAAAGACGTACACTGACACCCAGTAACAAAGACATGCACTGACACCCAGTAACAAAGACACACACTTACACCAAGTAACAAAGACTTACACTGACACCCATTAACAAAGACATACACTGATACCAAGTGACGCAGACACACACTTGCACCAAGTAACAAAGACATGCACTGACACCAAGTAACAAAGACACACACTTACACGAAGTAACAATGACAGACACTGATACCCAGTAACACGGACACACACTGACACCAAGTATACAAAGACATGCACAGACACCAAGTAACAAAGACATCCACTGATACACAGTAACACAGACACACACTTACACCAAGTAACAAAGACATACAATGATACCCAGCCGCACAGACACACACTTACTCCAAGTATCACAGACATACACAGACACCAAGTAACAATGACATACACTGATTCCCAGTAACGCAGACACACACTTACACCATGTAACAAAGACATACACTGACACCAAGTAACAAAGACATACACTTACACCCAGTAACACAGACACACACTTACACCAAGTAACAAAGACATACACTGACACCATGTAACAAAGACATTCACTGATACCCAGTAACACAGGCACACACTTACAACAAGTAACAAAGACATACACTGACACCAAGTAACACAGACATACATTGACACCAAGTAACAAAGGCATATACTTACACCAAATGCACAGAAATACACTGACAGCATGTAACAAAGACATACACTGATACCCAGTAACACAGACATACACTTGCACCAAGTAACAAAGACATGCACTGACACCAAGTAACAAAGACACACACTTACACGAAGTAACAATGACAGACACTGATACCCAGTAACACAGACACACACTGACACCAAGTATACAAAGACATGCACAGACACCAAGTAACAAAGACATCCACTGATACACAGTAACACAGACACACACTTACACCAAGTAACAAAGACATACAATGATACCCAGCCGCACAGACACACACTTACTCCAAGTATCACAGACATACACAGACACCAAGTAACAATGACATACACTGACACCAAGTAACAAAGACATTCACTGATACCCAGTAACAAAGACATACACTGACACCCAGTAACAAAGACACACACTTACACCAAGTAACAAAGACATACACTGACACCAAGTAACAAAGACATTCACTGATACCCAGTAACACAGGCACACACTTACAACAAGTAACTAAGACATACACTGACACCAAGTAACACAGACATACATTGACACCAAGTAACAGAGGCATATACGTACACCAAATACACAGACATACACTGACAGCACGTAACAAAGACATACACTGATACCCAGTAACACAGACATACACTTGCACCAAGTAACAAAGACATGCACTGACACCAAGTAACAAAGACACACACTTACACTAAGTAACAATGACAGACACTGATACCCAGTAACACAGACACACACTGACACCAAGTATACAAAGACATGCACAGACACCAAGTAACAAAGACATCCACTGATACACAGTAACACAGACACACACTTACACCAAGTAACAAAGACATACAATGATACCCAGCCGCACAGACACACACTTACTCCAAGTATCACAGACATACACAGACACCAAGTAACAATGACATACACTGATTCCCAGTAACACAGACACACACTTACACCATGTAACAAAGACATACACTGACACCAAGTAACAAAGACATACACTTACACCAAGTAACACAGACATACACTGATACCCAGTAACACAGATACACACTTACACCAAGTAACAATAACAGACGCTGATACCCAGTAACACAGACACACACTTACAACAAGTAACAAAGACATACACTGACACCCAGTAACAAAGACATACACTGACACCCAGTAACAAAGATACACAATGACACCAAGTAACAAAGGCACACACTGACACCAAGTAACAAAGACATTCACTGATACCCAGTAACACAGGCACACACTTACAACAAGTAACAAAGACATACACTGACACCCAGTAACAAAGACATACACTGACACCCAGTTACAAAGATACACAATGACACCAAGTAACAAAGGCACACACTGACACCAAGTAACAAAGACATACACTGATACCCAGTAACACAGACACACACTTACACCAAGTAACAAAGACATACACTGACACCAAGTAACAAAGACATTCACTGATACCCAGTAACACAGGCACACACTTACAACAAGTAACAAAGACATACACTGACACCAAGTAACACAGACATACATTGACACCAAGTAACTAAGGCATATACTTACACCAAATACACAGACATACACTGACAGCACGTAACAAAGACATACACTGATACCCAGTAACACAGACATACACTTGCACCAAGTAACAAAGACATGCACTGACACCAAGTAACAAAGACACACACTTACACGAAGTAACAATGACAGACACTGATACCCAGTAACACAGACACACACTGACACCAAGTATACAAAGACATGCACAGACACCAAGTAACAAAGACATCCACTGATACACAGTAACACAGACACACACTTACACCAAGTAACAAAGACATACAATGATACCCAGCCGCACAGACACACACTTACTCCAAGTATCACAGACATACACAGACACCAAGTAACAATGACATACACTGACACCAAGTAACAAAGACATTCACTGATACCCAGTAACACAGGCACACACTTACAACAAGTAACAAAGACATACACTGACACCCAGTAACAAAGATACACAATGACACCAAGTAACAAAGGCACACACTGACACCAAGTAACAAAGACATACACTGATACCCAGTAACACAGACACACACTTACACCAAGTAACAAAGACATACACTGACACCAAGTAACAAAGACATTCACTGATACCCAGTAACACAGGCACACACTTACAACAAGTAACAAAGACATACACTGACACCAAGTAACAAAGACATTCACTGATACCCAGTAACACAGGCACACACTTACACCAAGTAACAAAGACATACACTGACACCAAGTAACAAAGACATTCACTGATACCCAGTAACACAGGCACACACTTACAACAAGTAACAAAGACATACACTGACACCCAGTAACAAAGACATACACTGACACCCAGTAACAAAGATACACAATGACACCAAGTAACAAAGGCACACACTGACACCAAGTAACAAAGACATACACTGATACCCAGTAACACAGACACACACTTGCACCAAGTAACAAAGACATACACTGACACCAAGTAACAAAGACATTCACTGATACCCAGTAACACAGGCACACACTTACAACAAGTAACAAAGACATACACTGACACCAAGTAACACAGACATACATTGACACCAAGTAACAAAGGCATATACTTACACCAAATACACAGACATACACTGACAGCACGTAACAAAGACATACACTGATACCCAGTAACACAGACATACACTTGCACCAAGTAACAAAGACATGCACTGACACCAAGTAACAAAGACACACACTTACACGAAGTAACAATGACAGACACTGATACCCAGTAACACAGACACACACTGACACCAAGTATACAAAGACATGCACAGACACCAAGTAACAAAGACATCCACTGATACACAGTAACACAGACACACACTTACACCAAGTAACAAAGACATACAATGATACCCAGCCGCACAGACACACACTTACTCCAAGTATCACAGACATACACAGACACCAAGTAACAATGACATACACTGATTCCCAGTAACACAGACACACACTTACACCATGTAACAAAGACATACAATGACACCAAGTAACAAAGACATACACTTACACCAAGTAACACAGACATACACTGATACCCAGTAACACAGATACACACTTACAACAAGTAACAATAACAGACGCTGATACCCAGTAACACAGACACACACTTACACCAAGTCACAAAGACATACACTGACACCCAGTAACAATGACATACACTGATACCCAGTAAC
The DNA here is from genome assembly GCF_036365525.1 of Heterodontus francisci. NCBI lineage: Eukaryota > Metazoa > Chordata > Chondrichthyes > Heterodontiformes > Heterodontidae > Heterodontus > Heterodontus francisci. The sequence goes on along the minus strand of NW_027140221.1, from coordinate 8,589,555 downwards.
ACAGACACACACATACACCAAGTAACAAAGACATACACTGACACCCAGTAACAAAGACATACACTGACACCCAGTAACACAGACACACACGGACACCAAGTAACAAAGACATACACTGACACCCAGTAACAAAAACATACACTGACACCCAGTAACAAAGACATACACTGACACCAAGTAACAAAGACATTCACTGATCCCCAGTAACACAGACACACACTTACACCAAGTATCACAGACATACACAGACACCAAGTAACAAAGACATACACCGATACCCAGTAACACAGACACACACTTACACCAAGTAACAAAGACATACACTGATACCCAGTAGCACAGACACACACTTACACCAAGTATCACAGACATACACAGACACCAATTAACAAAGACATACACTGATACCCAGTAACACTGACACACACTTACACCAAGTAACAAAGACATACACTGCCACCAAGTAACAAAGACATACACTTACAGCAACTAACAAAGACACACTCTTACACCAAGTAACATAGACATACACTGACACCAAGTAACAAAGACATACACTGATACCCAGGAACACAGACACACACTTACACCAAGTAACAAAGACAGACAATGACACCAAGTAACAAAGACATACACTTATACCCAGTAACACAGACACACACTTACACCAAGTAACAGAGACATACACTGACACCAAGTAACAAAGGCATACACTTACACCAAGTAACAAAGACATGCACTGACACCAAGTAACAAAGACATACACTTACACCAAGTAACACAGACAAACACTGACACCAAGTAACAAAGACGCACACTTACACCAAGTAACAAAGACATACACTGATACCAAGTAACAAAGACATACACTGACACCCAGTAACAAAGACAAACACTGACACCCAGAAACAAAGAAACACACTGACACCAAGTAACAAAGAGAGACACTGACACCAAGTAACAAAGACATACACTTACACCAAGTAACACAGACATACATTGACACCAAGTAACAAAGACACACACTTGCACCAAGTAACACAGACATACACTGACACCAAGTAACAAAGACATACACTGATACCCAGTAACACAGACACACACTTACACCAAGTAACAAAGACATACACTGGCACCAAGTAACAAAGACATTCACTGATACCCAGTAACACAGACACACACTTACACCAAGTAACAAAGACATACACTGACACCAAGTAACAAAGACATACACTGACACCAAGTAACAAAGGCATACACTGATACCCAGTAACAAAGACATACACTGACACCCAGTAACACAGACACACACGGGCACCAACTAACAAAGACATACACTGACACCCAGTAACAAAAACATACACTGACACCCAGTAACAAAGGCATACACTGAAACCAAGTCACAAAGACATTCACTGACACCAAGTAACAAAGACACACAATGACACCAAGTAACAAAGACATACACAGACACCAAGTAACGAAGACATACACTGATACCCAGTAACGCAGACACACACTTACACCAAGTAACAAAGACAGACACTGACACCCAGTAACACAGACACACACTTACACCAAGTATCACAGACATACACAGACACCAAGTAACAAAGACATACACTGATACCCAGTAACACTGACACACACTTACACCAAGTAACAAAGACATACACTGACACCAAGTAACAGAGACATACACTTACAGCAAGTAACACGGACATACACTGACACCAAGTAACAAAGACATACACTTACACCAACTAACAAAGACACACTCTTACACCAAGTAACACAGACATACACTGACACCAAGTAACAAAGACATACACTGACACCAAGTATCAAATACATACACTGGCACCAAGTAACAAAGACACAAACTTACACCAAGTAACACAGACATGCACTGTCACCAAGTATCAAAGACATACACTGACACCAAGTAACAAAGAAATACACTTACACCAAGTAACAAAGACATACACTGATACCCAGTAACACAGACACACACTTACACCAAGTAACACAGACATGCACTGTCACCAAGTATCAAAGACATACACTGACACCAAGTAACAAAGAGATACACTTACACCAAGTAACAAAGACATACACTGATACCCAGTAACACAGACACACACTTACACCAAGTAACAAAGACAGACACTGACACCCAGAAACAAAGACATACACTTACACCAAGTAAAAAAGACATACACTGACACCAAGTAACAAAGACAGACACGGATACCCAGTAACACAGACACACACTTGCACCAAGTAACAAAGACATACACTGACACCAATAAACAAAGACATACACTGATACCCAGTAACAAAGACACATACTTACACCAAGTAACAAAGACATACACTGACACCAAGTAACAAAGACACACACTTACACCAAGTAAAAAAGACATACACTGACACCAAGTAACAAAGACATACACTGATACCCAGTAACACAGACACACACTTACACCAAGTAACAAAGACATACACTGATACCCAGTAACACAGACATACACTTACACCATGTATCAAACACATACACTGACACCAAGTAGCAAAGACATACACTTACACCAAGTAACAGAGACATACACTGCCACCAAGTAACAAAGACATCCACTTACACCAAGTAACAATGACATGCACTGACACCAAGTAACAAATACATACACTTACACCTAGTAACACAGACATACACTGACACCAAGTAACAAAGACATACACTTACACCAAGTAACTAAGACATACACTGACACCAAGTAACAAAGACATACACTGATACCCAGTAACACAGACACACACTTACACCAAGTAACAAAGACATACACTGACACCAAGTAACAAAGACATACACTGATACCCAGTAACACAGACACACACTTACACCAAGTAACAGAGACATACACTGACACCAAGTAACAAAGGCATACACTTAAACCAAGTAACAAAGACATGGACTGATGCCAAGTAACAAAGACGTACACTTACACCAAGTAACAAAGACATACACTGATACCCAGTAACACAGACACATACTTAAACCAGGTAACAAACACATACACTGATACCCAGTTACACAGACACACACTTACACCAAGTAACACAGACACACACAGACACCAAGTAACAAAGACATACACTGATACCCAGTAACACAGACACACACTTACACCAAGTAACAAAGACATACACTGACACCAATTAACAAAGACATACACTTACACCAAGTAAAAAAGACATACACTGACACCAAGTAACAAAGACATACACTGATACCCAGTAACACAGACACACACTTACACCAAGTAACAAAGAAAGACACTGATACCCAGTAACACAGTCATACACATACACCAAGTAACAAAGACATACACTTACACCAAGTCACAAAGACATACACTTACACCAAGTCACAAAGACATAAACTTACACCAAGTCACAAAGACATAAACTTACACCAAGTCACAAAGACATAAACTTACACCAAGTATCGAAGACATACACTGAAACCAAGTAACGAAGACATACACTGATACCCAGTAACACAGACACACACTTACACCAAGTAACACAGACATACACTGACACCAAGTAACAAAGGCATACACTTACACCAAGTAACACTGACACACACTTACACCAAGTAACAAAGACATACACTGATACCCAGTTACACAGACGCACAATTACACCAAGTAACACAGACACACACAGACACCAAGTAACAAAGACATACACTGATACCCAGTAACACAGACACATACTTACACCAAGTAACAAAGACATACACTGACACCAAGGAACAAAGACATACACTTACACCAAGTAAAAAAGACATACACTGACACCAAGTAACAAAGACATACACTGATACCCAGTAACACAGACACACACTTACACCAAGTAACAAAGACATACACTGATACCCAGTAACACAGACATACACTTACACCATGTATCAAACACATACACTGACACCAAGTCGCAAAGACATACACTTACACCAAGTAACAAAGACATACACTGCCACCAAGTAACAAAGACATACACTTACACCAAGTAACAAAGACATGCACTGACACCAAGTAACAAAGACATACACTGATACCCAGTAACACAGTCACACACTTACACCAAGTAACAAAGACATACACTGACACCAAGTAACAAAGACATACACTGATACCCAGTAACACAGACACACACTTACACCAAGTTACAGAGACATACACTGACACCAAGTAACAAAGACATGCACTGATGCCAAGTAACAAAGACGTACAATTGCACCAAGTAGCAAAGACAGACACTGACACCAAGTAATAAAGACATACACTTACACCAAGTAAAAAAGACATACACTGACACCAAGTAACAAAGACATACACTGATACCCAGTAACACACACACACACTTAAACCAAGTAACAAACACATACACTGATACCCATTTACACAGACACACACTTACACCAAGAAACACAGACACACACAGACACCAAGTAACAAAGACATACACTTATGCCAAGTAACACAGACACACACTTACACCAAGTAACAAAGACATACACTGACACCAATTAACAAAGACATACACTTCCACCAAGTAAAAAAGACACACACTGACACCAAGTAAAAAAGACATACACTGATACCCAGTAAAACAGACACACACTTACACCAAGTAACAAAGAAAGACACCGATACCCAGTAACACAGACATACACTTACACCAAGTCACAAAGACATACACTGACACCAAGTAACTAAGACATACACTTTCACCAAGTCACAAAGGCATACACTTACACAAAGTAACAAAGACATGCACTGACACCAAGTAACAAAGACATACACTGACACCAAGTAACAAAGACATACACCAACACCAAGTAAAAAAGACATACACTGACACCAAGTGACAAAGACATACACTGATACCCAGTAACACAGACACACACTAACACCAAGTCACAAAGACATACACTGACACCCAGTAACAAAGACAAACACTGACACCAAGTAAAAAAGAAACACACTGACACCAAGTATACAAAGACATACAAAGACACCAAGTAACAAAGACATACAATGATACCCAGTAACACAGACACACACTTACACCAAGTAACAAAGACACACACTGATACCCAGCCAAACAGACACACACTTACACCAAGTATCACAGACATACACAGAAACCACGTAACAAAGACATACACTGATACCCAGTAACACAGACACACACTTACACCAAGTAACACAGACATATACTGACACCAAGTAACAAAGGCATACACTTACACCAAGTAACAAAGACATGCACTGACACCAAGTAACAAAGACGTACACTTACACCAAGTATCAAAGACATACACTGACACCAAGTAACAAAGACATACACTAACACCAAGTAACACAGACATACATTGACACCAAGTAACAAAGGCATATACTTACACCAAATACACAGACATACACTGACAGCACGTAACAAAGACATACACTGATACCCAGTAACACAGACATACACTGACACCCAGTATCACAGACACACACTAACACCAAGTCATAAAGACACACACTGACACCCAGTAACAAAGACAAACACTGACACCAAGTAAAAAAAAACACACTGACACCAAGTAACAAAGACATACAAAGACACCAAGTAACAAAGACATGCAATGATACCCAGTAACATAGACACACACTTACACCAAGTAACAAAGACATACACTGATACCCAGCCAAACAGACACACACTTACACCAAGTATCACAGACATACACAGAAACCACGTAACAAAGATATACACTGATACCCAGTAACACAGACACGCACTTGCACCATGTAACAAAGACATACACTGACACCAAGTAACAAAGACATACACTGACACCATGTAACCAGGACATACACTTACACCAAGTAACACAGACATACACTGACACCAAGTAACAAAGACACACACTTACACCAAGTAACACAGACATACACTGACACCAAGTAACAAAGACATACACTGTTGCCCAGTAACACAGACACACACGTGCACCAAGTAACAATGACAGACACTGAAACCCAGTAACACAGACACACACTTACACCAAGTAACAAAGACATACACTGACACCAAGTAACAAAGACATTCACTGATACCCAGTAACACAGGCACACACTTACAACAAGTAACAAAGACATACACTGACACCCAGTAACAAAGACATACACTGACACCCAGTAACAAAGATACACAATGACACCAAGTAACAAAGGCACACACTGACACCAAGTAACAAAGACATACACTGATACCCAGTAACACAGACACACACTTACACCAAGTAACAAAGACATACACTGACACCAAGTCACAAAGACATTCACTGATACCCAGTAACACAGGCACACACTTACAACAAGTAACAAAGACATACACTGACACCAAGTAACAAAGACATGCACTGATACCCAGTAACACAGACACACACTTACACCAAGTAACAAAGACATACACTGATACTCAGTTACACAGACACACACTTACACCAAGTAACAAAGGCATACACTGACACCCAGTAACAAAGACATACACTGACACCCAGTAACACAGACACACACGGACACCAAGTAACAAAGACATACACTGACACCCAGTAACAAAAACATACACTGACACCAGGTAACAAAGACATACACTGACACCAAGTAACAAAGACATTCACTGATCCCCAGTAACACAGACACACTCTTTCACCAAGTAACAAAGGCATACACTGATACCAAGTAACAAAGACATACACTGCTACCCAGTCACATAGACACACACTTACACCAAGTAACAGAGACATACACTGACACCAAGTAACAAAGACATATACTTACACCAAGTAACAAAGACATGCACTGACACCAAGCAACTAAGACGTACACTTACACCAAGTAACAAAGACATACACTGATACCCAGTAACACAGACACACACTTACACCAAGTAACAGAGACATACACTGACACCAAGTAACAAAGGCATATACTTACACCAAGTAACAAAGAAATGCACTGACACCCAGGAACACAGACACACACTTACACCAAGTAACAAAGACAGACACTGATACCCAGTTACACAGACACACACTTACACCAAGTAACACAGACACACACAGACACCAAGTAACAAAGACATACACTGATACCCAGTAACACAGACAGACACTTACACCAAGTAACAAAGATCTACACTGATACCCAGCCACATTGACACACACTTACACAAAGTATCACAGACATACACAGACACCAACTAACAAAGACATACACTGATACCCAGTAACACAGACACACAAATACTCCATGTAACAAAGACATACACTGACACCAAGTAACAAAGACATGCACTTACACCAAGTAACACAGACATACACTGACACCAAGTAACAAAGACACACACTTACACCAAGTAACACAGACAGACACTGACACCAAGTAACAAAGACATACACTGATGCCCAGTAACACAGACACACACTTACACCAAGTAACAATGACAGACACTGATACACAGTAACACAGACACACACTTACACCAAGTCACAAAGACATACACTGACACCCAGTAACAAAGACATACACTGACACCCAGTAACAAAGACACACAATGACACCAAGTAACAAAGGCACACACTGACACCAAGTAACAAAGACATACACTGATTCCCAGTAACACAGACACACACTTACACCAAGTAACAAAGACATACACTGACACCAAGTAACAAAGACATTCACTGATACCCAGTAACACAGACACACACTTACACCAAGTAACAAAGACTTACACTGACACCAAGTAACAAAGACATGCACTGATACTCAGTAACACAGACACACACTTACACCAATTAACAAAGACATACACTGATACTCAGTTACACAGACACACACTTACACCAAGTAACAAAGGCATACACTGACACCCAGTAACAAAAACATAAACTGACACCAAGTAACAAAGACATTCACTGATCCCCAGTAACACAGACACACACTTACACCGAGTAACAAAGACATACACTGACACCAAGTAACAAAGACATACACTGATACCCAGTAACACAGACACACACTTGCACCACGTATCAAAGACAGACAATGAAACCAACTATCAAAGACAGAAACTGATAACCAGTAACACAGACACACACTTACACCAAGTAACAGAGACATACACTGACACCAAGTAACAAAGGCATACACTTACACCAAGTAACAAAGATATGCACTGACACCAAGTAACAAAGACGTACACTTACACCAAGTAACAAAGACATACACTGATACCCAGTAACACAGACACACACTGACACCAAGTAACAAAGACATCCACTGACACCAAGTAACAAAGACATACACATACACCAAGTAAAAAAGACATACACTGACACCAAGTAACAAAGACATACACTGATACCCAGTAACACAGACACACACATACACCAGGTAACAAAGACATACACTGATACCCAGTTACACAGACACACACTTACACCAAGTAACACAGACACACACAGACACCAAGTAACAAAGACATACACTGATACCTAGTAACACAGACACACACTGACACCAAGTAACAAAGTCATACACCGACACCAATTAACAAAGACATACACTGATACCCAGTAACACAGACACACACTTACACCAGGTAACAAAAGACAAATACAGACACCAAGTAACAAAGACATACACTTATACCAAGTAAAAAAGACATACACTGATACCCAGTAACACAGACATACACTGATACCCAGTAACACAGACACACACTTACACCAAGTAACAAAGACATACACAGAAACACAGTTACACAGACACACACTTACACCAAGTAACACAGACACACACAGACACCAAGTAACAAAGACATACACTGATACCCAGTAACACAGACAGACACTTACACCAAGTAACAAACACATACACTGATACCCAGCCACACAGACACACACTTACACCAAGTATCACAGACATCCACAGACACCAAGTAACAAAGACAGACACTGATACCCAGTAACACAGACACACACTTACACCATGTAACAAAGACATACACTGACACCAAGTAACAAAGACATACACTTACACCAAGTAAAAAAGACACACACTTACACCAAGTAACAATGACAGACACTGATACCCAGTAACACAGACACACACTTACACCAGGTAACAATGACAGACACTGATACCCAGTAACACAGACACACACTTACACCAAGTAACAAAGACATACACTGACACCAAGTAACAAAGACATTCACTGATACCCAGTAACACAGGCACACACTTACAACAAGTAACAAAGACATACACTGACACCCAGTAACAAAGATACACAATGACACCAAGTAACAAAGGCACACACTGACACCAAGTAACAAAGACATACACTGATACCAAGTAACAAAGACATACACTGACACCAAGTAACAAAGACATTCACTGATACCCAGTAACACAGGCACACACTTACAACAAGTAACAAAGACATACACTGACACCAAGTAACAAAAACATAAACTGACACCAAGTAACAAAGACATTCACTGATCCCCAGTAACACAGACACACACTTACACCGAGTAACAAAGACATACACTGACACCAAGTAACAAAGACATACACTGATACCCAGTAACACAGACACACACTTACACCACGTATCAAAGACAGACAATGAAACCAACTATCAAAGACATAAACCGATAACCAGTAACACAGACACACAATTACACCAAGTAACAGAGACATACACTGACACCAAGTAACAAAGGCATACACTTACACCAAGTAACAAAGACATGCACTGACACCAAGTAACAAAGACGTACACTTACACCAAGTAACAAAGACATACACTGATACCCAGTAACACAGACACACACTGACACCAAGTAACAAAGACATCCACTGACACCAAGTAACAAAGACATACACATACACCAAGTAAAAAAGACATACACTGACACCAAGTAACAAAGACATACACTGATACCCAGTAACACAGACACACACATACACCAAGTAACAAAGACATACATTGATACCCTGTTACACAGACACACACATACACCAAGTAACACAGACACACACAGACACCAAGTAACAAAGACAAACACTGATACCCAGTAACACAGACACACACTGACACCAAGTAACAAAGTCATACACTGACACCAATTAACAAAGACATACACTGATACCCAGTAACACAGACACACACATACACCAAGTAACAAAGACATACATTGATACCCAGTTACACAGACACACACATACACCAAGTAACACAGACACACACAGACACCAATTAACAAAGACATATACAGACACCAAGTAACAAAGACATACACTTATACCAAGTAAAAAAGACATACACTGACACCAAGTAACAAAGACATACACTGATACCCAGTAACACAGACACACACTTACACCAAGTAACAAAGACATACACTGATACCCAGTAACACAGACAGAAACTTACACCAAGTAACAAAGACATACACTGATACCCAGCCACACAGACACACACTTACACCAAGTATCACAGACATCCACAGACACCAAGTAACAAAGACAGACACTGATACCCAGTAACACAGACGCACACTTACACCAAGTAACAAAGACATACACTTACACCAAGTAAAAAAGACACACACTTACACCAAGTAACAATGACAGACACTGATATCCAGTAACACAGACACACACTTACACCAGGTATCAATGACAGACACTGATACCCAGTAACACAGACACACACTGACACCAAGTAACAAAGTCATACACTGACACCAATTAACAAAGACATACACTGATACCCAGTAACACAGACACACACTTACACCAGGTAACAAAGACATATACAGACACCAAGTAACAAAGACATACACTTATACCAAGTAAAAAAGACATACACTGACACCAAGTAACAAAGACATACACTGATACCCAGTAACACAGACACACACTTACACCAAGTAACAAAGACATACACTGAAACACAGTTACACAGACACACACTTACACCAAGTAACACAGACACACACAGACACCAAGTAACAAAGACATACACTGATACCCAGTAACACAGACAGACACTTACACCAAGTAACAAAGACATACACTGATACCCAGCCACACAGACACACACTTACACCAAGTATCACAGACATCCACAGACACCAAGTAACAAAGACAGACACTGATACCCAGTAACACAGACGCACACTTACACCAATTAACAAAGACATACACTGATACTCAGTTACACAGACACACACTTACACCAAGTAACAAAGGCATACACTGACACCCAGTAACAAAAACATAAACTGACACCAAGTAACAAAGACATTCACTGATCCCCAGTAACACAGACACACACTTACACCGAGTAACAAAGACATACACTGACACCAAGTAACAAAGACATACACTGATACCCAGTAACACAGACACACACTTGCACCACGTATCAAAGACAGACAATGAAACCAACTATCAAAGACAGAAACTGATAACCAGTAACACAGACACACACTTACACCAAGTAACAGAGACATACACTGACACCAAGTAACAAAGGCATACACTTACACCAAGTAACAAAGATATGCACTGACACCAAGTAACAAAGACGTACACTTACACCAAGTAACAAAGACATACACTGATACCCAGTAACACAGACACACACTGACACCAAGTAACAAAGACATCCACTGACACCAAGTAACAAAGACATACACATACACCAAGTAAAAAAGACATACACTGACACCAAGTAACAAAGACATACACTGATACCCAGTAACACAGACACACACATACACCAGGTAACAAAGACATACACTGATACCCAGTTACACAGACACACACTTACACCAAGTAACACAGACACACACAGACACCAAGTAACAAAGACATACACTGATACCCAGTAACACAGACACACACTGACACCAAGTAACAAAGTCATACACCGACACCAATTAACAAAGACATACACTGATCCCCAGTAACACAGACACACACTTACACCAGGTAACAAAAGACAAATACAGACACCAAGTAACAAAGACATACACTTATACCAAGTAAAAAAGACATACACTGATACCCAGTAACACAGACATACACTGATACCCAGTAACACAGACACACACTTACACCAAGTAACAAAGACATACACTGAAACACAGTTACACAGACACACACTTACACCAAGTAACACAGACACACACAGACACCAAGTAACAAAGACATACACTGATACCCAGTAACACAGACAGACACTTACACCAAGTAACAAACACATACACTGATACCCAGCCACACAGACACACACTTACACCAAGTATCACAGACATCCACAGACACCAAGTAACAAAGACAGACACTGATACCCAGTAACACAGACACACACTTACACCATGTAACAAAGACATACACTGACACCAAGTAACAAAGACATACACTTACACCAAGTAAAAAAGACACACACTTACACCAAGTAACAATGACAGACACTGATACCCAGTAACACAGACACACACTTACACCAGGTAACAATGACAGACACTGATACCCAGTAACACAGACACACACTTACACCAAGTAACAAAGACATACACTGACACCAAGTAACAAAGACATTCACTGATACCCAGTAACACAGGCACACACTTACAACAAGTAACAAAGACATACACTGACACCCAGTAACAAAGATACACAATGACACCAAGTAACAAAGGCACACACTGACACCAAGTAACAAAGACATACACTGATACCAAGTAACAAAGACATACACTGACACCAAGTAACAAAGACATTCACTGATACCCAGTAACACAGGCACACACTTACAACAAGTAACAAAGACATACACTGACACCAAGTAACAAAAACATAAACTGACACCAAGTAACAAAGACATACACTGACACCAAGTAACAAAGACATACACTGATACCCAGTAACACAGACACACACTTACACCACGTATCAAAGACAGACAATGAAACCAACTATCAAAGACATAAACTGATAACCAGTAACACAGACACACACTTACACCAAGTAACAGAGACATACACTGACACCAAGTAACAAAGGCATACACTTACACCAAGTAACAAAGACATGCACTGACACCAAGTAACAAAGACGTACACTTACACCAAGTAACAAAGACATACACTGATACCCAGTAACACAGACACACACTGACACCAAGTAACAAAGACATCCACTGACACCAAGTAACAAAGACATACACATACACCAAGTAAAAAAGACATACACTGACACCAAGTAACAAAGACATACACTGATACCCAGTAACACAGACACACACATACACCAAGTAACAAAGACATACATTGATACCCTGTTACACAGACACACACATACACCAAGTAACACAGACACACACAGACACCAAGTAACAAAGACAAACACTGATACCCAGTAACACAGACACACACTGACACCAAGTAACAAAGTCATACACTGACACCAATTAACAAAGACATACACTGATACCCAGTAACACAGACACACACATACACCAAGTAACAAATACATACATTGATACCCAGTTACACAGACACACACATACACCAAGTAACACAGACACACACAGACACCAATTAACAAAGACATATACAGACACCAAGTAACAAAGACATACACTTATACCAAGTATAAAAGACATACACTGACACCAAGTAACAAAGACATACACTGATACCCAGTAACACAGACACACACTTACACCAAGTAACAAAGACATACACTGAAACACAGTTACACAGACACACACTTACACCAAGTAACACAGACACACACAGACACCAAGTAACAAAGACATACACTGATACCCAGTAACACAGACAGAAACTTACACCAAGTAACAAAGACATACACTGATACCCAGCCACACAGACACACACTTACACCAAGTATCACAGACATCCACAGACACCAAGTAACAAAGACAGACACTGATACCCAGTAACACAGACGCACACTTACACCAAGTAACAAAGACATACACTTACACCAAGTAAAAAAGACACACACTTACACCAAGTAACAATGACAGACACTGATATCCAGTAACACAGACACACACTTACACCAGGTATCAATGACAGACACTGATACCCAGTAACACAGACACACACTGACACCAAGTAACAAAGTCATACACTGACACCAATTAACAAAGACATACACTGATACCCAGTAACACAGACACACACTTACACCAGGTAACAAAGACATATACAGACACCAAGTAACAAAGACATACACTTATACCAAGTAAAAAAGACATACACTGACACCAAGTAACTAAGACATACACTGATACCCAGTAACACAGACACACACTTACACCAAGTAACAAAGACATACACTGAAACACAGTTACACAGACACACACTTACACCAAGTAACACAGACACACACAGACACCAAGTAACAAAGACATACACTGATACCCAGTAACACAGACAGACACTTACACCAAGTAACAAAGACATACACTGATACCCAGCCACACAGACACACACTTACACCAAGTATCACAGACATCCACAGACACCAAGCAACAAAGACAGACACTGATACCCAGTAACACAGACGCACACTTAGACCAAGTAACAAAGACATACACTTACACCAAGTAACAAAGACACACACTTACACCAAGTAACAATGACAGACACTGATATCCAGTAACACAGACACACACTTACACCAGGTAACAATGACAGACACTGATACCCAGTAACATAGACGCACACTTACACCAAGTAACAAAGACATACACTGACACCAAGTAACAAAGACATTCACTGATACCCAGTAACACAGGCACACACTTACAACAAGTAACAAAGACATACACTGACACCCAGTAACAAAGATACACAATGACACCAAGTAACAAAGGCACACACTGACACCAAGTAACAAAGACATTCACTGATACCCAGTAACACAGGCACACACTTTCATCAAGTTACAAAGACATACACTGACACCAAGTAACAAAGACATGCACTGATACCCAGTAACACAGACACACACTTACACCAAGGAACAAAGGCATACACTGACACCCAGTAACAAAGACATACACTGACACCCAGTAACACAGACACACACGGACACCAAGTAACAAAGACATACACTGACACCCAGTAACAAAAACATACACTGACACCAGGTAACAAAGGCATACACTGACACCAAGTAACAAAGACATTCACTGATCCCCAGTAACACAGACACACACTTACACCAAGTAACAAAGACATACACTGCTACCCAGTCACATAGACACACACTTACACCAAGTATCAAAGACAGACAATGACACCAACAAACAAAGACATACACTGATACCCAGTAACACAGACACACACTTACACCAAGTAACAGAGACATACACTGACACCAAGTAACAAAGGCATATATTTACATCAAGTAACAAAGACATGCACTGACACCAAGCAACAAAGACGTACACTTACACCAAGTAACAAAGACATACACTTATACCCAGCAACACAGACACACACTGACACCAAGTAACAAAGACATACACTGACACCAATTAACAAAGACATACACTGATACCCAGTAACACAGACAAACACTTACACCAAGTAACAAAGACATACACTGACACCAATTAACAAAGACATACACTTACACCAGGTAAAAAAGACATAAACTGACACCAAGTAACAAAGACATACACTGATACCCAGGAACACAGACACACACTTACACCAAGTGACAAAGACAGACACTGATACCCAGTTACACAGACATACACTGATACCCAGTATCACAGACACACACTAACACCAAGTCATAAAGACACACACTGACACCCAGTAACAAAGACAAACACTGACACCAAGTAAAAAAAATCACACTGACACCAAGTAACAAAGACATACAAAGACACCAAGTAACAAAGACATGCAATGATACCCAGTAACATAGACACACACTTTCACCAAGTAACAAAGACATACACTGATACCCAGCCAAACAGACACACACTTACACCAAGTATCACAGACATACACAGAAACCACGTAACAAAGACATACGCTGATACCCAGTAACACAGACACACACTTACACCAAGTAACAAAGACATACACTGACACCAAGTAACAAAGACATACACTGATACCCAGTAACACAGACACACACTTACATCAAGTAACACAGACATACACTGACACCAAGTAACAAAGACATACACTTACACCAAGTAACAAAGACATACACTGACACCAAGTAACAAAGACATACACTGATACCCAGTAACACAGACACACACTTACACCAAGTAACACAGACATATACTGACACCAAGTAACAAATGCATACACTTACACCAAGTAACAAAGACATGCACTGACACCAAGTAACAAAGACGTACACTTACACCAAGTATCAAAGACATACACTGACACCAAGTAACAAAGACATACACTAACACCAAGTAACACAGACATACATTGACACCAAGTAACAAAGGCATATACTTACACCAAATACACAGACATACACTGACAGCACGAAACAAAGACATACACTGATACCCAGTAACACAGACATACACTGATACCCAGTATCACAGACACACACTAACACCAAGTCATAAAGACACACACTGACACCCAGTAACAAAGACAAACACTGACACCAAGTAAAAAAAAACACACTGACACCAAGTAACAAAGACATACAAAGACACCAAGTAACAAAGACATGCAATGATACCCAGTAACATAGACACACACTTACACCAAGTAACAAAGACATACACTGATACCCAGCCAAACAGACACACACTTACACCAAGTATCACAGACATACACAGAAACCACGTAACAAAGACATACACTGATACCCAGTAACACAGACACGCAGTTGCACCATGTAACAAAGACATACACTGACACCAAGTAACAAAGACATACACTGACACCATGTAACCAGGACATACACTTACACCAAGTAACACAGACATACACTGACACCAAGTAACAAAGACACACACTTACACCAAGTAACACAGACATACACTGACACCAAGTAACAAAGACATAGACTGTTGCCCAGTAACACAGACACACACGTGCACCAAGTAACAATGACAGACACTGAAACCCAGTAACACAGACACACACTTACACCAAGTAACAAAGACATACACTGACACCAAGTAACAAAGACATTCACTGATACCCAGTAACACAGGCACACACTTACAACAAGTCACAAAGACATACACTGACACCCAGTAACAAAGACATACACTGACACCCAGTAACAAAGATACACAATGACACCAAGTAACAAAGGCACACACTGACACCAAGTAACAAAGACATACACTGATGCCCAGTAACACAGACACACACTTACACCAAGTAACAAAGACATACACTGACACCAAGTAACAAAGACATTCACTGATGCCCAGTAACACAGGCACACACTTACAACAAGTAACAAAGACATACACTGACACCAAGTAACAAAGACATGCACTGATACCCAGTAACACAGACACACACTTACACCAAGTAACAAAGACATACACTGATACTCAGTTACACAGACACACACTTACACCAAGTAACAAAGGCATACACTGACACGCAGTAACAAAGACATACACTGACACCCAGTAACACAGACACACACGGACACCAAGTAACAAAGACATACACTGACACCCAGTAACAAAAACATACACTGACACCAGGTAACAAAGACATACACTGACACCAAGTAACAAAGACATTCACTGATCCCCAGTAACACAGACACACACTTTCACCAAGTAACAAAGGCATACACTGACACCAAGTAACAAAGACATACACTGCTACCCAGTCACATAGACACACACTTACACCAAGTAACAGAGACATACACTGACACCAAGTAACAAAGACATATACTTACACCAAGTAACAAAGACATGCACTGACACCAAGCAACAAAGACGTACACTTACACCAAGTAACAAAGACATACACTGATACCCAGTAACACAGACACACACTTACACCAAGTAACAGAGACATACACTGACACCAAGTAACAAAGGCATATACTTACACCAAGTAACAAAGACATGCACTGACACCAAGCAACAAAGACGTACACTTACACCAAGTAACAAAGACATACATTGATACCCAGGAACACAGACACACACTTACACCAAGTAACGAAGACAGACACTGATACCCAGTTACACAGACACTCACTTACACCAAGTAACACAGACACACAGACACCAAGTAACAAAGACATACACTGATACCCAGTAACACAGACAGACACTTACAACAAGTAACAAAGACCTACACTGATACCCAGCCACATTGACACACACTTACACAAAGTATCACAGACATACACAGACACCAACTAACAAAGACATACACTGATACCCAGTAACACAGACACACAAATACTCCATGTAACAAAGACATACACTGACACCAAGTAACAAAGACATGCACTTACACCAAGTAACACAGACATACACTGACACCAAGTAACAAAGACACACACTTACACCAAGTAACACAGACAGACACTGACACCAAGTAACAAAGACATACACTGATGCCCAGTAACACAGACACACACTTACACCAAGTAACAATGACAGACACTGATACACAGTAAAACAGACACACACTTACACAAAGTCACAAAGACATCCACTGACACCCAGTAACAAAGACATACACTGACACCCAGTAACAAAGACACACAATGACACCAAGTAACAAAGGCACACACTGACACCAAGTAACAAAGACATACACTGATTCCCAGTAACACAGACACACACTTACACCAAGTAACAAAGACATACACTGATACCCAGTAACAAAGACACACACTTACACCAATTAACAAAGACATACACTGATACTCAGTTACACAGACACACACTTACACCAAGTAACAAAGGCATACGCTGACACCCAGTAACAAAAACATAAACTGACACCAAGTAACAAAGACATTCACTGATCCCCAGTAACACAGACACACACTTACACCGAGGAACAAAGACATACACTGACACCAAGTAACAAAGACATTCACTGATCCCCAGTAACACAGACACACACTTACACCGAGTAACAAAGACATACACTGACACCAAGTAACAAAGACATAAACTGATAACCAGTAACACAGACACACACTTACACCAAGTAACAAAGACATGCACTGACACCAAGTAACAAAGACGTACACTTACACCAAGTAACAAAGACTTACACTGATACCCAGTAACACCGACACACACTGACACCAAGTAACAAAGACATCCACTGACACCAAGTAACAAAGACATACACATACACCAAGTAAAAAAGACATACACTGATACCCAGTTACACAGACACACACTTACACCAAGTAACACAGACACACACAGACACCAAGTAACAAAGACATACACTGATACCCATAACACAGACACACACTGACACCAAGTAACAAAGTCATACACCGACACCAATTAACAAAGACATACACTGATACCCAGTAACACAGACACACACTTACACCAGGTAACAAAATACATATACAGACACCAAGTAACAAAGACATACACTTATACCAAGTAAAAAAGACATACACTGACACCAAGTAACAAAGACATACACTGATACCCAGTAACACAGACACACACTTACACCAAGTAACAAAGACATACACTGAAACACAGTTACACAGACACACACTTACACCAAGTAACACAGTCACACACAGACACCAAGTAACAAAGACATACACTGATACCCAGTAACACAGACAGACACTTACACCAAGTAACAAAGACATACACTGATACCCAGCCACACAGACACACACTTACACCAAGTATCACAGACATCCACAGACACCAAGTAACAAAGACAGACACTGATACCCAGTAACACAGACACACACTTACACCATGTAACAAAGACATACACTGACACCAAGTAACAAAGACATACACTTACACCAAGTAAAAAAGACACACACTTACACCAAGTAACAATGACAGACACTGATACCCAGTAACACAGACACACACTTACACCAGGTAACAATGACAGACACTGATACCCAGTAACAAAGACATACACTGACACCAAGTAACAAAGACATACACTGATACCCAGTAACACAGACACACACTTATACCACGTATCAAAGACAGACAATGAAACCAACTATCAAAGACATAAACTGATAACCAGTAACACAGACACACACTTACACCAAGTAACAGAGACATACACTGACACCAAGTAACAAAGGCATACACTTACACCAAGTAACAAAGACATGCACTGACACCAAGTAACAAAGACGTACACTTACACCAAGTAACAAAGACATACACTGATACCCAGTAACACAGACACACACTGACACCAAGTAACAAAGACATCCACTGACACCAAGTAACAAAGACATACACATACACCAAGTAAAAAAGACATACACTGACACCAAGTAACAAAGACATACACTGATACCCAGTAACACAGACACACACATACACCAAGTAACAAAGACATACACTGATACCCAGTTACACAGACACACACATACACCAAGTAACACAGACATACACTTACACCAAGTAACAATGACAGACACTGATATCCAGTAACACAGACACACACTTACACCAGGTAACAATGACAGACACTGATACCCAGTAACACAGACACACACTGACACCAAGTAACAAAGTCATACACTTACACCAATTAACAAAGACATACACTGATACCCAGTAACACAGACACACACTTACACCAGGTAACAAAGACATATACAGACACCAAGTAACAAAGACATACACTTATACCAAGTAAAAAAGACATACACTGACAAGAAGTAACAAAGACATACACTGATACCCAGTAACACAGACACACACTTACACCAAGTAACAAAGACATACACTGAAACACAGTTACACAGACACACACTTACACCAAGTAACACAGACACACACAGACA
Organism: Heterodontus francisci; assembly: GCF_036365525.1. Lineage (NCBI taxonomy): Eukaryota > Metazoa > Chordata > Chondrichthyes > Heterodontiformes > Heterodontidae > Heterodontus > Heterodontus francisci. The sequence continues at coordinate 8,568,352 of NW_027140221.1, read as the reverse complement.
CCAAGTAACAAAGACATACACTGATACCCAGTAACACAGACAGACACTTACACCAAGTAACAAAGACATACAATGATACCCAGCCACACAGACACACACTTACACCAAGTATCACAGACATCCACAGACACCAAGTAACAAAGACAGACACTGATACCCAGTAACACAGACGCACACTTACACCAAGTAACAAAGACATACACTTACACCAAGTAAAAAAGACACACACTTACACCAAGTAACAATGAAAGACACTGATATCCAGTAACACAGACACACACTTACACCAGGTAACAATGACAGACACTGATACCCAGTAACACAGAAGCACACTTACACCAAGTAACAAAGACATACACTGACACCAAGTAACAAAGACATTCACTGATACCCAGTAACACAGGCACACACTTACACCAAGTCACAAAGACATACACTGACACCAAGTAACAAAGACATTCACTGATACCCAGTAACACAGGCACACACTTTCAACAAGTAACAAAGACATACACTGACACCAAGTAACAAAGACATGCACTGATACCCAGTAACACAGACACACACTTAAACCAAGTAACAAAGACATACACTGATACTCAGTTACACAGGCACACACTTACACCAAGGAACAAAGGCATACACTGACACCCAGTAACAAAGACATACACTGACACCCAGTAACACAGACACACACGGACACCAAGTAACAAAGACATACACTGACACCCAGTAACAAAAACATACACTGACACCAGGTAACAAAGGCATACACTGACACCAAGTAACAAAGACATTCACTGATCCCCAGTAACACAGACACACACTTACACCAAGTAACAAAGACATCCACTGCTACCCAGTCACATCGACACACACTTACACCAAGTATCAAAGACAGACAATGACACCAACAAACAAAGACATACACTGATACCCAGTAACACAGACACACACTTACACCAAGTAACAGAGACATACACTGACACCAAGTAACAAAGGCATATATTTACATCAAGTAACAAAGACATGCACTGACACCAAGCAACAAAGACGTACACTTACACTAAGTAACAAAGACATACACTTATACCCAGCAACACAGACACACACTGACACCAAGTAACAAAGACATACACTGACACCAATTAACAAAGACATACACTGATACCCAGTAACACAGACCAACACTTACACCAAGTAACAAAGACATACACTGACACCAATTAACAAAGACATACACTTACACCAGGTAAAAAAGACATAAACTGACACCAAGTAACAAAGACATACACTGATACCCAGGAACACAGACACACACTTACACCAAGTAACAAAGACAGACACTGATACCCAGTTACACAGACACACACTTACACCAAGTAACACAGACACACACAGACACCAAGTAACAAAGACATACACTGATACCCAGTAACACAGACAGACACTTACACCAAGTAACAAAGACTTACACTGATACCCAGCCACATTGACACACACTTACACCAAGTATCATAGACATACACAGACACCAAGTAACAAAGACATACACTGATACCCAGTAACACAGACACACAAATACACCATGTAACAAAGACATACACTGACAACAAGTAACAAAGACATGCACTTACACCAAGTAACACAGACATACACTGACGCCAAGTAACAAAGACACACACTTACACCAAGTAACACAGACATACACTGACACCAAGTAACAAAGACATACACTGATGCCCAGTAACACAGACACACACTTACACCAAGTAACAATGACAGACACTGATACCCAGTAACACAGACACACACTTAGACCAAGTCACAAAGACATACACTGTCACCCAGTAACAAAGACATACACTGACACCCAGTAACAAAGACACACAATGACACCCAGTAACAAAGGCACACACTGACACCAAGTAACAAAGACATACACTGATACCCAGTAACACAGACACACACTTACACCAAGTAACAAAGACTTACACTGACACCAAGTAACAAAGACATGCACTGATACTCAGTAACACAGACACACACTTACACCAATTAACAAAGACATACACTGATACTCAGTTACACAGACACACACTTACACCAAGTAACAAAGGCATAGACTGACACCCAGTAACAAAGACATACACTGACACCCAGTAACACAGACACACACGGACACCAAGTAACAAAGACACACACTGACACCCAGTAACAAAAACATAAACTGACACCAAGTAACAAAGACATTCACTGATCCCCAGTAACACATACACACACGTACACCAAGTAACAAAGACATACACTGACACCAAGTAACAAAGACATACACTGATACCCAGTAACACAGACACACACTTACACCACGTATCAAAGACAGACAATGAAACCAACTATCAAAGACATAAGCTTATAACCAGTAACACAGACACACACTTACACCAAGTAAAAGAGACATACACTGACACCAAGTAACAAAGACATGAACTGACACCAAGTAACAAAGACGTACACTTGCACCAAGTGACAAAGACAATCACTGATACCCAGTAACACAGACACACACTGACACCAATTAACAAAGACATCCACTGACACCAAGTAACAAAGACATACACTTACACCAAGTAAAAAAGACATACACTGACACCAAGTAACAGAGACATACACTGATACCCAGTTACACAGACACACACTGACACCAAGTAACAAAGACATACACCGACACCAATTAACAAAGACATACACTGATACCCAGTAACACAGACACACACTTACACCAGGTAACAAAGACATATACTGACACCAAGTAACAAAGACATACAATTATACCAAGTAAAAAAGACATACACTGACACCAAGTAACAAAGACATACACTGATACCCAGTAACACAGACACACACAGACACCAAGTAACAAAGACATACACTGATACCCAGTAACACAGACACACACTTACACCAAGTAACACAGACACACACAGACACCAAGTAACAAAGACATACACTGATACCCAGTAACACAGACAGACACTTACACCAAGTAACAAAGACATACACTGATACCCAGCCACACAGCCACACACTTACACCAATTATCACAGACATCCACAGACACCAAGTAACAAAGACAGACACTGATACGCAGTAACACAGACACACACTTACACCAGTTAACAAAGACATATACTGACACCAAGTAACAAAGACATACACTTATACCAAGTAAAAAAGACATACACTGACACCAAGTAACAAAGACATACACTGATACCAAGTAACAAAGACATACACTGATACCCAGTAACACAGACACACACTTACACCAAGTAACAAAGACAGACACTTACACCAAGTAACAAAGAAATACACTGACACGAAGTAACAAAGACATACACTTACACCAAGTAACAAAGACATACACTGACACCAATTAACAAAGACATACAATTACACCAAGTAACAAAGACATACACTGACACCAAGTAACAAAGACATACACTTACACCAAGTAACAGAGACAGACACAGACACCAAGTGACAAAGACATACACTGATACCCAGCAACACAGACACACACTGACACCAAGTAACACAGACACACACTTACACCAAGTAACAAAGACAGACACTAATACCTAGTAACACAGGCACACACTTACAACAAGTAACAAAGACATACACTGACACCAAGTAACAAAGACATTCACTGATACCCAGTAACACAGACACACACTTACACCAAGTAACAAAGACATACACTGATACTCAGTTACACAGACACACACGGACACCAAGTAACAAAGACATACACTGACACCCAGTAACAAAAACATACACTGACACCAGGTATCAAAGACATACACTGACACCAAGTAACAAAGACATTCACTGATCCCCAGTAACACAGACACACACTTACACCAAGTAACAAAGGCATACACTGACACCAAGTAACAAAGACATACACTGCTACCCAGTCACATAGACACACACTTACACCAAGTATCAAAGACAGACAATGACACCAACAAACAAAGACATACACTGATACCCAGTAACACAGACACACACTTGCACCAAGTAACAGAGACATACACTGACACCAAGTAACAAAGGCATTTACTTACAGCAAGTAACAAAGACATGCACTGACACCAAGTAACAAAGACGGACACTTACACCAAGTAACAAAGACATACACTGATACCCAGCAACACAGACACACACTGACAACATGTAACAAAGACATACACTGACACCAATTAACAAAGACATACACTGATACCCAGTAACACAGACAAACACTTACACCAAGTAACAAAGACAGACACTGATACCCAGTTACACAGACATACACTGATACCCAGTATCACAGACACACACTAACACCAAGTAACAAAGACATACAGTGATACCCAGTAACACAGACAGACACTTACACCAAGTAACAAAGACTTACACTGATACCCAGCCACATTGACACACACTTACACCAAGTATCACAGACATACACAGACACCAAGTAACAAAGCCATACACTGATACCCAGTAACACAGACACACAAATACACCATGTAACAAAGACATACACTGACACCAAGTAACAAAGACATGCACTTACACCAAGTGACACAGACATACACTGACACCAAGTAACAAAGACACACACTTACACCAAGTAACACAGACATACACTGACACCAAGTAACAAAGACATACACTGACACCCAGTAACAAAGACATACACTGACACCCAGTAACAAAAACATACACTGACACCAGGTAACAAAGACATACACTGACACCAAGTAACAAAGACATTCACTGATCCCCAGTAACACAGACACACACTTACACCAAGTAACAAAGGCATACACTGCCACCAAGTAACAAAGACATACACTGCTACCCAGTCACATAGACACACACTTACACCAAGTATCAAAGACAGACAATGACACCAACAAACAAAGACATACACTGATACCCAGTAACACAGACACACACTTACACCAAGTAACAGAGACATACACTGACACCAAGTAACAAAGGCATTTACTGACACCAAGTAACAAAGACATGCGCTGACACCAAGAAACAAAGACATACACTGATACCCAGCAACACAGACACACACTGACACCATGTAACAAAGACATACACTGACACCAATTAACAAAGACATACACTGATACCCAGCAACACAGACACACACTGACACCATGTAACAAAGACATACACTGACACCAATTAACAAAGACATACACTGATACCCAGTAACTCAGACAGACACTTACACCAAGTAACAAAGACATACACTGACACCAATTAACAAAGACATACACTTACACCAAGTAAAAAAGACATACACTGACACCAAGTAACAAAGACATACACTGATACCCAGGAACACAGACACACACTTACACCAAGTAACAAAGACAGACACTGATACCCAGTTACACAGACACACACAGACACCAAGTAACAAAGACATACAGTGATACCCAGTAACACAGACAGACACTTACACCAAGTAACAAAGACTTACACTGATACCCAGCCACATTGACACACACTTACACCAAGTATCACAGACATACACAGACACCAAGTAACAAAGCCATACACTGATACCCAGTAACACAGACACATAAATACACCATGTAACAAAGACATACACTGACACCAAGTAACAAAGACATGCACTTACACCAAGTAACACAGACATACACTGACACCAAGTAACAAAGACACACACTTACACCAAGTAACACAGACATACACTGACACCAAGTAACAAAGACATACACTGATGCCCAGTAACACAGACACACACTTACACCAAGTAACAATGACAGACACTGATACCCAGTAACACAGACACACACTTACACCAAGTCACAAAGACATACACTGACACCCAGTAACAAAGACATACACTGACACCCAGTAACAAAGACACACAATGACACCAAGTAACAAAGGCACACACTGACACCAAGTAACAAAGACATACACTGATACCCAGTAACACAGACACACACTTACACCAAGTAACAAAGACATACACTGACACCAAGTAACAAAGACATTCACTGATACCCAGTAACACAGACACACACTTACAGCAAGTAACAAAGACTTACACTGACACCAAGTAACAAAGACATGCACTGATACTCAGTAACACAGACACACACTTACACCAATTAACAAAGACATACACTGATACTCAGTTACACAGACACACACTTACACCAAGTAACAAAGGCATACACTGACACCCAGTAACAAAGGCATACACTGACACCCAGTAACACAGACACACACGGACACCAAGTAACAAAGACATACACTGACACCCAGTAACAAAAACATAAACTGACACCAAGTAACAAAGACATTCACTGATCCCCAGTAACACAGAAACACACTTACACCAAGTAACAAAGACATACACTGACACCAAGTAACAAAGAGATACACTGATACCCAGTAACACAGACACACACTTACACCACGTATCAAAGACAGACAATGAAACCAACTATCAAAGACATAAACTGATAACCAGTAACACAGACAAACACTTACACCAAGTAACAGAGACATACACTGACACCAAGTAACAAAGGCATACACTTACACCAAGTAAAAAAGACATACACTGACACCAAGTAACAAAGACATACACTGATACCCGGTAACACAGACACACACATACACCAAGTAACAAAGACATCCACTGACACCAAGTAACAAAGACATACACTTACACCAAGTAAAAAAGACATACACTGACACCAAGTAACAAAGACATACACTGATACCCGGTAACACAGACACACACATACACCAACTAACAAAGACATACACTGATACTCAGTTACACAGACATACACTTACACCAAGTAACACAGACACACACAGACAACAAGTAACAAAGACATACACTGATACCCAGTAACACAGACACACACTGACACCAAGTAACAAAGAAATACACGGACACCAATTAACAAAGACATACACTAATACCCAGTAACACAGACACACACTTACACCAGGTAACAAAGACATATACTGACACCAAGTAACAAAGACATACACTTATACCAAGTAAAAAAGACATACACTGACACCAAGTAACAAAGACATACACTGATACCCAGTAACATAGACACACACTTACACCAAGTAACAAAGACACACACTGAAACCCAGTTACAAAGACACACACTTACACCAAGTAACACAGACACACACAGACACCAAGTAACAAAGACATACACTGATACCCAGTAACACAGACAGACACTTACACCAAGTAACAAAGACATACACTGATACCCAGCCACACAGACACACACTTACACCAAGTATCACAGACATCCACAGACACCAAGTAACAAAGACAGACACTGATACCCAGTAACACAGACACACACTTACACCATGTAACAAAGACATACACTGACACCAAGTAACAAAGACATACACTTACACCAAGTAAAAAAGACACACACTTACACCAAGTAACAATGACAGACACTGATACCCAGTAACACAGAGACACACTTACACCAGCTAACAAAGACATACACTGACACCAAGTAACAAAGACATACACTTATACCAAGTAAAAAAGACATACACTGACACCAAGTAACAAAGACATGCACTGATACCAAGTAACAAAGACATGCACTGATACCCAGTAACACAGACACACACTTACACCAAGTAACAAAGACAGACACTGACACCAATTAACAAAGACATACACTTACAACAATTAACACAGACATACACTGACACCAAGTAACAAAGACATACACTTACACCAAGAAACAAAGACATACAGTGACACCAAGTAACAAAGACATACACTGATACCCAGTAACACAGACACACACTTACACCAAGTAACAAAGAAAGACAATGACACCAAGTAACAAAGACATACACTGATACCCAGTGACACAGACACACACTTACACCATGTAACAAAGACATACACTGACACCAAGTAACAAAGACATACACTTACACCAAGTAACAGACAGACACAGACACCAAGTGACAAAGACATGCACTGATACCCAGTAACACAGACACACACTTACACCAAGTAACACAGACACACACTTACACCAAGTAACAAAGACAGACACTAATACCCAGTAACACAGACATACACTTAGACCAAGTATCAAAGACATACACTGACACCAAGTCGCAAAGACATCCACTTACACCAAGTAACAAAGAAATAAACTGATACTAAGTAACAAAGACATACACTTACACCAAGTAACAAAGACATACACTGACACCAAGGAACAAAGACATACACTTACACCAAGTAACACAGACATACACTGACACCAAGTAACAAAGACAAACACTTACACCAAGTAACAAAGACATACAGTGACACCAAGTAACAAAGACATACACTGATACCCAGTAACACAGACACACACTTACACCAAGTAACACAGACATACACTGACACCAAGTAACAAAGACATACACTGATACCCAGTAACACAGATACACACTTACACCAAGTAACAAAGAAAGACAATGACACCAAGTAACAAAGACATACACTGATACCCAGTAACACAGACATACACTTACACCATGTAACAAAGACATACATTGACACCAAGTAACAAAGACATTCAATTACACCAAGTAACACAGACAGACACAGACACCAAGTGACAATGACATACACTGATACCCAGTAACACAGACACACACTTACACCATTTAACAAAGACATACACTGACACCAAGTAACAAAGACATACACTTACACCAAGTAACACAGACATACACTGACACCAAGTAACAAAGACACACACTTACACCAGGTCACAAAGACATATACTGACACCAAGTAACAAAGACATACACTTATACCAAGTAACAAAGACATACACTGACACCAAGTAACAAAGACATAAACTGATACCAAGTAACAAAGACATACACTGATACCCAGTAACACTGACACACACTTGCACCAAGTAACAAAGACAGACACTTACACCAAGTAACAAAGAAATACACTGACACGAAGTAACAAAGACATACACTGATACCCAGTAACACTGACACACACTTACACCAAGTAACAAAGACACACACTTACACCAAGTAACAAAGACAGACACTGATACCCAGTAGCACAGACATACACTTACACCAAGTATCAAAGACACACACTTACACCAAGTAACAATGACAGACACTGATACCCAGTAACACAGACACACACTTACACCAGCTAACAAAGACATATACTGACACCAAGTAACAAAGACATACACTTATACCAAGTACAAAAGACATACACTGACACCAATTAACAAAGACATGCACTGATACCAAGTAACAAAGACATGCACTGATACCCAGTAACACAGACACACACTTACACAAAGTAACACAGACACACACTTACACCAAGTAACAAAGACAGACACTCATACCCAGTAACACAGACATACACTTACACCAAGTATCAAAGACATACACTGACACCAAGTAGCAAAGACATAAACTTACACCAAGTAACAAAGAAATAAACTGATACTAAGTAACAAAGACATACACTTACACCAAGTAACAAAGACATACACTTATACCAAGTACAAAAGACATACACTGACACCAATTAACAAAGACAGACACTGACACCAATTAACAAAGACATACACTTACAACAATTAACACAGACATACACTGACACCAATTAACAAAGACAGACACTGACACCAATTAACAAAGACATACACTTACAACAATTAACACAGACATACACTGACACCAAGTAACAAAGACATACACTTACACCAAGAAACAAAGACATACAGTGACACCAAGTAACAAAGACATACACTGATACCCAGTAACACAGACACACACTTACACCAAGTAACAAAGAAAGACAATGACACCAAGTAACAAAGACATACACTGATACCCAGTAACACAGACACACACTTACACCATGTAACAAAGACATACACTGACACCAAGTGACAAAGACATGCACTGATACCCAGTAACACAGACACACACTTACACCAAGTAACACAGACACACACTTACACCAAGTAACAAAGACAGACACTAATACCCAGTAACACAGACATACACTTACACCAAGTATCAAAGAGATACACTGACACCAAGTAGCAAAGACATAAACTTACACCAAGTAACAAAGAAATAAACTGATACTAAGTAACAAAGACATACACTTACACCAAGTAACAAAGACATACACTGACACCAAGGAACAAAGACATACACTGACACCAAGGAACACAGACATACACTGACACCAAGTAACAAAGACAAACACTTACACCAAGTAACAAAGACATACAGTGACACCAAGTAACAAAGACATACACTGATACCCAGTAACACAGACACACACTTACACCAAGTAACACAGACATACACTGACACCAAGTAACAAAGACATACACTGATACCCAGTAACACAGATACACACTTACACCAAGTAACAAAGAAAGAAAATGACACCAAGTAACAAAGACATACACTGATACCCAGTAACACAGACATACACTTACACCATGTAACAAAGACATACATTGACACCAAGTAACAAAGACATACACTTACACCAAGTAACACAGACAGACACCAAGTGACAATGACATACACTGATACCCAGTAACACAGACACACACTTACACCATGTAACAAAGACATACACTGACACCAAGTAACAAAGACATACACTTACACCAAGTAACACAGACATACACTGACACCAAGTAACACAGACACACACTTACACCAGGTCACAAAGACATATACTGACACAAAGTAACAAAGACATACACTTATACCAAGTAACAAAGACATACACTGACACCAAGTAACAAAGACATACACTTACACCAGGTAACACAGACATACACTGACACCAAGTAACACAGACACACACTTACACCAGGTCACAAAGACATATACTGACACAAAGTAACAAAGACATACACTTATACCAAGTAACAAAGACATACACTGACACCAAGTAACAAAGACATAAACTGATACCAAGTAACAAAGACATACACTGATACCCAGTAACACTGACACACACTTACACCAGTAACAAAGACAGACACTTACACCAAGTAACAAAGAAATACACTGACACGAAGTTACAAAGACATACACTGACACCAATTAACAAAGACATACACTTGCACCAAGTAACACAGACATACACTGACACCAAGTAACAAAGACATACACTTACACCAAGTAACAAAGACATACAGTGACACCAAGTAACAATGACATACACTGATACCCAGTAACACAGACACACACTTACACCAAGTAACAAAGAAAGACAATGACACCAAGTAACAAAGACATACACTGATACCCAGTAACACAGACACACACTTACACCATGTAACAAAGACATACACTGACACCAAGTAACAAAGACATACACTTACACCAAGTAACACAGACAGACACAGACACCAAGTGACAAAGACATACACTGATACCCAGTAACACAGACACACACTTACACCAAGTAACACAGACACACACTTACACCAAGTAACAAAGACAGACACTAATACCCAGTAACACAGACATACACTGACACCATGTAACAAAGACATACACTGACACCAAGTAACAAAGACATACACTTACACCAAGTAACACAGACAGACACAGACACCAAGTGACAAAGACATACACTGATACCCAGTAACACAGACACACACTTACAACAAGTAACAAAGACATACAGTGACACCAAGTAACAAAGACATACACTGATACACAGTAACACAGACACACACTGACACCAAGTAACAAAGACATACACTTACACCAAGTAACAAAGACATACACTTACACCAAGTAACAAAGACATTCACTGTTACCCAGTAACACAGACACACACTTACACCAAGTAACAAAGACATACACTGACACCAAGTAACAAAGACATGCACTGATACCCAGTAACACAGACACACACTTACACCAATTAACAAAGACATACACTGATACTCAGTTCCACAGACACACACTTACACCAAGTAACAAAGGCAGACACTGACACCCAGTAACAAAGACATACACTGACACCCAGAAACACAGACACACACGGACACCATGTAACAAAGACATACACTGATACCCAGTCACAAAAACATACACTTACACCAGGTAACAAAGACATACACTGACACCAATTAACAAAGACATACACAGACACCAATTAACAAAGACATACACTGATACCCAGTAACACAGACACACACTTACACCAAGTAACAAAGACATACACTGACACCAAGTAACAAAGACATACACTTACACCAAGTAAAAAAGACATACACCGACACCATAACAAAGACGTACACTGATACCCAGTAACACAGACACACACTTACACCAAGTAACAAAGACAGACACTAATACCCAGTAACACAGACACACACTTACACCAAGTAACAAAGACATACACTGATACCAGTAACACAGATACACACTTACACCAAGTAACAAAGAAAGACAATGACACCAAGTAACAAAGACATACACTGATACCCAGTAAGACAGACACACACTTACACCATGTAACAAAGACATACACTGACACCAAGTAACAAAGACATACACTTACACCAAGTAACACAGACAGACACAGACACCATGTAACAAAGACATACACTGACACCAAGTAACAAAGACATACACTTACACCAAGTAACAAAGACACACACTTACACCAAGTAACACAGACATACACTGACACCAAGTAACAAAGACGGACACTGATGCCCAGTAACACAGACACACACTTACACCAAGTAACAATGACAGACACTGATACCCAGTAACACAGACACACACTTACACCAAGTCACAAAGACATACACTGACACCCAGTAACAAAGACATACACTGACACCCAGTAACAAAGACACACAATGACACCAAGTAACAAAGGCACACAGTGACACCAAGTAACAAAGACATACACTGATACCCAGTAACACAGACACACACTTACACCAAGTAACAAAGACATACACTGACACCAAGTAACAAAGACATTCACTGATACCCAGTAACACAGACTCACACTTACTCCAAGTAACAAAGACATACACTGACACCAAGTAACAAAGACATGCACTGATACCCAGTAACACAGACACACACTTACACCAAGTAACAAAGACATACACTGATACTCAGTTACACAGACACACACTTACACCAAGTAACAAAGACATACACTGACACCAAGTAACAAAGGCAGACACTGACACCCAGTAACAAAGACATACACTGACACCCAGTAACACAGACACACACGGACACCAAGTAACAAAGACATACACTGACACCCAGTAACAAAAACATACACTGACACCAGGTAACAAAGACATACACTGACACCAAGTAACAAAGACATTGACTGATCCCCTGTAACACAGACACACACTTACACCAAGTAACAAAGACATACACTGACACCAAGTAACAAAGACATACACTGATACCCAGTAACACAGACACACACTTACACCAAGTATCAAAGACAGACAATGACACCAACTAACAAAGACATGCACTGATACCCAGTAACACAGACTCACACTTACAACAAGTAACAGAGACATACACTTACACCAAGTAAGAAAGGCATACACTTACACCAAGTAACAAAGACATGCACTGACACCAAGTAACAAAGACGTACACTTGCACCAAGTAACACAGACATACACTGACACCAAGTAACAAAGACTTACACTTACACCGAATACACAGACATACATTGACAGCAAGTAACAAAGACATACACTGGTACCAATTAACTGAGACACACACTTACACCAAGTAACAAAGACAGACACTGATACCCAGTAACAAAGACATACACTGACACCAAGTAACAAAGACATACACTTACACCAAGTAAAATAGACATACACTGACACCAAGTAACAAAGACAGACACTGATACCCAGTAGCACAGACATACACTTACACCAAGTATCAAAGACATACACTGACACCAAGTAGCAAAGACATACACTTACACCAAGTAACACAGACATACACTGACACCAAGTAACAAAGGCATACACTTACACCAAGTAACAAAGACATACAGTGACACCAAGTAACAAAGACAAACACTGATACCCAGGAACACAGACACACACTTACACCAAGTAACAAAGAAAGACAATCACTCCAAGTAACAAAGACATACACTGATACCCAGTAACACAGACACACACTTACACCAAGTAACACAGACACACACAGACACCAAGTAACAAAGACAAACACTGATACCCAGTAACACAGACACACACTTACACCAAGTAACAAAGACATACAATGACACCAAGTAACAAAGACATACACTGACACCAAGTAAAAAAGACATACACTGACACCAAGTAACAAAGACATACACTGATACCCAGTAACACAGACACACACTTACACCAAGTAACAAAGACAGACACTAATACCCAGTAACACAGACATACACTTACACCAAGTAACACAGACATACACTGACACCAAGTAACAAAGACATACACTGATACCCAGTAACACAGATACACACTTACACCAAGTAACAAAGAAAGACAATGACACCAAGTAACAAAGACATACACTGATACCCAGTAACACAGACACACACTTACACCATGTAACAAAGACATACACTGACACCAAGTAACAAAGACATACACTTACACCAAGTAACACAGACAGACACAGACACCATGTAACAAAGACATACACTGACACCAAGTAACAAAGACATACACTTACACCAAGTAACAAAGACACACACTTACACCAAGTAACACAGACATACACTGACACCAAGTAACAAAGACGGACACTGATGCCCAGTAACACAGACACACACTTACACCAAGTAACAATGACAGACACTGATACCCAGTAACACAGACACACACTGACACCAAATAGCAAAGACATACACTTACACCAAGTAACAAAGAAATACACTGACACTAAGTAACAAAGACATTCAATTACACCAAGTAACAAAGACATACACTGACACCAAGTAACAAAGACATTCACTGATACCCAGTAACACAGACTCACACTTACTCCAAGTAACAAAGACATACACTGACACCAAGTAACAAAGACATGCACTGATACCCAGTAACACAGACACACACTTACACCAAGTAACAAAGACATACACTGATACTCAGTTACACAGACACACACTTACACCAAGTAACAAAGACATACACTGACACCAAGTAACAAAGGCATACACTGACACCCAGTAACAAAGACATACACTGACACCCAGTAACACAGACACACACGGACACCAAGTAACAAAGACATACACTGACACCCAGTAACAAAAACATACACTGACACCAGGTAACAAAGACATACACTGACACCAAGTAACAAAGACATTGACTGATCCCCTGTAACACAGACACACACTTACACCAAGTAACAAAGACATACACTGACACCAAGTAACAAAGACATACACTGATACCCAGTAACACAGACACACACTTACACCAAGTATCAAAGACAGACAATGACACCAACTAACAAAGACATGCACTGATACCCAGTAACACAGACACACACTTACACCAAGTAACAGAGACATACACTTACACCAAGTAAGAAAGGCATACACTTACACCAAGTAACAAAGACATGCACTGACACCAAGTAACAAAGACGTACACTTGCACCAAGTAACAAAGACATACACTGATACCCAGTAACACAGACACACACTGACACCAAGTAACAAAGACATACACTGACACCAATTAACAGAGACATACACTGATACCCAGTAACACAGACACACAGTTACACCAAGTAACAAAGACATACACTGACACCAAGTAACAAAGTCATACACTTACACCAAGTAAAAAAGACATACACTGACACCAAGTAACAAAGACATGCACTGATACCAAGTTACACAGACACACACTTACACCAAGTAACACAGACACACACAGACACCAAGAAACAAAGACATACACTTACACCAAGTAAAAAAGACATACACTGACACCAATTAACAAAGACTTACACTGATACCCAGTAACACAGACACACACTTATACCAAGTAACAAGGACATACACTGATATCCAGTAACACAGACACACACTTACACAAAGTAACAGAGACATACACTGACACCAAGTAACAAAGGCATACACTTACACCAAGTAACAAAAACATGCACTGACACCAAGTAACGAGGACGTAAACTTACACCAAGTAACAAAGACATACACTGACACCAAGTAACAAAGACATACACTTACACCAAGTAACAAAGACATACACTTACACCAAGTAACAAAGACATACACTGACACCAAGTAACAAAGACACACACTTACACCGAAAACACAGACATACACTGGCAGCAAGTAACAAAGACATACACTGGTACCAAGTAACTCAGACACACACTTACACCAAGTAACAAAGACAGACACTGATATCCAGTAACAAAGACATACATTGACATCAAGTAACAAAGACATACACTTACACCAAGTAAAAAAGACATACACTGACACCAAGTAACAAAGACAGACACTGATACCCAGTAGCACAGACATACACTTACACCAAGTATCAAATACATACACTGACACCAAATAGCAAAGACATACACTTACACCAAGTAACAAAGAAATACACTGACACTAAGTAACAAAGACATTCAATTACACCAAGTAACAAAGACATACACTGACACCAACTAACAAAGACATACACTTGCACCAAGTAACACAGACATACACTGACACCAAGTAACAAAGGCATACACTTACATCAAGTAACAAAGACATACAGTGACACCAAGTAACAAAGACATACACTGATACCCAGTAACACAGACACACACTTACACCAAGTAACAAAGACAGACACTGATACCCAGTAACACAGACACACACTTACACCAAGTAACACAGACATACACTGACACCAAGTAACAAAGACATACACTGATACCCAGTAACACAGATACACACTTCCACCAAGTAACAAAGACAGACAATGACACCAAGTAACAAAGACATACACTGATATCCAGTAACACAGACACACACTTACACAAAGTAACAGAGACATACACTGACACCAAGTAACAAAGGCATACACTTACACCAAGTAACAAAGAAATACACTGACACTAAGTAACAAAGACATTCAATTACACCAAGTAACAAAGACATACACTGACACCAACTAACAAAGACATACACTTACACCAAGTAACACAGACATACACTGACACCAAGTAACAAAGGCATACACTTACACCTTGTAACAAAGACATACACTGATACCCAGTAACACAGACACACACTTACACCATGTAACAAAGACATACACTGACACCAAGTGACAAAGACATACACTTACACCAAGTAACACAGACACACACGGACACCAAGTAACAAAGACATACACTGACACCCAGTAACAAAACCATACACTGACACCAGGTAACAAAGACATCCACTGACACCAAGTAACAAAGACATTGACTGATCCCCTGTAACACAGACACACACTAACACCAAGTTACAAAGACATACACTGACACCAAGTAACAAAGACATACACTGATACCCAGTAACACAGACACACACTTACACCAAGTATCAAAGACAGACAATGACACCAACTAACAAAGACATACACTGATACCCAGTAACACAGACACACACTTACACCAAGTAACAGAGACATACACTTACACCAAGTAACAAAGGCATACACTTACACCAAGTAACAAAGACATGCACTGACACCAAGTAACAAAGACGTACACTTGCACCAAGTAACAAAGACATACACTGATACCCAGTAACACAGACACACACTGACACCAAGTAACAAAGACATACACTGACACCAATTAACAGAGACATACTCTGATACCCAGTAACACAGACACACAGTTACACCAAGTAACAAAGACATACACTGACACCAAGTAACAAAGACATACACTTACACCAAGTAAAAAAGACATACACTGACACCAAGTAACAAAGACATGCACTGATACCCAGTTACACAGACACACACTTACACCAAGTAACACAGACACACACAGCCACCAAGAAACAAAGACATACACTGATACCCAGTAACACAGACACACACTTACACCAAGTAACAAAGTCATACAATGACACCAAGTAACAAAGACATACACTTACACCAAGTAAAAAAGACATACACTGACACCAATTAACAAAGACTTACACTGATACCCAGTAACACAGACACACACTTACACCAAGTAACAATGACAAACACTGATACCCAGTATCACAGACATACACTTACACCAAGTATCAAAGACATACACTGACACCAAGGATCAAAGACATAAACTTATAGCAAGTAACAAAGACATACACTGACTCCAAGTAACACAGACGTACACTGACACCAAGTAACAAAGACATACACTTACACCAAGTAACAAAGACATACACTGACACCAAGTAACAAAGACATACACTGATACCAAGTAACACAGACACACACTTTCACAAAGTAACAGAGACATACACTGACACCAAGTAACAAAGGCATACACTTACACCAAGTAACAAAAACATGCACTGACACCAAGTAACAAAGACGGAAACTTGCACCAAGTAACAAAGACATACACTGACACCAAGTAACAAAGACATACACTTACACCAAGTAACACAGACATACACTGACAACAAGTAACAAAGACACACACTTACACCGAATACACAGACATACACTGACAGCATGTAACAAAGACATACACTGGTACCAAGTAACTCAGACACACACTTACACCAAGAAACAAAGACAGACACTGATAACCAGTAACAAAGACATACACTGACACAAAGTAACAAAGGCATACAATTACACCAAGTAAAAAAGACATACACTGACACCAAGTAACAAAGACAGACACTGATACCCAGTAGCACAGACATACACTTCCACCAAGTATCAAAGACATACACTGACACCAAGTGGCAAAGACATACACTTACACCAAGTAACAAAGAAATACACTGACACTAAGTGACAAAGACATTCAATTACACCAAGTAACAAAGACATACACTGACACCAAGTGACAAAGACATACACTTACACCAAGTAACACAGACAGACACAGACACCAAGTGACAAAGACATACACTGATACCCAGTAACACAGACACACACTTACACCAAGTAACACAGACACACACAGACACCAAGTAACAAAGACATGCACTGATACCAGTAACACAGACACACACTTACACCAAGTAACAAAGACATACAATGACACCAAGTAACAAAGACATCCACTGACACCAAGTAAAAAAGACATACACTGACACCAAGTAACAAAGACAGACACTGATACCCAGTAATACAGACACACACTTACACCAAGTAACAAAGACAGACACTAATACACAGTAACACAGACATAAACTTACACCAAGTATCAAAGACATACACTGACACCAAGTAGCAAAGACATACACTTACACCAAGTAACAAAGAAATAAAATTACACTAAGTAACAAAGACATACACTTACACCAAGTAACAAAGACATACACTGACACCAAGTAACAAAGACATACACTTACACCAAGTAACACAGACAAACACTGACACCAAGTAACAAAGACATACACTTACACCAAGTAACAAAGACATACAGTGACACCAAGTAACAAAGACATACACTGATACCCAGTAACACAGACACACAATTACACCAAGTAACACAGATATACACTGACACCAAGGAACAAAGACATACACTGATACCCAGTAACACAGATACACACTTACACCAAGTAACAAAGAAAGACAATGACACCAAGTAACAAAGACATACACTGATACCCAGTAACACAGACATACACTGACACCAAGTAACACAGACATACACTGACACCAAGTAACAAAGACGTACACTGATGCCCAGTAACACAGACACACACTTACACCAGGTAACAATGACAGACACTTATACCCAGTAACACAGACACACACTTACACCAAGTAACAAAGACATACTCTGACACCAAGTAACAAAGGCATACACTGACACCCAGTAACAAAGACATACACTGACACACAGTAACACAGACACACACGGACACCAAGTAACAAAGGCAAACACTGACACCAAGGAACAAAGACATACACTGATACCCAGTAACACAGACACACACTTACACCAAGTAACAAAGACATACACTGACACCAAGTAACAAAGACAGTCACTGATACCCAGTAACACAGACACACACTTACACCAAGTAACAAAGACATACACTGATACTCAGTTACACAGACACACACTTACACCAAGTAACAAAGACATACTCTGACACCAAGTAACAAAGGCATACACTGACACCCAGTAACAAAGACATACACTGACACACAGTAACACAAACACACACGGACACCAAGTAACAAAAACATACACTGACACCCAGTAACAAAAACATACACTGACACCAGGTAACAAAGACATACTTTGACACCAAGTAACAAAGACATTGACTGATCCCCAGTAACTCAGACACACACTTACACCAAGTAACAAAGACATACACTGACACCAAGTAATAAAGACATACACTGATACCCAGTAACACAGACACACACTTACACCAAGTATCAAAGACAGACAATGACACCAACTAACAAAGACATACACTGATCCCCAGTAACACAGACACACACTTACACCAAGTAACAGAGACATACACTTACACCAAGTAACAAAGGCATACACTTACACCAAGTAACAAAGACATGCACTGACACCAAGTAACAAAGACGTACACTTGCACCATGTAACAAAGACATACACTGATACCCAGTAACACAGACACACACTGACACCAAGTAACAAAGACATACACTGACACCAATTAACAGAGACATACACTGATACCCAGTAACACAGACACACACTTACACCAAGTAACAAAGAAAGACAATGACACCAAGTAACAAAGACATACACTGATACCCAGTAACACAGACACACACTTACACCATGTAACAAAGACATACACTGACACCAAGTAACAAAGACATACACTGATACCCAGTAACACAGACACACACTTACACCATGTAACAAAGACATACACTGACACCAAGTGACAAAGACATACACTTACACCAAGTAACACAGACACACACGGACACCAAGTAACAAAGACATCCACTGACACCAAGTAACAAAGACATTGACTGATCCACTGTAACACAGACACACACTAACACCAAGTAACAAAGACATACACTGACACCAAGTAACAAAGACATACACTGATACCCAGTAACACAGACACACACTAACACCAAGTAACAAAGACATACACTGACACCAAGTGACAAAGACATACACTGATACCCAGTAACACAGACACACACTTACACCAAGTAACAGAGACATACACTTACACCAAGTAACAAAGGCATACACTTACACCAAGTAACAAAGACATGCACTGACACCAAGTAACAAAGACGTACACTTGCACCAAGTAACAAAGACATACACTGATACCCAGTAAAACAGACACACACTGACACCAAGTAACAAAGACATACACTGACACCAATTAACAGAGACATACACTGATACCCAGTAACACAGACACACAGTTACACCAAGTAACAAAGACATACACTGACACCAAGTAACAGAGACATACACTGACACCAAGTAACAAAGACATACACTTACACCAAGTAAAAAAGACATACACTGACACCAAGAAACAAAGACATACACTGATACCCAGTAACACAGACACACACTTACACCAAGTAACAAAGTCATACAATGACACCAAGTAACAAAGACATACACTTACACCAAGTAAAAAAGACATACACTGACACCAATTAACAAAGACTTACACTGATACCCAGTAACACAGACACACACTTACACCAAGTAACAAAGACAGACACTGATACCCAGTATCACAGACATACACTTACACCAAGTATCAAAGACATACACTGACACCAAGGAGCAAAGACATAAACTTACAGCAAGTAACAAAGACATACACTGACTCCAAGTAACACAGACGTACACTGACACCAAGTAACAAAGACATACACTTACACCAAGTAACAAAGACATACACTGACACCAAGTAACAAAGACATACACTGATACCCAGTAACACAGACACACACTTACACCAAGTAACACAGACATACACTGACACCAAGTAACAAAGACATACACTGATACCCAGTAATACAGATACACACTTCCACCAAGTAACAAAGACAGACAATGACACCAAGTAACAAAGACATACACTGATATCCAGTAACACAGACACACACTTACACAAAGTAACAGAGACATACACTGACACCAAGTAACAAAGGCATACACTTACACCAAGTAACAAAAACATGCACTGACACCAAGTAACAAAGACATACACTTACACCAAGTAACACAGACATACACTGACAACAAGTAACAAAGACACACACTTACACCGAATACACAGACATACACTGACAGCAAGTAACAAAGACATACACTGGTACCAAGTAACTCAGACACACACTTACACCAAGTAACAAAGACAGACACTGATACCCAGTAACAAAGACATACACTGACACCAAGTAACAAAGACATACAATTACACCAAGTAAAAAAGACATACACTGACACCAAGTAACAAAGACAGACACTGATACCCAGCAGCACAGACATACACTTCCACCAAGTATCAAAGACATACACTGACACCAAGTGGCAAAGACATACACTTACACCAAGTAACAAAGAAATACACTGACACTAAGTGACAAAGACATTCAATTACACCAAGTAACAAAGACATACACTGACACCAACTAACAAAGACATACACTTACACCAGGTAACACAGACATACACTGACACCAAGTAACAAAGGCACACACTTACACCAAGTGACAAAGACATACACTTACACCAAGTAACACAGACAGACACAGACACCAAGTGACAAAGACATACACTGATACCCAGTAACACAGACACACACTTACACCAAGTAACACAGACACACACAGACACCAAGTAACAAAGACATGCACTGATACCAGTAACACAGACACACACTTACACCAAGTAACAAAGACATACAATGACACCAAGTAACAAAGACATCCACTGATCCCCAGTAATACAGACACACACTTACACCAAGTAACTAACACAGACATACACTTACACCAAGTATCAAAGACATACACTGACACCAAGTAGCAAAGGCATACACTTACACCAAGTAACAAAGAAATAAACTGACACTAAGTAACAAAGACATACACTTACACCAAGTAACAAAGACATACACTGACACCAAGTAACAAAGACATACACTTACACCAAGTAACACAGACAAACACTGACACCAAGTAACAAAGACATACACTTACACCAAGTAACAAAGACATACAGTGACACCAAGTAACAAAGACATACACTGATACCCAGTAACACAGACACACACTTACACCAAGTAACAAAGTCATACAATGACACCAAGTAACAAAGACATACACTTACACCAAGTAAAAAAGACATACACTGACACCAATTAACAAAGACTTACACTGATACCCAGTAACACAGACACACACTTACACCAAGTAACAAAGACAGACACTGATACCCAGTATCACAGACATACACTTACACCAAGTATCAAAGACATACACTGACACCAAGGAGCAAAGACATAAACTTACAACAAGTAACAAAGACATACACTGACTCCAAGTAACACAGACGTACACTGACACCAAGTAACAAAGACATACACTTACACCAAGTAACAAAGACATACACTGACACCAAGTAACAAAGACATACACTGATACCCAGTAACACAGACACACACTTACACCAAGTAACACAGACATACACTGACACCAAGTAACAAAGACATACACTGATACCCAGTAATACAGATACACACTTTCACCAAGTAACAGAGACATACACTGACACCAAGTAACAAAGGCATACACTTACACCAAGTAACAAAAACATGCACTGACACCAAGTAACAAAGACGTAAACTTGCACCAAGTAACAAAGACATACACTGACACCAAGTAACAAAGACATACACTTACACCAAGTAACACAGACATACACTGACAACAAGTAACAAAGACACACACTTACACCGAATACACAGACATACACTGACAGCAAGTAACAAAGACATACACTGGTACCAAGTAACTCAGACACACACTTACACCAAGGAACAAAGACAGACACTGATACCCAGTAACAAAGACATACACTGACACCAAGTAACAAAGACATACAATTACACCAAGTAAAAAAGACATACACTGACACCAAGTAACAAAGACAGACACTGATACCCAGTAGCACAGACATACACTTCCACCAAGTATCAAAGACATACACTGACACCAAGTGGCAAAGACATACACTTACACCAAGTAACAAAGAAATACACTGACACTAAGTGACAAAGACATTCAATTACACCAAGTAACAAAGACATACACTGACACCAACTAACAAAGACATACACTTACACCAGGTAACACAGACATACACTGACACCAAGTAACAAAGGCACACACTTACACCAAGTGACAAAGACATACACTTACACCAAGTAACACAGACAGACACAGACACCAAGTGACAAAGACATACACTGATACCCAGTAACACAGACACACACTTACACCAAGTAACACAGACACACACAGACACCAAGTAACAAAGACATGCACTGATACCAGTAACACAGACACACACTTTC
Organism: Heterodontus francisci; assembly: GCF_036365525.1. NCBI lineage: Eukaryota > Metazoa > Chordata > Chondrichthyes > Heterodontiformes > Heterodontidae > Heterodontus > Heterodontus francisci. Next base: position 8,543,331 of record NW_027140221.1, on the reverse strand, counting down.
ACCAAGTAACAAAGACATACAATGACACCAAGTAACAAAGACATCCACTGATACCCAGTAATACAGACACACACTTACACCAAGTAACAAAGACAGACACTAATACCCAGTAACACAGACATACACTTACACCAAGTATCAAAGACATACACTGACACCAAGTAGCAAAGACATACACTTACACCAAGTAACAAAGAAATAAACTGACACTAAGTAACAAAGACATACACTTACACCAAGTAACAAAGACATACACTGACACCAAGTAACAAAGACATACACTTACACCAAGTAACACAGACAAACACTGACACCAAGTAACAAAGACATACACTTACACCAAGTAACAAAGACATACAGTGACACCAAGTAACAAAGGCATACACTGATACCCAGCAACACAGACACACAATTACACCAAGTAACACAGACATACACTGACACCAAGGAACAAAGACATACACTGATACCCAGTAACACAGATACACACTTACACCAAGCAACAAAGAAAGACAATGACACCAAGTAACAAAGACATGCACTGATACCCAGTAACACAGACATACACTGACACCAAGTAACAAAGACACACACTTACTCCAAGTAACACAGACATACACTGACACCAAGTAACAAAGACGTACACTGATGCCCAGTAACACAGACACACACTTACACCAGGTAACAATGACAGACACTTATACCCAGTAACACAGACACACACTTACACCAAGTAACAAAGACATACTCTGACACCAAGTAACAAAGGCATACACTGACACCCAGTAACAAAGACATACACTGACACACAGTAACACAGACACACACGGACACCAAGTAACAAAGGCAAACACTGACACCAAGGAACAAAGACATACACTGATACTGAGTAACACAGACACACACTTACACCAAGTAACAAAGACATACACTGACACCAAGTAACAAAGACATTCACTGATACTCAGTTACACAGACACACACTTACACCAAGTAACAAAGACATACTCTGACTCCAAGTAACAAAGGCATACAATGACACCCAGTAACAAAGACATAACCTGACACACAGTAACACAAACACACACGGACACCAAGTAACAAAAACATACACTGACACCCAGTAACAAAAACATACACTGACACCAGGTAACAAAGACATACTTTGACACCAAGTAACAAAGACATTGACTGATCCCCAGTAACTCAGACACACACTTACACCAAGTAACAAGGACATACACTGACACCAAGTAATAAAGACATACACTGATACCCAGTAACACAGACACACACTTACACCAAGTATCAAAGACAGACAATGACACCAACTAACAAAGACATACACTGATCCCCAGTAACACAGACACACACTTACACCAAGTAACAGAGACATACACTTACACCAAGTAACAAAGGCATACACTTCCACCAAGTAACAAAGACATGCACTGACACCAAGTAACAAAGACGTACACTTGCACCATGTAACAATGACATACACTGATACCCAGTAACACAGACACACACTGACACCAAGTAACAAAGACATACACTGACACCAATTAACAGAGACATACACTGATACCCAGTAACACAGACACACACTTACACCAAGTAACAAAGAAAGACAATGACACCAAGTAACAAAGACATACACTGATACCCAGTAACACAGACACACTCTTACACCATGTAACAAAGACATACACTGACACCAAGTAACAAAGACATACACTGACACCAAGTAACACAGACACACACAGACACCAAGTAACAAAGACATACACTGATACCCAGTAACACAGACACACACTTACACCAAGTAACCAAGAGATACAATGACACCAAGTAACAAAGACATACACTGAAACCAAGTAACAAAGACATACACTGAAACCAAGTAACAAAGACATACACTGATACCCAGTAACACAGACACACACTTTCACCAAGTAACAAAGACAGACACTAATACCCAGTAACACAGACATACACTTACACCACGTATCAAAGACATACACTGACACCAAGTAGCAAAGACATACACTTACACCAAGTAACAAAGAAATAAACTGACACTAAGTAACAAAGACAGACACATACACCAAGTAACAAAAACATACACTGACACCAAGTAACAAAGACATACACTTACACCAAGTAACAAAGACATACAGTGACACCAAGTAACAAAGACATACACTGATACCCAGTAACACAGACACACACTTACACCAAGTAACGCAGACATACACTGACACCAAGTAACAAAGGCATACACTGACACCCAGTAACAAAGACATAACCTGACACACAGTAACACAAACACACACGGACACCAAGTAACAAAAACATACACTGACACCCAGTAACACAGATACACACTTACACCAAGTAACAAAGAAAGACAATGACACCAAGTAACAAAGACATACACTGATACCCAGTATCACAGACACACACTTGCACCATGGAACAAAGACATACACTGACACCAAGTAACAAAGACATACACTTACACCAAGTAACAAAGACATACACTTACACCAAGTAACACAGACAGACACAGACACCAAGTGACAAAGACATACACTGATACCCAGTAACACAGACACACACTGACACCAAGTAACAAAGACATACACTGACACCAATTAACAAAGACGTGCACTGATGCCCAGTAACACAGACACACACTTACACCACGTATCAAAGACAGACAATGAAACCAACTATCAAAGACATACACTTCCACCAAGTAGCAAAGACACACACTTACACCAAGTAACACAGACATACACTGACACCAAGTAACAAAGACAGACAATTACACCAAGTAACACAGACATACACTGACACCAAGTAACAAAGACAGACAATTACACCAAGTAACAAAGACATACACTTGCACCAAGTATTTTGAAAAACACTGACACCAAGTAACAAAGACATACACTGAGACCCAGAAACACCGACACACACTTACACCAAGTAACAAAGACATACACTGACACCAAGTCACAAGGATACACACTGACACCAAGTAACAAAGACATACACTGACACCAAGTCACAAAGACATACACTGATACCCAGTAACACAGACACACACTTACACCACGTAACACAGACATACATTGACACCAAGTAACAAAGACATACACTGATACCCAGTAACACAGACACACACTTACACCAAGTAACAAAGACACACACTGACACCAAGTAACAAAGACATACACTGCCACCCAGTAACACAGGCACACATGGACACCAAGTAACAAAGACACACACTGACACCCAGTAACACAGACACACACTTACACCAAGTAACAAAGACATACACTGACACCAAGTAACAAAGACATACACTTACACCAAGTAACAAAGACATACACTGACACCAAGTAACAAAGACAAACACTGATACCCAGTAACACAGACACACATTAACACCAAGTAACAAAGACATACAGATACCCAGTAATACAGACACACACTTACACCAAGTAACAAAGACATACAATGACACCAAGAAACAAAGACATACACTGATACCCAGTAACACAGATGCACACTTACAACAAGTAACAAAGACATACACTGACACCAAGTAACAAAGGCATACACTTACACCAAGTAACAAAGACACACACTTGCACCAAGTAACACAGACATACACTGACACCAAGTAACAAAGACAGACAGTTACACCAAGTAACAAAGACATACACTTACACCAAGTATTTTGACATACACTGACACCAAGTAACAAAGACAGACACTGATACCCAGTAACACCGACACACACTTACACCAAGTAACAAAGACATACACTGACACCAAGTAACAAAGACATACACTTACACCAGGTAACACCGACATACACTGACAACAAGTAACAAAGACACACATTTACACCAAGTAACACAGACATACACTGACACCAAGTAACAAAGACGTACACTGATGCCCAGTAACACAGACACACACTTACACCAAGTAACAATGACAGACACTGATACCCAGTAACACAGACACACACTTACACCAAGTCACAAAGACATACACTGACACCCAGTAACAAAGACATACACTGACACCCTGTAACAAAGACACACAATGACACCAAGTAACAAAGGCACACACTGACACCAAGTAACAAAGACATACACTGATACCCAGTAACACATACACACACTTACACCAAGTAACAATGACAGACACTGATACCCAGTAACACAGACACACAGTTACACCAAGTAACAAAGACATACACTGACACCAACTAACAAAGACATACACTGACACCAAGTAACAAAGACGTACACTTGCACCAAGAAACAAAGACATACACTGATACCCAGTAACACAGACACACACTGACACCAAGTAACAAAGACATACACTGACACCAATTAACAAAGACGTGCACTGATGCCCAGTAACACAGACACACACTTACACCAAGTAACAATGTCAGACACTGATACCCAGTAACACAGACACACACTTCCACCAAGTCACAAAGACATACATTGACACCCAGTAACAAAGACATACACTGACACCAAGTAACAAAGACATGCACCGATACCCAGTAACACAGACACACACTTACACCAAGTAACAAAGACATACACTGATACTCAGTTGCACAGACACACACTTACACCAAGTAACAAAGACATACACTGACACCAAGTGACAAAGGCATACACTGACACCCAGTAACAAAGACATACACTGACACCCAGTAACACAGACAGACACGGACACCAAGTAACAAAGACATACACTGACACCCAGTAACAAAAACATACACTGACACCAGGTAACAAAGACATACACTGACACCAAGTAACAAAGACATTGACTGATCCCCTGTAACACAGACACACACTTATACCAAGTAACAAAGACATACACTGACACCAACTAACAAAGACATACACTGATACCCAGTAACACAGAAATACACTTACACCAAGTAACAGAGACATACACTTACACCAAGTAACAAAGGCATACACTTACACCAAGTAACAAAGACATGCACTGACACCAAGTAACAAAGACATACACTGATACCCAGTAACACAGACGCACACTGACACCAAGTAACAAAGACAAACACTGACACAAATTAACAGAGACATACACTGATACCCAGTAACACAGACACACAGTTGCACCAAGAAACAAAGACATACACTGACACCAAGTAACAAAGACATACACTTACACCAAGTAAAAAAGACATACACTGACACCAAGTAACAAAGACATGCACTGATACCCAGTTACACAGACACACACTTACACCAAGTAACAAAGACAGACACAGACACCAAGTGACAAAGACATACACTGATACCCAGTAACACAGAAACACACTTACACCATGCAACAAAGACATACACTGACACCAAGTAACAAAGACATACACTTACACCAGGTAACACCGACATACACTGACAACAAGTAACAAAGACACACATTTACACCAAGTATCACAGACATACACTGACACCAAGTAACAAAGACGTACACTGATGCCCAGTAACACAGACACACACTTACACCAAGTAGCAATGACAGACACTGATACCCAGTAACACAGACACACACTTACACCCAGTCACAAAGACATACACTGACACCCAGTAACAAAGACATACACTGACACCCAGTAACAAAGACACACAATGACACCTAGTAACAAAGGCACACACTGACACCAAGTAACAAAGACATACACTGATACCCAGTAACACAGACACACCCTTACACCAAGTAACAAAGACATCCACTGACACCAAGTAACAAAGACATGCACTGACACCAAGTAACAAAGACGTACACTTGCACCAAGTAACAAAGACATACACTGATACCCAGTAACAAAGACATACACTGACACCCAGTAACACAGACACACACGGACACCAAGTAATAAAGACATACACTGACAACCAGTAACAAAAACATACACTGACACCAGGTAACAAAGACATACACTGACACCAAGTAACAAAGACATTCACTCATACCCAGTAACACAGACACACACTTACTCCAAGTAACAAAGACATACACTGACACCAAGTAACAAAGACATGCACCGATACACAGTAACACAGACACACACTTACACCAAGTAACAAAGACATACACTGATACTCAGTTGCACAGACACACACTTACACCAAGTAACAAAGACATACACTGACACCAAGTGACAAAGGCATACACTGACACCCAGTAACAAAGACATACACTGACACCCAATAACACAGACAGACACGGACACCAAGTAACAAAGACATACACTGACACCCAGTAACAAAAACATACACTGACACCAGGTAACAAAGACATACACTGACACCAAGTATCAAAGACATTGACTGATCCCCAGTAACACAGACACACACTTATACCAAGTAACAAAGACATACACTGACACCAAGTAACAACGACATACACTGATACCCAGTAACACAGACACACACTTACACCAAGTATCAAAGACAGACAATGTCACCAACTAACAAAGACATACACTGATACCCAGTAACACAGACATACACTTACACCAAGTAACAGAGACATACACTTACACCAAGTAACAACGACATACACTGATACCCAGTAACACAGACACACACTTACACCAAGTATCAAAGACAGACAATGTCACCAACTAACAAAGACATACACTGATACCCAGTAACACAGACATACACTTACACCAAGTAACAGAGACATACACTTACACCAAGTAACAAAGGCATACACTTACACCAAGTAACAAAGACATGCACTGACACCAAGTAACAAAGACGTTCACTTGCACCAATTAACAAAGACATACTCTGATACCCAGTAACACAGACGCACACTGACACCAAGTAACAAAGACATACACTGACACCAATTAACAGAGACATACACTGATACCCAGTAACACAGACACACAGTTGCACCAAGTAACAAAGACATACACTGACACCAAGTTAGAAAGACATACACTTACACCAAGTAAAAAAGACATACACTGACACCAAGTAACAAAGACATGCACTGATACCCAGTTACACAGACACACACTTACACCAAGTAACACAGACATACAGAGACACCATGTAACAAAGACATACACTGATACCCAGTAACACAGACACACACTTACACCAAGTAACAAAGTCATACAATGACACCAAGTAACAAAGACATACAATTACACCAAGTAAAAAAGACATACACTGACACCAATTAACAAAGACATACACTGATATCCAGTAACACAGACACACACTAACACCATGTAACAAAGACAGACACAGACACCAAGTGACAAAGACATACACTGATACCCAGTAACACAGACACACAGTTACACCATGTAACAAAGACATACACTGACACCAAGTAACAAAGACATACACTTACACCAGGTAACACCGACATACACTGACAACAAGTAACAAAGACACACATTTACACCAAGTAACACAGACATACACTGACACCAAGTAACAAAGACGTACACTGATGCCCAGTAACACAGACACACACTTACACCAAGTAACAATGACAGACACTGATACCCAGTAACACAGACACACACTTACACCAAGTCACAAAGACATACACTGACACCCAGTAACAAAGACATACACTGACACCCAGTAACAAAGACACACAATGACACCAAGTAACAAAGGCACACACTGACACCAAGTAACAAAGACATACACTGATACCCAGTAACACAGACACACACTTACACCAAGTAACAAAGACATACACTGACACCAAGTAACAAAGGCATACACTGACACCCAGTAACAAAGACATACACTGACACCCAGTAACACAGACACACACGGACACCAAGTAATAAAGACATACACTGACACCCAGTAACAAAAACATACTCTGACACCAGGTAACAAAGACATACACTTCCACCAAGTAGCAAAGACACACACTTACACCAAGTAACACAGACATACACTGACACCAAGTAACAAAGACAGACAATTACACCAAGTAACAAAGACAGACAATTACACCAAGTAACAAAGACATACACTTGCACCAAGTATTTTGAAAAACACTGACACCAAGTAACAAAGACATACACTGAGACCCAGAAACACCGACACACACTTACACCAAGTAACAAAGACATACACTGACACCAAGTCACAAGGATACACACTGACACCCAGTAACAAAGACATACACTGACACCAAGTCACAAAGACATACACTGATACCCAGTAAGACAGACACACACTTACACCACGTAACACAGACATACATTGACACCAAGTAACAAAGACATACACTGATACCCAGTAACACAGACACACACTTACACCAAGTAACAAAGACAGACACTGACACCCAGTAACACAGGCACACATGGACACCAAGTAACAAAGACACACACTGACACCCAGTAACACAGACACACACTTACACCAAGTAACAAAGACATACACTGACACCAAGTAACAAAGACATACACTTACACCAAGTAACAAAGACATACATTGACACTAAGTAACAAAGACATACACTGATACCCAGTAACACAGACACGCACGGACACCAAGTAACAAAGACACACACTTACACCCAGTAACACAGACACACACGGACACCAAGTAATAAAGACATACACTGACACCCAGTAACAAAAACATACACTGACACCAAGTAACAAAGACATACACTTACACCAAGTAACAAAGGCATACACTTACACCAAGTAACACAGACGTACACTGACACCAAGTAACAAAGACAAACACTGACACAAATTAACATAGACATACACTGATACCCAGTAACACAGACACACAGTTGCACCAAGTAACAAAGACATACACTGACACCAAGTAACAAAGACATACACTTACACCAAGTAAAAAAGACATACACTGACACCAAGTAACAAAGACATGCACTGATACCCAGTTACACAGACACACACTTACACCAAGTAACACAGACATACACAGACACCAAGTAACAAAGACATACACTGATACCCAGTAACACAGACACACACTTACACCAAGCAACAAAGTCATACAATGACACCAAGTAACAAAGACATACACTTATACCAAGTAAAAAAGACATACACTGACACCAATTAACAAAGACATACACTGATACCCAGTAACACAGACACACACTAACACCAAGTAACAAAGACAGACACAGACACCAAGTGACAAAGACATACACTGATACCCAGTAACACAGAAACACACTTACACCATGTAACAAAGACATACACTGACACCAAGTAACAAAGACATACACTTACACCAGGTAACACCGACATACACTGACAACAAGTAACAAAGACACACATTTACACCAAGTAACACAGACATACACTGACACCAAGTAACAAAGACGTACACTGATGCCCAGTAACACAGACACACACTTACACCAAGTAGCAATGACAGACACTGATACCCAGTAACACAGACACACACTTACACCAAGTAACAAAGACATCCACTGACACCAAGTAACAAAGGCATACACTGACACCCAGTAACAAAGACATACACTGACACCCAGTAACACAGACACACACGGACACCAAGTAATAAAGACATACACTGACACCCAGTAACAAAAACATACACTGACACCAGGTAACAAAGACATACACTGACACCAAGTAACAAAGACATTCACTCATACCCAGTAACACAGACACACACTTACTCCAAGTAACAAAGACATACACTGACACCAAGTAACAAAGACATGCACCGATACACAGTAACACAGACACACACTTACACCAAGTAACAAAGACATACACTGATACTCAGTTGCACAGACACACACTTACACCAAGTAACAAAGACATACACTGACACCAAGTGACAAAGGCATACACTGACACCCAGTAACAAAGACATACACTGACACCCAATAACACAGACAGACACGGACACCAAGTAACAAAGACATACACTGACACCCAGTAACAAAAACATACACTGACACCAGGTAACAAAGACATACACTGACACCAAGTATCAAAGACATTGACTGATCCCCAGTAACACAGACACACACTTATACCAAGTAACAAAGACATACACTGACACCAAGTAACAACGACATACACTGATACCCAGTAACACAGACACACACTTACACCAAGTATCAAAGACAGACAATGTCACCAACTAACAAAGACATACACTGATACCCAGTAACACAGACATACACTTACACCAAGTAACAGAGACATACACTTACACCAAGTAACAAAGGCATACACTTACACCAAGTAACAAAGACATGCACTGACACCAAGTAACAAAGACGTTCACTTGCACCAAGTAACAAAGACATACACTGATACCCAGTAACACAGACGCACACTGACACCAAGTAACAAAGACATACACTGACACCAATTAACAGAGACATACACTGATACCCAGTAACACAGACACACAGTTGCACCAAGTAACAAAGACATACACTGACACCAAGTTAGAAAGACATACACTTACACCAAGTAAAAAAGACATACACTGACACCAAGTAACAAAGACATGCACTGATACCCAGTTACACAGACACACACTTACACCAAGTAACACAGACATACAGAGACACCATGTAACAAAGACATACACTGATACCCAGTAACACAGACACACACTTACACCAAGTAACAAAGTCATACAATGACACCAAGTAACAAAGACATACAATCACACCAAGTAAAAAAGAGATACACTGACACCAATTAACAAAGACATACACTGATATCCAGTAACACAGACACACACTAACACCATGTAACAAAGACAGACACAGACACCAAGTGACAAAGACATACACTTACACCAGGTAACACCGACATACACTGACAACAAGTAACAAAGACACACATTTACACCAAGTAACACAGACATACACTGACACCAAGTAACCAAGACGTACACTGATGCCCAGTAACACAGACACACACTTACACCAAGTATCAATGACAGACACTGATACCCAGTAACACAGACACACACTTACACCAAGTCACAAAGACATACACTGACACCCAGTAACAAAGACATACACTGACACCCAGTAACAAAGACACAGAATGACACCAAGTAACAAAGGCACACACTGACACCAAGTAACAAAGACATACACTGATACCCAGTAACACAGACACACACTTACACCAAGTAACAAAGACATACACTGACACCAAGTAACAAAGGCATACACTGACACCCAGTAACAAAGACATACACTGACACCCAGTAACACAGACACACACGGACACCAAGTAATAAAGACATACACTGACACCCAGTAACAAAAACATACTCTGACACCAGGTAACAAAGACATACACTTCCACCAAGTAGCAAAGACACACACTTACACCAAGTAACACAGACATACACTGACACCAAGTAACAAAGACAGACAATTACACCAAGTAACAAAGACATACACTTGCACCAAGTATTTTGAAAAACACTGACACCAAGTAACAAAGACATACACTGAGACCCAGAAACACCGACACACACTTACACCAAGTAACAAAGACATACACTGACACCAAGTCACAAGGATACACACTGACACCCAGTAACAAAGACATACACTGACACCAAGTCACAAAGACATACACTGATACCCAGTAAGACAGACACACACTTACACCACGTAACACAGACATGCATTGACACCAAGTAACAAAGACATACACTGATACCCAGTAACACAGACACACACTTACACCAAGTAACAAAGACAGACACCGACACCCAGTAACACAGACACACACTTACACCAAGTAACAAAGACACACACTGACACCAAGTAACAAAGACATACACTGACACCCAGTAACACAGGCACACATGGACACCAAGTAACAAAGACACACACTGACACCCAGTAACACAGACACACACTTACACCAAGTAACAAAGACATACACTGACACCAAGTAACAAAGACATACACTTACACCAAGTAACAAAGACATACATTGACACTAAGTAACAAAGACATACACTGATACCCAGTAACACAGACACGCACTTACACCCAGTAACACAGACACACACGGACACCAAGTAATAAAGACATACACTGACACCCAGTAACAAAAACATACACTGACACCAAGTAACAAAGACATACACTTACACCAAGTAACAAAGGCATACACTTACACCAAGTAACAAAGACATGCACTGACACCAAGTAACAAAGACGTACACTTGCACCAAGTAACAAAGACATACACTGATACCCAGTAACACAGACGTACACTGACACCAAGTAACAAAGACAAACACTGACACAAATTAACAGAGACATACACTGATACCCAGTAACACAGACACACAGTTGCACCAAGTAACAAAGACATACACTGACACCAAGTAACAAAGACATACACTTACACCAAGTACAAAAGACATACACTGACACCAAGTAACAAAGACATGCACTGATACCCAGTTACACAGACACACACTTACACCAAGTAACACAGACATACACAGACACCAAGTAACAAAGACATACACTGATACCCAGTAACACAGACATACACTTACACCAAGCAACAAAGTCATACAATGACACCAAGTAACAAAGACATACACTTATACCAAGTAAAAAAGACATACACTGACACCAATTAACAAAGACATACACTGATACCCAGTAACACAGACACACACTAACACCAAGTAACAAAGACAGACACAGACACCAAGTGACAAAGACATACACTGATACCCAATAACACAGAAACACACTTACACCATGTAACAAAGACATACACTGACACCAAGTAACAAAGACATACACTTACACCAGGTAACACCGACATACACTGACAACAAGTAACAAAGACACACATTTACACCAAGTAACACAGACATACACTGACACCAAGTAACAAAGACGTACACTGATGCCCAGTAACACAGACACACACTTACACCAAGTAGCAATGACAGACACTGATACCCAGTAACACAGACACACACTTACACCAAGTAACAAAGACATCCACTGACACCAAGTAACAAAGGCATACACTGACACCCAGTAACAAAGACATACACTGACACCCAGTAACACAGACACACACGGACACCAAGTAATAAAGACATACACTGACACCCAGTAACAAAAACATACACTGACACCAGGTAACAAAGACATACACTGACACCAAGTAACAAAGACATTCACTCATACCCAGTAACACAGACACACACTTACTCCAAGTAACAAAGACATACACTGACACCAAGTAACAAAGACATGCACCGATACACAGTAACACAGACACACACTTACACCAAGTATCAAAGACAGACAATGTCACCAACTAACAAAGACATACACTGATACCCAGTAACACAGACATACACTTACACCAAGTAACAGAGACATACACTTACACCAAGTAACAAAGGCATACACTTACAACAAGTAACAAAGACATGCACTGACACCAAGTAACAAAGACGTTCACTTGCACCAAGTAACAAAGACATACACTGATACCCAGTAACACAGACGCACACTGACACCAAGTAACAAAGACATACACTGACACCAATTAACAGAGACATACACTGATACCCAGTAACACAGACACACAGTTGCACCAAGTAACAAAGACATACACTGACACCAAGTTAGAAAGACATACACTTACAACAAGTAAAAAAGACATACACTGACACCAAGTAACAAAGACATGCACTGATACCCAGTTACACAGACACACACTTACACCAAGTAACACAGACATACACAGACACCAAGTAACAAAGACATACACTGATACCCAGTAACACAGACACACACTTACACCAAGTAACAAAGTCATACAATGACACCAAGTAACAAAGACATACAATTACACCAAGTAAAAAAGACATACACAGACACAAAGTGACAAAGACATACACTGATACCCAGTAACACAGACACACAGTTACACCATGTAACAAAGACATACACTGACACCAAGTAACAAAGACATACACTTACACCAGGTAACACCGACATACACTGACAACAAGTAACAAAGACACACGTTTACACCAAGTAACACAGACATACACTGACACCAAGTAACAAAGACGTACACTGATGCCCAGTAACACAGACACACACTTACACCAAGTAACAATGACAGACACTGATACCCAGTAACACAGACACACACTTACACCAAGTAGCAAAGGCACACACTGACACCAAGTAACAAAGACAATCACTGATACCCAGTAACACAGACACACACTTACACCAAGTAACAAAGACATACACTGACACCAAGTAACAAAGACATACACTGACACCCAGTAACAAAGACATACACTGACACCCAGTAACACAGACACACACTGACACCAAGGAATAAAGACATACACTGACACCCAGTAACAAGAACATACTCTGACACCAGGTAACAAAGACATACACTTCCACCAAGTAGCAAAGACACACACTTACACCAAGTAACACAGACATACACTGACACCAAGTAACAAAGACAGACAATTACACCAAGTAACACAGACATACACTGACACCAAGTAACAAAGACAGACAATTACACCAAGTAACAAAGACATACACTTGCACCAAGTATTTTGAAAAACACTGACACCAAGTAACAAAGACATACACTGAGACCCAGAAACACCGACACACACTTACACCAAGTAACAAAGACATACACTGACACCAAGTCACAAGGATACACACTGACACCAAGTAACAAAGACATACACTGACACCAAGTCACAAAGACATACACTGACACCAAGTCACAAAGACATACACTGATACCCAGTAACACAGACACACACTTACACCACGTAACACAGACATACATTGACACCAAGTAACAAAGACATACACTGATACCCAGTAACACAGACACACACTTACACCAAGTAACAAAGACACACACTGACACCAAGTAACAAAGACATACACTGACACCCAGTAACACAGGCACACATGGACACCAAGTAACAAAGACACACACTGACACCCAGTAACACAGACACACACTTACACCAAGTAACAAAGACATACACTGACACCAAGTAACAAAGACATACACTTACACCAAGTAACAAAGACATACACTGACATCAAGTAACAAAGACATACACTGATACCCAGTAACACAGACACACATTAACACCAAGTAACAAAGACATACAGATACCCAGTAATACAGACACACACTTACACCAAGTAACACAGACATACACTGACACCATTTAATAAAGGCATGCACTGATACCCAGTAACACAGATATAGACTGACACCAAGTAACAAAGACATACAATGACACCAAGAAACAAAGACATACACTGATACCCAGTAACACAGACGCACACTTACAACAAGTAACAAAGACATACACTGACACAAAGTAACAAAGGCATACACTTACACCAAGTAACAAAGACACACACTTACACCAAGTAACACAGACATACACTGACACCATGTAACAAAGACAGACAGTTACACCAAGGAACAAAGACATACACTTACACCAAGTATTTTGACATACACTGACACCAAGTAACAAAGACAGACACTGATACCCAGTAACACCGACACACACTTACACCAAGTAACACAGACATACACTGACACCAAGTAACAAAGACAGACAATTACACCAAGGAACAAAGACATACACTTACACCAAGTAACAAAGACATACACTGACACCAAGTAACAAAGGCATACACTTACACCAAGTAACAAAGACACACACTTACACCAAGTCACAAAGACATGCACTGATACCCAGTAACACAGACACACACTTACACCAAGTAACACAGACAGACATTGACACCAAGTAACAAAGACATACACTGATACCCAGTAACACAGACACACACTTACACCAAGTAACAAAGACAGACACTGATACCCACTAACACAGAAACACACTTCCACCAAGTAACAAAGACATACACTGTCACCCAGTAACAAAGACATACACTGACACCCAGTAACACAGGCACACACGTACACCAAGTAACAAAGACACACACTGACACCCAGTAACACAGACACACACTTACACCAAGTAACAAAGTCACACACGGACATCAAGTAACAAAGACATACACTTACACCAAGTTTCAAAGACATACGCTAACACCAAGTAACAAAGACATACACTGATACCCAGTAACACAGACACACACTTGCACCAAGTAACACAGACATACACTGACAGCAAGTAACAAAGACATGCACTGATACCCAGGAACACAGACACTCACTTACACCAAGTAACACAGACACACACTTACACCAAGCAACAAAGACATACACTTAGAACAAGTAACACAGACATACACTCACACCAAGTAACAAAGACAGACAATTACACCAAGTAACAAAGACACACACTTACACCAAGTAACACAGATATACACTGACACCAAGTAACAAAGACATGCACTGACACCCAGTAACACAAACACACACGGACACCAAATAACAAAGACACACACTTGCACCAAATAACACAGACACACACTGACACCCAGTAACACAGACACACAATTACTCCAAGTAACACAGACAGACACTGACACCAAGTAACAAATTCATACACTGATACCCAGCAACACAGACACACACTGACACCAAGTAACACAGACATACACTGACACCAAGTAACAAAGACATACACTGATACCCAGGAACGCAGACACACACTTACACCAACTAACACAGACACACACTTACACCAAGTAACACAGACATACACTGACACCAAGTAACAAAGACATACAAATACACCAAGTAACAAAGACACACACTTACACCAAGTAACACAGATATACAATGGCACCAAGTAACAAAGACATGCACTGACACCCAGCAACACAGACACACACGGACACCAAGTAACAAAGACACACACTTACACCAAGTAACACAGACACACACTGACACCCAGTAACAAAGACATACACTTACACCAAGTAACACAGACATACACTGACACCAAGTAACAAAGACATACTCTGACACCATGTAACAAAGACATACAATGATACCCAGGAACACAGACACACACTTACACCAAGTAACAAAGACACACACTTACACCAAGTAACACAGACATACACTGACACCAAGTAACAAAGACAGACAGTTACACCAAGGAACAAAGACATACACTTACACCAAGTATTTTGACAGACACTTATACCAAGTAACAAAGGCATACACTTACACCAAGTAACAAAGACATGCACTGACACCAAGTAACAAAGACGTTCACTTGCACCAAGTAACAAAGACATACACTGATACCCAGTAACACAGACGCAAACTGAACCAAGTAACAAAGACATACACTGACACCAAGTAACAAAGACATACAATTACACCAAGTAACAAAAACACACACTTACACCAAGTAACAAAGACATAGACTGACACCAAGTAACAAAGACATACACTGTTACCCAGTAACACAGACACACACTTACATCAAGTAACAAAGACATGCACTGATACCAAGTAACACAGACACACACTTACACCAAGTCACACAGACATACACTGACACCAAGTAACAAAGACATACACTGATACCCAGTAGCACAGACACACACTGGGCGTCACATTGGCACAGTGTTTAGCAGCCTCACAGCTCCAGGGGCCCGGGCTCGATTCTGGGTCCTGCCTGTGCGGAGTTTGCAAGTTCTCCCTGTGTCTGCGTGAGTTTCCTCCGGGTGCTCCGGTTTCTTCCCACATGCCAAAGACTTGCAGGTTGTAAGGTTAATTGGCCATTATAAATTGACACTAGTATAGGTAGGTGTTTGGGAAATATATCGGGACAGGTGGGGATGTGATAGGAATTCGGGATTAGTGTAGGATTAGTATAAATGAGTGGTTGATGGTCGGCACAGACTCTGTTGGCCGAAGGGCCTGTTTCAGGACTGACACCCAGTAACACAAAGAAACACACACTGACAGCCAGAAACATAGAGAAACACTGAAACACAGTAACAAAGACACACACTGACACACAGACACACACTGTCACCCAGTAACAAAGACATACACTGACACCGAGTCACAAAGACATACACTGATAACCAGAAACACAGACACACACTTACAAGAAGTAACAACGACATACACTGACACCAAGTAACAAAGACATACACTGACACCAAGTCACAAAGGCATACACTTACACCAAGTAACACAGACATACACTGACACCAAGTAACAAAGACAGACAATTACACCAAGTAACAAAGACATACACTTGCACCAAGTATTTTGAAAAACACTGACAGCAAGTAACAAAGACATACACTGATACCCAGTAACATCGAGAAACACTGACACACAGTAACAAAGACATACACAGACACACACTGACACCAAGTAACAAAGACTAACACAGACACACACTGTCACCAAGTAACAAAGACATACACTGACACCCAGTAAGAAAGACATACACTGACACCATGTCACAAAGACATACACTGATACCCAGTAACACAGACACACACTTCCACAAAGTAACAAAGACAAACACTGACACCAAGTAAAAAAGACATCTACTGACACCCAGTAACAAAGACAGACACGGACACCAAGTAACACAGACATACACTGACACCCAGTAACAAAAACATACACTGACACCAGGTAACAAAGACATACACTGACACCAAGTATCAAAGACATTGACTGATCCCCAGTAACACAGACACACACTTATACCAAGTAACAAAGCCATACACTGACACCAAGTAACAACGACATACACTGATACCCAGTAACACAGACACACACTTACACCAAGTAACAAAGACAGACACTGATACCCACTAACACAGAAACACACTTCCACCAAGTAACAAAGACATACACTGTCACCCAGTAACAAAGACATACACTGACACCCAGTAACACAGGCACACACGTACACCAAGTAACAAAGACACACACTGACACCCAGTAACACAGACACACACTTACACCAAGTAACAAAGTCACACACGGACATCAAGTAACAAAGACATACACTTACACCAAGTTTCAAAGACAGACGCTAACACCAAGTAACAAAGACATACACTGATACCCAGTAACACAGACACACACTTGCACCAAGTAACACAGACATACACTGACAGCAAGTAACAAAGACATGCACTGATACCCAGGAACACAGACACTCACTTACACCAAGTAACACAGACACACACTTACACCAAGCAACAAAGACATACACTTAGAACAAGTAACACAGACATACACTCACACCAAGTAACAAAGACAGACAATTACACCAAGTAACAAAGACACACACTTACACCAAGTAACACAGATATACACTGACACCAAGTAACAAAGACATGCACTGACACCCAGTAACACAAACACACACGGACACCAAATAACAAAGACACACACTTGCACCAAGTAACACAGACACACACTGACACCCAGTAACACAGACACACAATTACTCCAAGTAACACAGACAGACACTGACACCAAGTAACAAATTCATACACTGATACCCAGCAACACAGACACACACTGACACCAAGTAACACAGACATACACTGACACCAAGTAACAAAGACATACACTGATACCCAGGAACGCAGACACACACTTACACCAACTAACACAGACACACACTTACACCAAGTAACACAGACATACACTGACACCAAGTAACAAAGACATACAAATACACCAAGTAACAAAGACACACACTTACACCAAGTAACACAGATATACAATGGCACCAAGTAACAAAGACATGCACTGACACCCAGCAACACAGACACACACGGACACCAAGTAACAAAGACACACACTTACACCAAGTAACACAGACACACACTGACACCCAGTAACAAAGACATACACTTACACCAAGTAACACAGACATACACTGACACCAAGTAACAAAGACATACTCTGACACCATGTAACAAAGACATACAATGATACCCAGGAACACAGACACACACTTACACCAAGTAACAAAGACACACACTTACACCAAGTAACACAGACATACACTGACACCAAGTAACAAAGACAGACAGTTACACCAAGGAACAAAGACATACACTTACACCAAGTATTTTGACAGACACTTATACCAAGTAACAAAGGCATACACTTACACCAAGTAACAAAGACATGCACTGACACCAAGTAACAAAGACGTTCACTTGCACCAAGTAACAAAGACATACACTGATACCCAGTAACACAGACGCAAACTGAACCAAGTAACAAAGACATACACTGACACCAAGTAACAAAGACATACAATTACACCAAGTAACAAAAACACACACTTACACCAAGTAACAAAGACATAGACTGACACCAAGTAACAAAGACATACACTGTTACCCAGTAACACAGACACACACTTACATCAAGTAACAAAGACATGCACTGATACCAAGTAACACAGACACACACTTACACCAAGTCACACAGACATACACTGACACCAAGTAACAAAGACATACACTGATACCCAGTAGCACAGACACACACTGGGCGTCACATTGGCACAGTGTTTAGCAGCCTCACAGCTCCAGGGGCCCGGGCTCGATTCTGGGTCCTGCCTGTGCGGAGTTTGCAAGTTCTCCCTGTGTCTGCGTGAGTTTCCTCCGGGTGCTCCGGTTTCTTCCCACATGCCAAAGACTTGCAGGTTGTAAGGTTAATTGGCCATTATAAATTGACACTAGTATAGGTAGGTGTTTGGGAAATATATCGGGACAGGTGGGGATGTGATAGGAATTCGGGATTAGTGTAGGATTAGTATAAATGAGTGGTTGATGGTCGGCACAGACTCTGTTGGCCGAAGGGCCTGTTTCAGGACTGACACCCAGTAACACAAAGAAACACACACTGACAGCCAGAAACATAGAGAAACAATGAAACACAGTAACAAAGACACACACTGACACACAGACACACACTGTCACCCAGTAACAAAGACATACACTGACACCGAGTCACAAAGACATACACTGATAACCAGAAACACAGACACACACTTACAAGAAGTAACAACGACATACACTGACACCAAGTAACAAAGACATACACTGACACCAAGTCACAAAGGCATACACTTACACCAAGTAGCAAAGACACACACTTACACCAAGTAACACAGACATACACTGACACCAAGTAACAAAGACAGACAATTACACCAAGTAACAAAGACATACACTTGCACCAAGTATTTTGAAAAACACTGACAGCAAGTAACAAAGACATACACTGATACCCAGTAACATCGAGAAACACTGACACACAGTAACAAAGACATACACAGACACACACTGACACCAAGTAACAAAGACTAACACAGACACACACTGTCACCAAGTAACAAAGACATACACTGACACCCAGTAAGAAAGACATACACTGACACCATGTCACAAAGACATACACTGATACCCAGTAACACAGACACACACTTCCACAAAGTAACAAAGACAAACACTGACACCAAGTAAAAAAGACATCTACTGACACCCAGTAACAAAGACAGACACGGACACCAAGTAACACAGACATACACTGACACCCAGTAACAAAAACATACACTGACACCAGGTAACAAAGACATACACTGACACCAAGTATCAAAGACATTGACTGATCCCCAGTAACACAGACACACACTTATACCAAGTAACAAAGCCATACACTGACACCAAGTAACAACGACATACACTGATACCCAGTAACACAGACACACACTTACACCAAGTATCAAAGACAGACAATGTCACCAACTAACAAAGACATACACTGATACCCAGTAACACAGACATACACTTACACCAAGTAACAGAGACATACACTTACACCAAGTAACAAAGGCATACACTTACAACAAGTAACAAAGACATGCACTGACACCAAGTAACAAAGACGTTCACTTGCACCAAGTAACAAAGACATACACTGATACCCAGTAACACAGACGCACACTGACACCAAGTAACAAAGACATACACTGACACCAATTAACAGAGACATACACTGATACCCAGTAACACAGACACACAGTTGCACCAAGTAACAAAGACATACACTGACACCAAGTTAGAAAGACATACACTTACAAGTAAAAAAGACATACACTGACACCAAGTAACAAAGACATGCACTGATACCCAGTTACACAGACACACACTTACACCAAGTAACACAGACATACACAGACACCAAGTAACAAAGACATACACTGATACCCAGTAACACAGACACACACTTACACCAAGTAACAAAGTCATACAATGACACCAAGTAACAAAGACATACAATTACACCAAGTAAAAAAGACATACACTGACACCAATTAACAAAGACATACACTGATACCCAGTAACACAGACACACACTAACACCAAGTAACAAAGACAGACACAGACACCAAGTGACAAAGACATACACTGATACCCAGTAACACAGACACACAGTTACACCATGTAACAAAGACATACACTGACACCAAGTAACAAAGACATACACTTACACCAGGTAACACCGACATACACTGACAACAAGTAACAAAGACACACATTTACACCAAGTAACACAGACATACACTGACACCAAGTAACAAAGACGTACACTGATGCCCAGTAACACAGACACACACTTACACCAAGTAACAATGACAGACACTGATACCCAGTAACACAGACACACACTTACACCAAGTAGCAAAGGCACACACTGACACCAAGTAACAAAGACAATCACTGATACCCAGTAACACAGACACACACTTACACCAAGTAACAAAGACATACACTGACACCAAGTAACAAAGACATACACTGACACCCAGTAACAAAGACATACACTGACACCCAGTAACACAGACACACACGGACACCAAGGAATAAAGACATACACTGACACCCAGTAACAAGAACATACTCTGACACCAGGTAACAAAGACATACACTTCCACCAAGTACCAAAGACACACACTTACACCAAGTAACACAGACATACACTGACACCAAGTAACAAAGACAGACAATTACACCAAGTAACACAGACATACACTGACACCAAGTAACAAAGACAGACAATTACACCAAGTAACAAAGACATACACTTGCACCAAGTATTTTGAAAAACACTGACACCAAGTAACAAAGACATACACTGAGACCCAGAAACACCGACACACACTTACACCAAGTAACAAAGACATACACTGACACCAAGTCACAAGGATACACACTGACACCAAGTAACAAAGACATACACTGACACCAAGTCACAAAGACATACACTGATACCCAGTAACACAGACACACACTTACACCACGTAACACAGACATACATTGACACCAAGTAACAAAGACATACACTGATACCCAGTAACACAGACACACACTTACACCAAGTAACAAAGACACACACTGACACCCAGTAACACAGGCACACATGGACACCAAGTAACAAAGACACACACTGACACCCAGTAACACAGACACACACTTACACCAAGTAACAAAGACATACACTGACACCAAGTAACAAAGACATACACTTACACCAAGTAACAAAGACATACACTGACACCAAGTAACAAAGACATACACTGATACCCAGTAACACAGACACACATTAACACCAAGTAACAAAGACATACAGATACCCAGTAATACAGACACACACTTACACCAAGTAACACAGACATACACTGACACCATTTAATAAAGTCATGCACTGATACCCAGTAACACAGATATAGACTGACACCAAGTAACAAAGACATACAATGACACCAAGAAACAAAGACATACACTGATACCCAGTAACACAGACGCACACTTACAACAAGTAACAAAGACATACACTGACACCAAGTAACAAAGGCATACACTTACACCAAGTAACAAAGACACACACTTACACCAAGTAACACAGACATACACTGACACCAAGTAACAAAGACAGACAGTTACACCAAGTAACAAAGACATACACTTACACCAAGTATTTTGACATACACTGACACCAAGTAACAAAGGCATACACTTCCACCAAGTAACAAAGGCACACACTGACACCAAGTAACAAAGACATACACTGACACAAAGTAACAAAGGCATACACTTACACCAAGTAACAAAGACACACACTTACACCAAGTCACAAAGACATGCACTGATACCCAGTAACACAGACACACACTTACACCAAGTAACACAGACAGACATTGACACCAAGTAACAAAGACATACACTGTTACCCAGTAACACAGACACACACTTACATCAAGTAACAAAGACATGCACTGATACCAAGTAACACAGACACACACTTACACCAAGTCACACAGACATACACTGACACCAAGTAACAAAGACATACACTGATACCCAGTAGCACAGACACACACTGGGCGTCACATTGGCACAGTGTTTAGCAGCCTCACAGCTCCAGGGGCCCGGGCTCGATTCTGGGTCCTGCCTGTGCGGAGTTTGCAAGTTCTCCCTGTGTCTGCGTGAGTTTCCTCCGGGTGCTCCGGTTTCTTCCCACATGCCAAAGACTTGCAGGTTGTAAGGTTAATTGGCCATTATAAATTGACACTAGTATAGGTAGGTGTTTGGGAAATATATCGGGACAGGTGGGGATGTGATAGGAATTCGGGATTAGTGTAGGATTAGTATAAATGAGTGGTTGATGGTCGGCACAGACTCTGTTGGCCGAAGGGCCTGTTTCAGGACTGACACCCAGTAACACAAAGAAACACACACTGACAGCCAGAAACATAGAGAAACACTGAAACACAGTAACAAAGACACACACTGACACACAGACACACACTGTCACCCAGTAACAAAGACATACACTGACACCGAGTCACAAAGACATACACTGATAACCAGAAACACAGACACACACTTACAAGAAGTAACAACGACATACACTGACACCAAGTAACAAAGACATACACTGACACCAAGTCACAAAGGCATACACTTACACCAAGTAGCAAAGACACACACTTACACCAAGTAACACAGACATACACTGACACCAAGTAACAAAGACAGACAATTACACCAAGTAACAAAGACATACACTTGCACCAAGTATTTTGAAAAACACTGACAGCAAGTAACAAAGACATACACTGATACCCAGTAACATCGAGAAACACTGACACACAGTAACAAAGACATACACAGACACACACTGACACCAAGTAACAAAGACTAACACAGACACACACTGTCACCAAGTAACAAAGACATACACTGACACCCAGTAAGAAAGACATACACTGACACCATGTCACAAAGACATACACTGATACCCAGTAACACAGACACACACTTCCACAAAGTAACAAAGACAAACACTGACACCAAGTAAAAAAGACATCTACTGACACCCAGTAACAAAGACAGACACGGACACCAAGTAACACAGACATACACTGACACCCAGTAACAAAAACATACACTGACACCAGGTAACAAAGACATACACTGACACCAAGTATCAAAGACATTGACTGATCCCCAGTAACACAGACACACACTTATACCAAGTAACAAAGCCATACACTGACAAAAAGTAACAACGACATACACTGATACCCAGTAACACAGACACACACTTACACCAAGTATCAAAGACAGACAATGTCACCAACTAACAAAGACATACACTGATACCCAGTAACACAGACATACACTTACACCAAGTAACAGAGACATACACTTACACCAAGTAACAAAGGCATACACTTACAACAAGTAACAAAGACATGCACTGACACCAAGTAACAAAGACGTTCACTTGCACCAAGTAACAAAGACATACACTGATACCCAGTAACACAGACGCACACTGACACCAAGTAACAAAGACATACACTGACACCAATTAACAGAGACATACACTGATACCCAGTAACACAGACACACAGTTGCACCAAGTAACAAAGACATACACTGACACCAAGTTAGAAAGACATACACTTACAAGTAAAAAAGACATACACTGACACCAAGTAACAAAGACATGCACTGATACCCAGTTACACAGACACACACTTACACCAAGTAACACAGACATACACAGACACCAAGTAACAAATACATACACTGATACCCAGTAACACAGACACACACTTACACCAAGTAACAAAGTCATACAATGACACCAAGTAACAAAGACATACAATTACACCAAGTAAAAAAGACATACACTGACACCAATTAACAAAGACATACACTGATACCCAGTAACACAGACACACACTAACACCAAGTAACAAAGACAGACACAGACACCAAGTGACAAAGACATACACTGATACCCAGTAACACAGACACACAGTTACACCATGTAACAAAGACATACACTGACACCAAGTAACAAAGACATACACTTACACCAGGTAACACCGACATACACTGACAACAAGTAACAAAGACACACATTTACACCAAGTAACACAGACATACACTGACACCAAGTAACAAAGACGTACACTGATGCCCAGTAACACAGACACACACTTACACCAAGTAACAATGACAGACACTGATACCCAGTAACACAGACACACACTTACACCAAGTAGCAAAGGCACACACTGACACCAAGTAACAAAGACAATCACTGATACCCAGTAACACAGACACACACTTACACCAAGTAACAAAGACATACACTGACACCAAGTAACAAAGACATACACTGACACCCAGTAACAAAGACATACACTGACACCCAGTAACACAGACACACACGGACACCAAGGAATAAAGACATACACTGACACCCAGTAACAAGAACATACTCTGACACCAGGTAACAAAGACATACACTTCCACCAAGTACCAAAGACACACACTTACACCAAGTAACACAGACATACACTGACACCAAGTAACAAAGACAGACAATTACACCAAGTAACACAGACATACACTGACACCAAGTAACAAAGACAGACAATTACACCAAGTAACAAAGACATACACTTGCACCAAGTATTTTGAAAAACACTGACACCAAGTAACAAAGACATACACTGAGACCCAGAAACACCGACACACACTTACACCAAGTAACAAAGACATACACTGACACCAAGTCACAAGGATACACACTGACACCAAGTAACAAAGACATACACTGACACCAAGTCACAAAGACATACACTGATACCCAGTAACACAGACACACACTTACACCACGTAACACAGACATACATTGACACCAAGTAACAAAGACATACACTGATACCCAGTAACACAGACACACACTTACACCAAGTAACAAAGACACACACTGACACCCAGTAACACAGGCACACATGGACACCAAGTAACAAAGACACACACTGACACCCAGTAACACAGACACACTCTTACACCAAGTAACAAAGACATACACTGACACCAAGTAACAAAGACATACACTTACACCAAGTAACAAAGACATACACTGACACCAAGTAACAAAGACATACACTGATACCCAGTAACACAGACGCACACTTACAACAAGTAACAAAGACATACACTGACACCAAGTAACAAAGGCATACACTTACACCAAGTAACAAAGACACACACTTACACCAAGTAACACAGACATACACTGACACCAAGTAACAAAGACAGACAGTTACACCAAGTAACAAAGACATACACTTACACCAAGTATTTTGACATACACTGACACCAAGTAACAAAGACAGACACTGATACCCAGTAACACCGACACACACTTACACCAAGTAACACAGACATACACTGACACCAAGTAACAAAGACAGACAATTACACCAAGGAACAAAGACATACACTTACACCAATTATTTTGACATACACTGACACCAAGTAACAAAGGCATACACTTCCACCAAGTAACAAAGGCACACACTGACACCAAGTAACAAAGACATACACTGACACAAAGTAACAAAGGCATACACTTACACCAAGTAACAAAGACACACACTTACACCAAGTCACAAAGACATGCACTGATACCCAGTAACACAGACACACACTTACACCAAGTAACACAGACAGACATTGACACCAAGTAACAAAGACATACACTGATACCCAGTAACACAGACACACACTTACACCAACTAACAAAGACAGACACTGATACCCACTAACACAGAAACACACTTCCACCAAGTAACAAAGACATACACTGTCACCCAGTAACAAAGACATACACTGACACCCAGTAACACAGGCACACACGTACACCAAGTAACAAAGACACACACTGACACCCAGTAACACAGACACACACTTACACCAAGTAACAAAGTCACACACGGACACCAAGTAACAAAGACATACACTTACACCAAGTTTCAAAGACATACACTAACACCAAGTAACAAAGACATACACTGATACCCAGTAACACAGACACACACTTGCACCAAGTAACACAGACATACACTGACAGCAAGTAACAAAGACATGCACTGATACCCAGGAACACAGACACTCACTTACACCAAGTAACACAGACACACACTTACACCAAGCAACAAAGACATACACTTAGAACAAGTAACACAGACATACACTCACACCAAGTAACAAAGACAGACAATTACACCAAGTAACAAAGACACACACTTACACCAAGTAACACAGATATACACTGACACCAAGTAACAAAGACATGCACTGACACCCAGTAACACAAACACACACGGACACCAAATAACAAAGACACACACTTACACCAAGTAACACAGACACACACTGACACCCAGTAACACAGACACACAATTACTCCAAGTAACACAGACAGACACTGACACCAAGTAACACATTCATACACTGATACCCAGCAACACAGACACACACTGACACCAAGTAACACAGACATACACTGACACCAAGTAACAAAGACATACACTGATACCCAGGAACGCAGACACACACTTACACCAACTAACACAGACACACACTTACACCAAGTAACACAGACATACACTGACACCAAGTAACAAAGACATACAAATACACCAAGTAACAAAGACATACAAATACACCAAGTAACAAAGACACACACTTACACCAAGTAACACAGATATACAATGGCACCAAGTAACAAAGACATGCACTGACACCCAGCAACACAGACACACACGGACACCAAGTAACAAAGACACACACTTACACCAAGTAACACAGACACACACTGACACCCAGTAACAAAGACATACACTTACACCAAGTAACACAGACATACACTGACACCAAGTAACAAAGACATACTCTGATACCCAGTAAAACAGACACACACTTACACCAAGTAACACAGACATACACTGACACAATGTAACAAAGACATACAATGATACCCAGGAACACAGACACACACTTACACCAAGTAACACAGACACACTTGCACCAAGTAACAAAGAGATACACTTACACCAAGTAACTCAGACATACACTGACACCAAGTAACAAAGACATACACTGATACCAAGTAACAAAGACAGACACTTATACCAAGTAACAAAGGCATACACTTACACCAAGTAACAAAGACATGCACTGATACCCAGTAACACAGACGCAAACTGAACCAAGTAACAAAGACATACACTGACACCAAGTAACAAAGACATACAATTACACCAAGTAACAAAAACACACACTTACACCAAGTAACAAAGACATAGACTGACACCAAGTAACAAAGACATACACTGTTACCCAGTAACACAGACACACACTTACATCAAGTAACAAAGACATGCACTGATACCAAGTAACACAGACACACACTTACACCAAGTCACACAGACATACACTGACACCAAGTAACAAAGACATACACTGATACCCAGTAGCACAGACACACACTGGGCGTCACATTGGCACAGTGTTTAGCAGCCTCACAGCTCCAGGGGCCCGGGCTCGATTCTGGGTCCTGCCTGTGCGGAGTTTGCAAGTTCTCCCTGTGTCTGCGTGAGTTTCCTCCGGGTGCTCCGGTTTCTTCCCACATGCCAAAGACTTGCAGGTTGTAAGGTTAATTGGCCATTATAAATTGACACTAGTATAGGTAGGTGTTTGGGAAATATATCGGGACAGGTGGGGATGTGATAGGAATTCGGGATTAGTGTAGGATTAGTATAAATGAGTGGTTGATGGTCGGCACAGACTCTGTTGGCCGAAGGGCCTGTTTCAGGACTGACACCCAGTAACACAAAGAAACACACACTGACAGCCAGAAACATAGAGAAACACTGAAACACAGTAACAAAGACACACACTGACACACAGACACACACTGTCACCCAGTAACAAAGACATACACTGACACCGAGTCACAAAGACATACACTGATAACCAGAAACACAGACACACACTTACAAGAAGTAACAACGACATACACTGACACCAAGTAACAAAGACATACACTGACACCAAGTCACAAAGGCATACACTTACACCAAGTAGCAAAGACACACACTTACACCAAGTAACACAGACATACACTGACACCAAGTAACAAAGACAGACAATTACACCAAGTAACAAAGACATACACTTGCACCAAGTATTTTGAAAAACACTGACAGCAAGTAACAAAGACATACACTGATACCCAGTAACATCGAGAAACACTGACACACAGTAACAAAGACATACACAGACACACACTGACACCAAGTAACAAAGACTAACACAGACACACACTGTCACCAAGTAACAAAGACATACACTGACACCCAGTAAGAAAGACATACACTGACACCATGTCACAAAGACATACACTGATACCCAGTAACACAGACACACACTTCCACAAAGTAACAAAGACAAACACTGACACCAAGTAAAAAAGACATCTACTGACACCCAGTAACACAGACACACACTTACACCAAGCAACAAAGACATACACTGACACCTAGTAACAAAGACATACACTGATACCCAGTAACACAGACACACACTTACACCAAGAAACAAAGACACATAATTACACCAAGTAACACAGACAGACACTGACACCAAGTAACAAAGACACACACTGACACCAAGTAACAAAGACATACACTGACACCCAGTAACCAAGACATACACTGACACCAAGTCACAAAGACATACACTGGCACCAAGTAACAAAGACATACACTGATACCCAGTAACAGAGACACACACTTACACCAATTAACAAAGACATACACTTACACCAAATAACACAGCCATACACTGACACCAAGTAACAAAGACATACACTGACACCAATTAACAAAGACAGTCACTGAAAACCAGTAACACAGACACACACTTACACCAAGTAACAAAGACATACACTGACACCAAGTAACAAAGACATGCACTGACACCAATTAACAAAGACATACACTGATACCCAGTAACACAGACACAAACTTACACCAAGTAACAAAGACATACACTTACACCAAGTAACAAAGACATACACTGACACCAAGTAACAAAGACATACACTGACACCAAGTAACAAAGACATACACTGATACCCAGTAACACAGACACACACTTACACCATGTAACAAAGACATACACTGATACCCAGTAACACAGACACACACTTACACCAAGTAACAAAGACATACACTGACACCAATTAACAAAGACATACAATGATAACCAGTAACACAGACACACACTTACACCAAGTAACAAAGACAAACACTGAAACCAAGTAACAAAGACATACAGTTACACCAAGTAACAAAGACATACACTGACCCGCAGTAACAGAGACACACACTGACACCAAGTAACAAAGACATACACTGACACCAAGTAACAAAGACATACACTTACACCAAGTATTTTGACAAACCACTGACACCAATTAACAAAGACATACACTGATACCCAGTAACACAGACACACACTTACACCAAGTAAAAAAAACGCTCACTTACACCAAGTAACAGACACACACTGACACCCAGTAACACAGACACACACTTACATCAAGTAACACAGACACACACTGACACCCAGTAACACAAACAAACACACTGACACCAAGTAACACAGACAGAAACTGACACCAAGTAACAAAGACATACACTGACACCAAGTAACACAGACACACAGTGACACCCAGTGGCACAGACACACACTTACACCAAGTAACACAGACACACTTACACGAAGTAACAAAGACATACACTGACACCCAGGAACAATGACATACACTGACACCCAGTAACAAAGACACACACGGACACCAAGTAACAAAGGCACAGACTTACACCAAGTAACACAGAAACACACTGACACCCAGTAACACAGCCACGCACTTACACCAAGTAACACAGACATACACTGACACCAAGTAACAAAGACATACACTGACACCAATTAACAAAGACATACACTGATACCCAGTAACACAGACACACACTTACACCAAGTAACAAAGACAAACAACTGACACCAATTAACAAAGACATACAATGATAACCAGTAACACAGACACACACTTACACCAAGTAACAAAGACAAACACTGAAACCAAGTAACAAAGACATACACTTACACCAAGTAACAAAGACATACACTTACACCAAGTAACAAAGACATACACTGACACGCAGCAACAGAGACACACACTGACACCAAGTAACAAAGACATACACTGACACCAAGTAACAAAGACATACACTTACACCAAGTAACAAAGACAGACAATTACACCAAGTAACAAAGACATACACTTACACCAAGTATTTTGACATACACTGACACCAAGTAACAAAGACATACACTGATACCCAGGAACACAGGCACACACTGACACCAAGTAACAAAGACATACACTGACACCCAGCAGCAAAGACAGACACTGACACCCAGTAACACTGACACACTCTTACACCAAGTAACAAAGACGCTCACTTACACCAAGTAACAGACACACACTGACACCCAGTAACACAGACACACACTTACACCAAGTAACACAGACATACACTGATACTAAGTAACACAGGCACACACTGTGGGGCGGGGGGGGGGAGAGCACATTGGCGCAGTGGTTAGCACCGCAGCCTCACAGCTCCAGGGACCCGGGTTCGATTCTGGGTACTGCCTGTGCGGAGTTTGCAAGTTCTCCCTGTGTCTGCGTGGGTTTCCTCCGGGTGCTCCGGTTTCCTCCCACATGCCAAAGTCTTGCAGGTTGATAGGTTAATGGGCCATTATAAATTGCCCCTAGTGTAGGTAGGTGGTAGGGAAATATATAGGGAACGGTGGGGATGTGATAGGAATACGGGATTAGTGTAGGATTACTGTAAATGGGTTGTTGATGGTCGGCACAGGCTCGGTGGGCCGAAGGGCCTGCTTAAGTGCTGTACCTCTAAACTAAACTAAATACTGACACCCAGGGTCACAGACACACACTGACACCCACTAACATAAACAAACACCAACTGACACCCATTAACACAGAGAACCACTGATACACAGTAACAAAGACATACACTGACACCAAGTCACGAAGACATAAACTGATGCCCAGGAACACAGACACACACTGACACCCAGTAACAATGACATACACTGATACCAAGTAACAAATCATACACTGACAACAAGTAACAAAGACATACACATACACCAAGTAACAAAGAAAGACAATTACACCAAGTAACAAAGGCATACAATTAAACCCAGTAACAAAGACATACACTGACACCCAGTAACACAGACACACACGGACACCAAGGAACAAAGACACAGACTTACACCAAGTAACACAGACACACACTGACACCCAGTAACACAGACACACACTTACACCAAGTAACACAGACATACACTGACACCAAGTAACAAAGACAGACACTGATACCCAGTAACACAGACACACACTTACACCAAGTAACAAAGACAGACACTGACACCCGGTAACAAAGACTTACACTGACACACAGTGACACAGACACACACGGACACCAAGTAACAAAGACATACACTTACACCAAGTAACAAAGTCATGCACTGATACCCAGTAACACAGGCACACACTATGGGGGGGGGGGGGCACATTGTCGCAGTGGTTCGCACTGCAGCCTCACAGCTCCAGGGACCCAGGTTCGATTCTGGGTACTGCTTGTGCGGACTTTGCAATTTCTCCCTGTGTCTGCGTGGGTTTCTTCCGGGAGCTCTGGTTTCCTCCCACATGCCAAAGACTTGCAGCTTGATAGGTTAATTGGCCATTATAAATTTCCCCTAGTATAGGTAAGTGGTAGGGAAATATATAGGGACCGGTGGGGATGTGATAGGAATACGGGATTAGTGTAGGATTAGTAAAATGGGTTGTTGATGGTCGGCACAGACTCGGTGGGCCGAATGGCCTGTTTAAGTGCTGTATCTCTAAACTAAACTAAATACTAACACCTGGTGTCACTGACACCCAGTAAAACAAACAAACACTGACACCCAGTAACAAAGACATACACTGATACCAAGTCACAAAGACATACACTGATACCCAGTAACACAAACAAACACACACTGTCACCCAGTAACACAGAGAAACACTGATACACAGTAACAAATACATACACTGACACCAAGTAACACAGACACACACTGACACCCAGTGACACAGACACACACTTACACCAAGTAACACAGACACACTTACAACAAGTAACAAAGACAGACACTGACACCCAGTAACAATGACATACACTGACACCCAGTAACAAAGACACACACGGACACCAAGTAACAAAGACACAGACTTACACCAAGTAACACAGAAACACACTGGCACCCAGTAACACAGACACACACTTACACCAAGTAACACAGACATACACTGACACCAAGTAACAAAGACATACACTGACACCAAGTAACAAAGACATACACTGACACACAGTAACACAGACACACACGGACACCAAGTAACAAAGACACACACTGACACCAAGTCACAAAGACACACCCTGACACCCAGTAACAAATACATACTCTGACACCAAGTCACAAAGACATACACTGATACACAGACACACACTTACACCAAGTAACACAGACCACCACTGACACCAAGTAACAAAGACATACACTGATACCCAGTAACACAGGCACACACAGGGGGTGGGGGGGCGGGTGGGCACCATGGCGCAGTGGTTACACCAAGTAACACAGACACACTTGCAAAAAGTAACAAAGACAGACACTGACACCCAGTAACAATGACATACACTGACACCCAGTAACAAAGACACACACGGACACAAAGTAACAAAGACACATACTTACACCAAGTAACACAGACATACACTGACACCAAGTAACAAAGACAGACACTGATACCCAGTATCACAGACACACACTTACACCAAGTAACAAAGACATACACTGACACCAAGTCACAAAGACACACACTGACACCGAGTAACAAAGACATACACTGATACCAAGTCACAAAGACATACACTGATAACCAGTAACACAGACACACACTGACACCCAGTAACAAAGACATACACTGATACCAAGTCACAAAGAAATACACTGATACCCAGTAACACAGACACACACTGACACCAAGTAACAAAGACATACACTGACTCCAAGTAACAAAGACGGACACTGACACCAAGTAACAAAGACACACACTTACACCAAGTAACGCAGACACACACTGGCACAAAGTAACAAAGACATGCACTGACACCAAGTAACAAAGACATACACATACACCAAGTAACAAAGAAAGACAATTGCACCAAGTAACAAAGACATGCAATTAAACCCAGTAACAAAGACATACACTGACACCCAGTAACACAGACACACACGGACACCAAGGAACAAAGACACAGACTTACACCAAGTGACACAGGCACACACTGACACCCCGTAAATCAGACACACACTTACACCAAGTAACACAGACATGCACTGACACCAAGTAACAAAGACAGACACTGATACCCAGTAACAAAGACACACACTTACACCAAGTAACAAAGACATACACTGACACCCGTTAACAAAGACATACACTGACACACAGTAACACAGACACACACGGACACCAAGTAACAAAGACACACACTGACACCAAGTCTCAAAGACACACACTGACACCCAGTAACAAAGACATACACTGACACCAAGTCACTAGACAAACACTGATACACAGACACACACTTACACCAAGTAACACAGACCACCACTGACACCAAGTAACAAAGACATACACTGATACCCAGTATCACAGACACACACTTACACCAAGTAACAAAGACATACACTGACACCAAGTCACAAAGACACACACTGACACCCAGTAACAAAGACATACACTGATACCAAGTCACAAAGACATACACTGATACCCAGTAACACAGACACACACTGACACCAAGTGACAAAGACATACACTGACACCAAGTAACAAAGACGTACACTTACACCAAGTTACAAAGACACACACTTGCACCAAGTAACACAGACATACACTGACACCAAGTAACAAAGACATACACAGACACCAAGTAACAAAGACATACACTTACACCAAGTAACAAAGACAGACAATTACACCAAGTAACAAAGACATACACTTACACCAAGTATTTTGACATACACTGACACTAAGTCACAAAGACATACACTGATACCCAGTAACACAGACACACACTTACACCAAGTAACGCAGACATACACTGAGACCAAGTAAAAAAGACATGCACTGATACCCAGAAACACAGAGACACACTTACACCAAGTAACAAAGACAGACACTGATACCCAGTAACACAGACACACACTTACACCAAGTAACAAAGACATACACTGACACCCAGTAACAAAGACATACACTGACACCCAGTAACACAGACCCACACGGACACCAAGTAACAAAGACATACACTTACACCAAGTAACACAGACAAACACTGACACCAAGTAACAAAGACATAAACTGATACCCAGAAACACAGACACACACTTACACCAAGTAACAAAGACAGACACTGATACCCCGTAACACAGACACACACTTACACCAAGTAACAAAGACATACACTGACACCCAGTAACAAAGACAAACACTGACACCCAGTAACACAGACACACACGGACACCAAGTAACAAAGACACAGACTTACACCAAGTAACACAGACATACACTGACACCCAGTAACAAAGACATACACTGATACCCTGGAACACAGACACACACTTACACCAAGTTACACAGGCACACACTTGCACCAAGTAACAAAGACATACACTGACACCAAGTAACAAAGACATACACTGATACCCTGGAACACAGACACACACTTACACCAAGTTACACAGACATACACTGACACCAGGTAACAAAGACATACAATTAGACCAAGTAACAAAGACACACACTTACACCAAGTAACACAGAAAACACTGACACACAGTAACACAGACACACACGGACACCAAGTAACAAAGACACACACTTACACCAAGTAACACATACACACACTGACACCCAGTAACACAGTCACACACTTAGACCAAGTAACACAGACATACACTGACACCAAGTAACAAAGACATACACTGATACCCAGGAACACAGACATACACTTACACCAAGTAACACAGACACACACTTACACCAAGTAACAAAGACATACATTTACACCAAGTAACACAGAGATACAATGACACCAAGTAACAAGGACATACAATTACACCAAGTAAAAAAGACACACACTTACACCAAGTAACAAAGACAGACACTGATACCCAGTAACACAGACACACACTTACACCAAGTAACAAAGACAGACACTGACACCAAGTAACACAAACAAACACACACTGACACCCAGTAACACAGAGAAACACTAATAAACAGGAACAAAGACATACACTGATACCAAGTAACACCGACACACACTTACACCCAGTAAAAAAGACATACACTGACACCAAGTCACAAAGACATGCACTGATACCAAGTAACACCGACACACACTTATACCCAGTAACACAGACACACACTTACACCAAGTAACAAAGACATACACTGACACCAAGTAACAAAGACATACACTTACACCAAGTAACAAAGACAGACAATTACAACAAGTAACAAAGACATACACCTACACCAAGTATTTTGACATACACTGACACCAAGTAACAAAGACATGCACTGACACCCAGTAACACAGACACACACGGACACCAAGTATCAAAGACACATACTTACACCAAGAAACAAATCCACACACTGACACCCAGTAACACAGACACACACTTACACCAAGTAACACAGACATACACTGATACCCAGTAACACAGACACACACTTACACCAAGTAACACAGACATACCCTGACACCAAGTAACAAAGACATACAGTGACACCAAGTAACAAAGACATCCAATTACACCAAGTAACAAAGACGCACACTTACATCAAGTAATAAAGAAAGACACTGATACCCAGTAACACAGACACACACTTACACCAAGTAGCAAAGACATACACTGACACCAAGTAACACAAACAAATACACACTGACACCCAGTTACACAGAGAAACACTAATAAATATTAACAAAGACATACATTGACCCCAAGTAACACAGTCACACACTTACTCCCAGTAACAAAGACATACTCTGAAACCAAGTCACAAAGACGTACACTGATACCAAGTCACAAAGACATACACTGATACCAAGTAACGCAGACATACACAAACACCAAGTAATAAAGGCATACAATTACACCAAGTAACAAAGACGCACACTTACACCAAGTAACAAAGAAAGACACTGATACCCAGTAACACAGACACACACTTACACCAAGTACCACAGACATACACTGACAACAAGTAACAAAGACATGCACTGATACCCAGTAACAAAGACATACACTGACA
Source organism: Heterodontus francisci (assembly GCF_036365525.1). Classification (NCBI taxonomy): domain Eukaryota; kingdom Metazoa; phylum Chordata; class Chondrichthyes; order Heterodontiformes; family Heterodontidae; genus Heterodontus; species Heterodontus francisci. Next base: position 8,504,210 of record NW_027140221.1, on the reverse strand, counting down.
CCCTGGAACAGAGATACACACTTTCACCAAGTATTACAGACATACACAGACACCAAGTAACAAAGAAATACACTGATACCCTGAAACACAGACACACACTTACACCAAGTAACACAGGCACATACTTACACCACGTAACAAGGACATACACTTACACCAAGTTACAAAGACATGCAATGACTCCCAGTAACACAGACACACACTTACACCAAGTAACACAGACATACACTGACACCAAGTAACAAAGACATACACAGATACCGAGGAACACAGGCACACACTTACACCAAGTAACACAGACACACACTTACACCAAGTAACACAGGCACATTCTTACACCACGTAACAAGGACATACAATTACACCAATGAACAAAGACACACACTTACACCAAGTAACAAAGACAGACACTGATACCCAGTAACACAGACACACACTTACACCAAGTAACAAAGACATACACTGACACCAAGTAACACAAACAAACACACACTGACACCCAGTAACACAGAGAAAAACTAATAAACAGTAACAAAGACATACACTGACACCAGGTTACACAGACACACACTTACACCCAGTAAAAAAGACATACACTGACACCAAGTCACAAAGACCTACACCGATACCAAGTCACAAAGACATACACTGACACCAAGTAACAAAGACATACACTTACACCAAGTAACAAAGACAGACAATTACACCAAGTAACAAAGACATACACCTACACCAAGTATTTTGACATACACTTACACCAAGAAACACATACACACACTGACACTCAGTAACACAGACACACACTTACACCAAGTAACACAGACATACACTGATACCCACTGACACAGACACACACTTACACCAAGTAACACAGACATACACTGACACCAAGTAACAAAGACATACACTGATACCCAGGAACACAGACACGCACTTACACCACGTAACACAGACACACACTTACACCATGTAACAAAGACATCCACTTACACCAAGTAACACAGACACACACTTACACCAAGTAACACAGACATACACTGACACCAAGTAACAAAGACATACACTGATACCCAGTAAGACAGACACACACTTACACCAAGTAACACAGACATACACTGACACCAAGTAACAAAGACATACACTGATACCGAGGAACACAGACAGACACTTCCACCAAGTAACACAGACATACACTTACACCAAGTAACAAAGACATGCACTTACACCAAGTAACACAGACATATACTGACACCAAGTAACAAAGACATACAATTACACCAATTAACAAAGACACTCACTTACCCCAAGTAACAAAGACAGACACTGATACCCAGTAACACAGACACACACTTACACCAAGTAACAAAGACATACACTGACACCAAGTAACACAAACCAACACACACTGACACCCAGTAACACAGAGAAACACGAATAAACAGTAACAAAGACATACACTGACACCAAGTAACACAGACACACGCTTACACCCAGTAAAAAAGACATACACTGACACCAAGTCACAAAGACATACACTGACACCAAGTCACAAAGACATACACTGATATCAAGTCACAAAGACATACACTGATACCCAGGAACACAGACACGCACTTACATCACGTAACAAAGACAGACAATTACACCAAGTAACAAAGACATACACCTACACCAAGTATATTGACATACACTGACACCAAGTAACAAAGACATGCACTGACACCCAGGAACACAGACACACACGGACACCAAGTAACAAAGACATAAACTTACACCAAGAAACACATACACACACTGACACCCAGTAACACAGACACACACTTACACCAAGTAACACAGACATACACTGATACCCAGTAACACAGACACACACTTACACCAAGTAACACAGACATCCACTTACACCAAAGTAACAAAGACATACACTGATACCCAGGAACACAGACACGCACTTACACCATGTAACACAGACATACACTGATACCCAGTAACACAGACACACACTTACACCAAGTAACACAGACATACACTGACACCAAGTAACAAAGACATACACTGATACCCAGGAACACAGACACGCATTGACACCATGTAACAAAGACATACACTTACACCAAGTAACACAGACATACACTGACACCAAGTAACAAAGACATGCAATTACACCAAGTAACAAAGACGCACACTTACACCAAGCAACAAAGAAAGACACTGATACCCAGTGACACAGACACACACTTACACCAAGTAACAAAGACATACACTGACACCAAGTAACACAAACAAACACACACTGACACCCAGTAACACAGAGAAACACTAATAAACAGTAACAAAGACATACACTGACACCAAGTAACACAGACACACACTTACACCATGTAACAAAGACATACACTTACACCAAGTAACACAGACATACACTGACACCAAGTAACAAAGACATGCAATTACACCAAGCAACAAAGACGCACAATTACACCAAGTAACAAAGAAAGACACTGAATCCCAGTGACACAGACACACACTTACACCAAGTAACAAAGACATACACTGACACCAAGTTACAGAAACAAACACACACTGACACCCAGTAACACAGAGAAACACTAATAAACAGTAACAAAGACATACACTGACACCAAGTAACACAAACAAACACACACTGACACCCAGTAACACAGAGAAACACTAATAAACAGTAACACAGACATACACTGATACCAAGTCACAAAGACATACACTGATACCCAGTAACACAGACACACACTGACACCAAGTGACAAAGACATACACTGACACCAAGTAACAAAGACGTATACTTACACCAAGTTACAAAGACACACACTTGCACCAAGTAACACAGACATACACTGACACCAAGTAACAAAGACATACACAGACACCAAGTAACAAAGACATACACTTACACCATGTAACAAAGACAGACAATTACACCAAGTAACAAAGACATACACTTACACCAAGTATTTTGACATACACTGACACTAAGTCACAAAGACATACACTGATACCCAGTAACACAGACACACACTTACACCAAGTAACGCAGACATACACTGAGACCAAGTAAAAAAGACATGCACTGATACCCAGAAACACAGAGACACACTTACACCAAGTAACAAAGACAGACACTGATACCCAGTAACACAGACACACACTTACACCAAGTAACAAAGACATACATTGACACCCAGTAACAAAGACATACACTGACACCCAGTAACACAGACCCACACGGACACCAAGTAACAAAGACATACACTTACACCAAGTAACACAGACAAACACTGACACCAAGTAACAAAGACATAAACTGATACCCAGAAACACAGACACACACTTACACCAAGTAACAAAGACAGACACTGATACCCCGTAACACAGACACACACTTACACCAAGTAACAAAGACATGCACTTACACCAAGTAACACAGACATATACTGACACCAAGTAACAAAGACATACAATTACACCAATTAACAAAGGCACTCACTTACCCCAAGTAACAAAGACATACACTGACACCAAGTAACACAGACACACACTTACACCCAGTAAAAAAGACATACACTGACACCAAGTCACAAATCCATACACTGATATCAAGTCACAAAGACATACACTGATACCCAGGAACACAGACACGCACTTACACCACGTAACAAAGACAGACAATTAAACCAAGTAACAAAGACATACACCTACACCAAGTATATTGACATACACTGACACCAAGTAACAAAGACATGCACTGACACCCAGTAACACAGACACACACGGACACCAAGTAACAAAGACATAAACTTACACCAAGAAACACATACACACACTGACACCCAGTAACACAGACACACACTTACACCAAGTAACACAGACATACACTGATACCCAGTAACACAGACACACACTTACACCAAGTAACACAGACATACACTGACACCAAGTAACAAAGACAGACACTGATACCCAGGAACACAGACACGCATTACATCAAGTAACACAGACACACACTTACACCATGTAACAAAGACATACACTTACACCAAGTAACACAGACATACACTGACGACAAGTAACAAAGACATGCAATTACACCAAGTAACAAAGAAAGACACTGATACCCAGTGGCACAGACACACACTTACACAAAGTAACAAAGACATACACTGACACCAAGTAACACAAACAAACACACACTGACACCCAGTAACACAGAGAAACACTAATAAACAGTAACAAAGACATACACTGACACCAAGTAACACAGTCACACACTTACACCCAGTAAGAACGACATACACTGAAACCAAGTCACAAAGACATACACTGATACCAAGTAACAGAGACATACACTGACACCATGTAACAAAGGCATACAATTACACCAAGTAACAAAGACGCACACTTACACCAAGTAACAAAGAAAGACACTGATACCCAGAAACACAGACACACACTTACAACAAGTAACAAAGACATACACTGACACCAAGTAACACAAACAAACACACACTGACACCCAGTAACACCCAGTAACACAGAGAAACACTGATAAACAGTAACAAAGACATACACTGACACCCAGTAAAAAAGACATACACTGACACCAAGTCACAAAGACATACACTGATATCAAGTCACAAAGACATACACTGATACCCAGGAACACAGACACGCACTTACACCACGTAACAAAGACAGACAATTAAACCAAGTAACAAAGACATACACCTACACCAAGTATATAGACATACACTTACACCAAGTAACAAAGACATGCACTGACACCCAGTAACACAGACACAAACGGACACCAAGTAACAAAGACATAAACTTACACCAAGAAACACATACACACACTGACACCCAGTAACACAGTCACACACTTACACCCAGTAAGAACGACATACACTGAAACCAAGTCACAAAGACATACACTGATACCAAGTAACAGAGACATGCACTGACACCATGTAACAAAGGCATACAATTACACCAAGTAACAAAGACGCACACTTACACCAAGTAACAAAGAAAGATACTGATACCCAGTAAAACAGACACCCACTTACACCAAGTAACAAAGACATACACTGACACCAGGTAACACAGTCACACACTTACACCCAGTAACAAAAACATACACTGACATCAAGTCACAAAGACATTCACTGATACCAAGTCACAAAGACATACACTTACACCAAGTAAAACAGACATGCACTGACACCAAGTAACAAAGACATACAATTCCACCAAGTAACAAAGACGCACACTTACACCAAGTAACAAAGAAAGATACTGATACCCAGTAAAACAGACACCCACTTACACCAAGTAACAAAGACATACACTGACACCAAGTAACACAAACAAACACACACTGGCACCCAGTAGCACAGAGAAACACTAATAAACATTAACAAAGACATACACTGACACCAAGTAACACAGACACACACTTACACCCAGTAACAAAGACATACACTGAGACCAAGTCACAAAGACATACACTGATACCAAGTCACAAAGACAGACACTGATAACCAGTAACACAGACACACACTGACACCAAGTAACAAAGACATACACTGAAACCAAGTAACAAAGACATACACTTACACCAAGTAACAAAGACAGACAATTACACCAAGTAACAAAGACATACACCTACACCAAGTATTTTGACAGACACTGACAACAAGTAACAAAGACATGCACTGACACCCAGTAACACAGAAACACACGGACACCAAGTAACAAAGACACGCACTTCCACCAAGTCACACATACACACACTGACACCAAGTAACACAGTCACACACTTACACCAGGTAACAAAGACATACACTGACACCAAGTCACAAAGACATACACTGATACTAAGTCACAAAGACATACACTGATACCCAGTAACACAGACTCACACTGACACCAAGTAACAAAGGCATGCACTGATACCCAGTTACACAGACACACACTTACACCAAGTAACAAAGACAGACACTGATACCAAGTAACAAAAACAAACACACACTGACACCCAGTCACACAGAGAAACACTAATAAACAGTAACAAAGACATACACTGACACCAAGTAACACAGTCGCACACTTACACCCAGTAACAAAGACATACACTGACACCAAATCACAAAGACATCCACTGACACCAAATAACAAAGACAGACACTGATACCCAGTAACACAGACACACACTTACACCAAGTAACAAAGACATACACTGACACCCAGTAACAAAGTCATACACTGACACCCAGTAACACAGACACATACGGACACCAAGTAACAAAGACACACACATACACCAAGTAACAAAGACAGACACTGACACCCAGTAACACAGACACACACTTACACCAAGTAACAAATACAGATACTGATACCCAGTAACACAGACACACACTTCCACCAAGTATCAAAGACAGACACTGACACCCAGTAACAAAGACATACACTGACACCCAGTAACACAGACACACACGGACACCAAGTAACAAAGACACAGACTACACCAAGTAACACAGACATACACTGACACCAAGTAACACAGACATACACTGACAGCAAGTAACAAAGACATACACTGATACCCTGGAACACAGACACACACTTACACCAAGTAACACAGACATACACTGACACCAGGTAACAAAGACATACACTTGCACCAAGTAACACAGACACACACTTACACCAAGTAACACAGACATACACTTGCACCAAGTAACAAAGACACACACTTACACCAAGAAACAAAGACATACACTTACACCAAGCAACACAGACATACACTTACACCAAGTAACAAAGACACACACTTACACCAAGTAACACAGACATACACTGACACCAAGTAACAAAGACATCCACTTACACGAAGTATTTTGGCATACACTGACACCCAGTAACACAGACACACACTTACACCAAGTAACGGAGACATACACTGACACCAAGTAACAAAGACATGCAATGATACCCAGTAACACAGACACACACTTACTCCAAGTAACAAAGACAGACACTGATACCCAGTAACACAGACACACACTTACACCAAGTAACAAAGACATACACTGACACCCAGTAACAAAGACATACACTGACACCCAGTAACACAGACACACACGGACACCAAGCAACAATGACATACACTGACACCAAGTAACAAAGGCATACACTGACACCAAGTAACAAAGACATACACTGATACCCAGTAACACAGACACACACTTACACCAAGTAACAAAGACATACAAAGATACCCAGCCACACAGACACACACTTACACCAAGTATCACAGACATACACAGACACCAAGTAACAAAGACATACACTGATACCCAGTAACACAGACACACACTTACACCATGTAACAAAGACATACACTGACACCAAGTAAAAAAGACATACACTGATCCCTAGTAACACAGACATACACTGACACCAAGTAACAAAGACACTCACTTACACCAAGTAACACAGACATACACTGACACCAAGTAACAAAGACAAACACTGATATCCAGTCACACAGACACACACTTACACCAAGTAACAATGACAGACACTGATACCCAGTAACACAGACACACACTTACACCAAGTCACAAAGACATACACTGACACCCAGTAACAAAGACATACACTGCCACCCAGTAACAAAGAAACCAAATGACACCAAGTAACAAAGGCACACACTGACACCAAGTAACAATGACATACACTGATACCCAGAAACACAGACACACACTTACACCAAGCAACAAAGACATACACTGACACCAAGTAACAAAGACATTCACTGATACCCAGTAACACAGACACACACTTACACCAAGTAACAAAGACATAAACTGACACCAAGAAACAAAGACATACACTGACACCAAGTAACAAAGGCATACATTGACACCAAGTAACAAAGGCATACATTGACACCCAGTAACAAAGACATACACTGACACCCAGTAACACAGACACACACGGACACCAAGTAAGAAAGACATCCACTGACACCCAGTAACAAAAACATACACTGACACCCAGTAACAAAGACAAACACTGACACCCAGTAACAAAGACATACACTGACACCCAGTAACACAGACACACACGGACACCAAGTAACAAAGACACAGACTTACACCAAGTAATACAGACATTCACTGACACCCAGTAACACAGACACACACTTACACCAAGTAACACAGACATACACTGACACCAAGTAACAAAGACATACACTGATACCCAGTAACACAGACACACACTTACATCAAGCAACACAGACATACACTGACACCCAGGAACACAGACACACACTTACACCAAGTAACACAGACACACACTTACACCAAGTAACAAAGACATACACTTACACCAATTATCACAGACATACACTGATACCAAGTAAAAAAGACACACACTTACACCAAGTAACAAAGACAGACACTGATACCCAGTAACACAGACACACACTTACACCAAGTGACAAAGACATACACTGACACTAAGTAACAAAAACAAACACACACTGACACCCAGTCACACAGAGAAACACTAATAAACAGTAACAAAGACATACACTGACACCAAGTAACACAGTCGCACACTTACACCCAGTAACAAAGACATACACTGACACCAAATCACAAAGACATCCACTGACACCAAGTCACAAAGACACACACTGATACCCAGTAACACAGACACACACTGACACCAAGTAACAAAGACATGCACTGATACCCAGTAACACAGACACACACTTACACCAAATAACAAAGACAGACACTGATACCCAGTAACACAGACACACACTTACACCAAGTAACAAATACAGATACTGACACCCAGTAACACAGACACACACTTACACCAAGTAACAAAGACACACACATACACCAAGTAACAAAGACAGACACTGACACCCAGTAACACAGACACACACTTACACCAAGTAACAAATACAGATACTGATACCCAGTAACACAGACACACACTTACACCAAGTAACAAAGACATACACTGACACCCAGTAACAAAGACATACACTGACACCCAGTAACACAGACACACACGGACACCAAGTAACAAAGACACAGACTACACCAAGTAACACAGACATACACTGACACCAAGTAACACAGACATACACTGACAGCAAGTAACAAAGACATACACTGATACCCTGGAACACAGACACACACGTACACCAAGTAACACAGACATACACTGACACCAGGTAACAAAGACATACACTTGCACCAAGTAACACAGACACACACTTACACCAAGTAACACAGACATACACTTGCACCAAGTAACAAAGACACACACTTACACCAAGAAACAAAGACATACACTTACACCAAGCAACACAGACATACACTTACACCAAGTAACAAAGACACACACTTACACCAAGTAACAAAGACATCCACTTACACGAAGTATTTTGGCATACACTGACACCCAGTAACACAGACACACACTTACACCAAGTAACGGAGACATACACTGACACCAAGTAACAAAGACATGCAATGATACCCAGTAACACAGACACACACTTACTCCAAGTAACAAAGACAGACACTGATACCCAGTAACACAGACACACACTTACACCAAGTAACAAAGACATACACTGACACCCTTTAACAAAGACATACACTGACACCCAGTAACACAGACACACACGGACACCAAGTAACAAAGACACAGACTTACACCAAGTAACACAGACACACACTTACACCAAGTAACAGAGACATACACTGACACCAAGTAACAAAGGCATACACTGACACCAAGTAACAAAGACATGCACTGACACCAAGTAACAAAGACGTACACTTACACCAAGTAACAAAGACACTCACTGACACCAAGTATACAAAGACATACAAAGACACCAAGTAACAAAGACATACACTGATACCCAGTAACACAGACACACACTTACACCAAGTAACAAAGACATACAAAGATACCCAGCCACACAGATACACACTTACACCAAGTATCACAGACATACACAGACACCAAGTAACAAAGACACTCACTTACACCAAGTAACACAGACATACACTGACACCAAGTAACAAAGACATACACTGATATCCAGTAACACAGACACACACTTACAACAAGTAACAATGACAGACACTGATACCCAGTAACACAGACACACACTTACACCAAGTCACAAAGACATACACTGACCCCCAGTAACAAAGACATACACTGACACCCAGTAACAAAGAAACCAAATGACACCAAGTAACAAAGGCACACACTGACACCAAGTAACAATGACATACACTGATACCCAGAAACACAGACACGCACTTACACCAAGCAACAAAGACATACACTGACACCAAGTAACAAAGACATTCACTGATACCCAGTAACACAGATATACACTTACACCAAGTAACAAAGAGATGCACTGACACCAAGTAACAAAGACATACACTGACACCAAGTAACAAAGGCATACATTGACACCCAGTAACAAAGACATACACTGACACCCAGTAACACAGACACACAAGGACACCAAGTAAGAAAGACATACACTGACACCCAGTAACAAAAACATACACTGACACCCAGTAACAAAGACATACACTGACACCAAGTAACAAAGGCATACACTGGCACCAATCAACAAAGACATGCACTGACACCAAGTAACAAAGACGTACACTTACACCAAGTAACAAAGACATGCACTGACACCAAGTAACAAAGATATACACTTACACCAAGTAACACATACATACGCTGACACCAAGTAACAAAGACACACACTTATACTAAGTACACAGACATAAACTGACACCAAGTAACAAAGACAGACACTGGTACCCAGTAACAAAGACAGACACTGATACCCAGAAACACAGACAGACACTAACACCAAGTCACAAAGACATACACTGACACCCAGTAACAAATTAACACACTGACCTCAAGTAACAAAGACACACACTGACACCAAGTATACAAAGACATACAAAGACACCAAGTAACAAAGACATACACTGATACCCAGTAACACAGACACACACTTGCACCAAGTAACAAAGACATACAAAGATACCCAGCCACACAGACACACACTGACACCAAGTATCACAGACATACACAGACACCAAGTAACAAAGACATACACTGATACCCGGTAACTCAGAAACACACTAACACCAAGTCACAAAGACATACACTGACACACAGTAACAAAGACAAACACTGACACCCAGTAACAAAGAAACACACTGACACCAAGTATACAAAGACATACACAGACACCCAGTAACAAAGACATACACATGATACCCAGTAACACAGACACACACTTACACCAAGTAACAAAGACAAACACTGATACCCAGTAACACAGACACACACTTACAACATGTAACAAAGACATACACTGACACCCACTCACAAAGGCATTCACTGATCCCCAGTAACACAGACACACACTTACACCAAGTAACAAAGACACAAACTTAAACCAAGTAACACAGACATACACTGATACCCAGTAACACAGACACACACTTACACCAAGTAACAAAGACATACACTGACACCCAGTAACAAAGACATACACTGACTCCCAGGAACAAAGACACACACTGACACCAAGTAACAAAGACATCCACTGACACACATTAACAAAGACATACACTGATACCCAGTAACAAAGACACACACTTACACCAAGTAACAAATACAGACACTGACACCAAGTAACAAAGACATACACTTATACAAAGTAACAAAGACATGCACTGACGCCAAGTAACAAAGATGTACACTGATACCCAGTAACACAGACACACACTTACACGAAGTAACAAAGACATACACTGATACCCGGTAACAAAGACACACGCTTACACCAAGTGTCACAGACATACTCCAACACCAACTAACAAAGACATACACTGATACCCAGTAACACAGACACACAATTACACCAAGTAACAAAGACATACACCGACACCAAGTAACAAATACATACACTTACTCCAAATAACACAGACATACACTGACACCAAGTAACAAAGATATACACTTACACCAAGAAAGACGCACACTTACACCAAGTTACACAGACATACTCTTACACCAAGTAACAAAGACATGCACTTACACCAAGTAAGAAAGACACACACTTACACCAAGTAACACAGACCGACACTGACACCAAGTAACAAAGACATACACTGACACCAAGTAACAAAGACATACATTTACACCAAGTAACACAGACATACACTGAAACCGAGTAACAAAGACATACACTTACATCAAGTAACAAAGACATACACTGACACCAAGTAACAAAGACATACACTGATACCCAGTAACACAGACACACACTTACACCAAGTAACACAGACAGACAATGACACCAAGTAACAAAGACATACACTGATACCCAGTAACACAGACACACACTTACACCAAGTAACAGAGACATACACTGACACCAAGTAACAAAGACATACACTGACACCCAGTAACAAAGACGTACACTGACTCCCAGGAACAAAGACACAGACAGACACCAAGTAACAAAGACATCCACTGACACACATTAACAAAGACATACACTGATACCCAGTAACAAAGACACACACTTACACCAAGTAACAAATACAGACACTGACACCAAGTAACAAAGACATACGCTTATACAAAGTAACAAAGACATACAATGACGCCAAGTAACAAAGATGTACACTGATACCAAGTAACACAGACACACAATTACACGAAGTAACAAAGAGATACACTGATACCCGGTAACAAAGACACACGCTTCCACCAAGTATCACAGACATACTCCAACACCAACTAACAAAGACATACACTGATAACCAGTAACACAGACAAACACTTACACCAAGTAACAAAGACATACACCGACACCAAGTAACAAATGCATACACTTACTCCAAATAACACAGACATACACTGACACCAAGTAACAAAGATATACACTTACACCAAGTAAGAAAGACACACACTTACACCAAGTTACACAGACATACACTGACACCAAGTAACAAAGACATGCACTTACACCAAGTAAGAAAGACACACACTTACACCAAGTAACACAGAGCGGCACTGACACCAAGTAACAAAGACATACACTGACACCAAGTAACAAAGACATACATTTACACAAAGTCACACAGACATACACTGACACCGAGTAACAAAGACATACACTTACACCAAGCAACAAAGTCATACACTGATACCCAGTAACGCAGACACACACTTACACCAAGTAACACAGACATACACTGACACCAAATAACAAAGACATACACTGATACCCAGTAACACAGACACACACTTACACCAAGTAACAGAGACATACACTGACACCAAGTAACAAAGGCATACACTGACACCAAGTAACAAAGACATGCACTGACACCAAGTAACAAAGACGTACACTTACACCAAGTAACAAAGACATGCACTGACACCAAGTAACAAAGACATACACTTACACCAAGTAACACATACATACACTGACTCCAAGTAACAAAGATACACACTTATACTAAGTACACAGACATACACTGACAACAAGTAACAAAGACATACACTGATACCCAGTAACACAGACACACACTTACACCAAATAACAAAGACAGACACTGGTACCCAGTAACAAAGACAGACACTGATACCCAGTAACACAGACAGACACTAACACCAAGTCACAAAGACATACACTGACACCCAGTAACAAATTAACACACTGACACCAAGTAACAAAGACACACACTGACACCAAGTAACACAGACACACACTTACACCAAGTAACAAAGACATACAAAGACACCAATAACAAAGACATACACTGATACCCAGTAACACTAACACACACTTACACCAAGTAACAAAGACATACAAAGATACCCAGCCACACAGACACACACTTACACCAAGTATCACAGACATACACAGACACCAAGTAACAAAGACATACACTGATACCCAGTAACACAGACACACACTTACACCATGTAACAAAGACATACACTGACACCAAGTAACAAAGACATACACTGATCCCGAGTAACACAGACATACACTGACACCAAGTAACAAATACACTCACTCACACCAAGTAACAAAGACATACACTGACACCAAGTAACAAAGACATACACTGATCCCTAGTAACAAAGACATACACTGACACCAAGTAACAAAGACATACACTGATATCCAGTAACACAGACACACACTTACACCAAGTAACAATGACAGACACTGATACCCAGTAACACAGACACACACTTACACCAAGTCACAAAGACATGCACTGACACCCAGTAACAAAGACATACACTGACACCAAGTAACAAAGAAACCCAATGACTCCAATTAACAAAGGCACACATTGACACCAAGTAACAATGACATACACTGATACCCAGTAACACAGACACACACTTACACCAAGCAACAAAGACAAACACTGACACCAAGTAACAAAGACATACACTGACACCAAGTAACAAAGACATACCTTGACACCAAGTAACAAAGGCATACATTGACACCCAGTAACAAAGACATACACTGACACCCAGTAACACAGACACACACGGACACCAAGTAACAAAGACATACACTGACACCCAGTAACAGAAACATACATTGACACCAAGTAACAAAGACATTCACTGATGCCCAGTAACACAGACACACACTTACACCAAGTAACAGAGACATCCACAGACACCAAGTAACAAAGGCATACACTGGCACCAAGCAACAAAGACATGCACTGACACCAAGTAACAAAGACGTACACTTACACCAAGTAACAAAGCCATGCACTGACACCAAGTAACAAAGATATACACTTATACTAAGTAACACAGACACATACTTACACCAAGTAACAAAGACAGACACTGGTACCCAGTAACAAAGACAGACACTGATACCCAGTAACACAGACAGCACTAACACCAAGTCACAAAGACAAACACTGACACCCAGTAACAAATTAACACACTGACACCAAGTAACAAAGACACACACTGACACCAAGTATGCAAAGACATACAAAGACACCAAGTAACAAAGACATACACTGATACCCAGCCACACGGACACACACTTACACCAAGTAACAAAGACATACAAAGATACCCAGCCACACGGACACACACTTACACCAAGTATCACAGACATACACAGACAACAAGTAACAAAGACATACACTGATACCCAGTAACACAGACAAACACTTACACCATGTAACAAAGCCATACACTGACACCAAGTAACAAAGACATACACTGATCCCTAGTAACACAGACATACACTGACACCAAGTAATAATGACAGACACTGATACCCAGTAACACAGACACACACTTACACCAAGTCACAAAAACATACACTGACACCCAGTAACAAAGACATACACTGACACCAAGTAACAAAGACATTCACTGATCCCCAGTAACACAGACACACACTTACACCAAGCAACAAAGACATACACTGACACAAAGTAACAAAGACACACACTGACAACAAGTAACATAGACACACACTTACACCAAGTAACAAAGACATACACTGGCACCAAGTAACAAAGACATACACTGACACCAACTAACGAAGACATGCACTGATACCCAGTAACACAGACACACACTTACACCAAGTAACAAAGACATGCACTGATACCCAGTAACACAGACACACACTTACACCAATTATCACAGACATACACAGACACCAAGTAACAAAGACATACAATGATACCCAGCAACACAAACACACTTACACCAAGTAACAAAGACATACACTTACACCAAGTAACACAGACAAACACTGAGACCAAGTAACAAAGACATACACTGACACCAACTAACAAAGACACACAATTACACCAAGAAACACAGACATACACTGACACCAAGTAACAAAGATATACACTTACACCAAGTAACAAAGACACACACTTACACCAAGTAACAAAGACATACACTGACACCAAGTAACAAAGACATACACTGACACCAAGTAACAAAGACATGCACTTACACCAAGTAACACATACACACAGACACCAAGTAACAAAAACATACACTGATACCCAGTAACACAGACACACACTTACACCATGTAACAAAGGCATACACTGACACCCAGTAACAAAGACATATACTGACACCAAGTAACAAAGACATTCACTGATCGCCAGCAACACAGACACACACTTACACCAAGTAACAAAGAGACACACTTACACAAAGTAACACAGACATACACTGACACCAAGTATCAAAGACATACCCTGACACCAAGTAACAAAGACATACACTTACACCAAGTAACAAAGACATACACTGATGCCCAGTAACACAGACACACTCTTGCACCAAGTAACAAAGACAGACATGGATACCCAGTTACAAAGATACACACTTACACCAACTAACAAAGACACACACTTACACCAATTTACATAGACATACACTGACACCAAGTAACAAAGACATGCACTGACACCCAGTAACACAGACACACACGGACAACAAGTAACAAAGACATACACTGACACCAAGTAACGAAGACATGCACTGATACCCAGTAACACAGACACACACTTACACCAAGTAACAAAGACATGCACTGATACCCAGTAACACAGACACACACTTACACCAATTTTCACAGACATACACAGACACCAAGTAACAAAGACATACACTGATACCCAGTAACACAAACACACTTACACCAAGTAACAAAGACATTCACTGACACCAAGTAACAAAGACATACACTTACACCAAGTAACACAGACAAACACTGAGACCAAGTAACAAAGACATACACTGACACCAACTAACAAAGACACACACTTACACCAAGAAACACAGACATACACTGACACCAAGGAACAAAGATATACACTTACACCAAGTAACAAAGACACACACTTACACCAAGTAACAAAGACATACACTGACACCAAGTAACAAAGACATGCACTTACACCAAGTAACACATACACACAGACACCAAGTAACAAAAACATACACTGATACCCAGTAACACAGACACACACTTACACCATGTAACAAAGACATACAATGACACCAAGTAACAAAGACATACACTGACACCAAGTAACAAAGACTTACACTTACACCAAGTAACAAAGACATGCAATTACACCAAGTAACAAAGACATACACTGACACCAAGTAACAAAGACATACACTGCTACCCGGTAACACAGACAAACACTTACACCAAGTAACAAAGACATACACCGACACCAAGTAACAAATACATACACTTACACCAAATAACACAGACATACACTGATACCCAGTAACAAAGACACACACTTACACCAAGTAACAAATACATACACTGACACCAAGTAACAAAGACTTACACTTACACCAAGTAACAAAGACATGCAATTACACCAAGTAACAAAGACATACACTGACACCAAGTAACAAAGATATACACTGATACCCAGTAACACAGACACACACTTACACGAAGTAACAAAGACATACACTGATACCCGGTAACACAGACAAACACTTACACCAAGTAACAAAGACATACACCGACACCAAGTAACAAATACATACACTTACACCAAATAACACAGACATACACTGACACCAAGTAACAAAGACATACACTGATCCCTAGTAACAAAGACATACACTGACACCAACTAACAAAGACACACACTTACACCAAGAAACACAGACATACACTGACACCAAGTAACAAAGATATACACTTACACCAAGTAACAAAGATACACACTTACACCAAGTAACAAAGACATACACTGACACCAAGTAACAAAGACATGCTCTTACACCAAGTAACACATACACACAGACACCAAGTAACAAAAACATACACTGATACCCAGTAACACAGACACACACTGACACCAAGTAACAAAGACATTCACTGATCCCCAGCAACACAGACACACACTTACACCAAGTAACAAAGAGACACACTTACACAAAGTAACACAGACATACACTGACACCAAGTATCAAAGACATACCCTGACACCAAGTAACAAAGACATACACTTACACCAAGTAACAAAGTCATACACTGATACCCAGTAACACAGACACACTCTTGCACCAAGTAACAAAGACAGACACTGATACCCAGTTACAAAGATACACACTTACACCAACTAACAAAGACACACACGGACAACAAGTAACAAAGACATACACTGACACTAAGTAACGAAGACATGCACTGATACCCAGTAACACAG
The DNA here is from genome assembly GCF_036365525.1 of Heterodontus francisci. NCBI lineage: Eukaryota > Metazoa > Chordata > Chondrichthyes > Heterodontiformes > Heterodontidae > Heterodontus > Heterodontus francisci. The sequence continues at coordinate 8,485,788 of NW_027140221.1, read as the reverse complement.
ACACACACTTACACCAAGTAACAAAGACATGCACTGACACCCAGTAACACAGACACACACGGACAACAAGTAACAAAGACATACACTGACACTAAGTAACGAAGACATGCACTGATACCCAGTAACACAGACACACACTTACACCAAGTAACAAAGACATGCACTGATACCCAGTAACACAGACACACACTAACACCAATTATCACAGACATACACACACACCAAGTAACAAAGACATACAATGATACCCAGTAACACAAACAAACTTACACCAAGTAACAAAGACATTCACTGACACCAAGTAACAAAGACATACACTTACACCAAGTAACACAGACAAACACTGAGACCAAGTAACAAAGACATACACTGACACCAACTAACAAAGACACACACTTACACCAAGAAACACAGACATACACTGACACCAAGTAACAAAGATATACACTTACACCAAGTAACAAAGACACACACTTACACCAAGTAACACATACACACAGACACCAAGTAACAAAAACATACACTGATACCCAGTAACACAGACACACACTTACACCATGTAACAAAGACATACAATGACACCAAGTAACAAAGACATTCACTGATCCCCAGCAACACAGACACACACTTACACCAAGTAACAAAGAGACACACTTACACAAAGTAACACAGACATACACTGACACCAAGTATCAAAGACATACACTGACACCAAGTTACAAAGACATACACTTTCACCAAGTAACAAAGACATACACTGATACCCAGTAACACAGACACACTCTTACACCAAGTAACAAAGACAGACACTGATACCCAGTAACACAGACATACACTGACACAAAGTAACAAAGACACACACTGACACCAAGTAACAAAGACATCCACTGACACAAATTAACAAAGACATACACTGATACCCAGTAACAAAGACACACACTTACACCAAGTAACAAATACATACACTGACACCAAGTAACAAAGACTTACACTTACACCAAGTAACAAAGACATGCAATTACACCAAGTAACAAAGACATACACTGACACCAAGTAACAAAGATATACACTGATACCCAGTAACACAGACACACACTTACACGAAGTAACAAAGACATACACTGCTACTCGGTAACACAGACAAACACTTACACCAAGTAACAAAGACATACACCGACACCAAGTAACAAATACATACACTTACACCAAATAACACAGACATACACTGATACCCAGTAACAAAGACACACACTTACACCAAGTAACAAATACATACACTGACACCAAGTAACAAAGACTTACACTTACACCAAGTAACAAAGACATGCAATTACACCAAGTAACAAAGACATACACTGACACCAAGTAACAAAGATATACACTGATACCCAGTAACACAGACACACACTTACACGAAGTAACAAAGACATACACTGATACCCGGTAACACAGACAAACACTTACACCAAGTAACAAATACATACACTTACACCAAATAACACAGACATACACTGACACCAAGTAACAAAGACATACACTGATCCCTAGTAACAAAGACATACACTGACACCAACTAACAAAGACACACACTTACACCAAGAAACACAGACATACACTGACACCAAGTAACAAACTTTCAAGATGGCTCCTGGGCTGGAAGCTCCCTAGGAAGCTCCCTTGCTGTTCAACTCTATCCATGGCCATCTGCTCCCATCCCTAACGTTTTCTCCCCCAATCTGCCCTCTAAAACTGTTTAAATTCCCCTGGCTCTTTAAATCTGTTCATTTTAGCCCTATCTAAAAGTTAACAGTTAGTTTAGTGCATGTTACCTGGGCCCACTACCCTCCCCCAGCCACACCTGCTCTTTGTTTTCTCAATGAAATTGATCCGGATGAAACTGACGAGAACAGCTGCCGATACTTTAATCTCCGATCCTGCTGTCTTCACAGTCCAGAGTGTCTGCAGCCACGGCATGCGGTAAGTCCATTGAGGTGAAGAAGGAGCTGCGGGACCCGAGAGAAGTCCTGTGAAAAGGTGCCCCGAACACCCAATACATCCACGAACGGCACCCCCCGGCCGCAACTTCAAAGCGCCCGCGGGAGATGGCTCGGAGAGCATCTGCAGCGCACTGTCGGCAATGCTGCATGCCTTTATTTAAACCACTGCAAAAAAAAAAAACCCTTAACAAATGTAATCACCTCTAAGTCTGCCAAATGATGCTTCACCTCCCGAAGGACGTGGATGAGCTTTCCGGACGTCGATGGTGGGCACTGAGGAAATGGCTTATTACCTGCACCAGATTCCACCCCCCCTCCCCCCCCCCTTTACCCCCCTTCCACCCCCCCCCCCCCACCCCCGTCCCCTTCCCTGCTCCACCCTCTCAGCTCACCCCCTCACAACCCCGTCCCAGCCCGCCCCCCCCTCGCACCATCTTCACCCCGCACCCCCTTCCCCTGCACCACCCCCCCACCCCCTCCCTCTACCCCTCCCCCTTGCATCCCCTCCTCCCACCGGCACCATCCTACACCTGTGTAGGGGCCCCAACAACCCCACAGCCTTGTGGGCGTCTCGGGAGAGACCAAGGCTAAGGGAGTAAACCCTAACAGAAAATCCGGAGCGGAACCCCGTAGGCGGTCATGTGTCACCTTTGGCATGTTTCCGGCAGTTCCTGCAGACATACTGGTGCCAAACGTCGTGTCCTGCACTCCTTTGGACCCCACCAGAAAGGCCGAGAGGGGGGTTTTGACGACTGGGCAACTCTCAACCTCCATAAATTTGCCCAGGCATGCGCCATGGAGAGGTCACTCCATAGTTGCCTCACAGCGACTGAAACAACACGGAAGGCAGCAGTTACGGGTTATAAGTCCAGATAAATTGGCGTAGAAACTGGGCGCCACGGGTTGCCTTTGTCGGTGGGAGAGGTCATTGCACCTCACTGGACAGCTACCGCCCGCCTCAAACCGGGCAGCCCCCGGTCAATAAGGTTCTGTCCCGCCACAGTCTGCCTGCTTCAATGGGTGCTTGGAGCTCAGGGTCATTGCCCGAAAGGTGGACTGTTACACCGCACCAAACAACATGAAAAAAGGAAAGAAGGTACCAGCCCTTCGCTTTGCAAGCTGGAACGTCAGAACTATGTGTCCTGGCCTGTCGGAAGACCTTACACAAATCAACGATTCTCGGAAGACCGCCATCATTAACAACGAGCTCAGTAGACTCGATGTGGACATTGCAGCACTTCAGGAGACTCGCCTCCCCGCGAGTGGCTCTCTAGCAGAGCAAGACTACACCTTCTTCTGGCAGGGCAGGGATCCTGAAGAACCAAGACAGCATGGAGTGGGCTTCGCCATCAGAAACTCCTTGCTCAGCATGATAGAGCCTCCCTCAAATGGCTCGGAACGCATACTGTCCATCCGACTGCTCACCACCTCTGGTCCAGTACACCTACTCAGCATCTATGCTCCAACACTCTGTTCCGCACCTGAAGCTAAAGACCAGTTCTATGAACAACTCCATAACATCATTAGCAGCATCCCCAACACCGAACACCTATTCCTGCTGGGGGACTTTAATGCCAGGGTTGGGGCCGACCATGACTCATGGCCCTCCTGCCTTGGGCGCTATGGCGTTGGAAGGATGAATGAGAACGGGCAGAGACTGCTTGAGTTGTGTACCTATCATAACCTCTGCATCACCAACTCGTTCTTTCACACTAAACCCTGTCACCAGGTTTCATGGAGGCACCCAAGATCACGTCGTTGGCACCAGCTAGACCTCATTGTCACAAGGCGAGCCGCCTTAAACAGTGTTCAAATCACACGCAGCTTCCACAGTGCGGACTGCGACACCGACCACTCCCTGGTGTGCAGCAAGGTTAGACTCAGACCAAAGAAGTTGCATCATTCCAAGCAGAAGGGCCACCCGCGCATCAACACGAGCAGAATTTCTCACCCACAGCTGTTACAAAAATTTCTAAATTCACTTGTAACAGCCCTTCAAAACACTCCCACAGGGGATGCTGAGACCAAGTGGGCCCACATCAGAGACGCCATCTATGAGTCAGCTTTGACCACCTACGGCAAAAGTGCGAAGAGAAATGCAGACTGGTTTCAATCTCATAATGAAGAGCTGGAACCTGTCATAGCCGCTAAGCGCATTGCACTTTTGAACTACAAGAAAGCCCCCAGCGATTTAACATCCGCAGCACTTAAAGCAGCCAGAAGTACTGCACAAAGAACAGCTAGGCGTTGCGCAAACGACTACTGGCAACACCTATGCAGTCATATTCAGCTGGCCTCAGACACCGGAAACATCAGAGGAATGTATGATGGCATGAAGAGAGCTCTTGGGCCAACCATCAAGAAGATCACCCCCCTCAAATCTAAATCGGGGGACATAATCACTGACCAACGCAAACAGATGGACCGCTGGGTTGAGCACTACCTAGAACTGTACTCCAGGGAGAATGCTGTCACTGAGACTGCCCTCAATGCAGCCCAGCCTCTACCAGTCATGGATGAGCTGGACATACAGCCAACCAAATCGGAACTCAGTGATGCCATTGATTCCCTAGCCAGCGGAAAAGCCCCTGGGAAGGACAGCATTACCCCTGAAATAATCAAGAGTGCCAAGCCTGCTATACTCTCAGCACTACATGAACTGCTATGCCTGTGCTGGGACGAGGGAGCAGTACCCCAGGACATGCGCGATGCCAACATCATCACCCTCTATAAAAACAAAGGTGACCGCGGTGACTGCAACAACTACCGTGGAATCTCCCTGCTCAGCATAGTGGGGAAAGTCTTTGCTCGAGTCGCTCTGAACAGGCTCCAGAAGCTGGCCGAGCGCGTCTACCCTGAGGCACAGTGTGGCTTTCGTGCAGAGAGATCGACTATTGACATGCTGTTCTCCCTTCGTCAGATACAGGAGAAATGCCGTGAACAACAGATGCCCCTCTACATTGCTTTCATTGATCTCACCAAAGCCTTTGACCTCGTCAGCAGACGTGGTCTCTTCAGACTACTAGAAAAGATCGGATGTCCACCAAAGCTACTAAGTATCATCACCTCATTCCATGACAATATGAAAGGCACAATTCAACATGGTGGCTCCTCATCAGAGCCCTTTCCTATCCTGAGTGGTGTGAAACAGGGCTGTGTTCTCGCACCCACACTTTTTGGGATTTTCTTCTCCCTGCTGCTTTCACATGCGTTCAAATCCTCTGAAGAAGGAATTTTCCTCCACACAAGATCAGGGGGCAGGTTGTTCAACCTTGCCCGTCTAAGAGCGAAGTCCAAAGTACGGAAAGTCCTCATCAGAGAACTCCTCTTTGCTGACGATGCTGCTTTAACATCTCACACTGAAGAATGCCTGCAGAGTCTCATCGACAGGTTTGCGTCTGCCTGCAATGAATTTGGCCTAACCATCAGCCTCAAGAAAACGAACATCATGGGGCAGGATGTCAGAAATGCTCCATCCATCAATATTGGCGACCACGCTCTGGAAGTGGTTCAAGAGTTCACCTACCTAGGCTCAACTATCACCAGTAACCTGTCTCTAGATGCAGAAATCAACAAGCGCATGGGTAAGGCTTCCACTGCTATGTTCAGACTGGCCAAGAGAGTGTGGGAAAATGGCGCACTGACACGGAACACAAAAGTCCGAGTGTATCAGGCCTGTGTCCTCAGTACCTTGCTCTACGGCAGCGAGGCCTGGACAACGTATGCCAGCCAAGAGCGACGTCTCAATTCATTCCATCTTCGCTGCCTTCGGAGAATACTTGGCATCAGGTGGCAGGACTATATCTCCAACACAGAAGTCCTTGAAGCGGCCAACATCCCCAGCTTATACACACTACTGAGTCAGCGGCGCTTGAGATGGCTTGGCCATGTGAGCCGCATGGAAGATGGCAGGATCCCCAAAGACACATTGTACAGCGAGCTCGCCACTGGTATCAGACCCACCGGCCGTCCATGTCTCCGTTATAAAGACGTCTGCAAACGCGACATGAAATCGTGTGACATTGATCACAAGTCGTGGGAGTCAGTTGCCAGCATTCGCCAGAGCTGGCGGGCAGCCATAAAGACAGGGCTAAATTGTGGCGAGTCGAAGAGACTTAGTAGTTGGCAGGAAAAAAGACAGAGGCGCAAGGGGAGAGCCAACTGTGCAACAGCCCCAACAAACAAATTTCTCTGCAGCACCTGTGGAAGAGCCTGTCACTCCAGAATTGGCGTTTATAGCCACTCCAGGCGCTGCTTCACAAACCACTGACCACCTCCAGGCGCGTATCCATTGTCTCTCGAGATAAGGAGGCCCAAAAGAAAAAGAAAAAAAGAAAGTAACAAAGATATACACTTACACCAAGTAACAAAGATACACACTTACACCAAGTAACAAAGACATACACTGACACCAAGTAACAAAGACATGTTCTTACACCAAGTAACACATACACACAGACACCAAGTAACAAAAACATACACTGATACCCAGTAACACAGACACACACTGACACCAAGTAACAAAGACATTCACTGATCCCCAGCAACACAGACACACACTTACACCAAGTAACAAAGAGACACACTTACACAAAGTAACACAGACATACACTGACACCAAGTATCAAAGACATACCCTGACACCAAGTAACAAAGACATACACTTACACCAAGTAACAAAGACATACACTGATACCCAGTAACACAGACACACTCTTGCACCAAGTAACAAAGACAGACACTGATACCCAGTTACAAAGATACACACTTACACCAACTAACAAAGACACACACGGACAACAAGTAACAAAGACATACACTGACACGAAGTAACGAAGACATGCACTGATACCCAGTAACACAGACAAACACTTACACAAAGTAACAAAGACATGCACTGACACCCAGTAACACAGACACACACGGACAACAAGTAACAAAGACATACACTGACACTAAGTAACGAAGACATGCACTGATACCCAGTAACACAGACACACACTTACACCAATTATCACAGAAATACACAGACACCAAGTAACAAAGACATACACTGATACCCAGTAACACAAACACACTTACACCAAGTAACAAAGACATTCACTGACACCAAGTAACAAAGACATACACTTACACCAAGTAACACAGACAAACACTGAGACCAAGTAACAAAGACATACACTGACACCAACTAACAAAGACACACACTTACACCAAGAAACACAGACATACACTGACACCAAGTAACAAAGATATACACTTACACCAAGTAACAAAGACACACACTTACACCAAGTAACACATACACACAGACACCAAGTAACAAAAACATACACTGATACCCAGTAACACAGACACACACTTACACCATGTAACAAAGACATACAATGACACCAAGTAACAAAGACATTCACTGATCCCCAGCAACACAGACACACACTTACACCAAGTAACAAAGAGACACACTTACACAAAGTAACACAGACATACACTGACACCAAGTATCAAAGACATACACTGACACCAAGTTACAAAGACATACACTTTCACCAAGTAACAAAGACATACACTGATACCCAGTAACACAGACACACTCTTACACCAAGTAACAAAGACAGACACTGCTACCCAGTAACAGCGACACATACTTACACCAAGTCACAAAGACATACACTGACACCCAGTAACAAAGACACACACTGACACCAAGTAACAAAGACATCCACTGACACAAATTAACAAAGACATACACTGATACCCAGTAACAAAGACACACACTTACACCAAGTAACAAATACATACACTGACACCAAGTAACAAAGACTTACACTTACACCAAGTAACAAAGACATGCAATTACACCAAGCAACAAAGACATACACTGACACCAAGTAACAAAGATATACACTGATACCCAGTAACACAGACACACACTTACACGAAGTAACAAAGACATACACTGATACCCGGTAACACAGACAAACACTTACACCAAGTAACAAAGACATACACCGACACCAAGTAACAAATACATACACTTACACCAAATAACACAGACATACACTGACACCAAGTAACAAAGACATACACTGATCCCTAGTAACAAAGACATACACTGACACCAAGTAACAAAGACATACACTGATATCCAGTAACACAGACACACACTTACACCAAGTAACAATGACAGACACTGATACCCAGTAACACAGACACACACTTCCACCAATTCACAAAGACATGCACTGACACCCAGTAACAAAGACATACACTGACACCCAGTAACAAAGAAACCCAATGACTCCAATTAACAAAGGCACACATTGACACCAAGTAACAATGACATACACTGATACCCAGTAACACAGACACACACTTACACCAAGCAACAAAGACAAACACTGACACCAAGTAACAAAGACATACACTGACACCAAGTAACAAAGACATACCTTGACACCAAGTAACAAAGGCATACATTGACACCCAGTAACAAAGACATACACTGACACCCAGTAACACAGACACACACGGACACCAAGTAACAAAGACATACACTGACACCCAGTAACTAAAACATACATTGACACCCAGGAACAAAGACATACACTGACACCAAGTAACAAAGACATTCACTAATGCCCAGTAACACAGACACACACTTACACCAAGTAACTGAGACATACACAGACACCAAGTAACAAAGGCATACACTGGCACCAAGCAACAAAGACATGCACTGACACCAAGTAACAAAGACGTACACTTACACCAAGTAACAAAGCCATGCACTGACACCAAGTAACAAAGATATACACTTATACTAAGTACACAGACATACACTGACACCAAGTGACAAAGACATACACTGATACCCAGTAACACAGACACATACTTACACCAAGTAACAAAGACAGACACTGGTACCCAGTAACAAAGACAGACACTGATACCCAGTAACACAGACAGCACTAACACCAAGTCACAAAGACAAACACTGACACCCAGTAACAAATTAACACACTGACACCAAGTAACAAAGACACACACTGACACCAAGTATGCAAAGACATACAAAGACACCAAGTAACAAAGACATACACTGATACCCAGCCACACGGACACACACTTACACCAAGTAACAAAGACATACAAAGATACCCAGCCACACGGACACACACTTACACCAAGTATCACAGACATACACTGACACCAAGTAACAAAGACATACACTGATCCCTAGTAACACAGACATACACTGACACCAAGTAACAAAGACACTCACTTACACCAAGTAACAAAGACATACACTGAAATCCAGTAACACAGACACACACTTACACCAAGTAATAATGACAGACACTGATACCCAGTAACACAGACACACACTTACACCAAGTCACAAAGACACACACTGACACCCAGTAACAAAGACATACACTGACACCCAGTAACAAAGAAACCCAATGACACCAAGTAACAAAGGCACACACTGACACCAAGTAACAATGACATTCACTGATACCCAGTAACACAGACACACACTTACACCAAGCAACAAAGACATACAGTGACACCAAGTAACAAAGACATTCACTGATCCCCAGCAACACAGACACACACGGACACCAAGTAACAAAGACATACACTGACACCCAGTAACAAAAACATACACTGACACCCAGTAACAAAGACATACACTGACACCAAGTAACAAAGACATTCACTGATCCCCAGTAACACAGACACACACTTACACCAAGCAACAAAGACATACACTGACACCAAGTAACAAAGACACACACTGACAACAAGTAACATAGACACACACTTACACCAAGTAACAAAGACATACACTGGCACCAAGTAACAAAGACATACACTGACACCAAGTAACAAAGGCATACACTGACACCCAGTAACAAAGACATACACTGACACCCAGTAACACAGACACACACGGACAACAAGTAACAAAGACATACACTGACACCAAGTAACGAAGACATGCACTGATACCCAGTAACACAGACACACACTTACACCAAGTAACAAAGACATGCACTGATACCCAGTAACACAGACACACACTTACACCAATTATCACAGACATACACAGACACCAAGTAACAAAGACATACACTGATACCCAGCAACACAAACACACTTACACCAAGTAACAAAGACATACACTTACACCAAGTAACACAGACAAACACTGAGACCAAGTAACAAAGACATACACTGACACCAACTAACAAAGACACACACTTACACCAAGAAACACAGACATACACTTACACCAAGTAACAAAGACACACACTTACACCAAGTAACAAAGACATACACTGACACCAAGTAACAAAGACATGCACTTACACCAAGTAACACATACACACAGACACCAAGTAACAAAAACATACACTGATACCCAGTAACACAGACACACACTTACACCATGTAACAAAGACATACACTGACACCCAGTAACAAAGACATACACTGACACCAAGTAACAAAGACATTCACTGATCGCCAGCAACACAGACACACACTTACACCAAGTAACAAAGAGACACACTTACACAAAGTAACACAGACATACACTGACACCAAGTATCAAAGACATACCCTGACACCAAGTAACAAAGACATACACTTACACCAAGTAACAAAGACATACACTGATACCCAGTAACACAGACACACTCTTGCACCAAGTAACAAAGACAGACACTGATACCCAGTTACAAAGATACACACTTACACCAACTAACAAAGACACACACTTACACCAATTTACATAGACATACACTGACACCAAGTAACAAAGACATGCACTGACACCCGTAACACAGACACACACGGACAACAAGTAACAAAGACATACACTGACACCAAGTAACGAAGACATGCACTGATACCCAGTAACACAGACACACACTTACACCAAGTAACAAAGACATGAACTGATACCCAGTAACACAGACACACACTTACACCAATTATCACAGACATACACAGACACCAAGTAACAAAGACATACACTGATACCCAGTAACACAAACACACTTACACCAAGTAACAAAGACATTCACTGACACCAAGTAACAAAGACATACACTTACACCAAGTAACACAGACAAACACTGAGACCAAGTAACAAAGACATACACTGACACCAACTAACAAAGACACACACTTAAACCAAGAAACACAGACATACACTGACACCAAGTAACAAAGATATACACTTACACCAAGTAACAAAGACACACACTTACACCAAGTAACAAAGACATACACTGACACCAAGAAACAAAGACATGCACTTACACCAAGTAACACATACACACAGACACCAAGTAACAAAAACATTCACTGATCTCCAGCAACACAGACACACACTTACACCAAGTAACAAAGAGACACACTTACACAAAGTAACACAGACATACACTGACACCAAGTATCAAAGACATACACTGACACCAAGTAACAAAGACATACACTTACACCAAGTAACAAAGACATACACTGATACCCAGTAACACAGACACACTCTTACACCAAGTAACAAAGACAGACACTGATACCCAGTAACAGCGACACATACTTACACCAAGTCACAAAGACATACACTGACACCCAGTAACAAAGACATACACTGACACAAAGTAACAAAGACACACACTGACACCAAGTAACAAAGACATCCACTGACACAAATTAACAAAGACAGACACTGATACCCAGTAACAAAGACACACACTTACACCAAGTAACAAATACATACACTGACACCAAGTAACAAAGACTTACCCTTACACCAAGTAACAAAGACATGCAATTACACCAAGTAACAAAGACATACTCTGACACCAAGTAACAAAGATATACACTGATACCCAGTAACACAGACACACACTTACACGAAGTAACAAAGACATACACTGCTACCCGGTAACACAGACAAACACTTACACCAAGTAACAAAGACATACACCGACACCAAGTAACAAATACATACACTTACACCAAATAACACAGACATACACTGATACCCAGTAACAAAGACACACACTTACACCAAGTAACAAATACATACACTGACAACAAGTAACAAAGACTTACACTTACACCAAGTAACAAAGACATGCAATTACACCAAGTAACAAAGACATACACTGACACCAAGTAACAAAGATATACACTGATACCCAGTAACACAGACACACACTTACACGAAGTAACAAAGACATACACTGATACCCGGTAACACAGACAAACACTTACACCAAGTAACAAAGACATACACCGACACCAAGTTACAAATACATACACTTACACCAAATAACACAGACATACACTGACACCAAGTAACAAAGATATACACTTACACCAACTAACAAAGACACCCACTTACACCAATTTACACAGACATACACTGACACCAAGTAACAAAGACATGCACTTACACCAAGTAAGAAAGACACACACTTACACCCAGTAACACAGACCTACACTGACACCAAGTAACAAAGACATACACTGACACCAAGTAACAAAGACATACATTTACACCAAGTAACACAGACATACACTGACACCAAGTAACAAAGACATACACTTACACCAAGTAACAAAGACATAAACTGACACCAAGCAACCAAGACATACACTGATACCCAGTAACACAGACATGCACTGACACCAAGTAACAGAGACATACGCTGACACCAAGCAACAAAGACAGACACTGATAACCACTAACACAGACAAACACTTACACCAAGTAACAAAGACAGACAATGACACCAAGTAACAAAGACATATACTGATACCCAGTAACACAGACACACACTTACATCAAGTAACAGAGACATACACTGACACCAAGTAACAAAGACATACACTGATACCCAGTAACACAGACATGCACTGACACCAAGTAACAGAGACATACGCTGACACAAAGTAACAAAGACATACGCTTACACCAAGTAACAAAGACATACACTGACACCAAGTAACAAAGACACACACTTACACTAAGTGCACAGACATACACTGACACCAAGTAACAAAGACATACATTGATACCCAGTAACAAAGAAACACACCGACACCAAGTAACAAAGACACACACTGACACCAAGTATACAAAGACAGACACAGACACCAAGTAACAAAGACATACACTGATACCCAGTAACAAAGAAACACACCGACACCAAGTAACAAAGACACACACTGACACCAAGTATACAAAGACATACACAGACACCAAGTAACAAAGACATACACTGGTACCCAGTAACACAGACACACACTTACACCAAGTAACAAAGACATACACTGATACCCAGCCACACAGACAAACACTTACACCAAGTATCACAGACATGCACTGATATCCAGTAACACAGACACACACTTTCACCAAGTAACAATGACAGACACTGATACCCAGTGACACAGACACACACTTACACCTAGTAACAAAGACATACACTGACACCCAGTAACAAAGACATACACTGATACCCAGTAACACAGACACACACTTACACCATGTAACAAAGACATACACTGACACCAAGTAACAAAGACATACACTGATCCCCAGTAACACAGACATACACTGACACCAAGTAACAAAGACACACACTTACACCAAGTAACACAGACATACACTGACAACAAGTAACAAAGACATGCACTGATATCCAGTAACACAGACACACACTTTCACCAAGTAACAATGACAGACACTGATACCCAGTAACACAGACACACACTTACACCAAGTAACAAAGACATACACTGACACCCAGTAACAAAGACATACACTGATACCCAGTAACACAGACACACACTTACACCAAGTAACAAAGACATACAAAGACACCAAGTAACAAAGACATACACTGATACCCAGTAACACAGACACACACTTACACCAAGTAACAAAGACATACAAAGATACCCAGCCACACAGACACACACTTACACCATGTATCACAGACATACACAGACACCAAGTAACAAAGACATACACTGATACCCAGTAACACAGACACACACTTACACCATGTAACAAACACATACACTGACACCAAGTAACAAAGACATACACTGATCCCTAGTAACACAGACATACACTGACACCAAGGAACAAAGACACTCACTTACACCAAGTAACACAGACATACACTGACACCAAGTAACAAAGACATGCACAGATATCCAGTAACACAGACACAAACTTACACCAAGTAACAATGACAGACACTGATACCCAAAAACACAGACACACACTTACACCAAGTCACAAAGACATACACTGACACCCAGTAACAAAGACATACACTGACACCCAGTAACAAAGAAACCCAATGACACCAAGTAACAAAGGCACACACTGACACCAAGTAACAAAGACATTCACTGATACCCAGTAACACAGACACACACTTACACCAAGTAACAAAGACATACACTGACACCAAGTAACAAAGACATACACTGACAACAAGCAACAAAGGCATACACTGACACCCAGTAACAAAGACATACACTGATCCCCAGTAACACAGACACACACGGACACCAAGTAACAAAGACATACACTGACACCCAGTAACAAAAACATACACTGACACCCAGTAACAAAGACATACACTGACACCAAGTAACAAAGACGTACACTTACACCAAGTAACAAAGGCATACACTGACACCCAGTCACAAAGACATACACTGACACCCAGTAACAAATTAACAGACTGACACCAAGTAACAAAGACACACACTGTCACCAATTAGACAAAGACACACACAGACACCAAGTAACAAAGACATACACTGATACCCAGTAACACTGACACACACTTGCACCAAGTAACAAAGACATACAAAGATACCCAGCCACACAGACACACACTTACACCAAGTATCACAGACTTACACAGACACCAAGTAACAAAGACATACACTGATACCCAGTAACACAGACACACACTTACACCATGTAACAAAGACATACACTGACACCAAGTAACAAAGACATACACTGATCCCTAGTAACACAGACATACACTGACACCAAGTAACAAAGACACTCACTTACACCAAGTAACACAGACATACACTGACACCAAGTAACAAAGACATACACTGATATCCAGTAACACAGACACACACTTACACCAAGTAACAATGACAGACACTGATACCCAGTAACACAGACACACTTACACCAAGTCACAAAGACATACACTGACACCCAGTAACAAAGACATACACTGACACGCAGTAACAAAGAAACCCAATGACACCAAGTAACAAAGGCACACACTGACACCAAGTAACAATGACATTCACTGAAACCCAGTAACACAGACACACACTTCCACCAAGCAACAAAGACATACACTGACACCAAGTAACAAAGACTTTCACTGATACCCAGTAACACAGACACACACTGACACCAAGTAACAAAGACATACACTGACACCAAGTAGCAAAGACATACACTGACAACAAGTATCAAAGGCATACATTGACACCCAGTAACAAAGACATACACTGACACCCAGTAACAAAAACATACACTGACACCCAGTAACAAAGATATACACTGACACCAAGTAACAAAGACATTCACTGATCCCCAGTGACACAGACACACACTTACACCAAGTATCAAAGACATACACTGACACCAAGTAACAAAGGCATACACTGACACCCAGTAACAAAGACATACACTGACACCCAGTAACACAGACACACACGGACAACAAGTAACAAAGACATACACTGACACCAAGTGACGAAGACATGCACTGATACCCAGTAACACAGACACACACTTACACCAAGTAACAAAGTCATGCACTGATACCCAGTAACACAGACACACACTTACACCAATTATCACAGACATACACAGACACCAAGTAACAAAGACATACACTGATACCCAGTGACACAAACACACTTACACCAAGTAACAAAGACATACACTGACACCAAGTAACAAAGACATACACTTACACCAAGTAACACAGACAAACTCTGAGACCAAGTAACAAAGACATACACTTACACCAACAAACAAAGACACACACTTACAACAAGAAACACAGACATACACTGACACCAAGTAACAAAGATATACACTTACACCAAGTAACAAAGTAACACACTTACACCAAGTAACAAAGACATACACTGACACCAAGTAACAAAGACATGCACTGACACCAAGTAACACATACACACAGACACCAAGTAACAAATACATACACTGATACCCAGTAACACAGACAAACACTTACACCAAGTAACAAAGACATACACCGACACCAAGTTACAAATACATACACTTACACCAAATAACAAAGACATACACTGACACAAAGTAACAAAGATATGCACTTACACCAACTAACAAAGACACACACTTACACCAATTTACACAGACATACACTGTCACCAAGAAACAAAGACATGCACTTACACCAAGTAAGAAAGACACACACTTACACCAAGTAACACAGACCTACACTGACACCAAGTAACAAAGACATACACTGACACCAAGTAACAAAGACATACATTTACAACAAGTAACACAGACATACACTGACACCAAGTAACAAAGACATACACTTACACCAAGTAACAAAGACATAAACTGACACCAAGCAACAAAGACATACACTGATACCCAGTAACACAGACACACACTTACACCAAGTAACAAATACATACACTGATCCCTAGTAACACAGACATACACTGACACCAAGGAACAAAGACACTCACTTACACCAAGTAACACAGACATACACTGACACCAAGTAATAAAGACATGCACAGATATCCAGTAACACAGACACAAACTTACACCAAGTAACAATGACAGACACTGATACCCAAAAACACAGACACACACTTACACCAAGTCACAAAGACATACATTGACACCCAGTAACAAAGACATACACTGACACCCAGTAACAAAAAACCCAATGACACCAAGTAACAAAGGCACACACTGACACCAAGTAACAATGACATACACTGTTACCCAGTAACACAGACACACACTTACACCAAGCAACAAATGCATACACTGACACCAAGTAACAAAGACATTCACTGATACCCAGTAACACAGACACACACTTACACCAAGTAACAAAGACATACACTGACACCAAGTAACAAAGACATAAACTGACACCAAGCAACAAAGGCATACACTGACACCCAGTAACAAAGACATACACTGATCCCCAGTAACACAGACACACACGGACACCAAGTAACAAAGACATACACTGACACCCAGTAACAAAAACATACACTGACACCCAGTAACAAAGACATACACTGACACCAAGTAACAAAGACGTACACTTACACCAAGTAACAAAGGCATACACTGACACCCACTAACAAAGACATAAACTGACACCCAGTAACAAAGACACACACTTATACTCAGTACACAGACATACACTGACACCCAGTAACACAGACAGACACTAACACCAAGTCACAAAGACATACACTGACACCCAGTAACAAATTAACAGACTGACACCAAGCAACAAAGACACACACTGACACCAATTAGACAAAGACATACAAAGACACCAAGTAACAAAGACGTACACTGATACCCAGTAACACTGACACACACTTGCACCAAGTAATAAAGACATACACTGACACCAAGTAACAAAGACATACACTGATCCCTAGTAACACAGACATGCACTAACACCAAGTAACAAAGACACTCACTTACACCAAGTAACACAGACATACACTGACACCAAGTAACAAAGACATACACTGATATCCAGTAACACAGACACACACTTACACCAAGTAACAATGACAGACACTGATACCCAGTAACACAGACACACACTTACACCATGTAACAAAGACATACACTGACACCAAGTAACAAAGACATACACTGATCCCTAGTAACACAGACATACACTGACACCAAGTAACAAAGACACTCACTTACACCAAGTAACACAGACATACACTGACACCAAGTAACAAAGACATACACTGATATCCAGTAACACAGACACACACTTACACCAAGTAACAATGACAGACACTGATACCCAGTAACACAGACACACACTTACACCAAGTCACAAAGACATACACTGACACCCAGTAACAAAGACATACACTGACACGCAGTAACAAAGAAACCCAATGACACCAAGTAACAAAGGCACACACTGACACCAAGTAACAATGACATTCACTGAAACCCAGTAACACAGACACACACTTACACCAAGCAACAAAGACATACACTGACACCAAGTAACAAAGACTTTCACTGATACCCAGAAACACAGACACACACTGACACCAAGTAACAAAGACATACACTGACACCAAGTAGCAAAGACATACACTGACAACAAGTAACAAAGGCATACATTGACACCCAGTAACAAAGACATACACTGACACCCAGTAACACAGACACACACGGACAACAAGTAACAAAGACATACACTTACACCAAGTGACGAAGACATGCACTGATACCCAGTAACACAGACACACACTTGCACCAAGTAACAAAGTCATGCACTGATACCAAGTAACAAAGACATACACTTACACCAAGTAACACAGACAAACTCTGAGACCAAGTAACAAAGACATACACTTACACCAACTAACAAAGACACACACTTACACCAAGAAACACAGACATACACTGACACCAAGTAACAAAGATATACACTTACACCAAGTAACAAAGAAACACACTGACACCAAGTAACAATGACATTCACTGAAACCCAGTAACACAGACACACACTTGCACCAAGTAACAAAGTCATGCACTGATACCAAGTAAAAAAGACATACACTTACACCAAGTAACACAGACAAACTCTGAGACCAAGTAACAAAGACATACACTTACACCAACTAACAAAGACACACAATTACACCAAGTAACACAGACCTACACTGACACCAAGTAACAAAGACATACACTGACACCAAGTAACAAAGACATACATTTACACCAAGTAACACAGACATACACTGACACCAAGTAACAAAGACATACACTTACACCAAGTAACAAAGACATAAACTGACACCAAGCAACAAAGACATACACTGATACCCAGTAACACAGACACACACTTACACCAAGTAACAAAGACAGACAATGACACCAGGTAACAAAGACATATACTGATACCCAGTAACACAGACACACACTTACACCAAGTAACAGAGACAGACAATGACACCAAGTAACAAAGACATCCACTGATACCCAGTAACACAGACACACACTTACACCAAGTAACAGAGACATTCACTGATACCCAGTAACACAGACACACACTGACACCAAGTAACAAAGACATACACTGACACCAAGTAACAAAGACATACACTGACAACAAGTAACAAAGGCATACATTGACATCCAGTAACAAAGACATACACTGACACCCAGTAACACAGACACACACGGACACCAAGTAACAAAGACATACACTGACACCAAGTAACAAAAACATACACTGACACCCAGTAACAAAGATATACACTGACACCAAGTAACAAAGACATTCACTGATCCCCAGTAACACAGACACACACTTACACCAAGCAACAAAGACATACACTGACACCAAGTAACAAAGACACACACTGACAACAAGTAACACAGACACACACTTACACCAAGTATCAAAGACATACACTGACACCAAGTAACAAAGGCATACACTGACACCCAGTAACAAAGACATACACTGACACCCAGTAACACAGACACACACGGACAACAAGTAACAAAGACATACACTGACACCAAGTGACGAAGACATGCACTGATACCCAGTAACACAGACACACACTTACACCAAGTAACAAAGACATGCACTGATACCCAGTAACACAGACACACACTTACACCAATTATCACAGACATACACAGACACCAAGTAACAAAGACATACACTGATACCCAGTAACACAAACACAATTACACCAAGTAACAAATACATACACTGACACCAAGTAACAAAGACATACACTTACACCAAGTAACACAGACAAATCTGAGACCAAGTAACAAAGACATACACTTACACCAACTAACAAAGACACACACTTACACCAAGAAACACAGACATACACTGACACCAAGTAACAAAGATATACACTTACACCAAGTAACAAAGACACACACTTACACCAAGTAACAAAGACATACACTGACACCAAGTAACAAAGACATGCACTGACACCAAGTAACACATACACACAGACACCAAGTAACAAATACATACACTGATACCCAGTAACACAGACAAACTCTTACACCAAGTAACAAAGACATACACCGACACCAAGTAACAAATACATACACTTACACCAAATAACACAGACATACACTGACACAAAGTAACAAAGATATACACTTACACCAACTAACAAAGACACACACTTACACCAATTTACACAGACATACACTGACACCAAGAAACAAAGACATGCACTTACACCAAGTAAGAAAGACACACACTTACACCAAGTAACACAGACCTACACTGACACCAAGTAACAAAGACATACACTGACACCAAGTAACAAAGACATACATTTACACCAAGTAACACAGACATACACTGACACCAAGTAACAAAGACATACACTTACACCAAGTAACAAAGACATAAACTGACACCAAGCAACAAAGACATACACTGATACCCAGTAACACAGACACACACTTACTGCAAGTAACAGAGACATACACTGACACCAAGTAACAAAGACATACACTGATACCCTGTAACACAGACATGCACTGGCACCAAGTAACAGAGACATACACTGACGCCAAGTAACAAAGACATACACTTACACCAAGTAACACAGAACTACACTGACACCAAGTACCAAAGACACACACTTACACTAAGTGCACAGAAATACACTGACACCAAGTAACAAAGACATACACTGACACCAAGTATACAAAGACATACACTGACACCAAATAACAAAGACATACACTGATACCCAGTAACACAGACACACACTTACACCAAGTAACAAAGACAGACAATGACACCAAGTAACAAAGACAGACACTGATACCCAGTAACACAGACACACACTTACACCAAGTAACAGAGACATACACTGACACCAAGTAACAAAGGCATACACTGACACCAAGTATCACAGACATACAGAGACACCAAGTAACAAAGACATACATTGATACCCAGTAACACAGGCACACACTTGCACCATGTAACAAAGACATACACAGACACCAAGTAACAAAGACATACACTGACACCAAGTAACAAAGACATACACTGTTCCCCAGTAACACAGACATACACTGACACCAAGTAACAAAGACACACACTTACACCAAGTAACACAGACATACACTGACATCAAGTAACAAAGACATGCACTGATATCCAGTAACACAGACACAAACTTACACCAAGTAACAATGATAGACACTGATACCCAGTAACACAGACACACACTTACACCAAGTCACAAAGACATACACTGACAGCCAGTAACAAAGACATACACTGACACGCAGTAACAAAGACACACAATGACACCAAGTATCAAAGGCACACACTAACACCAAGTAACAATAACATACACTGATACCCAGCCACACAGACACACACTTACACCAAGTATCACCGACATACACAGACACCAAATAACAAAGACATACACTGATACCCAGTAACACATACACACACATGCACCATGTAACAAAGACATACACTTACCCCAACTAACAAAGACACACACTTACACCAAGCAACACAGACATACACTGACACCAAGTAAAAAAGACATACACTTACACCAAGTAACAAAGACACACACTTACACCAAGTAACAAAGTCACACACTGACACCAAGTAACACAGACATACACTTACACCAAGTAACACAGACATACACTGACACCAAGTAACCAATACATCCACTGACACCAAGTAACAAAGACACAAACTTACACCAAGTAACACAGACATACACTGACACCAAGTATCAAAGACATACACTGACACCAAGTAACAAAGTCATACACTTTCACCAAGTAACAAAGACATACACTAATACCCAGTAACACAGACACACACTTACACCAAGTAACAAAGACAGACACTGATACCCAGTAACAGAGACACACACTTACACCAAGACACAAAGACATACACTGACACCCAGTAACAAAGACATACACTGACACCCAGCAAAAAAGACACACACTGCACCAAGTAACAGAGACATCCACTGACACAAATTAACAAATACATGCACTGATACCCAGTAACAAAGACACACACTTACACCAAGTAACAAATACATACACTGACACCAAGTAACAAAGACATACACTTACAACAAGTAACAAAGACATACACTGACACCAAGTAACAAAGACATACACTGATACCCAGTAACACAGACACACACTTACACCAAGTAACAAAGACATACACTGATACCCAGTAACACAGACACACACTTACACCATGTAACAAAGACATACACTGATCCCAAGTCACACAGACATACACTGACACCAAGTAACAAAGACACACACTTACACCAAGTAACAAAGACATACACTGACATCAAGTAACAAAGACACAGACTTACACCAATTAACACAGACATACACTGACATCAAGTAACAAAGACATGCACTGATACCCAGTAACACAGACACACACTTACACCAAGTAACAAAGACAGACACTGACACCAAGTAACAAATACATTCACTGACACCCAGTAACACAGACACACACTTACACCAAGTAACAAAGACATACACTGACACCAAGTAACAAAGACGTACAGTGACACCAAGCAACAAAGGCATACACTGACACCCAGTAACAAAGACATACACTGATCCCCAGTAACACAGACACACACGGACACCAAGTAACAAAGACATACACTGACACCCAGTAACAAAAACATACACTGACACCCAGTAACAAAGACATACACTTTCACCAAGTAACAAAGACATTCACTGATACCAGGGAACACAGACACACACTTACACCAAGTAACACACACACAAACTTACACCAAGTAACAAAGACGTACAGTGACACCAATTAACAAAGACATGCACTGACACCAAGTAACAAAGACACACACTGACACCAAGTAACACAGACACACACTTACACCAAGTAACAAAGACATACACTTACACCAAGTAACAAAGACATACACTGACACCAAGTAACGAAGACATACTCTGATACCCAGTAACACAGACGCACACTTACACCAAGTAACAAAGACATACACTGATACCCAGTATCACAGACACACACATACACCACGTATCACAGACATACACAGACACAAAGTAACAAAGACATACACAGATACCCAGGAACACAGACACACACTTACACCAAGTAACAAAGACATACACTGACACCAAGTAACAAAGACATACAATTACACCAAGTAACACAGACATACACTGACACCAAGTAACAAAGACATACACTTACACCAACTAACAAAGACACACACTTACACGAAGTAACACAGACATACACTGACACCAAGTAACAAATACATACACTGACACCAAGTAACAAAGACACAAACTTACACCAAATAACACAGACATCCACTCACACCAAGTATCAAAGACATACACTGATACCCAGTAACACAGGCACACACTTGCACCATGTAACAAAGACATACACTGATACCCAATAACAGAGACACACACTAACACCAAGTCACAAAGACATACACTGACACCCAGTAACAAAGACATACACTGACACCCATTAATAAAGACACACACTGACACCAAGTAACAAAGACATCCACTGACCCAAATTAACAAATACATACACTGATACCAAGTAACAAAGACACACACTTACACCAAGTAACAAATACATACACTGACACCAAGTAACAAAGACATACACTGATACCCAGTAACACAGACACACACTTACACCAAGTAACAAAGACATACACTGATACACAGCCACACAGACACACACTTACACCAAGTATCACAGACATACACAGACACCAAGTAACAAAGACATACACTGATACCCAGTAACACAGGCACACACTTGCACCATGTAACAAAGACATACACAGACACCAAGTAACAAAGACATACACTGACACCAAGTAACAAAGACATACACTGTTCCCCAGTAACACAGACATACACTGACACCAAGTAACAAAGACACACACTTACACCAAGTAACACAGACATACACTGACATCAAGTAACAAAGACATGCACTGATATCCAGTAACACAGACACACACTTACACCAAGTAACAATGATAGACACTGATACCCAGTAACACAGACACACACTTACACCAAGTCACAAAGACATACACTAACACCCAGTAACAAAGACATACACTGACACGCAGTAACAAAGGCACACAATGACACCAAGTAACAAAGGCACACACTAACACCAAGTAACAATAACATACACTGATACCCAGCCACACAGACACACACTTACACCAAGTATCACCGACATACACAGACACCAAGTAACAAAGACATACACTGATCCCCAGTAACACAGACACACACATACACCATGTAACAAAGACATACACTTACCCCAACTAACAAAGACACACACTTACACCAAGAAACACAGACATACACTGACACCAAGTAACAAAGACATACACTTACACCAAGTAACAAAGACACACACTTACACCAAGTAACAAAGACACACACTGACACCAAGTAACACAGACATACACTTACACCAAGTAACACAGACATACACTGACACCAAGTAACCAATACATCCACTGACACCAAGTAACAAAGACACAAGCTTACACCAAGTAACACAGACATACACTGACACCAAGTATCAAAGACATACACTGACACCAAGTAACAAAGTCATACACTTACACCAAGTAACAAAGACATACACTGATACCCAGTAACACAGACACACACTTACACCAAGTAACAAAGACAGACACTGCTACCCAGTAACAGAGACACACACTTACACCAAGTCACAAAGACATACACTGACACCCAGTAACAAAGACATACACTGACACCCAGTAAAAAAGACACACACTGACACCAAGTAACAGAGACATCCACTGACACAAATTAACAAATACATGCACTGATACCCAGTAACAAAGACACACACTTACACCAAGTAACAAATACATACACTGACACCAAGTAACAAAGACATACACTTACAACAAGTAACAAAGACATACACTGACACCAAGTAACAAAGACATGCACTGATACCCAGTAACACAGACACACACTTACACCAAGTAACAAAGACATACACTGATACCCAGCCACACAGACACAAACTAACACCAAGTATCACAGACATACACAGACACCAAGTAACAAAGACATACACTGATACCCAGTAACACAGACACACACTTACACCATGTAACAAAGACATACACTGATCCCCAGTCACACAAACATACACTGACACCAAGTAACAAAGACACACACTTACACCAAGTAACAAAGACATACACTGACATCAAGTAACAAAGACATGCATTGATATCCAGTAACACAGACACACACTTACACCAAGTAACAATGACAGACACGGATACCCAGTAACACAGACACACACTTACACCCAGTAACAAAGACATACACTGACACCCAGTAACAAAGACATACAATGACACCCAGTAACAAAGACACACAATGACACCAAGTAACAAAGGCACACACTAACACCAAGTAACAATGACATACACTGGCACCAAGTAACAAAGACATTCACTGACACCAAGTAACAAAGACATACACTGACACCAAGCAACAAACGCATACACTGACACCCAGTAACAAAGACATACAAAGATACCCAGTGACACAGACACACACGGACACCAAGTAACAAAGACATACACTGACACCCAGTAACAAAAACATACACTGACACCCAGTAATAAAGACATACACTGACACCAATTAACAAAGACATTCACTGATCTCCAGTAACACAGAAACACAAATACACCAAGTAACAAAGACACACTCTGACACCAAGTAACACAGACACACACTTACACCAAGTAACAAAGACATACACTGACACCAAGTAACAAAGGCATACAATGACACCCAGTAACAAAGACATGCACTGACACCCAGTAACACAGACACACACGGACACCAAGTAACAAAGACATACTCAGACACCAAGTAACGAAGACATACTCTGATACCCAGTAACACGGAAGCACTTACACCAAGTAACAAAGACATACACTGATACCCAGTAACACAGACACACACATACACCAAGTATCACAGACATACACAGACACCAAGTAACAAAGACATACACTGATACCCAGTGACACAGACACACACTTACACCAAGTAACAAAGACATACACTGACACCAAGTAACAAAGACATACACTTACACCAAGTAACACAGACTTAAACTGACACCCAGGAACAAAGACATATACTCACACCCAGTAACAAAGACACACAATGACACCAAGTAACAAAGGCACACACTGACATCAAGTAACAAAGACATACACTGACACCAAGTCACAAAGACATTCACTGATACCCAGTAACACAGACACACACTGAAACCAAGTTACAAAGACATGCACTGATATCCGGTAACACAGACACACACTTACACCAAGTATCACAGACATACACAGACACCAACTAACAAAGACAAACACCGATACCCAGTAACACAGACAAACACTGACACCAAGTAACAAAGACATACACCGACACCAAGTAAAAAATACATACACTTACACCAAATAACACAGACATACACTGACACCAAGTAACAAAGATATGCTCTTACACCAACTGACAAAGACACACACTTACACCAAGTTACACAGACATCCACTGACACCAAGTAACAAAGACATGCACTTACACCAAGTAAGAAAGACACACACTTACACCTAGTAACACAGACATCCACTGACACCAAGTAACAAAGACATATACAGATACCCAGCAATACAGACACACTCTGACACCAAGTAACAAAGACATGCACTGACACCCAGTAAAAAATACATGCACTGACACCCAGTAACAAAGACACACACTGACACCAAGTAACAAAGACATGCACTGATACCCAATAACACAGACACACACTTACACCAAGTAACAAAGACATACACTGACACCAAGTAACAAAGACATACACTTACACCAAGTAAAAAAGACATACACTGACAACAAGTAACAAAGACATACACTGATACCCAGTTACACAGACACACACATACACCAAGTAACACAAACACACACTGAAAACAAGTAAGAAAGACACACACTTACACCAAGTAACACAGACATCCACTGACACCAAGTAACAAAGACATATACAGATACCCAGCAATACAGACACACTCTTACACCAAGTAACAAAGACAGACACTGATGCCCAGTAACAAAGACATGCACTGACACCCAGTAACAATGACATGCACTGACACCCAGTAACAAAGACACACACTGACAGCAAGTTACAAAGACATGCACTGACACCCAGTAACACAGACACACACTTACACCACGTAACAAAGACATACACTGACAACAAGTAACAAAGACATACACTGAGACGCAGTAACACAGACACACACTTACACCAATTAACAAAGACATACACTGATACCCAGTTACACAGACACACACATACAACAAGCAACACAGACACACACTGACGCCAAGTAACAAAGACATACACTGATACCCAGTAACACAGACACACACTTACACCAAGTAACAAAGACATACACTGACACCAAGTAACAAAGACATACACTTACACCAATTAAAAAAGACATACACTGACACCAAGTAACAAAGACATACACTGATACCCAGTAACACAGACACACACTTACACCATGTATCGAAGACATACACTGACACCAAGTAGCAAAGACATACACTTACACCAAGTAACAAAGACATACGCTGACACCAAGTAACAAAGACATACACTGACACCAAGTAACAAAGACATACACTTACACCAAGTAACACAGACATACAATGACACCAAGTAACAAAGACACACACTTACACCAAGTAACAAAGACAGACAATGACACCAAGCAACAAAGGCAGACACTGATACCCAGTAACACAGACACACACTTACACCAAGTAACAGAGACATACACTGACACCAAGTAACAAAGGCATACACTTACACCAAGTAACAAAGACATGCACTGACACCAAGTAACAAAGACGTACACTTGCACCAAGTAACACAGACATCCACTGATACCCAGTAACACGGACACACACTTACACCAAGTAACAAAGACATACACTGACACCAATTAACAAAGAAATAAACTGACACCCAGCAACAAAGACACACACTGACACCCAGTAACAAAGACACACACTTACACCATGGAACAAAGACATACACAGACACCAAGTAACAAAGACATACACTTACACCAAGTAACACAGACATACACTGACACCAAGAAACAAAGACACACACTTAGACCAAGTAACACAGACATACACTGACACCAAGTAACAAAGACATACACTGATACCCAGTAACACAGACACACACTTACACCAAGTAACAATGACAGACACTGATACCCACTAACACAGACACACACTTACACCAAGTGACAAAGACTTAACCTGACACCCAGTAACAAAGACATACACTCACACCCAGTAACAAAGACACACAATGACACCAAGTAACAAAGGCACACACTGACACCAAGTAACAAAGACATTCACTGATACCCAGTAATACAGACACACACTTCCACCAAGTAACAAAGAAATACACTGACACCAAGTAACAAAGACATACAAAGATACCCAGTTGCACAGACACACACTTACACCAAGTTACAAAGACATACCCTGATACTCAGTTACACAGACACACACTTACACCAAGGAACAAAGACATTCACAGAGACACCAAGTAACAAAGGCATACACTGACACCCAGTAACAAAGACATACACTGACACCCAGTAAAAAAACATACACTGACACCAAGTAACAAAGGCATTCACTGATCCCCAGTAACACAGACACACACTTACACCAAGTAACAAATACATACACTGACAACAAATAACAAAGAGACAAACTTACACCAAGTAACACAGACATACACTGACACAAAGTATCAAAGACATACACTGAGACCAAGTAACAAAGACATACACTTACACCAAGTAACAAAGACAGACACTGACACCCAGTCCCAAAGACACACACTGACACCAAGTAACATAGACACACACTGACACCAAGTAACAAAGACATCCACTGACACAAATTAACAAAGACATACACAGATACCCAGTAACACAGACACACACTTACACAAAGTATCACAGACATACACAGACACCAAGTAACAAAGACACACACTTAGACCAAGTAACACAGACATACACTGACACCAAGTAACAAAGACATGCACTGATACCCAGTAACACAGACACACACTTACACCAAGTAACAATGACAGACACTGATACCCAGTAACACAGACACACATTTACACCAAGTCACAAAGACTTAAACTGACACCCAGTAACAAAGACATACACTGACACCAAGTAAAAAAGACAGACACTGATACCCTGTAACACAGACAAACACTAACACCAAGTCACAAAGAAATACACTGACACCCAGTAACAAAGACAAACACTGACACCAAGTATACAAAGACATACACAAACAACAAGTAACAAAGACATACACTGATACCCAGAATCACAGACACACACTTTCACCAAGTAACAAATACATACACTGACACCAAGTAACAAAGACACAAACTTACACCAAGTAACACAGACATGCACTGACACAAAGTATCAAAGACAAACAGTGACACCAAGTAACAAAGACATACACTTACACCAAGTAACAAAGGCATACACTGATACCCAGTAACACAGACACACACTTACACTAAGTAACAAAGACAGACACTGAAACCCAGTAACAGAGACACACACTTACACCAAGTCACAAAGACAAACACTGACACCAAGTATACAAAGACATACACAAACAACAAGTAACAAAGACATACACTGATACCCAGAATCACAGACACACACTTTCACCAAGTAACAAATACATACACTGACACCAAGTAACAAAGACACAAACTTACACCAAGTAACACAGACATACACTGACACAAAGTATCAAAGACATACAGTGACACCAAGTAACAAAGACATACACTTACACCAAGTAACAAAGGCATACAGTGAAACCAGTAACAGAGACACACACTTACACCAAGTCACAAAGACATACACTGACACCCAGCAACAAAGACATCCACTGACACAAATTAACAAAGACATACACTGATACCAAGTAACACAGACACACAGTTACACCAAGTATCACAGACATACACAGACACCAAGTAACAAAGACACACACTTAGACCAAGTAACACAGACATACACTGACACCAAGGAGCAAAGGCATGCACTGATACCCAGTAACGCAGCCACACACTTACACCAAGTAACAATGACAGACACTGATACCCAGTAACACAGACACACATTTACACCAAGTCACAAAGACTTAAACTGACACCCAGTAACAAAGACATACACTCACACCCAATAACAAAGACACACAATGACACCAAGTAACAAAGACATACACTGATACCCAGTAACACAGACACACACTTACACCAAGTAACAAAGACATACACTGACACCAAGTAACAAAGACATTCACTGATACCCAGGAACACAGACACACACTGACACCAAGTAACAAAGACATACACTGATACTCAGTTACACAGACACACACTTACGCCAAGTAACAAAGACATTCACTGACACCAAGTAACAAAGGCATACAATGACACCCAGTAACACAGACACACACGGACACCAAGTAACAAAGGCATGCACTGACACCCAGGAACAAAAACATACACTGACACCCGGTAACAAAAACATCTACTGACACCAAGTAACAAAGACATTCACTGATCCCCAGTAACACAGACACACACTTACACCAAGTAACAAAGACATACACTGATACTCAGTAACACAGACACACATTTACACCAAGTCACAAAGACTTAAACTGACACCCAGTAACAAAGACATACACTCACACCCAGTAACAAAGACACACAATGACAGCAAGTAACAAAGGCACACACTGACACCAAGTAACAGACATACACTGATACCCAGTAACACAGACACACACTTACACCAAGTAACAAAGACATACACTGACACCAAGTAACAAAGACATTCACTGCTACCCAGGAACACAGACACACACTTACACCAAGTAACAAAGACATACACTGACACCAAGTAACAAAGACATACACTGATACCCAGTAGCACAGACACACACTGACACCAAGTAACAAAGACATACACTGATACTCAGTTACACAGACACACACTTACGCCAAGTAACAAAGACTTTCACTGACACCAAGTAACAAAGGCATACAATGACACCCAGTAACACAGACACAAACGGACACCATGTAACAAAGACATACACTGACATCCAGGAACAAAAACATACACTGACACCCAGTAACAAAAACATATACTGACACCAAGTAACAAAGACATTCACTGATCCCCAGTAACACAGACACACACTTACACCAAGTAACAAAGACATACACTGATACTCAGTAACACAGACACACACTTACACCAAGTAACAAAGAAATACACTGACACCAAGTAACAAAGACATACACTTACACCAAGTAACAAAGACATACACTGACACCAAGTAACAAGACATACACTGATACCCAGTAACACAGACAGACACTTACACCAAGTAACACAGACATACACTGACACCAAGTAACAAAGACATACACTGACACCAAGTAACAAAGACATACACTGATACCCAGTAACTCAGACACACACTTACACCAAGTAACAAAGACAGACAATGACACCAAGTAACAAAGACATACACTGATACCCAGTAACACAGACACCCACTTACACCAAGTAACAGAGACGTACACTGACTCCAAGTAACAAAGACATACACTTACACCAAGTAACAAAGACATACACTTACACCAAGTAACAAAGACATACACTGACACCAAGTAACAAAGAAATACACTTAGACCAAGATAAACAGACATACACTGACACCCAGTAACACAGACACACACTTACACCAAGTAACAAAGACAGAAACTGATACCCAGTAACAAAGACAAACACTGAACCCCAGTAACAAAGACACACACTGACACCAAGTAACAAAGACACAAACTGACACCAAGTAACAAAGACATACACTGACACCAAGTAACAAAGACACACACTGACAACAAGTAACACAGACACACACTTACACCAAGTATCACAGACATATACAGACACCAAGTAACAAAGACTTACACTGATACCCAGTAACGCAGACACACACTTACACCAAGGAACAAAGACATACACTTGCACCAAGTAACACAGACTTACACTGAGACCAAGTAGCAAAGCCATACACTTACACCAACTAACAAAGCCACACACTTACACCAGGTAACACAGACATACACTGACAACACGTAACAAAGAGATACACTTGCACCAAGTAACAAAGACACACACTTACACCAAGTAACAAAGACATACACTGACACGAAGAAACAAAGAAATACACTTACATCAAGTCATACAGACATACACTGACACCAAGTAACAACTACATATACTGACACCAAGTAACAAGGTCACAAACTTACACCAAGTAACACAGACATCACTGACACCAAGTATCAAAGACATACACTGACACCAAGTAACAAAGACATACACTTACACCAAGTAGCAAAGACATACACTGATACCCAGTAACACAGACACACACTTACACCAAGTCACAAAGACATACACTGACACCCAGTACAAAGACATACACTGACACCCAGTAACAAAGACACACTCTGACACCAAGTAATAAAGACACACACTGACACCAAGTAACAAAGACATACACTGATACCCAGTAACACAGACACACAGTTACACCAGGTAACAAAGACATACACTGACACCAAGTAACTAAGACATACACTGACACCAATTAACAAAGACATACACTGATACCCAGTAACACAGACACACACTGACACCAAGTAACAAATACGTACACTGATACCTAGTAACAAATGCATACACTTACACCAAGTAACAAAGACATACACTGACACCAAGTAACAAAGACATACACTTACACGATGTAACAAAGACATACACTGATACCCAGAAACACACACAAACACTTACACCACGTAACAGACATACACTGACACCAAGTAACAAAGATATACACTTACACCAACTAACAAAGACGCACACTTGCACCAAGTTACACAGACATACACTGATACCAAGTAACAAAGACATGCACTTACACCAAGTAAGAAAGACACACACTTACACCAAGTAACAAAGACATACACTGACACCCAGCGACACAGACACACTCTTACACCAAGTAACAAAGACAGACACTGATACCCAGTAACACAGGCACACACTTACACCAAGTATCAAAGACATGCACTGACACCAAGTAGCAAAGACACACACTTACACCAAGTAACAAAGACATACACTGACACCAAGTAGCAAAGACATACACTGACACCAAGTAACAAAGACATACACTGACACCAAGTAACAAAGACATACACTTACACCAAGTAACACAGACATACACTTACACCAAGTAACAAAGACATACACTGACACCCAGTAACAAAGACACACTCTGCCACCAAGTAACAAAGACACACACTGACACCAAGTAACAAAGAGATACACTGATACCCAGGAACACAGAAACACAGTTACACCAGGTAACAAAGACATACACTGACACCAAGTAACACAGACATACACTGACACCAATTAACAAAGACATACACTGATACCCAGTAACACAGACACACACTTACACCAAGTAACAAATACATACACTGACACCAAGTAACAAAGGCATACACTTACACCAAGTAACTAAGGTCTGCACTGACACCAAGTAACAAAGACATACACTGACACCAAGTAACAAAGGCATACACTTACACCAAGTAACTAAGGTCTGCACTGACACCAAGTAACAAAGATATACACTTACACCAACTAACAAAGACACACACTTACACCAAGTTACACAGACATACACTGATACCAAGTAACAAAGACATGCACTTTCACCAAGTAAGAAAGACACACACTTACACCAAGTAACAAAGACATACACTGACACCCAGCGACACAGACACACTCTTACACCAAGTAACAAAGACAGACACTGATACCCAGTAACACAGGCACACACTTACACCAAGTATCAAAGACATGCACTGACACCAAGTAGCAAAGACATACACTTACACCAAGTAACAAAGACATACACTGACACCAAGTAAGAAAGACATACATTGACACCAAGTAACAAAGACACACAGTTACACCAAGTAACACAGACATACAGTGACACCAAGTAACAAAGAATTACACTGATACCCAGTAGCACAGACACACACTTACACCAAGTAACAAAGACAGTCACTGATACCCAGTAACACAGATACACACTTACACCAAGTCCCAAAGACACACACTGACATCCAGTAACAAAGACAGACACTGATACCCAGTAACACAGACACACATTTACACCAAGTATCAAAGACATGCACTGACACCAAGTAGCAAAGACATACACTTCCACCAAGTAACAAAGACATACACTGACACAAAGTAACAAAGACACACATTGACACCAAGTAACAAAGACACACAGTTACACCAAGTAACACAGACATACAGTGACACCAAGTAACAAAGACTTACACTGATACCCAGTAGCACAGACACACACTGACACCAAGTAACAAAGACATACACTGATACTCAGTTACACAGACACACACTTACGCCAAGTAACAAAGACATTCACTGACACCAAGTAACAAAGGCATACAATGACACCCAGTAACACAGACACACACGGACACCAAGTAACAAAGGCATACACTGACACCCAGGAACAAAAACATACACTGACACCCGGTAACAAAAACATATACTGACACCAAGTAACAAAGACATTCACTGATCCCCAGTAACACAGACACACACTTACACCAAGTAACAAAGACATACACTGATACTCAGTAACACAGACACACACTTACACCAAGTATCACAGACATACACAGACACCAAGTAACAAAGACACACACTTAGACCAAGTAACACAGACATACACTGACACCAAGTAACAAAGACATGCACTGATACCCAGTAACACAGACACACACTTACACCAAGTAACAATGACAGACACTGATACCCAGTAACACAGACACACATTTACACCAAGTCACAAAGACTTAAACTGACACCCAGTAACAAAGACATACACTCACACCCAGTAACAAAGACACACAATGACAGCAAGTAACAAAGGCACACACTGACACCAAGTAACAAAGACATACACTGATACCCAGTAACACAGACACACACTTACACCAAGTAACAAAGACATACACTGACACCAAGTAACAAAGACATTCACTGCTACCCAGGAACACAGACACACACTTACACCAAGTAACAAAGACATACACTGACACCAAGTAACAAAGACATACACTGATACCCAGTAGCACAGACACACACTGACACCAAGTAACAAAGACATACACTGATACTCAGTTACACAGACACACACTTACGCCAAGTAACAAAGACTTTCACTGACACCAAGTAACAAAGGCATACAATGACACCCAGTAACACAGACACAAACGGACACCATGTAACAAAGACATACACTGACATCCAGGAACAAAAACATACACTGACACCAAGTAACAAAGACATACACTGACACCAAGTAACAAGACATACACTGATACCCAGTAACACAGACAGACACTTACACCAAGTAACACAGACATACACTGACACCAAGTAACAAAGACATACACTGACACCAAGTAACAAAGA
Source organism: Heterodontus francisci (assembly GCF_036365525.1). Classification (NCBI taxonomy): domain Eukaryota; kingdom Metazoa; phylum Chordata; class Chondrichthyes; order Heterodontiformes; family Heterodontidae; genus Heterodontus; species Heterodontus francisci. The sequence goes on along the minus strand of NW_027140221.1, from coordinate 8,449,501 downwards.
CATACACTGATACCCAGTAACACAGACACACACTTACACCAAGTAACAAAGACAGACAATGACACCAAGTAACAAAGACATACACTGATACCCAGTAACACAGACACCCACTTACACCAAGTAACAGAGACGTACACTGACACCAAGTAACAAAGACATACACTTACACCAAGTAACAAAGACATACACTGACACCAAGTAACAAAGAAATACACTTAGACCAAGATAAACAGACATACACTGACACCCAGTAACACAGACACACACTTACACCAAGTAACAAAGACAGAAACTGATACCCAGTAACAAAGACAAACACTGAACCCCAGTAACAAAGACACACACTGACACCAAGTAACAAAGACACAAACTGACACCAAGTAACAAAGAGATACACTGATACCCAGGAACACAGAAACACAGTTACACCAGGTAACAAAGACATACACTGACACCAAGTAACACAGACATACACTGACACCAATTAACAAAGACATACACTGATACCCAGTAACACAGACACACACTTACACCAAGTAACAAATACATACACTGACACCAAGTAACAAAGGCATACACTTACACCAAGTAACTAAGGTCTGCACTGACACCAAGTAACAAAGACATACACTGACACCAAGTAACAAAGGCATACACTTACACCAAGTAACTAAGGTCTGCACTGACACCAAGTAACAAAGATATACACTTACACCAACTAACAAAGACACACACTTACACCAAGTTACACAGACATACACTGATACCAAGTAACAAAGACATGCACTTTCACCAAGTAAGAAAGACACACACTTACACCAAGTAACAAAGACATACACTGACACCCAGCGACACAGACACACTCTTACACCAAGTAACAAAGACAGACACTGATACCCAGTAACACAGGCACACACTTACACCAAGTATCAAAGACACACACTGACATCCAGTAACAAAGACAGACACTGATACCCAGTAACACAGACACACATTTACACCAAGTATCAAAGACATGCACTGACACCAAGTAGCAAAGACATACACTTCCACCAAGTAACAAAGACATACACTGACACAAAGTAACAAAGACACACATTGACACCAAGTAACAAAGACACACAGTTACACCAAGTAACACAGACATACAGTGACACCAAGTAACAAAGACTTACACTGATACCCAGTAGCACAGACACACACTGACACCAAGTAACAAAGACATACACTGATACTCAGTTACACAGACACACACTTACGCCAAGTAACAAAGACATTCACTGACACCAAGTAACAAAGGCATACAATGACACCCAGTAACACAGACACACACGGACACCAAGTAACAAAGGCATACACTGACACCCAGGAACAAAAACATACACTGACACCCGGTAACAAAAACATATACTGACACCAAGTAACAAAGACATTCACTGATCCCCAGTAACACAGACACACACTTACACCAAGTAACAAAGACATACACTGATACTCAGTAACACAGACACACACTTACACCAAGTATCACAGACATACACAGACACCAAGTAACAAAGACACACACTTAGACCAAGTAACACAGACATACACTGACACCAAGTAACAAAGACATGCACTGATACCCAGTAACACAGACACACACTTACACCAAGTAACAATGACAGACACTGATACCCAGTAACACAGACACACATTTACACCAAGTCACAAAGACTTAAACTGACACCCAGTAACAAAGACATACACTCACACCCAGTAACAAAGACACACAATGACAGCAAGTAACAAAGGCACACACTGACACCAAGTAACAAAGACATACACTGATACCCAGTAACACAGACACACACTTACACCAAGTAACAAAGACATACACTGACACCAAGTAACAAAGACATTCACTGCTACCCAGGAACACAGACACACACTTACACCAAGTAACAAAGACATACACTGACACCAAGTAACAAAGACATACACTGATACCCAGTAGCACAGACACACACTGACACCAAGTAACAAAGACATACACTGATACTCAGTTACACAGACACACACTTACGCCAAGTAACAAAGACTTTCACTGACACCAAGTAACAAAGGCATACAATGACACCCAGTAACACAGACACAAACGGACACCATGTAACAAAGACATACACTGACATCCAGGAACAAAAACATACACTGACACCAAGTAACAAAGACATACACTGACACCAAGTAACAAGACATACACTGATACCCAGTAACACAGACAGACACTTACACCAAGTAACACAGACATACACTGACACCAAGTAACAAAGACATACACTGACACCAAGTAACAAAGACATACACTGATACCCAGTAACACAGACACACACTTACACCAAGTAACAAAGACAGACAATGACACCAAGTAACAAAGACATACACTGATACCCAGTAACACAGACACCCACTTACACCAAGTAACAGAGACGTACACTGACACCAAGTAACAAAGACATACACTTACACCAAGTAACAAAGACATACACTGACACCAAGTAACAAAGAAATACACTTAGACCAAGATAAACAGACATACACTGACACCCAGTAACACAGACACACACTTACACCAAGTAACAAAGACAGAAACTGATACCCAGTAACAAAGACAAACACTGAACCCCAGTAACAAAGACACACACTGACACCAAGTAACAAAGACACAAACTGACACCAAGTAACAAAGACATACACAGACACCAAGTAACGAAGACATGCACTGATACCCAGTAACACAGACACACACTTACACCAAGTATCACAGACATATACAGACACCAAGTAACAAAGACTTACACTGATACCCAGTAACGCAGACACACACTTACACCAAGGAACAAAGACATACACTGACACCCAGTAACAAAGACATACACTTGCACCAAGTAACACAGACTTACACTGAGACCAAGTAGCAAAGCCATACACTTACACCAACTAACAAAGCCACACACTTACACCAGGTAACACAGACATACACTGACAACACGTAACAAAGAGATATACTTGCACCAAGTAACAAAGACACACACTTACACCAAGTAACAAAGACATACACTGACACGAAGAAACAAAGAAATACACTTACATCAAGTCATACAGACATACACTGACACCAAGTAACAACTACATATACTGACACCAAGTAACAAGGTCACAAACTTACACCAAGTAACACAGACATACACTGACACCAAGTATCAAAGACATACACTGACACCAAGTAACAAAGACATACACTTACACCAAGTAGCAAAGACATACACTGATACCCAGTAACACAGACACACACTTACACCAAGTCACAAAGACATACACTGTCACCCAGTACAAAGACATACACTGACACCCAGTAACAAAGACACACTCTGACACCAAGTAATAAAGACACACACTGACACCAAGTAACAAAGACATACACTGATACCCAGTAACACAGACACACAGTTACACCAGGTAACAAAGACATACACTGACACCAAGTAACTAAGACATACACTGACACCAATTAACAAAGACATACACTGATACCCAGTAACACAGACACACACTGACACCAAGTAACAAATACGTACACTGATACCTAGTAACAAATGCATACACTTACACCAAGTAACAAAGACATACACTGACACCAAGTAACAAAGACATACACTTACACGATGTAACAAAGACATACACTGATGCCCAGTAACACAGACACACACTTACACCAAATATCACAGACATACACAGACACCAACTAACAAAGAGATACACTGATACCCAGAAACACACACAAACACTTACGCCACGTAACAGACATACACTGACACCAAGTAACAAAGATATACACTTACACCAACTAACAAAGACGCACACTTGCACCAAGTTACACAGACATACACTGATACCAAGTAACAAAGACATGCACTTACACCAAGTAAGAAAGACACACACTTACACCAAGTAACAAAGACATACACTGACACCCAGCGACACAGACACACTCTTACACCAAGTATCAAAGACATGCACTGACACCAAGTAGCAAAGACACACACTTACACCAAGTAACAAAGACATACACTGACACCAAGTAGCAAAGACATACACTGACACCAAGTAACAAAGACATACACTTACACCAAGTAACACAGACATACACTTACACCAAGTAACAAAGACATACACTGACACCCAGTAACAAAGACACACTCTGCCACCAAGTAACAAAGACACACACTGACACCAAGTAACAAAGAGATACACTGATACCCAGGAACACAGAAACACAGTTACACCAGGTAACAAAAACATACACTGACACCAAGTAACAAAGACATACACTGACACCAATTAACAAAGACATACACTGATACCCAGTAACACAGACACACACTTACACCAAGTAACAAATACATACACTGACACCAAGTAACAAAGGCATACACTTACACCAAGTAACTAAGGTCTGCACTGACACCAAGTAACAAAGACATACACTGACACCAATTAACAAAGACATACACTGATACCCAGTAACACAGACACACACTTACACCAAGTAACAAATACATACACTGACACCAAGTAACAAAGGCATACACTTACACCAAGTAACTAAGGTCTGCACTGACACCAAGTAACAAAGATATACACTTACACCAACTAACAAAGACACACACTTACACCACGTTACACAGACATACACTGATACCAAGTAACAAAGACATGCACTTTCACCAAGTAAGAAAGACACACACTTACACCAAGTAACAAAGACAAACACTGACACCCAGCGACACAGACACACTCTTACACCAAGTAACAAAGACAGACACTGATACCCAGTAACACAGGCACACACTTACACCAAGTATCAAAGACATGCACTGACACCAAGTAGCAAAGACATACACTTACACCAAGTAACAAAGACATACACTGACACCAAGTAACTAAGACATACATTGACACCAAGTAACAAAGACACACAGTTACACCAAGTAACACAGACATACAGTGACACCAAGTAACAAAGAATTACACTGATACCCAGTAACACAGACACACACTTACACCAAGTAACAAAGACAGTCACTGATACCCAGTAACACAGATACACACTTACACCAAGTCCCAAAGACACACACTGACATCCAATAACAAAGACAGACACTGATACCCAGTAACACAGACACACATTTACACCAAGTATCAAAGACATGCACTGACACCAAGTAGCAAAGACATACACTTCCACCAAGTAACAAAGACATACACTGACACCAAGTAACTAAGACTTGCACTGATACCCAGCAACACAGGCACACACTTACACCAAGTCATAAAGCACACACTGACACCCAGTAACAAAGACATACACTGCACCCAGTGAGAAAGAAACACACTGACACCCAGTAACAAAGACATACACTGATACCCAGTAACACAGACAGACACAGACACCAAGTAACAAAGACATACACTGATACCCAGTAACACAGACACATACTTACACCAAGTAACAAAGACATAGACTGACACCAAGTAACAAAGACATACACTTACACCAAGTAAAAAAGACATACACTGACACCAAGTAACAAAGACATACACTGATACCCAGTAACACAGACACACACTTACACCAAGTAACAAAGACATACACTGACACCAAGTAACAAAGACATACACCTACACCAAGTAACAAAGACATACACTGACAACAATTTACTATGACATACACCGAAACCCAGCAACACAGATACACACTGACACCCAGTAACAAAGAGAAGAACTGACACCAAGTAACAAAGACAGACACTGACACCAAGTAACAAAGACATCCACTTACACCAAGTACAAACACATACACTGACAACAAGTAACAAAGACATACAATTATACCCAGTAACACAGACACGCACTGACACCCAGTAACAAAGACATACACTGACACCAAGTAACAAAGACAGACACTGATACCCAGTAACACAGACTCACACTTACACCAAGTAACAAAGAAATACACTGATCCCCAATAACACAGACACACACTTACACCAACTAACACCGACATACACTGACAAACAGCGACACAGGCACACACTTACACCAAGTATCAAAGACATGCACTGACACCAAGTAGCAAAGACATACACTTACACCAAGTAACAAAGACATACACTGACACCAAGTAACAAAGACATCCACTTACACCAAGTGCAAAGACAAACACTGACACGAAGTAACAAAGACATACAATTATCACCAGTTATACAGACACGCACTGCCACCCAGTAACAAAGACATACACTGACACCAAGAAACAAAGAAATGCACTGATACCCAATAACACAGACACATACTTACACCAACTAACACAGACATACACTGACACCCAGTAACAAAGACACACACTGACACCAAGTAGCAAAGACATACACTGACACCAAGTAACAAAGACACACACTTATACCAAGTATCAAAGACATACACTGACACCAAGTAAAAAAGACATACACTTACACCACGTCAGAAAGACACACACTGACACCCAGTAACAAAGACATACACTGCACCCAGTGAGAAAGAAACACACTGACACCCAGTAACAAAGACATACACTGATACCCAGTAACACAGACACACACTTACACCAAGTAACAAAGACATACACTGACACCAAGTAACAAAGACATACACTGACACCAAGTAACAAAGACATACACTTACACCAAGTAACAAAGACATACACTGACAACAATTAACTATGACATACACCGACACCCAGCAACACAGATACACACTGACACCCAGTAACAAAGATAAAAACTGACACCAAGTAACAAAGACACACACTTACACCAATTAACACAGACACACACTGACACCAAGTAACAAAGACATCCACTTACACCAAGTACAAAGACATACACTGACACCAAGTAACAAAGACATAAAATTATACCCAGTAACACAGACACGCACTGACACCCAGTAACAAAGACATACAGTGACACCAAGTAACAAAGACAGACACTGATACCCAGTAACACAGACACACACTTACACCAAGTAACAAAGAAATACACTGAACCCCAATAACACAGACACACACTTAGACCAACTAACACCGACATACACTGACACAAAGTAACAAACACATACACTGACACCCAGTAACAAAGACATACACTGACACCAAGTAACAAAGACACACACTGACACCAAGTAACAAGGACATTCACTGACACCAAGTAACAAAGACACACACTTACACCAAGTAACAAAGACATACACTGACACCAAGTAACAAAGACATGCACTTACACCAAGTAACAAAGACATGCACTGACACCAAGTAACAAAGACATACACTGATACCCAGTAACACAGACACACACCTACACCAAGTAACAAAGGCATACACTGATACCGAATAACATAGACACACATTTACACCAACTAACACATACATACACTTACACCAAGTAACAAAGACAGATACTGATACCCAGTAAAACAGACACACACTTACACCAAGTCACAAAGAAATCCACTGACACCCAGTGACAAAGACATGCACTGACACCCAGTAACAAAGACACACACTGATACCAAGTAACAAAGACATACACTGATACCCAGTAACACAGACACACACGTACACCAAGAAACAGAGACATACACTGACACCAATAAACAAAGACATACACTGATACCCAGTAACACAGACGCACACTTACACCAAGTATCAAAGACATACACTGACGCCAAGTAACAAAGACATACAATTGCACCAAGTAAAAAAGTCATACACTGACACCAAGTAACAAAGACATACACTGATACCCAGTAACACAGACACACACTTACACCAAGAAACAAAGACATACACTGATACCCAGTTACACAGACACACACTTGCACCAAGTAACACAGACACACACAGACACCAAGTAACAAAGACATACACTGACACCCAGTAACACAGACACACACTTACACCAAGTAACAAAGACATACACTGACACCAAGTAACAAAGACAGGCACTGATACCCAGTAACAACGACACATACTTACACCAAGTCACAAAGACATACACTGACACCCAGTCACAAAGACATAGACTGACACCCAGTAACAAAGACACACACTGACACCAAGTAACAAAGACATATACTGATACCCAGTAACACAGGCACACACTTACACCAAGTAACAAAGACATACATTGACACCAAGTAACACAGACACACACTTAAGCCAAGTAACAAAGACATACACTGACACCAAGTAACAAAGACATAGACTTACACCAAGTAACAAAGACATACTCTTAAACAGAGTAACAAAGACATACACTGATACCCAGTAACACATACACACACTTACACCAAGTAACACAGACACACACAGACACCAAATAACAAAGACAAATAATGACACCCAGGAACACAGATACACACTGACACCCAGTAACACAGAGAAACACTGAAACCAACTACCAAAGACACACACTGACACCAAGTAACACAGACATACACTGACACCAAGTAAAAAAGACATCCACTTACACCAAGTACAAAGACAAACACTGACACGAAGTAACAAAGACATACAATTATCATCAGTAACACAGACACGCACTGCCACCCAGTAACAAAGACATACACTGACACCAAGTAACAAAGACAGACACTGATACCCAGTAACACAGACACACACTTACACCAAGAAACAAAGAAATGCACTGATACCCAATAACACAGACTCATACTTACACCAACTAACACAGACATACACTGACTCAAAGTAACAAAGACATACACTGACACCCAGTAACAAAGACACACACTGACACCAAGTAACAAAGACATACACTGACACCAAGTAACAAAGTCACACACGTATACCAAGTATCAAAGACATACACTGACACCAAGTAACAAAGACATACACTTACACCAAGTAACAAAGACATACACTGACACCAAGTAACAAAGACATGCACTGATACCCAGTAACACAGACACACACTTACACCAACTAACACAGACATACACATACACCAAGTAACAAAGACATACACTGATACCCAATAACACAGACACACACTTACACCAACTAACACAGACATACACATACAGCAAGTAACAAAGACAGACACTGATACCCAGTAACACAGACACACACTGACACCAAGTCACAAAGACATACACTGACATCCAGTAACAAAGACATGCACTGACACCCAGTAACAAAGACACACACAAACACCAAGTCACAAAGACAGACACTGTTACCCAGTAACACAGACACACACTTACACCAAGTAACAAAGACATACACTGACACCAATTAACAAAGACATACAATTACACCAAGTAAAAAAGACATACACAGACACCAAGTAACAAAGACAGACACTGATACCCAGTAACACAGACACACACTTACACCAAGTAACAAAGACATACACTGACACCAAGTAACAAAGACAGGCACTGATACCCAGTAACACGGACACACACTTACACCAAGTCACAAAGACATACACTGTTACCCAGTCACACAGACACACACTTACACCAAGTAACAAAGACATACACTGACACCAAGTAACAAAGACAGGCACTGACACCAAGTAACAAAGACAGGCACTGATACCCAGTAACACGGACACACACTTACACCAAGTCACAAAGACATACACTGTTACCCAGTCACACAGACACACATTGACGCCAAGTAACAAAGACATACAATTGCACCAAGTAAAAAAGTCATACACTGACACCAAGTAACAAAGACATACACTGATACCCAGTAACACAGACACACACTTACACCAAGAAACAAAGACATACACTGATACCCAGTTACACAGACACACACTTGCACCAAGTAACACAGACACACACAGACACCAAGTAACAAAGACATACACTGACACCCAGTAACACAGACACACACTTACACCAAGTAACAAAGACATACACTGACACCAAGTAACAAAGACAGGCACTGATACCCGGTAACAACGACACATACTTACACCAAGTCACAAAGACATACACTGACACCCAGTAACAAAGACATAGACTGACACCCAGTAACAAAGATACACACTGACACCAAGTAACAAAGACATATACTGATACCCAGTAACACAGGCACACACTTACACCAAGTAACAAAGACATACATTGACACCAAGTAACACAGACACACACTTAAGCCAAGTAACAAAGACATACACTGACACCAAGTAACAAAGACATAGACTTACACCAAGTAACAAAGACATACACTTAAACCGAGTAACAAAGACATACACTGATACCCAGTAACAAAGACACACACTTACACCAAGTAACACAGACACACACAGACACCAAATAACAAATACAAATAATGACACCCAGGAACACAGATACACACTGACACCCAGTAACACAGAGAAACACTGAAACCAACTACCAAAGACACACACTGACACCAAGTAACACAGACATACACTGACACCAAGTAAAAAAGACATCCACTTACACCAAGTACAAAGACAAACACTGACACGAAGTAACAAAGACATACAATTATCACCAGGAACACAGACACGCACTGCCACCCAGTAACAAAGACATACACTGACACCAAGTAACAAAGACAGACACTGATACCCAGTAACACAGACACACACTTACACCAAGAAACAAAGAAATGCACTGATACCCAATAACACAGACACATACTTACACCAACTAACACAGACATACACTGACTCAAAGTAACAAAGACATACACTGACACCCAGTAACAAAGACACACACTGACACCAAGTAACAAAGACATACACTGACACCAAGTAACAAAGACACACACTTATACCAAGTATCAAAGACATACACTGACACCAAGTAACAAAGACATACACTTACACCAAGTAACAAAGACATACACTGACAGCAAGTAACAAAGACATGCACTGATACCCAGTAACACAGACACACACTTACACCAACTAACACAGACATACACATACACCAAGTAACAAAGACATACACTGATACCCAATAACACAGACACACACTTACACCAACTAACACAGACATACACATACACCAAGTAACAAAGACATACACTGATACCCAATAACACAGACACACACTTACACCAACTAACACAGACATACACATACAGCAAGTAACAAAGACAGACACTGATACCCAGTAACACAGACACACACTTACACCAAGTCACAAAGACATACACTGACATCCAGTAACAAAGACATGCACTGACACCCAGTAACAAAGACGCACACAAACACCAAGTCACAAAGACAGACACTGTTACCCAGTAACACAGACACACACTTACACCAAGTAACAAAGACATACACTGACACCAATTAACAAAGACATACAATTACACCAAGTAAAAAAGACATACACAGACACCAAGTAACAAAGACAGACACTGATACCCAGTAACACAGACACACACTTACACCAAGTAACAAAGACATACACTGACACCAAGTAACAAAGACAGGCACTGATACCCAGTAACACGGACACACACTTACACCAAGTCACAAAGACATACACTGTTACCCAGTCACACAGACACACACTTACACCAAGTAACAAAGACATACACTGACACAAAGTAACAAAGACATACGCTTACACCAAGTAACAAAGACGTACACTGACACCAAGTAACAAAGACATACACTGATACCCAGTAACACAGACAAACACTTACACCAAGTAACAAAGAAATGCACTGATACCCAATAACACAGACACACACTTACACCAACTAACACAGACAGACACTGACACCAAGTAACAAAGACATACACTGACACCCAGGAACACAGATACACACTGACACCCAGTAACACAGAGAAACACTGACACCAAGTAACAAAGACAGACACTGACACCAAGTAACAAAGACAGACACTGATACCCAGTAACAAAGACAGACACTGATACCCAGTAACACAGACACACACTTACACCAAGTCACAAAGACATGCACTGACACCCAGTAGCAAAGACATGCACTGACACGCAGTAACAAAGACACACACTGACACCAAGTATTAAAGGCATACACGTACACCAAGTAACACAGACACACAGTTACACCAAGTAACAAAGACATACACTGACACAAAGTGACAAAGACATACACTGATACCCAGTAACACAGACAAACACTTACACCAAGTAACAAAGACATACACTGACACAAAGTAACAAAGACATACACTTACACCAAGTAACAAAGACAGACACTGATACCCAGTAACAAAGACGTACACTGACACCAAGTAACAAAGACACACACTTACACCAGGTCACAAATACATACACTGATACCCAGTAACACAGACACACACTTACACCAAGTAACAAAGACATACATTGACACCAAGTAACAAAGACATACACTGATACCAAGTAGCTGAGACATACACTGGCACCAAGAACAAAGACACAAACTTACACCAAGTCACAAAGACATACACTGACACCCAGTAACAAAGACACACACTGACACCAAGTAACAAAAACATACACTGATACCCAGTAACACAGACACACCGTTACACAAAGTAACAAAGACGTACACTGACACAAAGTAACAAAGACAGACACAGACAACAAGTAACAAAGACATACACTTACACCAAGTCACAAAGACATACACTGACACCAAGTAACAAAGACATACACTGACACCAAGTTACAAAGACATACGCTTACACAAAGTAACACAGACATACACTTACACCAAGTAACAAAGACACACACTTACACGAAGTAACACAGACATACAGTGACACCAAGTAACAAAGACATACGCTGATACCCAGTAACACAGACACACACATACAACAAGTAACAAAGACAGGCACTGATACAAAGTAACACAGAAACACACTTACACCAGGTCACAAAGACACACACTGACACCCAGTAACAAAGACAGACACTGATACCCAGTAACACAGACACACACTTACACCAAGTAACAAAGACAGACACTGATACCCAGTAACACAGACACACACTTACACCAAGTCACAAAGACATACACTGACACCCAGTAACAAAGACATTGACTGACACCCAGTAACAAAGACACACACTGACACCAAGTAACAAAGACATACACTGACACCAAGTAACAAAGACATACACTGACACCAATTAACAAAGACATACACTTACACCAAGTAACAAAGACATACACTGACACCAAGTAACAAAGACATACACTGATACCCAGTAACACAGACACACACTTACACCAAGTCACAAAGACATACACTGACACCCAGTAACAAAGACATACACTTACACCAAGTAACAAAGACAAACACTGACACGAAGTAACAAAGACATACAATCATCACCAGTAACACAAACACGCACTGACACCCAGTAACAAAGACATACACTGACACCAAGTAACAAAGAAATGCACTGATACCCAATAACACAGACACATACTTACACCAACTAGCAAAGACATACACTGACACAAAGTTAGAAAGACATACACTGACACCCAGGAACAAAGACAAACACTGACACCAAGTAACAAAGACATACACTGACACCAAGTAACAAAGACACACACTTATACCAAGTATCAAAGACATACACTGACACCAAGTAACAAAGACATACACTGACACCAAGTAACAAAGACATACACTGACACCAAGTAACAAAGACATACACTGATACCCAGTAACACAGACACACACTTACACCAACTAACACAGACATACACATACACCAAGTCACAAAGGCATACACTGATACCCAATAACACAGACACACACTTACACCAACTAACACAGACATACACAAACACCAAGTAACAAAGACATACACTGATACCCAATAACACAGACACACACTTACACCAAATAACACAGACATACACATACAGCTAGTAACAAAGACAGACACTGATACCCAGTAATACAGACACACACTTACACCAAGTCACAAAGACATACACTGACATCCAGTAACAAAGACACACACTTACACCAAGTAACAAAGACATACACCGACACCAATTAACAAAGACATACAATTACACCAAGTAAAAAAGACAGACACAGACACCAAGTAACAAAGACATACACTGATACCCAGTAACACAGACACACACTTACACCAAGTAACAAAGACATACACTGACACCAAGTAACAAAGACAGGCACTGATACCCAGTAACACGGACACACACTTACACCAAGTCACAAAGACATACACTGATACCCAGTAACACAGACACACACTTACACCAAGTAACAAAGACATACACTGACACAAAGTAACAAAGACATACACTGATACCCAGTAACACAGACAAACACTGACACCAAGTAACAAAGACATACACTGACACCCAGGAACACAGATACACACTGACACCCAGTAACACAGAGAAACACTTACACCAAGTAACAAAGACAGACACTGATACCCAGTAACACAGACACACACGTACACCAAGTCACAAAGACATGCACTGACACCCAGTAACAAAGACACACACTGACACCAAGTATCAAAGGCATACACGTACACCAAGTAACACAGACACACAGTTACACCAAGTAACACAGACATACACTGACACCAAGTCACAAAGACATATACTGATACCCAGTAACACAGACACACACTTACACCAAGTAACAAAGACATACACTGACACAAAGTAACAAAGACATGCACTTACACCAAGTAACAAAGACAGACACTGACACCAAGTCACAAAGACATACACTGATACCCAGTAACAAAGACGTACACTGACACCAAGTAACAAAGACACACACTTACACCAGGTCACAAATACATACACTGATACCCAGTAACACAGACACACACTTACACCAAGTAACAAAGACATACATTGACACCAAGTAACAAAGACATACACTGATAC
The DNA here is from genome assembly GCF_036365525.1 of Heterodontus francisci. Taxonomy (NCBI): domain Eukaryota; kingdom Metazoa; phylum Chordata; class Chondrichthyes; order Heterodontiformes; family Heterodontidae; genus Heterodontus; species Heterodontus francisci. The sequence continues at coordinate 8,434,473 of NW_027140221.1, read as the reverse complement.
CAAGTAGCTAAGATATACACTGACACCAAGTAACAAAGACACAAACTTACACCAAGTAACAAAGACATACACTGATACCCAGTAGCAAAGACATACACTGACACCAAGTAACAAAGACACAAACTTACACCAAGTAACACAGACATACACTGACACCAAGTAACAAAGAAATACACTTACACCAAGTAACAAAGACAGACACTGATACCCAGTAACACTGTCACACACTTACACCATGTCACAAAGACATACACTGACACCCAGTAACAAAGACATACACTGACACCCAGTAACAAAGACACACACTGACACCAAGTAACAAAAACATACACTGATACCCAGTAACACAGACACACCGTTAACCAAGTAACAGAGACGTACACTGACACAAAGTAACAAAGACATACACAGACACCAATTAACAAAGACATACACTGATACCCAGTAACACAGACACACACTTACACGAAGTAACAAAGACACACACAGATACCCAGTAACACAGACACACACTTACACCAAGTATCACAGAAATACACAGACACCAACTAACAAAGACATACATGATACCCAGCAACACAGACAAACACTTACACCAAGTAACAAAGACATACACTGACACCAAGTAACAAACACAGACACTTACACCAAATAACACAGACATACACTGACACCAATTAACAAAGACATACACTTACACCAACTAACAAATACACACACTTACACCAAGTAACATTGACATGCACTGACACCAAGTAACAAAGACATGCACTTACACCAAGTAAGAAAGACGCACACTTACACCAAGTAACACAGACCTACACTGACACCAAGTAACAAAGACATACACTGATACCCAGCAACACAGACACACTCTTACACCAAGTCACAAAGACAGACACTGTTACCCAGTAACACAGACACACACTTACACCAAGTAACAAAGACATACACTGACACCAATTAACAAAGACATACAATTACACCAAGTAAAAAAGACATACACAGACACCAACTAACACAGACATACACATACACCAAGTAACAAAGACATCCACTGATACCCAATAACACAGACAAACACTTACACCAACTAACACAGACAGACACATACAGCAAGTAACAAAGACAGACACTGATACCCAGTAACACAGACACACACTTACACCAAGTCACAAAGACATACACTGACATCCAGTAACAAAGACATGCACTGAAACCCACTAACAAAAACATACACTTACACCAAGTAACAAAGACAGACACTGACACCAAGTAACAAAGACACACACTTACACCAGATCACAAATACATACACTGATACCCAGTAACACGGACACACACTTACACCAAGTAACAAAGACATACATTGACACCAAGTAGCTAAGACATACACTGACACCAACTAACACAGACATACACATACACCAAGTAACAAAGACATCCACTGATACCCAATAACACAGACAAACACTTACACCAACTAACACAGACAGACACATACAGCAAGTAACAAAGACAGACACTGATACCCAGTAACACAGACACACACTTACACCAAGTCACAAAGACATACACTGACATCCAGTAACAAAGACATGCACTGAAACCCAGTAACAAAGACACACACTTACACCAAGTAACAAAGACATACATTGACACCAAGTAACAAAGACATACACTGATACCAAGTAGCTAAGACATACACTGATACCAAGTAGCTAAGACATACACTGACACCAAGTCACAAAGACATACACTGACACCCAGTAACAAAGACATACACTGACACCCAGTAACAAAGACGCACACTGACACCAAGTAACACAGACATACACTGATACCCAGTAACGCAGACACACCGTTACACCAAGTAACAAAGACGTACACTGACACAAAGTAACAAAGACATACACAGACACCAATTAACAAAGACATACACTGATACCCAGCAAACACAGACACACACTTACACCAAGTAACAAATGCATACACTTACACCAAGTAACAAAGACAGACACAGACAACAAGTAACAAAGACATACACTGATACCCAGTAACACAGACACACACTTACACGAAGTAACAAAGACACACACAGATACCCAGTAACACAGACACACACTTCCACCAAGTATCACAGACATACACAGACACCAACTAACAAAGACATACACTGATATCCAGCAACACAGACAAGCACTTACACAAAGTAACAAAGACATACACTGACACCAACTAACAAACACAGACACTGCCACCAAATAACAGACATACACTGACACCAATTAACAAAGACACACACTTACACCAACTAACAAAGACACACACTTACACCAAGTAACACAGACATGCACTGACACCAAGTAACAAAGACATGCACTTACACCAAGTAAGAAAGACACACACTTACACCAAGTAACACAGACCTACACTGACACCAAGAAACAAAGACATACACTGATACCCAGCAACACAGACACACTCTTACACCAAGTAACAAAGACAGACACTGATACCCAGTAACACAGACACACACTTACACCAAGTATCAAAGACATACACTGACACCAAGTAACAAAGACATACACTTACACCAAGTAACAAAGACTTACACTGACACCAAGTAACAAAGACATACACTTACACCAAGTCACAAAGACATACACTGACACCAAGTAACAAAGACATACACTGACACCAAGTAACAAAGACATACACTTACACAAAGTAACACAGACATACACTTACACCAAGTAACAAAGACACACACTTACGCGAAGTAACACAGACATACAGTGACACCAAGTAACAAAGACATACACTGATACCCAGTAACACAGACACACACATACACCAAGTAACAAAGACAGGCACTGATACAAAGTAACACAGAAACACACTTACACCAGGTCACAAATACACACACTGATACCCAGTAACACAGACACACACTTACACCAAGTAACAAAGACAGACACTGATACCCAGTAACACAGACACACACTTACACCAAGTCACAAAGACATACACTGACACCCAGTAACAAAGACATAGACTGACACCCAGTAACAAAGACATAGACTGACACCCAGTAACAAAGACACACACTGACACCAAGTAACAAAGACATACACTGACACCAAGTAACAAAGACATACACTGACACCAATTAACAATAACATACACTTACACCAAGTAACAAAGACACACACTGACACCAAGTAACAAAGACATACACTGATACCCAGTAACACAGACACACACTTACACCAAGTCACAAAGACATACACTGACACCCAGTAACAAAGACATACACTTACACCAAGTAACAAAGACAAACACTGACACGAAGTAACAAAGACATACAATCATCACCAGTAACACAGACACGCACTGACACCCAGTAACAAAGACATACACTGACACCAAGTAACAAAGACAGACATTGATACCCAGTAACACAGACACACACTTACACCAAGTAACAAAGAAATGCACTGATACCCAATAACACAGACACATACTTACACCAACTAGCAAAGACATACACTGACACAAAGTAACAAAGACATACACTGACACCCAGGAACAAAGACAAACACTGACACCAAGTAACAAAGACATACACTGACACCAAGTAACAAAGACACACACTTATACCAAGTATCAAAGACATACACTGACACCAAGTAACAAAGACATACACTGACACCAAGTAACAAAGACATACACTGATACCCAGTAACACAGACACACACTTACACCAACTAACACAGACATACACATACACCAAGTCACAAAGACATACACTGATACCCAATAACACAGACACACACTTACACCAACTAACACAGACAGACACTGACACCAAGTAACAAAGACATACACTGACACCCAGGAACACAGATACACACTGACACCCAGTAACACAGAGAAACACTGACACCAAGTAACAAAGACAGACACTGATACCCAGTAACACAGACACACACTTACACCAAGTCACAAAGACATACACTGACATCCAGTAACAAAGACATGCACTGACACCCAGTAACAAAGACACACACTGACACCAAGTAACAAAGACATACACTGATAACCTGGAACACAGACACACACTTACACCAAGTTACACAGGCACACACTTGCACCAAGTAACAAAGACATACACTGACACCAAGTAACAAAGACATACACTGATACCCTGGAACACAGACACACACTTACACCAAGTTACACAGACATACACTGACACCAGGTAACAAAGACATACAATTAGACCAAGTAACAAAGACACACACTTACACCAAGTGACACAGAAAACACTGACACCCAGTAACACAGACACACACGGACACCAAGTAACAAAGACACACACTTACACCAAGTAACACATACACACACTGACACCCAGTAACACAGACACACACTTACACCAAGTAACACAGACAGACACTGACACCAAGTAACAAAGACATACACTGATAACCAGTAACACAGGCACACACTTACACAAAGTAACACAGACACACACTGACACCAAGTAACACAGACATACACTGTTACCAAGGAACACAGACATACACTTACACCAAGTAACACAGACACACACTTACACCAAGTAACAAAGACATACACTTACACCAAGTAACACAGAGATACAATGACACCAAGTAACAAGGACATACAACTACACCAAATAAAAAAGACACACACTTACACCAAGTAACAAAGACAGACACTGATACCCAGTAACACAGACACACACTTACACCAAGTAACAAAGACATGCACTGACACCAAGTAACACAAACAAACACACACTGACACCCAGTAACACAGAGAAACACTAACAAACAGTAACCAAGACATACTGTGACACCAAGTAACACAGGCACACACTTACATCCAGTAACAAAGACAGACACTGACACCAAGTCACAAAGACACAAACTGACACCCAGTAACAAAGACATACACTGACACCAAGTCACTAAGACATACACTGATACCCAGTAACACAGACACACACTTACACCAAGTAACAAAGAAACACACTTACATCAAGTAACACAGACACACGCTGACACCAAGTAACAAAGACAGGCAATTACACCAAGTAACAAAGACATACAGTTACACCAAGTATTTTGACATACACTGACACTAAGTCACAAAGACATACACTGATACCCAGTAACACAGACACACACTTCCACCAAGTAACACAGACATACACTGAGACCAAGTAACAAAGACATGCACTGATACCCAAATACACAGAGACACACTTACATCAAGTAACAAAGACAGACACTGATACCCAGTAACACAGACACACACTTACACCAAGTAACAAAGACATACACTGACACCCAGTAACAAAGACATACACTGACACCCAGTAACACAGACACATACGGACACCAAGTAACAAAGACACCGACTTACACCAAGTAACACAGACATACACTGACACCAAGTAACAAAGAAATACACTGATACCCTGGAACACAGACACACACTTACACCAAGTAACACAGGCACATACTTACACCAAGTAACAAGGACATACACATACACCAAGTTACAAAGACATGCAATGACTCCCAGCGACACAGACACACACGGACACCAATTAACAAAGACACACTTTTACACCAAGTAACAAAGAGACACACTGATACCCAGTAACACAGACACACACTTACACCAAGTAACAAAGACATACACTTACACCAAGTAACACAGACATATACTGACACCAAGTAACAAAGACATACAATTACACCAATTAACAAAGACACACACTTACACCAAGCAACAAAGACAGACATTGATACCCAGTAACACAGACACACAATTACACCAAGTAACAAAGACATACACTGACACCAAGTAACACACACAAACACACACTGACACCCAGTAACACAGAGAAACACTAATAAACAGTAAGAAAGACAAACACATACACCAAGTAACACAGGCACATACTTACACCAAGTAACAAGGACACACACATACACCAAGTTACAAAGACATGCAATGACTCCCAGCAACACAGACACACACGGACACCAAGTAACAAAGACACACACTTACACCAAGTAACACATACACACACTGACACCCAGTACCACAGACACACACTTACACCAAGTAACACAGACATACACTGACACCAAGTAACAAAGACAGACACTGATACCCAGTAACACAGACACACAATTACACCAAGTAACAAAGACATACACTGACACCAAGTAACACAAACAAACACACACTGACACCCAGTAACACAGAGAAACACTAATAAACAGGAACAAAGACATACACTGACACCAAGTAACACCGATACACACTTACACCCAGTAAAAAAGACATACACTGACACCAAGTCACAAAGACATACACTGATACCATGTCACAAAGACATACACTGATACCCAGTAACACAGACACACACTTACACCAAGTAACAAAGACATACACTGACACCAAGTAACAAAGACATACACTTACACGAAGTAACAAAGACAGACAATTACAACAAGTAACAAAGACATGCAATGACTCCCAGCAACACAGACACACACGGACACCAATTAACAAAGACACATGCTTACACCAAGAAACACAAACACACACTGACACCCAGTAACACAGACACACACTTACACCAAGTAACACAGACATACACTGATACCCAGTAACACAGACACACACTTACACCAAGTAACACAGACATACCCTGATACCAAGTAACAAAGACATACACTGACACCCAGGAACACAGACACACACTTACACCACGTAACACAGACACACACTTACACCATGTAACAAAGACATACACTTACACCAAGTAACATAGACATATACTGACACCAAGTAACAAAGACATACAATTACACCAATTAACAAAGACACACACTTACACCAAGCAACAAAGACTGACATTGATACCCAGTAACACAGACACACAATTACACCAAGTAACAAAGACATACACTGACACCAAGTAACACAAACAAGCACACACTGACACCCAGTAACACAGAGAAACACTAATAAACAGTAACAAAGACAAACACTTACACCAAGTAACACAGGCACATACTTGCACCAAGTAACAAGGACACACACATACACCAAGTTACAAAGACATGCAATGACTCCCAGCAACACAGACACACACGGACACCAAGTAACAAAGACACACACTTACACCAAACAACAAAGACAGACACTGATACTCAGTAACACAGACACACAATTACACCAAGTAACAAAGACATACACTGACACCAAGTAACACAAACAAACACACACTGACACCCAGTAACACAGAGAAACACTAATAAACAGGAACAAAGACATACACTGACACCAAGTAACACCGACACAAACTTACACCCAGTAAAAAAGACATACACTGACACCAAGTCACAAAGACATACACTTACACCAAGTAACAAAGACAGACAATTACAACAAGTAACAAAGACATACACCTACACCAAGTATTTTGACATACACTGACACCAAGTAACAAAGACATGCACTGACACCCAGTAACACAGACACACACGGACACCAAGTAACAAAGACACATGCTTACACCAAGAAACACAAACACACACTGACACCCAGTAACACAGACACACACTTACACCAAGTAACACAGACATACACTGATACCCAGTAACACAGACACACACTTACACCAAGTAACACAGACATACCCTGACACCAAGTAACAAAGACATACACTGATACCCAGGAACACAGACACACACTTACACCAAGTAACACAGACACACACTTACACCATGTAACAAAGACATACACTTACACCAAGTAACAAAGACGCACACTTACATCAAGTAACAAAGAAAGACACTGATACCCAGTAACACAGACACACACTTACACCAAGTAACAAAGACATACACTGACACCAAGTAACACAAATACACACTGACACCCAGTTACACAGAGAAACACTAATAAATAGTAACAAAGACATACATTGACCCCAAGTAACACAGTCACACACTTACTCCCAGTAACAAAGACATACACTGAAACCAAGTCACAAAGACGTACACTGATACCAAGTCACAAAGACATACACTGATACCAAGTAACACAGACATACACAAACACCAAGTAACAAAGGCATACAATTACACCAAGTAACAAAGACGCACACTTACACCAAGTAACAAAGAAAGACACTGATACCCAGTAACACAGACACACACTTACACCAAGTACCACAGACATACACTGACAACAAGTAACAAAGACATGCACTGATACCCAGTAACAAAGACATACACTTACACCAAGTAACACAGGCACATACTTACACCACGTAACAAGGACATACACTTACACCAAGTTACAAAGACATGCAATGACTCCCAGTAACACAGACACACACGGACACCAACTAACAAAGACACACACTTACACCAAGTAACACATCCACACACTTACACCAAGTAACACAGACATACACTGACACCAAGTAACAAAGACATACACTGATACCAAGTAACACAGACACACACTTACACCAAGTAACACAGACATACACTGACACCAAGTAACAAAGACATACACAGATACCGAGGAACACAGGCACACACTTACACCAAGTAACACACACACTTACACCAAGTAACACAGGCACATACTTACACCACGTAACAAGGACATACACTTACACCAAGTTACAAAGACATGCAATGACTCCCAGTAACACAGACACACACGGACACGAAGTAACAAAGACACACACTTACACCAAGTAAGACATACACACACTTACACCAAGTAACACAGACATACACTGACACCAAGTAACAAAGACATACACTGATACCCAGTAACACAGACACACACTTACACCAAGTAACACAGACATACACTTACACCAAGTAACAAAGACATACACTTACACCAAGTAACACAGACATATACTGACACCAAGTAACAAAGACATACAATTACACCAATGAACAAAGACACACACTTACACCAAGTAACAAAGACAGACACTGATACCCAGTAACACAGACACACACTTACACCAAGTTACAAAGACATACACTGACACCAAGTAACACAAACAAACACACACTGACACCCAGTAACACAGAGAAAAACTAATAAACAGTAACAAAGACATACACTGACACCAGGTAACACAGACACACACTTATACCCAGTAAAAAAGACATACACTGACACCAAGTCACAAAGACATACACCGATACCAAGTCACAAAGACATACATTGACAGCAAGTAACAAAGACACACACTTACACCAAGTAACACAGACATACACTGAGACCAAGTAAAAAAGACATGCACTGATACCCAGTAACACAGAGACACACTTACACCAAGTAACAAAGACAGACACTGATACCCAGTAACACAGACACACACTTACACCAAGTAACAAAGACATACACTGACACCCAGTAACAAAGACATACACTGACACCCAGTAACACAGACCCACACGGACACCAAGTAACAAAGACATAAACTGATACCCAGAAACACAGACACACACTTACACCAAGTAACAAAGACAGACACTGATACCCCGTAACACAGACACACACTTACACCAAGTAACAAAGACATACACTGACACCCAGTAACAAAGACATACACTGACACCCAGTAACACAGACACACACGGACACCAAGTAACAAAGACACAGACTTACACCAAGTAACACAGACATACACTGACACCCAGTAACACAGACACACTTACACCAAGTAACACAGACATACACTGACACCAAGTAACAAAGACATACACTGATACCCTGGAACACAGACACACACTTACACCAAGTTACACAGCACACACTTGCACCAAGTAACAAAGACATACACTGACACCAAGTAACAAAGACATACACTGATACCCTGGAGCACAGACACACACTTACACCAAGTTACACAGACATACACTGACACCAGGTAACAAAGTCATACAATTAGACCAAGTAACAAAGACAGACACTTACACCAAGTAACACAGAAAACACTGACACCCAGTAACACAGACACACACGGACACCAAGTAACAAAGACACACACTTACACCAAGTAACACATACACACACTGACACCCAGTAACACAGACACACACTTACACCAAGTAACACAGACATACACTGACACCAAGTAACAAAGACATACACTGATAACCAGTAACACAGGCACACAGTTACACAAAGTAACACAGACATACACTGACACCAAGTAACACAGACATACACTGTTACCCAGGAACACAGACATACACTTACACCAAGTAACACAGACACACACTTACACCAAGTAACAAAGACATACACTTACACCAAGTAACACAGAGATACAATGACACCAAGTAACAAGGACATACAATTACACCAAGTAAAAAAGACACACACTTACACCAAGTAACAAAGACAGACACTGATACCCAGTAACACAGACACACACTTACACCAATTAACAAAGACATACACTGACACCAAGTAACACAAACAAACACACACTGACACCCAGTAACACAGGGAAACACTAATAAACAGTAACAAAGACATACACTGACACCAAGTAACACAGACACACACTTGCACCCAGTAACAAAGACAGACACTGACACCTTGTCACAAAGACATACACCTACACCAAGTATTTTGACATACACTGACACCAAGTAACAAAGACATACACTGATACCCAGTAACACAGACACTCACTGACACCCAGTAACAAATACATACACTGACACCAAGTCACAAAGACACAAACTGACACCCAGTAACAAAGACATACACTGACACCAAGTCACTAAGACATACACTGATACCCAGTAACACAGACACACACTTACACCAAGTAACAAAGACACACACTTACATCAAGTAACACAGACACACACTGACACCAAGTAACAAAGACAGGCAATTACACCAAGTAACAAAGACATACAGTTACACCAAGTATTTTGACATACACTGACACTAAGTCACAAAGACATACACTGATACCCAGTAACACAGACACACACTTCCACCAAGTAACACAGACATACACTGAGACCAAGTAACAAAGACATGCACTGATACCCAAATACACAGAGACACACTTACACCAAGTGACAAAGACAGACACTGATACCCAGTAACACAGACACACACTTACACCAAGTAACAAAGACATACACTGACACCCAGTAACAAAGACATACACTGACACCCAGTAACACAGACACACACGGACACCAAGTAACAAAGACACAGACTTACACCAAGTAACACAGACATACACTGACACCAAGTAACAAAGAAATACACTGATACCCTGGAACACAGACACACACTTACACCAAGTAACACAGGCACATACTTACACCAAGTAACAAGGACATACACATACACCAAGTTACAAAGACATGCAATGACTCCCAGCAACACAGACACACAAGGACACCAAGTAACAAAGACACACTTTTACACCAAGTAACACATACACATCCTGACACCCAGTAACACAGACACACACTTACACCAAGTAACAAAGACATACACTGATACCCAGTAACACAGACACACACTTACACCAAGTAACACAGACACACACTTACACCAAGTAACAAAGACATACACTTACACCAAGTAACACAGACATATACTGACACCAAGTAACAAAGACATACAATTACACCAATTAACAAAGACACACACTTACACCAAGTAACAAAGACAGACACTGATACCCAGTAACACAGACACACAATTACACCAAGTAACAAAGACATACACTGACACCAAGTAACACAAACAAACACACACTGACACCCAGTAACACAGAGAAACACTAATAAACAGTAACAAAGACACACACTTACACCAAGTAACACAGGCACATACTTACACCAAGTAACAAGGACACACACATACACCAAGTTACAAAGACATGCAATGACTCCCAGCAACACAGACACACACGGACACCAAGTAACAAAGACACACACTTGCACCAAGTAACACATACACACACTGACACCCAGTACCACAGACACACACTTACACCAAGTAACACAGACATACACTGACACCAAGTAACAAAGACAGACACTGATACCCAGTAACACAGACACACAATTACACCAAGTAACAAAGACATACACGGACACCAAGTAACACAAACAAACACACACTGACACCCAGTAACACAGAGAAACACTAATAAACAGGAACAAAGACAGACACTGACACCAAGTAACACCGACACACACTTACACCCAGTAAAAAAGACATACACTGACACCAAGTCACAAAGACATACACTGATACCCAGTAACACAGACACACACTTACACCAAGTAACAAAGACATACACTGACACCAAGTAACAAAGACATACACTTACACCAAGTAACAAAGACAGACAATTACAACAAGTAACAAAGACATACACCTACACCAAGTATTTTGACATACACTGACACCAAGTAACAAAGACATGCACTGACACCCAGTAACACAGACACACACGGACACCAAGTAACAAAGACACATGCTTACACCAAGAAACACATACACACACTGACACCCAGTAACGCAGACACACACTTACACCAAGTAACACAGACATACAATGATACCCAGGAACACAGACACACACTTACACCAAGTAACACAGACACACACTTACACCAAGTAACACAGACATACACTGACACCAAGTAACAAAGACATCCAATTACACCAAGTAACAAAGACGCACACTTACATCAAGTAACAAAGAAAGACACTGATACCCAGTAACACAGACAAACACTTACACCAAGTAACAAAGACATACACTGACACCAAGTAACACAGTCACACACTTACTCCCAGTAACAAAGACATACACTGAAACCAAGTCACAAAGACTAACACTGATACCAAGTCACAAAGACATACACTGATACCAAGTAACACAGACATACACAAACAACAAGTAACAAAGGCAAACAATTACACCAAGTAACAAAGACGCACACTTGCACCAAGTAACAAAAAAAGTCACTGATACCCAGTAACACAGACACACACTTACACCAAGTACCACAGACATGCACTGACAACAAGTAACAAAGACATGCACTGATACCCAGTAACAAAGACATACACTGACACCCTGGAACAGAGATACACACTTTCACCAAGTATTACAGACATACACTGACACCAAGTAACAAAGAAATACACTGATACCCTGAAACACAGACACACACTTACACCAAGTAACACAGGCACATACTTACACCACGGAACAAGGACAGACACTTACACCAAGTTACAAAGACATGCAATGACTCCCAGTAACACAGACACACACGGACACCAAGTAACAAAGACACACACTTACACCAAGTAACACATACACACACTTACACCAAGTAACACAGACATACACTGACACCAAGTAACAAAGACATACACTGATACCAAGTAACACAGACACACACTTACACCAAGTAACACAGACATACACTGACACCAAGTAACAAAGACATACACAGATACCGAGGAACACAGGCACACACTTACACCAAGTAACACAGACACACACTTACACCAAGTAACACAGGCACATACTTACACCACGTAACAAGGACATGCACTTACACCAAGTTACAAAGACATGCAATGACTCCCAGTAACACAGACACACACGGACACCAAGTAACAAAGACACACACTTACACCAAGTAACACATACACACACTTGCACCAAGTAACACAGACATACACTGACACCAAGTAACAAACACATACACAGACACCGAGGAACACAGGCACACACTTACACCAAGTAACACAGACACACACTTACACCAAGTAACAAAGACATACACTTACACCAAGTAACACAGACATATACTGACACCAAGTAACAAAGACATACAATTACACCAATGAACAAAGACACACACTTACACCAAGTAACAAAGACAGACACTGATACCCAGTAACACAGACATACACTTACACCAAGTAACAAAGACATACACTGGCACCAAGTAACACAAACCAACACACACTGACACCCAGTAACACAGAGAAACACTAATAAACAGTAACAAAGACATACACTGACACCAAGTAACAGAGACACACACTTACAACAGGTAACAAAGACATACACTGACACCAAGTAACAAAGACATACACCTACACCAAGTATATTGACATACACTGACACCAAGTAACAAAGACATGCACTGACACCCAGTAACACAGACACACACGGACACCAAGTAACAAAGACATAAACTTACACCAAGAAACACATACACACACTGACACCCAGTAACACAGACACACACTTACACCAAGTAACACAGACATACACTGATACCCAGTAACACAGACACACACTGACACCAAGTAACACAGACATACACTGACACCAAGTAACAAAGACATACACTGATACCCAGGAACACAGACACGCACTTAAACCAAGTAACACAGACACACAGTTACACCATGTAACAAAGACATACACCTACACCAAGTAACACAGACATACACTGACACCAAGTAACAAAGACATACAATTACACCAAGTAACAAAGACGCACACTTACACCAAGTCACAAAGAAAGACACTGATACCCAGTAAAACAGACACACACTTACACCAAGTAACAAAGACAGACACTGGTACCCAGTAACAAAAACAAACACACATTGACACCCAGTAACACAGAGAAACACTAATAAACAGTAACAAAGAATTACACTGACACCAAGTAACACAGTCGCACACTTACACCCAGTAACAAAGACATACACTGACACCAAATCACAAAGACATCCACTGACACCAAGTCACAAAGACACACACTGATACCCAGTAACACAGACACACACTTACACTAAATAACAAAGACAGACACTGATACCCAGTAACACAGACACACACTTACACCAAGTAGCAAAGACATACACTGACACCCAGTAACAAAGTCATACACTGACACCCAGTAACACAGACACACACGGACACCAAGTAACAAAGACACACACATACACCAAGTAACAAAGACATACACTGACACCCAGTAACACAGACACACACTTACACCAAGTAACAAAGACAGATACTGATACCCAGTAACACAGACACACACTTACACCAAGTAACAAAGACATACACTGACACCCAGTATCAAAGACATACACTGACACCCAGTAACACAGACACACACGGACACCAAGTAACAAAGACACAGACTTACACCAAGTAACACAGACATACACTGACACCAAGTAACACAGACAGACACTGACACCAAGTAACAAAGACATACACTGATACCCTGGAACACAGACACACACTTACACCAAGTAACACAGACATACACTGACACCAGGTAACAAAGACATACACTTGCACCAAGTAACACAGACACACACTTCCACCAAGTAACACAGACATACACTTGCACCAAGTAACAAAGACACACACTTACACCAAGAAACAAAGACATGCACTTACACCAAGCAACACAGACATACACTTACACCAAGTAACAAAGACACACACTTACACCAAGTAACACAGACATACACTGACACCAAGTAACAAAGACATCCACTTACACGAAGTATTTTGGCATACACTGACACCCAGTAACACAGACACACACTGACACCAAGTAACAAAGACATACACTGACACCAAGTAACAAAGACATGCAATGATACCCAGTAACACAGACACACACTTACTCCAAGTAACAAAGACAGACACTGATACCCAGTAACACAGACACACACTTACACCAAGTAACAAAGACATACACTGACACCCAGTAACAAAGACATACACTGACACCCAGTAACACAGACACACACGGACACCAAGTAACAAAGACATACACTGACACCCAGTAACACAGACACACACTTACACCAAGTAACAGAGACATACACTGACACCAAGTAACAAAGGCATACAATGACACCAAGTAATAAAGACATGCACTGACACCAAGTAACAAAGACGTACACTTACACCAAGTAACAAAGACGCACACTGACACCAAGTACACAAAGACATACAAAGACACCAAGTAACAAAGACATACACTGATACCCAGTAACACAGACACACACTTACACCAAGTAACAAAGACATACAAAGATAAACAGCCACACAGACACACACTTACACCATGTAACAAAGACATACACTGACACCAAGTAACAAAGACACACACTGATCCCTAGTAACACAGACATACACTGACACCAAGTAACAAAGACACTCACTTACACCAAGTAACACAGACATACACTGACACCAAGTAACAAAGACATACACTGATATCCAGTAACACAGACACACACTTACACCAAGTAACAATGACAGACACTGATACCCAGTAACACAGACACACACTTACACCAAGTCACAAAGACAGACACTGACACCCAGTAACAAAGAAACCCAATGACACCAAGTAACAAAGGCACACACTGACACCAAGTAACAATGACATACACTGATACCCAGTAACACAGACACACACTTACACCAAGCAACAAAGACATACACTGACACCAAGTAACAAAGACATTGACTGATACCCAGTAACACAGACACACAGTTACACCAAGTAACAAAGACATACACTGACACCAAGTAACAAAGACATACACTGATACCAAGTAACAAAGGCATACATTGACACCCAGTAACAAAGACATACACTGACACCCAGTAACACAGACACACACGGACACCAAGTAACAAAGACATACACTGACACCCAGTAACAAAAACATACACTGACACCCAGTAACAAAGACATACACTGACACCAAGTAACAAAGACATTCACTGATGCCCAGTAACACAGACACACACTTACACCAAGTAACAGAGAAATACACTGACACCAAGTAACAAAGGCATACACTGGCACCAAGCAACAAAGACATGCACTGACACCAAGTAACAAAGACGTACACTTACACCAAGTAACAAAGACATGCACTGACACCAAGTAACAAAGATATACACTTATACTAAGTACACAGACATAAACTGACACCAAGTAACAAAGACATACACTGATACCCAGTAACACAGACACACACTTACACCAAGTAACAAAGACAGACACAGACACCAAGTAACAAAGACATACACTGATACCCAGTAACACAGACACACACTTACAACATGTAACAAAGACATACACTGACACCCAGTAACAAAGACATTCACTGATCCCCAGTAACACAGACACACACTTACACCAAGTAACAAAGACACAAACTTAAACCAAGTAACACAGACATACACTGATATCCAGTAACACAGACACACACTTACACCAAGTAACAAAGACATACACTGACACCCAGTAACAATGACATACACTGACTCCCAGGAACAAAGACACACACTGACACCAAGTAACAAAGACATCCACTGACACACATTAACAAAGACATACACTGATACCCAGTAACAAAGACACACACTTACACCAAGTAACAAATAAAGACACTGACACCAAGTAACAAAGACATACACTTATACAAAGTAACAAAGACATACACTGACACCCAGTAACAAAGACATACACTGACACCAAGTAACAAAGACATTCACTGATGCCCAGTAACACAGACACACACTTACACCAAATAACAGAGAAATACACTGACACCAAGTAACAAAGGCATACACTGGCACCAAGCAACAAAGACATGCACTGACACCAAGTAACAAAGACGTACACTTACACCAAGTAACAAAGAAATGCACTGACACCAAGTAACAAAGATATACACTTACACCAAGTAACACATACATACACTGACACCAAGTAACAAAGACACACACTTATACTAAGTACACAGACATAAACTGACACCAAGTAACAAATACATACACTGATACCCAGTAACACAGACACACACTTACACCAAGTAACAAAGACAGACATTGGTACCCAGTAACAAAGACAGACACTGATACCCAGTAAAACAGACAGACACTAACACCAAGTCACAAAGACATACACTGACACCCAGTAACAAATTAACACACTGACGCCAAGTAACAAAGACACACACTGACACCAAGTATACAAAGACATACAAAGACACCAAGTAACAAAGACATACACTGATACCCAGTAACACAGACACACACTTGCACCAAGTAACAAAGACATACAAAGATACCCAGCCACACAGACACACACTTACACCAAGTATCACAGACATACACAGACAGCAAGTAACAAAGACATACACTGATACCCAGTAACACAGAAACACACTAACACCAAGTCACAAAGACATACACTGACACACAGTAACAAAGACAAACACTGACACCCAGGAACAAAGAAACACACTGACACCAAGTAACAAAGCCACACACTGACACCAAGTATACAAAGACATACACAGACACCAAGTAACAAAGACATACACATGATACCCAGTAACACAGACACACACTTGCACCAAGTAACAAAGACATACACTGATACCCAGCCACACAGACACACACTGACACCAAGTATCACAGATATACTCAGACACCAAGTAACAAAGACATACACTCTTACCCAGTAACACAGACACACACTTACAACATGTAACAAAGACATACACTGACACCCAGTAACAAAGACATTCACTGATCCCCAGTAACACAGACACACACTTACACCAAGTAACAAAGACACAAACTTAAACCAAGTAACACAGACATACACTGATACCCAGTAACACAGACACATACTGACACCAAGTAACAAAGACATACACTGACACCCAGTAACAAAGACATACACTGACTCCCAGGAAGAAAGACACACACTGACACCAAGTAACAAAGACATCCACTGACACACATTAACAAAGACATACACTGATACCCAGTAACAAAGACACACACTTATACCAAGTAACAAATAAAGACACTGACACCAAGTAACAAAGACATACACTTCTACAAAGTAACAAAGACATACACTGACGCCAAGTAACAAAGATGTACACTGATACCCAGTAACACAGACACACACTTACACGAAGTAACAAAGACATACACTGATACCCAGTAACACAGACAAACACTTACACCAAGTAACAAAGACATACACCGACACCAAGTAACAAATACATACACTTACTCCAAATAACACAGACATACACTGACACCAAGTAACCAAGATACACACTTACACCAAATAAGAAAGACACACACTTACACCAAGTTACACAGACATACACTGACACCATGTAACAAAGACATGCACTTACAACAAGTAAGAAAGACACACACTTACACCAAGTAACACAGACCGGCACTGACACCAAGTAACAAAGACATACACTTACACCAAGTAACAAAGACATACACTGACACCAAGTAACAAAGACATACACTGATACCCAGTAACACGGACACACACTGACACCAAGTAACACAGACATACACTGACACCAAATAACAAAGACATACACTGATACCCAGTAACACAGACACACACTTACACCAAGTAACAAAGACAGACAATGACACCAAGTAACAGAGACATACACTGACACCAAGTAACAAAGGCATACACTGACACCAAGTAACAAAGACATGCACTGACACCAAGGAACAAAGACGTACACTTACACCAAGTAACAAAGACATGCACTGACACCAAGTAACAAAGACATACACTGACACCAAGTAACAAAGACATACACTTACACCAAGTAACACATACATACACTGACACCAAGTAACAAAGACACACACTTATACCAAGTACACAGACATACACTGACAACAAGTAACAAAGACATACACTGATACCCAGTAACACAGACACACACTTACACCAAATAACAAAGACAGACACTGGTACACAGTAACAAAGACAGACACTGATACCCAGTAACACAGACAGACACTAACACCAAGTAACAAAGACACACACTGACACCAAGTAACACAGACACACACTTACACCAAGTAACAAAGACATACAAAGACACCAAGTAACAAAGACATGCACTGATACCCAGTAACACAGACACACACTTACACCAAGTAACAAGGACATACACTGACACCAAGTAACAAAGACATTCACTGATACCCCGTAACACAGACACACACTTTCACCAAGTAACAAAGACATACACTGACACCAAGTAACAAAGACATACACTGATACCCAGTAACGCAGACACACACTTACACCAAGTAACAAAGACATACACTGATACTCAGTTACACAGACAAACACTGACACCAAGTAACAAAGACATTCACTGATACCCCGTAACACAGACACACACTTTCACCAAGTAACAAAGACATACACTGACACCAAGTAACAAAGACATACACTGATACCCAGTAACGCAGACACACACTTACACCAAGTAACAAAGACATACACTGATACTCAGTTACACAGACAAACACTGACACCAAGTAACAAAGACACACACTGACACCAAGTAACAAAGACATCCACTGACACAAATTAACAAAGACATGCAGTGATACCCAGCAACAAAGACACACACTTACACCAAGTAACAAATACATACACTGACACGAAGTAACAAAGACATACACTTACACCATTTAACAAATCATGAACTGACACCAAGTAACAAAGACAAACACTGATACCCAGTAACACAGACACACACTTACACGAAGTAACAAAGACATGCACTGATACCCGGTAACACAGACGCACACTTACACCAAGTATCACAGATATACACAGACACCAACTAACAAAGACATACACTGATACCCAGTAACACAGACAAACACTTACACCAAGTAACAAAGACATACGCCGACACCAAGTAACAAAGACATACACTGATACCCAGTAACACAGACAAACTCTTACACCAAGTAACAGAGACATACACTGACACCAAGTAACAAAGACATACACTGACACCAAGTAACAAAGACATACACTTACACAAAGTAACAAAAGCATACACTGACACCAAGTAACAAAGACATACACTTACACCAAGTCACACAAACATACACTGACACCAAGTAACAAAGACACACACTTAAACCAAGTACACAGACATACACTGACACCAAGTAACAAAGACATACACTGACACCCAGAAACACAGACACACACTTACACCAAGTATCACAGACATACACAGACACCAAGTAACAAAGACACACACTTACACCAAGTAACACAGACATACACTGACACCGTCCATGTCTCCGTTATAAAGACGTCTGCAAACGCGACATGAAATCGTGTGACATTGATCACAAGTCGTGGGAGTCAGTTGCCAGCATTCGCCAGAGCTGGCGGGCAGCCATAAAGACAGGGCTAAATTGTGGCGAGTCGAAGAGACTTAGTAGTTGGCAGGAAAAAAGACAGAGGCGCAAGGGGAGAGCCAACTGTGCAACAGCCCCAACAAACAAATTTCTCTGCAGCACCTGTGGAAGAGCCTGTCACTCCAGAATTGGCCTTTATAGCCACTCCAGGCGCTGCTTCACAAACCACTGACCACCTCCAGGCGCGTATCCATTGTCTCTCGAGATAAGGAGGCCCAAAAGAAAAAGACACTGACACCAAGTAACAAAGACATACACTTACACCAAGTAACAAAGACACACACTTACACCAAGTAACAAAGACATACACTGACACCAAGTAACAAATACATACACTGACACCAATTAACAAAGACACAAACTTACACCAAGTAACACAGACATACACTTACACCAAGGAACAAGGACACACACTCACACCAAGTAACAAAGGCATACACTTACACCAAGTAACAAAGACATACACTGATACCCAGTAACACAGACACACATTTACACCAAGTAAGAAAGACAGACACTGATACCCAGTAACAGAGACACACACTTACACCAAGTCGCAAAGACATGCACTGACACCCAGTAACAAAGACATACACAGACACCCAGTAACAAAGACACACACTGACACCAAGTAACAAAGACACACACTGACACCAAGTAACAAAGACACACACTTACACCAAGTATCAAATACATAAACTGACACCATGTAACATAGACATACACTTACACCATTTCACAAATAATGCACTGACACCAAGTAAAAAAGACAAACACTGATACCCAGTAACACAGACACACAATTACACGAAGTAACAAAGACATACACTGATACCCGGTAACACAGAAACACACATACACCAAGTATCACAGACATACACAGACACCAACTAACAAAGACATACACTGATACCCAGTAACACAGACAAACACTTACACCAAGTAACAAAGACATACACCGACACCAAGTAACAAAGACATACACTGATACCCAGTAACAGAGACACACACTTATTCCAAGTCACAAAGACATGCACTGACACCCAGTAACAAAGACATACACTGACACCCAGTCACAAAGACACAAGCTTACACCAAGTAACACAGACATACACTGACACCCAGTAACAAAGAAACACAATGACACCAAGTAACAAAGGCATACACTGACACCAAGTCACAAAGACATACACTGATACCCAGTAACACAGACACACACTTTCACCAAGTAACAAAGACATACACTGACACCAAGTAACAAAGACATACACTGACACCAAGTAACAAAGACATACACTGATACCCAGTAACACAGACACACACTTACACCAAGTAACAAAGACATACACTGATACTCAGTTACACAGACACACACTTACGCCAAGTAACAAAGACATACACTGAAACCAAGTAACAAAGTCATACACTGACATCCAGTAACAAAGACACACACTGACACCAAGTAACAAAGACATCCACTGACACGAAGTAACAAAGACATACACTTACACCATTTAACAAATCATGCACTGACACCAAGTAACAAAGAAATACACCGGCAACAAGTAACAAAGACATACACTGATACCCAGTAACACAGACAAACTCTTACACCAAGTAACAGAGACATACACTGACACCAAGTAACAAAGACATACACTTACACCAAGTAACACAAACATACACTGACACCAAGTAACAAAGACACACACTTACACCAAGTACACAGACATACACTGACACCAAGTAACAAAGACATACACTGACACCCAGAAACACAGACACACACTTACACCAAGTATCACAGACAGACACAGACTCCAAGTAACAAAGACATACACTTACACCAAGTAACACAGACATACACTGACACCAAGTAACAAAGACATACACTTACACCAAGTAACAAAGACACACACCTACACCAAGTAACAAAGACATACACTGACACCAAGTAACAAATACATACACTGACAACAAGTAACAAAGACACAAGCTTACACCAAGTAACACAGACATACACTGACACCTAGTAACAAAGACATACACTTACACCAAGTAACAAGGACACACACTGACACCAAGTAACAAAGACATACACTGACACCAAGTAACAAAGACATACACTTACACCAAGTAACACAGACATACACTGACATCAAGTAACAAATACATACACTGACACCAAGTAACAAAGACACAAGCTTACACCAAGTAACACAGACATACACTGACACCAAGTAACAAAGACAGACAATGACAGCAAGTAACAAAGACACACACTTACACCAAGTACACAGACATACACTGACACCAAGAAACAAAGACATACACTGACACCCAGTAACACAGACGCACACTTACACCAAGTAACAAAGACATACACTGATACCCAGTAACGCAGACACACACTTACACCAAGTAACACAGACATACACTGACACCAAGTAACAAAGACACACACTGACACCAAGTAACAAAGACATACACTGACACCAAGTAACAAAGACATACACTTACACCAAGTAACACAGACAAACACTGACACCAAGTAACAAAGACAGACAATGACAGCAAGTAACAAAGAAATACACTTACACCAATTAACACAGACATACACTGACACCAAGTAACAAAGACACACACTTACACCAAGTACACAGACATACACTGACACCAAGAAACAAAGACATACACTGACACCCAGTAACACAGACGCACACTTACACCAAGTAACAAAGACATACACTGACACCCAGTAACAAAGAAACACAATGACACCAAGTAACAAAGGCACACATTGACACCAAGTAACAAAGACATACACTGATACCCAGTAACACAGACACACACTTACACCAAGTAACAAGGACATACACTGACACCAAGTAACAAAGACATTCACTGATACCCGGTAACACAGACACACACTTTCACCAAGTAACAAAGACATACACTGACACCAAGTAACAAAGACATACACTGATACCCAGTAACGCAGACACACACTTACACCAAGTAACAAAGACATACACTGACACTCAGTTACACAGACAAACACTTACACCAAGTAACAAAGACATACACTGACACCAAGTAACAAAGTCATACACTGACATCCAGTAACAAAGACACACACTGACACCAAGTAACAAAGACATCCACTGACACAAATTAACAAAGACATACAGTGATACCCAGCAACAAAGACACACACTTACACCAAGTAACAAATACATACACTGACACGAAGTAACAAAGACATACAATTACACCATTTAACAAATCATGAACTGACACCAAGTAACAAAGACAAACACTGATACCCAGTAACACAGACAAACAATTACACAAAGTAACAAAGACATACACCGACACCAAGTAACAAAGACATACACTGATACCCAGTAACAGAGACACACACTTACACCAAGTCACAAAGACATGCACTGACACCCAGGAACAAAGACATACACTGACACCCAGTAACAAAGACACAAGCTTACACCAAGTAACACAGACATACACTGACACCCAGTAACAAAGAAACACAATGACACCAAGTAACAAAGGCATACACTGACACCAAGTCACAAAGACATACACTGATACCCAGTAACACAGACACACACTTACACCAAGTAACAAGGACATACACTGACACCAAGTAACAAAGTCATTCACTGATACCCGGTAACACAGACACACACTTTCACCAAGTAGCAAAGACATACACTGACACCAAGTAACAAAGACATACACTGATACCCAGTAACACAGACACACACTTACACCAAGTAACAAAGACATACACTGACACCAAGTAACAAAGTCATACACTGACATCCAGTAACAAAGACACACACTGACACCAAGTAACAAAGACATCCACTGACACAAATTAACAAAGACATACAGTGATACCCAGCAACAAAGACACACACTTACACCAAGTAACAAATACATACACTGACACGAAGTAACAAAGACATACACTTCCACCATTTAACAAATCATGAACTGACACCAAGTAACAAAGACAAACACTGATACCCAGTAACACAGACACACACTTACACGAAGTAACAAAGACATGCACTGATACCCGGTAACACAGACACACACTTACACCAAGTATCACAGATATACACAGACACCAACTAACAAAGACATACACTGATACCCAGTAACACAGACAAACACTTACACCAAGTAACAAAGACATACACCGACACCAAGTAACAAAGACATACACTGATACCCAGTAACACAGACAAACTCTTACACCAAGTAACAGAGACATACACTGACACCAAGTAACAAAGACATACACTTACACAAAGTAACAAAAGCATACAATGACACCAAGAAACAAAGACATACACTTACAACAAGTCACACAAACATACACTGACACCAAGTAACAAAGACACACACTTACACCAAGTACACAGACATACACTGACACCAAGTAACAAAGACATACACTGACACCCAGAAACACAAACAAACACTTACACCAAGTATCACAGACAGACACAGACAACAAGTAACAAAGACACACACTTACACCAAGTAACACAGACATACACTGACACCAAGTAACAAAGACATACACTTACACCAAGTAACAAAGACACACACTTACACCAAGTAACAAAGACATACACTGACACCAAGTAACAAATACATACACTGACACCAAGTAACAAAGACACAAACTTACACCAAGTAACACAGACATACACTGACACCAAGTAACACAGACATACACTTACACCAAGTAACAAGGACACACACTCACACCAAGTAACAAAGACATACACTGACACCAAGTAACAAAGACATACACTTACACCAAGTAACACAGACATACACTGACACCAAGTAACAAATACATACACTGACACCAAGTAACAAAGACACAAACTTACACCAAGTAACACAGACATACACTGACACCAAGTATCAAAGACATACACTGACACCAAGTAACAAAGACATACACTGACACCAAATAACAAATACATACACTGACACCATAACAAAGACACAAACTTACACCAAGTAACACAGACATACACTGTCACCAAGTAACACAGACATACACTTACACCAAGTAACAAGGACACACACTCACACCAAGTAACAAAGACATACTCTGACACCAAGGAACAAAGACATACACTTACACCAAGTAACACAGACATACACTGACACCAAGTAACAATTACATACACTGACACCAAGTAACAAAGACACAAACTTACACCAAGTAATACAGACATACACTGACACCAAGTATCAAAGACATACACTGACACCAAGTAACAAAGACATACACTTACACCAAGTAACAAAGGCATACACTGATACCCAGTAACACAGACACACACTTACACAAAGTAAGAAAGACAGACACTGATACCCAGTAACAGAGACACACACTTACACCAAGTCGCAAAGACATGCACTGACACCAAGTAACAAAGACATACACAGACACCCAGTAACAAAGACACACACTGACACCAAGTAACAAAGACACACACTGACACCAAGTAACAAAGACATCCACTGACACAAATTATCAAAGACATACACTGATACCCAGTAACAAAGACACACACTTACACCAAGTATCAAATACATAAACTGACACCAAGTAACACAGACATACACTTACACCATTTAACAAATAATGCACTAAGACCAAGTAACAAAGACAAACACTGATACCCAGTAACACAGACACACAATTACACGAAGTAACAAAGACATACACTGATACCCGGTAACACAGAAACACACATACACCAAGTATCACAGACATACACAGACACCAACTAACAAAGACATACACTGATACCCAGTAACACAGACAAACAATTACACCAAGTAACAAAGACATACACCGACACCAAGTAACAAAGACATACACTGATACCCAGTAACAGAGACACACACTTTCACCAAGTCACAAAGACATGCACTGACACCCAGGAACAAAGACATACACTGACACCCAGTAACAAAGACACAAGCTTACACCAAGTAACACAGACATACACTGACACCCAGTAACAAAGAAACACAATGACACCAAGTAACAAAGGCATACACTGACACCAAGTCACAAAGACATACACTGATACCCAGTAACACAGACACACACTTACACCAAGTAACAAGGACATACACTGACACCAAGTAACAAAGTCATTCACTGATACCCGGTAACACAGACACACACTTTCACCAAGTAGCAAAGACATACACTGACACCAAGTAACAAAGACATACACTGATACCCAGTAACACAGACACACACTTACACCAAGTAACAAAGACATACACTGATACTCAGTTACACAGACACACACTTACGCCAAGTAACAAAGACATACACTGACACCAAGTAACAAAGTCATACACTGACATCCAGTAACAAAGACACACACTGACACCAAGTAACAAAGACATCCACTGGCACGAAGGAACAAAGACATACACTTACACCATTTAACAAATCATGCACTGACACCAAGTAACAAAGACAAACACTGATACCCAGTAACACAGACACACACTTACACGAAGTAACAAAGACATGCACTGATACCCGGTAACACAGACACACACTTACGCCAAGTATCACAGACATACACAGACACCAACTAACAAAGGCATACACTGATACCCAGTAACACAGACAAACACTTACACCAAGTAACAAAGACATACACCGACACCAAGTAACAAAGACATACACTGATACCCAGTAACACAGACAAACTCTTACACCAAGTAACAGAGACATACACTGACACCAAGTAACAAAGACATACACATACACAAAGTAACAAAAGCATACACTGACACCAAGTAACAAAGACTTACACTTACACCAAGTAACACAAACATACACTGACACCAAGTAACAAAGACACACACTTACACCAAGTACACAGACATACACTGACACCAAGTAACAAAGACATACACTGACACCCAGAAACACAGACACACACTTACACCAAGTATCACAGACATACACAGACACCAAGTAACAAAGACATACACTTCCACCAAGTAACACAGACATACACTGACACCAAGTAACAAAGACATACACTTGCAAATACTAACAAAGACACAAACTTACACCAAGTAACACAGACATACACTGACACCAAGTAACAAAGACATGCACTTACACCAAGTAACAAAGACACACACTTACACCAAGTAACAAAGACAAACACTGACACCAAGTAACAAATACATACACTGACACCAAGTATCAAAGACACAAGCTTACACCAAGTAACACAGACATACACTGACACCAAGTAACAAAGATATACACTTACACCAAGTAACAAGGACACACACTGACACCAAGTAACAAAGACATACACTGACACCAAGTAACAAAGACATACACTTACACCAAGTAACACAGACATGCACTGACACCAAGTAACAAATACATACACTGACACCAAGTAACAAAGACACAAGCTTACACCAAGTAACAAAGACATACACTGACACCAAGTAACAAAGACATACACTTACACCAAGTAACACAGACAAACACTGACACCAAGTAACAAAGACAGACAATGACAGCAAGTAACAAAGAAATACACTTGCACCAATTAACACAGACATACACTGACACCAAGTAACAAAGACACACAGTTACACCAAGTACACAGACATACACTGACACCAAGAAACAAAGACATACACTGACACCCAGTAACACAGACGCACACTTTCACCAAGTAACAAAGACATACACTGACACCCAGTAACAAAGAAACACAATGACACCAAGTAACAAAGGCACACACTGACACCAAGTAACAAAGACATACACTGATACCCAATAACACAGACACACACTGACACCAAGTAACAAAGACATTCACTGATACCCGGTAACACAGACACACACTTTCACCATTTAACAAAGACATACACTGACACCAAGTAACAAAGACATACACTGATACCCAGTAACGCAGACACACACTTACACCAAGTAACAAAGACATACACTGATACTCAGTTACACAGACAAACACTTACACCAAGTAACAAAGACATACACTGACACCAAGTAACAAAGTCATACACTGACATCCAGTAACAAAGACACACACTGACACCAAGTAACAAAGACATCCACTGACACAAATTAACAAAGACATACAGTGATACCCAGCAACAAAGACACACACTTACACCAAGTAACAAATACATACACTGACACGAAGTAACAAAGACATACACTTACACCATTTAACAAATCATGAACTGACACCAAGTAACAAAGACAAACACTGATACCCAGTAACACAGACACACACTTACACGAAGTAACAAAGACATGCACTGATACCCGGTAACACAGACACACACTTACACCAAGTATCACAGATATACACAGACACCAACTAACAAAGACATACACTGATACCCAGTAACACAGACAAACACTTACACCAAGTAACAAAGACATACACCGACACCAAGTAACAAAGACATACACTGATACCCAGTAACACAGACAAACTCTTACACCAATTAACAGAGACATACACTGACACCAAGTAACAAAGACATACACTTACACAAAGTAACAAAAGCATACACTGACACCAAGTAACAAAGACATACACTTACAACAAGTCACACAAACATACACTGACACCAAGTAACAAAGACACACACTTACACCAAGTACACAGACATACACTGACACCAAGTAACAAAGACATACACTGACACCCAGAAACACAGACGAACACTTACACCAAGTATCACAGACAGACACAGACACCAAGTAACAAAGACACACACTTCCACCAAGTAACGCAGACATACACTGACACCAAGTAACAAAGACGTACACTTACACCAAGTAACAATGACACACACTTACACCAAGTAACAAAGACATACACTGACACCAAGTAACAAATACATACACTGACAAGAAGTAACAAGGACACAAACGTACACCAAGTAACACAGAAATACACTGACACCAAGTAACACAGACATACACTTACACCAAGTAACAAGGACACACACTCACACCAAGTAACAAAGACATACACTGACACCAAGTAACAAAGACATACACTGACACCAAGTAACAAATACATACACTGACACCAAGTAACAAAGACACAAACTTACACCAAGTAACACAGACATACACTGACACCAAGTATCAAAGACATACACTGACACCAAGTAACAAAGACATACACTTACACCAAGTAACAAAGACATACACTGATACCCAGTGACACAGACACACACTTACACCAAGTAAGAAAGACAGACACTGATACCCAGTAACAGAGACACACACTTACACCAAGTCGCAAAGACATGCACTGACACCCAGTAACAAAGACATACACAGACACCCAGTAACAAAGACACACACTGACACCAAGTAACAAAGACACACACTGACACCAAGTAACAAAGACATCCACTGACACAAATTATCAAAGACATACACTGATACCCAGTAACAAAGACACACACTTACACCAAGTATCACATACATACACTGACACCAAGTAACATAGACATACACTTACACCATTTAACAAATAATGCACTGACACCAAGTAACAAAGACAAACACTGATACCCAGTAACACAGACACACAATTACACGAAGTAACAAAGACATACACTGACACCCGGTAACACAGAAACACACATACACCAAGTATCACAGACATACACAGACACCAACTAACAAAGACATACACTGATACCCAGTAACACAGACAAACACTTACACCAAGTAACAAAGACATACACCGACACCAAGTAACAAAGACATACACTGATACCCAGTAACAGAGACACACACTTACACCAAGTCACAAAGACATGCACTGACACCCAGTAACAAAGACATACACTGACACCCAGTAACAAAGACACAAGCTTACACCAAGTAACACAGACATACACTGACACCAAGTAACAAAGACATACACTTCCACCAAGTAACAAGGACACACACTGACACCAAGTAACAAAGACATACACTGACACCAAGTAACAAAGACATACACTTACACCAAGTAACACAGACATACACTGACACCAAGTAACAAATACATACACTGACACCAAGTAACAAAGACACAAGCTTACACCAAGTAACACAGACATACACTGACACCAAGTAACAAAGACATACACTTACACCAAGTAACAAGGACACACACTGACACCAAGTAACAAAGACATACACTGACACCAAGTAACAAAGACATACACTTACACCAAGTAACACAGACATACACTGATACCCAGTAACACAGACACACACTTACACCAAGTAACAAGGACATACACTGACACCCAGTAACAAAGAAACACAATGACACCAAGTAACAAAGGCACACACTGACACCAAGTAACAAAGACATACACTGATACCCAGTAACACAGACACACACTTACACCAAGTAACAAGGACATACACTGACACCAAGTAACAAAGACATTCACTGATACCCGGTAACACAGACACACACTTTCACCAAGTAACAAAGACATACACTGACACCAAGTAACAAAGACATACACTGATACCCAGTAAGGCAGACACTCACTTACACCAAGTAACAAAGACATACACTGATACTCAGTTACACAGACAAACACTTACACCAAGTAACAAAGACATACACTGTCACCAAGTAACAAAGTCATACACTGACATCCAGTAACAAAGACACACACTGACACCAAGTAACAAAGGCATCCACTGACACAAATTAACAAAGACATACAGTGATACCCAGTAACAAAGACACACACTTACACCAAGTAACAAATACATACACTGACACGAAGTAACAAAGACATACACTTACACCATTTAACAAATCATGAACTGACACCAAGTAACAAAGACAAACACTGATACCCGGTAACACAGACACACACTTACACCAAGTATCACAGATATACACAGACACCAACTAACAAAGACATACACTGATACCCAGTAACACAGACAAACACTTACACCAAGTAACAAAGACAGACACCGACACCAAGTAACAAAGACATACACTGATACCCAGTAACACAGACAAACTCTTACACCAAGTAACAAAGACATACACTTACACAAAGTAACAAAAGCATACACTGACACCAAGTAACAAAGACACACACTTACACCAAGTCACACAAACATACACTGACACCAAGTAACAAAGACACACACTTACACCAAGTACACAGACATACACTGACACCAAGTAACAAAGACATACACTGACACCCAGAAACACAGACACACACTTACACCAAGTATCACAGACATACACAGACACCAAGTAACAAAGACACACACTTACACCAAGTAACACAGACATACACTGACACCAAGTAACAAAGACATACACTTACAACAAGTAACAAAGACACACACTTACACCAAGTAACAAAGACATACACTGACACCAAGTAACAGTTACATACACTGACACCAAGTAACAAAGACACAAACTTACACCAAGTAACAAAGATATACACTGACACCAAGTAACACAGACACACACTTACACCAAGTAAGAAAGACAGACACTGATACCCAGTAACAGAGACACACACTTACACCAAGTCGCAAAGACATGCACTGACACCCAGTAACAAAGACATACACAGACACCCAGAAACAAAGACACACACTGACACCAAGTAAAAAAGACACACACTAACACCCAGTAACAAAGACATCCACTGACACAAATTAACAAAGACATACACTGATACCCAGTAACAAAGACACACACTTACACCAAGTATCAAATACATACACTGACACCAAGTAACATAGACATACACTTACACCATTTAACAAATAATGCACTGACACCAAGTAACAAAGACACACACTGACACCCAGTAACAAAGACATCCACTGAC
This sequence comes from Heterodontus francisci, assembly GCF_036365525.1. NCBI lineage: Eukaryota > Metazoa > Chordata > Chondrichthyes > Heterodontiformes > Heterodontidae > Heterodontus > Heterodontus francisci. The sequence continues at coordinate 8,401,004 of NW_027140221.1, read as the reverse complement.
ACAAATTAACAAAGACTTACACTGATACCCGGTAACACAGACAAACACTTACACCAAGTATCACAGACATACACAGACACCAACTAACAAAGATATACACTGATACCCAGTAACACAGACACACTCTTACACCAAGTAACAAAGACATGCACTGACACCAAGTAACAAAGACATAGACTTACACCAAGTAACACAAACATACACTGACACCAAGTAACAAAGACACACACTTACACCAAGTACACAGCCATACACTGACACCAAGTAACAAAGACATACACTGACACCCAGTAACACAGACACACACTTACACCAAGTAACAAAAACATAAACTGATACCAAGTAACACAGACACACACTTACACCAAGTAACAAAGACATACACTGACACCAAGTAACAAAGGCATACACTGACACCCAGTAACAAAGACATACAATGACACCCAGTAACACAGACACACACGGACCCCAAGTAACAAAGACATACACTGACACCCATTAACAAAAACATACACTGACACCAAGTAACAAAGACATTCACTGATACCCAGTAACACAGATACACACTTACACCAAGTAACAAAGACATACACTGACACCAAGTAACAAAGACATACACTGATACCCAGTAACACTGACACAGACTTACACCAAGGAACAAAGACATACACTGATACTCAGTAACACAGACGCACACTGATACCCAGTAACGCAGACACACACTTACACCAAGTAACAAAGACATACACTGTCACCAAGTAACAAAGTCATACACTGACATCCAGTAACAAAGACACACACTGACACCAAGTAACAAAGACATCCACTGACACAAATTAACAAAGACATACAGTGATACCCAGTAACAAAGACACACACTTACACCAAGTAACAAATACATCCAACGACACCAAGTAACAAAGATATACACTGATACCCAGTAACACAGACACACTCTTACACCAAGTAACAAAGACATGCACTGACACCAAGTAACAAAGACATAGACTTACACCAAGTAACACAAACATACACTGACACCAAGTAACAAAGACACACACTTACACCAAGTACACAGACATACACTGACACCAAGTAACAAAGACATACACTGACACCCAGTAACACAGACACACACTTACACCAAGTAACAAAAACAGAAACTGATACCAAGTGACACAGACACACACTTACACCAAGTAACAAAGACATACACTTACACCAAGTAACACAGACATACACTGATACCCAGTAACACAGACACACACTTCCACCAAGTAACAAGGACATACACTGACACCCAGTAACAAAGAAACACAATGACACCAAGTCACAAAGGCACACACTGACACCAAGGAACAAAGACATACACTGATACCCAGTAACACAGACACACACTTACACCAAGTAACAAAGACATACACTGACACCAAGTAACAAAGACATACACTGATACCCAGTAACGCAGACACACACTTACACCAAGTAACAAAGACATACACTGATACTCAGTTACACAGACAAACACTTACACCAAGTAACAAAGACATACACTGTCACCAAGTAACAAAGTCATACACTGACATCCAGTAACAAAGACACACACTGACACCAAGTAACAAAGACATCCACTGACACAAATTAACAAAGACATACAGTGATACCCAGTAACAAAGACACACACTTACACCAAGTAACAAATACATACACTGACACGAAGTAACAAAGACATACACTTACACCATTTAACAAATCATGAACTGACACCAAGTAACAAAGACAAACACTGATACCCAGTAACACAGACACACACTTACACCAAGTAACAAAGACATGCACTGATACCCGGTAACACAGACACACACTTACACCAAGTATGACAGATAGACACAGACACCAACTAACAAAGACATACACTGATACCCAGTAACACAGACAAACACTTACACCAAGTAACAAAGACATACACTGATACCCAGTAACACAGACAAACTCTTACACCAAGTAACAGAGACATACACTGACACCAAGTAACAAAGACATACACTTACACAAAGTAACAAAAGCATACACTGACACCAAGTAACAAAGACATACACTTACACCAAGTAACACAGACATACACTGACACCAAGTAACAGAGACATACACTTACACCAAGTAACAAATACATCCAACGACACCAAGTAACAATGATATACACTGATACCCAGTAACACAGACACACTCTTACACCAAGTAACAAAGACATGCACTGACACCAAGTAACAAAGACATAGACTTACACCAAGTAACACAAACATACACTGACACCAAGTAACAAAGACACACACTTACACCAAGTACACAGACATACACTCACGCCAAGTAACAAAGACATACACTGACACCCAGTAACACAGACACACACTTACACCAAGTAACAAAAACAGAAACTGATACCAAGTGACACAGACACACACTTGCACCAAGTAACAAAGACATACACTTACACCAAGTAACACAGACATACACTGATACCCAGTAACACAGACACACACTTCCACCAAGTAACAAGGACATACACTGACACCCAGTAACAAAGAAACACAATGACACCAAGTAACAAAGGCACACACTGACACCAAGTAACAAAGACATACACTGATACCCAGTAACACAGACACACACTTACACCAAGTAACAAGGACATACACTGACACCAAGTAACAAGGACATTCACTGATACCCGGTAACACAGACACACACTTTCACCAAGTAACAAAGACATACACTGACACCAAGTAACAAAGACATACACTGATACCCAGTAACGCAGACACACACTTACACCAAGTAACAAAGACATACACTGATACTCAGTTACACAGACAAACACTTACACCAAGTAACAAAGACATACACTGTCACCAAGTAACAAAGTCATACACTGACATCCAGTAACAAAGACACACACTGACACCAAGTAACAAATACATACACTGACAAGAAGTAACAAAGACATACACTAACACCAAGTAACAAAGACACACACTTACACCAAGTACACAGACATATACTGACACCAAGTAACAAAGACATACACTTACACAAAGTAACAAAAGCATACACTGACACCAAGTAACAAAGACATACACTTACACCAAGTCACACAAACATACACTGACACCAAGTAACAAAGACACACACTTACACCAAGTACACAGACATACACTGACACCAAGTAACAAAGACATACACTGACACCCAGAAACACAGACACACACTTACACCAAGTATCACAGACATACACAGAGACCAAGTAACAAAGACACACACTTACACCAAGTAACAGAGACATACACTGACACCAAGTAACAAAGACACACTCTTACACCAAGTAACAAAGACATACACTGACACCAAGTAACAGATACATACACTGACACCAAGTAACAAAGACACAAACTTACACCAAGTAACAAAGACATACACTGACACCAAGTAACAAAGACATACACTTACACCAAGTAACACAGACATACACTGACACCAAGTAACAAATACATACACTGACACCAAGTAACAAAGACACAAACTTACACCAAGTAACACAGACATACACTGACACCAAGTATCAAAGATATACACTGACACCAAGTAACAAAGACATACACTTACACCAAGTAACAAAGACATACACTGATACCCAGTAACACAGACACACACTTACACCAAGTAAGAAAGACAGACACTGATACCCAGTAACAGAGACACACACTTACACCAAGTCGCAAAGACATGCACTGACACCCAGTAACAAAGACATACACAGACACCCAGAAACAAAGACACACACTGACACCAAGTAACAAAGACACACACTGACACCCAGTAACAAAGACATCCACTGACACAAATTAACCAAGACATACACTGATACCCAGAAACAAAGACACACACTTACACCAAGTATCAAATACATACACTGACACCAAGTAACATAGACATACACTTACACCATTTAACAAATAATGCACTGACACCAAGTAACAAAGACACACACTGACACCCAGTAACAAAGACATCCACTGACACAAATTAACAAAGACTTACACTGATACCCGGTAACACAGACACACACATACACCAAGTATCACAGACATACACAGACACCAACTAACAAAGACATACACTGATACCCAGTAACACAGACAAACACTTACACCAAGTAACAAAGACATCCAACGACACCAAGTAACAAAGATATACACTGATACCCAGTAACACAGACACACTCTTACACCAAGTAACAAAGACATGCACTGACACCAAGTAACAAAGACATAGTCTTACACCAAGTAACACAAACATACACTGACACCAAGTAACAAAGACACACACTTACACCAAGTACACAGACATACACTGACACCAAGTAACAAAGACATACACTGACACCCAGTAACACAGACACACACTTACACCAAGTAACAAAAACAGAAACTGATACCAAGTAACACAGACACACACTTACACCAACTAACAAAGACATACACTGACACCAAGTAACAAAGGCATACACTGACACCCAGTAACAAAGACATACAATGACACCCAGTAACACAGACACACACGGACCCCAAGTAACAAAGACATACACTGACACCCATTAACAAAAACATACACTGACACCAAGTAACAAAGACATTCACTGATACCCAGCAACACAGACACACACTTACACCAAGTAACAAAGACATACACTGACACCAAGTAACAAAGACATACACTGACACCATGTTAAAAAGACATACACTGATACCCAGTAACACAGACACACACTTACACCAAGGAACAAAGACATACACTGATACTCAGTAACACAGACACACACTTACACCAAGTAACAAAGACATACACTGACACCAAGTAACAAAGACATGCACTTACACCAAGTAACAAAGACATACACTGATACCCAGTAACACAGACACACACTTACACCAAGTAACAAAGACAGAAAATGACACCAAGTAACAAAGACATATACTTCCACCAAGTAACACAGAAATACACTGACACCAAGTAACAAAGACACACACTTACACCAAGTACACAGACATACACTGACACCCAGTAACAAAGACAGAAACTGATACCCAACAACACAGACACACACTTACACCAAGTCACAAAGACATACACTGACACCCAGTAACAAAGAAACACACTGACACCAAGTAACAAAGACACACACTGACACCAAGTAACAAAGACATACACAGAAACCAAGTAATGAAGACATACACTGATACCCAGTAACACAGACTCACACTTAGACCAAGTAACAAAGAAATACACTGATACCCTGTAACACAGACACACACTTGCACCAAGTATCACAGACATACACAGACACCAAGTAATGAAGACATACACTGATACACAGTAACACAGACACACACTTACACCAAGTAACAAAGACATCCACTGACACCAAGCAACAAAGACATTCACTTGCACCAAGTAACACAGACATACACTGACACCAAGTAACAAAGACATACACTTACACCAACTAACAAAGACACACACTTACACCAAGTAACACAGACATACACTGACACCAAGTAACAAAGACACACACTTACACCAAGTAACAAAGACATACACTGACACCAAGTAACAAAGACATACACTTACACCAAGTAACACAGACATACACTGACACCAAGTAACAAAGACACACACTTACACCAAGTACACAGACATACACTGACACCAAGTAACAAAGACATACACCGCACCAAGTAACACATACATACACTTACACCAAATAACACAGACATACACTGACACCAAGTAACAAAGATATACACTTACACCAACTAACAAAGACACACACTTACACCAAGTTACACAGACATACACTGACACCAAGCAACAGAGACATGCACTTACACCAAGTAAGAAAGACATAAACTTACACCAAGTAACACAGACCTACAGTGACACCAAGTAACAAAGGCATGCACTGATACGCAGCAACACAGACATGCACTGACACCCAGTAACAAAGACATACACTGACACCCTGTAACAAAGACATGCACGGACACCCAGTAACAAAGACAGACACTGACACCAAGTAACAAAGACATATACTGATACCCAGTAATACAGACACACACTTACACCAAGTAACAATAGACATACACTGACACCAATTAACAAAGACATACAGTGATACCCAGTAACACAGACACACACTTACACCAAGTAACAAAGACATACACTGACACCAAGTAACAAAGACATACACTTACACCAAGTAAAAAAGCCAGACACTGACACCAAGTAACAAAGACATACACTGATACCCAGATAACACAGACACACACTTACACCAAGTAACAAAGACATACACTGATACCCAGTTACACAGACACACACTTACACCAAGTAACAGACACACACAGACACCAAGTGACAAAGACATATACTGATACCCAGTAACACAGACACACACTTACACCAAGTAACAAAGACATACACTGACACAAAGTAACAAAGACATGCACTTACACCAAGTAAGAAAGACATACACTGACACCAATGAACAAAGACATACACTGATACCCAGTAACACAGACACACACTTACACCGAGTAACAAAGGCAGACACTGATACCCAGTAACACAGACACACACTTACACCAAGTATCACAGACATACACAGACACCAAGTAACAAAGACATACACTGATACCCAGGAACACAGACACACACTTACACCAAGTATCAAAGACGTACACTGACACCAAGTAACAAAGACAGACACTGATACCCAGTAACACAGACACACACTTACACCAAGTATCACAGACATACACAGACACCAAGTAACAAAGAAATACACTGATACCCAGTAACACAGACACACACGTACACTAAGTAACAAAGACATGCACTGACACCAGGTAACACAGACATACACTGACACCAAGTAACAAAGACATACACTTACACCAAGTGACAAAGACACACACTGACACCAAGTAACAAAGACATATTGTTACACCAAGTAACGCAGGCATACACTGACACCAAGTAACAAATACATACACTGACACCAAGTAACAAAGACACAAACTTGCACCAAGTAACACAGACAAACACTGACACCAAGTATCAAAGACAAACACTGACACCAAGAAACAAAGACATACACTTACACCAAGTAACAAAGACAGACACTGATACCCAGTAACACAGACACACACTTACACCAAGTAACAAAGACAGACACTGATACCCAGTAACAGAGACACACACTTACACCAAGTCACAAAGTCATGCACTGACACCCAGTAACAAAGACATACACTGACACCCAGTAACAAAGACACACACTGACACCAAGGAACAAAGACACACAATGACACCAAGTAACAAATACATCCACTGACACAAATTAACAAAGTCAAACACTGATCCCAGTTACAAAGACACGCACTTACAACAAGTAACAAATACATACACTGACACCAAGTAACAAAGACATACACTTACACCATTTAACAAAGACATACACTGACACACAGTAACACAGACACACACTTACACGAAGTAACAAAGACATAAACTGATACGCGGTAACACAGACACACACTGACACCAAGTATCACAGACATACACAGACACCAACTAACAAAGACATACACTAATACCAAGTAACACAGACAAACACTTACACCAAGTAACAAAGACATACACCGACACCAAGTAACAAATACATACACTTACACCAAATAACACAGACATACACTGACACCAAGTAACAAAGATATACACTTACACCAACTAACAAAGACACACACTTACACCAAGTTACACAGACATACACTGATACCCGGCAACACAGACAAACACTTACACCAAGTAACAAAGACATACACCGACACCAAGTAACAAATACATACACTTACACCAAATAACACAGACATACACTGACACCAAGTAACAAAGATATACACTTACACCAAGTAAGACAGACACACACTTACACCAAGTAACACAGACAGACACTGATACCCAGTAACAAAGACATGCACTGACACTCAGTGACAAAGACACACACTGACACCAAGTAACAAAGACATACACTTACACCAAGTAACAAAGACATGCACTGACACCCAATAACTAAGACATGCACTGAATCCCAGTAACAAAGACACACACTGACACCAAGTAACAAAGACATACACTGACACCAATTAACAAAGACATACACTGATACCCAGTAACACAGACACACACTTACACCAAGTAACAAAGACGTCCACTGACACCAAGTAACAAAGACATACACTTACACCAAGTAAAAAAGACATACACTGACACCAAGTAACAAAGACATACTCTGATACCCAGTGACACAGACACACACTTACACCAAGTAACAAAGACATACACTGATACCCAGTTACACAGACACACACTTCCACCAAGTAACACAGACACACACAGACACCAAGTAACAAAGACATACAGTGATACCCAGTAACACAGACACACACTAACACCAAGTAAAAAAGACATACACTGACACCATGTAACAAAGACATACACTGATACCCAGTAACACAGACACACACTTACACCAAGTAACAAAGACAGACACTGATACCCAGTAACACAGACACACACTTACACCAAGTAGCAAAGACATACACTTACAACAAGTAACAAAGACATACACTGACACCAAGTAACAAAGACATACACTTACACCAAGTAACAAAGACATACACTTACACCAAGTAACACAGACATAAACTGACACCAAGTAACAAAGACATACACTTACACCAAGTAACAAAGACATACACTGACACCAAGTATCAAAGACATACACTGATACCCAGTAACACAGACACACACGTACACCAAGTAAGAAAGACAGACAATGACACCAAGTAACAAAGACATACACTGATACCCAGTAACACAGACACACACTTACACCAAGTAACAGAGATATCCACTGACACCAAGTAACAAAGGCATACACTTACACCAAGTAACAAAGACAGACACTGATACCCAGTAACAGAGACACACACTTACACCAAGTCACAAAGTCATGCACTGACACCCAGTAACAAAGACATACACTGACACCCAGTAACAAAGACACACACTGACACCAAGGAACAAAGACACACAATGACACCAAGTAACAAATACATCCACTGACACAAATTAACAAAGTCATACACTGATCCCAGTTACAAAGACACGCACTTACACCAAGTAACAAATACATACACTGACACCAAGTAACAAAGACATACACTTACACCATTTAACAAAGACATACACTGACACACAGTAACACAGACAAACACTTACACGAAGTAACAAAGACATAAACTGATACGCGGTAACACAGACACACACTCTAACACCAAGTATCACAGACATACACAGACACCAACTAACAAAGACATACACTAATACCAAGTAACACAGACAAACACTTACACCAAGTAACAAAGACATACACCGACAACAAGTAACAAATACATACACTTACACCAAATAACACAGACATACACTGACACCAAGTAACAAAGATAGACACTTACACCAACTAACAAAGACACACACTTACACCAAGTTACACAGACATACACTGATACCCAGCAACACAGACAAACACTTACACCAAGTAACAAAGACATACACCGACACCAAGTAACAAATACATACACTTACACCAAATAACACAGACATACACTGACACCAAGTAACAAAGATATACACTTACACCAAGTAAGAAAGACACACACTTACACCTAGTAACACAGACAGACACTGATACCCAGTAACAAAGACATGCACTGACACTCAGTGACAAAGACACACACTGACACCAAGTAACAAAGACATACACTTACACCAAGTAACAAAGACATGCACTGACACCCAATAACTAAGACATGCACTGAATCCCAGTAACAAAGACACACACTTACACCAATTAACAAAGACATACACTGATACCCAGTAACACAGACACACACTTACACCAAGTAACAAAGACGTCCACTGACACCAAGTAACAAAGACATACACTTACACCAAGTAAAAAAGACATACACTGACACCAAGTAACAAAGACATACTCTGATACCCAGTGACACAGACACACACTTACACCAAGTAACAAAGACATACACTGATACCCAGTTACACAGACACACACTTCCACCAAGTAACACAGACACACACAGACACCAAGTAACAAAGACATACAGTGATACCCAGTAACACAGACACACACTAACACCAAGTAAAAAAGACATACACTGACACCATGTAACAAAGACATACACTGATACCCAGTAACACAGACACACACTTACACCAAGTAACAAAGACAGACACTGATACCCAGTAACACAGACAGACACTTACACCAAGTAGCAAAGACATACACTTACAACAAGTAACAAAGACATACACTGACACCAAGTAACAAAGACATACACTTACACCAAGTAACAAAGACATACACTTACACCAAGTAACACAGACATAAACTGACACCAAGTAACAAAGACATACACTTACACCAAGTAACAAAGACATACACTGACACCAAGTAACAAAGACATACACTGATACCCAGTAACACAGACACACACTTACACCAAGTAACACAGACATACACTGACACCAAGTAACAAAGACATACACTGATACCCAGTAACACAGACACACACGTACACCAAGTAAGAAAGACAGACAATGACACCAAGTAACAAAGACATGCACTGATACCCAGTAACACAGACACACACTTACACCAAGTAACAGAGATATCCACTGACACCAAGTAACAAAGGCATACACTTACACCAAGTAACAAAGACATGCACTGACACCAAGCAACAAAGACGAACAATTACACCAAGTAACACAGACATACACTGACACCAAGTAACAAAGACATACACTTACACCAACTAACAAAGACACACACTTACACCAAGTAACAGACATACACTGACACCAAGTAACAAAGACACACACTTACACCAAGTAACAAAGACATACACTGACACCAAGTAACAAAGACATACACTTACACCAAGTAACACAGACATGCACTGACACCAAGTAACAAATACATACACTGACACCAAGTAACAAAGACACAAACTTGCAACGAGTAACACAGACATGCACTGACACCAAGTAAAGAAGACATACACTTACACCAAGTAACAAAGACATACACTGATACCCAGTAACACAGACACACACATACACCAAGTAACAAAGACAGACAATGATACCCAGTAACAGAGACACACACTTACACCAAGTCACAAAGACATGCACTGACACCCAGTAACAAAGACATACACTGACACCCAGTAACAAAGACGCACACTTACACCAAGTAACAAATACATACACTGACACCAAGTAACAAAGACATACACTTACACCATTTAACAAAGACATACACTGACACCAAGTAACAAAGACATGAACTGATACCTAGTAACACAGACACACACTTACACGAAGTAACAAAGACATACACTGATACCCGGTAACACAGACACACACTTAGACCATGTATCACAGACATACTCAGACACCAACTAACAAAGACATACACTGATACCGAGTTACACAGACAAATACTTACACCAAGTAACAAAGACATACACCGACATCAAGTAACAAATACATACACTTACACCAAATAACACAGACATAAACTGACACCAAGTAACAAAGATATACACTTACACCAACTAACAAAGACACACACTTACACCAATTTACACAGACATACACTGACACCAAGCAACAAAGACATGCACTTACACCAAGTAAGAAAGACACAAACTTACACCAAGTAACACAGACAGACACTGATACCCAGTAACAAAGACATGCACTGACACCCAGTAACCAAGACACACACTGACACCAAGTAACAAAGAGATACACTTACACCAAGTAACAAAGACATACACTGACACCCTGTAACAAAGACATGCACTGACACCCAGTAACAAAGACACACACTGACACCAAGTAACAAAGACATACACTGATACCTAGTAACACAGGCACACACTTACACCAATTAACAATAGACATACACTGACACGAATTAACAAAGACATACACTGATGCCCAGTAACACAGACACACACTTACACCAAGTAAAAAAGCCAGACACTGACACCAAGTATCAAAGCCAGACACTGACACCAAGTATCAAAGACATACACTGATACCCAGTTACACAGACACACACTTACACCAAGTAACACAGACACACACAGACACCAAGTGACAAAGACATATACTGATACCCAGTAAAACAGACACACACTTACACCAAGTAACAAAGAAATACACTGATACCCTGTAACACAGACACACACTTGCACCAAGTATCACAGACATACACAGACACCAAGTAACAAAGACATAAACTGATACACAGTAACAAAGACACGCACATACACCAAGTAACAAATACATACACTGACACCAAGTAACAAAGACATACACTGATACCCGGTAACACAGACATACACTTACACGAAGTAACAAAGACAGAAAATGACACCAAGTAACAAAGACATACACTTCCACCAAGTAACACAGATATACACTGACACCCAGTAACACAGACACACACTTACACCAAGTAACAAAGACAGAAACTGATACCCAGCAACACAGACACACACTTACACTAAGTCACAAAGACATACACTGACACCCAGTAACAAAGACAAACACTGACACCCAGTAACAAAGAAACACACTGACACCAAGTAACAAAGACACACACTGACACCAAGTAACAAAGACATGCACAGAAACCAAGTAACGAAGACATACACTGATACCCAGTAACACAGACTAACACTTACACCAAGTAACAAAGAAATACACTGATACCCTGTAACACAGACACACACTTGCACCAAGTATCACAGACATACACAGACACCAAGTAACAAAGACATAAACTGATACACAGTAACACAGACACACACTTACACCAAGTAACAAAGACATATTCTGACACCAAGCAACAAAGACATACACTTGCACCAAGTAACACAGACATACACTGACACCAAGTAACAAAGACATACACTTACACCAACTAACAAAGACACACACTTACACCAAGTAACACAGACATACACTGACACCAAGTAACAAAGACACACACTTACACCAAGTAACAAAGACATAGACTGACACCAAGTAACAAAGACATACACTTACACCAAGTAACACAGACATACACTGACACCAAGTAACAAAGACACACACTTACACCAAGTACACAGACATACACTGACACCAAGTAACAAAGACATACACTGACACCCAGTAACACAGACACACACTTACACCAAGTAACAAAAACAGAAACTGATACCAAGCAACACGGACACAGACTTACACCAAGTAACAAAGACATACACTGACACCCAGTAACAAAGACAAACACTGACACCCAGTAACAAAGAAACACACTGACACCAAGTAACAAGGACACACACAGACACCAAGTAACAAAGACATACACAGAAACCAAGTAACGAAGACATACACTGATACCCAGTAACACAGACTCACACTTACACCAAGTAACAAAGAAATACACTGATACCCTGTAACACAGACACACACTTGCACCAAGTAACACAGACATACACTGACACCAAGTAACAAAGACACACACTTACACCAAGTAACAAAGACATACACTGACACCATGTAACACAGACATACACTGACACCAAGTAACAAAGACACACACTTACACCAAGTACACAGACATACACTGACACCAAGTAACAAAGACATACACTGACACCCAGTAACACAGTCACAGACTTACACCAAGTAACAAAGCCATACACTGATAATCAGTAACACAGACACACACCTACACCAAGTAACAAAGACATACACTGACACCAAGTAACAAAGGCATACTCTGACACCCAGTAACAAAGACATACACTGACACCCAGTAACACAGACACACACGGACCCCAAGTAACAAAGACATACACTGACACCCATTAACAAAAACATACACTGACACCAAGTAACAAAGACATTCACTGATACCCAGTAACACAGACACACACTTACACCAAGTAACAAAGACATACACTGACACCAAGTAACAAAGACATACACTGACACCATGTAACAAAGATATACACTGATACCCAGTAACACAGACACACACTTACACCAAGGAACAAAGACATACACTGATACTCAGTAACACAGACACACACTTACACCAAGTAACAAAGACATACACTGACACCAAGTAACAAAGACATGCACTTACACCAAGTAACAAAGACATACACTGATACCCAGTAACACAGACACACACTTACACCTAGTAACAAAGACAGAAAATGACACCAAGTAACAAAGACATACACTTCCACCAAGTAACACAGATATACACTGACACCAAGTAACAAAGACACACACTTACACCAAGTACACAGACATACACTGACACAAAGTAACAAAGACATACACTGACACCCAATAACACAGACACACACTTACACCAAGTAACAAAGACAGAAACTGACACCCAGCAACACAGACACACACTTACACCAAGTCACAAAGACATACACTGACACCCAGTAACAAAGACAAACACTGACACCCAGTAACAAAGAAACACACTGACACCAAGTAACAAAGACACACACTGACACCAAGTAACAAAGACATACACAGAAACCAAGTAACGAAGACATACACTGATACCCAGTAACACAGACACACACTTACACCAAGTAACAAAGAAATACACTGATACCCTGTAACACAGACACACTCTTGCACCAAGTATCACAGACATACACAGACACCAAGTAACAAAGACATAAACTGATGCACAGTAACACAGACACACACTCACCAAGTAACAAAGACATATTCTGACACCAAGTAACAAAGACATACACTTACACCAAGTAACACAGACATACACTGACACCAAGTAACAAAGACATACACTTACACCAACTAACAAAGACACACACTTACACCAAGTAACACAGACATACACTGACACCAAGTAACAACGACACACACTTACACCAAGTAACAAAGACATACACTGACACCAAGTAACAAAAACATACACTTACACCAAGTAACACAGACATACACTGACACCAAGTAACAAATACATACACTGACACCAAGTGACAAAGACACAAATTTACAACGAGAAACGCAGACATCTTTCTTTCTTTTGGGCCTCCTTATCTCGAGAGACAATGGATACGCGCCTGGAGGTGGTCAGTGGTTTGTGAAGCAGCGCCTGGAGTGGCTAGAAAGGCCAATTCTGGAGTGACAGGCTCTTCCACAGGTGCTGCAGAGAAATTTGTTTGTTGGGGCTGTTGCACAGTTGGCTCTCCCCTTGCGCCTCTGTCTTTTTTCCTGCCAACTACTAAGTCTCTTCGACTCGCCACAATTTAGCCCTGTCTTTATGGCTGCCCGCCAGCTCTGGCGAATGCTGGCAACTGACTCCCACGACTTGTGATCAATGTCACACGATTTCATGTCGCGTTTGCAGACGTCTTTATAACGGAGACATGGACGGCCGGTGGGTCTGATACCAGTGGCGAGCTCGCTGTACAATGTGTCTTTGGGTATCCTGCCATCTTCCATGCGGCTCACATGGCCAAGCCAGACATACACTGACACCAAGTAAAGAAGACATACACTTACACCAAGTAACAAAGACATACACTGATACGCAGTAACACAGACAAACACTGACACCAAGTAACAAAGACATACACCGACACCAAGTAACACATACATACACTTACACCAAATAACACAGACATACACTGACACCAAGTAACAAAGATATACACTTACACCAACTAACAAAGACACACACTTACACCAAGTTACACAGACATACACTGACACCAAGCAACAGAGACATGCACTTACACCAAGTAAGAAAGACACAAACTTACACCAAGTAACACAGACCTACAGTGACACCAAGTAACAAAGGCATACACTGATACGCAGCAACACAGACACACTCTTACACCAATTAACAAAGACAGACACTGATACCCAGTAACAAAGACATGCACTGACACCCAGTAACAAAGACACACACTGACACCAAGTAACAAAGACATACACTTACACCAAGTAACAAAGACATACACTGACACCCTGTAACAAAGACACACACTGACACCAAGTAACAAAGACATATACTGATACCCAGTAATCCAGACACACACTTACACCAAGTAACAATAGACATACACTGACACCAATTAACAAAGACATACAGTGATGCCCAGTAACACAGACACACACTTACACCAAGTAACAACGACATACACTGATACCCAGTTACACAGACACACACTTGCACCAAGTAACACAGACACTAAGTGACAAAGACATATACTGATACCCAGGAACACAGACACACACTTACACCAAGTAACAAAGACATACACTGACAGAAAGTAACAAAAACATGCACTTACACCAAGTAAAAAAGACATACACTGACACCAATTAACAAAGACATACACTGATACCCAGTAACACAGACACACACTTACACCGAGTAACAAAGGCAGACACTGATACCCAGTAACACAGACACACACTTACACCAAGTATCACAGACATACACAGACACCAAGTAACAAAGACATACACTGATACCCAGTAACACAGACACACACTTACACCAAGTATCACAGACATACACAGACACCAAGTAACAAAGACATACACTGATACCCAGTAACACAGACACACACGTACACTAAGTAACAAAGACATACACTGACACCAGGTAACACAGACATACACTGACACCAAGTAACAAA
Organism: Heterodontus francisci; assembly: GCF_036365525.1. Lineage (NCBI taxonomy): Eukaryota > Metazoa > Chordata > Chondrichthyes > Heterodontiformes > Heterodontidae > Heterodontus > Heterodontus francisci. Next base: position 8,384,025 of record NW_027140221.1, on the reverse strand, counting down.
GACATACACTTCCACCAAGTGACAAAGACACACACTTACACCAAGTAACAAGGACATACACTGACACCAAGTAACAAAGACACAAACTTGCACCAAGTAACACAGACAAACACTGACACCAAGTATCAAAGACAAACACTGACACCAAGAAACAAAGACATACACTTACACCAAGTAACAAAGACAGACACTGATACCCAGTAACACAGACACACACTTACACCAAGTAACAAAGACAGACACTGATACCCAGTAACAGAGACACACACTTACACCAAGTCACAAAGTCATGCACTGACACCCAGTAACAAAGACATACACTGACACCCAGTAACAAAGACACACACTGACACCAAGGAACAAAGACACACAATGACACCAAGAAACAAATACATCCACTGACACAAATTAACAAAGACATACACTGATCCCAATTACAAAGACACACACTTACACCAAGTAACAAATACATACACTGACACCAAGTAACAAAGACATACACTTACACCATTTAACAAAGACATACACTGACACACAGTAACACAGACACGCACTTACACGAAGTAACAAAGACATAAACTGATACGCGGTAACACAGACACACACTGACACCAAGTATCACAGACATACACAGACACCAACTAACAAAGACATACACTGATACCAAGTAACACAGACAAACACTTACACCAAGTAACAAAGACATACACCGACACCAAGTAACAAATACATACACTTACACCAAATAACACAGACATACACTGACACCAAGTAACAAAGATACACACTTACACCAACTAACAAAGACACACACTTACACCAAGTTACACAGACATACACTTACACCAAGTAACAAAGACATACACTGACACCCAGTAACTAAGACATGCACTGAATCCCAGTAACAAAGACACACACTGACACCAAGTAACAAAGACATACACTGACACCAATTAACAAAGACATGCACTGATACCCAGTAACACAGACATACACTTACACCAAGTAAAAAAGACATACACTGACACCAAGTAACAAAGACATACTCTGATACCCAGTGACACAGACACACACTTACACCAAGCAACAAAGACATACACTGATACCCAGTTACACAGACACACACTTCCACCAAGTAACACAGACACACACAGACACCAAGTAACAAAGACATACACTGACACCAAGTAACAAAGACATACACTGACACCAAGTTACAAAGACATACACTGATACCCAGTAACACAGACACACACTTACACCAAGTAACACAGACATACACTGACACCAAGTAACAAAGACATACACTGATACCCAGTAACACAGACACACACGTACACCAAGTAGCAAAGACATACACTTACAACAAGAAACAAAGACATACACTGACACCAAGTAACAAAGACATACACTTACACCAAGTAACAAAGACATACACTTACACCAAGTAACACAGACATAAACTGACACCAAGTAACAAAGACATACACTTACACCAAGTAACAAAGACATACACTGACACCAAGTAACAAAGACATACACTGATACCCAGTAACACAGACACACACTTACACCAAGTAACACAGACATACACTGACACCAAGTAACAAAGACATACACTGATACCCAGTAACACAGACACACACGTACACCAAGTAACAAAGACAGACAATGACACCAAGTAACAAAGACATACACTGATACCCAGTAACACAGACACACACTTACACCAAGTAACAGAGATATCCACTGACACCAAGTAACAAAGACATGCACTGACACCAAGTAACAAAGACGAACACTTACACCAAGTAACACAGACATACACTGACACCAAGTAACAAAGACATACACTGACACCAAGTAACAAAGACACAAACTTACAACGAGTAGCACAGACATACACTGACACGAAGTAAAGAAGACATACACTTACACCAAGTAACAAAGACATACACTGATACCCAGTAACACAGACACACACATACACCAAGTAACAAAGACAGACAATGATACCCAGTAACAGAGACACACACTTACACCAAGTCACAAAGACATGCACTGACACCCAGTAACAAAGACATACACTGACACCCAGTAACAAAGACACACACTGACACCCAGTAACAAAGACACACACTTACACCAAGTAACAAATACATACACTGACACCAAGTAACAAAGACATGCACTTACACCATTTAACAAAGACATACACTGACACCAAGTAACAAAGACATGAACTGATACCTAGCAACACAGACACACACTTACACGAAGTAACAAAGACATACACTGATACCCGGTAACACAGACACACACTTAGACCATGTATCACAGACATACTCAGACACCAACTAACAAAGACATACACTGATACCGAGTTACACAGACAAACACTTACACCAAGTAACAAAGACATACACCGACATCAAGTAACAAATACATACACTTACACCAAATAACACAGACATACACTGACACCAAGTAACAAAGATATACACTTACACCAACTAACAAAGACACACACTTACACCAAGTTACACAGACATACACTGACACCAAGCAACAAAGACATGCACTTACACCAAGTAAGAAAGACACAATCTTACACCAAGTAACACAGACCAACAGTGACACCAAGTAACAAAGACATACACTGATACGCAGCAACACAGACACACTCTTACACCAATTAACAAAGACAGACACTGATACCCAGTAACAAAGACATGCACTGACAACCAGTAACCAAGACACACACTGACACCAAGTAATAAAGACATACACTTACACCAAGTAACAAAGACATACACTGACACCCTGTAACAAAGTCATGCACTGACACCCAGTAACAAAGACTCACACTGACACCAATTAACAAAGACATGCACTGATACCCAGTAACACAGACACACACTTACACCAAGTAACAAAGACAGACACTGATACCCAGTAACACAGACACACAGTTACACCAAGTATCACAGACATACACAGACACCAAGAAACAAAGACATACACTGATACCCAGTAACACAGACACACACTTACACCAAGTAACAAAGACATACACTGACACCATGTAACAAAGACATGCACTGACACACAGTAACAAAGACACACACTGACACCAAGTAACAAAGACATACACTGATACCCAGTAACACAGACACACACTTACACCAAGTAACAATAGACATACACTGACACCAATTAACAAAGACAGACACTGATACCCAGTAACAAAGACATGCACTGACACCCAGTAACCATGACACACACTGACACCAAGTAACAAAGACATACACTTACACCAAGTAACAAAGACATACACTGACACCCTGTAACAAAGACATGCACTGACACCCAGTAACAAAGACTCACACTGACACCAAGTAACAAAGACATACACTGATACCCAGTAACACAGACACACACTTACACCAAGTAATAATAGACATACACTGACACGAATTAACAAAGACATACACTGATACCCAGTAACACAGACACACGCTGACACCAAGTAACAAAGACATACACTGATACCCAGTAACAAAGACACACACTTACACCAAGTCACAAAGACATACACTGACACCAATTAACAAAGACATACACTGATACCCAGTAACACAGACACACACTTACACCAAGTAACAAAGACATACACTGACACCAAGTAACAAAGACATACACTTACACCAAGTAAAAAAGACAGACACTTACACCAAGTATCACAGACATACACAGACACCAAGTAACAAAGACATACACTGATACCCAGTAACACAGACACACTCTAACACCAAGTAACAAAGACATACACTTACACCAAGTAACAAAGACATGCACTGACACCAAGTAACAAAGACGAACACTTACACCAAGTAACACAGACATACACTGACACCAAGTAACAAAGACATACACTGACACCAAGTAACAAAGACACACACTTACACCAAGTAACAAAGACATACACTGACACCAAGTAACAAAGACATACACTTACACCAAGTAACAAATACATACACTGACACCAAGTAACAAAGACACAAACTTACAACGAGTAACACAGACATACACTGACACGAAGTAAAGAAGACATACACTTACACCAAGTAACAAAGACATGCACTGATACCCAGTAACACAGACACACACATACACCAAGTAACAAAGACAGACAATGATACCCAGTAACAGAGACACACACTTACACCAAGTCACAAAGACATGCACTGACACCCAGTAACAAAGACATACACTGACACCCAGTAACAAAGACACACACTTACACCAAGTAACAAATACATACACTGACACCAAGTAACAAAGACATGCACTTACACCATTTAACAAAGACATACACTGACACCAAGTAACAAAGACATGAACTGATACCTAGTAACACAGACACACACTGACACGAAGTAACAAAGACATACACTGATACCCGGTAACACAGACACACACTTAGACCATGTATCACAGACATACTCAGACACCAACTAACAAAGACATACACTGATACCGAGTTACACATACAAACACTTACACCAAGTAACAAAGACATACACCGACATCAAGTAACAAATACATACACTTACACCAAATAACACAGACATACACTGACACCAAGTAACAAAGATATACACTTACACCAACTAACAAAGACACACACTTACACCAAGTTACACAGACATACACTGGCACCAAGCAACAAAGACATGCACTTACACCAAGTAAGAAAGACACAATCTTACACCAAGTAACACAGACCAACAGTGACACCAAGTAACAAAGACATACACTGATACGCAGCAACACAGACACACTCTTACACCAATTAACAATGACAGACACTGATACCCAGTAACAAAGACATGCACTGACACCCAGTAACCAAGACACACACTGACACCAAGTAACAAAGACATACACTTACACCAAGTAACAAAGACATACACTGACACCCTGTAACAAAGACATGCACTGACACCCTGTAACAAAGACATGCACTGACACCCAGTAACAAAGACTCACACTGACACCAAGTAACAAAGACATACACTGATACCCAGTAACACAGACACACACTTACACCAAGTAACAATAGACATACACTGACACGAATTAACAAAGACATACACTGATACCCAGTAACACAGACACACACTGACACCAAGTAACAAAGACATACACTGATACCCAGTAACAAAGACATACACTGACACCAAGTAAAAAAGACAGACACTGACACCAAGTAACAAAGACATACACTGATACCCAGATAACACAGACACACACTTACACCAAGTAACAAAGACATACACTGATACCCAGTTACACAGACACACACTTACACCAAGTAACACAGACACACACAGACACCAAATGACAAAGACATACACTGATACCCAGCAACACAGACACACACTTACACCAAGTAACAAAGACATACACTGACACAAAGTAACAAAGACATGCACTTACACCAAGTAAAAAAGACATACACTGACACCAATTAACAAAGACATGCACTGATACCCAGTAACACAGACACACACTTACACCAAGTAACAAAGACAGACACTGATACCCAGTAACACAGACACACACTTACACCAAGTAACAAAGACATACACTGACACCCTGTAACAAAGACATGCAATGACACCCAGTAACAAAGACACACATTGACACCAAGTAACAAAGACATACACTGATACCCAGTAACACAGACACACACTTACACCAAGTAACAATAGACATACACTGACACCAATTAACAAAGACATACACTGATACCCAGTAACACAGACACACACTTACACCAAGTAACAAAGACATACACTGACACCAAGTAACAAAGACATACACTTACACCAAGTAAAAAAGACAGACACTGACACCAAGTAACAAAGACATACACTGATACCCAGATAACACAGACACACACTTACACCAAGTAACAAAGACATACACTGATACCCAGTTACACAGACACACACTTACACCAAGTAACACAGACACACACAGACACCAAGTGACAAAGACATACACTGATACCCAGTAACACAGACACACACTTACACCAAGTAACAAAGACATACACTGACACAAAGTAACAAAGACATGCACTTACACCAAGTAAAAAAGACATACACTGACACCAATTAACAAAGACATACACTGATACCCAGTAACACAGACACACACTTACACCAAGTAACAAAGACAGACACTGATACCCAGTAACACAGACACACACTTACACCAAGTAACAAAGACATACACTGACACCAAGTAACAAAGACAGACACTGATACCCAGTAACACAGACACACACTTACACCAAGTATCACAGACATACACAGGCACCAAGTAACAAAGACATACACTGATACCCAGTAACACAGACACACACGTACACCAAGTAACAAAGACAAACAATGACACCAAGTAACTCAGACATACACTGACACCAAGTAACAAAGACATACACTTACACCAAGTGACAAAGACACACACTTACACCAAGTAACAAGGACATACACTGACACCAAGTAACAAAGACATATTGTTACACCAAGTAACGCAGGCATACTCTGACACCAAGTAACAAATACATACGCTGACACCAAGTAACAAACACACAAACTTGCACCAAGTAACACAGACAAACACTGACACCAAGTATCAAAGACATACACTGACACCAAGAAACAAAGACATACACTTACACCAAGTAACAAAGACAGACACTGATACCCAGTAACACAGACACACACTTACACCAAGTAACAAAGACAGACACTGATACCCAGTAACAGAGACACACACTTACACCAAGTCACAAAGTCATGCACTGACACCCAGTAACAAAGACATACACTGACACCCAGTAACAAAGACACACACTGACACCAAGTAACAAAGACACACACTGACACCAAGTAACAAATACATCCACTGACACAAATTAACAAAGACATACACTGATCCCAGTTACAAAGACACACACATACACCAAGTAATAAATACATACACTGACACCAAGTAACAAAGACATGCACTTACACCATTTAGCAAAGACATACACTGACACACAGTAACACAGACATCCAATTACACGAAGTAACAAAGACATAAACTGATACGCGGTAACACAGACACACACTTACACCAAGTATCACAGACATACACAGACACCAACTAACAAAGACATACACTGATACCAAGTAACACAGAGAAACACTTACACCAAGTAACAAAGACATACACCGACACCAAGTAACAAATACATACACTTACACCAAATAACACAGACATACACTGACACCAAGTAACAAATACATACACTGACACCAAGTAACAAAGACACAAACTTGCACCAAGTAACACAGACAAACACTGACACCAAGTATCAAAGACATACACTGACACCAAGAAACAAAGACATACACTTACACCAAGTAACAAAGACAGACACTGATACCCAGTAACAGAGACACACACTTACACCAAGTCACAAAGTCATGCACTGACACCCAGTAACAAAGACATACACTGACACCCAGTAACAAAGACACACACTGACAACAAGTAACAAAGACACACAATGACACCAAGTAACAGATACATCCACTGACACAAATTAACAAAGACATAAACTGATCCCAGTTACAAAGACACACACTTACACCAAGTAATAAATACATACACTGACACCAAGTAACAAAGACATACACTTACAACATTTAACAAAGACATACACTGACACACAGTAACACAGACACACAATTACACGAAGTAACAAAGTCATAAACTGATACACGGTAACACAGACACACACTTACACCAAGTATCACAGACATACACAGACACCAACTAACAAAGACATACACTGATACCAAGTAACACAGACAAACACTTACACCAAGTAACAAAGACATACACCGACAACAAGTAACAAATAGATACACTTACACCAAATAACACAGACACACACTGACACCTAGTAACAAATACATCCAGTGACACAAATTAACAAAGACATAAACTGATCCCAGTTACAAAGACACACACTTACACCAAGTAACACAGACAGACACTAACACCCAGTAACTAAGACATACACTAACACCCAGTAACTAAGACATGCACTGAATCCCAGTAACAAAGACACACACTGACACCAAGTAACAAAGACATACACTGACACCAATTAACAAAGACATACACTGATACCCAGTAACACAGACACACACTTACACCAAGTAACAAAGACATACACTGACACCAAGTAACAAAGACATACACATACACCAAGTAAAAAAGACATACACTGACACCAAGTAACAAAGACATACACTGATACCCAGTAACACAGACACACACTTACACCAAGTAACAAAGACATACACTGATACCCAGTTCCACAGACACACAATTCCACCAAGTAGCACAGACACACACAGACACCAAGTAACAAAGACATACAGTGATACCCAGTAACACAGACACACACTTACACCAAGTAACAAAGAAATACACTGACACAAATTAACAAAGACATACACTGATACCCAGTAACACAGACACACACTGACACCAAGTAACAAAGACATACACTGATACCCAGTAACACAGACACACACTTACACCAAGTATCAAAGACATACACTGACACCAAGTAGCAAAGACATACACTTACAACAAGTAACAAAGACATACACTTACACCAAGTAACAAAGACATACACTGACACCAAGTAACAAAGACATACACTGATACCCAGTAACACAGACACACACTTACACGAAGTAACAAAGACATAAACTGATACACGGTAACAAAGACACACACTTACACCAAGTGTCACAGACATACACAGACACCAACTGACAAAGACATACACTGATACCAAGTAACACAGACAAACACTTACACCAAGTAACAAAGACATACACTGACACCCTGTAACAAAGACATGCACTGACACCCTGTAACAAAGACATGCACTGACACCCAGTAACAAAGACATACACTGATACCCAGTAACACAGACACACACTTACACCAAGTAACACAGACATACACTGACACCAAGTAACAAACACATACACTTACACCATTTAACAAAGACATACACTTACACCATTTAACAAAGACATACACCGACACACACTAACACAGACACACAATTACACGAAGTAACAAAGACATAAACTGATACGCGGTAACACAGACACACACTTACACCAAGTATCACAGACATACACAGACACCAACTAACAAAGACATACACTGATACCAAGTAACACAGACAAACACTTACACCAAGTAACAAAGACATACACCGACACCAAGTAACAAATACATACACTTACACCAAATAACACAGACATACACTGACACCAAGTAACAAAGACATACACTTACACCAAGTAACAAAGACATACACTGACACCAAGTAACAAAGACATACACTGATACCCAGTAACACAGACACACACTTACACCAAGTAACACAGACATACACTGACACCAAGTAACAAAGACATACACTGATACCCAGTAACACAGACACACACGTACACCAAGTAACAAAGACAGACAATGACACCAAGTAACAAAGACATACACTGATACCCAGTAACACAGACACACACTTACACCAAGTAACAGAGATATCCACTGACACCAAGTAACAAAGGCATGCACTTACACCAAGTAACAAAGACATGCACTGACACCAAGTAACAAAGGCGAACACTTACACCAAGTAACAAAGACATGCACTGACACCAAGTAACAAAGACAGACACTTACACCAAGTAACAAAGACATACACTGACACCAAGTAACAAAGACACACACATACACCAACTGCACAGACAAACACTGACACCAAGTAAAAAAGACATACACTGATGCACAGTCACACAGACAAACACTAACATCAAGTCACAAAGATATGCACTGACACCCAGTAACCAAGACAAACGCTGACACCCAGTAACAAAGAAACACACTGACACCAAGTAACAAAGACATGCACAGACACCAAGTGACAAAGACATACAATGATACACAGGAACACAGACACACACTTACACCAAGTAACAAAGACATACACCGACAACAAGTAACAAATACATACACTTACACCAAATAACACAGACACACACTGACACCAAGTAACAAATGCATCCACTGACACAAATTAACAAAGACATAAACTGATCCCAGTTACAAAGACACACACTTACACCAAGTAATAAATACATACACTGACACCAAGTAACAAAGACATACACTTACACCATTTAACAAAGACATACACTGACACACAGTAACACAGACACACAATTACACGAAGTAACAAAGACATAAACTGATACGCGGTAACACAGACACACACTTACACCAAGTATCACAGACATACACAGACACCAACTAACAAAGACATACACTGATACCAAGTAACACAGACAAACACTTACACCAAGTAACAAAGACATACACCGACACCAAGTAACAAAGACATACACTTACACCAAGTAACAAAGACATACACTGACACCAAGTAACAAAGGCATACACTGATACCCAGTAACACAGACACACACTTACAACAAGTAACACAGACATACACTGACACCAAGTAACAAAGACAGACAATGACACCAAGTAACAAAGACATACACTGATACCCAGTAACACAGACACACACTGACACGACGTAACAGAGATATCCACTGACACCAAGTAACAAAGGCATACACTTACACCAAGTAACAAAGACATGCACTGACACCAAGTAACAAAGGCGAACACTTACACCAAGTAACAAAGACATGCACTGACACCAAGTAACAAAGACATGCACTGACACCAAGTAACAAAGACAGACACTTACACCAAGTAACACAGACATACACTGACACCAAGTAACAAGGACACACACATACACCAACTGCACAGACAAACACTGACACCAAGTAAAAAAGACATACACTGATGCACAGTAACACAGACAAACACTAACATCAAGTCACAAAGATATGCACTGACACCCAGTAACAAAGACAAACACTGACACCCAGTAACAAAGACATGCACAGACACCAAGTGACAAAGGCATACACTGATACCCAGTAACACAGACACACACTTACACCAAGTAACACAGACATACACTGACACTAAGTAACAAAGACATACACTGATACCCAGTAACAAAGACATACACTGATACCCAGTAACACAGACACACACGTACACCAAGTAACAAAGACAGACAATGACACCAAGTAACAAAGACATACACTGATACCCAGTAACACAGACACACACTTACACCAAGTAACAGAGATATCCACTGACACCAAGTAACAAAGGCATACACTGACACCAAGTAACAAAGACATGCACTGACACCAAGTAACAAAGGCGAACACTTACACCAAGTAACAAAGACATGCACTGACACCAAGTAACACAGACACACACTGACACCAAGTAACAAAGACATACACTGATACCCAGTAACACAGACACACACTTACACCAAGTATCAAAGACATACACTGACACCAAGTAGCAAAGACATACACTTACAACAAGTAACAAAGACATACACTGACACCAAGTAACAAAGGCATACACTTACACCAAGTAACACAGACATACACTGACACCAAGTAACAAAGACATACACTTACACCAAGTAACAAAGACATACACTGACACCAAGTAACAAAGACATACACTGATACCCAGTAACACAGACACACACTTACACGAAGTAACAAAGACATAAACTGATACACGGTAACACAGACACACACTTACACCAAGTATCACAGACATACACAGACACCAACTGACAAAGACATACACTGATACCAAGTAACACAGACAAACACTTACACCAAGTAACAAAGACATACACCGACAACAAGTAACAAATACATACACTTACACCAAATAACACAGACACACACTGACACCAAGTAACAAATACATCCACTGACACAAATTAACAAAGACATAAACTGATCCCAGTTACAAAGACACACACTTACACCAAGTAATAAATACATACACTGACACCAAGTAACAAAGACATACACTTACACCATTTAACAAAGACATACACTGACACACAGTAACACAGACACACAATTACACGAAGTAACAAAGACATAAACTGATACGCGGTAACACAGACACACACTTACACCAAGTATCACAGACATACACAGACACCAACTGACAAAGACATACACTGATACCAAGTATCGCAGACATACACAGACACCAAGTAACAAAGACATACACTGATACCCAGTAACACAGACACACACGTACACCAAGTAACAAAGACAGACAATGACACCAAGTAACAAAGACATACACTGATACCCAGTAACACAGACACACACTTACACCAAGTAACAGAGATATCCACTGACACCAAGTAACAAAGGCATACACTTACACCAAGTAACAAAGACATGCACTGACACCAAGTAACAAAGGCGAACACTTACACCAAGTAACAAAGACATGCACTGACACCAAGTAACAAAGACAGACACTTACACCAAGTATCACAGACATACACTGACACCAAGTAACAAAGACACACACATACACCAACTACACAGACAAAGACTGACACCAAGTAAAAAAGACATACACTGATACACAGTAACACAGACAAACACTAACATCAAGTCACAAAGATATGCACTGACACCCAGTAACAAAGACAAACACTGACACCCAGTAACAAAGAAACACACTGACACCAAGTAACAGAGACATGCACAGACACCAAGTGACAAGACATACAATGATACACAGGAACACAGACACACACTTACACCAAGTAACAAAGACATACACCGACACCAAGTAACAAATACATACACTTACACCAAATAACACAGACATACACTGACACCAAGTAACAAAGACATACACTTACACCAAGTAACAAAGACATACACTGACACCAAGTAACAAAGACATACACTGATAACCAGTAACACAGACACACACTTACACCAAGTAACACAGACATACACTGACACCAATTAACAAAGACATACACTGATACCCAGTAACACAGACACACACTTACACCAAGTAACAGAGATATCCACTGACACCAAGTAACAAAGGCATACACTTACACCAAGTAACAAAGACATGCACTGACACCAAGTAACAAAGGCGAACACTTACACCAAGTAACAAAGACATGCACTGACACCAAGTAACAAAGACAGACACTTACACCAAGTAACACAGACATACACTGACACCAAGTAACAAAGACACACACATACAGCAACTACACAGACAAACACTGACACCAAGTAACAAAGACATACACTGATACACAGTAACACAGACAAACACTAACATCAAGTCACAAAGATATACACTGAAACCCAGTAACAAAGACAAACACTGACACCCAGTAACAAAGAAACACACTGACACCAAGTATCACAGACATACACAGACACCAAGTAACAATGACATACACTGATATCCAGTAACACAGACACACACTTACACCATGTAACAAAGACATACACTGACACCAAGTAACAAAGTCATACACTTACACCAAGTAATACAGACATACACTGATACCCAGTAACACAGACACACACTTACACCAAGTAGCAATGACAGACACAGATACCCAGTAGCACAGACGCACACTTACACCAAGTCACAAAGACATACACTGACACCCAGGAGCAATGACATACACTGACACCCAGTAACAAAGACACACAATGACACCAAGTAACAAAGACATACACTGTCCCCAAGTAACAAAGACATTCACTGATACCCAGTAACACAGACACACACTTACACCAAGTAACAAAGACATGCACTGACAGCAAGTAACAAAGACACAAACTTGCACCAAGTAACACAGACAAACACTGACACCAAGTATCAAAGACATACACTGACAGCAAGAAACAAAGACATACACTTACACCAAGTAACAAAGACAGACACTGATACCCAGCAACACAGACACACAATTACACCAAGTCACAAAGTCATGCACTGACACCCAGTAACAAAGACATACACTGACACCCAGTAACAAAGACACACAATGACACCAAGTAACAAAGACACACATTGACACCAAGTAACAAATACATCCACTGACACAAATTAACAAAGACATACACTGATCCTAGTTACAAAGACACACACTTACACCAAGTAACAAATACATACACTGACACCAAGTAACAAAGACATACACTTACACCATTTAACAAAGACATACACTGACACACAGTAACACAGACACACACGTACACGAAGTAACAAAGACATACACTGATACCCAGTAACACAGACACACACTTACACCAAGTAACAAAGACATACACCGACAACAAGTAACAAATACATACACTTACACCAAATAACAAAGACACACACTGACACCAAGTAACAAATACATCCACTGACACAAATTAACAAAGACATAAACTGATCCCAGTTACAAAGACACACACTTACACCAAGTAATAAATACATACACTGACACCAAGTAACAAAGACTTACACTTACACCATTTAACAAAGACATACACTGACACACAGTAACACAGACACAAAATTACACGAAGTAACAAAGACATAAACTGATACGCGGTAACACAGACACACACTTACACCAAGTATCACAGACATACACAGACACCAACTAACAAAGACATACACTGATACCAAGTAACACAGACAAACACTTACACCAAGTAACAAAGACATACACCGACACCAAGTAACAAATACATACACTTAGACCAAATAACACAGACATACACTGACACCAAGTAACAAAGACATACACTTACACCAAGTAACAAAGACATACACTGACACCAAGTAACAAAGACATACACTGATACCCAGTAACACAGACACACACTTACACCAAGTAACACAGACATACACTGACACCAAGTAACAAAGACATACACTGATACCCAGTAACACAGACACACACGTACACCAAGTAACAAAGACAGACAATGACACCAAGTAACAAAGACATACACTGATACCCAGTAACACAGACACACACTTACACCAAGTAACAGAGATATCCACTGACACCAAGTAACAAAGGCATACACTTACACCAAGTAACAAAGACATGCACTGACACCAGGTAACAAAGGCGAACACTTACACCAAGTAACAAAGACATGCACTGACACCAAGTAACAAAGACAGACACTTACACCAAGTAACACAGACATACACTGA
This sequence comes from Heterodontus francisci, assembly GCF_036365525.1. Lineage (NCBI taxonomy): Eukaryota > Metazoa > Chordata > Chondrichthyes > Heterodontiformes > Heterodontidae > Heterodontus > Heterodontus francisci. The sequence continues at coordinate 8,368,680 of NW_027140221.1, read as the reverse complement.
CACTAAGTAACAAAGACACACACATACACCAACTGCACAGACAAACACTGACACCAAGTAAAAAAGACATACACTGATGCACAGTAACACAGACAAACACTAACATCAAGTCACAAAGATATGCACTGACACCCAGTAACAAAGACAAACACTGACACCCAGTAACAAAGAAACACAATGACACCAAGTAACAAAGACATGCACAGACACCAAGTGACAAAGACATACAATGATACACAGGAACACAGACACACACTTACACCAAGTAACAAAGACATACACCGACACCAAGTAACAAATACATACACTTACACCAAATAACACAGACATACACTGACACCAAGTAACAAAGACATACACTTACACCAAGTAACAAAGACATACACTGACACCAAGTAACAAAGACATACACTGATACCCAGTAACACAGACACACACTTACACCAAGTAACAGAGATATCCACTGACACCAAGTAACAAAGGCATACACTTACACCAAGTAACAAAGACATGCACTGACACCAAGTAACAAAGGCGAACACTTACACCATGTAACAAAGACATGCACTTACACCATGTAACAAAGACATGCACTGACACCAAGTAACACAGACACACACTGACACCAAGTAAAACAGACACACACTTACACCAAGTATCAAAGACATACACCGACACCAAGTAGCAAAGACATACACTTACACCAAGTAACAAAGACATACACTGACACCAAGTAACAAAGACATACACTGATACCCAGTAACACAGACACACACTTACACGAAGTAACAAAGACATAAACTGATACACGGTAACACAGACACACACTTACACCAAGTGTCACAGACATACACAGACACCAACTGACAAAGACATACACTGATACCAAGTAACACAGACAAACACTTACACCAAGTAACAAAGACATACACCGACAACAAGTAACAAATACATACACTGTCCCCAAGTAACAAAGACATTCACTGATACCCAGTAACACAGACACACACTTACACCAAGTAACAAAGACATGCACTGACAGCAAGTAACAAAGACACAAACTTGCACCAAGTAACACAGACAAACACTGACACCAAGTATCAAAGACATACACTGACAGCAAGAAACAAAGACATACACTTACACCAAGTAACAAAGACAGACACTGATACCCAGCAACACAGACACACAATTACACCAAGTCACAAAGTCATGCACTGACACCCAGTAACAAAGACATACACTGACACCCAGTAACAAAGACACACAATGACACCAAGTAACAAAGACACACATTGACACCAAGTGACAAATACATCCACTGACACAAATTAACAAAGACATACACTGATCCTAGTTACAAAGACACACACTTACACCAAGTAACAAATACATACACTGACACCAAGTAACAAAGACATACACTTACACCATTTAACAAAGACATACACTGACACACAGTAACACAGACACACACGTACACGAAGTAACAAAGACATACACTGATACCCAGTAACACAGACACACACTTACACCAAGTAACAAAGACATACACCGACAACAAGTAACAAATACATACACTTACACCAAATAACAAAGACACACACTGACACCAAGTAACAAATACATCCACTGACACAAATTAACAAAGACATAAACTGATCCCAGTTACAAAGACACACACTTACACCAAGTAATAAATACATACACTGACACCAAGTAACAAAGACTTACACTTACACCATTTAACAAAGACATACACTGACACACAGTAACACAGACACAAAATTACACGAAGTAACAAAGACATAAACTGATACGCGGTAACACAGACACACACTTACACCAAGTATCACAGACATACACAGACACCAACTAACAAAGACATACACTGATACCAAGTAACACAGACAAACACTTACACCAAGTAACAAAGACATACACCGACACCAAGTAACAAATACATACACTTAGACCAAATAACACAGACATACACTGACACCAAGTAACAAAGACATACACTTACACCAAGTAACAAAGACATACACTGACACCAAGTAACAAAGACATACACTGATACCAAGTAACACAGACACACACTTACACCAAGTAACACAGACATACACTGACACCAAGTAACAAAGACATACACTGATACCCAGTAACACAGACACACACGTACACCAAGTAACAAAGACAGACAATGACACCAAGTAACAAAGGCATACACTTACACCAAGTAACAAAGACATGCACTGACACCAAGTAACAAAGGCGAACACTTACACCAAGTAACAAAGACATGCACTGACACCAAGTAACAAAGACAGACACTTACACCAAGTAACACAGACATACACTGACACCAAGTAACACAGACATACACTGACACCAAGTAACAAAGACACACACATACACCAACTGCACAGACAAACACTGACACCAAGTAAAAAAGACATACACTGATGCACAGTAACACAGACAAACACTAACATCAAGTCACAAAGATATGCACTGACACCCAGTAACAAAGACAAACACTGACACCCAGTAACAAAGAAACACAATGACACCAAGTAACAAAGACATGCACAGACACCAAGTGACAAAGACATACAATGATACACAGGAACACAGACACACACTTACACCAAGTAACAAAGACATACACCGACACCAAGTAACAAATACATACACTTACACCAAATAACACAGACATACACTGACACCAAGTAACAAAGACATACACTTACACCAAGTAACAAAGACATACACTGACACCAAGTAACAAAGACATACACTGATACCCAGTAACACAGACACACACTTACACCAAGTAACAGAGATATCCACTGACACCAAGTAACAAAGGCATACACTTACACCAAGTAACAAAGACATGCACTGACACCAAGTAACAAAGGCGAACACTTACACCATGTAACAAAGACATGCACTTACACCATGTAACAAAGACATGCACTGACACCAAGTAACACAGACACACACTGACACCAAGTAACACAGACACACACTTACACCAAGTATCAAAGACATACACTGACACCAAGTAACAAATACATCCACTGACACAAATTAACAAAGACATAAACTGATCCCAGTTACAAAGACACACACTTACACCAAGTAATAAATACATACACTGACACCAAGTAACAAAGACATACACTTACACCATTTAACAAAGACATACACTGACACACAGTAACACAGACACAATTACACGAAGTAACAAAGACATAAACTGATACGCGGTAACACAGACACACACTTACACCAAGTATCACAGACATACACAGACACCAACTGACAAAGACATACACTGATACCAAGTAACACAGACACACACTTACACCAAGTAACAAAGACATACACCGACACCAAGTAACAAATACATACACTTACACCAAATAACACAGACATACACTGACACCAAGTAACAAAGACATACACTTACACCAAGTAACAAAGACATACACTGACACCAAGTAACAAAGACATACACTGATACCCAGTAACACAGACACACACTTACACCAAGTAACACAGACATACACTGACACCAAGTAACAAAGACATACACTGATACCCAGTAACACAGACACACACGTACACCAAGTAACAAAGACAGACAATGACACCAAGTAACAAAGACATACACTGATACCCAGTAACACAGACACACACTTACACCAAGTAACAGAGATATCCACTGACACCAAGTAACAAAGGCATACACTTACACCAAGTAACAAAGACAGACAATGACACCAAGTAACAAAGACATACACTGATACCCAGTAACACAGACACACACTTACAACAAGTAACAGAGATATCCACTGACACCAAGTAACAAAGGCGAACACTTACACCAAGTAACAAAGACATGCACTGACACCAAATAACAAAGACACAAACTTGCACCAAGTAACACAGACAAACACTGACACCAAGTATCAAAGACATACACTGACAGCAAGAAACAAAGACATACACTTACACCATTTAACAAAGACATACACTGACACACAGTAACACAGACACACACTTACACGAAGTAACAAAGACATAAACTGATACCCAGCAACACAGACACACAATTACACCAAGTCACAAAGTCATGCACTGACACCCAGTAACAAAGACATACACTGACACCCAGTAACAAAGACACACACTGACACCAAGTAACAAAGACACACATTGACACCAAGTAACAAATACATCCACTGACACAAATTAACAAAGACATACACTGATCCTAGTTACAAAGACACACACTTACACCAAGTAAAAAATACATACACTGACACCAAGTAACAAAGACACACACTTACACCAAGTATCACAGACATACACAGACACCAACTAACAAAGACATACACTGATACCAAGTAACACAGACAAACACTTACACCAAGTAACAAAGACTTACACCGACACCAAGTAACAAATACATACACTTACACCAAATAACACAGACATGCACTGACACCAAGTAACAAAGATATACACATACACCAACTAACAAAGACACACACTTACACCAAGTTACACAGACATACACTGATACCCAGCAACACAGACAAACACTTACACCAAGTAACAAAGACATACACCGACACCAAGTAACAAATACATACACTTATACCAAATAACACAGACATACACTGACACCATGTAACACAGATATACACTTACACCATGTAAGAAAGACACACACTTACACCAAGTAACACAGACCTACACTGATACCCAGCAATACAGACACACTCTTACACCAAGTAACAAAGACAGACACTGATACCCAGTAACAAAGACATGCACTGACACGCAGTGACAAAGACACACACTGACACCAAGTAACAAAGACATGCACTTACACCAAGTAACAAAGACATACACTGACACCCAGTAACAAAGACATGCACTGAATCCCAGTAACAAAGACACACACTGACACCAAGTAACAAAGACATACATTGACACCAATTAACAAATACATACACTGATACCCAGTAACACAGACACACACTTACACCAAGTAACAAAGACATACACTGACACCAAGTAACAAAGACATACACTTACACCAAGTAAAAAAGACATACACTGACACCAAGTAACAAAGACATACACTGATACCCAGTAACACAGACACACACTTACACCAAGTAACAAAGACATACACTGATACCCGTTTACACAGACACACACTTCCACCAAGTAACACAGACACACACAGACACCATGTAACAAAGACATACAGTGATACCCAGTAACACAGACGCACACTTACACCAAGTAACAAAGAAATACACTGACACAAAGTGACAAAGACATGCACTTACACCAAGTAAAAAAGACATACACTGACACCAAGTAACAAAGACATACACTGATACCCAGTAACACAGACACACACTTACACCAAGTAACAAAGACAGACACTGATACCCAGTAACACTGACAGACACTTACACCAAGTATCAAAGACATACACTGACACCAAGTAGCAAAGACATACACTTACAACAAGTAACAAATACATACACTGACACCAAGTAACAACGACATACACTTACACCAAGTAACAAAGACATACACTTACACCAAGTAACACAGACATACACTGACACCAAGTAATAAAGACATACACTTACACCAAGTAACAAAAACATACACTGACACCAAGTAACAAAGACATGCACTGATACCCAGTAACACAGACACACACTTACACCAAGTAACAGAGACATCCACTGACACCAAATAACAAAGACACAAACTTGCACCAAGTAACACAGACAAACACTGACACCAAGTATCAAAGACACACACTTACACCAAGTAACAAAGACAGACACTGATACCCAGTAACAGAGACGCACACTTACACCAAGTCACAAAGTCATGCACTGACACCCAGTAACAAAGACATACACTGACACCCAGTAACAAAGACACACACTGACAACAAGTAACAAAGACACACACTGACACCAAGTAACAGATACATCCACTGACACAAATTAACAAAGACATAAACTGATCCCAGTTACAAAGACACACACTTACACCAAGTAATAAATACATACACTGACACCAAGTAACAAAGACATACACTTACACCATTTAACAAAGACATACACTGACACACAGTAACACAGACACACAATTACACGAAGTAACAAAGACATAAACTGATACACGGTAACACAGACACACACTTACACCAAGTATCACAGACATACACAGACACCAACTAACAAAGACATACACTGATACCAAGTAACACAGACAAACACTTACACCAAGTAACAAAGACATACACCGACAACAAGTAACAAATAGATACACTTGCACCAAATAACACAGACACACACTGACACCTAGTAACAAATACATCCACTGACACAAATTAACAAAGACATAAACTGATCCCAGTTACAAAGACACACACTTACACCAAGTAATAAATACATACACTGACACCAAGTAACAAAGACATACACTTACAGCATTTAACAAAGACATACACTAACACACAGTGACACAGACACACAATTACACGAAGTAACAAAGACATAAACTGATACGCGGTAACACAGACACACACTTACACCAAGTATCACAGACATACACAGACACCAACTAACAAAGACATACACTGATACCCAGTAACACAGACACACACTTACACCAAGTAACACAGACATACACTGACACCTAGTAACAAAGACATACACTGATACCCAGTAACACAGACACACACGTACACCAAGTAACAAAGACAGACAATGACACCAAGTAACAAAGACATACACTGATACCCAGTAACACAGACACACACGTACACCAAGTAACAAAGACAGACAATGACACCAAGTAACAAAGACATACACTGATACCCAGTAACACAGACACACACTTACACCAAGTAACAGAGATATCCACTGACACCAAGTAACAAAGGCATACACTTACACCAAGTAACAAAGACATGCACTGACACCAAGTAACAAAGGCGAACACTTACACCAAGTAACAAAGACATGCACTGACACCAAGTAACAAAGACAGACACTTACACCAAGTAACACAGACATACACTGACACCAAGTAACAAAGACACACACATACACCAACTACACAGACAAACACTGACACCAAGTAACAAAGACATACACTGATACACAGTAACACAGACAAACACTAAAATCAAGTCACAAAGATATACACTGACACCCAGTAACACAGACAAACACTGACACCCAGTAACAAAGAAACACACTGACACCAAGTATCACAGACATACACAGACACCAAGTAACAATGACATACACTGATATCCAGTAACACAGACACACACTTACACCATGTAACAAAGACATACACTGACACCAAGTAACAAAGTCATACACTTACACCAAGTAATACAGACATACACTGATACCCAGTAACACAGACACACACTTACACCGAGTAGCAATGACAGGCACAGATACCCAGTAACACAGACGCACACTTACACCAAGTCACAAAGACATACACTGACACCAAGGAGCAATGACATACACTGACACCCAGTGACAAAGACACACAATGACACCAAGTAACAAAGACATACACTGTCCCCAAGTAACAAAGACATTCACTGATACCCAGTAACACAGACACACACTTACACCAAGTAACAAAGACATGCACTGACAGCAAGTAACAAAGACACAAACTTGCACCAAGTAACACAGACATACACTGACAGCAAGAAACAAAGACATACACTTACACCAAGTAACAAAGACAGACACTGATACCCAGCAACACAGACACACAATTACACCAAGTCACAAAGTCATGCACTGACACCCAGTAACAAAGACATACACTGACACCCAGTAACAAAGACACACAATGACACCAAGTAACAAAGACACACATTGACACCAAGTAACAAATACATCCACTGACACAAATTAACAAAGACATACACTGATCCTAGTTACAAAGACACACACTTACACCAAGTAACAAATACATACACTGACACCAAGTAACAAAGACATACACTTACACCATTTAACAAAGACATACACTGACACACAGTAACACAGACACACACGTACACGAAGTAACAAAGACATACACTGATACCCAGTAACACAGACACACACTTACACCAAGTAACAAAGACATACACCGACAACAAGTAACAAATACATACACTTACACCAAATAACACAGACACACACTGACACCAAGTAACAAATACATCCACTGACACAAATTAACAAAGACATAAACTGATCCCAGTTACAAAGACACACACTTACACCATTTAACAAAGACATACACTGACACACAGTAACACAGACACAAAATTACACGAAGTAACAAAGACATAAACTGATACGCGGTAACACAGACACACACTTACACCAAGTATCACAGACATACACAGACACCAACTAACAAAGACATACACTGATACCAAGTAACACAGACAAACACTTACACCAAGTAACAAAGACATACACCGACACCAAGTAACAAATACATACACTTAGACCAAATAACACAGACATACACTGACACCAAGTAACAAAGACATACACTTACACCAAGTAACAAAGACATACACTGACACCAAGTAACAAAGACATACACTGATACCCAGTAACACAGACACACACTTACACCAAGTAACACAGACAGACACTGACACCAAGTAACAAAGACATACACTGATACCCAGTAACACAGACACACACGTACACCAAGTAACAAAGACAGACAATGACACCAAGTAACAAAGACATACACTGATACCCAGTAACACAGACACACACTTACACCAAGTAACAGAGATATCCACTGACACCAAGTAACAAAGGCATACACTTACACCAAGTAACAAAGACATGCACTGACACCAAGTAACAAAGGCGAACACTTACACCAAGTAACAAAGACATGCACTGACACCAAGTAACAAAGACAGACACTTACACCAAGTAACACAGACATACACTGACACCAAGTAACAAAGACACACACATACACCAACTGCACAGACAAACACTGACACCAAGTAAAAAAGACATACACTGATGCACAGTAACACAGACAAACACTAACATCAAGTCACAAAGATATGCACTGACACCCAGTAACAAAGACAAACACTGACACCCAGTAACAAAGAAACACAATGACACCAAGTAACAAAGACATGCACAGACACCAAGTGACAAAGACATACAATGATACACAGGAACACAGACACACACTTACACCAAGTAACAAAGACATACACCGACACCAAGTAACAAATACATACACTTACACCAAATAACACAGACATACACTGACACCAAGTAACAAAGACATACACTTACACCAAGTAACAAAGACATACACTGACACCAAGTAACAAAGACATACACTGATACCCAGTAACACAGACACACACTTACACCAAGTAACACAGACATACACTGACACCAAGTAACAAAGACATACACTGATACCCAGTAACACAGACACACACGTACACCAAGTAACAAAGACAGACAATGACACCAAGTAACAAAGACATACACTGATACCCAGTAACACAGACACACACTTACACCAAGTAACAGAGATATCCACTGACACCAAGTAACAAAGGCATACACTTACACCAAGTAACAAAGACATGCACTGACACCAAGTAACAAAGGCGAACACTTACACCATGTAACAAAGACATGCACTTACACCATGTAACAAAGACATGCACTGACACCAAGTAACACAGACACACACTGACACCAAGTAACACAGACACACACTTACACCAAGTATCAAAGACATACACTGACACCAAGTAGCAAAGACATACACTTACAACAAGTAACAAAGACATACACTGACACCAAGTAACAAAGACATACACTTACACCAAGTAACACAGACATACACTGACACCAAGTAACAAAGACATACACTTACACCAAGTAACAAAGACATACACTGACACCAAGTAACAAAGACATACACTGATACCCAGTAACACAGACACACACTTACACGAAGTAACAAAGACATAAACTGATACACGGTAACACAGACACACACTTACACCAAGTATCACAGACATACACAGACACCAACTGACAAAGACATACACTGATACCAAGTAACACAGACAAACACTTACACCAAGTAACAAAGACATACACCGACAACAAGTAACAAATACATACACTTACACCAAATAACACAGACACACACTGACACCAAGTAACAAATACATACACCGACAACAAGTAACAAATACATACACTTACACCAAATAACACAGACACACACTGACACCAAGTAACAAATACATCCACTGACACAAATTAACAAAGACATAAACTGATCCCAGTTACAAAGACACACACTTACACCAAGTAATAAATACATACACTGACACCAAGTAACAAAGACATACACTTACACCATTTAACAAAGACATACACTGACACACAGTAACACAGACACACAATTACACGAAGTAACAAAGACATAAACTGATACGCGGTAACACAGACACACACTTACACCAAGTATCACAGACATACACAGACACCAACTAACAAAGACATACACTGATACCAAGTAACACAGACAAACACTTACACCAAGTAACAAAGACATACAACGACACCAAGTAACAAATACATACACTTACACCAAATAACACAGACATACACTGACACCAAGTAACAAAGACATACACTGATACCCAGTAACACAGACACACACTTACACCAAGTAACACAGACATACACTGACACCAAGTAACAAAGACATACACTGATACCCAGTAACACAGACACACACTTACACCAAGTAACACAGACATACACTGACACCAAGTAACAAAGACATACACTGATACCCAGTAACACAGACACACACTTACACCAAGTAACAGAGATATCCACTGACACCAAGTAACAAAGGCATACACTTACACCAAGTAACAAAGACATGCACTGACACCAAATAACAAAGACAGACACTGATACACAGTAACACAGACGCACACTTACACCAAGTAACAAAGACATGCACTGACAGCAAGTAACAAAGACATACACTGACACCCAGTAACAAAGACACACACTGACACCAAGTAACAAAGACACACATTGACACCAAGTAACAAATACATCCACTGACACAAATTAACAAAGACATACACTGATCCTAGTTACAAAGACACACACTTACACCAAGTAACAAATACATACACTGACACCAAGTAACAAAGACACACACTTACACCAAGTATCACAGACATACACAGACACCAACTAACAAATACATCCACTGACACAAATTAACAAATACATACACTGACACCAAGTAACAAAGACATACACCGACACCAAGTAACAAATACATACACTGACACACAGTAACACAGACACACATTTACACGAAGTAACAAAGACATAAACTGATACCCAGCAACACAGACACACAATTACACCAAGTCACAAAGTCATGCACTGACACCCAGTAACAAAGACATACACTGACACCCAGTAACAAAGACACACACTGACACCAAGTAACAAAGACACACATTGACACCAAGTAACAAATACATCCACTGACACAAATTAACAAAGACACACACTTACACCAAGTATCACAGACATACACAGACACCAACTAACAAAGACATACACTGATACCAAGTAACACAGACAAACACTTACACCAAGTAACAAAGACATACACCGACACCAAGTAACAAAGTCATACACCGACACCAAATAACACAGACATGCACTGACACCAAGTAACAAAGATATACACTTACACCAACTAACAAAGACACACACTTACACCAAGTTACACAGACATACACTGATACCCAGCAACACAGACAAACACTTACACCAAGTAACAAAGACATACACCGACACCAAGTAACAAATACATACACTTATACCAAATAACACTGACATACACTGACACCATGTAACAAAGATATACACTTACACCAAGAAAGAAAGACACACACTTACACCAAGTAACACAGACCTACACTGATACCCAGCAATACAGACACACTCTTACACCAAGTAACAGAGACAGACACTGATACCCAGTAACAAAGACATGCACTGACACGCAGTGACAAAGACACACACTGACACCAAGTAACAAAGACATGCACTTACACCAAGTAACAAAGACATACACTGACAACCAGTAACAAAGACATGCACTGAATCCCAGTAACAAAGACACACACTGACACCAAGTAACAAAGACATACATTGACACCAATTAACAAATACATACACTGATACCCAGTAACACAGACACACACTTACACCAAGTAACAAAGACATACACTTACACCAAGTAAAAAAGACATACACTGACACCAAGTAACAAAGACATACACTGATACCCAGTAACACAGACACATACTTACACCAAGTAACAAAGACATACACTGATACCCGTTTACACAGACACACACTTCCACCAAGTAACACAGACACACACAGACACCATGTAACAAAGACATACAGTGATACCCAGTAACACAGACACACACTTACACCAAGTAACAAAGAGATACACTGACACAAAGTGACAAAGACATACACTTACACCAAGTAACAAAGACAGACACTGATACCCAGTAACAGAGACACACACTTACACCAAGTCACAAAGTCATGCACTGACACCCAGTAACAAAGACAAACACTGACACCCAGTAACAAAGACACACACTGACAACAAGTAACAAAGACACACACTGACACCAAGTAACAGATACATCCACTGACACAAATTAACAAAGACATAAACTGATCCCAGTTACAAAGACACACACTTACACCAAGTAATAAATACATACACTGACACAAAGTGACAAAGACATGCACTTACACCAAGTAAAAAAGACATACACTGACACCAAGTAACAAAGACATACACTGATACCCAGTAACACAGACACACACTTACACCAAGTAACAAAGACAGACACTGATACCCAGTAACACTGACAGACACTTACACCAAGTATCAAAGACATACACTGACACCAAGTAGCAAAGACATACACTTACAACAAGTAACAAATACATACACTGACACCAAGTAACAAAGACATACACTTACACCATGTAACAAAGACATACACTTACACCAAGTAACACAGACATACACTGACACCAAGTAATAAAGACATACACTTACACCAAGTAACAAAAACATACACTGACACCAAGTAACAAAGACATGCACTGATACCCAGTAACACAGACACACACTTACACCAAGTAACACAGACATACACTGACACCAAGTAACAAAGACATACACTGATACCCAGGAACACAGACACACACGTACACCAAGTAACAAAGACAGACAATGACACCAAGTAACAAAGACATACACTGATACCCAGTAACACAGACACACACTTACACCAAGTAACAGAGACATCCACTGACACCAAATAACAAAGACGAACACTTACACCAAGTAACAAAGACATGCACTGACACCAAGTAACAAAGACACAAACTTGCACCAAGTAACACAGACAAACACTGACACCAAGTATCAAAGACATACACTGACACGAAGAAATTAAGACATACACTTACACCAAGTAACAAAGACAGACACTGATACCCAGTAACACAGACACACACTTACACCAAGTAACAAAGACAGACACTGATACCCAGTAACAGAGACACACACTTACACCAAGTAACAAAGACAGACACTGATACCCAGTAACAGAGACACACACTTACACCAAGTCACAAAGTCATGCACTGACACCCAGTAACAAAGACATACACTGACACCCAGTAACAAAGACACACACTGACAACAAGTAACAAAGACACACACTGACACCAAGTAACAGATACATCCACTGACACCAAGTAACAAAGACATACACTTACACCATTTAACAAAGACATACACTGACACACAGTAACACAGACACACAATTACACGAAGTAACAAAGACATAAACTGATACACGGTAACACAGACACACACTTACACCAAGTATCACAGACATACACAGACACCAACTAACAAAGACATACACTGATACCAAGTAACACAGACAAACACTTACACCAAGTAACAAAGACATACACCGACTACAAGTAACAAATAGATACACTTGCACCAAATAACACAGACACACACTGACACCTAGTAACAAATACATCCACTGACACAAATTAACAAAGACATAAACTGATCCCAGTTACAAAGACACACACTTACACCAAGTAATAAATACATACACTGACACCAAGTAACAAAGACATACACTTACACCATTTAACAAAGACATACACTGACACACAGTGACACAGACACACAATTACACGAAGTAACAAAGACATAAACTGATACGCGGTAACACAGACACACACTTACACCAAGTATCACAGACATACACAGACACCAAGTAACAATGACAAACACTGACACCCAGTAACAAAGAAACACACTGACACCAAGTAACAGAGACATGCACAGACACCAAGTGACAAGACATACAATGATACACAGGAACACAGACACACACTTACACCAAGTAACAAAGACATACACCGACACCAAGTAACAAATACATACACTTACACCAAATAACACAGACATACACTGACACCAAGTAACAAAGACATACACTTACACCAAGTAACAAAGACATACACTGACACCAAGTAACAAAGACATACACTGATAACCAGTAACACAGACACACACTTACACCAAGTAACACAGACATACACTAACACCAAGTAACAAAGACATACACTGATACCCAGTAACACAGACACACACGTACACCAAGTAACAAAGACAGACAATGACACCAAGTAACAAAGACATACACTGATACCCAGTAACACAGACACACACTTACACCAAGTAACAGAGATATCCACTGACACCAAGTAACAAAGGCATACACTTACACCAAGTAACAAAGACATGCAATGACACCAAGTAACAAAGGCGAACACTTACACCAAGTAACAAAGACATGCACTGACACCAAGTAACAAAGACAGACACTTACACCAAGTAACACAGACATACACTGACACCAAGTAACAAAGACACACACATACACCAACTACACAGACAAACACTGACACCAAGTAACAAAGACATACACTGATACACAGTAACACAGACAAACACTAACATCAAGTCACAAAGAAACACACTGACACCAAGTATCACAGACATACACAGACACCAAGTAACAATGACATACACTGATACCCAGTAACACAGACACACACTTACACCAAGTAGCAATGACATACACAGATACCCAGTAACACAGACGCACACTTACACCAAGTCACAAAGACATACACTGACACCCAGTAACAAAGACACACAATGACACCAAGTAACAAAGACATACACTGTCCCCAAGTAACAAAGACATTCACTGATACCCAGTAACACAGACACACACTTACACCAAGTAACAAAGACATGCACTGACAGCAAGTAACAAAGACACAAACTTGCACCAAGTAACACAGACAAACACTGACCCCAAGTATCAAAGACGTACACTGACAGCAAGAAACAAAGACATACACTTACACCAAGTAACAAAGACAGACAATGATACCCAGCAACACAGACACACAATTACACCAAGTCACAAAGTCATGCACTGACACCCAGTAACAAAGACATACACTGATACCCAGTAACAAAGACACACAATGACACCAAGTAACAAAGACACACATTGACACCAAGTAACAAAGACACACATTGACACCAAGTAACAAATACATCCACTGACACAAATTAACAAAGACATACACTGATCCTAGTTACAAAGACACACACTTACACCAAGTAACAAATACATACACTGACACCAAGTAACAAAGACATACACTTACACCATTTAACAAAGACATACACTGACACACAGTAACACAGACACACACGTACACCAATTAACAAAGACATACACTGATACCCAGTAACACAGACACACACGTACACCAAGTAACAAAGACAGACAATGACACCAAGTAACAAAGACATACACTGATACCCAGTAACACAGACACACACTTACACCAAGTAACAGAGATATCCACTGACACCAAGTAACAAAGGCATACACTTACACCAAGTAACAAAGACATGCACTGACACCAAGTAACAAAGGCGAACACTTACACCAAGTAACAAAGATATGCACTGACACCACACCAAGTAACAAAGACAGACACTTACACCAAGTAACACAGACATACACTGACACCAAGTAACAAAGACACACACATACACCAACTACACAGACAAACACTGACACCAAGTAACAAAGACATACACTGATACACAGTAACACAGACAAACACTAACATCAAGTCACAAAGATATACACTCACACCCAGTAACCAAGACAAACACTGACACCCAGTAACAAAGAAACACACTGACACCAAGTAACAAAGACATGCACAGACACCAAGTGACAAAGACATACAATGATACACAGGAACACAGACACACACTTACACCAAGTATCACAGACATACACAGACACCAAGTAACAATGACATACACTGATATCCAGTAACACAGACACACACTTACACCATTTAACAAAGACATACACTGACACCAAGTAACAAAGTCATACACTTACACCAAGTAATACAGACATACACTGATACCCAGTAACACAGACACACACTTACACCAAGTAGCAATGACAGACACAGATACCCAGTAACACAGACGCACACTTACACCAAGTCACCAAGACATACACTGACACCCAGGAGTAATGACATACACTGACACCCAGTAACAAAGACACACAATGACACCAAGTAACAAAGACATACACTGTCCCCAAGTAACAAAGACATTCACTGATACCCAGTAACACAGACACACACTTACACCAAGTAACAAAGACATGCACTGACAGCAAGTAACAAAGACACAAACTTGCACCAAGTAACACAGACAAACACTGACACCAAGTATCAAAGACATACACTGACAGCAAGAAACAAAGACATACACTTACACTCAGTAACAAAGACAGACACTGATACCCAGCAACACAGACACACAATTACACCAAGTCACAAAGTCATGCACTGACACCCAGTAACAAAGACATACACTGACACCCAGTAACAAAGACACACACTGACACCAAGTAACAAAGACACACATTGACACCAAGTAACAAATACATACACTGACACAAATTAACAAAGACATACACTGATCCTAGTTACAAAGACATACACTGACACCAACTAACAAAGACACACACTTACACCAAGTATCACAGACATACACAGACACCAACTAACAAAGACATACACTGATACCAAGTAACACAGACAAACACTTACACCAAGTAACAAAGACATACAACGACACCAAGTAACAAATACATACACTTACACCAAATAACACAGACATGCACGGACACCAAGTAACAAAGATATACACTTACACCAACTAACAAAGACACACACTTACACCAAGTTACACAGACATACACTGATACCCAGCAACACAGACAAACACTTACACCAAGTAACAAAGAAATACACCGACACCAAGTAACAAATACATACACTTATACCAAATAACACTGACATACACTGACACCATGTAACAAAGATATACACTTACACCAAGTAGGAAAGACACACACTTACACCAAGTAACACAGACCTACACTGATACCCAGCAATACAGACACACTCTTACACCAAGTAACAAAGACAGACACTGATACCCAGTAACAAAGACAAGCACTGACACGCAGTGACAAAGACATGCACTTACACCAAGTAACAAAGACATACACTGACACCCAGTAACCAAGACATGCACTGAATCCCAGTAACAAAGACACACACTGACACCAAGTAACAAAGACATACACTGACACCAATTAACAAATACATACACTGATACCCAGTAACACAGACACACACTTACACCAAGTAACAAAGACATACACTGACACCAAGTAACAAAGACATACACTTACACCAAGTAAAAAAGACATACACTGACACCAAGTAACAAAGACATACACTGATACCCAGTAACACAGACACACACTTACACCAAGTAACAAAGACATACACTGATACCCGTTTACACAGACACACACTTACACCAAGTAACAAAGACAGACACTGATACCCAGTAACACTGACAGACACTTACACCATGTATCAAAGACATACACTGACACCAAGTAGCAAAGACATACACTTACAACAAGTAACAAATACATACACTGACACCAAGTAACAAAGACATACACTTACATCAAGTAACAAAGACATACACTGACACCAAGTAACACAGACATACACTGACACCAAGTAATAAAGACATACACTTACACCAAGTAACAAAGACATACACTGACACCAAGTAACAAAGACATACACTGATACCCAGTAACACAGACACACACTTACACCAAGTAACACAGACATGCACTGACACCAAGTAACAAAGACATACACTGATACCCAGGAACACAGTCACACACGTACACCAAGTAACAAAGACAGACAATGACACCAAGTAACAAAGACATACACTGATACCCAGTAACACAGACACACACTTACACCAAGTAACAGAGACATACACTGACACCAAATAACAAAGACGAACACTTACACCAAGTCACAAAGACATGCACTGACACCAAGTAACAAAGACACAAACTTGCACCAAGTAACACAGACAAACACTGACACCAAGTATCAAAGACATACACTGACACCAAGAAACAAAGACATACACTTACACCAAGTAACAGAGACAGACACTGATACCCAGTAACAGAGACACATACTTACACCAAGTCACAAAGTCATGCACTGACACCCAGTAACAAAAACATACACTGACACCCAGTAACAAAGACACACACTGACACCAAGTAACAAAGACACACACTGACCTCAAGTAACAAATACATCCACTGACACAAATTAACAAAGACATACACTGATCCCAGTTACAAAGACACACACTTACACCAAGTAATAAATACATACACTGACACCAAGTAACAAAGACATGCACTTACACCATTTAGCAAAGACATACACTGACACACAGTAACACAGACACCCAATTACACGAAGTAACAAAGACATAAACTGATACGCGGTAACACAGACACACACTTACACCAAGTATCACAGACATACACAGACACCAACTGACAAAGACATACACTGATACCAAGTAACACAGACAAACACTTACACCAAGTAACAAAGACATACACCGACACCAAGTAACAAATACATACACTTACACCAAATAACACAGACATACACTGACACCAAGTAACAAATACATACACTGACACCAAGTAACAAAGACACAAACTTGCACCAAGTAACACAGACAAACACTGACACCAAGTATCAAAGACATACACTGACACCAAGAAACAAAGACATACACTTACACCAAGTAACAAAGACAGACACTGATACCCAGTAACACAGACACACACTTACACCAAGTAACAAAGACAGACACTGATACCCAGTAACAGAGACACACACTTACACCAAGTCACAAAGTCATGCACTGACACCCAGTAACAAAGACATACACTGACAACAAGTAACAAAGACACACACTGACACCAAGTAACAGATACATCCACTGACACAAATTAACAAAGACATAAACTGATCCCAGTTACAAAGACACACACTTACACCAAGTAATAAATACATACACTGACACCAAGTAACAAAGACATACACTTACACCATTTAACAAAGACATACACTGACACACAGTAACACAGACACACAATTACACGAAGTAACAAAGACATAAACTGATACGCGGTAACACAGACACACACTTACACCAAGTATCACAGACATACACAGACACCAACTAAAAAAGACATACACTGATCCCAAGTAACACAGACAAACACTTACACCAAGTAACAAAGACATACACCGACACCAAGTAACAACTACATACACTTACACCAAATAACACAGACATACACTGACACCAAGTAACAAAGATATACACTTACACCAACTAACAAAGACACACACTTACACCAAGTTACACAGACATACACTGATACCCAGAAACACAGACAAACACTTACACCAAGTAACAAAGACATACACCGACACCAAGTAACAAATACATACACTTACACCAAATAACACAGACACACACTTACACCAAGTAACACAGACAGACACTGATACCCAGTAACAAAGACATGCACTGACACGCAGTGACAAATGCACACACTGACACCAAGAAACAAAGACATACACTTACACCAAGTAACAAAGACATACACTAACACCCAGTAACTAAGACATGCACTGAATCCCAGTAACAAAGACACACACTGACACCAAGTAACAAAGACATACACTGACACCAATTAACAAAGACATACACTGATACCCAGTAACACAGACACACACTTACACCAAGTAACAAAGACATACACTGACACCAAGTAACAAAGACATACACTTACACCAAGTAAAAAAGACATACACTGACACCAAGTAACAAAGACATACACTGATACCCAGTAACACAGACACACACTTACACCAAGTAACAAAGACATACACTGATACCAAGTTACACAGACACACACTTCCACCAAGTAACACAGACACACACAGACACCAAGTAACAAAGACATACAGTGATACCCAGTAACACAGACACACACTTACACCAAGTAACAAAGAAATACACTGACACAAATTAACAAAGACATACACTGATACCCAGTAACACAGACACACACTTACACCAAGCAACAAAGACAGACACTGATACCCAGTAACACTGACAGACACTTACACCAAGTATCAAAGACATACACTGACACCAAGTAGCAAAGACATACACTTACAACAAGTAACAAAGACATACACTGACACCAAGTAACAAAGACATACACTTACACCAAATAACAAAGACATACACTGACACCAAGTATCAAAGACATACACTGATACCCAGTAAAACAGACACACACTTACACGAAGTAACAAAGACATAAACTGATATACGGTAACAGACACACACTTACACCAAGTATCACAGACATACACAGACACCAACTAACAAAGACATACACTGATACCAAGTAACACAGACAAACACTTACACCAAGTAACAAAGACATACACCGACAACAAGTAACAAATACATACACTTACACCAAATAACACAGACACACACTGACACCAAGTAACAAATACATCCACTGACACAAATTAACAAAGACATAAACTGATCCCAGTTACAAAGACACACACTTACACCAAGTAATAAATACATACACTGACACCAAGTAACAAAGACATACACTTACACCATTTAACAAAGACATACACTGACACACAGTAACACAGACACACAATTACACGAAGTAACAAAGACATAAACTGATACGCGGTAACACAGACACACACTTACACCAAGTATCACAGACATACACAGACACCAACTAACAAAGACATACACTGATACCAAGTAACACAGACAAACACTTACACCAAGTAACAAAGACATACACCGACACCAAGTAACAAATACATACACTTACACCAAATAAAACAGACATACACTTTCACCAAGTAACAAAGACATACACTTACACCAAGTAACAAAGACATACACTGACACCAAGTAACAAAGACATACACTGATACCCAGTAACACAGACACACACTTACACCAAGTAACACAGACATACACTGACACCAAGTAACAAAGACATACACTGATACCCAGTAACACAGACACACACGTACACCAAGTAACAAAGACAGACAGTGACACCAAGTAACAAAGACATACACTGATACCCAGTAACACAGACACACACTTACACCAAGTAACAGAGATATCCACTGACACCAAGTAACAAAGGCATACACTTACACAAAGTAACAAAGACATGCACTGACACCAAGTAACAAAGGCGAACACTTACACCAAGTAACAAAGACATGCACTGACACCAAGTAACAAAGACAGACACTTACACCAAGTAACACAGACATACACTGACACCAAGTAACAAAGACATACACTTACACCAAGTAACAAAGACATACACTTACACCAAGTAACACAGACATACACTGAACCAAGTAATAAAGACATACACTTACACCAAGTAACAAAGACATACACTGACACCAAGTAACAAAGACATACACTGATACCCAGTAACACAGACACACACGTACACCAAGTAACAAAGACAGACAATGACACCAAGTAACAAAGACATACACTGATACCCAGTAACACAGACACACACTTACACCAAGTAACAGAGACATCCACTGACACCAAATAACAAAGACGAACACTTACACCAAGTAACAAAGACATGCACTGACACCAAGTAACAAAGACAGACGCTTACACCAAGTATCAAAGACAGACAATGACACTAAGTAACACAGACACACACTTACACCAAGTAACAGAGACATACACTTCCACCAAGTAACAAAGGCATACACTTACACCAAGTAACAAAGACATGCACTGACACCAAGTAACAAAGACGTACACTTGCACCAAGTAACAAAGACATACACTGATACCCAGTAACACAGACACACACTGACACCAAGTAACAAAGACATACACTGACACCAATTAACAAAGACACACACTGATACCCAGTAACACAGACACACAGTTACACCAAGTAACAAAGACATACACTGATACCCAGTAACACAGACACACACTAACACCAAGTCACAAAGACATACACTGACACCCAGTAACAAAGACAAACACTGACACCCAGTAACAAAGAAACACAATGACACCAAGTAACAAAGGCACACACTGACACCAAGTAACAAAGACATACTACGATACCCAGTAACACAGACACACACTTACACCAAGTAACAAAGACATACACTGACACCAAGTAACAAAGACATTCACTGATACCCAGTAACACAGACACACACTTACACCAAGTAACAAAGACATACACTGACACCAAGTGACAAATACATGCACTGATACCCAGTAACACAGACACACTCTTACACGAAGTAACAAAGACATACACTGATACTCAGTTACAAAGACACACACTGACACCAAGTAACAAAGACATACACGGACCCCCAGTAACAAAAACATACACTGACACCAGGTAACAAAGACATACACTGACACCAACTGACAAAGACATGCACTGATACCCAGAAACACAGACAAACACTGGCACCAACTAACAAAGACACACACTTACACCAAGTTACACAGACATACACTGACACCAAGTAACAAAGACATACACTTACACCAAATAACAAAGACATACACTGACACCAAGTAACAAAGACATACACTTACACCAAATAACAAAGACATACACTGACACCAAGTAACAATGACATACACTGACACCAAGTAACACAGACATGCACTTACACCAAGTAACAAAGACAAAAGCTGATACCCAGTAACACAGATACACACTTACACCAAGTAACAAAGACAGCCAATGACACCAAGTAACAAAGACATACACTGATACCCAGTAACACAGACACACACTTACACCAAGTAACAGAGACATACACAGACACCAAGTAACAAAGGCATACACTTACACCAAGTAACAAAAACATGCACTGTTCACCAAGTAACAAAGACGTATACTTACACCAAGTAACAAAGACATACACTGACACCAAGTAACAAAGACATACACTTACACCAAGTAACACAGACATACACTGACATCAAGTAACAAAGACACACACTTACACCAAATACACAGACATACACTGACTGCAAGTAACAAAGACATACACTGATACCAAGTAACTCAGACACACACTTACACCAAGTAACAAAGACAGACACTGATACCCAGTAACAAAGACATACACTGATACCCAGTAACACAGACACACACTAACACCAAGTCACAAAGACATACACTGACACCCAGTAACAAAGACAAACACTGACACCCAGTAACAAAGAAACACAATGACACCAAGTAACAAAGGCACACACTGACACCAAGTAACAAAGACATACTACGATACCCAGTAACACAGACACACACTTACACCAAGTAACAAAGACATACACTGACACCAAGTAACAAAGACATTCACTGATACCCAGTAACACAGACACACACTTACACCAAGTAACAAAGACATACACTGACACCAAGTGACAAAGACATGCACTGATACCCAGTAACACAGACACACACTTACACGAAGTAACAAAGACATACACTGATACTCAGTTACAAAGACACACACTGACACCAAGTAACAAAGACATACACGGACCCCAGTAACAAAAACATACACTGACACCAGGTAACAAAGACATACACTGACACCAACTGACAAAGACATGCACTGATACCCAGAAACACAGACAAACACTTACACCACGTAACAAAGACAAACACTGACACCAAGTAACAAAAACATACACTTACACCAAATAACACAGACATGCACTGACACCAAGTAACAAAGACATACACTTACACCAACTAACAAAGACACACACTTACACCAAGTTACACAGACATACACTGACACCAAGTAACAAAGACATGCACTTACACCAAGTAAGAAAGACACACATTTGCACCAAGTAACACAGACCTACACTGACACCAAGTAACAAAGACATACACTGATACCCAGCAGCACAGACAAACTCTTACACCAAGTAACAAAGACAGACACTGATACCCAGGAACACAGATACACACTTACACCAAGTAACAAAGACCTACACTGACACCAAGTAACAATGACATACACTGACACCAAGTAACACAGACATGCACTTACACCAAGTAACAAAGACATACACTGACACCATGTAGCAAAGACATACACTGATACCCAGAAACACAGACACACACCTACACCAAGTAACAAAGACATACACTGATACCCAGTAACCCAGATACACACTGACACCCAGTAACACAGAGAAAAACTGACACCAAGTAACAAAGACACACACTGACTCCAAGTAACACAGACATACACTGACACCAAGTAACAAAGATATCCACTTACACCAAGTCCCAGGACACACACTGACACCAAGTAACAAAGACTTACAATTATACCCAGTAACACAGACACGCACTGACACCCAGTAACAAAGACATCCACTTGCACCAAGTACAAAGACATACACTGACACCAATGCACAAAGACATACAATTATACCCAGTAACACAGACACGCACTGACACCCAGTAACAATGACATGCACTGACACCAAGTAACAAAGACAGACACTGATACCCAGTAACACAGACACACACTTACACCAAGTAACAAAGACATACACTGATACCCAATAACACATAGTCACACTTACACCAACTAACACAGACACACACTGACACAAAGAAACAAACAGATACACTGACAACCAGTAACAAAGACATACACTGACACCCAGTAACAAAGACACAGACTGACACCAAGTAACAAAGACTTACACTGACGCCAAGTAACAAAGACACACACTGACACCAAGAAACAAAGACATACACTGATACCCAATAACACAGACACACATTTACACCAACTAAAACAGACATACACTTACACCAAGTAACAAAGACAGATACTGATACCAAGTAACAAAGACATACACTGATACCCAGTAACACAGACAAACACTTACACCAAGTAAGACATACACTGACACCAATAAACAAAGACATGCACTGATACACAGTAACACAGACACACACTTACACAAAGTAACAAAGACATAGACTGACACCAAGTAACAAAGACATACACTGATACCCAGTAACACAGACACACACTTACACCAAGAAACACAGACACACACAGACACCAAGTAACAAAGATATACACTTACACCAAGTAACAAAGACATACACTGATACCCAGTAACACAGACAAACACTTACACCAACTAACAAAGACATACACTGACACCAATAAACAAAGACATACACTGACACCAAGTAATAAAGACATACACTTACACCAAGTAACAAAGACATACACTGATTCCCAGTAGCACAGACACACACCTACACTAAGTATCAAAGACATACACTGATACCCAGTAACACAGATACACACTGACACCCAGTAACACAGAGAAAAACTGACACCAAGTAACAAAGACACACACTGACACCAAGTAACACAGACATACACTTACACAAAGTAACAAAGACATACACTGACACCAAGTAACAAAGACATACACTGATACCCAGTGACACAGACACACACTTACACCAAGTAACAAAGACAGACACTGATACCCAGTAACACAGACACACAATTACACCAAGTCACAAAGACATACACTGACACACAGTAACAAAGACATACACTGACACCCAGTAACAAAGACACACACTGACACCAAGTAACAAAGACATACACTGATACCCAGTAACACAGACACACAGTTACACCAAGTAACAAAGACATACACTGACACCCAGTAACACAGACACACACTTACACCAGGCCACCAAGACACACACTGACATCCAGTAACAAAGACAGACACTGATACCCAGTAACACAGACACACACTTACACCAAGTAACAAAGACAGAGACTGATACCCAGTAACACAGACACACACTTACACCAAGTCACAAAGACACACACTGACACCCAGTAACAAAGACATACACTGCACCTCGTAACAAAGAAACACACTGACACCAAGTAACAAAGACATACACTGATACCCAGTAACACAGACACACACTTACACCAAGTAACAAAGACATACACTGACACCAAGTAACAAAGACATACACTGACACCAATTAACAAAGACATACACTGACACCCAGTAACACAGACACACACTTACACCAAGTAACAAAGACATACACTGACACCAAGTAACAAAGACATACACTTACACCAAATAACAAAGACATACACTGACACCAAGTAACAATGACATACACTGACACCAAGTAACACAGACATACACTGACACCAAGTAACAAAGACATACACTTACACCAAGTAACAAAGACATACACTGACACCAAGTAACAAAGACATACACTGATACCCAGTTACACAGACACTCACTTGCACCATGTAACACAGACACACACAGACACCCAGTAACAAAGACATACACTGATACCCAGTAACACAGACACACACTTACACCAAGCAACAAAGACATACACTGACACCAAGTAACAAAGATATACACTTACACCAAGTAACAAAGACATACACTGATACCCAGTAACACAGACAAACACTTACACCAAGTAACAAAGACATACACTGACACCAATAAACAAAGACATACACTGATAGACAGTAACACAGACACACACTTACACAAAGTAACAAAGACATACACTGACACCAAGTAACAAAGACAGACACTGATACCCAGTAACACAGACACATACTTAAACCAAGTCACAAAGACATGCACTGACACCCAGTGACTAAGACATGCACTGACACCCCGTAACAAAGACACACACTGATACCAAGTAACAAAGACATACACTGATACCCAGTAACACAGACAAACACTTACACCAAGTAACAAAGACATACACTGACACCAAGTAACAAAGACATACACTGATACCCAGTAACACAGACACACACTTACACCAAGAAACAAAGACATACACTGATACCCAGTTACACCGACACTCACTTGCACCATGTAACAAAGAGATACACTGACACCAAGTAACAAAGATATACACTTGCACCAAGTAACAAATACATACACTGACACCAAGTAACAAAGACATACACTTACACCAAGTAACGCAGACATACACTGACACCAAGTAACAAAGACAGACACTGACACCAAGTAACAAAGACACAAACTTACAACAAGTAACACAGACATACACTGACACCAAGTATCAAGACATACACTGACACCAAGTAACAATGACTTGCACTTACACCAAGTAACAAAGACATACACTTACACCAAATAACAAAGACATACACTGACACCAAGTAACAATGACATACACTGACACCAAGTAACACAGACATACACTGACACCAAGTAACAAAGACATACACTGACACCAAGTAACAAAGACATACACTGATACCCAGTAACACAGACATACACTGATACCCAGTAACACAGACACACACCTCCACCAAGTATCAAAGACATACATTGATACCCAGTAACAAAGATAGACACTGACACCCAGTAACACAGAGAAAAACTGACACCAAGTAACAAAGACACACACTGACACCAAGTAACACAGACGTACACTGACACCAAGTAACAAAGACATCCACTTAAGCCAAGTACAAAGACATACACTGACACCAAGTCACAAAGACATACAATTATACCCAGTAACACAGACACTCACTGACACCCAGTAACAAAGACATACACTGACACCAAGTAACAAAGACAGGCACTGATACCCAGTAACACAGACACGCACTTACACCAAGTAACAAAGACATACACTGATACCCAATAACACAGACACACACTTACACCAACTAACACAGACATACACTGACACAAAGAAACAAACACATGCACTGACACCCAGTAGCAAACAAATACACTGACACGCAGTAACAAAGACACAGACTGACACCAAGTAACAAAGACATACACTGACACCAAGTAACAAAGACACACACTTACACCAAGTAACAATGACTTGCACTTACACCAAGTAACAAAGACAGATACTGATACCCAGTAACACAGACACACACTTAAACCAAGTCACAAAGACATACACTGACACCCAGTAACAAAGACGTGCACTGACACCCAGTAACAAAGCCACACACTGATACCAAGTAACAAAGTCATACACTGATAGCCATTAACACAGACACACTCTTACAACAAGTAACAAAGACATACACTGACACCAATAAACAAAGACATACACTGATACCCAGTAACACAGACACACACTTACACAAAGTAGCAAAGACATACACTGACACCAAGTAACAAAGACATACACTGATACCCAGTAACACAGACACACACTTACACCAAGTCACAAAGACACACACTGACACCCAGTAACAAAGACATACACTGCACCTCGTAACAAAGAAACACACTGACACCAAGTAACAAAGACATACACTGATACCCAGTAACACAGACACACACTTACACCAAGTAACAAAGACATACACTGACACCAAGTAACAAAGACATACACTGACACCAATTAACAAAGACATACACTGACACCCAGTAACACAGACACACACTTACACCAAGTAACAAAGACATACACTGACACCAAGTAACAAAGACATACACTTACACCAAATAACAAAGACATACACTGACACCAAGTAACAATGACATACACTGACACCAAGTAACACAGACATACACTGACACCAAGTAACAAAGACATACACTTACACCAAGTAACAAAGACATACACTGACACCAAGTAACAAAGACATACACTGATACCCAGTTACACAGACACTCACTTGCACCATGTAACACAGACACACACAGACACCCAGTAACAAAGACATACACTGATACCCAGTAACACAGACACACACTTACACCAAGCAACAAAGACATACACTGACACCAAGTAACAAAGATATACACTTACACCAAGTAACAAAGACATACACTGATACCCAGTAACACAGACAAACACTTACACCAAGTAACAAAGACATACACTGACACCAATAAACAAAGACATACACTGATAGACAGTAACACAGACACACACTTACACAAAGTAACAAAGACATACACTGACACCAAGTAACAAAGACAGACACTGATACCCAGTAACACAGACACATACTTAAACCAAGTCACAAAGACATGCACTGACACCCAGTGACTAAGACATGCACTGACACCCCGTAACAAAGACACACACTGATACCAAGTAACAAAGACATACACTGATACCCAGTAACACAGACAAACACTTACACCAAGTAACAAAGACATACACTGACACCAAGTAACAAAGACATACACTGATACCCAGTAACACAGACACACACTTACACCAAGAAACAAAGACATACACTGATACCCAGTTACACCGACACTCACTTGCACCATGTAACAAAGAGATACACTGACACCAAGTAACAAAGATATACACTTGCACCAAGTAACAAATACATACACTGACACCAAGTAACAAAGACATACACTTACACCAAGTAACGCAGACATACACTGACACCAAGTAACAAAGACAGACACTGACACCAAGTAACAAAGACACAAACTTACAACAAGTAACACAGACATACACTGACACCAAGTATCAAGACATACACTGACACCAAGTAACAATGACTTGCACTTACACCAAGTAACAAAGACATACACTTACACCAAATAACAAAGACATACACTGACACCAAGTAACAATGACATACACTGACACCAAGTAACACAGACATACACTGACACCAAGTAACAAAGACATACACTGACACCAAGTAACAAAGACATACACTGATACCCAGTAACACAGACATACACTGATACCCAGTAACACAGACACACACCTCCACCAAGTATCAAAGACATACATTGATACCCAGTAACAAAGATAGACACTGACACCCAGTAACACAGAGAAAAACTGACACCAAGTAACAAAGACACACACTGACACCAAGTAACACAGACGTACACTGACACCAAGTAACAAAGACATCCACTTAAGCCAAGTACAAAGACATACACTGACACCAAGTCACAAAGACATACAATTATACCCAGTAACACAGACACTCACTGACACCCAGTAACAAAGACATACACTGACACCAAGTAACAAAGACAGGCACTGATACCCAGTAACACAGACACGCACTTACACCAAGTAACAAAGACATACACTGATACCCAATAACACAGACACACACTTACACCAACTAACACAGACATACACTGACACAAAGAAACAAACACATGCACTGACACCCAGTAGCAAACAAATACACTGACACGCAGTAACAAAGACACAGACTGACACCAAGTAACAAAGACATACACTGACACCAAGTAACAAAGACACACACTTACACCAAGTAACAATGACTTGCACTTACACCAAGTAACAAAGACAGATACTGATACCCAGTAACACAGACACACACTTAAACCAAGTCACAAAGACATACACTGACACCCAGTAACAAAGACGTGCACTGACACCCAGTAACAAAGCCACACACTGATACCAAGTAACAAAGTCATACACTGATAGCCATTAACACAGACACACTCTTACAACAAGTAACAAAGACATACACTGACACCAATAAACAAAGACATACACTGATACCCAGTAACACAGACACACACTTACACAAAGTAGCAAAGACATACACTGACACCAAGTAACAAAGACATACACTGATACCCAGTAACACAGACACACACTTACACCAAGAAACAAAGTCATACACTGACACCAATTAACAAAGACATACACTTACACCAAGTAACAAAGACATACACTTACACCAAGTAACAAAGACATACACTGACACCAAGTAACAAATACTTGCACTTGCACAAAGTAACAAAGACACACAGTTACACCAAGTAACACAGACATACACTGACACCAAGTAACAAAGACATACACTGATACCCAGTAACACAGACACACAGTTACACCAAGTAACAAAGACAGAGACTGATACCCAGTAAGACAGACACACACTTACACCAAGTCACAAAGACACACACTGACACCAAGTAACAAAGTAATACACTGATACCCAGTAGCAAAGACATACACTGTCACCAAGTAACAAAGACACAAACTTACACCAAGTAACACAGACATACAATGACACCAAGTATCAAGGACATACACTGACACCAAGTAATAAAGACATACACTTACACCAAGTAACAAAAACATACACTGATTCCCAGTAACACAGACACACACCTACACTATGTATCAAAGACATACACTGATACCCAGTAACACAGATACACACTGATACCCAGGAACACAGAGAAAAACTGACACCAAGTAACAAAGACACACACTGACACCAAGTAACACAGACACACACTTACACAAAGTAACAAAGACATACACTGACACCAAGTAACAAAGACATACACTGATACCCAGTAACACAGACACACACTTACACCAAGTAACAAAGACAGACACTGATACCCAGTAACACAGACACACACTTACACCAAGTCACAAAGACATACACTGACACCCAGTAACAAAGACATACACTGATACCCAGTAACACAGACACACAGTTACACCAAGTAACAAAGACATACACTGACACCCAGTAACACAGACACACACTTACACCAGGTCACCAAGACACACACTGACATCCAGTAACAAAGACCGACACTGATACCCAGTAACACAGACACACACTTACACCAAGTAACAAAGACAGAGACTGATACCCAGTAACACAGACACACACTTGCACCAAGTCACAAAGACACACACTGACACCCAGTAACAAAGACATACACTGCACCTAGTAACAAAGAAACACACTGACACCAAGTAACAAAGACATACACTGATACCCAGTAACACAGACACACACTTACACCAAGTAACAAAGACATACACTGACACCAAGTAACAAAGACATACACTTACACGAAATAACAAAGACATGCACTGACACGAAATAACAAAGACATACACTGACACCAAGTAACAATGACATACACTGACACCAAGTAACACAGACATACACTGACACCAAGTAACAAAGACATACACTTACACCAAGTAACAAAGACATACACTGACACCAAGTAACAAAGACATACACTGATGCCCAGTAACACAGACACACACCTACACCAAGTATCAAAGACATACACTGATACCCAGTAACAAAGATACACACTGACACCCAGTAACACAGAGAAAAACTGACACCAAGTAACAAAGACACACACTGACACCAAGTAACACAGACATACACTGACACCAAGTAACAAAGACATCCACTTAAGCCAAGTACAAAGACATACACTGACACCAAGTAACAAAGACAGGCAATGATACCCAGTAACACAGACACACACTTACACCAAGTAACAAAGACATACACTGATACCCAATAACACAGACACACACTTACACCAACTAACACAGACATACACTGACACAAAGAAACAAACACATGCACTGACACCCAGTAGCAAACAAATACACTGACACCCAGTAACAAAGACACACACTTACACCAAGTAACAAAGACATACACTGACACCAAGAAACAAAGACATACACTTACACCAAGTAACGAAGACATACACTGATAGCCAGTAAAACAGACACACACCTACACCAAGTAACAAAGACATACACAGATACACAATAACACATACACACATTTACACCAACTAACACAGACATACACTGACACCAAGTATCAAAGACATACACTGACACCAAGTAACAATGACTTGCACTTACACCAAGTAACAAAGACAGATACTGATACCCAGTAACACAGACACACACTTAAACCAAGTCACAAAGACATACACTGACACCCAGTAACAAAGACATGCACTGACACCCAGTAACAAAGACACACACTGATACCAAGTAACAAAGACATACACTGACACCCAGTAACACAGACACACACTTACAACAAGTAACAAAGACATACACTGACACCAATAAACAAAGACATACACTGATACCCAGTAACACAGACACACACTTACACAAAGTAGCAAAGACATACACTGAAACCTAGTAACAAAGACATACACTGATACCCAGTAACACAGACGCACACTTACACCAAGAAACAAAGACATACACTGACACCAAGTAACAAAGACATACACTGACACCAAGTAACAAAGACTTACACTTGCACAAAGTAACAAAGACACACAGTTACACCAAGTAACACAGACATACACTGACACCAAGTAACAAAGACATACACTGATACCCAGTAACACAGACACACAGTTACACCAAGTAACAAAGACAGAGACTGATACCCAGTAAGACAGACACACACTTACACCAAGTCACAAAGACACACACTGACACCCAGTAACAAAGACATACACTGATACCCAGTAACACAGACACACACTTACACCAAGTAACAAAGACATACACTGACACCAAGTAACAAAGAAATACACTTACACCAAATAACAAAGACATACACTGACACCAAGTAACAAAGACATACACTTACACCATGTAACAAAGACATACACTGACACCATTTAACAAAGACATAAACTGATACCCAGAAACACAGACACACACCTACACCAAGTAACAATGACATACACTGATACCCTGTAACACAGATACACACTGACACCCAGTAACACAGAGAAAAACTGACACCAAGTAACAAAGACACACACTGACACCAAGTAACACAGACATACACTGACACCAAGTAACAAAGACATCCACTTACACCAAGTACAAAGATATACACTGACACCAAGTAACAAAGACAGACACTGATACCCAGTAACACAGGCACACACTTACACCAAGTAACAAAGACATACACTGATACCCAATAACACAGACACACACTTACACCAACTAACACAGACATACACTGACACAAAGAAACAAACACATACACTGACACCCAGTAACAAAGACATACACTGACACCCAGTAACAAGGACACACACTGACACCAAGTAACAAAGACATACACTGACACCAAGTAACAGAGACACACACTTACACCAAGTAACAAAGACAGACAATTAAACCAAGTAACAAAGACATGCACTTACACCAAGTAACAAAGACATACACTGACAGCAAGTAACTAAGACATACACTTGCACCAAGTTACACAGACATACACTTACACCAAGTAACAAAGACACACTGTTACACCAAGTAACACAGACATACAGTGACACCAAGTAACAAAGACATACCCTGATACCCAGCAACACAGACACACACTTACACCAAGTAACAACGACAGACACTGATACCCAGTTACACACACACACACTTACACCAAGTAACAAAGACAGAGACTGATACCGAGTAACAGAGACACACTCTTACACCAAGTCACAAAGACACACACTGGCACCCAGTAACAAAGACATACACTGCACCCAGTAACAAAGAAACACACTGACACCAAATAACAAAGACATACACTGATACCCAGTAACACAGACACGCACTTACACCAATTAACAAAGACATACACTGACACCAAGTAACAAAGACATACACTGACACCAATTACCAAAGACATACACTGATACCCAGTAACACAGACACACACTTACAAGAAATAACAAAGACATACACTGACACCAAGTAACAATGACATGCACTGACACCAAGTAACACAGACATACACTGACACCAAGTAACAAAGACATACACTTACACCAAGTAACAAAGACATACACTGACACCATTTAACAAAGACATAAACTGATACCCAGAAACACAGACACACACCTGCACCAAGTAACAATGACATACACTGATACCCAGTAACACAGACATACAATGACACCAAGTAACAAAGACATCCACTTACACCAAGTACAAAGACATACACTGACACCAAGTAACAAAGACATACAATTATACCCAGTAACACAGACACGCACTGACACCCAGTAACAAAGACATACACTGACACCAAGTAACAAAGACAGACACTGATACCCAGTAACACAGTCACACACTTACACCAAGTAACAAAGATATACACTGACACAAAGAAACAAACACATACACTGACACCCAGTAACAAAGACATACACTGACACCCAGTAACAAAGACACACACTGACACCAAGTAACAAAGACATACACTGACACCAAGTAACAAAGACACACACTTACACCAAGTAACAAAGACAGACAATTAAACCAAGTAACAAAGACATGCACTTACACCAAGTAACAAAGACATACACTGACACCAAGTAACAAAGACACACACTTGCACCAAGTTACACAGACATACACTTACACCAAGTAACAAAGACAAACTGTTACACCAAGTAACAAAGACATACAGTGACACCAAGTAACAAAGACATACACTGATACCCGGTAACACAGACACACACTTACACCAGGTCGCAAAGACACACACTGACATCCAGTAACAAAGACAGACACTGATACCCAGTTACACACACACACACACTTACACCAAGTAACAAAGACAGAGACTGATACCCAGTAACAGAGACACACACTTACACCAAGTCACAAAGACACACACTGATACCCAGTAACACAGCCAAGCACTTACACCAAGTAACAAAGACACACACTTCCACCAAGTAACAAAGACACACACTGACACCAAGTAACAAAGACATACACTTACACCAAATAACAAAGACATACACTGACACCAAGTAACAATGACATGCACTGACACCAAGTATCACAGACATACACTGGCACCAAGTAACAAAGACATACACTTACACCAAGTAACAAAGACATCCACTGACACCAAGTAACAAAGACATACTCTTATACCCAGTAACACAGACACACACCTACACCAAGTAACAAAGACATGCACTGATACGCCGGAACACAGATACACACTGACACCCAGTAACACAGAGAAAAACTGACACCAAGTAACAAAGACACACACTGACACCAAGTAACACAGGCATACACTGACACCAAGTAACAAAGACATCCACTTCCACCAAGTACAAAGACATACACTGACACCAAGTCACAAAGACAGACAATTATTCCCATTCACACAGACACGCACTGACACCCAGTAACAAAGACATACACTGACACCAAGTAACAAAGACAGACACTGATACCCAGTAACACAGACACACACTTACACCAAGTAACAAAGACATACACTGATACCCAATAACACAGACACACACTTACACCAACTAACACAGACATACACTGACACAAAGAAACAAACACATACACTGACACCCAGTAACAAAGACATACACAGACACCCAGTAACAAAGACAAAGACTGACACCAAGTAACAAAGACATACACTGACACCAAGTAACAAAGACACACACTTACACCAAGTAACAAAGACATACACTGACACCAAGAAACAAAGACATACACTTACACCAAGTAACAAAGACATACACTGACACCAAGTAATATAGACATAGACTGATACCCAGTAAAACAGACACACACCTGCACCAAGTAACAAAGACATACACTGATACCCAATAACACAGACACACATTTACACCAACTAAAACAGACATACACTCACACCCAGTAACAAAGGCACACACTGACACCAAGTAAAAAAGACATACACTGACACCAATTAACAAAGACATTCACTGATACCCAGTAACACAGACACACACTTGAACCAAGTTACAAAGACGTACACTGATACCCGGTAACACAGACACTCACTTACATCAAGTATCAAAGACATACACAGACTCCAACTAACAAAGACAAACACTGATACCCAGTAACACAGACAAACACTGACACCAAGTAACAAAGACATACACCGACACCAAGTAACAAATACATACACTTACAACAAATAACACAGACATACACTGACACCAAGTAACAAACATATACTCTTACACCAACTAACAAAGACACACACTTACACCAAGTTACACAGACATCCACTGACACCAAGTAACAAAGACATGCACTTACACGAAGCAAGAAAGACACACACTTACACCAAGTAACAAAGACATATACAGATACCCAGCAATACAGACACACTCTGACACCAAGTAACAAAGACAGACACTGATGCCCAGTAACAAAGACATGCACTGACACCCAGTAACAAATACATGCACTGACACCCAGTAACAAAGACACACACTTACACCAAGTAACAAAGACATAAACTGACAGCAAGTAACAAAGACATACACTTACACCAAGTAAAAAAGACATACACTGACAACAAGTAACAAAGACATACACTGAGACGCAGTAACACAGACACACACTTACAATAATTAACAAAGACATACACTGATTCCCAGTTACACAGACACACACATACACCAAGTAACACAGACACACACTGAAACCAAGTAACAAAGACATACACTGATACCCAGTTACACAGACATCCACTGACACCAAGTAACAAAGACATGCACTTACACCAAGTAAGAAAGACATACACTTACACCAAGTAACACAGACATCCACTGACACCAAGTAACAAAGACATATACAGATACCCAGTAACACAGACACACACTTACACCAAGTAACAAAGACAGACACTGATACCCAGTGACACAGACATACACTTACACCATGTATCAAAGACATACACTGACACCAAGTAACACAGACACACACTTACACCAACTAACACAGACATACACTGACACAAAGAAACAAACACATACACTGACACCCAGTAACAAAGACATACACAGACACCCAGTAACAAAGACAAAGACTGACACCAAGTAACCAAGACATACACTGACACCAAGTAACAAAGAAACACACTTACACCAAGTAACAAAGACATACACTGATACCCAATAACACAGACACACATTTACACCAACTAAAACAGACATACACTCACACCCAGTAACAAAGACACACAATGACACCAAGTAACAAAGGTACACACTGACACCAAGTAACAAAGGCACACACTGACACCAAGTAACAAAGACATACATTGACACCAAATTACAAAGACGTACACTGATACCCAGTTACACAGACACACACATACAACAAGCAACTCAGACACACACTGACACCAAGTAACACAGACATACACTCATACCCAGTAACACAGGCACACACTTACACCAAGTAACAAAGACATACACTGACACCAAGTAACAGAGACATACACTTACACCAATTAAAAAAGACATACACTGACACCAAGTAACAAAGACAGACACTGATACCCAGTGACACAGACATACACTTACACCATGTATCAAAGACATACACTGACACCAAGTAGCAAAGACATACACTTACACCAAGTAACAAAGAAATACGCTGACACCAAGTAACAAAGACATACACTGACACCAAGTAACAAAGACATACACTTACACCAAGTAACACAGACATACAATGACACCAAGTAACAAAGACACACACTTACACCAAGTAACAAAGACAGACAATGACACCAAGTAACAAAGACATACACTGATACCCAGTAACACAGACACACACTTACACCAAGTAACAGAGACATACACTGACACCAAGTAACAAAGGCATACACTTACACCAAGTAACAAAGACATGCACTGACACCAAGTAACAAAGACGTACACTTGCACCAAGTAACACAGACATACACTGATACCCAGTAACACAGACACACACTTACACCAAGTAACAAAGACATACACTGACACCAATTAACAAAGACATAAACTGACACCCAGCAACAAAGACATACACTGACACCCAGTAACAAAGACACACACTGTCACCAAGTAACAAAGACAGACACTGACACAAATTAACAAAGACATTCACTGATACCCAGTAACAGACACACACTTACACCATGTAAGAAAGACATACACTGACACCAAGTAACAAAGACATACACTTACACCAGGTAACACAGACATACACTGACACCAAGAAACAAAGACACACACTTAGACCAAGTAACACAGACATACACTGACACCAAGTAACAGAGACATACACTGATACCCAGTAACACAGACACACACTTACACCAAGTAACAATGACAGACACTGATACCCAGTAACACAGACACACACTTACACCAAGTGACAAAGACTTAACCTGACACCCAGTAACAAAGACATACAGTCACACCCATTAAGAAAGACACACAATGAAACCAAGTAACAAAGGCACACACTGACACCAAGTAACAAAGACATACACTGATACCCAGTAACACAGACACACACTTACACCAAGTAACAAAGACATACACTGACACCAAGTAACAAAGACATTCACTGATACCCAGTAATACAGACACACACTTACACCAAGTAACAAAGACATACACTGACACCAAGTAACAAAGACATACAAAGATACCCAGTTGCACAGACACACACTTACACCAAGTAACAAAGACATACACTGATACTCAGTTACACAGACACACACTTACACCAGGGAACAAAGACATTCACAGAGACACCAAGTAACAAAGGCATACACTGACACCCAGTAACAAAGACATACACTGACACCCAGTAAAAAAAACATACACTGACACCAAGTAACAAAGACATACACTTACACCAAGTAACACAGACACACACTTACACCAAGTAACAAAGACATACACTGATACTCAGTAACACAGACACACACTTCCACCAAGTAACAAAGAAATACACTGACACCAAGTAACAAAGACATACACTTACACCAAGTAACAAAGACATACACTGACACCAAGTAACAAAGACACACACGGATACCCAGTAACACAGACACACACTTACACCAAGTAACACAGACGTATACTGACACCAAGAAACAAAGACATACACTGACACCAAGTAACAAAGTCATGCACTGATACCCAGTAACACAGACATACACTGACACCAAGTAACAAAGACATACACTTACACCAAGTAACAAAGACATACACTGACACCAAGTAACAAAGACATACACTGATAACCAGTAACACAGACACACACTTACACCAAGTCACACAGACATACACTGACTCCAAGTAACAAAGACAGACACTGATACCCAGTAACACAGACACACACTTACACCAAGTAACAAAGACAGACAATGACACCAAGTAACGAAGACATACACTGTTACCCATTAACACAGACACACAATTACACCAAGTAACAGAGACAAACACTGACACCAAGTAACAAAGGCATACACTTACACCAAGTAACAGAGACATGCGCTGACACCAAGTAACAAAGACGTGCACTTACACCAAGTAACAAAGACATACACTGACACCAAGTAACACAGACATACACTGACACCAAGTAACAAAGACACACAGTTACACCAAGTACACAGACATACACTGACAGCAAGTAACAAAGACATACACTGATACCCAGTAAGACAGACACACACTTACACCAAGTAACAAAGACAGACAGACAGACACAGATACCCAGTAACAAAGACATACACTGATACCCTGTAACACAGACACACACTAACACCAAGTCACAAAGAAATACACAGACACCCAGTAACAAAGACAATCACTGACACCCAGTAACAAAGAAACACACTGACACCAAGTAACAAAGACAAACACTGACACTAAGTATACAAAGACGTACACAGACACCAAGTAACAAAGACATACACTGATAACCATAATCACAGACACACACTTTCACCAAGTAACAAATACATACACTGACAACAAGTAACAAAGAGACAAACTTACACCAAGTAACACAGACATACACTGACACAAAGTATCAAAGACATACACTGAGACAAAGTAACAAAGACATACACTTACACCAAGTAACAAAGGCATACACTGATACCCAGTAACACAGACACACACTTACACCAAGTAACAAAGACAGACACTGAAACCCAGTAACAGAGACATACACTTACACCAGGTCACAAAGACATACACTGACACCCAGCAACAAAGGCATACACTGACACCCAGTCACAAAGACACACACTGACACCAAGTAACAAAGACATCCACTGACACAAATTAACAAAGACATACACTGATACCCAGTAACACAGACACACACTTACACAAAGTATCACAGACATACACAGACACCAAGTAACAAAGACACACACTTAGACCAAGTAACACAGACATACACTGACACCAAGTATCAAAGACATGCACAGATACCAAGTAACAAAGACATACACTTACACCAAGTAACAAAGGCATACACTGATACCCAGTAACACAGACACACACTTACACCAAGTAACCAAGACAGACACTGAAACCCAGTAACAGAGACACACACTTACACCAAGTCACAAAGACATACACTGACACCCAGCAACAAAGGCATACACTGACACCCAGTCACAAAGACACACACTGACACCAAGTAACAAAGACACACACTGACACCAAGTAACAAAGACATCCACTGACACAAATTAACAAAGACATACACTGATACCCAGTAACACAGACACACACTTACACCAAGTATCACAGACATACACTGACACCAAGGAGCAAAGGCATGCACTGATACCCAGTAACGCAGACACACACTTACACCAAGTAACAATGACAGACACTGATACCCAGTAACACAGACACACACTTACACCAAGTAACAGAGACATGCACTGACACCAAGTAACAAAGGCATACACTTACACCAAGTAACAAAGACATGCAATGACACCAAGTAACAAAGACATACACTTACACCAAGTAACACAGACATCCACTGACACCAAGTAACAAAGACACACACTTACACCAAGGACACAGAGATACACTGACACCAAGTAACAAAGACAGACACTGATACCCAGTGACAAAGACATACACTGATACCCAGTAACACAGACACACACTAACACCATGTCACAAAGACATACACTGACACCCAGTAAAAAAGACAAACACTGACACTCAGTAACAAAGAAACACACTGACACCAAGTAACAAAGTCAGACACTGACACCAAGTATACAAAGACATACACAAACACGAAGTAACAAAGACATACACTGATACCCAGTAACACAGACAAACACTTACACCAAGTAACAAAGACATACACCGACACCAAGTAACAAAGACATACACTGATACCCAGTAACACAGACACACACTTACACCAACTAACACAGATATACACTGACACCAAGTAACAAAGACATACACTTACACCAACTAACAAACACACACTCTTACACCAAGTAACACAGACATACACTGACACCAAGTAACAAAGACATAGACTGATACTCAGTAGCACAGACACACACTTACACCAAGTAACAAAGACAGACAATGACACCAAGTAACAAAGACATACACTGATACCCAGTAACACAGACACACACTTACACCAAGTAACAGAGACATACACTGACACCAAGTAACAAAGGCATACACTTACACCAAGTAACAATGACATTCAATGACACCAAGTGACAAAGACACACACTTACACCAAGGACACAGACATACACTGACACCAAGTAACAAAGACATACTCTGATACCCAGTAACACAGACACACACTTACACCAAGTAACAAAGACAGACACTGACACTCAGTAACAAAGAAATAAACTGACACCAAGTAACAAAGTCAGACACTGACACCAAGTATACAAAGACATACACAGACACGAAGTAACAAAGACATACACTGATACCCAGTAACACAGACACACACTTACACCAAGTAACAAAGACATACACTTACACTAAGTAACACAGACATACACTGACACCAAGTAACAAAGACACACACTTACACCAAGTAACACAGACATACACTGACACCAAGTAAC
The DNA here is from genome assembly GCF_036365525.1 of Heterodontus francisci. Lineage (NCBI taxonomy): Eukaryota > Metazoa > Chordata > Chondrichthyes > Heterodontiformes > Heterodontidae > Heterodontus > Heterodontus francisci. The sequence goes on along the minus strand of NW_027140221.1, from coordinate 8,324,866 downwards.
AAAGACATACACTGATACCCAGTAACACAGACACACACTTACACCAAGTAACAATGACAGACACTGATACCCATTAACACAGACACACTCTTACACCAAGTCACAAAGACATGCACTGACACCCAGTAACAAAGACACACAATGACAGCAAGTAACAAAGGCACACACTGACACCAAGTAACAATGGCATGCATTGATACCCAGTAACACAGACACACACTTACACCAAGTAACAAAGACATACACTGACACCAAGTAACAAAGACATTCACTAATACCCAGTAACACAGACACACACTTACACCAAGTAACAAAGACAAACACTGAAACCAAGGAACAAAGACACACACGGACACCAAGTAACAAAGACATACACTGACACCCAGTCACAAAAACATACACTGACACCCAGTAACAAAGGCATACACTGACACCAAGTAACAAAGACATTCACTGATCCCCAGTAACACAGACACACACATACACCAAGTAACAAAGACATACACTGACACCATGTAACAAAGACACACAATGACACCAAGTATCAAAGACATACACAGACACCAAGGAACGAAGACATACACTGATACCCAGTAACACAGACACACACTTACACCAAGTAACAAAGACATACACTGATAACCAGGAACACAGACACACACTTACACCAAGTAACAAAGACATACACTGACACCAAGTAACAAAGACATACACTTACACCAATTAAAAAAGACATACACTGACACCAAGTAATAAAGACATACACTGATACCCAGTAACACAGACACACACTTACACCAAGTAACAAAGACATACACTGACACCATTTAAAAAAGACATACACTGACACCAAGTAACAAAGGCATACAATTACACCAAGTAACAATGACATGCAATGACACCAAGTAACAAAGACATGCACTTACACCAAGTAACACAGACATCCACTGACACCAAGTAACAAAGACACACACTTACACCAGGGACACAGACATACACTGACACCAAGTAACAAAGACAGACACTGATGCCCAGTAACAAAGACATGCACTGACACCCAGTAAAAATGACATGCACTGACACCCAGTAACAAAGACACACACTGACACCAAGTTACAAAGACATGCACTGATACCCAGTAACACAGACACACACTTACACCAAGTAACAAAGACATACACTTACACCAAGTAACAAAGACATACACTGACAACAAGTAACAAAGACATACACTGAGACGCAGTAACACAGACACACACTTACACCAATTAACAAAGACATACACTGATACCCAGTTACACAGACACACACATACAACAAGCAACACAGACACACACTGACACCAAGTAACAAAGACATACACTGATACCCAGTAACACAGGCACACACTTACACCAAGTAACAAAGACATACACTGACACCAAGTAACAAAGACATACACTTACACCAATTAAAAAAGACATACACTGACACCAAGTAACAAAGACATACACTGATACCCAGTAACACAGACACACACTTACACCAAGTAAGAAAGACAGACACTGATAACCAGTGACACAGAAATACACTTACACCTTGTATCAAAGACATACACTGACACCAAGTAGCAAAGACATACACTTACACCAAGTAACAAAGACATACGCTGTCACCAAGTAACAAAGACATACACTTACACCAGGTAACAAAGACATACACTGACACCAAGTAACAAAGACATACACTTACACCAAGTAACACAGACATACACTGATACCCAGTAACACAGACACACACTTACACCAAGTAACAAAGACATACACTTACACCAATTAACAAAGACATAAACTGACACCCAGCAACACAGACACACACTTACACCAAGTAACAGAGACATCCACTGACACAAATTAACAAAGACATTCACTGATACCCAGTAACAGACACACACTAACAACAAGTAACAAAGACATACACTGATACCCAGCCACACAGACACACACTTACACCAAGTATCACAGACATACACAGACACCAAGTTACAAAGACATACACTGATACCCAGTAACACAGACACACACTTACACCATGTAACAAAGACATACACTGACACCAAGTAACAAAGACATACACTTACACCAAGTAACACAGACATACACTGACACCAAGAAACAAAGACACACACTTAGACCAAGTAACACAGACATACACTGACACCAAGTAACAAAGACATACACTGATACCCAGTAACACAGACACACACTTACACCAAGTAACAAAGACATACACTGATACCCAGTAACACAGACACACACTTACACCAAGTAACAAAGACATACACTGACACCAAGTAACAAAGACATTCACTGATACCCAGTTGCACAGACACACACTTACACCAAGTAACAAAGACATACACTGATACTCAGTTACACAGACACACACTTGCACGAAGGAACAAAGACATTCACAGAGACACCAAGTAACAAAGGCATACACTGACACCCAGTAACAAAGACATACACTGACACCCAGTAAAAAAAACATACACTGACACCAAGTAACAAAGGCATTCACTGATCCCCAGTAACACAGACACACTCTTACACCAAGTAACAAAGACATACACTGATACTCAGTAACACAGACACACACTTACACCAAGTAACAAAGAAATACACTGACACCAAGTAACAAAGACATACACTTACACCAAGTAACAAAGACATACACTGACACCAAGTAACAAAGACACACACGGATACCCAGTAACACAGACACGCACTTACACCAAGTAACACAGACGTATACTGACACCAAGAAACAAAGACATACACTGACACCAAGTAACAAAGACATGCACTGTCACCAAGTAACAAAGACATACACTTACACCAAGTAACAAAGACATACACTGATACCCAGTAACACAGACATACATTTACACCAATTATCAAAGACATACACTGACACCAAGTAACAAAGACATACACTGACACCAAGTAACACAGACATACACTGACACCAAGTAACACAGACATACACTTACACCAATTAAAAAAGACATACACTGACACCAAGTAACAAAGACATACACTGATACCCAGTAACACAGACACACACTTACACCAAGTAACAAAGACATACACTGACACCAAGTAACAAAGACATACACTTACACCAATTAAAAAAGACATACACTGACACCAAGTAACAAAGGCATACACTTACACCAAGTAACACAGACATCCACTGACACCAAGTAACAAAGACACACACTTCCACCAGGGACACAGACATACACTGACACCAAGTAACAAAGACAGACACTGATGCCCAGTAACAAAGACATGCACTGACACCCAGTAACAATGACATGCACTGACACGAAGTTACAAAGACGTGCACTGATACCCAGTAACACAGACACACACTTACACCAAGTAACAAAGACATACACTTACACCAAGTAACAAAGACATACACTGACAACAAGTAACAAAGACATAAACTGAGACGCAGTAACACAGACACACACTTACACCAATTAACAAAGACATACACTGATACCCAGTTACACAGACACACACATACAACAAGCAACACAGACACACACTGACACCAAGTAACAAAGACATACACTGATACCCAGTAACACAGGCACACACTAACTCCAAGTAACAATGACATACACTGACACCAAGTAACAAAGACATACACTTACACCAATTAAAAAAGACATACACTGACACCAAGTAACAAAGACATACACTGATACCCAGTAACACAGACACACACTTACACCAAGTAACAAAGACAGACACTGATACCCAGTGACACAGACATCCACTTACACCATGTATCAAAGACATACACTGACACCAAGTAGCAAAGACATACACTTACACCAAGTAACAAAGACATACGCTGACACCAAGTAACAAAGACATACACTTACACCAAGTAACAAAGACATACACTGACACCAAGTAACAAAGACATACACTTACACCAACTAACACAGACATACAATGACACCAAGTAACAAAGACACACACTTACACCAAGTAACAAAGACAGACAATGACACCAAGTAACAAAGACATACACTGATACCCAGTAACACAGACACACATTTACACCAAGTAACAGAGACATACACTGACACCAAGTAACACAGACATACACTGATACCCAGTAACACAGACACACACTTACACCAAGTAACAAAGACATACACTGACACCAATTAACAAAGACATAAACTGACACCCAGCAACAAAGACATACACTGAAACCCAGTAACAAAGACACACACTGTCACCAAGTAACAAAGACATCCACTGACACAAATTAACAAAGACATTCACTGATACCCAGTAACAGACACACACTAACAACAAGTAACAAAGACATACACTGATACCCAGCCACACAGACACACACTTACACCAAGTATCACAGACATACACAGACACCAAGTTACAAAGACATACACTGATACCCAGTAACACAGACACACACTTACACCATGGAACAAAGACATACACTGACACCATGGAACAAAGACATACACTTACACCAAGTAACACAGATACACACTGACACCAAGAAACAAAGACACACACTTAGACCAAGTAACACAGACATACACTGATACCCAGTAACACAGACACACACTTACACCAAGTAACAATGACAGACACTGATACCCAGTAACACAGACACACAATTACACCAAGTAACAAAGACATACACTGACACCAAGTAACAAAGACATTCACTGATATCCAGTAATACAGACACACACTTACACCAAGTAACAAAGACATACACTGACACCAAGTAACAAAGACATACAAAGATACCCAGTTGCACAGACACACACTTACACGAAGTAACAAAGACATACACTGATACTCAGTAACACAGACACACACTTACACCAAGTAACAAAGAAATACACTGACACCAAGTAACAAAGTCATACACTTACACCAAGTAACAAAGACCTACACTGACACCAAGTAACAAAGACACACACGGATACCCAGTAACACAGACACACACTTACTCCAAGTAACACAGACGTATACTGACACCAAGAAACAAAGACATACACTGACACCAAGTAACAAAGACATACACTGATACCCAGTAACAAAGACATACACTGATACCCAGTAACAAAGACACACACTGACACCAAGTAACAAAGACAGACACTTACACCAAGTAACAAAGACATGCACTGTCACCAAGTAACAAAGACATACACTTACACCAAGTAACAAAGACATACACTGATACCCAGTAACACAGACATACATTTACACCAAGTATCAAAGACATACACTGACACCAAGTAACAAAGACATACACTGACACCAAGTAACACAGACATACACTGACACCAAGTAACAAAGACATACACTGACACCAAGTAACAAAGACATACACTGATACCCAGTAACACAGACACACACTTACACCAAGTAACACAGACATACACTGACTCCAAGTAACAAAGACAGACACTGATACCCAGTAACACAGACACACACATACACCAAGTATCAAAGACAGACACAGACACCAAGTAACGAAGACATACACTGATACCCAGTAACACAGACACACACTGACACCAAGTAACAAAGACATACACTGATACCCAGGAACACAGACACACACTTACAACAAGTAACAAAGACATACACTGACACCAAGTAACAAAGACATACACTTACACCAATTAAAAAAGACATACACTGACACCAAGTAACAAAGACATACACTGATACCCAGGAACACAGACACACACTTACACCAAGTAACAAAGACATACACTGACACCAAGTAACAAAGACATACACTTACACCAATTAAAAAAGACATACACTGATGCCCAGTAACAAAGACATGCACTGACACCCAGTAACAATGACATGCACTGACACCCAGTAACAAAGACACACACTGATACCCAGTTACACAGACACACACATACAACAAGCAACACAGTCACACACTGACACCAAGTAACAAAGACATACACTGATACCCAGTAACACAGGCACACACTTACACCAAGTAACAAAGACAAACACTGATACCCAGTAATACAGACACACACTTACACCAATTAAAAAAGACATACACTGACACCAAGTAACAAAGACATACACTGATACCCAGTAACAAAGACACACACTTACACCAAGTAACAAAGACAGACACTGATACCCAGTGACACAGACATACACTTACACCATGTATCAAAGACATACACTGACACCAAGTAGCAAAGACATACACTTACACCAAGTAACAAAGACATACGCTGACACCAAGTAACAAAGACATACACTTACACCAAGTAACAAAGACATACACTGACACCAAGTAACAAAGACATACACTTACACCAACTAACACAGACATACAATGACACCAAGTAACAAAGACACACACTTACAACAAGTAACAAAGACAGACAATGACACCAAGTAACAAAGACATACACTGATACCCAGTAACACAGACACACACTGACACCAAGTAACAAAGGCATACACTTACACCAAGTAACAAAGACATGCACTTTCACCAAGTAACAAAGACGTACACTTGCACCAAGTAACACAGACATACACTGATACCCAGTAACACAGACACACACTTACACCAAGTAACAAAGACATACACTGACACCAATTAACAAAGACATAAACTGACACCCAGCAACAAAGACATACACTGACACCCAGTAACAAAGACACACACTGTCACCAAGTAACAAAGACATCCACTGACACAAATTAACAAAGACATTCACTGATACCCAGTAACAGCAACACACTAACAACAAGTAACAAAGACATACACTGATGCCCAGCCACACAGACACACACTTACACCAAGTATCACAGACATACACAGACACCAAGTTACAAAGACATACACTGATACCCAGTAACACAGACACACACTTACACCATGTAACAAAGACATACACTGACACCAAGTAACAAAGACATACACTTACACCAAGTAACACAGACATACACTGACACCAAGAAACAAAGACACACACTTAGACCAAGTAACACAGACTTACACTGACACCAAGTAACAAAGACATACACTGATACCCAGTAACACAGACACACACTTACACCAAGTAACAATGACAGACACTGATACCCAGTAACACAGACACACACTTACACCAAGTGACAAAGACTTAACCTGACACCCAGTAACAAAGACATACACTCACACCCAGTAACAAAGACACACAATGACACCAAGTAACAAAGGCACACACTGACACCAAGTAACAAAGAAATACACTGATACTCAGTTACACAGACACACACTTACACCAAGGAACAAAGACATTCACAGAGACACCAAGTAACAAAGGCATACACTGACACCCAGTAACAAAGACATACACTGACACCCAGTAAAAAAAAACATACACTGACACCCAGTAACAAAGGCATTCACTGATCCCCAGTAACACAGACACACACTTACACCAAGTAACAAAGACATACACTGATACTCAGTAACACAGACACACACTTACACCAAGTAACAAATAAATACACTGACACCAAGTAACAAAGACATACACTTACACCAAGTAACAAAGACATACACTGACACCAAGTAACAAAGACACACACGGATACCCAGTAACACAGACACACACTTACACCAAGTAACAAAGACAGACAATGACACCAAGTAACAAAGACATACACTGTTACCCATTAACACAGACACACACTTACACCAAGTAACAGAGACAAACACTGACACCAAGTAACAAAGGCATACACTTACACCAAGTAACAGAGACATTCGCTGACACCAAGTAACAAAGACGTACACTTACACCAAGTAACAAAGACATACACTGACGCCAAGTAACACAGACATACACTGACACCAAGTAACAAAGACACACAGTTACACCAAGTACACAGACATACACTGACAGGAAGTAACAAAGACATACACTGATACCCAGTAAGACAGACACACACTTAAACCAAGGAACAAAGACAGACAGACAGACACTGATACCCAGTAACAAAGACATACACTGATACCCTGTAACACAGACACACACTAACACCAAGTCACAAAGAAATACACTGACACCCAGTAACAAAGACAAACACTGACACCCAGTAACAAAGAAACACACTGACACCAAGTAACAAAGACAAACACTGACACTAAGTATACAAAGACGGACACAGACACCAAGTAACAAAGACATACACTGATACCCATAATCACAGACACACACTTTCACCAAGTAACAAATACATACACTGACAACAAGTAACAAAGAGACAAACTTACACCAAGTAACACAGACATACACTGACACAAAGTATCAAAGACATACACTGAGACAAAGTAACAAAGACATACACTTACACCAAGTAACAAAGGCATACACTGATACCCAGTAACACAGACACACACTTACACCAAGTAACAAAGACAGACACTGAAACCCAGTAACAGAGACACACACTTACACCAAGTCACAAAGACATACACTGACACCCAGCAACAAAGGCATACACTGACACCCAGTCACAAAGACACACACTGACACCAAGTAACAAAGACATCCACTGACACAAATTAACAAAGACATACACTGATACCCAGTAACACAGACACACACTTACACCAAGTAACAATGACAGACACTGATACCCAGTAACACAGACACACACTTACACCAAGTGACAAAGACTTAAACTGACACCCAGTAACAAAGACATACACTCACACCCAATAACAAAGACACACAATGACACCAAGTAACAAAGGCACACACTGACACCAAGTAAAAAAGACAGACACTGATACCCTGTAACACAGACAAACACTGACACCCAGTAACAAAGAAACACACTGACACCAAGTAACAAAGACAAACACTGACACCAAGTATACAAAGACATACATAAACAACACGTAACAAAGACATACACTGATACCCAGAATCACAGACACACACTTTCACCAAGTAACAAATACATACACTGACACCAAGTAACAAAGACATACACTGACACTAAGTATCAAAGACATACACTGACACCAAGTAACAAAGACATACACTGACACCAAGTAACAAAGACATACACTTACACCAAGTAACAAAGGCATACACTGATACCCAGTAACACAGACACACACTTATACCAAGTAACAAAGACAGACACTGAAACCCAGTAACAGAGACACACACTTACACCAAGTCACAAAGACATACACTGACACCCAGCAACAAAGGCAAACACTGACACCCAGTCACAAAGACACACACTGACACCAAGTAACAAAGACACACACTGACACCAGGTAACAAAGACATCCACTGACACAAATTAACAAAGACATACACTGATACCCAGTAACACAGACACACACTTAGACCAAGTAACACAGACATACACAGACACCAAGTAACAAAGACACACACTTTAGAATTAGAATTAGAATTAGAATATTACAGCGCAGTACAGGCCCTTCGGCCCTCGATGTTGCGCCGATCATCTGACCTACACTATTCCATTTACATCCATATGTCTATCCAATGACCACTTAAATGCCCTTAAAGTTGGCGAGTCTACTACTGTTGCAGGCAGGGCGTTCCACGCCCCTACTACTCTCTGCGTAAAGAAACTACCTCTGACATCTGTCCTATATCTTTCACCCCTCAACTTAAAGCTATGTCCCCTCGTGTTTGCCATCCTCATCCGAGGAAAAAGACTCTCACTATCCACCCTATCTAACCCTCTGATTATCTTGTATGTCTCTATTAAGTCACCTCTCCTCCTCCTTCTCTCTAACGAAAACAACCCCAAGTCCCTCAGCCTTTCCTCGTAAGACCTTCCTTCCATACCAGGCAACATCCTAGTAAATCTCCTCTGCACCCTTTCCAAAGCTTCGACATCCTTCCTATAATGCGGTGACCAGAACTGCACGCAATACTCCAGGTGCGGCCTCACCAGAGTTTTGTACAGCTGCATCATGACCCCGTGGCTCTGAAACTCGATCCCCCTACTAATAAAAGCTAACACACCATATGCCTTCTTAACAGCCCTATTAACCTGGGTAGCAACTTTCAGGGATTTATGTACCTGGATACCAAGATCTCTCTGTTCATCTACACTACCAAGAATCTTCCCATTAGCCCAGTACTCTGCATTGCTGTTACTCCTTCCAAAGTGAATCACCTCACACTTCTCCGCATTAAACTCCATTTGCCATCTCTCAGCCCAGCTCTGCAGCCTATCTATGTCCCTCTGTACCCTACAACACCCTTCGACACTATCCACAACTCCACCGACCTTCGTGTCATCCGCAAATTTACTAACCCACCCTTCTACACCCTCATCCAGGTCGTTTATAAAAATGACAAACAGCAGTGGCCCCAAAACAGAACCTTGCGGTACACCACTAGTAACTAAACTCCAGGATGAACATTTGCCATCAACCACCACCCTCTGTCTTCTTTCAGCTAGCCAATTTCTGATCCAAAGCTCTAAATCACCTTCAACCCCATACTTGCGTATTTTCTGCAATAGCCTACCGTGGGGAACCTTATCAAACGCCTTACTGAAATCCATATACACCACATCCACGGCTTTACCCTCATCCACCTGTTTGGTCACCTTCTCGAAAAACTCAATAAGGTTTGTGAGGCACGACCTACCTTTCACAAAACCGTGCTGACTATCGCAAATGAACTTATTCTTTTCAAGATGATTATAAATCCTGTCTCTTATAACCTTTTCCAACATTTTACCCACAACCGAAGTAAGGCTCACAGGTCTATAATTACCAGGGCTGTCTCTACTCCCCTTCTTGAACAAGGGGACAACATTTGCTATCCTCCAGTCCTCCGGCACTACTCCTGTCGACAATGACGACTTGAAGATCAACAACAACGGCTCTGCAATCTCCTCCCTGGCTTCCCAGAGAATCCTAGGATAAATCCCATCTGGCCCAGGGGACTTATCTATTTTCACTCTTTCCAAAATTGCTAACACCTCCTCCTTGTGAATCTCAATCCCATCTAGCCTAGTAGGCTGTATCTCAGTAATCTCCTCGGCAACATTTTCTTTCTCTACTGTAAATACTGACGAAAAATATTCATTTAACGCTTCCCCTATCTCCTCTGATTCCGCACACAACTTCCCACTACTATCCTTGATTGGCCCTGTTCTAACTCTTATCATTCGTTTATTCCTGATATACCTATAGAAAGCCTTAGGGTTTTCTTTGATCCTATCCGCCAATGACTTCTCGTGTCCTCTCCTTGCTCTTCTTAGCCCTCCCTTTAGATCCTTCCTGGCTAGCTTGTAACTCTCAAGCGCCCTAACTGAGCCTTCACGTCTCATCCTAACATAAGCCGCCCTCTTCCTCTTGACAAGCGCTTCAACTTCTTGAGTAAACCACGGCTCCCTTGCTCGACAACTTCCTCCCTGCCTGACAGGTACATACTTATCAAGGACACGCATTAGCTGCTCCTTGAATAAGCTCCACATTTCGTTTGTGCCCATCCCCTGCAGTTTCCTTCCCCATCCTACACATCCTAAATCTTGCCTAATCGCGTCATAATTTCCTTTCCCCCAGCTATAATTCTTGCCCTGCGGTATATACCTGTCCCTGCCCATCGCTAAGGTAAACCTAACCGAATTGTGATCACTATCGCCAAAGTGCTCACCTACATCTAAATCGAACACCTGGCCGGGTTCATTACCCAGTACCAAATCCAATGTGGCATCGCCCCTGGTTGGCCTGTCCACATACTGTGTCAGAAAACCCTCCTGCACACACTGGACAAAAACAGACCCATCTAAAGTACTCGAACTATAGTATTTCCAGTCAATATTTGGAAAGTTAAAGTCCCCCATAACCACTACCCTGTTACTCTCGCTCCTGTCGAGAATCATCTTCGCTATCCTTTCCTCTACATCTCTGGAACTATTCGGAGGTCTATAGAAAACTCCCAACAGGGTGACCTCTCCTCTCCTGTTTCTAACCTCGGCCCATACTACCTCAGTAGACGAGTCCTCAAACGTCCTTTCTGCCGCTGTAATACTTTCCTTGATTAACAATGCCACACCCCCCCCTCTTTTACCCTCTTCTCTGTTCTTTCTGAAACATCTAAATCCCGGAACCTGCAACATCCATTCCTGCCCCTGCTCTACCCATGTCTCCGAAATGGCCACAACATCAGGATCCCAGGTACCAACCCATGCTGCAAGCTCACCCACCTTATTCCGGATGCTCCTGGCGTTGAAGTAGACACACTTTAAACCAAGTTCTTGCTTGCCAGTGCCCTCTTGCGTCCCTGTAACCTTATCCCCTACCTCACTACTCTCAACAGCCCAAGTAACCAAGTAACACAGACATACACTGACACCAAGGAGCAAAGGCATGCACTGATACCCAGTAACGCAGACACACACTTACACCAAGTAACAATGACAGACACTGATACCCAGTAACACAGACACACATTTACACCAAGTCACAAAGACTTAAACTGACACCCAGTAACAATGACATACACTCACACCCAATAACAAAGACACACAATGACACCAAGTAACAAAGGCACACACTGACAACAAGTAACATAGACATGCACTGATACCCAGGAACACAGACACACACTTACACCAAGTAACAGAGACATACACTGACACCAAGTAACAAAGGCATACACTTACACCAAGTAACAATCACATGCAATGACACCAAGTAACAAAGACAAACACTTACACCAAGGACACAGACATACACTGACACCAAGTAACAAAGACATAGACTGATACTCAGTAGCACAGACACACACTTACACCAAGTAACAAAGACAGACAATGACACCAAGTAACAAAGACATACACTGATACCCAGTAACACAGACACAAACTTACACCAAGTAACAGAGACATACACTGACACCAAGTAACAAAGGCATACACTTACACCAAGTAACAAAGACATGCAATGACACCAAGTAACAAAGACATACACTTACACCAAGTAACACAGACATCCACTGACACCAAGTAACAAAGACACACACTTACACCAAGGACACAGACATACACTGACACAAAGTAACAAAGACATACTCTGATACCCAGTAACACAGACACACACTTACACCAAGTAACAAAGACAGACACTGATACCCAGTGACAAAGACATACACTGATACCCAGTAACACAGACACACACTAACACCATGTCACAAAGACATACACTGACACCCAGTAAAAAAGACAAACACTGACACTCAGTAACAAAGAAACACACTGACACCAAGAAAGAAAGACATACACTGATACCCAGTAACACAGACAAACACTTACACCAAGTAACAAAGACATACACCGACACCAAGTAACAAAGACATACACTTACATCAACTAACAAAGACACACTCTTACACCAAGTAACACAGACATACACTGACAGCAAGTAACTAAGACATAGACTGATACTCAGTTACACAGACACACACTTACACCAAGTAACAAAGACAGACAATGACACCAAGTAACAAAGACATACACTGATACCCAGTAACACAGGCACACACTTACACCAAGTAACAATGACATACACTGACACCAAGTAACAAAGACATACACATACACCAATTAAAAAAGACATACACTGACACCAAGTAACAAAGACATACACTGATACCCAGTAACACAGACACACACTTACACCAAGTAACAAAGACAGACACTGATACCCAGTGACACAGACATACACTTACACCATGTATCAAAGACATACACTGACACCAGGTAGCAAAGACATACCCTTACACCAAGTAACAAAGACATACGCTGACACCAAGTAACAAAGACATACACTTACACCAAGTAACAAAGACATACACTGACACGAAGTAACAAAGACATACACTTACACCAAGTAACACAGACATACAATGAAACCAAGTAACAAAGACACACACTTACACCAAGTAACAAAGACAGACAATGACACCAAGTAACAGAGACATACACTGATACCCAGTAACACAGACACACACTTACACCAAGTAACAGAGACATACACTGACACCAAGTAACAAAGGCATACACTTACACCAAGTAACAAAGACATACACTGACACCAATTAACAAAGACATAAACTGACACCCAGCAACAAAGACATACACTGACACCCAGTAACAAAGACACACACTGTCACCAAGTAACAAAGACATCCACTGACACAAATTAACAAAGACATTCACTGATACCCAGTAACAGACACACACTAACAACAAGTAACAAAGACATACATTGATACCCAGCCACACAGACACACACTTACACCAAGTATCACAGACATACACAGACACCAAGTTACAAAGACATACACTGATACCCAGTAACACAGACACACACTTACACCATGTAACAAAGACATACACTGACACCAAGTAACAAAGACATACACTTACACCAAGTAACACAGACATACACTGACACCAAGAAACAAAGACACACACTTAGACCAAGTAACACAGACATACACTGACACCAAGTAACAAAGACATACACTGATACCCAGTAACACAGACACACACTTACACCAAGTAACAATGACAGACACTGATACCCAGTAACACAGACACACCAAGTGACAAAGACTTAACCTGACACCCAGTAACAAAGACATACACTCACACCCAGTAACAAAGACACACAATGACACCAAGTAACAAAGGCACACACTGACACCAAGTAACAAAGACATACACTGATCCCCAGTAACACAGACACACACTTACACCAAGTAACAAAGACATACACTGACACCAAGTAACAAAGACATACAAAGATACCCAGTTGCACAGACACACACTTACACCAAGTAACAAAGACATACACTGATACTCAGTTACACAGACACACACTTACACCAAGGAACAAAGACATTCACAGAGACACCAAGTAACAAAGGCATACACTGACACCCAGTAACAAAGACATACACTGACACCCAGTAAAAAAAACATACACTGACACCAAGTAACAAAGGCATTCACTGATCCCCAGTAACACAGACACACACTGACACCAAGTAACAAAGACAGACACTTACACCAAGTAACAAAGACATGCACTGTCACCAAGTAACAAAGACATACACTTACACCAAGTAACAATGACAGACACTGATACCCATTAACACAGACACACTCTTACACCAAGTCACAAAGACATGCACTGACACCCAGTAACAAAGACACACAATGACAGCAAGTAACAAAGGCACACACTGACACCAAGTAACAATGGCATGCATTGATACCCAGTAACACAGACACACACTTACACCAAGTAACAAAGACATACACTGACACCAAGTAACAAAGACATTCACTAATACCCAGTAACACAGACACACACTTACACCAAGTAACAAAGACAAACACTGAAACCAAGGAACAAAGACACACACGGACACCAAGTAACAAAGACATACACTGACACCCAGTCACAAAAACATACACTGACACCCAGTAACAAAGGCATACACTGACACCAAGTAACAAAGACATTCACTGATCCCCAGTAACACAGACACACACATACACCAAGTAACAAAGACATACACTGACACCATGTAACAAAGACACACAATGACACCAAGTATCAAAGACATACACAGACACCAAGGAACGAAGACATACACTGATACCCAGTAACACAGACACACACTTACACCAAGTAACAAAGACATACACTGATAACCAGGAACACAGACACACACTTACACCAAGTAACAAAGACATACACTGACACCAAGTAACAAAGACATACACTTACACCAATTAAAAAAGACATACACTGACACCAAGTAATAAAGACATACACTGATACCCAGTAACACAGACACACACTTACACCAAGTAACAAAGACATACACTGACACCATTTAAAAAAGACATACACTGACACCAAGTAACAAAGGCATACAATTACACCAAGTAACAATGACATGCAATGACACCAAGTAACAAAGACATGCACTTACACCAAGTAACACAGACATCCACTGACACCAAGTAACAAAGACACACACTTACACCAGGGACACAGACATACACTGACACCAAGTAACACAGACAGACACTGATGCCCAGTAACAAAGACATGCACTGACACCCAGTAAAAATGACATGCACTGACACCCAGTAACAAAGACACACACTGACACCAAGTTACAAAGACATGCACTGATACCCAGTAACACAGACACACACTTACACCAAGTAACAAAGACATACACTTACACCAAGTAACAAAGACATACACTGACAACAAGTAACAAAGACATACACTGAGACGCAGTAACACAGACACACACTTACACCAATTAACAAAGACATACACTGATACCCAGTTACACAGACACACACATACAACAAGCAACACAGACACACACTGACACCAAGTAACAAAGACATACACTGATACCCAGTAACACAGGCACACACTTACACCAAGTAACAAAGACATACACTGACACCAAGTAACAAAGACATACACTTACACCAATTAAAAAAGACATACACTGACACCAAGTAACAAAGACATACACTGATACCCAGTAACACAGACACACACTTACACCAAGTAAGAAAGACAGACACTGATACCCAGTGACACAGACATACACTTACACCTTGTATCAAAGACATACACTGACACCAAGTAGCAAAGACATACACTTACACCAAGTAACAAAGACATACGCTGTCACCAAGTAACAAAGACATACACTTACACCAGGTAACAAAGACATACACTGACACCAAGTAACAAAGACATACACTTACACCAAGTAACACAGACATACAATGACACCAAGTAACAAAGACACACACTTACACCAAGTAACAAAGACAGACAATGACACCAAGTAACAAAGACATACACTGATACCCAGTAACACAGACACACACTTACACCAAGTAACAGAGACATACACTGACACCAAGTAACAAAGGCATACACTTCCACCAAGTAACAAAGACATGCACTGACACCAAGTAACAAAGACGTACACTTGCACCAAGTAACACAGACATACACTGATACCCAGTAACACAGACACACACTTACACCAAGTAACAAAGACATACACTTACACCAATTAACAAAGACATAAACTGACACCCAGCAACAAAGACACACACTGTCACCAAGTAACAAAGACATCCACTGACACAAATTAACAAAGACATTCACTGATACCCAGTAACAGACACACACTAACAACAAGTAACAAAGACATACACTGATACCCAGCCACACAGACACACACTTACACCAAGTATCACAGACATACACAGACACCAAGTTACAAAGACATACACTGATACCCAGTAACACAGACACACACTTACACCATGTAACAAAGACATACTCTGACACCAAGTAACACAGACATACACTGACACCAAGAAACAAAGACACACACTTAGACCAAGTAACACAGACATACACTGACACCAAGTAACAAAGACATACACTGATACCCAGTAACACAGACACACACTTACACCAAGTAACAAAGACATACACTGATACCCAGTAACACAGACACACACTTACACCAAGTAACAAAGACATACACTGACACCAAGTAACAAAGACATTCACTGATACCCAGTTGCACAGACACACACTTACACCAAGTAACAAAGACATACACTGATACTCAGTTGCACAGACACACACTTGCACCAAGGAACAAAGACATTCACAGAGACACCAAGTAACAAAGGCATACACTGACACCCAGTAACAAAGACATACACTGACACCCAGTAAAAAAAACATACACTGACACCAAGTAACAAAGGCATTCACTGATCCCCAGTAACACAGACACACTCTTACACCAAGTAACAAAGACATACACTGATACTCAGTAACACAGACACACACTTACACCAAGTAACAAAGAAATACACTGACACCAAGTAACAAAGACATACACTTACACCAAGTAACAAAGACATACACTGACACCAAGTAACAAAGACACACACGGATACCCAGTAACACAGACACACACTTACACCAAGTAACACAGACGTATACTGACACCAAGAAACAAAGACATACACTGACACCAAGTAACAAAGACATGCACTGTCACCAAGTAACAAAGACATACACTTACACCAAGTAACAAAGACATACACTGATACCCAGTAACACAGACATACATTTACACCAATTATCAAAGACATACACTGACACCAAGTAACAAAGACATACACTGACACCAAGTAACACAGACATACACTGACACCAAGTAACACAGACATACACTTACACCAATTAAAAAAGACATACACTGACACCAAGTAACAAAGACATACACTGATACCCAGTAACACAGACACACACTTACACCAAGTAACAAAGACATACACTGACACCAAGTAACAAAGACATACACTTACACCAATTAAAAAAGACATACACTGACACCAAGTAACAAAGGCATACACTTACACCAAGTAACAATGACATGCAATGACACCAAGTAACAAAGACATACACTTGCACCAAGTAACACAGACATCCACTGACACCAAGTAACAAAGACACACACTTACACCAGGGACACAGACATACACTGACACCAAGTAACAAAGACAGACACTGATGCCCAGTAACAAAGACATGCACTGACACCCAGTAACAATGACATGCACTGACACGAAGTTACAAAGACATGCACTGATACCCAGTAACACAGACACACACTTACACCAAGTAACAAAGACATACACTTACACCAAGTAACAAAGACATACACTGACAACAAGTAACAAAGACATAAACTGAGACGCAGTAACACAGACACACACTTACACCAATTAACAAAGACATACACTGATACCCAGTTACACAGACACACACATACAACAAGCAACACAGACACACACTGACACCAAGTAACAAAGACATACACTGATACCCAGTAACACAGGCACACACTTACTCCAAGTAACAATGACATACACTGACACCAAGTAACAAAGACATACACTTACACCAATTAAAAAAGACATACACTGACACCAAGTAACAAAGACATACACTGATACCCAGTAACACAGACACACACTTACACCAAGTAACAAAGACAGACACTGATACCCAGTGACACAGACATCCACTTACACCATGTATCAAAGACATACACTGACACCAAGTAGCAAAGACATACACTTACACCAAGTAACAAAGACATACGCTGACACCAAGTAACAAAGACATACACTTACACCAAGTAACAAAGACATACACTGACACCAAGTAACAAAAACATACACTTACACCAACTAACACAGACATACAATGACACCAAGTAACAAAGACACACACTTACACCAAGTAACAAAGACAGACAATGACACCAAGTAACAAAGACATACACTGATACCCAGCAACACAGACACACATTTACACCAAGTAACAGAGACATACACTGTCACCAAGTAACAAAGGCATACACTTACACCAAGTAACAAAGACATGCACTGACACCAAGTAACAAAGACGTACACTTGCACCAAGTAACACAGACATACACTGATACCCAGTAACACAGACACACACTTACACCAAGTAACAAAGACATACACTGACACCAATTAACAAAGACATAAACTGACACCCAGCAACAAAGACATACACTGAAACCCAGTAACAAAGACACACACTGTCACCAAGTAACAAAGACATCCACTGACACAAATTAACAAAGACATTCACTGATACCCAGTAACAGACACACACTAACAACAAGTAACAAAGACATACACTGATACCCAGCCACACAGACACACACTTACACCAAGTATCACAGACATACACAGACACCAAGTTACAAAGACATACACTGATACCCAGTAACACAGACACACACTTACACCATGGAACAAAGACATACACTGACACCATGGAACAAAGACATACACTTACACCAAGTAACACAGATACACACTGACACCAAGAAACAAAGACACACACTTAGACCAAGTAACACAGACATACACTGATACCCAGTAACACAGACACACACTTACACCAAGTAACAATGACAGACAATGATACCCAGTAACACAGACACACACTTACACCAAGTAACAAAGACATACACTGACACCAAGTAACAAAGACATTCACTGATATCCAGTAATACAGACACACACTTACACCAAGTAACAAAGACATACACTGACACCAAGTAACAAAGACATACAAAGATACCCAGTTGCACAGACACACACTTACACGAAGTAACAAAGACATACACTGATACTCAGTAACACAGACACACACTTACACCAAGTAACAAAGACATACACTGACACCAATTAACAAAGACATAAACTGACACCCAGCAACAAAGACATACACTGAAACCCAGTAACAAAGACACACACTGTCACCAAGTAACAAAGACATCCACTGACACAAATTAACAAAGACATTCACTGATACCCAGTAACAGACACACACTAACAACAAGTAACAAAGACATACACTGATACCCAGCCACACAGACACACACTTACACCAAGTATCACAGACATACACAGACACCAAGTTACAAAGACATACACTGATACCCAGTAACACAGACACACACTTACACCATGGAACAAAGACATACACTGACACCATGGAACAAAGACATACACTTACACCAAGTAACACAGATACACACTGACACCAAGAAACAAAGACACACACTTAGACCAAGTAACACAGACATACACTGATACCCAGTAACACAGACACACACTTACACCAAGTAACAATGACAGACAATGATACCCAGTAACACAGACACACACTTACACCAAGTAACAAAGACATACACTGACACCAAGTAACAAAGACATTCACTGATATCCAGTAATACAGACACACACTTACACCAAGTAACAAAGACATACACTGACACCAAGTAACAAAGACATACAAAGATACCCAGTTGCACAGACACACACTTACACGAAGTAACAAAGACATACACTGATACTCAGTAACACAGACACACACTTACACCAAGTAACAAAGAAATACACTGACACCAAGTAACAAAGTCATACACTTACACCAAGTAACAAAGACCTACACTGACACCAAGTAACAAAGACACACACGGATACCCAGTAACACAGACACACACTTACTCCAAGTAACACAGACGTATACTGACACCAAGAAACAAAGACATACACTGACACCAAGTAACAAAGACATACACTGATACCCAGTAACAAAGACATACACTGATACCCAGTAACACAGACACACACTGACACCAAGTAACAAAGACAGACACTTACACCAAGTAACAAAGACATGCACTGTCACCAAGTAACAAAGACATACACTTACACCAAGTAACAAAGACATACACTGATACCCAGTAACAAAGACATACACTGACACCAAGTAACACAGACATACACTGACACCAAGTAACAAAGACATACACTGACACCAAGTAACAAAGACATACACTGATACCCAGTAACACAGACACACACTTACACCAAGTAACACAGACATACACTGACTCCAAGTAACAAAGACAGACACTGATACCCAGTAACACAGACACACACATACACCAAGTATCAAAGACAGACACAGACACCAAGTAACGAAGACATACACTGATACCCAGTAACACAGACACACACTGACACCAAGTAACAAAGACATACACTGATACCCAGGAACACAGACACACACTTACAACAAGTAACAAAGACATACACTGACACCAAGTAACAAAGACATACACTTACACCAAGTAACACAGACATACACTGACACCAAGAAACAAAGACACACACTTAGACCAAGTAACACAGACATACACTGACACCAAGTAACAAAGACATACACTGATACCCAGTAACACAGACACACACTTACACCAAGTAACAAAGACATACACTGACACCAAGTAACAAAGACATACACTTACACCAATTAAAAAAGACATACACTGATGCCCAGTAACAAAGACATGCACTGACACCCAGTAACAATGACATGCACTGACACCCAGTAACAAAGACACACACTGACACCAAGTTACAAAGACATGCACTGATACCCAGTAACACAGACACACACTTACACCAAGTAACAAAGACATACACTTACACCAAGTAACAAAGACATACACTGACAACAATTAACAAAGACATACATTGAGACGCAGTAACACAGACACACACTTACACCAATTAACAAAGACATACACTGATACCCAGTTACACAGACACACACATACAACAAGTAACAAAGACATACACTGACACCAAGTAACAAAGACATACACTTACACCAATTACAAAAGACATACACTGATGCCCAGTAACAAATACATGCACTGACACCCAGTAACAATGACATGCACTGACACCCAGTAACAAAGGCACACACTGACACCAAGTAACAAAGACATACACTGATACCCAGTAACACAGGCACACACTTACACCAAGTAACAAAGACAAACACTGATACCCAGTAATACAGACACACACTTACACCAATTAAAAAAGACATACACTGACACCAAGTAACAAAGACATACACTGATACCCAGTAACAAAGACACACACTTACACCAAGTAACAAAGACAGACACTGATACCCAGTGACACAGACATACACTTACACCATGTATCAAAGACATACACTGACACCAAGTAGCAAAGACATACACTTACACCAAGTAACAAAGACATACGCTGACACCAAGTAACAAAGACATACACTTACACCAAGTAACAAAGACATACACTTACACCAACTAACACAGACATACAATGACACCAAGTAACAAAGACACACACTTACACCAAGTAACAAAGACAGACAATGACACCAAGTAACAAAGACATACACTGATACCCAGTAACACAGACACACACTGACACCAAGTAACAAAGGCATACACTTACACCAAGTAACAAAGACATGCACTTTCACCAAGTAACAAAGACGTACACTTGCACCAAGTAACACAGACATACACTGATACCCAGTAACACAGACACACACTTACACCAAGTAACAAAGACATACACTGACACCAATTAACAAAGACATAAACTGACACCCAGCAACAAAGACATACACTGACACCCAGTAACAAAGACACACACTGTCACCAAGTAACAAAGACATCCACTGACACAAATTAACAAAGACATTCACTGATACCCAGTAACAGCAACACACTAACAACAAGTAACAAAGACATACACTGATACCCAGCCACACAGACACACACTTACACCAAGTATCACAGACATACACAGACACCAAGTTACAAAGACATACACTGATACCCAGTAACACAGACACACACTTACACCATGTAACAAAGACATACACTGACACCAAGTAACAAAGACATACACTTACACCAAGTAACACAGACATACACTGACACCAAGAAACAAAGACACACACTTAGACCAAGTAACACAGACTTACACTTACACCAAGTAACAATGACAGACACTGATACCCAGTAACACAGACACACACTTACACCAAGTAACAAAGACATACACTGACACCCAGTAACAAAGACACACAATGACACCAAGTAACAAAGGCACACACTGACACCAAGTAACAAAGAAATACACTGATACTCAGTTACACAGACACACACTTACACCAAGGAACAAAGACATTCACAGAGACACCAAGTAACAAAGGCATACACTGACACCCAGTAACAAAGACATACACTGACACCCAGTAAAAAAAAACATACACTGACACCCAGTAACAAAGGCATTCACTGATCCCCAGTAACACAGACACACACTTACACCAAGTAACAAAGACATACACTGATACTCAGTAACACAGACACACACTTACACCAAGTAACAAAGAAATACACTGACACCAAGTAACAAAGACATACACTTACACCAAGTAACAAAGACATACACTGACACCAAGTAACAAAGACACACACGGATACCCAGTAACACAGACACACACTTACACCAAGTAACAAAGACAGACAATGACACCAAGTAACAAAGACATACACTGTTACCCATTAACACAGACACACACTTACACCAAGTAACAGAGACAAACACTGACACCAAGTAACAAAGGCATACACTTACACCAAGTAACAGAGACATTCGCTGACACCAAGTAACAAAGACGTACACTTACACCAAGTAACAAAGACATACACTGACACCAAGTAACACAGACATACACTGACACCAAGTAACAAAGACACACAGTTACACCAAGTACACAGACATACACTGACAGGAAGTAACAAAGACATACACTGATACCCAGTAAGACAGACACACACTTAAACCAAGGAACAAAGACAGACAGACAGACACTGATACCCAGTAACAAAGACATACACTGATACCCTGTAACACAGACACACACTAACACCAAGTCACAAAGAAATACACTGACACCCAGTAACAAAGACAAACACTGACACCCAGTAACAAAGAAACACACTGACACCAAGTAACAAAGACAAACACTGACACTAAGTATACAAAGACGGACACAGACACCAAGTAACAAAGACATACACTGATACCCATAATCACAGACACACACTTTCACCAAGTAACAAATACATACACTGACAACAAGTAACAAAGAGACAAACTTACACCAAGTAACACAGACATACACTGACACAAAGTATCAAAGACATACACTGAGACAAAGTAACAAAGACATAGACTTACACCAAGTAACAAAGGCATACACTGATACCCAGTAACACAGACACACACTTACACCAAGTAACAAAGACAGACACTGAAACCCAGTAACAGAGACACACACTTACACCAAGTCACAAAGACATACACTGACACCCAGCAACAAAGGCATACACTGACACCCAGTCACAAAGACACACACTGACACCAAGTAACAAAGACATCCACTGACACAAATTAACTAAGACATACACTGATACCCAGTAACACAGACACACACTTACACCAAGTAACAATGACAGACACTGATACCCAGTAACACAGACACACACTTACACCAAGTGACAAAGACTTAAACTGACACCCAGTAACAAAGACATACACTCACACCCAATAACAAAGACACACAATGACACCAAGTAACAAAGGCACACACTGACACCAAGTAAAAAAGACAGACACTGATACCCTGTAACACAGACAAACACTGACACCCAGTAACAAAGAAACACACTGACACCAAGTAACAAAGACAAACACTGACACCAAGTATACAAAGACATACATAAACAACACGTAACAAAGACATACACTGATACCCAGAATCACAGACACACACTTTCACCAAGTAACAAATACATACACTGACACCAAGTAACAAAGACATACACTGACACTAAGTATCAAAGACATACACTGACACCAAGTAACAAAGACATACACTGACACCAAGTAACAAAGACATACACTTACACCAAGTAACAAAGGCATACACTGATGCCCAGTAACACAGACACACACTTATACCAAGTAACAAAGACAGACACTGAAACCCAGTAACAGAGACACACACTTACACCAAGTCACAAAGACATACACTGACACCCAGCAACAAAGGCAAACACTGACACCCAGTCACAAAGACACACACTGACACCAAGTAACAAAGACACACACTGACACCAAGTAACAAAGACATCCACTGACACAAATTAACAAAGACATACACTGATACCCAGTAACACAGACACACACTTAGACCAAGTAACACAGACATACACAGACACCAAGTAACAAAGACACACACTTAGACCAAGTAACACAGACATACACTGACACCAAGGAGCAAAGGCATGCACTGATACCCAGTAACGCAGACACACACTTACACCAAGTAACAATGACAGACACTGATACCCAGTAACACAGACACACATTTACACCAAGTCACAAAGACTTAAACTGACACCCAGTAACAATGACATACACTCACACCCAATAACAAAGACACACAATGACACCAAGTAACAAAGGCACACACTGACAACAAGTAACATAGACATGCACTGATACCCAGGAACACAGACACACACTTACACCAAGTAACAGAGACATACACTGACACCAAGTAACAAAGGCATACACTTACACCAAGTAACAATCACATGCAATGACACCAAGTAACAAAGACAAACACTTACACCAAGGACACAGACATACACTGACACCAAGTAACAAAGACATAGACTGATACTCAGTAGCACAGACACACACTTACACCAAGTAACAAAGACAGACAATGACACCAAGTAACAAAGACATACACTGATACCCAGTAACACAGACACACACTTACACCAAGTAACAGAGACATGCAATGACACCAAGTAACAAAGACATACACTTACACCAAGTAACACAGACATCCACTGACACCAAGTAACAAAGACACACACTTACACCAAGGACACAGACATACACTGACACAAAGTAACAAAGACATACTCTGATACCCAGTAACACAGACACACACTTACACCAAGTAACAAAGACAGACACTGATACCCAGTGACAAAGACATACACTGATACCCAGTAACACAGACACACACTAACACCATGTCACAAAGACATACACTGACACCCAGTAAAAAAGACAAACACTGACACTCAGTAACAAAGAAACACACTGACACCAAGAAACAAAGACATACACTGATACCCAGTAACACAGACAAACACTTACACCAAGTAACAAAGACATACACCGACACCAAGTAACAAAGACATACACTTACATCAACTAACAAAGACACACTCTTACACCAAGTAACACAGACATACACTGACAGCAAGTAACTAAGACATAGACTGATACTCAGTTACACAGACACACACTTACACCAAGTAACAAAGACAGACAATGACACCAAGTAACAAAGACATACACTGATACCCAGTAACACAGGCACACACTTACACCAAGTAACAATGACATACACATACACCAATTAAAAAAGACATACACTGACACCAAGTAACAAAGACATACACTGATACCCAGTAACACAGACACACACTTACACCAAGTAACAAAGACAGACACTGATACCCAGTGACACAGACATACACTTACACCAAGTAACAAAGACATACACTGACACCAATTAACAAAGACATAAACTGACACCCAGCAACAAAGACATACACTGACACCAAGTAGCAAAGACATACCCTTACACCAAGTAACAAAGACATACGCTGACACCAAGTAACAAAGACATACACTTACACCAAGTAACAAAGACATACACTGACACGAAGTAACAAAGACATACACTTACACCAAGTAACACAGACATACAATGAAACCAAGTAACAAAGACACACACTTACACCAAGTAACAAAGACAGACAATGACACCAAGTAACAGAGAAATACACTGATACCCAGTAACACAGACACACACTTACACCAAGTAACAGAGACATACACGGACACCAAGTAACAAAGGCATACACTTACACCAAGTAACAAAGACATACACTGACACCAATTAACAAAGACATAAACTGACACCCAGCAACAAAGACATACACTGACACCCAGTAACAAAGATACACACTGTCACCAAGTAACAAAGACATCCACTGACACAAATTAACAAAGACATTCACTGATACCCAGTAACAGACACACACTAACAACAAGTAACAAAGACATACACTGATACCCAGCCACACAGACACACACTTACACCAAGTATCACAGACATACACTGACACCAAGTAACAAAGACATACACTTACACCAAGTAACACAGACATACACTGACACCAAGAAACAAAGACACACACTTAGACCAAGTAACACAGACATACACTGACACCAAGTAACAAAGACATACACTGATACCCAGTAACACAGACACACACTTACACCAAGTAACAATGACAGACACTGATACCCAGTAACACAGACACACCAAGTGACAAAGACTTAACCTGACACCCAGTAACAAAGACATACACTCACACCCAGTAACAAAGACACACAATGACACCAAGTAACAAAGGCACACACTGACACCAAGTAACAAAGACATACACTGATCCCCAGTAACACAGACACACACTTACACCAAGTAACAAAGACATACACTGACACCAAGTAACAAAGACATACAAAGATACCCAGTTGCACAGACACTCACTTACACCAAGTAACAAAGACATACACTGATACTCAGTTACACAGACACACACTTACACCAAGGAACAAAGACATTCACAGAGACACCAAGTAACAAAGGCATACACTGACACCCAGTAACAAAGACATACACTGACACCCAGTAAAAAAAACATACACTGACACCAAGTAACAAAGGCATTCACTGATCCCCAGTAACACAGACACACACTGACACCAAGTAACAAAGACAGACACTTACACCAAGTAACAAAGACATGCACTGTCACCAAGTAACAAAGACATACACTTACACCAAGTAACAAAGACAGACACTGATACCCAGTAACACAGACATACATTTACACCAAGTATCAAAGACATACACTGACACCAAGTAACAAAGACATACACTGACACCAAGTAACACAGACATACACTGACACCAAGTAACACAGACACACACTTACACCAAGTAACACAGACATACACTGACTCCAAGTAACAAAGACAGACACTGATACCCAGTAACACAGACACACACTTACACCAAGTAACAAAGACAGACAATGACACCAAGTAACAAAGACATACACTGTTACCCATTAACACAGACACACACTTACACCAAGTAACAGAGACAAACACTGACACCAAGTAACAAAGGCATACACTTACACCAAGTAACAGAGACATTCGCTGACACCAAGTAACAAAGACGTACACTTACACCAAGTAACAAAGACATACACTGACACCAAGTAACACAGACATACACTGACACCAAGTAACAAAGACACACAGTTACACCAAGTACACAGACATACACTGACAGCAAGTAACAAAGACATACACTGATACCCAGTAAGACAGACACACACTTAAACCAAGTAACAAAGACAGACAGACAGACACTGATACAAAAACAAGAAATGCTGGATTCACTCAGCAGGTCTGGCAGCATCTGTGGAAAGAGAAGCAGAGTTAACGTTTCGGGTCAGTGACCCTTCTTCGGAACTGACAAATATTAGAAAAGTCACAGATTATAAACAAGTGAGGTGGGGGTTGGGCAAGAGATAACAAAGGAGAAGGTGCAGATTGGACCAGGCCACATAGCTGACCAAAAGGTCACAGAGCAAAGGCAAACAATATGTTAATGGTGTTTTGAAAGACAAAGCATTAGTACAGATTAGGTGTGAATATACTGAATATAGAACATCAGCAAGTGCAAACCTGAAGAAAAACAACCTGAAAAAAACAGTGGGTAAGCAAACTGAACAAACTAAGATGAAATGAAATAAATGCAAAAAATGTAAAAAGGAATGCAAAAAAAAAAAAAGAAAAAATAACTAAAAATGGCTAAAAATGAAAGTAAAGTGGGGGGCTGTCATGCTCTGAAATTATTGAACTCAATGTTCAGTCCGGCAGGCTGTAGTGTGCCTAATCGGTAGATGAGATGCTGTTCCTCGAGCTTGCGTTGATGTTCACTGGAACACTGCAGCAATCCCAGGACAGAGATGTGAGCATGAGAGCAGGGGGGAGTGTTGAAATGGCAAGCAACCGGAAGCTCAGGGTCCTGCTTGCGGACTGAGCGGAGATGTTCCGCAAAGCGGTCACCCAGACACTGATACCCAG
Organism: Heterodontus francisci; assembly: GCF_036365525.1. Lineage (NCBI taxonomy): Eukaryota > Metazoa > Chordata > Chondrichthyes > Heterodontiformes > Heterodontidae > Heterodontus > Heterodontus francisci. The sequence goes on along the minus strand of NW_027140221.1, from coordinate 8,294,879 downwards.
TAACAAAGACATACACTGATACCCGGTAACACAGACACACACTAACACCAAGTCACAAAGAAATACACTGACACCCAGTAACAAAGACAAACACTGACACCCGGTAACAAAGAAACACACTGACACCAAGTAACAAAGACAAACACTGACACTAAGTATACAAAGACGGACACAGACACCAAGTAACAAAGACATACACTGATACCCATAATCACAGACACACACTTTCACCAAGTAACAAATACATACACTGACAACAAGTAACAAAGAGACAAACTTACACCAAGTAACACAGACATACACTGACACAAAGTATCAAAGACATACACTGAGACAAAGTAACAAAGACATACACTTACACCAAGTAACAAAGGCATACACTGATACCCAGTAACACAGACACACACTTACACCAAGTAACAAAGACAGACACTGAAACCCAGTAACAGAGACACACACTTACACCAAGTCACAAAGACATACACTGACACCCAGCAACAAAGGCATACACTGACACCCAGTCACAAAGACACACACTGACACCAAGTAACAAAGACATCCACTGACACAAATTAACAAAGACATACACTGATACCCAGTAACACAGACACACACTTACACCAAGTATCACAGACATACACAGACACCAAGTAACAAAGACACACACTTAGACCAAGTAACACAGACATACACTGACACCAAGTATCAAAGACATGCACTGATACCCAGTAACACAGACACACAATTACACCAAGTAACAATGACAGACACTGATACCCAGTAAAACAGACACACATTTACACCAAGTCACAAAGACTTAAACTGACACCCAGTAACAAAGACATACACTCACACCCAATAACAAAGACACGCAATGACACCAAGTAACAAAGGCACACACTGACACCAAGTAAAAAAGACAGACACTGATACCCTGTAACACAGACACACACTAACACCAAGTCACAAAGAAATACACTGACACCCAGTAACAAAGACAAACACTGACACCCAGTAACAAAGAAACACACTGACACCAAGTAACAAAGACAAACACTGACACCAAGTATACAAAGACATACATAAACAACACGTAACAAAGACATACACTGATACCCAGAATCACAGACACACACTTTCACCAAGTAACAAATACATACACTGACACCAAGTAACAAAGACATACACTGACACAAAGTATCAAAGACATACACTGACACCAAGTAACAAAGACATACACTTACACCAAGTAACAAAGGCATACACTGATACCCAGTAACACAGACACACACTTATACCAAGTAACAAAGACAGACACTGAAACCCAGTAACAGAGACACACACTTACACCAAGTCACAAAGACATACACTGACACCCAGCAACAAAGGCATACACTGACACCCGGTCACAAAGACACACACTGACACCAAGTAACAAAGACACACACTGACACCAAGTAACAAAGACATCCACTGACACAAATTAACAAAGACATACACTGATACCCAGTAACACAGACACACACTTACACCAAGTATCACAGACATACACAGACACCAAGTAACAAAGACACACACTTAGACCAAGTAACACAGACATACACTGACACCAAGGAGCAAAGGCATGCACTGATACCCAGTAACGCAGACACACACTTACACCAAGTCACAAAGACTTAAACTGACACCCAGTAACAAAGACATACACTCACACCCAATAACAAAGACACACAATGACACCAAGTAACAAAGGCACACACTGACACCAAGTAACATAGATATGCACTGATACCCAGGAACAGAGACATGCAATGAAACCAAGTAACAAAGACAAACACTTACACCAAGGACACAGACATACACTGACACCAAGTAACAAAGACATAGACTGATACTCAGTAGCACAGACACACACTTACACCAAGTAACAAAGACAGACAATGACACCAAGTAACAAAGACATACACTGATACCCAGTAACACAGACACACAATTACACCAAGTAACAGAGACATACACTGACACCAAGTAACAAAGGCATACACTTACACCAAGTAACAAAGACATGCAATGACACCAAGTAACAAAGACATACACTTACACCAAGTAACACAGACATCCACTGACACCAAGTAACAAAGACACACACTTACACCAACGACACAGACATACACTGACACCAAGTAACAAAGATATACTCTGATACCCAGTAACACAGACACACACTTACACCAAGTAACAAAGACAGACACTGATACCCAGTGACAAAGACATACACTGATACCCAGTAACACAGACACACACTAACACCATGTCACAAAGACATACACTGACACCCAGTAAAAAAGACAAACACTGACACTCAGTAACAAAGAAACACACTGACACCAAGTAACAAAGACAAACACTTACACCAAGTAACAAAGACATACACAGACACGAAGTAACAAAGACATACACTGATACCCAGTAACACAGACACACACTTGCACTAACTAACACAGACATACACTGACACCAAGTAACAAAGACATACACTTACACCAACTAACAAAGACACACTCTTACACCAAGTAACACAGACATACACTGACACCAAGTCACAAAGACATACACTGATACCCAGTAACACAGACGCACACTTACACCAAGTATCCCAGACATACACAGACACCAAGAAACAAAGACATACACTGACACCCAGTAACACAGACGCACACGGACACCAAGTAACAAAGACATACACTGACACCCAGTAAGAAAAACATACACTGACACCCAGTAACAAAGACATACACTGACACCAAGTAACAAAGACATTCACTGATCCCCAGTAACACAGACACACACTTACACCAAGTAACAAAGACATACACTTACACCAAGTAACAAAGACACACACTGACACCAAGTAACAAAGACATACACAGACACCAAGTAACGAAGACATACACAGATACCCAGTAACACAGACACACACTTACACCAAGTAACAAAGACATACACTGATACCCAGTAACACAGACGCACACTTACACCAAGTATCCCAGAAATACACAGACACCAAGTAACAAAGACATACACTGATACCCAGTAACACTGACACACACTTACACCAAGTATCAAAGACATACACTGACACCAGGTAACAGAGACATACACTTACACCAAGTCACACAGACATACACTTACACCAAGTAACAAAGACACACACTTACACCAAGTAACAAAGACATGCACTGACACCAAGTGACAAAGACATACACTTACACCAAGTAACAAAGACATGCACTGATACCCAGTAACAGAGACACACACTTACACCAAGTCACAAAGACATACACTGACACCCAGTAACAAAGACATACACTGACACCCAGTTACAAAGACACACACTGACACCAAGTAACAAAGACACAGTTACACCAAGTAACAAAGACATCCACTGATACCCAGTAACAAAGACACACACTTACACCAAGTAACAAAGACATACACTGTCACCAAGTAACAAAGACATACACTGATACCCAGTAACACAGACACACACTTACACCACGTATCACAGACATACACAGACACCAACTAACAAAGACATACACTGATACCCAGTAACACAGACAAACACTTACACCAAGTAACAAAGACATACACCGACACCAAGTAACAAATACATACACTTACACCAAGCTACACAGACATACACTGACACCAAGTAACAAAGACAAGCACTTACACCAAGTAAGAAAGACACACACTTACACCAAGTAACAAAGACACACACAGACACCAAGTAACAAAGACATACACTGATACACATTAACACAGACACACACTTACACCAAGTAACAAAGACATACAATGATACCCAGCCACACAGACACACACTTACACCAAGTAACACAGACAAGCACTGACACAAAGTAACAAAGACATACACTGATACCCAGTAACACAGGCACACACTTACACCAAGTAACAAAGACAGACAATGACACCAAGTAACAAAGACATACACTGATACCCAGTAACACAGACACACACTTACACCAAGTAACAGAGACATACACTGACACCAAGTAACAAAGGCATACACTTGCACCAAGTAACAAAGACATGCACTGACACCAAGTAACAAAGACGAACACTTACACCAAGTAACAAAGACATGCACTGACACCAAGTAACAAAGACACACACATACACCAAGTACACAGACATACACTGACACCAAGTAACAAATACATACACTGATGCACAGTAACACAGACGCACACGGACACCAAGTAACAAAGACAAACACTGACACCCAGTAAGAAAAACATACACTGACACCCAGTAACAAAGACATACACTGACACCAAGTAACAAAGACATTCACTGATCCCCAGTAACACAGACACACACTTACACAAAGTAACAAAGACATACACTTACACCAAGTAACAAAGACATACACTGATACCCAGTAACACAGACGCACACTTACACCAAGTATCCCAGGCATACACAGACACCAAGTAACAAAGACATACACTGATACCCAGTAACACTGACACACACTTACACCAAGTAACAAAGACATACACTGACACCAAGTAACAGAGACATACACTTACACCAAGTCACACAGACATACACTGACACCAAGTAACAAAGACATACACTTACACCAAGTAACAAAGACACACACTTACACCAAGTAACAAAGACATGCACTGACACCAAGTAACAAAGACATACACTTACACCAATTAACAAAGACATACACTTACACCAAGTAACACAGACATACACTGACACCAAGTATCAAATACATACACTGACACCAAGTAACAAAGACACAAACTTACACCAAGTAACACAGACATAAACTGAAACCAAGTAACAAAGACATACACTTACACCAAGTAACAAAGACATACACTGATACCCAGAAACAAAGACACACACTTACTCCAAGTAACAAAGACAGACACTGACACCCAGTAACAAAGACATACACTGACACCCAGTTACAAAGACACACACTGACACCAAGTAACAAAGACACACACTGACACCAAGTAACAAAGACATCAACTGACACAAATTAACAAAGACATACACTGAAACCCAGTAACAAAGACACACACTTCCACCAAGTAACAAAGACATACACTGACACCAAGTAACAAAGACATTCACTAATAACCAGAAACACAGACAGACACTTACACCAAGTAACAAAGACATACACTGACACCCAGTCACAAAAACATACACTGACACCCAGTAACAAAGACATACACTGACTCCTAGTAACAAAGACATTCACTGATCCCCAGTAACACAGACACACACTTACACCAAGTAACAAAGACATACACTGACACCAAGTAACAAAGACACACACTGACCCCGAGTAACAAAGACATACACAGACACCAAGAAACGAAGACATACACTGATACCCAGTAACACTGACACACACTTACACCAAGTAACGAAGCCATACACTGACACCAATTAACAGAGACATACACTTACACCAACTAACACAGACATGCACTGACACCAAGTAACAAAGACATACACTTACACCAACTAACAAAGACACACTCTTACACCAAGTAACACAGACATACACTGACACCAAGTAACAAAGACATACACTTACACCAACTAACAAAGACACACTCTTACACCAAGTAACACAGACATACACTGACACCAAGGAACAAATACATAGACTGATACTCAGTAGCACAGACACACACTTACACCAAGTAACAAAGACAGACAATGACACCAAGTAACAAAGACATACACTGATACCCAGTAACACAGACACACACTTACACCAAGTAACAGAGACATACACTGACACCAAGTAACAAAGGCATACACTTACACCAAGTAACAAAGACATGCAATGACACCAAGTAACAAAGACATACACTTACACCAAGTAACACAGACATCCACTGACACCAAGTAACAAAGACACACACTTACACCAAGTACACAGACATACACTGACACCAAGTAACAAATACATACTCTGATACCCAGTAATACAGACACACACTTACACCAAGTAACAAAGACAGACACTGATACCCAGTAACAAAGACACACACTAAAACCATGTCACAAAGACATACACTGACACCCAGTAAAAAAGACAAACACTGACACTCAGTAACAAAGAAACACACTGACACCAAGTAACAAAGTCAGACACTGACACCAAGTATACAAAGACATACACAGACACGAACTAACAAAGACATACACTGATACCCAGTAACACAGACACACACTTACACCATGTAACAAAGACATACACTGACACCAAGTAACAAAGACATACACTTACACCAAGTAACACAGACATACACTGACACAAAGTTACAAAGACACACACTTACACCAAGTAACACAGACATGCACTGACACCAAGTAACAAAGACAGACACTGATACCCATTAACACAGACACACTCTTACACCAAGTCACAAAGACATGCACTGACACCCAGTAACAAAGACACACAATGACAGCAAGTAACAAAGGCACACACTGACACCAAGTAACAATGACATGCATTGATATCCAGTAACACAGACACACACTTACACCAAGTAACAAAGACATGCACTGACACCAAGTAACAAAGACATTCACTAATACCCAGTAACACAGACACACACTTACACCAAGTAACAAAGACAGACACTGACACCAAGTAACAAAGACACACACGGACACCAAGTAACAAAGACATACACTGACACCCATTCACAAAAAACATACACTTACACCAAGTAACACAGACATACACTGACACCAAGTATCAAATACATACACTGACACCAAGTAACAAAGACACAGATTTACACCAAGTAAAACAGACATACACTGACACCAAGTATCAAAGACATACACTGACACCAAGTAACAAAGACATACACTTACACCAAGTAACAAAGACATGGACTGATACCCAGTACAGAGACACACACTTACACCAAGTCACAAAGACATACACTGACACCCAGTAACAAAGACATACACTGACACCAAGTTCCAAAGACACACACTGACACCAAGTAACAAAGACACACACTGACACCAAGTAACAAAGACATCCACTGACACAAATTAACAAAGACACACACTGATACCCAGTAACAAAGACACACACTTACACCAATTAACAAAGACATACACTGTCACCAAGTATCAAAGACATACACTGATACCCAGTAACACAGACACACACTTACACCACGTATCACAGACATACACAGACACCAACTAACAAAGATATACACTGATACACAGTAACACAGACAAACACTTACACCAAGTAACAAAGACATACACCGACACCAAGTAACAAATACATACACATACACGAAGCTACACAGACAAACACTGACACCAAGTAACAAAGACATGCACTTACACCAAGTAAGAAAGACACACACTTACACCAAGTAACAAAGACACACACAGACACCAAGTAACAAAGACATACACTGATACAAATTAACACAGGCACACACTTACACCAAGTAACACAGACATACACTGACACCAAGTAACAAAGACATACACTGATACCCAGTAACACAGGCACACACTTACACCAAGTAACAAAGACAGACAATGACACCAAGTAACAAAGACATACACTGATACCCAGTAACACAGACACACACTTACACCAAGTAACAGAGACATACACTGACACCAAGTAACAAAGGCATACACTTACACCAAGTAACAAAGACATGCACTGACACCAAGTAACAAAGACGAACACTTACACCAAGTAACAAAGACATGCACTGACACCAAGTAACAAAGACACACACTGACACCAAGTAACAAAGACACACACTGACACCAAGTATACAAAGAAATACAAAGACACCAAGTAACAAAGACATACACTGATACACAGTAACACAGACAAACACTAACATCAAGTCACAAAGTCATACACTGACACCCAGTAACAAAGACAAACACTGACACCCAGTAACAAAGAAACACACTGACACCAAGTAACAAAGAGACACACTGACACCAAGTATACAAAGAAATACAAAGACACCAAGTAACAAAGACATACACTGATACACAGTCACACAGACACACACTTACACCAAGTATCACAGACATACACAGACACCAAGTAACAATGACATACACTGATATCCAGTAACACAGACACACACTTACACCATGTAACAAAGACATACACTGACACCAAGTAACAAAGACATACACTTACACCAAGTCACACAGACATCCACTGATACCCAGTAACACAGACACACACTTACACCAAGTAACAAGGACAGACACAGATACCCAGTAACACAGACACACACTTCCACCAAGTCACAAAGACATACACTGACACCCAGTAACAAAGACACACTATGACACCAAGTAACAAAGACATACACTGACACCAAGAAACAAAGACATTCACTGATACCCAGTAACACAGACACACACTTGCACCAAGTAACAAAGACATGCACTGACACCAAGTAACAAAGACATACACTGACACCAAGTAACAAAGGCATACACTGGCACCCAGTAACAAAGACATACACTGACACCCAGTAAGAAAAACATACACTGACGCCAAGTAACAAAGACATACACAGACACCAAGTAACGAAGACATACACTGATACCCATTAACACAGACAAACACTTACACCAAGTAACAAAGACATACACTGATACCCAGTAACACAGACGCACACTTACACCAAGTATCCCAGACATACACAGACACCAAGTAACAAAGACATACACTGATACCCAGTAACACTGACACACACTTACACCAAGTAACAAAGACATACATTGACACCAAGTAACAAAGACATACACTGATACCCAGTAACACAGACATACACTGACACCAAGTAACAAAGGCATAGACTTTCACCAAGTAACAAAGACATACACATACACCAAGTAACACAGACATACACTGACACCAAGTAACAACGACACACACTTACACCAAGTACACAGACATACACTGACACAAAGTAACAAAGACATACACTGATACCCAGTAACACAGACACACACTTACACCAAGTAACAAAGACAGACACTGATACCCAGTAACAAATACATACACTGATACCCAGTAACACAGACACACACTAACACCATGTCACAAAGACATACACTGACACCCAGTAACAAAGACACACACTGACACTCAGTAACAAAGAAACACACTGACACCAAGTAACAAAGACAGACACGGACACCAAGTATACAAAGACATACACAGACACCAAGTAACAAAGACATACACTGATACCCAGTAACACAGACACACACTTACACCAAGTAACAAAGACAGATACTGATACCCAGTAACACAGACACACACTTACACCATGTAACAAAGACATGCACTGACACCAAGTAACAAAGACATACACTTACACCAATTAACACAGACATACACTGATACCAAGTAACAAAGACACACTTACACCAAGTAACACAGACATACACTGACACCTAGTAACAAAGACATCCACTGATACCCAGTAACACAGACACACACTTACACCAAGTAACAATGACATACACTGACACCCAGTAACAAAGACACACAATGACACCAAGTAACAAAGACATACACTGACACCAAGTAACAAAGACATTCACTGATACCCAGTAACACAGACACACAATTACACCAAGTAACAAATACATACACTGACACCAAGTAACAAAGACACACACGGACACCAAGTAACAAAGACATACACTGACACCCAGTAACAAAAACATACACTGACACCCAGTAACAAAGGCATACACTGACACCAAGTAACAAAGACATTCACTGATCCCCAGTAACACAGACACACACATAAACCAAGTAACAAAGACATCCACTGACACCAAGTAACAAAGACACACAATGACACCAAGTAACAAAGACAAACACAGACACCAAGTAAAGAATACATGCACTGATACCCAGTAACACAGACACACACTTACACCAAGTAACAAAGACATACACTGATACCCAGGAACACAGACACACACTTACACCAAGTATCACAGACATACACAGACACCAAGTAACAAAGACATACACTGATACCCAGTAACACAGACACACACTTACACCGAGTAACAAAGACATACACTGACACCAAGTAACAAAGACATACACTTACACCATTTAACAAAGACACACACTTACACCAAGTAACAAAGACATGCACTGATACCAATTAACAAAGACATACACTTACACCAAGTAACACAGACATACACTGACACCAAGTATCAAATACATACACTGACACCAAGTAACAAAGACACAAACTTACACCAAGTAACAAGGACATAAACTGACACCAAGTAACAAAGACATACACTGACACCAAGTAACAAAGACATACACTGATAGCCAGTAACAAAGACACACAATTACACCAAGTAACAAAGACAGACACTGATACCCAGTAACAGAGACACACACTTACACCAAGTATCACAGACATACACAGACACCAAGTAACAAAGACATACACTGATACCCAGTAACACAGACACACACTTACACCGAGTAACATAGACATACACTGACACCAAGTAACAAAGACATACACTTTCACCAAGTCACACAGACATACACTGACACCAAGTCACAAAGACATACACTCACACCAATTAACAAAGACATACACTGACACCAAGTAACACAGACATACACTGACACCAAGTATCAAATACATACACTGACACCAAGTAACAAAGACACAAACTTACACCAAGTAACAAGGACATAAACTGACACCAAGTAACAAAGACATACACTGACACCAAGTAACAAAGACATACACTGATAGCCAGTAACAAAGACACACAATTACACCAAGTAACAAAGACAGACACTGATACCCAGTAACAGAGACAAACACTTACACCAAGTCACAAAGACAGACACTGACAACCAGTAACAAAGACATACACTGACACCCAGTTACAAAGACACACACTGACACCAAGTAACAAAGACACACACTGACACCAAGTAACAAAGACATCAACTGACACAAATTAACAAAGACGTACACTGAAACCCAGTAACAAAGACACACACTTACACCAAGTAACAAAGACATACACTGACACCAAGTAACAAAGACATACACTGATACCCGGTAACACAGACACACACTTACACCAAGTATCACAGACCTACACAGACACCAACTAACAAAGACATACACTGATACCCAGTAACACAGACACACACTTACACCAAGTAACAAAGACATAAACTGACACACAGTAACAAAGACATACACTGACACCAAGTCACAAAGACATACACTTACACGAAGTAACACAGACACACACTGACACCTAGTAACACAAACAAACACACACTGACACCCAGTCACATAGAGAAACACAGACACACAGTAACAAAGACACACAGACATGCACTGACACCAGGTAACAAAGACAGACACTGATACCCAGTAACACAGACACGCACTTACACCAAGTAACAAAGACATACACTGACACCAAGTAACAAAGACATAAACTGTCACACAGAAGCAAAGACATGCACTGACACCATGTCACAAAGACATACACTGATACCAAGTAAAACAGACACACGCTTTCACCAAGTAACAAAGACATACACTGACACGAAGTAACAAAGACGTCCAATTGCATCAAGTAACAAAGACACACACTTACACCAAGTAACACAGACATACACTGACACCAAGTAACAAAGACATGTACTGTTACCCAGTAACACAGACACACACTTACAACAAGTAACAAAGACATACACTGAAACCAATTAAAACAGACACACACTTACACCAAGTAAGACAGACACACACTTACACCAAGTAACAAAGAGATACACTGACACCCAGTAACAAAGACATACACTGACACCAAGTCACAAAGACATACACTGATACCCAGTAACACAGTCACACACTTACACCAAGTAACAAAGACAAACACTTACACCAAGTAACAAAGACATACACTGACATCAAGAAACAAAGACATACACTTACACCAAGTAACACAGACACACACTGACACCCAGTAACACAAACAAACACACACTGACACGCAGTAACATAGAGAAACAAAGACACACAGTAACAAAGACATACACAGACACACACTGACACCAAGTAACAAAGACTAACACAGACACACACTGTCACCAAGTAACAAAGACATACACTGACACCCAGTAACAAAGACATGCACTGACACCAAGTCACAAAAACACACACTGACACCCAGTCACATAGAGAAACACAGACACACAGTAACAAAGACACACAGACATACACTGACACCAGGTAACAAAGACAGACACTGATACCCAGTAACACAGACACGCACTTACACCAAGTAACAAAGACATACACTGACACCAAGTAACAAAGACATAAACTGACACACAGAAGCAAAGACATACACTGACACCATGTCACAAAGACATACACTGAAACCAATTAAAACAGACACACACTTACACCAAGTAAGACAGACACACACTTACACCAAGTAACAAAGACAAACACTTACACCAAGTAACAAAGACATACACTGACATCAAGAAACAAAGACATACACTTACACCAAGTAACACAGACACACACTGACACCCAGTAACACAAACAAACACACACTGACACGCAGTAACATAGAGAAACAAAGACACACAGGAACAAAGACATACACAGACACACACTGACACCAAGTAACAAAGACTAACACAGACACGCACTGTCACCAAGTAACAAAGACATACACTGACACCCAGTAACAAAGACATGCACTGACACCAAGTCACAAAGACATACACTGATACCCAGTAACACAGACACACACTTCCACCAAGTTACAAAGACATACACTGACACCAAGTAAAAAAGACATACGCTTACCCCAAGTAACAAAGACACACACTTACACGAAGTAACACAGACATACACTGACACCGATTAACAAAGACATACACTGATACCCAGTAACACTGACACACACTTACACCAAGTAACAAAGACAGACACTGACACCCAGTAACAAAGACATACACTGACACCCAGTAACACAGACACACACGGACACCAAGTAACAAAGACACACACTTACACCAAGTAACACAGACGCACACTGACATACAGTAACACAAACAAAAACAATGACACCGAGTGACACAGACATACACGGACACACAGTAGCAAAGACATACACTGACACCAAGTCACAAAGACATACACTGACAACAAGTCACAAAGACAAACACTGACACCAGGTAACAAAGACATACACTGATACCCAGTAACACAGACACACAGTTACACCAAGTAACAAAGACATACACTGACACCAAGTAACAAAGACATAAACTGACACACAGAAGCAAAGACATACACTGACACCAAGTCACAAAGACATGCACTGACACCCAGTAAAAAAGACATACACTGACAACAAGTCACAAAGACATACACTGACACCAGGTAACAAAGACAGACACTGATACCCAGTAGCCCAGAAACACACTTACACCAAGTAACAAAGACATACACTTACACCAAGTAACACAGACATACACTGACACCAAGTAACACAGACACACACTGACACCAAGTAACAAAGAAATACAATTACACCAAGTAACAAAGACACACACTTGCACCAAGTAACACAGACATACACTGACACCATGTAACAAAGACATACACTGTTACCCAGTAACACAGACACACACTTACACCAAGTAACAAAGACATACACCGATACTAAGTAACACAGACACACAATTACAACAAGTAACAGAAACACACACTTACACCAAGTAACAAAGACAGACATTGACACCAAGTAACAAAGACATACAATTACACCAAGTAACAAAGACACACACTTACACCAAGTAACACAGACATACACTGACACCCAGTAACAAAGACATACACTGACACCCAGTAACAAAGACACACACGGACACCAAGTAACAAAGACACACACTTACACCTAGTAACACAGACGCACACTGACATCCAGTTACACAAACAAAAACAATGACACCGAGTGACACAGACATACACGGACACCAAGTAACAAAGACACACACTTACACCAAGCAACACAGACACACACTGACATACAGTAACACAAACAAACACACAGACACCAAGTGACACAGACATAAACTGACACACAGTAGCAAAGACATACACTGACACCAAGTCACAAAGACATACACTGACAACAAGTCACAAAGACAAACACTGACACCAGGTAACAAAGACATAAACTGACACACAGAAGCAAAGACATACACTGACAACAAGTCACAAAGACATACACTGACACCCAGTAACACAGACACACACTTACACCAAGTAACAAAGACATACACTGACACCAAGTAACAAAGACATAAACTGACACACAGAAGCAAAGACATACACTGACACCAAGTCACAAAGACATACACTGACACCCAGTAAAAAAGACATACACTGGCAACAAGTCACAAAGACATACACTGACACCAGGTAACAAAGACAGACACTGATACCCAGTAGCCCAGAAACACACTTACACCAAGTAACAAAGACATACACTTACACCAAGTAACACAGACATACACTGACACGAAGTAACACAGACACACACTGACACCAAGTAACAAAGAAATACAATTACACCAAGTAACAAAGACACACACTTGCACCAAGTAACACAGACATACACTGACACCATGTAACAAAGACATACACTGTTACCCAGTAACACAGACACACACTTACACCAAGTAACAAAGACATACACCGATACTAAGTAACACAGACACACAATTACAACAAGTAACAGAAACACACACTTACACCAAGTAACAAAGACATACACTGACACCAAGTAAAAAAGACATACAATTACACCAAGTAACAAAGACACACACTTACACCAAGTAACACAGACATACACTGACATCTAGTAACAAAGACATACACTGTTACCCAGTAACACAGACACTCACTGACGTCAAGTAACAAAGACATACACTGATACCAAGTAACACAGACACACACTTACACCAAGTAACACAGACACAAACTTACACCAAGTAACAAAGACATACACTGACACCACGTAACAAAGTCAAACACTTAGATCAAGTAACACAGACATACACTGACACCATGTAACGAAGACATGCACTGATACCCAGTAACACAGACACACACTTACACCAAGTAACACAGACACAAACTTACACCAAGTAACAAAGACATCCACTGACACCAAGTAACAAAGACATACACTTACACAAAGTAACACAGACATCCACTGACACCAAGTAACAAAGACATACAATTACACCAAGTAACAAAGACACACACTTACTCCAAGTAACACAGACATACACTGACAGCATGTAACGAAGACATGCACTGATACCCAGTAACACAGACACACACTTACACCAAGTAACAAAGATATACACTGATACCCAGTAAAACAGACACACACTTACACCAAGTAACAAAGACATACACTGACACCAAGTAACAAAGACATACACTGACACCAAGTCACAAAGACAGACACTGACACCCAGTAAAAAAGACAAACACTGACACAAAGTAACGACGACAGACACTGACACCAAGTAACAAAGACATACACTTACACCAAGTAACAAAGACATACACTGACACCATGTAACGAAGACATGCACTGATACCCAGTAACACAGACACACACTTACACCAAGTAACAAAGATATACACTGATACCCAGTAAAACAGACACACACTTACACCAAGTAACAAAGACATACACTGACACCAAGTAACAAAGACATACACTGACACCAAGTCACAAAGACAGACACTGACACCCAGTAAAACAGACAAAGACTGACACAACGTAACGACGACAGACACTGACACCCAGTAACAAAGACATACACTTACACCAAGTAACAAAGGCATGCAGTGATACCCAGTAACACAGAAATCACAGACACCAAGTAACAAAGACATACACTAACACCAAGTAACACAGACATACACTGACACCAAGTAACAAAGACATACACTGATACCCAGTAACACAGACACACACTTACACCAAATATCAAAGACATACACTGGCACCCAGTAACAAAGACACACACTGACACCATGTAACACAGACATACACTGACACCAAGTAACAAAGACATACACTGACACCCAGTAACACAGACACACACTTACACCAAGTAACAAAGACACACACTTACACCAAGTAACACAGAGATACACTGACACCAATTAACAAAGACATACACTGACACACAGTAGCAAAGACATACACTGACAACAAGTCACAAAGACACACACTGATACCCAGTAAAAAAGACATACACTGACACCAAGTCATAAAGACATACACCGACACCAAGTAACAAAGACATACAATTACACCAAGTAACAAAGACATACACTGTTACCCAGTAACACAGACACACACTTACACCAAGTAACACAAACACACACTTGCACCAAGTAACACAGACACACACTTACACCAAGTAACACAGACACACACTTCCACCAAGTAACAAAGACATTCACTGATACCAAGTAACACAGACACACACTTACACCAAGTAACACAGACACACACTTACACCAAGTAACACAGACACACACTTCCACCAAGTAACAAAGACATTCACTGATACCAAGTAACACAGACACACACTTACACCAAGTAACACAGACACAAACTTACACCAAGTAACAAAGACATACACTGACACCAAGTAACAAAGACATAAACTTACACAAAGTAACACAGATATCCACTGACACCAAGTAACAAAGACATACAATTACACCAAGTAACAAAGACACACACTTACTCCAAGTAACACAGACAGACACTGACACCATGTAACGAAGACATGCACTGATACCCAGTAACACAGACACACACTTACACCAAGTAACAAAGATATACACTGATACCCAGTAAAACAGACACACACTTACACCAAGTAACAAAGACATACACTGACACCAAGCAACAAAGACATACACTGACACCAAGTCACAAAGACAGACACTGACACCCAGTAAAAAAGACAAACACTGACACAAAGTTACGACGACAGACACTGACACCCAGTAACAAAGACATACACTTACACCAAGTAACGAAGACATACACTGACACCATGTAACGAAGACATGCACTGATACCCAGTAACACAGACACACACTTACACCAAGTAACAAAGATATACACTGATACCCAGTAAAACAGACACACACTTACACCAAGTAACAAAGACATACACTGACACCAAGTAACAAAGACATACACTGACACCAAATCACAAAGACAGACACTGACACCCAGTAAAAAAGACAAACACTGACACAAAGTAACGACGACAGACACTGACACCCAGTAACAAAGACATACACTTACACCAAGTAACAAAGACATACACTGACACCATGTAACAAAGACATGCAGTGATACCCAGTAACACAGACATACACAGACACCAAGTAACAAAGACACACACTTACACCAAGTAACACAGACATACACTGACACCATGTAACAAAGACATACACTGATACCCAGTAACACAGACACTCACTGACGTCAAGTAACAAAGACATGCACTGATACCAAGTAACACAGACACACACTTACACCAAGTAACACAGACACAAACTTACACCAAGTAACAAAGACATACACTGACACCAAGTAACAAAGACATACAATTACACCAAGTAACAAAGACACACACTTACACGAAGTAACACAGACATACACTGACACCAAGTAACAAAGACATACGCTGACAAGTAACAAAGACATACAATTACACCAAGTAACAAAGACACACACTTACACCAAGTAACACAGACATACACTGACACCAAGTAACAAAGACAGACAATAAGACCAAGTAACAAAGACATACACATAGACCAAGTATTTTGACATACACTGACACCAAGTAACAAAGACATACACTGACACCAAGTCACAAAGACACACACTGACACCCAGTAACAAAGACATACACTTCCACCAAGTATTTTGACATACACTGACACCAAGTAACAAAGACATTCACTGATACCAAGTAACACAGACACACACTTACACCAAGTAACACAGACACAACGTTACACCAAGTAACAAAGACATACACTGACATCAAGTAACAAAGTCATACACTTACACCAAGTCACACAGACATACACTGACACCAAGTAACAAAGACATACAATTACACCAAGTAACAAAGACACACACTTACACCATGTAACACAGACATACACTGACACCAAGTAACAAAGACATACACTGACACCCAGTAACACAGACACACATTTACACCAAGTAACAAAGACACACACTTACACCAAGTAACACAGACATACACTGACACCAATTAACAAAGACATACACTGACACACAGTAGCAAAGACATACACTGACACCAAGTCACAAAGACACACACTGACACCCAGTAAAAAAGACATACACTGACACCAAGTCATAAAGACATCCACCGACACCAAGTAACAAAGACATACAATTACACCAAGTAACACAGACATACACTGACACCAAGTAACAAAGACATACACTGACACCAAGTAACAAAGACAGACACTGTTACCCAGTAACACAGACACACACGTACACCAAGTAACAAAGACATACACTGATACCAAGTAACACAGACACACAATTACAACAAGTAACACAAACACACACTTGCACCAAGTAACTCAGACACACACTTACACCAAGTAACACAGACACACACTTCCACCAAGTAACAAAGACATTCACTGATACCAAGTAACACAGCCACACACTTACACCAAGTAACACAGACACACACTTAGACCAAGTAACACAGACACACACTTTAACCAAGTAACAAAGACATTCACTGATACCAGGGAACACAGACACACACTTACACCAAGTAACACACACACAAACTTACACCAAGTAACAAAGACATACACTGACACCAAGTAACAAAGACATACACTTACACAAAGTAACACAGACATCCACTGACACCAAGTAACAAAGACATACAATTACTCCAAGTAACAAAGAGACACACTTACTCCAAGTAACACAGACATACACTGACACCATGTGACGAAGACATGCACTGATACCCAGTAACACAGACACACACTTACACCAAGTAACAAAGACATACACTGACACCAAGTAACGAAGACATACACTGACACCAAGTCACAAAGACAGACACTGACACCCAGTAAAAAAGACAAACACAGTCACAAAGTTACGACGACAGACACTGACACCCAGTAACAAAGACATACACTTACAACAAGTAACAAAGACATACACTGACACCATGTAACGAAGACATGCACTGATACCCAGTAACACAGACACACACTTACACCAAGTAACAAAGATATACACTGATACCCAGTAAAACAGACACACACTTACACCAAGTAACAAAGACATACACTGACACCAAGTAACAAAGACATACACTGACACCAAGTCACAAAGACAGACACTGACACAAAGTAACGACGACAGACACTGACACCCAGTAACAAAGACATACACTTACACCAAGTAACAAAGACATACACTGACACCATGTAACAAAGACATGCAGTGATACCCAGTAACACAGACATACACAGACACCAAGTAACAAAGACACACACTTACACCAAGTAACACAGACATAAACTGACACCATGTAACAAAGACATACACTGATACCCAGTAACAAAGTCATACACTGACACCAAGTAACAAAGACATACACTTACACCAAGTAACAAAGACATACACTGACACCAAGTAGCAAATACATACACTGATACCCAGTCACACAGACACACATTTACACCAAGTCACAAAGACAGATACTGAT
Organism: Heterodontus francisci; assembly: GCF_036365525.1. NCBI lineage: Eukaryota > Metazoa > Chordata > Chondrichthyes > Heterodontiformes > Heterodontidae > Heterodontus > Heterodontus francisci. The sequence goes on along the minus strand of NW_027140221.1, from coordinate 8,274,826 downwards.
ACCAAGTAACACAGACATACACTGACACCAAGTAACAAAGACATACACTGACACCAAGTAACAAAGACATACACTTACACCAAGTAACAAAGACATACACTGACACCAAGTAACAAAGACATACACTGATATCCAGTAACACAGACACACACTTAAACCAAGTAACAAAGACATTAACTGATGCCCAATAACACAGACACACACTTGCACCAAGTGACAAAGACTTACACTGGCACCAAGTAACAAAGACATAGACTGACAACCAGTAACACAGACACACACATTACATCAAGTAACAAAGACATACACTTACACCAAGTAACACAGACATACAATGATAACCAGTAACAAAGACATACACTTACACCAAGTAACACAGACATACACTGACACCAAATAACAAATAAATACAATTACACCAAGTAACAAAGACATACACTGATACCCAGTAACACAGACACGCACTGACACCCAGCAACAAAGTCAGACACTGATACCCAGTAACACAGACACACACTGACACCCAGTAACACAGACACACACACACTGACACCCCCTAAGTCAGAGAACCACTGATACACAGTAACAAAGACATACACTGATACCAAGTAACACAGACACACACTGACACCCAGTAATAAAGACATACACTGACACCAAGTTACAAAGACATACACTGATACCAAGTCGCAAAGACATACACTGATAGCCAGGAACACAGACACACACTCACACCAAGTCACAAAGACATACACTGACACCAAGTAACAAAGGCATACGCTTACACCATGTAACAAAGACAGACACTTACACCAAGTAACACAGACATACACTGGCACCAAGTAACAAATACCTGCACTTTCACCAAGTATTTTGACATACACTGACACCAAGTAACCAAGACATACACTGACACCAAGTAACAAAGACATACACTGATACCCAGTAACACAGACACACACTCACACCAAGTAATAAAGACATACACTGATACCCAGTAACACAGACACACACTTACACCAAGTAACACAGACATATACTGACACCAAGTAACAAAGACATACACTGATACCCAGTAACACAGGCACACACTGACACCAAGTAACAAAGACATACGCTGACAAGTAACAAAGACATACAATTACACCAAGTAACAAAGACACACACTTACACCAAGTAACACAGACATACACTGACACCAAGTAACAAAGACAGACAATAACAACAAGTAACAAAGACATACACTTACACCAAGTATTTTGACATACACTGACACCAAGTAACAAAGACATACACTGATACCCAGTAACACAGACATACACTTACACCAAGTAACAAAGACATACACTGACACCAAGTCACAAAGACACACACTGACACCCAGTAACAAAGACATACACTTCCACCAAGTATTTTGACATACACTGACACCAAGTAACAAAGACATTCACTGATACCAAGTAACACAGACACACACTTACACCAAGTAACACAGACACAACGTTACACCAAGTAACAAAGACATACACTGACATCAAGTAACAAAGTCATACACTTACACCAAGTCACACAGACATACACTGACACCAAGTAACAAAGATATACACTGATACCCAGTAAAACAGACACACACTTGCACCAAGTAACAAAGACATACACTGATACCAAGTAACAAAGACATACACTTACACCAAGTCACAAAGACAGACACTGACACCCAGCAAAAAAGACAAACACTGACACAAAGTAACGAAGACAGACACTGACACCCAGTAACAAAGACATACACTTACACCAATTAACAAAGACATACACTTACACCAATTAACAAAGACATACACTTACACCAAGTAACAAAGACATACACTGACACCACGTAGCAAAGACATACACTGATACCCAGTAACACAGACACACACTTACACCAAGTAACAAAGACACATACTGATACCAAGTAACACAGACATACACTGACACCAATTAACAAAGACATACACTGCACCCAGTGACAAAGACATACACTTACACCAATTAACAAAGACACACACTTACACCAAGTAACAAAGACATACACTGACACCAAGTAACAAAGACATACACTGACACCAAGTAACAAAGACATACACTGACACCACGTAGCAAAGACATACACTGATACCCAGTAACAGACACACACTTACACCAAGTAACAAAGACACATACTGATACCAAGTAACACAGACATACACTGACACCAATTAACAAAGACATACACTGACACAAAGTAACAAAGACATACACTTACACCAAGTAACAAAGACATACACTGACACCAAGTAACAAAGACATGCACTGATACCCAGTAACACAGACACACACTTACACCAAGTAACAAAGACATACACTGACACCAAGTGACAAAGACACACACTGACACCCAGTAACAAAGACATACACTGACACCATGTCACAAAGACATACACTGATACCAAGCAACACAGACACACACTTACACCAAGTAACACAAACACACGCTTTCACCAAGTAACAAAGACATACACTGACACCAAGTAACAAAGACATACAATTATACCAAGTAACAAAGACACACACTTACACCAAGTAACACAGACATACACTGACAACAAGTAACAAAGACATACACTGTTACCCAGTAACATAGACACACACTTACACCAAGTAACAAAGACATACACTGACACCAAGTAACAAAGACATACACTTACACCAAGTAACACAGACAAACACTGACACCAAGTAACCAAGACATACAATTACACCAAGTAACAAAGACACACATTTACACCAAGTGACACAGAGATACACTGACACCAAGTCACAAAGACATACACTGACACCAAGTAACAAAGACATAGATTGATACCCAGTAACACAGGCACACACTTACACCAAGTAACAAAGACATACACTGACACCAAGTAACAAAGACATCCACTTACACCAAGTAACAAAGACATACACTGACACCATGTAACAAAGACATGCAGTGATACCCAGTAACACAGACATACACTGACACCAAGTAACAAAGACACACACTTACACCAAGTCACACAGACATACACTGACACCATGTAACAAAGACATACACTGATACCCAGGAACAAAGACAAACACTTACACCAATTAACAAAGACACACACTTACACCAATAAACAAAGACATACACTGACACCACGGAGCAAAGACATACACTGATACCCAGTAACACAGACACACACTTACAGCAAGTAACAAAGACACATACTGATACCAAGTAACACAGACAGACACTGACACCAAGTAACAAAGACATACACTGACACCAAGTAACAAAGACATACACTTACACCAAGTAACAAAGACATACACTGACACCAAGTAACAAAGATATACACTGATATCCAGTAACACAGACACACACTTAAACCAAATAACAAAGACATTCACTGATACCCAATAACACAGTCACACACTTACACCAAGTAACAAAGACATACACTGACACCAAGTCACAAAGACATACACTGAGACCAAGTAACAAAGACATACACTGACACCCAGTAACACAGACACACACATTACACCAAGTAACAAAGACATACACTTACACCAAGTAACACAGACACACAATGATACCCAGTAACAAAGTCATACACTTACACCAAGTAACAAAGTCATACACTGACACCAAGTAACAAAGACATCCACTTACACCAAGTACAAACAAACACACACTGACACCAGGTAACAAATAAATTCACTTACACCAAGTAACAAAGACATACACTGATACCCAGTAACACAGACACGCACTGACACCCAGCAACAAAGTCATACACTGATACCCAGTAACACAGACACACACTGACACCCAGTAATAAAGACATACACTGACACCAAGTCAAAAAGACATGCACTGATACGAAGTCGCAAAGACATACACTGATACCCAGTAACCCAGACACACACTCACACCAAGTAACAATGACATACACTGACACCAAGTAACAAATGCATACGCTTACACCAAGTAACAAAGACAGACACTTACACCAAGTAACACAGACATACACTGACACCAAGTAACAAAGACATACACTGATGCCCAGTAACACAGACACACCCTCACACCAAGTAACAAAGACATACACTGATACCCAGTAACACAGACACACACTTACACCAAGTAACACAGACATATACTGACACCAAGTAACAAAGACATACACTGATACACAGTAACAATGACATACACTTACACCAAGTAACAAAGACACACACTTGCACCAAGCAACACAGACAAACACTGACACCAAGTAACAAAGACAGACAATAACACCAAGTAACAAAGACATACACTTACACCAAGTATTTTGACATACACTGACACCAAGTAACGAAGACATACACTGATACCCAGTAACACAGACACACACTTACACCAAGTAACAAAGACATACACTGACACCAAGTCACAAAGACACACACTGACACCCAGTAACAAAGACAGACACTGACACAATGTCACAAAGACATACAATGATACCAAGCAACACAGACACACACTTACACCAAGTAACACAAACACACGCTTTCACCAAGTAACAAAGACATACACTGACACCAAGTAACAAAGACATATAATTATACCAAGTAACAAAGACACACACTTACACCAAGTAACACAGACATACACTGACACCAAGTAACAAAGACATACACTGTTACCCAGTAACATAGACACACACTTACACCAAGTAACAAAGACATACACTGACACCAAGTAACAAAGACATACACTTACACCAAGTAACACAGACAAACACTGACACCAAGTAACAAAGACATACAATTACACCAAGTAACAAAGACACACATTTACACCAAGTGACACAGACATACACCGACACCAAGTCACAAAGACATACACTGACACCAAGTAACAAAGACATACATTGATACCCAGTAACACAGACACACACTTACACCAAGTAACAAAGACATACACTGACACCAAGTAACAAAGACATACACTTACACCAAGTAACACAGATATACACTGACACTAAGTAACAAAGACATACAATTACAACAAGTAACAAAGACATACACTGACACCAAGTAACAAAGACCTACAATTACACCAAGTAACACAGACACACACTTACACCAAGTAACACAGACATACACTGAAACCAAGTAACAAAGACATACTCTGTTACCCAGTAACACAGACACACACTTGCACCAAGTAACAAAGACATACAATGATACCAAGTAACAAAGACATACACTGACACCAAGTAACAAAGACATTCACAGATACCCAGTAACACAGACACACACTTACACCAAGTAACGAAGACATACACTGAAACCAAGTAACTAAGACTCACACTGACACCAAGTCACAAAGACAGACACTGACACACAGTAACAAAGACAAACACTGACACCAAGTAACGAAGACAGACACTGACACCCAGTAACAAAGACAGACACTGACACCAACTCACAAAGACATACACTGACACCAAGTAACAAAGACATTCACATACACCAAGTAACACAGACATACAATGACACCAAGTAACAAAGACATACAATTACACCAAGTAACAAAGAAACACACTTGCACCAAGTAACACAAACATACACTGACACCAAGTAACAAAGACATACACTGTTACCCAGTAACACAGACACACACTTGCACCAAGTAACAAAGACACACACTTACACCAAGTAACACAGACATACACTGACACCAAGTAACAAAGACAGACAATAACACCAAGTAACAAAGACATACACTTACACCAAGTATTTTGACATACACTGACACCAAGTAACAAAGACATACACTGATACCCAGTAACACAGACATACACTTACACCAAGTAACAAAGACATACACTGAAACCAAGTAACAAAGACATACACTTCCACCAAGTATTTTGACATACACTGACACCAAGTAACAAAGACATTCACTGATACCAAGTAACACAGACACACACTTACACCAAGTAACACAGACACAACGTTACACCAAGTAACAAAGACATACACTGACATCAAGTAACAAAGACATACACTGACACCATGTAACGAAGACATGCACTGATACCCTGTAACACAGACACACACTTACACCAAGTAACAAAGATATACACTGATACCCAGTAAAACAGACACACACTTGCACCAAGTAACAAAGACATACACTGATACCAAGTAACAAAGACATACACTTACACCAAGTCACAAAGACAGACACTGACACCCAGCAAAAAAGACAAACACTGACACAAAGTAACGAAGACAGACACTGACACCCAGTAACAAAGACATACACTTACACCAATTAACAAAGACACACACTTACACCAAGTAACAAAGACATACACTGACACCAAGTAACAAAGACATACACTTACACCAAGTAACAAAGACATACACTGACACCACGTAGCAAAGACATACACTGATACCCAGTAACACAGACACACACTTACACCAAGTAACAAAGACACATACTGATACCAAGTAACACAGACATACACTGACACCAATTAACAAAGACATACACTGCACCCAGTGACAAAGACATACACTTACACCAATTAACAAAGACACACACTTACACCAAGTAACAAAGACATACACTGACACCAAGTAACAAAGACATACACTGACACCACGTAGCAAAGACATACACTGATACCCAGTAACACAGACACACACTTACACCAAGTAACAAAGACACATACTGATACCAAGTAACACAGACATACACTGACACCAATTAACAAAGACATACACTGACACAAAGTAACAAAGACATACACTGACACAAAGTAACAAAGACATACACTGACACCAAGTAACAAAGATATACACTGATATCCAGTAACACAGACACACACTTAAACCAAGTAACAAAGACATTCACTGATACCCAATAACACAGTCACACACTTACACCAAGTAACAAAGACATACACTGTCACCAAGTCACAAAGACATACACTGACACCAAGTAACAAAGACATACACTGACAACCAATAACACAGTCACACACTTACACCAAGTAACAAAGACATACACTGATACCCAGTAACACAGACACGCACTGACACACAGCAACAAAGTCATACACTGATACCCAGTAACACAGACACACACTGACACCCAGTAATAAAGACATACACTGACAACAAGTCACAAAGACATACACTGATACGAAGTCGCAAAGAAATACACTGATACCCAGTAACCCAGACACACACTCACACCAAGTAACAAAGACATACACTGACACCAAGGAGCAAATACATACACTTACACCAAGTATTTTGACATGCACTAACACCAAGTAACAAAGACATACACTGACACCAAGTAACAAAGACATACACTGATCCCCAGTAACACAGACACACACTCACACCAAGTAACAAAGACATACACTGATACCCAGTAACACAGACATACACTGACACCAAGTAACAAAGACATACACTGATACACAGTAACAATGACATACACTTACACCAAGTAACACAGACAAACACTGACACCAAGTAACAAAGACATACAATTACACCAAGTAACAAAGACACACATTTACACCAAGTGACACAGACATACACCGACACCAAGTCACAAAGACATACACTGACACCAAGTAACAAAGACATACATTGATACCCAGTAACACAGACACACACTTGCACCAAGTAACAAAGACATACACTGACACCAAGTAACAAAGACATACACTTACACCAAGTAACACAGATATACACTGACACTAAGTAACAAAGACATACAATTACAACAAGTAACAAAGAAACACACTGACACCAAGTAACAAAGACCTACACTGATACCAAGTAACACAGACACACACTTACACCAAGTAACACAAAAACTCACTGACACCAAGTAACAAAGACATACACTGACACCAAGTAACAAAGATATACAATTACACCAAGTAACAAAGACACACACTTACACCAAGTACCACAGACATACACTGAAACCAAGTAACAAAGACATACTCTGTTACCCAGTAACACAGACACACACTTGCACCAAGTAACAAAGACATACAATGATACCAAGTAACAAAGACATACACTGACACCAAGTAACAAAGACATTCACAGATACCCAGTAACACAGACACACACTTACACCAAGTAACGAAGACATACACTGAAACCAAGTAACAAAGACTCACACTGACACCAAGTCACAAAGACAGACACTGACACACAGTAACAAAGACAAACACTGACACCAAGTAACGAAGACAGACACTGACACCCAGTAACAAAGACAGACACTGACACCAACTCACAAAGACATACACTGACACCAAGTAACAAAGACAATCACATACACCAAGTAACACAGACATACAATGACACCAAGTAACAAAGACATACAATTACACCAAGTAACAAAGAAACACACTTGCACCAAGTAACACAAACATACACTGACACCAAGTAACAAAGACATACACTGTTACCCAGTAACACAGACACACACTTACACCAAGTAACAAAGACACACACTTACACCAAGTAACACAGACATACACTGACACCAAGTAACAAAGACAGACAATAACCACAAGTAACAAAGGCATACACTTACACCAAGTATTTTGACATACACTGACACCAAGTAACAAAGACATACACTGATACCCAGTAACACAGACATACACTTACACCAAGTAACAAAGACATACACTGACACCAAGTCACAAAGACATACACTTCCACCAAGTATTTTGACATACACTGACACCAGGTAACAAAGACATTCACTGATACCAAGTAACACAGACACACACTTACACCAAGTAACACAGACACAACGTTACACCAAGTAACAAAGACATACACTGACATCAAGTAACAAAGTCATACACTTACACCAAGTCACACAGACATACACTGACACCAAGTAACAAAGACATACACTGACACCATGTAACGAAGACATGCACTGATACCCTGTAACACAGACACACACTTACACCAAGTAACAAAGATATACACTGATACCCAGTAAAACAGACACACACTTGCACCAAGTAACAAAGACATACACTGATACCAAGTAACAAAGACATACACTTACACCAAGTCACAAAGACAGACACTGACACCCAGCAAAAAAGACAAACACTGACACAAAGTAACGAAGACAGACACTGACACCCAGTAACAAAGACATACACTTACACCAATTAACAAAGACACACACTTACACCAAGTAACAAAGACATACACTGACACCATGTAACAAAGACATACACTTACACCAAGTAACAAAGACATACACTGACACCACGTAGCAAAGACATACACTGATACCCAGTAACACAGACACACACTTACACCAAGTAACAAAGACACATACTGATACCAAGTAACACAGACATACACTGACACCAATTAACAAAGACATACACTGCACCCAGTGACAAAGACATACACTTACACCAATTAACAAAGACACACACTTACACCAAGTAACAAAGACATACACTGACACCACGTAGCAAAGACATACACTGATACCCAGTAACACAGACACACACTTACACCAAGTAACAAAGACACATACTGATACCAAGTAACACAGACATACACTGACACCAATTAACAAAGACATACACTGACACAAAGTAACAAAGACATACACTGATATCCAGTAACACAGACACACACTTAAACCAAGTAACAAAGACATTCACTGATACCCAATAACACAGTCACACACTTACACCAAGTAACAAAGACATACACTGTCACCAAGTCACAAAGACATACACTGACACCAAGTAACAAAGACATACACTGACAACCAATATCACAGTCACACACTTACACCAAGTAACAAAGACATACACTGATACCCAGTAACACAGACACGCACTGACACACAGCAACAAAGTCATACACTGATACCCAGTAACACAGACACACACTGACACCCAGTAATAAAGACATACACTGATAACAAGTCACAAAGACATACACTGATACGAAGTCGCAAAGAAATACACTGATACCCAGTAACCCAGACACACACTCACACCAAGTAACAAAGACATACACTGACACCAAGGAGCAAATACATACACTTACACCAAGTATTTTGACATGCACTAACACCAAGTAACAAAGACATACACTGACACCAAGTAACAAAGACATACACTGATCCCCAGTAACACAGACACACACTCACACCAAGTAACAAAGACATACACTGATACCCAGTAACACAGACACACACTTACACCAAGTAACACAGACATACACTGACACCAAGTAACAAAGACATACACTGATACACAGTAACAATGACATACACTTACACCAAGTAACAAAGACACACACTTGCACCAAGCAACACAGACAAACACTGACACCAAGTAACAAAGACAGACAATAACAACAAGTAACAAAGACAGACAATTACACCAAGTATTTTGACATACACTGACACCAAGTAACAAAGACATGCACTGATACCCAGTAACACAGACACACACTTACACCAAGTAACAAAGACATACACTGACACCAAGTGACAAAGACACACACTGACACCCAGTAACAAAGACATACACTGACACCATGTCACAAAGACATACACTGATACCAAGCAACACAGCCACACACTTACACCAAGTAACACAAACACACGCTTTCACCAAGTAACAAAGACATACACTGACACCAAGTAACAAAGACATACACTGACACCAAGTAACAAAGACATACAATTATACCAAGTAACAAAGACACACACTTACACCAAGTAACACAGACATACACTGACAACAAGTAACAAAGACATACACTGTTACCCAGTAACATAGACACACACTTACACCAAGTAACAAAGACATACACTGACACCAAGTAACAAAGACATACACTTACACCAAGTAACACAGACAAACACTGACACCAAGTAACCAAGACATACAATTACACCAAGTAACAAAGACACACATTTACACCAAGTGACACAGACATACACTGACACCAAGTCACAAAGACATACACTGACACCAAGTAACAAAGACATAGATTGATACCCAGTAACACAGGCACACACTTACACCAAGTAACAAAGACATACACTGACACCAAGTAACAAAGACATCCACTTACACCAAGTAACAAAGACATACACTGACACCATGTAACAAAGACATGCAGTGATACCCAGTAACACAGACATACACTGACACCAAGTAACAAAGACACACACTTACACCAAGTCACACAGACATACACTGACACCATGTAACAAAGACATACACTGATACCCAGGAACAAAGACAAAAACTTACACCAATTAACAAAGACACACACTTACACCAAGTAACAAAGACATACACTGACACCAAGTAACAAAGACATACACTTACACCAAGTAACACAGACATACACTGACAACAAGTAACAAAGACACATACTGATACCAAGTAACACAGACATACACTGACACCAAATAACAAAGACATACACTGACACCAAGTAACAAAGACATACACTTACACCAAGTAACAAAGACATACACTGACACCAAGTAACAAAGACATACACTGACACCAAGTAACAAAGATATACACTGATATCCAGTAACACAGACACACACTTAAACCAAATAACAAAGACATTCACTGATACCCAATAACACAGTCACACACTTACACCAAGTAACAAAGACATACACTGACACCAAGTCACAAAGACATACACTGAGACCAAGTAACAAAGACATACACTGACACCCAGTAACACAGACACACACATTACACCAAGTAACAAAGACATACACTTACACCAAGTAACACAGACACACAATGATACCCAGTAACAAAGTCATACACTGACACCAAGTAACAAAGACATCCACTTACACCAAGTACAAACAAACACACACTGACACCAAGTAACAAATAAATACACTTACACCAAGTAACAAAGACATACACTGATACCCAGTAACACAGACACGCACTGACACCCAGCAACAATGACATACACTGACACCAAGTAACAAATGCATACGCTTACACCAAGTAACAAAGACAGACACTTACACCAAGTAACACAGACATACACTGACACCAAGTAACAAAGACATACACTGACACCAAGTAACAAAGACATACACTGACACCAAGTAACAAAGACATACACTGATGCCCAGTAACACAGACACACCCTCACACCAAGTAACAAAGACATACACTGATACCCAGTAACACAGACACACCCTCACACCAAGTAACACAGACATATACTGACACCAAGTAACAAAGACATACACTGATACACAGTAACAATGACATACACTTACACCAAATAACAAAGACACACACTTGCACCAAGCAACACAGACAAACACTGACACCAAGTAACAAAGACAGACAATAACACCAAGTAACAAAGACATACACTTACACCAAGTATTTTGACATACACTGACACCAAGTAACGAAGACATACACTGATACCCAGTAACACAGACACACACTTACACCAAGTAACAAAGACATACACTGACACCAAGTCACAAAGACACACACTGACACCCAGTAACAAAGACAGACACTGACACAATGTCACAAAGACATACAATGACACCAAGTAACAAAGACATACAATTATACCAAGTAACAAAGACACACACTTACACCAAGTAACACAGACATACACTGACACCAAGTAACAAAGACATACAATGTTACCCAGTAACATAGACACACACTTACACCAAGTAACAAAGACATACACTGACACCAAGTAACAAAGACATACACTGACACCAAGTAACACAGACAAACACTGACACCAAGTAACAAAGACATACAATTACAACAACAAAGAAACACACTGACACCAAGTAACACAGACAGACACTGTTACCCAGTAACACTGATACACACTTGCACCAAGTAACAAAGATCTACACTGATACCAAGTAACACAGACACACACTTACACCAAGTAACACAAAAACTCACTTACACCAAGTACCACAGACATACACTGAAACCAAGTAACAAAGACATACTCTGTTACCCAGTAACACAGACACACTTACACCAAGTAACAAAGACATACAATGATACCAAGTAACAAAGACATACACTGACACCAAGTAACAAAGACATACACTTACACCAAGTAACACAGACATACACTGTCACCATGTAGCAAAGACATTCACAGATACCCAGTAACACAGACACACACTTACACCAAGTAACGAAGACATACACTGAAACCAAGTAACAAAGACTCACACTGACACCAAGTCACAAAGACAGACACTGACACACAGTAACAAAGACAAACACTGACACCAAGTAACGAAGACAGACACTGACACCCAGTAACAAAGACAGACACTGACACCAACTCACAAAGACATACACTGACACCAAGTAACAAAGACATACACATACACCAAGTAACACAGACATACAATGACACCAAGTAACAAAGACATACAATTACACCAAGTAACAAAGACACACACTTGCACCAAGTAACACAAACATACACTGACACCAAGTAACAAAGACATACACTGTTACCCAGTAACACAGACACACACTTACACCAAGTAACACAGACATACACTGACACCAAGTAACTAAGACATACACTGATACCCAGTAACACAAACACACACTGGGCGGCACATTGGCACAGTGGTTGGCAGCATCACAGCTGCAGTGACCCGGGCTCGATTCTGGGTACCGCCTGTGCGGAGTTTGCAAGTTCTCCCTGTGTCTGCGTGGGTTTCCTCCGGGTGCTCCGGTTTCCTCCCACATGCCAAAGACTTGCAGGTTGATAGGTTAATTGGCCATTATAAATTCCCCCTAGTATAGGAAGGTGGTAGGGAACTATTTAGGGACAGGTGGGGATGTGATAGGAATACGGGATTAGTGTAGGATTAGTATTAATGGGTGGTTGATGGTCGGCACAGACTCGGTGGGCCGAAGGGCCTGTTAAATTGCTGTATCTCTAAACTAAACTATATACTGACACCTCGTGTCACAGATACACACTGACACCCAGTAACACAAACAAACACACTCTGACACCGAGTAACACAGAGAAACACTGATAAACAGTAACAAAGACATACACTGACACCAAGTAACACAGACACACACTGACACCCAGTAACAAAGACATACACTGACACCAAGTCACAAAGACATACACTGATACCAAGTCACAAAGACATACACTGATACCCAGTAACACAGACACACACTGACACCAAGTAACAAAGACATACACTGACACCAAGTAACAAAGACACACACTTTCACCAAGGAACAACGACATACACTTACACCAAGTATTTTGACATACACTGACACCAAGTAACAACGACAGACACTGATACCCAAAAATACAGACACACACTTACACCAAGTAACAAAGACATGCACTGACACCTAGTCACAAAGACATACACTGATACACATGTGACACAGACACGCACTGACACCCAGCAACAATGTCATACACTGATACCCAGTAACACAGACACACACTGACACCCAGTAACACAAACAAACACACACTGATACCCAGTAACACAGAGAACCACTGATGCACAGTAACAAAGACATACATTGACACCAAGTAACACAGACACACACTGACACCCAGTAATAAAGACAAACACTGACACCAAGTCACAAAGACAGACACTGATACCAAGTCGCAAAGACATACACTGACACCAAGTAACACAGTCACACACTGACACCCAGTAACAAAGACATATACTGACACTAAGTCACAAAGACGCACACTGATACCAAGTCACAAAGACATACACTGATACCCAGTAACACGGACACACACTGGCACCAAGTAACAATGACATACACTGACACCAAGTAACAAAGACACACACTTACACCAAGTAACAAAGACATACACTTACACCAAGTATTTTGACATACACTGACTCCAAGTAACAAAGACATACACTGATAACCAAAAAGACAGACACACACTTACACCAAGTAACAAAGACATGCACTGACACCAAGTCACAAAGACACGCACTGACACCCAGTAACAAAGACAAACAATGACACCAAGTAACATAGACATACACTGACACCCAGTAACACAGACACACACTTACACCAACTCACAAAGACATACACTGACACCAAGTAACAAAGACATACACATACACCAAGTAACACAGACATACAATGACACCAAGTAACAAAGACATACAATTACACCAAGTAACAAAGACACACACTTGCACCAAGTAACACAAACATACACTGACACCAAGTAACAAATACATACACTGTTACCCAGTAACACAGACACACACTTCCACCAAGTAACAAAGACATACACTGATACCAAGTAACACAGACACACACTTACACCAAGTAACACAGACATACACTGACACCAAGTAACAAAGACATACACTGATACCCAGTAACACAAACACACACTGGGCGGTACATTGGCACAGTGGTTAGCAGCATCACAGCTGCAGGGACCCGGGCTAGATTCTGGGTACCGCCTGTGCGGAGTTTGCAAGTTCTCCCTGTGTCTGCGTGGGTTTCCTCCGGGTGCTCCGGTTTCCTCCCACATGCCAAAGACTTGCAGGTTGATAGGTTAATTGGCCATTATAAATTTCCCCTAGTATAGGTAGGTGGTAGGGAACTATATAGGGACAGGTGGTGATGTGATAGGAATACTGGATTAGTGTAGGATTAGTATTAATGGGTGGTTGATGGTCGGCACAGACTCGGTGGGCCGAAGGGCCTGTTAAAGTGCTGTATCTCTAAACTAAACTATATACTGACACCTCGTGTCACAGATACACACTGACACCCAGTAACACAAACAAACACACACTGACACCGAGTAACACAGAGAAAGACTGATAAACAGTAACAAAGACATACACTGACACCAAGTAACACAGACACACACTGACACCCAGTAACAAAGACATACACTGACACCAAGTCACAAAGACGTACACTGATACCAAGTCACAAAGACATACACTGATACCCAGTAACACAGACACACACTGACACCAAGTAACAACGACATACACTGACACCAAGTATTTTGACATACACTGATACCCAGTAACACAGACACACACTGACACCCAGTAACACAAACAAACACACACTGACACCCAGTAACACAGAGAACCACTGATGCACAGTAACAAAGACATACATTGACACCAAGTAACACAGACACACACTGACACCCAGTAATAAAGACAAACACTGACACCAAGTCACAAAGACATACACTGATACCAAGTCGCAAAGACATACACTGATACCCAGTAACACAGACACACACTAACACCAAGTAACAAAGACATACACTGATACCCAGTAACACAGACACACACTGACACCCAGTAACACAAACAAACACACACTGATACCCAGTAACACAGAGAACCACTGATGCACAGTAACAAAGACATACATTGACACCAAGTAACACAGACACACACTGACACCCAGTAATAAAGACAAACACTGACACCAAGTCACAAAGACATACACTGATACCAAGTCGCAAAGACATACACTGATACCCAGTAACACAGACACACACTGGGCGGCACATTGGCACAGTGCTTAGCAGCCTCTCAGCTGCAGGGAGACGGGCTCGATTCTGGGTACCGCCTGTGCGGAGTTTGCAAGTTCTCCCTGTGTCTGCGTGGGTTTCCTCCGGGTGCTCCGGTTTCCTGCCACATGCCAAAGACTTGCAGGTTGATAGGATAATTGGCCATTATAAATTGCCCCTAGTTTAGGTAGGTGGTAGGGAACTATATAGGGACAGGCAGGGATGTGATAGGAATACGGCATGAGTGTAGGATTCGTATAAATGGGTGGTTGATGGTCGGCACAGACTCGGTGGGCCGAAGGGCCTGTGAAAGTGCTGTATCTCTTAACTAAACTACTTACTGACACCTAGTGTCACAGATACACACTGACACCCAGTAACACTACCAAACACACACTGACACCCAGTAACACAGAGAAACACTGATAAACAGTAGCAAAGACATACACTGACACCAAGTAACAAAGACATAGACTGACACTAAGTCACAAAGACGCACACTGATACCAAGTCACAAAGACATACACTGATACCCAGTAACACGGACACACACTGACACCAAGTAACAATGACATACACTGACACCAAGTAACAAAGACACACACTTACACCAAGTAACAAAGACATACACTTACACCAAGTATTTTGACATACACTGACTCCAAGTAACAAAGACATACACTGATAACCAAAAAGACAGACACACACTTACACCAAGTAACAAAGACATGCACTGACACCAAGTCACAAAGACACGCACTGACACCCAGTAACAAAGACAAACAATGACACCAAGTCACAAAGACATACACTGATACCCAGTAACACAGACAAACAATTACACCAAGTAACATAGACAGACACTGACACCCAGTAACACAGACACACACTTACACCAACTCACAAAGACATACACTGACACCAAGTAACAAAGACATACACATACACCAAGTAACACAGACATACACTGTTACCCAGTAACACAGACACACACTTACACCAAGTAACAAAGACATACACTGATACCAAGTAACACAGACACACACTTACACCAAGTAACACAGACATACACTGACACCAAGTAACAAAGACATACACTGACACCCAGTAACACAAACACACACTGGGCGGTACATTGGCACAGTGGTTAGCAGCATCACAGCTGCAGGGTCCCGGGTTCGATTCTGGGTACTGCCTGTGCGGAGTTTGTAAGTTCGCCCTGTGCCTGCGTGAGTTTCCTCCGGGTGCTCCTGTTTCCTCCTCCAAGCCAAAGACTTGCAGGTTGATAGGTTAATTGGCCATCATAAATTGCCCCTAGTTTAGGTAGGTGGTAGGGAAATATATAGGGATAGGTTGGGATGTGATAGGAATACGGGATTAGTGTAGGATTAGTATAAATGGGTGGTTGATGGTCGGCACAGACTCGGTGGGCCGAAGGGCCTGTTTAAGTGCTGTATCTCTAAACTAAACTAAATACTGACACCTAGTGTCACTGACACCCAGTAACACAAACAAACACACACTGACACCCAGTAACACAGAGAAACACTGATACATAGTAACAATGACATACACTGACACCAAGTAACACAGACACACACTGACACCAAGTAAAAAAGACATACACTGACACCAAGTCACAAAGACATACACTGATACCAAGTCGCAAAGACAGACACTGATACCCAGTAACACAGACACACACTTACACCAACAAAGACAGACAATTGCACCAAGTAAAAAAGACATACACTTACACCAAGTATTTTGACATACACTGACACCAAGTAACAAAGACATACACTGATACCCAGTAACACAGACACACACTTACACCAAGTAACAAAGACAGACAATTGCACCAAGTAACAAAGAAATACACTTACACCAAGTATTTTGACATACACTGACACCAAGTAACAAAGACAAACACTGATACCCAGTAACACAGACACACACTTACACCAAGTAACAAAGACATACACTGACACCAAGTAACACAGACACACACTTACACCAAGTAACAAATACATACACTGACACCAAGTCACAAAGACAGACACTGACACACAGTAACAAAGACAAACACTGACACACAGTAACAAAGACAGACACTGACACTCAGTAACACTGACATACACTGATACCAAGTCACAAAGACACACACTGACACCAAGTAACAAAGACAGACACTTACACCAAGTTACACAGACATACAATGACACCAAGTAACAAAGACATACAATTACACCAAGTAACAAAGACACACACTTGCACCAAGTAACACAAACATACACTGACACCAAGTAACAAAGACATACACTGTTACCCAGTAACACAGACACACACTTACACCAATTAACAAAGACATGCACTAATACCAAGTTGCAAAGACATACACTGATACCCAGTAACACAGACACACACTGGGCGAAACATTGGCACAGTGGTTAGCAGCCTCAGAGCTCCAGGGACCCGGGCTCGATTCTGGGAACCGCCTGTGCGGAGTTTTCAAGTTCTCCCTGTGTCTGCGTGGGTTTCCTCCGGGTGCTCCGGTTTCCTCCCACATGCCAAAGACTTGCAGGTTGATAGGATAATTGGCCATCATAAATTGCCCCTAGTATAGGGAGGTGGTAGGGAAATATATAGGGACAGGTGGGGATGTGATAGGAATACGGGATTAGTGTCGGATTAGTATAAATGGGTGGTTGATGGTCGTCACAGACACGGTGGGCCGAAGGGCCTGATAAAGTGCTGCATCTCGAAACTAAACTGACACCCTGTAACACAGAGAGACACAGATAAACAGTAACAAAGACATACTCTGAAACCAAGTAACACAGACACACACTGACACCCAGTAACAAAGACATACACTGACACCAAGTAACAAAGACGGACACTGATACCAAGTCACAAATACATGCACTGATATCCAGTAACACAGACACACACTGACACCAAGTAACAAAGACATTTACTGACACCAAGTAACAACGACACACACTTACAGCAAGTAACAAAGACAGACAATTACGCCAAGTAACAAAGACATACCCTTACAACAAGTATTTTGACATAAACTGACACCAAGTCACAAAGACATACACTGACACCCAGTAACAAAGACATACACTGACACCCAGTAACACAGGCGTACACTGATACCCAGTAACACAGACACACACTTACACCAAGTAACACAGACATACACTGACACCCAGTAACACAGACAGGCACTTACACCAAGTAATAAAGACATACATTGACACCCAGTAACGAAGACATGCACTGACACCCAGTAACGCAGACACACACGGACAGCAAGTAACAAAGACACAGACTTACACCAAGTAACACAGACGCACACTGACACCCAGTAACACAAACAAACACACTGACACCAAGTAACACAGACATACACTGACACAAAGTAACAAAGACAGACACTGATACCCAGTAACACGGGCACACACTGGGGTGGGGGGGGGGCACATTGGCGTCGTGGTTAGCACCGCAGCCTCACATCTCCAGGGACCCGGGAACGATTCTGGGCACTGCCTGTGCGGTGTTTGCAAGTTCTCCCTGTGTCTGCGTGGGTTTCCTGCGGGTGCTCCGGTTTCCTTCCACATGCCAAAGACTTGCAGTTTGATAGGTTAATTGGCCATCATAAATTGCCGCTAGTATAGGTAGGTGGTTGGGAAATATATAGGGACAGGTGGGGATGTGATAGGAATACGGGATTAGTGTAGGATTAGTATAAATGGGTTACCAAGTAACAAAGACAGTCTCTGATACCCAGTAACACAGATACACACTTACACCAGGTCACAAAGACACACACTGACATCCAGTAACAAAGACAGACACTGATACCCAGTAACACAGACACACATTTACACCAAGTAACAAAGACTTACACTGATACCCAGCAACACAGACACACACTTACACCAAGTCAGAAAGACACACACTGACACCCAGTAACAAAGACATACACTGCACCCAGTGAGAAAGAAACACACTGACACCCAGTAACAAAGAGAAAAACTGACACCAAGTAACAAAGACACACACTGACACCAAGTAACACAGACACACACTGACAGCAAGTAACAAAGACATCCACTTACACCAAGTACAAAGACATACACTGACACCAAGTAACGAAGACATAAAATTATACCCAGTAACACAGACACGCACTGACACCCAGTAACAAAGACAGACACTGACACCAAGTAACAAAGACAGACACTGATACACAGTAAAACAGACACACACTTACACCAAGTAACAAAGAAACACACTGAACCCCAATAACACAGACACACACTTACACCAACTAACACCGACATACACTGACACAAAGTAACAAACACATACACTGACACCCAGTAACAAAGACATACACTGACACCAAGTAACAAAGACACACACTGACACCAAGTAACAAGGACATACACTGACACCAAGTAACAAAGACACACACTTACACCAAGTAAAAAAGACATACACTGACACCAAGTAACAAAGACATACACTTACACCAAGTAACAAAGACATACACTGACACCAAGTAACAAAGACATACACTGATACCCAGGAACACAGACACACACCTACACCAAGTAACAAAGACATACACTGATAACCAATAACACAGACACACATTTACACCAACTAACACAGACATACACTTACACAAAGTAACAAAGACAGATACTGATACCCAGTAACACAGACACACACTTACACCAAGTCACAAAGAAATACACTGACACCCAGTGACAAAGACATGCACTGACACCCAGTAACAAAGACACACACTGATACCAAGTAACAAAGACATACACTGATACCCAGTAACACAGACACACACGTACACCAAGTAACAGAGACATACACTGACACCAATAAACAAAGACATACACTGATACCCAGTAACACAGACGCACACTTACACCAAGTATCAAAGACATACACTGACACCAAGTAACAAAGACAGACACTGATACACAGTAAAACAGACACACACTGACACCAAGTAACAAAGAAACACACTGAACCCCAATAACACAGACACACACTTACACCAACTAACACCGACATGCACTGACACAAAGTAACAAACACATACACTGACACCCAGTAACAAAGGCATACACTGACACCAAGTAACAAAGACACACACTGACACCAAGTAACAAGGACATACACTGACACCAAGTAACAAAGACAGACACTGACACCCAGTAACACAGACATACACTTACACCAAGTAACACAGACACACACTTACACCAAGTAACAAAGACAGACACTGATACCCAGTAACACAGACACACACTTACACCAAGTAACAAAGACATACACTGACACCCAGTAACAAAGACATACACTGACACCCAGTAACACAGACACACACGGACACCAAGTAACAAAGACACACACTTACACCAAGTATCACAGACACACACTGACACCAAGTAACACAGACACACACTTACACCAAGTAACAAAGACATACACCTACACCAAGTATTTTGACATACACTGACTCCAAGTAACAAAGACATACACTGATAACCAAAAAGACAGACACACACTTACACCAAGTAACAAAGACATGCACTGACACCAAGTAACAAAGACACGCACTGACACCCAGTAACAAAGACAAACAATGACACCAAGTCACAAAGACATACACTGATACCCAGTAACACAGACAAACAATTACACCAAGTAACATAGACAGACACTGACACCCAGTAACAAAGACATACACATACACCAAGTAACACAGACATACACTGTTACCCAGTAACACAGACACACACTTACACCAAGTAACAAAGACATACACTGATACCAAGTAACACAGACACACACTTACACCAAGTAACACAGACATACACTGACACCAAGTAACAAAGACATACACTGACACCCAGTAACACAAACACACACTGGGCGGTACATTGGCACAGTGGTTAGCAGCATCACAGCTGCAGGGTCCCGGGTTCGATTCTGGGTACTGCCTGTGCGGAGTTTGTAAGTTCGCCCTGTGCCTGCGTGAGTTTCCTCCGGGTGCTCCTGTTTCCTCCTCCAAGCCAAAGACTTGCAGGTTGATAGGTTAATTGGCCATCATAAATTGCCCCTAGTTTAGGTAGGTGGTAGGGAAATATATAGGGATAGGTTGGGATGTGATAGGAATACGGGATTAGTGTAGGATTAGTATAAATGGGTGGTTGATGGTCGGCACAGACTCGGTGGGCCGAAGGGCCTGTTTAAGTGCTGTATCTCTAAACTAAACTAAATACTGACACCTAGTGTCACTGACACCCAGTAACACAAACAAACACACACTGACACCCAGTAACACAGAGAAACACTGATACATAGTAACAATGACATACACTGACACCAAGTAACACAGACACACACTGACACCAAGTAAAAAAGACATACACTGACACCAAGTCACAAAGACATACACTGATACCAAGTCGCAAAGACAGACACTGATACCCAGTAACACAGACACACACTTACACCAACAAAGACAGACAATTGCACCAAGTAAAAAAGACATACACTTACACCAAGTATTTTGACATACACTGACACCAAGTAACAAAGACATACACTGATACCCAGTAACACAGACACACACTTACACCAAGTAACAAAGACAGACAATTGCACCAAGTAACAAAGAAATACACTTACACCAAGTATTTTGACATACACTGACACCAAGTAACAAAGACAAACACTGATACCCAGTAACACAGACACACACTTACACCAAGTAACAAAGACATACACTGACACCAAGTAACACAGACACACACTTACACCAAGTAACAAATACATACACTGACACCAAGTCACAAAGACAGACACTGACACACAGTAACAAAGACAGACACTGACACACAGTAACAAAGACAGACACTGACACTCAGTAACACTGACATACACTGATACCAAGTCACAAAGACACACACTGACACCAAGTAACAAAGACAGACACTTACACCAAGTTACACAGACATACAATGACACCAAGTAACAAAGACATACAATTACACCAAGTAACAAAGACACACACTTGCACCAAGTAACACAAACATACACTGACACCAAGTAACAAAGACATACACTGTTACCCAGTAACACAGACACACACTTACACCAATTAACAAAGACATGCACTAATACCAAGTTGCAAAGACATACACTGATACCCAGTAACACAGACACACACTGGGCGAAACATTGGCACAGTGGTTAGCAGCCTCAGAGCTCCAGGGACCCGGGCTCGATTCTGGGAACCGCCTGTGCGGAGTTTTCAAGTTCTCCCTGTGTCTGCGTGGGTTTCCTCCGGGTGCTCCGGTTTCCTCCCACATGCCAAAGACTTGCAGGTTGATAGGATAATTGGCCATCATAAATTGCCCCTAGTATAGGGAGGTGGTAGGGAAATATATAGGGACAGGTGGGGATGTGATAGGAATACGGGATTAGTGTCGGATTAGTATAAATGGGTGGTTGATGGTCGTCACAGACACGGTGGGCCGAAGGGCCTGATAAAGTGCTGCATCTCGAAACTAAACTGACACCCTGTAACACAGAGAGACACAGATAAACAGTAACAAAGACATACTCTGAAACCAAGTAACACAGACACACACTGACACCCAGTAACAAAGACATACACTGACACCAAGTAACAAAGACGGACACTGATACCAAGTCACAAATACATGCACTGATATCCAGTAACACAGACACACACTGACACCAAGTAACAAAGACATTTACTGACACCAAGTAACAACGACACACACTTACAGCAAGTAACAAAGACAGACAATTACGCCAAGTAACAAAGACATACCCTTACAACAAGTATTTTGACATAAACTGACACCAAGTCACAAAGACATACACTGACACCCAGTAACAAAGACATACACTGACACCCAGTAACACAGGCGTACACTGATACCCAGTAACACAGACACACACTTACACCAAGTAACACAGACATACACTGACACCCAGTAACAAAGACAGGCACTTACACCAAGTAATAAAGACATACATTGACACCCAGTAACGAAGACATGCACTGACACCCAGTAACGCAGACACACACGGACAGCAAGTAACAAAGACACAGACTTACACCAAGTAACACAGACGCACACTGACACCCAGTAACACAAACAAACACACTGACACCAAGTAACACAGACATACACTGACACAAAGTAACAAAGACAGACACTGATACCCAGTAACACGGGCACACACTGGGGTGGGGGGGGGCACATTGGCGTCGTGGTTAGCACCGCAGCCTCACATCTCCAGGGACCCGGGAACGATTCTGGGCACTGCCTGTGCGGTGTTTGCAAGTTCTCCCTGTGTCTGCGTGGGTTTCCTGCGGGTGCTCCGGTTTCCTTCCACATGCCAAAGACTTGCAGTTTGATAGGTTAATTGGCCATCATAAATTGCCGCTAGTATAGGTAGGTGGTTGGGAAATATATAGGGACAGGTGGGGATGTGATAGGAATACGGGATTAGTGTAGGATTAGTATAAATGGGTTACCAAGTAACAAAGACAGTCTCTGATACCCAGTAACACAGATACACACTTACACCAGGTCACAAAGACACACACTGACATCCAGTAACAAAGACAGACACTGATACCCAGTAACACAGACACACATTTACACCAAGTAACAAAGACTTACACTGATACCCAGCAACACAGACACACACTTACACCAAGTCAGAAAGACACACACTGACACCCAGTAACAAAGACATACACTGCACCCAGTGAGAAAGAAACACACTGACACCCAGTAACAAAGAGAAAAACTGACACCAAGTAACAAAGACACACACTGACACCAAGTAACACAGACACACACTGACAGCAAGTAACAAAGACATCCACTTACACCAAGTACAAAGACATACACTGACACCAAGTAACGAAGACATAAAATTATACCCAGTAACACAGACACGCACTGACACCCAGTAACAAAGACAGACACTGACACCAAGTAACAAAGACAGACACTGATACACAGTAAAACAGACACACACTTACACCAAGTAACAAAGAAACACACTGAACCCCAATAACACAGACACACACTTACACCAACTAACACCGACATACACTGACACAAAGTAACAAACACATACACTGACACCCAGTAACAAAGACATACACTGACACCAAGTAACAAAGACACACACTGACACCAAGTAACAAGGACAGACACTGACACCAAGTAACAAAGACACACACTTACACCAAGTAAAAAAGACATACACTGACACCAAGTAACAAAGACATACACTTACACCAAGTAACAAAGACATACACTGACACCAAGTAACAAAGACATACACTGATACCCAGGAACACAGACACACACCTACACCAAGTAACAAAGACATACACTGATAACCAATAACACAGACACACATTTACACCAACTAACACAGACATACACTTACACCAAGTAACAAAGACAGATACTGATACCCAGTAACACAGACACACACTTACACCAAGTCACAAAGAAATACACTGACACCCAGTGACAAAGACATGCACTGACACCCAGTAACAAAGACACACACTGATACCAAGTAACAAAGACATACACTGATACCCAGTAACACAGACACACACGTACACCAAGTAACAGAGACATACACTGACACCAATAAACAAAGACATACACTGATACCCAGTAACACAGACGCACACTTACACCAAGTATCAAAGACATACACTGACACCAAGTAACAAAGACAGACACTGATACACAGTAAAACAGACACACACTGACACCAAGTAACAAAGAAACACACTGAACCCCAATAACACAGACACACACTTACACCAACTAACACCGACATGCACTGACACAAAGTAACAAACACATACACTGACACCCAGTAACAAAGGCATACACTGACACCAAGTAACAAAGACACACACTGACACCAAGTAACAAGGACATACACTGACACCAAGTAACAAAGACAGACACTGACACCCAGTAACACAGACATACACTTACACCAAGTAACACAGACACACACTTACACCAAGTAACAAAGACAGACACTGATACCCAGTAACACAGACACACACTTACACCAAGTAACAAAGACATACACTGACACCCAGTAACAAAGACATACACTGACACCCAGTAACACAGACACACACGGACACCAAGTAACAAAGACACACACTTACACCAAGTATCACAGACACACACTGACACCAAGAAACACAGACACACACTTACACCATGCAACACAGACATACAATGACACCAAGTGACAAAGACATATACTGATACCCAGTAAAACAGACACACGCTTACACCAAGTAACACAGACATACACTGACAATAACTAACAAAGACATACACTGATACCCAGGAACAAAGACACACACTTACACCAAGTAACACAGACACACTCTTACACCAAGCAACAAAGACACACACTTACACCAAGTAACACAGACATACACTGACACCAAGTAACAAAGACATACAATTATACCAAGTAACAAAGACACACTCTTACACCAAGTAACACAGATATACACTGACACCAAGTAACAAAGACATGCACTGACACCCAGTAACACAGACACACACTTACACCAAGTAATAAAGACACACACTTAAACCAAGTAACACAGACATACACTGACACCCAGTAACACAGACACACACTTACTCCAAGTAACAGACATACACTGACACCAAGTAACAAAGACATACACTGATACCCAGTGACACAGACACACACTTACCCCAAGTATCACAGAGATATTCTGACACCAAGTAACAAAGACATACACTGATACCCAGTAACACAGACACACACTTACACCAAGTAACAAAGACATACACTGACACCAAGTCACAAAGACATACACTGACACTCAGTAACAAAGACATACACTGATACCAAGTCACCAAGACATACACTGATACCAAGTAACACAGACACACACTTACACCAAGTAACACAGACATACACTGACACCAAGTAACAAAGACATACACTGATACCGAGTAACACAGACACACACGGACACCAAGTAACAAAGACACACACTTACACCAAGTATCACAGACACACATGGACACCCAGTAACACAGACACACACATACACCAAGCAACAAAGACATACACTGACACCAAGTAACAAAGACGTACACTGATACCCAGTAACACAGACACACACTTACACCAAGTAACACAGACATACACTGACGCCAAGTAACAAAGACATACACTGATACCCAGGAACACAGACACACACTTACACCAAGTAACACAGACACACACCTACACCAAGTAACAAAGACATACACTTACACCAAGTAACACAGACATACACTGACACCAAGTAACAAAGACATACAATTACACCAAGTAACAAAGTCACACACTTACACCAAGTAACACAGATATGCACTGGCACCAAGTAACAAAGACATGCACTGACACCCAGCAACACAGACACACACGGACATCAAGTAACCAGGACACACACTTACACCAAGTAACACAGACACACACTGACACCCAGTAACACAGATATACACTTACACCAAGTAACACAGTCATGCATTGACACCAAGTAACAAAGACATACAATGATACCCAGGAACACAGACACACACTTACACCAAGTAACACAGATACACTTACACCAAGTAACAAAGACATACACTTACACCAAGAAACACAGACATACACTGACACCAAGTAACAAAGACATACACTGATACCAAGTAACAAAGACATACACTTCCACCAAGTAACAAAAACATATATTGACACCAAGTAACAAAGACATACACTGACACCAAGTCACAAAGACAAACACTGACACCCAGTAACAAGGACAAAAACTGATACCAAGTAACGAAGACAGACACTGACACCCAGTAACAAAGACATTCACTGATCCCCAGTAACAAAGACACACACTTACACAAAGTAGCACAGACACACACTGACACCCAGTAACACAGACATACACTTACACCAAGTAACACAGACATACACTGACACCAAGTAACAAAGACACACACTGATACCCAGTAACACAGACACACACTGACACCAAGTCACAAAGACATACTCTGATACCCAGGAACACAGACACACACTGACACCCATTAACACAGACACACACGGACACCAAGTAACAAAGACACACACTTGCACCAAGTAACACAGACACACACTGACACCCAGTAACACAGACACACACTTACTCCAAGTAACACAGACACACACTTACACCAAGTCACAAAGACACACACTGACACCCAGTAACAAAGACATACACTGATACCAAGTCACAAAGACATACACTGATACCCAGTAACACAGACACACACTTACAACAAGTAACACAGACATACACTTCCACCAAGTAACAAAGACAGACACTGATACCCAGTAACACAGACATACACGGACACCCAGTAACACATACACACACGGACACCAAGTAACAAAGACACACACTTACACCAAGTATCACAGCCACACACTGACACCCAGTAACAGAAACACACTTACACCAAGCAACACAGACATACATTGACACCAAGTAACAAAGACATACACTGACACCCAGTAACACAGACACACACTGACACCAAGTAACACAGACATACACTGACAGCAAGTAACAAAGACATACACTGATACCCAGTAACACAGACACACACTTCCACGTAGCAACAAAGACATACACTTACACCAAGTAACACAGACATTCACTGACACCAAGTAACAAAGACATACAATTACACCAAGTAACAAAGACACACACTTACACCAAGTAACACATATATACACTGACACCAAGTAACAAAGACATGCACTGACACCCAGTAACACAGACACACACGAACACCAAGTAACAAAGACACACACTTACTCCAAGAAACACAGACACACACTGACACCCAGTAACACAGACACACACTTACTCCAAGTAACACAGACATACACTGACACCAAGTAACAAAGACGTACACTGATACCCAGTAACACAGACACACACTTACACCTAATAACACAGACATACACTGACGCCAAGTAACAAAGCCATACACTGATACCCAGGAACACAGACACACACTTGCACCAAGTAACACAGACACACACTTACACCAAGTAACAAAGACATACACTTACACCAAGTAACACAGACATGCACTGACACCAAGTAACAAAGACATACAATTACACCAAGTAACAAAGACACACACTTACACCTAGTAACACAGATATACACTGGCACCAAGTAACAAAGACATGCACTGACACCCAGCAACACAGACACACACGGACAAAAAGTAACCAGGACACACACTTACACCAAGTAACACAGACACACACTTACACCTAATAACACAGACATACACTGACGCCAAGTAACAAAGCCATACACTGATACCCAGGAACACAGACACACACTTGCACCAAGTAACACAGACACACACTTACACCAAGTAACAAAGACATACACTTACACCAAGTAACACAGACATGCACTGACACCAAGTAACAAAGACATACAATTACACCAAGTAACAAAGACACACACTTACACCTAGTAACACAGATATACACTGGCACCAAGTAACAAAGACATGCACTGACACCCAGCAACACAGACACACACGGACAAAAAGTAACCAGGACACACACTTACACCAAGTAACACAGACACACACTGACACCCAGTAACACAGACATACACTTACACCAAGTAACACAGTCATGCACTGACACCAAGTAACAAAGACATACAATGATACCCAGGAACACAGACACACACTTACACCAAGTAACACAGACACGCTTACACCAAGTAACAAAGACAGACACTTACACCAAGTAACACAGACATACACTGACACCAAGTAACAAAGACATACACTGACACCAAGTAACAAAGACACACACTTACACCAAGTAACAAAGGCAGACACTGATACCCAGTAACACAGACACACACTTACACCAAGTAACAAAGACATCCACTGACACCCAGTAACAAAGACATACACTGACACCCAGTAACACAGACACACACGGACACCAAGTAACAAAGACACACACGGACACCAAGTAACAAAGACACACACTTACACCAAGTATCACAGACACACACTGACACTCAGTAACACAGACACACATTTAGATCAAGCAACACAGACATACAATGACACCAAGTAACAAAGACATACACTGATACCCAGGAACACAGACACACACTTACACCAAGTAACGCAGACACACACTTACACCAAGTAACAAAGACATACACTGACACCAAGTCACAAAGACACACACTGACACCCAGTAACAAAGACATACACTGATACCAAGTCACAAAGACATACACTGATACCCAGTAACACAGACACACACTTACACCAAGTAACACAGACATACACTGACACCAAGTAACAAAGACATAAAATGATACCGAGTAACACAGACACACACTTCCACCAAGTAACAAAGACAGACACTGACACCCAGTAACAAAGACATACACGGACACCCAGTAACACAGACACAGACGGACACCAAGTAACAAAGACACACACTTACACCAAGTATCACAGCCACACACTGACACCCAGTAACACAGACACACACTTACACCAAGCAACACAGACGTACACTGACACCAAGTAACAAAGACATACACAGACACCCAGTAACACAGACACACACTTACACCAAGTAACACAGACATACACTGACAGCAAGTAACAAAGACATACACTGATACCCAGGAACACCGACACACACTTACACCAAGTAACACAGACATACACTGACAGCAAGTAACAAAGACATACACTGACACCCAGGAACACAGACACACACTTACACCAAGTACCACAGTCATACACTGACACCAAGTAACAAAGACATAAAATGATACCGAGTAACACAGACACACACTTCCACCAAGTAACAAAGACAGACACTGATACCCAGTAACACAGACATACACGGACACCCAGTAACACATACACACACGGACACCAAGTAACAAAGACACACACTTACACCAAGTATCACAGCCACACACTGACACCCAGTAACAGAAACACACTTACACCAAGCAACACAGACATACATTGACACCAAGTAACAAAGACATACACTGACACCCAGTAACACAGACACACACTGACACCAAGTAACACAGACATACACTGACAGCAAGTAACAAAGACATACACTGATACCCAGTAACACAGACACACACTTCCACGTAGCAACAAAGACATACACTTACACCAAGTAACACAGACATTCACTGACACCAAGTAACAAAGACATACAATTACACCAAGTAACAAAGACACACACTTACACCAAGTAACACATATATACACTGACACCAAGTAACAAAGACATGCACTGACACCCAGTAACACAGACACACACGAACACCAAGTAACAAAGACACACACTTACTCCAAGAAACACAGACACACACTGACACCCAGTAACACAGACACACACTTACTCCAAGTAACACAGACATACACTGACACCAAGTAACAAAGACGTACACTGATACTCAGTAACACAGACACACACTTACACCTAATAACACAGACATACACTGACGCCAAGTAACAAAGACATACACTGATACCCAGGAACACAGACACACACTTGCACCAAGTAACACAGACACACACTTACACCAAGTAACAAAGACATACACTTACACCAAGTAACACAGACATGCACTGACACCAAGTAACAAAGACATACAATTACACCAAGTAACAAAGACACACACTTACACCTAGTAACACAGATATACACTGGCACCAAGTAACAAAGACATGCACTGACACCCAGCAACACAGACACACACGGACACAAAGTAACCAGGACACACACTTACACCAAGTATCACAGACACACACTGACTCCCAATCACACAGACACACACTTACACCAAGCAACACAGACATACACTGACACCAAGTAAAAAAGACATACACTGATACCCAGTAACACAGACACACACTTATACCAAGTAACACAGACATACACTGACAGCAAGTAACAAAGTCATACACTGATACCCAGGAACACAGACACACACTGACACCAAGCAACAAAGACATACACTTGCAACAAGTAACACAGACATACACTGGCACCAAGTAACAAAGACATACAATTACACCAAGTAACAAAGACACACACAGACTCCAAGTAACACAGATATACACTGACACCAAGTAACAAAGACATGCACTGACACCCAGTAACACAAACACACACGAACACCAAGTAACAAAGACACACACTTACACCAAGTAACACAGACACACACTGACACCCAGTAACACAGACACACACTTACTCCAAGGCACGCAGACATACACTGACACCAAGTAACAAATTCATACACTTATACACAATAACACAGACACACACTTACACCAAGTAACACAGACATACACTGACACCAAGTAACAAAGACATACACTGATTCCCAGGAACACAGACTCTCACTTACACCAAGGAACACAGACACACACTTCCAACAAGTAACAAAGACATACACTTACACCAAGTAACACAGACATACACTTTCACAAAGTAACAAAGACATACAATTACACCAAGTAACAAAGACACACACTTACACCAAGTAACACAGATATACCCTGACACCAAGTAACAAAGACATGCACTTACACCCAGTAACACAGACACACACGGACACCAAGTAACAAAGACACACACTTACACCAAGTAACACAGACACACACTGACACACAGTAACACAGACACACACTTACTCCAAGTAACACAGACACACACTGACACCAAGGAACAAAGACATACACTGATACCCAGTAACACAGACACACACTTACCCCAAGTAACACAGAGATACACTGACACCAAGTAACAAAGACATACACTGATTCCCTGGAACAAAGACACACACTTACCCCAAGTAACACAGACACACACTGACACCAAGTAACAAAGACATGCACCTACACCAAGTAACACAGACATTTACTGACACCAAGTAACAAAGACATCCAATTACACCAAGTAACAAAGACACACATTTACACCAAGGAACACAGATATACACTGGCACCAAGTAACAAAGACATGTACTGAAACCAAGTAACAAAGACATACACTGACACCAAGTAACAAAGACAAACACTGACACCCAGTAACAAAGACAAACACTGACACCAAGTAACGAAGACAGACACTGACACCCAGTAACAAAGACATACACTGATACCCAGTAACAAAGACACACACTTACACCAAGTAACACAGACAGACACTGACACCAATGAACAAAGACATACACTGATACCGAGTAACACAGACACACACTTACACCAAGTAACAAAGACATACACTGACACCCAGTAACAAAGACATACACTGACACCCAGTAACACAGACACACACGGACACCAAGCAACAAAGACACACACTTACACCAAGTATCACAGACACACACTGACACTCAGTAACACAGATACACATTTACACCAAGCAACACAGACATACAATGACACCAAGTAACAAAGACATACACTGATACCCAGGAACACAGACACACACTTACACCAAATAACGCAGACACACACTTACACCAAGTAACAAAGACATACACTGACACCAAGTCACAAAGACATACACTGACACCCAGTAACAAAGACATACACTGACACCCAGTAACACAGACACACACGGACACCAAGCAACAAAGACACACACTTACACCAAGTATCACAGACACACACTGACACTCAGTAACACAGATACACATTTACACCAAGCAACACAGACATACAATGACACCAAGTAACAAAGACATACACTGATACCCAGGAACACAGACACACACTTACACCAAATAACGCAGACACACACTTACACCAAGTAACAAAGACATACACTGACACCAAGTCACAAAGACACACACTGACACCCAGTAACAAAGACATACACTGATACCAAGTAACAAAGACATGCACTGACACCAAGTAACACAGACACACACTGACACCCAGTAACACAGACACACACTTACTCCAAGTCACACAGACATACACTGACACCAAGTAACAAATTCATACACTGATACACAATAACACAGACACACACTTACACCAAGTAACACAGACATACACTGACACCAAGTAACAAAGACATACACTGATTCCCAGGAACACAGACACTCACTTACACCAAGGAACACAGACACACACTTCCACCAAATAACAAAGACATACAATTACACCAAGTAATACAGACATACACTTTCACCAAGTAACAAAGACATACAATTACACCAAGTAACAAAGACACACACTTACACCAAGTAACACAGATATACCCTGACATCAAGGAACAAAGACACACACTTACACCAAGTAACACAGACACACACTGACACCCAGTAACACAGACACACACTTACTCCAAGTAACACAGACACACACTGACACCAAGGAACAAAGACATACACTGATACCCAGTAACACAGACACACATTTACCCCAAGTAACACAGACACACACTGACACCAAGTAACAAAGACATGCACCTACACCAAGTAACACAGACATTTACTGACACCAAGTAACAAAGACATCCAATTACACCAAGTAACAAAGACACACATTTACAACAAGTAACACAGATATACACTGGCACCACGTAACAAAGACATGCACTGAAACCAAGTAACAATGACATACACTGACACCAAGTAACAAAGACAAACACTGACACCCAGTAACAAAGACAAACACTGACACCAAGTAACGAAGACAGACACTGACACCCAGTAACAAAGACATACACTGATACCCAGTAACAAAGACACACACTTACACCAAGTAACACAGACAGACACTGACACCAATGAACAAAGACATACACTGACACCAAGTAACAAAGACATACACTGTTACCCAGTAGCACAGACACACACTGGGCGGCACATTGGCACAGCGGTTAGCAGCCTCACAGCTCCAGGGGCCCGGGCTCGATTCTGGGTCCTGCCTGTGCGGAGTTTGCAAGTTCTCCCTGTGTCTGCGTGAGTTTCCTCCGGGTGCTCCGGTTTCTTCCCACATGCCAAAGACTTGCAGGTTTATAGGTTAATTGGCCATTATAAATTGACACTATTATAGGTAGGTGGTTGGGAAATATATCGGGACAGGTGGGGATGTGATAGGAATACGGGATTAGTGTAGGATTAGTAGAAATGAGTGGCTGATGGTCGGCACAGACTCGGTTGGCCGAAGGGCCTGTTTCAGTGCTGTATCACTAAACTAAATACTGACACCCAGTAACACAAACAAACACACACTGACAGCCAGTAACATAGAGAAACACTGATACACAGTCACAAAGACATACACTGACACACAGACACACACTGTCACCAATCAACAGACATACACTGACACCCAGTAACAAAGACATACACTGACACCGAGTCACAAAGACATACACTGATAACCAGAAACACAGACACACACTTACAAGAAGTAACAACGATATACACTGACACCAAGTAACAAAGACATACACTGACACCAAGTAACAAAGGCATACACTTACACCAAGTAGCAAAGACACACACTTACACCAAGTAACACAGACATACACTGACACCAATTAACAAAGACAGACAATTACACCAAGTAACAAAGACATACACTTGCACCAAGTATTTTGAAAAACACTGACACCAAGTAACAAAGACATACACTGATACCCAGAAACACAGACACACACTTACACCAAGTAACAAAGACATACACTGACACCAAGTCACAAAGATACACACTGACACCCAGTAACAAAGACATACACTGATCCCCAGTAACACAGACACACACTTACACCACGTAACACAGACATACATTGACACCAAGTAACAAAGACATACACTGATACCCAGGAACACAGACACACACTTACACCAAGTAACAAAGACAGACACTGATACCCAGTAACACAGATACACACTTACACCAAGTAACAAAGACACACACTGACATCAAGTAACAAAGACATACACTGACACCCAGTAACACAGGCACACATGGACACCAAGTAACAAAGACACACACTGACACCCAGTAACACAGACACACACTTACACCAAGTAACAAAGACATACACGGACACCAAGTAACAAAGACATACACTTACACCAAGTAACAAAGACAGACACTGACACCAAGTAACAAAGACATACACTGATACCCAGTAACACAGACACACACTTACACCAAGTAACAAAGACATACACTGATACCCAGTAACACAGACACACACTTACACCAAGTAACACAGACATACACTGACACCATTTAATAAAGACATGCACTGATACCCAGTAACACAGATATACACTGACACCAAGTAACAAAGACATACAATGACACCAAGAAACAAAGACATACACTGATACCCAGTTACACTGACGCACACTTACAACAAGTAACAAAGACATTCACTGACACCAAGTAACAAAGACACACACTTACACCAAGTAACACAGACATACACTGACACCAAGTAACAAAGGCAGACAATTACACCAAGTAACACAGACATACACTGACACCAAGTAACAAAGGCAGACAATTACACCAAGTAACAAAGACATACACTTACACCAAGTAACAAAGACATACACTTACACCAAGTATTTTGACATACACTGACACCAAGTAACAAAGACATACACTGACACCAAGTAACAAAGACATACACTGATACCCAGTAACACCGACACACACTTACACCAAGTAACACAGACATACACTGACACCAAGTAACAAAGACAGACAATTACAACAAGTAACAAAGACATACACTTACACCAAGTATTTTGACATACACTGACACCAAGTAACAAAGGCATACACTTACACCAAGTAACAAAGACACACACTGACACCAAGTAACAAAGACATACACTGACACCAAGTAACAAAGGCATACACTTACACCAAGTAGCAAAGACACACACTTACACCAAGTAACACAGACATACACTGACACCAAGTAACAAAGACAGACAATTACACCAAGTAACAAAGACATACACTTGCACCAAGTATTTTGACATACACTGACACCAAGTAACAAAGACATACACTGATACCCAGTAACACCGACACACACTTACACCAAGTATCAAAGACATACACATGACAGCAAGTCACAAAGACACTCACTGACACCCAGTAACTAAGACATACACTGACACCAAGTCACAAAGACATGCACTGATACCCAGTAACACAGACACACACTTACACCAAGTAACACAGACAGACATTGACACCAAGTAACAAAGACATACACTGATACCCAGGAACACAGACACACACTTACACCAAGTAACAAAGACAGACACTGATACCCACTAACACAGAAACACACTTACACCAAGTAACAAAGACATACACTGACACCCAGTAACAAAGACATACACTGACACCCAGTAACACAGGCACACACGTACACCAAGTAACAAAGACATACACGGTCACCAAGTAACAAAGACATACACTTACACCAAGTTTCAAAGACATACACTAACACCAAGTAACAAAGACATACACTGATACCCAGTAACACAGACACACACTTACACCAAGTAACAAAGACATACACTGATACCCAGTAACAAAGACATACACTGATACCCAGTAACACAGACACACACTTGCACCAAGTAACACAGACATACACTGACAGCAAGTAACAAAGACATGCACTGATACCCAGGAACACAGACACACACTGACACCAAGTAACACAGACACACACTTACACCACGTAACACAGACATACATTGACACCAAGTAACAAAGACATACACTGATACCCAGGAACACAGACACACACTTACACCAAGTAACAAAGACAGACACTGATACCCAGTAACACAGATACACACTTACACCAAGTAACAAAGACACACACTGACATCAAGTAACAAAGACATACACTGACACCCAGTAACACAGGCACACATGGACACCAAGTAACAAAGACACACACTGACACCCAGTAACACAGACACACACTTACACCAAGTAACAAAGACATACACGGACACCAAGTAACAAAGACATACACTTACACCAAGTAACAAAGACAGACACTGACACCAAGTAACAAAGACATACACTGATACCCAGTAACACAGACACACACTTACACCAAGTAACAAAGACATACACTGATACCCAGTAACACAGACACACACTTACACCAAGTAACACAGACATACACTGACACCATTTAATAAAGACATGCACTGATACCCAGTAACACAGATATACACTGACACCAAGTAACAAAGACATACAATGACACCAAGAAACAAAGACATACACTGATACCCAGTTACACTGACGCACACTTACAACAAGTAACAAAGACATTCACTGACACCAAGTAACAAAGACACACACTTACACCAAGTAACACAGACATACACTGACACCAAGTAACAAAGGCAGACAATTACACCAAGTAACACAGACATACACTGACACCAAGTAACAAAGGCAGACAATTACACCAAGTAACAAAGACATACACTTACACCAAGTAACAAAGACATACACTTACACCAAGTATTTTGACATACACTGACACCAAGTAACAAAGACATACACTGACACCAAGTAACAAAGACATACACTGATACCCAGTAACACCGACACACACTTACACCAAGTAACACAGACATACACTGACACCAAGTAACAAAGACAGACAATTACAACAAGTAACAAAGACATACACTTACACCAAGTATTTTGACATACACTGACACCAAGTAACAAAGGCATACACTTACACCAAGTAACAAAGACACACACTGACACCAAGTAACAAAGACATACACTGACACCAAGTAACAAAGACATACACTGACACCAAGTAACAAAGGCATACACTTACACCAAGTAGCAAAGACACACACTTACACCAAGTAACACAGACATACACTGACACCAAGTAACAAAGACAGACAATTACACCAAGTAACAAAGACATACACTTGCACCAAGTATTTTGACATACACTGACACCAAGTAACAAAGACATACACTGATACCCAGTAACACCGACACACACTTACACCAAGTATCAAAGACATACACATGACAGCAAGTCACAAAGACACTCACTGACACCCAGTAACTAAGACATACACTGACACCAAGTCACAAAGACATGCACTGATACCCAGTAACACAGACACACACTTACACCAAGTAACACAGACAGACATTGACACCAAGTAACAAAGACATACACTGATACCCAGGAACACAGACACACACTTACACCAAGTAACAAAGACAGACACTGATACCCACTAACACAGAAACACACTTACACCAAGTAACAAAGACATACACTGACACCCAGTAACAAAGACATACACTGACACCCAGTAACACAGGCACACACGTACACCAAGTAACAAAGACATACACGGACACCAAGTAACAAAGACATACACTTACACCAAGTTTCAAAGACATACACTAACACCAAGTAACAAAGACATACACTGATACCCAGTAACACAGACACACACTTACACCAAGTAACAAAGACATACACTGATACCCAGTAACAAAGACATACACTGATACCCAGTAACACAGACACACACTTGCACCAAGTAACACAGACATACACTGACAGCAAGTAACAAAGACATGCACTGATACCCAGGAACACAGACACACACTGACACCAAGTAACACAGACACACACTTACACCAAGCAACAAAGACATACACTTAGAACAAGTAACACAGACATACACTCACACCAAGTAACAAAGACAGACAATTACACCAAGTAACAAAGACACACACTTACACCAAGTAACACGGATAGACACTGACACCAAGTAACAAAGACATGCACTGACACCCAGTAACACAAACACACACGGACACCAAATAACAAAGACACACACTTACACCAAGTAACACAGACATACACTGATACCCAGCAACACAGACACACACTTACACCAGGTAACACAGACATACACTGACACCAAGTAACAAAGACATACACTGATACCCAGGAACACAGACACACACTTACACCAAGTAACACAGACACACACTTACACCAAGTAACACAGACATACACTGACACCAAGTAACAAAGACATACAAATACACCAAGTAACAAAGACACACACTTACACCAAGTAACACAGATATACAATGGCACCAAGTAACAAAGACATGAACTGACACCCAGCAACACAGACATACACTGACACCAAGTAACAAAGACATACACTGATACCCAGTAAAACAGACACACACTTACACCAAGTAACACAGACATACACTGACACCATGTAACAAAGACATACAATGATACCCAGGAACACAGACACACACTTACACCAAGTAACACAGACACACTTGCACCAAGTAACAAAGACATACACTTACACCAAGTAACACAGACATCCACTGACACCAAGTAACAAAGACATACAATTACACCAAGTAACAAAGACACACACTTACACCAAGTAACACAGATATACACTGGCACCAAGTAACAAAGACATGCACGGACACCCAGCAACACAGACACACACGGACACCAAGTAACAAAGACACACAATTACACCAAGTAACACAGACACAAACTTACACCATGTAACAAAGGCATACACTTACACCAAGTAACAGAGACATACACTGACACCAAGTAACAAAGACATACAAGTCCACCAAGTAACAAAGACACACACTTACACCAAGTAACACAGATATACACTGGCACCAAGTAACAAAGACATGCGCTGACACCCAGCAACACAGACACACACGGACACCAAGTAACAAAGACACACACTTACACCAAGTAACACAGACACACACTGACACCCTGTAACACAGACATACACTTGCACCAAGTAACAAAGAAATACACTTACACCAAGTAACACAGACATACACTGACACCAAGTAACAAAGACATACACTGATACCAAGTAACAAAGACATACACTGACACCAAGTAACAAAGACATACACTGACACCAAGTCACAAGGACAAACACTGACACCCAGTAACAAAGACAAACACTGACACCAAGTAACGAAGACAGAGACTGAGTCACAGTAACAAAGACAGACATTGACTCGACGTCACAAAGACATACACTGACACAAAATAACAAAGACATACACTTACACAAAGTAACACAGACACAAACTGACACCAAGTCACAAAGACATGCAATTACACCAAGTAACAAAGACACACACTTACACCAAGTAACAAAGACATACACTGACACCAAGTAACAAAGACATACACTGTTACCCAGTAACACAGACACACACTTACACCAAGTAACAAAGACATACACTGACACCCAGTAACAAAGACATACACTGACACCCAGTAACACAGGCACACACGTACACCAAGTAACAAAGACACACACTGACACCCAATAACACAGACACACAGTTACACCAAGTAACAAAGACATACACGGACACTAAGTAACAAAGACATGCACTTACACCAATTTTCAAAGACATACACTAACACCAAGTAACAAAGACATACACTGATACCCAGTAACACAGACACACACTTACACCAAGTAACAAAGACATACACTGATACCCAGTAACAAAGACATACACTGATACCCAGTAACACAGACACACACTTGCACCAAGTAACACAGACATATACTGACAGCAAGTAACAAAGACATGCACTGATACCCAGGAACACAGACACACACTGACACCAAGTAACACAGACACACACTTACACCAAGCAACAAAGACATACACTTAGAACAAGTAACACAGACATACACTCACACCAAGTAACAAAGACAGACAATTACACCAAGTAACAAAGACACACACTTACACCAAGTAACACAGATATACACTGACACCAAGTAACAAAGACATGCACTGACACCCAGTAACACAAACACACACGGACACCAAATAACAAAGACACACACTTACACCAAGTAACAGACACACACTGACACCCAGTAACAAATTCATACACTGATACCCAGCAACACAGACACACACTTACACCAGGTAACACAGACATACACTGACACCAAGTAACAAAGACATACACTGATACCCAGGAACACAGACACACACTTACACCAAGTAACACAGACACACACTTACACCAAGTGACACAGACATACACTGACACCCAGTAACAAAGACATACCCTTACACCAAGTAACACAGACATACACTGACACCAAGTAACAAAGACATACACTGATACCCAGTAAAACAAACACACACTTACACCAAGTAACACAGACATACACTGACACCATGTAACAAAGACATACAATGATACCCAGGAACACAGACACACACTTACACCAAGTAACACAGACACACACTTACACCAAGTGACACAGACATACACTGACACCCAGTAACAAAGACATACCCTTACACCAAGTAACACAGACATACACTGACACCAAGTAACAAAG
The DNA here is from genome assembly GCF_036365525.1 of Heterodontus francisci. Lineage (NCBI taxonomy): Eukaryota > Metazoa > Chordata > Chondrichthyes > Heterodontiformes > Heterodontidae > Heterodontus > Heterodontus francisci. The sequence continues at coordinate 8,231,358 of NW_027140221.1, read as the reverse complement.
TCATACACTGATACCCAGTAAAACAGACACACACTTACACCAAGTAACACAGATATACACTGGCACCAAGTAACAAAGACATGCGCGGACACCCAGCAACACAGACACACACGGACACCAAGTAACAAAGACACACACTTACACCAAGTAACACAGACACACACTTACACCATGTAACAAAGACATACACTTACACCAAGTAACAGAGACATACACTGACACCAAGTAACAAAGACATACAAGTACACCAAGTAACAAAGACACACACTTACACCAAGTAACACAGATATACACTGGCACCAAGTAACAAAGACATGCGCTGACACCCAGCAACACAGACACACACGGACACCATGTAACAAAGACACACACTGACACCAAGTAACAAAGACATACACTGACACCAAGTAACAAAGACATACACTGACACCAAGTCACAAAGACAAACACTGACACCCAGTAACACAGACACACACGGACACCAAGTAACAAAGACACACACTTACACCAAGTAACACAGACACACACTTACACCAAGCAACAAAGACATACACTGACACCAAGTAACAAAGACATGCACTGACACCCAGTAACACAAACACACACGGACACCAAATAACAAAGACACACACTTACACCAAGTAACACAGACACACACTGACACCCAGTAACAAATTCATACACTGATACCCAGCAACACAGACACACACTTACACCAGGTAACACAGACATACACTGACACCAAGTAACAAAGACATACACTGATACCCAGGAACACAGACACACACTTACACCAAGTAACACAGACATACATTGACACCAAGTAACAAAGACATACAAATACACCAAGTAACAAAGACACACACTTACACCAAGTAACACAGACACACACTGACACCCAGTAACAAAGACATACCCTTACACCAAGTAACACAGACATACACTGACACCAAGTAACAAAGACATACACTGATACCCAGTAAAACAGACACACACTTACACCAAGTAACACAGACATACACTGACACCATGTAACAAAGACATACAATGATACCCAGGAACACAGACACACACTTACACCAAGTAACACAGACACACTTGCACCAAGTAACAAAGACATACACTTACACCAAGTAACACAGACATCCACTGACACCAAGTAACAAAGACATACAATTACACCAAGTAACAAAGACACACACTTACACCAAGTAACACAGATATACACTGGCACCAAGTAACAAAGACATGCACGGACACCCAGCAACACAGACACACACGGACACCAAGTAACAAAGACACACACTTACACCAAGTAACACAGACACACACTTACACCATGTAACAAAGACATACACTTACACCAAGTAACAGAGACATACACTGACACCAAGTAACAAAGACATACAAGTACACCAAGTAACAAAGACACACACTTACACCAAGTAACACAGATATACACTGGCACCAAGTAACAAAGACATGCGCTGACACCCAGCAACACAGACACACACGGACACCAAGTAACAAAGACACACACTTACACCAAGTAACACAGACACACACTGACACCCAGTAACACAGACACACACTGACACCCAGTAACACAGCCATACACTTGCACCAAGTAACAAAGAAATACACTTACACCAAGTAACACAGACATACACTGATACCAAGTAACAAAGACATACACTTACACCAAGTAACAAAGACATACACTTACACCAAGTAACACAGACACACACTTACTCCAAGTAACAAAGACATACACTGACACCAAGTAACAAAGACTTACACTGACACCCAGTAACAAATACAAACACTGACACCAAGTAACGAAGACAGAGACTGAGTCACAGTAACAAAGACAGACAATGACTCCACGTCACAAAGACATACACTGACACAAAATAACAAAGACATACACTTACACAAAGTAACACAGACACAAACTGACACCAAGTCACAAAGACATGCAATTACTCCAAGTAACAAAGACACACACTGACACCAAGTCACAAAGACATACACTGTTACCCAGTAACACAGACACACACGTACACCAAGTAACAAAGACACACACTGACACCCAGTAACACAGACACACAGTTACACCAAGTAACAAAGACATACACGGACACCAAGTAACAAAGACATGCACTTACACCAATTTTCAAAGACATACACTAACACCAAGTAACAAAGACATACACTGATACCCAGTAACAAAGACATACACTGATACCCAGTAACAAAGACACACACTTGCACCAAGTAACACAGACATACACTGACAGCAAGTAACAAGACATGCACTGATACCCAGGAACACAGACACACACTTACACCAAGTAACAAAGACATAAACTGACACCATTTAATAAAGACATGCACTGATACCCAGTAACACATATATACACTGACACCAAGTAACAAAGACATACAATGACACCAAGAAACAAAGACATACAATGATACCCAGTAATACAGACGCACACTTACAACAAGTAACAAAGACATACACTGACACCAAGTAACAAAGGCATACACTTACACCAAGTCACAAAGACACACACTTACACCAAGTAACACAGACATACACTGACACCAAGTAACAAAGACAGACAATTACAACAAGTAACAAAGACATACACTTACACCAAGTATTTTGACATACACTGACACCAAGTAACAAAGACATACACTGATACCCAGTAACACCGACACACACTTACACCAAGTAACACAGACATACACTGACACCAAGTTACAAAGACAGACAATTACACCAAGTAACAAAGACATACACTTACACCAAGTATTTTGACATACACTGACACCAAGTAACAAAGGCATACACTTTCATCAAGTAACAAAGACACACACTGACACCAAGTAACAAAGACATACACTGACACCAAGTAACAAAGGCATACACTTACACCAAGTAACAAAGACACACACTTACACCAAGTAACACAGACATACACTGACACCAAGTAACAAAGACAGACAATTACACCAAGTATTTTGACATACACTGTCACCAAGTAACAAAGACATACACTGATACCCAGTAACACCGACACACACTTACACCAAGTATCAAATACATACACTGAAAGCAAGTCACAAAGACACTCACTGACACCCAGTAACTAAGACATACACTGACACCAAGTCACAAAGACATGCACTGATACCCAGTAACACAGACACACACTTCCACCAAGTAACACAGACAGACATTGACACCAAGTAACAAAGACATACACTGATACCCAGTAACACAGACACACACTTACACCAAGTAACAAAGACAGACACTGATACCCACTAACACAGACACACACTTACACCAAGTAACAAAGACATACACTGACACCCAGTAACAAAGACATACACTGACACCCAGTAACACAGGCACAGACGTACACCAAGTAACAAAGACACACACTGACACCCAGTAACACAGACACAGTTACACCAAGTAACAAAGACAGACACGGACACCAAGTAACAAAGACATGCACTTACACCAAGTTTCAAAGACATACATTGACACCAAGTAACACGGACACACACTGACACCCAGTAACACAGACACACACTTACACCAAGTAACAAAGACATACACTGATACCCAGTAACAAAGACATACACTGATACCCAGTAACACAGACACACACTTGCACCAAGTAACACAGGCATACACTGACAGCAAGTAACAAAGACATGCACTGACACCCAGGAACACAGACACACACTTACACCAAGTAACACAGACACACACTTACACCAAGCAACAAAGACATACACTGAGTACAAGTAACACTGACATACACTCACACCAAGTAACAAAGACAGACAATTACACCAAGTAACAAAGACACACACTTACACCAAGTAACACAGAAACACACTGACACCAAGTAACAAAGACATGCACTGACACCCAGTAACACAAACACACACGGACACCAAATAACAAAGACACACGCTTACACCAAGTAACAAAGACATACACTGAGACCATTTAATAAAGACATACACTGATACCCAGTAACACAGACGCACACTTACAACAAGTAACAAAGACATACACTGACACCAAGTAACAAAGACAGACAATTACACCAAGTAACACAGACATACACTTACACCAAGTATTTTGACATCACTGACACCAAGTAACAAAGACATACACTGATACCCAGTAACACCGACACACACTTACATCATGTAACACAGACATACACTGACACCAAGTAACAAAGACAGACAATTACACCAAGTAACAAAGACATACACTTACACCAAGTATTTTGACATAAACTGACACCAAGTAACAAAGGCATACACTTACACCAAGTAACAAAGACACACACTGACACCAAGTAACAAAGACATACACTGACACCAAGTAACAAAGACATACACTGACACCAAGTAACAAAGTCATACACTTACACCAAGTAACAAAGACACACACTTACACCAAGTAACACAGACATACACTGACACCAAGTAACAAAGACAGACAATTACACCAAGTAACAAAGACATACACTTACACCAAGTATTTTGACATACACTGACACCAAGTAACAAAGACATACACTGATACCCAGTAACACCGACACACACTTACACCAAGTATCAAAGACAAACACTGAAAGCAAGTCACAAAGACACTCACTGACACCCAGTAACTAAGACATACACTGACACCAAGTCACAAAGACATGCACTGATACCCAGTAACACAGACACACACTTACACCAAGTAACACAGACAGACATTGACACCTAGTAACAAAGACATACACTGATACCCAGTAACACAGACACACACTTACACCAAGTAACAAAGACAGACACTGATACCCACTGACACAGACACACACTTACACCTAGTAACAAAGACATACACTGACACCCAGTAACAAAGACATACACTGACACCCAGTAACACAGGCACACACGTACACCAAGTAACAAAGACACACACTGACACCCAGTAACACAGACACACAGTTGCACCAAGTAACAAAGACATACACGGACACCAAGTAGCAAAGACATGAACTTACACCAAGTTTCAAAGACATACACTAACACCAAGTAACAAAGACATACACTGATACCCAGTAACACAGACACACACTTACACCAAGTAACAAAGACATACACTGATACCCAGTAACAAAGACATACACTGATACCCAGTAACAAAGACATACACTGATACCCAGTAACACAGACACACACTTGCACCAAGTAACACAGACATACACTGACAGCAAGTAACAAAGACATGCACTGATACCCAGGAACACAGACACACACTTACACCAAGTAACACAGACACACACTTACACCAAGCAACAAAGACATACACTTAGAACAAGTAACACAGACATACACTCACACCAAGTAACAAAGACAGACAATTACACCAAGTAACAAAGACACACACTTACACCAAGTAACACAGATATACACTGACACCAAGTAACAAAGACATGCACTGACAGCCAGTAACACAAACACACACGGAAACCAAATAACAAAGACACACACTTACACCAAGTAACACAGACACACACTGACACCCAGTAACACAGACACACAATTACTCCAAGTAACACAGACAGACACTGACACCAAGTAACAAATTCATACACTGATACCCAGCAACACAGACACACACTTACACCAAGTAACACATACACACACTGACACCAAGTAACAAAGACATACACTGATACCCAGGAACACAGACACACACTTACACCAAGTAACACAGACACACACTTACACCAAGTAACACAGACATACACTGACACCAAGTAACAAAGACATACAAATACACCAAGTAACAAAGACACACACTTACACCAAGTAACACAGATATACAATGGCACCAAGTAACAAAGGCATGCACTGACACCCAGCAACACAGACACACACGGACACCAAGTAACAAAGACACACACTTACACCAAGTAACACAGACACACACTGACACCCAGTAACAAAGACATACACTGACACCAAGTAACACAGACATACACTGACACCAAGTAACAAAGACATACACTGATACCCAGTAAAACAGACACACACTTCCACCAAGTAACACAGACATACACTGACACCATGTAACAAAGACATACAATGATACCCAGGAACAAAGACACACACTTACACCAAGTATCACAGACACACTTACACCAAGTAACAAAGACATACACTTACACCAAGTAACACAGACATACACTGACACCAAGTAACAAAGACATACACTGATACCAAGTAACAAAGACATACACTTACACCAAGTAACACAGACACACACTTACACCAAGTAACACAGATATACACTGACACCATTTAATAAAGACATGCACTGATACCCAGTAACACAGATATACACTGACACCAAGTCACAAAGACAAACACTGACACCCAGTAACAAACACAAACACTGACACCAAGTAACGAAGACAGACAATGACACCCAGTAACAAAGACAGACAATGACTCCACGTCACAAAGACATACACTGACACTAAATAACAAAGACATACAATTACACCAAGTAACAAAGACACACACTTACACCAAGTAACAAAGACATACATTGACACCAAGTAGCAAAGACATACACTGTTACCCAGTAACACAAACACACACTTACACCAAGTAACACAGACCTGCACTGACACCAAGTAACAAAGACATACACTGATACCCAGTAGCACAGACACAGACTGGGCGGCACATTGGCACAGTGGTTAGCAGCCTCACAGCTCCAGGGACCCGGGCTCGATTCTGGGTCCTGCCTGTGCGGAGTTTGCAAGTTCTCCCTGTGTCTGCGTGAGTTTCCTCCGGGTGCTCCGGTTTCTTCCCACATGCCAAAGACTTGCTGTTTGATAGGGTAATTATATTTTGACACTAGTATAGGTAGATTGTAGGGAAATATATAGGGACAGGTGGGGATGTGATAGGAACACGGGATTAGTGTAGGATTAGTATAAATGAGTGGTTGATGGTCGGCACAGACTCGGTTGGGCGAAGGGCCTGTTTCAGTGCTGTATCACTAAACTAAATACTGACACCCAGTAACACAAACAAACACACACTGACACCCAGTAACATAGAGAAACACTGATACACAGTAACAAAGACATACACTGACACACAGACACACACTGTCACCAATTAACAGACATACACTGACACCCAGTAACAAAGACATACACTGACACCGAGTCACAAAGACATACACTGATAACCAGTAACACAGACACACACTTACAAGAAGTAACAACGACATACACTGACACCAAGTAACAAAGACATACACTGACACCAAGTAACAAAGGCATACACTTACACCAAGTAACAAAGACACACACTTACACCAAGTAACACAGACATACACTGACACCAAGTAACAAAGACAGACAATTACACCAAGTAACAAAGACAAACACTTACATCAAGTATTTTGACATACACTGACACCAAGTAACAAAGACATACACTGATACCCAGAAACACCGACACACACTTACAACAAGTAACAAAGACATACACTGACACCAAGTCACAAAGACACACACTGACACCCAGTAACAAAGACATACACTGACACCAAGTCACAAAGACATTAACTGATACCCAGTAACACAGACACACACTTACACCACGTAACAAAGACACACACTGACACCCAGTAACAAAGACATACACTGACACCCAGGAACACAGGCACACACGGACACCAAGGAACAAAGACACACACTGACACCCAGTAACACAGACACACACTTACACCAAGTAACAAAGACATACACTGACACCAAGTAACAAAGACATACACTGACACCAAGTAACAAAGACATGCACTGACACCAAGTAACAAAGACATACACTGATACCCAGTAACACAGACACACACTTACACCAAGTAACAAAGACATACACTGATACACAGTAACACAGACACACACTTACACCAAGTAACACAGACATACACTGACACCATTTAATAAAGACATGCACTGATACCCAGTAACACAGATATACACTGACACCAAGTAACAATGACATACAATGACACCAAGAAACAAAGACATACACTGATACCCAGTAACACAAACGCACACTTACAACAAGTAACAAAGACATAAACTGACACCCAGTAACAAAGCCATACACTGAACCAAATCACAAAGACATACACTGATACCCCGTAAAACAGACACACACTGACACCAAGTAACAAAGACATACACTGACACCAAGTAACAAAGGCATACACTGACACCAAATCACAAAGACATGCACTGATACCCCGTAAAACAGACACACACTGACAAGTAACAAAGGCATACACTTACACCAAGTAACAAAGACATACACTGACACCAAGTAACAAAGACAAACACTGACACCAAGTAACAAAGACAAACACTGACACCAAGTAACAAAGGCATACACTTACACCAAGTAACAAAGACACACACTTACACCAAGTAACTCAGACATACAATGACACCAAGAAACAAAGACAGACAATTACACCAAGTAACAAAGACATACACTGACACCAAGTATTTTGACATGCACTGACACCAAGTAACAAAGACATACACTGATACCCAGTAACACCGACACACACTTACACCAAGTAACAAAGACACACACTGACACCAAGTCACAAAGACACACACTGACACCCATAACTAAGACATACACTGACACCAAGTCACAAAGACACACACTGATACCCAGTAACACAGACACACACTTACACCAAGTAACACAGACATACATTGACACCAAGTAGCAAAGACATACACTGATACCCAGTAACACAGACACACACTTACACCAAGTAACAAAGACATACACTGATACACAGTAACACAGACACACACTTACACCAAGTAACACAGACATACACTGACACCATTTAATAAAGACATGCACTGATACCCAGTAACACAGATATACACTGACACCAAGTAACAATGACATACAATGACACCAAGAAACAAAGACATACACTGACACCCAGTAACACAAGCACACACGGACACCAAGTAACAAAGACAGACACTGATACCCACTAACACAGGCACACACTTACACCAAGTAACAAAGACAGACACTGATACCCACTAACACAGGCACACACTTACACCAAGTAACACAGACATACACTGACACCATTTAATAAAGACATGCACTGATACCCAGTAACACAGACATACACTTACACCAAGTAACACAGACATACACTGACACCAAGTAACAAAGACATGCACTGATACCCAGGAACAACGACACACACTTACACCAAGTAACAAAGACATACACTGATACCCAGTAACACATACACACACTTACACTAAGTAACACAGACATACACTGACACCATTTAATAAAGACATGCACTGATACCCAGTAACACAGAAATACACTGACAACAAGTAACAAAGATATACAATGACACCAAGAAACAAAGACATAAACGGATACCCAGTAACACAGACGCACACTTGCAACAACTAACAAAGACATACACTGACACCCAGTAACAAAGCCATACACTGACACCAAATCACAAAGACATGCACTGATACCCCGTAAAACAGACACACACTGACAACAAGTAACAAAGGCATACACTTACACCAAGTAAGAAAGACATACACTGACACCAAGTCACAAAGACATACACTGATTCCCAGTAACACAGACACACACTTCCACAAAGTAACAAAGACAAACACTGACACCAAGTAAAAAAGACATCTACTGACACCCAGTAACACAGACACACACTTACACCAAGTAACAAAGACATACACTGACACCAAGTCACAAAGACATACACTGATATCCAGTAACACAGACACACACTTACACCAAGTAACACAGACCTGCACTGACACCAAGTAACAAAGACATACACTGATACCCAGTAACACAGGCACACACTTACACCAAGTAACACAGACATACACTGACACCATTTAATAAAGTCATGCACCGATACCCAGTAACACAGACACACACTTACACCAAGTAACAAAGACAGACACTGATACCCACTAACACAGACACACACTTACACCAAGTAACAAAGACATACACTGACACCCAGTAACAAAGACATACACTGACACCCAGTAACACAGGCACACACGGACACCAAGTAACAAAGACACACACTGACACCCAGTAACACAGGCACACACTTACACCAAGTAACACAGACATACACTGACACCATTTAATAAAGACAAGCACTGATACCCAGTAACAACGACACACACTTACACCAAGTAACAAAGATATACACTGATACCCAGTAACACAGACACACACTTACACCAAGTAACACAGATATACACTGACACCATTTAATAAAGACATGCACTGATACCCAGTAACACAGATATACACTGACACCAAGTAACAAAGACATACAATGACACCAAGAAACAAAGACATACACTGATACCCAGTAACACAGAAACACACTTGCAACAACTAACAAAGACATACACTGACACCCAGTAACAAAGCCATACACTGACACCAAAACACAAAGACATGCACTGATACCCCGTAAAACAGACACACACTGACACCAAGTAACAAAGGCATACACTTACACCAAGTAACAAAGACACACACTTACACCAAGTAACACAGACATACACTGACACCAAGTAACAAAGACAGACAATTACACCAAGTAACAAAGACATACACTTACACCAAGTATTTTGACATACACTGACACCAAGTAACAAAGACATACACTGAAACCCAGTGACACCGACACACACTTACACCAAGTAACAAAGACATACAATGACACCAAGTCACAAAGACACACACTGACACCCAGTAACATAGACATACACTGACACCAAGTCACAAAGACATACACTGATACCCAGTATCACAGACACACACTTACACCAAGTAACACAGACAAACACTGACACCAAGTAACAAAGACATACACTGATACCCAGTAACACAGACACACACTTACACCAAGTAACAAAGACAGACACTGATACCCAGTAACACAGGCACACACTTACACCAAGTAACAAAGACATACACTGACACCCAGTAACAAAGACGTACACTGACACCCAGTAACACAGACACACACGGACACCAAGTAACAAATACACACACTGACACCCAGTAACACAGACACACACTTACATCAAGTAACAAAGACATACACTTACAACAAGTAACAAAGACATACACTGACACCAAGTAACAAAGACATACACTGACACCAAGTAACAAAGACATACACTGATAGCCTGTAACACAGACACACACTTACACCAAGTAACAAAGCCATACACTGATACCCAGTAACACAGACACACACTTACATCAAGTAACACAGACATACACTGACACCATTTAATAAAGACATGCACTGATACCCAGTAACAAAGATATGCACTGACACCTAGTAACAAAGACATACAATGACACCAAGAAACAAAGACATACACTGACACCCAGTAACAAAGCCATACACTGACACCAAGTCACAAAGACATACACTGATACCCAGTAACACAGACACAGACTTATACCAAGTAACAAAGACAAACTCTGACACCAAGTAAAAAAGACATCTACTGACACCCAGCAACACAGACACACACTTACACCAAGTAACAAAGACATCAACTGACACCTAGTAACAAAGACATACACTGATACCCAGTAACACAGACACACACTTACAGCAAGAAACAAAGACACACAATTACACCAAGTAACACAGACAGACACTGACACCAAGTAACAAAGACACACACTGACACCAAGTAACAAAGACATGCACTGACACCCAGTAACCAAGACATACACTGACACCAAGTCACAAAGACATACAATTACACCAAGTAACAAAGACACACACTTACACCAAATAACACAGCCATACACTGACACCAAGTAACAAAGACATACACTGACACCAAGTAACAAAGACATACACTGATAGCCTGTAACACAGACACACACTTACACCAAGTAACAAAGCCATACACTGATACCCAGTAACACAGACACACACTTACACCAAGTAACACAGACATACACTGACACCATTTAATAAAGACATGCACTGATACCCAGTAACAAAGATATGCACTGACACCCAGTAACAAAGCCATACACTGACACCAAGTCACAAAGACATACACTGATACCCAGTAACATCGAGAAACACTGACACACAGTAACAAAGACATACACAGACACACAGTGACACCATGTCAAAGACATACACTGATACCCAGTAACACAGACACACACTTCCACAAAGTAACAAAGACAAACACTGACACCAAGTAAAAAAGACATCTACTGACACCCAGTAACAGACACACACTTACACCAAGTAACAAAGACATCAACTGACACCTAGTAACAAAGACATGCACTGATACCCAGTAACACAGACACACACTTACAGCAAGAAACAAAGACACACAATTACACCAAGTAACACAGACAGACACTGACACCAAGTAACAAAGACACACACTGACACCAAGTAACAAAGACATGCACTGACACCCAGTAACCAAGACATACACTGACACCAAGTCACAAAGACATACACTGACACCAAGTAACAAAGACATACAATTACACCAAGTAACAAAGACACACACTTACACCAAATAACACAGCCATACACTGACATCAAGTAACAAAGACATACACTGACACCAATTAACAAAGACATACACTGATACCCAGGAACACAGACACACACTTACACCAAGTAACAAAGACATACACTTACACCAAGTAACAAAGACATGCACTGACACCCAGTAACAGTGACATACACTGACACCCAGTAACAAAGACACACACGGACACCAAGTAACAAAGACACAGACTTACACCAAGTAACACAGAAACACACTGACACCCAGTAACACAGACACGCACTTACACCAAGTAACACAGACATACACTGACACCAAGTAACAAAGACATACACTGACACCAGTTGACAAAGACATACACTGATACCCAGTAACACAGACACACACTTACACCAAGTAACAAAGACATACACTGACACCAAGTAACAAAGACATACAATGATAACCAGTAACACAGACACACACTTACACCAAGTAACAAAGACATACACTGACACCAAGTCAGAAAGACATACACTGATACCAAGGAACACAGACACACACTTACACCAAGTAACACAGACATGCACTCACACCAAGTAACAAAGACATGCACTGATACACAGTAACACAGACAAATACTTACACCAAGTAACACAGACATACACTGACACCCAGTAACACAGACACACACATACACCAAGTAACTAAGACATACACTTACACCAAGTAACAAAGTCATGCACTGATACCCAGTAACACAGGCACACACTATGGGGGCGGGGGGCACATTGGCGCTGTGGTTAGCACTGCAGCTTCACAGCTCCAGGGACCCAGGTTCGATTCTGGGTACTGCCTATGCGGAGTTTGCAAGTTCTCCCTGTGTCTGCGTGGGTTTCCTCCGGGAGCTACGGTTTCCTCCCACATGCCAAAGACTTGCAGGTTGATAGTTTAATTGGCCATTATAAATTGCCCCTAGTATAGGTAGGTGGCAGGGAAATATAGAGGGACCGGTGGGGATGTGATAGGAATACGGGATTAGTGTAGGATTAGTATAAATGGGTTGTTGATGGTCGGCACAAACTCGGTGGGCCGAATGGCCTGTTTAAGTGCTGTATCTCTAAACTAAACTAAATACTAACACCTAGTGTCACTGACACCCAGTAAAACAAACAAACACTGACACCCAGTAACAAAGACAAACACTGATACCAAGTCACAAACAAACACACACTGTCACCCAGCAACACAGAGAAACACTGATACAAAGTAACAAAGACATACACTGACACCAAGTAACACAGACACACACTGACACCCAGTGACACAGACATACACTGATACCCAGTAACACAGACACACACGGACACCAAGTAACAAAGACACAGACTTACACCAAGTAACACAGAAACACACTGACACCCAGTAACACAGACACACACTTACACCAAGTAACACAGACATACACTGACACCAAGTAACAAAGACAGACACTGATAACCAGTAACACAGACAAGCACTTACACCAAGTAAAAAAGACATACACTGACAACAAGTAACAAAGACATACACTGACACCCAGTAACACAGACACACACGGACACCAAGTAACAAAGACACACACTGACACCAAGTCACAAAGACACACACTGATACACAGACACACACTTACACCAAGTAACACAGACCACCACTGACACCAAGTAACAAAGCCATACACTGATACCCAGAAACACAGGCACACACTGGCGGGTGGGGGAGGGGGGGCACATTGGCGCAGTGGTTAGCACCGCAGCCTCACAGCTCCAGGGACCCGGGTTCGATTCTGGGTACTGCCTGTGCGGAGTTTGCAAGTTCTCCCTGTGTCTGCGTGGGTTTCCTCCCGGTGCTCCGGTTTCCTCCCACATGCCAAAGACTTGCAGGTTGATAGGATAATTGGCCATTATAAATTGCCCCTAGTATAGGTAGGTGGTAGGGAAATATATAGGGAACGGTGGGGATGTGATAGGAATACGGGATTAGTGTAGGATTACTGTAAATGGGTTGTTGATGGTCGGCACAGGCTCGGTGGGCCGAAGGGCCTGCTTCGGTGCTGTACCTCTGAACTAAACTAAATACTGACACCCGGTGTCACAGACATACACTGACACCCACTAACATAAACAAACACACACTGACACCCAGTAACACAGAGAAACACTGATACACAGTAACAAAGACATACACTGACACCAAGTAACACAGACACACACTGACACCCAGTAAAAAAGACATACACTGACACCAAGTCACAAAGACATACACTGATACCAAGTCACAAAGACATACACTGATGCACAGTAACAAAGACACACACTTACACCAAGTAACACAGACATGCACTGACACCCAGTGACACAGACACACACTTGCACCAAGTAACACAGAGACACTTACAACAAGTAACAAAGACAGACACTGACACCCAGTAACAAAGACATACACTGACACCAAGTCACAAAGACATATACTGATACACAGACACACACTTACACCAAGTAACACAGACCACCACTGACACCAAGTAACAAAGACATACACTGATACCCAGTAACACAGGCACACACAGGGGGTGGGGGGGGCGGTGCACATTGGCGCAGTGGTTAGCACCGCAGCTTCACAGCTCCAGGGACCCGGGCTCGATTCTGTGCACTGCCTGTGCGGAGTTTGCAAGTTCTCCCTGTGTCTGCGTGGGTTTCCTCCGGGTGCTCCGGTTTCCTCCCACATGCCAAAGACTTGCAGGTTGATAGGTTAATGGGCCATTATAAATTGCCCCTGGTATAGGTAGGTGGTAGGGAAATATATACGGAACGGTGGGGATGTGATAGGAATACGGGATTAGTGTAGGATTAGTGTAGGATGACAGTAAATGGGTTGTTGATGGTCGGCACAGGCTCGGTGGGCCGAAGGGCCTGTTTAAGTGCCGCACCTCTACACTAAACTAAATACTGACACCCAGTGTCACAGACACACACTGACACCCAGTAAAAAGGACATACACTGATACCAAGTCACAAAGACATACACTGATGCCCAGTAACAAAGACACACACTTACACCAAGTAACACAGGCATACACAGACACCAAGTAACAAAGACAGACAATTACACCAAGTAACAAAGACCTACACTTACACCAAATATTTTGACATACACTGACACCAAGTAACAAAGACATACACTGATACCCAGTAACACAGACACACACTTACACCAAGTAACAAAGACATACACTGACACCAAGTCACAAAGACACACACTGACACCCAGTAACACAGACACACACGGACACCAAGTAACAAAGACACAGACTTACACCAAGTAACACAGAAACACACTGGCACCCAGTAACACAGACACACACTTACACCAAGTAACACAGACATACACTGACACCAAGTAACAAAGACAGACACTGATAACCAGTAACACAGACACACACTTACACCAAGTAACACAGACCACCACTGACACCAAGTAACAAAGACATACACTGATACCCAGTATCACAGACACACACTTACACCAAGTAACAAAGACAGACACTGACACCAAGTCACGAAGACATAAACTGATGCCCAGGAACACAGACACACACTGACACCCAGTAACAAAGACATTCACTGATACCAAGTCACAAAGACATACACTGAAAACCAGTAACACAGACACACACTGACACCCAGTAACAAAGACATTCACTGATACCAAGTCACAAAGAAATACACTGATACCCAGTAACACAGGCACACACTGACACCAAGTAACAAAGACATACACTGACACCAAGTAACAAAGACGTACACTTACACCAAGTAACAAAGGCACACACTTACTCCAAGTTACACAGACATACACTGACACCAAGTAACAAATCATACACTGACACCAAGTAACAAAGAAAGACAATTACACCAAGTAACAAAGGCATACCATTAAACCCAGTAACAAAGACATACACTGACACCCAGTAACACAGACACACACGGACACCAAGGAACAAAGACACAGACTTACACCAAGTAACACAGACACACACTGACACCCAGTAACACAGACACACACTTACACCAAGTAACACAGACATACACTGACACCAAGTAACAAAGACAGACACTGATACCCCCAGTAACACAGACACACACTTACACCAAGTAACAAAGACATACACTGACACCCGGTAACAAAGACTTACACTGACATACAGTGACACAGACACACACGGACACCAAGTAACAAAGACATACACTTACACCAAGTAACAAAGTCATGCACTGATACCCAGTAACACAGGCACACACTATGGGCGGGGGGGGGGGGGCACATTGTCGCAGTGGTTCGCACTGCAGCCTCACAGCTCCAGGGACCGGGTTCGATTCTGGGTACTGCCTGTGCGGAGTTTGCAAGTTCTCCCTGTGTCTGCGTGGGTTGCTTCCGGGAGCTCCGGTTTCCTCCCACATGCCAAAGACTTGCAGCTTGATTGGTTAATTGGCCATTATAAATTGCCCCTAGTATAGGTAGGTGGTAGGGAAATATATAGGGACCGGTGGGGATGTGATAGGAATACGGGATTAGTGTAGGGTTAGTAAAATGGGTTGTTGATGGTCGGCACAGACTCGGTGTGCCGAATGGCCTGTTTAAGTGCTGTATCTCTAAACTAAACTAAATACTAACACCTAGTGTCACTGACACCCAGTAAAACAAACAAACACTGACACCCAGTAACAAAGACATACACTGATACCAAGTCACAAAGACATACACTGATACCCAGTAACACAAACAAACACACACTGTCACCCAGTAACACAGAGAAACACTGATACACAGTAACAAAGACATACACTGACACCAAGTAACACAGACACACACTGACACCCAGTGACACAGACACACACTTACACCAAGTAACACAGACACACTTACAACAAGTAACAAAGACAGACACTGACACCCAGTAACAATGACATACACTGACACCCAGTAACAAAGACACACACGGACACCAAGTAACAAAGACACAGACTTACACCAAGTAACACATAAACACACTGACACCCAGTAACACAGACACACACTTACACCAAGTAACACAGACATACACTGACACCAAGTAACAAAGACAGACACTGATAACCAGTAACACAGACACACACTGGGGGGGGGGGGATGGGGGGGCGAGGCACCATGGCGCAGTGGTTAGCACCGCAGCTTCACAGCTCCAGGGACCCGGGTTCGATTCTGGGTACTGCCTGTGTGGAGTTTCCAAGTTCTCCCTGTGTCTGCTTGGGTTTCCTCCGGGTGCTCCGGTTTCCTCCCACATGCCAAAGACTTGCAGGTTGATAGGTTAATGGGCCATTATTAATTGCCCCTGGTATAGGTAGGTGGTAGGGAAATATATACGGAACGGTGGGGATGTGATAGGAATACGGGATTAGTGCAGGATTAGTGTAGGATTACTGTAAATGGGTTGTTGATGGTCGGCACAGGCTCGGTGGGCCGAAGGGCCTGCTTAAGTGCTGCACCTCTAAACTAAACTAAATACTGACACCCAGTGTCACAGACACACACTGACACCCACTAACATAAACAAACACCAACTGACACCCAGTGACACAGAGAACCACTGACACACAGGAACAAAGACATACACTGACACCAAGTAACACAGACACACACTGACACCCAGTAAAAAGGACATACACTGATACCAAGTCACAAAGAAATACACTGATGCCCAGTAACAAAGGCACACACTTACACAAAGTAACACAGGCATACACAGACACCAAGTAACAAAGACAGACAATTACACCAAGTAACAAAGACCGACACTAACACCAAGTATTTTGACATACACTGACACCAAGTAACAAAGACATACACTGATACCCAGTAACACAGACACACACTTACACCAAGTAACAAAGACATACACTGACACCAAGTCACAAAGACACACACTGACACTCAGTAACAAAAACAGACACTGACACCAAGTCACAAAGACATAAACTGATACTCAGGAACACAGACACACAATTACACCAAGTAACACAGACATACACTGACACCAAGTAACAAAGACATGCACTGATACCCAGTAACACAGACACATAATTACACCAAGTAACTAAGACATGCACTGACACCCAGTTACAAAGACATAGACTGACACCCAGTAACACAGACACACGGACACCAAGTAACAAAGACATACACTTACACCAAGTAACAAAGTCATGCACTGATACCCAGTAACACAAACAAACACACACTGTCACCCAGTAACACAGAGAAACACTGATACACAGTAACAAAGACATACACTGACACCAAGTAACACAGACACACACTGACACACATTGACACAGACACACACTTACACCAAGTAACACAGACACACACTTACACCAAGTAACAAAGACAGACACTGATAACCAGTAACACAGGCACACACTTATACCAAGTAACAAAGACACACACTGACACCAAGTCACAAAGACACACACTGACACCAAGTCACAAAGACACACACTGACACCCAGTAACAAAGACATACACTGACACCAAGTCACAAAGACATATACTGATACACAGACACACACTTACACCAAGTAACACAGACTACCACTGACACCAAGTAACAAAGACAGACACTGATACCCAGTAACACAGGCACACACAGGGGGTGGGGGGGGGGGCACATTGGCGCAGTGGTTAGCACCGCAGCTTCACAGCTCCAGTGACCCGGGTTCGATTCTGGGTACTGCCTGTGCGGAGTTTGCAAGTTCTCCCTGTGTCTGCGTGGGTTTCCTCCGGGTGCTCCGGTTTCCTCCCACATGCCAAAGACTTGCAGGTTGATAGGTTAATGGGCCATTATAAATTGCCCCTGGTAATGGTAGGTGGTAGGGAAATATATACGGAACGGTGGGGATGTGATAGGAATACGGGATTAGTGTAGGATTAGTGTAGGATTACTGTAAATGGGTTGTTGATGGTCGGCACAGGCTCGGTGGGCCGAAGGGCCTGCTTAAGTGCTGCACCTCTAAACTAAACTAAATACTGACACCCAGTGTCACAGACACACACTGACACCCACTAACATAAACAAACACCAACTGACACCCAGTAACACAGACAACCACTGATACACAGTAACAAAGACATACACTGGCACCAAGTAACACAGACACACACTGACACACATTGACACAGACACACACTTACACCAAGTAACACAGACACACTTACACCAGGTAACAAAGACAAACACTGACACCCAGTGACAATGACATACACTGACACCCATTAACAAAGACACACACGGACACCAAGTAACAAAGACACAGACTTACACCAAGTAACACAGAAACACAATGGCACCCAGTAACACAGACACACATTTACACCAAGCAACACAGACATACACTGACACCAAGTAACAAAGACAGACACTGATAGCCAGTAACACAGACACACACTTACACCAAGTAACACAGACCACCACTGACACCAAGTAACAAAGACATACACTGATACCCAGTATCACAGACACACACTTACACCAAGTAACAAAGACATACACTGACACCAAGTCACAAAGACATAAACTGATGCCCAGGAACACAGACACACACGGACACCAAGGAACAAAGACACAGACTTACACCAAGTAACACAGACACACACTGACACCCAGTAACACAGACACACACTTACACCAAGTAACCCAGACATACACTGACACCAAGTAACAAAGACAGACACTGATACCCAGTAACACAGACACACACTTACACCAAGTAACAAAGACAGACACTGACACCCGGTAACAAAGTCATGCACTGATACCCAGTAACACAGGCACACACTATGGGGGGTGGGGGGGCACATTGTCGCAGTGGTTCGCACTGCAGCCTCACAGCTCCAGGGACCGGGTTCGATTCTGGGTACTGCCTGTGCGGAGTTTGCAAGATCTCCCTGTGTCTGCGTGGGTTTCTTCCGGGAGCTCCGGTTTCCTCCCACATGCCAAAGACTTGCAGCTTGATAGGTTAATTGGCCATTATAAATTGCCGCTAGTATAGGTAGGTGGTAGGGAAATATATAGGGACCGGTGGGGATGTGATAGGAATACGGGATTAGTGTAGGATTAGTAAAATGGGTTGTTGATGGTCGGCACAGACTCGGTGTGCCGAATGGCCTGTTTAAGTGCTGTATCTCTAAACTAAACTAAATACTAACACCTCGTGTCACTGACACCCAGTAAAACAAACAAACACTGACACCCAATAACAAAGACATACACTGATACCAAGTCACAAAGACATACACTGATACCCAGTAACACAGAGAAACACTGATACACAGTAACAAAGACATACACTGACACCAAGTAACACAGACACACACTGACACCCATTGACACAGACACACACTTACGCCAAGTAACACAGAAACACTTACAACAAGTAACAAAGACAGACACTGACACCCAGCAACAATGACATACACTGACACCCAGTAACAAAGACACACACGGACACCAAGTAACAAAGACACAGACGTACACCAAGTAACACAGAAACCCACTGACACCCAGTAACACAGACACACACTTACACCAAGTCACACAGACATACACTGACACCAAGTAACAAAGACAGACACTGATAACCAGTAACACAGACACACACTTACACCAAGTAACAAAGACATACACTGACACCCAGTAACAAAGACACACACTGACACCCAGTAACAAAGACATACACTGACACCAAGTCACAAAGACATATACTGATACACAGACACACACTTACACCAAGTAACACAGACCAACACTGACACCAAGTAACAATGACATACACTGATACCCAGTAACACAGGCACACACAGGGGGTGGGGGGGGGCACATTGGCGCAGTGGTTAGCACCGCAGCTTCACATCTCCAGGGACCCGGGTTCGATTCTGGGTACTGCCTGTGCGGAGTTTGCAAGTTCTCCCTGTGTCTGCGTGGGTTTCCTCCGGGTGCTCCGGTTTCCTCCCACATGCCAAAGACTTGCAGGTTGATAGGTTAATGGGCCATTATAAATTGCCCCTGGTATAGGTAGGTGGTAGGGAAATATATACGGAACGGTGGGGATGTGATAGGAAGACGGGATTAGTGCAGGATTAGTGTCGGATTACTGTAAATGGGTTGTTGATGGCCGGCACAGGCTCGGTGGGCCGAAGGGCCTGCTTAAGTGCTGCACCTTTAAACTAAACTAAATACTGACACCCAGTGTCACAGACACACACTGACACCCACTAACATAAACAAACACACACTGACACCCAGTAACACAGAGAACCACTGATACACAGTAACAAAGACATACACTGACACCAAGTAATACAGACACACACTGACACCCAGTAAAAAGGACATACACTGATACCAAGTCACAAAGACATACACTGATGCCCAGTAACAAAGACACACACTTACACCAAGTAACACAGGCATACACAGACACCAAGTAACAAAGACAGACAATTACACCAAGTAACAAAGACCTACACTTACACCAAGTATTTTGACATACACTGACACCAAGTAACAAAGACATACACTGATACCCAGTAACACAGACACACACTTACACCAAGTAACAAAGACATACACTGACACCCGGTAACAAAGACTTACACTGACACACAGTGACACAGACACACACGGACACCAAGTAACAAAGACAGACACTTACACCAAGTAACAAAGTCATGCACTGATACCCAGTAACACAGACACATAATTACACCAAGTAACTAAGACATGCACTGACACCCAGTTACAAAGAAATACACTGACACCCAGTAACACAGGCACACACTATGGGCGGGGGGGGGGGGGCACATTCGCGCAGTGGTTAGCACCGCAGCCTCACAGCTCCAGGGACCCGGGTCCGATTCTGGGTACTGCTTGTGCGGAGTTTGCAAGATCTCCCTGTGTCTGCGTGGGTTTCCTCCGGGAGCTCCGGTTTCCTCCCACATGCCAAAGACTTGCAGGTTGATAGGTTAATTGGCCATTATAAATTGCCCGTAGAATGGGTAGGTGGCAGGGAAATATATTGGGACCGGTGGGGATGTGATAGGAATACGGGATTAGTGTAGGATTAGTATAAATGGGTTGTTGATGGTCGGCACAGACTCGGTGGGCCGAATGGCCTGCTTAAGTGCTGTATCTCTAAACTAAACTAAATAATAACAACAAGTGTCACTGACACCCAGTAAAACAAACAAACACTGACACCCAGTAACAAAGACATACACTGATACCAAGTAACAAAGACACAGACTTACACCAAGTAACACAGAAACACACTGGCACCCAGTAACACAGAAACACACTTACACCAAGTAACACAGACATACACAGACACCAAGTAACAAAGACAGACACTGATAACCAGTAACACAGACAGACACTTACACCAAGTAACACAGACCACCACTAACACCAAGTAACAAAGACATACACTGATACCCAGTATCACAGACACACCCTTACACCAAGTAACAAAGACACACACTGACACCAAGTCACAAAGACACACACTGACACCGAGTAACAAAGACATACACTGACACCAAGTCACAAAGACATAAACCGATGCCCAGGAACACAGACACACACTGACACACAGTAACAAAGACATACACTGATACCAAGTCACAAAGAAATACACTGATACCCAGTAACACAGACACACACTGACACCAAGTAACAAAGACATACACTGACACCAAGTAACAAAGACGTACACTTACACCAAGTAACAGAGACACACACTTACACCAAGTAACGCAGACACACACTGACACCAAGTAACAAAGACATGCACTGACACCAAGTAACAAAGACATACACATACACCAAGTAACAAAGAAAGACAATTACACCAAGTAACAAAGACATACAATTAAACCCAGTAACAAAGACATACACTGACACCCAGTAACACAGACACACACGGACACCAAGGAACAAAGACACAGACTTACACCAAGTGACACAGACACACACTGACACCCCGTAACACAGACACACACTTACACCAAGAAACACAGACATGCACTGACACCAAGTAACAAAGACAGACACTGATACCAAGTAACACAGACACACACTTACACCAAGTAACAAAGACACACACTGACACCAAGTCACAAAGACACACACTGACACCCAGTAACAAAGACAGACACTGACACCAAGTCACAAGACAAACACTGATACACAGACACACACTTAGACCAAGTAACACAGACCACCCCTGACACCAAGTAACAAAGACATACACTGACACCAAGTCACAAAGACACACACTGACACCCAGTAACAAAGACATACACTGATACCAGTATCAAAGACATAAACTGATACCAAGTCACAAAGACATACACTGATACCCAGTAACACAGACACACACTGACACCAAGTAACAAAGACATACACTGACACCAAGTAACAAAGACGTACACTTTCACCAAGTAACAAAGACACACACTTGCACCAAGTAACACAGACATACACTGACACCAAGTAACAAAGACATACACAGACACCAAGTAACAAAGACATACGCTTACACCAAGTAACAAAGACAGACAATTACACCAAGTAACAAAGACATACACTTACACCAAGTAACAAAGGCATACATTGATACCCAGTAACACAGACACACACTTCCACCAAGTAACACAGACATACACTGAGACCAAGTAAAAAAGACATGCACTGATACCCAGTAACACAGAGACACACTTACACCAAGTAACAAAGACAGACACTGATACCCAGTAACACAGACACACACTTACACCAAGTAACAAAGACATACACTGACACCCAGTAACAAAGACATACACTGACACCCAGTAACACAGACCCACACGGACACCAAGTAACACAGACAAACACTGACACCAAGTAACAAAGACATAAACTGATTGCCAGAAACACAGACACACACTTACACCAAGTAACAAAGACAGACACTGATACCCCGTAACGCAGACACACACTGACACCAAGTAACAAAGACATGCACTGACACCAAATAACAAAGACATACACATACACCAAGTAACAAAGAAAGACAATTACACCAAGTAACAAAGACATACAATTAAACCCAGTAACAAAGACATACACTGACACCCAGTAACACAGACACACACGGACACCAAGGAACAAAGACACAGACTTTCACCAAGTGACACAGACACACACTGACACCCCGTAACACAGACACACACTTACACCAAGTAACACAGACATGCACTGACACCAAGTAACAAAGACAGACACTGATATAAAGTAACACAGACACACACTTACACCAAGTAACAAAGACACACACTGACACCAAGTCACAAAGACACACACTGACACCCAGTAACAAAGACATACACTGACACCAAGTCACAAGACAAACACTGATACACAGACACACACTTACACCAAGTAACACAGACCACCCCTGACACCAAGTAACAAAGACATACACTGATACCCAGTATCACAGACACACACTTGCACCAAGTAACAAAGACATACAATGACACCAAGTCACAAAGACACACACTGACACCCAGTAACAAAGACATACACTGATACCAAGTCACAAAGACATACACTGATACCCAGTAACACAGACACACACTGACACCCAGTATCAAAGACATACACTGATACCAAGTCACAAAGACATACACTGATACCCAGTAACACAGACACACACTGACAACAAGTAACAAAGACATACACTGACACCAAGTAACAAAGACGTACACTTACACCAAGTAACAAAGACACACACTTGCACCAAGTAACACAGACATACACCGACACCAAAAAACAAAGACATACACAGACACCAAGTAACAAAGACATACGCTTACACCAAGTAACAAAGACAGACAATTACACCAAGTAACAAAGACATACACTTACACCAAGTAATAAAGGCATACATTGATACCCAGTAACACAGACACACACTTCCACCAAGTAACACAGACATACACTGAGACCAAGTAAAAAAGACATGCACTGATACCCAGTAGCACAGAGACACACTTACACCAAGTAACAAAGACATACACTGACACACAGTAACAAAGACATACACTGACACCCAGTAACACAGACCCACACGGACACCAAGTAACAAAGACATACACTGACACCAAGTAACACAGACAAACACTGACACCAAGTAACAAAGACATAAACTGATACCCAGAAACACAGACACACACTTACACCAAGTAACAAAGACAGACACTGATACCCCGTAACACAGACACACACTTACACCAAGTAACAAAGACAGACACTGATACCCCGTAACACAGACACACACTTACACCAAGTAACAAAGACATACATTGACACCCAGTAACACAGACATACATGACACCCAGTAACACAGACACACTTACACTAAGTAACACAGACATACACTGACACCAAGTAACAAAGACATACACTGATACCCTGGAACACAGACACACACTTACACCAAGTTACACAGGCACGCACTTGCACCAAGTAACAAAGACATACACTGACATCAAGTAACAAAGACATACACTGATACCCTGGAACACAGACACACACTTACACCAAGTTACACAGGCACGCACTTGCACCAAGTAACAAAGACATACACTGACACCAAGTAACAAAGACATACACTGATACCCTGGAACAAAGACACACACTTACACCAAGTAACACAGAAAACACTGACACCCAGTAACACCAACACACGCGGACACCAAGTAACAAAGACACACACTTACACCAAGTAACACATACACACACTGACACCCAGTAACACAGACACACTCTTACACAAAGTAACACAGACATACACTGACACCAAGTAACAAAGACATACTTTGATACCCAGGAACACAGACATACACTTACACCAAGTAACACAGACACACAGTTACACCAAGTAACAACGACAAACATTTACACCAAGTAACACAGAGATACAATGACACCAAGTAACAAGGACATACAATTACACCAAGTAAAAAAGACACACACTTACACCAAGTAACAAAGACAGACACTGATACCCAGTAACACAGACACACACTTACACCCAGTAACAAAGACAGACACTGACACCTTGTCACAAAGACATACAGTTACACCAAGTATTTTGACATACACTGACACTAAGTCACAATGACATACACTGATACCCAGTAACACAGACACACACTTACACCAAGTAACACAGACATACACTGAGACCAAGTAACAAAGACATGCACTGATACCCAGTAACACAGAGACACACTTACACCAAGTAACAAAGATAGACACTGATACCCAGTAACACAGACACACACTTACACCAAGTAACAAAGACATACACTGACACCCAGTAACACAGACATACACTGACACCCAGTAACACAGACACACACGGACACCAAGTAACAAAGACACAGACTTACACCAAGTAACACAGATATACACTGACACCAAGTAACAAAGAAATACACTGATACCCTGGAACACAGACACACACTTACACCAAGTAACACAGGCACATACTTACACCAAGTAACAAGGACATACACATACACCAAGTTACAAAGACATGCAATGACTCCCAGCAACACAGACACACACGGACACCAAGTAACAAAGACACACTTTTACACCAAGTAACACATACACACACTGACACCCAGTAACACAGACACACACTTACACCAAGTAACAAAGACATACACTGATACCCAGTAACACAGACACACACTTACACCAAGTAACACAGACACACACTTGCACCAAGTAACAAAGACATACACTGACACCAAGTAACACAGACATATACTGACACCAAGTAACAAAGACATACACTTGCACCAAGTAACAAAGACATACACTGACACCAAGTAACACAGACATATACTGACACCAAGTAACAAAGACATACAATTACACCAATTAACAAAGACACACACTTACACCAAGTAACAAAGACAGACACTGATACCCAGTAACACAGACACACAATTACACCAAGTAACAAAGACATACACTGACACCAAGTAACACAAACACACACTGACACCCAGTAACACAGAGAAACACTAATAAACAGTAACAAAGACACACACTTACACCAAGTAACACAGGCACATGCTTACACCAAGTAACAAGGACACACACATACACCAAGTTACAAAGACATGCAATGACTCCCAGCAACACAGACACACACTGACACCAAGTAACAAAGACAGACACTGATACCCAGTAACACAGACACACACTTACACCAAGTAACACAGACATACCCTGACACCAAGTAACAAAGACATACACTGATACCCAGGAACACTGACACACACTTACACCAAATAACACAGACACACACTTACACCATGTAACAGAGACATACACTGACACCAAGTAACAAAGACATACACTGATACCCAGTAACAAAGGCAGACACTGACACCAAGTAACAAAGACACACACTGACACCCATTAACACAGAGAAACACTAATAAACAGGAACAAAGACATACACTGACACCAAGTAACACCGACACACACTTACACCCAGTAAAAAAGACATACACTGACACCAAGTCACAAAGACATACACTGGCACCCAGTAACAAAGACATGCACTGACACCCAGTAACACAGACACACACGGACACCAAGTAACAAAGACACAGACTTACACCAAGTAACACAGACATAAACTGACACCCAGTAACACAGACACACACTTACACCAAGTAACAGAGACAGACACTGACACCAAGTAAAAAAGGCATACACTGACACCAAGTAACAAAGACATGCACTGACACCAAGTAACAAAGACGTACACTTACACCAAGTAACAAAGACACACACTGACACCAAGTATACAAAGACATACAAAGACACCAAGTAACAAAGACATACACTGATACACAGTAACACAGACACACACTTACACCAAGTAACAAAGACATACAAAGATACCCAGCCACACAGACACACACTTACACCAAGTATCACAGACATACACAGACACCAAGTAACAAAGACATACACTGATACCCAGTAACACAGACACACACTTACACCATGTAACAAAGGCATACACTGACACCAAGTAACAAAGACATACACTGATCCCTAGTAACACAGACATACACTGACACCAAGTAACAAAGACACTCACTTACACCAAGTAACACAGACATACACTGACACCAAGTAACAAAGACATACACTGATATCCAGTAACACAGACACACACTTACACCAAGTAACAATGACAGACACTGATACCCAGTAACACAGACACACACTTACACCAAGTCACAAAGACATACACTGACACCCAGTAACAAAGACATACACTGACACCCAGTAACAAAGAAACCCAATGACACCAAGTAACAAAGGCACACACTGACACCAAGTAACAATGACATACACTGATACCCAGTAACACAGACACACACTTACACCAAGCAACAAAGACATACACTGACACCAAGTAACAAAGACATTCACTGATACCCAGTAACACAGACAGACACTTACACCAAGTAACAAAGACATACACTGACACCAAGTAACAAAGGCATACATTGACACCCAGTAACAAAGACATACACTGACACCCAGTAACAAAGACATTCACTGATGCCCAGTAACACAGACACACACTTACACCAAGTAACAGAGAAATACACTGACACCAAGCAACAAAGACATGCACTGACACCAAGTAACAAAGACGTACACTGACACCAAGTAACAAAGACATGCACTGACACCAAGTTACAAAGATATACGCTTACACCAAGTAACACATACATACACTGACACCAAGTAACAAAGACACACAATTATACTAAGTACACAGACATAAACTGAGACCAAGTAACAAAGACACACTGATACCCAGTAACACAGACACACACTTACACCAAGTAACAAAGACAGACACTGGTACCCAGTAACAAAGACAGACACTGATACCCAGTAACACAGACAGACACTAACACCAAGTCACAAAGACATACACGGACACCCAGTAACAAATTAACACACTGACGCCAAGTAACAAAGACACACACTGACACCAAGTATACAAAGACATACAAAGACACCAAGTAACAAAGACATACACTGATACCCAGTAACACAGACACACACTTGCACCAAGTAACAAAGACATACAAAGATACCCAGCCTCACAGACACACACTTACACCAAGTATCACAGACATACACAGACACCAAGTAACAAAGACATACACTGATACCCAGTAACACAGAAACACACTAACACCAAGTCACAAAGACATACACTGACACACAGTAACAAAGACAAACACTGACACCCAGCAACAAAGAAACACACTGACACCAAGTAACAAAGACACACACTGACACCAAGTATACAAAGACATACACAGACACCAAGTAACAAAGACATACACATGATACCCAGTAACACGGACACACACTTACACCAAGTCACTAAGACATACACTGACACCCAGTAACAAAGACATTCACTGATCCCCAGTAACACAGACACACACTTACACCAAGTAACAAAGACACAAACTTAAACCAAGTAACACAGACATAAACTGATACCCAGTAACACAGACACACACTTACACCAAGTAACAAAGACATACACTGACACCCAGTAACAAAGACATACACTGACTCCCAGGAACAAAGACACACACTGACACCAAGTAACAAAGACATCCACTGACACACATTAACAAAGACATACACTGACACCAAGTAACAAAGACATACACTTATACAAAGTAACAAAGACATACACTGACGCCAAGTAACAAAGATGTACACTGATACCCAGTAACACAGACACACACTTACACGAAGTAACAAAGACAGACACTGATACCCGGTAACAAAGACACACGCTTACACCAAGTATCAAAGACATACTCCAACACCAACTAACAAAGACATACACTGATACCCAGTAACACAGACAAACACTGACACCAAGTAACAAAGACATACACCGACACCAAGTAACAAATACATACACTTTCTCCAAATAACACAGACATACACTGACACCAAATAACAAAGATATACACTTACACCAAGTAAGAAAGACACGCACTTACACCAAGTTACACAGACATACACTGACACCAAGTAACAAAGACATGCTCTTACACCAAGTAAGAAAGACACACACTTACACCAAGTAACACAGACCGGCACTGACACCAAGTAACAAAGACATATACTGACACCAAGTAACAAAGACATACATTTACACCAAGTAACACAGACATACACTGACACCGAGTAACAAAGACATACACTTACACCAAGTAACAAAGACATACACTGACACCAAGTAACAAAGACATACACTGATACCCAGTAACACAGACACACACTTACACCAAGTAACACAGACATACACTGACACCAAATAACAAAGACATACACTGATACCCAGTAACACAGACACACACTTACACCAAGTAACAAAGACAGACCATGACACCAAGTAACAAAGACATACACTGATACCCAGTAACACAGACACACACTTACACCAAGTAACAGAGACATACACTGACACCAAGTAACAAAGGCATACACTGACACCCAGTAACAAAGACATGCACTGACACCAAGTAACAAAGACGTACACTTACACCAAGTAACAAAGACATGCACTGACACCAAGTAACAGAGACATACACTTACACCAAGTAACACATACATACACTGACACCAAGTAACAAAGACACACACTTATACTAAGTACACAGATATACACTGTCAACAAGTAACAAAGACATACACTTACACCAAGTAACACATACATACACTGATACCCAGTAACACAGACACACACTTACACCAAATAACAAAGACAGACACTGGTACCCAGTAACAAATTAACACACTGACACCAAGTAACAAAGACACACACTGACACCAATTAACACAGACACACACTTACACCAAGTAACAAAGACATACAAAGACACCAAGTAACAAAGACATACACTGATACCCAGTAACACAGACACACACTTACACCAAGTAAAAAAGACATACAAAGATACCCAGCCACACAGACACACACTTACACCAAGTATCACAGACATACACAGACACCAAGTAACAAAGACATACACTGATACCCAGTAACACAGACACACACTTATTCCATTTAACAAAGACATACACTGACACCAAGTAACAAAGACATACACTGAGCCCTAGTATTACAGACATGCACTGACACCAAGTAACAAAGACACTCACTTACACCAAGTAACACAGACATACACTGACACCAAGTAACAAAGACATACACTGATATCCAGTAACACAGACACACACTTACACCAAGTAACAATGACAGACACTGATACCCAGTAACACAGACACACAATTACACCAAGTAACAAAGACATACACCGACACCAAGTAAAAAATACATACACTTACTCCAAATAACACAGACATACACTGACACCAAGTAACAAAGATATACACTTACACCAAGTAAGAAAGACACACACTTACACCAAGTTACACAGACATACACTGACACCAAGTAACAAAGACATGCTCTTACACCAAGTAAGAAAGACACACACTTACACCAAGTAACACAGACCGGCACTGACACCAAGTAACAAAGACATACACTGACACCAAGTAACAAAGACATACACTTACACCAAGTAACAAAGACATACACTGACACCAAGTAACAAAGACATACACTGATACCCAGTAACACAGACACACACTTACACCAAGTAACACAGACATACACTGACACCAATTAACAAAGACATACACTGATACCCAGTAACACAGACACACACTTACACCAAGGAACAAAGACAGACAATGACACCAAGTAACAAAGACATATACTGATACACAGTAACAAAGACATGCACTGACACCAAGTAACAAAGACGTACACTTACACCAAGTAACAAAGACATGCACTGACACCAAGTAACAAAGACATACACTTACACCAAGTAACACATACATACACTGACACCAAGTAACAAAGACACACACTTATACTAAGTACACAGACATACACTGACAACAAGTAACAAAGACATACACTGATACCCAGTAACACAGACACACACTTACACCAAATAACAAAGACAGACACTGGTACCCAGTAACAAAGACAGACACTGATACCCAGTAACACAGACAGACACTAACACCAAGTCACAAAGACATACACTGACACCCAGTAACAAATTAACACACTGACACCAAGTAACAAAGACACACACTGACACCAAGTAACACAGACACACACTTACACCAAGTAACAAAGACATACAAAGACACCAAGTAACAAAGACATACACTGATACCCAGTAACACAGACATGCACTGACACCAAGTAACAGAGACACACACTGACACCAAGTAACAAAGACATAAACTGACACCAAGCAACAAAGACATACACTGATACCCACTAACACAGACACACACTTACACCAAGTAACAAAGACACACAATGACACCAAGTAACAAAGACATATACTGATACCCAGTAACACAGACACACACTTACACCAAGTAACAGAGACATACACTGACACCAAGTAACAAAGACATACACTGATACCCAGTAACACAGACATGCACTGACACCAAGTAACAGAGACATACACTGACACCAAGTAACAAAGACATACACTTACACCAAGTAACACAGACATACACTGACACCAAGTAACAAAGACACACACTTACACTAAGTGCACAGACATACACTGACACCAAGTAACAAAGACATACATTGATACCCAATAACACAGACACACACTAACACCAAGTCACAAAGACATACACTGACACCCAGTAACGAAGACAAACACTGACACCCAGTAACAAAGAAACACACCGACACCAAGTAACAAAGACACACACTGACACCAAGTAACAAAGACATACACAGACACCAAGTAACAAAGACATACACTGATACCCAGTAACACAGACACACACTTACACCATGTAACAAAGACATACACTGACACTAAGTAACAAAGACATACACTGATCCCCAGTAACACAGACATACACTGACACCAAGTAACAAAGACACACACTTACACCAAGTAACACAGACATACACTGACATCAAGTAACAAAGACATGCACTGATATCCAGTGACACAGACACACACTTTCACCAAGTAACAATGACAGACACTGATACCCAGTAACACAGACACACACTTACACCAAGTAACAAAGACATACACTGACACCCAGTAACAAAGACATACACTGATACCCAGTAACACAGGCACACACTTACACCATGTAACAAAGACATACACTGACACAAAGTAACAAAGACATACACTGATCCCCAGTAACACAGACATACACTGACACCAAGTAACAAAGACACACACTTACACCAAGTAACACAGACATACACTGACATCAAGAAACAAAGACATGCACTGATATCCAGTAACACAGACATACACTTGCACCAAGTAACAATGACAGACACCGATTCCCAGTAACACAGACAGACACTTACACCAAGTAACAAAGACATACAATGACACCATGTATACAAAGACATACAAAGACACCAAGTAACAAAGACATACACTGATACCCAGTAACACAGACACACACTGACACCAAGGAACAAAGACATACAAAGATACCCAGCCACACAGACACACACTTACACCAAGTATCACAGACAGACACAGACACCAAGTAACAAAGACATACACTGATACCCAGTAACACAGACACACACTTACACCATGTAACAAAGACATACACTGACACCAAGTAACAAAGACATACACTGATCCCTAGTAACACAGACATACACTGACAACAAGTAACAAAGACACTCACTTACACCAAGTAACACAGACATACACTGACACCAAGTAACAAAGACATGCACTGATATCCAGTAACACAGACACACACTTACACCAAGTCACAAGGACATACACTGACACCCAGTAACAAAGACATACACTGACACCCAGTAACAAAGAAACCCAATGACACCAAGTAACAAAGGCACACACTGACACCAAGTAACAAAGACATACACTGATACCCAGTAACACAGACACGCACTTACACCAAGTAACAAAGACATACACTGACACCAAGTAACAAAGACATACACTGACACCAAGCAACAAAGGCATACACTGATCCCCAGTAACACAGACACACACGGACACTCAGTAACAAAGACATACACTGACACCAAGTAACAAAGACGTACACTGACACCCAGTAACAAATTAACAGACTGACACCAAGTAACAAAGACACACACTGACACCAATTATACAAAGACATACAAAGACACCAAGTAACAAAGACATACACTGATACCCAGTAACACAGACACACACTTGCACCAAGTAACAAAGACATACAAAGATACCCAGCCACACAGACACACACTTACACCAAGTATCACAGACATACACAGACACCAAGTAACACAGACATACACTGACACCCAGTAACACAGACACACACTTACACCAAGTAACACAGACATACACTGACACCAAGTAACAAAGACATACACTGATATCCAGTAACACAGACACACACTTACACCAAGTAACAATGACAGACACTGATAACCAGTAACACAGACACACACTTACACCAAGTCACAAAGACATACACTGACACCCAGTAACAAAGACAGACACTGACACGCAGTAACAAAGAAACCCAATGACACCAAGTAACAAAGGCACACACTGACACCAAGTAACAATGACATTCACTGAAAACCAGTAACACAGACACACACTTACACCAAGCAACAAAGACATACACTGACTCCAAGTAACAAAGACATTCACTGATACCCAGTAACACAGACACATACTGACACCAAGTAACAAAGACAAACACTGACACCAAGTAACAAAGACATACACTGACAAAAAGTAACAAAGGCATACATTGACACCCAGTAACAAAGACATACACTGACACCCAGTAACACAGACACACACGGACACCAATTAACAAAGACATACACTGACACCCAGTAACAAAAACATACACTGACACCCAGTAACAAAGATATACACTGACACCAAGTAACAAAGACATTCACTGATCCCCAGTAACACAGACATACACTGACACCAAGTAACAAAGACACACACTTACACCAAGTAACACAGACATACACTGACATCAAGTAACAAAGACATGCACTGATATCCAGTGACACAGACACACACTTTCACCAAGTAACAATGACAGACACTGATACCCAGTAACAGACACACACTTACACCAAGTAACAAAGACATACACTGACACCCAGTAACAAAGACATACACTGATCCCCAGTAACACAGACATACACTGACACCAAGTAACAAAGACACACACTTACACCAAGTAACACAGACATACACTGACATCAAGAAACAAAGACATGCACTGATTCCCAGTAACACAGACAGACACTTACACCAAGTAACAAAGACATACAATGACACCATGTATACAAAGACATACAAAGACACCAAGTAACAAAGACATACACTGATACCCAGTAACACAGACACACACTGACACCAAGGAACAAAGACATACAAAGATACCCAGCCACACAGACACACACTTACACCAAGTATCACAGACAGACACAGACACCAAGTAACAAAGACATACACTGATACCCAGTAACACAGACACACACTTACACCATGTAACAAAGACATACACTGACACCAAGTAACAAAGACATACACTGATCCCTAGTAACACAGACATACACTGACAACAAGTAACAAAGACACTCACTTACACCAAGTAACACAGACATACACTGACACCAAGTAACAAAGACATGCACTGATATCCAGTAACACAGACACACACTTACACCAAGTCACAAGGACATACACTGACACCCAGTAACAAAGACATACACTGACACCCAGTAACAAAGAAACCCAATGACACCAAGTAACAAAGGCACACACTGACACCAAGTAACAAAGACATACACTGATACCCAGTAACACAGACACACACTTACACCAAGTAACAAAGACATACACTGACACCAAGTAACAAAGACATACACTGACACCAAGCAACAAAGGCATACACTGATCCCCAGTAACACAGACACACACGGACACTCAGTAACAAAGACGTACACTGACACCCAGTAACAAATTAACAGACTGACACCAAGTAACAAAGACACACACTGACACCAATTATACAAAGACATACAAAGACACCAAGTAACAAAGACATACACTGATACCCAATAACACAGACACACACTTGCACCAAGTAACAAAGACATACAAAGATACCCAGCCACACAGACACACACTTACACCAAGTATCACAGACATACACAGACACCAAGTAACACAGACATACACTGACACCCAGTAACACAGACACACACTTACACCAAGTAACACAGACAACCACTGACACCAAGTAACACAGACATACACTGACACCAAGTAACAAAGACATACACTGATATCCAGTAACACAGACACACACTTACACCAAGTAACAATGACAGACACTGATAAC
Source organism: Heterodontus francisci (assembly GCF_036365525.1). Taxonomy (NCBI): domain Eukaryota; kingdom Metazoa; phylum Chordata; class Chondrichthyes; order Heterodontiformes; family Heterodontidae; genus Heterodontus; species Heterodontus francisci. Next base: position 8,193,855 of record NW_027140221.1, on the reverse strand, counting down.
CAGTAACACAGACACACACTTACACCAAGTCACAAAGACATACACTGACACCCAGTAACAAAGACAGACACTGACACGCAGTAACAAAGAAACCCAATGACACCAAGTAACAAAGGCACACACTGACACCAAGTAACAATGACATTCACTGAAACCCAGTAACACAGACACACACTTACACCAAGCAACAAAGACATACACTGACACCAAGTAACAAAGACATTCACTGATACCCAGTAACACAGACACACACTGACACCAAGTAACAAAGACAAACACTGACACCAAGTAACAAAGACATACACTGACAAAAAGTAACAAAGGCATACATTGACACCCAGTAACAAAGACATACACTGACACCCAGTAACACAGACACACACGGACACCAATTAACAAAGACATACACTGACACCCAGTAACAAAAACATACACTGACACCCAGTAACAAAGATATACACTGACACCAAGTAACAAAGACATTCACTGATCCCCAGTAACACAGACACACACTTACACAAGGCAACAAAGACATACACTGACACCAAGCAACAAAGACACACTCTGACAACAAGTAACACAGACATTCACTTACACCAAGTATCAAATACATACACTGACACCAAGTAACAAAGGCATACAATGACACCCAGTAACAAAGACAGACACTGACACCCAGTAACACAGACACACACGGACAACAAGTAACAAAGACATACACTGACACCAAGTGACGAAGACATGCACTGATACCCAGTAACAAAGACATGCACTGATACCCAGTAACACAGACACACACTTACACCAATTATCACAGACATACACAGACACCAAGTAACAAAGACATACACTGATACCCAGTAACACAAACACACTTACACCAAGTAACAAAGACATACACTGACACCAAGTAACAAAGACATACACTTACACCAAGTAACACAGACAAACACTGAGACCAAGTAACAAAGAGATACACTTACACCAACTAACAAAGACACACACTTACACCAAGAAACACAGACATACACTGACACCAAGTAACAAAGATATACACTTACACCAAGTAACAAAGACACACACTTACACCAAGTAACACAGACATACACTGACACCAAGTAACAAAGACATGCACTTACACCAAGTAACACATACACACAGACACCAAGTAACAAATACATACACTGATACCCAGTAACACAGACAAACACTTACACCAAGTAACAAAGACATACACCGACACCAATTTACACAGACATACACTGACACCAAGAAACAAAGACATGCACTTACACCAAGTAAGAAAGTCACACACTTACACCAAGTAACACAGACCTACATTGACACCAAGTAACAAAGACATACACTGACACCAAGTCACAAAGACATACATTTACACCAAGTAACACAGACATACACTGACACCAAGTAACAAAGACATACACTTACACCAAGTAACAAAGACATAAACTGACACCAAGCAACAAAGACATACATTGATACCCAGTAACACAGACACACACTTACACCAAGTAACAAAGACAGACAATGTCACCAAGTAACAAAGACATACACTTACACCAAGTAACACAGAACTACACTGACACCAAGTAACAAAGACACACACTTACACTAAGTGCACAGACATACACTGACACCAAGTAACAAAGACATACACTGATACCCAGTAACACAGACACACACTTACACCAAGTAACAGAGACAGACACTGACACCAAGTAACAAAGACACACACTTATACTAAGTACACAGACATACACTGACACCAAGTAACAAAGACATATACTGATACCCAGTAACACAGACACACACTTACACCAAGTAACAAAGACAGACACTGGTACCTAGTAACAAAGACATTCACTGATACCCAGTAACACAGACACACACTTACACCAAGTAACAAAGACATACACTCACACCAAGTGACAAAGACATACACTGACACCAAGTAACAAAGGCATACATTGACACCCAGTAACAAAGACATACACTGACACCCAGTAACACAGACACACACGGACACCAAGTAACAAAGACATACACTGACACCAAGTAACAAAAGCACACACTGACACCAAGTAACAATGACATACACTGATACCCAGTAACACAGAAACACACTTACACCAAGCAACAAAGACATACACTGACACCAAGTAACAAAGACATTCACTGATACCCAGTAACACAGACACACACTTACACCAAGTATCACAGACATACACAGACACCAAGTAACAAAGACATACACTGATACCCAGTAACACAGACACACACTTACACCATGTAACAAAGACATACACTGACACCACGTAACAAAGACATACACTGATCCCTAGTAACACAGACATACACTGACACCAAGTAACAAAGACACTCACTTACACCAAGTAACACAGACAAACACTGAGACCAAGTAACAAAGATATACACTTACACCAAGTAACAAAGACACACACTTACACCAAGTAACACAGACATACACTGACACCAAGTAACAAAGATATACACTTACACCAAGTAACAAAGACACACACTTACACCAAGTAACACAGACATACACTGACACCAAGTAACAAAGACATGCACTTACACCAAGTAACACATACACACAGACACCAAGTAACAAATACATACACTGATACCCAGTAGCACAGACAAACACTTACACCAAGTAACAAAGACATACACCGACACCAAGTAACACATACATACACTTACACCAAATAACAGACATACACTGACACAAAGTAACAAAGATATACACTTACACCAACTAACAAAGACACACACTTACACCAATTTACACAGACATACACTGACACCAAGAAACAAAGACATGCACTTACGCCAAATAAGAAAGTCACACACTTACACCAAGTAACACAGACCTACACTGACACCAAGTAACAATGACATACACTGACACCAAGTCACAAAGGCATACATTTACACCAAGTAACACAGACATACACTGACACCAAGTAACAAAGACACTCACTTACACCAAGTAACACAGACATGCACTGACACCCAGTAACAAAGACATACACTGACACCCAGTAACAAAGACATACACTGACACCCAGTAACAAAGACAGACACTAACACCAAGTCACAAAGACATAGACTGACACCCAGTAACAAATTAACACACTGACACCAAGTAACAAAGACAAACACTGACACCAATTATACAAAGACATACAAAGACACCAAGTAACAAAGACATACACTGATACCCAGTAACACAGACACACACTTGCACCAAGTAACAAAGACATACAAAGATACCCAGCCACACAGACACACACATACACCAAGTATCACAGACATACACAGACACCAAGTAACAAAGACATACACTGATACCCAGTAACACAGACACACACTTACACCATGTAACAAAGACATACACTGACACCAAGTAACAAAGACATACACTGATCCCTAGTAACACAGACATACACTGATCCCTAGTAACACAGACATACACTGACACCAAGAAACAAAGACATACCCTGTATCCAGTAACACAGACACCCACTTACACCAAGTAACAATGACAGACACTGATACCCAGTAACACAGACACACACTTACACCAAGTCACAAAGACATACACTGACACCCAGTAACAAAGACATACACTGACACCCAGTAACAAAGAAACCCAATGGCACCAAGTAACAAAGGCACACACTGACACCAAGTAACAATGACATTCACTGAAACCCAGTAACACAGACACACACTTACACCAAGCAACAAAGACATACACTGACACCAAGTAACAAAGACATTCACTGATACCCAGTAACACAGACACACACTTACACCAAGTAACAAAGGCATACACTGACACCAAGTAACAAAGACATACACTGACACCAAGTAACAAAGGCATACATTGACATCCAGTAACAAAGACATACACTGACACCCAGTAACAAAAACATACTCTGACACCCAGTAACAAAGACATACACTGACACCAAGTAACAAAGACATTCACTGATCCCCAGTAACACAGACACACACTTACACCAAGCAACAAAGACATACACTGACACCAAGTAACAAAGACACACACTGACAACAAGTAACACAGACACACACTTACACCAAGTATCAAAGACATACACTGACACCAAGTAACAAAGACACACACTTACACCAAGTAACAAAGACATGCACTGATACCCAGTAACACAGACACACACTTACACCAATTATCACAGACATACACAGACACCAAGTAACAAAGACATTCACTGATACCCAGTTACACAGAAACACACTTACACCAAGTAACAAAGACATACACTGAAACCAAGTAACAAAGACATGCACTGACACCAAGAAACAAAGGCATACATTGACACCCAGTAACAAAGACATACACTGACACCCAGTAACACAGACACACACGGACACCCAGTAACAAAGACATTCACTGATCCCCAGTAACACAGACACACACTTAGACCAAGCAACAAAGACATACACTGACACCAAGTAACAAAGACACACACTGACAACAAGTAACACAGACACACACTTACACCAAGTATCAAAGACATACACTGACACCAAGTAACAAAGACACACACTTACACCAAGTAACAAAGACATGCACTGATACCCAGTAACACAGACACACACTTACACCAATTATCACAGACATACACAGACACCAAGTAACAAAGACATACACTGATACCCAGTAACACAAACACACTTACACCAAGTAACAAAGACACACACTTACACCAAGTAACACAGACATACACTGACACCAAGTAACAAAGACATGCACTTACACCAAGTAACACATACACACAGACACCAAGTAACAAATACATACACTGATACCCAGTAACACAGACAAACACTTACACCAAGTAACAAAGACATACACCGACACCAAGTAACACATACATACACTTACACCAAATAACACAGACATACACTGACACAAAGTAACAAAGATATACACTTACACCAACTAACAAAGAAACACACTTACACCAATTTACACAGACATACACTGACACCAAGAAACAAAGACATGCACTTACGCCAAATAAGAAAGTCACACACTTACACCAAGTAACACAGACCTACACTGACACCAAGTAACAATGACATACACTGACACCAAGTCACAAAGGCATACATTTACACCAAGTAACACAGACATGCACTGACACCAAGTAACAAAGACGTACACTTACACCAAGTAACAAAGGCATACACTGACACCCAGTAACAAAGACATACACTGACACCCAGTAACAAAGACAGACACTAACACCAAGTCACAAAGACATAGACTGACACCCAGTAACAAATTAACACACTGACACCAAGTAACAAAGACAAACACTGACACCAATTATACAAAGACATACAAAGACACCAAGTAACAAAGACATACACTGATACCCAGTAACACAGACACACACTTGCACCAAGTAACAAAGACATACAAAGATACCCAGCCACACAGACACACACATACACCAAGTATCACAGACATACACAGACACCAAGTAACAAAGACATACACTGATACCCAGTAACACAGACACACACTTACACCATGTAACAAAGACATACACTGACACCAAGTAACAAAGACATACACTGATCCCTAGTAACACAGACATACACTGACACCAAGAAACAAAGACATACCCTGTATCCAGTAACACAGACACCCACTTACACCAAGTAACAATGACAGACACTGATACCCAGTAACACAGACACACACTTACACCAAGTCACAAAGACATACACTGACACCCAGTAACAAAGACATACACTGACACCCAGTAACAAAGAAACCCAATGGCACCAAGTAACAAAGGCACACACTGACACCAAGTCACAATGACATTCACTGAAACCCAGTAACACAGACACACACTTACACCAAGCAACAAAGACATACACTGACACCAAGTAACAAAGACATTCACTGATACCCAGTAACACAGACACACACTTACACCAAGTAACAAAGGCATACACTGACACCAAGTAACAAAGACATACACTGACACCAAGTAACAAAGGCATACATTGACATCCAGTAACAAAGACATACACTGATACCCAGTAACACAGACACACACTTACACCATGTAACAAAGACATACACTGACACCAAGTAACAAAGACATACACTGATCCCTAGTAACACAGACATACACTGACACCAAGAAACAAAGACATACCCTGTATCCAGTAACACAGACACCCACTTACACCAAGTAACAATGACAGACACTGATACCCAGTAACACAGACACACACTGACACCCAGTAACAAAGACATACACTGACACCCAGTAACACAGACACACACGGACACCCAGTAACAAAGACATTCACTGATCCCCAGTAACACAGACACACACTTAGACCAAGCAACAAAGACATACACTGACACCAAGTAACAAAGACACACACTGACAACAAGTAACACAGACACACACTTACACCAAGTATCAAAGACATACACTGACACCAAGTAACAAAGACACACACTTACACCAAGTAACAAAGACATGCACTGATACCCAGTAACACAGACACACACTTACACCAATTATCACAGACATACACTGACACCAAGTAACAAAGACATACACTGATACCCAGTAACACAAACACACTTACACCAAGTAACAAAGACACACACTTACACCAAGTAACACAGACATACACTGACACCAAGTAACAAAGACATGCACTTACACCAAGTAACACATACACACAGACACCAAGTAACAAATACATACACTGATACCCAGTAACACAGACAAACACTTACACCAAGTAACAAAGACATACACCGACACCAAGTAACACATACATACACTTACACCAAATAACACAGACATACACTGACACAAAGTAACAAAGATATACACTTACACCAACTAACAAAGAAACACACTGACACCAATTTACACAGACATACACTGACACCAAGTAACAAAGACATTCACTGATCCCCAGTAACACAGACATACACTGACACCAAGTAACAAAGACACACACTTACACCAAGTAACAAAGACATGCACTGATACCCAGTAACACAGACACACACGGACACCCAGTAACAAAGACATTCACTGATCCCCAGTAACACAGACACACACTTAGACCAAGCAACAAAGACATACACTGACACCAAGTAACAAAGACACACACTGACAACAAGTAACACAGACACACACTTACACCAAGTATCAAAGACATACACTGACACCAAGTAACAAAGACACACACTTACACCAAGAAACAAAGACATGCACTGATACCCAGTAACACAGACACACACTTACACCAATTATCACAGACATACACAGACACCAAGTAACAAAGACATACACTGATACCCAGTAACACAAACACACTTACACCAAGTAACAAAGACATACACTGACACCAAGTAACAAAGACATACACTTACACCAAGTAACACAGACAAACACTGAGACCAAGTAACAAAGACATACACTTACACCAACTAACAAAGACACACACTTACACCAAGAAACACAGACATACACTGACACGAAGTAACAAAGATATACACTTACACCAAGTAACAAAGACACACACTTACACCAAGGAACAAAGACATACACTGACACCAAGTAACAAAGACATGCACTTACACCAAGTAACACATACACACAGACACCAAGTAACAAATACATACACTGATACCCAGTAACACAGACAAACACTTACACCAAGTAACAAAGACATACACCGACACCAAGTAACAAAGACATACACCGACACCAAGTAACGAAGACATACACTGACACCAAGTAACAAAGGCATACATTGACATCCAGTAACAAAGACATACACTGACACCCAGTAACACAGACACACACGGACACAAAGTAACAAAGACATACACTGACACCCGGTAACAAAAACATACTCTGACACCCAGTAACACAGACACACACGGACACCCAGTAACAAAGACATTCACTGATCCCCAGTAACACAGACACACACTTAGACCAAGCAACAAAGACATACACTGACACCAAGTAACAAAGACACACACTGACAACAAGTAACACAGACACACACTTACACCAAGTATCAAAGACATACACTGACACCAAGTAACAAAGACACACACTTACACCAAGAAACAAAGACATGCACTGATACCCAGTAACACAGACACACACTTACACCAATTATCACAGACATACACAGACACCAAGTAACAAAGACATACACTGATACCCAGTAACACAAACACACTTACACCAAGTAACAAAGACATACACTGACACCAAGTAACAAAGACATACACTTACACCAAGTAACACAGACAAACACTGAGACCAAGTAACAAAGACATACACTTACACCAACTAACAAAGACACACACTTACACCAAGAAACACAGACATACACTGACACGAAGTAACAAAGATATACACTTACACCAAGTAACAAAGACACACACTTACACCAAGGAACAAAGACATACACTGACACCAAGTAACAAAGACATGCACTTACACCAAGTAACACATACACACAGACACCAAGTAACAAATACATACACTGATACCCAGTAACACAGACAAACACTTACACCAAGTAACAAAGACATACACCGACACCAAGTAACAAAGACATACACCGACACCAAGTAACGAAGACATACACTGACACCAAGTAACAAAGGCATACATTGACATCCAGTAACAAAGACATACACTGACACCCAGTAACACAGACACACACGGACACAAAGTAACAAAGACATACACTGACACCCGGTAACAAAAACATACTCTGACACCCAGTAACAAAGACATACACTGACACCAAGTAACAAAGACATTCACTGATCCCCAGTAACACAGACACACACTTACACCAAGCAACAAAGACATACACTGACACCAAGTAACAAAGACACACACTGACAACAAGTAACACAGACACGCACTTATACCAAGTATCAAAGACATACACTGAGACCAAGTAACAAAGACAAACACTGACACCAATTATACAAAGACATACAAAGACACCAAGTAACAAAGACATACACTGATACCCAGTAACACAGACACACACTTGCACCAAGTAACAAAGACATACAAAGATACCCAGCCACACAGACACACACATACACCAAGTATCACAGACATACACAGACACCAAGTAACAAAGACATACACTGATACCCAGTAACACAGACACACACTTACACCATGTAACAAAGACATGCACTGACACCAAGTAACAAAGACATACACTGATCCCTAGTAACACAGACATACACTGACACCAAGAAACAAAGACATACCCTGTATCCAGTAACACAGACACCCACTTACACCAAGTAACAATGACAGACACTGATACCCAGTAACACAGACACACACTTACACCAAGTCACAAAGACATACACTGACACCCAGTAACAAAGACATACACTGACACCCAGTAACACAGACACACACTTACACCAATTATCACAGACATACACAGACACCAAGTAACAAAGACATTCACTGATACCCAGTTACACAGAAACACACTTACACCAAGTAACAAAGACATACACTGAAACCAAGTAACAAAGACATACACTGACACCAAGAAACAAAGGCATACATTGACACCCAGTAACAAAGACATACACTGACACCCAGTAACACAGACACACACGGACACCAAGTAACAAAGACATACACTGACACCCAGTAACAAAAACATACACTGACACCCAGTAACAAAGACATACACTGACACCCAGTAACAAAGACATTCACTGATCCCCAGTAACACAGACACACACTTAGACCAAGCAACAAAGACATACACTGACACCAAGTAAGAAAGACACACACTGACAACAAGTAACACAGACACACACTTACACCAAGTATCAAAGACATACACTGACACCAAGTAACAAAGACACACACTTACACCAAGTAACAAAGACATGCACTGATACCCAGTAACACAGACACACACTTACACCAATTATCACAGACATACACAGACACCAAGTAACAAAGACATTCACTGATACCCAGTAACACAAACACACTTACACCAAGTAACAAAGACAAACACTGAGACCAAGTAACAAAGACATACACTTACACCAACTAACAAAGACACACACTTACACCAAGAAACACAGACATACACTGACACGAAGTAACAAAGATATACACTTACACCAAGTAACAAAGACACACACTTACAACAAGGAACAAAGACATACACTGACACCAAGTAACAAAGACATGCACTTACACCAAGTAACACATACACACAGACACCAAGTAACAAATACATACACTGATACCCAGTAACACAGACAAACACTTACACCAAGTAACAAAGACATACACCGACACCAAGTAACAAATACATACAATTACACCAAATAACACAGACATACACTGACACCAAGTAACAAAGATATACACTTACACCAACTAACAAAGACACACTCTTACACCAATTTACACAGACATACACTGACACCAAGTAAGAAAGACACTCACTTACACCAAGTAACACAGACCTACACTGACACCAAGTAACAAAGACATACACTGATACCAAGTAACAAAGACACACACTGACAACAAGTAACACAGACACACACTGACAACAAGTAACACAGACACACACTTACACCAAGTATCAAAGACATACACTGACACCAAGTAACAAAGACACACACTTACACCAAGTAACAAAGACATGCACTGATACCCAGTAACACAGACACACACTTACACCAATTATCACAGACATACACAGACACCAAGTAACAAAGACATACACTGATACCCAGTAACACAAACACACTTACACCAAGTAACAAAGACATACACTGACACCAAGTAACACAGACAAACACTGAGACCAAGTAACAAAGACATACACTTACACCAACTAACAAAGACACACACTTACACCAAGAAACACAGACATACACTGACACCAAGTAACAAAGATATACACTTACACCAAGTAACAAAGACACACACTTTCAACAAGGAACAAAGACATACACTGACACCAAGTAACAAAGACATGCACTTACACCAAGTAACACATACACACAGACACCAAGTAACAAATACATACACTGATACCCAGTAACACAGACCAACACGTACACCAAATAACAAAGACATACACCGACACCAAGTAACAAATACATACAATTACACCAAATAACACAGACATACACTGACACCAAGTAACAAAGATATACACTTACACCAACTAACAAAGACACACACTTACACCAATTTACACAGACATACACTGACACCAAGTAACAAAGACATGCACTTACACCAAGTAAGAAAGACACTCACTTACACCAAGTAACACAGACCTACACTGACACCAAGTAACAAAGACATACACTGACACAAAGTAACAAAGACATACATTTACACCAAGTAACACAGACACACACTTACACCAATTAACAGAGACATACACTGACACCAAGTAACAAAGACATACACTGATACCCGGTAACACAGACATGCACTGACACCAAGTAACAGAGACATACACTGACACCAAGTAACAAAGACATACACTGACACCAAGTAACAAAGACATACACTGACACCAAGTAACACAGAACTACACTGACACCAAGTAACAAAGACACACACTTACACTAAGTGCACAGACATACACTGACACCAAGTAACAAAGACATACATTGATACCCAGTAAAACAGACACACACTAACACCAAGTCACAAAAACATACACTGACACCCAGTAACGAAGACAAACACTGACACCCAGTAACAACGAAACACACCGACACCAAGTAACAAACACACACACTGACACCAAGTATACAAAGACATACACAGACACCAAGTAACAAAGACATAAACTGATACCCAGTAACACAGACACACAGTTACACCAAGTAACAAAGACATACACTGATACCCAGCCACACAGACGCACACTTACACCAAGTATCACAGACATACACAGACACCAAGTAACAAAGACATACACTGATACCCAGTAACACAGACACACACTTACACCATGTAACAAAGACATACACTGACACCAAGTAACAAAGACATACACTGATCCCCAGTAACACAGAAATACACTGACACCAAGTAACAAAGACACACACTTAATCCAAGTAACACAGACATACACTGACATCAAGTAACAAAGACAGGCACTGATATCCAGTAACACAGACACACACTTTCACCAAGTAACAATGACAGACACTGATACCCAGTAACACAGACACACACTTACACCAAGTAACAAAGACATACACTGACACCCAGTAACAAATACTTTCACTGACACCCAGTAACACAGACAAACACTTACACCAATTAACAAAGACATACACTGACACCAAGTCACAAAGACGTACAGTGACACCAAGCAACAAAGGCAGACACTGACACCCAGTAACAAAGACATACACTGATCCCCAGTAACACAGACACACACGGACACCAAGTAACAAAGACATAGACTGACACCCAGTAACAAAGACATAAACTGACACCAAGTAACAGAGACATTCACTGATCCCCAGTAACACAGACACACACTTACACCAATTAACTAAGACAAGCACTGACACCAAGTAACAAAGACACACACTGACACCAAGTAACACAGAAACACACTTACACCAAGTAACAAAGACAGACACTGACACCAAGTAACAAAGACATACACTGACACCAAGTAACAAAGGCATACAATGACACCCAGTAACAAAGACATACACTGACACCCAGTAACACAGACACACACGGACACCAAGTAACAAAGACATACACAGACACCAAGTAACGAAGACATACTCTGATACCCAGTAACACAGACGCACACTTACACCAAGTAACAAAGACATACACTGATACCCAGTATCACAGACACACACATACACCAAGGATCACAGACATACACAGACACAAAGTAACAATGACATACACTGATACCCAGTAACACAGACACACACTTACACCAAGTAACAAAGACATACACTGACACCAAGTAACAAAGACATACACTTGCACCAACTAACAAAGACACACACTTACACCAAGAAACACAGACATACACTGACACCAAGTAACAAAGACATACACTTACACCAAGAAACAAAGACACACACTTACACCAAGTAACAAAGACACACACTGACACCAAGTAACAAAGACACACACTGACACCAAGTAACACAGACATACACTTGCACCAACTAACAAAGACACACACTTACACCAAGAAACACAGACATACACTGACACCAAGTAACAAAGACATACACTTACACCAAGAAACAAAGACACACACTTACACCAAGTAACAAAGACACACACTGACACCAAGTAACACAGACATACACTTACACCAAGTAACACAGACATACACTGACACCAAGTAACAAATACATACACTGACACCCAGTAACACAGACACACACTTACACCAAGTAACAAAGACATACACTTACACCAAGAAACAAAGACACACACTTACACCAAGTAACAAAGACACACACTGACACCAAGTAACACAGACATACACTTACACCAAGTAACACAGACATACACTGACACCAATTAACAAATACATACACTGACACCAAGTAACAAAGACACAAACTTACACCAAATAACACAGACATCCACTGACACCAAGTATCAAAGACATACACTGACACCAAGTAACAAAGACATACACTGATACCAAGTAACAAAGACATCCACTGACACAAATTAACAAATACATACACTGATACACAGTAACAAAGACACACACTTGCACCAAGTAACAAATACAGACACTGACACCAAGTAACAATGACATACACTTACAACAAGTAACAAAGACATACACTGACACCAAGTAACAAAGACATACACTGATACCCAGTAACACAGACACACACTTACACCAAGTAACAAAGACATACACTGATACCCAGCCACACAGACACACAATTACACCATGCAACAAAGACATACACAGACACCAAGTAACAAAGACATACACAGACACCAAGTAACAAAGACATACACTGACACCAAGTAACAAAGACATACACTGTTCCCCAGTAACACAGACATACACTGACACCAAGTAACAAAGACACACACTTACACCAAGTAACATAGACATACACTGACATCAAGTAACAAAGACATGCACTGATATCCAGTAACACAGACACACACTTACACCAAGTAACAATGATAGACACTGATACCCTGTAACACAGCCACACACTTACACCAAGTCACAAAGACATACACTGACACCCAGTAACAAAGGCACTCACTGACACCAGGTAACAATAACATACACTTACACCAAGTAACAAAGACATACACTGATACCCAGTAACAGAGACACACACTTACACCAAGTCACAAAGACATACACTGACACCCAGTAACAAAGACATACACTGACACCCAGTAAAAAAGACACACACTGACACCAAGTAACAGAGGCATCCACTGACACAAATTAACAAATAGATGCACTGATACCCAGTAACAAAGACACACACTTACACCAAGTAACAAATACATACACTGACACCAAGTAACAAAGACATACACTTGCAACAAGTAACAAAGACATACACTTACAACAAGTAACAAAGACATACACTGACACCAAGTAACAAAGACATACACTGATACCCAGCCACACAGACACAAACTAACACCAAGTATCACAGACATACACAGACACCAAGTAACAAAGACACACACTTACACCAAGTAACAAAGACATACACTGACATCAAGTAACAAAGACATGCACTGATATCCAGTCACACAGACACACACTTACACCAAGTAACAATGACAGACACTGATACCCAGTAACACAGACACACACTTACACCCAGTGACAAAGACATACACTGACATCAAGTAACAAAGACATGCACTGATATCCAGTAACACAGACACACACTTACACCAAGTAACAATGACAGACACTGATACCCAGTAACACAGACACACACTTACACCAAGTAACAAAGACATACACTGACACCCAGTAACAAAGACATACAATGACACCCAGTAACAAAGACACACAATGACACCAAGTAACAAAGGCACACACTAACACCAAGTAACAATGACATACACTGATACCCAGTAACACAGACACACACTTACACCAAGTAACAAAGACATACACTGGCACCAAGTAACAAAGACATACACTGGCACCAAGTAACAAAGACATACACTTGCACCAACTAACAAAGACACACACTTACACCAAGAAACACAGACATACACTGACACCAAGTAACAAAGACATACACTTACACCAAGAAACAAAGACACACACTTACACCAAGTAACAAAGACACACACTGACACCAAGTAACACAGACATACACTTACACCAAGTAACACAGACATACACTGACACCAAGTAACACAGACACACACTTACACCAAGTAACAAAGACATACACTGACACCAAGTCACAAAGACGTACAGTGACACCAAGCAACAAAGGCATACACTGACACCCAGTAACAAAGACATACACTGATCCCCAGTAACACAGACACACACGGACACCAAGTAACAAAGACATACATTGACACCCAGTAACAAAAACATAGACTGACACCCAGTAACAAAGACATACACTGACACCAAGTAACAGAGACATTCACTGATCCCCAGTAACACAGACACACACTTACACCAATTAACAAAGACATGCACTGACACCAAGTAACAAAGACATACACTGACACCAAGTAACAAAGACATACACTGACACCCAGTAACACAGACACACACTTACACCAAGTAACAAAGACATACACTTATACCCAGCCACACAGACACACACTTACACCATGCAACAAAGACATACACAGACACCAAGTAACAAAGACATACACTGACACCAAGTAACAAAGACATACACTGTTCCCCAGTAACACAGACATACACTGACACCAAGTAACAAAGACACACACTTACACCAAGTAACATAGACATACACTGACATCAAGTAACAAAGACATGCACTGATATCCAGTAACACAGACACACACTTACACCAAGTAACAATGATAGACACTGATACCCTGTAACACAGACACACACTTACACCAAGTCACAAAGACATACACTGACACCCAGGAACAAAGACATACACTGACACGCAGTAACAAAGACACACAATGAAACCAAGTAACAAAGGCACTCACTGACACCAAGTAACAATAACATACACTGATACCCAGCCACACAGACACACACTTACACCAAGTATCACCGACATACACAGACACCAAGTAACAAAGACATACACTGATACCCAGTAACACAGACACACACATACACCATGTAACAAAGACATACACTTACCCCAACTAACAAAGACACACACTTACACCAAGAAACACAGACATACACTGACACCAAGTAACACAGACATACACTTACACCAAGTAACACAGACATACACTGACACCAAGTAACAAATACATACACTTACACCAAGTAACAAAGACATACACTGATACCCAGTAACAGAGACACACACTTACACCAAGTCACAAAGACATACACTGACACCCAGTAACAAAGACATACACTGACACCCAGTAAAAAAGACACACACTGACACCAAGTAACAGAGGCATCCACTGACACAAATTAACAAATAGATGCATTGATACCCAGTAACAAAGACACACACTTACACCAAGTAACAAATACATACACTGACACCAAGTAACAAAGACATACACTTACAACAAGTAACGAAGACATACACTGACACCAAGTACCAAAGACATACACTGATACCCAGCCACACAGACACAAACTAACACCAAGTATCACAGACATACACAGACACCAAGTAACAAAGACACACACTTACACCAAGTAACAAAGACATACACTGACATCAAGTAACAAAGACATGCACTGATATCCAGTCACACAGACACACACTTACACCAAGTAACAATGACAGACACTGATACCCAGTAACACAGACACACACTTACACCCAGTGACAAAGACATACACTGACATCAAGTAACAAAGACATGCACTGATATCCAGTAACACAGACACACACTTACACCAAGTAACAATGACAGACACTGATACCCAGTAACACAGACACACACTTACACCCAGTAACAAAGACATACACTGACACCCAGTAACAAAGACATACAATGACACCCAGTAACAAAGACACACAATGACACCAAGTAACAAAGGCACACACTAACACCAAGTAACAATGACATACACTGATACCCAGTAACACAGACACACACTTACACCAAGTAACAAAGACATACACTGGCACCAAGTAACAAAGACATACACTTGCACCAACTAACAAAGACACACACTTACACCAAGAAACACAGACATACACTGACACCAAGTAACAAAGACATACACTTACACCAAGAAACAAAGACACACACTTACACCAAGTAACAAAGACACACACTGACACCAAGTAACACAGACATACACTTACACCAAGTAACAAAGACATACACTGACACCAAGTAACAAAGACATACAATTACAACAAGTAACACAGACATACACTGACACCAAGTAACAAAGACATACACTTACACCAACTAACAAAGACACACACTTACACCAAGAAACACAGACATACACTGACACCAAGTAACAAAGACATACACTTACACCAAGAAACAAAGACACACACTTACACCAAGAAACAAAGACACACACTAACACCAAGAAACAAAGACACACACTTACACCAAGTAACAAAGACACACACTGACACCAAGTAACACAGACATACACTTACACCAAGTAACAGAGACATACACTGACACCAAGTCACAAAGACGTACAGTGACACCAAGCAACAAAGGCATACACTGACACCCAGTAACAAAGACATACACTGATCCCCAGTAACACAGACACACACGGACACCAAGTAACAAAGACATACATTGACACCCAGTAACAAAAACATAGACTGACACCCAGTAACAAAGACATACACTGACACCAAGTAACAGAGACATTCACTGATCCCCAGTAACACAGACACACACTTACACCAATTAACAAAGACATGCACTGACACCAAGTAACAAAGACATACACTGACACCAAGTAACAAAGACATACACTGACACCCAGTAACACAGACACACACTTACACCAAGTAACAAAGACATACACTGATACCCAGCCACACAGACACACACTTACACCATGCAACAAAGACATACACAGACACCAAGTAACAAAGACATACACTGACACCAAGTAACAAAGACATACACTGTTCCCCAGTAACACAGACATACACTGACACCAAGTAACAAAGACACACACTTACACCAAGTAACATAGACATACACTGACATCAAGTAACAAAGACATGCACTGATATCCAGTAACACAGACACACACTTACACCAAGTAACAATGATAGACACTGATACCCTGTAACACAGACACACACTTACACCAAGTCACAAAGACATACACTGACACCCAGGAACAAAGACATACACTGACACGCAGTAACAAAGACACACAATGAAACCAAGTAACAAAGGCACTCACTGACACCAAGTAACAATAACATACACTGATACCCAGCCACACAGACACACACTTACACCAAGTATCACCGACATACACAGACACCAAGTAACAAAGACATACACTGATACCCAGTAACACAGACACACACATACACCATGTAACAAAGACATACACTTACCCCAACTAACAAAGACACACACTTACACCAAGAAACACAGACATACACTGACACCAAGTAACACAGACATACACTTACACCAAGTAACACAGACATACACTGACACCAAGTAACAAATACATACACTTACACCAAGTAACAAAGACATACACTGATACCCAGTAACAGAGACACACACTTACACCAAGTCACAAAGACATACACTGACACCCAGTAACAAAGACATACACTGACACCCAGTAAAAAAGACACACACTGACACCAAGTAACAGAGGCATCCACTGACACAAATTAACAAATAGATGCATTGATACCCAGTAACAAAGACACACACTTACACCAAGTAACAAATACATACACTGACACCAAGTAACAAAGACATACACTTACAACAAGTAACAAAGACATACACTGACACCAAGTACCAAAGACATACACTGATACCCAGCCACACAGACACAAACTAACACCAAGTATCACAGACATACACAGACACCAAGTAACAAAGACACACACTTACACCAAGTAACAAAGACATACACTGACATCAAGTAACAAAGACATGCACTGATATCCAGTCACACAGACACACACTTACACCAAGTAACAATGACATACACTGATACCCAGCCACACAGACACACACTTACACCAAGTATCACCGACATACACAGACACCAAGTAACAAAGACATACACTGATACCCAGTAACACAGACACACACATACACCATGTAACAAAGACATACACTTACCCCAACTAACAAAGACACACACTTACACCAAGAAACACAGACATACACTGACACCAAGTAACACAGACATACACTTACACCAAGTAACACAGACATACACTGACACCAAGTAACAAATACATACAATGACACCAAGTAACAAATACATACACTTACACCAAGTAACAAAGACATACACTGATACCCAGTAACACAGACACACACTTACACCAAGTAACAAAGACAGACACTGATACCCAGTAACAGAGACACACACTTACACCAAGTCACAAAGACATACACTGACACCCAGTAACAAAGACATACACTGACACCCAGTAAAAAAGACACACACTGACACCAAGTAACAGAGGCATCCACTGACACAAATTAACAAATAGATGCACTGATACCCAGTAACAAATACATACACTGACACCAAGTAACACAGACACACACTTACACCAAGTAACACAGACATACACTGACACCAAGTAACAAATACATACACTGACACCAAGTAACAAAGACACAAACTTACACCAAATAACACAGACATCCACTGACACCAAGTATCAAAGACATACACTGACACCAAGTAACAAAGACATACACTGATACCAAGTAACAAAGACATCCACTGACACAAATTAACAAATGCATACACTGATACCCAGAAACACAGACACACACTTACACCAAGTAACAAAGACATACACAGACACCAAGTAACAAAGACATACACTGACACCAAGTAACAAAGACATACACTGTTCCCCAGTAACACAGACATACACTGACACCAAGTAACAAAGACACACACTTACACCAAGTAACATAGACATACACTGACATCAAGTAACAAAGACATGCAATGATATCCAGTAACACAGACACACACTTACACCAAGTAACAATGATAGACACTGATACCCTGTAACACAGACACACACTTACACCAAGTCACAAAGACATACACTGACACCCAGTAACAAAGACATACACTGACACGCAGTAACAAAGACACACAATGACACCAAGTAACAAAGGCACTCACTGACACCAAGTAATAACATACACTGATACCCAGCCACACAGACACACACTTACACCAAGTATCACCGACATACACAGACACCAAGTAACAAAGACATACACTGATACCCAGTAACACAGACACACACATACACCATGTAACAAAGACATACACTTACCCCAACTAACAAAGACAAACACTTACACCAAGAAACACAGACATACACTGACACCAAGTAACACAGACATACACTTACACCAAGTAACACAGACATACACTGACACCAAGTAACAAATACATACAATGACACCAAGTAACAAATACATACACTTACATCAAGTAACAAAGACATACACTGATACCCAGTAACACAGACACACACTTACACCAAGTAACAAAGACAGACACTGATACCCAGTAACAGAGACACACACTTACACCAAGTCACAAAGACATACACTGACACCCAGTAACAAAGACATACACTGACACCCAGTAAAAAAGACACACACTGACACCAAGTAACAGAGGCATCCACTGACACAAATTAACAAATAGATGCACTGATACCCAGTAACAAAGACACACACTTACACCAAGTAACAAAGACAGACACTGATACCCAGTAACAAAGACATGCAATGACACCCAGTAACAAAGACATGCACTGACACCCAGTAACAAAGACACACACTGACACCAAGTAACAAAGACACACACTGACACCAAGTAACAAAGACATGCACTGATACCCAGTAACACAGACAAAAACACTTACACCAAGTAACAAAGACATACATTGACACCAATTAAGAAAGACATACACTGATACCCAGTTAAACAGACACACACTTACACCAAGTAACAAAGACATATACTGGCACCAAGTAACAAAGACATACACTTCCACCAAGTAAAAAAGACATACACTGACACCAAGTAACAAAGACATACACTGATACCCAGCAACACAGACACACACTTACACCAATTAACAAAGACATACACTGATACACAGTTACACAGACACACACATACACCAAGTAACACAGACACACACTGACAACAAGTAACAAAGACATACACTGATACCTTGTAACACAGACAAACACTTACACCAAGTAACAAAGACATACACTGACACCAAGTAACAAAGACATACACTGATACCCAGTAACACAGACACACACTTACACCAAGTAACAAAGACATACACTGACACCAATTAACAAAGACATACAGTGATACCCAGTAACACAGACACACACTTACACCAAGTAACAAAGACACACACTGACAAAAATTAACAAAGACATACACTGACACCCAGCAACAAAGACATACACTGACACCCAGTAAGAAAGATACACACACACACCAAGTAACAAAGACACACACTGACACCAAGTAACAAAGGCATCAACTGACACAAATTAACAAAGACATGCACTGATACCCAGTAACACAGACACACACTTACACCAAGTAACAAAGACATACACTGATACCCAGCCACACAGACACACACTGACACCAAGTATCACAGACATCCACAGACACCAAGTTACAAAGACATACACTGATACGCAGTAACACAGACACACACTTACAACATGGAACAAAGACATACACTGACACCAAGTAACACAGACATACACTGACACCAAGTAACAAAGACACACACTTGAACCAAGTAACAAAGACATACACTGATACCCAGTAACACAGACAC
The DNA here is from genome assembly GCF_036365525.1 of Heterodontus francisci. NCBI lineage: Eukaryota > Metazoa > Chordata > Chondrichthyes > Heterodontiformes > Heterodontidae > Heterodontus > Heterodontus francisci. Next base: position 8,171,438 of record NW_027140221.1, on the reverse strand, counting down.
ACACTTACACCAAGTAACAGAGACATGCACTGACACCAAGTAACAAAGACATACACTGATACCCAGTAACACAGACACACACTTACACCAAGTAACAAAGACATACACTGGCACCAATTAACAAAGACATACACTGATACCCAGCCACACAGACACACACTTACACCAAGTATCACAGACATCCACAGACACCAAGTTACAAAGACATACACTGATACGCAGTAACACAGACACACACTTACACCATGGAACAAAGACATACACTGATACCCAGTAACACAGACACACACTTACACCAAGTATCAAAGACATACACTGACACCAAGTAGCAAAGACATACACTGATACCCAGTAACACAGACACACACTTACACCGAGTAACAAAGACATACACTGACACCAAGTAACAAAGACATACACTTACACCAAGTAACATAGACATTTACTGACACCAAGTAACAAAGACATATACTGATACCCAGTAACACAGACACACACTTACACCAAGTAACACAGACATACACTGACACCAAGTAACAAAGACATACACTGATACCCAGCAACACAGACACACACTTGCACCAAGTAACAGAGACATACACTGACACCAAGTAACAAAGACATACACTGATACCAAGTAACAAAGACATACACTTACAACAAGTAACAAAGACATACACTGACACCAAGTAACAAAGACATACAATGATACCCAGCCACACAGACACAAACTAACACCAAGTATCACAGACATACACAGACACCAAGTAACAAAGACATACACTGATACCCAGTAACACAGACACACACTGACACCATGTAACAAAGACATACACTGATCCCCAGTAACAGACATACACTGACACCAAGTAACAAAGACACACACTTACACCAAGTAACAAAGACATACACTGACATCAAGTAACAAAGACATGCACTGATATCCAGTAACACAGACACACACTTACACCAAGTAACAATGACAGACACTGATACCCAGTAACACAGACACACACTTACACCCAGTAACAAAGACATACACTGACACCCAGTAACAAAGACATACAATGACACCCAGTAACAAAGACACACATTGACACCAAGTAACAAAGGCACACACTAACACCAAGTAACAATGACATACACTGATACCCAGTAACACAGACACACACTTACACCAAGTAACAAAGACATATACTGGCACCAAGTAACAAAGACATACACTGATACCCAGCAACACAGACACACACTTACACCAATTAACAAAGACATACACTGATACACAGTTACACAGACACACACATACACCAAGTAACACAGACACACACTGACACCAAGTAACAAAGACATACACTGATACCCAGTAACACAGACACACACTTACACCAAGTAACAAAGACATACACTGACACCAAGTAGCAAAGACATACACTGATACCCAGTAACACAGACACACACTTACACCGAGTAACAAAGACATACACTGACACCAAGTAACAAAGACATTCACTGACACCAAGTAACAAAGACATACACTGACACCAAGCAACAAAGGCATACACTGACACCCAGTAACAAAGACATACAAAGATACCCAGTAACAAAGACATACAAAGATACCCAGTAACACAGACACACACGGACACCAAGTAACAAAGACGTACTCAGACACCAAGTAACGAAGACATACTCTGATACCCAGTAACACGGACGCACACTTACACCAAGTAACAAAGACATACACTGATACCCAGTAACACAGGCACACACATACACCAAGTATCACAGACATACACAGACACCAAGTAACAAAGACGTACACTGATACCCATTAACACAGACACACACTTACACCAAGTAACAAAGACATACACTGACACCAAGTAACAAAGACATACACTGACACCAAGTAACAAAGACATACACTGACACCAAGTAACAAAGACATACACTTACACCAAGTAACACAGACATACACTGACACCAAGTAACAAAGACATACACTGATACCCAATTAACAAAGACACACACTTACACCAAGAAACACAGACATACACTGACACCAAGTAACAAAGACATACACTTACACCAAGTAACAAAGACACACACTTACACCAAGTAACAAAGACAGACACTGATAACCAGTAACAGAGACACACACTTACACCAAGTCACAAAGACATACACTGACACAAATTAATAAATACATACACTGATACCCAGTAACAAAGACACACACTTACAACAAGTAACAAAGACATTCACTGACACCAAGTAACAAAGACATTCACTGACACCAAGTAACAAAGACATACACTGATACCCAGTAACACAGACACACACTTACACGAAGTAACAAAGACATACACTGATACCCGGTAACACAGACACACACTTACACCAAGTATCACAGACATACACAGACACCAAGTAACAAAGACATACACCGACACCAAGTAACAAATACATACACTTGCACCAAATAACACAGACATCCACTTACACCAAGTAACAAAGATATACACCTACACCAACTAACAAAGACACACACTTACACCAAGTTACACAGACATACACTGACACCAAGTAACAAAGACATGCACTTACACCAAGTAAAAAAGACACAGACTTACACCAAGTAACACAGACCTACACTGACACCAAGTAACAAAGACATATACTGATCCCCAGCAATACAGAAACACTCTTACACCAAGTAACAAAGACAGACACGGATGCCCAGAAACAAAGACATGCAATGACACCCAGTAACAAAGACATGCACTGACACCAAGTAACAAAGACATACACTTACACCAAGTATAAAAGACATACACTGACACCAAGTAACAAAGACATACACTGATACCCAGGAACACAGACACACACTTACACCAAGTAACAAAGACATACACTGGCACCAAGTAACAAAGACATACACTTACACCAAGTATAAAAGACATACACTGACACCAAGTAACAAAGACATACACTGATACCCAGCAACACAGACACACACTTACACCAATTAACAAAGACATGCACTGATACCCAGTAACACAGACACACACTTACACCAAGTATAAAAGACAGACACTGACACCAAGTAACAAACACATACACTTACACCAAGTAAAAAAGACATACACTGACACCAAGTAACAAAAACATACACTGATACCCAGTAATACAGACACACACTTACACCAAGTATCAAAGACATACACTGACACCAAGTAGCAAAGACATACACTTACACCGAGTTACAAAGACATACACTGACACCAAGTAACAAAGACATACACTGACACCAAGTAACAAAGACATCGACTGACACCAAGTAACAAAGACATACACTGATACCCAGTTACACAGACACACACATACACCAAGTAACACAGACACACACTGACACCAAGTAACAAAGACATACACTGATACCCAGTAACACAGACACACACTTACACCAAGTAACAAAGACAGACAATGACACCAAGTCACAAAGACATACACTGACACCCAGTAACAGAGACATACACTGACACCCAGTAAAAAAGACACACACTGACACCAAGTAACAAAGACATCCACTGACACAAATTAACAAATACATACACTGATACCCAGTAACAAAGACACACACTTACACCAAGTAACAAATACATACACTGACACCAAGTAACAAAGACATACACTTACAACAAGTAACAAAGACACACACTTACACCAAGTAACAAAGACATACACTGATACCCGGTAACACAGACACACACTTACACCAAGTAACAAAGACATACACTTACACCAAGTATAAAAGACATACACTGACACCAAGTAACAAAGACATACACTGATACCCAGCAACACAGACACACACTTACACCAATTAACAAAGACATGCACTGATACCCAGTAACACAGACACACACTTACACCAAGTATAAAAGACAGACACTGACACCAAGTAACAAACACATACACTTACACCAAGTAAAAAAGACATACACTGACACCAAGTAACAAAAACATACACTGATACCCTGTAATACAGACACACACTTACACCAAGTATCAAAGACATACACTGACACCAAGTAGCAAAGACATACACTTACACCGAGTTACAAAGACATACACTGACACCAAGTAACAAAGACATACACTGACACCAAGTAACAAAGACATCGACTGACACCAAGTAACAAAGACATACACTGATACCCAGTTACACAGACACACACATACACCAAGTAACACAGACACACACTGACACCAAGTAACAAAGACAGACAATGACACCAAGTCACAAAGACATACACTGACACCCAGTAACAGAGACATACACTGACACCCAGTAAAAAAGACACACACTGACACCAAGTAACAAAGACATCCACTGACACAAATTAACAAATACATACACTGATACCCAGTAACAAAGACACACACTTACACCAAGTAACAAATACATACACTGACACCAAGTAACAAAGACATACACTTACAACAAGTAACAAAGACACACACTTACACCAAGTAACAAAGACATACACTGATACCCGGTAACACAGACACACACTTACACCAAGTATCACAGACATACACAGACACCAACTAACACTTACACCAAGTATCACAGACATACACAGACACCAACTAACAAAGACATACACTGATACCCAGTAACACAGACAAACACTTACACCAAGTAACAAAGACATTCACCGACAACATGTAACAAATACATTCACTTACACCAAATAACACAGACATACACTTACACCAAGTAAAAAAGATATACACTTACACCAACTAACAAAGACACACACTTACACCAAGTTACACAGACATACACTGACACCAATGTAACAAAGACATGCACTTACACCAAGTAAGAAAGAAACAGACTTACACCAAGTAACACAGACCTACACTGACACCAAGTAACAAAGACATACACTGATACCCAGTAACACAGACACACTCTTACACCAAGTAACAAAGACAGACACTGATACCCAGTAACAAAGACATGCAATGACACCCAGTAACAAAGACATGCACTGACACCCAGTAACAAAGACACACACTGACACCAAGTAACAAAGACACACACTGACACCAAGTAACAAAGACACACACTGACACCAAGTAACAAAGACACACACTGACACCAAGTAACACAGACAAAAACACTTACACCAAGTAACAAAGACATACATTGACACCAATTAAGAAAGACATACACTGATACCCAGTTAAACAGACACACACTTACACCAAGTAACAAAGACATATACTGGCACCAAGTAACAAAGACATACACTTCCACCAAGTAAAAAAGACATACACTGACACCAAGTAACAAAGACATACACTGATACCCAGCAACACAGACACACACTTACACCAATTAACAAAGACATACACTGATACACAGTTACACAGACACACACATACACCAAGTAACACAGACACACACTGACACCAAGTAACAAAGACATACACTGATACCCAGTAACACAGACACACACTTACACCAAGTAACAAAGACATACACTGACACCAAGTAACAAAGACATACACTGACACCAAGTAACAAAGACATACACTTACACCAAGTAAAAAAGACACACACTTACACCAAGTAACAAAGACATACACTGATACCCAGTAACACAGGCACACACTTGCACCAAGTATCAAAGACATACACTGACACCAAGTAGCAAAGACATACACTTACACCGAGTAACAAAGACATACACTGACACCAAGTAACAAAGACATACACTGACACCAAGTAACAAAGACATACACTTACATCAAGTAACAAAGACATCGACTGACACCAAGTAACAAAGACATACACTGATACCCAGTAACACAGACACACACTTACACCAAGTAACACAGACATACACTGACACCAAGTAACAAAGACATACACTGATACCCAGTAACACAGACACACACTTACACCAAGTAACAAAGACAGACAATGACACCTAGTAACAAAGACATACACTGATACCCAGTAACACAGACACACACTTACACCAAGTAACAAAGACATACACTGACACCAATTAACAAAGACATACACTGATACCCAGTAACACAGGCACACACTTACACCAAGTAACAAAGACACACACTGACAAAAATTAACAAAGTCATACACTGACACCCAGCAACAAAGACATACACTGACACCCAGTAAGAAAGATACACACACACACCAAGTAACAAAGACACACACTGACACCAAGTAACAAAGGCATCAACTGACACAAATTAACAAAGACATGCACTGATACCCAGTAACACAGACACACACTTACACCAAGTAACAAAGACATACACTGATACCCAGCCACACAGACACACACTGACACCAAGTATCACAGACATCCACAGACACCAAGTTACAAAGACATACACTGATACGCAGTAACACAGACACACACTTACACCATGGAACAAAGACATACACTGACACCAAGTAACACAGACATACACTGACACCAAGTAACAAAGACAGACAGTTACACCAAGGAACACAGACATGCACTGTTACCAAGTAACAAAGACACACACTTGAACCAAGTAACAAAGACATACACTGATACCCAGTAACACAGACACACACTTACACCAAGTAACAGAGACATGCACTGACACCAAGTAACAAAGACATACACTGATACCCAGTAACACAGACACACACTTACACCAAGTAACAAAGACATACACTGGCACCAATTAACAAAGACATAGACTGATACCCAGCCACACAGACACACACTTACACCAAGTATCACAGACATCCACAGACACCAAGTTACAAAGACATACACTGATACGCAGTAACACAGACACACACTTACACCATGGAACAAAGACATACACTGACACCAAGTAACAAAGACATACACTTACACCAAGTAACAAAGACATTTACTGACACCATGTAACAGAGACATACACTGAGACCCAGTAACACAGACACACACTTACACCAAGTAACACAGACAGACACTGACACCAAGTAACAAAGACATATACTGATACCCAGTAACACAGACACACACTTACACCAAGGAACAAAGACAGACAATGACACCAAGTAACAAAGACATACACTGATACCCAGGAACACAGACACACACTTACACCAAGTAACACAGACATACACTGACACCAAGTAACAAACACAGACACTGATACCCAGTAACACAGACACACACTTACACCAAGTAACAGAGACATACACTGACACCAAGTAACAAAGACATACACTGATACCCAGTAACATAGACACACACTTGCACCAAGTAACAAAGACAAACACTGACACCAAATAACAAAGACATACACTGACAACCAGTAACACAGACACACACTTACACCAAGTAACAAAGACACACACTGACAAAAATTAACAAAGACAAACACAGACACCCAGCAACAAAGACATACACTGACACCCAGTAAGAAAGATACACACACACCAAGTAACAAAGACACACACTGACACCAAGTAACAAAGACATCAACTGACACAAATTAACAAAGACATGCACTGATACCCAGTAACACAGACACACACTTACACCAAGTAACTAAGACATGCACTGATACCCAGCCACACAGACACACACTTACACCAAGTATCACAGACATCCACAGACACCAAGTTACAAAGACATACACTGATACGCAGTAACACAGACACACACTTACACCATGGAACAAAGACATACACTGATACCCAGTAACACAGACACACACTTACACCAAGTATCAAAGACATACACTGACACCAAGTAGCAAAGACATACACTGATACCCAGTAACACAGACACACACTTACACCGAGTAACAAAGACATACACTGACACCAAGTAACAAAGACATACACTTACACCAAGTAAAATAGACATTTACTGACACCAAGTAACAAATACATACACTGATACCCAGTAACACAGACACACACTTACACCAAGTAACACAGACATACACTGACACCAAGTAACAAAGACATACACTGATACCCAGCAACACAGACACACACTTGCACCAAGTAACAAAGAAAGACAATGACACCAAGTAACAAAGACATACACTGATACCCAGTAACACAGACACACACTTACACCAAGTAACAGAGACATACACTGACACCAAGTAACAAAGACATACACTGATACCCAGTAACATAGACACACACTTACACCAAGTAACAAAGACATACACTGACACCAATTAACAAAGACATACTCTGACACCCAGTAACACAGACACACACTTACACCAAGTAACAAAGACACACACTGACAAAAATTAACAAAGACAAACACAGACACCCAGCAACAAAGACATACACTGACACCCAGTAAGAAAGATACACACACACCCAGTAACAAAGACACACACTGACACCAAGTAACAAAGACATCAACTGACACCAATTAACACAGACACACACTTACACCAAGTAACAAAGACAGACACTGATACCCAGTAACACAGACACACACTTACACCAAGTATCACAGACATACACAGACACCAAGTAACAAAGACATACACTGATACCCAGTAACACAGACACACTCTAACACCAAGTAACAAAGACATACACTGACACCAAGTAACAAAGACAGACACTGATACCCAGTAACACAGACACACACTTACACCAAGTATCACAGACATACACAGGCACCAAGTAACAAAGACATACACTGATACCCAGTAACACAGACACACACGTACACCAAGTAACAAAGACAAACAATGACACCAAGTAACTCAGACATACACTGACACCAAGTAACAAAGACATACACTTACACCAAGTGACAAAGACACACACTTACACCAAGTAACAAGGACATACACTGACACCAAGTAACAAAGACATATTGTTACACCAAGTAACGCAGGCATACACTGACACCAAGTAACAAATACATACACTGACACCAAGTAACAAACACACAAACTTGCACCAAGTAACACAGACAAACACTGACACCAAGTATCAAAGACATCCACTGACACCAAGAAACAAAGACATACACTTACACCAAGTAACAAAGACAGACACTGATACCCAGTAACACAGACACACACTTACACCAAGTAACAAAGACAGACACTGATACCCAGTAACAGAGACACACACTTACACCAAGTCACAAAGTCATGCACTGACACCCAGTAACAAAGACATACACTGACACCCAGTAACAAAGACACACACTGACACCAAGTAACAAAGACACACACTGACACCAAGTAACAAATACATCCACTGACACAAATTAACAAAGACATACACTGATCCCAGTTACAAAGACACACACATACACCAAGTAATAAATACATACACTGACACCAAGTAACAAAGACATGCACTTACACCATTTAGCAAAGACATACACTGACACACAGTAACACAGACACCCAATTACACGAAGTAACAAAGACATAAACTGATACGCGGTAACACAGACACACACTTACACCAAGTATCACAGACATACACAGACACCAACTAACAAAGACATACACTGATACCAAGTAACACAGAGAAACACTTACACCAAGTAACAAAGACATACACCGACACCAAGTAACAAATACATACACTTACACCAAATAACACAGACATACACTGACACCAAGTAACAAATACATACACTGATACCCAGTAACATAGACACACACTTGCACCAAGTAACAAAGACAAACACTGACACCAAATAACAAAGACATACACTGACAACCAGTAACACAGACACACACTTACACCAAGTAACAAAGACACACACTGACAAAAATTAACAAAGACAAACACAGACACCCAGCAACAAAGACATACACTGACACCCAGTGAGAAAGATACACACACACCAAGTAACAAAGACACACACTGACACCAAGTAACAAAGACATCAACTGACACAAATTAACAAAGACATGCACTGATACCCAGTAACACAGACACACACTTACACCAAGTAACTAAGACATGCACTGATACCCAGCCACACAGACACACACTTACACCAAGTATCACAGACATCCACAGACACCAAGTTACAAAGACATACACTGATACGCAGTAACACAGACACACACTTACACCAAGTATCACAGACATACACAGACACCAACTAACAAAGACATACACTGATACCAAGTAACACAGAGAAACACTTACACCAAGTAACAAAGACATACACCGACACCAAGTAACAAATACATACACTTACACCAAATAACACAGACATACACTGACACCAAGTAACAAATACATACACTGACACCAAGTAACAAAGACACAAACTTGCACCAAGTAACACAGACAAACACTGACACCAAGTATCAAAGACATACACTGACACCAAGAAACAAAGACATACACTTACACCAAGTAACAAAGACAGACACTGATACCCAGTAACACAGACACACACTTACACCAAGTAACAAAGACAGACACTGATACCCAGTAACAGAGACACACACTTACACCAAGTCACAAAGTCATGCACTGACACCCAATAACAAAGACATACACTGACACCCAGTAACAAAGACACACACTGACAACAAGTAACAAAGACACACAATGACACCAAGTAACAGATACATCCACTGACACAAATTAACAAAGACATAAACTGATCCCAGTTACAAAGACACACACTTACACCAAGTAATAAATACATACACTGACACCAAGTAACAAAGACATACACTTACACCCTTTAACAAAGACATACACTGACACACAGTAACACAGACACACAATTACACGAAGTAACAAAGACATAAACTGATACACGGTAACACAGACACACACTTACACCAAGTATCACAGACATACACAGACACCAACTAACAAAGACATACACTGATACCTAGTAACACAGACAAACACTTACAACAAGTAACAAAGACATACACCGACAACAAGTAACAAATAGATACACTTACACCAAATAACACAGACACACACTGACACCTAGTAACAAATACATCCAGTGACACATATTAACAAAGACATAAACTGATCCCAGTTACAAAGACACACACTTACACCAAGTAACACAGAAAGACACTAACACCCAGTAACTAAGACATACACTAACACCCAGTAACTAAGACATGCACTGAATCCCAGTAACAAAGACACACACTGACACCAAGTAACAAAGACATACACTGACACCAATTAACAAAGACATACACTGATACCCAGTAACACAGACACACACTTACACCAAGTAACAAAGACATACACTGACACCAAGTAACAAAGACATACACATACACCAAGTAAAAAAGACATACACTGACTCCAAGTAACAAAGACATACACTGATACCCAGTAACACAGACACACACTTACACCAAGTAACAAAGACATACACTGATACCCAGTTACACAGACACACACTTCCACCAAGTAGCACAGACACACACAGACACCAAGTAACAAAGACATACAGTGATACCCAGTAACACAGACACACACTTGCACCAAGTAACAAAGAAATACACTGACACAAATTAACAAAGACATACACTGATACCCAGTAACACAGACACACACTGACACCAAGTAACAAAGACATACACTGATACCCAGTAACACAGACACACACTTACACCAAGTATCAAAGACATACACTGACACCAAGTAGCAAAGACATACACTTACAACAAGAAACAAAGACATACACTGACACCAAGTAACAAAGACATACACTTACACCAAGTAACACAGACATACACTGACACCAAGTAACAAAGACATACACTTACACCAAGTAACAACGACATACACTGACACCAAGTAACAAAGACATACACTGATACCCAGTAACACAGACACACACTTACACGAAGTAACAAAGACATAAACTGATACACGGTAACACAGACACACACTTACACCAAGTATCACAGACATACACAGACACCAACTGACAAAGACATACACTGATAGCAAGTAACACAGACAAACACTTACACCAAGTAACAAAGACATACACCGACAACAAGTAACAAATACATACACTTACACCAAATAACACAGACACACACTGACACCAAGTAACAAATACATCCACTGACACAAATTAACAAAGACATAAACTGATCCCAGTTACAAAGACACACACTTACACCAAGTAATAAATACATACACTGACACCAAGTAACAAAGACATACACTTACACCATTTAACAAAGACATAGACTGACACACAGTAACACAGACACACAATTACACGAAGTAACAAAGACATACACTGATACCAAGTAACACAGACAAACACTTACACCAAATAACACAGACATACACTGACACCAAGTAACAAAGACATACACTTACACCAAGTAACAAAGACATACACTGACACCAAGTAACAAAGACATACACTGATACCCAGTAACACAGACACACACTTACACCAAGTATCACAGACATACACAGACACCAACTAACAAAGACATACACTGATACCCAGTAACACAGACACACACTTACACCAATTAACACAGACATACACTGCCACCAAGTAACAAAGACATACACTGATACCCAGTAACACAGACACACACGTACACCAAGTAACAAAGACAGACAATGACACCAAGTAACAAAGACATACACTGATACCCAGTAACACAGACACACACTTACACCAAGTAACAGAGATATCCACTGACACCAAGTAACAAAGGCATACACTTACACCAAGTAACAGACATGCACTGACACCAAGTAACAAAGGCGAACACTTACACCAAGTAACAAAGACATGCACTGACACCAAGTAACAAAGACAGACACTTACACCAAGTATCACAGACATACACTGACACCAAGTAACAAAGACACACACATACACCAACTACACAGACAAACACTGACACCAAGTAACAAAGACATACACTGATACACAGTAACACAGACAAACACTAACATCAAGTCACAAAGATATACACTGACACCCAGTAACAAAGACAAACACTGACACCCAGTAACAAAGAAACACACTGACACCAAGTATCACAGACATACACAGACACCAAGTAACAATGACATACACTGATATCCAGTAACACAGACACACACTTACACCATGTAACAAAGACATACACTGACACCAAGTAACAAAGTCATACACATACACCAAGTAATACAGACATACACTGATACCCAGTAACACAGACACACACTTACACCAAGTAGCAATGACAGACACAGATACCCAGTAACACAGACGCACACTTACACCAAGTCACAAAGACATACACTGACACCCAGGAGCAATGACATACACTGACACCCAGTAACAAAGACACACAATGACACCAAGTAACAAAGACATACACTGTCCCCAAGTAACAAAGACATTCACTGATACCCAGTAACACAGACACACACTTACACCAAGTAACAAAGACATGCACTGACAGCAAGTAACAAAGACACAAACTTGCACCAAGTAACACAGACAAACACTGACACCAAGTATCAAAGACATACACTGACAGCAAGAAACAAAGACATACACTTACACCAAGTAACAAAGACAGACACTGATACCCAGCAACACAGACACACAATTACACCAAGTCACAAAGTCATGCACTGACACCCAGTAACAAAGACACACACTGACACCCAGTAACAAAGACACACAATGACACCAAGTAACAAAGACACACATTGACACCAAGTAACAAATACATCCACTGACACAAATTAACAAAGACATACACTGATCCTAGTTACAAAGACACACACTTACACCAAGTAACAAATACATACACTGACACCAAGTAACAAAGACATACACTTACACCATTTAACAAAGACATACACTGACACACAGTAACACAGACACACACGTACACGAAGTAACAAAGACATACACTGATACCCAGTAACACAGACACACACTTACACCAAGTAACAAAGACATACACCGACAACAAGTAACAAATACATACACTTACACCAAATAACACAGACACACACTGACACCAAGTAACAAATACATCCACTGACACAAATTAACAAAGACATAAACTGATCCCAGTTACAAAGACACACACTTACACCAAGTAATAAATACATACACTGACACCAAGTAACAAAGACATACACTTACACCATTTAACAAAGACATACACTGACACACAGTAACACAGACACAAAATTACACGAAGTAACAAAGACATAAACTGATACGCGGTAACACAGACACACACTTACACCAAGTATCACAGACATACACAGACACCAACTAACAAAGACATACACTGATACCAAGTAACACAGACAAACACTTACACCAAGTAACAAAGACATACACCGACACCAAGTAACAAATACATACACTTAGACCAAATAACACAGACATACACTGACACCAAGTAACAAAGACATACACTTACACCAAGTAACAAAGACATACACTGACACCAAGTAACAAAGACATACACTGATACCCAGTAACACAGACACACACTTACACCAAGTAACACAGACATACACTGACACCAAGTAACAAAGACATACACTGATACCCAGTAACACAGACACACACGTACACCAAGTAACAAAGACAGACAATGACACCAAGTAACAAAGACATACACTGATACCCAGTAACACAGACACACACTTACACCAAGTAACAGAGATATCCACTGACACCAAGTAACAAAGGCATACACTTACACCAAGTAACAAAGACATGCACTGACACCAAGTAGCAAAGACATACACTTACACCAAGTAACACAGACATACACTGACACCAAGTAACAAAGACATACACTTACACCAAGTAACAAAGACATACACTTACACCATTTAACAAAGACATACACTGACACACAGTAACACAGACACACAATTACACGAAGTAACAAAGACATAAACTGATACGCGGTAACAAAGACACACACTTACACCAAGTATCACAGACATACACAGACACCAACTAACAAAGACATACACTGATACCAAGTAACACAGACAAACACTTACACCAAGTAACAAAGACATACACCGACACCAAGTAACAAATACATACACTTACACCAAATAACACAGACATACACTGACACCAAGTAACAAAGACATACACTTACACCAAGTAACAAAGACATACACTGACACCAAGTAACAAAGACATACACTGATACCCAGTAACACAGACACACACTTACACCAAGTAACACAGACATACACTGACACCAAGTAACAAAGACATACACTGATACCCAGTAACACAGACACACACTTACACCAAGTAACACAGACATACACTGACACCAAGTAACAAAGACATACACTGATACCCAGTAACAAAGACATGCACTGACACCAAGTAACAAAGGCGAACACTTACACCAAGTAACAAAGACATGCACTGACACCAAATAACAAAGACAGACACTGATACCCAGTAACACAGACGCACACTTACACCAAGTAACAAAGACATGCACTGACAGCAAGTAACAAAGACACAAACTTGAACCAAGTATCACAGACAAACACTGACACCAAGTATCAAAGACATACACTGACAGCAAGAAACAAAGACATACACTTACACCAAGTAACAAAGACAGACACTGATACCCAGCAACACAGACACACAATTACACCAAGTCGCAAAGTCATGCACTGACACCCAGTAACAAAGACATACACTGACACCCAGTAACAAAGACACACACTGACACCAAGTAACAAAGACACACATTGACACCAAGTAACAAATACATCCACTGACACAAATTAACAAAGACATACACTGATCCTAGTTACAAAGACACACACTTACACCAAGTAACAAATACATACACTGACACCAAGTAACAAAGACACACACTTACACCAAGTATCACAGACATACACAGACACCAACTAACAAATACATCCACTGACACAAATTAACAAATACATACACTGACACCAAGTAACAAAGACATACACCGACACCAAGTAACAAATACATACACTGACACACAGTAACACAGACACACATTTACACGAAGTAACAAAGACATAAACTGATACCCCGCAACACAGACACACAATTACACCAAGTCACAAAGTCATGCACTGACACCCAGTAACAAAGACATACACTGACACCCAGTAACAAAGACACACACTGACACCAAGTCACAAAGACACACATTGACACCAAGTAACAAATACATCCACTGACACAAATTAACAAAGACATACACTGATCCTAGTTACAAAGACACACACTTACACCAAGTAACAAATACATACACTGACACCAAGTAACAAAGACACACACTTACACCAAGTATCACAGACATACACAGACACCAACTAACAAAGACATACACTGATACCAAGTAACACAGACAAACACTTACACCAAGTAACAAAGACATACACCGACACCAAGTAACAAATACATACACTTACACCAAATAACACAGACATGCACTGACACCAACTAACAAAGACACACACTTACACCAAGTTACACAGACATACACTGATACCCAGCAACACAGACAAACACTTACACCAAGTAACAAAGACATACACCGACACCAAGTAACAAATACATACACTTATACCAAATAACACTGACATACACTGACACCATGTAACAAAGATATACACTTACACCAAGTAAGAAAGACACACACTTACACCAAGTAACACAGACCTACACTGATACCCAGCAATACAGACACACTCTTACACCAAGTAACAAAGACAGACACTGATACCCAGTAACAAAGACATGCACTGACACGCAGTGACAAAGACACACACTGACACCAAGTAACAAAGACATGCACTTACACCAAGTAACAAAGACATACACTGACACCCAGTAACAAAGACATGCACTGAATCCCAGTAACAAAGACACACACTGACACCAAGTAACAAAGACATACATTGACACCAATTAACAAATACATACACTGATACCCAGTAACACAGACACACACTTACACCAAGTAACAAAGACATACACTGACACCAAGTAACAAAGACATACACTTACACCAAGTAAAAAAGACATACACTGACACCAAGTAACAAAGACATACACTGATACCCAGTAACACAGACACACACTTACACCAAGTAACAAAGACATACACTGATACACGTTTACACAGACACACACTTCCACCAAGTAACACAGACACACACAGACACCATGTAACAAAGACATACAGTGATACCCAGTAACACAGACACACACTTACACCAAGTAACAAAGAAATACACTGACACAAAGTGACAAAGACATGCACTTGCACCAAGTAACACAGACAAACACTGACACCAAGTATCAAAGACATACACTGACACGAAGAAACTAAGACATACACTTACACCAAGTAACAAAGACAGACACTGATACCCAGTAACACAGACACACACTTACACCAAGTAACAAAGACAGACACTGATACCCAGTAACAGAGACACACACTGATACCAAGTAACACAGACAAACACTTACACCAAGTAACAAAGACATGCACCGACACCAAGTAACAAATACATACACTTACACCAAATAACACAGACATGCACTGACACCAAGTAACAAAGATATACACTTACACCAACTAACAAAGACACACACTTACACCAAGTTACACAGACATACACTGATACCCAGCAACACAGACAAACACTTACACCAAGTAACAAAGACATACACCGACACCAAGTAACAAATACATACACTTATACCAAATAACACTGACATACACTGACACCATGTAACAAAGATATACACTTACACCAAGTAAGAAAGACACACACTTACACCAAGTAACACAGACCTACACTGATACCCAGCAATACAGAGACACCCTTACACCAAGTAACAAAGACAGACACTGATACCCAGTAACAAAGACATGCACTGACACGCAGTGACAAAGACACACACTGACACCAAGTAACAAAGACATGCACTTACACCAAGGAACAAAGACATACACTGACACCCAGTAACAAAGACATGCACTGAATCCCAGTAACAAAGACACACACTGACACCAAGTAACAAAGACATACATTGACACCAATTAACAAATACATACACTGATACCCAGTAACACAGACACACACTTACACCAAGTAACAAAGACATACACTGATACCCGTTTACACAGACACACACTTCCACCAAGTAACACAGACACACACAGACACCATGTAACAAAGACATACAGTGATACCCAGTAACACAGACACACACTTACACAAAGTAACAAAGAAATACACTGACACAAAGTGACAAAGACATGCACTTGCACCAAGTAACACAGACAAACACTGACACCAAGTATCAAAGACATACACTGACACGAAGAAACTAAGACATACACTTACACCAAGTAACAAAGACAGACACTGATACCCAGTAACACAGACACACACTTACACCAAGTAACAAAGACAGACACTGATACCCAGTAACAGAGACACACACTTAGACCAAGTAACAAAGACAGACACTGATACCCAGTAACAGAGACACACACTTACACCAAGTCACAAAGTCATGCACTGACACCCAGTAACAAAGACATACACTGACACCCAGTAACAAAGACACACACTGACAACAAGTAACAAAGACACACACTGACACCAAGTAACAGATACATCCACTGACACAAATTAACAAAGACATAAACTGATCCCAGTTACAAAGACACACACTTACACCAAGTAATAAATACATACACTGACACAAAGTGACAAAGACATGCACTTACACCAAGTAAAAAAGACATACACTGACACCAAGTAACAAAGACATACACTGATACCCAGTAACACAGACACACACTTACACCAAGTAACAAAGACAGACACTGATACCCAGTAACACTGACAGACACTTACACCAAGTATCAAAGACATACACTGACACCAAGTAGCAAAGACATACACTTACAACAAGTAACAAATACATACACTGACACCAAGTAACAAAGACATACACTTACACCATGTAACAAAGACATACACTTACACCAAGTAACACAGACATACACTGACACCAAGTAATAAAGACATACACTTACACCAAGTAACAAAAACATACACTGACACCAAGTAACAAAGACATGCACTGATACCCAGTAACACAGACACACACTTACACCAAGTAACACAGACATACACTGACACCAAGTAACAAAGACATACACTGATACCCAGGAACACAGACACACACGTACACCAAGTAACAAAGACAGACAATGACACCAAGTAACAAAGACATACACTGATACCCAGTAACACAGACACACACTTACACCAAGTAACAGAGACATCCACTGACACCAAGTAACAAAGACACAAACTTGCACCAAGTAACACAGACAAACACTGACACCAAGTATCAAAGACATACACTGACACGAAGAAACTAAGACATACACTTACACCAAGTAACAAAGACTGACACTGATACCCAGTAACACAGACACACACTTACACCAAGTAACAAAGACAGACACTGATACCCAGTAACAGAGACACACACTTACACCAAGTAACAAAGACAGACACTGATACCCAGTAACAGAGACACACACTTACACCAAGTCACAAAGTCATGCACTGACACCCAGTAACAAAGACATACACTGACACCCAGTAACAAAGACACACACTGACAACAAGTAACAAAGACACACACTGACACCAAGTAACAGATACATCCACTGACACAAATTAACAAAGACATAAACTGATCCCAGTTACAAAGACACACACTTACACCAAGTAATAAATACATACACTGACACCAAGTAACAAAGACATACACTTACACCATTTAACAAAGACATACACTGACACACAGTAACACAGACACACAATTACACGAAGTAACAAAGACATAAACTGATACACGGTAACACAGACACACACTTACACCAAGTATCACAGACATACACAGACACCAACTAACAAAGACATACACTGATACCAAGTAACACAGACAAACACTTACACCAAGTAACAAAGACATACACCGACAACAAGTAACAAATAGATACACTTGCACCAAATAACACAGACACACACTGACACCTAGTAACAAATACATCCACTGACACAAATTAACAAAGACATAAACTGATCCCAGTTACAAAGACACACACTTACACCAAGTAATAAATACATACACTGACACCAAGTAACAAAGACATACACTTACACCATTTAACAAAGACATACACTGACACACAGTGACACAGACACACAGTTACACGAAGTAACAAAGACATAAACTGATACGCGGTAACACAGACACACACTTACACCAAGTATCACAGACATACACAGACACCAACTAACAAAGACATACACTGATACCCAGTAACACAGACACACACTTACACCAAGTAACACAGACATACACTGACACCAAGTAACAAAGACATACACTGATACCCAGTAACACAGACACACACGTACACCAAGTAACAAAGACAGACAATGACACCAAGTAACAAAGACATACACTGATACCCAGTAACACAGACACACACTTACACCAAGTAACAGAGATATCCACTGACACCAAGTAACAAAGGCATACACTTACACCAAGTAACAAAGACATGCACTGACACCAAGTAACAAAGGCGAACACTTACACCAAGTAACAAAGACATGCACTGACACCAAGTAACAAAGACAGACACTTACACCAAGTAACACAGACATACACTGACACCAAGTAACAAAGACACACACATACACCAACTACACAGACAAACTCTGACACCAAGTAAAAAAGACATACTCTGATACACAGTAACACAGTCAAACACTAACATCAAGTCACAAAGATATGCACTGACACCCAGTAACAAAGACAAACACTGACACCCAGTAACAAAGAAACACACTGACACCAAGTAACAGAGACATGCACAGACACCAAGTGACAAGACATACAATGATACACAGGAACACAGACACACACTTACACCAAGTAACAAAGACATACACCGACACCAAGTAACAAATAAATACACTTACACCAAATAACACAGACATACACTGACACCAAGTAACAAAGACATACACTTACACCAAGTAACAAAGACATACACTGACACCAAGTAACAAAGACATACACTGATAACCAGTAACACAGACACACACTTACACCAAGTAACACAGACATACACTGACACCAAGTAACAAAGACATACACTGATACCCAGTAACACAGACACACACGTACACCAAGTAACAAAGACAGACAATGACACCAAGTAACAAAGACATACACTGATACCCAGTAACACAGACACACACTTACACCAAGTAACAGAGATATCCACTGACACCAAGTAACAAAGGCATACACTTACACCAAGTAACAAAGACATGCACTGACACCAAGTAACAAAGGCGAACACTTACACCAAGTAACAAAGACATGCACTGACACCAAGTAACAAAGACAGACACTTACACCAAGTAACACAGACATACACTGACACCAAGTAACAAAGACACACACATACACCAACTACACAGACAAACACTGACACCAAGTAACAAAGACATACACTGATACACAGTAACACAGACAAACACTAACATCAAGTCACAAAGATATACACTGACACCCAGTAACAAAGACAAACACTGACACCCAGTAACAAAGAAACACACTGACACCAAGTATCACAGACATACACAGACACCAAGTAACAATGACATACACTGAGATCCAGTAACACAGACACACACTTACACCATGTAACAAAGACATACACTGACACCAAGTAACAAAGTCATACACTTACACCAAGTAATACAGACATACACTGATACCCAGTAACACAGACACACACTTACACCAAGTAGCAATGACAGACACAGATACCCAGTAACACAGACGCACACTTACACCAAGTCACAAAGACATACACTGACACCCAGGAGCAATGACATACACTGACACCCAGTAACAAAGACACACAATGACACCAAGTAACAAAGACATACACTGTCCCCAAGTAACAAAGACATTCACTGATACCTAGAAACACAGACACACACTTACACCAAGTAACAAAGAAATGCACTGACAGCAAGTAACAAAGACACAAACTTGCACCAAGTAACACAGACAAACACTGACACCAAGTATCAAAGACATACACTGACAGCAAGAAACAAAGACATACACTTACACTCAGTAACAAAGACAGACACTGATACCCAGCAACACAGACACACAATTACACCAATTCACAAAGTCATGCACTGACACCCAGTAACAAAGACACACACTGACACCAAGTAACAAAGACACACATTGACACCAAGTAACAAATACATCCACTGACACAAATTAACAAAGACATACACTGATCCTAGTTACAAAGACACACACTTACACCAAGTAACAAATACATACACTGACACCAAGTAACAAAGACATACACTTACACCATTTAACAAAGACATACACTGACACCAACTAACAAAGACACACACTTACACCAAGTATCACAGACATACACAGACACCAACTAACAAAGACATACACTGATACCAAGTAACACAGACAAACACTTACACCAAGTAACAAAGACATACAACGACACCAAGTAACAAATACATACACTTACACCAAATAACACTGACATGCACTGACACCAAGTAACAAAGATATACACTTACACCAACTAACAAAGACACACACTTACACCAAGTTACACAGACATACACTGATACCCAGCAACACTGACAAACACTTACACCAAGTAACAAAGACATACACCGACACCAAGTAACAAATACATACACTTATACCAAATAACACTGACATACACTGACACCATGTAACAAAGATATACACTTACACCAAGTAAGAAAGACACACACTTACACCAAGTAACACAGACCTACACTGATACCCAGCAATACAGACACACTCTTACACCAAGTAACAAAGACAGACACTGATACCCAGTAACAAAGACATGCACTGACACGCAGTGACAAAGACACACACTGACACCAAGTAACAAAGACATGCACTTACACCAAGTAACAAAGACATACACTGACACCCAGTAACAAAGACATGCACTGAATCCCAGTAACAAAGACACACACTGACACCAAGTAACAAAGACATACACTGACACCAATTAACAAATACATACACTGATACCCAGTAACACAGACACACACTTACACCAAGTAACAAAGACATACACTGACACCAAGTAACAAAGACATACACTGACACCAAGTAACAAAGACATACACTTACACCAAGTAAAAAAGACATACACTGACACCAAGTAACAAAGACATACACTGATACCCAGTAACACAGACACACACTTACACCAAGTAACAAAGACATACACTGATACCCGTTTACACAGACACACACTTACACCAAGTAACAAAGACAGACACTGATACCCAGTAACACTGACAGACACTTACACCATGTATCAAAGACATACACTGACACCAAGTAGCAAAGACATACACTTACAACAAGTAACAAATACATACACTGACACCAAGTAACAAAGACATACACTTACATCAAGTAACAAAGACATACACTGACACCAAGTAACACAGACATACACTGACACCAAGTAATAAAGACATACACTTACACCAAGTAACAAAGACATACACTGACACCAAGTAACAAAGACATGCACTGATACCCAGTAACACAGACACACACTTCCACCAAGTAACACAGACATGCACTGACACCAAGTAACAAAGACATACACTGATACCCAGGAACACAGTCACACACGTACACCAAGTAACAAAGACAGACAATGACACCAAGTAACAAAGACATACACTGATACCCAGTAACACAGACACACACTTACACCAAGTAACAGAGACATACACTGACACCAAATAACAAAGACGAACACTTACACCAAGTCACAAAGACATGCACTGACACCAAGTAACAAAGACACAAACTTGCACCAAGTAACACAGACAAACACTGACACCAAGTATCAAAGACATACACTGACACCAAGAAACAAAGACATACACTTACACCAAGTAACAGAGACAGACACTGATACCCAGTAACACAGACACACACTTACACCAAGTAACAAAGACAGACACTGATACCCAGTAACAGAGACACACACTTACACCAAGTCACAAAGTCATGCACTGACACCCAGTAACAAAAACATACACTGACACCCAGGAACAAAGACACACACTGACACCAAGTAACAAAGACACACACTGACATCAAGTAACAAATACATCCACTGACACAAATTAACAAAGACATACACTGATCCCAGTTACAAAGACACACACTTACACCAAGTAATAAATACATACACTGACACCAAGTAACAAAGACATGCACTTACACCATTTAGCAAAGACATACACTGACACACAGTAACACAGACACCCAATTACACGAAGTAACAAAGACATAAACTGATACGCGGTAACACAGACACACACTTACACCAAGTATCACAGACATACACCGACACCAAGTAACAAATACATACACTTACACCAAATAACACAGACATACACTGACACCAAGTAACAAATACATACACTGACACCAAGTAACAAAGACACAAACTTGCACCAAGTAACACAGACAAACACTGACACCAAGTATCAAAGACATACACTGACACCAAGAAACAAAGACATACACTTACACCAAGTAACAAAGACAGACACTGATACCCAGTAACACAGACACACACTTACACCAAGTAACAAAGACAGACACTGATACCCAGTAACAGAGACACACACTTACACCAAGTCACAAAGTCATGCACTGACACCCAGTAACAAAGACATACACTGACACCCAGTAACAAAGACACACACTGACAACAAGTAACAAAGACACACACTGACACCAAGTAACAGATACATCCACTGACACAAATTAACAAAGACATAAAAATATCCCAGTTACAAAGACACACACTTACACCAAGTAATAAATACATACACTGACACCAAGTAACAAAGACATACACTTACACCATTTAACAAAGACATACACTTACACACAGTAACACAGACACACAATTACACGAAGTAACAAAGACATAAACTGATACACGGTAACACAGACACACACTTACACCAAGTATCACAGACATACACAGACACCAACTAACAAAGACATACACTGATCCCAAGTAACACAGACAAACACTTACACCAAGTAACAAAGACATACACCGACACCAAGTAACAACTACATACACTTACACCAAATAACACAGACATACACTGACACCAAGTAACAAATACATCCACTGACACAAATTAACAAAGACATAAACTGATCCCAGTTACAAAGACACACACTTACACCAAGTAATAAATACATACACTGACACCAAGTAACAAAGACATACACTTACACCATTTAACAAAGACATACACTGTCACACAGTAACACAGACACACAATTACACGAAGTAACAAAGACATAAACTGATACGCGGTAACACAGACACACACTTACACCAAGTATCACAGACATACACAGACACCAACTAAAAAAGACATACACTGATCCCAAGTAACACAGACAAACACTTACACCAAGTAACAAAGACATACACCGACACCAAGTAACAACTACATACACTTACACCAAATAACACAGACATACACTGACACCAAGTAACAAAGATATACACTTACACCAACTAACAAAGACACACACTTACACCAAGTTACACAGACATACACTGATACCCAGCAACACAGACAAACACTTACACCAAGTAACAAAGACATACACAGACACCAAGTAACAAATACATACACTTACACCAAATAACACAGACACACACTTACACCAAGTAACACAGACAGACACTGATACCCAGTAACAAAGACATGCACTGACACGCAGTGACAAATGCACACACTGACACCAAGAAACAAAGACATACACTTACACCAAGTAACAAAGACATACACTAACACCCAGTAACTAAGACATGCACTGAATCCCAGTAACAAAGACACACACTGACACCAAGTAACAAAGACATACACTGACACCAATTAACAAAGACATACACTGATACCCAGTAACACAGACACACACTTACACCAAGTAACAAAGACATACACTGACACCAAGTAACAAAGACATACACTTACACCAAGTAAAAAAGACATACACTGACACCAAGTAACAAAGACATACACTGATACCCAGTAACACAGACACACACTTACACCAAGTAACAAAGACATACACTGATACTAAGTTACACAGACACACACTTCCACCAAGTAACACAGACACACACAGACACCAAGTAACAAAGACATACAGTGATACCCAGTAACACAGACACACACTTACAACAAGTAACAAAGAAATACACTGACACAAATTAACAAAGACATACACTGATACCCAGTAACACAGACACACACTTACACCAAGCAACAAAGACAGACACTGATACCCAGTAACAAAGACATGCACTGACACGCAATGACAAATGCACACACTGACACCAAGAAACAAAGACATACACTTACACCAAGTAACAAAGACATACACTAACACCCAGTAACTAAGACATGCACTGAATCCCAGTAACAAAGACACACACTGACACCAAGTAACAAAGACATATACTGACACCAATTAACAAAGACATACACTGATACCCAGTAACACAGACACACACTTACACCAAGTAACAAAGACATACACTGACACCAAGTAACAAAGACATACACTTACACCAAGTAAAAAAGACATACACTGACACCAAGTAACAAAGACATACACTGATACCCAGTAACACAGACACACACTTACACCAAGTAACAAAGACATACACTGATACCAAGTTACACAGACACACACTTCCACCAAGTAACACAGACACACACAGACACCAAGTAACAAAGACATACAGTGATACCCAGTAACATAGACACACACTTACACCAAGTAACAAAGAAATACACTGACACAAATTAACAAAGACATACACTGATACCCAGTAACACAGACACACACTTACACCAAGCAACAAAGACAGACACTGATACCCAGTAACACTGACATACACTTACACCAAGTATCAAAGACATACACTGACACCAAGTAGCAAAGACATACACTTACAACAAGTAACAAAGACATACACTGACACCAAGTAACAAAGACATACACTTACACCAAGTAACACAGACATACACTGACACCAAGTAACAAAGACATACACTTACACCAAGTAACAAAGACATACACTGACACCAAGTAACAAAGACATACACTGATACCCAGTAAAACAGACACACACTTACACGAAGTAACAAAGACATAAACTGATATACGGTAACACAGACACACACTTACACCAAGTATCACAGACATACACAGACACCAACTAACAAAGACATACACTGATACCAAGTAACACAGACAAACACTTACACCAAGTAACAAAGACATACACCGACAACAAGTAACAAATACATACACTTACACGAAATAACACAGACACACACTGACACCAAGTAACAAATACATCCACTGACACAAATTAACAAAGACATAAACTGATCCCAGTTACAAAGACACACACTTACACCAAGTAATAAATACATACACTGACACCAAGTAACAAAGACATACACTTACACCATTTAACAAAGACATACACTGACACACAGTAACACAGACACACAATTACACGAAGTAACAAAGACATAAACTGATACGCGGTAACACAGACACACACTTACACCAAGTATCACAGACATACACAGACACCAACTAACAAAGACATACACTGATACCAAGTAACACAGACAAACACTTACACCAAGTAACAAAGACATACACCGACACCAAGTAACAAATACATACACTTACACCAAATAAAACAGACATACACTTTCACCAAGTAACAAAGACATACACTTACACCAAGTAACAAAGACATACACTGACACCAAGTAACAAAGACATACACTGATACCCAGTAACACAGACACACACTTACACCAAGTAACACAGACATACACTGACACCAAGTAACAAAGACATACACTGATACCCAGTAACACAGACACACACGTACACCAAGTAACAAAGACAGACAGTGACACCAAGTAACAAAGACATACACTGATACCCAGTAACACAGACACACACTTACACCAAGTAACAGAGATATCCACTGACACCAAGTAACAAAGGCATACACTTACACCAAGTAACAAAGACAAGCACTGACACCAAGTAACAAAGGCGAACACTTACACCAAGTAACAAAGACATGCACTGATACCAAGTAACAAAGACAGACACTTACACCAAGTAACACAGACATACACTGACACCAAGTAACAAAGACATACACTTACACCAAGTAACAAAGACATACACTTACACCAAGTAACACAGACAAACACTGAACCAAGTAATAAAGACATACACTTACACCAAGTAACAAAGACATACACTGACACCAAGTAACAAAGACATGCACTGATACCCAGTAACACAGACACACACTTACACCAAGTAACACAGACATACACTGACACCAAGTAACAAAGACATACACTGATACCCAGTAACACAGACACACACGTACACCAAGTAACAAAGACAGACAATGACACCAAGTAACAAAGACATACACTGATACCCAGTAACACAGACACACACTTACACCAAGTAACAGAGACATCCACTGACACCAAATAACAAAGACGAACACTTACACCAAGTAACAAAGACATGCACTGACACCAAGTAACAAAGACAGACGCTTACACCAAGTAACACAGACATACACTGACACCAAGTAACAAAGACACACACATACACCAACTACACAGACATACACTGATACACAGTAACACAGACAAACACTAACATCAAGTCACAAAGATATACACTGACACCCAGTAACAAAGACAAACACTGACACCCAGTAACAAAGAAACACACTGACACCAAGTAACAAAGACACACACTGACACCAAGTAACAAAGACATACACTGACACCAATTAACAAAGACATACACTGATACCCAGTAACACAGACACACACTTACACCAAGTAACAAAGACATACACTGACACCAAGTAACAAAGACATACACTTACACCAAGTAAAAAAGACATACACTGACACCAAGTAACAAAGACATACACTGATACCCAGTAACACAGACACACACTTACACCAAGTAACAAAGACATACACTGATACCAAGTTACACAGACACACACTTCCACCAAGTAACACAGACACACACAGACACCAAGTAACAAAGACATACAGTGATACCCAGTAACACAGACACACACTTACACCAAGTAACAAAGAAATACACTGACACAAATTAACAAAGACATACACTGAGACCCAGTAACACAGACACACACTTACACCAAGCAACAAAGACAGACACTGATACCCAGTAACAAAGACATGCACTGACACGCAGTAACAAATGCACACACTGACACCAAGAAACAAAGACATACACTTACACCAAGTAACAAAGACATACACTAACACCCAGTAACTAAGACATGCACTGAATCCCAGTAACAAAGACACACACTGACACCAAGTAACAAAGACATACACTGACACCAATTAACAAAGACATACACTGATACCCAGTAACTCAGACATACACTTACACCAAGTAACAAAGACATACACTGACACCAAGTAACAAAGACATACACTTACACCAAATAAAAAAGACATACACTGACACCAAGTAACAAAGACATACACTGATACCCAGTAACACAGACACACACTTACACCAAGTAACAAAGAAATACACTGATACCAAGTTACACAGACACACACTTCCACCAAGTAACACAGACACACACAGACACCAAGTAACAAAGACATACAGTGATACCCAGTAACACAGACACACACTTACACCAAGTAACAAAGAAATACACTGACACAAATTAACAAAGACATACACTGATACCCAGTAACACAGACACACACTTACACCAAGCAACAAAGACAGACACTGATACCCGGTAACACTGACATACATTTACACCAAGTATCAAAGACATACACTGACACCAAGTAGCAAAGACATACACTTACAACAAGTAACAAAGACATACACTGACACCAAGTAACAAAGACATACACTTACACCAAGTAACACAGACATACACTGACACCAAGTAACAAAGACATACACTTACACCAAGTAACAAAGACATACACTGACACCAAGTAACAAAGACATACACTGATACCCAGTAAAACAGACACACAATTACACGAAGTAACAAAGACATAAACTGATATACGGTAACACAGACACACACTTACACCAAGTATCACAGACATACACAGACACTAACTAACAAAGACATACACTGATACCAAGTAACACAGACAAACACATACACCAAGTAACAAAGACATACACCGACAACAAGTAACAAATACATACACTTACACCAAATAACACAGACACACACTGACACCAAGTAACAAATACATCCACTGACACAAATTAACAAAGACATAAACTGATCCCAGTTACAAAGACACACACTTACACCAAGTAATAAATACATACACTGACACCAAGTAACAAAGACATACACTTACACCATTTAACAAAGACATACACTGACACACAGTAACACAGACACACAATTACACGAAGTAACAAAGACATAAACTGATACGCGGTAACACAGACACACACTTACACCAAGTATCACAGACATACACAGACACCAACTAACAAAGACATACACTGATACCAAGTAACACAGACAAACACTTACACCAAGTAACAAAGACATACACCGACACCAAGTAACAAATACATACACTTACACCAAATAAAACAGACATACACTTTCACCAAGTAACAAAGACATACACTTACACCAAGTAACAAAGACATACACTGACACCAAGTAACAAAGACATACACTGATACCCAGTAACACAGACACACACTTACACCAAGTAACACAGACATACACTGACACCAAGTAACAAAGTCATACACTGATACCCAGTAACACAGACACACACGTACACCAAGTAACAAAGACAGACAGTGACACCAAGTAACAAAGACATACACTGATACCCAGTAACACAGACACACACTTACACCAAGTAACAGAGATATCCACTGACACCAAGTAACAAAGGCATACACTTACACCAAGTAACAAAGACATGCACTGACACCAAGTAACAAAGGCGAACACTTACACCAAGTAACAAAGACATGCACTGATACCAAGTAACAAAGACAGACACTTACACCAAGTAACACAGACATACACTGACACCAAGTAACAAAGACATACACTTACACCAAGTAACAAAGACATACACTTACACCAAGTAACACAGACAAACACTGAACCAAGTAATAAAGACATACACTTACACCAAGTAACAAAGACATACACTGACACCAAGTAACAAAGACATGCACTGATACCCAGTAACACAGACACACACTTACACCAAGTAACACAGACATACACTGACACCAAGTAACAAAGACATACACTGATACCCAGTAACACAGACACACACTTACACCAAGTAACAGAGACATCCACTGACACCAAATAACAAAGACGAACACTTACACCAAGTAACAAAGACATGCACTGACACCAAGTAACAAAGACAGACGCTTACACCAAGTAACACAGACATACACTGACACCAAGTAACAAAGACACACACATACACCAACTACACAGACATACACTGATACACAGTAACACAGACAAACACTAACATCAAGTCACAAAGATATACACTGACACCCAGTAACAAAGACAAACACTGACACCCAGTAACAAAGAAACACACTGACACCAAGGAACAAAGACACACACTGACACCAAGTATACAAAGACATACACAGACACCAAGTAACAAAGACATACACTGATACACAGTAACGCAGACACACACTTACACCAAGTATCACAGACATACACAGACACCAAGTAACAATGACATACAGTGATATCCAGTAACACAGACACACACTTACACCATGTAACAAAGACATACACTGACACCAAGTAACAAAGACATACACTTACACCAAGTAACACAGACATACACTGATACCCAGTAACAAAGACACACACTTACACCCAGTAGCAATGACAGACACAGATACCCAATAACACAGACGCACACTTACACCAAGTCACAAAGACATACACTGACACCCAGGAACAAAGACATACACTGACACCCAGTAACAAAGACACACAATGACACCAAGTAACAAAGACATACACTGTCCCCAAGTAACTAAGATATTCACTGAGACCCAGTAACACAGACACACACTTACACCAAGTAACAATGACAGACACTGATACCCAGTAACACTGACAGACACTTACACCAATTATCAAAGACATACACTGACACCAAGTAGCAAAGACATACACTTACAACAAGTAACAAAGACATACAATGACACCAAGTAACAAAGACATACACTTACACCAAGTAACAAAGACATACACTTACACCAAGTAACACAGACATACACTGACACCAAGTAACAAAGACATACACTTACACCAAGTAATAAAGACATACACTGACACCAAGTAACAAAGACATGCACTGATACCCAGTAACACAGACACACGTACACCAAGTAACAAAGACAGACAATGACACCAAGTAACAAAGACATACACTGATACCCAGGAACACAGACACACACTTACACCAAGTAACAGAGACATCCACTGACACCAAATAACAAAGACGAACACTTACACCAAGTAACAAAGACATGCACTGACACCAAGTAACAAAGACAGACACTTACACCAAGTAACACAGACATACACTGACACCAAGTAACAAAGACACACACATACACCAACTACACAGACATACACTGACACCAAGTAGCAAAGATATACACTGATACACAGTAACACAGACAAACACTAACATCAAGTCACAAAGATATACACTGACACCCAGTAACAAAGACAAACACTGACACCCAGTAACACAGAAACACACTGACACCAAGTAACAAAGACACACACTGACACCAAGTATACAAAGACATACACAGACACCAAGTAACAAAGACATACACTGATACACAGTAACACAGACACACACTTACACCAAGTATCACAGACATACACTGACACCAAGTAACAAAGACATACACTTACACCAAGTAACACAGACATACACTGATACCCAGTAACAAAGACACACACTTACACCAA
Source organism: Heterodontus francisci (assembly GCF_036365525.1). Taxonomy (NCBI): domain Eukaryota; kingdom Metazoa; phylum Chordata; class Chondrichthyes; order Heterodontiformes; family Heterodontidae; genus Heterodontus; species Heterodontus francisci. Next base: position 8,137,979 of record NW_027140221.1, on the reverse strand, counting down.
GTAGCAATGACAGACACAGATACCCAGTAACACAGACGCACACTTACACCAAGTCACAAAGACATACACTGACACCCAGGAACAAAGACATACACTGACACCCAGTAACAAAGACACACAATGACACCAAGTAACAAAGACATACACTGTCCCCAAGTAACAAGGACATTCACTGATACCCAGTAACACAGACACACACTTACTCCAAGTAACAATGACAGACACTGATACCCAGTAACACTGACAGACACTGACACCAAGTATCAAAGACATACACTGACACCAAGTAGCAAAGACATACATTTACAACAAGTAACAAAGACATACACTGACACCAAGTAACAAAGACATGCACTGATACCCAGTAACACAGACACACACTTACACCAAGTAACACAGACATACACTGACACCAAGTAACAAAGACATACACTGATACCCAGTAACACAGACACACACGTACACCAAGTAACAAAGACAGACAATGACACCAAGTAACAAAGACATACACTGATACCCAGGAACACAGACACACACTTACAACAAGTAACAGAGACATCCACTGACACCAAATAACAAAGACGAACACTTACACCAAGTAATAAAGACATGCACTGACACCAAGTAACAAAGACAGACACAGACACCAAGTAACAAAGACATACACTGATACACAGTAACACAGACACACACTTACACCAAGTATCACAGACATACACTGACACCAAGAAACAAAGACATACACTTACACCAAGTAACACAGACATACACTGATACCCAGTAACAAAGACACACACTTACACCAAGTAGCAATGACAGACACAGATACCCAGTAACACAGACGCACACTTACACCAAGTCACAAAGACATACACTGACACCCAGGAACAAAGACATACACTTACACCCAGTAACAAAGACACACAATGACACCAAGTAACAAAGACATACACTGTCCCCAAGTAACAAAGACATTCACTGATACCCAGTAACACAGACACACACTTACTCCAAGTAACAATGACAGACACTGATACCCAGTAACACTGACAGACACTTACACCAAGTATCAAAGACATACACTGACACCAAGTAGCAAAGACATACACTTACAACAAGTAACAAAGACATACACTGACACCAAGTAACAAAGACATACACTTACACCAAGTAACAAAGACATACACTGACACCAAGTAACAAGGACATTCACTGATACCCAGTAACACAGACACACACTTACTCCAAGTAACAATGACAGACACTGATACCCAGTAACACTGACAGACACTGACACCAAGTATCAAAGACATACACTGACACCAAGTAGCAAAGACATACACTTACAACAAGTAACAAAGACATACATTGATACCCAGTAACACAGACACACACGTACACCAAGTAACAAAGACAGACAATGACACCAAGTAACAAAGACATACACTGATACCCAGGAACACAGACACACACTTACACCAAGTAACAGAGACATCCACTGACACCAAATAACAAAGACGAACACTTACACCAAGTAACAAAGACATGCACTGACACCAAGTAACAAAGACAGACACTTACACCAAGTAACACAGACATGCACTGACACCAAGTAACAAATACACACACATACACCAACTACACAGACATACACTGACACCAAGTAACAAAGACATACACTGATACACCGTAACACAGACAAACACTAACATCAAGTCACAAAGATATACACTGACACCCAGTAACAAAGACAAACACTGACACCCAGTAACAAAGAAACACACTGACACCAAGTAACAAAGAAACACACTGACACCAAGTATACAAAGACATACACAGACACCAAGTAACAAAGACATACACTGATACACAGTAACACAGACACACACTTACACCAAGTATCACAGACATACACAGACACCAAGTAACAATGACATGCACTGATATCCAGTAACACAGACACACACTTACACCATGTAACAAAGACATACCCTGACACCAAGTAACAAAGACATACACTTACACCAAGTAACACAGACATACACTGATACCCAGTAACAAAGACACACACTTACACCAAGTAGCAATGACAGACACAGATACCCAGTAACACAGACGCACACTTACACCAAGTAACAAAGACATACATCGACACCAAGTAACAAAGACATACACTGATACCCAGTAACACAGACAAACTCTTACACCAAGTAACAGAGACATACACTGACACCAAGTAACAAAGACATACACTTACACCAAGTCACACAAACATACACTGACACCAAGTAACAAAGACACACACTTACACCAAGTACACAGACATACACTGACACCAAGTAACAAAGACAGACACTGACACCCAGAAACACAGACACACACTTACACCAAGTATCACAGACAGACACTGACACCAAGTAACAAATACATACACTGACACCAAGTAACAAAGACACAAACTTACACCAAGTAACACAGACATACACTGACACCAAGTAACACAGACATACACTTACACCAAGTAACAAGTACACACACTCACACCAAGTAACAAAGACATACACTGACAGCAAGTAACAAAGACATACACTTACACCAAGTAACACAGACATACACTGACACCAAGTAACAAATACATACACTGACACCAAGTAACAAAGACACAAACTTACACCAAGGAACACAGACATACACTGACACCAAGTATCAAAGACATACACTGACACCAAGTAACAAAGACATACACTTACACCAAGTAACAAAGACATACACTGATACCCAGTAACACAGACACACACTTACACCAAGTAAGAAAGACAGACACTGATACCCAGTAACAGAGACACACACTTACACCAAGTCGCAAAGACATGCACTGACACCCAGTAACAAAGACATACACAGACACCCAGTAACAAAGACACACACTGACACCAAGTAACAAAGACACACACTGACACCAAGTAACAAAGACATCCACTGACACAAATTATCAAAGACATACACTGATACCCAGTAACAAAGACACACACTTACACCAAGTATCAAATACATACACTGACACCAAGTAACATAGACATACACTTACACCATTTAACAAATAATGAACTGACACCAAGTTACAAAGACAAACACTGATACCCAGTAACACAGACACACAATTACACGAAGTAACAAAGACATACACTGATACCCGGTAACACAGAAACACACATACACCAAGTATCACAGACATACACAGACACCAACTAACAAAGAAATACACTGATACCCAGTAACACAGACAAACACTTACACCAAGTAACAAAGACATACACCGACACCAAGTGACAAAGACATACACTGATACCCAGTAACAGAGACACACACTTACACCAAGTCACAAAGTCATGCACTGACACCCAGTAACAAAGACACAAGCTTCCACCAAGTAACACAGACATACACTGACACCAAGTAACAAAGACATACACTTCCACCAAGTAACAAGGACACACACTGACACCAAGTAACAAAGACATACACTGACACCAAGTAACAAAGACATACACTTACACCAAGTAACACAGACGTACACTGACACCAAGTAACAAAGACACACACTTACACCAAGTAACACAGACATACACTGACACCATGTAACAAAGACATACACTTACACCAAGTAACAAAGACACACACTTACACCAATTAACAAAGACATACACTGACACCAAGTAACAAATACATACACTGACACCAAGTAACAAAGACACAAACTTACACGAAGTAACACAGACATACACTGACACCAAGTAACACAGACATACACTTACACCAAGTAACAAGGACACACACTCACACCAAGTAGCAAAGACATACACTGACAGCAAGTAACAAAGACATACACTTACACCAAGTAACACAGATATACACTGACACCAAGTAACAAATACATACACTGACACCAAGTAACAAAGACACAAACTTACACCAAGGAACACAGACATACACTGACACCAAGTATCAAAGACATACACTGACACCAAGTAACAAAGACATACACTTACACCAAGCAACAAAGACATACACTGATACCCAGTAACACAGACACACACTTACACCAAGTAAGAAAGACAGACACTGATACCCAGTAACAGAGACACACACTTACACCAAGTCGCAAAGACATGCACTGACACCCAGTAACAAAGACATACACAGACACCCAGTAACAAAGACATCCACTGACACAAATTATCAAAGACATACACTGATACCCAGTAACAAAGACACACACTTACACCAAGTATCAAATACATACACTGACACCAAGTAACATAGACATACACTTACACCAAGTATCACAGACATACACAGACACCAACTCACAAAGACATACACTGATACCCAGTAACACAGACAAACACTTACACCAAGTAACAAAGACATACACCGACACCAAGTGACAAAGACATACACTGATACCCAGTAACAGAGACACACACTTACACCAAGTCACAAAGTCATGCACTGACACCCAGTAACAAAGACACACGCTTCCACCAAGTAACACAGACATACACTGAGACGAAGTAACAAAGACATACACTTCCACCAAGTAACAAGGACATACACTGACACCAAGTAACAAAGACATACACTGACACCAAGTAACAAAGACATACACTTACACCAAGTAACACAGACATACACTGACACCAAGTAACAAATACATACACTGACACCAAGTAACAAAGACACAAGCTTACAGCAAGTAACACAGACATACACTGACACCAGGTAACAAAGACATACACTTACACCAAGTAACAAGGACACACACTGACACCAAGTAACACAGACAAACACTGACACCAAGTAACAAAGACAGACAATGACATCAAGTAACAAAGAAATACACTTACACCAATTAACACAGACATACACTGACCCCAAGTAACAAAGACACACAGTTACACCAAGTACACAGACATACACTGACACCAAGAAACAAAGACATACACTGACACCCAGTAACACAGACACACACTTACACCAAGTAACAAAGACATACACTGACACCCAGTAACAAAGAAACACAATGACCCCAAGTAACAAAGACACACAGTTACACCAAGTACACAGACATACACTGACACCAAGTAACAAAGACATACACTGATACCCAGTAACACAGACACACACTTACACCAAGTAACAAGGACATACACTGACACCAAGTAACAAAGACATTCACTGATAACCGGTAACACAGACACACACTTTCACCAAGTAACAAAGACATACACTGACACCAAGTAACAAAGACATACACTGATACCCAGTAACGCAGACACACACTTACACCAAGTAACAAAGACATACACTGATACTCAGTTACACAGACAAACACTTACACCAAGTAACAAAGACATACACTGACACCAAGTAACAAAGTCATACACTGACATCCAGTAACAAAGACACACACTGACACCAAGTAACAAAGACATCCACTGACACAAATTATCAAAGACATACAGTGATACCCAGTAACAAAGACACACACTTACACCAAGTAACAAATACATACACTGACACCAAGTAACAAAGACATACACTTACACCATTTAACAAGTCATGCACTGACACCAAGTAACACAGACAAACACTAATACCCAGTAACACAGACACACTCTTACACGAAGTATCAAAGACATACACTGATACCCGGTAACACAGACACACACATACACCAATTATCACAGACATACACAGACACCAACTAACAAAGACATACACTGATACCCAGTAACACAGACAAACACTTACACCAAGTAACAAAGACATACACCGACACCAAGTAACAAAGACATACACTGATACCCAGTAACACAGACACACTCGTGCACCAAGTAACAGAGACGTACACTGACACCAATTAACAAAGACATACACTTACACCAAGTAACAAAGACATGCACTGACACCAAGTAACAAAGGCATAGACTTACACCAAGTGACACAAACATCCACTGACACCAAGTAACAAAGACACACACTTACACCAAGTAACACAGACACACACTTACACCAAGTAACAAAGACATGCATTGACACCCAGTAACAAAGACATACACTGATACCCAGTAACACAGACACACACTTACACCAAGTAACAAGGACATACACTGACACCAAGTAACAAAGACATTCACTGATACCCGGTAACACAGACACACACTTTCACCAAGTAACAAAGACATACACTGACACCAAGTAACAAAGACATACACTGATACCCAGTAACGCAGACACACACTTACACCAAGTAACAAAGACATACACTGTTACTCAGTTACACAGACAAACACTTACACCAAGTAACAAAGACATACACTGACACCAAGTAACAAAGTCATACACTGACATCCAGTAACAAAGACACACACTGACACCAAGTAACAAAGACATCCACTGACACAAATTAACAAAGACATACAGTGATACCCAGTAACAAAGACACACACTTACACCAAGTAACAAATACATACACTGACACCAAGTAACAAAGACATACACTTACACCATTTAACAAGTCATGCACTGACACCAAGTAACACAGACAAACACTGATACCCAGTAACACAGACACACTCTTACACGAAGTATCAAAGACATACACTGATACCCGGTAACACAGACACACACATACACCAATTATCACAGACATACACAGACACCAACTAACAAAGACATACACTGTTACCCAGTAACACAGACAAACACTTACACCAAGTAACAAAGACATACACCGACACCAAGTAACAAAGACATACACTGATACCCAGTAACACAGACACACTCTTGCACCAAGTAACAGAGACGTACACTGACACCAATTAACAAAGACATACACTTACACCAAGTAACAAAGACATGCACTGACACCAAGTAACAAAGACATAGACTTACACCAAGTGACACAAACATCCACTGACACCAAGTAACAAAGACACACACTTACACCAAGTAACACAGACACACACTTACACCAAGTAACAAAGACATGCACTGACACCCAGTGACAAAGACATACACTGACACCCAGTAACACAGACACACACGGACCCCAAGTAACAAAGACATACACTGACACCCATGAACAAAAACATACACTGACACCAAGTAACAAAGACATTCACTGATACCCAGTAACACAGACACACACTTACACCAAGTAACAAAGACATACGCTGACACCAAGTAACAAAGACATACACTGACACCATGTAACAAAGACATACACTGATACCCAGTAACACAGACACACTTACACCAAGGAACAAAGACGTACACTGATACTCAGTAACACAGACACACACTTACACCAAGTAACAAAGACAGACACTGTCACCAAGTAACAAAGACATACAATTACACCAAGTAACAAAGACATACACTGATACCCAGTAACACAGACACACACTTACACCAAGTAACAAAGACAGAAAATGACACCCAGTAACAAAGACATACACTTCCACCAAGTAACACAGACATACACCGACACCAAGTAACAAAGACACACACTTACACCAAGTGCACAGACATACTCAGACACCAACTAACAAAGACATACACTGATACCCAGTAACACAGACAAACACTTACACCAAGTAACAAAGACATACACCGACACCAAGTAACAAATACATACACTTACACCAAATAACACAGACATACACTGACACCAAGTAACAAAGATATACACTTACACTAACTAACAAAGACACACACTTACACCAAGTTACACAGACATACACTGACACCAAGCAACTAAGACATGCACTTACACCAAGTAAGAAAGACACAAACTTACACCAAGTAACACAGACCTACAGTGACACCAAGTAACAAAGACATACACTGATACCCAGCAACACAGACACACTCTTACACCAATTAACAAAGACAGACACTGATACCCAGTAACAAAGACCTGCACTGACACCCAGTAGCAAAGACACACACTGACACCAAGTAACAAAGACATACACTTACACCAAGTAACAAAGACATACACTGACACCCTGTAACACAGACATGCACTGACACCCAGTAACAAAGACACACACTGACACCAAGTAACAAAGACATACACTGATACCCAGTGACACAGACACACACTTACACCAAGTAACAAAGACATACACTGACACCAATTAACAAAGACATACACTGATACCCAGTAGCACAGACACACACTTACACCAAGTAACAAAGACATACACTGACACCAAGTAACAAAGACATACACTGACACCAAGTAAAAAAGACAGACACTGACACCAAGTAACAAAGACATACACTGATACCCAGATAACACAGACACACACTTACACCAAGTAACAAAGACATACACTGATACCCATTTACACAGACACACACTTACACCAAGTAACACAGACACACACAGACACCAAGTGACAAAGACATACACTGATACCCAGTAACGCAGACACACACTTACACCAAGTAACAAAGACATACACTGACACAAAGTAACAAAGACATGCACTTACACCAAGTAAAAAAGACATACACTTACACCAAGTAACAAAGACAGACACGGATACCCAGTAACACAGACACACACTTACATCAAGTATCACAGACATACACCGACATCAAGTAACAAATACATACACTTACACCAAATAACACAGACAAACACTGACACCAAGTAACAAAGATATACACTTACACCAACTAACAAAGACACACACTCACACCAAGTTACACAGACATACACTGACACCAAGCAACAAAGACATGCACTTACACCAAGGAAGAAAGACACAAACTTACACCAATAACACAGACCTACAGTGACACCAAGTAACAAAGACATACACTGATACCCAGCAACACAGACACAGTCTTACACCAATTAACAAAGACAGACACTGATACCCAGTAACACAGACACACTCTTGCACCAAGTAACAGAGACGTACACTGACACCAATTAACAAAGACATACACTTACACCAAGTAACAAAGACATGCACTGACACCAAGTAACAAAGGCATAGACTTACACCAAGTAACACAAACATCCACTGACACCAAGTAACATAGACACACACTTACACCAAGTAACACAGACACACACTTACACCAAGTAACAAAGACATGCATTGACACCCAGTAACAAAGACATACACTGATACCCAGTAACACAGACACACTCTTGCACCAAGTAACAGAGACGTACACTGACACCAATTAACAAAGACATACACTTACACCAAGTAACAAAGACATGCACTGACACCAAGTAACAAAGACATAGACTTACACCAAGTGACACAAACATCCACTGACACCAAGTAACAAAGACACACACTTACACCAAGTAACACAGACACACACTTACACCAAGTAACAAAGACATGCATTGACACCCAGTAACAAAGACATACACTGATACCCAGTAACACAGACACACACTTACACCAAGTAACAAGGACATACACTGACACCAAGTAACAAAGACATTCACTGATACCCGGTAACACAGACACACACTTTCACCAAGTAACAAAGACATACACTGACACCAAGTAACAAAGACATACACTGATACCCAGTAACGCAGACACACACTTACACCAAGTAACAAAGACATACACTGATACTCAGTTACACAGACAAACACTTACACCAAGTAACAAAGACATACACTGACACCAAGTAACAAAGTCATACACTGACATCCAGTAACAAAGACACACACTGACACCAAGTAACAAAGACATCCACTGACACAAATTAACAAAGACATACAGTGATACCCAGTAACAAAGACACACACTTACACCAAGTAACAAATACATACACTGACACCAAGTAACAAAGACATACACTTACACCATTTAACAAGTCATGCACTGACACCAAGTAACACAGACAAACACTGATACCCAGTAACACAGACACACTCTTACACGAAGTATCAAAGACATACACTGATACCCGGTAACACAGACACACACATACCCCAATTATCACAGACATACACAGACACCAACTAACAAAGACATACACTGATACCCAGTAACACAGACAAACACTTACACCAAGTAACAAAGACATACACCGACACCAAGTAACAAAGACATACACTGATACCCAGTAACACAGACACACTCTTGCACCAAGTAACAGAGACGTACACTGACACCAATTAACAAAGACATACACTTACACCAAGTAACAAAGACATGCACTGACACCAAGTAACAAAGACATAGACTTACACCAAGTGACACAAACATCCACTGACACCAAGTAACAAAGACACACACTTACACCAAGTAACACAGACACACACTTACACCAAGTAACAAAGACATGCACTGACACCCAGTAACAAAGACATACACTGACACCCAGTAACACAGACACACACGGACCCCAAGTAACAAAGACATACACTGACACCCATGAACAAAAACATACACTGACACCAAGTAACAAAGACATTCACTGATACCCAGTAACACAGACACACACTTACACCAAGTAACAAAGACATACGCTGACACCAAGTAACAAAGACATACACTGACACCATGTAACAAAGACATACACTGATACCCAGTAACACAGAGACACACTTACACCAAGGAACAAAGACGTACATTGATACTCAGTAACACAGACACACACTTACACCAAGTAACAAAGACATACACTGTCACCATGTAACAAAGACATACACTTACACCAAGTAACAAAGACATACACTGATACCCAGTAACACAGACACACACTTACACCAAGTAACAAAGACAGAAAATGACACCCAGTAATTAAGACATACACTTCCACCAAGTAACACAGACATACACCGACACCAAGTAACAAAGACACACACTTACACCAAGTGCACAGACATACTCAGACACCAACTAACAAAGACATACACTGATACCCAGTAACACAGACAAACACTTACACCAAGTAACAAAGACATACACCGACACCAAGTAACAAATACATACACTTACACCAAATAACACAGACATACACTGACACCAAGTAACAAAGATATACACTTACACTAACTAACAAAGACACACACTTACACCAAGTTACACAGACATACACTGACACCAAGCAACTAAGACATGCACTTACACCAAGTAAGAAAGACACAAACTTACACCAAGTAACACAGACCTACAGTGACACCAAGTAACAAAGACATACACTGATACCCAGCAACACAGACACACTCTTACACCAATTAACAAAGACAGACACTGATACCCAGTAACAAAGACATGCACTGACACCCAGTAACAAAGACACACACTGACACCAAGTAACAAAGACATACACTTACACCAAGTAACAAAGACATACACTGACACCCTGTAACAAAGACATGCACTGACACCCAGTAACAAAGACACACACTGACACCAAGTAACAAAGACATACACTGATACCCAGTGACACAGACACACACTTACACCAATTAACAAAGACATACACTGATACCCAGTAGCACAGACACACACTTACACCAAGTAACAAAGACATACACTGACACCAAGTAACAAAGACATACACTGACACCTAGTAAAAAAGACAGACACTGACACCAAGTAACAAAGACATACACTGATACCCAGATAACACAGACACACACTTACACCAAGTAACAACGACATACACTGATACCCATTTACACAGACACACACTTACACCAAGTAACACAGACATACACAGACACCAAGTGACAAAGACATACACTGATACCCAGTAACACAGACACACACTTACACCAAGTAACAAAGACATACACTGACACAAAGTAACAAAGACATGCACTTACACCAAGTAAAAAAGACATACACTGACACCAATTAACAAAGACATACACTGATATCCAGTAACACAGACACACACTTACACCAAGTAACAAAGACAGACACGGATACCCAGTAACACAGACACACACTTACATCAAGTATCACAGACATACACCGACACCAAGTAACAAATACATACACTTACACCAAATAACACAGACATACACTGACACCAAGTAACAAAGATATTCACTTACACCAACTAACAAAGACACACACTCACACCAAGTTACACAGACATACACTGACACCAAGCAACAAAGACATGCACTTACACCAAGTAAGAAAGACACAAACTTACACCAAGTAACACAGACCTACAGTGACACCAAGTAACAAAGACATACACTGATACCCAGCAACACAGACACACTCTTACACCAATTAACAAAGACAGACACTGATACCCAGTAACAAAGACCTGCACTGACACCCAGTAGCAAAGACACACACTGACACCAAGTAACAAAGACATACACTTACACCAAGTAACAAAGACATACACTGACACCCTGTAACACAGACATGCACTGACACCCAGTAACAAAGACACACACTGACACCAAGTAACAAAGACATACACTGATACCCAGTGACACAGACACACACTTACACCAAGTAACAAAGACATACACTGACACCAATTAACAAAGACATACACTGATACCCAGTAGCACAGACACACACTTACACCAAGTAACAAAGACATACACTGACACCAAGTAACAAAGACATACACTGACACCAAGTAAAAAAGACAGACACTGACACCAAGTAACAAAGACATACACTGATACCCAGATAACACAGACACACACTTACACCAAGTAACAAAGACATACACTGATACCCATTTACACAGACACACACTTACACCAAGTAACACAGACACACACAGACACCAAGTGACAAAGACATACACTGATACCCAGTAACGCAGACACACACTTACACCAAGTAACAAAGACATACACTGACACAAAGTAACAAAGACATGCACTTACACCAAGTAAAAAAGACATACACTTACACCAAGTAACAAAGACAGACACGGATACCCAGTAACACAGACACACACTTACATCAAGTATCACAGACATACACCGACATCAAGTAACAAATACATACACTTACACCAAATAACACAGACAAACACTGACACCAAGTAACAAAGATATACACTTACACCAACTAACAAAGACACACACTCACACCAAGTTACACAGACATACACTGACACCAAGCAACAAAGACATGCACTTACACCAAGGAAGAAAGACACAAACTTACACCAATAACACAGACCTACAGTGACACCAAGTAACAAAGACATACACTGATACCCAGCAACACAGACACAGTCTTACACCAATTAACAAAGACAGACACTGATACCCAGTAACACAGACACACTCTTGCACCAAGTAACAGAGACGTACACTGACACCAATTAACAAAGACATACACTTACACCAAGTAACAAAGACATGCACTGACACCAAGTAACAAAGACATAGACTTACACCAAGTGACACAAACATCCACTGACACCAAGTAACATAGACACACACTTACACCAAGTAACACAGACACACACTTACACCAAGTAACAAAGACATGCATTGACACCCAGTAACAAAGACATACACTGATACCCAGTAACACAGACACACTCTTGCACCAAGTAACAGAGACGTACACTGACACCAATTAACAAAGACATACACTTACACCAAGTAACAAAGACATGCACTGACACCAAGTAACAAAGACATAGACTTACACCAAGTGACACAAACATCCACTGACACCAAGTAACAAAGACACACACTTACACCAAGTAACACAGACACACACTTACACCAAGTAACAAAGACATGCATTGACACCCAGTAACAAAGACATACACTGATACCCAGTAACACAGACACACACTTACACCAAGTAACAAGGACATACACTGACACCAAGTAACAAAGACATTCACTGATACCCGGTAACACAGACACACACTTTCACCAAGTAACAAAGACATACACTGACACCAAGTAACAAAGACATACACTGATACCCAGTAACGCAGACACACACTTACACCAAGTAACAAAGACATACACTGATACTCAGTTACACAGACAAACACTTACACCAAGTAACAAAGACATACACTGACACCAAGTAACAAAGTCATACACTGACATCCAGTAACAAAGACACACACTGACACCAAGTAACAAAGACATCCACTGACACAAATTAACAAAGACATACAGTGATACCCAGTAACAAAGACACACACTTACACCAAGTAACAAATACATACACTGACACCAAGTAACAAAGACATACACTTACACCATTTAACAAGTCATGCACTGACACCAAGTAACACAGACAAACACTGATACCCAGTAACACAGACACACTCTTCCACGAAGTATCAAAGACATACACTGATACCCGGTAACACAGACACACACATACCCCAATTATCACAGACATACACAGACACCAACTAACAAAGACATACACTGATACCCAGTAACACAGACAAACACTTACACCAAGTAACAAAGACATACACCGACACCAAGTAACAAAGACATACACTGATACCCAGTAACACAGACACACTCTTGCACCAAGTAACAGAGACGTACACTGACACCAATTAACAAAGACATACACTTACACCAAGTAACAAAGACATGCACTGACACCAAGTAACAAAGACATAGACTTACACCAAGTGACACAAACATCCACTGACACCAAGTAACAAAGACACACAATTACACCAAGTAACACAGACACACACTTACACCAAGTAACAAAGACATGCACTGACACCCAGTAACAAAGACATACACTGACACCCAGTAACACAGACACACACGGACCCCAAGTAACAAAGACATACACTGACACCCATGAACAAAAACATACACTGACACCAAGTAACAAAGACATTCACTGATACCCAGTAACACAGACACACACTTACACCAAGTAACAAAGACATACGCTGACACCAAGTAACAAAGACATACACTGACACCATGTAACAAAGACATACACTGATACCCAGTAACACAGAGACACACTTACACCAAGGAACAAAGACGTACATTGATACTCAGTAACACAGACACACACTTACACCAAGTAACAAAGACATACACTGTCACCATGTAACAAAGACATACACTTACACCAAGTAACAAAGACATACACTGATACCCAGTAACACAGACACACACTTACACCAAGTAACAAAGACAGAAAATGACACCCAGTAATTAAGACATACACTTCCACCAAGTAACACAGACATACACCGACACCAAGTAACAAAGACACACACTTACACCAAGTGCACAGACATACTCAGACACCAACTAACAAAGACATACACTGATACCCAGTAACACAGACAAACACTTACACCAAGTAACAAAGACATACACCGACACCAAGTAACAAATACATACACTTACACCAAATAACACAGACATACACTGACACCAAGTAACAAAGATATACACTTACACTAACTAACAAAGACACACACTTACACCAAGTTACACAGACATACACTGACACCAAGCAACTAAGACATGCACTTACACCAAGTAAGAAAGACACAAACTTACACCAAGTAACACAGACCTACAGTGACACCAAGTAACAAAGACATACACTGATACCCAGCAACACAGACACACTCTTACACCAATTAACAAAGACAGACACTGATACCCAGTAACAAAGACATGCACTGACACCCAGTAACAAAGACACACACTGACACCAAGTAACAAAGACATACACTTACACCAAGTAACAAAGACATACACTGACACCCTGTAACAAAGACATGCACTGACACCCAGTAACAAAGACACACACTGACACCAAGTAACAAAGACATACACTGATACCCAGTGACACAGACACACACTTACACCAATTAACAAAGACATACACTGATACCCAGTAGCACAGACACACACTTACACCAAGTAACAAAGACATACACTGACACCAAGTAACAAAGACATACACTGACACCAAGTAAAAAAGACAGACACTGACACCAAGTAACAAAGACATACACTGATACCCAGATAACACAGACACACACTTACACCAAGTAACAACGACATACACTGATACCCATTTACACAGACACACACTTACACCAAGTAACACAGACATACACAGACACCAAGTGACAAAGACATACACTGATACCCAGTAACACAGACACACACTTACACCAAGTAACAAAGACATACACTGACACAAAGTAACAAAGACATGCACTTACACCAAGTAAAAAAGACATACACTGACACCAATTAACAAAGACATACACTGATATCCAGTAACACAGACACACACTTACACCAAGTAACAAAGACAGACACGGATACCCAGTAACACAGACACACACTTACATCAAGTATCACAGACATACACCGACACCAAGTAACAAATACATACACTTACACCAAATAACACAGACATACACTGACACCAAGTAACAAAGATATTCACTTACACCAACTAACAAAGACACACACTCACACCAAGTTACACAGACATACACTGACACCAAGCAACAAAGACATGCACTTACACCAAGTAAGAAAGACACAAACTTACACCAAGTAACACAGACCTACAGTGACACCAAGTAACAAAGACATACACTGATACCCAGCAACACAGACACAGTCTTACACCAATTAACAAAGACAGACACTGATACCCAGTAACAAAGACATGCACTGACACCCAGTAACTAAGACACACACTGACACCAAGTAACAAAGACATACACTTACACCAAGTAACAAAGACATACACTGACACCCTGTAACAAAGACATGCACTGACACCCAGTAACAAAGACACACACTGACAGCAAGTAACAAAGACATACACTGATACCCAGTGACACAGACACACACTTACACCAAGTAACAAAGACATACACTGACACCAATTAACAAAGACATACACTGATACCCAGTAACACAGACACACACTTACACCAAGTAACAAAGACATACACTGACACCAAGTAACAAAGACATACACTGACACCAAGTAAAAAAGACAGACACTGACACCAAGTAACAAAGACATACACTGATACCCAGATAACACAGACACACACTTACACCAAGTAACAAAGACATACACTGACACAAAGTAACAAAGACATGCACTTACACCAAGTAAAAAAGACATACACTGACACCAATTAACAAAGACATACACTGATATCCATTAACACAGACACACACTTACACCAAGTAACAAAGACAGACACTGATACCCTGTAACACAGACACACACTTACATCAAGTATCACAGACATACACAGACACCAAGTAACAAAGACATACACTGATACCCAGTAACACAGACACACACTTACACCAAGTAACAAAGACATACACTGACACCAAGTAACAAAGACAGACACTGATACCCAGTAACACAGACACACACTTACACCAAGTATCACAGACATACACAGACACCAAGTAACAAAGACATGCACAGATACCCAGTAATACAGACACACACTTCCACCAAGTAACAAAGACACAAACTTGCACCAAGTAACACAGACAAACACTGACACCAAGTATCAAAGACATACACTGACACCAAGAAACAAAGACATACACTTACAACAAGTAACAAAGACAGACACTGATACCCAGTAACACAGACACACACTTACACCAAGTAACAAAGACAGACACTGATACCCAGTAACAGAGACACACACTTACACCAAGTCACAAAGTCACAAAGTCATGCACTGACACCAGTAACAAAGACACAAACTTGCACCAAGTAACACAGACAAACACTGACACCAAGTATCAAAGACATACACTGACACCAAGAAACAAAGACATACACTTACAACAAGTAACAAAGACAGACACTGATACCCAGTAACACAGACACACACTTACACCAAGTAACAAAGACAGACACTGATACCCAGTAACAGAGACACACACTTACACCAAGTCACAAAGTCATGCACTGACACCCAGTAACAAAGACATACACTGACACCCAGTAACAAAGACACACACTGACACCCAGTAACAAAGACACACACTGACACCAAGTAACAAAGACACACACTGACACCAAGTAACAAACACATCCACTGACACAAATTAACAAAGACATACACTGATCCCAGTTACAAAGACACACACTTACACCAAGTAACAAATACATACACTGACACCAAGTAATAAAGACATACACTTACACCATTTAACAAAGACATACACTGACACACAGTAACACAGACACACACTTACACGAAGTAACAAAGACATAAACTGATACCCGGTAACACAGACACACACTTACACCAAGTATCACAGACATACACAGACACCAACTAACAAAGACATACACTGATACCCAGTAACACAGACAAACACTTACACCAAGTAACAAAGGCATACACCGACACCAAGTAAAAAATACATACACTTACACCAAATAACACAGACATACACTGACACCAAGTAACAAAGATATACACTTACACCAACTAACAAAGACACACACTTACACCAAGTTACACAGACATACACTGATACCCAGCAACACAGACAAACACTTACACCAAGTAACAAAGACATACACCGACACCAAGTAACAAATACATACACTTACACCAAATAACACAGACATACACTGACACCAAGTAACAAAGATATACACTTACACCAAGTAAGAAAGACACACACTGACACCAAGTAACAAAGATATACACTTACACCAACTAACAAAGACACACACTTACACCAGGTTACACAGATATACACTGATACCCAGCAACACAGACAAACACTTACACCAAGTAACAAAGACATACACCGACACCAAGTAAAAAATACATACACTTACACCAAATAACACAGACATACACTGACACCAAGTAACAAAGATATACACTTACACCAAGTAACACAGACCTACACTGACACCAAGTAACAAAGACATACACTGATACCCAGCAACACAGATACACTCTTACACCAAGTAACAAAGACAGACACTGATACCCAGGAACAAAGATATACAAAGAACAAAGAACAAATATAATTACAGCACATGAACAGGCCCTTCGGCCCTCCAAGCCTGCGCCGATCCAGATCCTCTCTCTAAACATGTCGCCTATTTTCTAAGGTTCTGTATCTCTTTTCTTCCTGCCCATTCATGTATCTGTCGAGATACATCTTAAAAGAATCCATCGTGCCCGCATCTACCACCTCCGCTGGCAATGCGTTCCAGGTGCCCACCACCCTCTGCGTAAAGACCTTTCCACGCACATCCCCCCTAAACGTTTCCCCTTTCACTTTGAACTCGTGTCCTCTAGTAATTGAAACCCCCACTCTGGGAAAAAGCCTCTTGCTATCCACCCTGTCTATACCTCTCATGATTTTGTACACCTCAATCAGGTCCCCCCTCAACCTCCGTCTTTCTAATGAAAATAATCCTAATCTGCTCAACCTCTCTTCATATCTAGCGACCTCCATACCAGGCAACATCCTGGTGAACCTCATCTGCACCCTCTCCAAAGCATCCACATCCTTTTGATAATGTGGCGACCAGAACTGTACGCAGTATTCCAAATGTGGCCGAACCAAAGTCCTATACATGCACTGACACGCAGTGACAAAGACACACACTGACACCAAGTAACAAAGACATACACTTACACCAAGTAACAAAGACATACACTGACACCCAGTAACAAAGACATGCACTGAATCCCAGTAACAAAGACACACACTGACACCAAGTAACAAAGACATACACTGACACCAATTAACAAAGACATACACTGATACCCAGTAACACAGACACACACTTACACCAAGTAACAAAGACATACACTTACAACAAGTAAAAAAGACATACACTGACACCAAGTAACAAAGACATACACTGATACCCAGTAACACAGACACACACTTACACAAAGTAACAAAGACATACACTGATACCCAGCTACACAGACACACACTTCCACCAAGTAACACAGACACACACAGACACAAAGTAACAAAGACATACAGTGATACCCAGTAACACAGACACACACTTACACCAAGTAACAAAGAAATACACTGACACAAAGTAACAAAGACATGCACTTACACCAAGTAAAAAAGACATACACTGACACCAAGTAACAAAGACAGACACTGATACCCAGTAACAGAGACACACACTTACACCAAGTCACAAAGTCACAAAGTCATGCACTGACACCAGTAACAAAGACACAAACTTGCACCAAGTAACACAGACAAACACTGACACCAAGTATCAAAGACATACACTGACACCAAGAAACAAAGACATACACTTACAACAAGTAACAAAGACAGACACTGATACCCAGTAACACAGACACACACTTACACCAAGTAACAAAGACAGACACTGATACCCAGTAACAGAGACACACACTTACACCAAGTCACAAAGTCATGCACTGACACCCAGTAACAAAGACATACACTGACACCCAGAAACAAAGACACACACTGACACCCAGTAACAAAGACACACACTGACACCAAGTAACAAAGACACACACTGACACCAAGTAACAAACACATCCACTGACACAAATTAACAAAGACATACACTGATCCCAGTTACAAAGACACACACTTACACCAAGTAACAAATACATACACTGACACCAAGTAATAAAGACATACACTTACACCATTTAACAAAGACATACACTGACACACAGTAACACAGACACACACTTACACGAAGTAACAAAGACATAAACTGATACCCGGTAACAAAGACACACACTTACACCAAGTATCACAGACATACACAGACACCAACTAACAAAGACATACACTGATACCCAGTAACACAGACAAACACTTACACCAAGTAACAAAGGCATACACCGACACCAAGTAAAAAATACATACACTTACACCAAATAACACAGACATACACTGACACCAAGTAACAAAGATATACACTTACACCAACTAACAAAGACACACACTTACACCAAGTTACACAGACATACACTGATACCCAGCAACACAGACAAACACTTACACCAAGTAACAAAGACATACACCGACACCAAGTAACAAATACATACACTTACACCAAATAACACAGACATACACTGACACCAAGTAACAAAGATATACACTTACGCCAAGTAAGAAAGACACACACTGACACCAAGTAACAAAGATATACACTTACACCAACTAACAAAGACACACACTTACACCAAGTTACACAGACATACACTGATACCCAGCAACACAGACAAACACTTACACCAAGTAACAAAGACATACACCGACACCAAGTAAAAAATACATACACTTACACCAAATAACACAGACATACACTGACACCAAGTAACAAAGATATACACTTACACCAAGTAACACAGACCTACACTGACACCAAGTAACAAAGACATACACTGATACCCAGCAACACAGATACACTCTTACACCAAGTAACAAAGACAGACACTGATACCCAGGAACAAAGACATACAAAGAACAAAGAACAAATATAATTACAGCACATGAACAGGCCCTTCGGCCCTCCAAGCCTGCGCCGATCCAGATCCTCTCTCTAAACATGTCGCCTATTTTCTAAGGTTCTGTATCTCTTTTCTTCCTGCCCATTCATGTATCTGTCGAGATACATCTTAAAAGAATCCATCGTGCCCGCATCTACCACCTCCGCTGGCAATGCGTTCCAGGTGCCCACCACCCTCTGCGTAAAGACCTTTCCACGCATATCCCCCCTAAACTTTTCCCCTTTCACTTTGAACTCGTGTCCTCTAGTAATTGAAACCCCCACTCTGGGAAAAAGCCTCTTGCTATCCACCCTGTCTATACCTCTCATGATTTTGTACACCTCAATCAGGTCCCCCCTCAACCTCCGTCTTTCTAATGAAAATAATCCTAATCTGCTCAACCTCTCTTCATATCTAGCGACCTCCATACCAGGCAACATCCTGGTGAACCTCATCTGCACCCTCTCCAAAGCATCCACATCCTTTTGATAATGTGGCGACCAGAACTGTACGCAGTATTCCAAATGTGGCCGAACCAAAGTCCTATACATGCACTGACACGCAGTGACAAAGACACACACTGACACCAAGTAACAAAGACATACACTTACACCAAGTAACAAAGACATACACTGACACCCAGTAATAAAGACATACACTTACACCATTTAACAAAGACATACACTGACACACAGTAACACAGACACACACTTACACGAAGTAACAAAGACATAAACTGATACCCGGTAACACAGACACACACTGACACCAAGTATCACAGACATACACAGACACCAACTAACAAAGACATACACTGATACCCAGTAACACAGACAAACACTTACACCAAGTAACAAAGGCATACACCGACACCAAGTAAAAAATACATACACTTACACCAAATAACACAGACATACACTGACACCAAGTAACAAAGATATACACTTACACCAACTAACAAAGACACACACTTACACCAAGTTACACAGACATACACTGATACCCAGCAACACAGACAAACACTTACACCAAGTAACAAAGACATACACCGACACCAAGTAACAAATACATACACTTACACCAAATAACACAGACATACACTGACACCAAGTAACAAAGATATACACTTACACCAAGTAAGAAAGACACACACTGACACCAAGTAACAAAGATATACACTTACACCAACTAACAAAGACACACACTTACACCAAGTTACACAGACATACACCGACACCAAGTAAAAAATACATACACTTACACCAAATAACACAGACATACACTGACACCAAGTAACAAAGATATACACTTACACCAAGTAACAAACACATCCACTGACACAAATTAACAAAGACATACACTGATCCCAGTTACAAAGACACACACTTACACCAAGTAACAAATACATACACTGACACCAAGTAATAAAGACATACACTGATACCCAGCAACACAGATACACTCTTACACCAAGTAACAAAGACAGACACTGATACCCAGGAACAAAGACATACAAAGAACAAAGAACAAATATAATTACAGCACATGAACAGGCCCTTCGGCCCTCCAAGCCTGCGCCGATCCAGATCCTCTCTCTAAACATGTCGCCTATTTTCTAAGGTTCTGTATCTCTTTTCTTCCTGCCCATTCATGTATCTGTCGAGATACATCTTAAAAGAATCCATCGTGCCCGCATCTACCACCTCCGCTGGCAATGCGTTCCAGGTGCCCACCACCCTCTGCGTAAAGACCTTTCCACGCATATCCCCCTAAACTTTTCCCCTTTCACTTTGAACTCGTGTCCTCTAGTAATTGAAACCCCCACTCTGGGAAAAAGCCACTTGCTATCCACCCTGTCTATACCTCTCATGATTTTGTACACCTCAATCAGGTCCCCCCTCAACCTCCGTCTTTCTAATGAAAATAATCCTAATCTGCTCAACCTCTCTTCATATCTAGCGACCTCCATACCAGGCAACATCCTGGTGAACCTCATCTGCACCCTCTCCAAAGCATCCACATCCTTTTGATAATGTGGCGAACAGAACTGTACGCAGTATTCCAAATGTGGCCGAACCAAAGTCCTATACATGCACTGACACGCAGTGACAAAGACACACACTGACACCAAGTAACAAAGACATACACTTACACCAAGTAACAAAGACATACACTGACACCCAGTAACAAAGACATGCACTGAATCCCAGTAACAAAGACACACACTGACACCAAGTAACAAAGACATACACTGACACCAATTAACAAAGACATACACTGATACCCAGTAACACAGACACACACTTACACCAAGTAACAAAGACATACACTTACAACAAGTAAAAAAGACATACACTGACACCAAGTAACAAAGACATACACTGATACCCAGTAACACAGACACACACTTACACAAAGTAACAAAGACATACACTGATACCCAGCTACACAGACACACACTTCCACCAAGTAACACAGACACACACAGACACAAAGTAACAAAGACATACAGTGATACCCAGTAACACAGACACACACTTACACCAAGTAACAAAGAAATACACTGACACAAAGTAACAAAGACATGCACTTACACCAAGTAAAAAAGACATACACTGACACCAAGTAACAAAGACATACACTGATACCCAGTAACACAGACACACACTTACACCAAGTAACAAAGACAGACACTGATACCCAGTAACACTGACATACAGTTACACCAAGTATCAAAGACATACACTGACACCAAGTAGCAAAGACATACACTTACAACAAGTAACAAAGACATACACTGACACCAAGTAACAAAGACATACACTTACTCCAAGTAACAAAGACATACACTTACACCAAGTAACAAAGACATACACTTACACCAAGTAACACAGACATACACTGACACCAAGTAACAAAGACATACACTTGCACCAAGTAACAAAGACATACACTGACACCAAGTAACAAAGACGTACACTGATACCCAGTAACACAGACACACACTTACACCAAGTAACACAGACATACACTGACACCAAGTAACAAAGACAGACAATGACACCAAGTAACAAAGACATACGCTGATACCCAGTAACACAGACACACACTTACACCAAGTAACAGAGACATCCACTGACACCAAGTAACAAAGACGAACACTTACACCAAGTAACAAAGGCATGCAATGACACCAAGTAACAAAGACACACACGTACACCAACTACACAGACAGACACTGACACCCAGTAACAAAGACAAACACTGACACCCAGTAACAAAGAAACACACTGACACCAAGTATACAAAGACATACACAGACACCAAGTAACAAATACATACACTGATACACAGTAACACAGCCACACACTTACACCAAGTATCACAGACATACACAGACACCAAGTAACAATGACATACACTGATACACAGTAACAAAGACATACACTTACACCAGGTAGCAATTACAGACACAGATACCCAGTAACACAGACACACACTTACACCAAGTCACAAAGACATACACTGACAACCAGGAACAAAGACATACACTGACACCCAGTAACAAAGACACACAATGACACCAAGTAACAAATACATACACTGTCCCCAAGTAACAAAGACATTCACTGATACCCAGTAACACAGACACACACTTGCACCAAGTAACAAAGACATACACTGACACCAAGTAACAAAGACATACACTGACACCTAGTAACAAAGACATACACTGATACCCAGTAATACAGACACACACTTACACCAAGTAACAATGACAGACACTGATACCCATTAACACAGACACACACTTACACCAAGTCACAAAGACATGCACTAACACCCAGTAACAAAGTCACACAATGACACCAAGTAACAAAGGCACACACTGACACCAAGTAACAATGACATGCATTGATACCAAGTAACACAGACACACACTTACACCAAGTAACAAAGACATACACTGACACCAAGTAACAAAGACATTCACTAATACCCAGAAACACAGACACACACTTACACCAAGTAACAAAGACATACACTGACACCCAGTCACAAAAACATACACTGACACCCAGTAACAAAGACATACACTGACACCTAGTAACAAAGACATTCACTGATCCCCAGTAACACAGACACACACTTACACCAAGTAACAACGACATACACTGACACCAAGTAACAAAGACACACACTGACACCGAGTAACAAAGACATACACAGACACCAAGTAACGAAGATATACACTGATACCCAGTAACACTGACACACACTTACACCAAGTAACAACGACATACACTGACACCAAGTAACAGAGACATACACTTACACCAACTAACACAGACATACACTGACACCAAGTAACAAAGACATACACTTACACCAACTAACAAAGACACACTCTTACACCAAGTAACACAGACATACACTGACACCAAGTAACAAAGACATAGACTGATACTCAGTAGCACAGACACACACTTACACCAAGTAACAAAGACAGACAATGACACCAAGTAACAAAGACATACACTGATACCCAGTAACACAGACACACACTTACACCAAGTAACAGAGACATACACTGACACCAAGTAACAAAGGCATACACTTACACCAAGTAACAAAGACATGCAATGACACCAAGTAACAAAGACATACACTTATACCAAGTAACACAGACATCCACTGACACCAAGTAACAAAGACATACACTGATACCCAGTAACACAGACACACACTTACACCATGTAACAAAGACAGACACTGACACCAAGTAACAAAGACATACACTGACACCAACTAACAAAGACATACACTTACACCAAGTAACACAGACATACACTGACACCAAGTAACAAAGACACACACTTACACCAAGTAACACAGACATACACTGACACCAAGTAACAAAGACATACACTGATACCCAGTAACACAGACACACACTTACACCAAGTAACAATGACAGACACTGATACCCATTAACACAGACACACTCTTACACCAAGTCACAAAGACATGCACTGACACCCTAGTAACAAAGACACACAATGACAGCAAGTAACAAAAGCACACACTGACACCAAGTAACAATGACTTGCATTGATACCCCGTAACACAGACATTAACTAATACCCAGTAACACAGACACACACTTACACCAAGTAACAAAGACATACACTGACACCAAGTAACAAAGACACACACGGACACCAAGTAACAAAGACATACACTGACACCTAGTAACAAAGACATACACTGATACCCAGGAACACAGACACACACTTACACCAAGTATCACAGACATACACAGACACCAAGTAACAAAGACATACACTGATACCCAGTAACACAGAAACACACTTACACCAAGTAACAAAGACATACACTGACACCCAGTCACAAAAACATACACTGACACCCAGTAACAAAGGCATACACTGACACCAAGTAACAAAGACATTCACTGATCACCAGTAACACAGACACACACATACACCAAGTAACAAAGACATACACTGACACCATGTAACAAAGACACACAATGAGACCAAGTATCAAAGACATACACAGACACCAAGTAACGAAGACATACACTGATACCCAGTAACACAGACACACACTTACACCAAGTAACAAAGACATACACTGATACCCAGGAACACAGACACACACTTACACCAAGTATCACAGACATACACAGACACCAAGTAACAAAGACATACACTGATTCCCAGTAACACAGACACACACTTACACCAAGTAACAAAGACATACACTGACACCAAGTAACAAAGACATACACTTACACCAAGTAACACAGACATACACTGACACCAAGTAACAAAGACATAGACTTACACCAAGTAACAAAGACACACACTTACACCAAGTAACAAAGACATACACTGACACCAAGTAACAAAGACACACACTTACACCAATTAACAAAGACATACACTTACACCAAGTAACACAGACATACACTGACACCAAGTATCAAATACATACACTGACACCAAGTAACAAAGACACAGATTTACACCAAGTAAAACAGACATACACTGACACCAAGTATCAAAGACAGACACTGACACCAAGTCACAAAGACATACACTGACACCCAGTAACAAAGACATACACTGACACCCAGTTACAAAGACACACACTGACACCAAGTAACAAAGACACACACTGACACCAAGTAACAAAGACACACACTGATACCCAGTAACAAAGACACACACTTACAAAAAATAACAAAGACATGCACAGAAACCAACTAACAAAGACATACACTGATACCCAGTAACACAGACAAACACTTACACCAAGTAACAAAGACATACACCGACACCAAGTAACAAATACATACACTTACGCCAAGCTACACAGACATACACTGACACCAAGTAACAAAGACAAGCACTTACACCAAGTAAGAAAGACACACACTTACACCAAGTAACAAAGACACACACAGACACCAAGTAACAAAGACATACACTGATACACATTAACACAGACACACACTTACACCAAGTAACAAAGACATACACTGACACCAAGTAACAAAGGCATACACTGATACCCAGTGACACAGGCACACACTTACACCAAGTAACAAAGACAGACAATGACACCAAGTAACAAAGACATACACTGATACCCAGTAACACAGACACACACTTACACCAAGTCACAAAGACATACACTGACAACCAGGAACAAAGACATACACTGACACCCAGTAACAAAGACACACAATGACACCAAGTAACAAATACATACACTGTCCCCAAGTAACAAAGACATTCACTGATACCCAGTAACACAGACACACACTTGCACCAACTAACAAAGACATACACTGACACCAAGTAACAAAGACATACACTGACACCTAGTAACAAAGACATACACTGATACCCAGTAATACAGACACACACTTACACCAAGTAACAATGACAGACACTGATACCCATTAACACAGACACACACTTACACCAAGTCACAAAGACATGCACTGACACCCAGTAACAAAGACACACAATGACACCAAGTAACAAAGGCACACACTGACACCAAGTAACAATGACATGCATTGATACCAAGTAACACAGACACACACTTACACCAAGTAACAAAGACATACACTGACACCAAGTAACAAAGACATTCACTAATACCCAGAAACACAGACACACACTTACACCAAGTAACAAAGACATACACTGACACCCAGTCACAAAAACATACACTGACACCCAGTAACAAAGACATACACTGACACCTAGTAACAAAGACATTCACTGATCCCCAGTAACACAGACACACACTTACACCAAGTAACAACGACATACACTGACACCAAGTAACAAAGACACACACTGACTCCGAGTAACAAAGACATACACAGACACCAAGTAACGAAGATATACACTGATACCCAGTAACACTGACACACACTTACACCAAGTAACAACGACATACACTGACACCAAGTAACAGAGACATACACTTACACCAACTAACACAGACATACACTGACACCAAGTAACAAAGACATACACTTACACCAACTAACAAAGACACACTCTTACACCAAGTAACACAGACATACACTGACACCAAGTAACAAAGACATAGACTGATACTCAGTAGCACAGACACACACTTACACCAAGTAACAAAGACAGACAATGACACCAAGTAACAAAGACATACACTGATACCCAGTAACACAGACACACACTTACACCAAGTAACAGAGACATACACTGACACCAAGTAACAAAGGCATACACTTACACCAAGTAACAAAGACATGCAATGACACCAAGTAACAAAGACATACACTTATACCAAGTAACACAGACATCCACTGACACCAAGTAACAAAGACATACACTGATACCCAGTAACACAGACACACACTTACACCATGTAACAAAGACAGACACTGACACCAAGTAACAAAGACATACACTGACACCAACTAACAAAGACATACACTTACACCAAGTAACACAGACATACACTGACACCAAGTAACAAAGACACACACTTACACCAAGTAACACAGACATACACTGACACCAAGTAACAAAGACATACACTGATACCCAGTAACACAGACACACACTTACACCAAGTAACAATGACAGACACTGATACCCATTAACACAGACACACTCTTACACCAAGTCACAAAGACATGCACTGACACCCTAGTAACAAAGACACACAATGACAGCAAGTAACAAAAGCACACACTGACACCAAGTAACAATGACATGCATTGATACCCCGTAACACAGACATTAACTAATACCCAGTAACACAGACACACACTTACACCAAGTAACAAAGACATACACTGACACCAAGTAACAAAGACACACACGGACACCAAGTAACAAAGACATACACTGACACCTAGTAACAAAGACATACACTGATACCCAGGAACACAGACACACACTTACACCAAGTATCACAGACATACACAGACACCAAGTAACAAAGACATACACTGATACCCAGTAACACAGACACACACTTACACCAAGTAACAAAGACATACACTGACACCCAGTCACAAAAACATACACTGACACCCAGTAACAAAGGCATACACTGACACCAAGTAACAAAGACATTCACTGATCACCAGTAACACAGACACACACATACACCAAGTAACAAAGACATACACTGACACCATGTAACAAAGACACACAATGACACCAAGTATCAAAGACATACACAGACACCAAGTAACGAAGACATACACTGATACCCAGTAACACAGACACACACTTACACCAAGTAACAAAGACATACACTGATACCCAGGAACACAGACACACACTTACACCAAGTATCACAGACATACACAGACACCAAGTAACAAAGACATACACTGATTCCCAGTAACACAGACACACACTTACACCAAGTAACAAAGACATACACTGACACCAAGTAACAAAGACATACACTTACACCAAGTAACACAGACATACACTGACACCAAGTAACAAAGACATAGACTTACACCAAGTAACAAAGACACACACTTACACCAAGTAACAAAGACATACACTGACACCAAGTAACAAAGACACACACTTACACCAATTAACAAAGACATACACTTACACCAAGTAACACAGACATACACTGACACCAAGTATCAAATACATACACTGACACCAAGTAACAAAGACACAGATTTACACCAAGTAAAACAGACATACACTGACACCAAGTATCAAAGACAGACACTGACACCAAGTCACAAAGACATACACTGACACCCAGTAACAAAGACATACACTGACACCCAGTTACAAAGACACACACTGACACCAAGTAACAAAGACACACACTGACACCAAGTAACAAAGACACACACTGATACCCAGAAACAAAGACACACACTTACAAAAAGTAACAAAGACATGCACAGAAACCAACTAACAAAGACATACACTGATACCCAGTAACACAGACAAACACTTACACCAAGTAACAAAGACATACACCGACACCAAGTAACAAATACATACACTTACGCCAAGCTACACAGACATACACTGACACCAAGTAACAAAGACAAGCACTTACACCAAGTAAGAAAGACACACACTTACACCAAGTAACAAAGACACACACAGACACCAAGTAACAAAGACATACACTGATACACATTAACACAGACACACACTTACACCAAGTAACAAAGACATACACTGACACCAAGTAACAAAGGCATACACTGATATCCAGTGACACAGGCACACACTTACACCAAGTAACAAAGACAGACAATGACACCAAGTAACAAAGACATACACTGATACCCAGTAACACAGACACACACTTACAACAAGTAACAGAGACATACACTGACACCAAGTAACAAAGGCATACACTTACACCAAGTAACAAAGACATTCACTGATCACCAGTAACACAGACACACACATACACCAAGTAACAAAGACATACACTGACACCATGTAACAAAGACACACAATGACACCAAGTATCAAAGACATACACAGACACCAAGTAACGAAGACATACACTGATACCCAGTAACACAGACACACACTTACACCAAGTAACAAAGACATACACTGATACCCAGGAACACAGACACACACTTACACCAAGTATCACAGACATACACAGACACCATGTAACAAAGACATACACTGATACCCAGTAACACAGACACACACTTACACCAAGTAACAAAGACATACACTGACACCAAGTAACAAAGACATACACTTACACCAAGTAACACAGACATACACTGACACCAAGTAACAAAGACATACACTGACACCAAGTAACAAAGAGACACACTTACACCAAGTAACAAAGACATACACTGACACCAAGTAACAAAGACACACACTTACACCAATTAACAAAGACATACACTTACACCAAGTAACACAGACATCCACTGACACCAAGTATCAAATACATACACTGACACCAAGTAACAAAGACACAGATTTACACCAAGTAAAACAGACATACACTGACACCAAGTATCAAAGACAGACACTGACACCAAGTCAAAAAGACATACACTGACACCAAGTAACAAAGACACACACTGATACCCAGTAACAAAGACACACTCTTACAAAAAGTAACAGACATACACAGACACCAACTAACAAAGACATACACTGATACCCAGTAACACAGACAAACACTTACACCAAGTAACAAAGACATACACCGACACCAAGTAACAAATACATACACTTACACCAAGCTACACAGACATACACTGACACCAAGTAACAAAGACAAGCACTTACACCAAGTAAGAAAGACACACACTTACACCAAGTAACAAAGACACACACAGACACCAAGTAACAAAGACATACACTGATACACATTAACACAGACACACACTTACACCAAGTAACAAAGACATACACTGACACCAAGTAACAAAGGCATACACTGATACCCAGTGACACAGGCACACACTTACACCAAGTAACAAAGACAGACAATGACACCAAGTAACAAAGACATACACTGATACCCAGTAACACAGACACACACTTACACCAAGTAACAGAGACATACACTGACACCAAGTAACAAAGGCATACACTTACACCAAGTAACAAAGACATACACTGACACCAAGTAACAAAGACACCCACTGACACCGAGTAACAAAGACATACACTTACACCAAGTAACGAAGACATACACTGATACCCAGAAACACTGACACATACTTACACCAAGTAACAAAGACATACACTGACACCAAGTAACAGAGCCATACACTTACACCAACTAACACAGACATACACTGACACCAAGTAACAAAGACATACACTTACACCAACTAACAAAGATACACTCTTACGCCAAGGACACAGACATACACTGACACCAAGTAACAAAGACATACTCTGATACCCAGTAACACAGACACACACTTACACCAAGTAACAAAGACAGACACTGATACCCAGTAACAAAGACATACACTGATACCCAGTAACACAGATGCACACTTACACCAAGTACCAGAGACATACACTGACACCAAGTAACAAAGGCATACACTGACACCAAGTAACAAAAACATAGACTGATACTCAGTAGCACAGTCACACACTTACACCAAGTAACAAAGACAGACAATGACACCAAGTAACAAAGACATACACTGATACCCAGTAACACAGACACACACTTACACCAAGTAACAGAGACATACACTGACACCAAGTAACAAAGGCATACACTTACACCAAGTAACAAAGACATACAATGACACCAAGTAACAAAGACATACACTTACAACAAGTAACACAGACATCCACTGACACCAAGTAACAAAGACATACTCTGATACCCAGTAACACAGACACACACTTACACCAAGTAACAAAGACAGACACTGATACCCAGTAACAAAGACATACACTGATACCCAGTAACACAGACACACACTAACACCATGTCACAAAGACATACACTGACACCCAGTAAAAATACAAACACTGACACTCAGTAACAAAGACACACACTGACACCAAGTGACAAAGTCAGACACTGACACCAAGTTTTCAAAGACATACACAGACACGAAGTAACAAAGACATACACTGATACCCAGTAACACAGACACACACTTACACCATGTAACAAAGACATACACTGACATCAAGTAACAAAGACATACACTGTCACCAAGTAACAAAGACATACACTGATACCCAGTAACACAGACACACACATACACCACGTATCACAGACATACACAGACACCAACTAACAAAGACATACACTGATACCCAGTCACACAGACAAACACTTACACCAAGTAACAAAGACATACACCGACACCAAGTAACAAATACATACACTTACACCAAGCTACACAGACATACACTGACACCCAGTAACACAGACGCACACGGACACCAAGTAACAGAGACATACACTGACACCCAGTAAGAAAAACATACACTGACACCCAGTAACAAAGACATGCACTGACACCAAGTAACAAAGACATTCACTGATCCCCAGTAACACAGACACACACTTACACCAAGTAACAAAAACATACACTTACACCAAGTAACAAAGACACACACTGACACCAAGTAACAAAGACATACACAGACACCAAGTAACGAAGACATACACTGATACCCAGTAACACAGACACACACTTACACCAAGTAACAAAGACATACACTGACACCAAGTAACAGAGACATACACTGACACCAAGTCACAGAGACATACACTGACACCACGTAACAAAGACATACACTTACACCAAGTAACAAAGACACACACTTACACCAAGTAACAAAGACATGCACTGACACCAAGTAACAAAGACATACACTGACACCAAGTAACAAAGACATACAATGACACCAAGTAACAAAGACATACACTTACAACAAGTAACACAGACATCCACTGACACCAAGTAACAAAGACATACTCTGATACCCAGTAACACAGACACACACTTACACCAAGTAACAAAGACAGACACTGATACCCAGTAACAAAGACATACACTGATACCCAGTAACACAGACACACACTAACACCATGTCACAAAGACATACACTGACACCCAGTAAAAATACAAACACTGACACTCAGTAACAAAGACACACACTGACACCAAGTGACAAAGTCAGACACTGACACCAAGTATACAAAGACATACACAGACACGAAGTAACAAAGACATACACTGATACCCAGTAACACAGACACACACTTACACCATGTAACAAAGACATACACTGACATCAAGTAACAAAGACATACACTGTCACCAAGTAACAAAGACATACACTGATACCCAGTAACACAGACACACACATACACCACGTATCACAGACATACACAGACACCAACTAACAAAGACATACACTGATACCCAGTCACACAGACAAACACTTACACCAAGTAACAAAGACATACACCGACACCAAGTAACAAATACATACACTTACACCAAGCTACACAGACATACACTGACACCCAGTAACACAGACGCACACGGACACCAAGTAACAGAGACATACACTGACACCCAGTAAGAAAAACATACACTGACACCCAGTAACAAAGACATGCACTGACACCAAGTAACAAAGACATTCACTGATCCCAAGTAACACAGACACACACTTACACCAAGTAACAAAAACATACACTTACACCAAGTAACAAAGACACACACTGACACCAAGTAACAAAGACATACACAGACACCAAGTAACGAAGACATACACTGATACCCAGTAACACAGACACACACTTACACCAAGTAACAAAGACATACACTGACACCAAGTAACAGAGACATACACTGACACCAAGTCACAGAGACATACACTGACACCACGTAACAAAGACATACACTTACACCAAGTAACAAAGACACACACTTACACCAAGTAACAAAGACATGCACTGACACCAAGTAACAAAGACATACACTTACACCAAGTAACAAAGACATGCACTGATACCCAGTAACAGAGACACACACTTACACCAAGTCACAAAGACATACACTGACACCCAGTAACAAAGTCATACACTGACACCCAGTTACAAAGACACACACTGACACCAAGTAACAAAGACACACACTGTTTCCAAGTAACAAAGACATCCACAGACACAAATTAACAAATACATACACTGATACCCAGTAACACAGACACACACTTACACCACGTATCACAGACATACACAGACACCAACTAACAAAGACATACACTGATACCCAGTAACACAGACAAACACTTACACCAAGTAACAAAGACATACACCGACACCAAGTAACAAATACATACACTTACACCAAGCTACGCAGACATACACTGACACCAAGTAACAAAGACAAGCACTTACACCAAGTAAGAAAGACACACACTTACACCAAGTAACAAAGACACACACAGACACTAAGTAACAAAGACATACACTGATACACATTAACACAGACACACACTTACACCAAGTAACACAGACATACACTGACACCAAGTAACAAAGACATACACTGATACCCAGTAACACAGGCACACACTTACACCACGTAACAAAGACAGACAATGACACCAAGTAACAAAGACATACACTGATACACAGTCACACAGACACACACTTACACCAAGTATCACAGACATACACAGACACAAAGTAACAATGACATACACTGATATCCAGTAACACAGACACACACTTACACCATGTAACAAAGACATACACTGACACCAAGTAACAAAGACATACACTTACACCAAGTAACACAGACATCCACTGATACCCAGTAACACAGACACACACTTACACCAAGTAACAATGACAGACACAGATACCCAGTAACACAGACACACACTTCCACCAAGTCACAAAGACATACACAGACACCCAGTAACAAAGACACACTATGACACCAAGTAACAAAGACATACACTGACACCAAGAAACAAAGACATTCACTGATACCCAGTAACAGAGACACACACTTACACCAAGTCACAAAGACATACACTGACACCCAGTAACAAAGACATACACTGACACCCAGTTACAAAGACACACACTGACACCAAGTAACAAAGACACACACTGACACCAAGTAACAAAGACATCCACTGACACAAATTAACAAAGACACACACTGATACCTAGTAACAAAGACACACACTTACACCAAGTAACAAAGACATACACTGTCACCAAGTAACAAAGACATACACTGATACCCAGTAACACAGACACACACTTACACCACGTATCACAGACATACACAGACACCAACTAACAAAGACATACACTGATACCCAGTAACACAGACAAACACTTACACCAAGTAACAAAGACATACACCGACACCAAGTAACAAATACATACACTTACACCAAGCTACGCAGACATACACTGACACCAAGTAACAAAGACAAGCACTTACATCAAGTAAGAAAGGCACACACTTACACCAAGTAACAAAGACACACACAGACACTAAGTAACAAAGACATACACTGATACACATTAACACAGACACACACTTACACCAAGTAACAAAGACGTACAATGATACCCAGCCACACAGACACACACTTACACCAAGTAACACAGACATACACTGACACCAAGTAACAAAGACATACACTGATACCCAGTAACACAGGCACACACTTACACCAAGTAACAAAGACAGACAATGACACCAAGTAACAAAGACATACACTGATACCCAGTAACACAGACACACACTTACATCAAGTAACAGAGACATACAGTGACACCAAGTAACAAAGGCATACACTTGCACCAAGTAACAAAGACATGCACTGACACCAAGTAACAAAGACGAACACTTACACCAAGTAACAAAGACATGCACTGACACCAAGTAACAAAGACACACACATACACCAAGTACACAGACATACACTGACACCAAGTAACAAAGACATACACTGATGCACAGTAACACAGACAAACACTAACATCAAGTCACAAAGACATACACTGACACCCAGTAACAAAGACAAACACTGACACCCAGTAACAAAGAAACACACTGACACCAAGTAACAAAGACACACACTGACACCAAGTATACAAAGACATACACAGACACCAAGTAACAAAGACATACACTGATACACAGTCACACAGACACACACTTACACCAAGTATCACAGATATACACAGACACAAAGTAACAATGACATACACTGATATCCAGTAACACAGACACACACTTACACCATGTAACAAAGACATACACTGACACCAAGTAACAAAGACATACACTTACACCAAGTAACACAGACATCCACTGATACCCAGTAACACAGACACACACTGACACCAAGTAACAATGACAGACACAGATACCCAGTAACACAGCCACACACTTCCACCAAGTCACAAAGACATACACAGACACCCAGTAACAAAGACACACTATGACACCAAGTAACAAAGACATACACTGACACCAAGAAACAAAGACATTCACTGATACCCAGTAACACAGACACACACTTGCACCAAGTAACAAAGACATACACTGACACCAAGTAACAAAGACATACACTGACACCCAGTAACAAAGACATACACTTACACCAAGTAACAAACACACACACACTGACACCAAGTAACAAAGACATGCACAGCAACCAAGTAACGAAAACATACACTGATACCCAGTAACACAGACACACACTTACACCAAGTAACAAAGACATACACTGATACCCAGTAACACAGACGCACACTTACACCAAGTATCCCAGACATACACATACACCAAGTAACAAAGACATACACTGATACCCAGTAACACTGACACACACTTACACCAAGTAACAAAGACACACACTGACACCAAGTAACAGAGACATACACTTACACCAAGTCACACAGACATACACTGACACCAAGTAACAAAGACAAACACTTACACCAAGTAACAAAGACACACACTTACACCAAGTAACAAAGACATGCACTGACACCAAGTAACAAAGACATACACTTACACCGATTAACAAAGACATACACTTACACCAAGTAACACAGACATACACTGACACCAAGTATCAAATACTTACACTGACACCAAGTAACAAAGACATTCACTGATCCCAAGTAACACAGACACACACTTACACCAAGTAACAAAAACATACACTTACACCAAGTAACAAAGACACACACTGACACCAAGTAACAAAGACATACACAGACACCAAGTAACGAAGACATACACTGATACCCAGTAACACAGACACACACTTACACCAAGTAACAAAGACATACACTGACACCAAGTAACAGAGACATACACTGACACCAAGTCACAGAGACATACACTGACACCACGTAACAAAGACATACACTTACACCAAGTAACAAAGACACACACTTACACCAAGTAACAAAGACATGCACTGACACCAAGTAACAAAGACATACACTTACACCAAGTAACAAAGACATGCACTGATACCCAGTAACAGAGACACACACTTACACCAAGTCACAAAGACATACACTGACACCCAGTAACAAAGTCATACACTGACACCCAGTTACAAAGACACACACTGACACCAAGTAACAAAGACACACACTGTTTCCAAGTAACAAAGACATCCACAGACACAAATTAACAAATACATACACTGATACCCAGTAACACAGACACACACTTACACCACGTATCACAGACATACACAGACACCAACTAACAAAGACATACACTGATACCCAGTAACACAGACAAACACTTACACCAAGTAACAAAGACATACACCGACACCAAGTAACAAATACATACACTTACACCAAGCTACGCAGACATACACTGACACCAAGTAACAAAGACAAGCACTTACACCAAGTAAGAAAGACACACACTTACACCAAGTAACAAAGACACACACAGACACTAAGTAACAAAGACATACACTGATACACATTAACACAGACACACACTTACACCAAGTAACACAGACATACACTGACACCAAGTAACAAAGACATACACTGATACCCAGTAACACAGGCACACACTTACACCACGTAACAAAGACAGACAATGACACCAAGTAACAAAGACATACACTGATACACAGTCACACAGACACACACTTACACCAAGTATCACAGACATACACAGACACAAAGTAACAATGACATACACTGATATCCAGTAACACAGACACACACTTACACCATGTAACAAAGACATACACTGACACCAAGTAACAAAGACATACACTTACACCAAGTAACACAGACATCCACTGATACCCAGTAACACAGACACACACTTACACCAAGTAACAATGACAGACACAGATACCCAGTAACACAGACACACACTTCCACCAAGTCACAAAGACATACACAGACACCCAGTAACAAAGACACACTATGACACCAAGTAACAAAGACATACACTGACACCAAGAAACAAAGACATTCACTGATACCCAGTAACAGAGACACACACTTACACCAAGTCACAAAGACATACACTGACACCCAGTAACAAAGACATACACTGACACCCAGTTACAAAGACACACACTGACACCAAGTAACAAAGACACACACTGACACCAAGTAACAAAGACATCCACTGACACAAATTAACAAAGACACACACTGATACCTAGTAACAAAGACACACACTTACACCAAGTAACAAAGACATACACTGTCACCAAGTAACAAAGACATACACTGATACCCAGTAACACAGACACACACTTACACCACGTATCACAGACATACACAGACACCAACTAACAAAGACATACACTGATACCCAGTAACACAGACAAACACTTACACCAAGTAACAAAGACATACACCGACACCAAGTAACAAATACATACACTTACACCAAGCTACGCAGACATACACTGACACCAAGTAACAAAGACAAGCACTTACATCAAGTAAGAAAGGCACACACTTACACCAAGTAACAAAGACACACACAGACACTAAGTAACAAAGACATACACTGATACACATTAACACAGACACACACTTACACCAAGTAACAAAGACGTACAATGATACCCAGCCACACAGACACACACTTACACCAAGTAACACAGACATACACTGACACCAAGTAACAAAGACATACACTGATACCCAGTAACACAGGCACACACTTACACCAAGTAACAAAGACAGACAATGACACCAAGTAACAAAGACATACACTGATACCCAGTAACACAGACACACACTTACATCAAGTAACAGAGACATACAGTGACACCAAGTAACAAAGGCATACACTTGCACCAAGTAACAAAGACATGCACTGACACCAAGTAACAAAGACGAACACTTACACCAAGTAACAAAGACATGCACTGACACCAAGTAACAAAGACACACACATACACCAAGTACACAGACATACACTGACACCAAGTAACAAAGACATACACTGATGCACAGTAACACAGACAAACACTAACATCAAGTCACAAAGACATACACTGACACCCAGTAACAAAGACAAACACTGACACCCAGTAACAAAGAAACACACTGACACCAAGTAACAAAGACACACACTGACACCAAGTATACAAAGACATACACAGACACCAAGTAACAAAGACATACACTGATACACAGTCACACAGACACACACTTACACCAAGTATCACAGATATACACAGACACAAAGTAACAATGACATACACTGATATCCAGTAACACAGACACACACTTACACCATGTAACAAAGACATACACTGACACCAAGTAACAAAGACATACACTTACACCAAGTAACACAGACATCCACTGATACCCAGTAACACAGACACACACTGACACCAAGTAACAATGACAGACACAGATACCCAGTAACACAGCCACACACTTCCACCAAGTCACAAAGACATACACAGACACCCAGTAACAAAGACACACTATGACACCAAGTAACAAAGACATACACTGACACCAAGAAACAAAGACATTCACTGATACCCAGTAACACAGACACACACTTGCACCAAGTAACAAAGACATACACTGACACCAAGTAACAA
This sequence comes from Heterodontus francisci, assembly GCF_036365525.1. Taxonomy (NCBI): domain Eukaryota; kingdom Metazoa; phylum Chordata; class Chondrichthyes; order Heterodontiformes; family Heterodontidae; genus Heterodontus; species Heterodontus francisci. Next base: position 8,096,214 of record NW_027140221.1, on the reverse strand, counting down.
AGACATACACTGACACCCAGTAACAAAGACATACACTTACACCAAGTAACAAACACACACACACTGACACCAAGTAACAAAGACATGCACAGCAACCAAGTAACGAAAACATACACTGATACCCAGTAACACAGACACACACTTACACCAAGTAACAAAGACATACACTGATACCCAGTAACACAGACGCACACTTACACCAAGTATCCCAGACATACACATACACCAAGTAACAAAGACATACACTGATACCCAGTAACACTGACACACACTTACACCAAGTAACAAAGACACACACTGACACCAAGTAACAGAGACATACACTTACACCAAGTCACACAGACATACACTGACACCAAGTAACAAAGACAAACACTTACACCAAGTAACAAAGACACACACTTACACCAAGTAACAAAGACATGCACTGACACCAAGTAACAAAGACATACACTTACACCGATTAACAAAGACATACACTTACACCAAGTAACACAGACATACACTGACACCAAGTATCAAATACTTACACTGACACCAAGTAACAAAGACACAAACTTACACCAAGTAACACAGACATAAACTGACACCAAGTAACAAAGACATACACTTACACCAAGTAACAAAGACATACACTGATACCCAGTAACAAAGACACACACTTACACCCAGTAACAAAGACATACACTGACACCCAGTTACAAAGACACACACTGACACCAAGTAACAAAGACATACACTGACACCAAGTAACAAAGACATACACTAATACCCAGAAACACAGACACACACTTAAACCAAGTAACAAAGACATACACTGACACCCAGTCACAAAAACATACACTGACACCCAGTCACAAAAACATACACTGACACCCAGTAACAAAGACATACACTGACACCTAGTAACAAAGATATTCACTGATCCCAAGTAACACAGACACACACTTACACCAAGTAACAAAGACATACACTGACACCAAGTAACAAAGACACACACTGACACCGAGTAACAAAGACATACACAGACACCAAGTAACGAAGACATACACTGATACCCAGAAACACTGACACACACTTACACCAAGTAACAAAGACATGCAATGACACCAAGTAACAAAGACATACACTTACACCAACTAACAAAGACACACTCTTACACCAAGTAACACAGACATACACTGACACCAAGTTACACAGACATAGACTGATACTCAGTAGCACAGACACACACTTACACCAAGTAACAAAGACAGACAATGACACCAAGTAACAAAGACATACACTGATACCCAGTAATACAGACACACACTTACACCAAGTAACAGAGACATACACTGACACCAAGTACAAAGGCATACACTTACACCAAGTAACAAAGACATGCAATGACACCAAGTAACAAAGACATACACTTACACCAAGTAACACAGACATCCACTGACACCAAGTAACAAAGACACACACTTACACCAAGTACACAGACATACACTGACACCAAGTAACAAAGACATACTCTGATACCCAGTAACACAGACACACACTTACACCAAGCAACAAAGACAGACACTGATACCCAGTAACAAAGACATACACTGATACCCAGTAACACAGACACACACTAACACTCAGTAACAAAGAAACACACTGACACCAAGTAACAAAGTCAGACACTGACACCAAGTATACAAAGACATACACAGACACGAAGTAACAAAGACATACACTGATACCCAGTAACACAGACACACACTTACACCATGTAACAAAGACATACACTGACACCAAGTAACAAAGACATACACTTACACCAAGTAACACAGACATACACTGACACCAAGTAACAAAGACACACACTTACACCAAGTCACACAGACATACACTGACACCAAGTAACAAAGACATGCACTGATACCCAGTAACACAGACACACACTTACACCAAGTAACAATGACAGACACTGATACCCATTAACACAGACACACTCTTACACCAAGTCACAAAGACACGCACTGACACCCAGTAACAAAGACACACAATGACAGCAAGTAACAAAGGCACACACTGACACCAAGTAACAATGACATGCATTGATACCCAGTAACACAGACAGACACTTACACCAAGTAACAAAGACATGCACTGACACCAAGTAACAAAGACATTCACTATTACCCAGTAACACAGACACACACTTACACCAAGTAACAAAGACATACACTGACACCAAGTAACAAAGACACACACGGACACCAAGTAACAAAGACATACACTGACACCCATTCACAAAAACATACACTGACACCCAGTAACAAAGGCATACACTGACACCAAGTAACAAAGACATTCACTGATCCCCAGTAACACAGACACACACGTACACCAAGTAACAAAGACATACACTGACACCAAGTAACAAAGACATACAGTTACACCAAGTAACACAGACATACACTGACACCAAGTAACAAAGACATACACTTACACCAAGTAACAAAGACACACACTTACTCCAAGTACCAAAGACATACACTGACACCAAGTAACAAAGACACACACTTACACCAATTAACAAAGACATACACTTACACCAAGTAACACAGACATACACTGACACCAAGTATCAAATACATACACTGACACCAAGTAACAAAGACACAGATTTACACCAAGTAAAACAGACATACACTGACACCAAGTATCAAAGACATACACTGACACCAAGTAACAAGGACATACACTTACACCAAGTAACAAAGACATGCACTGATACACAGTAACAGAGACACACACTTACACCAAGTCACAAAGACATACACTGACACCCAGTAACAAAGACATACACAGACACCCAGTTACAAAGACACACACTGACACAAGTAACAAAGACACACACTGATACCCAGTAACAAAGACACACACTTACACCAACTAACAAAGACATACACTGTCACCAAGTAACAAAGACATACACTGATACCCAGTAACACAGACACACACTTACACCACGTATCACAGACATACACAGACACCAACTAACAAAGATATACACTGATACACAGTAACACAGACAAACACTTACACCAATTAACAAAGACATACACCGACACCAAGTAACAAATACATACACTTACACCAAGCTACACAGACATACACTGACACCAAGTAACAAAGACATGCACTTACACCAAGTAAGAAAGACACACACTTACACCAAGTAACAAAGACACACACAGAAACCAAGTAACAAAGACATACACTGATACCCAGCCACACAGACACACACTTACACCATGTCACAAAGGCATACACTTACACCAAGTAACAAAGACATGCACTGACACCAAGTAACAAAGACGAACACTTACACCAAGTAACAAAGACATGCACTGACACCAAGTAACAACGACACACACATACACCAAGTACACAGACATACACTGACACCAAGTAACAAAGACATACACTGATACACAGTAACACAGACAAACACTAACATCAAGTCACAAAGACATACACTGACACCCAGTAACAAAGACAAACACTGACACCCAGTAACAAAGAAACACACTGACACAAAGTAACAAAGACACACACTGACACCAAGTATACAAAGAAATACAAAGACACCAAGTAACAAAGTCATACACTGATACACAGTCACACAGACACACACTTTCACCAAGTATCACAGGCATACACAGACACCAAGTAACAATGACATACACTTACACCAAGTAACACAGACATCCACTGATACCCAGTAACACAGACATACACTGACACCAAGAAACAAAGACATTCACTGATACCCAGTAACACAGACACACACTTGCACCAAGTAACAAAGACATACACTGACACCAAGTAACAAAGGCATACACTAGCACCCAGTAACAAAGACATACACTGACACCCAGTAACACAGACGCACACGGACACCAAGTAACAAAGACATACACTGACACCCAGTATGAAAAACATACACTGACACCCAGTAACAAAGACATACACTGACACCAAGTAACAAGGACATTCACTGATCCCCAGTAACACAGACACACACTTACACCAAGTAACAAAGACATACACTTACACCAAGTAACAAAGACACACACTGACACCAAGGAACAAAGACATACACTGACACCAAGTAACGAAGACATACACTGATACCCAGTAACACAGACACACACTTACACCAAGTAACAAAGACATACACTGATACCCAGTAACACAGACGCACACTTACACCAAGTAACCCAGACATACACAGACACCAAGTAACAAAGACAAACACTGATACCCAGTAACACTGACACACACTTACACCAAGTAACAAAGACATACACTTACACCAAGTAACACATACATACACTGACATCAAGTAACAAAGACAAACACTGATACCCAGTAACGCAGACACACACTTACACCAAGTAACAGAGACATACACTGACACCAAGTAACAAAGGCATAGACTTACACCAAGTAACAAAGACATACACTTACACCAAGTAACACAGACATACACTGACACCAAGTAACAAAGACACACACTTACACCAAGTACACAGACATACACTGACACAAAGTAACAAAGACATACACTGATACCCAGTAACACAGACACACACTTACACCAAGTAACAAAGACAGACACTGATACCCAGTAACAAATACATATACTGATACCCAGTAACACAGACACACACTGACACCATGTCACAAAGACATACACTGACACCCAGTAACAAAGACAAACACTGACACTCAGTAAAAAAGAAACACACTGACACCAAGTAACAAAGACAGACACTGACACCAAGTATACAAAGACATACACAGACACCAAGTAACAAAGACATACACTGATACCCAGTCACACAGACACACACTTACACCAAGTAACAAAGAGAGACACTGATACCCAGCCACACAGACACACACTTACACCAAGTATCACAGACATACAGAGACACCAAGTAACAAAGACATACACTGATACCCAGTAACACAGACACCCACTTACACCAAGTAACAAAGACACACACTTACACCAAGCAACACAGACATACACTGACACCAAGTAACAAATACATACACTGTTACCCAGTAACACAGACACACACTTACACCAAGTAACAAAGACATATAATGACACCAAGTAACACAGCCACACACTTACACCAAGTAACACAGCCACACACTTACACCAAGTAACACAGACATACACTGACACCAAGTAACAAAGACATACACTGATACCAAGTAGCACAGACACACACTGGGCGGCACATTGGCACAGTGGTTAGCAGCCTCAAAGCTCCATGGACCCGGGCTCGATTCTGGGTACTGCCTTTGCGGAGTTTGCAAGTTCTCCCAGTGTCTGCGTGGGTTTCCTCCGGGTGCTGCGGTCTCTTCCCACATGCCAAAGACTTGCAGGTTGATAGGTTAATTGGCCATTATAGATTGCCCCTAGTATAGGTAGGTGGTAGGGAAATATCTAGGGACAGGTGGGGATGTGATAGGAATACGGGATTATTGTAGGATTTGTATAAATGGGTGGTTGATGGTCGGCACAGACTCGGTTGGCCGGAAGGCCTGTTTAAGTGCTGTATCTCTAAACTAAACTAAATACTGACACCGAGTGTCACAGACACACACTGACACCCTGTAACACAGAGAACGAGTGATACACAGGAACATAGACATACACTGACACCAAGTAACACAGACACACACTGACACCCAGTAACAAAGACATACACTGACAGCAAGTCACACAGACATACACTGACACCCAGTTAGAAACACACACTGACCCCCAGTAACACAGACATACAAAGACACACACTGACACCCAGTAACAAAGACATACACTGACACCAAGTCACAAAGACATACACTGATACACAGACACACACTTACACCAAGTAACACAGACATACACCGACACCAAGTAACACAGACATACACTGTTACCCAGTAACACAGACACGCACTTACACAAAGTAACAAAGACATACACTGACACCAAGTCACAAAACACACACTGACACCCAGGTACAAAGACATACACTGCCACCAAGTCACAAAGACATACACTGATACCCAGGAACACAGACACACACTGACACCCAGTAACAAAGACATACACTGATACCAAGTCACAAAGACAAACATTGATACCCAGTAACACAGAAACACACTGTCACAAAGTAACAAAGACATACACTGATACCAAGTCACAAACACATACACTGATACCCAGTAACACAGAAAAACACTGACACAAAGTAACAAAGACATACACTGACACCAAGACACAAAGACATACACTGACACCCAGGAACACAGACACAGGCTGACACCAAGTAACAAAGACATGCACTGACACCAAGTAACAAAGACATACACTGACACCACGTAACACAGACATACACTGACACCAAGTAAGAAAGACATACAATTACACCAAGTAACAAAGAGACACACTTACACCAAGTAACAAAGACATTCACTTACACCAAGTATTTTGACATACACTGACACCAAGTAACAAAGACATACAATGATACCCAGTAACACAGACACACACTTACACCAAGTATCAAAGACATACACTGACACCCAGTAACAAAGACATACACTGACACCAAGTCACAAAGACATACATTGATACCCAGTAACACAGACACACACTTACACCAAGTAACGCAGACATACACTGACACCAAGTAACAAAGACATACACTGATACCCAGTAACACAGACACACACTTACACCAAGTAACAAAGACAGACACTGATACCCAGTAACACAGACACACACTTACACCAAGTAGCAAAGACATACACTGACACCAAGTAACAAAGACATACACTTACACCAAGTAACAAAGACAGACAATTACACCAAGTAACAAAGAGATACACTGACACCAAGTAACAATGACATACACTGATACCCAGTAACACAGACACACACTTACACCAAGTAACAAAGACATACACTGACACCAAGTCACAAAGACACACACTGACACCCAGTAACAAAGACATACACTGTCACAAAGACATACACTGATACCCAGTAACACAGACACACACTTACACCAAGTAACACAGACATATACTGACACCAAGTAACTAGGACATACACTGATTCCCAGTAACACAGACACACACTTACACCAAGTAACAAAGACAGACACTGATACCCAGTAACACAGACACACACTTACACCAAGTAACATAGACATACACTGACACCAAGTAGCGAAGACATAAACTGACACCCAGTAACACAGACACACACGGACACCAAGTAACAAAGACATACACTGACACCAAGTAACAAAGACATACACTGGTACCCAGTAACACAAACAAACACACACTGACACCCAGTAACACAGAGAAACACTAATAAACAGTAACAAAGACACACACTGACACCAAGTAACACAGAAACACACTGACACACAGTAACAAAGACATACACTGACACGAAGTCACAAAGACATACACTGATACCAAGTCACAAAGACATACACTGATACCCAGTAACACAGACACACACTGACACCAAGTAACAAAGACATGCACTGACACCAAGTAACAACGACACACACTTACACCAAGTAACAAAGACAGACAATTACACCAAGTAACAAAGACATACACTTGCACCAAGTATTTTGACATACACTGACACCAAGTAACAAAGACATACACTGATACCCAGTAACACAGACACACACTTACACCAAGTAACAAAGACATACACTGACACCAAGTCACAAAGACATACACTGATACCCAGTAACACAGAAACACAATTACACCAAGTAACACAGACATACACTGAGACCCAGTAACACAGACACACACTGACACCAAGTAACAAAGACATACACTGACACCCAGTAACAAAGACATACACTGACACCCAGTAACACAGACGCACACGGACACCAAGTAACAAAGACACAGACTTACACCAAGTAACACAGACACACACTGACACCCAGTAACACAGAAACACACTTACACCAATTAACACAGACATACACTGACACCAAGTCACAAAGACACACACTGACACCCAGTAAAAAAGACATACACTGACACCAAGTCACAAAGACATACACTGTTACCCAGGAACACAGGCACACACTTACACCAAGTAACGCAGACATACACTGACACCAAGTAACAAAGACATACACTAATACCCAGTAACACAGACACACACTTACACCAAGTAACAAAGACATACACTGACACCAAGTCACAAAGGCATACTGATACCAAGTCACAAATACATACACTGATGCCCAGTAACAAAGACATACACTGATACCCAGTAACACAGACACACACTGACACCAAGTAACAAAGACATGCACTGACACCAAGTAACACAGACACACACTGACACCAAGTAACAAAGACATACACTAATACCCAGTAACACAGACACACACGTACACCAAGTAACAAAGACAGACACTGATACCCAGTAACACAGACACACACTTACACCAAGTAACAAAGACATACACTGACACCAAGTCTCAAAGGCATACTGATACCAAGTCACAAAGACATACACTGATACCCAGTAACAAAGACATACACTGATACCCAGTAACACAGACACACACTGACACCAAGTAACAAAGACATGCACTGACACCAAGTAACAAAGACATACACTTGCACCAAGTATTTTGACATACACTGACACCAAGTAACAAAGACATACACTGATACCCAGTAACACAGACACACACTTGCACCAAGTAACAAAGACATGCACTGACACCAAGTCACAAAGACACACACTGACACACAGTAACAAAGACATACACTGACACTAAGTAACAAAGACATACACTGATACCCAGTAACGCAGACACACACTTCCACCAAGTAACAAAGACATACACTGACACCCAGTAACACAGACATACACTTACACCAAGTAACACAGACATACACTGACACCCAGTAACACAGGCACACACGGACACCAAGTAACAAAGACACAGACTTACAGCAAGCAACACAGGCACACACTGACACCCAGTAACACAGACACATACTTACACCAAGTAACACAGACATACACTGACACAAAGTAACAAAGACATACACTGATACCCAGTAACACAACCAAACACACACTGACACACAGTAACACTGAGAAACACTAATAAACAGTAACAAAGACATACACTGACACCAAGTAACACAGAAACACACTGACACCCAGTAACAAAGACATACACTGACACCATGTCACAAAGACATACACTGATACCAAGTCACAAAGACATACACTGATACCCAGTAACACAGACACACACTGACACCAAGTAACAAAGACAGACAATTACACCAAGTAACAAAGACATACACTTACAACCAAGTATTTTGACATACACTGACACCAAGTAACAAAGACATACACTGATACCCAGTAACACAGACACACACTTACACCAAGTAACAAAGACATACACTGACACCAAGTCACAAAGAAACACACTGACACACAGTAACAAAGACATACACTGACACCAAGTCACAAAGACATACACTGATACCCAGTAACATAGAAACACACTTACACCAAGTAACACAGGCATACACTGACACCCAGTAACACAGACACACACTTACACCAAGTAACCAAGACATACACTGACACCCTGTAACAAAGACATACACTGACACCCAGTAACACAGACACACACGGACACCAAGTAACAAAGACACAGACTTACACCTAGTAGCACAGACACACACTGACACCCAGTAACACAGACACACACTTACACCAATTAACACAGACATACACTGACACCAAGTCACAAAGACACACACTGACACCCAGTGACAAAGACATACACTGACACCAAGTCACAAAGACATACACTGTTACCCAGGAACACAGACACACACTGACACCCAGTAACACAGACACACACGGACACCAAGTAACAAAGACATACACTGACACCCTGTAACAAAGACATACACTGACACCCAGTAACACAGACACACACGGACACCAAGTAACAAAGACACAGACTTACACCAAGTAACACAGACACACACTGACACCCAGTAACACAGACACACACTTACACCAATTAACACAGACATACACTGACACCAAGTCACAAAGACACACACTGACACCCAGTGACAAAGACATACACTGACACCAAGTCACAAAGACATACACTGTTACCCAGGAACACAGACACACACTGACACCCAGTAACAAAGACATACACCGATACCAAGTCACAAAGACATACACTGATACCCAGTAACACAGACACACACTGACACCCAGTCTCAAAGACATACACTGATACCCAGTAACACAGACACACACTGACACCGAGTAACAAAGACATACACAGATACCAAGTCACAAAGACATACACTGATACCCAGTAACACAGACACACAATGACACCAAGTAACAAAGACATACACAGACACCAAGTAACAAAGAAACACACTTACACCAAGTAACACAGACGCACATTGACACCCAGTAACACAGACACACACTTACACCAAGCAACACAGGCATACACTGGCACCAAGTAACAAAGACATACACTGATACCCAGTAACACAGGCACACACTGGGGGGGTGGGGGGTCCCATTGGCGCAGTGGTTCGCACCGCAGCCTCACAGCTCCAGGGACCCGGGTTCGATTCTGGGTACTGCCTGTGCGGAGTTTGCAAGTTCTCCCTGTGTCTGCGTGGGTTTCCTCCGGGTGCTCCGGTTTCCTCCCACATGCCAAAGACTTGCAGGTTGATAGGTTAATTGGCCATCATAAAGTGCCCCTAGTATAGGTAGGTTGGAGGGAAATATATAGGGATAGGTGGGGATGTGATAGGAATACGGGATTAGTGTAGGATTAGTGTAAATGGGTGGTTGATGGTCGGCACAGACTCGGTGGGCCGAAGGGCCTGTTGAAGTGCTGTATCTCTCAAGCAAACTATATACTGACACCTAGTGTCACAGATACACACTGACACCCAGTAACACAGAGAAACACAAATAAACAGGAACAAAGACAGACACTGATACCAAGTCACAAACACATACACTGACACCAAGTAACAAAGACATACGCTTACACCAAGTAACAAAGACATACTCTGACACCCAGTTAGAAACACACACTGACCCCCAGTAACACAGACATACACTGACACCAAGTCACAAAGACACACACTGACACCCAGTAACAAAGACATACACTGACACGAAGTTAGAAAGACATACGCTGATACACAGACACACACTTACACCAAGTGACACAGTCATACACCGACACCAACTAACAAAGACATACACTGATACCCAGTATCACAGACACACACTTACACCAAGTCACAAAGACATACACTGACACCAAGTCACAAAGACATACACTGATACCCAGGAACACAGACACACACTGACACCCAGGAACAAAGACATACACAGATACCAAGTCACAAATACATACATTGATACCCAGTAACACAGACAGACACTGACACAAAGTAACAAAGACATCCACTGAAACCAAGTCACAAAGACATACGCTGATACCCAGTAACACAGACAACACTTACACCAAGTAACACAGACAGACACTGACACCAAGGAACAAAGACATACACTGACACCAAGTAACAAAGACATTCACTTGCACCAAGTATTTTGACATACACTGACACCAAGTAACAAAGACATACACTGATACGCAGTAACACAGACACACACTGACACCAAGTAACAAAGACATACACTGACGCCAAGTCACAAAGACACACACTGACACCCAGTAACAAAGACATACACTGACACCAAGTCACAAAGAGATACATTGATAACCAGTAACACAGACACACACTTACACCAAGTAACACAGACATACACTGACACCAAGTAACAAAGACATACACTGACACCAAGTAACACAGACACACACTTACACCAAGTAACAAAGACAGACACTGATACCCAGTAACACAGACACACACTTACACCAAGTAACAAAGACATGCACTGACACCCAGTAACAAAGACATGCACTGACACCCAGGAACACAGATCCACACGGACACCAAGTAACAAAGACACACACTTACACCAAGTAACACAGACATACACTGACACCAAGTAACACAGACATACACTGACACCAAGGAACACAGTCACACACTTACACCAATTAACAAAGACATACACTTACACCAAGTAACACAGACATACACTGACACCAAGTAACAAAGACATACAATTGCACCAAGTAACAAAGACACACACTTACACCAAGTAACACAGATATACACTGACACCAAGTAACAAAGGCATACACTTACACCAAGTAACAAAGACATGCAATGACACCAAGTAACAAAGACATACACTTACACCAAGTAACACAGACATCCACTGACACCAAGTAACAAAGACACACACTTACACCAAGTACACAGACATACACTGACACCAAGTAACAAAGACATACTCTGATACCCAGTAACACAGACACACACTTACACCAAGCAACAAAGACAGACACTGATACCCAGTAACACAGACACACACTAACACCATGTCACAAAGACATACACTGACACCCAGTAAAAAAGACAAACACTGACACTCAGTAACAAAGAAACACACTGACACCAAGTAACAAAGTCTGACACTGACACCAAGTATACAAAGACATACACAGTCACGAAGTAACAAAGACATACACTGATACCCAGTAACACAGACACACACTTACACCATGTAACAAAGACATACACTGACACCAAGTAACAAAGACATTCACTAATACCCAGAAACAAAGACACACACTTACACCAAGTAACAAAGACATACACTGACAGCCAGTCACAAAAACATACACTGACACCCAGTAACAAAGACATACTCTGACACCTAGTAACAAAGACATTCACTGATCCCAAGTAACACAGACACACACTTACACCAAGTAACAAAGACATACACTGACACCAAGTAACAAAGACATACACTTACACCAAGTAACACAGACATACACTGACACCAAGTAACAAAGACACACACTTACACCAAGTAACACAGACATACACTGACACCAAGTAACAAAGACATACACTGATACCCAGTAACACAGACACACACTTACACCAAGTAACAATGACAGACACTGATACCCATTAACAAAGACACACTCTTACACCAAGTCACAAAGACACGCACTGACAGCAAGTAACAAAGGCACACACTGACACCAAGTAACAATGACATGCATTGATACCCAGTAACACAGACAGACACTTACACCAAGTAACAAAGACATGCACTGACACCAAGTAACAAAGACATTCACTAATACCCAGTAACACAGACACACACTTACACCAAGTAACAAAGACATACACTGACACCAAGTAACAAAGACACACACGGACACCAAGTAACAAAGACATACACTGACACCCATTCACAAAAACATACACTGACACCCAGTAACAAAGGCATACACTGACACCAAGTAACAAAGACATTCACTGATCCCCAGTAACACAGACACACACGTACACCAAGTAACAAAGACATACACTGACACCAAGTAACAAAGACATACACTTACACCAAGTAACACAGACATACACTGACACCAAGTAACAAAGACATACACTTACACCAAGTAACAAAGACACACACTTACACCAAGTAACAAAGACATACACTGACACCAAGTAACAAAGACACACACTTACACCAATTAACAAAGACATACACTTACACCAAGTAACACAGACATACACTTACACCAAGTAACACAGACATACACTGACACCAAGTATCAAATACATACACTGACACCAAGTAACAAAGACATGCACTGATACCCAGTAACAAAGACATGCACTGATACCCAGTAACAGAGACACACACTTTCACCAAGTCACAAAGACATACACTGACACCCAGTAACAAAGACATACACAGACACCCAGTTACAAAGACACACACTGACACCAAGTAACAAAGACACACACTGACACCAAGTGACAAAGACATCCACTGACACAAATTAACAAAGACACACACTGATACCCAGTAACAAAGACACACACTTACACCAACTAACAAAGACATACACTGTCACCAAGTAACAAAGACATACACTGATACCCAGTAACACAGACACAGACTTACACCACGTATCACAGACATACACAGACACCAACTAACAAAGATATACACTGATACACAGTAACACAGACAAACACTTACACCAATTAACAAAGACATACACCGACACCAAGTAACAAATACATACACTTACACCAAGCTACACAGACATACACTGACACCAAGTAACAAAGACATGCACTTACACCGAGTAAGAAAGACACACACTTACACCAGGTAACAAAGACACACACAGAAACCAAGTAACAAAGACATACACTGATACACCTTAACACAGACACACACTTAAACCAAGTAACAAAGACATACAATGATACCCAGCCACACAGACACACACTTCCACCAAGTAACACAGACATACACTGACACCAAGTAACAAAGACATACACTGATACCCAGTAACACAGGCACACACTTACACCAAGTAACAAAGACAGACAATGACACCAAGTCACAAAGACATACACTGATACCCAGTAACACAGACACACACTTACACCAAGTAACAGAGACATACACTGACACCAAGTTATAAAGGCATACACTTACACCAAGTAACAAAGACATGCACTGACACCAAGTAACAAAGACGAACACTTACACCAAGTAACAAAGACATGCACTGACACCAAGTAACAAAGACACACACATACACCAAGTACACAGACATACACTGACACCAAGTAACAAAGACATACACTGATACACAGTAACACAGACAAACACTAACATCAAGTCACAAAGACATACACTGACACCCAGTAACAAAGACAAACACTGACACCCAGTAACAAAGAAACACACTGACACCAAGTAACAAAGACATCAACTGACACAAATTAACAAAGACATACACTGAAACCCAGTAACAAAGACACACACTTACACCAAGTAACAAAGACATACACTGACACCAAGTAACAAAGACATTCACTAATACCCAGAAACACAGACACACACTTACACCAAGTAACAAAGACATACAGTGACACTCAGTCACAAAAACATACACTGACACCCAGTCACAAAAACATACACTGACACCCAGTAACAAAGACATACACTGACACCTAGTAACAAAGACATTCACTGATCCCAAGTAACACAGACACACACTTACACCAAGTAACAAAGACATACACTGACACCAAGTAACAAAGACACACACTGACACCGAGTAACAAAGACATACACAGACACCAAGTAACGAAGACATACACTTACACCAACTAACAAAGACACACTCTTACACCAAGTAACACAGACATACACTGACACCAAGTTACACAGACATAGACTGATACTCAGTAGCACAGACACACACTTACAGCAAGTAACAAAGACAGACAATGACACCAAGTAACAAAGACATACACTGATACCCAGTAATACAGACACACACTTACACCAAGTAACAGAGACATACACTGACACCAAGTAACAAAGGCATACACTGACACCAAGTAACAAAGACATGCAATGACACCAAGTAACAAAGACATACACTTACACCAAGTAACACAGACATCCACTGACACCAAGTAACAAAGAGACACACTTACACCAAGTACACAGACATACACTGACACCAAGTAACAAAGACATACTCTGATACCCACTTACACAGACACACACTTACACCAAGCAACAAAGACAGACACTGATACCCAGTAACAAAGACATACACTGATACCCAGTAACACAGACACACACTAACACCATGTCACAAAGACATACACTGACACCCAGTAAAAAAGACAAACACTGACACTCAGTAACAAAGAAACACACTGACACCAAGTAACAAAGTCAGACACTGACACCAAGTATACAAAGACATACACAAAGTAACAAAGACATACACTGATACCCAGTGACACAGACACACACTTACACCATGTAACAAAGACATACACTGACACCAAGTAACAAAGACATACACTTGCACCAAGTAACACAGACATACACTGACACCAAGTAACAAAGACACACACTTACACCAAGTAACACAGACATACACTGACACCAAGTAACAAAGACATACACTGATACCCAGTAACACAGACACACACTTACACCAAGTAACAATGACAGACACTGATACACATTAACACAGACACACTCTTACACCAAGTCACAAAGACACGCACTGACACCCAGTAACAAAGACACACAATGACAGCAAGTAACAAAGGCACACACTGACACCAAGTAACAATGACATGCATTGATACCCAGTAACACAGACACACACTTACACCACGTATCACAGACATACACAGACACCAACTAACAAAGATATACACTGATACACAGTAACACAGACAAACACTTACACCAATTAACAAAGACATACACCGACACCAAGTAACAAATACATACACTTACACCAAGCTACACAGACATACACTGACACCAAGTAACAAAGACATGCACTTACACCAAGTAAGAAAGACACACACTTACACCAAGTATCAAAGACACACACAGAAACCAAGTAACAAAGACATACACTGATACACAGCCACACAGACACACACTTACACCAAGTAACACAGACATACACTGACACCAAGTAACAAAGACATACACTGATACCCAGTGACACAGGCACACACTTACACCAAGTAACAAAGACAGACAATGACACCAAGTAACAAAGACATACACTGATACCCAGTAACACAGACACACACTTACACCAAGTAACAGAGACATACACTGACACCAAGTAACAAAGGCATACACTTACACCAAGTAACAAAGACATGCACTGACACCAAGTAACAAAGACGAACACTTACACCAAGTAACAAAGACATGCACTGACACCAAATAACAAAGACACACACATACACCAAGTACACAGACATACACTGACACCAAGTAACAAAGACATACACTGATACACAGTAACACAGACAAACACTAACATCAAGTCACAAAGACATACACTGACACCCAGTAACAAAGACAAACACTGACACCCAGTAACAAAGAAACACGCTGACACCAAGTAACAAAGACACACACTGACACCAAGTATACAAAGAAATACAAAGACACCAAGTAACAAAGTCATACACTGATACACAGTCACACAGACACACACTTACACCAAATATCACAGGCATACACAGACACCAAGTAACAATGACATACACTGATATCCAGTGACACAGACACACACTTACACCATGTAACAAAGACATACACTGACACCAAGTAACAAAGACATACACTTACACCAAGTAACACAGACATCCACTGATACCCAGTAACACAGACACACACTTACACCAAGTAACAATGACAGACACAGATACCCAGTAACACAGACACACACTTCCACCAAGTCACAAAGACATACACTGACACCCAGTAACAAAGACACACTATGACACCAAGTAAAAAAGACATATACTGACACCAAGAAACAAAGACATTCACTGATACCCAGTAACACAGACACACACTTGCACCAAGTAACAAAGACATACACTGACACCAAGTAACAAAAGCATACACTAGCACCCAGTAACAAAGACATACACTGACACCCAGTAACACAGACGCACACGGACACCAAGTAACAAAGACATACACTGACACCCAGTAAGAAAAACATACACTGACACCCAGTAACAAAGACATACACTGACACCAAGTAACAAAGAGACACACTTACACCAAGTACACAGACATACACTGACACCAAGTAACAAAGACATACTCTGATACCCAGTAACACAGACACACACTTACACCAAGCAACAAAGACAGACACTGATACCCAGTAACAAAGACATACACTGATACCCAGTAACACAGACACACACTAACACCATGTCACAAAGACATACACTGACACCCAGTAAAAAAGACAAACACTGACACTCAGTAACAAAGAAACACACTGACACCAAGTAACAAAGTCAGACACTGACACCAAGTATACAAAGACATACACAGACACGAAGTAACAGAGACATACACTGATACCCAGTAACACAGACACACACTTACACCATGTAACAAAGACATACACTGACACCAAGTAACAAAGACATACACTTACACCAAGTAACACAGACATACACTGACACCAAGTAACAAAGACACACACTTACACCAAGTAACACAGACATACACTGACACCAAGTAACACAGACAGACACTGATACCCAGTAACACAGACACACACTTACACCAAGTAACAATGACAGACACTGATACCCATTAACACAGACACACTCTTACACCAAGTCACAAAGACACGCACTGACACCCAGTAACGAAGACATACACAGACACCCAGTTACAAAGACACACACTGACACCAAGTAACAAAGACACACACTGACACCAAGTGACAAAGACATCCACTGACACAAATTAACAAAGACACACACTGATACCCAGTAACACAGACACACACTTACACCACGTATCACAGACATACACAGACACCAACTAACAAAGATATACACTGATACACAGTAACACAGACAAACACTGACACCAATTGACAAAGACATACACCGACACCAAGTAACAAATACATACACTTACACCAAGCTACACAGACATACACTGACACCAAGTAACAAAGACATGCACTTACACCAAGTAAGAAAGACACACACTTACACCAAGTAACAAAGACACACACAGAAACCAAGTAACAAAGACATACAATGATACCCAGCCACACAGACACACACTTACACCAAGTAACACAGACATACACTGACACCAAGTAACAAAGACATCCACTGATACCCAGTGACACAGGCACACACTTACACCAAGTAACAACGACAGACAATGACACCAAGTAACAAAGACATACACTGATACCCAGTAACACAGACACACACTTACACCAAGTAACAGAGACATACACTGACACCAAGTAACAAAGGCATACACTTACACCAAGTAACAAAGACATGCACTGACACCAAGTAACAAAGACGAACACTAACACCAAGTAACAAAGACATGCACTGACACCAAGTAACAAAGACACACACATACACCAAGTACACAGACATACACTGACACCAAGTAACAAAGACATACACTGATACACAGTAACACAGACAAACTCTAACATCAAGTCACAAAGACATACACTGACACCCAGTAACAAAGACAAACACTGACACCCAGTAACAAAGAAACACACTGACACCAAGTAACAAAGGCACACACTGACACCAAGTATACAAAGAAATACAAAGACACCAAGTAACAAAGTCATACACTGATACACAGTCACACAGACACACACTTACACCAAATATCAGAGGCATACACAGACACCAAGTAACAATGACATACACTGATATCCAGTAACACAGACACACACTTACACCATGTAACAAAGACATACACTGACACCAAGTAACAAAGACATACACTTACACCAAGTAACACAGACATCCACTGATACCCAGTAACACAGACACACACTTACACCAAGTAACAATGACAGACACAGATACCCAGTAACACAGACACACACTTCCACCAAGTCACAAAGACATACACTGACACCCAGTAACAAAGACACACTATGACACCAAGTAACAAAGACATACACTGACACCAAGAAACAAAGACATTCACTGATACCCAGTAACACAGACACACACTTGCACCAAGTAACAAAGACATACACTGACACCAAGTAACAAAGGCATACACTAGCACCCAGTAACAAAGACATACACTGACACCCAGTAACACAGACGCACACGGACACCAAGTAACAAAGACATACACTGACACCCAGTAAGAAAAACATACACTGACACCCAGTAACAAAGACATACACTGACACCAAGTAACAAAGACATTCACTGATCCCCAGTAACACAGACACACACTTACACCAAGTAACAAAGACATACACTTACACCAAGTAACAAAGACACACACTGACACCAAGTAACAAAGACATACACAGACACCAAGTAACGAAGACATACACTGATACCCAGTAACACAGACACACACTTACACCAAGTAACAAAGACATACACTGATACCCAGTAACACAGACGCACACTTACACCAAGTAACCCAGACATACACAGACACCAAGTAACAAAGACATACACTGATACCCAGTAACACTGACACACACTTACACCAATTAACAAAGACATACACTTACACCAAGTAACAGAGACATACACTGACACCAAGTAACAAAGACATACACTTACACCAAGTAACACAGACATACACTGACACCAAGTAACAAAGACACACACTTACACCAAGTACACAGACATACACTGACACAAAGTAACAAAGACATACACTGACACCATGTCACACAGACACACACTTACACCAAGTAACAAAGACAGACACTGATACCCAGTAACAGATACATACACTGATACCCAGTAACACAGACACACACTGACACCATGTCACAAAGACATACACTGACACCCAGTAACAAAGACAAACACTGACACTCAGTAACAAAGAAACACACTGACACCAAGTAACAAAGACAGACACTGACACCAAGTATACAAAGACATACACAGACACCAAGTAACAAAGACATACACTGATACCCAGTCACACAGACACACACTTACACCAAGTAACAAAGAGAGACACTGATACCCAGCCACACAGACACACACTTACACCAAGTATCACAGACATACAGAGACACCAAGTAACAAAGACATACACTGATACCCAGTAACACAGACACACACTTACACCAAGTAACAAAGACACACACTTACACTAAGCAACACAGACATACACTGACACCAAGTAACAAATAAATACACTGTTACCCAGTAACACAGACACACACTTACACCAAGTAACAAAGACATATAATGATACCAAGTAACACAGCCACACACTTACACCAAGTAACACAGCCATACACTTACACCAAGTAACGCAGACATACACTGACACCAAGTAACAAAGACAGACACTGATACCAAGTAGCACAGACACACACTGGGCGGCACATTGGCACAGTGGTTAGCAGCCTCAAAGCTCCATGGACCCGGGCTCGATTCTGGGTACTGCCTTTGCGGAGTTTGCAAGTTCTCCCAGTGTCTGCGTGGGTTTCCTCCGGGTGCTGCGGTCTCTTCCCACATGCCAAAGACTTGCAGGTTGATAGGTTAATTGGCCATTATAGATTGCCCCTAGTATAGGTAGGTGGTAGGGAAATATCTAGGGACAGGTGGGGATGTGATAGGAATACGGGATTATTGTAGGATTTGTATAAATGGGTGGTTGATGGTCGGCACAGACTCGGTTGGCCGGAAGGCCTGTTTAAGTGCTGTATCTCTAAACTAAACTAAATACTGACACCGAGTGTCACAGACACACACTGACACCCTGTAACACAAACAAACACACACTGACACCCAGTAACACAGAGAACGAGTGATACACAGGAACATAGACATACACTGACACCAAGTAACACAGAAACACACTGACACCCAGTAACAAAGACATACACTGACAGCAAGTCACAAAGACATACACTGACACCCAGTTAGAAACACACACTGACCCCCAGTAACACAGACATACAAAGACACACACTGACACCCAGTAACAAAGACATACACTGACACCAAGTCACAAAGACATACACTGATACACAGACACACACTTACACCAAGTAACACAGACATACACCGACACCAAGTAACACAGACATACACTGTTACCCAGTATCACAGACACACACTTACACCAAGTAACAAAGACATACACTGACACCAAGTCACAAAGACATACACTGATACCCAGGAACACAGACACACACTGACACCCAGTAACAAAGACATACACTGATACCAAGTCACAAAGACAAACATTGATACCCAGTAACACAGAAACACACTGTCACAAAGTAACAAAGACATACACTGATACCAAGTCACAAACACATACACTGATACCCAGTAACACAGAAAAACACTGACACAAAGTAACAAAGACATACACTGACACCAAGTCACAAAGACATACACTGACACCCAGGAACACAGACACAGGCTGACACCAAGTAACAAAGACATGCACTGACACCAAGTAACAAAGACATACACTGACACCAAGTAAGAAAGACATACAATTACACCAAGTAAAAAAGAGACACACTTACACCAAGTAACAAAGACATTCACTTACACCAAGTATTTTGACATACACTGACACCAAGTAACAAAGACATACAATGATACCCAGTAACAAAGACATACACTGACACCAAGTCACAAAGACATACATTGATACCCAGTAACACAGACACACACTTACACCAAGTAACAAAGACAGACACTGATACCCAGTAACACAGACACACACTTACACCAAGTAGCAAAGACATACACTGACACCAAGTAACAAAGACATACACTTACACCAAGTAACAAAGACAGACAATTACACCAAGTAACAAAGAGATACACTGACACCAAGTATTTTGACATCCACTGACACCAAGTAACAATGACATACACTGATCCCCAGTAACACAGACACACACTTACACCAAGTAACAAAGACATACACTGACACCAAGTCACAAAGACACACACTGACACCCAGTAACAAAGACATACACTGTCACAAAGTCACAAAGACATACACTGATACCCAGTAACACAGACACACACTTACACCAAGTAACACCGACATATACTGACACCAAGTAGCAAGGACATACACTGATTCCCAGTAACACAGACACACACTTACACCAAGTAACAAAGACAGACACTGATACCCAGTAACACAGACACACACTTACACCAAGTAACATAGACATACACTGACACCAAGTAGCAAAGACATAAACTGACACCCAGTAACACAGACACACACGGACACCAAGTAACAAAGACATACACTGACACCAAGTAACAAAGACATACACTGATACCCAGTAACACAAACAAACACACACTGACACCCAGTAACACAGAGCAACACTAATAAACAGTAACAAAGACACACACTGACACCAAGTAACACAGAAAAACACTGACACACAGTAACAAAGACATACACTTACACGAAGTCACAAAGACATACACTGATACCAAGTCACAAAGACATACACTGATACCCAGTAACACAGACACACACTGACACCAAGTAACAAAGACATGCACTGACACCAAGTAACAAAGACACACACTTACACCAAGTAACAAAGACAGACAATTACACCAAGTAACAAAGACATACACTTGCACCAAGTATTTTGACATACACTGACACCAAGTAACAAAGACATACACTGATACCCAGTGACACAGACACACACTTACACCAAGTAACAAAGACATACACTGACACCAAGTCACAAAGACACACACTGACACAGCAACAAAGACATACACTGACACCAAGTCACAACGACCTTACACTGATACCCAGTAACACAGAAACAAAATTACACCAAGTAACACAGACATACACTGAGACCCAGTAACACAGACACACACTGACACCAAGTAACAAAGACATACACTGACACCCAGTAACAAAGACATGCACTGACACCCAGTAACACAGACGCACATGGACACCAAGTAACAAGGACACAGACTTACACCAAGTAACACAGACACACACTGACACCCAGTAACACAGAAACACACTTACACCAATTAACACAGACATACACTGACACCAAGTCACAAAGACACACACTGACACCCAGTAAAAAAGACATACACTGACACCAAGTCACAAAGACATACACTGTTACCCAGGAACACAGGCACACACTGACACCCAGTATCAAAGACATTCACTGATACCAAGTCACAAAGACATACACTGATACCCAGTAACAAAGACATACACTGACACCACGTCACAAAGACATACATTGATACCCAGTAACACAGACACACACTTACACCAAGTAACGCAGACATACACTGACACCAAGTAACAAAGACATACACTAATACCCAGTAACACAGACACACACGTACACCAAGTAACAAAGACAGACACTGATACCCAGTAACACAGACACACACTTACACCAAGTAACAAAGACATACACTGACACCAAGTCACAAAGGCATACTGATACCCAGTCACAAAGACATACACTGATACCCAGTAACAAAGACATACACTGATACCCAGTAACACAGACACACACTGACACCAAGTAACAAATACATGCACTGACACCAAGTAACAAAGACACACACTTACACCAAGTAACAAAGACAGAGAATTACACCAAGTAACAAAGACATACACTTGCACCAAGTATTTTGACATACACTGACACCAAGTAACAAAGACATACACTGATACCCAGTAACACAGACACACACTTACACCAAGTAACAAAGACATACACTGACACCCAGTAACACAGACACACACGGACACCAAGTAACAAAGACACAGACTTACAGCAAGCAACACAGGCACACACTGACACCCAGTAACACAGACACATACTTACACCAAGTAACACAGACATACACTGACACCAAGTAACAAAGACATACACTGATACCCAGTAACACAAACAAACACTCACTGACACCCAGTAACACTGAGAAACACTAATAAACAGTAACAAAGACATACACTGACACCAAGTAACACAGAAACACACTGACACCCAGTAACAAAGACATACACTGACACCATGTCACAAAGACATACACTGATACCAAGTCACAAAGACATACACTGATACCCAGTAACAAAGAGATACACACTGACACCAAGTATTTTGACATCCACTGACACCAAGTAACAATGACATACACTGATACCCACTAACACAGACACACACTTACACCAAGTAACAAAGACATACACTGACACCAAGTCACAAAGACACACACTGACACCCAGTAACAAAGACATACACTGTCACAAAGTCACAAAGACATACACTGATACCCAGTAACACAGACACACACTTACACCAAGTAACACAGACATATACTGACACCAAGTAACAAGGACATACACTGATTCCCAGTAACACAGACACACACTTACACCAAGTAACAAAGACAGACACTGATACCCAGTAACACAGACACACACTTACACCAAGTAACATAGACATACACTGACACCAAGTAGCTAAGACATAAACTGACACCCAGTAACACAGACACACACGGACACCAAGTAACAAAGACATACACTTACACCAAGTAACGCAGACATACACTGACACCAAGTAACAAAGACATACACTAATACCCAGTAACACAGACACACACGTACACCAAGTAACAAAGACAGACACTGATACCCAGTAACACAGACACACACTTACACCAAGTAACAAAGACATACACTGACACCAAGTCACAAAGGCATACTGATACCCAGTCACAAAGACATACACTGATACCCAGTAACAAAGACATACACTGATACCCAGTAACACAGACACACACTGACACCAAGTAACAAAGACATGCACTGACACCAAGTAACAAAGACACACACTTACACCAAGTAACAAAGACAGAGAATTACACCAAGTAACAAAGACATACACTTGCACCAAGTATTTTGACATACACTGACACCAAGTAACAAAGACATACACTGATACCCAGTAACACAGACACACACTTGCACCAAGTAACAAAGACATGCACTGACACCAAGTAACAAAGACACACACTTACACCAAGTAACAAAGACAGAGAATTACACCAAGTAACAAAGACATACACTTGCACCAAGTATTTTGACATACACTGACACCAAGTAACAAAGACATACACTGATACCCAGTAACACAGACACACACTTGCACCAAGTAACAAAGACATGCACTGACACCAAGTCACAAAGACACACACTGACACACAGTAACAAAGACATACACTGACACTAAGTAACAAAGACATACACTGATACCCAGTAACACAGACACACACTTACACCAAGTAACAAAGACATACCCTGACACCCAGTAACACAGACACACACGGACACCAAGTAACAAAGACACAGACTTACAGCAAGCAACACAGGCACACACTGACACCCAGTAACACAGACACATACTTACACCAAGTAACACAGACATACACTGACACCAAGTAACAAAGACATACACTGATACCCAGTAACACAAACAAACACACACTGACACCCAGTAACACTGAGAAACACTAATAAACAGTAACAAAGACATACACTGACACCAAGTAACACAGAAACACACTGACACCCAGTAACAAAGACATACACTGACACCATGTCACAAAGACATACACTGATACCAAGTCACAAAGACATACACTGATACCCAGTAACAAAGAGATGCACACTGACACCAAGTATTTTGACATCCACTGACACCAAGTAACAATGACATACACTGATACCCAGTAACACAGACACACACTTACACCAAGTAACAAAGACATACACTGACACCAAGTCACAAAGACACACACTGACACCCAGTAACAAAGACATACACTGTCACAAAGTCACAAAGACATACACTGATACCCAGTAACACAGACACACACTTACACCAAGTAACACAGACATATACTGACACCAAGTAACAAGGACATACACTGATTCCCAGTAACACAGACACACACTTACACCAAGTAACAAAGACAGACACTGATACCCAGTAACACAGACACACACTTACACCAAGTAACATAGACATACACTGACACCAAGTAGCTAAGACATAAACTGACACCCAGTAACACAGACACACACGGACACCAAGTAACAAAGACATACACTGACACCAAGTAACAAAGACATACACTGATACCCAGTAACACAAACAAACACACACTGACACCCAGTAACACAGAGCAACACTAATAAACAGTAACAAAGACACACACTGACACCAAGTAACACAGAAACACACTGACACACAGTAACAAAGACATACACTGACACGAAGTCACAAATACATACACTGATACCAAGTCACAAAGACATACACTGATACCCAGTAACACAGACACACACTGACACCAAGTAACAAAGACATGCACTGACACCAAGTAACAAAGACACACACTTACACCAAGTAACAAAGACAGACAATTACACCAAGTAACAAAGACATACACTTGCACCAAGTATTTTGACATACACTGACACCAAGTAACAAAGACATACACTGATACCCAGTAAAACAGACACACACTTACACCAAGTAACAAAGACATACACTGACACCAAGTCACAAAGACACACACTGACACACAGCAACAAAGACATACACTGACACCAAGTCACAACGACATACACTGATACCCAGTAACACAGAAACACAATTACACCAAGTAACACAGACATACACTGAGACCCAGTAACACAGACACACACTGACACCAAGTAACAAAGACATACACTGACACCCAGTAACAAAGACATACACTGACATCCAGTAACACAGACGCACACGGACACCAAGTAACAAAGACACAGACTTACACCAAGTAACACAGACACACACTGACACCCAGTAACACAGAAACACACTTACACCAATTAACACAGACATACACTGACATCAAGTCACAAAGAAACACACTGACACCCAGTAAAAAAGACATACACTGACACCAAGTCACAAAGACATACACTGTTACCCAGGAACACAGGCACACACTGACACCCAGTATCAAAGACATTCACTGATACCAAGTCACAAAGACATACACTGATACCCAGTAACAAAGACATACACTGACACCACGTCACAA
Organism: Heterodontus francisci; assembly: GCF_036365525.1. Classification (NCBI taxonomy): domain Eukaryota; kingdom Metazoa; phylum Chordata; class Chondrichthyes; order Heterodontiformes; family Heterodontidae; genus Heterodontus; species Heterodontus francisci. Next base: position 8,068,170 of record NW_027140221.1, on the reverse strand, counting down.
AGACATACATTGATACCCAGTAACACAGACACACACTTACACCAAGTAACGCAGACATACACTGACACCAAGTAACAAAGACATACACTAATACCCAGTAACACAGACACACACGTACACCAAGTAACAAAGACAGACACTGATACCCAGTAACACAGACACACACTTACACCAAGTAACAAAGACATACACTGACACCAAGTCACAAAGGCATACTGATGCCCAGTCACAAAGACATACACTGATACCCAGTAACAAAGACATACACTGATACCCAGTAACACAGACACACACTGACACCAAGTAACAAAGACATGCACTGACACCAAGTAACAAAGACACACATTTACACCAAGTAACAAAGACAGAGAATTACACCAAGTAACAAAGACATACACTTGCACCAAGTATTTTGACATACACTGACACCCAGTAACAAAGACATACACTGTCACAAAGTCGCAAAGACATACACTGATACCCAGTAACACAGACACACACTTACACCAAGTAACACACACATATACTGACACCAAGTAACAAGGACATACACTGATTCCCAGTAACACAGACACACACGGACACCAAGTAGCAAAGACATACACTGACACCAAGTAACGAAGACATACACTGATACCCAGTAACACAAACAAACACACACTGACACCCAGTAACACAGAGCAACACTAATAAACAGTAACAAAGACACACACTGACACCAAGTAACACAGAAACACACTGACACACAGTAACAAAGACATACACTGACACGAAGTCACAAAGACATACACTGATACCAAGTCACAAAGACATACACTGATACCCAGTAACACAGACACACACTGACACCAAGTAACAAAGACATACACTGATACCCAGTAACACAAACAAACACACACTGACACCCAGTAACACAGAGCAACACTAATAAACAGTAACAAAGACACACACTGACACCAAGTAACACAGAAAAACACTGACACACAGTAACAAAGACATACACTTACACGAAGTCACAAAGACATACACTGATACCAAGTCACAAAGACATACACTGATACCCAGTAACACAGACACACACTGACACCAAGTAACAAAGACATGCACTGACACCAAGTAACAAAGACACACACTTACACCAAGTAACAAAGACAGACAATTACACCAAGTAACAAAGACATACACTTGCACCAAGTATTTTGACATACACTGACACCAAGTAACAAAGACATACACTGATACCCAGTGACACAGACACACACTTACACCAAGTAACAAAGACATACACTGACACCAAGTCACAAAGACACACACTGACACAGCAACAAAGACATACACTGACACCAAGTCACAACGACCTTACACTGATACCCAGTAACACAGAAACAAAATTACACCAAGTAACACAGACATACACTGAGACCCAGTAACACAGACACACACTGACACCAAGTAACAAAGACATACACTGACACCCAGTAACAAAGACATGCACTGACACCCAGTAACACAGACGCACATGGACACCAAGTAACAAAGACACAGACTTACACCAAGTAACACAGACACACACTGACACCCAGTAACACAGAAACACACTTACACCAATTAACACAGACATACACTGACACCAAGTCACAAAGACACACACTGACACCCAGTAAAAAAGACATACACTGACACCAAGTCACAAAGACATACACTGTTACCCAGGAACACAGGCACACACTGACACCCAGTATCAAAGACATTCACTGATACCAAGTCACAAAGACATACACTGATACCCAGTAACAAAGACATACACTGACACCACGTCACAAAGACATACATTGATACCCAGTAACACAGACACACACTTACACCAAGTAACGCAGACATACACTGACACCAAGTAACAAAGACATACACTAATACCCAGTAACACAGACACACACGTACACCAAGTAACAAAGACAGACACTGATACCCAGTAACACAGACACACACTTACACCAAGTAACAAAGACATACACTGACACCAAGTCACAAAGGCATACTGATACCCAGTCACAAAGACATACACTGATACCCAGTAACAAAGACATACACTGATACCCAGTAACACAGACACACACTGACACCAAGTAACAACTACATGCACTGACACCAAGTAACAAAGACACACACTTACACCAAGTAACAAAGACAGAGAATTACACCAAGTAACAAAGACATACACTTGCACCAAGTATTTTGACATACACTGACACCAAGTAACAAAGACATACACTGATACCCAGTAACACAGACACACACTTACACCAAGTAACAAAGACATACACTGACACCCAGTAACACAGACACACACGGACACCAAGTAACAAAGACACAGACTTACAGCAAGCAACACAGGCACACACTGACACCCAGTAACACAGACACATACTTACACCAAGTAACACAGACATACACTGACACCAAGTAACAAAGACATACACTGATACCCAGTAACACAAACAAACACTCACTGACACCCAGTAACACTGAGAAACACTAATAAACAGTAACAAAGACATACACTGACACCAAGTAACACAGAAACACACTGACACCCAGTAACAAAGACATACACTGACACCATGTCACAAAGACATACACTGATACCAAGTCACAAAGACATACACTGATACCCAGTAACAAAGAGATACACACTGACACCAAGTATTTTGACATCCACTGACACCAAGTAACAATGACATACACTGATACCCACTAACACAGACACACACTTACACCAAGTAACAAAGACATACACTGACACCAAGTCACAAAGACACACACTGACACCCAGTAACAAAGACATACACTGTCACAAAGTCACAAAGACATACACTGATACCCAGTAACACAGACACACACTTACACCAAGTAACACAGACATATACTGACACCAAGTAACAAGGACATACACTGATTCCCAGTAACACAGACACACACTTACACCAAGTAACAAAGACAGACACTGATACCCAGTAACACAGACACACACTTACACCAAGTAACATAGACATACACTGACACCAAGTAGCTAAGACATAAACTGACACCCAGTAACACAGACACACACGGACACCAAGTAACAAAGACATACACTTACACCAAGTAACGCAGACATACACTGACACCAAGTAACAAAGACATACACTAATACCCAGTAACACAGACACACACGTACACCAAGTAACAAAGACAGACACTGATACCCAGTAACACAGACACACACTTACACCAAGTAACAAAGACATACACTGACACCAAGTCACAAAGGCATACTGATACCCAGTCACAAAGACATACACTGATACCCAGTAACAAAGACATACACTGATACCCAGTAACACAGACACACACTGACACCAAGTAACAAAGACATGCACTGACACCAAGTAACAAAGACACACACTTACACCAAGTAACAAAGACAGAGAATTACACCAAGTAACAAAGACATACACTTGCACCAAGTATTTTGACATACACTGACACCAAGTAACAAAGACATACACTGATACCCAGTAACACAGACACACACTTGCACCAAGTAACAAAGACATGCACTGACACCAAGTAACAAAGACACACACTGACACACAGTAACAAAGACATACACTGACACTAAGTAACAAAGACATACACTGATACCCAGTAACACAGACACACACTTACACCAAGTAACAAAGACATACACTGACACCCAGTAATACAGACACACACGGACACCAAGTAACAAAGACACAGACTTACAGCAAGCAACACAGGCACACACTGACACCCAGTAACACAGACACATACTTACACCAAGTAACACAGACATACACTGACACCAAGTAACAAAGACATACACTGATACCCAGTAACACAAACAAACACACACTGACACCCAGTAACACTGAGAAACACTAATAAACAGTAACAAAGACATACACTGACACCAAGTAACACAGAAACACACTGACACCCAGTAACAAAGACATACACTGACACCATGTCACAAAGACATACACTGATACCAAGTCACAAAGACATACACTGATACCCAGTAACAAAGAGATGCACACTGACACCAAGTATTTTGACATCCACTGACACCAAGTAACAATGACATACACTGATACCCAGTAACACAGACACACACTTACACCAAGTAACAAAGACATACACTGACACCAAGTCACAAAGACACACACTGACACCCAGTAACAAAGACATACACTGTCACAAAGTCACAAAGACATACACTGATACCCAGTAACACAGACACACACTTACACCAAGTAACAAAGACAGACACTGATACCCAGTAACACAGACACACACTTACACCAAGTAACATAGGCATACACTGACACCAAGTAGCTAAGACATAAACTGACACCCAGTAACACAGACACACACGGACACCAAGTAACAAAGACATACACTGACACCAAGTAACAAAGACATACACTGATACCCAGTAACACAAACAAACACACACTGACACCCAGTAACACAGAGCAACACTAATAAACAGTAACAAAGACACACACTGACACCAAGTAACACAGAAACACACTGACACACAGTAACAAAGACATACACTGACACGAAGTCACAAATACATACACTGATACCAAGTCACAAAGACATACACTGATACCCAGTAACACAGACACACACTGACACCAAGTAACAAAGACATGCACTGACACCAAGTAACAAAGACACACACTTACACCAAGTAACAAAGACAGACAATTACACCAAGTAACAAAGACATACACTTGCACCAAGTATTTTGACATACACTGACACCAAGTAACAAAGACATACACTGATACCCAGTAAAACAGACACACACTTACACCAAGTAACAAAGACATACACTGACACCAAGTCACAAAGACACACACTGACACACAGCAACAAAGACATACACTGACACCAAGTCACAACGACATACACTGATACCCAGTAACACAGAAACACAATTACACCAAGTAACACAGACATACACTGAGACCCAGTAACACAGACACACACTGACACCAAGTAACAAAGACATACACTGACACCCAGTAACAAAGACATACACTGACATCCAGTAACACAGACGCACACGGACACCAAGTAACAAAGACACAGACTTACACCAAGTAACACAGACACACACTGACACCCAGTAACACAGAAACACACTTACACCAATTAACACAGACATACACTGACATCAAGTCACAAAGAAACACACTGACACCCAGTAAAAAAGACATACACTGACACCAAGTCACAAAGACATACACTGTTACCCAGGAACACAGGCACACACTGACACCCAGTATCAAAGACATTCACTGATACCAAGTCACAAAGACATACACTGATACCCAGTAACAAAGACATACACTGACACCACGTCACAAAGACATACATTGATACCCAGTAACACAGACACACACTTACACCAAGTAACGCAGACATACACTGACACCAAGTAACAAAGACATACACTAATACCCAGTAACACAGACACACACGTACACCAAGTAACAAAGACAGACACTGATACCCAGTAACACAGACACACACTTACACCAAGTAACAAAGACATACACTGACACCAAGTCACAAAGGCATACTGATGCCCAGTCACAAAGACATACACTGATACCCAGTAACAAAGACATACACTGATACCCAGTAACACAGACACACACTGACACCAAGTAACAAAGACATGCACTGACACCAAGTAACAAAGACACACATTTACACCAAGTAACAAAGACAGAGAATTACACCAAGTAACAAAGACATACACTTGCACCAAGTATTTTGACATACACTGACACCCAGTAACAAAGACATACACTGTCACAAAGTCGCAAAGACATACACTGATACCCAGTAACACAGACACACACTTACACCAAGTAACACACACATATACTGACACCAAGTAACAAGGACATACACTGATTCCCAGTAACACAGACACACACGGACACCAAGTAGCAAAGACATACACTGACACCAAGTAACGAAGACATACACTGATACCCAGTAACACAAACAAACACACACTGACACCCAGTAACACAGAGCAACACTAATAAACAGTAACAAAGACACACACTGACACCAAGTAACACAGAAACACACTGACACACAGTAACAAAGACATACACTGACACGAAGTCACAAAGACATACACTGATACCATTCACAAAGACATACACTGATACCCAGTAACACAGACACACACTGACACCAAGTAACAAAGACATGCACTGACACCAAGTAACAAAGACACACACTTACACCAAGTAACAAAGACAGACAATTACACCAAGTAACAAAGACATACACTTGCACCAAGTATTTTGACATCCACTGACACCAAGTAACAAAGACATACACTGATACCCAGTAACACAGACACACACTTACACCAAGTAACAAAGACACACACTGACACCAAGTCACAAAGACACACACTGACACACAGCAACAAAGACATACACTGACACCAAGTCACAAAGACATACACTGATACCCAGTAACACAGAAACACAATTACACCAAGTAACACAGACATACACTGAGACCCAGTAACACAGACACACACTGACACCAAGTAACAAAGACATACACTGACACCCAGTAACAAAGACATACACTGACACCCAGTAACACAGACGCACACGGACACCAAGTAACAAAGACACAGACTTCCACCAAGTAACAAAGACACACACTGACACCCAGTAACACAGAAACACACTTACACCAATTAATACAGACATACACTGACTCCAAGTCACAAAGACACACACTGACACCCAGTAAAAAAGACATACACTGACACCAAGTCACAAAGACATACACTGTTACCCAGGAACACAGGCACACACTGACACCCAGTATCAAAGACATTCACTGATACCAAGTCACAAAGACATACACTGATACCCAGTAACAAAGACATACACTGACACCACGTCACAAAGACATACATTGATACCCAGTAACACAGACACACACTTACACCAAGTAACGCAGACATACAATGACACCAAGTAACAAAGACATACACTAATACCCAGTAACACAGACACACACGTACATCAAGTAACAAAGACAGACACTGATACCCAGTAACAAAGACATACACTGACACCAAGTCACAAAGGCATACTGATACCCAGTCACAAAGACATACACTGATACCCAGTAACAAAGACATACACTGATACCGAGTAACACAGACACACACTGACACCAAGTAACAAAGACATGCACTGACACCAAGTAACAAAGACACACACTTACACCAAGTAACAAAGACAGAGAATTACACCAAGTAACAAAGACATACACTTGCACCAAGTATTTTGACATACACTGACACCAAGTAACAAAGACATACACTGATACCCAGTAACACAGACACACACTTGCACCAAGTAACAAAGACATGCACTGACACCAAGTAACAAAGACACACACTTACACCAAGTAACAAAGACAGAGAATTACACCAAGTAACAAAGACATACACTTGCACCAAGTATTTTGACATACACTGACACCAAGTAACAAAGACATACACTGATACCCAGTAACACAGACACACACTTGCACCAAGTAACAAAGACATGCACTGACACCAAGTAACAAAGACACACACTTACACCAAGTAACAAAGACAGAGAATTACACCAAGTAACAAAGACATACACTTGCACCAAGTATTTTGACATACACTGACACCAAGTAACAAAGACATACACTGATACCCAGTAACACAGACACACACTTGCACCAAGTAACAAAGACATGCACTGACACCAAGTCACAAAGACACACACTGACACACAGTAACAAAGACATACACTGACACTAAGTAACAAAGACATACACTGATACCCAGTAACACAGACACACACTTACACCAAGTAACAAAGACATACACTGACACCCAGTAACACAGACACACACGGACACCAAGTAACAAAGACACAGACTTACAGCAAGCAACACAGGCACACACTGACACCCAGTAACACAGACACATACTTACACCAAGTAACACAGACATACACTGACACCAAGTAACAAAGACATACACTGATACCCAGTAACACAAACAAACACACACTGACACCCAGTAACACTGAGAAACACTAAAAAACAGTAACAAAGACATACACTGACACCAAGTAACACAGAAACACACTGACACCCAGTAACAAAGACATACACTGACACCATGTCACAAAGACATACACTGATACCAAGTCACAAAGACATACACTGATACCCAGTAACACAGACACACACTGACACCAAGTAACAAAGACAGACAATTACACCAAGTAACAAAGACATACACTTACAACCAAGTATTTTGACATACACTGACACCAAGTAACAAAGACATACACTGACACCAAGTCACAAAGAAACACACTGACACACAGTAACAAAGACATACACTGACACCAAGTCACAAAGACATACACTGATACCCAGTAACATAGAAACACACTTACACCAAGTAACACAGGCATACACTGACACCCAGTAACACAGACACACACTTACACCAAGTAACAAAGACATACACTGACACCAAGTCACAAAGAAACACACTGACACACAGTAACAAAGAAATACACTGACACCAAGTCACAAAGACATACACTGATACCCAGTAACATAGAAACACACTTACACCAAGTAACACAGGCATACACTGACACCCAGTAACACAGACACACACTTACACCAAGTAACCAAGACATACACTAACACCCTGTAACAAAGACATACACTGACACCCAGTAACACAGACACACACGGACACCAAGTAACAAAGACACAGACTTACACCTAGTAACACAGACACACACTGACACCCAGTAACACAGACACACACTTACACCAATTAACACAGACATACACTGACACCAAGTCACAAAGACACACACTGACACCCAGTGACAAAGACATACACTGACACCAAGTCACAAAGACATACACTGTTACCCAGGAACACAGACACACACTGACACCCAGTAACACAGACACACACGGACACCAAGGAACAAAGACACACAATTACACCAAGTAACACAGACACACACTGACACCCAGTAACACAGACACACACTTACACCAAGTAACAAAGACATACACTGACACCCTGTAACAAAGACATACACTGACACCCAGTAACACAGACACACACGGACACCAAGTAAAAAAGACACAGACTTACACCAAGTAACACAGACACACACTGACACCCAGTAACACAGACACACACTTACACCAATTAACACAGACATACACTGACACCAAGTCACAAAGACACACACTGACACCCAGTGACAAAGACATACACTGACACCAAGTCACAAAGACATACACTGTTACCCAGGAACACAGACACACACTGACACCCAGTAACAAAGACATACACCGATACCAAGTCACAAAGACATACACTGATACCCAGTAACACAGACACACACTGACACCCAGTATCAAAGACATACACTGATACCAAGTCACAAAGACATACACTGTTACCCAGGAACACAGACACACACTGACACCGAGTAACAAAGACATACACAGATACCAAGTCACAAAGACATACACTGATACCCAGTAACACAGACACACAATGACACCAAGTAACAAAGACATACACAGACACCAAGTAACAAAGAAACACACTTACACCAAGTAACACAGACACACATTGACACCCAGTAACACAGACACACACTTACACCAAGCAACACAGGCATACACTGGCACCAAGTAACAAAGACATACACTGATACCCAGTAACACAGGCACACACTGGGGGGGGTGGGGGGGGGGGTCACATTGGCGCAGTGGTTAGCACCTCAGCCTCACAGCTCCAGGGACCCGGGTTCGATTCTGGGTACTGCCTGTGCGGAGTTTGCAAGTTCTCCCTGTGTCTGCGTGGGTTTCCTCCGGGTGCTCCGGTTTCCTCCCACATGCCAAAGACTTGCAGGTTGATAGGTTAATTGGCCATCATAAAGTGCCCCTAGTATAGGTAGGTTGGAGGGAAATATATAGGGATAGGTGGGGATGTGATAGGAATACGGGATTAGTGTAGGATTAGTGTAAATGGGTGGTTGATGGTCGGCACAGACTCGGTGGGCCGAAGGGCCTGTTAAAGTGTTGTATCTCTCAAGCAAACTATATACTGACACCTAGTGTCACAGATACACACTGACACCCAGTAACACGGAGAAACACAAATAAACAGGAACAAAGACAGACACTGATACCAAGTAACAAAGACATACGCTTACACCAAGTAACAAAGACATACTCTGACACCCAGTTAGAAACACACACTGACCCCCAGTAACACAGACATACACTGACACCAAGTCACAAAGACACACACTGACACCCAGTAACAAAGACATACACTGACACGAAGTTAGAAAGACATACGCTGATACACAGACACACACTTACACCAAGTGACACAGTCATACACCGACACCAAGTAACAAAGACATACACTGATACCCAGTATCACAGACACACACTTACACCAAGTCACAAAGACATACACTGACACCAAGTCACAAAGACATACACTGATACCCAGGAACACAGACACACACTGACACCCAGGAACAAAGACATACACAGATACCAAGTCACAAATACATACATTGATACCCAGTAACACAGACAGACACTGACACAAAGTAACAAAGACAACCACTGATACCAAGTCACAAAGACATACGCTGATACCCAGTAACACAGACACACACTTACACCAAGTAACACAGACATACACTGACACCAAGGAACAAAGACATACACTGACACCAAGTAACAAAGACATTCACTTGCACCAAGTATTTTGACATACACTGACACCAAGTAACAAAGACATACACTGATACGCAGTAACACAGACACACACTTACACCAAGTAACAAAGACATACACTGACGCCAAGTCACAAAGACACACACTGACACCCAGTAACTAAGACATACACTGACACCAAGTCACAAAGACATACATTGATAACCAGTAACACAGACACACACTTACACCAAGTAACACAGAAATACACTGACACCAAGTAACAAAGACAGACACTGACACCAAGTAACACAGACACACACTTACACCAAGTAACAAAGACAGACACTGATACCCAGTAACATAGACACACACTTACACCAAGTAACAAAGACATGTACTGACACCCAGTAACAAAGACATGCACTGACACCCAGTAACACAGATACACACGGACACCAAGTAACAAAGACACACACTTACACCAAGTAACACAGACACACACCGATACCCTGTATCCCAGACACACACTTACACCAAGTAACACAGACATACACTGACACCAAGTAACAAAGACATACAATTGCACCAAGTAACAAAGACACACACTTACACCAAGTAACACAGATATACACTGACACCAAGTAACAAAGACACACACTGACACCCAGTAACAAAGACATACACTGACACCAAGTGACAAAGACATGCATTGATACCCAGTAACACAGACACACACTTACACCAAGTAACACAGACATACACTGTCACCAAGTAACAAAGACATACACTGATACACAGTAACACAGACACACACTTACACCAAGTAACCAAGACAGACACTGATACCCAGTAACTCAGACACACACTTACACCAAGTAACAAAGACATGCACTGACACCCAGTAACAAAGACATACACTGACACCCAGTAACACAGACACACACGGACACCAAGTAACAAAGACACACACTTACACCAAGTAACACAGACATACACTGACACCAAGTAACAAAGACATGCACTGATAACCAGCAACACAGACACACACTTACACCAAGTAACACAGACATACACTGACACCAAGTAACAAAGACATACACTGATACCAAGGAACACAGTCACACACTTACACCAAGTAACAAAGACATACACTTACACCAAGTAACACAGACATACACTGACACCAAGTAACAAAGACATACAATTAGACCAAGTAACAAAGACACACACTTACACCAAGTAACAAAGACATACACTGACACCAAGTCACAAAGATATGCATTGATACCCAGTAACACAGACACACACTTACACCAGGTGACACAGTCATACACCGACACCAAGTAACAAAGACATACACTGATACCCAGTATCACAGACACACACTGACACCAAGTCACAAAGACACACACTGACACCCAGTAACAAAGACATACACTGACACCAAGTCACAAAGACATACACTGACACCCCGGAACACAGACACACACTGACACCCAGGAACAAAGACATACACAGATACCAAGTCACAAATACATACATTGATACCCAGTAACACAGACAGACACTGACACAAAGTAACAAAGACATCCACTGATACCAAGTCACAAAGACATACACTGATACCCAGTAACACAGACACACACTTACACCAAGTAACACAGACATACACTGACACCAAGTAACAAAGACATACACTGACACCAAGTAACAAAGACATTCACTTACACCAAGTATTTTGACATACACTGACACCAAGTAACAAAGACATACACTGATACCCAGTAACACAGACACACACTTACACCAAGTAACAAAGACATACACTGACGCCACGTCACAAAGACACACACTGACACACAGTAACAAAGACATACACTGACACCAAGTCACAAAGACATACAATGATAACCAGTAACACAGACACACACTTACACCAAGTAACACAGACATACACTGACACCAAGTAACAAAGACATACACTGACACCAAGTAACAAAGACATACACTGATACCAAGGAACACAGTCACACACTTACACCAAGTAACAAAGGCATACACTTACACCAAGTAACACAGACATATACTGACACCAAGTAACAAAGACATACACTGATACCAAGGAACACAGTCACACACGTACACCAAGTAACAAAGACATACACTTACACCAAGCAACACAGACATGCACTGACACCAAGTAACAAAGACATACAATTACACCAAGTAACAAAGAAACACACTTACACCAAGTAACACAGACATACACTGTCACCAAGTAACAAAGACATGCACTGACACCCAGTAACATAGATACACACGGACACCAAGTAACAAAGACACACACTTACACCAAGTAACACAGACACACACCGACACCCTGTATCCCAGACACACACTTACACCAAGTAACACAGACATACACTGACACCAAGTAACACAGACATACACTGACACCAAGGAACACAGTCACACATTTACACCAAGTAACAAAGACATACATTTACACCAAGTAACACAGACATACACTGACACCAAGTAACAAAGACATACAATTGCACCAAGTAGCAAAGACACACACTTACACCAAGTAACACAGATATACACTGACACCAAGTAACAAAGACACACACTGACACCCAGTAACAAAGACATACACTGACACCAAGTGACAAAGACATGCATTGATACCCAGTAACACAGACACACACTTACACCAAGTAACACAGACATACACTGTCACCAAGTAACAAAGACATACACTGATACACAGTAACACAGACACACACTTACACCAAGTAACCAAGACAGACACTGATACCCAGTAACTCAGACACACACTTACACCAAGTAACAAAGACATGCACTGACACCCAGTAACAAAGACATACACTGACACCCAGTAACACAGACACACACGGACACCAAGTAACAAAGACACACACTTACACCAAGTAACACAGACATACACTGACACCAAGTAACAAAGACATGCACTGATAACCAGCAACACAGACACACACTTACACCAAGTAACACAGACATACACTTACACCAAGTAACACAGACATACACAGACACCAAGTAACAAAGACATACAATTAGACCAAGTAACAAAGACACACACTTACACCAAGTAACAAAGACATACACTGACACCAAGTCACAAAGACATACACTGACACCCAGTAACACAGACACACACTTACACCAAGTAACAAAGACAGACACTGATACCCAGTAACTCAGACACACACTTACACCAAGTAACAAAGACATGCACTGATACCCAGTAACAAAGACATACACTGACACCCAGTAACACAGACAGACACTGACACAAAGTAACAAAGACAGACACTGATACCAAGTAACACAGACACACACTTACACCAAGTAACAAAGACATGCACTGACACCCAGTAACAAAGACATGCACTGACACCCAGTAACACAGACACACACTTACACCAAGTAACAAAGACATGCAATGACACCCAGTAACAAAGACATGCACTGACACCCAGTAACACAGATACACACGGACACCAAGTAACAAAGACACACACTTACACCAAGTAACACAGACACACACCGACACCCTGTATCCCAGACACACACTTACACCAAGTAACACAGACATACACTGACACCAAGTAACAGACATACACTGACACCAAGTAACAAAGACACACACTTACACCAAGTAACACAGACATACACTGACACCAAGTAACAGACATACACCGACACCAAGTAACAAAGACATACACTGATACCCAGTATCACAGACACACACTGACACCAAGTCACAAAGACACACACTGACACCCAGTAACAAAGACATACACTGACACCAAGTCACAAAGACATACACTGACACCCAGGAACACAGACACACACTGACACCCAGGAACAAAGACATACACAGATACCAAGTCACAAATACATACATTGATACCCAGTAACACAGACAGACACTGACACAAAGTAACAAAGACATCCACTGATACCAAGTCACAAAGACATACACTGATACCCAGTAACACAGACACACACTTACACCAAGTAACACAGACATACACTGACACCAAGTAACAAAGACATACACTGACACCAAGTAACAAAGACATTCACTTACACCAAGTATTTTGACATACACTGACACCAAGTAACAAAGACATACACTGATACCCAGTAACACAGACACACACTTACACCAAGTAACAAAGACATACACTGACGCCAAGTCACAAAGACACACACTGACACACAGTAACAAAGACATACACTGACACCAAGTCACAAAGACATACAATGATAACCAGTAACACAGACACACACTTACACCAAGTAACACAGACATACACTGACACCAAGTAACAAAGACATACACTGACACCAAGTAACAAAGACATACACTGATACCAAGGAACACAGTCACACACTTACACCAAGTAACAAAGGCATACACTTACACCAAGTAACACAGACATATACTGACACCAAGTAACAAAGACATACACTGATACCAAGGAACACAGTCACACACGTACACCAAGTAACAAAGACATACACTTACACCAAGCAACACAGACATGCACTGACACCAAGTAACAAAGACATACAATTACACCAAGTAACAAAGAAACACACTTACACCAAGTAACACAGACATACACTGTCACCAAGTAACAAAGACATGCACTGACACCCAGTAACATAGATACACACGGACACCAAGTAACAAAGACACACACTTACACCAAGTAACACAGACACACACCGACACCCTGTATCCCAGACACACACTTACACCAAGTAACACAGACATACACTGACACCAAGTAACACAGACATACACTGACACCAAGGAACACAGTCACACATTTACACCAAGTAACAAAGACATACATTTACACCAAGTAACACAGACATACACTGACACCAAGTAACAAAGACATACAATTGCACCAAGTAGCAAAGACACACACTTACACCAAGTAACACAGATATACACTGACACCAAGTAACAAAGACACACACTGACACCCAGTAACAAAGACATACACTGACACCAAGTGACAAAGACATGCATTGATACCCAGTAACACAGACACACACTTACACCAAGTAACACAGACATACACTGTCACCAAGTAACAAAGACATACACTGATACACAGTAACACAGACACACACTTACACCAAGTAACCAAGACAGACACTGATACCCAGTAACTCAGACACACACTTACACCAAGTAACAAAGACATGCACTGACACCCAGTAACAAAGACATACACTGACACCCAGTAACACAGACACACACGGACACCAAGTAACAAAGACACACACTTACACCAAGTAACACAGACATACACTGACACCAAGTAACAAAGACATGCACAGATAACCAGCAACACAGACACACACTTACACCAAGTAACACAGACATACACTTACACCAAGTAACACAGACATACACAGACACCAAGTAACAAAGACATACAATTAGACCAAGTAACAAAGACACACACTTACACCAAGTAACAAAGACATACACTGACACCAAGTCACAAAGACATACACTGACACCCAGTAACACAGACACACACTTACACCAAGTAACAAAGACAGACACTGATACCCAGTAACTCAGACACACACTTACACCAAGTAACAAAGACATGCACTGATACCCAGTAACAAAGACATACACTGACACCCAGTAACACAGACAGACACTGACACAAAGTAACAAAGACAGACACTGATACCAAGTAACACAGACACACACTTACACCAAGTAACAAAGACATGCACTGACACCCAGTAACAAAGACATGCACTGACACCCAGTAACACAGACACACACTTACACCAAGTAACAAAGACATGCAATGACACCCAGTAACAAAGACATGCACTGACACCCAGTAACACAGATACACACGGACACCAAGTAACAAAGACACACACTTACACCAAGTAACACAGACACACACCGACACCCTGTATCCCAGACACACACTTACACCAAGTAACACAGACATACACTGACACCAAGTAACAGACATACACTGACACCAAGTAACAAAGACACACACTTACACCAAGTAACACAGACATACACTGACACCAAGTAACAGACATACACCGACACCAAGTAACAAAGACATACACTGATACCCAGTATCACAGACACACACTGACACCAAGTCACAAAGACACACACTGACACCCAGTAACAAAGACATACACTGACACCAAGTCACAAAGACATACACTGACACCCAGGAACACAGACACACACTGACACCCAGGAACAAAGACATACACAGATACCAAGTCACAAATACATACATTGATACCCAGTAACACAGACAGACACTGACACAAAGTAACAAAGACATCCACTGATACCAAGTCACAAAGACATACACTGATACCCAGTAACACAGACACACACTTACACCAAGTAACACAGACATACACTGACACCAAGTAACAAAGACATACACTGACACCAAGTAACAAAGACATTCACTTACACCAAGTATTTTGACATACACTGACACCAAGTAACAAAGACATACACTGATACCCAGTAACACAGACACACACTTACACCAAGTAACAAAGACATACACTGACGCCAAGTCACAAAGACACACACTGACACACAGTAACAAAGACATACACTGACACCAAGTCACAAAGACATACAATGATAACCAGTAACACAGACACACACTTACACCAAGTAACACAGACATACACTGACACCAAGTAACAAAGACATACACTGACACCAAGTAACAAAGACATACACTGATACCAAGGAACACAGTCACACACTTACACCAAGTAACAAAGGCATACACTTACACCAAGTAACACAGACATATACTGACACCAAGTAACAAAGACATACACTGATACCAAGGAACACAGTCACACACGTACACCAAGTAACAAAGACATACACTTACACCAAGCAACACAGACATGCACTGACACCAAGTAACAAAGACATACAATTACACCAAGTAACAAAGAAACACACTTACACCAAGTAACACAGACATACACTGTCACCAAGTAACAAAGACATGCACTGACACCCAGTAACATAGATACACACGGACACCAAGTAACAAAGACACACACTTACACCAAGTAACACAGACACACACCGACACCCTGTATCCCAGACACACACTTACACCAAGTAACACAGACATACACTGACACCAAGTAACACAGACATACACTGACACCAAGGAACACAGTCACACATTTACACCAAGTAACAAAGACATACATTTACACCAAGTAACACAGACATACACTGACACCAAGTAACAAAGACATACAATTGCACCAAGTAGCAAAGACACACACTTACACCAAGTAACACAGATATACACTGACACCAAGTAACAAAGACACACACTGACACCCAGTAACAAAGACATACACTGACACCAAGTGACAAAGACATGCATTGATACCCAGTAACACAGACACACACTTACACCAAGTAACACAGACATACACTGTCACCAAGTAACAAAGACATACACTGATACACAGTAACACAGACACACACTTACACCAAGTAACCAAGACAGACACTGATACCCAGTAACTCAGACACACACTTACACCAAGTAACAAAGACATGCACTGACACCCAGTAACAAAGACATACACTGACACCCAGTAACACAGACACACACGGACACCAAGTAACAAAGACACACACTTACACCAAGTAACACAGACATACACTGACACCAAGTAACAAAGACATGCACTGATAACCAGCAACACAGACACACACTTACACCAAGTAACACAGACATACACTTACACCAAGTAACACAGACATACACAGACACCAAGTAACAAAGACATACAATTAGACCAAGTAACAAAGACACACACTTACACCAAGTAACAAAGACATACACTGACACCAAGTCACAAAGACATACACTGACACCCAGTAACACAGACACACACTTACACCAAGTAACAAAGACAGACACTGATACCCAGTAACTCAGACACACACTTACACCAAGTAACAAAGACATGCACTGATACCCAGTAACAAAGACATACACTGACACCCAGTAACACAGACAGACACTGACACAAAGTGACAAAGACAGACACTGATACCAAGTAACACAGACACACACTTACACCAAGTAACAAAGACATGCACTGACACCCAGTAACAAAGACATGCACTGACACCCAGTAACACAGACACACACTTACACCAAGTAACAAAGACATGCACTGACACCCAGTAACAAAGACATGCACTGACACCCAGTAACACAGATACACACGGACACCAAGTAACAAAGACACACACTTACACCAAGTAACACAGACACACACCGACACCCTGTGTCCCAGACACACACTTACACCAAGTAACACAGACATACACTGACACCAAGTAACAGACATACACTGACACCAAGTAACAAAGACACACACTTACACCAAGTAACACAGACACACACTGACACCCAGTAACACAGACACACACTGACACCAAGTAACAAAGACATACACTGATACCCAGTAACACAGACACACACATACACCAAGTAACAAGGACATACACTGACACCAAGTAACAGACATACACTGACACCAAGTAACAAAGACACACACTTACACCAAGTAACACAGACACACACTGACACCAAGTAACAAAGACATACACTGATACCCAGTAACACAGACACACACTTACACCAAGTAACAACGACAGACACTGATACCCAGTAACAGATACACACAATGACACCAAGTAACAAAGGCACACACTGACACCAAGTAACAAAGACATACACTGATACCCAGTAACACAGACACACACATACACCAAGTAACAAGGACATACACTGACACCAAGTAACAAAGACATTCACTGATACCCAGTAACACAGACACACTCTTACACTAAGTAACAAAGACATAAACTGAAACCAAATAACAAAGACATACACTGATACCCAGTAACATAGACATCCACTGATACCCAGTAACACAGACACACACTTACACCAAGTAACGATGACAGACACTGATACCCAGTAACAGATACACACACTTACACCAAGTCACAAAGACATACACTGACACCCAGTAACAAAGACATACACTGATACCCAGCAGCACAGACACACACTTACACCAAGTCACACATACACACACTGACACCAAGTAACAAAGACATACACTGACACCAAGTAACAAAGACATACACATACACCAAGTAACACAGACATACACTGACACCAAGTAACAAAGACGCACACATACACCAAGTACACCGACATACACTGATACCCAGTAACACAGGCACACAGTTACACCAAGTAACAAAGACAGGCACTGATACCCAGTAACACAGACACACACTAACACCTAGTCACAAAGACATACACTGTCACCTAGTAACACAGACACACACTTACACCAAGTATCACAGACATACACAGACACCAAGTAACAAAGACATACACTGATACCCAGTAATACAGACACACACTTACACCATGTAACAAAGACATACAATGACACCAAGTAACAAAGACATACACAGACACCAAGTAACAAAGACATACATTTACACCAAGTAACACAGACATACACTGACACCAAGTAACAATGACACACACTTACACCAAGTAAAACAGACATACACTGACACCAAGTAACAAAGAAATACACTGATACCCAGTAACACAGACACACACTTACACCAAGTAACAATGACAGACACTGATACCCAGTAACAGATACACACACTTACACCAAGTCACAAAGACATACACTGACACCCAGTAACAAAGACATACACTGACACCCAGTAACAAAGACACACAATGACACCAAGTAACAAAGGCACACACTGACACCAAGTAACAAAGACATAAAACTGATACCCAGTAACACAGACACACAATTACACCAAGTAACAAGGACATACAATTACACGAAGTAACAAAGACATACACTGACACCAAGTAACAAAGACATACACTGATACCCAGTAACACAGACACACACTTACACCAAGTAACAAAGACAGACAATGACACCAAGTAACAAAGACATACACTGATACCCAGTAACACAGACACACACTTACACCAACTAACAGAGACATACACTGACACCAAGTAACAAAGACATACACTCACACCAAGTAACAAAGACATGCACTGACACCAAGAAACAAAGACATACACAGACACCAAGTAACAAAGACATACACTGACACCAAGTAACAAAGACATACACTTACACCAAGTAACACAGACATATACTGACACCAAGTAACAAAGACACAAACTTACACCAAGTACACAGACATACACTGACACCAAGTAACAAAGACATACACTGATACCCAGTAACACAGACATACGCTAACACCAAGTCACAAAGACATACACTGACACCCAGTAACAAAGACAAACACTGACACCCAGTAACAAAGACACACACTGACACCAAGTAACAAAGACACACACTGACACCAAGTAAAAAAGACATACACAGACACCAAGTAACAACGACATACACTGATACCCAGTAAGACAAAGACACACTTACACCCAGTAACAAAGGCATACACTGATACCCAGCAACACAGACACACACTTCCACCAAGTATCACAGACATGCACAGACACCAAGTAACAAAGACATACACTGATACCCAGTAACACAGACACACACTTACACCATGTAACAAAGACATACAATGACACCAAGTAACAAAGACATACACTGACACCAAGTAACATAGGCATACACTTACACCAAGTAACACAGACATACACTGACACCAAGTAACAATGACACACACTTTCACCAAGTAATACAGACATACACTGACACCAAGTAACAAAGACATACACTGATACCCAGTAACACAGACACACACTTACACCAAGTAACAATGACAGACACTGATTCCCAGTAACAGATACACACACTTACACCAAGTCACAAAGAAATACACTGACACCCAGTAACAAAGACATACACTGACACCCAGTAACAAAGACACACAATGACACCAAGTAACAAAGGCACACACTGACACCAAGTAACAAAGACATACACTGATACCCAATAACACAGACACACACTTACACCAAGTAACAAGGACATACACTGACACCAAGTAACAAAGACATGCACTGACACCAAGAAACAAAGACATATACTTACACCAAGTAACAAAGACATACACTGACACCAAGTAACAAAGGCATCAACCTACACCAAGTAACAAAGACATATACTGACACCAAGTAACAAAGACACAAACTTACACCAAGTACACTGACATACACTGACACCAAGTAACAAAGACATACACTGATACCCAGTAACACAGACACACACTAACACCAAGTCACAAAGACATACACTGACACCCAGTAACAAAGACAAACACTGACACCCAGTAACAAAGACACACACTGACACCAAGTAACAAAGACACACACGGACACCAAGTAACAAAGACATCCACAGACACCAAGTAACAACGACATACACTGATACCCAGTAACACAGACACACACTTACACCAAGTATCACAGACAAACACAGACACCCAGTAACAAAGACATACACTGATACCCAGTAATACAGACACACACTTACACCATGTAACAAAGACATACAATGACACCATGTAACAAAGACATACACTGACACCAAGTAACAAAGACATACACTTACACCAAGTAACACAGACATACACTGACACCAAGTAACAAAGACACACACTTACACCAAGTAACACAGACATACACTGACACCAAGTAACAAAGACATACACTGATACCCAGTAACACAGACACACACTTACACCAAGTAACAATGACAGACACTGATACCCAGTAACAGATACACACAATGACACCAAGTAACAAAGGCACACACTGACACCAAGTAACAAAGACATACACTGATACCCAGTAACACAGACACACACATACACCAAGTAACAAGCACATACACTGACACCAAGTAACAAAGACATTCACTGATACCCAGTAACACAGACACACTCTTACACTAAGTAACAAAGACATAAACTGACAACAACTAACAAAGACATACGCTGTTACCCAACAACACAGACACACACTTACACCAAGTAACAAAGACAGGCACTGATACCCAGTAACACAGACATACACTTACACCAAGTATCAAAGACATACACTGACACCAAGTTGCAAAGACATGCACTTACACCAAGTAACAAAGACATACACTGACACCAAGTAACAAAGACATACACTTACACCAAGTAACAAAGACATACACTGACACCAAGTAACAAAGACATACACTTACACCAAGTAACACAGTCATACACTGACACCAAGTAACAAAGACATGCACTTACACCAAGTAACAAAGACATACACTGACACCAAGTAACAAAGACATACACTGATACCCAGTAACTCAGACACACACTTACACCAAGGAACAAAGACAGACAATGACACCAAGTAACAAAGACATACACTGATACCCAGTAACACAGACACACACTTACACCAAGTAACAAAGACATAAACTGACAACAAGTAACAAAGACATACATTGATACCCAGTAACACAGACACACACTTACACCAAGTAACAAAGACATACACTGATACTCAGTTACACAGACGCACACTTGCACCAAGTAACAAAGGCATACACTGACACCAAGTAACAAAGGCATACACTGACACCCAGTAACAAAGACATACACTGACATCCAGTAACACAGACACACACGGACACCAAGTAACAAAGACTTACACTGAAACCCATTAACAAAAACATACACTGACACCCAGTAACAAAGACATACACTGATACCCAAAACACAGACACACACACACCAAGTAACAAAGACATACACTGATACCCTGTCACACAGACACACACTTACACCAAGTAACAAAGACATACACTGACACCAAGTAACAAAGACATGCACTTACACCAAGGAACACAGACATACACTGACACCAAGTAACACAGACATACTCTGACAACAAGTAACAAATACATACACTGACACCAAGTAACAAAGACATGCACTGACACCAAGTAACAAAGAAAAACACTGATACCCAGCAACACAGACATACACTTACACCAAGTAACACATACACACACTTACACCAAGTATCAAAGACACACACTTACACCAAGTAATAAAGACATACACAAACTTACACCAAGTATCAAAGACATACACTGACACCAGGAAACACAGACATACACTGACACCAAGTAACAAATACATACACTGACACCAAGTAACAAAGACATACACTGACACCAAGTAACAAAGACATACACTGATACCCAGCAGCACAGAAACACACTTACACCAAGTCACACATACACACACTTACACCAAATAACAAAGACATACACTGACACCAAGTAACAAAGACATACACATGCACCAAGTAACAGAGACATACACTGACACCAAGTAACAAAGACACACACATACACCAAGTAACAAAGACATACACTGTCACCTAGTAATATAGACACACACTTACACCAAGTAACAAATACAGACACTGATACCCAGTAACACAGACATACACTTACAACAGGTATCAAAGACAAACACTGACACCAAGTAGCAAAGACATACACTTACACCAAGTAACAAAGACATACACTTACACCAAGTAACAAAGACATACACTGACACCAAGTAACAAAGACATACACTTACACCAAGTAACACAGACATACACTGACACCAAGTAACAAAGGCACAAACTTACACCAAGTACACAGACATACACTGACACCAAGTCACAAAGACATACACTGACACCCAGTAACAAAGACAAACACTGACACCAAGTCACAAAGACACACACTGCCACAAAGTAACAAAGACATACACAGACACCAAGTAACAACGACGTACACTGATACCCAGTAACACAGACACACACTTACACCAAGTAACAATGACATACACTGATACCCAGTAATACAGACACACACTTACACCATGGAACAAAGACATACAATGACACCAAGTAACAAAGACATACACTGACACCAAGTAACAAAGACATACATTGATACCCAGTAATACAGACACACACTTACACCATGGAACAAAGACATACAATGACACCAAGTAACAAAGACATACACTGACACCAAGTAACAAAGACATACACTGACACCAAGTAACAAAGGCACAAACTTACACCAAGTACACAGACATACACTAACACCAAGTCACAAAGACATACACTGATACCCAGTAACACAGACAAACACTGACACCAAGTAACAAAGACACACACTGCCACCAAGTAACAAAGACATACACAGACACCAAGTAACAATGACACACACTTACACCAAGTAACACAGACATACACTGACACCAAGTAACAAAGACATACACTGATACCCAGTAACACAGACACACACTTACACCAAGTCACAAAGACACACACGGACACCAAGTAACAAAGACATACACAGACACCAAGTAACAACGACATACACTGATACCCAGTAACACAGACACACACTTACACCAAGTATCACAGACAAACACAGACACAAAGTAACAAAGACATACACTGATACCCAGTAATACAGACACACACTTACACCATGTAACAAAGACGTACACTGACACCAAGTAACAAAGACATACACTTACACCAAGTAACACAGACATACACTGACACCAAGTAACAAAGACACACACTTACACCAAGTAACACAGACATACACTGACACCAAGTAACAAAGACATACACTGATACCCAGTAACACAGACACACACTTACACCAAGTAACAATGACAGACACTGATACCCAGTAACAGATACACACAATGACACCAAGTAACAAAGGCACACACTGACACCAAGTAACAAAGACATACACTGATACCCATTAACACAGACACACACATACACCAAGTAACAAGCACATACACTGACACCAAGTAACAAAGACATTCAGTGATACCCAGTAACACAGACACACTCTTACACTAAGTAACAAAGACATAAACTGACAACAACTAACAAAGACATACGCTGTTACCCAACAACACAGACACACACTTACACCAAGTAACAAAGACAGGCACTGATACCCAGTAACACAGACATACACTTACACCAAGTATCAAAGACATACACTGACACCAAGTTGCAAAGACATACACTTACACCAAGTAACAAAGACATACACTGACACCAAGTAACAAAGACATACACTTACACCAAGTAACAAAGACATAATCTGACACCAAGTAACAAAGACATACACTTACACCAAGTAACACAGTCATACACTGACACCAAGTAACAAAGACATGCACTTACACCAAGTAACAAAGACATACACTGACACCAAGTAACAAAGACATACACTGATACCCAGTAACTCAGACACACACTTACACCAAGGAACAAAGACAGACAATGACACCAAGTAACAAAGACATACACTGATACCCAGTAACACAGACACACACTTACACCAAGTAACAAAGACATAAACTGACAACAAGTAACAAAGACATACATTGATACCCAGTAACACAGACACACACTTACACCAAGTAACAAAGACATACACTGATGCTCAGTTACACAGACGCACACTTGCACCAAGTAACAAAGGCATACACTGACACCAAGTAACAAAGGCATACACTGACACCCAGTAACAAAGACATACACTGACATCCAGTAACACAGACACACACGGACACCAAGTAACAAAGACTTACACTGAAACCCATTAACAAAAACATACACTGACACCCAGTAACAAAGACATACACTGCCACCTAGTAACAAAGACATTCACTGATACCCAAAACACAGACACACACACACCAAGTAACAAAGACATACACTGATACCCTGTCACACAGACACACACTTACACCAAGTAACAAAGACATACACTGACACCAAGTAACAAAGACATACACTTACACCAAGGAACACAGACATACACTGACACCAAGTAACACAGACATACTCTGACACCAAGTAACAAATACATACACTGACACCAAGTAACAAAGACATGCACTGACACCAAGTAACAAAGAAAAACACTGATACCCAGCAACACAGACACACACTTACACCAAGTAACACGTACACACACTTACACCAAGTATCAAAGACACACACTTACACCAAGTAATAAAGACATGCACTTACGCCAAGTAACAAAGACATACACTGACACCAAGTAACAATGACACACACTTACACCAAGTAACACAGACAGACAATGACACCAAGTAACAAAGACAGACACTGATACCCAGTAACACAGACGCACACTTACACCAAGTAACAAAGACATAAACTGACAACAAGTAACAAAGACATACACTGATACCCAGTAACACAGACACACACTTACACCAAGTAACAAAGACATAAACTGACAACAAGTAACAAAGACATACACTGATACCCAGTAACACAGACACACACGTGCACCAAGTAACAAAGACATACACTGATACCAAGTAACAAAGGCATACACTGACACCCAGGAACAAAGACATACACTGACACCCAGTAACACAGACACACACGGACACCAAGTAACAAAGACATGCACTGAAACCCATTAACAAAAACATACACTGACACCCAGTAACAAAGACTTACACTGCCACCAAGTAACAAAGACATTCACTGATACCCAAAACATAGATACACACACAACAAGTAACAAAGACATACACTGACACCAAGTAACAAAGACATACACTGATACCCAGTAACACAGACACACACTTACACCAAGTAACAATGACATACACTGACAGCAAGTAACAAAGACATTCACTTACACCAAGGAACACAGACATACACCGACACCAAGTAACACCGACATACTCTGACACCAAGTAACAAATACATACACTGACACCAAGTAACAAAGACATACACTGACACCAAGTAACAAAGACAAACACTGATACCCAGCAACACAGACACACACTTACACCAAGTAACACATACACACACTTACACCAAGTATCAAAGACATACACTGAAACCAAGAAACACAGACATACACTGACACCAAGTAACAAATACATACACCGACACCATGTAACAAAGACATACACTGATACCAAGTAACCAAGACATACACTGATACCCAGCAGCACAGACACACACTTACACCAAGTAACACATACACACACTTACACCAACTAACAAAGACATACACTGACACCAAGTAACAAAGACATACACATACACCAAGTAACACAGACATACACTGACACCAAGTAACAAAGACTCACACATACACCAAGTACACCGACATACACTGATACCCAGTAACACAGGCACACAGTTACACCAAGTAACAAAGACAGGCACTGATACCCAGTAACACAGACACACACTAACACCAAGTCACTAAGACATACACTGACACCTAGTAACACAGACACACACTTACACCAAATAACAAAGACAGACACTGATACCCAGTAACACAGCCATACACTTACAACAAGTATCAAAGACAAACACTGACACCAAGTAGCAAATACATGCACTTACACCAAGTAACAAAGACATACACTGACACCAAGTAACAAAGACATACACTTACACCAAGTAACAAAGACATAAACTGACACCAAGTAACAAAGACATACACTTACACCAAGTAACACAGACATACACTGACACCAAGTAGCAAAGACATACACTTACACTAGGTAACAAAGACATACACTGACACCAAGTAACAAAGACATACACTGATACCCAGTAACACAGACACACACTTACACCAAGTAACAAAGACATACACTGACACCAAGTAACAAAGACATACACTTACACCAAGTAACACAGACATATACTGACACCAAGTAACAAAGACACAAACTTACACCAAGTACACAGACATACACTGACACCAAGTAACAAAGACATACACTGATACCCAGTAACACAGACACACAGTAACAACAAGTCACAAAGAAATACACTGACACCCAGTAACAAAGACAAACACTGACACCCAGAACCAAAGACACACAGACACCAAGTAACAAAGACATACACAGACACCAAGTAACAAAGACATACACTGATACTCAGCAACACAGACACACACTTACACCAAGTAACACATACACACAATTACACCAAGTAACAAAGACATACACTGACACCAAGTAACAAAGACAAACACATACACCAAGTAACACAGACATACACTGACACCAAGTTACAAAGACACACAGATACACCAAGTACACCGACATACACTGATACCCAGTAACACAGGCACACAGTTACACCAAGTAACAAAGACAGACACTGATACCCAGTAACACAGACACACACTAACACCAAGTCACAAAGACATAGACTGACACCCAGTAACAAAGACAAACACTGACACCCAGTAACAAAGACACACACTGACACCAATTAACAAAGACATAAACTGACACCAAGTAACAAAGACATACACTTACACCAAGTAACACAGACATACACAGACACCAAGTAACAAAGACAGACACTGATACCCAGTAACACAGACACACACTTACACCAAGTAAGAAAGACATGCACTGATACCCAGCAACACAGACACACACTGACACCAAGTAACAAAGACAGACACTGATACCCAGCAACACGGACATACACTTGCAACAAGTATCAAAGACAAACACTGACA
This sequence comes from Heterodontus francisci, assembly GCF_036365525.1. Lineage (NCBI taxonomy): Eukaryota > Metazoa > Chordata > Chondrichthyes > Heterodontiformes > Heterodontidae > Heterodontus > Heterodontus francisci. The sequence continues at coordinate 8,038,434 of NW_027140221.1, read as the reverse complement.
CCAAGTAGCAAAGACATGCACTTACACCAAGTAACCAAGACATGCACTGACACCAAGTAACAAAGACATACACTTACAACAAGTAACAAAGACATAAACTGACACCAAATAACAAACACATACACTTACACCAAGTAACACAGACATACACTGACACCAAGTAACAAAGACATACACTTGCACCAGGTAACAAAGACATACACTGACACCAAGTAACAAAGACATACACTGATACCCTGTAACACGGACACACACTTACACCAAGTAACAAAGACATACACTGACACCAAGTAACAAAGACACACACTTACACCAAGTAACACAGACATATACTGACACCAAGTAACAAAGACACACACTGACACCAAGTAACAAAGACATACACAGACACCAAGTAACAACGACATACACTGATACCCAGTAACACAGACACTCACTTACACCAAGTAACAAAGACATACACTGATACCCAGCAACACAGACACACACTTACACCAAGTATCACAGACATACACAGACACCAAGTAACAAATACATACACTGATACCCAGTAACAAAGACATACACTTACACCAAGTAACAAAGACATACACTGATACCCAGCAACACAGACACACACTTACACCAAGTATCACAGACATACACAGACACCAAGTAACAAATACATACACTGATACCCAGTAACACAGACACACACTTACACCAAGTAACAATTTCATACACTGATACCCAGTAACACAGACACACACTAACACGAAGTCACAAAGACATACACTGACACACAGTAACAAAGACAAACACTGACACCCAGTAACAAAGACACACACTGACACCAAGTAGCAATGACACACACTGACACCAAGTAACAAAGACATACACAGACACCAAGTAACAACGACATACACTGATACCCAGTAACACAGACACACACTTACAACAAGTAACAAAGACATACACTGATACCCAGCAACACAGACACACACTTACACCAAGTATCACAGACATACACAGACACCAAGTAACAAAGACATACACAGATACCCAGTAATACAGACACACACTTACACGAAGTAACAAAGACATACACTTACACGAAGTAACACAGACATACACTGACACCAAGTAACAAAGACACACACTTACACCAGGTAACACAGACATACACTGACACCAAGTAACAAAGACATGCACTGATACCCAGTAACACAGACACACACTTACACCAAGTAACAATGACAGACACTGATACCCAGTAACAGATACACACACTTACACCAAGTCACAAAGACATACACTGACACCCAGTAACAAAGACACACAATGACACCAAGTAACAAAGGCACACACTGACACCAAGTAACAAAGACATACACTGATACCCAGTAACACAGACACACACTTACACCAAGTAACAAAGACATAAACTGACAACAAGTAACAAAGACATACACTGATACCCAGTAACAAAGACAAACGCTGACACCCAGTAACAAAGACACACACTGACACCAAGTAACAAAGACATACATAGACACCAAGTAACAAAGACAGACACTGATACCCAGTAACACAGACGCACACTTACACCAAGTAACGAAGTCATACACTGATACCCAACAACACAGACACACACTTACACCAAGTAACAAAGACAGACACTGACACCATGTTGCAAAGACATACACTTACACCAAGTAACAAAGACATACACTGACACCAAGTTACAAAGACATACACTTACACCAAGTAACAAAGACATACACTGACACCAAGTAACAAAGACATACACAGACACCAAGTAACACAGGCATACACTGACACCAAGTAACAAAGACATACACTTACACCAAGTAACAAAGACATACACTGACACCAAGTAACAAAGACATACACTGATACCCAGTAACACAGACACACACTTACACCAAGTAACAAAGACAGACAATGACACCAAGTAACAAAGACATACACTGATACCCAGTAACACAGACACACACTTACACCAAGTAACAGAGACATACACTGACACCAAGTAACAAAGACATACACTTACACCAAGTCACAAAGACATGCACTGACACCAAGAAACAAAGACATATATTTACACCAAGTAACAAAGACATACACTGACACCAAGTAACAAAGACATACACTTACACCAAGTAACACAGACATATACTGACACCAAGTAACAATGACACAAACGTACACCAAGTACACAGACATACACTGACATCAAGTAACAAAGACATACACTGATACCCAGTAACACAGACACACACTAACACCAAGTCACAAAGACATACACTGACACCCAGTAACAAAGACAAACACTGACACCCAGTAACAAAGACACACACTGACACCAATTAGCAATGACACACACTGACACCAAGTAACAAAGACATACACAGACACCAAGTAACAACGACATACACTGATACCCAGTAACACAGACACACACTTACACCATGTAACAAAGACAGACAATGACACCAAGTAACAAAGACATACACTGATACCCAGTAACACAGACATACACTGACACCAAGTAACAAAGACATACACTTACACGAAGTAACACAGTCATACACTGACACCAAGTAACAATGACACACACTTACACCAAGTAACACAGACATACACTGACACCAAGTAACAAAGACATACACTGATACCCAGTAACAAAGACATACACTGACACCCAGTAACAAAGACACACAATGACACCAAGTAACAAAGGCATACACTGACACCAAGTAGCAAAGGCATACACTGATACCCAGTAACACAGACACACACTAACACCAAGTCACAAAGACATACACTGACACCCAGTAACAAAGACATACACAGACACCAAGTAACGACGACATACACTGATACCCAGTAACACAGACACACACTTACACCAAGTAACAAAGACATACACTGATACCCAGCAACACAGACACACATTTACACCAAGTATCACAGACACACACTTACACCATGTAACAAAGACATACAATGACACCAAGTAACAAAGACATACACTGACACCAAGTAACAACGACATACACTTACACCAAGTAACACAGACATACACTGACACCAAGTAACGCAGACATACACTGACACCAAGTAACAAAGACACACACTTACACCAAGTAACACAGACATGCACTGACACCAAGTAACAAAGACATACACTGATACTCAGGAACACAGACATACACTGACACCAAGTAACAAAGACACACACTTACACCAAGTAACACAGACATACACTGACACCAAGTAACAAAGACATACAATGATACCCAGTAACAAAGACATACACTGACACCCAGTAACAAAGACACACAATGACACCAAGTAACAAAGGCATACACTGACACCCAGTAACAAAGACATACACTGACACCCAGTAACAAAGACACACAATGACACCAAGTAACAAAGGCACACACTGACACCAAGTAACAAAGACAGACACTGATACCCAGTAACAGATACACACATTTACACCAAGTCACAAAGACATACACTGACACCCAGTAACAAAGACATACACTGACACCCAGTAACAAAGACACACAATGACACCAAGTAACAAAGGCACACACTGACATCAAGTAACAAAGACATACACTGTTACCCAGTAACACAGACACACACTTACACCAAGTAACACAGACATATACTGACACCAAGTAACAAAGACACAAACTTACACCAAGTACACAGACATACACTGACACCAAGTAGCAAAGGCAGACACTGATACCCAGTAACACAGACACACACTAACACCAAGTCACAAAGACATGCACTGACACCCAGTAACAAAGACAAACACTGACACCCAGTAACAAAGACACACACTGACACCAAGTAACAAAGACACACACTGACACCAAGTAACAAAGACATACACAGACACCAAGTAACGAAGACATACACTGATACCCAGTAACACAGACACACACTTACACCAAGTAACAAAGGCATACACTGATACCCAGCAACACAGACACACACTTACACAAAGTATCACAGACATACACAGACACCAAGTGACAAAGACATGCACTGATACCCAGTAATACAGACACACCCTTACACCATGTAACAAAGACATACAATGACACCAAGTAACAAAGACATACACTGACACCAAGTAACAAAGACATACACTTACACCAAGTAACACAGACATACACTGATACCAAGTAACACAGACATACACTGACACCAAGTAACAAAGACACACACTTGCACCAAGTAACACAGACATGCACTGACACCAAGTAACAAAGACATACACTGATACCCAGTAACACAGACATGCACTGACACCAAGTAACAATGACAGACACTGATACCCAGAAACAGATACACACAATGACACCAAGTAACAAAGGCACACACTGACACCAACTAACTAAGACATACACTGATACCCAGTAACACAGACAAACACTTACACCAAAGTAACAAGGACAAACACTGACACCAAGTAACAAAGACATTCACTGATACACAGTAACACAGACACACTCTTACACCAAGTAACAAAGACATAAACTGACAACAAGTAACAAAGACATACACTGATACCCAGTAACACAGACACACACTTGCACCAAGTAAAAATGACAGACACTGATACTCAGTTACACAGACACACACTTACACCAAGTAACAAAGGCATACAATGACACCAAGTAACAAAGGCATACACTGACACCCAGTAACAGAGACATACACTGACACCCAGTAACACAGACACACACGGACACCAAGTAACAAAGACATACAGTGAAACCCATTAACAAAAACATACACTGACACCCAGTAACAAAGACATACACTGCCACCAAGGAACAAAGACATTCACTGATACCCAAAACACAGACACACACACACCAAGTAACAAAGACATACACTGACACCAAGTAACAAAGACATACGCTGATACCCAGTAACACAGACACACTCTTACACCAAGTAACAAAGACATACACTGACACCAAGTAACAAAGTCATACACTTACACCAAGGAACACAGACATACACTGACACCAAGTAACACAGACATACTCTGACACCAAGTAACAAATACATACACTGACACCAAGTAACAAAGACATACACTGATGCACAGTAACAAAGACATACACTGACACCAAGTAACACAGACATACACTGACATCAAGTAACACAGACACACAGTTACACCAAGTAACACATACACACACTTACACCAAGTATCAAAGACACACACTTACACCAAGTAACACATGCACACACTTACACCAAGTATCAAAGACATGCACTGACACCAAGAAACAACGACATACACGGACACCAAGTAACAAATACATGCACTGACACCAAGTAACAAAGACACACACTGACACCAAGTAACAAAGACATACACTGACACCCAGCAACACAGACACACACTTACACCAAGTAACACATACACACACTTACACCAAGTAACAAAGAAATACACTGACACCAAGTAACAAAGACATACACATACACCAAGTAACACAGACATACACTGACACCAAGTAACAAAGACACACACGTACACCAAGTACACCGACATACACTGATACGCAGTAACACAGGCACACAGTTACACCAAGTAACAAAGACAAACACTGACACCCAGTAACAAAGACACACACTGACACCAAGTAACAAAGACACACACTGACACCAAGTAACAAAGACATACACAGACACCAAGTAACAAAGACAGACACTGATACCCAGCAACACAGACACACAGTTACACCAGGTAACAAAGACAGACACTGATACCCAGTAACACAGACATACACTTACAACAAGTATCAAAGACAAACACTGACACCAAGTAGCAAAGACATACACTTACACCAAGTAACAAAGACATACACTTACACCAAGTAACAAAGACATAAACTGACACCAAGTAACAAAGATATACACTTACACCAAGTAACACAGACATACACTGACACCAAGTAACAAAGACATACACTTACACCAGGTAACAAAGACATACACTGACACCAAGTAACAAAGACATACACTGATACCCAGTAACACAGACACACACTTACACCAAGTTACAAAGACATACACTGACACAAAGTAACAAAGACATACACTTACACCAAGTAACACAGACATATACTGACACCAAGTAACAAAGACACAAACTTACACCAAGTACACAGACATCCACTGACACCAAGTAACAAAGACATGCACTGATACCCAGGAACACAGACACACAGTAACACCAAGCCACAAAGACATACACTGACACCCAGTAACAAAGACAAACACTGACACCCAGAAACAAAGACACACACTGAAACCAAGTAACAAAGACACACACTGACACCAAGTAACAAAGACATACACAGACACCAAGTAACAACGACATACACTGATACCCAGCAACACAGACACACACTTACACCAAGTATCACAGACATACACAGCCACCAAGTAACAAAGACATACACTGATACCCAGTAACAAAGACATACACTGATACCCAGTAACAAAGACATACACTGACACCAAGTAACACAGACATACACTGACACCAAGTAACAAAGACACACACTTACACCAGGTAACACAGACATACACTGACACCAAGTAACAAAGACATACACTGATACCCAGTAACACAGACACACACTTACACCAAGTAACAATGACAGACACTGATACCCAGTAACAGATACACACACTTACACCAAGTCACAAAGACATACACTGACACCCAGTAACAAAAACACACAATGACACCAACTAACAAAGGCACACACTGACACCAAGTAAAAAAGACATACACTGATACCCAGTAACACAGACACACACTTACACCAAGTAACAAGGACATACACTGACACCAAGTAACAAAGACATTCACAGATACGCAGTAACACAGACACACACTTACACCAAGTAACAAAGACATACACTGATACTCAGTTACACAGACACACACTTACACCAAGTAACAAAGGCATACACTGACACCAAGAAACAAAGGCATACACTGACACCCAGTAACAAAGACATACACTGAAACCCATTAACAAAAACATACACTGACACCCAGTAATAAAGACATACACTGCCACCAAGTAACAAAGACATTCACTGATACCCAGTAACACAGACACACACACACCAAGGAACAAAGACATGCACTGACACCAAGTAACAAAGACATACACTGATACCCAGTAACAAAGACATACACTTACACCAAGTAACACAGACATACACTGACACCAAGTAACACAGACATACACTGACACCAAGCAACAAATACATACACTGACACCAAGTACCAAAGACATACACTGACACCAAGTAACAAAGACATACACTGATACCCAGCAACACAGACACACACTTACACCAAGTGACACATACACACACTTACACCAAGTATCAAAGACATACACTGACAACAAGTAACAGAGACATACACTGACACCAGGAAACAAGGACATACACTTACACCAAGTAACAAAGACATGCACTGACACCAAGTAACAAAGACATACACGTACTCCAAGTAACACAGACATACACTGACACCAAGTAACAAAGACATACACTTCCACGAAGTAACAAAGACATGCACTGACACCAAGTAACAAAGACATACACTTACACCAAGTAACAAAGACATTCACGGACACCAAGTAACAAAGACATACACTTACGCCAAGTAACACAGACATCCACTGACACCAAATAAGAAAGACACACACTTACACCAAGTACACAGACATACACTGACACCAAGTAACAAAGACATACACTGATACCCAGTAACACAGACACACACTTACAACAAGTAACAAAGACAGACACTGATACCCAGTAACACAGACACACACGAACACCAAGTCACAAAGACATGCACTGACACCCAGTAACAAAGACAAACACTGACACCCAGTAACAAAGACACACACTGACACCAAGTAACAAAGACACACACTGACACCAAGTAACAAAGACAGACACAGACACCAAGTAACAACGACATACACTGATACCCAGTAACACAGACACGCACTTACACCAAGTAACATTTACATACACTGATACCCAGCAACACAGACACACATTGACACCAAGTATCACAGACATACACAGACACCAAGTAACAAAGACATACACTGATACCCAGTAACACAGACACACACTTACACAATTTAACAAAGACATACAATGACACCAAGTAACAAAGACATACACTGACACCAAGTAACAAAGACATACACTTACACCAAGTAACACAGACATACAATGACACCAAGTAACAAAGACACACACCTACACCAAGTAACACAGACATACACTGACACCAAGTCACAAAGACAAAACACTGATACCCAGTAACACAGACACACACTTACACCAAGTAACAATGACTGACACTGATACCCAGTAACAGATACACACACTTACAGCAAGTCACAAAGACATACACTGACACCCAGTAACAAAGACATACACTGACACCCAGTAACAAAGACACATAAGGACACCAAGTAACAAAGGCACACACTGACACCAAGTAACAAAGACATACACTGATACCCAGTAACACAGACACACACTGACACCAAGTAACAAGGACATACACTGACACCAAGTAACAAAGACATTCACTGATACCCAGTAACACAGACACACACTTACACCAAGTAACAAAGACATAAACTGACACCAAGTAACAAAGACATACACTAATACCCAGAAACACAGACACACACTTACGCCAAGTAACAAAGACATACACTGATACTCAGTTACACAGACACACACTTACACCAAGTAACAAAGACATACACTGACACCAAGTAACAAAGACATACACTGACACCAAGTAACAAAGACATACACTTACGCCAATTAACAGAGACATACACTGACACCAAGTAAGAAAGACACACACTTACACCAAGTACACCGACATACACTGACACCAAGTAACAAAGACATACACTGATACCCAGTAACACAGACACACACTTACACCAAGTAACAAAGACAGACACTGATACCCAGTAACACAGACACACACTAACACTAAGTCACAAAGACATGCACTGACACCCAGAAACAAAGACAAACACTGACACCCAGTAACAAAGACACACACTGACACCAAGTAACAAAGACACACACTGACACCAAGTAACAAAGACATCCACAGACACCAAGTAACAACGACATACACTGATACCCAGTAACACAGACACGCACTTACACCAAGTAACAAAGACATACACTGATACCCAGCAACAGAGACACACACTTACACCAAGTATCACAGACACCAAGTAACAAAGACATACACTGAAACCCAGTAACACAGACACACACTTACACCATGTAACAAAGACATACAATGACACCAAGTAACAAAGACATACATTGACACAAAGTAACAAAGACATACACTTACACCAAGTAACACAGACATACACTGACACCAAGTAACAAAGACACACACCTGCACCAAGTAACACAGACATACACTGACACCAAGTAACAAAGACATACACTGATACCCAGTAACACAGACACACACTTACACCAAGTAACAATGACAAAGAACAAGGAACAAAGAACAAAGATAATTACAGCACAGGAACAGGCCCTTCGGCCCTCCAAGCCTGCGCCGATCCAGATCCTCTCTCTAAACATGTCGCCTATTTTCTAAGGTTCTGTATCTCTTTTCTTCCTGCCCATTCATGTATCTGTCTAGATACATCTTAAAAGACTCCATCGTGCCCGCATCTACCACCTCCGCTGGCAATGCGTTCCAGGTGCACACCACCCTCTGCGTAAAGAACTTTCCACGCATATCCCCCCTAAACTTTTCCCCTTTCACTTTGAACTCGTGTCCTCTAGTAATTGAAACCCCCACTCTGGGAAAAAGCCTCTTGCTATCCACCCTGTCTATACCTCTCATGATTTTGTACACCTCAATCAGGTCCCCCCTCAACCTCCGTCTTTCTAATGAAAATAATCCTAATCTGCTCAACCTCTTTTCATAGCTAGCGCCCTCCATACCAGGCAACATCCTGGTGAACCTCCTCTGCACCCTCTCCAAAGCATCCACATCCTTTTGATAATGTGGCGACCAGAACTGTACGCAGTATTCCAAATGTGGCCGAACCAAAGTCCTATACAACTGTAACATGACCTGCCAACTCTTGTACTCAATGCCCCGTCCGATGAAGGAAAGCATGCCGTATGCCTTCTTGACCACTCTATTTACCTGCGTTGCCACCTTCAGGGAACAGTGGACCTGAACACCCAAATCTCTCTGGACATCAATTTTCCCCAGGACTTTTCCATTTACTGTATAGTTCACTCTTGAATTGGATCTTCCAAAATGCATCACCTCGCATTTGCCCTGATTGAACTCCATCTGCCATTTCTCTGCCCAACTCTCCAATCTATCTATATTCTGCTGTATTCTCTGACAGTCCCCTTCACTATCTGCTACTCCACCAATCTTAGTGTCGTCTGCAAATTTGCTAATCAGTCCACCTATACTTTCCTCCAAATCATTAATGTATATCACAAACAACAGTGGTCCCAGCACGGATCCCTGTGGAACACCACTGGTCACACGTCTCCATTTTGAGAAACTCCCTTCTACTGCTACTCTCTGTCTCCTGTTGCCCAGCCAGTTCTTTATCCATCTAGCTAGTACACCTTGGACCCCAAGCGCCTTCACTTTCTCCATCAGCCTGCCATGGGGAACCTTATCAAACGCCTTACTGAAGTCCATGTATATGACATCGACAGCCCTTCCCTCATCAATCAACTTTGTCACTTCCTCAAAGAATTCTATTAAGTTGGTAAGACATGACCTTCCCTGCACAAAACCATGTTGCCTATCACTGATGAGCCCATTTTCTTCCAAATGGGAATAGATCCTATCCCTCAGTATCTTCTCCAGCAGCTTCCCTACCACTGACGTCAGGCTCACCGGTCTATAATTACCTGGATTATCCCTGCTACCCTTCTTAAACAAGGGGACAACATTAGCAATTCTCCAGTCCTCCGGGACCTCACCCGTGTTTAAGGATGCTGCAAAGATATCTGTGAAGGCCCCAGCTATTTCCTCTCTCGCTTCCCTCAGTAACCTGGGATAGATCCCATCCGGACCTGGGGACTTGTCCACCTTAATGCCCTTTAGAATACCCAACACGTCCTCCCTCCTTATGCCGACTTGACCTAGAGTAATCAAACATCTGTTCCTAACCTCAACATCCGTCATGTCCCTCTCCTCGGTGAATACCGATGCAAAGTACTCGTTTAGAATCTCACCCATTTTCTCTGAGTCCAAGCATGACAGACACTGATACCCAGTAACAGATACACACACTTACAGCAAGTCACAAAGACATACACTGACACCCAGTAACAAAGATATACACTGACACCCAGTAACAAAGACATACACTGACACCCAGTAACATAGACACACACGGACACCAAGTAACAAAGACATACACTGACACCCATTAACAAAAACATACACTGACACCCAGTAACAAAGACATACACTGCCACCAAGTAACAAAGACATTCACTGATACCCAGTAACACAGACACACACTTACACCAAGTAACAAAGACATACACTGACACCAAGTAACAAAGACATACACTGACACCATGTAACAAAGACATACACTGATACCCAGTAACACAGACACACACTTACACCAAGTAACAAAGACATACACAGATACTCAGTAACACAGAAACACACTTACACCAAGTAACAAAGACAGACACTGACACCAAGTAACAAAGACATACACTTACACCAAGTAACAAAGAGATACACTGACACCAAGTAACAAAGACATACACTGATACCCAGTAACACAGAAACACACTTACACCAAGTAACACAGACATACACTGACACCAAGTAACAAAGACATACACTGATACCCAGTAACACAGACACACACTTACACCAAGTAGCAAAGACAGACAATGACACCAAGTAACAAAGACATACACTGACACCAAGTAACAAAGACATGCACTGACACCAAGTAACAAAGACATGCACTGACACCAAGTAACAAAGACATACACTTACACCAAGTAACAAAATCATACACTGACATCAAGTAACAAAGACATACACTTACACCAAGTAACACACACATACACTGACAACAAGTAACAAAGACAAACACTGACACCCAGTAACACAGACATGCACTTACAGCAAGTAACAAAGACAGAAACTGATACCCAGTATCACAGACACACACTTACACCAAGTAATAAAGACATACACTGACACCAAGTAACAAAGGCATACACTGAGACCCAGTATCAAAGACATACACTGACACCCAGTAACACAGACACACACGGACACCAAGTAACAAAGACATACACGGACACCCATTAACAAAAACATACACTGACACCCAGTAACAATGACATACACTGACACCAAGTAACAAAGACATTCACTGATACCCAGTAACACAGACACACACTTGCACCAAGTAAAAAAGACATACACTGACACCAAGTAACAAAGACATACACTGATACCCAGTAACACAGACACACACTTACACAAAGTAACACAGACATACACTGATACTCAGTAACACAGACAGACAATGACACCAAGTAACAAAGACATACACTGACACCAAGTAACAAAGGCACACAGTTAAACCAAGTACATAGACATACACTGACACCAAGTAACAAAGACATACACTGACACCCAGTAACACAGACACACACTTACACCAAGTAACAAAGACATACACTGACACCCAGTAACAAAGAAACACAATGACACCAAGTAACAAAGGCACACACAGGCACCAAGTAACAAAGACATACACTGATACCCAGTAACACAGACACACACTTACACCAAGTAACAAGGACATACACTGACACCCAGAATCAAAGACATTCACTGATACCCAGTAACACAGACACACACTTACACCAAGTAACAAAGACATACACTGACACCAAGTAACAAAGACATGCACTGATAACCAGTAACACAGACACACACTTACACCAAGTAACAAAGACATACACTGATACTCAGTTACACAGACACACACTTACACCAAGTAACAAAGACATGCACTGACACCAAGTAACAAAGGCATACACTGACACCCAGTAACACAGACACACACGGACACCAAGTAACAAAGACATACACTGACACCCATTAACAAAAACATACACTGACACCAAGTAACAAAGACATACACTGACACCATGTAACAAAGACATACACTGATACCCAGTAACACAGACACACACTTACACCAAGTAACAAAGACATACACAGATACTCAGTAACACAGAAACACACTTACACCAAGTAACAAAGACATACACTGACACCAAGTAACAAAGACATACACTGATACCCAGGAACACAGACACACACTTACACCAAGTAGCAAAGACAGACAATGACACCAAGTAACAAAGACATTCACTGATACCCAGTCCAACAGACATACATTAACACCAAGTAACAGAGACATACGCTGACACCAAGTAATAAAGACATGCACTGACACCAAGTAACAAAGACATACACTGATACCCAGTAACACAGAAACACACTTACACCAAGTAACAGAGACATACACTGACACCAAGTAACAAAGACATACACTGACAGCAAGTAACAAAAACATACACTGATACCCAGTAACACAGACACACACTTACACCAATTGGCAAAGACAGACAATTACACCAAGGAACAAAGACATCCACTGATACCCAGTCCAACAGACACACATTAACACCAAGTAACAGAGACGTACGCTGATACCAAGTAACAAAGACATACACTTACAACAAGTAACAAAGACATGCACTGACACCAAGTAACAAAGACATACACTTACACCAAGTAACAAAAACATACACTGACACCAAGTAACAAAGACATACACTTGCACCAAGTAACACAAACATACACTGACACCAAGTAACAAAGACACACACTTACACCAAGCACACAGACATACACTGACACCAGGTAACAAAGACATACACTGACACCCAGTAACACAGACATACACTTACACCAAGTAACAAAGACAGAAATTGATACCCAGTATCACAGACACACACTTACACCAAGTAACAAAGACATACACTGATATTCAGTTACACAGACACACACCTACACCAAGTAACAAAGACATACACTGACACCAAGTAACAAAGGCATACACTGACACCCAGTAACAAAGACTTGCACTGACACCCAGTAACACAGACAAACACGGACACCAAGTAACAAAGACATACACTGACACCCATTAACAAAAACATACACTGACACCCAGTAATAAAGACATACACTGACACCAAGTAACAAAGACATTCACTGATACCCAGTAACACAGACATACACTTACACCAAGTAAAAAAGACATACACTGACAACAAGTAACAAAGACTTACACTGATACCCAGTAACACAGACAAACAATGATACCCAGGAACAAAGACAGACACTGATACTCAGTAGCACAGAAAAACACTAACACCAAGTAACAAAGACACGCACTGACACGAAGTAACAAAGACATACACTTAAACCAAGTAACAAAGACATACACTGACACCAAGTAACAAAGACAGACACTGACACCAAGTAACAAAGACATTCACTGATACCCAGTAACACAGACATACACTTACACCAAGTAAAAAAGACATACACTGACAACAAGTAACAAAGACTTACACTGATACCCAGTAACACAGACAAACAATGATACCCAGGAACAAAGACAGACACTGATACTCAGTAGCACAGAAAAACACTAACACCAAGTAACAAAGACATGCACTGACACGAAGTAACAAAGACATACACTTACACCAAGTAACAAGGACATACACTGTCACCAAGTAACAAAGACATTCACTGATACCCGGTAACACAGACACACACTTACACCAAGTAACAAAGACATACACTGACACCAAGTAACAAAGACATACACTGATACCCAGTAACACAGACACACACTTACACCAAGTAACAAAGACATACACTGATACTCAGTTACACAGACAAACACTTACACCAAGTAACAAAGACATACACTGACACCAAGTAACAAAGGCATACACTGACATCCAGTAACAAAGACATACACTGACACCCAGTAACATAGACAAACACGGACACCAAGTAATAAAGACATACACTGATACACAGTAACACAGACACACACTTACACCAAGTAACAAAGACATACACTGACACCAAGTAACAAAGACATACACTGATACCCAGAAACACAGACACACACTGATACCCAGGAACACAGACATACACGGATACTCAGTACCACAGACACACACTTACACCAAGTAGCAAAGACATACACTGACACCAAGTAACAAAGACATACACTGAAACCAAGTAACAAAGACATACACTGATACCCAGTAACACAGACACACACTTTTAATAAGTAACAAAGACAGACAATGACACCAAGTAACACAGACATACACTGACACCAAGTTACAAAGACACACACTTACACCAAGTACACAGACATACACAGACACCAAGTACCAAAGACATACACTGACACCCAGTAACACAGACACACACTTCCACCAAGTAACAAAGACAGAAACTGATACCGAGCATAACAGACACACACTTGCATCAAGTCACAAAGACATACACTGACACCCAGTAACAAAGACAAACACTGACACCCAGGAACAAAGACTCACACTGACACCAAGTAACAAAGACACACACTGACACCAAGTAACAAAAACATACAGAGACACCAAGTAACGAAGACATACAATGATACCCAGTAACACAGACACACACTGACACCAAGTAACAAAGAAATACACTGATACCCAGTAACACAGACACACACTTACACCAAGTATCACAGACGTACACAGACACCAAGTAACAAAGACATACACTGATTCCCAGTAACACAGACACACACTTACACCAAGTAACAAAGACATACACTGACACCAAGTAACAAAGACATAAACTTACACCAAGTAACACAGACAGACACTGACACCAAGTAACAAAGACATACACTTGCACCAACTAACAAAGACACACACTTACACCAAGTAACACAGACATACACTGACACCCAGTAACAAAGACATACACATACACCAAGTAACAAAGACACACACTTACACCAAGTAACAAAGACATACACTGACACCAATTAACAAATACATACAGTGACACCAAGTAACAAAGACACAAACTTACACGAAGTAACACAGACATGCACTGACACCAAGTATCAAAGACATACACTGACACCAAGTAACACAGACACACACTTACACCAAGTAACAAAGACAGACACTGATACCAAGTAACATTGACAAACACTTACACCAAGTCACAAATACATGCACTGAAACCCAGTAACAAAGACATACACTGACACCCAGTAACAAAGACATACACTGACACGAAGTAACAAAGACATACACTTACACCATTTAACAAATCATGCACTGACACCAAGTAACAAAGACAAATACTGATACCCAGTAACACAGACACACACTTACACGAAGTAAGAAATACATGCACTGATACCCAGTAACACAGACAAACACTTACACCAAGTAACAAAGACATACACCGACACCAAGTAACAAAGACATACACTGATACCCAGTAACACAGACAAACTCTTACACCAAGTAACAGAGACGTACACTGACACCTAGTAACAAAGACATACACTTACACAAAGTAACAAAAGCATACACTGACACCAAGTAACAAAGACATACACTTACACCATGTAACACAAACATGCACTGACACCAAGTAACAAAGACACACAAATACACCAAGTACACAGACATACACTGACACCTAGTAATAAAGACATACACTGACACCCAGAAACACAGACACACACTGACACCAAGTATCACACACATACACAGACACCAATTAACAAAGATATACACTTACACCAAGTAACACAGACATGCACTGACACCAAGTAACAAAGACATACACTGACACCAAGTAACAACGACACACACTTACACCAAGTAACAAAGACATACACTGACACCAAGTAACAAAGACATACACTTACACCAAGTAACAAAGACACACACTGACACCAAGTAACAAAGACATACACTGACACCAAGTAACAAAGACATACACTTACACCAAGTAACACAGACATACACTGACACCAAGTAACAAATACATACACTGACACCAAGTAACAAAGACACACACTGACACCAAGTAACACAGACATACACTGACACCAAGTATCAAAGACATACACTGATACCCAGTAACAAAGACACACACTTACACCAAGTAACAAATACATACACTGACACCAAGTAACATAGACATACACTTACACCATTTAACAAATCATGCACTGTCACCAAGTAACAAAGACAAACACTGATACCCAGTAACACAGACACACAGTTACACGAAGTAACAAAGACATAGACTGATACCCGGTAACACAGACACACACATACACCAAGTATCACAGACATACACAGACAGCAACTAACAAAGACATACACTGATACCCAGTAGCACAGACAAACACTTACACCAAGTAACAAAGACATACAGCGACACCAAGTAACAAAGACATACAACGATACCCAGTAACAGAGACACACACTTACACCAAGTCACAAAGACATGCACTGACACCCAGTAACAAAGACATACACTGACACCTAGTAACAAAGACACACACTGACACCAAGTAACAAAGATACACACTGACACCAAGTTCCAAAGACATCCACTGACACAAATTAACAAAGACATAAACTGATACCCAGTAACAAAGACACACACTTACACCAAGTAACAAATACAGACACTGACACCAAGTAACAAAGACATACACTTACACCATTTAACAAATCATGCACTGACACCAAGTAACACAGACAAACACTGATACCCAGTAACACAGACACACACTTACACGAAGTATCAAAGACATACACAGACACCAACTAACAAATACATACACTGATACCCAGTAACACAGACAAACACTTACACCAAGTAACAAAGATATACACCGACACCAAGTAACAAAGACATACACTGATACCCAGTAACACAGACACACTCTTGCACCAAGTAACAGAGACATACACTGACACCAAGTAACAAAGACATACACTTCCACCAAGTAACAAAGACATGCACTGACACCAAGTAACAAAGACATAGACTTACACCAAGTAACACAAACATCCACTGACACCAAGTAACAAAGACACACACTTACACCAAGTACACAGACATACACTGACACCAAGTTACAAAGACATACACTGACACCCAGAAACACAGACACACACTTACACCAAGTAACAAAGACATGCACTGATAATCAGTTACACAGACACACACCTGCACCAAGTAACAAAGACATACACTGACACCAAGTAACAAAGGCATACACTGACACCCAGTAACAAAGACATACACTGACACCCAGTAACACAGACACACACGGACCCCAAGTAACAAAGACATACACTGACACCCATTAACAAAAACATACACTGACGCCAAGTAACAAAGACATTCACTGATACCCAGTGACACAGACACACACTTACACCAAGTAACAAAGACATACGCTGACACCAAGTAACAAAGACATACACTTACACCATGTAACAAAGACATACACTGATACCCAGTAACAAAGACACACACTTACACCAAGGAACAAAGACATAGACTGATACTCAGTAACACAGACACACACTTACACCAAGTAACAAAGACATGCACTGTCACCATGTAACAAAGACATACACTTACACCAAGTAACAAAGACATACACTGATACCCAGTAACACAGACACACACTTACAACAAGGAACAAAGACAGAAAATGACACCAAGTAACAAAGACATACACTTCCACCAAGTAACACAGACATACACCGACACCAAGTAACAAAGACACACACTTACACCAAGTACACAGACATACTCAGACACCAACTAACAAAGACATACACTGATACCCAGTAACACAGACAAACACTTACACCAAGTAACAAAGACATACACCGACACCAAGTAACAAATACATACACTTACACCAAATAACACAGACATACACTGACACCAAGTAACAAAGATATACACTTACACCAACTAACAAAGACACACACTTACACCAAGTTACACAGACATACACTGATACCAAGCAACAAAGACATGCACTTGCACCAAGTAAGAAAGACACAAACTTACACCAAGTAACACAGACCTACAGTGACACCAAGTAACAAAGACAGACACTGATACCCAGCAACGCAGACACACTCTTACACCAATTAACAAAGACAGACACTGATACCCAGTAACAAAGACATGCACTGACACCCAGTAACAAAGACATACACTTACACCAAGTAACAAAGACATACACTGACACCCTGTAACAAAGACATGCACTGACACCCAGTAACAAAGACACACACTGACAACAAGTAACAAAGACATACACTGATACCCAGTAACACAGACACACACTTACACCAAGTAACAAAGACATACACTGACACAAAGTAACAAAGACATACACTTACACCAAGTAACAAAGACCTACACTGATACCCAGTAACACAGACACACACTTACAACAAGTAACAAAGACAGAAAATGACACCAAGTAACAAAGACATACACTTCCACCAAGTAATACAGACATACACCGACACCAAGTAACAAAGACACACACTTACACCAAGTACACAGACATACTCAGACACCAACTAACAAAGACATACACTGATACCCAGTAACACAGACAAACACTTACACCAAGTAACAAAGACATACACCGACACCAAGTAACAAAGACATACACCGACACCAAGTAACAAATACATACACTTACACCAAATAACACAGACATACACTGACACCAAGTAACAAAGATATACACTTACACCAACTAACAAAGACACACACTTACACCAAGTTACACAGACATACACTGACACCAAGCAACAAAGACATGCACTTACACCAAGTAAGAAAGACACAAACTTACACCAAGTAACACAGACCTACAGTGACACCAAGTAACAAAGACAGACACTGATACCCAGCAACGCAGACACACTCTTACACCAATTAACAAAGACAGACACTGATACCCAGTAACAAAGACATGCACTGACACCCAGTAACAAAGACACACACTGACACCAAGTAACAAAGACATACACTTACACCAAGTAACAAAGACATACACTGACACCCTGTAACAAAGACACACACTGACACCAAGTAACAAAGACATACACTGATACCCAGTAACACAGACACACACTTACACCAAGTAACAAAGACATACACTGACACCAATTAACAAAGACATACACTGACACCCTGTAACAAAGACATGCACTGACACCCAGTAACAAAGACGCACACAGACACCAAGTAACAAAGACATACACTGATACCCAGTAACACAGACACACACTTACACCAAGTAACAAAGACATACACTGACACAAAGTAACAAAGACATGCACTTACACCAAGTAAAAAAGACATACACTGACACCAATTAACAAAGACATACACTGATATCCAGTAACACAGACACACACTTACACCAAGTAACAAAGACAGACACTGATACCCAGTAACACAGACACACACTTACATCAAGTATCACAGACATACACAGACACCAACTAACAAAGACATACACTGATACCCAGTAACACAGACAAACACTTACACCAAGTAACAAAGACATACACCGACACCAAGTAACAAATACATACACTTACACCAAATAACACAGACATACACTGACACCAAGTAACAAAGATATACACTTACACCAACTAACAAAGACACACACTTACACCAAGTTACACAGACATACACTGATACCAAGCAACAAAGACATGCACTTGCACCAAGTAAGAAAGACACAAACTTACACCAAGTAACACAGACCTACAGTGACACCAAGTAACAAAGACAGACACTGATACCCAGCAACGCAGACACACTCTTACACCAATTAACAAAGACAGACACTGATACCCAGTAACAAAGACATGCACTGACACCCAGTAACAAAGACATACACTTACACCAAGTAACAAAGACATACACTGACACCCTGTAACAAAGACATGCACTGACACCCAGTAACAAAGACACACACTGACAACAAGTAACAAAGACATACACTGATACCCAGTAACACAGACACACACTTACACCAAGTAACAAAGACATACACTGACACAAAGTAACAAAGACATACACTTACACCAAGTAACAAAGACCTACACTGATACCCAGTAACACAGACACACACTTACAACAAGTAACAAAGACAGAAAATGACACCAAGTAACAAAGACATACACTTCCACCAAGTAATACAGACATACACCGACACCAAGTAACAAAGACACACACTTACACCAAGTACACAGACATACTCAGACACCAACTAACAAAGACATACACTGATACCCAGTAACACAGACAAACACTTACACCAAGTAACAAAGACATACACCGACACCAAGTAACAAATACATACACTTACACCAAATAACACAGACATACACTGACACCAAGTAACAAAGATATACACTTACACCAACTAACAAAGACACACACTTACACCAAGTTACACAGACATACACTGACACCAAGCAACAAAGACATGCACTTACACCAAGTAAGAAAGACACAAACTTACACCAAGTAACACAGACCTACAGTGACACCAAGTAACAAAGACAGACACTGATACCCAGCAACGCAGACACACTCTTACACCAATTAACAAAGACAGACACTGATACCCAGTAACAAAGACATGCACTGACACCCAGTAACAAAGACACACACTGACACCAAGTAACAAAGACATACACTTACACCAAGTAACAAAGACATACACTGACACCCTGTAACAAAGACACACACTGACACCAAGTAACAAAGACATACACTGATACCCAGTAACACAGACACACACTTACACCAAGTAACAAAGATATACACTGACACCAATTAACAAAGACATACACTGACACCCTGTAACAAAGACATGCACTGACACCCAGTAACAAAGACGCACACAGACACCAAGTAACAAAGACATACACTGATACCCAGTAACACAGACACACACTTACACCAAGTAACAAAGACATACACTGACACAAAGTAACAAAGACATGCACTTACACCAAGTAAAAAAGACATACACTGACACCAATTAACAAAGACATACACTGATATCCAGTAACACAGACACACACTTACACCAAGTAACAAAGACAGACACTGATACCCAGTAACACAGACACACACTTACATCAAGTATCACAGACATACACAGACACCAAGTAACAAAGACATACACTGATACCCAGTAACACAGACACACACTTACACCAAGTAACAAAGACATACACTGACACCAAGTAACAAAGACAGACACTGATACCCAGTAACACAGACACACACTTACACCAAGTATCACAGACATACACAGACATCAAGTAACAAAGACATACACAGATACCCAATAACACAGACACACACTTACACCAAGTAACAAAGACATACACTGACACCAAGTAACACAGACATACACTGACACCAAGTAACAAAGACATACACTTACACCAAGTGACAAAGACACCCACTTACACCAAGTAACAAGGAAATACACTGACACCAAGTAACAAAGACATACACTTACACCAAGTAACGCAGGCATACACTGACACCAAGTAACAAATACATACACTGACACCAAGTAACAAAGACACAAACTTGCACCAAGTAACACAGACAAACACTGACACCAAGTATCAAAGACATACACTGACACCAAGAAACAAAGACATACACTTACACCAAGTAACAAAGACAGACACTGATACCCAGTAACACAGACACACACTTCCACCAAGTAACAAAGACAGACACTGATACCCAGTAATAGAGACACACACTTACACCAAGTCACAAAGTCATGCACTGACACCCAGTAACAAAGACATACACTGACACCCAGTAACAAAGACACACACTGACACCAAGTAACAAAGACACACACTTACACCAAGTAACAAATACATACACTGACACCAAGTAACAAAGACATACACTTACACCATTTAACAAAGACATACACTGACACACAGTAACACAGACACACACTTACACGAAGTATCACAGACATACACAGACACCAACTAACAAAGACATACACTGATACCCAGTAACACAGACAAACACTTACACCAAGTAACAAAGGCATACACCGACACCAAGTAACAAATACATACACTTACACCAAATAACACAGACATACACTGACACCAAGTAACAAAGATATACACTTACACCAACTAACAAAGACACACACTTACACCAAGTTACACAGACATACACTGATACCCAGCAACACAGACAAACACTTACACCAAGTAACAAAGACATACACCGACACCAAGTAACAAATACATACACTTACACCAAATAACACAGACATACACTGACACCAAGTAACAAAGATATACACTTACACCAAGTAAGAAAGACACACACTTACACCAAGTAACACAGACCTACACTGACACCAAGTAACAAAGACATACACTGATACCCAGCAATACAGATACACTCTTACACCAAGTAACAAAGACAGACACTGATACCCAGGAACAAAGACATGCACTGACACGCAGTGACAAAGACACACACTGACACCAAGTAACAAAGACATACACTTACACCAAGTAACAAAGACATACACTGACACCCAGTAACAAAGACATGCACTGAATCCCAGTAACAAAGACACACACTGACACCAAGTAACAAAGACATACACAGATACCCAGTAACACAGACACACACTTACACCAAGTAACAAAGACATACACTGACACCAAGTAACACAGACATACACTGACACCAAGTAACAAAGACATACACTTACACCAAGTAACAAATACATACACTTACACCAAATAACACAGACATACACTGACACCAAGTAACAAAGATATACACTTACACCAACTAACAAAGACACACACTTACACCAAGTTACACAGACATACACTGACACCAAGCAACAAAGACATGCACTTACACCAAGTAAGAAAGACACAAACGTACACCAAGTAACACAGACCTACAGTGACACCAAGTAACAAAGACAGACACTGATACCCAGTAACAAAGACATGCACTGACACCCAGTAACAAAGACACACACTGACACCAAGTAACAAAGGCATACACTTACACCAAGTAACAAAGACATACACTGACACCCTGTAACAAAGACATGCACTGACACCCAGTAACAAAGACACACACTGACACCAAGTAACAAAGACATACACTGATACCCAGTAACACAGACACACACTTACACCAAGTAACAAAGACATAAACTGACACAAAGTAACAAAGACATGCACTTACACCAAGTAAAAAAGACATACACTGACACCAATTAACAAAGACATACACTGATATCCAGTAACACAGACACACACTTACACCAAGTAACAAAGACAGACACTGATACCCAGTAACACAGACACACACTTACACCAAGTATCACAGACATACACAGACATCAAGTAACAAAGACATACACAGATACCCAGTAACACAGACACACACTTACACCAAGTGACAAAGACACCCACTTACACCAAGTAACGCAGGCATACACTGACACCAAGTAACAAATACATACACTGACACCAAGTAACAAAGACACAAACATGCACCAAGTAACACAGACAAACACTGACACCAAGTATCAAAGACATACACTGACACCAAGAAACAAAGACATACACTTACACCAAGTAACAAAGACAGACACTGATACCCAGTAACACAGACACACACTTCCACCAAGTAACAAAGACAGACACTGATACCCAGTAATAGAGACACACACTTACACCAAGTCACAAAGTCATGCACTGACACCCAGTAACAAAGACATACACTGACACCCAGTAACAAAGACACACACTGACACCAAGTAACAAAGACACACACTTACACCAAGTAACAAATACATACACTGACACCAAGTAACAAAGACATACACTTACACCATTTAACAAAGACATACACTGACACACAGTAACACAGACACACACTTACACGAAGTAACAAAGACATAAACTGATACCCGGTAACACAGACACACACTTACACCAAGTATCACAGACATACACAGACACCAACTAACAAAGACATACACTGATACCCAGTAACACAGACAAACACTTACACCAAGTAACAAAGGCATACACCGACACCAAGTAACAAATACATACACTTACACCAAATAACACAGACATACACTGACACCAAGTAATAAAGATATACACTTACACCAACTAACAAAGACACACACTTACACCAAGTTACACAGACATACACTGATACCCAGCAACACAGACAAACACTTACACCAAGTAACAAAGACATACACCGACACCAAGTAACAAATACATACACTTACACCAAATAACACAGACATACACTGACACCAAGTAACAAAGATATACACTTACACCAAGTAAGAAAGACACACACTTACACCAAGTAACACAGACCTACACTGACACCAAGTAACAAAGACATACACTGATACCCAGCAATACAGATACACTCTTACACCAAGTAACAAAGACATACACTGACACCCAGTAACAAAGACATGCACTGAATCCCAGTAACAAAGACACACACTGACACCAAGTAACAAAGACATACACTGACACCAATTAACAAAGACATACACTGATCCCCAGTAACACATACACACACTTACACCAAGTAACAAAGACATACACTGACACCAAGTAACAAAGGCATACACTGATACCCAGTAACACAGACACACACTTACACAAAGTAACAAAGACATACATTGATACCCAGTTACACAGACACACACTTCCTCCAAGTAACACAGACACACACAGACACCAAGTAACAAAGACATACAGTGATACCCAGTAACACAGACACACACTTACACCAAGTAACAAAGAAATACACTGACACAAAGTAACAAAGACATGCACTTACACCAAGTAAAAAAGACATACACTGACACCAAGTAACAAAGACATACACTGATACCCAGTAACACAGACACACACTTACACCAAGTAACAAAGACAGACACTGATACCCAGTAACACTGACATACACTTACACCAAGTATCAAAGACATACACTGACACCAAGTAGCAAATACATACACTTACAACAAGTAACAAAGACATACACTGACACCAAGTAACAAAGACATACACTTACTCCAAGTAACAAAGACATACACTTACACCAAGTAACAAAGACATACACTTACACCAAGTAACACAGACATACACTGACACCAAGTAACAAAGACATACACTTGCACCAAGTAAAAAGACATACACTGACACCAAGTAACAAAGACATACACTGATACCCAGTAACACAGACACACACTTACACCAAGTAACAGAGACATCCACTGACACCAAGTAACAAAGGCATACACTTACACCAAGTAACAAAGGCATACACTTACACCAAGTAACAAAGACATGCACTGACACCAAGTAACAAAGACGAACACTTACACCAAGTAACAAAGACATGCACTGACACCAAGTAACAAAGACAGACACTTACACCAAGTAACACAGACATACACTGACACCAAGTAACAAAGACACACACCTACACCAACTACACAGACAAACACTGACACCCAGTAACAAAGACAAACACTGACACCCAGTAACAAAGAAACACACTGACACCAAGTATACAAAGACATACACAGACACCAAGTAACAAATACATACACTGATACACAGTAACACAGCCACACACTTACACCAAGTATCACAGACATACACAGACACCAAGTAACAATGACATACACTGATATCCAGTAACACAGACACATACTTACACCATGTAACAAAGGCATACACTGACACCAAGTAACGAAGACATACACTTACACCAAGTAACACAGACATACACTGATTCCCAGTAACACAGACACACACTTACACCAGGTAGCAATGACAGACACAGATACCCAGTAACACAGACACATACTTACACCATGTAACAAAGGCATACACTGACACCAAGTAACGAAGACATACACTTACACCAAGTAACAAAGACATACACTGATATCCAGTAACACAGACACACACTTACACCAAGTAACAAAGACAGACACTGATACCCAGTAACACAGACACACACTTACACCAAGTATCACAGACATACACAGACATCAAGTAACAAAGACATACACAGATACCCAGTAACACAGACACACACTTACACCAAGTAACAAAGACATACACTGACACCAAGTAACACAGACATACACTGACACCAAGTAACAAAGACATACACTTACACCAAGTGACAAAGACACCCACTTACACCAAGTAACGCAGGCATACACTGACACCAAGTAACAAATACATACACTGACACCAAGTAACAAAGACACAAACTTGCACCAAGTAACACAGACAAACACTGACACCAAGTATCAAAGACATACACTGACACCAAGAAACAAAGACATACACTTACACCAAGTAACAAAGACAGACACTGATACCCAGTAACACAGACACACACTTCCACCAAGTAACAAAGACAGACACTGATACCCAGTAATAGAGACACACACTTACACCAAGTCACAAAGTCATGCACTGACACCCAGTAACAAAGACATACACTGACACCCAGTAACAAAGACACACACTGACACCAAGCAACAAAGACACACACTTACACCAAGTAACAAATACATACACTGACACCAAGTAACAAAGACATACACTTACACCATTTAACAAAGACATACACTGACACACAGTAACACAGACACACACTTACACGAAGTAACAAAGACATAAACTGATACCCGGTAACACAGACACACACTTACACCAAGTATCACAGACATACACAGACACCAACTAACAAAGACATACACTGATACCCAGTAACACAGACAAACACTTACACCAAGTAACAAAGGCATACACCGACACCAAGTAACAAATACATACACTTACACCAAATAACACAGACATACACTGACACCAAGTAACAAAGATATACACTTACACCAACTAACAAAGACACACACTTACACCAAGTTACACAGACATACACTGATACCCAGCAACACAGACAAACACTTACACCAAGTAACAAAGACATACACCGACACCAAGTAACAAATACATACACTTACACCAAATAACACAGACATACACTGACACCAAGTAACAAAGATATACACTTACACCAAGTAAGAAAGACACACACTTACACCAAGTAACACAGACCTACACTGACACCAAGTAACAAAGACATACACTGATACCCAGCAATACAGATACACTCTTACACCAAGTAACAAAGACATACACTGACACCCAGTAACAAAGACATGCACTGAATCCCAGTAACAAACACACACTCTGACACCAAGTAACAAAGACATACACTGACACCAATTAACAAAGACATACACTGATCCCCAGTAACACATACACACACTTACACCAAGTAACAAAGACATACACTGACACCAAGTAACAAAGGCATACACTGATACCCAGTAACACAGACACACACTTACACAAAGTAACAAAGACATACATTGATACCCAGTTACACAGACACACACTTCCTCCAAGTAACACAGACACACACAGACACCAAGTAACAAAGACATACAGTGATACCCAGTAACACAGACACACACTTACACCAAGTAACAAAGTAATACACTGACACAAAGTAACAAAGACATGCACTTACACCAAGTAAAAAAGACATACACTGACACCAAGTAACAAAGACATACACTGATACCCAGTAACACAGACACACACTTACACCAAGTAACAAAGACAGACACTGATACCCAGTAACACTGACATACACTTACACCAAGTATCAAAGACATACACTGACACCAAGTAGCAAATACATACACTTACAACAAGTAACAAAGACATACACTGACACCAAGTAACAAAGACATACACTTACTCCAAGTAACAAAGACATACACTTACACCAAGTAACAAAGACATACACTTACACCAAGTAACAAAGACATACACTTGCACCAAGTAAAAAGACATACACTGACACCAAGTAACAAAGACATACACTGATACCCAGTAACACAGACACACACTTACACCAAGTAACAGAGACATCCACTGACACCAAGTAACAAAGGCATACACTTACACCAAGTAACAAAGGCATACACTTACACCAAGTAACAAAGACATGCACTGACACCAAGTAACAAAGACGAACACTTACACCAAGTAACAAAGACATGCACTGACACCAAGTAACAAAGACAGACACTTACACCAAGTAACACAGACATACACTGACACCAAGTAACAAAGACACACACCTACACCAACTACACAGACAAACACTGACACCCAGTAACAAAGACAAACACTGACACCCAGTAACAAAGAAACACACTGACACCAAGTATACAAAGACATACACAGACACCAAGTAACAAATACATACACTGATACACAGTAACACAGCCACACACTTACACCAAGTATCACAGACATACACAGACACCAAGTAACAATGACATACACTGATATCCAGTAACACAGACACATACTTACACCATGTAACAAAGGCATACACTGACACCAAGTAACGAAGACATACACTTACACCAAGTAACACAGACATACACTGATTCCCAGTAACACAGACACACACTTACACCAGGTAGCAATGACAGACACAGATACCCAGTAACACAGACACACACTTACACCAAGTCACAAAGACATACACTGACATCCAGGAACAAAGACATACACTGACACCCAGTAACAAAGAAACACAATGACACCAAGTAACAAAGACATACACTGTCCCCAAGTAACAAAGACATTCCCTGATACCCATTAACACAGACACACACTTGCACCAAGTAACAAAGACATACACTGACACCAAGTAACAAAGACATACACTGACACCTAGTAACAAAGACATACACTGATACCCAGTAATACAGACACACACTTACACCAAGTAACAATGACAGACACTGATACCCATTAACACAGACACACACTTACACCAAGTCACAAAGACATGCACTGACACCCAGTAACAAAGACACACAATGACACCAAGTAACAAAGGCACACACTGACACCAAGTAACAATGACATGCATTGATACCCAGTAACACAGACACACACTTACACCAAGTAACAAAGACATACACTGACACCAAGTAACAAAGACATTCACTAATACCCAGAAACACAGACACACACTTACACCAAGGAGCAAAGACATACACTGACACCCAGTAACAAAGACATACACTGACACCTAGTAACAAAGACAATCACTGATCCCCAGGAACACAGACACACACTTACACCAAGTAACAAAGACATACACTGACACCAAGTAACAAAGACACACACTGACATCGAGTAACAAAGACATACACAGACACCAAGTAACGAAGACATACATTGATACCCAGTAACACTGACACACACTTACACCAAGTAACAGAGACATGCAATGACACCAAGTAACAAAGACATACACTTACACCAAGTAACACAGACATCCACTGACACCAAGTAACAAAGACACTCACTTTCACCAAGGACACAGACATACACTGACACCAAGTAACAAAGATATACTCTGATACCCAGTAACACAGACACACACTTACACCAAGTAACAAAGACAGACACTGATACCCAGTAACAAAGACATACACTGATACCCAGTAACACAGACACACACTAACACCATGTCACAAAGACATACACTGACACCCAGTAAAAAAGACAAACACTGACACCAAGTATACAAAGACATACACAGACACGAAGTAACAAAGACATACACTGATACCCAGTAACACAGACACACACTTACACCATGTAACAAAGACATGCACTGACACCCAGTAACAAAGACACACAATGACAGCAAGTAACAAAGGCACACACTGACACCAAGTAACAATGACATGCATTGATACCCAGTAACACAGACACACACTTACACCAAGTAACAAAGACATACACTGACACCAAGTAACAAAGACATTCACTAATACCCAGTAACACAGACACACACATACACCAAGTAACAAAGACATACACTGACACCATGTAACAAAGACACACAATGACACCAAGTCTCCAAAGACATACACAGACACGAAGTAACAAAGACATACACTGATACCCAGGAACACAGACACACACTTACACCAAGTATCCCAGACATACACAGACACCAAGTAACAAAGACATACACTGATACCCAGTAACACTGACACACACTTACACCAAGTAACAAAGACATGCACTGATACCCAGTAACAGAGACACACACTTACACCAAGTCACAAAGACATACACTGACACCCAGTAACAAAGACATACACTGACACCCAGTTACAAAGACACACACTGACACCAAGTAACAAAGACACACACTGACGCCAAGTAACAAAGACATCCACTGACACAAATTAACAAAGACACACACTGATACCCAGTAACAAAGACACACACTTACACCAAGTAACAAAGACATACACTGTCACCAAGAAACAAAGACATACACTGATACCCAGTAACACAGACACACACTTACACCAAGTAACAAAGACATAGACCGACACCAGGTAACAAAGACATACACTGATACCCAGTAACACAGACACACACTTACACCAAGCTACACAGACATACACTGACACCAAGTAACAAAGACATACACTGATACACATTAACACAGACACACACTTACACCAAGTAACAAAGACATACAATGATACCCAGCCACACAGACACACACTTACACCAAGTAACACAGACATACACTGACTCCAAGTAACAAAGACATACACTGATACCCAGTAACACAGGCACACACCTACACCAAGTAACAAAGACAGACAATGACACCAAGTAACAGAGACAAACACTGACACCAAGTAACAAAGGCATACACTTGCACCAAGTAACAAAGACATGCACTGACACCAAGTAACAAAGACGAACACTTACACCAAGTAACAAAGACATGCACTGACACCAAGTAACGAAGACACACAGATACACCAAGTGCACAGACATACACTGACACCAAGTAACAAAGACATACACTGATGCACAGTAACACAGACAAACACTAACATCAAGTCACAAAGACATACACTGACACCCAGTAACAAAGACAAACACTGACACCCAGTAACAAAGAAACACACTGACACCAAGTAACAAAGACACACACTGACACCAAGTATGCAAAGACATACACAGACACCAAGTAACAAAGACATACACTGATACACAATCACACAGACACACACTTCCACCAAGTATCACAGACATGCACAGACACCAAGTAACAATGACATACACTGATATCCAGTAACACAGACACACACTTACACCATGTAACAAAGACATACACTTACACCAAGTAACACAGACATCCACTGATACCCAGTAACACAGACACACACTTACACCAAGTAACAATGACAGACACAGATACCCAGGAACACAGACACACACTTCCACCAAGTCACAAAGACATACAATGACACCCAGTAACAAAGACACACTATGACACCAAGTAACAAAGACATACACTGACACCAAGAAGCAAAGACTGATACCCAGTAACACAGACACACACTTGCACCAAGTAACAAAGACATACACTGACACCAAGTAACAAAGACATACACTGACACCAAGTAACAAAGGCATACACTGACACCCAGTAACACAGACACACACGGACACCAAGTAACAAAGACAAACCCTGACACCCAGTAAGAAAAACATACACTGACACCCAGTAACAAATACATACATTGACACCAAGTAACAAAGACATTCACTGATCCCCAGTAACACAGACACACACTTACACCAAGTAACAAAGACATACACTTACACCAAGTAACAAAGACACACACTGACACCAAGTAACAAAGACATACACAGACACCAAGTAACAAAGACGTACACTGACACCAAGTAACAGAGACATACACTTACACCAAGTCACACAGACATACACTGACACCAAGTAACAAAGACATACACTTACACCAAGTAACAAAGACACACACTGACACCAAGTAACAAAGGCATACAATGACACCAAGTAACGAAGACATACACTGATACCCAGTAACACAGACACACACTTACAGCAAGTAACAAAGACATACACTGACACCAAGTAACAGAGACATACACTTACACCAACTAACACAGACATCCACTGACACCAAGTAACAAAGACATACACTTACACCAACTAACAAAGACACACTCTTACACCAAGTAACACAGACATACACTGACACCAAGTATCAAATACATACACTGACACCAAGTAACAAAGACACAAACTTACACCAAGTAACACAGACATAAACTGACACCAAGTAACAAAGACATACACTTACACCAAGTAACAAAGACATACACCGATACCCAGTAACAAAGACACACACTTACACCAAGTAACAAAGACAGAAACTGACACCCAGTAACAAAGACATACACTTACACCAAGTAACAAAGACACACACTTACACCAAGTAACAAAGACATACACTGACATCAAGTAACAAAGACACACACTTACACCAATTAACAAAGACATACACTTACACCAAGTAACACAGACAAACACTGATACCCAGTAACACAGACGCACACTTACACCAAGTATCCCAGACATACACAGACACCAAGTAACAAAGACATACACTGATACCCAGGAACACTGACACACACTTACACCAAGTAACAAAGACATACACTGACACCAAGTAACAGAGACATACACTGACACCAACTCACACAGACATACACTGACACCAAGTAACAAAGACACACACTTACACCAAGTAACAAAGACATACACTTACACCAAGTAACAAAGACACACACTGACACCAAGTAACAAAGGCATACACTGACACCAAGTAACGAAGACATACACTGATACCCAGTAACACAGACACACACTTACACCAAGTAACAAAGACATACACTGACACCAAGTAACAGAGACATACACTTACACCAACTAACACAGACATCCACTGACACCAAGTAACAAAGACATACACTTACACCAACTAACAAAGACACACTCTTACACCAAGTAACACAGACATACACTGACACCAAGTATCAAATACATACACTGACACCAAGTAACAAAGACACAAACTTACACCAAGTAACACAGACATAAACTGACACCAAATAACAAAGACATACGCTTACACCAAGTAACAAAGACATACACCGATACCCAGTAACAAAGACACACACTTACACCAAGTAACAAAGACAGAAACTGACACCCAGTAACAAAGACATACACTTACACCAAGTAACAAAGACACACACTTACACCAAGTAACAAAGACATACACTGACATCAAGTAACAAAGACACACACTTACACCAATTAACAAAGACATACACTTACACCAAGTAACACAGACATACACTGACACCAAGTATCAAATACATACACTGACACCAAGTAACAAAGACACAGATTTACACCAAGTAAAACAGACATACACTGACACCAAGTATCAAAGACATACACTGCCACCAAGTAACAAAGACATACACTTACACCAAGTAACAAAGACATGCACTGATACCCAGTAACAGAGACACACACTTACACCAAGTCACAAAGACATACACTGACACCCAGTAACAAATACATACACTGACACCCAGTTACAAAGACACACACTGACACCAAGTAACAAAGACACACACTGACACCAAGTAACAAAGACACACACTGACACAAATTAACAAAGACACACACTGATACCGGGTAACAAAGACACACACTTACACCAAGTAACAAAGACATACACTGTCACCCAATAACAAAGACATACACTGATACCCAGTAACACAGACACACACTTACACCACGTATCACAGACATACACAGACACCAACTAACAAAGACATACACTGATACCCAGTAACACAGACAAACACTTACACCAAGTAACAAAGACATACACCGACACCAAGTAACAAAGACAAGCACTTACACCAAGTAAGAAAGACACACATTACACCAAGTAACAAAGACACACACAGACACCAAGTAACAAAGACATACACTGATATACATTAACACAGACACACACTTACACCAAGTAACAAAGACATACAATGATACCCAGCCACACACTTACACCAAGTAACACAGACATACACTTACATAAGTAACAAAGACATACACTGATACCCAGTAACACAGGCACACACTTCGACCAAGTAACAAAGACATACACTGACACGCAGTAACAAAGACACACTATGACACCAAGTAACAAAGACATACACTGACACCAAGAAACAAAGACATTCACTGATACCCAGTAACACAGACACACACTTGCACCAAGTAACAAAGACATACACTGACACCAAGTAACAAAGACATACACTGACACCAAGTAACAAAGGCATACACTGGCACCCAGTAACAAAGACATACACTGACACCCAGTAACACAGACGCACACGGACACCAAGTAACAAAGACATACACTGACACCCAGTAAGAAAAACATACACTGACACCCAGGAACAAAGACATACACTGACACCAAGTAACAAAGACATTCACTGATCCCCAGTAACACAGACACACACTGACACCAAGTAACAAAGACATACACAGACACCAAGTAACGAAGACATACACTGATACCCAGTAACACAGACACACACTTACACCAAGTATCCCAGACATACACAGACACCAAGTAACAAAGACATCCACTGATACCCAGTAACACTGACACACACTTACACCAAGTAACAAAGACATACACTGACACCAAGTAACAGAGACATACACTTACACCAAGTCACACTGACATACACTGACACCAAGTAACAAAGACATACAATTACACCAAGTAACAAAGACACACACTTACACCAAGTAACAAAGACACACACTTACACCAAGTAACAAAGACATGCACTGACACCAAGTAACAAAGACATACACTTACACCAAATAACAAAGACATGCACTGATACCCAGTAACAGAGACACACACTTACACCAAGTCACAAAGACATACACTGACACCCAGTAACAAAGACATACACTGACACCCAGTAACAAAGACACACACTGACACCAAGTAACAAAGACACACACTGACGCCAAGTAACAAAGACATCCACTGACACAAATTAACAAAGACACACACTGATACCCAGTAACAAAGACACACACTTACACCAAGTAACAAAGACATACACTGTCACCAAGTAACAAAGACATACACTGATACCGAGTAACACAGACACACACTTACACCACGTATCACAGACATACACAGACACCAACTAACAAAGACATACACTGATACACATTAACACAGACACACACTTACACCAAGTAACAAAGACATACAATGATACCCAGCCACACAGACACACACTTACACCAAGTAACACAGACATACACTGACACCAAGTAACAAAGACATACACTGATACCCAGTAACACAGGCACACACCTACACCAAGTAACAAAGACAGACAATGACACCAAGTAACAGAGACATACACTGACACCAAGTAACAAAGGCATACACTTGCACCAAGTAACAAAGACATGCACTGACACCAAGTAACAAAGACGAACACT
The DNA here is from genome assembly GCF_036365525.1 of Heterodontus francisci. Lineage (NCBI taxonomy): Eukaryota > Metazoa > Chordata > Chondrichthyes > Heterodontiformes > Heterodontidae > Heterodontus > Heterodontus francisci. Next base: position 8,001,365 of record NW_027140221.1, on the reverse strand, counting down.
TACACCAAGTAACAAAGACATGCACTGACACCAAGTAACAGAGACACACACATACACCAAGTACACAGACATACACTGACACCAAGTAACAAAGACATACACTGATGCACAGTAACACAGACAAACACTAACATCAAGTCACAAAGACATACACTGACACCCAGTAACAAAGACAAACACTGACACCCAGTAACAAAGAAACACACTGACACCAAGTAACAAAGACACACACTGACACCAAGTATACAAAGACATACACAGACACCAAGTAACAAAGACATACACTGATACACAGTCACACAGACACACACTTCCATCAAGTATCACAGACATGCACAGACACCAAGTAACAATGACATACACTGATATCCAGTAACACAGACACACACTTACACCATGTAACAAAGACATACACTGACACCAAGTAACAAAGACATACACTTACACCAAGTAACACAGACATCCACTGATACCCAGTAACACAGACACACACTTACACCAAGTAACAATGACAGACACAGATACCCAGGAACACAGACACACACTTCCACCAAGTCACAAAAACATACACTGAAACCCAGTAACAAAGACACACTATGACACCAAGTAACAAAGACATACACTGACACCAAGAAACAAAGACATTCACTGATACCCAGTAACACAGACACACACTTGCACCAAGTAACAAAGACATACACTGACACCAAGTAACAAAGACATACACTGACACCAAGTAACAAAGGCATACACTGGCACCCAGTAACAAAGACATACACTGACACCCAGTAACACAGCCGCACACGGACACCAAGTAACAAAGACAAACACTGACACCCAGTAAGAAAAACATACACTGACACCCAGTAACAAAGACATACATTGACACCAAGTAACAAAGACATTCACTGATCCCCAGAAACACAGACACACACTTACACCAAGTAACAAAGACATACACTTACACCAAGTAACAAAGACACACACTGACACCAAGTAACAAAGACATACACAGACACCAGGTAACGAAGACATACACTGATACCCAGTAACACAGACACACACTTACACCAAGTAACAAAGACATACACTGATACCCAGTAACACAGACTCACACTTACACCAAGTATCCCAGACATACACAGACACCAAGTAACAAAGACATACACTGATACCCAGGAACACTGAGACACACTTACACCAAGTAACAAAGACATACACTGACACCAAGTAACAGAGACATACACTTACACCAAGTCACACAGACATACACTGACACCAAGTAACAAAGACAGACACTTACACCAAGTAACAAAGACATACACTTACACCAAGTAACAAAGACACACACTGACACCAAGTAACAAAGACATACACAGACACCAAGTAACGAAGACATACACTGATACCCAGTAACACAGACACACACTTACACCAAGTAACAAAGACATACACTGATACCCAGTAACACAGACGCACACTTACACCAAGTATCCCAGACATACACAGACACCAAGTAACAAAGACATACACTGATACCCAGGAACACTGAGACACACTTACACCAAGTAACAAAGACATACACTGACACCAAGTAACAGAGACATACACTTACACCAAGTCACACAGACATACACTGACACCAAGTAACAAAGACATACACTTACACCAAGTAACAAAGACACACACTTACACCAAGTAACAAAGACATACACTTACACCAAGTAACAAAGACACACACTGACACCAAGTAACAAAGACATACACAGACACCAAGTAACGAAGACATACACTGATACCCAGTAACACAGACACACACTTACACCAAGTAACAAAGACATACACTGACACCAATTAACAGAGACATACACTTACACCAACTAACACAGACATCCACTGACACCAAGTAACAAAGACATACACTTACACCAACTAACAAAGACACACTCTTACACCAAGTAACACAGACATACACTGACACCAAGTATCAAATACATACACTGACACCAAGTATCAAATACATACACTGACACCAAGTAACAAAGACTCAAACTTACACCAAGTCACACAGACATAAACTGACACCAAGTAACAAAGACATACACTTACACCAAGTAACAAAGACATCCACCGATACCCAGTAACAAAGACACACACTTGCACCAAGTAACAAAGACAGACACTGACACCCAGTAACAATGACATACACTGACACCCAGTTACAAAGACACACACTGACACCAAGTAACAAATACACACACTGACACCAAGTAACAAAGACATCAACTGACACAAATTAACAAAGACATACACTGAAACCCAGTAACAAAGACACACACTTACACCAAGTAACAAAGACATACACTGACACCAAGTAACAAAGACATTCACTGATACCCAGAAACACAGACACACACATACAACAAGTAACAAAGACATACACTGACACCCAGTCACAAAGACATTCACTGATCCCCAGTAACACAGACACACACTTACACCAAGTAACAAAGACATACACTGACACCAAGTAACAAAGACACACACTGACACCAAGTAACGAAGACATACACTGATACCCAGTAACACTGACACACACTTACACCAAGTAACAAAGACATACACTGACACCAAGTAACAAAGACATTCACTGATACCCAGAAACACAGACACACACATACAACAAGTAACAAAGACATACACTGACACCCAGTCACAAAGACATTCACTGATCCCCAGTAACACAGACACACACTTACACCAAGTAACAAAGACATACACTGACACCAAGTAACAAAGACACACACTGACACCAAGTAACGAAGACATACACTGATACCCAGTAACACTGACACACACTTACACCAAGTAACAAAGACATACACTGACACCAAGTAACAGAGACATACACTTACACCAACTAACACAGACATACACTGACACCAAGTAACAAAGACATACACTTACACCAACTAACAAAGACACACTCTTACACCAAGTAACACAGACATACACTGACACCAAGTAACAAAGACATAGACTGATACTCAGTAGCACAGACACACACTTACAACAAGTAACAAAGACAGACAATGACACCAAGTAACAAAGACATACACTGATACCCAGTAACACAGACACACACTTACACCAAGTAACAGAGACATACACTGACACCAAGTAACAAAGGCATACACTTACACCAAGTAACAAAGACATGCAATGACACCAAGTAACAAAGACATACACTTACACCAAGTAACACAGACATCCACTGACACCAAGTAACAAAGACACACACTTACACCAAGTACACAGACATACACTGACACCAAGTAACAAAGACATACTCTGATACCCAGTAACACAGACACACACTTACACCAAGTAACAAAGACAGACACTGATACCCAGTAACAAAGACATACACTGATACCCAGTAACAAAGTCAGACACTGACACCAAGTATACAAAGACATACACAGACACGAAGTAACAAAGACATACACTGATACCCAGTAACACAGACACACACTTACACCAAGTAACAAAGACATGCAATGACACCAAGTAACAAAGACATACACTTACACCAAGTAACACAGACATCCACTGACACCAAGTAACAAAGACACACACTTACACCAAGTACACAGACATACACTGACAGCAAGTAACAAAGACATACTCTGATACCCAGTAACACAGACACACACTTACACCAAGTAACAAAGACAGACACTGATACCCAGTAACAAAGACATACACTGATACCCAGTAACAAAGTCAGACACTGACACCAAGTATACAAAGACATACACAGACACGAAGTAACAAAGACATACACTGATACCCAGTAACACAGACACACACTTACACCATGTAACAAAGACATACACTGACACCAAGTAACAAAGACATACACTGACACCAAGTAACACAGACATACACTGACACCAAGCAACAAAGACATACACTGATACCCAGTAACACAGACACACACTTACACCAAGTAACAATGACATACACTGATACCCATTCACAAAAACATACACTGACACCCAGTAACAAAGGCATACACTGACACCAAGTAACAAAGACATTCACTGATCCCCAGTAACAAAGACACACACTTACACCAAGTAACAAAGACATACACTGACACCAAATAACAAAGACACACACTTACACCAATTAACGAAGACATACACTTACACCAAGTAACACAGACATACACTGACACCAAGTATCAAATACATACACTGACACCAAGTAACAAAGACACAGATTTACACCAAGTAATACAAACATGCACTGACACCAAGTATCAAAGACATACACTGACACCAAGTAACAAAGACATACACTTACACCAAGTAACAAAGACATGCACTGATACCCAGTAACAGAGACACACACTTACACCAAGTCACAAAGACATACACTGACACCCAGTAACAAAGACATACACTGACACCCAGTTACAAAGACACACACTGACACCAAGTAACAAAGACACACACTGACACAAAGTAACAAAGACATCCACTGACACAAATTAACAAAGACACACACTGATACCCAGTAACAAAGACACACACTTACACCAAGTAACAAAGACATACACTGTCACCAAGTAACAAAGACATACACTGATACCCAGTAACACAGACACACACTTACACCACGCATCACAGACATACACAGACACCAACTAACAAAGATATACACTGATACACAGTAACACAGACAAACACTTACACCAAGGAACAAAGACATACACCGACACCAAGTAACAAACACATACACTTACACCAAGCTACACAGACATACACTGACACCAAGTAACAAAGACATGCACTTACACCAAGTAAGAAAGACACACACTTACACCAAGTAACAAAGACATACACTGATACACATTAACACAGACACACACTTACACCAAGTAACAAAGACATACAATGATACCCAGCCACACAGACACACACTTACACCAAGTAACACAGACATACACTGACACCAAGTAACAAAGACATACACTGATACCCAGTAACACAGGCACACACTTACGCCAAGTAACAAAGACAGACAATGACACCAAGTAACAAAGACATACACTGATACCCAGTAACACAGACACACACTTACACCAAGTAACAGAGACATACACTGACACCAAGTAACAAAGGCATACACTTACACCAAGTAACAAAGACATGCACTGACACCAAGTAACAAAGACGAACACTTACACCAAGTAACAAAGACATGCACTGACACCAAGTAACAAAGACACACACATACACCAAGTACACAGACATACACTGACACCAAGTAACAAAGACATACACTGATACACAGTAACACAGGCAAACACTAACATCAAGTCACAAAGACATACACTGACACCCAGTAACAAAGACAAACACTGACACCCAGTAACAAAGAAACACACTGACACCAAGTAACAAAGACACACACTGACACCAAGTATACAAAGAAATACAAAGACACCAAGTAACAAAGACATACACTGATACACAGTCACACAGACACACACTTACACCAAGTATCACAGACATACACAGACACCAAGTAACAATAACATACACTGATATCCAGTAACACAGACACACACTTGCACCATGTAACAAAGACATACACTGACACCAAGTAACAAAGACATACACTTACACCAAGTAACACAGACATCCACTGATACCCAGTAACACAGACACACACTTACACCAAGTAACAATGACAGACACAGATACCCAGTAACACAGACATACACTTCCACCAAGTCACAAAGACATACACTGACACCCAGTAACAAAGACACACTATGACACCATGTAACAAAGACATACACTGACACCAAGAAGCAAAGACATTCACTGATACCCAGTAACACAGACACACACTTGCACCAAGTAACAAAGACATACACTGACACCAAGTAACAAATACATACACTGACACCAACTAACAAAGGCATACACTGGCACCCAGTAACGAAGACATAATCTGACACCCAGTAACACAAACGCACACGGATACCAAGTAACAAAGACATACACTGACACCCAGTAAGAAAAACATACACTGACACCCAGTAACAAAGACATACACTGACACCAAGTAACAAAGACGTTCACTGATCCCCAGTAACACAGACACACACTTACACCAAGTAACAAAGACATACACTTACACCAAGTAACAAAGACACACACTGACACCAAGTAACAAAGACATACACAGACACCAAGTAACGAAGACATACACTGATACCCAGTATCACAGACACACACTTACACCAAGTAACAAAGACATACACTGATACCCAGTAACACAGACGCACACTTACACCAAGTATCCCAGACATACACAGACACCAAGTAACAAAGACATACACTGATACCCAGTAACACTGACACACACTTACACCAAGTAACAAAGACATACACTGACACCAAGTAACAGAAACATACACTTACACCAAGTAACACAGACATACACTGACATCAAATAACAAAGACATACACTCTTACCCAGTAACACAGACACACACTTACACCAAGTAACAGAGACATACACTGACACCAAGTAACAAAGGCATAGACTTACACCAAGTAACAAAGACATACACTTACACCAAGTAACACAGACATACATTGACACCAAGTAACAAAGACACACACTTACACCAAGTACACAGACATACACTGACACAAAGTAACAAAGACATACACTGATACCCAGTAACACAGACACACACTTACACCAAGTAACAAAGACAGACACTGATACCCAGTAACAAATACATACACTGATACCCAGTAACACAGACACACACTAACACCATGTCACAAAGACATACACTGACACCCAGTAACAAAGACAAACACTGACACTCAGTAACAAAGAAACACACTGACACCAAGTAACAAAGACAGACACTGACACCAAGTATACAAAGACATACACAGACACCAAGTAACAAAGACATGAGAGGTATAGACAGTTTGGATAGCAAGAGGCTTTTTCCCAGAGTGGGGGTTTCAATTACTAGAGGACACGAGTTCAAAGTGAAAGGGGAAAAGTTTAGGGGGGATATGCGTGGAAAGTTCTTTACGCTGAGGGTGGTGGGCACCTGGAACGCATTGCCAGCGGAGGTGGTAGATGGGGGCACGATGGAGTCTTTTAAGATGTATCTAGACAGATACATGAATGGGCAGGAAGAAAAGAGATACAGAACCTTAGAAAATAGGCGACATGTTTAGAGAGAGGATCTGGATCGGCGCAGGCTTGGAGGGCCGAAGGGCCTGTTCCTGTGCTGTAATTATCTTTGTTCTTTGTTCTATCTTTGACATACACTGATACCCAGTAACACAGACACACACTTACACCAAGTAACAAAGACAGACACTGATACCCAGCCACACAGACACACACTTACACCAAGTATCACAGACATACAGAGACACCAAGTAACAAAGACATACACTGATACCCAGTAACACAGACACACACTTACACCATGTAACAAAGACATGCACTGATACCAAGTAACAAAGACACACTTACACCAAGTAACACAGACAAACACTGACACAAAGTAACAAAGACAGACACTGATACCCAGTAACACAGACACACACTTACACCAAGTCACAAAGACATACACTGACACCCAGTAACAAAGACACACAATGACACCAAGTAAAAAATGCACACACTGACACCAAGTAACAATGACATGCATTGATACCCAGTAACACAGACACACACTGACACCAAGTAACAAAGACATACACTGACACCAAGTAACAAAGACATTCACTGATACCCAATAACACAGACACACAATTACACCAAGTACCAAATACATACACTGACACCAAGTAACAAAGACACACACGGACACCAAGTAACAAAGACATACACTGACACCCAGTAACAAAAACATACACTGACACCCAGTAACAAAGGCATACACTGACACCAAGTAACAAAGACATTCACTGATCCCCAGTAACACAGACACACACATAAACCAAGTAACAAAGACATCCACTGACACCAAATAACAAAGACACACAATGACACCAAGTAACAAAGACATACACAGACACCAAGTAACGAATACATACACTGATACCCAGTAACACAGACACACACTTACACCCAGTAACAAAGACATACACTGATACCCAGGAACACAGACACACAATTACACCAAGTATCACAGACATACACAGACACCAAGTAACTAATACATACACTGATACCCAGTAACACAGACACACACTTACACCAAGTAACAAAGACATACACTGACACCAAGTAACAAAGACATACACTTACACCAAGTCACACAGACATACACTGACACCAAGTAACAAGGACATACACTTACACCAAGTAACAAAGACACACACTTACACCAAGTAACAAAGACACACACTTACACCAAGTAACACAGACATACACTTGCACCAATTAACAAAGACATACACTTACACCAAGTAACACAGACATACACTGACACCAAGTATCAAATACATACACTGACACCAAGTAACAAAGACACAAACTTACACCAAGTAACACAGACATAAACTGACACCAAGTAACAAAGGCATACACTGACACGAAGTAACAAAGACATACACTGATACCCAGTAACAAAGACACACACTTACACCAAGTAACAAAGACATACACTGATACCCAGTAACAGAGACACACACTTACACCAAGTCACAAAGACATACACTGACACCAAGTAACAAAGACAGACACTGAAACCCAGTAACAAAGACATGCATTGACACCCAGTAACAAAGACACACACTGACACCAAGTAACAAAGACATACACTTACACCAAGTAACAAAGACATACACTGACACCCAGTAACAAAGACATGCACTGACACCCAGTAACAAAGACACACACTTACACCAAGTAACAAAGACATACACTGACACCCATTAACAAAGACATACACTGATACCAAGTAACAATGACAGACACTGATACCCAGTAACACAGACACACACTTACACCAAGTATACAAAGACATGCACAGACACCAAGTAACAAAGACATCCACTGATACACAGTAACACAGACACACACTTACACCAAGTAACAAAGGCATACAATGATACCCAGCCACACAGACACACACTTACTCCAAGTATCACAGACATACACAGGCACCAAGTAACAATGACATACACTGATTCCCAGTAACACAGACACACACGTACACCATGTAACAAAGACGTACACTGACACCAAGTAACAAAGACATACACTTACACCAAGTAACACAGACATACACTGATACCCAGTAACACAGATACACACTTACACCAAGTAACAATAACAGACACTGATACCCATTAACACAGACACACACTTACACCAAGTCACAAAGACATACACTGACACCCAGTAACAAAGACAGACACTGACACCCAGTAACAAAGACACACAATGACACCAAGTAACAAAGGCACACACTGACACCAAGTAACAATGACATACACTGATACCCAGTAACACAGACACACACATAAACCAAGTAACAAAGACATCCACTGACACCAAATAACAAAGACACACAATGACACCAAGTAACAAAGACATACACTGACACCAAGTAACGAATACATACACTGATACCCAGTAACACAGACACACACTTACACCCAGTAACAAAGACATACACTGATACCCAGGAACACAGACACACAATTACACCAAGTATCACAGACATACACAGACACCAAGTAACTAATACATACACTGATACCCAGTAACACAGACACACACTTACACCAAGTAACAAAGACATACAATGATACCCAGTAACACAGACACACACTTACACCAAGTCACAAAGACATACACTGACACCAAGTAACAAAGACAGACTCTGAAACCCAGTAACAAAGACATGCATTGACACCCAGTAACAAAGACACACACTGACACCAAGTAACAAAGACATACGCTTACACCAAGTAACAAAGACATACACTGACACCCAGTAACAAAGACATGCACTGACACCCAGTAACAAAGACACACACTTACACCAAGTAACAAAGACATACACTGACACCCATTAACAAAGACATACACTGATACCAAGTAACAATGACAGACACTGATACCCAGTAACACAGATACACACTTACACCAAGTATACAAAGACATGCACAGACACCAAGTAACAAAGACATCCACTGATACACAGTAACACAGACACACACTTACACCAAGTAACAAAGGCATACAATGATACCCAGCCACACAGACACACACTTACTCCAAGTATCACAGACATACACAGACACCAAGTAACAATGACATGCACTGATTCCCAGTAACACAGACACACACGTACACCATGTAACAAAGACGTACACTGACACCAAGTAACAAAGACATACACTTACACCAAGTAACACAGACATACACTGATACCCAGTAACACAGATACACACTTACACCAAGTAACAATAACAGACACTGATACCCATTAACACAGACACACACTTACACCAAGTCACAAAGACATACACTGACACCCAGTAACAAAGACAGACACTGACACCCAGTAACAAAGACACACAATGACACCAAGTAACAAAGGCACACACTGACACCAAGTAACAATGACATACACTGATACCCAGTAACACAGACACACACATACACCAAGTAACAAAGACATACACTGATACCCAGTAACACAGACACACACTTACACCAAGTAACAAAGACATACACTGATACCCAGTAGCACAGACACACACTTACACCAAGTATCACTGACATACACAGACACCAAGTAACAAAGACATCCACTGATACCCAGTAACACTGACACACACTTACACCAAGTAACAAAGACATACTCTGCCACCAAGTAACAGAGACATACACTTACACCAAGTAACGCAGACATACACTGACACCAAGTAACAAAGACATACACTTACACCAACTAACAAAGACACACACTTACACCAAGTAACATAGACATACACTGACACCAAGTAACAAAGACATACACTGATACCCAGTAACACAGACACACACTTACACCAAGTAACAAAGACAGACAATGACACCAAGTAACAAAGACATACACTGATACCCAGTAACACAGACACACACTTACACCAAGTAACAGAGACATACACTGACACCAAGTAACAAAGGCATACACTTACACCAAGTAACAAAGACATGCACTGACACCAAGTAACAAAGACATACACTTACACCAAGTAACACAGACATACACTGACACCAAGTAACAAAGACACACACTTACACCAAGTGCACAGACATACACTGATACCAAGTAACAAAGACATACACTGATACCCAGTAACACAGACACACACTTACACCAAGTAACAAAGACAGACACTGATACCAAGTAACAATAACAGACACTGATACCCATTAACACAGACACACACTTACACCAAGTCACAAAGACATACACTGACACCCAGTAACAAAGACATACACTGACACCCAGTAACAAAGACACACAATGACACCAAGTAACAAAGGCACACACTGACACCAAGTAACAATGACATACACTGATACCCAGTAACACAGACACACACATACACCAAGTAACAAAGACATACACTGACACCAAGTAACAAAGACATTCACTGATACCCAGTAACACAGACACACACTTGCACCAAGTAACAAAGACATACACTGACACCAAGTAACAAAGGCATACACTGACACCCAGTAACAAAGACATACACTGACACCCAGTAACACAGACACACACGGACACCAAGTAACAAAGACATGCACTGACACCCAGTAACAAAAACATACACTGACACCCAGTAACAAAGACATACACTGATACCCAGTAACACAGACACACACTTACACCAAGTAACAAAGACATACACTGACACCAAGTAACAAAGACATACACTGATACCCAGTAACACAGACACACAATTACACCAAGTAACAAAGACATACACTGACACCAAGTAACAAAGACTTACACTTACACCAAGTCACACAGACATACACTGACACCAAGTAACAAGGACATACACTTACACCAAGTAACAAAGACATACACTTACACCAAGTAACAAAGACATGCAATGACACCAAGTAACAAAGACATGCACTTGCACCAATTAACAAAGACATACACTGATACCCAGTCGCACAGACACACACTTACACCAAGTAACAAAGACATACACTGATACCCAGTAGCACAGACACACACTTACACCAAGTATCACTGACATACACAGACACCAAGTAACAAAGACATCCACTGATACCCAGTAACACTGACACACACTTACACCAAGTAACAAAGACATACACTGCCACCAAGTAACAGAGACATACACTTACACCAAGTAACGCAGACATACACTGACACCAAGTAACAAAGACATACACTTACACCAACTAACAAAGACACACACTTACACCAAGTAACATAGACATGCACTGACACCAAGTAACAGACATACACTGATACCCAGTAACACAGACACACACTTACACCAAGTAACAAAGACAGACAATGACATCAAGTAACAAAGACAGACACTTACACCAAGTAACAAAGACTTACACTGATTCCCAGCCACATTGACACACACTTACACCAAGTATGACAGACATACACAGACACCAAGTAACAAAGACATACACTGATACCCAGTAACACAGACACACAAATACACCATGTAACAAAGACATACACTGACACCAAGTAACAAAGACATGCACTTACACCAAGTAACAAAGACATACACTGACACCCAGAAACACAGACACACACGGACACCAAGTAACAAAGACATACACTGACACCCAGTAAAACAAACAGACACTGACACCAGGTAACAAAGACAGACACTGACACCAAGTAACAAAGACATTCACGGATCCCCAGTAACACAGACACACACTTACACCAAGTAACAAAGACATACACTGACACCAAGTAACAAAGACATACACTGATACCCAGTAACACAGACACACACTTACACCAATTATCAAAGACAGACAATGACACCAACTAATAAAGACATTCACTGATCCCCGGTAACAGAGAAACACAATTACACCAAGTAACAAAGACATACACTGACACCAAGTAACAAAGACATACACTGATACATAGTAACACAGACACACACTTACAACAAGTAACAAAGACATACACTGACACCAATTAACAAAGACATACAATGATACCCAGTAACACAGATACACACTTACACCAAGTAACAAAGACATACACTGACACCAAGTAACAAAGACATACACTTGCACCAAGTAACAAAGACATGCACTGACACCAAATAACAAAGACATACACTGATACCCAGTAACACTGACACACACTTACACCAAGTAACACAGACATACACTGACACCAAGTAACAAAGATATGCACTGACACAAAGTAACAAAGACGTACACTTACACCAAGTAACAAAGACATACACTGACACCAAGGAACAAAGACATACACTTACACCAAGTAACACAGACATACACTGACACCAAGTAACAAAGACACACACTTACACCAAATACACAGACATACACTGACAGCAAGTAACAAAGACATATACTTACACCAAGTAACAAAGACATGCACTGACACCAAGTAACAAAGACGTACACTTACACCAAGTAACAAAGACATCAACTGATACCCAGCAACACAGACACACACTGACACCAAGTAACAAAGACATACACTGACACCAATTAACAAAGACATACACTGATACCCAGTAACACAGACAAACACTTACACCATGTAACAAAGATATACACTGACACCAAGTAACAAAGACATACACTTACACCAAGTAAAAAAGACATACACCGACACCAAGTAACAAAGACATACACTGATACCCAGTAACACAGACACACACTTACACCAAGTCACAGAGACATACACTGACACCAAGTAACAAAGGCATATACTTACACCAAGTTACAAAGACATGCACTGACACCAAGTAACAAAGACGTACACTTACACCAAGTAACAAAGACATCAACTGATACCCAGCAACACAGACACACACTGACACCAAGTAACAAAGACATACACTGACACCAATTAACAAAGACATACACTGATACCCAGTAACACAGACAAACACTTACACCAAGTAACAAAGACATACACCGACACCAAGTAACAAAGACATACACTGATACCCAGGAACACAGACACACACTTACACCAAGTAACAAAGACAGACACTGATACCCAGTTACACAGACAGACACTTGCACCAAGTAACACAGACACACACAGACACCAAGTAACAAAGACATACACTGATACCCAGTAACACAGACAGACACTTACACCAAGTAACAAAGACTTACACTGATACCCAGCCACATTGACAAACACTTACACCAAGTATCACAGACATACACAGACACCAAGTAACAAAGACATACACTGACACCCAGTAACACAGACACACAAATACACCATGTAACAAAGACATACACTGACACCAAGTAACAAAGACATGCACTTACACCAAGTAACACAGACATACACTGACACCAAGTAACAAAGACATACACTTACACCAAGTAACACAGACATACACTGACACCAAGTAACAAAGACATACACTGATGCCCAGTAACACAGACACACACTTACACCAAGTAACAATGACAGACACTGATACCCAGTAACACAGACACACACTTACAGCAAGTCACAAAGACATACACTGAAACCCAGTAACAAAGACACACAATGACACCAAGTAACAAAGGCACACACTGACACCAAGTAACAAAGACATACACTGACACCAAGTAACAAAGACATACACTGATACCCAGTAACACAGACACACACTTACACCAAGTAACAAAGACATACACTGACACCAAGTAACAAAGACATTCACTGACACCCAGTAACACAGACACACACTTACACCAAGTAACAAAGACTTACACTGACACCAAGTAACAAAGACATGCACTGATACTCAGTAACACAGACATACACTTACACCAATTAACAAAGACATACACTGATACTCAGTTACACAGACACACACTTACACCAAGTAACAAAGGCATACACTGACACCCAGTAACAAAGACATACACTGACACCCAGTTACACAGACACACACGGACACCAAGTAACAAAGACATACACTGACACCAATTAACAAAGACATACACTGATACCCAGTAACACAGACAAACACTTACACCATGTAACAAAGACATACACTGACACCAAGTAACAAAGACATACACTTACACCAAGTAAAAAAGACATACACCGACACCAAGTAACAAAGACATACACTGATACCCAGTAACACAGACACACACTTACACCAAGTCACAGAGACATCCACTGACACCCAGTAACAAAGGCATACACTGACACCCAGTAACAAAGACACACAATGACACCAAGTAACAAAGGCACACACTGACACCAAGTAAATGAGTCATACACTGATACCCAGTAACACAGACAAACACTTACACCAAGTAACAAATACATGCACTGACACCAAGTAACAAAGACATTCACTGTTACCCAGTAACACAGACACACACTTACACCAAGTAACAAAGACATACATTGACACCAAGTAACAAAGACATGCACTGATACCCAGTAACACAGACACACACTTACACCAATTAACAAAGACATACACTGATACTCAGTTCCACAGACACACACTTACACCAAGTAACAAAGGCATACACTGACACCCAGTAACAAAGACATACACTGACACCCAGAAACACAGACACACACGGACACTATGTAACAAAGACATACACTGACACCCAGTCACAAAAACATACACTGACACCAGGTAACAAAGACATACACTGACACCAAGTAACAAAGACATTCACTGACCCCCAGTAACACAGACACAGACTTACACCAAGTAACAAAGACATGCACTGACACCAAGTAACAAAGACATACACTGATACCCAGTAACACGGACACACACTTACACAAAGTATCAAAGACAGACAATGACACCAATTAACAAAGGCATACATTTACACCAAGTGACAAAGACATGCACTGACACCAAGTAACAAAGACGTACACTTACACAAAGTAACAAAGACATACACTGATACCCAGCAACACAGACACACACAGACACCAAGTAACAAAGACATACACTGACACCAATTAACAAAGGCATACATTTACACCAAGTGACAAAGACATGCACTGACACCAAGTAACAAAGACGTACACTTACACAAAGTAACAAAGACATACACTGATACCCAGCAACACAGACACACACAGACACCAAGTAACAAAGACATACACTGACACCAATTAACAAAGACATACACTGATCCCCAGTAACACAGACACACACTTACACCAAGTAACAAAGACATACACTTACACCAAGTAACAAAGACACACACTGACACCAAGTAACAAAGACATACACAGACACCAAGTAACGAAGACATACACTGATACCCAGTAACACAGACACACACTGACACCAACTAACAAAGACACACACTTACACCAAGTTACACAGACATACACTGATACCAAGCAACAAAGACATGCACTTGCACCAAGTAAGAAAGACACAAACTTACACCAAGTAACACAGACCTACAGTGACACCAAGTAACAAAGACAGACACTGATACCCAGCAACGCAGACACACTCTTACACCAATTAACAAAGACAGACACTGATACCCAGTAACAAAGACATGCACTGACACCCAGTAACAAAGACATACACTGACACCAAGTAACAAAGACATACACTGACACCCTGTAACAAAGACATGCACTGACACCCAGTAACAAAGACACACACTGACAACAAGTAACAAAGACATACACTGATACCCAGTAACACAGACACACACTTACACCAAGTAACAAAGACATACACTGACACAAAGTAACAAAGACATACACTTACACCAAGTAACAAAGACCTACACTGATACCCAGTAACACAGACACACACTTACAACAAGTAACAAAGACAGAAAATGACACCAAGTAACAAAGACATACACTTCCACCAAGTAATACAGACATACACCGACACCAAGTAACAAAGACACACACTTACACCAAGTACACAGACATACTCAGACACCAACTAACAAAGACATACACTGATACCCAGTAACACAGACAAACACTTACACCAAGTAACAAAGACATACACCGACACCAAGTAACAAATACATACACTTACACCAAATAACACAGACATACACTGACACCAAGTAACAAAGATATACACTTACACCAACTAACAAAGACACACACTTACACCAAGTTACACAGACATACACTGACACCAAGCAACAAAGACATGCACTTACACCAAGTAAGAAAGACACAAACTTACACCAAGTAACACAGACCTACAGTGACACCAAGTAACAAAGACAGACACTGATACCCAGCAACGCAGACACACTCTTACACCAATTAACAAAGACAGACACTGATACCCAGTAACAAAGACATGCACTGACACCCAGTAACAAAGACACACACTGACACCAAGTAACAAAGACATACACTTACACCAAGTAACAAAGACATACAGTGACACCCTGTAACAAAGACACACACTGACACCAAGTAACAAAGACATACACTGATACCCAGTAACACAGACACACACTTACACCAAGTAACAAAGACATACACTGACACCAATTAACAAAGACATACACTGACACCCTGTAACAAAGACATGCACTGACACCCAGTAACAAAGACGCACACAGACACCAAGTAACAAAGACATACACTGATACCCAGTAACACAGACACACACTTACACCAAGTAACAAAGACATACACTGACACAAAGTAACAAAGACATGCACTTACACCAAGTAAAAAAGACATACACTGACACCAATTAACAAAGACATACACTGATATCCAGTAACACAGACACACACTTACACCAAGTAACAAAGACAGACACTGATACCCAGTAACACAGACACACACTTACATCAAGTATCACAGACATACACAGACACCAACTAACAAAGACATACACTGATACCCAGTAACACAGACAAACACTTACACCAAGTAACAAAGACATACACCGACACCAAGTAACAAATACATACACTTACACCAAATAACACAGACATACACTGACACCAAGTAACAAAGATATACACTTACACCAACTAACAAAGACACACACTTACACCAAGTTACACAGACATACACTGATACCAAGCAACAAAGACATGCACTTGCACCAAGTAAGAAAGACACAAACTTACACCAAGTAACACAGACCTACAGTGACACCAAGTAACAAAGACAGACACTGATACCCAGCAACGCAGACACACTCTTACACCAATTAACAAAGACAGACACTGATACCCAGTAACAAAGACATGCACTGACACCCAGTAACAAAGACATACACTTACACCAAGTAACAAAGACATACACTGACACCCTGTAACAAAGACATGCACTGACACCCAGTAACAAAGACACACACTGACAACAAGTAACAAAGACATACACTGATACCCAGTAACACAGACACACACTTACACCAAGTAACAAAGACATACACTGACACAAAGTAACAAAGACATACACTTACACCAAGTAACAAAGACCTACACTGATACCCAGTAACACAGACACACACTTACAACAAGTAACAAAGACAGAAAATGACACCAAGTAACAAAGACATACACTTCCACCAAGTAATACAGACATACACCGACACCAAGTAACAAAGACACACACTTACACCAAGTACACAGACATACTCAGACACCAACTAACAAAGACATACACTGATACCCAGTAACACAGACAAACACTTACACCAAGTAACAAAGACATACACCGACACCAAGTAACAAATACATACACTTACACCAAATAACACAGACATACACTGACACCAAGTAACAAAGATATACACTTACACCAACTAACAAAGACACACACTTACACCAAGTTACACAGACATACACTGACACCAAGCAACAAAGACATGCACTTACACCAAGTAAGAAAGACACAAACTTACACCAAGTAACACAGACCTACAGTGACACCAAGTAACAAAGACAGACACTGATACCCAGCAACGCAGACACACTCTTACACCAATTAACAAAGACAGACACTGATACCCAGTAACAAAGACATGCACTGACACCCAGTAACAAAGACACACACTGACACCAAGTAACAAAGACATACACTTACACCAAGTAACAAAGACATACACTGACACCCTGTAACAAAGACACACACTGACACCAAGTAACAAAGACATACACTGATACCCAGTAACACAGACACACACTTACACCAAGTAACAAAGACATACACTGACACCAATTAACAAAGACATACACTGACACCCTGTAACAAAGACATGCACTGACACCCAGTAACAAAGACGCACACAGACACCAAGTAACAAAGACATACACTGATACCCAGTAACACAGACACACACTTACACCAAGTAACAAAGACATACACTGACACAAAGTAACAAAGACATGCACTTACACCAAGTAAAAAAGACATACACTGACACCAATTAACAAAGACATACACTGATATCCAGTAACACAGACACACACTTACACCAAGTAACAAAGACAGACACTGATACCCAGTAACACAGACACACACTTACATCAAGTATCACAGACATACACAGACACCAAGTAACAAAGACATACACTGATACCCAGTAACACAGACACACACTTACACCAAGTAACAAAGACATACACTGACACCAAGTAACAAAGACAGACACTGATACCCAGTAACACAGACACACACTTACACCAAGTATCACAGACATACACAGACATCAAGTAACAAAGACATACACAGATACCCAATAACACAGACACACACTTACACCAAGTAACAAAGACATACACTGACACCAAGTAACACAGACATACACTGACACCAAGTAACAAAGACATACACTTACACCAAGTGACAAAGACACCCACTTACACCAAGTAACAAGGAAATACACTGACACCAAGTAACAAAGACATACACTTACACCAAGTAAGGCAGGCATACACTGACACCAAGTAACAAATACATACACTGACACCAAGTAACAAAGACACAAACTTGCACCAAGTAACACAGACAAACACTGACACCAAGTATCAAAGACATACACTGACACCAAGAAACAAAGACATACACTTACACCAAGTAACAAAGACAGACACTGATACCCAGTAACACAGACACACACTTCCACCAAGTAACAAAGACAGACACTGATACCCAGTAATAGAGACACACACTTACACCAAGTCACAAAGTCATGCACTGACACCCAGTAACAAAGACATACACTGACACCCAGTAACAAAGACACACACTGACACCAAGTAACAAAGACACACACTTACACCAAGTAACAAATACATACACTGACACCAAGTAACAAAGACATACACTTACACCATTTAACAAAGACATACACTGACACACAGTAACACAGACACACACTTACACGAAGTAACAAAGACATAAACTGATACCCGGTAACACAGAAACACACTTACACCAAGTATCACAGACATACACAGACACCAACTAACAAAGACATACACTGATACCCAGTAACACAGACAAACACTTACACCAAGTAACAAAGGCATACACCGACACCAAGTAACAAATACATACACTTACACCAAATAACACAGACATACACTGACACCAAGTAACAAAGATATACACTTACACCAACTAACAAAGACACACACTTACACCAAGTTACACAGACATACACTGATACCCAGCAACACAGACAAACACTTACACCAAGTAACAAAGACATACACCGACACCAAGTAACAAATACATACACTTACACCAAATAACACAGACATACACTGACACCAAGTAACAAAGATATACACTTACACCAAGTAAGAAAGACACACACTTACACCAAGTAACACAGACCTACACTGACACCAAGTAACAAAGACATACACTGATACCCAGCAATACAGATACACTCTTACACCAAGTAACAAAGACAGACACTGATACCCAGGAACAAAGACATGCACTGACACGCAGTGACAAAGACACACACTGACACCAAGTAACAAAGACATACACTTACACCAAGTAACAAAGACATACACTGACACCCAGTAACAAAGACATGCACTGAATCCCAGTAACAAAGACACACACTGACACCAAGTAACAAAGACATACACAGATACCCAGTAACACAGACACACACTTACACCAAGTAACAAAGACATACACTGACACCAAGTAACACAGACATACACTGACACCAAGTAACAAAGACATACACTTACACCAAGTAACAAATACATACACTTACACCAAATAACACAGACATACACTGACACCAAGTAACAAAGATATACACTTACACCAACTAACAAAGACACACACTTACACCAAGTTACACAGACATACACTGACACCAAGCAACAAAGACATGCACTTACACCAAGTAAGAAAGACACAAACGTACACCAAGTAACACAGACCTACAGTGACACCAAGTAACAAAGACATACACTGATACCCAGCAACGCAGACGCACTCTTACACCAATTAACAAAGACAGACACTGATACCCAGTAACAAAGACATGCACTGACACCCAGTAACAAAGACACACACTGACACCAAGTAACAAAGACATACACTTACACCAAGTAACAAAGACATACACTGACACCCTGTAACAAAGACATGCACTGACACCCAGTAACAAAGACACACACTGACACCAAGTAACAAAGACATACACTGATACCCAGTAACACAGACACACACTTACACCAAGTAACAAAGACATACACTGACACAAAGTAACAAAGACATGCACTTACACCAAGTAAAAAAGACATACACTGACACCAATTAACAAAGACATACACTGATATCCAGTAACACAGACACACACTTACACCAAGTAACAAAGACAGACACTGATACCCAGTAACACAGACACACACTTACACCAAGTATCACAGACATACACAGACATCAAGTAACAAAGACATACACAGATACCCAGTAACACAGACACACACTTACACCAAGTAACAAAGACATACACTGACACCAAGTAACACAGACATACACTGACACCAAGTAACAAAGACATACACTTACACCAAGTGACAAAGACACCCACTTACACCAAGTAACGCAGGCATACACTGACACCAAGTAACAAATACATACACTGACACCAAGTAACAAAGACACAAACATGCACCAAGTAACACAGACAAACACTGACACCAAGTATCAAAGACATACACTGACACCAAGAAACAAAGACATACACTTACACCAAGTAACAAAGACAGACACTGATACCCAGTAACACAGACACACACTTCCACCAAGTAACAAAGACAGACACTGATACCCAGTAATAGAGACACACACTTACACCAAGTCACAAAGTCATGCACTGACACCCAGTAACAAAGACATACACTGACACCCAGTAACAAAGACACACACTGACACCAAGTAACAAAGACACACACTTACACCAAGTAACAAATACATACACTGACACCAAGTAACAAAGACATACACTTACACCATTTAACAAAGACATACACTGACACACAGTAACACAGACACACACTTACACGACGTAACAAAGACATAAACTGATACCCGGTAACACAGACACACACTTACACCAAGTATCACAGACATACACAGACACCAACTAACAAAGACATACACTGATACCCAGTAACACAGACAAACACTTACACCAAGTAACAAAGGCATACACCGACACCAAGTAACAAATACATACACTTACACCAAGTAACACAGACATACACTGACACCAAGTAACAAAGATATACACTTACACCAACTAACAAAGACACACACTTACACCAAGTTACACAGACATACACTGATACCCAGCAACACAGACAAACACTTACACCAAGTAACAAAGACATACACCGACACCAAGTAACAAATACATACACTTACACCAAATAACACAGACATACACCGACACCAAGTAACAAAGATATACACTTACACCAAGTAAGAAAGACACACACTTACACCAAGTAACACAGACCTACACTGACACCAAGTAACAAAGACATACACTGATACCCAGCAATACAGATACACTCTTACACCAAGTAACAAAGACAGACACTGACACCCAGTAACAAAGACATGCACTGAATCCCAGTAACAAAGACACACACTGACACCAAGTAACAAAGACATACACTGACACCAATTAACAAAGACATACACTGATCCCCAGTAACACATACACACACTTACACCAAGTAACAAAGACATACACTGACACCAAGTAACAAAGGCATACACTGATACCCAGTAACACAGACACACACTTACACAAAGTAACAAAGACATACATTGATACCCAGTTACACAGACACACACTTCCTCCAAGTAACACAGACACACACAGACACCAAGTAACAAAGACATACAGTGATACCCAGTAACACAGACACACACTTACACCAAGTAACAAAGAAATACACTGACACAAAGTAACAAAGACATGCACTTACACCAAGTAAAAAAGACATACACTTACACCAAGTAACAAAGACAGACACTGATACCCAGTAACACTGACATACACTTACACCAAGTATCAAAGACATACACTGACACCAAGTAGCAAATACATACACTTACAACAAGTAACAAAGACATACACTGACACCAAGTAACAAAGACATACACTTACTCCAAGTAACAAAGACATACACTTACACCAAGTAACAAAGACATACACTTACACCAAGTAACACAGACATACACTGACACCAAGTAACAAAGACATACACTTGCACCAAGTAAAAAGACATACACTGACACCAAGTAACAAAGACATACACTGATACCCAGTAACACAGACACACACTTACACCAAGTAACAGAGACATCCACTGACACCAAGTAACAAAGGCATACACTTACACCAAGTAACAAAGGCATACACTTACACCAAGTAACAAAGACATGCACTGACACCAAGTAACAAAGACGAACACTTACACCAAGTAACAAAGACATGCACTGACACCAAGTAACAAAGACAGACACTTACACCAAGTAACACAGACATACACTGACACCAAGTAACAAAGACACACACCTACACCAACTACACAGACAAACACTGACACCCAGTAACAAAGACAAACACTGACACCCAGTAACAAAGAAACACACTGACACCAAGTATACAAAGACATACACAGACACCAAGTAACAAATACATACACTGATACACAGTAACACAGCCACACACTTACACCAAGTATCACAGACATACACAGACACCAAGTAACAATGACATACACTGATATCCAGTAACACAGACACATACTTACACCATGTAACAAAGGCATACACTGACACCAAGTAACGAAGACATACACTTACACCAAGTAACACAGACATACACTGATATCCAGTAACACAGACACACACTTACACCATTTAACAAAGACAGACACTGATACCCAGTAACACAGACACACACTTACACCAAGTATCACAGACATACACAGACATCAAGTAACAAAGACATACACAGATACCCAGTAACACAGACACACACTTACACCAAGTAACAAAGACATACACTGACACCAAGTAACACAGACATACACTGACACCAAGTAACAAAGACATACACTTACACCAAGTGACAAAGACACCCACTTACACCAAGTAACGCAGGCATACACTGACACCAAGTAACAAATACATACACTGACACCAAGTAACAAAGACACAAACTTGCACCAAGTAACACAGACAAACACTGACACCAAGTATCAAAGACATACACTGACACCAAGAAACAAAGACATACACTTACACCAAGTAACAAAGACAGACACTGATACCCAGTAACACAGACACACACTTCCACCAAGTAACAAAGACAGACACTGATACCCAGTAATAGAGACACACACTTACACCAAGTCACAAAGTCATGCACTGACACCCAGTAACAAAGACATACACTGACACCCAGTAACAAAGACACACACTGACACCAAGTAACAAAGACACACACTTACACCAAGTAACAAATACATACACTGACACCAAGTAACAAAGACATACACTTACACCATTTAACAAAGACATACACTGACACACAGTAACACAGACACACACTTACACGAAGTAACAAAGACATAAACTGATACCCGGTAACACAGAAACACACTTACACCAAGTATCACAGACATACACAGACACCAACTAACAAAGACATACACTGATACCCAGTAACACAGACAAACACTTACACCATGTAACAAAGGCATACACCGACACCAAGTAACAAATACATACACTTACACCAAATAACACAGACATACACTGACACCAAGTAACAAAGATATACACTTACACCAACTAACAAAGACACACACTTACACCAAGTTACACAGACATACACTGATACCCAGCAACACAGACAAACACTTACACCAAGTAACAAAGACATACACCGACACCAAGTAACAAATACATACACTTACACCAAATAACACAGACATACACTGACACCAAGTAACAAAGATATACACTTACACCAAGTAAGAAAGACACACACTTACACCAAGTAACACAGACCTACACTGACACCAAGTAACAAAGACATACACTGATACCCAGCAACACAGATACACTCTTACACCAAGTAACAAAGACATACACTGACACCCAGTAACAAAGACATGCACTGAATCCCAGTAACAAAGACACACACTGACACCAAGTAACAAAGACATACACTGACACCAATTAACAAAGACATACACTGATCCCCAGTAACACATACACACACTTACACCAAGTAACAAAGACATACACTGACACCAAGTAACAAAGGCATACACTGATACCCAGTAACACAGACACACACTTACACAAAGTAACAAAGACATACATTGATACCCAGTTACACAGACACACACTTCCTCCAAGTAACACAGACACACACAGACACCAAGTAACAAAGACATACAGTGATACCCAGTAACACAGACACACACTTACACCAAGTAACAAAGTAATACACTGACACAAAGTAACAAAGACATGCACTTACACCAAGTAAAAAAGACATACACTGACACCAAGTAACAAAGACATACACTGATACCCAGTAACACAGACACACACTTACACCAAGTAACAAAGACAGACACTGATACCCAGTAACACTGACATACACTTACACCAAGTATCAAAGACATACACTGACACCAAGTAGCAAATACATACACTTACAACAAGTAACAAAGACATACACTGACACCAAGTAACAAAGACATACACTTACTCCAAGTAACAAAGACATACACTTACTCCAAGTAACAAAGACATACACTTACACCAAGTAACAAAGACATACACTTACACCAAGTAACACAGACATACACTGACACCAAGTAACAAAGACATACACTTGCACCAAGTAAAAAGACATACACTGACACCAAGTAACAAAGACATACACTGATACCCAGTAACACAGACACACACTTACACCAAGTAACAGAGACATCCACTGACACCAAGTAACAAAGGCATACACTTACACCAAGTAACAAAGGCATACACTTACACCAAGTAACAAAGACATGCACTGACACCAAGTAACAAAGACGAACACTTACACCAAGTAACAAAGACATGCACTGACACCAAGTAACAAAGACAGACACTTGCACCAAGTAACACAGACATACACTGACACCAAGTAACAAAGACACACACGTACACCAACTACACAGACAAACACTGACACCCAGTAACAAAGACAAACACTGACACCCAGTAACAAAGAAACACACTGACACCAAGTATACAAAGACATACACAGACACCAAGTAACAAATACATACACTGATACACAGTAACACAGCCACACACTTACACCAAGTATCACAGACATACACAGACACCAAGTAACAATGACATACACTGATATCCAGTAACACAGACACATACTTACACCATGTAACAAAGGCATACACTGACACCAAGTAACGAAGACATACACTTACACCAAGTAACACAGACATACACTGATTCCCAGTAACACAGACACACACTTACACCAGGTAGCAATGACAGACACAGATACCCAGTAACACAGACACACACTTACACCAAGTCACAAAGACATACTCTGACATCCAGGAACAAAGACATACACTGACACCCAGTAACAAAGAAACACAATGACACCAAGTAACAAAGACATACACTGTCCCCAAGTAACAAAGACATTCCCTGATACCCATTAACACAGACACACACTTGCACCAAGTAACAAAGACATACACTGACACCAAGTAACAAAGACATACACTGACACCTAGTAACAAAGACATACACTGATACCCAGTAATACAGACACACACTTACACCAAGTAACAATGACAGACACTGATACCCATTAACACAGACACACACTTACACCAAGTCACAAAGACATGCACTGACACCCAGTAACAAAGACACACAATGACACCAAGTAACAAAGGCACACACTGACACCAAGTAACAATGACATGCATTGATACCCAGTAACACAGACACACACTTACACCAAGTAACAAAGACATACACTGACACCAAGTAACAAAGACATTCACTAATACCCAGAAACACAGACACACACTTACACCAAGGAGCAAAGACATACACTGACACCCAGTAACAAAGACATACACTGACACCTAGTAACAAAGACAATCACTGATCCCCAGGAACACAGACACACACTTACACCAAGTAACAAAGACATACACTGACACCAAGTAACAAAGACACACACTGACATCGAGTAACAAAGACATACACAGACACCAAGTAACGAAGACATACATTGATACCCAGTAACACTGACACACACTTACACCAAGTAACAAAGACATACATTGACACCAAGTAACAGAGACATACACTTACACCAACTAACACAGACATACACTGACACCAAGTAACAAAGACATACACTGATACCCAGTAACACAGACACACACTTACACCAAGTAACAGAGACATACACTGACACCAAGTAACAAAGGCATACACTTACACCAAGTAACAAAGACATGCAATGACACCAAGTAACAAAGACATACACTTACACCAAGTAACACAGACATCCACTGACACCAAGTAACAAAGACACTCACTTACACCAAGGACACAGACATACACTGACACCAAGTAACAAAGATATACTCTGATACCCAGTAACACAGACACACACTTACACCAAGTAACAAAGACAGACACTGATACCCAGTAACAAAGACATACACTGATACCCAGTAACACAGACACACACTAACACCATGTCACAAAGACATACACTGACACCCAGTAAAAAAGACAAACACTGACACTCAGTAACAAAGAAACACACTGACACCAAGTAACAAAGTCAGACACTGACACCAAGTATACAAAGACATACACAGACACGAAGTAACAAAGACATACACTGATACCCAGTAACACAGACACACACTTACACCATGTAACAAAGACATGCACTGACACCCAGTAACAAAGACACACAATGACAGCAAGTAACAAAGGCACACACTGACACCAAGTAACAATGACATGCATTGATACCCAGTAACACAGACACACACTTACACCAAGTAACAAAGACATACACTGACACCAAGTAACAAAGACATTCACTAATACCCAGTAACACAGACACACACATACACCAAGTAACAAAGACATACACTGACACCATGTAACAAAGACACACAATGACACCAAGTCTCCAAAGACATACATAGACACGAAGTAACAAAGACATACACTGATACCCAGGAACACAGACACACACTTACACCAAGTATCCCAGACATACACAGACACCAAGTAACAAAGACATACACTGATACCCAGTAACACTGACACACACTTACACCAAGTAACAAAGACATACACTGACACCAAGTAACAGAGACATACACTTACACCAAGTCACACAGACATACACTGACACCAAGTAACAAAGACATACACTTACACCAAGTAACAAAGACACACACTTACACCAAGTAACAAAGACACACACTTACACCAAGTAACAAAGACATGCACTGACACCAATTAACAAAGACATACACTTACACCAAATAACAAAGACATGCACTGATACCCAGTAACAGAGACACACACTTACACCAAGTCACAAAGACATACACTGACACCCAGTAACAAAGACATGCACTGACACCCAGTTACAAAGACACACACTGACACCAAGTAACAAAGACACACACTGACGCCAAGTAACAAAGACATCCACTGACACAAATTAACAAAGACACACACTGATACCCAGTAACAAAGACACACACTTACACCAAGTAACAAAGACATACACTGTCACCAAGTAACAAAGACATACACTGATACCCAGTAACACAGACACACACTTACACCAAGTAACAAAGACATAAACCGACACCAGGTAACAAAGACATACACTGATACCCAGTAACACAGACACACACTTACACCAAGCTACACAGACATACACTGACACCAAGTAACAAAGACATACACTGATACACATTAACACAGACACACACTTACACCAAGTAACAAAGACATACAATGATACCCAGCCACACAGACACACACTTACACCAAGTAACACAGACATACACTGACTCCAAGTAACAAAGACATACACTGATACCCAGTAACACAGGCACACACCTACACCAAGTAACAAAGACAGACAATGACACCAAGTAACAGAGACAAACACTGACACCAAGTAACAAAGGCATACACTTGCACCAAGTAACAAAGACATGCACTGACACCAAGTAACAAAGACGAACACTTACACCAAGTAACAAAGACATGCACTGACACCAAGTAACGAAGACACACAGATACACCAAGTGCACAGACATACACTGACACCAAGTAACAAAGACATACACTGATGCACAGTAACACAGACAAACACTAACATCAAGTCACAAAGACATACACTGACACCCAGTAACAAAGACAAACACTGACACCCAGTAACAAAGAAACACACTGACACCAAGTAACAAAGACACACACTGACACCAAGTATGCAAAGACATACACAGACACCAAGTAACAAAGACATACACTGATACACAATCACACAGACACACACTTCCACCAAGTATCACAGACATGCACAGACACCAAGTAACAATGACATACACTGATATCCAGTAACACAGACACACACTTACACCATGTAACAAAGACATACACTTACACCAAGTAACACAGACATCCACTGATACCCAGTAACACAGACACACACTTACACCAAGTAACAATGACAGACACAGATACCCAGGAACACAGACACACACTTCCACCAAGTCACAAAGACATACAATGACACCCAGTAACAAAGACACACTATGACACCAAGTAACAAAGACATACACTGACACCAAGTAACAAAGGCATACACTGACACCCAGTAACACAGACGCACACGGACACCAAGTAACAAAGACAAACACTGACACCCAGTAAGAAAAACATACACTGACACCCAGTAACAAAGACATACATTGACACCAAGTAACAAAGACATTCACTGATCCCCAGTAACACAGACACACACTTACACCAAGTAACAAAGACATACACTTACACCAAGTAACAAAGACACACACTGACACCAAGTAACAAAGACATACACAGACACCAAGTAACAAAGACATACACTGACACCAAGTAACAGAGACATACACTTACACCAAGTCACACAGACATACACTGACACCAAGTAACAAAGACATACACTTACACCAAGTAACAAAGACACACACTTACACCAAGTAACAAAGACATACACTTACACCAAGTAACAAAGACACACACTGACACCAAGTAACAAAGGCATACAATGACACCAAGTAACGAAGACATACACTGATACCCAGTAACACAGACACACACTTACAGCAAGTAACAAAGACATACACTGACACCAAGTAACAGAGACATACACTTACACCAACTAACACAGACATCCACTGACACCAAGTAACAAAGACATACACTTACACCAACTAACAAAGACACACTCTTACACCAAGTAACACAGACATACACTGACACCAAGTATCAAATACATACACTGACACCAAGTAACAAAGACACAAACTTACACCAAGTAACACAGACATAAACTGACACCAAGTAACAAAGACATACACTTACACCAAGTAACAAAGACATACACCGATACCCAGTAACAAAGACACACACTTACACCAAGTAACAAAGACAGAAACTGACACCCAGTAACAAAGACATACACTTACACCAAGTAACAAAGACACACACTTACACCAAGTAACAAAGACATACACTGACATCAAGTAACAAAGACACACACTTACACCAATTAACAAAGACATACACTTACACCAAGTAACACAGACAAACACTGATACCCAGTAACACAGACGCACACTTACACCAAGTATCCCAGACATACACAGACACCAAGTAACAAAGACATACACTGATACCCAGGAACACTGACACACACTTACACCAAGTAACAAAGACATACACTGACACCAAGTAACAGAGACATACACTGACACCAACTCACACAGACATACACTGACACCAAGTAACAAAGACACACACTTACACCAAGTAACAAAGACATACACTTACACCAAGTAACAAAGACACACACTGACACCAAGTAACAAAGGCATACACTGACACCAAGTAACGAAGACATACACTGATACCCAGTAACACAGACACACACTTACACCAAGTAACAAAGACATACACTGACACCAAGTAACAGAGACATACACTTACACCAACTAACAAAGACACACTCTTACACCAAGTAACACAGACATACACTGACACCAAGTATCAAATACATACACTGACACCAAGTAACAAAGACACAAACTTACACCAAGTAACACAGACATAAACTGACACCAAATAACAAAGACATACACTTACACCAAGTAACAAAGACATACACCGATACCCAGTAACAAAGACACACACTTACACCAAGTAACAAAGACAGAAACTGACACCCAGTAACAAAGACATACACTTACACCAAGTAACAAAGACACACACTTACACCAAGTAACAAAGACATACACTGACATCAAGTAACAAAGACACACACTTACACCAATTAACAAAGACATACACTTACACCAAGTAACACAGACATACACTGACACCAAGTATCAAATACATACACTGACACCAAGTAACAAAGACACAGATTTACACCAAGTAAAACAGACATACACTGACACCAAGTATCAAAGACATACACTGCCACCAAGTAACAAAGACATACACTTACACCAAGTAACAAAGACATGCACTGATACCCAGTAACAGAGACACACACTTACACCAAGTCACAAAGACATACACTGACACCCAGTAACAAATACATACACTGACACCCAGTTACAAAGACACACACTGACACCAAGTAACAAAGACACACACTGACACCAAGTAACAAAGACATCCACTGACACAAATTAACAAAGACACACACTGATACCGGGTAACAAAGACACACACTTACACCAAGTAACAAAGACATACACTGTCACCCAATAACAAAGACATACACTGATACCCAGTAACACAGACACACACTTACACCACGTATCACAGACATACACAGACACCAACTAACAAAGACATACACTGATACCCAGTAACACAGACAAACACTTACACCAAGTAACAAAGACATACACCGACACCAAGTAACAAAGACAAGCACTTACACCAAGTAAGAAAGACACACATTACACCAAGTAACAAAGACACACACAGACACCAAGTAACAAAGACATACACTGATATACATTAACACAGACACACACTTACACCAAGTAACAAAGACATACAATGATACCCAGCCACACACTTACACCAAGTAACACAGACATACACTTACATAAGTAACAAAGACATACACTGATACCCAGTAACACAGGCACACACTTCGACCAAGTAACAAAGACATACACTGACACGCAGTAACAAAGACACACTATGACACCAAGTAACAAAGACATACACTGACACCAAGAAACAAAGACATTCACTGATACCCAGTAACACAGACACACACTTGCACCAAGTAACAAAGACATACACTGACACCAAGTAACAAAGACATACACTGACACCAAGTAACAAAGGCATACACTGGCACCCAGTAACAAAGACATACACTGACACCCAGTAACACAGACGCACACGGACACCAAGTAACAAAGACATACACTGACACCCAGTAAGAAAAACATACACTGACACCCAGGAACAAAGACATACACTGACACCAAGTAACAAAGACATTCACTGATCCCCAGTAACACAGACACACACTGACACCAAGTAACAAAGACATACACAGACACCAAGTAACGAAGACATACACTGATACCCAGTAACACAGACACACACTTACACCAAGTATCCCAGACATACACAGACACCAAGTAACAAAGACATCCACTGATACCCAGTAACACTGACACACACTTACACCAAGTAACAAAGACATACACTGACACCAAGTAACAGAGACATACACTTACACCAAGTCACACTGACATACACTGACACCAAGTAACAAAGACATACACTTACACCAAGTAACAAAGACACACACTTACACCAAGTAACAAAGACACACACTTACACCAAGTAACAAAGACATGCACTGACACCAAGTAACAAAGACATACACTTACACCAAATAACAAAGACATGCACTGATACCCAGTAACAGAGACACACACTTACACCAAGTCACAAAGACATACACTGACACCCAGTAACAAAGACATACACTGACACCCAGTAACAAAGACACACACTGACACCAAGTAACAAAGACACACACTGACGCCAAGTAACAAAGACATCCACTGACACAAATTAACAAAGACACACACTGATACCCAGTAACAAAGACACACACTTACACCAAGTAACAAAGACATACACTGTCACCAAGTAACAAAGACATACACTGATACCCAGTAACACAGACACACACTTACACCACGTATCACAGACATACACAGACACCAACTAACAAAGACATACACTGATACACATTAACACAGACACACACTTACACCAAGTAACAAAGACATACAATGATACCCAGCCACACAGACACACACTTACACCAAGTAACACAGACATACACTGACACCAAGTAACAAAGACATACACTGATACCCAGTAACACAGGCACACACCTACACCAAGTAACAAAGACAGACAATGACACCAAGTAACAGAGACATACACTGACACCAAGTAACAAAGGCATACACTTGCACCAAGTAACAAAGACATGCACTGACACCAAGTAACAAAGACGAACACTTACACCAAGTAACAAAGACATGCACTGACACCAAGTAACAAAGACACACACATACACCAAGTACACAGACATACACTGACACCAAGTAACAAAGACATACACTGATGCACAGTAACACAGACAAACACTAACATCAAGTCACAAAGACATACACTGACACCCAGTAACAAAGACAAACACTGACACCCAGTAACAAAGAAACACACTGACACCAAGTAACAAAGACACACACTGACACCAAGTATACAAAGACATACACAGACACCAAGTAACAAAGACATACACTGATACACAGTCACACAGACACACACTTCCACCAAGTATCACAGACATGCACAGACACCAAGTAACAATGACATACACTGATATCCAGTAACACAGACACACACTTACACCATGTAACAAAGACATACACTGACACCAAGTAACAAAGACATACACTTACACCAAGTAACACAGACATCCACTGATACCCAGTAACACAGACACACACTTACACCAAGTAACAATGACAGACACAGATACCCAGGAACACAGACACACACTTCCAACAAGTCACAAAGACATACACTGAAACCCAGTAACAAAGACACACTATGACACCAAGTAACAAAGACATACACTGACACCAAGAAACAAAGACATTCACTGATACCCAGTAACACAGACACACACTTGCACCAAGTAACAAAGACATACACTGACACAAAGTAACAAAGACATACACTGACACCAAGTAACAAAGGCATACACTGGCACCCAGTAACAAAGACATACACTGACACCCAGTAACACAGCCGCACACGGACACCAAGTAACAAAGACAAACACTGACACCCAGTAAGAAAAACATACACTGACACCCAGTAACAAAGACATACATTGACACCAAGTAACAAAGACATTCACTGATCCCCAGTAACACAGACACACACTTACACCAAGTAACAAAGACATACACTTACACCAAGTAACAAAGACACACACTGACACCAAGTAACAAAGACATACACAGACACCAGGTAACGAAGACATACACTGATACCCAGTAACACAGACACACACTTACACCAAGTAACAAAGACATACACTGATACCCAGTAACACAGACGCACACTTACACCAAGTATCCCAGACATACACAGACACCAAGTAACAAAGACATACACTGATACCCAGGAACACTGAGACACACTTACACCAAGTAACAAAGACATACACTGACACCAAGTAACAGAGACATACACTTACACCAAGTCACACAGACATACACTGACACCAAGTAACAAAGACAGACACTTACACCAAGTAACAAAGACATACACTTACACCAAGTAACAAAGACACACACTGACACCAAGTAACAAAGACATACACAGACACCAAGTAACGAAGACATACACTGATACCCAGTAACACAGACACACACTTACACCAAGTAACAAAGACATACACTGATACCCAGCAACACAGACGCACACTTACACCAAGTATCCCAGACATACACAGACACCAAGTAACAAAGACATACACTGATACCCAGGAACACTGAGACACACTTACACCAAGTAACAAAGACATACACTGACACCAAGTAACAGAGACATACACTTACACCAAGTCACACAGACAAACACTGACACCAAGTAACAAAGACATACACTTACACCAAGTAACAAAGACACACACTTACACCAAGTAACAAAGACATACACTTACACCAAGTAACAAAGACACACACTGACACCAAGTAACAAAGACATACACAGACACCAAGTAACGAAGACATACACTGATACCCAGTAACACAGACAAACACTGACACCAAGTAACAAAGACATACACTTACACCAACTAACAAAGACACACTCTTACACCAAGTAACACAGACATACACTGACACCAAGTATCAAATACATACACTGACACCAAGTATCAAATACATACACTGACACCAAGTAACAAAGACTCAAACTTACACCAAGTCACACAGACATAAACTGACACCAAGTAACAAAGACATACACTTACACCAAGTAACAAAGACATCCACCGATACCCAGTAACAAAGACACACACTTACACCAAGTAACAAAGACAGACACTGACACCCAGTAACAATGACATACACTGACACCCAGTTACAAAGACACACACTGACACCAAGTAACAAATACACACACTGACACCAAGTAACAAAGACATCAACTGACACAAATTAACAAAGACATACACTGAAACCCAGTAACAAAGACACACACTTACACCAAGTAACAAAGACATACACTGACACCAAGTAACAAAGACATTCACTGATACCCAGAAACACAGACACACACATACAACAAGTAACAAAGACATACACTGACACCCAGTCACAAAGACATTCACTGATCCCCAGTAACACAGACACACACTTACACCAAGTAACAAAGACATACACTGACACCAAGTAACAAAGACACACACTGACACCGAGTAACAAAGACATACACAGACACCAAGTAACGAAGACATACACTGATACCCAGTAACACTGACACACACTTACACCAAGTAACAAAGACATACACTGACACCAAGTAACAGAGACATACACTTACACCAACTAACACAGACATACACTGACACCAAGTAACAAAGACATACACTTACACCAACTAACAAAGACACACTCTTACACCAAGTAACACAGACATACACTGACACCAAGTAACAAAGACATAGACTGATACTCAGTAGCACAGACACACACTTACAACAAGTAACAAAGACAGACAATGACACCAAGTAACAAAGACATACACTGATACCCAGTAACAAAGTCAGACACTGACACCAAGTATACAAAGACATACACAGACACGAAGTAACAAAGACATACACTGATACCCAGTAACACAGACACACACTTACACCAAGTAACAAAGACATGCAATGACACCAAGTAACAAAGACATACACTTACACCAAGTAACACAGACATCCACTGACACCAAGTAACAAAGACACACACTTACACCAAGTACACAGACATACACTGACAGCAAGTAACAAAGACATACTCTGATACCCAGTAACACAGACACACACTTACACCAAGTAACAAAGACAGACACTGATACCCAGTAACAAAGACATACACTGATACCCAGTAACAAAGTCAGACACTTACACCAAGTATACAAAGACATACACAGACACGAAGTAACAAAGACATACACTGATACCCAGTAACACAGACACACACTTACACCATGTAACAAAGACATACACTGACACCAAGTAACAAAGACATACACTGACACCAAGTAACACAGACATACACTGACACCAAGCAACAAAGACATACACTGATACCCAGTAACACAGACACACACTTACACCAAGTAACAATGACATACACTGATACCCATTCACAAAAACATACACTGACACCCAGTAACAAAGGCATACACTGACACCAAGTAACAAAGACATTCACTGATCCCCAGTAACAAAGACACACACTTACACCAAGTAACAAAGACATACACTGACACCAAATAACAAAGACACACACTTACACCAATTAACGAAGACATACACTTACACCAAGTAACACAGACATACACTGACACCAAGTATCAAATACATACACTGACACCAAGTAACAAAGACATACACTTACACCAAGTAACAAAGACATGCACTGATACCCAGTAACAGAGACACACACTTACACCAAGTCACAAAGACATACACTGACACCCAGTAACAAAGACATACACTGACACCCAGTTACAAAGACACACACTGACACCAAGTAACAAAGACACACACTGACACAAAGTAACAAAGACATCCACTGACACAAATTAACAAAGACACACACTGATACCCAGTAACAAAGACACACACTTACACCAAGTAACAAAGACATACACTGTCACCAAGTAACAAAGACATACACTGATACCCAGTAACACAGACACACACTTACAAGACGCATCACAGACATACACAGACACCAACTAACAAAGATATACACTGATACACAGTAACACAGACAAACACTTACACCAAGGAACAAAGACATACACCGACACCAAGTAACAAACACATAAACTTACACCAAGCTACACAGACATACACTGACACCAAGTAACAAAGACATGCACTTACACCAAGTAAGAAAGACACACACTTACACCAAGTAACAAAGACATACACTGATACACATTAACACAGACACACACTTACACCAAGTAACAAAGACATACAATGATACCCAGCCACACAGACACACACTTACACCAAGTAACACAGACATACACTGACACCAAGTAACAAAGACATACACTGATACCCAGTAACACAGGCACACACTTACGCCAAGTAACAAAGACAGACAATGACACCAAGTAACAAAGACATACACTGATACCCAGTAACACAGACACACACTTACACCAAGTAACAGAGACATACACTGACACCAAGTAACAAAGGCATACACTTACACCAAGTAACAAAGACATGCACTGACACCAAGTAACAAAGACGAACACTTACACCAAGTAACAAAGACATGCACTGACACCAAGTAACAAAGACACACACATACACCAAGTACACAGACATACACTGACACCAAGTAACAAAGACATACACTGATACACAGTAACACAGGCAAACACTAACATCAAGTCACAAAGACATACACTGACACCCAGTAACAAAGAAACACACTGACACCAAGTAACAAAGACACACACTGACACCAAGTATACAAAGAAATACAAAGACACCAAG
Source organism: Heterodontus francisci (assembly GCF_036365525.1). Taxonomy (NCBI): domain Eukaryota; kingdom Metazoa; phylum Chordata; class Chondrichthyes; order Heterodontiformes; family Heterodontidae; genus Heterodontus; species Heterodontus francisci. The sequence continues at coordinate 7,961,826 of NW_027140221.1, read as the reverse complement.
TAACAAAGACATACACTGATACACAGTCACACAGACACACACTTACACCAAGTATCACAGACATACACAGACACCAAGTAACAATGACATACACTGATATCCAGTAACACAGACACACACTTACACCATGTAACAAAGACATACACTGACACCAAGTAACAAAGACATACACTTACACCAAGTAACACAGACATCCACTGATACCCAGTAACACAGACACACACTTACACCAAGTAACAATGACAGACACAGATACCCAGTAACAAAGACATACACTGACACCAAGAAGCAAAGACATTCACTGATACCCAGTAACACAGACACACACTTGCACCAAGTAACAAAGACATACACTGACACCAAGTAACAAATACATACACTGACACCAACTAACAAAGGCATACACTGGCACCCAGTAACGAAGACATACACTGACACCCAGTAACACAAACGCACACGGATACCAAGTAACAAAGACATACACTGACACCCAGTAAGAAAAACATACACTGACACCCAGTAACAAAGACATACACTGACACCAAGTAACAAAGACATTCACTGATCCCCAGTAACACAGACACACACTTACACCAAGTAACAAAGACATACACTTACACCAAGTAACAAAGACACACACTGACACCAAGTAACAAAGACATACACAGACACCAAGTAACGAATACATACACTGATACCCAGTAACACAGACACACACTTACACCCAGTAACAAAGACATACACTGATACCCAGGAACACAGACACACAATTACACCAAGTATCACAGACATACACAGACACCAAGTAACTAATACATACACTGATACCAAGTAACACAGACACACACTTACACCAAGTAACAAAGACATACACTGACACCAAGTAACAAAGACATACACAGACACCAAGTAACGAAGACATACACTGATACCCAGTAACACAGACACACACTTACACCATGTAACAAAGACATGCACTGATACCAAGTAACAAAGACACACTTACACCAAGTAACACAGACAAACACTGACACCAAGTAACAAAGACAGACACTGATACCCAGTAACACAGACACACACTTACACCAAGTCACAAAGACATACACTGACACCCAGTAACAAAGACACACAATGACACCAAGTAAAAAATGCACACACTGACACCAAGTAACAATGACATGCATTGATACCCAGTAACACAGACACACACTGACACCAAGTAACAAAGACATACACTGACACCAAGTAACAAAGACATTCACTGATACCCAATAACACAGACACACAATTACACCAAGTACCAAATACATACACTGACACCAAGTAACAAAGACACACACGGACACCAAGTAACAAAGACATACACTGACACCCAGTAACAAAAACATACACTGACACCCAGTAACAAAGGCATACACTGACACCAAGTAACAAAGACATTCACTGATCCCCAGTAACACAGACACACACATAAACCAAGTAACAAAGACATCCACTGACACCAAATAACAAAGACACACAATGACACCAAGTAACAAAGACATACACAGACACCAAGTAACGAATACATACACTGATACCCAGTAACACAGACACACACTTACACCCAGTAACAAAGACTTACACTGATACCCAGGAACACAGACACACAATTACACCAAGTATCACAGACATACACAGACACCAAGTAACTAATACATACACTGATACCCAGTAACACAGACACACACTTACACCAAGTAACAAAGACATACACTGACACCAAGTAACAAAGACATACACTTACACCAAGTCACACAGACATACACTGACACCAAGTAACAAGGACATACACTTACACCAAGTAACAAAGACACACACTTACACCCAGTAACAAAAACACACACTGACACCAAGTAACAAAGACATACACTGACACCAAGTAACAAAGACATTCACTGATACCCAATAACACAGACACACACATAAACCAAGTAACAAATACATCCACTGACACCAAATAACAAAGACACACAATGACACCAAGTAACAAAGACATACACAGACACCAAGTAACGAATACATACACTGATACCCAGTAACACAGACACACACTTACACCCAGTAACAAAGACATACACTGATACCCAGGAACACAGACACACAATTACACCAAGTATCACAGACATACACAGACACCAAGTAACTAATACATACACTGATACCCAGTAACACAGACACACACTTACACCAAGTAACAAAGACATACACTGACACCAAGTAACAAAGACATACACTTACACCAAGTCACACAGACATACACTGACACCAAGTAACAAGGACATACACTTACACCAAGTAACAAAGACACACACTTACACCAAGTAACAAAGACATGCACTGACACCAAGTAACACAGACATACACTTGCACCAATTAACAAAGACATACACTTACACCAAGTAACACAGACATACACTGACACCAAGTATCAAATACATACACTGACACCAAGTAACAAAGACACAAACTTACACCAAGTAACACAGACATAAACTGACACCAAGTAACAAAGGCATACACTGACACGAAGTAACAAAGACATACACTGATACCCAGTAACAAAGACACACACTTACACCAAGTAACAAAGACATACACTGATACCCAGTAACAGAGACACACACTTACACCAAGTCACAAAGACATACACTGACACCAAGTAACAAAGACAGACACTGAAACCCAGTAACAAAGACATGCATTGACACCCAGTAACAAAGACACACACTGACACCAAGTAACAAAGACATACACTTACACCAAGTAACAAAGACATACACTGACACCCAGTAACAAAGACATGCACTGACACCCAGTAACAAAGACACACACTTACACCAAGTAACAAAGACATACACTGACACCCATTAACAAAGACATACACTGATACCAAGTAACAATGACAGACACTGATACCCAGTAACACAGACACACACTTACACCAAGTATACAAAGACATGCACAGACACCAAGTAACAAAGACATCCACTGATACACAGTAACACAGACACACACTTACACCAAGTAACAAAGGCATACAATGATACCCAGCCACACAGACACACACTTACTCCAAGTATCACAGACATACACAGGCACCAAGTAACAATGACATACACTGATTCCCAGTAACACAGACACACACGTACACCATGTAACAAAGACGTACACTGACACCAAGTAACAAAGACATACACTTACACCAAGTAACACAGACATACACTGATACCCAGTAACACAGATACACACTTACACCAAGTAACAATAACAGACACTGATACCCATTAACACAGACACACACTTACACCAAGTCACAAAGACATACACTGACACCCAGTAACAAAGACAGACACTGACACCCAGTAACAAAGACACACAATGACACCAAGTAACAAAGGCACACACTGACACCAAGTAACAATGACATACACTGATACCCAGTAACACAGACACACACATAAACCAAGTAACAAAGACATCCACTGACACCAAATAACAAAGACACACAATGACACCAAGTAACAAAGACATACACTGACACCAAGTAACGAATACATACACTGATACCCAGTAACACAGACACACACTTACACCCAGTAACAAAGACATACACTGATACCCAGGAACACAGACACACAATTACACCAAGTATCACAGACATACACAGACACCAAGTAACTAATACATACACTGATACCCAGTAACACAGACACACACTTACACCAAGTAACAAAGACATACAATGATACCCAGTAACACAGACACACACTTACACCAAGTCACAAAGACATACACTGACACCAAGTAACAAAGACAGACACTGAAACCCAGTAACAAAGACATGCATTGACACCCAGTAACAAAGACACACACTGACACCAAGTAACAAAGACATACGCTTACACCAAGTAACAAAGACATACACTGACACCCAGTAACAAAGACATGCACTGACACCCAGTAACAAAGACACACACTTACACCAAGTAACAAAGACATACACTGACACCCATTAACAAAGACATACACTGATACCAAGTAACAATGACAGACACTGATACCCAGTAACACAGACACACACTTACACCAAGTATACAAAGACATGCACAGACACCAAGTAACAAAGACATCCACTGATACACAGTAACACAGACACACACTTACACCAAGTAACAAAGGCATACAATGATACCCAGCCACACAGACACACACTTACTCCAAGTATCACAGACATACACAGACACCAAGTAACAATGACATACACTGATACCCAGTAACACAGACACACACGTACACCATGTAACAAAGACGTACACTGACATCAAGTAACAAAGACATACACTTACACCAAGTAACACAGACATACACTGATACCCAGTAACACAGATACACACTTACACCAAGTAACAATAACAGACACTGATACCCATTAACACAGACACACACTTACACCAAGTCACAAAGACATACACTGACACCCAGTAACAAAGACAGACACTGACACCCAGTAACAAAGACACACAATGACACCAAGTAACAAAGGCACACACTGACACCAAGTAACAATGACATACACTGATACCCAGTAACACAGACACACACATACACCAAGTAACAAAGACATACACTGATACCCAGTAACACAGACACACACTTACACCAAGTAACAAAGACATACACTGATACCCAGTAGCACAGACACACACTTACACCAAGTATCACTGACATACACAGACACCAAGTAACAAAGACATCCACTGATACCCAGTAACACTGACACACACTTACACCAAGTAACAAAGACATACTCTGCCACCAAGTAACAGAGACATACACTTACACCAAGTAACGCAGACATACACTGACACCAAGTAACAAAGACATACACTTACACCAACTAACAAAGACACACACTTACACCAAGTCACATAGACATACACTGACACCAAGTAACAAAGACATACACTGATACCCAGTAACACAGACACACACTTACACCAAGTAACAAAGACAGACAATGACACCAAGTAACAAAGACATACACTGATACCCAGTAACACAGACACACACTTACACCAAGTAACAGAGACATACACTGACACCAAGTAACAAAGGCATACACTTACACCAAGTAACAAAGACATGCACTGACACCAAGTAACAAAGACATACACTTACACCAAGTAACACAGACATACACTGACACCAAGTAACAAAGACACACACTTACACCAAGTGCACAGACATACACTGATACCAAGTAACAAAGACATACACTGATACCCAGTAACACAGACACACACTTACACCAAGTAACAAAGACAGACACTGATACCAAGTAACAATAACAGACACTGATACCCATTAACACAGACACACACTTACACCAAGTCACAAAGACATACACTGACACCCAGTAACAAAGACATACACTGACACCCAGTAACAAAGACACACAATGACACCAAGTAACAAAGGCACACACTGACACCAAGTAACAATGACATACACTGATACCCAGTAACACAGACACACACATACACCAAGTAACAAAGACATACACTGACACCAAGTAACAAAGACATTCACTGATACCCAGTAACACAGACACACACTTGCACCAAGTAACAAAGACATACACTGACACCAAGTAACAAAGGCATACACTGACACCCAGTAACAAAGACATACACTGACACCCAGTAACACAGACACACACGGACACCAAGTAACAAAGACATGCACTGACACCCAGTAACAAAAACATACACTGACACCCAGTAACAAAGACATACACTGATACCCAGTAACACAGACACACACTTACACCAAGTAACAAAGACATACACTGACACCAAGTAACAAAGACATACACTGATACCCAGTAACACAGACACACACTTACACCAAGTAACAAAGACATACACTGACACCAAGTAACAAAGACTTACACTTACACCAAGTCACACAGACATACACTGACACCAAGTAACAAGGACATACACTTACACCAAGTAACAAAGACATACACTTACACCAAGTAACAAAGACATGCAATGACACCAAGTAACAAAGACATGCACTTGCACCAATTAACAAAGACATACACTGATACCCAGTCGCACAGACACACACTTACACCAAGTAACAAAGACATACACTGATACCCAGTAGCACAGACACACACTTACACCAAGTATCACTGACATACACAGACACCAAGTAACAAAGACATCCACTGATACCCAGTAACACTGACACACACTTACACCAAGTAACAAAGACATACACTGCCACCAAGTAACAGAGACATACACTTACACCAAGTAACGCAGACATACACTGACACCAAGTAACAAAGACATACACTTACACCAACTAACAAAGACACACACTTACACCAAGTAACATAGACATGCACTGACACCAAGTAACAGACATACACTGATACCCAGTAACACAGACACACACTTACACCAAGTAACAAAGACAGACAATGACATCAAGTAACAAAGACATACACTGATACCCAGTAACACAGACACACACTTACACCAAGTAACAAAGACATTCACTGACACCCAGTAACACAGACAGACACTTACACCAAGTAACAAAGACTTACACTGATACCCAGCCACATTGACACACACTTACACCAAGTATCACAGACATACACAGACACCAAGTAACAAAGACATACACTGATACCCAGTAACACAGACACACAAATACACCATGTAACAAAGACATACACTGACACCAAGTAACAAAGACATGCACTTACACCAAGTAACAAAGACATACACTGACACCCAGAAACACAGACACACACGGACACCAAGTAACAAAGACATACACTGACACCCAGTAAAACAAACAGACACTGACACCAGGTAACAAAGACAGACACTGACACCAAGTAACAAAGACATTCACGGATCCCCAGTAACACAGACACACACTTACACCAAGTAACAAAGACATACACTGACACCAAGTAACAAAGACATACACTGATACCCAGTAACACAGACACACACTTACACCAATTATCAAAGACAGACAATGACACCAACTAATAAAGACATTCACTGATCCCCGGTAACAGAGAAACACAATTACACCAAGTAACAAAGACATACACTGACACCAAGTAACAAAGACATACACTGATACATAGTAACACAGACACACACTTACAACAAGTAACAAAGACATACACTGACACCAATTAACAAAGACATACAATGATACCCAGTAACACAGATACACACTTACACCAAGTAACAAAGACATACACTGACACCAAGTAACAAAGACATACACTTGCACCAAGTAACAAAGACATGCACTGACACCAAATAACAAAGACATACACTGATACCCAGTAACACTGACACACACTTACACCAAGTAACACAGACATACACTGACACCAAGTAACAAAGATATGCACTGACACAAAGTAACAAAGACGTACACTTACACCAAGTAACAAAGACATACACTGACACCAAGGAACAAAGACATACACTTACACCAAGTAACACAGACATACACTGACACCAAGTAACAAAGACACACACTTACACCAAATACACAGACATACACTGACAGCAAGTAACAAAGACATATACTTACACCAAGTAACAAAGACATGCACTGACACCAAGTAACAAAGACGTACACTTACACCAAGTAACAAAGACATCAACTGATACCCAGCAACACAGACACACACTGACACCAAGTAACAAAGACATACACTGACACCAATTAACAAAGACATACACTGATACCCAGTAACACAGACAAACACTTACACCATGTAACAAAGACATACACTGACACCAAGTAACAAAGACATACACTTACACCAAGTAAAAAAGACATACACCGACACCAAGTAACAAAGACATACACTGATACCCAGTAACACAGACACACACTTACACCAAGTCACAGAGACATACACTGACACCAAGTAACAAAGGCATATACTTACACCAAGTAACAAAGACATGCACTGACACCAAGTAACAAAGACGTACACTTACACCAAGTAACAAAGACATCAACTGATACCCAGCAACACAGACACACACTGACACCAAGTAACAAAGACATACACTGACACCAATTAACAAAGACATACACTGATACCCAGTAACACAGACAAACACTTACACCAAGTAACAAAGACATACACCGACACCAAGTAACAAAGACATACACTGATACCCAGGAACACAGACACACACTTGCAGCAAGTAACAAAGACAGACACTGATACCCAGTTACACAGACAGACACTTGCACCAAGTAACACAGACACACACAGACACCAAGTAACAAAGACATACACTGATACCCAGTAACACAGACAGACACTTACACCAAGTAACAAAGACTTACACTGATACCCAGCCACATTGACAAACACTTACACCAAGTATCACAGACATACACAGACACCAAGTAACAAAGACATACACTGACACCCAGTAACACAGACACACAAATACACCATGTAACAAAGACATACACTGACACCAAGTAACAAAGACATGCACTTACACCAAGTAACACAGACATACACTGACACCAAGTAACAAAGACATACACTTACACCAAGTAACACAGACATACACTGACACCAAGTAACAAAGACATACACTGATGCCCAGTACCACAGACACACACTTACACCAAGTAACAATGACAGACACTGATACCCAGTAACACAGACACACACTTACAGCAAGTCACAAAGACATACACTGAAACCCAGTAACAAAGACACACAATGACACCAAGTAACAAAGGCACACACTGACACCAAGTAACAAAGACATACACTGATACCCAGTAACACAGACACACACTTACACCAAGTAACAAAGACATACACTGACACCAAGTAACAAAGACATTCACTGACACCCAGTAACACAGACACACACTTACACCAAGTAACAAAGACTTACACTGACACCAAGTAACAAAGACATGCACTGATACTCAGTAACACAGACATACACTTACACCAATTAACAAAGACATACACTGATACTCAGTTACACAGACACACACTTACACCAAGTAACAAAGGCATACACTGACACCCAGTAACAAAGACATACACTGACACCCAGTTACACAGACACACACGGACACCAAGTAACAAAGACATACACTGACACCCAGTAACAAAAACATAAACTGACACCAAGTAACAAAGACATTCACTGATCCCCAGTAACACAGACACACACTTACACCAAGTAACAAAGACATACACTGACACCAAGTAACAAAGACATACACTGATACCCAGTAACACAGACACACACTTACACCACGTATCAAAGACATACAATGAAACCAACTATCAAAGACATAAACTGATAACCAGTAACACAGACACACACTTACACCAAGTAACAGAGACATACACTGACACCAAGTAACAAAGACATACACTTACACCAAGTAACAAAGACATGCACTGACACCAAGTAACACAGACACACACTGACACCAAGTAACAAAGACATACACTGACACCAAGTAACAAAGACATACACTGATACCCAGTAACACAGACACACACATACACCAAGTAACACAGACACACACTGACACCAAGTAACAAAGACATACACCGACACCAATTAACAAAGACATACACTGATACCCAGTAACACAGACACACACTTACGCCAGGGAACAAAGACATATACTGACACCAAGTAACAAAGACATACACTTATACCAAGTAAAAAAGACATACACTGACACCAAGTAACAAAGACATACACTGATACCCAGTAACATAGACACAAACTTACACCAAGTAACAAAGACATACACTGAAACCCAGTTACACAGACACACACTTACACCAAGTAACACAGACACACACAGACACTAAGTAACAAAGACATACACTGATACCCAGTAACACAGACACACACTTACACCATGTAACCAAGACATACACTGACACCAAGAAACAAAGACATACACTTACACCAAGTAAAAAAGACACACACTTACACCAAGTAACAATGACAGACACTGATACCCAGTAACACAGACACACACTTACACCAGGTCACAAAGACATACACTTATACCAAGTAAAAAAGACATACACTGACACCAAGTAACAAAGACATACACTGATACCAAGTAACAATGACATACACTGATACCCAGTAACAAAGACAGGCACTGATACCAAGTAACAAAGACATACACTGATACCCAGTAACACAGACACACACTTACACCAAGTAACAAAGACAGACACTTACACCAAGTAACAAAGAAATACACTGACACGATGTAACAAAGACATACACTTACACCAAGTAACAAAGACATACACTGACACCAATTAACAAAGACATACACTTGCACCAAGTAACACAGACATACACTGACACCAAGTAACAAAGACATACACTTACACCAAGTGACAAAGACATACAGTGACACCAAGTAACAATGACATACACTGATACCCAGTAACACAGACACACACTTACACCAAGTAACAAAGAAAGACAATGACACCAAGTAACAAAGACATACACTGATACCCAGTAACACAGACACACACTTACACCATGTAACAAAGACATACACTGACACCAAGTAACAAAGACATACACTTACACCAAGTAACACAGACAGACACAGACACCAAGTGACAAAGACATACACTGATACCCAGTAACACAGACACACACTTACACCAAGTAACACAGACACACACTTACACCAAGTAACAAAGACAGACACTAATACCCAGTAACACAGACATACACTTACACCAAGTATCAAAGACATACACTGACACCAAGTAGCAAAGACATACACTTACACCAAGTAACAAAGAAATAAACTGACACTAAGTAACAAAGACATACACTTACACCAAGTAGCAAAAACATACACTGACACCAAGTAACAAAGACATACACTTACACCAAGTAACACAGACATACACTGACACCAAGTAACAAAGACAAACACTTACACCAAGTAACAAAGACATACAGTGACACCAAGTAACAAAGACATACACTGATACCCAGTAACACAGACACACACTTACACCAAGTAACACAGACATACACTGACACCAAGTAACAAAGACATACACTGATACCCAGTAACACAGATACACACTTACACCAAGTAACAAAGAAAGACAATGACACCAAGTAACAAAGACATACACTGATACCCAGTAACACAGACACACACTTACACCATGTAACAAAGACATACACTGGCACCAAGTAACAAAGACATACACTTACACCAAGTAACACAGACAGACACAGACACCAAGTGACAAAGACATACACTGATACCCAGTAACAGACACACACTTACACCATGTAACAAAGACATACACTGACACCAAGTAACAAAGACATACACTTACACCAAGTAACACAGACATACACTGACACCAAGTAACAAAGACGTACACTGATGCCCAGTAACACAGACACACACTTACACCAAGTAACAATGACAGACACTGATACCCAGTAACACAGACACACACTTACACCAGGTCACAAAGACATATACTGACACCAAGTAACAAAGACATACACTTATACCAAGTAAAAAAGACATACACTGACACAAAGTAACAAAGACATACACTGATACCCAGTAACACAGACACACACTTACACCAAGTAACAAAGACATACACTGAAACCCAGTTACACAGACACACACTAACACCAAGTAACACAGACACACACAGACACCAAGTAACAAAGCCATACACTGATACCCAGTAACACAGACAGACACTTACACCAAGTAACAAAGACATACACTGATACCCAGCCACACAGACACACACGTACACCAAGTATCACAGACATCCACAGACACCAAGTAACAAAGACAGACACTGATACCCAGTAACACAGACACACACTTACACCATGTAACAAAGACATACACTGACACCAAGTAACAAAGACATACACTTACACCAAGTAACACAGACATACACTGACACCAAGTAACAAAGACACACACTTACACCAAGTAACACAGAGACACACTTACACCAAGTAACAATGACAGACACTGATACCCAGTCACACAGACACACACTTACACCAAGTCACAAAGACATCCACTGACACCCAGTAACAAAGGCATACACTGACACCCAGTAACAAAGACACACAATGACACCAAGTAACAAAGGCACACACTGACACCAAGTAAATGAGTCATACACTGATACCCAGTAACACAGACAAACACTTACACCAAGTAACAAAGACATGCACTGACACCAATTAACAAAGACATTCACTGTTACCCAGTAACACAGACACACACTTACACCAAGTAACAAAGACATACATTGACACCAAGTAACAAAGACATGCACTGACACCAAGTAACAAAGACATACACTGATACCCAGTAACACGGACACACACTTACACAAAGTATCAAAGACAGACAATGACACCAATTAACAAAGGCATACATTTACACCAAGTGACAAAGACATGCACTGGCACCAAGTAACAAAGACGTACACTTACACAAAGTAACAAAGACATACACTGATACCCAGCAACACAGACACACACAGACACCAAGTAACAAAGACATACACTGACACCAATTAACAAAGACATACACTGATACCCAGTAACACAGACACACACTTACACCAAGTAACAAAGACATACACTGACACCAAGTAACAAAGACATACACTTACACCAAGTAAAAAAGACATACACCGACACCAAGTAACAAAGACGTACACTGATACCCAGTAACACAGACACACACTTACACCAAGTAACAAAGACATTCACTGATACCCAGTTACACAGACACACACTTACACCAAGTAACACAGACACACACAGACACCAAGTAACAAAGACATACACTGATACCCAGTAACACAGACACACACTTACACCATGTAACAAAGACATACACTGACACCAAGTAACAAAGACATACACTTACACCAAGTAACACAGACAGACACAGACACCAAGTGACAAAGACATACACTGATACCCAGTAACACAGACACACACTGACACCATGTAACAAAGACATACACTGACACCAAGTAACAAAGACACACACTTACATCAAGTAACACAGACATACACTGACACCAAGTAACAAAGACGTACACTGATGCCCAGAAACACAGACACACACTTACACCAAGTAACAATGACAGACACTGATACCCAGTAACACAGACACACACTTACACCAGGTCACAAAGACATATACTGACACCAAGTAACAAAGACATACACTTATACCAAGTAAAAAAGACACACACTGACACAAAGTAACAAAGACATACACTGATACCCAGTAACACAGACACACACTTACACCAAGTAACAAAGACATACACTGAAACCCAGTTACACAGACACACACTTACACCAAGTAACACAGACACACTCAGACACCAAGTAACAAAGCCATACACTGATACCCAGTAACACAGACAGACACTTACACCAAGTAACAAATACATACACTGATACCCAGCCACACAGACACACACCTACACCAAGTATCACAGACATCCACAGACACCAAGTAACAAAGACAGACACTGATACCCAGTAACACAGACACACACTTACACCATGTAACAAAGACATACACTGACACCAAGTAACAAAGACATACACTAACACCAAGTAACACAGACATACACTGACACCAAGTAACAAAGACACACAGTTACACCAAGTAACACAGACACACACTTACACCAAGTAACAATGACAGACACTGATACCCAGTAACACAGACAGACACAGACACCAAGTGACAAAGACATACACTGATACCCAGTAACACAGACACACACTGACACCATGTAACAAAGACATACACTGACACCAAGTAACAAAGACACACACTTACATCAAGTAACACAGACATACACTGACACCAAGTAACAAAGACGTACACTGATGCCCAGAAACACAGACACACACTTACACCATGTAACAAAGACATACACTGACACCAAGTAACAAAGACATACACTTACACCAAGTAACACAGACAGACACAGACACCAAGTGACAAAGACATACACTGATACCCAGTAACACAGACACACACTGACACCATGTAACAAAGACATACACTGACACCAAGTAACAAAGACACACACTTACATCAAGTAACACAGACATACACTGACACCAAGTAACAAAGACGTACACTGATGCCCAGAAACACAGACACACACTTACACCAAGTAACAATGACAGACACTGATACCCAGTAACACAGACACACACTTACACCAAGTAACAATGACAGACACTGACACCCAGTAACAAAGACACACAATGACACCAAGTAACAAAGGCACACACTGACACCAAGTAAATGAGTCATACACTGATACCCAGTAACACAGTCAAACACTTGCACCAAGTAACAAAGACATGCACTGACACCAAGTAACAAAGACATTCACTGTTACCCAGTAACACAGACACAAACTTACACCAAGTAACAAAGACATACACTGACACCAAGTAACAAAGACATGCACTGATACCCAGTAACACAGACACACACTTACACCAATTAACAAAGACATACACTGATACTCAGTTCCACAGACACACACTTACACCAAGTAACAAAGGCATACACTGACACCCAGTAACAAAGACATACACTGACACCAAGTAACAAAGACATACACTTACACCAAGTAAAAAAGACATACACCGACACCAAGTAACAAAGACGTACACTGATAGCCAGTAACACAGACACACACTTACACCAAGTAACACAGACACACACAGACACCAAGTAACAAAGACATACACTGATACCCAGTAACACAGACACACACTTACACCATGTAACAAAGACATACACTGACACCAAGTAACAAAGACATAAACTTACACCAAGTAACACAGACAGACACAGACACCAAGTGACAAAGACATACACTGATACCCAGTTACACAGACACACAATTACAACAAGTAACACAGACACACACAGACACCAAGTAACAAAGCCATACACTGATACCCAGTTACACAGACACACACTTACACCAAGTAACACAGACACACACAGACACCAAGTAACAAAGACATACACTGATACCCAGTAACACAGACACACACTTACACCATGTAACAAAGACAGACACTGACACCAAGTAACAAAGACATACACTTACACCAAGTAACACAGACAGACACAGACACCAAGTGACAAAGACATACACTGATACCCAGTAACACAGACACACACTTACACCATGTAACAAAGACATACACTGACACCAAGTAACAAAGACATACACTTACACCAAGTAACACAGACATATACTGACACCAAGTAACAAAGACATACACTTATACCAAGTAAAAAAGACATACACTGACACAAAGTAACAAAGACATACACTGATACCCAGTAACACAGACACACACTTACACCAAGTAACAAAGACATACACAGAAACCCAGTTACACAGACACACACTGACACCAAGTAACACAGACACACACAGACACCAAGTAACAAAGCCATACACTGATACCCAGTAACACAGACAGACACTTACACCAAGTAACAACGACATACACTGATACCCAGCCACACAGACACACACCTACACCAAGTATCACAGACATCCACAGACACCAAGTAACAAAGACAGACACTGATACCAAGTAACACAGACACACACTTACACCATGTAACAAAGACATACACTGACACCAAGTAACAAAGACATACACTTACACCAAGTAACACAGACATACACTGATACCAAGTAACAAAGGCACACACTGACACCAAGTAACAATGACATACACTGATACCCAGTAACACAGACACACACATACACCAAGTAACAAAGACATACACTGACACCAAGTAACAAAGACATTCACTGATACCCAGTAACACAGACACACACTTGCACCAAGTAACAAAGACATACACTGACACCAAGTAACAAAGGCATACACTGACACCCAGTAACAAAGACATACACTGACACCCAGTAACACAGACACACACGGACACCAAGTAACAAAGACATGCACTGACACCCAGTAACAAAAACATACACTGACACCCAGTAACAAAGACATACACTGATACCCAGTAACACAGACACACACTTACACCAAGTAACAAAGACATACACTGACACCAAGTAACAAAGACATACACTGATACCCAGTAACACAGACACACACTTACACCAAGTAACAAAGACATACACTGACACCAAGTAACAAAGACTTACACTTACACCAAGTCACACAGACATACACTGACACCAAGTAACAAGGACATACACTTACACCAAGTAACAAAGACATACACTTACACCAAGTAACAAAGACATGCAATGACACCAAGTAACAAAGACATGCACTTGCACCAATTAACAAAGACATACACTGATACCCAGTCGCACAGACACACACTTACACCAAGTAACAAAGACACACACTGATACCCAGTCGCACAGACACACACTTGCACCAAGTAACAAAGACATACACTGCCACCAATTAACAGAGACATACACTTACACCAAGTAACGCAGACATACACTGACACCAAGTAACAAAGACATACACTTACACCAACTAACAAAGACACACACTTACACCAAGTAACATAGACATACACTGACACCAAGTAACAAAGACATACACTGCCACCAATTAACAGAGACATACACTTACACCAAGTAACGCAGACATACACTGACACCAAGTAACAAAGACATACACTTACACCAACTAACAAAGACACACACTTACACCAAGTAACATAGACATACACTGACACCAAGTAACAAAGACATACACTGCCACCAATTAACAGAGACATACACTTACACCAAGTAACGCAGACATACACTGACACCAAGTAACAAAGACATACACTTACACCAACTAACAAAGACACACAATTACACCAAGTAACATAGACATACACTGACACCAAGTAACAAAGACATACACTGATACCCAGTAACACAGACACACACTTACACCAAGTAACAAAGACATTCACTGACACCCAGTAACACAGACAGACACTTACACCAAGTAACAAAGACTTACACTGATACCCAGCCACATTGACACACACTTACACCAAGTATCACAGACATACACAGACACCAAGTAACAAAGACATACACTGATACCCAGTAACACAGACACACAAATACACCATGTAACAAAGACATACACTGACACCAAGTAACAAAGACATGCACTTACACCAAGTAACAAAGACATACACTGACACCCAGAAACACAGACACACACGGACACCAAGTAACAAAGACATACACTGACACCCAGTAAAAAAGACATTCACGGATCCCCAGTAACACAGACACACACTTACACCAAGTAACAAAGACATACACTGACACCAAGTAACAAAGACATACACTGATACCCAGTAACACAGACACACACTTACACCAATTATCAAAGACAGACAATGACACCAACTAATAAAGACATTCACTGATCCCCGGTAACAGAGAAACACACTTACACCAAGTAACAAAGACATACACTGACACCAAGTAACAAAGACATACACTGATACATAGTAACACAGACACACACTTACAACAAGTAACAAAGACATACACTGACACCAATTAACAAAGACATACAATGATACCCAGTAACACAGATACACACTTACACCAAGTAACAAAGACATACACTGACACCAAGTAACAAAGACATACACTTGCACCAAGTAACAAAGACATGCACTGACACCAAATAACAAAGACATACACTGATACCCAGTAACACTGACACACACTTACACCAAGTAACACAGACATACACTGACACCAAGTAACAGAGGCATCCACTAACACCAAGTAACAAAGATATGCACTGACACAAAGTAACAAAGACGTACACTTACACCAAGTAACAAAGACATACACTGACACCAAGGAACAAAGACATACACTTACACCAAGTAACACAGACATACACTGACACCAAGTAACAAAGACACACACTTACACCAAATACACAGACATACACTGACAGCAAGTAACAAAGACATATACTTACACCAAGTAACAAAGACATGCACTGACACCAAGTAACAAAGACGTACACTTACACCAAGTAACAAAGACATCAACTGATACCCAGCAACACAGACACACACTGACACCAAGTAACAAAGACATACACTGACACCAATTAACAAAGACATACACTGATACCCAGTAACACAGACAAACACTTACACCATGTAACAAAGACATACACTGACACCAAGTAACAAAGACATACACTTACACCAAGTAAAAAAGACATACACCGACACCAAGTAACAAAGACATACACTGATACCCAGTAACACAGACACACACTTACACCAAGTCACAGAGACATACACTGACACCAAGTAACAAAGGCATATACTTACACCAAGTAACAAAGACATGCACTGACACCAAGTAACAAAGACGTACACTTACACCAAGTAACAAAGACATCAACTGATACCCAGCAACACAGACACACACTGACACCAAGTAACAAAGACATACACTGACACCAATTAACAAAGACATACACTGATACCCAGTAACACAGACTAACACTTACACCAAGTAACAAAGACATACACTGACACGAAGTAACAAAGACATACACTTACACCAAGTAAAAAAGACATACACTGATACCCAGGAACACAGACACACACTTGCACCAAGTAACAAAGACAGACACTGATACCCAGTTACACAGACAGACACTTGCACCAAGTAACACAGACACACACAGACACCAAGTAACAAAGACATACACTGATACCCAGTAACACAGACAGACACTTACACCAAGTAACAAAGACTTACACTGATACCCAGCCACATTGACAAACACTTACACCAAGTATCATAGACATACACAGACACCAAGTAACAAAGACATACACTGACACCCAGTAACACAGACACACAAATACACCATGTAACAAAGACATACACTGACACCAAGTAACAAAGACATGCACTTACACCAAGTAACACAGACATACACTGACACCAAGTAACAAAGACATACACTTACACCAAGTAACACAGACATACACTGACACCAAGTAACAAAGACATACACTGATGCCCAGTAACACAGACACACACATACACCAAGTAACAATGACAGACACTGATACCCAGTAACACAGACACACACTTACAGCAAGTCACAAAGACATACACTGAAACCCAGTAACAAAGACACACAATGACACCAAGTAACAAAGGCACACACTGACACCAAGTAACAAAGACATACACTGATACCCAGTAACACAGACACACACTTACACCAAGTAACAAAGACTTACACTGACACCAAGTAACAAAGACATGCACTGATACTCAGTAACACAGACATACACTTACACCAATTAACAAAGACATACACTGATACTCAGTTACACAGACACACACTTACACCAAGTAACAAAGGCATACACTGACACCCAGTAACAAAGACATACACTGACACCCAGTTACACAGACACACACGGACACCAAGTAACAAAGACATACACTGACACCCAGTAACAAAAACATAAACTGACACCAAGTAACAAAGACATTCACTGATCCCCAGTAACACAGACACACACTTACACCAAGTAACAAAGACATACACTGACACCAAGTAACAAAGACATACACTGATACCCAGTAACACAGACACACACTTACACCACGTATCAAAGACATACAATGAAACCAACTATCAAAGACATAAACTGATAACCAGTAACACAGACACACACTTACACCAAGTAACAGAGACATACACTGACACCAAGTAACAAAGACATACACTTACACCAAGTAACAAAGACATGCACTGACACCAAGTAACACAGACACAGACTGACACCAAGTAACAAAGACATACACTGACACCAAGTAACAAAGACATACACTGATACCCAGTAACACAGACACACACATACACCAAGTAACAAAGACATACACTGATACCCAGTTACACAGACACACACTTACACCAAGTAACACAGACACACACTGACACCAAGTAACAAAGACATACACCGACACCAATTAACAAAGACATACACTGATACCCAGTAACACAGACACACACTTACGCCAGGGAACAAAGACATATACTGACACCAAGTAACAAAGACATACACTTATACCAAGTAAAAAAGACATACACTGACACCAAGTAACAAAGACATACACTGATACCCAGTAACATAGACACACACTTACACCAAGTAACAAAGACATACACTGAAACCCAGTTACACAGACACACACTTACACCAAGTAACACAGACACACACAGACACTAAGTAACAAAGACATACACTGATACCCAGTAACACAGACACACACTTACACCATGTAACAAAGACATACACTGACACCAAGAAACAAAGACATACACTTACACCAAGTAAAAAAGACACACACTTACACCAAGTAACAATGACAGACACTGATACCCAGTAACACAGACACACACTTACACCAGGTCACAAAGACATACACTTATACCAAGTAAAAAAGACATACACTGACACCAAGTAACAAAGACATACACTGATACCAAGTAACAATGACATACACTGATACCCAGTAACAAAGACATGCACTGATACCAAGTAACAAAGACATACACTGATACCCAGTAACACAGACACACACTTACACCAAGTAACAAAGACAGACACTTACACCAAGTAACAAAGAAATACACTGACACGATGTAACAAAGACATACACTTACACCAAGTAACAAAGACATACACTGACACCAATTAACAAAGACATACACTTGCACCAAGTAACACAGACATACACTGACACCAAGTAACAAAGACATACACTTACACCAAGTGACAAAGACATACAGTGACACCAAGTAACAATGACATACACTGATACCCAGTAACACAGACACACACTTACACCAAGTAACAAAGAAAGACAATGACACCAAGTAACAAAGACATACACTGATACCCAGTAACACAGACACACACTTACACCATGTAACAAAGACATACACTGACACCAAGTAACAAAGACATACACTTACACCAAGTAACACAGACAGACACAGACACCAAGTGACAAAGACATACACTGATACCCAGTAACACAGACACACACTTACACCAAGTAACACAGACACACACTTACACCAAGTAACAAAGACAGACACTAATACCCAGTAACACAGACATACACTTACACCAAGTATCAAAGACATACACTGACACCAAGTAGCAAAGACATACACTTACACCAAGTAACAAAGAAATAAACTGACACTAAGTAACAAAGACATACACTTACACCAAGTAGCAAAAACATACACTGACACCAAGTAACAAAGACATACACTTACACCAAGTAACACAGACATACACTGACACCAAGTAACAAAGACAAACACTTACACCAAGTAACAAAGACATACAGTGACACCAAGTAACAAAGACATACACTGATACCCAGTAACACAGACACACACTTACACCAAGTAACACAGACATACACTGACACCAAGTAACAAAGACATACACTGATACCCAGTAACACAGATACACACTTACACCAAGTAACAAAGAAAGACAATGACACCAAGTAACAAAGACATACACTGATACCCAGTAACACAGACACACACTTACACCATGTAACAAAGACATACACTGGCACCAAGTAACAAAGACATACACTTACACCAAGTAACACAGACAGACACAGACACCAAGTGACAAAGACATACACTGATACCCAGTAACAGACACACACTTACACCATGTAACAAAGACATACACTGACACCAAGTAACAAAGACATACACTTACACCAAGTAACACAGACATACACTGACACCAAGTAACAAAGACGTACACTGATGCCCAGTAACACAGACACACACTTACACCAAGTAACAATGACAGACACTGATACCCAGTAACACAGACACACACTTACACCAGGTCACAAAGACATATACTGACACCAAGTAACAAAGACATACACTTATACCAAGTAAAAAAGACATACACTGACACAAAGTAACAAAGACATACACTGATACCCAGTAACACAGACACACACTTACACCAAGTAACAAAGACATACACTGAAACCCAGTTACACAGACACACACTAACACCAAGTAACACAGACACACACAGACACCAAGTAACAAAGCCATACACTGATACCCAGTAACACAGACAGACACTTACACCAAGTAACAAAGACATACACTGATACCCAGCCACACAGACACACACGTACACCAAGTATCACAGACATCCACAGACACCAAGTAACAAAGACAGACACTGATACCCAGTAACACAGACACACACTTACACCATGTAACAAAGACATACACTGACACCAAGTAACAAAGACATACACTTACACCAAGTAACACAGACATACACTGACACCAAGTAACAAAGACACACACTTACACCAAGTAACACAGAGACACACTTACACCAAGTAACAATGACAGACACTGATACCCAGTCACACAGACACACACTTACACCAAGTCACAAAGACATCCACTGACACCCAGTAACAAAGGCATACACTGACACCCAGTAACAAAGACACACAATGACACCAAGTAACAAAGGCACACACTGACACCAAGTAAATGAGTCATACACTGATACCCAGTAACACAGACAAACACTTACACCAAGTAACAAAGACATGCACTGACACCAATTAACAAAGACATTCACTGTTACCCAGTAACACAGACACACACTTACACCAAGTAACAAAGACATACATTGACACCAAGTAACAAAGACATGCACTGATACCCAGTAACACAGACACACACTTACACCAATTAACAAAGACATACACTGATACTCAGTTCCACAGACACACACTTACACCAAGTAACAAAGGCATACACTGACACCCAGTAACAAAGACATACACTGACACCCAGAAACACAGACACACACGGACACTATGTAACAAAGACATACACTGACACCCAGTCACAAAAACATACACTGACACCAGGTAACAAAGACATACACTGACACCAAGTAACAAAGACATTCACTGACCCCCAGTAACACAGACACAGACTTACACCAAGTAACAAAGACATGCACTGACACCAAGTAACAAAGACATACACTGATACCCAGTAACACGGACACACACTTACACAAAGTATCAAAGACAGACAATGACACCAATTAACAAAGGCATACATTTACACCAAGTGACAAAGACATGCACTGGCACCAAGTAACAAAGACGTACACTTACACAAAGTAACAAAGACATACACTGATACCCAGCAACACAGACACACACAGACACCAAGTAACAAAGACATACACTGACACCAATTAACAAAGACATACACTGATACCCAGTAACACAGACACACACTTACACCAAGTAACAAAGACATACACTGACACCAAGTAACAAAGACATACACTTACACCAAGTAAAAAAGACATACACCGACACCAAGTAACAAAGACGTACACTGATACCCAGTAACACAGACACACACTTACACCAAGTAACAAAGACATTCACTGATACCCAGTTACACAGACACACACTTACACCAAGTAACACAGACACACACAGACACCAAGTAACAAAGACATACACTGATACCCAGTAACACAGACACACACTTACACCATGTAACAAAGACATACACTGACACCAAGTAACAAAGACATACACTTACACCAAGTAACACAGACAGACACAGACACCAAGTGACAAAGACATACACTGATACCCAGTAACACAGACACACACTGACACCATGTAACAAAGACATACACTGACACCAAGTAACAAAGACACACACTTACATCAAGTAACACAGACATACACTGACACCAAGTAACAAAGACGTACACTGATGCCCAGAAACACAGACACACACTTACACCAAGTAACAATGACAGACACTGATACCCAGTAACACAGACACACACTTACACCAGGTCACAAAGACATATACTGACACCAAGTAACAAAGACATACACTTATACCAAGTAAAAAAGACACACACTGACACAAAGTAACAAAGACATACACTGATACCCAGTAACACAGACACACACTTACACCAAGTAACAAAGACATACTTTGAGACCCAGTTACACAGACACACACTTACACCACGTAACACAGACACACTCAGACACCAAGTAACAAAGCCATACACTGATACCCAGTAACACAGACAGACACTTACACCAAGTAACAAATACATACACTGATACCCAGCCACACAGACACACACCTACACCAAGTATCACAGACATCCACAGACACCAAGTAACAAAGACAGACACTGATACCCAGTAACACAGACACACACTTACACCATGTAACAAAGACATACACTGACACCAAGTAACAAAGACATACACTAACACCAAGTAACACAGACATACACTGACACCAAGTAACAAAGACACACAGTTACACCAAGTAACACAGACACACACTTACACCAAGTAACAATGACAGACACTGATACCCAGTAACACAGACAGACACAGACACCAAGTGACAAAGACATACACTGATACCCAGTAACACAGACACACACTGACACCATGTAACAAAGACATACACTGACACCAAGTAACAAAGACACACACTTACATCAAGTAACACAGACATACACTGACACCAAGTAACAAAGACGTACACTGATGCCCAGAAACACAGACACACACTTACACCATGTAACAAAGACATACACTGACACCAAGTAACAAAGACATACACTTACACCAAGTAACACAGACAGACACAGACACCAAGTGACAAAGACATACACTGATACCCAGTAACACAGACACACACTGACACCATGTAACAAAGACATACACTGACACCAAGTAACAAAGACACACACTTACATCAAGTAACACAGACATACACTGACACCAAGTAACAAAGACGTACACTGATGCCCAGAAACACAGACACACACTTACACCAAGTAACAATGACAGACACTGATACCCAGTAACACAGACACACACTTACACCAAGTAACAATGACAGACACTGACACCCTGTAACAAAGACACACAATGACACCAAGTAACAAAGGCACACACTGACACCAAGTAAATGAGTCATACACTGATACCCAGTAACACAGTCAAACACTTGCACCAAGTAACAAAGACATGCACTGACACCAAGTAACAAAGACATTCACTGTTACCCAGTAACACAGACACACACTTACACCAAGTAACAAAGACATACACTGACACCAAGTAACAAAGACATGCACTGATACCCAGTAACACAGACACACACTTACACCAATTAACAAAGACATACACTGATACTCAGTTCCACAGACACACACTTACACCAAGTAACAAAGGCATACACTGACACCCAGTAACAAAGACATACACTGACACCAAGTAACAAAGACATACACTTACACCAAGTAAAAAAGACATACACCGACACCAAGTAACAAAGACGTACACTGATAGCCAGTAACACAGACACACACTTACACCAAGTAACACAGACACACACAGACACCAAGTAACAAAGACATACACTGATACCCAGTAACACAGACACACACTTACACCATGTAACAAAGACATACACTGACACCAAGTAACAAAGACATAAACTTACACCAAGTAACACAGACAGACACAGACACCAAGTGACAAAGACATACACTGATACCCAGTTACACAGACACACACTTACACCAAGTAACACAGACACACACAGACACCAAGTAACAAAGCCATACACTGATACCCAGTTACACAGACACACACTTACACCAAGTAACACAGACACACACAGACACCAAGTAACAAAGACATACACTGATACCCAGTAACACAGACACACACTTACACCATGTAACAAAGACAGACACTGACACCAAGTAACAAAGACATACACTTACACCAAGTAACACAGACAGACACAGACACCAAGTGACAAAGACATACACTGATACCCAGTAACACAGACACACACTTACACCATGTAACAAAGACATACACTGACACCAAGTAACAAAGACATACACTTACACCAAGTAACACAGACATACACTGACACCAAGTAACAAAGACACACACTTACACCAAGTAACACAGACATACACTGACACCAAGTAACAAAGACGTACACTGATGCCCAGTAACACAGACACACACTTACACCAAGTAACAATGACAGACACTGATACCCAGTAACACAGACACACACTTACACCAGGTCACAAAGACATATACTGACACCAAGTAACAAAGACATACACTTATACCAAGTAAAAAAGACATACACTGACACAAAGTAACAAAGACATACACTGATACCCAGTAACACAGACACACACTTACACCAAGTAACAAAGACATACACAGAAACCCAGTTACACAGACACACACTGACACCAAGTAACACAGACACACACAGACACCAAGTAACAAAGCCATACACTGATACCCAGTAACACAGACAGACACTTACACCAAGTAACAACGACATACACTGATACCCAGCCACACAGACACACACCTACACCAAGTATCACAGACATCCACAGACACCAAGTAACAAAGACAGACACTGATACCAAGTAACACAGACACACACTTACACCATGTAACAAAGACATACACTGACACCAAGTAACAAAGACATACACTTACACCAAGTAACACAGACATACACTGACACCAAGTAACAAAGACACACAGTTACACCAAGTAACACAGACACACACTTACACCAAGTAACAATGACAGACACTGATACCCAGTAACACAGACACACACTTACACCAAGTCACAAAGACATCCACTGACACCCAGTAACAAAGGCATACACTGACACCCAGTAACAAAGACACACAATGACACCAAGTAACAAAGGCACACACTGACACCAAGTAAATGAGTCATACACTGATACCCAGTAACACAGACAAACACTTACACCAAGTAACAAAGACATGCACTGACACCAAGTAACAAAGACATTCACTGTTACCCAGTAACACAGACACACACTTACACCAAGTAACAAAGACATACACTGACACCAAGTAACAAAGACATGCACTGATACCCAGTAACACAGACACACACTTACACCAATTAACAAAGACATACACTGATACTCAGTTCCACAGACACACACTTACACCAAGTAACAAAGGCATACACTGACACCCAGAAACACAGACACACACGGACACCATGTAACAAAGACATACACTGACACCCAGTCACAAAAACATACACTGACACCAGGTAACAAAGAAGAAGGGTCACTGACCCGAAACGTTAACTCTACTTCTCTTTCCACAGATGCTGCCAGACCTGCTGAGTGAATCCAGCATTTCCTGTTCCAGCATCCGCAGTATTTTGCTTTTATTTTAGTGTTTTATTCACTGCCACTTCTCTTCCAGGAATGCCTACCTTGAAGAAGTTCTGCTCTTCTCTCCGACGGGATTTTCGTTTGTCTCTTTTACCTTGTTCACCTTCATTGCTTTCTATTTCCCTCCTGGTGTTTGATAAGGTATCTACCAAAACTCGTTTTCACAGCCACATCTCCTTCCTCAGTGACTGTCTCCGGCTCCGACTGATTCCACGTGGATTCCAACTGCAGTTTCACCCATCATGCTTTGAAACCACCCAGGATCATAGGTATCTCCGAGAATTACAACGTTCTTCGGACTGCTACTCTCGCCGCATCCTGAGATCCACACTCAGTGCTATGCGCCGCCATATGCACACACTGGACCTCTCTCTCCAGCAGCACCGTCTCACCTCATCTCAAATCTGTTCTACTCCGCAGTTTCATCTCATCTTACGTCTCATCCGACGCATTAACAAAAACCTTTTTTTCTTCCTTTCAGGTGTTCAGGAACGCAAGCTCCAGCAGCTGATGGGGACTAATGCCCCTCCAGATCCTCCTTCCGCTTCACTTCCCTCTGACCCCACCCCTTCTGATCTGACCCCTTGCCGTGTATTCACTATACCCTCTGACCTCCCCCTCTCTGATGCTGAGCGTTCTGTACTCAGCAAAGGTCTCAGTTTTATCCCCTTACGCCCCCACCTCAATGAATTTCGCGCTCGGCATGACGTTGAGCTCTTCTTCCGTCGCCTCCGCCTCCGGGCTCACTTCTTCGACCAGGAGTCCTCCCCCCGACCAGCAGACCCATTCACCCGCCTCCAGCATTCTCCATCTACCTGGACCCCTCACCCTGGCCTCTTACCCGCTCTTGATCTCTTCATTGAAAACTGTCGGCGAGACATTGGTCGTCTCAATTTCTCTGCCCCCCTCACTCACTCTCACCTGTCCCCCTCTGAACTTGAGGCACTCCGTTCTCTCAGGTCTAACCCCGACATGGTCATCAAACCTGCAGACAAGGGTGGTGCTGTTGTTGTATGGCGTACCGACCTCGACCTTGCAGAAGCTCAACGCCAACTCACAGACACCTCTTCCTACCTCCCTCTGGACCATGACCCCACCACCGAACATCAAGCCACCGTCCAAAGGACTGTCACTGACCTCATCTCCTCTGGAGATCTTCCCTCTACAGCTTCCAACCTCATAGTCCCGCAACCCCGGACAGTCCGCTTCTACCAGTTCCGAAGAAGGGTCACTGACCCGAAACGTTAACTCTACTTCTCTTTCCACAGATGCTGCCAGACCTGCTGAGTGAATCCAGCATTTCTTGTTTTTGTTTCAGATTTCCAGCATCCGCAGTATTTTGCTTTTATATTAACAAAGACATACACTGACAACAAGTAACAAAGACATTCACTGATCCCCAGTAACACAGACACAGGCTGACACCAAGTAACAAAGACATGCACTGACACCAAGTAACAAAGACATACACTGATACCCAGTAACACAGACACACACTTACACAAAGTATCAAAGACAGACAATGACACCAACTAACAAAGACATACACTGATACCCAGTAACACAGACACACACTTACACCAAGTAACAGAGACATACACTGACACCAAGTAACAAAGGCATACATTTACACCAAGTGACAAAGACATGCACTGACACCAAGTAACAAAGACGTACACTTACACAAAGTAACAAAGACATACACTGATACCCAGGAACACAGACACAAACTGACACCAAGTAACAAAGACATACACTGACACCAATTAACAAAGACATACACTGATACCCAGTAACACAGACACACACTTACACCAAGTAACAAATACATACACTGACACCAAGTAAAAAAGACATACACTTACACCAAGTAAAAAAGACATACACCGACACCAAGTAACAAAGACGTACACTGATACCCAGTAACACAGACACACACTTACACCAAGTAACAAAGACATTCACTGATACCCAGTTACACAGACACACACTTACACCAAGTAACACAGACACACACAGACACCAAGTAACAAAGACATACACTGATACCCAGTAACACAGACATACACTTACACCATGTCACAAAGACATACAATGACACCAAGTAACAAAGACATACACTTACACCAAGTAAAAAAGACATACACTGACACCAAGTAACAAAGATATTCACTGATCCCCAGCAACACAGACACACACTTACACCAAGTAACAAAGACATACACTGACACCAAATAACAAAGACGTACACTTACACCAAGTATCAAAGACAGACAATGACACCAACTAACAAAGACATACACTGATTCCCAGAAACACTGATACACACTTACACCAAGTAACAGAGACATACACTGACACCAAGTAACAAAGGCATACACTTACACCAAGTAACAAAGACACACACTGATACCCAGTAACACAGACACACACTGACACCAAGTAACAAAGACATACACTGACATCAATTAACAAAGACATACACAGATACACAGTAACACAGACACACACTTACACCAAGTAACAAAGACATCCACTGACACCAAGTAACAAAGACATACACTTACACCAAGTAACACAGATATACACTGACACCAAGTAACAAAGACATACACTGATACCCAGTAACACAGACACACACATACACCAAGTAACAAAGACATACACTGATACCCAGTTACACTGACACACACTTACACCAAGTAACACAGACACACACAGGCACCAAGTAACAAAGACATACACTGATGCCCAGTAACACAGACACACACTGACACCAAGTAACAAAGACATACACCGACACCAATTAACAAAGACATACACTGATACCCAGTAACACAGACACACACTTACACCAGGTAACAAAGACATATACTGACACCAAGTAACAAAGACATACACTTATACCATGTAAAAAAGTCATACACTGACACCAAGTAACAAAGACATACACTGATACCCAGTAACATAGACACACACTTACACCAAGTAACAAAGACATACACTGAAACCCAGTTACACAGACACACACTTACACCAAGTAACACAGACACACACAGACACCAAGTAACAAAGACATACACTGATACCCAGTAACACAGACAGACACTTACACCAAGTAACAAAGACATACACTGATACCCAGCCACACAGACACACACTTACACCAAGTATCACAGACATCCACAGACACCAAGTAACAAAGACAGACACTGATACCCAGTAACACAGACACACACTTACACCATGTAACAAAGACAGACACTGACACCAAGTAACAAAGACATACACTTACACCAAGTAAAAAAGACACACACTTACACCAAGTAACAATGACAGACACTGATACCCAGGAACACAGACACACACTTACACAAGGTAACAAAGACATATACTGACACCAAGTAACAAAGACATACACATATACCAAGTAAAAAAGACATACACTGACACCAAGTAACAAAGACATACACTTACACCAAGTAACACAGACATACACTGACACCAAGTAACAAAGACAAACACTTACACCAAGTAACAAAGACATACAGTGACACCAAGTAACAAAGACATGCACTGATAGCCAGTAACACAGACACACACTTATACCAAGTAACACAGACATACACTGACACCAAGTAACAAAGACATACACTGATACCCAGTAACACAGATACACACTTACACCAAGTAACAAAGAAAGACAATGACACCAAGTAACAAAGACAGACACTGATACCCAGTAACACAGACACACACTTACACCATGTAACAAAGACATACACTGACAACAAGTAACAAAGACATACACTTACACCAAGTAACACAGACAGACACAGACACCAAGTGACAAAGACATACACTGATACCCAGTAACACAGACACACACTTACACCATGTAACAAAGACATACACTGACACCAAGTAACAAAGACATACACTTACACCAAGTAACACAGACATACACTGACACCAAGTAACAAAGACACACACTTACACCAAGTAACATTGACATACACTGACACCAAGTAACAAAGACGTACACTGATGCCCTGTAACACAGACACTCACTTACACCAAGTAACAATGACAGACACTGATACCCAGTAACACAGACACACACTTACACCAGGTCACAAAGACATATACTGACACCAAGTAACAAAGAAATACACTTATACCAAGTAAAAAAGACATACACTGACACCAAGTAACAAAGACATACACTGATACCAAGTAACAAAGACATACACTGATACCCAGTAACACAGACACACACTTACACCAAGTAACAAAGACAGACACTTACACCAAGTAACAAAGACATACACTGGCACGAAGTAACAAAGACATACACTTACACCAAGTAACAAAGACATACACTTACACCAAGTAACAAAGACATACACTCGCACCAAGTAACACAGACATACACTGACACCAATTAACAAAGACATACACTTACACCAAGTAACAAAGACATACAGTGACACCAAGTAACAAAGACATACACTGATACCCAGTAACACAGACATACACTTACACCAAGTATCAAAGACATACACTGACACCAAGTAGCAAAGACATACACTTACACCAAGTAACACAGACAGACACAGACACCAAGTGACAAAGAAAGACAATGACACCAAGTAACAAAGACATACACTGATACCCAGTAACACAGACACACACTTACACCATGTAACAAAGACATACACTGACATCAAGTAACAAAGACATACACTTACACCAAGTAACACAGACAGACATAGACACCAAGTGACAAAGACATACACTGATTCCCAGTAACACAGACACACAGTTACACCAAGTAACACAGACACACACTTACACCAAGTAACAAAGACATACACTAATACCCAGTAACACAGACATACACTTACACCAAGTATCAAAGACATACACTGACACCAAGTAGCAAAGACATACACTTACACCAAGTAACAAAGAAATAAACTGACACTAAGTAACAAAGACATACACTTACACCAAGTAACAAAGACATACACTTACACCAAGTAACACAGACATACACTTACACCAAGTAACACAGACATACACTGACACCAAGTAACAAAGACAGACACTAACACCAAGTAACAAAGACATACAGTGACACCAAGTAACAAAGACATACACTGATACCCAGTAACACAGACATACACTGATACCCAGTAACACAGATACACACTTACACCAAGTAACAAAGAAAGACAATGACACCAAGTAACAAAGACATACACTGATACCCAGTAACACAGACACACACTTACACCATGTAACAAAGACATACACTGACAGCAAGTAACAAAGATATACACTTACACCAAGTAACACAGACAGACACAGACACCAAGTGACAAAGACATACACTGATACGCAGTAATAAAGACACATACTTACACCATGCAACAAAGACATACACTGGCACCAAGTAACAAAGACATACACTGATACCCAGTAACACAGATACACACTTACACCAAGTAACAAAGAAAGACAATGACACCAAGTAACAAAGACATACACTGATACCCAGTAACACAGACACACACTTACACCAAGTAACACAGACATACACTGACACCAAGTAACAAAGACATACACTGATACCCAGTAACACAGATACACACTTACACCAAGTAACAAAGAAAGACAATGACACCAAGTAACAAATACATACACTGATACCCAGTAACACAGACACACACTTACACCATGTAACAAAGACATACACTGACAGCAAGTAACAAAGATATACACTTACACCAAGTAACACAGACAGACACAGACACCAAGTGACAAAGACATACACTGATACCCAGTAACACAGACACAAACTACACCATGCAACAAAGACATACACTGGCACCAAGTAACAAAGACATACACTTACACCAAGTAACACAGACATACACTGACACCAAGTAACAAAGACACACACTTACACCAAGTCACACAGACATACACTGACACTAAGTAACAAAGACGTACACTGATGCCCAGTAACACAGACACACACTAACACCAAGTAACAATGACAGACACTGATACCCAGTAACACAGACACACACTTACACCAGGTCACAAAGACATATACTGACACCAAGTAACAAAGACATACACTTATACCAAGTAAAAAAGACATACACTGACACAAAGTAACAAAGACATACACTGATACCCAGTAACACAGACACACACTTACACCACGTAACAACGACATACACTGAACCCCAGTTACACAGACACACACTTACACCAAGTATCACAGACATCCACAGACACCAAGTCACAAAGACATACACTTACACCAAGTAACACAGACATACACTGACACCAAGTAACAAAGACACACACTTACACCAAGTAACACAGACACACACTTACACCAAGTAACAATGACAGACACTGATACCCAGTAACACAGACACACACTTACACCAAGTCACAAAGACATCCACTGACACCCAGTAACAAAGGCATACACTGACACCCAGTAACAAAGACACACAATGACACCAAGTAACAAAGGCACACACTGACACCAAGTAAATGAGTTATACACTGATACCCAGTAACACAGACAAACACTTACACCAAGTAACAAAGACATGCACTGACACCAAGTAACAAAGACATTCACTGTTACCCAGTAACACAGACACACACTTACTCCAAGTAACAAAGACATACACTGACACCAAGTAACAAAGACATGCACTGATACCCAGTAACACAGACAGACACTTACACCAATTAACAAAGACATACACTGATACTCAGTTCCACAGACACACACTTACACCAAGTAACAAATGCATACACTGACACCCAGTAACAAAGACATACACTGACACCCAGAAACACGGACACCACGTAACAAAGACATACACTGACACACAGTCACAAAAACATACACTGACACCAGGTAACAAAGACATACACTGACACCAAGTAACAAAGACATTCACTGATCCCCAGTAACACAGACACAGACTTACACCAAGTAACAAAGACCTGCACTGACACCAAGTAACAAAGACATACACTGATACCCAGTAACACAGACACACACCTACACAAAGTATCAAAGACAGACAATGACACCAACTGACAAAGACATACACTGATACCCAGTAACACAGACACACACTTACACCAAGTAACAGAGACATACACTGACACCAAGTAACAAAGGCATACATTTACACCAAGTGACAAAGACATGCACTGACACCAAGTAACAAAGACGTACACTTACACAAAGTAACAAAGACATACACTGATACCCAGTAACACAGACACACACTGTCACCAAGTAACAAAGACATACACTGACACCAATTAACAAAGACATACACTGATACCCAGTAACACAGACACACACTTACACCAAGTAACAAAGACAAACACTGACACCAAGTAACAAAGACATACACTTACACCAAGTAAAAAAGACATACACCGACACCAAGTAACAAAGACGTACACTGATACCCAGTAACACAGACACACACTTACACCAAGTAACAAAGACATTCACTGATACAGAGTTACACAGACACACACTTACACCAAGTAACACAGACACACACAGACACCAAGTAACAAAGACATACACTGATACCCAGTGACACAGACACACACTTACACCATGTAACAAAGACATACACTGACACCAAGTAACAAAGACATACACTTACACCAAGTAACACAGACAGACACAGACACCAAGTGACAAAGACATACACTGATACCCAGTAACACAGACACACACTTACACCATGTAACAAAGACATACACTGACACCAAGTAACAAAGACATACACTTACACCAAGTAACACAGACATACACTGACACCAAGTAACAAAGACACACTCTTACACCAAGTAACACAGACATACACTGACACCAAGTAACAAAGACGTACACTGATGCCCAGTAACACAGACACACACTTACACCAAGTAACAATGACAGACACTGATACCCAGTAACACAGACACACACTTACACCAGGTCACAAAGACATATACTGACACCAAGTAACAAAGACATACACTTATACCAAGTAAAAAAGACATACACTGACACAAAGTAACAAAGACATACACTGATACCCAGTAACACAGACACACACTTACACCAAGTAACAAAGACATACACAGAAACCCAGTTACACAGACACACACTTACACCAAGTAACACAGACACACACAGACACCAAGTAACAAAGCCATACACTGATACCCAGTAACACAGAAAGACACTTACACCAAGTAACAAAGACATACACTGATACCCAGCCACACAGACACACACCTACACCAAGTATCACAGACATCCACAGACACCAAGTATCAAAGACAGAAACTGATACCCAGTAACACAGACACACAGTTACACCATGTAACAAAGACATACACTGACACCAAGTAACAAAGACATACACTTACACCAAGTAACACAGACATACACTGACACCAAGTAACAAAGACACACAGTTACACCAAGTAACACAGACACACACTTACACCAAGTCACAAAGACATCCACTGACACCCAGTAACAAAGGCATACACTGACACCCAGTAACAAAGACACACAATGACACCAAGTAACAAAGGCACACACTGACACCAAGTAAATGAGTCATACACTGATACCCAGTAACACAGACAAACACTTACACCAAGTAACAAAGACATGCACTGACACCAAGTAACAAAGACATTCACTGTTACCCTGTAACACAGACACACACTTACACCAAGTAACAAAGACATACACTGACACCAAGTAACAAAGACATGCACTGATACCCAGTAACACAGTCACACACTTACACCAATTAACAAATACATACACTGATACTCAGTTCCACAGACACACACTTACACCAAGTAACAAAGGCATACACTGACACCCAGGAACAAAGACATACACTGACACCCAGAAACACAGACACACACGGACACCATGTAACTAAGACATACACTGACACCCAGTCACAAAAACATACACTGACACCAGGTAACAAAGACATACACTGACACCAAGTAACAAAGACATTCACTGATCCCCAGTAACACAGACACAGACTTACACAAAGTATCAAAGACAGACAATGACACCAACTAACAGAGACATACACTGATACCAAGTAACAAAGGCATACATTTACACCAAGTGACAAAGACATGCACTGACTCCAAGTAACAAAGACGTACACTTACATAAAGCAACAAAGACATACACTGATACCCAGTAACACAGACACACACTGACACCAAGTAACAAAGACATACACTGACACCAATTAACAAATACATACACTGATACCCAGCAACACAGACACACACTTACACCAAGTAACAAAGACATACACTGACACCAAGTAACAAAGACATACACTTACACCAAGTAAAAAAGACATACACCGACACCAAGTAACAAAGACGTACACTGATACCCAGTAACACAGACACACACTTACACCAAGTAACAAAGACATTCACTGATACCCAGTTACACAGACACACACTTACACCAAGTAACACAGACACACACAGACACCAAGTAACAAAGACGGAAACTGATACCCAGTAACACAGACACACACTTACGCCATGTAACAAAGACATACACTGACACCAAGTAACAAAGACATACACTGACACCAAGTAACACAGACATACACTGACACCAAGTAACAAAGACTCACAGTTACACCAAGTAACACAGACACACACTTACACCAAGTAACAATGACAGACACTGATACCCAGTAACACAGACACACACTGACACCAAGTCACAAAGACATCCACTGACACACAGTAACAAAGGCATACACTGACACCCAGTAACAAAGACACACAATGACACCAAGTAACAAAGGCACACACTGACACCAAGTAAATGAGTCATACACTGATACCCAGTAACACAGACAAACACTTACACCAAGTAACAAAGAAATGCACTGACACCAAGTAACAAAGACATTCACTGTTACCCAGTAACACAGACACACACTTACACCAAGTAACAAAGACATACACTGACACCAAGTAACAAAGACATGCACTGATACCCAGTAACACAGACACACACTTACACCAATTAACAAAGACATACACTGATACTCAGTTCCACAGACACACACTTACACCAAGTAACAAAGGCATACACTGACACCCAGTAACAAAGACATACACTGACACCCAGAAACACAGACACACACGGACACCATGTAACTAAGACTAACACTGACACCCAGTCACAAAAACATACACTGACACCAGGTAACAAAGACATACACTGACACCAAGTAACAAAGACATTCACTGATCCCCAGTAACACAGACACAGACTTACACAAAGTATCAAAGACAGACAATGACACCAACTAACAAAGACATACACTGATACCCATTAACACAGACACACACTTACACCAAGTAACAGAGACATACACTGACACCAAGTAACAAAGGCATACATTTACACCAAGTGACAAAGACATGCACTGACACCAAGTAACAAAGACGTACACTTACATAAAGCAACAAAGACATACACTGATACCCAGTAACACAGACACACACTGACACCAAGTAACAAAGACATACACTGACACCAATTAACAAAGACATACACTGATACCCAGCAACACAGACACACACTTACACCAAGTAACAAAGACATACACTGACACCAAGTAACAAAGACATACACTTACACCAAGTAAAAAAGACATACACCGACACCAAGTAACAAAGACGTACACTGATACCCAGTAACACAGACACACAATTACACCAAGTAACAAAGACATTCACTGATACCCAGTTACACAGACACACACTTACACCAAGTAACACAGACACACACAGACACCAAGTAACAAAGACATACACTGATACCCAGTAACACAGACAGACACTTACACCATGTAACAAAGACATACAATGACACCAAGTAACAAAGACATACACTTACACCAAGTAAAAAAGACATACACTGACACCAAGTAACAAAGACATTCACTGATCCCCAGTAACACAGACACACACTTACACTAAGTAACAAAGACATACACTGACACCAAGTAACAAAGACATACACTGATACCCAGTAACACAGACACACACTTGGACCAAGTATCAAAGACAGACAATGACACCAACTAACAAAGACATACACTGATACCCAGAAACACAGATACACACTTACACCAAGTAACAGAGACATACACTGACACCAAGTAACAAAGGCATACACTTACACCAAGTAACAAAGACATGCACTGACACCAAGTAACAAAGACGTACACTTACACCAAGTAATAAAGACACACACTGATACCCAGTAACACAGACACACACTGACACCAAGGAACACAGACATACACTGACACCAAGTAACAAAGACATACACTGGTACCCAGTAACACAGACACACTTACACCAAGTAACAAAGACATACACTGATACCCCGTTACACAGACACACACTTACACCAAGTAACACAGACACACACAGACACCAAGTAACAAAGACATACACTGATACCCAGTAACACAGACGCACACTTACACCAAGTAACAAAGACATACAATGACACCAAGTAACAAAGACATACACTTACACCAAGTAAAAAAGACATACACTGACACCAAGTAACAAAGACATACACTGATACCCAGTAACACAGACACACACTTACACCAAGTAACAAAGACAGACACTGATACCCAGTAACACAGACACACACTTACACCAAGTATCAAAGACATTCACTTACACCAAGTAACAAAGAAATACACTGACACGAAGTACCAAAGACATACACTTACACCAAGTAACAAAGACATACACTGACACCAATTAACAAAGCCATACACTTACACCAAGTAACACAGACATACACTTACACCAAGTAACACAGACATACACTGACACCAAGTAACAAAGACATACACTTACACCAAGTAACAAAGACAAGCAGTGACACCAAGTAACAATGACATACACTGATACCCAGTAACACAAACACACACTTACACCAAGTAACAAAGACATACTCTGACACCAAGTAACAAAGACATACACTTACATCAAGTAAAACAGACAGACACAGACAACAAGTGACAAAGACATACACTGATACCCAGTAACACAGACACACACTTACACCAAGTAACACAGACACACACTTACACCAAGTAACAAAGACAGGCACGAATACCCAGTAACACAGACACACACTTACACCAAGTATCAAAGACATACACTGACACCAAGTAGCAAAGACATACACTTGCACCAAGTAACAAAGAAATAAACTGACACTAAGTAACAAAGACATACACTTACACCAAGTAACAAAGACATACACTGACACCAAGTAACAAAGACATACACTTACACCAAGTAACACAGACATACACTGACACCAAGTAACAAAGACATACAGTGACACCAAGGAACAAAGACATACACTGATACCCAGTAACACAGACACACACTTACACCAAGTAACACAGACATACACTGACACCAAGTAACAAAGACATACACTGATCCCCAGTAACACAGATACACACTTACACCAAGTAACAAAGAAAGACAATGACAGCAAGTAACAAAGACATACACTGATACCCAGTAACACAGACACACACTTACACCATGTAACAAAGACATCCACTGACACCAAGTAACAAAGACATACACTTACACCACGTAACACAGACAGACACAGACACCAACTGACAAAGACATACACTGATACCCAGTAACACAGACACACACTTACACCAAGTAACAAAGACATACACTGACACCAAGTAACAAAGACATACACTTACACCATGTAACAAAGACATACACTGACACCAAGTAACAAAGACATACACTGACACCAAGTAACAAAGACATACACTGGTACACAGTAACACAGACACACTTACACCAAGTAACAAAGACATACACTGATACCCCGTTACACAGACACACACTTACACCAAGTAACACAGACACACACAGACACCAAGTAACAAAGACATACACTGATACCCAGTAACACAGACGCACACTTACACCAAGTAACAAAGACATACAATGACACCAAGTAACAAAGACATACACTTACACCAAGTAAAAAAGACATACACTGACACCAAGTAACAAAGACATACACTGATACCCAGTAACACAGACACACACTTACACCAAGTAACAAAGACAGACACTGATACCCAGTAACACAGACACACACTTACACCAAGTATCAAAGACATTCACTTACACCAAGTAACAAAGAAATACACTGACACGAAGTACCAAAGACATACACTTACACCAAGTAACAAAGACATACACTGACACCAATTAACAAAGCCATACACTTACACCAAGTAACACAGACATACACTTACACCAAGTAACACAGACATACACTGACACCAAGTAACAAAGACATACACTTACACCAAGTAACAAAGACAAGCAGTGACACCAAGTAACAATGACATACACTGATACCCAGTAACACAAACACACACTTACACCAAGTAACAAAGACATACTCTGACACCAAGTAACAAAGACATACACTTACATCAAGTAACACAGACAGACACAGACAACAAGTGACAAAGACATACACTGATACCCAGTAACACAGACACACACTTACACCAAGTAACACAGACACACACTTACACCAAGTAACAAAGACAGGCACGAATACCCAGTAACACAGACACACACTTGCACCAAGTATCAAAGACATACACTGACACCAAGTAGCAAAGACATACACTTGCACCAAGTAACAAAGAAATAAACTGACACTAAGTAACAAAGACATACACTTACACCAAGTAACAAAGACATACACTGACACCAGGTAACAAAGACATACACTTACACCAAGTAACACAGACATACACTGACACCAAGTAACAAAGACATACAGTGACACCAAGGAACAAAGACATACACTGATACCCAGTAACACAGACACACACTTACACCAAGTAACACAGACATACACTGACACCAAGTAACAAAGACATACACTGATCCCCAGTAACACAGATACACACTTACACCAAGTAACAAAGAAAGACAATGACAGCAAGTAACAAAGACATACACTGATACCCAGTAACACAGACACACACTTACACCATGTAACAAAGACATCCACTGACACCAAGTAACAAAGACATACACTTACACCACGTAACACAGACAGACACAGACACCAACTGACAAAGACATACACTGATACCCAGTAACACAGACACACACTTACACCAAGTAACAAAGACATACACTGACACCAAGTAACAAAGACATACACTTACACCATGTAACAAAGACATACACTGACACCAAGTAACAAAGACATACACTTACACCAAGTAACACAGACATACACTGACATCAAGTAACAAAGACACACACTGACAACAAGTAACACAGACAAACACTGACACCAAGTAACAAAGACGGACACTGATGCCCAGTAACACAGACACACACTTACACCAAGTAACAATGACAGACACTGATACCCAGTAACACAGACACACACTTACACCAAGTCACAAAGACATACACTGACACCAAGTAACAAAGACCTACACTGACACCCAGTAACAAAGACACACAATGACACCAAGTAACAAAGGCACACAGTGACACCAAGTAACAAAGACATACACTGATACCCAGTAACACAGACGCACACTTACACCAAGTAACAAAGACATACAATGACACCAAGTAACAAAGACATACACTTACACCAAGTGAAAAAGACATACACTGACACCAAGTAACAAAGACATACACTGATACCCAGTAGCACAGACATACACTTACACAAAGTAACAAAGAAATACACTGACACGAAGTACCAAAGACATACACTTACACCAAGTAACAAAGACATACACTGACACCAATTAACAAAGACATACACTTACACCAAGTAACACAGACATACACTGACACCAAGTAACAAAGACATACACTTACACCAAGTAACAAAGACATACAGTGACACCAAGTAACAAAGACATACACTGATACCCAGTAACACAAACACACACTTACACCAAGTAACAAAGACATACTCTGACACCAAGTAACAAAGACATACACTTACATCAAGTAACACAGACAGACACAGACAACAAGTGACAAAGACATACACTGATACCCAGTAACACAGACACACACTTACACCAAGTAACACAGACACACACTTACACCAAGTAACAAAGACAGACACTAATACCCAGTAACACAGACATACACTTACACCAAGTATCAAAGACATACACTGACACCAAGTAGCAAAGACATACACTTGCACCAAGTAACAAAGAAATAAACTGACACTAAGTAACAAAGACATACACTTACACCAAGTAACAAAGACATACACTGACACCAAGTAACAAAGACATACACTTACACCAGGTAACACAGACATACACAGACACCAACTGACAAAGACATACACTGATACCCAGTAACACAGACACACACTTACACCAAGTAACAAAGACATACACTGACACCAAGTAACAAAGACATACACTTACACCATGTAACAAAGACATACACTGACACCAAGTAACAAAGACATACACTGACACCAAGTAACACAGACATACACTGACATCAAGTAACAAAGACACACACTGACAACAAGTAACACAGACATACACTGACACCAAGTAACAAAGACGGACACTGATGCCCAGTAACACAGACACACACTTACACCAAGTAACAATGACAGACACTGATACCCAGTAACACAGACACACACTTACACCAAGTCACAAAGACATACACTGACACCCAGTAACAAAGACATACACTGACACCCAGTAACAAAGACACACAATGACACCAAGTAACAAAGGCACACAGTGACACCAAGTAACAAAGACATACACTGATCCCCAGTAACACAGACACACACTTACACCAAGTAACAAAGACATACACTGACACCAAGTAACAAAGACATTCACTGATACCCAGTAACAC
The DNA here is from genome assembly GCF_036365525.1 of Heterodontus francisci. Classification (NCBI taxonomy): domain Eukaryota; kingdom Metazoa; phylum Chordata; class Chondrichthyes; order Heterodontiformes; family Heterodontidae; genus Heterodontus; species Heterodontus francisci. The sequence goes on along the minus strand of NW_027140221.1, from coordinate 7,918,039 downwards.
AGACACACACTTACTCCAAGTAACAAAGACATACACTGACACCAAGTAACAAAGACATGCACTGATACACAGTAACACAGACACACAATTACACCAAATAACAAAGACATACACTGATACTCAGTTACACAGACACACACTTACACCAAGTAACAAAGACATACACTGACACCAAGTAACAAAGGCATACACTGACACCCAGTAACAAAGACATACACTGACACCCAGTAACACAGACACACACGGACACCAAGTAACAAAGACATACACTGACACCCAGTAACAAAAACATACACTGACACCAGGTAACAAAGATATAAACTGACACCAAGTAATAAAGACATTGACGGATCCCCTGTAACACAGACATACACTTACACCAAGTAACAAAGACATACACTGACCCCAAGTAACAAAGACATACACTGATACCCAGTAACACAGACACACACTTACACCAAGTAACAGAGACATACACTTACACCAAGTAACAAAGGCATACACTTACACCAAGTAACAAAGGCATACACTGACACCAAGTAACAAAGACGTACACTTGCACCAAGTAACAAAGACATACACTGATACCCAGTAACACAGACACACACTGACACCAATTAACAAAGACATCCACTGACAACAATTAACAGAGACATACACTGATACCCAGTAACAGAGACACACAGTTACACCAAGTAACAAAGACATACACTGACACCAAGTAACAAAGACATACACTTACACCAAGTAAAAAAGACATACACTGATACCCAGTTACACAGACACACACCTGCACCAAGTAACACAGACACACACAGACACCAAGAAACAAAGACATACACTGATACCCAGTAACACAGACACACACTTACACCAAGTAACAAAGTCATACAATGACACCAAGTAACAAATACATACACTTACACCAAGTTAAAAAGACATACACTGACACAAATTAACAAAGACTTACACTGATACCCAGTAACACAGACACACACTTACACCAAGTAACAAAGACAGACACTGATACCCAGTAACACAGACATACACTTACACCAAGTATCAAAGACATACACTGACACCAAGGAGAAAAGACATAAACTTACAGCAAGTAACAAAGACATACACTGACACAAAGTAACACAGACGTACACTGACACCAAGGAACAAAGACATACACTTGCACCAAGTAACAAAGACATACACTGACACCAAGTAACAAAGACATACACTGATACCCAGTAACATAGACACACACTTACACCAAGTAACACAGACATACACTGACACCAAGTAACAAAGACTTACACTTACACCGAATACACAGACATACACTGACAGCAAGTAACAAAGACATACACTGGTACCAAGTAACTCAGACACACACTGACACCAAGTAACAAAGACAGACACTGATACCCAGTAACAAAGACATACACTGACACCAAGTAACAAAGACATACACTTACACCAAGTAAAAAAGACATACACTTACACCAAGTATCAAAGACATACACTGACACCAAGTAGCAAAGACATACACTTACACCAAGTAACAAAAACATGCACTGACACCAAGTAACAAAGACGTAAACTTACACCAAGTAACAAAGACATACACTGACACCAAGTAACAAAGACATACACTTACACCAAGTAACACAGACATACACTGACACCAAGTAACAAAGACTTACACTTACACCGAATACACAGACATACACTGACAGCAAGTAACAAAGACATACACTGGTACCAAGTAACTCAGACACACACTGACACCAAGTAACAAAGACAGACACTGATACCCAGTAACAAAGACATACACTGACACCAAGTAACAAAGACATACACTTACACCAAGTAAAAAAGACATACACTGACACCAAGTAACAAAGAAATACACTGACACTAAGTAACAAAGACATTCAATTACACCAAGTAACACAGACATACACTGACACCAACTAACAAAGACATGCACTTACACCAAGTAACACAGACATACACTGACACCAAGTAACAAAGGCATACACTTACACCAAGTAACAAAGACATACAGTGACACCAAGTAACAAAGACATACACTGATACCCAGGAACACAGACACACACTTACACCAAGTAACAAAGAAAGACAATCACACCAAGTAACAAAGACATACACTGATACCCAGTAACACAGACACACACTTACACCATGTAACAAAGACATACACTGACACCAAGTGACAAAGACATACACTTGCACCAAGTAACAAAAAAATACACTGACACCAAGTAACAAAGACATACACTGATACCCAGTAACATAGACACACACTTACACCAAGTAACACAGACATACACTGACACCAAGTAACAAAGACATACACTGATACCCAGTAACACAGATACACACTTCCACCAAGTAACAAAGACCGACAATGACACCAAGTAACAAAGACATACACTGATATCCAGTAACACAGACACACACTTACACAAAGTAACAGTGACATACACTGACACCAAGTAACAAAGGCATACACTTACACCAAGTAACAAAAACATGCACTGACACCAAGTAACAAAGACGTAAACTTACACCAAGTAACAAAGACATACACTGACACCAAGTAACAAAGACATACACTTACACCAAGTAACACAGACATACACTGACACCAAGTAACAAAGACTTACACTTACACCGAATACACAGACATACACTGACAGCAAGTAACAAAGACATACACTGGTACCAAGTAACTCAGACTCACACTGACACCAAGTAACAAAGACAGACACTGATACCCAGTAACAAAGACATACACTGACACCAAGTAACAAAGACATACACTTACACCAAGTAAAAAAGACATACAATGACACCAAGTAACAAAGACAGACACTGATACCCAGTAGCACAGACATACACTTACACCAAGTATCAAAGACATACACTGACACCAAGTAGCAAAGACATACACTTACACCAAGTAACAAAGAAATACACTGACACTAAGTAACAAAGACATTCAATTACACCAAGTAACAAAGACATACACTGACACCAACTAACAAAGACATACACTTACACCAAGTAACACAGACATACACTGACACCAAGTAACAAAGGCATACACTTACACCAAGTGACAAAGACATACAGTGACACCAAGTAACAAAGACATACACTGATACCCAGGAACACAGACACACACTTACACCAAGTAACAAAGAAAGACAATCACACCAAGTAACAAAGACATACACTGATACCCAGTAACACAGACACACACTTACACCATGTAACAAAGACATACACTGACACCAAGTGACAAATACATACACTTACACCAAGAAACACAGACAGACACAGACACCAAGTGACAAAGACATACACTGATACCCAGTAACACAGACACACACTTACACCAAGTAACACAGACACACACGGACACCAAGTAACAAAGACATACACTGATACCCAGTAACACAGACACACACTTACAGCAAGTAACAAAGTCATACAATGACACCAAGTAACAAAGACATACACTGACACCAAGTAAAAAAGACATACACTGACACCAAGTAACAAAGACATACACTGATACCCAGTAACACAGACACACACTTACACCAAGTAACAAAGACAGACACTAATACCCAGTAACACAGACATACACTTACACCAGGTAACACAGACATACACTGACACCAAGTAACAAAGACATACACTGTTGCCCAGTAACACAGATACACACTTACACCAAGTAACAAAGAAAGACAATGACACCAAGTAACAAAGACATACACTGACACCAAGTAACAAAGACATACACTTACACCAAGTAACACAGTCAGACACAGGCACCAAGTGACAAATACATACACTGATACCCAGTAACACAGACACACACTTACACCATGTAACAAAGACATACACTGACACCAAGTAACAAAGACATACACTTACACCAAGTAACACAGACATACACTGACACCAAGTAACAAAGACACACACTTACACCAAGTAACACAGACAAACACTGACACCAAGTAACAAAGACGGACACTGATGCCCAGTAACAAAGACACACACTTACACCAAGTAACAATGACAGACACTGATACCCATTAACACAGACACACACTTACACCAAGTCACAAACACATACACTGACACCCAGTAACAAAGACATACACTGACACCCAGTAACAAAGACACACAATGACACCAAGTAACAAAGGCACACAGTGACACCAAGTAACAAAGACATACACTGATACCAAGTAACAAAGACATTCACTGATACCCAGTAACACAGACACACACTTACACCATGTAACAAAGACATACACTGACACCAAGTGACAAATACATACACTTACACCAAGTAACACAGACAGACACAGACACCAAGTAACAAAGACATACACTGATACTCAGTTACACAGACACACACTTACACCCAGTAACAAAGACACACAATGACACCAAGTAACAAAGGCACACAGTGACACCAAGTAACAAAGACATACACTGATACCAAGTAACAAAGACATTCACTGATACCCAGTAACACAGACACACACTTACTCCAAGTAACAAAGACATACACTGACACCAAGTAACAAAGACATGCACTGATACCCAGTAACACAGACACACACTTACACCAAGTAACAAAGACATACACTGATACTCAGTTACACAGACACACACTTACACCAAGTAACAAAGACATACACTGACACCAAGTAACAAAGGCATACACTGACACCCAGTAACAAAGACATACATTGACACCCAGTAACACAGACACACACGGACACCAAGTAACAATGACATACACTGACACCCAGTAACAAAAACATACACTGACACCAGGTAACAAGGACAGACACTGACACCAAGTAACAAAGACATTGACTGATCCCCTGTAACACAGACAAACACTTACACCAAGTAACAACGACATACACTGACACCAAGTAACAAAGACATACACTGATACCCAGTAACACAGACACACACTTACACCAAGTATCAAAGACAGACAATGAGACCAACTAACAAAGACATACACTGATACCCAGTAACACAGACACACACAGACACCAAGAAACAAAGTCATACACTGATACCCAGTAACACAGACACACACTGACAGCAAGTAACAAAGTCATACAATGACACCAAGTCACAAAGACACACACTTACACCAAGTAACAGAGACATACACTTACACCAAGTAACAAAGGCATACACTTACACCAAGTAACAAAGACTTACACTGATACCCAGTAACACAGACACACACTTGCACCAAGTAACAAAGACAGACACTGATACCCAGTAACACAGACATACACTTACACCAAGTATCAATGACATACACTGGCACCAAGGAGCAAAGACATAAACTTACAGCAAGTAACAAAGACATACACTGACACCAAGTAACACAGACGTACACTGACACCAAGTAACAAAGACATACACTTACACCAAGTAACAAAGACATACACTGACACCAAGTAACAAAGACATACACTGACACCCAGTAACACAGAAACACACTTACACCAAGTAACACAGACATACACTGACACCAAGTAACAAAGACATACACTGATACCCAGTAAGACAGATACACACTTCCACCAAGTAACAAAGAAAGACAATGACACCAAGTAACAAAGACATACACTGATATCCAGTAACACAGACACACACTTACACAAAGTAACAGAGACATACACTGACACCAAGTAACAAAGGCATACACTTACACCAAGTAACAAAAACATGCACTGACACCAAGTAACGAAGACGTAAACTTACACCAAGTAACAAAGACATACACTGACACCAAGTAACAAAGACATACACTTACACCAAGTAACACAGACATACACTGACACCAAGTAACAAAGACACACACTTACACCGAATACACAGACATACACTGACATCAAGTAACAAAGACATACACTGGTACCAAGTAACTCAGACACACACTTGCACCAAGTAACAAAGGCAGACACTGATACCCAGTAACAAAGACATACACTGACACCAAGTAACAAAGACATACACTTACACCAAGTAAAAAAGACATACACTGACACCAATTAATAAAGACAGACACTGATACCCAGTAGCAGAGACATACACTTACACCAAGTATCAAAGACATACACTGACACCAAGTAGCAAAGACATACACTTACACCAAGTAACAAAGAAATACACTGACACTAAGTAACAAAGACATTCAATTACACCAAGTAACAAAGACATACACTGACACCAACTAACAAAGACATACACTTGCACCAAGTAACAAAGGCATACACTTACACCAAGTAACAAAGACATACAGTGACACCAAGTTACAAAGACATACACTGATACCCAGTAACACAGACACACACTTACACCAAGTAACAAAGACAGACACTGATACCCAGTAACACAGACACACACTTACACCAAGTAACACAGACATACACTGACACCAAGTAACAAAGACATACACTGATACCCTGTAACACAGATACACACTTCCACCAAGTAACAAAGACAGACAATGACACCAAGTAACAAAGACATACACTGATATCCAGTAATACAGACACACACTGACACAAAGTAACAGAGACATACACTGACACCAAGTAACAAAGGCATACACTTACACCAAGTAACAAAGACATACACTGACACCAAGTAACAAAGACATACACTTACACCAAGTAACACAGACATACACTGACACCAAGTAACAAAGACACACACTTACACCGAATACACAGACATACACTGACAGCAAGTAACAAAGACATACACTGGTACCAAGTAACTCAGTCACACACTTACACCAAGTAACAAAGACAGACACTGATACCCAGTAACAAAGACATACACTGACACCAAGTAACAAAGACATACACTTACACCAAGTAAAAAAGACATACACTGACACCAAGTAACAAAGACAGACACTGATACCCAGTAGCACAGACATACACTTACACCAAGTATCAAAGACATACACTGACACCAAGTAGCAAAGACAGACACTTACACCAAGTAACAAAGAAATACACTGACACTAAGTAACAAAGACATTCAATTACACCAAGTAACAAAGACATACACTGACACCAACTAACAAAGACATACACTTGCACCAAGTAACACAGACATACACTGACACCAAGTAACAAAGGCATACACTTACACCAAGTAACAAAGACATACAGTGACACCAAGTAACAAAGACATACACTGATACCCAGTAACACAGACACACACTTACACCAAGTAACAAAGACAGACACTGATACCCAGTAACACAGACACACACTTACACCAAGTAACACAGACATACACTGACACCAAGTAACAAAGACCTACACTGATACCCTGTAACACAGATACACACTTCCACCAAGTAACAAAGACAGACAATGACACCAAGTAACAAAGACATACACTGATATCCAGTAACACAGACACACACTGACACAAAGTAACAGAGACATACACTGACACCAAGTAACAAAGGCATACACTTACACCAAGTAACAAAAACATGCACTGACACCAAGTAACAAAGACGTACACTTACACCAAGTAACAAAGACATACACTGACACCAAGTAACAAAGACATACACTTACACCAAGTAACACAGACATACACTGACACCAAGTAACAAAGACACACACTTACACCGAATACACAGACATACACTGACAGCAAGTAACAAAGACATACACTGGTACCAAGTAACTCAGACACACACTTACACCAAGTAACAAAGACAGACACTGATACCCAGTAACAAAGACATACACTGACACCAAGTAACAAAGACATACACTTACACCAAGTAAAAAAGACATACACTGACACCAAGTAACAAAGACAGACACTGATACCCAGTAGCACAGACATACACTTACACCAAGTATCAAAGACATACACTGACACCAAGCAGCAAAGACATACACTTACACCAAGTAACAAAGAAATACACTGACACTAAGTAACAAAGACATTCAATTACACCAAGTAACAAAGACATACACTGACACCAACTAACAAAGACATACACTTACACCAAGTAACACAGACATACACTGACACCAAGTAACAAAGGCATACACTTACACCAAGTAACAAAGACATACAGTGACACCAAGTAACAAAGACATACACTGATGCCCAGTAACACAGATACACACTTACACCAAGTAACAAAGAAAGACAATGACACCAAGTAACAAAGACATACACTGATACCCAGTAACACAGACACACACTTACACCATGTAACAAAGACATACACTGACACCAAGTAACAAAGACATACACTTACACCAAGTAACACAGACATACACAGACACCAAGTGACAAATACATACACTGATACCCAGTAACACAGACACACACTTACCCCATGTAACAAAGACATACACTGACATCAAGTAACAAAGACATACACTTACACCAAGTAACACAGACATACACTGACACCAAGTAACAAAGACACACACTTACACCAAGTAACACAGACAAACAATGACACCAAGTAACAAAGACGGACACTGATGCCCAGTAACACAGACACACACTTACACCAAGTAACAATGACAGACACTGATACCCAGTAACACAGACACACACTTACACCAAGTCACAAAGACATACACTGACACCCAGTAACAAAGACATACACTGACACCCAGTAACAAAGACACACAATGACACCAAGTAACAAAGGCACACAGTGGCACCAAGTGACACAGACAAACACTGACACCAAGTAACAAAGACGGACACTGATGCCCAGTAACACAGACACACACTTACAACAAGTAACAATGACAGACACTGATACCCAGTAACACAGACACACACTTACACCAAGTCACAAAGACATACACTGACACCCAGTAACAAAGACATACACTGACACCCAGTAACAAAGACATACACTGATACCAAGTAACAAAGACATTCACCGATACCCAGTAACACAGACACACACTTACACCATGTAACAAAGACATACACTGACACCAAGTGACAAATACATACACTTACACCAAGTAACACAGACAGACACAGACACCAAGTGACAAAGACATACACTGATACACAGTAACACAGACGCACACTTACACCAAGTAACAAAGACATACAATGACACCAAGTAACAAAGACATACACTGACACCAAGTAACAAAGACATACACTGATACCCAGTAACACAGACACACACTTACACCAAGTAACAAAGACAGACACTAATACCCAGTAACACAGACATACACTTACACCAAGTAACACAGACATACACTGACACCAAGTAACAAAGACATACACTGATGCCCAGTAACACAGATACACACTTACACCAAGTAACAAAGAAAGACAATGACACCAAGTAACAAAGACATACACTGATATCCAGTAACACAGATACACACTTACACCAAGTTAAAAAGACATGCACTGACACAAATTAACAAAGGCTTACACTGATACCCAGTAACACAGACACACACTTACACCAAGTAACAAAGACAGACACTGATACCCAGTAACACAGACATACACTTACACCAAGTATCAAAGACATACACTGACACCAAGGAGAAAAGACATAAACTTACAGCAAGTAACAAAGACATACACTGACACCAAGTAACACAGACGTACACTGACACCAAGGAACAAAGACATACACTTGCACCAAGTAACAAAGACATACACTGACACCAAGTAACAAAGACATACACTGATACCCAGTAACATAGACACACACTTACACCAAGTAACACAGACATACACTGACACCAAGTAACAAAGACATACACTGATACCCAGTAACACAGATACACACTTCCACCAAGTAACAAAGACCGACAATGACACCAAGTAACAAAGACATACACTGATATCCAGTAACACAGACACACACTTACACAAAGTAACAGTGACATACACTGACACCAAGTAACAAAGGCATACACTTACACCAAGTAACAAAAACATGCACTGACACCAAGTAACAAAGACGTAAACTTACACCAAGTAACAAAGACATACACTGACACCAAGTAACAAAGACATACACTTACACCAAGTAACACAGACATACACTGACACCAAGTAACAAAGACTTACACTTACACCGAATACACAGACATACACTGACAGCAAGTAACAAAGACATACACTGGTACCAAGTAACTCAGACACACACTGACACCAAGTAACAAAGACAGACACTGATACCCAGTAAGAAAGACATACACTGACACCAAGTAACAAAGGCATACACTTACACCAAGTAAAAAAGACATACACTGACACCAAGTAACAAAGACAGACACTGATACCCAGTAGCACAGACATACACTTACACCAAGTATCAAAGACATACACTGACACCAAGTAGCAAAGACATACACTTACACCAAGTAACAAAGAAATACACTGACACTAAGTAACAAAGACATTCAATTACACCAAGTAACAAAGACATACACTGACACCAACTAACAAAGACATACACTTACACCAAGTAACACAGACATACACTGACACCAAGTAACAAAGGCATACACTTACACCAAGTAACAAAGACATACAGTGACACCAAGTAACAAAGACATACACTGATACCCAGGAACACAGACACACACTTACACCAAGTAACAAAGAAAGACAATCACACCAAGTAACAAAGACATACACTGATACCCAGTAACAACGACACACACTTACACCATGTAACAAAGACATACACTGACACCAAGTGACAAATACATACACTTACACCAAGTAACACAGACAGAATCAGACACCAAGTGACAAAGACATACACTGATACCCAGTAACACAGACACACACTTACACCAAGTAACACAGACACACACAGACACCAAGTAACAAAGATATACACTGATACCCAGTAACACAGACACACACTTACACCAAGTAACAAAGACATACAATGACACCAAGTAACAAAGACATACACTGACACCAAGTAAAAAAGACATACACTGACACCAAGTAACAAAGACATACACTGATACCCAGTAACACAGACACACACTTACACCAAGTAACAAAGACAGACACTAATACCCAGTAACACAGACATACACTTACACCAAGTAACACAGACATACACTGACACCAAGTAACAAAGACATACACTGTTGCCCAGTAACACAGATACACACTTACACCAAGTAACAAAGAAAGACAATGACACCAAGTAACAAAGACATACACTGATACCCAGTAACACAGACACACACTTACACCATGTAACAAAGTCAGACACTGACACAAAGTAACAAAGACATACACTTACACCAAGTAACACAGACAGACACAGGCACCAAGTGACAAATACATACACTGATACCCAGTAACACAGACACACACTTACACCATGTAACAAAGACATACACTGACACCAAGTAACAAAGACATACACTTACACCAAGTAACACAGACATACACTGACACCAAGTAACAAAGACACACACTTACACCAAGTAACACAGACAAACACTGACACCAAGGAACAAAGACGGACACTGATGCCCAGTAACACAGAAACACACTTACACCAAGTAACAATGACAGACACTGATACCCAGTAACACAGACACACACTTACACCAAGTCACAAACACATACACTGACACCCAGTAACAAAGACATACACTGACACCCAGTAACAAAGACACACAATGACACCAAGTAACAAAGGCACACAGTGACACCAAGTAACAAAGACATACACTGATACCAAGTAACAAAGACATTCACTGATACCCAGTAACACAGACACACACTTACACCAAGTGACAAAGACATACACTGATACACAGTAACACAGACACACACTTACACCAAGTAACACAGACACACACAGACACCAAGTAACAAAGACATACACTGATACCCAGTAACACAGACACACTCTTACACCATGTAACAAAGACATACAATGACACCAAGTAACAAAGACATACACTGACACCAAGTAAAAAAGACATACACTGTCACCAAGTTACAAAGACATACACTGATGCCCAGTAACACAGACACACACTTACACCAAGTAACAATGACAGACACTGATACCCAGTAACACAGACACACACTTACACCAAGTCACAAAGACATACACTGACACCCAGTAACAAAGACATACACTGACACCCAGTAACAAAGACACACAATGACACCAAGTAACAAAGGCACACAGTGACACCAAGTAACACAGACAAACACTGACACCAAGTAACAAAGACGGACACTGATGCCCAGTAACACAGACACACACTTACACCAAGTAACAATGACAGACACTGATACCCAGTAACACAGACACACACTTACACCAAGTCACAAAGACATACACTGACACCCAGTAACAAAGACATACACTGACACCCAGTAACAAAGACATACACTGATACCAAGTAACAAAGACATTCACTGATACCCAGTAACACAGACACACACTTACACCATGTAACAAAGACATACACTGACACCAAGTGACAAATACATACACTTACACCAAGTAACACAGACAGACACAGACACCAAGTGACAAAGACATACACTGATACACAGTAACACAGACACACACTTACACCAAGTAACACAGACACACACAGACACCAAGTAACAGAGACATACACTGATACCCAGTAACACAGACACACACTTACACCAAGTAACAAAGACATACAATGACACCAAGTAACAAAGACATACACTGACACCAAGTAAAAAAGACATACACTGACACCAAGTAACAAAGACATACACTGATACCCAGTAACACAGACACACACTTACACCAAGTAACAAAGACAGACACTAATACCCAGTAACACAGACATACACTTACACCAAGTAACACAGACATACACTGACACCAAGTAACAAAGACATACACTGATGCCCAGTAACACAGATACACACTTACACCAAGTAACAAAGAAAGACAATGACACCAAGTAACACAGACAGACACAGACACCAAGTGACAAATACATACACTGATACCCAGTAACACAGACACACACTTACACCATGTAACAAAGACATACACTGACACCAAGTAACAAAGACATACACTTACACCAAGTAACACAGACATACACTGACACCAAGTAACAAAGACACACACTTACACCAAGTAACACAGACAAACACTGACACCAAGTAACAAAGACGGACACTGATGCCTAGTAACACAGACACACACTTACACCAAGTAACAATGACTGACACTGATACCCAGTAACACAGACACACACTTACACCAAGTCACAAAGACGTACACTGACACCCAGTAACAATGACATACACTGACACCCAGTAACAAAGACACACAATGACACCAAGTAACAAAGGCACACAGTGACACCAAGTAACAAAGACATACACTGATACCAAGTAACAAAGACATTCACTGATACCCAGTAACACAGACACACACTTACTCCAAGTAACAAAGACATACACTGACACCAAGTAACAAAGACATGCACTGATACCCAGTAACACAGACACACACTTACACCAAGTAACAAAGACATACACTGATACTCAGTTACACAGACACACACTTACACCAAGTAACAAAGACATACACTGACACCAAGTAACAAAGGCATACACTGACACCCAGTAACACAGACACACACGGACACCAAGTAACAATGACATACACTGACACCCAGTAACAAAAACATACACTGACACCAGGTAACAAAGACAGACACTGACACCAAGTAACAAAGACATTGACTGATCCCCTGTAACACAGACACACACTTACACCAAGTAACAAAGACATACACTGACACCAAGTAACAAAGACATACACTGATACCCAGTAACACAGACACACACTTACACCAAGTATCAAAGACAGACAATGACACCAACTAACAAAGACATACAATGATACGCAGTAACACAGACACACACTTACACCAAGTAACAAAGGCATAAACTTACACCAAGTAACAAAGACATGCACTGACACAAAGTAACAAAGACATACACTGATACCCAGGAACACAGACACACACTGACACCAAGTAACAAAGACATACACTGACACCAATTAACAGAGACATACACTGATACCCAGTAACACAGACACACAGTTACACCAAGTAACAAAGACATACACTGACACCAGGTAACAAAGACATACACTTACACCAAGTAACACAGACATACACTGACACAAAGTAACAAAGACACACACTTACACCGAATACTCAGACATACACTGACAGCAAGTAACAAAGACATACACTGGTACCAAGTAACTCAGACACACACTTACACCAAGTAACAAAGACAGACACTGATACCCAGTAACAAAGACATACACTGACACCAAGTAACAAAGACATACACTTACACCAAGTAAAAAAGACATACACTGACACCAAGTAACAAAGACAGACACTGATACCCAGTAGCACAGACAGACACTTACACCAAGTATCAAAGACATACACTGACACCAAGTAGCAAAGACATACACTTACACCAAGTAACAAAAAAATACACTGACACTAAGTAACAAAGACATTCAATTACACCAAGTAACAAAGACATACACTGACACCAACTAACAAAGACATACACTTACACCAAGTAACAAAGACATACAGTGACACCAAGTAACAAAGACATACACTGATGCCCAGTAACACAGTTACACACTTACACCAAGTAACAAAGAAAGACAATGACACCAAGTAACAAAGACATACACTGATACCCAGTAACACAGACACACACTTACACCATGTAACAAAGACATACACTGACACCAAGTAACAAAGACATACACTTACACCAAGTAACACAGACAGACACAGACACCAAGTGACAAATACATACACTGATACCCAGTAACACAGATACACACTTACACCATGTAACAAAGACATACACTGACACCAAGTAACAAAGACATACACTTACACCAAGTAACACAGACATACACTGACACCAAGTAACAAAGACACACACTGACACCAAGTAACACAGACAAACACTGACACCAAGTAACAAAGACGAACACTGATGCCCAGTAACACAGACACACACTTACACCAAGTAACAATGACAGACACTGATACCCAGTAACACAGACACACACTTACACCAAGTCACAAAGACATACACTGACACCCAGTAACAAAGACATACACTGACACCCAGTAACAAAGACACACAATGACACCAAGTAACAAAGGCACACAGTGACACCAAGTAACACAGACAAACACTGACACCAAGTAACAAAGACGGACACTGATGCCCAGTAACACAGACACACACTTACACCAAGTAACAATGACAGACACTGATACCCAGTAACACAGACACACACTTACACCAAGTCACAAAGACATACACTGACACCCAGTAACAAAGACATACACTGACACCCAGTAACAAAGACATACACTGATACCAAGTAACAAAGA
The DNA here is from genome assembly GCF_036365525.1 of Heterodontus francisci. Taxonomy (NCBI): domain Eukaryota; kingdom Metazoa; phylum Chordata; class Chondrichthyes; order Heterodontiformes; family Heterodontidae; genus Heterodontus; species Heterodontus francisci. Next base: position 7,902,470 of record NW_027140221.1, on the reverse strand, counting down.
CATTCACTGATACACAGTAACACAGACACACACTTACACCAAGTAACACAGACACACACAGACACCAAGTAACAGAGACATACACTGATACCCAGTAACACAGACACACACTTACACCAAGTAACAAAGACATACAATGACACCAAGTAACAAAGACATACACTGACACCAAGTAAAAAAGACATACACTGACACCAAGTAACAAAGACATACACTGATACCCAGTAACACAGACACACACTTACACCAAGTAACAAAGACAGACGCTAAAAACAAGTAACACAGACATACACTTACACCAAGTAACAAAGAAAGACAATGACACCAAGTAACAAAAACATGCACTGACACCAAGTAACGAAGACGTAAACTTACACCAAGTAACAAAGACATACACTGACACCAAGTAACAAAGACATACACTTACACCAAGTAACAAAGACATACACTGACACCAAGTAACAAAGACATACACTGATACCCAGTAACACAGACACACACTTACACCAAGTAACACAGACATACACTGACACCAAGTAACAAAGACATACACTGATACCCAGTAACACAGATACACACTTCCACCAAGTAACAAAGAAAGACAATGACACCAAGTAACAAAAACATGCACTGACACCAAGTAACGAAGACGTAAACTTACACCAAGTAACAAAGACATACACTGACACCAAGTAACAAAGACATACACTTACACCAAGTAACACAGACATACACTGACACCAAGTAACAAAGACACACACTTACACCGAATACACAGACATACACTGACAGCAAGTAACAAAGACATACACTGGTACCAAGTAACTCAGATACACACTTACACCAAGTAACAAAGACATACACTGACACCAAGTAACAAAGACATACACTTACACCAAGTAAAAAAGACATACACTGACACCAAGTAATAAAGACATACACTTACACCAAGTAACAAAGAAATACACTGACACCAAGTAACAAAGACATACACTTACACCAAGTAACACAGACATACACTGACACCAAGTAACAAAGACACACACTTACACCGAATACACAGACATACACTGACAGCAAGTAACAAAGACATACACTGGTACCAAGTAACTCAGATACACACTTACACCAAGTAACAAAGACATACACTGATACCCAGTAGCAGAGACATACACTTACATCAAGTATCAAAGACATACACTGACACCAAGTAGCAAAGACATACACTTACACCAAGTAACAAAGAAATACACTGACACTAAGTAACAAAGACATTCAATTACACCAAGTAGCAAAGACATACACTTACACCAACTAACAAAGGCATACACTTACACCAAGTAACAAAGACATACAGTGACACCAAGTAACAAAGACATACACTGATACCCAGTAACACAGACACACACTTACACCAAGTAACAAAGACAGACACTGATACCCAGTAACACAGACACACACTTACACCAAGTAACACAGACATACACTGACACCAAGTAACAAAGACATACACTGATGCCCAGTAACACAGATACACACTTACACCAAGTAACAAAGAAAGACAATGACACCAAGTAACAAAGACATACACTGATACCCAGTAACACAGACACACACTTACACCATGTAACAAAGACATACACTGACACCAAGTAACAAAGACATACACTTACACCAAGTAACACAGACAGACACAGACACCAAGTGACAAATACATACACTGATACCCAGTAACACAGACACACACTTACACCATGTAACAACGACATACACTGACACCAAGTAACAAAGACATACAATTACACCAAGTAACACAGACATACACTGACACCAAGTAACAAAGACACACACTTACACCAAGTAACACAGACAAACACTGACACCAAGTAACAAAGACGGACACTGATGCCCAGTAACAAAGACACACACTTACACCAAGTAACAATGACTGACACTGATACCCAGTAACACAGACACACACTTACACCAAGTCACAAAGACATACACTGATACCCAGGAACAAAGACATACACTGACACCCAGTAACAAAGACACACAATGACACCAAGTAACAAAGGCACACAGTGACACCAAGTAACAAAGACATACACTGATACCAAGTAACAAAGACATTCACTGATACCCAGTAACACAGACACACACTTACTCCAAGTAACAAAGACATACACTGACACCAAGTAACAAAGACATGCACTGATACCCAGTAACACAGACACACACTTACACCAAGTAACAAAGACATACACTGATACTCAGTTACACAGACACACACTTACACCAAGTAACAAAGACATACACTGACACCAAGTAACAAAGGCATACACTGACACCCAGTAACAAAGACATACACTGACACCCAGTAACACAGACACACACGGACACCAAGTAACAATGACATACACTGACACCCAGTAACAAAAAGATACACTGACACCAGGTAACAAAGACAGACACTGACACCAAGTAACAAAGACATTGACTGATCCCCTGTAACACAGACACACACTTACACCAAGTAACAAAGACATACACTGACACCAAGTAACAAAGACATACACTGATACCCAGTAACACAGACACACACTTACACCAAGTATCAAAGACAGACAGTGACACCAACTAACAAAGACATACAATGATACGCAGTAACACAGACACACACTTACACCAAGTAACAGAGACATACACTTACACCAAGTAACAAAGGCATAAACTTACACCAAGTAACAAAGACATGCACTGACACAAAGTAACAAAGACATACACTGATACCCAGGAACACAGACACACACTGACACCAAGTAACAAAGACATACACTGACACCAATTAACAGAGACATACACTGATACCCAGTAACACAGACACACACTTACACCAAGTAAAAAAGACATACACTGACACCAAGTAACAATGACATGCACTGATACCCAGTTACACAGACACACACTTACACCATGTAACACAGACACACACAGACACCAAGAAACAAAGACATACACTGATACCCAGTAACACAGACACTCACTTACACCAAGTAACAAAGTCATACAATGACACCAAGTCACAAAGACATACACTTACACCAAGTAAAAAAGACATACACTGACACCAATTAACAAAGACTTACACTGATACCCAGTAACACAGACACACACTTACACCAAGTAACAAAGACAGACACTGATACCCAGTAACACAGACATACACTTACACCAAGTATCAATGACATACACTGACACCATGTAGCAAAGACATACACTTACACCAAGTAACAAAGAAATACACTGACACTAAGTAACAAAGACATTCAATTACACCAAGTAACAAAGACATACACTGACACCAACTAACAAAGACATACACTTGCACCAAGTAACACAGACACACACTTACACCAAGTAACACAGACATACACTGACACCAAGTAACAAAGACATACACTGATACCCAGTAACACAGATACACACTTCCACCAAGTAACAAAGAAAGACAATGACACCAAGTAACAAAGACATACACTGATATCCAGTAACACAGACACACACTTACAGAAAGTAACAGAGACATACACTGACACCAAGTAACGAAGACGTAAACTTACACCAAGTAACAAAGACATACACTGACACCAAGTAACAAAGACATACACTTACACCAAGTAACACAGACATACACTGACACCAAGTAACAAAGACACACACTTACACCGAATACACAGACATACACTGACAGCAAGTAACAAAGACATACACTGGTACCAAGTAACTCAGATACACACTTACACCAAGTAACAAAGACATACACTGACACCAAGTAACAAAGACATACACTGACACCAAGTAACAAAGACATACACTTACACCAAGTAAAAAAGACATACACTGACACCAAGTAATAAAGACAGACACTGATACCCAGTAGCAGAGACATACACTTACACCAAGTATCAAAGACATACACTGACACCATGTAGCAAAGACATACACTTACACCAAGTAACAAAGAAATACACTGACACTAAGTAACAAAGACATTCAATTACACCAAGTAACAAAGACATACACTGACACCAACTAACAAAGACATACACTTGCACCAAGTAACACAGACATACACTGACACCAAGTAACAAAGGCATACACTTACACCAAGTAACAAAGACATACACTGATACCCAGTAACACAGACACACACTTACACCAAGTAACAAAGACAGACACTGATACCCAGTAACACAGACACACACTTACACCAAGTAACACAGACATACACTGACACCAAGTAACAAAGAAATACACTGATACCCTGTAACACAGATACACACTTCCACCAAGTAACGAAGACAGACAATGACACCAAGTAACAGAGACATACACTGACACCAAGTAACAAAGGCATACACTTACACCAAGTAACAAAAACATGCACTGACACCAAGTAACAAAGACGTACACTTACACCAAGTAACAAAGACATACACTGACACCAAGTAACAAAGACATACACTTACACCAAGTAACACAGACATACACTGACACCAAGTAACAAAGACACACACTTACACCGAATACACAGACATACACTGACAGCAAGTAACAAAGACATACACTGACAGCAAGTAACAAAGACATACACTGACACCAAGTAACAAAGACATACACTTACACCAAGTAAAAAAGACATACACTGACACCAAGTAACAAAGACAGACACTGATACCCAGTAGCACAGACATACACTTACAGCAAGTATCAAAGACATACACTGACACCAAGTAGCAAAGACATACACTTACACCAAGTAACAAAGAAATACACTGACACTAAGTAACAAAGACATTCAATTACACCAAGTAACAAAGACATACACTGACACCAACTAACAAAGACATACACTTACACCAAGTAACACAGACATACACTGACACCAAGTAACAAAGGCATACACTTACACCAAGTAACAAAGACATACAGTGACACCAAGTAACAAAGACATACACTGATACCCAGTAACACAGACACACACTTACACCATGTAACAAAGACATACAATGACATCAAGTGACAAAGACATACACTTACATCAAGTAACACAGACACACACGGACACCAAGTAACAAAGACATACACTGACACCCAGTAACAAAAACATACACTGACACCAGGTAACAAAGACATTGACTGATCCCCTGTAACACAGACACACACTAACACCAAGTAACAAAGACATACACTGACATCAAGTAACAAAGACATACACTGATACCCAGTAACACAGACACACACTTACACCAAGTATCAAAGACAGACAATGACACCAACTAACAAAGACATACACTGATACCCAGTAACACAGACACACACTTACACCAAGTAACAGAGACATACACTTACACCAAGTAACAAAGGCATACACTTGCACCAAGTAACAAAGACATACACTGATACCCAGTAACACAGACACACAGTTACACCAAGTAACAAAGACATACACTGACACCAAGTAACAAAGACATACACTTACACCAAGTAAAAAAACATACACTGACACCAAGTAACAAAGACATGCACTGATACCCAGTTACACAGACACACACTTACACCAAGTAACACAGACACACACAGACATCAAGAAACAAAGACATACACAGATACCCAGTAACACAGACACACACTTACACCAAGTAACAAAGTCATACAATGACACCAAGTAACAAAGACATACACTTACACCAAGTAAAAAAGACATACACTTACACCAAGTAACACAGACAGACACAGACACCAAGTGACAAAGACATACACTGATACCCAGTAACACAGACAAACACTTACACCAAGTAACACAGAAACACACAGACACCAAGTAACAAAGACATACACTGATACCCAGTAACACAGACACACACTTACACCAAGTAACAAAGACATACAATGACACCAAGTAACAAAGACATACACTGACACCAAGTAAAAAAGACATACACTGACACCAAGTAACAAAGACAGACACTGATTCCCAGTAATACAGACACACACTTACACCAAGTAACAAAGACAGACACTAATACCCAGTACCACAGACATGCACTTACACCAAGTATCAAAGACATACACTGACACCAAGTAGCAAAGACATACACTTACACCAAGTAACAAAGAAATAAACTGACACTAAGTAACAAAGACATACACTTACACCAAGTAACAAAGACATACACTGACACCAAGTAACAAAGACATACACTTACACCAAGTAACACAGACAAACACTGACACCAAGTAACAAAGTCATACACTTACACCAAGTAACAAAGACATACAGTGACCCCAAGTAACAAAGACATACACTGATACCGAGTAACACAGACACACAATTACACCAAGTAACACAGACATACACTGACACCAAGGAACAAAGACATACACTGATACCCAGTAACACAGATACACACTTACACCAAGTAACAAAGAAAGACAATGACACCAAGTAACAAAGACATACACTGATACCCAGTAACACAGACATACACTGACACCAAGTAACAAAGACACGCACTTACTCCAAGTAACACAGACATACACTGACACCAAGTAACAAAGACGTACACTGATGCCCAGTAACACAGACACACACTTACACCAGGTAACAATGACAGACACTGATACCCAGTAACACAGACACACACTTACACCAAGTAACGAAGACGTAAACTTACACCAAGTAACAAATACATACACTGACACCAAGTAACAAAGACATACACTTACACCAAGTGACACAGACATACACTGACACCAAGTAACAAAGACACACACTTACACCGAATACACAGACATACACTGACAGCAAGTAACAAAGACATACACTGGTACCACGTAACTCAGATACACACTTACACCAAGTAACAAAGACAGACACTGACACCCAGTAACAAAGACATACACTGACACCAAGTAACAAAGACATACACTTACACCAAGTAAAAAAGACATACACTGACACCAAGTAATAAAGACAGACACTGATACCCAGTAGCAGAGACATACACTTACACCAAGTATCAAAGACATACACTGACACCAAGTAGCAAAGACATACACTTCCACCAAGTAACAAAGAAATACACTGACACTAAGTAACAAAGACATTCAATTACACCAAGTAACAAAGACATACACTGACACCAACTAACAAAGACATACACTTGCACCAAGTAACACAGACATACACTGACACCAAGTAACAAAGGCATACACTTACACCATGTAACAAAGACATACAGTGACACCAAGTAACAAAGACATACACTGATACCCAGTAACACAGACACACACTTACACCAAGTAACAAAGACAGACACTGATACCCAGTAACACAGACACACACTTACACCAAGTAACACAGACATACACTGACAACAAGTAACAAAGACATACACTGATACCCTGCAACACAGATACACACTTCCACCAAGTAACAAAGACAGACAATGACACCAAGTAACAAAGACATACACTGATATCCAGTAACACAGACACACACTGACACAAAGTAACAGAGACATACACTGACACCAAGTAACAAAGGCATACACTTACACCAAGTAACAAAAACATGCACTGACACCAAGTAACAAAGACGTACATTAACACCAAGTAACAAAGACATACACTGACACCAAGTAACAAAGACATACACTTACACCAAGTAACACAGACATACACTGACACCAAGTAACAAAGACACACACTTACACCGAATACACAGACATACACTGACAGCAAGTAACAAAGACATACACTGGTACCAAGTAACTCAGACACACACTTACACCAAGTAACAAAGACAGGCACTGATACACAGTAACAAAGACATACACTGACACCAAATAACAAAGACATACACTTACACCAAGTAAAAAAGACATACACTGACACCAAGTAACAAAGACAGACACTGATACCCAGTAGCACAGACATACACTTACACCAAGTATCAAAGACATACACTGACACCAAGTAGCAAAGACATACACTGACACCAAGTAACAAAGAAATACACTGACACTAAGTAACAAAGACATTCAATTACACCAAGTAACAAAGACATACACTGACACCAACTAACAAAGACATACACTTACACCAAGTAACACAGACATACACTGACACCAAGTAACAAAGGCATACACTTACACCAAGTAACAAAGACATACAGTGAAACCAAGTAACAAAGACATACACTGATACCCAGTAACACAGACACACACTTACACCATGTAACAAAGACATACAATGACATCAAGTGACAAAGACATACACTTACATCAAGTAACACAGACACACACGGACACCAAGTTACAAAGACATACACTGACACCAAGTAACAAAGGCATACACTTACACCAAGTAACAAAAACATGCACTGACACCAAGTAACAAAGACGTAAACTTACACCAAGTAACAAAGACATACACTGACACCAAGTAACAAAGACATACACTTACACCAAGTAACACAGACATACACTGACACCAAGTAACAAAGACTTACACTTACACCGAATACACAGACATACACTGACAGCAAGTAACAAAGACATACACTGGTACCAAGTAACTCAGACACACACTGACACCAAGTAACAAAGACAGACACTGATACCCAGTAAGAAAGACATACACTGACACCAAGTAACAAAGACATACACTTACACCAAGTAAAAAAGACATACACTGACACCAAGTAACAAAGACAGACACTGATACCCAGTAGCACAGACATACACTTACACCAAGTATCAAAGACATACACTGACACCAAGTAGCAAAGACATACACTTACACCAAGTAACAAAGAAATACACTGACACTAAGTAACAAAGACATTCAATTACACCAAGTAACAAAGACATACACTGACACCAACTAACAAAGACATACACTTACACCAAGTAACACAGACATACACTGACACCAAGTAACAAAGGCATACACTTACACCAAGTAACAAAGACATACAGTGACACCAAGTAACAAAGACATACACTGATACCCAGGAACACAGACACACACTTACACCAAGTAACAAAGAAAGACAATCACACCAAGTAACAAAGACATACACTGATACCCAGTAACAACGACACACACTTACACCATGTAACAAAGACATACACTGACACCAAGTGACAAATACATACACTTACACCAAGTAACACAGACAGAATCAGACACCAAGTAACAAAGATATACACTGATACCCAGTAACACAGACACACACTTACACCAAGTAACAAAGACATACAATGACACCAAGTAACAAAGACATACACTGACACCAAGTAAAAAAGACATACACTGACACCAAGTAACAAAGACATACACTGATACCCAGTAACACAGACACACACTTACACCAAGTAACAAAGACAGACACTAATACCCAGTAACACAGACATACACTTACACCAAGTAACACAGACATACACTGACACCAAGTAACAAAGACATACACTGTTGCCCAGTAACACAGATACACACTTACACCAAGTAACAAAGAAAGACAATGACACCAAGTAACAAAGACATACACTGATACCCAGTAACACAGACACACACTTACACCATGTAACAAATTCAGACACTGACACAAAGTAACAAAGACATACACTTACACCAAGTAACACAGACAGACACAGGCACCAAGTGACAAATACATACACTGATACCCAGTAACACAGACACACACTTACACCATGTAACAAAGACATACACTGACACCAAGTAACAAAGACATACACTTACACCAAGTAACACAGACATACACTGACACCAAGTAACAAAGACACACACTTACACCAAGTAACACAGACAAACACTGACACCAAGGAACAAAGACGGACACTGATGCCCAGTAACACAGAAACACACTTACACCAAGTAACAATGACAGACACTGATACCCAGTAACACAGACACACACTTACACCAAGTCACAAACACATACACTGACACCCAGTAACAAAGACATACACTGACACCCAGTAACAAAGACACACAATGACACCAAGTAACAAAGGCACACAGTGACACCAAGTAACAAAGACATACACTGATACCAAGTAACAAAGACATTCACTGATACCCAGTAACACAGACACACACTTACACCAAGTGACAAAGACATACACTGATACACAGTAACACTGACACACACTTACACCAGGTAACACAGACACACACAGACACCAAGTAACAAAGACATACACTGATACCCAGTAACACAGACACACTCTTACACCATGTAACAAAGACATACAATGACACCAAGTAACAAAGACATACACTGACACCAAGTAAAAAAGACATACACTGTCACCAAGTAACAAAGACATACACTGATGCCCAGTAACACAGACACACACTTACACCAAGTAACAATGACAGACACTGATACCCAGTAACACAGACACACACTTACACCAAGTCACAAAGACATACACTGACACCCAGTAACAAAGACATACACTGACACCCAGTAACAAAGACACACAATGACACCAAGTAACAAAGGCACACAGTGACACCAAGTAACACAGACAAACACTGACACCAAGTAACAAAGACGGACACTGATGCCCAGTAACACAGACACACACTTACACCAAGTAACAATGACAGACACTGATACCCAGTAACACAGACACACACTTACACCAAGTCACAAAGACATACACTGACACCCAGTAACAAAGACATACACTGACACCCAGTAACAAAGACATACACTGATACCAAGTAACAAAGACATTCACTGATACCCAGTAACACAGACACATACTTACACCATGTAACAAAGACATACACTGACACCAAGTGACAAATACATACACTTACACCAAGTAACACAGACAGACACAGACACCAAGTGACAAAGACATACACTGATACACAGTAACACAGACACACACTTACACCAAGTAACACAGACACACACAGACACCAAGTAACAGAGACATACACTGATACCCAGTAACACAGACACACACTTACACCAAGTAACAAAGACATACAATGACACCAAGTAACAAAGACATACACTGACACCAAGTAAAAAAGACATACACTGACACCAAGTAACAAAGACATACACTGATACCCAGTAACACAGACACACACTTACACCAAGTAACAAAGACAGACACTAATACCCAGTAACACAGACATACACTTACACCAAGTAACACAGACATACACTGACACCAAGTAACAAAGACATACACTGATGCCCAGTAACACAGATACACACTTACACCAAGTAACAAAGAAAGACAATGACACCAAGTAACACAGACAGACACAGACACCAAGTGACAAATACATACACTGATACCCAGTAACACAGACACACACTTACACCATGTAACAAAGACATACACTGACACCAAGTAACAAAGACATACACTTACACCAAGTAACACAGACATACACTGACACCAAGTAACAAAGACACACACTTACACCAAGTAACACAGACAAACACTGACACCAAGTAACAAAGACGGACACTGATGCCTAGTAACACAGACACACACTTACACCAAGTAACAATGACTGACACTGATACCCAGTAACACAGACACACACTTACACCAAGTCACAAAGACGTACACTGACACCCAGTAACAATGACATACACTGACACCCAGTAACAAAGACACACAATGACACCAAGTAACAAAGGCACACAGTGACACCAAATAACAAAGACATACACTGATACCAAGTAACAAAGACATTCACTGATACCCAGTAACACAGACACACACTTACTCCAAGTAACAAAGACATACACTGACACCAAGTAACAAAGACATGCACTGATACCCAGTAACACAGACACACACTTACACCAAGTAACAAAGACATACACTGATACTCAGTTACACAGACACACACTTACACCAAGTAACAAAGACATACACTGACACCAAGTAACAAAGGCATACACTGACACCCAGTAACACAGACACACACGGACACCAAGTAACAATGACATACACTGACACCCAGTAACAAAAACATACACTGACACCAGGTAACAAAGACAGACACTGACACCAAGTAACAAAGACATTGACTGATCCCCTGTAACACAGACACACACTTACACCAAGTAACAAAGACATACACTGACACCAAGTAACAAAGACATACACTGATACCCAGTAACACAGACACACACTTACACCAAGTATCAAAGACAGACAATGACACCAACTAACAAAGACATACAATGATACGCAGTAACACAGACACACACTTACACCAAGTAACAGAGACATACACTTACACCAAGTAACAAAGGCATAAACTTACACCAAGTAACAAAGACATGCACTGACACAAAGTAACAAAGACATACACTGATACCCAGGAACACAGACACACACTGACACCAAGTAACAAAGACATACACTGACACCAATTAACAGAGACATACACTGATACCCAGTAACACAGACACACAGTTACACCAAGTAACAAAGACATACACTGACACCAGGTAACAAAGACATACACTGACAGCAAGTAACACAGACATACACTGACACAAAGTAACTCAGACACACACTTACACCAAGTAACAAAGACAGACACTGATACCCAGTAACAAAGACATACACTGACACCAAGTAACAAAGACATACACTTACACCAAGTAACAAAGACATACACTTACACCAAGTAAAAAAGACATACACTGACACCAAGTAACAAAGACAGACACTGATACCCAGTAGCACAGACAGACACTTACACCAAGTATCAAAGACATACACTGACACCAAGTAGCAAAGACATACACTTACACCAAGTAACAAAAAAATACACTGACACTAAGTAACAAAGACATTCAATTACACCAAGTAACAAAGACATACACTGACACCAACTAACAAAGACATACACTTACACCAAGTAACAAAGACATACAGTGACACCAAGTAACAAAGACATACACTGATGCCCAGTAACACAGTTACACACTTACACCAAGTAACAAAGAAAGACAATGACACCAAGTAACAAAGACATACACTGATACCCAGTAACACAGACACACACTTACACCATGTAACAAAGACATACACTGACACCAAGTAACAAAGACATACACTTACACCAAGTAACACAGACAGACACAGACACCAAGTGACAAATACATACACTGATACCCAGTAACACAGACACACACTTACACCATGTAACAAAGACATACACTGACACCAAGTAACAAAGACATACACTTACACCAAGTAACACAGACATACACTGACACCAAGTAACAAAGACACACACTGACACCAAGTAACACAGACAAACACTGACACCAAGTAACAAAGACGAACACTGATGCCCAGTAACACAGACACACACTTACACCAAGTAACAATGACAGACACTGATACCCAGTAACACAGACACACACTTACACCAAGTCACAAAGACATACACTGACACCCAGTAACAAAGACATACACTGACACCCAGTAACAAAGACACACAATGACACCAAGTAACAAAGGCACACAGTGACACCAAGTAACACAGACAAACACTGACACCAAGTAACAAAGACGGACACTGATGCCCAGTAACACAGACACACACTTACACCAAGTAACAATGACAGACACTGATACCCAGTAACACAGACACACACTTACACCAAGTCACAAAGACATACACTGACACCCAGTAACAAAGACATACACTGATACCAAGTAACAAAGACATTCACTGATACACAGTAACACAGACACACACTTACACCAAGTAACACAGACACACACAGACACCAAGTAACAGAGACATACACTGATACCCAGTAACACAGACACACACTTACACCAAGTAACAAAGACATACAATGACACCAAGTAACAAAGACATACACTGACACCAAGTAAAAAAGACATACACTGACACCAAGTAACAAAGACATACACTGATACCCAGTAACACAGACACACACTTACACCAAGTAACAAAGACAGACACTAAAAACAAGTAACACAGACATACACTTACACCAAGTAACAAAGAAAGACAATGACACCAAGTAACAAAAACATGCACTGACACCAAGTAACGAAGACGTAAACTTACACCAAGTAACAAAGACATACACTGACACCAAGTAACAAAGACATACACTTACACCAAGTAACAAAGACATACACTGACACCAAGTAACAAAGACATACACTGATACCCAGTAACACAGACACACACTTACACCAAGTAACACAGACATACACTGACACCAAGTAACAAAGACATACACTGATACCCAGTAACACAGATACACACTTCCACCAAGTAACAAAGAAAGACAATGACACCAAGTAACAAAAACATGCACTGACACCAAGTAACGAAGACGTAAACTTACACCAAGTAACAAAGACATACACTGACACCAAGTAACAAAGACATACACTTACACCAAGTAACACAGACATACACTGACACCAAGTAACAAAGACACACACTTACACCGAATACACAGACATACACTGACAGCAAGTAACAAAGACATACACTGGTACCAAGTAACTCAGATACACACTTACACCAAGTAACAAAGACATACACTGACACCAAGTAACAAAGACATACACTTACACCAAGTAAAAAAGACATACACTGACACCAAGTAATAAAGACATACACTTACACCAAGTAACAAAGAAATACACTGACACCAAGTAACAAAGACATACACTTACACCAAGTAACACAGACATACACTGACACCAAGTAACAAAGACACACACTTACACCGAATACACAGACATACACTGACAGCAAGTAACAAAGACATACACTGGTACCAAGTAACTCAGATACACACTTACACCAAGTAACAAAGACATACACTGATACCCAGTAGCAGAGACATACACTTACATCAAGTATCAAAGACATACACTGACACCAAGTAGCAAAGACATACACTTACACCAAGTAACAAAGAAATACACTGACACTAAGTAACAAAGACATTCAATTACACCAAGTAGCAAAGACATACACTTACACCAACTAACAAAGGCATACACTTACACCAAGTAACAAAGACATACAGTGACACCAAGTAACAAAGACATACACTGATACCCAGTAACACAGACACACACTTACACCAAGTAACAAAGACAGACACTGATACCCAGTAACACAGACACACACTTACACCAAGTAACACAGACATACACTGACACCAAGTAACAAAGACATACACTGATGCCCAGTAACACAGATACACACTTACACCAAGTAACAAAGAAAGACAATGACACCAAGTAACAAAGACATACACTGATACCCAGTAACACAGACACACACTTACACCATGTAACAAAGACATACACTGACACCAAGTAACAAAGACATACACTTACACCAAGTAACACAGACAGACACAGACACCAAGTGACAAATACATACACTGATACCCAGTAACACAGACACACACTTACACCATGTAACAACGACATACACTGACACCAAGTAACAAAGACATACAATTACACCAAGTAACACAGACATACACTGACACCAAGTAACAAAGACACACACTTACACCAAGTAACACAGACAAACACTGACACCAAGTAACAAAGACGGACACTGATGCCCAGTAACAAAGACACACACTTACACCAAGTAACAATGACTGACACTGATACCCAGTAACACAGACACACACTTACACCAAGTCACAAAGACATACACTGACACCCAGTAACAAAGACATACACTGACACCCAGTAACAAAGACACACAATGACACCAAGTAACAAAGGCACACAGTGACACCAAGTAACAAAGACATACACTGATACCAAGTAACAAAGACATTCACTGATACCCAGTAACACAGACACACACTTACTCCAAGTAACAAAGACATACACTGACACCAAGTAACAAAGACATGCACTGATACCCAGTAACACAGACACACACTTACACCAAGTAACAAAGACATACACTGATACTCAGTTACACAGACACACACTTACACCAAGTAACAAAGACATACACTGACACCAAGTAACAAAGGCATACACTGACACCCAGTAACAAAGACATACACTGACACCCAGTAACACAGACACACACGGACACCAAGTAACAATGACATACACTGACACCCAGTAACAAAAAGATACACTGACACCAGGTAACAAAGACAGACACTGACACCAAGTAACAAAGACATTGACTGATCCCCTGTAACACAGACACACACTTACACCAAGTAACAAAGACATACACTGACACCAAGTAACAAAGACATACACTGATACCCAGTAACACAGACACACACTTACACCAAGTATCAAAGACAGACAATGACACCAACTAACAAAGACATACAATGATACGCAGTAACACAGACACACACTTACACCAAGTAACAGAGACATACACTTACACCAAGTAACAAAGGCATAAACTTACACCAAGTAACAAAGACATGCACTGACACAAAGTAACAAAGACATACACTGATACCCAGGAACACAGACACACACTGACACCAAGTAACAAAGACATACACTGACACCAATTAACAGAGACATACACTGATACCCAGTAACACAGACACACACTTACACCAAGTAAAAAAGACATACACTGACACCAAGTAACAATGACATGCACTGATACCCAGTTACACAGACACGCACTTACACCATGTAACACAGACACACACAGACACCAAGAAACAAAGACATACACTGATACCCAGTAACACAGACACTCACTTACACCAAGTAACAAAGTCATACAATGACACCAAGTCACAAAGACATACACTTACACCAAGTAAAAAAGACATACACTGACACCAATTAACAAAGACTTACACTGATACCCAGTAACACAGACACACACTTACACCAAGTAACAAAGACAGACACTGATACCCAGTAACACAGACATACACTTACACCAAGTATCAATGACATACACTGACACCATGTAGCAAAGACATACACTTACACCAAGTAACAAAGAAATACACTGACACTAAGTAACAAAGACATTCAATTACACCAAGTAACAAAGACATACACTGACACCAACTAACAAAGACATACACTTGCACCAAGTAACACAGACACACACTTACACCAAGTAACACAGACATACACTGACACCAAGTAACAAAGACATACACTGATACCCAGTAACACAGATACACACTTCCACCAAGTAACAAAGAAAGACAATGACACCAAGTAACAAAGACATACACTGATATCCAGTAACACAGACACACACTTACAGAAAGTAACAGAGACATACACTGACACCAAGTAACGAAGACGTAAACTTACACCAAGTAACAAAGACATACACTGACACCAAGTAACAAAGACATACACTTACACCAAGTAACACAGACATACACTGACACCAAGTAACAAAGACACACACTTACACCGAATACACAGACATACACTGACAGCAAGTAACAAAGACATACACTGGTACCAAGTAACTCAGATACACACTTACACCAAGTAACAAAGACATACACTGACACCAAGTAACAAAGACATACACTGACACCAAGTAACAAAGACATACACTTACACCAAGTAAAAAAGACATACACTGACACCAAGTAATAAAGACAGACACTGATACCCAGTAGCAGAGACATACACTTACACCAAGTATCAAAGACATACACTGACACCATGTAGCAAAGACATACACTTACACCAAGTAACAAAGAAATACACTGACACTAAGTAACAAAGACATTCAATTACACCAAGTAACAAAGACATACACTGACACCAACTAACAAAGACATACACTTGCACCAAGTAACACAGACATACACTGACACCAAGTAACAAAGGCATACACTTACACCAAGTAACAAAGACATACACTGATACCCAGTAACACAGACACACACTTACACCAAGTAACAAAGACAGACACTGATACCCAGTAACACAGACACACACTTACACCAAGTAACACAGACATACACTGACACCAAGTAACAAAGAAATACACTGATACCCTGTAACACAGATACACACTTCCACCAAGTAACAAAGACAGACAATGACACCAAGTAACAGAGACATACACTGACACCAAGTAACAAAGGCATACACTTACACCAAGTAACAAAAACATGCACTGACACCAAGTAACAAAGACGTACACTTACACCAAGTAACAAAGACATACACTGACACCAAGTAACAAAGACATACACTTACACCAAGTAACACAGACATACACTGACACCAAGTAACAAAGACACACACTTACACCGAATACACAGACATACACTGACAGCAAGTAACAAAGACATACACTGACACCAAGTAACAAAGACATACACTTACACCAAGTAAAAAAGACATACACTGACACCAAGTAACAAAGACAGACACTGATACCCAGTAGCACAGACATACACTTACAGCAAGTATCAAAGACATACACTGACACCAAGTAGCAAAGACATACACTTACACCAAGTAACAAAGAAATACACTGACACTAAGTAACAAAGACATTCAATTACACCAAGTAACAAAGACATACACTGACACCAACTAACAAAGACATACACTTACACCAAGTAACACAGACATACACTGACACCAAGTAACAAAGGCATACACTTACACCAAGTAACAAAGACATACAGTGACACCAAGTAACAAAGACATACACTGATACCCAGTAACACAGACACACACTTACACCATGTAACAAAGACATACAATGACATCAAGTGACAAAGACATACACTTACATCAAGTAACACAGACACACACGGACACCAAGTAACAAAGACATACACTGACACCCAGTAACAAAAACATACACTGACACCAGGTAACAAAGACATACACTGACACCAAGTAACAAAGACATTGACTGATCCCCTGTAACACAGACACACACTAACACCAAGTAACAAAGACATACACTGACATCAAGTAACAAAGACATACACTGATACCCAGTAACACAGACACACACTTACACCAAGTATCAAAGACAGACAATGACACCAACTAACAAAGACATACACTGATACCCAGTAACACAGACACACACTTACACCAAGTAACAAAGGCATACACTTGCACCAAGTAACAAAGACATACACTGATACCCAGTAACACAGACACACAGTTACACCAAGTAACAAAGACATACACTGACACCAAGTAACAAGGACATACACTTACACCAAGTAAAAAAACATACACTGACACCAAGTAACAAAGACATGCACTGATACCCAGTTACACAGACACACACTTACACCAAGTAACACAGACACACACAGACATCAAGAAACAAAGACATACACAGATACCCAGTAACACAGACACACACTTACACCAAGTAACAAAGTCATACAATGACACCAAGTAACAAAGACATACACTTACACCAAGTAAAAAAGTCATACACTTACACCAAGTAACACAGAGAGACACAGACACCAAGTGACAAAGACATACACTGATACCCAGTAACACAGACAAACACTTACACCAAGTAACACAGAAACACACAGACACCAAGTAACAAAGACATACACTGATACCCAGTAACACAGACACACACTTACACCAAGTAACAAAGACATACAATGACACCAAGTAACAAAGACATACACTGACACCAAGTAAAAAAGACATACACTGACACCAAGTAACAAAGACAGACACTGATTCCCAGTAATACAGACACACACTTACACCAAGTAACAAAGACAGACACTAATACCCAGTAACACAGACATGCACTTACACCAAGTATCAAAGACATACACTGACACCAAGTAGCAAAGACATACACTTACACCAAGTAACAAAGAAATAAACTGACACTAAGTAACAAAGACATACACTTACACCAAGTAACAAAGACATACACTGACACCAAGTAACAAAGACATACACTTACACCAAGTAACACAGACAAACACTGACACCAAGTAACAAAGACATACACTTACACCAAGTAACAAAGACATACAGTGACCCCAAGTAACAAAGACATACACTGATACCGAGTAACACAGACACACAATTACACCAAGTAACACAGACATACACTGACACCAAGGAACAAAGACATACACTGATACCCAGTAACACAGATACACACTTACACCAAGTAACAAAGAAAGACAATGACACCAAGTAACAAAGACATACACTGATACCCAGTAACACAGACATACACTGACACCAAGTAACAAAGACACGCACTTACTCCAAGTAACACAGACATACACTGACACCAAGTAACAAAGACGTACACTGATGCCCAGTAACACAGACACACACTTACACCAGGTAACAATGACAGACACTGATACCCAGTAACACAGACACACACTTACACCAAATAACAAAGACATACTCTGACACCAAGTAACAAAGGCATACACTGACACCCAGTAACAAAGACATACACTGACACCAAGTAACGAAGACGTAAACTTACACCAAGTAACAAATACATACACTGACACCAAGTAACAAAGACATACACTTACACCAAGTGACACAGACATACACTGACACCAAGTAACAAAGACACACACTTACACCGAATACACAGACATACACTGACAGCAAGTAACAAAGACATACACTGGTACCAAGTAACTCAGATACACACTTACACCAAGTAACAAAGACAGACACTGACACCCAGTAACAAAGACATACACTGACACCAAGTAACAAAGACATACACTTACACCAAGTAAAAAAGACATACACTGACACCAAGTAATAAAGACAGACACTGATACCCAGTAGCAGAGACATACACTTACACCAAGTATCAAAGACATACACTGACACCAAGTAGCAAAGACATACACTTCCACCAAGTAACAAAGAAATACACTGACACTAAGTAACAAAGACATTCAATTACACCAAGTAACAAAGACATACACTGACACCAACTAACAAAGACATACACTTGCACCAAGTAACACAGACATACACTGACACCAAGTAACAAAGGCATACACTTACACCAGGTAACAAAGACATACAGTGACACCAAGTAACAAAGACATACACTGATACCCAGTAACACAGACACACACTTACACCAAGTAACAAAGACAGACACTGATACCCAGTAACACAGACACACACTTACACCAAGTAACACAGACATACACTGACAACAAGTAACAAAGACATACACTGATACCCTGCAACACAGATACACACTTCCACCAAGTAACAAAGACAGACAATGACACCAAGTAACAAAGACATACACTGATATCCAGTAACACAGACACACACTGACACAAAGTAACAGAGACATACACTGACACCAAGTAACAAAGGCATACACTTACACCAAGTAACAAAAACATGCACTGACACCAAGTAACAAAGACGTACACTTACACCAAGTAACAAAGACATACACTGACACCAAGTAACAAAGACATACACTTACACCAAGTAACACAGACATACACTGACACCAAGTAACAAAGACACACACTTACACCGAATACACAGACATACACTGACAGCAAGTAACAAAGACATACACTGGTACCAAGTAACTCAGACACACACTTACACCAAGTAACAAAGACAGGCACTGATACACAGTAACAAAGACATACACTGACACCAAATAACAAAGACATACACTTACACCAAGTAAAAAAGACATACACTGACACCAAGTAACAAAGACAGACACTGATACCCAGTAGCACAGACATACACTTACACCAAGTATCAAAGACATACACTGACACCAAGTAGCAAAGACATACACTGACACCAAGTAACAAAGAAATACACTGACACTAAGTAACAAAGACATTCAATTACACCAAGTAACAAAGACATACACTGACACCAACTAACAAAGACATACACTTACACCAAGTAACACAGACATACATTGACACCAAGTAACAAAGGCATACACTTACACCAAGTAACAAAGACATACAGTGAAACCAAGTAACAAAGACATACACTGATACCCAGTAACACAGACACACACTTACACCATGTAACAAAGACATACAATGACATCAAGTGACAAAGACATACACTTACATCAAGTAACACAGACACACACGGACACCAAGTAACAAAGACATACACTGACACCCAGTAACAAAAACATACACTGACACCAGGTAACAAATACATACACTGACACCAAGTAACAAAGACATTGACTGATCCCCTGTAACACAGACACACACTAACACCAAGTAACAAAGACATACACTGACATCAAGTAACAAAGACATACACTGATACCCAGTAACACAGACACACACTTACACCAAGTAACAGAGACATACACTTACACCAAGTAACAAAGGCATACACTTGCACCAAGTAACAAAGACATACACTGATACCCAGTAACACAGACACACAGTTACACCAAGTAACAAAGACATACACTGACACCAAGTAACAAAGACATACACTTGCACCAAGTAAAAAAGACATACACTGACACCAAGTAACAAAGACATGCACTGATACCCAGTTACACAGACACACACTTACACCAAGTAACACAGACACACACAGACATCAAGAAACAAAGACATACACAGATACCCAGTAACACAGACACACACTTACACCAAGTAACAAAGTCATACAATGACACCAAGTAACAAAGACATACACTTACACCAAGTAAAAAAGACATACACTTACACCAAGTAACACAGACAGACACAGACACCAAGTGACAAAGACATACACTGATACCCAGTAACACAGACAAACACTTACACCAAGTAACACAGAAACACACAGACACCAAGTAACAAAGACATACACTGATACCCAGTAACACAGACACACACTTACACCAAGTAACAAAGACATACAATGACACCAAGTAACAAAGACATACACTGACACCAAGTAAAAAAGACATACACTGACACCAAGTAACAAAGACAGACACTGATTCCCTGTAATACAGACACACACTTACACCAAGTAACAAAGACAGACACTAATACCCAGTAACACAGACATGCACTTACACCAAGTATCAAAGACATACACTGACACCAAGTAGCAAAGACATACACTTACACCAAGTAACAAAGACATAAACTGACACCAAGTAACAAAGACATACACTTACACCAAGTAACACAGACAAACACTGACACCAAGTAACAAAGACATACACTTACACCAAGTAACAAAGACATACAGTGACCCCAAGTAACAAAGACATACACTGATACCCAGTAACACAGACACACAATTACACCAAGTAACACAGACATACACTGACACCAAGGAACAAAGACATACACTGATACCCAGTAACACAGATACACACTTACACCAAGTAACAAAGAAAGACAATGACACCAAGTAACAAAGACATACACTGATACCCAGTAACACAGACATACACTGACACCAAGTAACAAAGACGTACACTGATGCCCAGTAACACAGACACACACTTACACCAGGTAACAATGACAGACACTGATACCCAGTAACACAGACACACACTTACACCAAGTAACAAAGACATACTCTGACACCAAGTAACAAAGGCATACACTGACACCCAGTAACAAAGACATACACTGACACACAGTAACACAGACACACACGGACACCAAGTAACAAAGGCACACACTGACACCAAGTAACAAAGACATGCACTGATACCCAGTAACACAGACACACACTTACACCAAGTAACAAAGACATACACTGACACCAAGTAACAAAGACATTCACTGATACCCAGTAACACAGACACACACTTACTCCAAGTAACAGAGACATACACTGACACCAAGTAACAAAGACATGCACTGATACCCAGGAACACAGACACACACTTACACCAAGTAACAAAGACATACACTGACACCCAGTAACAAAGACATACACTGACACACAGTAACAAAGACACACACGGACACCAAGAAACAAAAACATACACTGACACCCAGTAACAAAAACATACCCTGACACCAGGTAACAAAGACATACTTTGACACCAAGTAACCAAGACATTGACTGATCCCCAGTAACACAGACACACACTTACACCAAGTAACAAAGACATACACTGACACCAAGTAATAAAGACATACACTGATCCCCAGTAACACAGACACACACTTACACCAAGTATCAAAGACAGACAATGACACCAACTAACAAAGACATACACTGATCCCCAGTAACACAGACACACACTTACACCAAGTAACAGAGACAGACACTTACACCAAGTAACAAAGGCATACACTTACACCAAGTAACAAAGACATGCACTGACACCAAGTAACAAAGACGTACACTTGCACCAAGTAACAAAGACATACACTGATACCCAGTAACACAGACACACACTGACACCAAGTAACAAAGACATACACTGACACCAATTAACAGAGACATACACTGATACCCAGTAACACAGACACACACTTACAGCAAGTAACAAAGGAAGACAATGACACCAAGTAACAAAGACATACACTGAAACCCAGTAACACAGACATACACTTACACCATGTAACAAAGACAGACACTGACACCAAGTAACAAAGACATACACTGACACCAGGTAACACAGACAGACACAGACACCAAGTGACAAAGACATACACTGATACACAGTAACACAGACACACACTTACACCAAGTAACACAGACACACACAGACACCAAGTAACAAAGACATACACTGATACCCAGTAACAAAGACACACACTTACACCAAGTAACAAAGACATACAATGACACCAAGTAACAAAGACATACACGGACACCAAGTAAAAAAGACATACACTGAAACCAAGTAACAAAGACAGACACTGATCCCCAGTGACACAGACACACACTTACTCCAAGTAACAGAGACAGACACTAATACCCAGTAACACAGACATACACTTACACCAAGTATCTAAGACAGACACTGACACCAAGCAGCAAAGACATACACTTACACTAAGTAACAAAGAAATAAACTGACACTAAGTAACAAAGACATACACATACACCAAGTAACAAAGACATACACTGACACCAAGTAACAAAGACAGACACTTCCACCAAGTAACAAAGAAATACAGTGACACCAAGTAACAAAGTCATACACTGATACCCAGTAACACAGACACACACTTACACCAAGTAACGCAGACATACACTGACACCAAGTAACAAAGAAATACACTGATACCCAGTAACACAGATACACACTTACACCATGGAACAAAGAAAGACACTGGCACCAAGTAACAAAGACATACACTTACACCAAGTAACACAGACAGACACAGACACCAAGTGACAAAGACATACACTGATACCCAATAACACAGACACACACTTACACCATGCAACAAAGACATACACTGACACCAAGTAACAAAGACATACACTTACACCAGGTAACACCGACATACACTGACAACAAGTAACAAAGACGTACACTGATGCCCAGTAACACAGACACACACTTACACCAAGTAACAATGACAGACACTGATACCCAGTAAAACAGACACACACTTACACCAAGTCACAAAGACATACACTGACACCCAGTAACAAAGACATACACTGACACCCAGTAACAAAGACACACAATGACACCAAGTAACAATGGCACACACTGACACCAAGTAACAAAGACATACACTGATACCCAGTAACACAGACACACACTTACACCAAGTAACAAAGACATACACTGACACCAAGTAACAAAGGCATACACTGACACCCAGTAACAAAGACATACGCTGACACCCAGTAACACAGACACACACGGACACCAAGTAATAAAGACATACACTGACACCCAGTAACAAAAACATACACTGACACCAACTAACAAAGACATACACTGATACCCAGTAACACAGACATACACTTACACCAAGTAACAGAGACATACACTTACACCAAGTAACAAAGGCATACACTTACACCAAGTAACAAAGACATGCACTGACACCAAGTAACAAAGACGTACACCTGCACCAAGAAACAAAGACATACACTGATACCCAGTAACACAGACACACACTGACACCAAGTAACAAAGAAATACACTGACACCAATTAACAGAGACATACACTGATACCCAGTAACAAAGACACACAGTTACACCATGTAACAAAGACATACACTGACACCAAGTAACAAAGACATACACTTACACCAAGTAACACAGACATACACTGACACCAAGTAACAAAGACACACACTTACACCAAGTAACACAGACAAACACTGACACCAATTAACAAAGACGTTCACTGATGCCCAGTAACACAGACACACACTTACACCAAGTAACAATGACAGACACTGATACCCAGTAACACAGACACACACTTCCACCAAGTCACAAAGACATACACTGACACCCAGTAACAAAGACATACACTGACTCCCAGTAACAAAGACACACAACGACACCAAGTAACAAAGGCACACACTGACATCAAGTAACAAAGACATACACTGATACCCAGTTACATAGACACACACTTACACCAAGTAACAAAGACATACACCGACACCAAGTAACAAAGACATTCACTCATACCCAGTAACACAGACACACACTTACTCCAAGTAACAAAGACATACACTGACACCAAGTAACAAAGACATGCACCGATACCCAGTAACACAGACACACACTTACACCAAGTAACAAAGACATACACTGATACTCAGTTGCACAGACACACACTTACACCAAGTAACAAAGACATACACTGACACCAAGTGACAAAGGCATACACTGACACCCAGTAACAAAGACATACACTGACACCCAGTAACACAGACAGACACGGACACCAAGTAACAAAGACATACACTGACACCCAGTAACAAAAACATACACTGACACCAGGTAACAAAGACATACACTGACACCAAGTAACAAAGACATTGACTGATCCCCAGTAACACAGACACACACTTATACCAAGTAACAAAGACATACACTGACACCAAGTAACAAAGACATACACTGATACCCAGTAACACAGACACACACTTACACCAAGTATCAAAGACAGACAATGACACCAACTAACAAAGACATACACTGATACCCAGTAACACAGACAAACACTTACACCAAGTAACAGAGACATACACTTACACCAGGTAACAAAGGCATACACTTACACCAAGTAACAAAGACATACACTGACATCCAGTAACACATACAGACACGGACACCAAGTGACAAAGGCATACACAGACACCCAGTAACAAAGACATACACTGACACCCAGTAACACAGACAGACACGGACACCAAGTAACAAAGACATACACTGACACTCAGTAACAAAAACATACACTGACACCAGGTAACAAATACATACACTGACACCAAGTAACAAAGACATTGACTTATCCCCAGTAACACAGACACACACTTATACCAAGGAACAAAGACATGCACTGACACCAAGTAACAAAGACATACACTGATACCCAGTAACACAGACACACACTTACACCAAGTATCAAAGACAGACAATGACACCAACTAACAAAGACATACACTGATACCCAGTAACACAGACATACACTTACACCATGTAACAGAGACATACACTTACACCAAGTAACAAAGGCATACACTTACACCAAGTAACAAAGACATGCACTGACACCAAGTAACAAAGACGTACACTTGCACCAAGTAACAAAGACATACACTGATACCCAGTAACACAGACGCACACTGACACCAAGTAACAAAGACATACACTGACACCAATTAACAGAGACATACACTGATACCCAGTAACACAGACACACAGTTGCACCAAGTAACAAAGACATACACTGACACCAAGTAACACAGACTTACACTTACACCAAGTAACAAAGATATACACTGACACCAAGTAACAAAGACATGCACTGATACCCAGTTACACAGACACACACTTACACCAAGTAACACAGACACACACAGACACCAAGTAACAAAGACATACACTGACACCAAGTAACAAAGACATACACTGACACCAAGTAAAAAAGACATACACTGACACCAAGTAACAAAGACATGCACTGATACCCAGTTACACAGACACACACTAACACCAAGTAACAAAGACAGACACTGATACCCAGTAACACAAACATGCACTTACACCAAGTAAAAAAGACATACACTGACACCAATTAACAAAGACATACACTGATACTCAGTTACACAGACACACACTTACACCAAGTAACAAAGACATACACTGACACCAAGTAACAAAGGCATGCACTGACACCCAGTAACAAAGACATACACTGACACCCAGTAACACAGACACACACGGACACCAAGTAGCAAAGACATACACTGCCACCCAGTAACAAAAACATACACTGACACCAGGTAACAAAGACACACACTTACACCAAGTATCAAAGACAGACAATGACACCAACTGACAAAGACATACACTGATACCCAGTAACACAGACATACACTTACACCAAGTAACAGAGACATACACTTACACCAAGTAACAAAGGCATACACTTACACCAAGTAACAAAGACATGCACAGACACCAAGTAACAAAGACGTACACTTGCACCAAGTAACAAAGACATACACTGATACCCAGTAACACAGACACACACTGATACCCAGTACACAGACACACAGTTGCACCATGTAACAAAGACATACACTGACACCAAGTAACAAAGACATACACTTACACCAAGTAACACAGACATACACTGACACCAAGTAACAAAGACACACACTTGCACCAAGTAACACAGACATACACTGACACCAAGTAACAAAGACATACACTGACACCAATTAACAGAGACATACACTGACACCCAGTAACACTGACAGACACGGACACCAAGTAACAAAGACATACAATGACACCCAGTAACAAAAACATACACTGACACCAGGTAACAAATACATACACTGACATCAAGTAACAAAGACATTGACTGATCCCCAGTAACACAGACACACTCTTATCCCAAGGAACAAAGACATACACTGACACCAAGTAACAAAGACATACACTGATACCCAGTAACACAGACACACACTTACACCAAGTATCAAAGACAGACAATGACACCAACTAACAAAGACATACACTGATACCCAGTAACACAGACATACACTTACACCAAGTAACAGAGACATACACTTACACCAAGTAACAAAGGCATACACTTACACCAAGTAACAAAGACATGCACTGACACCAAGTAACAAAGACGTACACTTGCACCAAGTGACAAAGACATACACTGATACCCAGTAACAATGACGCACACTGACACCAATTAACAGAGACATACACTGATACCCAGTAACACAGACACACAGTTGCACCAAGTAACAAAGACATACACTGACACCAAGTAACACAGACATAGACTTACACCAAGTAACAAAGACATACACTGACACCAAGTAACAAAGACATGCACTGATACCCAGTTACACAGACACACACTTACACCAAGTAACACAGACATACACAGACACCAAGTAACAAAGACATACACTGATCCCCAGTAACACAGACACACACTTACAACAAGTAACAAAGACAGACACTGATACCCAGTAACACAGACACACACTTACACCATGTCACAAAGACACACACTGACATCCAGTAACAAAGACAGACACTGATACCCAGTTACACAGACACACACTTACACCAAGTAACAAAGACAGAGACTGATACCCAGTAACAGAGACATACACTTACACCAAGTCACAAAGACACACACTGACACCCACTAACAAAGACATACACTGCACCCAGTAACAAAGAAACACACTGACACCAAGTAACAAAGACATACACTGATACCCAGTAACACAGACACGCACTTACACCAAGTAACAAAGACATACACTGACACCAAGTAACAATGACATACACTCACACCAAGTAACACAGACATACAGTGGCACCAAGTAACAAAGACATACACTTACACCAAGTAACAAAGACTTCCACTGGCACCAAGTAACAAAGACATACACTTATACACAGTAACACAGACACACACCTACACCAAGTAACAAAGACATACACTGATACCCCGTAACACAGATACACACTGACACCCAGGAACACAGAGAAAAACTGACACCAAGTAACAAAGACACACACTGACACCAAGTAACACAGACATACACTGACACCAAGGAACAAAGACATCCACTTACACCATGTACAAAGACATACACTGACACCAAGTCACAAAGACAGCCAATTATTCCCAGTAACAGAGACACGCACTGACACCCAGTAACAAAGACATACACTGACACCAAGTAACAAAGACAGACACTGATACCCAGTAACACAGACACACACTTACACAAAGTAACAAAGACATACACTGATACCCAATAACACAGACACACACTTACACCAACTAACACAGACATACACTGACATAAAGAAACAAACACATACACTGACACCCATTGACAAAGACATACACAGACACCCAGTAACAAAGACACAGACTGACACCAAGTAACAAAGACATACACTGACACCAAGTAACAAAGACACACACTTACACCAAGTAACAAAGACATAGACTGACACCAAGAAACAAAGACATACACTGACACCAAGAAACAAAGACATACACTTGCACCAAGTAACAAAGACATACACTGACACCAAGTAACAAAGACATACACTGATACCCAGTAAAACAGACACACACCTACACCAAGTAACAAAGACATACACTGATACCCAATAACACAGACACACATTTACACCAACTAAAACAGACATACACTTACACCAAGCAACAAAGACAGATACTGATACCCAGTAACACAGACACACACTTAAACCAAGTCACAAAGAAATACACTGACACCCAGTGACAAAGACATGCACTGACACCCAGTAACAAAGACACACACTGATACCAAGTAACAAAGACATACATTGATACCCAGTAACACAGACAAACACTTACACCAAGTAACAAAGACATACACTGACACCAATAAACAAAGACATACACTGATACACAGTAACAAATACATACACTGACACAAAGTAACAAAGACATACACTGACACCAAGTAACAAAGACATACACTGATACCCAGTAAGACAGACACACACTGACACCAAGAAACAAAGACATACACTGATACCCAGTTACACAGACACTCACTTGCACCATGTAACGCAGACACGCACAGACACCAAGTAACAAAGACATACACTGATACCCAGTAACACAGACAAACACTTACACCAAGTAACAAAGACATACACTGACACCAAGTAACAAAGACAGGCACTGATACCCAGTAACACAGACACACACTTACACCAAGTCACAAAGACACACACTGACACCCAGTAACACAGACACACACTTACACCAATTAACACATGCAATCACTGACACCAAGCAACGAAGACATACACTGATACCCAGTAACACAGGCACACACTGCGGAGTGGTGGGTGGGGGGGGGGGGGGGGGTGTCACATTGGCGTAATGGTTAGCACCGCAGCCTCACAGCTCCAGGGACCCGGGTTCGATTCTGGGTACTGCCTGTGCGGAGTTTGCAAGTGCTCCCTGTATCTGCGTGGGTTTCCTCCCGGTGCTCCGGTTTCCTCCCACATGCCAAAGACTTGCAGGTTGATAGGTTAATTGGCATTCATAAATTGCCCCTAGTATAGGTAGGTGGTAGGGAAATATATCGGGATAGGTGGGGATGTGATAGGAATACGGGATTAGTGTCGGATTCGTGTAAATGGGTGGTTGATGGTCAGCACAGACTCGGTGGGCCGAAGGGCCTGTTTAAGTGCTGTGTCTCCAAAACTAAACTAAATACTGACAACTAGTGTCACAGACACACACAGACACCCAGTACCACAAACAAAGACACACTGACACCCAGTGACACAGAGAAACACTGAAACACAGCAACAAAGACATACACTGACACCAAGTAACAAAGACACACACTTACACCAAGTAACAAAGACAGACAATTAAACCAAGTAACAAAGACATACACTGACATCAAGTAACAAGGACATACACTTGCACCAAGTTACACAGACATACACTTACACCAAGTAACAAAGACACACTGTTACACCAAGTAACACAGACATACAGTGACACCAAGTAACAAAGACATACCCTGATACCCAGTAACACAGACACACACTTACATCAAGTAACAAAGACATACACTGACACCAAGTAACAAACACAGACACTTACACCAAATAACACAGACATACACTTACACCAAGTAACAAAGACAGACACTTACACCAATAACAAAGACACACACTTAAACCAAGTAACAAGACATACACTGACACCAAGTAACAAAGACATACACTGACACCCAGTAACAAAGACACACACTGACACCATGTAACAAAGACATACACTGACACCAAGTAACAAAGACACACACTTACACCAAGTAACAAAGACAGACAATTAAACCAAGTAACAAAGACATACACTGACACCAAGTAACAAGGACATACACTTGCACCAAGTTACACAGACATACACTGACACCAAGTAACAAAGACAGACTGTTACACCAAGTAACACAGACATACAGTGACACCAAGTAACAAAGACATACCCTGACACCATGTCACAAAGACACACACTGACATCCAGTAACAAAGACAGACACTGATACCCAGTTACACAGACACACACTTACACCAAGTAACAAAGACAGAGACTGATACCCAGTAACAGAGACATACACTTACACCAAGTCACAAAGACACACACTGACACCCAGTAACAAAGACATACACTGCACCCAGTAACAAAGAAACACACTGACACCAAGTAACAAAGACATACACTGATACCCAGTAACACAGACACGCACTTACACCAAGTAACAAAGACATACACTGACACCAAGTAACAATGACATACACTCACACCAAGTAACACAGACATACAGTGGCACCAAGTAACAAAGACATACACTTACACCAAGTAACAAAGACTTCCACTGGCACCAAGTAACAAAGACATACACTTATACACAGTAACACAGACACACACCTACACCAAGTAACAAAGACATACACTGATACCCCGTAACACAGACACACACTGACACCAAGTAACACAGACATACACTGACACCAAGTAACAAAGACATCCACTTACACCATGTACAAAGACATACACTGACACCAAGTCACAAAGACAGCCAATTATTCCCAGTAACAGAGACACGCACTGACACCCAGTAACAAAGACATACACTGACACCAAGTAACAAAGACAGACACTGATACCCAGTAACACAGACACACACTTACACAATGTAACAAAGACATACACTGATACCCAATAACACAGACACACACTTACACCAACTAACACAGACATACACTGACATAAAGAAACAAACACATACACTGATGCCCAGTAACACAGACACACACTTACACCAAGTAACAATGACAGACACTGATACCCAGTTACACAGACACACACTTACACCATGTAACAAAGACATACACTGACACCAAGTAACAAAGACATACACTGATACCCAGTAACACAGACACACACTTACACCATGTAACAAAGACATACACTGACACCAAGTAACAATGACATACACTTACACCAGGTAACACCGACATAAACTGACAACAAGTAACAAAGACACACATTTACACCAAGTCACACAGACATACACTGACGCCAAGTAACAGAGACGTACACTGATGCCCAGTACCACAGACACACACTTACACCAAGTAACAATGACAGACACTGATACCCAATAACACAGACACACACTTACACCAAGTCACAAAGACATACACTGACACCCAGTAACAAAGACATACACTGACACCCAGTAACAAAGCCACACAATGACACCAAGTAACAAAGGCACACACTGACACCAAGTAACAAAGACATACACTGATACTCAGTTGCACAGACACACACTTACACCAAGTAACAAAGACATACACTGCCACCAAGTGACAAAGGCATACACAGACACCCAGTAACAAAGACATACACTGACACCCAGTAACACAGACAGACACGGACACCAAGTAACAAAGACATACACTGACACCCAGTAACAAAAACATACACTGACACCAGGTAACAAATACATACACTGACACCAAGTAACAAAGACATTGACTGATCCCCAGTAACACAGACACACACTTATACCAAGGAACAAAGACATACACTGACACCAAGTAACAAAGACATACACTGATACCCAGTAACACAGACACACACTTACACCAAGTATCAAAGACAGACAATGACACCAACTAACAAAGACATACACTGATACCCAGTAACACAGACATACACTTGCACCAAGTAACACAGACATACACTGATACCCAGAAACACAGACACACAGTTGCACCATGTAACAAAGACATACACTGACACCAAGTAACAAAGACATACACTTACACCAAGTAACACAGACATACACTGACACCAAGTAACAAAGACACACACTTGCACCAAGTAACACAGACATACACTGACACCAAGTAACAAAGATATACACTGACACCAATTAACAGAGACATACACTGATACCCAGTAACACAGACACACAGTTACACCATGTAACAAAGACATACACTGGCACCAAGTAACAAAGACATACACTTACACCAAGTAACACAGACATACACTGACACCAAGTAACAAAGACACACACTTCCACCAAGTAACACAGACATACACTGACACCAATTAACAAAGACGTACACTGATGCCCAGTAACACAGACACACACTTACACCAAGTAACAATGACAGACACTGATACCCAGTTACACAGACACACACTTACACCATGTAACAAAGACATACACTGACACCAAGTAACAAAGACATACACTGATACCCAGTAACACAGACACACACTTACACCATGTAACAAAGACATACACTGACACCAAGTAACAAGGACATACACTTGCACCAAGTTACACAGACATACACTGACGCCAAGTAACAGAGACGTACACTGATGCCCAGTACCACAGACACACACTTACACCAAGTAACAATGACAGACACTGATACCCAATAACACAGACACACACTTACACCAAGTCACAAAGACATACACTGACACCCAGTAACAAAGACATACACTGACACCCAGTAACAAAGCCACACAATGACACCAAGTAACAAAGGCACACACTGACACCAAGTAACAAAGACATGCACCGATACCCAGTAACACAGACACACACTTACACCAAGTAACAAAGACATACACTGATACTCAGTTGCACAGACACACACTTACACCAAGTAACAAAGACATACACTGCCACCAAGTGACAAAGGCATACACAGACACCCAGTAACAAAGACATACACTGACACCCAGTAACACAGACAGACACGGACACCAAGTAACAAAGACATACACTGACACCCAGTAACAAAAACATACACTGACACCAGGTAACAAATACATACACTGACACCAAGTAACAAAGACATTGACTGATCCCCAGTAACACAGACACACACTTATACCAAGGAACAAAGACATACACTGACACCAAGTAACAAAGACATACACTTACACCAAGTAACAGAGACATACACTTACACCAAGTAACAAAGGCATACACTTACACCAAGTAACAACGACATGCACTGACACCAAGTAACAAAGACGTACACTTGCACCAAGTAACAAAGACATACACTGATACCCAGTAACACAGACGCACACTGACACCAAGTAACAAAGACATACACTGACACCAATTAACAGAGACATACACTGATACCCAGTAACACAGACACACAGTTGCACCAAGTAACAAAGACATACACTGATACCCAGTAACACAGACACACACTGACACCAAGTAACAAAGACATACACTGACACCAATTAACAGAGACATACACTGATACCCAGTAACACAGACACACAGTTGCACCATGTAACAAAGACATACACTGACACCAAGTAACAAAGACATACACTTACACCAAGTAACACAGACATACACTGACACCAAGTAACAAAGACACACACTTGCACCAAGTAACACAGACATACAATGACACCAAGTAACAAAGACATACACTGACACCAATTAACAGAGACATACACTGATACCCAGTAACACAGACACACAGTTACACCATGTAACAAAGACATACACTGGCACCAAGTAACAAAGACATACACTTACACCAAGTAACACAGACATACACTGACACCAAGTAACAAAGACACACACTTACACCAAGTAACACAGACATACACTGACACCAATTAACAAAGACGTACACTGATGCCCAGTAACACAGACACACACTTACACCAAGTAACAATGACAGACACTGATACCCAGTTACACAGACACACACTTACACCATGTAACAAAGACATACACTGACACCAAGTAACAAAGACATACACTGATACCCAGTACCACAGACACACACTTACACCAAGTCACAAAGACATACACTGACACCCAGTAACAAAGACATACACTGACACCCAGTAACAAAGCCACACAATGACACCAAGTAACAAAGGCACACACTGACACCAAGTAACAAAGACATGCACCGATACCCAGTAACACAGACACACACTTACACCAAGTAACAAAGACATACACTGATACTCAGTTGCACAGACACACACTTACACCAAGTAACAAAGACATACACTGCCACCAAGTGACAAAGGCATACACAGACACCCAGTAACAAAGACATACACTGACACCCAGTAACACAGACAGACACGGACACCAAGTAACAAAGACATACACTGACACCCAGTAACAAAAACATACACTGACACCAGGTAACAAATACATACACTGACACCAAGTAACAAAGACATTGACTGATCCCCAGTAACGCAGACACACACTTATACCAAGGAACAAAGACATACACTGACACCAAGTAACAAAGACATACACTGATACCCAGTAACACAGACACACACTTACACCAAGTATCAAAGACAGACAATGACACCAACTAACAAAGACATACACTGATACCCAGTAACACAGACATACACTTACACCAAGTAACAGAGACATACACTTACACCAAGTAACAAAGGCATACACTTACACCAAGTAACAACGACATGCACTGACACCAAGTAACAAAGACGTACACTTGCACCAAGTAACAAAGACATGCACTGATACCCAGTTACACAGACAAACACTAACACCAAGTAACAAAGACAGACACTGATACCCAGTAACACAAACATGCACTTACACCAAGTAAAAAAGACATACACTGACACCAATTAACAAAGACATACACTGATACTCAGTTACACAGACACACACTTACACCAAGTAACAAAGACATACACTGACACCAAGTAACAAAGGCATGCACTGACACCCAGTAACAAAGACATACACTGACACCCAGTAACACAGACACACACGGACACCAAGTAGCAAAGACATACACTGCCACCCAGTAACAAAAACATACACTGACACCAGGTAACAAAGACATACACTGACACCAAGTAACAAAGACATTGACTGATGCCCAGTAACACAGACACACAGTTACACCAAGTAACAAAGACATACACTGACACCAAGTAACAAAGACATACACTGATACCCAGTAACACAGACACACACTTACACCAAGTAACAGAGACATACACTTACACCAAGTAACAAAGGCGTACACTTACAAAAAGTAACAAAGACATGCACTGACACCAAGTAACAAAGACGTACACTTGCACCAAGTAACAAAGACATACACTGATACCCAGTAACACAGACGCACACTGACACCAATTAACAGAGACATACACTGATACCCAGTAACACAGACACACAGTTGCACCAAGTAACAAAGACATACACTGACACCAATTAACACAGACATACACTTACACCAAGTAACAAAGACACACAATGACACCAAGTAACAAAGACATGCACTGATACCCAGTTACACAGACACACACTTACACCAAGTAACACAGACATACACAGACACCAAGTAACAAAGACATACACTGACACCAAGTAACAAAGACATACACTGACACCAAGTAAAAAAGACATACACTGACACCAAGTAACAAAGACATGCACTGATACCCAGTTACACAGACACACACTAACACCAAGTAACAAAGACAGACACTGATACCCATTAACACAAACATGCACTTACACCAAGTAAAAAAGACATACACTGACACCAATTAACAAAGACATACACTGATACTCAGTTCCCAGACACACACTTACACCAAGTAACAAAGACATACACTGACACCAAGTAACAAAGGCATGCACTGACACCCAGTAACAAAGACATACACTGACACCCAGTAACACAGACACACACTGACACCAAGTATCAAAGACAGACAATGACACCAACTAACAAAGACATACACTGATACCCAGTAACACAGACATACACTTACACCAAGTAACAGAGACATACACTTACACCAAGTAACAAAGGCAGACACTTACACCAAGTAACAAAGACATGCACTGACACCAAGTAACAAAGACGTACACTTGCACCAAGTAACAAAGACATACACTGATACCCAGTAACACAGACACACACTGACACCAAGTAACAAAGACATACACTGACACCAATTAACAGAGACATACACTGATACCCAGTAACACAGACACACAGTTGCACCATGTAACAAAGACATACACTGACACCAAGTAACAAAGACATACACTTAAACCAAGTAACACAGACATACACTGACACAAAGTAACAAAGATACACACTTGCACCAAGTAACACAGACATACACTGACACCAAGTAACAAAGACATACACTGACACCAATTAACAGAGACATACACTGATACCCAGTAACACAGACACACAGTTACACCATGTAACAGAGACATACACTTACACCAAGTAACAAAGGCATACACTTACACCAAGTAACAACGACATGCACTGACACCAAGTAACAAAGACGTACACTTGCACCAAGTAACAAAGACATGCACTGATACCCAGTTACACAGACAAACACTAACACCAAGTAACAAAGACAGACACTGATACCCAGTAACACAAACATGCACTTACACCAAGTAAAAAAGACATACACTGACACCAATTAACAAAGACATACACTGATACTCAGTTACACAGACACACACTTACACCAAGTAACAAAGACATACACTGACACCAAGTAACAAAGGCATGCACTGACACCCAGTAACAAAGACATACACTGACACCCAGTAACACAGACACACACGGACACCAAGTAGCAAAGACATACACTGCCACCCAGTAACAAAAACATACACTGACACCAGGTAACAAAGACATACACTGACACCAAGTAACAAAGACATTGACTGATGCCCAGTAACACAGACACACAGTTACACCAAGTAACAAAGACATACACTGACACCAAGTAACAAAGACATACACTGATACCCAGTAACACAGACACACACTTACACCAAGTAACAGAGACATACACTTACACCAAGTAACAAAGGCGTACACTTACAAAAAGTAACAAAGACATGCACTGACACCAAGTAACAAAGACGTACACTTGCACCAAGTAACAAAGACATACACTGATACCCAGTAACACAGACGCACACTGACACCAATTAACAGAGACATACACAGATACCCAGTAACACAGACACACAGTTGCACCAAGTAACAAAGACATACACTGACACCAATTAACACAGACATACACTTACACCAAGTAACAAAGACATACACTGACACCAAGTAACAAAGACATGCACTGATACCCAGTTACACAGACACACACTTACACCAAGTAACACAGACATACACAGACACCAAGTAACAAAGACATACACTGACACCAAGTAACAAAGACATACACTGACACCCAGTAACACAGACACACACTGACACCAAGTATCAAAGACAGACAATGACACCAACTAACAAAGACATACACTGATACCCAGTAACACAGACATACACTTACACCAAGTAACAGAGACATACACTTACACCAAGTAACAAAGGCAGACACTTACACCAAGTAACAAAGACATGCACTGACACCAAGTAACAAAGACGTACACTTGCACCAAGTAACAAAGACATACACTGATACCCAGTAACACAGACACACACTGACACCAAGTAACAAAGACATACACTGACACCAATTAACAGAGACATACACTGATACCCAGTAACACAGACACACAGTTGCACCATGTAACAAAGACATACACTGACACCAAGTAACAAAGACATACACTTAAACCAAGTAACACAGACATACACTGACACAAAGTAACAAAGATACACACTTGCACCAAGTAACACAGACATACACTGACACCAAGTAACAAAGACATACACTGACACCAATTAACAGAGACATACACTGATACCCAGTAACACAGACACACAGTTACACCATGTAACAAATCATACACTGACACCAAGTAACAAAGACATACACTTACACCAAGTAACACAGACATACACTGACACCAAGTAACAAAGACACACACTTACACCAAGTAACACAGACATACACTGACACCAATTAACAAAGACGTACACTGATGCCCAGTAACACAGACACACACTTACACCAAGTAACAATGACAGACACTGATACCCAGTAACACAGACACACACTTCCACCAAGTCACAAAGACATACACTGACACCCAGTAACAAAGACATACACTGACACCCAGTAACAAAGACACACACTGACACCAAGTAACAAAGACATACACTGATACCCAGTTACACAGACACACACTTACACCCAGTACCAAAGCCATACACTGACACCCAGTAACACAGACACACACGGACACCAAGTAGCAAAGACATACACTGCCACCCAGTAACAAAAACATACACTGACACCAGGTAACAAAGACATACACTGACACCAAGTAACAAAGACATTGACTGATCCCCAGTAACACAGACACACAGTTACACCAAGTAACAAAGACATACACTGACACCAAGTAACAAAGACATACACTGATACCCAGTAACACAGACACACACTTACACCAAGTATCAAAGACAGACAATGACACCAACTAACAAAGACATACACTGATACCCAGTAACACAGACATACACTTACACCAAGTAACAGAGACATACACTTACACCAAGTAACAAAGGCATACACTTACACCAAGTAACAAAGACATGCACTGACACCAAGTAACAAAGACGTACACTTGCACCATGTAACAAAGACATACACTGATACCCAGTAACACAGACACACACTGACACCAAGTAACAAAGACATACACTGACACTATTTAACAGAGACATACACTGATACCCAGTAACACAGACACACAGTTGCACCAAGTAACAAAGACATACACTGACACCAAGTAACAAAGACATGCACTGATACCCAGTTACACAGACACACACTAACACCAAGTAACAAAGACAGACACTGATACCCAGTAACACAAACAGGCCTTTACACCAAGTAAAAAAGACATACACTGACACCAATTAACAAAGACATACACTGATACTCAGTTACACAGACACACACATACACCAAGTAACAAAGACATACACTGACACCAAGTAACAAAGGCATGCACTGACACCCAGTAACAAAGACATACACTGACACCCAGTAACACAGACACACACGGACACCAAGTAGCAAAGACATACACTGCCACCCAGTAACAAAAACATACACTGACACCA
The DNA here is from genome assembly GCF_036365525.1 of Heterodontus francisci. Classification (NCBI taxonomy): domain Eukaryota; kingdom Metazoa; phylum Chordata; class Chondrichthyes; order Heterodontiformes; family Heterodontidae; genus Heterodontus; species Heterodontus francisci. Next base: position 7,860,436 of record NW_027140221.1, on the reverse strand, counting down.
GGTAACAAAGACAGACACTGACACCAAGTAACAAAGACATTGACTGATCCCCAGTAACACAGACACACAGTTACACCAAGTAACAAAGACATACACTGACACCAAGTAACAAAGACATACACTGATACCCAGTAACACAGACACACACTTACACCAAGTAACAAAGACATACACTGACACCAAGTAACAAAGACATACACTGATACCCAGTAACACAGACACACACTCACACCAAGTATCAAAGACAGACAATGACACCAACTAACAAAGACATACACTGATACCCAGTAACACAGACATACACTTACACCAAGTAACAGAGACATACACTTACACCAAGTAACAAAGGCATACACCTACACCAAGTAACAAAGACATGCACTGACACCAAGTAACAAAGACGTACACTTGCACCAATTAACAAATACATACACTGATACCCAGTAACACAGACACACACTGACACCAAGTAACAAAGACATACATTGACACCAATTAACAGAGACATACACTGATACCCAGTAACACAGACACACAGTTGCACCAAGTAATAAAGACATACACTGACACCAAGTAACACAGACATACACTTACACCAAGTAACAAAGACATACACTGACACCAAGTAACAAAGACATGCACTGATACCCAGTTACACAGACGCACACTTACACCAAGTAACACAGACATACACAGACACCAAGTAACAAAGACATACACTGACACCAAGTAACAAAGACATACACTGACACCAAGTAAAAAAGACATACACTGACACCAATTAACAAAGACATACACTGATACTCAGTTACACAGACACACAATTACACCAAGTAACAAAGACATACACTGACACCAAGTAACAAAGGCATGCACTGACACCCAGTAACAAAGACATACACTGACACCCAGTAACACAGACATACACTGATACCCAGTAACACAGACACACACTTACACCATGTAACAAAGACATACACTGACACCAAGTAACAAAGACATTCACCTGCACCAGGTAACACCGACATACACTGACAACAAGTAACAAAGACACACATTTACACCAAGTAAGACAGGCATACACTGACGCCAAGTAACAAAGACGTACACTGATGCCCAGTAACACAGACACACACTTACACCAAGTAACAATGACAGACACTGATACCCAGTAACACAGACACACACTTACACCAAGTCACAAAGACATACACTGACACCCAGTAACAAAGACATACACTGACATCCAGTAACAAAGCCACACAATGACACCAAGTAACAAAGGCACACACTGACACCAAGTAACAAAGACATGCACCGATACCCAGTAACACAGACACACACTTACACCAAGTAACAAATACATACACTGATACTCAGTTGCACAGACACACACCTCCACCAAGTAACAAAGACATACACTGACACCAAGTGACAAAGGCATACACAGACACCCAGTAACAAAGACATACACTGACACCCAGTAACACAGACAGACACGGACACCAAGTAACAAAGACATACACTGACACCCAGTAACAAAAACATACACTGACACCAGGTAACAAATACATACACTGACACCAAGTAACAAAGACATTGACTGATCCCCAGTAACACAGACACACACTTATACCAAGGAACAAAGACATACACTGACACCAAGTAACAAAGACATACACTGATACCCAGTAACACAGACACACACTTACACCAAGTATCAAAGACAGACAATGACACCAACTAACAAAGACATACACTGATACCCAGTAACACAGACATACACTTACACCAAGTAACAGAGACATACACTTACACCAAGTAACAAAGGCATACACTTACACCAAGTAACAAAGACATGCACTGACACCAAGTAACAAAGACATACACTGATACCCAGTAACACAGACGCACACTGACACCAAGTAACAAAGACATACACTGACACCAATTAACAGAGACATACACTGATACCCAGTAACACAGACACACAGTTGCACCAAGTAACAAAGACATACACTGACACCATGTAACACAGACATACACTTACACCAAGTAACAAAGACATACACTGACACCAAGTAACAAAGACATGCACTGATACCCAGTTACACAGACACACACTTACACCAAGTAACACAGACATACACAGACACCAAGTAACAAAGACATACACTGACACCAAGTAAAAAAGACATGCACTGACACCAAGTAACAAAGACATGCACTGATACCCAGTTACACAGACACACACTAACACCAAGTAACAAAGACAGACACTGATACCCAGTAACACAAACAGGTCTTTACACCAAGTAAAAAAGACATACACTGACACCAATTAACAAAGACATACACTGATACTCAGTTACACAGACACACACTTACACCAAGTAACAAAGACATACACTGACACCAAGTAACAAAGGCATGCACTGACACCCAGTAACAAAGACATACACTGACACCCAGTAACACAGACACACACGGACACCAAGTAGCAAAGACATACACTGCCACCCAGTAACAAAAACATACACTGACACCAGGTAACAAAGACATACACTGACACCAAGTAACAAAGACATTGACTGATCCCCAGTAACACAGACACACAGTTACACCAAGTAACAAAGACATACACTGACACCAAGTAACAAAGACATACACTGATACCCAGTAACACAGACACACACTTACACCAAGTAACAAAGACATACACTGACACCAAGTAACAAAGACATACACTGATACCAAGTAACACAGACACACACTTACACCAAGTATCAAAGACAGACAATGACACCAACTAACAAAGACATACACTGATACCCAGTAACACAGACATACACTTACACCAAGTAACAGAGACATACACTTACACCAAGTAACAAAGGCGTACACTTACACCAAGTAACAAAGACATGCACTGACACCAAGTAACAAAGACGTACACTTGCACCAATTAACAAATACATACACTGATACCCAGTAACACAGACACACACTGACACCAAGTAACAAAGACATACACTGACACCAATTAACAGAGGCATACACTGATACCCAGTAACACAGACACACAGTTGCACCATGTAATAAAGACATACACTGACACCAAGTAACAAAGACATACACTTACACCAAGTAACACAGACATACACTGACACCAAGTAACAAAGACACACACTTGCACCAAGTAACACAGACATACACTGACACCAAGTAACAAAGACATACACTGACACCAATTAACAGAGACATACACTGATACCCAGTAGCACAGACACACACTTACACCAAGTAACACAGACATACACTGACACCAATTAACAAAGACGTACACTTACACCAAGTAACACAGACATACACTGACACCAATTAACAAAGACGTACACTGATGCCCAGTAACACAGACACACACTTACACCAATAACAATGACAGACACAGATACCCAGTAACACAGACACACACTTCCACCAAGTCACAAAGACATACACTGACACCCAGTAACAAAGACATACACTGACACCCAGTAACAAAGACACACAACGACACCAAGTAACAAAGGCACACACTGACACCAAGTAACAAAGACATACACTGATACCCAGTTACACAGACACACACTTACACCCAGTAACAAAGACATACACTGACACCCAGTAACACAGACACACACGGACACCAAGTAGCAAAGACATACACTGCCACCCAGTAACAAAAACATACACTGACACCAGGTAACAAAGACATACACTGACACCAAGTAACAAAGACATTGACTGATCCCCAGTAACACAGACACACAGTTACACCAAGTAACAAAGACATACACTGACACCAAGTAACAAAGACATACACTGATACCCAGTAACACAGACACACACTTACACCAAGTATCAAAGACAGACAATGACACAAACTAACAAAGACATACACTGATACCCAGTAACACAGACATACACTTACACCAAGTAACAGAGACATACACTTACACCAAGTAGCAAAGGCATACACTTACACCAAGTAACAAAGACATGCACTGACACCAAGTAACAAAGACGTACACTTGCACCAAGTAACAAAGACATACACTGATACCCAGTAACACAGACACACACTGACACCAAGTAACAAAGACATACACTGACACCAATTAACAGAGACATACACTGACACCAATTAACAGAGACATACACTGATACCCAGTAACACAGACACACAGTTGCACCATGTAACAAAGACATACACTGACACCAAGTAACAAAGACATACACTTACACCAAGTAACACAGACATACACTGACACCAAGTAACAAAGACACACACTTGCACCAAGTAACACAGACATACACTGACACCAAGTAACAAAGACATACACTGACACCAATTAACAGAGACATACACTGATACCCAGTAACACAGACACACAGTTACACCATGTAACAAAGACATACACTGGCACCAAGTAACAAAGACATACACTTACACCAAGTAACACAGACATACACTGACACCAAGTAACAAAGACACACACTTACACCAAGTAACACAGACATACACTGACACCAATTAACAAAGATGTACACTGATGCCCAGTAACAAAGACATACACTGACACCAAGTAACAAGGACATACACTTGCACCAAGTTACACAGACATACACTTACACCAAGTAACAAAGACACACTGTTACACCAAGTAACACAGACATACAGTGACACCAAGTAACAAAGACATACCCTGATACCCAGTAACACAGACACACACTTACAACAAGTAACAAAGACATACACTGATACCCAGTAACACAGACACACACTTACACCAAGAAACAAAGACATACACTGACACCAAGTAACAAAGACATCCACTTACACCAAGTAACACAGACATACACTTACACCAAGTAACACAGACATACAATGACACCAAGTAACAAAGACAAGCACTGATACCCAGTAACACAGACACACACTTACACCAAGTAAAAAATACAGACACTGATACCCAGTATCACAGACACACACTTACACCAAGTAACACAGACACACACTGACACCCAGAAACACAAACAAACACATTGACACCAAGTAACACAGACATAAACTGACACCAAGCAACGAAGACATACACTGATACCCTGTAACACAGACATACACTTACACGAAGTAACAAAGACATACACTGATAACCAGTAACATAGACACACACTTACACCAAGTAACAAAGACATACACTGACACCAAGTAACCAAGACATACACTGATACCCTGTAACACAGACATACACTTACACGAAGTAACAAAGACATACACTGATAACCAGTAACATAGACACACACTTACACCAAGTAACAAAGACAGACAATGATACCCAGTAACACAGACACACACACCAAGTAACAAAGACATACACTGATACCCAGTAACACAGACACACACTTACACCAAGTAACAAAGACAGACAATGATACCCAGTAACACAGACACACACACACCGAGTAACAAAGACGTACACTGACACCAAGTAACAAAGACATAAACTGACACCCAGTAACACAGACACACATGGAAACCAAGTAACAAATACACACACTTGCACCAAGTAACACAGACACACACTGACACCCAGTAACAGAGACACACACTTACACCAAGTAACAAAGACATACAATGAGACCAAGTAACAAAGACATACACTTACACCAAGTAACAAAGACATACACTGACACCAAGTAACAAAGACATACACTGATACCCAGTAACACAGACACACTCTTACACCAAGTAACAAAGACAGACACTGACACCAAGTAACAAAGACATACACTGACAACCAGTAACACAGACACACACTTACACCAAGTAACAGAGACACCACTGACACCAAGTAACAAAGACATACACTGATACCCAGTAACACAGACACACACTTACACCAAGTAACAAAGACAGACACTGATACCCAGTAACAACGACATACACTGACACCAAGTAACAAAAGACATACACTGATACCCAGCAACACAGACACACACTTACACCAAGTAACAAAGACATCCACTTACACCAAGTAACACAGACATACACTTACACCAAGTAACACAGACATACAATGACACAAAGTAACAAAGACAAGCACTGATACCCAGTAACACAGACACACATTTACACCAAGTAAAAAAGACAGACACTGATACCCAGTAACACAGACACACACTTACACCAAGTAACAAAGACATACACTGACACCCAGTAACAAACACATAATCTGACACCCAGTAACACAGACACACACGGACACCAAGTAACAAAGACACACACTTACACCAAGTAACACAGACACACACTGACACCCAGTAACACAAACAAACACACTGACACCAAGTAACACAGACATAAACTGACACCAAGTAACAAAGACATACACTGACACCCAGTAACAAAGACACACACGGACACCAAGTAACAAAGACACACACTGACACCCAGTAACACAGACACACACTTAGACCACGTAACACATGCAATCACTGACACCAAGCAACGAAGACACACTGATACCCAGTAACACAGGCACACACTGCGGAGTGGGGGGGGGGGGGGGGGTGGGGTGGCACATTGGCGTAATGGTTAGCACCGCAGCCTCACAGCTCCATGGACCCGGGTTCGATTCTGGGTACTGCCTGTGCGGAGTTTGCAAGTGATCCCTGTATCTGCGTGGGTTTCCTCCCGGTGCTCCGGTTTCCTCCCACATGCCAAAGACTTGCAGGTTGATAGGTTAATTGGCCTTCATAAATTGCCCCTAGTATAGGTAGGTGGTAGGGAAATATATCGGGATAGGTGGGGATGTGATAGGAATACGGGATTAGTGTCGGATTCGTGTAAATGGGTGGTTGATGGTCAGCACAGACTCGGTGGGCCGAAGGGCCTGTTTAAGTGCTGTGTCTCCAAAACTAAACTAAATACTGACAACTAGTGTCACAGACACACACAGACACCCAGTACCACAAACAAAGACACACTGACACCCAGTGACACAGAGAAACACTGAAACACAGTAACAAAGACATACACTGACACCAAGTAACAAAGACATCCACTTACACCAAGTAACACAGACATACACTTACACCAAGTAACAAAGACAAGCACTGATACCCAGTAACACAGACACACACTTACACCAAGTAAAAAATACAGACACTGATACCCAGTAACACAGACACACACTTACACCAAGTAACAAAGACATACACTGACACCCAGTAACAAACACATACTCTGACACCCAGTAACACAGACACACACGGACACCAAGTAACAAAGACACACACTTACACCAAGTAACACAGACACACACTGACACCCAGAAACACAAACAAACACATTGACACCAAGTAACACAGACATAAACTGACACCAAGTAACAAAGACATACACTGACACCCAGTAACAAAGACACACACGGACACCAAGTAACAAAGACACACACTGACACCCAGTAACACAGACACACACTTACACCAAGTAACACATGCAATCACTGACACCAAGCAACGAAGACATACACTGATACCCTGTAACACAGACATACACTTACACGAAGTAACAAAGACATACAATGATAACCAGTAACATAGACACACACTTACACCAAGTAACAAAGACATACACTGACACCAAGTAACCAAGACATACACTGATACCCTGTAACACAGACATACACTTACACGAAGTAACAAAGACATACACTGATAACCAGTAACATAGACACACACTTACACCAAGTAACAAAGACAGACAATGATACCCAGTAACACAGACACACACACACCAAGTAACAAAGACATACACTGATACCCAGTAACACAGACACACACTTACACCAAGTAACAAAGACAGACAATGATACCCAGTAACACAGACACACACACACCGAGTAACAAAGACGTACACTGACACCAAGTAACAAAGACATAAACTGACACCCAGTAACACAGACACACATGGAAACCAAGTAACAAATACACACACTTGCACCAAGTAACACAGACACACACTGACACCCAGTAACAGAGACACACACTTACACCAAGTAACAAAGACATACAATGAGACCAAGTAACAAAGACATACACTTACACCAAGTAACAAAGACATACACTGACACCAAGTAACAAAGACATACACTGATACCCAGTAACACAGACACACTCTTACACTAAGGAAGAAAGACATACACTGACACCAAGTAACAAAGACATACACTGACAACCAGTAACACAGACACACACTTACACCAAGTAACAGAGACACCACTGACACCAAGTAACAAAGACATACACTGATACCCAGTAACACAGACACACACTTACACCAAGTAACAAAGACAGACACTGATACCCAGTAACAACGACATACACTGACACCAAGTAACAAAAGACATACACTGATACCCAGCAACACAGACACACACTTACACCAAGTAACACAGACATACACTGACACCAAGTAACAAAGACATACACTGATACCCAGTAACACAGACACACACTGACACCCAGTGACACAGAGAAACACTGAAACACAGTAACAAAGACATACACTGACACCAAGTAACAAAGACATACACTGACACCAAGTAACAAAGACATCAACTTACACCAAGTAACACAGACATACACTTACACCAAGTAACACAGACATACAATGACACAAAGTAACAAAGACAAGCACTGATACCCAGTAGCACAGACACACATTTACACCAAGTAAAAAAGACAGACACTGATACCCAGTAACACAGACACACACTTACACCAAGTAACAAAGACATACACTGACACCCAGTAACAAACACATAATCTGACACCCAGTAACACAGACACACACGGACACCAAGTAACAAAGACACACACTTACACCAAGTAACACAGACACACACTGACACCCAGTAACACAAACAAACACACTGACACCAAGTAACACAGACATAAACTGACACCAAGTAACAAAGACATACACTGACACCCAGTAACAAAGACACACACGGACACCAAGTAACAAAGACACACACTGACACCCAGTAACACAGACACACACTTACACCAAGTAACACATGCAATCACTGACACCAAGCAACGAAGACATACACTGATACCCAGTAACACAGGCACACACTGCGGAGTGGGGGGGGGGGGGGGGGGGGGGGGGGGGGGTGGGATGGCACATTGGCGTAATGGTTAGCACCGCAGCCTCACAGCTCCAGGGACCCGGGTTCGATTCTGGGTACTGCCTGTGCGGAGTTTGCAAGTGCTACCTGTATCTGCGTGGGTTTCCTCCCGGTGCTCCGGTTTCCTCCCACATGCCAAAGACTTGCAGGTTGATAGGTTAATTGGCCTTCATAAATTGCCCCTAGTATAGGTAGGTGGTAGGGAAATATATCGGGATAGGTAGGGATGTGATAGGAATACGGGATTAGTGTCGGATTCGTGTAAATGGGTGGTTGATGGTCAGCACAGACTCGGTGGGCCGAAGGGCCTGTTTAAGTGCTGTGTCTCCAAAACTAAACTAAATACTGACAACTAGTGTCACAGACACACACAGACACCCAGTACCACAAACAAAGACACACTGACACCCAGTGACACAGATAAACACTGAAACACAGTAACAAAGACATACACTGACACCAAGTGACAAAGACATCCACTTACACCAAGTAACACAGACATACACTTACACCAAGTAACACAGACATACAATGACACCAAGTAACAAAGACAAGCACTGATACCCAGTAACACAGACACACACTTACACCAAGTAAAAAATACAGACACTGATACCCAGTAACACAGACACACACGGACACCAAGTAACAAAGACATACACTGACACCCAGTAACAAACACATACTCTGACACCCAGAAACACAAACAAACACACTGACACCAAGTAACACATACATAAACTGACACCAAGTAACAAAGACATACACTGACACCCAGTAACAAAGACACAGACGGACACCAAGTAACAAAGACACACACTGACACCCAGTAACACAGACACACACTTACACCAAGTAACACATGCAATCACTGACACCAAGCAACGAAGACATACACTGATACCCTGTAACACAGACATACACTTACACGAAGTAACAAAGACATACACTGATAACCAGTAACATAGACACACACTTACACCAAGTAACAAAGACAGACACTGACACCAAGTAACCAAGACATACACTGATACCCTGTAACACAGACAGACACTTACACGAAGTAACAAAGACATACACTGATAACCAGTAACATAGACACACACTTACACCAAGTAACAAAGACAGACAATGATACCCAGTAACACAGACACACACACACCAAGTAACAAAGACATACACTGATACCCAGTAACACAGACACACACTTACACCAAGTAACAAAGACAGACAATGATACCCAGTAACACAGACACACACACACCGAGTAACAAAGACGTACACTGACACCCAGTAACACAGACACACATGGAAACCAAGTAACAAATACACACACTTGCACCAAGTAACACAGACACACACTGACACCCAGTAACAGAGACACACACTTACACCAAGTAACAAAGACATACAATGAGACCAAGTAACAAAGACATACACTTACACCAAGTAACAAAGACATACACTGACACCAAGTAACAAAGACATACACTGATACCCAGTAACACAGACACACTCTTACACTAAGGAAGAAAGACATACACTGACACCAAGTAACAAAGACATACACTGACAACCAGTAACACAGACACACACTTACACCAAGTAACAGAGACACCACTGACACCAAGTAACAAAGACATACACTGATACCCAGTAACACAGACACACACTTACACCAAGTAACAAAGACAGACACTGATACCCAGTAACAACGACATACACTGACACCAAGTAACAAAAGACATACACTGATACCCAGCAACACAGATACACACTTACACCAAGTAACAAAGACAGACACTGATACCCTGTAACACAGACATACACTGACACCAAGTAACAAAGACATACACTGATACCCAGTAACACAGACACACACTGACACCCAGTGACACAGAGAAACACTGAAACACAGTAACAAAGACATACACTGACACCAAGTAACAAAGACATACACTGCCACCAAGTAACAAAGACATCCACTTACACCAAGTAACACAGACATACACTTACACCAAGTAACACAGACATACAATGACACAAAGTAACAAAGACAAGCACTGATACCCAGTAACACAGACACACATTTACACCAAGTAAAAAAGACAGACACTGATACCCAGTAACACAGACACACACTTACACCAAGTAACAAAGACATACACTGACACCCAGTAACAAACACATAATCTGACACCCAGTAACACAGACACACACGGACACCAAGTAACAAAGACACACACTTACACCAAGTAACACAGACACACACTGACACCCAGTAACACAAACAAACACACTGACACCAAGTAACACAGACATAAACTGACACCAAGTAACAAAGACATACACTGAAACCCAGTAACAAAGACACACACGGCCACCAAGTAACAAAGACACACGATGACACCCAGTAACACAGACACACACTTACACCAAGTAACACATGCAATCACTGACACCAAGCAACGAAGACATACACTGATACCCAGTAACACAGGCACACACTGCGGAGGGGGTGGCACATTGGCGCAATGGTTAGCACCGCAGCTTCACAGCTCCAGGGACCCGGGTTCGATTCTGGGTACTGCCTGTGCGGAGTTTGCAAGTGCTCCCTGTGTCTGCGTGAGTTTCCTCCCGGTGCTCCGGTTTCCTCCCACATGCCAAAGACTTGCAGGTTGATAGGTTAATTGGCCATCATAAATTGCCCCTAGTATAGGTAGGTGGTTGGGAAATATATAGGGATAGGTGGGGATGTGATAGGAATACGGGATTAGTGTCGGATTAGTGTAAATGGGTGGTTGATGGTCGGCACAGACTCGGTGGGCCGAAGGGCCTGTTTAAGTGCTGTATCTCTAAACTAAACTAAATACTGACAACTAGTGTCACAGACGCACACTGACACCCAGTACCACAAACAAACACACACTGACACACAGTGACACAGAGAAACACTGATGCACTGTAACAAAGACATACACTGACACCAAGTAACACAGACACACACTGACACACAGTAACACAGACACACACTGACACAAAGTAACAAAGACATACACTTACACCAAGTAACACAGACACACACTTACACCAAGTAACACAGACAGACAATGAAACCAAGTAACAAAGACAAGCACTGATACCCAGTAACACAGAGACACACTTACACCAAGTAACACAGACATACAATGACACCAAGTAACAAAGACACACACTGATACCCAGTAACACAGACACACACTTACACCAAGTAAAAAAGACAGACACTGATACCCAGTAACACAGACACACACATACACCAAGTAACAAAGACATACACTGACACCCAGTAACAAACACATACTCTGACACCCAGTAACACAGACACACACGGACACCAAGTAACAAAGACACACACTTACACCAAGTAACACAGACACACACTGACACCCAGTAACACAACAAACACACTAACACCAAGTAACAAAGACAGACACTGACACCAAGTAACAAAGACATACACTTACACCAAGTAACACAGACACACACTGAGACCCGGAAACACAGACACACACTTGCACCAAGTAACACAGACATACACTGCTACCCAGTAACGCCGACACACACTTGCACCCAGTAAAAAAGACATACACTGAAACCAAGTCACAAAGACATACACTGATACCAAGTCACAAAGACATACACTGATGCCCAGTAACACAGACACACACTGACACCAAGTAACAAAGACATATACTGACACCAAGTACCAAAGACGTACACTTACACCAAGTAACAAAGACACACACTTACACCAAGTAACACAGACATACACTGACACCAAGTGACAAAGACAGACAATTACACCAAGTAACAAAGACATACACTTACACCAAGTATTTTGACATCCACTGACACCAACTAACAAAGACATACACTGATGCCCAGTAACACAGACACACACTGAAACCAAGTCACAAAGGCATACACTGATACCAAGTCACAAAGACATACACTGATGACCAGCAACACAGACACACACTGACACCAAGTAACAAAGACATACACTGAAACCATGTAACACAGATAAACACTGATACACAGTAACAATGACATACACTGACACCAAGTAACACAGACACACAATGACACCCTGCAAAAAAGACATACACTGACACCAAGTCACAAAGACATACACTGACACCAAGTAACAAAGACACACACTTACACCAAGTAACACAGACATACACTGACACCAAGTAGCAAAGACAGAGAATTACACCAAGTAACAAAGACATACACTGACACCAAGTATTTTGACATACACTGACACCAAGTAACAAAGACATACACTGATACCCAGTAACACAGGCACACACTGGGGGGGTGCACATTGACGCAGTGGTTAGCACCGCAGCCTCACAGCTCCAGGGATCCGGGTTCGATTCTGGGTACTGCCTGTGCGGTGTTTGCAAGTTCTCCCTGTGTCTGCGTGGGTTTCCTCCCGGTGTTCCGGTTTCCGCCCACATGACAAAGACTTGCAGGTTGATAGGTTAATTGGCCATCGTAAATTGCCCCTAGTATAGGTCGGTGGTAGGGAAATATATAGTGATAGGTGGGGATGTGATAGGAATACAGGATTAGTGTAGGATTAGTATAAATGGGTTGTTGATGGTCGGCACAGACTCGGTGGGCCGAAGGGCCTGTTTAAGTGCTGGATCTCGAAATTGGCCATCATAAATTGCCCCTAGTATAGGTCGGTGCGAGGGAAATATATAGGGATAGGTGGGGATGTGATAGGAGTGTAGGATTAGTATAAATGGGTGGATGATGGTCGGCACAGACTCGCTGGGCCGAAGTGCCTGTTTAAGAGCTGTATCTCGAAACTAAACTAAATATTGACACCAAGTGTCACAGACATACACTGACACCCAGTACCACAAACAAACACACACTGACACCCAGTAACACAGAGAAGCACTGATAGACAGTCACAAAGACATACACTGACACCAAGTAACACAGACACACACTGACACCCAGTAAACAAGACATACACTGACACCAAGTAACAAAGACATACACTGATACCCAGTAACACAGACACACACTTACACCAAGTAACACAGACATACAATGACACCAAGTAACAAAGACATGCACTGATACCCAGTAACACAGACACACACTTACACCAAGTAACTCAGGCACACACTGACACCCAGTACCACAAACAAACACACACTGACACCAAGGAACACAGAGAAACACTGATACACAGTAACAAAGACATACACTGACACCAAGTAACACAGACACACACTGACACCCTGTAAAAAAGACATACACTGATACCAAGTCACAAAGACATACACTGATGCCCAGTAACAAAGACACACACTTACACCAATTAACAAAGACATACACTTACACCAAGTATTTTGAGATACACTGACACCAAGTAACAAAGACATGCACTGATACCCAGTAACGCAGACACACACTTACACCCAGTAACACAGACACACACTGACACCAAGTCACAAAGACATACACTGACACCAAGTCACAAAGACAGACAAATACACCAAGTAACAAAGACATACACTTACCCCAAGTATTTTGACATACACTGACACCAAGTAACAAAGACATACACTGATATCCAGTAACGCAGACACACTTACACCCAGTAAAAAAAGACATACACTGACACCAAGTCACAAAGACACACACTGACACACAGTAACAAAGACATACACTGACACCAAGTAACACAGACACACACTGACACCCTGTAAAAAAGACATACACTGACACCAAGTCACAAAGACATACACTGATGCCCAGTAACAAAGACATACTCTGATGCCCATTATCAAAGACACACACTTACACCAAGTAACACAGACATACACTGACACCAAGTAACAAAGACAGACAATTACACCAAGTAACAAAGACATACCCTGACACCAAGTATTTTGACATACACTGACACCAAGTAACAAAGACATACACTGATGCCCAGTAACACAGGCACACATGGGCGACATTGGCGCAGTGGTTAAAACCGCAGCCTCACAGCTCCAGGGACCCGGGTTCGATTCTGGGTACTGCCTGTGCGGAGTTTGCAAGTTCTCCCTGTGTCTGCGTGGGTTTCCTCCGGGTGCTCCGGTTTCCTCCCACATGCCAAAGACTTGCAGGTTGATAGGTTAATTGGCCATCATAAATTGCCCAAAGTATCGGTAGGTGTTTGGGAAATATATAGGGATAGGTGGGGATGTGATAGGAATACGGGATTAGTGCAGGATTAGTGTAAATGGGTGGTTGATGGTCGGCACAGACTCGGTGGGCCGAAGGGCCTGTTGAAGTGCTGGATCTCGAAATTAAACTAAATACTGACACCTAGTGTCACAGACATACACTGACACCAAGTAACACAGACACACACTGACACCCTGTAAAAAAGACATACACTGACACCAAGTCAAAAAGACATACACTGATACCAAGTAACAAAGACATACACTGATACCCAGTAACACAGACAAAGACTTACACCAAGAAACACAGACATACATTGACACCAAGTAACAAAGACATGCACTGATACCCAGTAACACAGACACACACTGACACCAAGTAAAAAAGACAGAGACTGATACCCAGGAAAACAGACACACACTTACACCAAGTAACAAAGACATACACTGACACCAAGTAACAAAGACACACACTTTCGCCAAGGAACACAGACACACAGTGACACCCAGTAACACAAACAAAAACACTGACACCAAGTGACACAGACATACACTGGCACCAAGGAACAAAGACATACACTGATACCCAGTAACACAGGCACACACTTACACCAAGTAACACAGACATACACTGACACCAAGTAACAAAGACAAACAATTACACCAAGTAACAAAGACATACACCTACACCAAGTATTTTGACATAGACTGACACCAAGTAACAAAGACATACACTGATACCCAGTAACGCAGACACACACTTACACCCAGTAACACAGACACACACTGACACCAAGTAACAAAGACATACACTGACACCAAGTAACAAAGACAGACACTTACACCAAGTCACAAAGACACACGCTGATACCCAGTAACGCAGACACACACTTACACCCAGTAAAAATGACATACACTGAAACCAAGTCACAAAGGCATACACTGATACCAAGTCACAAAGACATACACTGATGACCAGCAACACAGACACACACTGACACCAAGTAACAAAGACATACACTGAAACCATGTAACACAGATAAACACTGATACACAGTAACAATGACATACACTGACACCAAGTAACACAGACACACAATGACACCCTGCAAAAAAGACATACACTGACACCAAGTCACAAAGACATACACTGACACCAAGTAACAAAGACACACACTTACACCAAGTAACACAGACATACACTGACACCAAGTAGCAAAGACAGAGAATTACACCAAGTAACAAAGACATACACTGACACCAAGTATTTTGACATACACTGACACCAAGTAACAAAGACATACACTGATACCCAGTAACACAGGCACACACTGGGGGGGTGCACATTGACGCAGTGGTTAGCACCGCAGCCTCACAGCTCCAGGGATCCGGGTTCGATTCTGGGTACTGCCTGTGCGGTGTTTGCAAGTTCTCCCTGTGTCTGCGTGGGTTTCCTCCCGGTGTTCCGGTTTCCGCCCACATGACAAAGACTTGCAGGTTGATAGGTTAATTGGCCATCGTAAATTGCCCCTAGTATAGGTCGGTGGTAGGGAAATATATAGTGATAGGTGGGGATGTGATAGGAATACAGGATTAGTGTAGGATTAGTATAAATGGGTTGTTGATGGTCGGCACAGACTCGGTGGGCCGAAGGGCCTGTTTAAGTGCTGGATCTCGAAATTGGCCATCATAAATTGCCCCTAGTATAGGTCGGTGCGAGGGAAATATATAGGGATAGGTGGGGATGTGATAGGAGTGTAGGATTAGTATAAATGGGTGGATGATGGTCGGCACAGACTCGCTGGGCCGAAGTGCCTGTTTAAGAGCTGTATCTCGAAACTAAACTAAATATTGACACCAAGTGTCACAGACATACACTGACACCCAGTACCACAAACAAACACACACTGACACCCAGTAACACAGAGAAGCACTGATAGACAGTCACAAAGACATACACTGACACCAAGTAACACAGACACACACTGACACCCAGTAAACAAGACATACACTGACACCAAGTAACAAAGACATACACTGATACCCAGTAACACAGACACACACTTACACCAAGTAACACAGACATACAATGACACCAAGTAACAAAGACATGCACTGATACCCAGTAACACAGACACACACTTACACCAAGTAACTCAGACACACACTGACACCAAGTTACAAAGACACACACTGATACCCAGTAACACAGACACACACTTACACCAAGTAACACAGACATACACTGACACCAAGTAACAAAGACATTCACTGATACCCAGGAACAGAGACACACACTTACACCAAGTAACAGAGACACACACTTACACCAAGTAACAAAGACATACACTTACACCAAGTAACACAGACATACACTGACACCAAGTAACAAAGACATACGATTACACCAAGTAACAAAGACACACACTTACACCAAGTAACTAAGACAGACACTGATACCCAGTAACACAGACACACACTTACACCAAGTAACAAAGACATACAATGACACCAAGTAACACAAACAAACACACACTGACACCCAGTAACACAGAGAAACACGAATAAACAGTAACAAAGACATGCACTGACACCAAGTAACAAAGACTCACACATACTCCAAGTACACAGACATACACTGATACCCAGTAACACAGACACACACTTACACCAAGTAACAAAGACAGACACTGTTACCCAGTAACACAGACACACACTAACACCAAGTCACAAAGACATACACTGACACCCAGTAACAAACACAAACGCTGACACCCAGTAACAAAGACATTCACAGACAACAAGTAACAAAGACATACACTGATAATCAGTTACACAGACACACACCTACACCAAGTAACAAAGACATACAACGACACCAACTAACAAAGGCATACACTGACACCCAGTAACAAAGACATACACTGACACCCAGTAACATGGACACACACGGACACCAAGTAACAAAGACATATACTGACACCCATTAACAAAAACATACACTGACACCCAGTATCAAAGACATACACTGACACCAAGTAACAAAGACATACACTGACACCAAGTAACAAAGACATACACTTACACCAAGTAACAAAGACATACACTGATACCCAGTAACACAGACACAAACTTACACCAAGTAACACAGACATACACTGACACCAAGTAACAAAGACATACACTGACACCAAGTAACAGAGACATACACAGACACCAACTAACAAAGGCATACACTGACACCCAGTAACATGGACACACACGGACACCAAGTAACAAAGACATATACTGACACCCATTAACAAAAACATACACTGACACCCAGTATCAAAGACATACACTGACACCAAGTAACAAAGACATACACTTACACCAAGTAACAAAGACAAGCACTGATACCCAGTAACACAGACACAAACTTACACCAAGTAACACAAACATACACTGACACCAAGTAACAAAGACATACACTGACACCAAGTAACAGAGACATACACAGACACCAAGAGACAAAGATATACACTGATACCCAGCAACACAGGCACACACTTATACCAAGTAACACAGACACACACTGACACCAAGTAACAAAGACATACACTGACACCATGTAACAAAGACGTACACTTACACCAAGTAGCAAAGACACACACTGACACCCAGTAACACAGATAAACACTGATACACAGTAACAATGACATACACTGACACCAAGTAACACAGACACACAATGACACCCTGTAAAAAAGACATACACTGACACCAAGTCACAAAGACATACACTGATGTCCAGTAACAAAGACATACACTGATGCCCAGTAACAAAGACACACACTTACACCAAGTAACACAGACATACACTGACACCAAGTAGCAAAGACAGACAATTACACCAAGTAACAAAGACATACACTGACACCAAGTAACAAAGACATACACTGATACACAGTAACACAGGCACACACTGGGGGGGGTGCACATTGACGCAGTGGTTAGCACCGCAGCCTCACAGCTCCAGGGATCCGGGTTCGATTCTGGGTACTGCCTGTGCGGTGTTTGCAAGTTCTCCCTGAATCTGCGTGGGTTTCCTCCCGGTGTTCCGGTTTCCTCCCACATGCCAAAGACTTGCAGGTTGATAGTTTAATTGGCCATCATAAATTGCCCCTAGTATAGGTCGGTGGTAGGGAAATATCTAGTGAAAGGTGGGGATGTGATAGGAATACGGGATTAGTGTAGGATTAGTATAAATTGGTTGTTGATGGTCGGCACAGACTAGGTGGGCCGAAGGGCCTGTTTAAGTGCTGTATCTCGAAACTAAACTAAATATTGACACCAAGTGTCACAGACACACACTGACACCCAGTACCACAAACAAACACACACTGACACCCAGTAACACAGAGAAGAACTGATAGACAGTCACAAAGACATACACTGACACCAAGGAACACAGACACACACTGACACCCAGTAAACAAGACATACACTGACACCAAGTAACAAAGACATACACTGATACCCAGTAACACAGACACACAATTACACCAAGTAACACAGACATACAATGACACCAAGTAACAAAGACATGCACTGATACCCAGTAACACAGACACACACTTACACCAAGTAACTCAGACATACACTGACACCAAGTTACAAAGACACACACTGATACCCAGTAACACAGACACACACTTACACCAAGTAACACAGACATACACTGACACCAAGTAACTCAGACACACACTGACACCAAGTTACAAAGACACACACTGATACCCAGTAACACAGACACACACTTACACCAAGTAACACAGACATACACTGACAGCAAGTAACAAAGACATTCACTGATACCCAGGAACAGAGACACACACTTACACCAAGTAACAGAGACACACACTTACACCAAGTAACAAAGACATACACTTACACCAAGTAACACAGACATACACTGACACCAAGTAACAAAGACATACGATTACACCAAGTAACAAAGACACACACTTACACCAAGTAACTAAGACAGACACTGATACCCAGTAACACAGACACACACTTACACCAAGTAACAAAGACATACAATGACACCAAGTAACACAAACAAACACACACTGACACCCAGTAACACAGAGAAACACGAATAAACAGTAACAAAGACATGCACTGACACCAAGTAACAAAGACTCACACATACTCCAAGTACACAGACATACACTGATACCCAGTAACACAGACACACACTTACACCAAGTAACAAAGACAGACACTGTTACCCAGTAACACAGACATACACTAACACCAAGTCACAAAGACATACACTGACACCCAGTAACAAACACAAACGCTGACACCCAGTAACAAAGACATTCACAGACAACAAGTAACAAAGACATACACTGATAATCAGTTACACAGACACACACCTACACCAAGTAACAAAGACATACAACGACACCAACTAACAAAGGCATACACTGACACCCAGTAACAAAGACATACACTGACACCCAGTAACATGGACACACACGGACACCAAGTAACAAAGACATATACTGACACCCATTAACAAAAACATACACTGACACCCAGTATCAAAGACATACACTGACACCAAGTAACAAAGACATACACTGACACCAAGTAACAAAGACATACACTTACACCAAGTAACAAAGACATACACTGATACCCAGTAACACAGACACAAACTTACACCAAGTAACACAGACATACACTGACACCAAGTAACAAAGACATACACTGACACCAAGTAACAGAGACATACACAGACACCAACTAACAAAGGCATACACTGACACCCAGTAACATGGACACACACGGATACCAAGTAACAAAGACATATACTGACACCCATTAACAAAAACATACACTGACACCCAGTATCAAAGACATACACTGACACCAAGTAACAAAGACATACACTTACACCAAGTAACAAAGACAAACACTGATACCCAGTAACACAGACACAAACTTACACCAAGTAACACAGACATACACTGACACCAAGTAACAAAGACATACACTGACACCAAGTAACAGAGACATACACAGACACCAAGAGACAAAGATATACACTGATACCCAGCAACACAGGCACACACTTATACCAAGTAACACAGACACACACTGACACCAAGTAACAAAGACATACACTGACACCATGTAACAAAGACGTACACTTACACCAAGTAGCAAAGACACACACTGACACCCAGTAACACAGATAAACACTGATACACAGTAACAATGACATACACTGACACCAAGTAACACAGACACACAATGACACCCTGTAAAAAAGACATACACTGACACCAAGTCACAAAGACATACACTGATGTCCAGTAACAAAGACATACACTGATGCCCAGTAACAAAGACACACACTTACACCAAGTAACACAGACATACACTGACACCAAGTAGCAAAGACAGACAATTACACCAAGTAACAAAGACATACACTGACACCAAGTATTTTGACATACACTGACACCAAGTAACAAAGACATACACTGATACCCAGTAACACAGGCACACACTGGGGGGGTGCACATTGACGCAGTGGTTAGCACCGCAGCCTCACAGCTCCAGGGATCCGGGTTCGATTCTGGGTACTGCCTGTGCGGTGTTTGCAAGTTCTCCCTGAATCTGCGTGGGTTTCCTCCCGGTGTTCCGGTTTCCTCCCACATGCCAAAGACTTGCAGGTTGATAGTTTAATTGGCCATCATAAATTGCCCCTAGTATAGGTCGGTGGTAGGGAAATATCTAGTGAAAGGTGGGGATGTGATAGGAATACGGGATTAGTGTAGGATTAGTATAAATGGGTTGTTGATGGTCGGTACAGACTAGGTGGGCCGATGGGCCTGTTTAAGTGCTGGATCTCGAAATTGGCCATCATAAATTGCCCCTAGTATAGGTCGGTGCTAGGGAAATATATAGGGATAGGTGGGGATGTGATAGGAATACCGGATTAGTGTAGGATTAGTATAAATGGGTGGTTGATGGTCGGCACAGACTCGCAGGGCCGAATGGCCTGTTTAAGTGCTGTATCTCGAAACTAAACTAAATATTGACACCAAGTGTCACAGACACACACTGACACCCAGTACCACAAACAAACACACACTGACACCCAGTAACACAGAGAAGAACTGATAGACAGTCACAAAGACATACACTGACACCAAGGAACACAGACACACACTGACACCCAGTAAACAAGACATACACTGACACCAAGTAACAAAGACATACACTGATACCCAGTAACACAGACACACAATTACACCAAGTAACACAGACATACAATGACACCAAGTAACAAAGACATGCACTGATACCCAGTAACACAGACACACACTTACACCAAGTAACTCAGACATACACTGACACCAAGTTACAAAGACACACACTGATACCCAGTAACACAGACACACACTTACACCAAGTAACACAGACATACACTGACACCAAGTAACAAAGACATTCACTGATACCCAGGAACAGAGACACACACTTCCACCAAGTAACAGAGACACACACTTACACCAAGTAACAAAGACATACACTTACACCAAGTAACACAGACATACACTGACACCAACTAACAAAGACATACGATTACACCAAGTAACAAAGACAAACACTTACACCAAGTAACTAAGACAGACACTGATACCCAGTAACACAGACACACACTTACACCAAGTAACAAAGACATACAATGACACCAAGTAACACAAACAAACACACACTGACACCCAGTAACACAGAGAAACACTAATAAACAGTAACAAAGACATTCACAGACAACAAGTAACAAAGACATACACTGATAATCAGTTACACAGACACACACCTACACCAAGTAACAAAGACATACAACGACACCAACTAACAAAGGCATACACTGACACCCAGTAATAAAGACAGACACTGACACCCAGTAACATGGACACACACGGACTCCAAGTAACAAAGACATATACTGACACCCATTAACAAAAACATACACTGACACCCAGTATCAAAGACATACACTGACACCAAGTAACAAAGACATACACTTACACCAAGTAACAAAGACATACACTGATACCCAGTAACACAGACACAAACTTACACCAAGTAACACAGACACTCACTTACACCAAGTAACACAGACATAAACTGACACCAAGTAACAAAGACATTCACTGATACCCAGGAACAGAGACACACACTATCACCAAGTAACAGAGACACACACTTACACCAAGTAACAAAGACATACACTTACACCAAGTAACACAGACATACACTGACACCAAGTAACAAAGACATACGATTACACCAAGTAACAAAGACACACACTTACACCAAGTAACTAAGACAGACACTGATACCCAGTAACACAGACACACAATTACACCAAGTAACAAAGACACACACTGACACCCAGTAACACAGAGAAACACTAATAAACAGGAACAAAGACATGCACTGACACCAAGTAACAAAGACTCACACATACACCAAGTACACAGACATACACTGACACCCAGTAACAAAGACATACACTGATACCCAGTAACACAGACACACACTTACACCAAGTAACAAAGACAGACACTGTTACCCAGTAACACAGACACACACTAACACCAAGTCACAAAGACATACACTGACACCCAGTAACAAACACAAACACTGACACCCAGTAACAAAGACATTCACTGACAACAAGTAACAAAGACATACACTGATAATCAGTTACACAGACACACACCTACACCAAGTAACAAAGACATACAACGACACCAACTAACAAAGACATACACTGATACCTAGTAACACAGACACACACTTACACCAAGCAACAGAGCATACACTGACACCAAGTAACAAAGACATACACTTACACCAAGTATCATGGACACACACGGACACCAAGTAACAAAGACATATACTGACACCCATTAACAAAAACATACACTGACACCCAGTATCAAAGACATACACTGACACCAAGTAACAAAGACATACACTTACACCAAGTAACAAAGACATACACTGATACCCAGTAACACAGACACAAACTTACACCAAGTAACAGAGACATACACAGACACCAAGTGACAAAGACAGACACTGATACCCAGTAACACAGACACACACTTACACCAAGTAACAAAGATATACACTGATACCCAGCAACACAGGCACACACTTACACCAAGTAACAAAGACATACACTGACACCAAGTAACAAAGACATACACTTACACCAAGTAACAAAGACATACACTGACACCAAGTAACAAAGACATACACTTACACCAAGTAACACAGACATGCACTGACACCATGTAACAAAGACATACACTTACACCAAGTAACAAAGACATACGCTTACACCAAGTAACAAAGACATAAAGTGATACCCAGTAACACAGACATACACTTACACCAAGTATCAAAGACATACACTGACACCAAGTAGCAAAGACATATACTTACACCAAGTAACAAAGACATACACTTACACCAAGTAACAAAGACATACACTTACACCAAGTAACAAAGACATACACTTACACCAAGTAACAAAGACATACACTTACACCAAGTAACACAGACAGACACTGACACCAAGTAACAAAGACATACACTGACACCAAGTAACAAAGACATACACTTACACCAAGTAACAAAGACATACACTGACTCCAAGTAACAAAGACATACACTGATACCCAGTAACACAGAAACACACTTACACCAAGTAACAAAGACAAACAGTGACACCAAGTAACAAAGACATACACTGATACCCAGTAACACAGACACACACTTACACCAAGCAACAGAGACAGACACTGACACCAAGTAACAAAGACATACACTTACACCAAGTAACAAAGACATGCACTGACACCCAGTAACAAAGACATACACTAACACCCAGTAACACAGACATACACTGACACCAAGTAACAAAGACACACACTTACCCCAAGTACACAGACTTACACTGACACCAAGGAACAAAGACATACACTGATACCCAGTAACACAGACACACACTTACTCCAAGTAACAAAGACAGACACTGATACCCAGTACCACAGACACACACTAACACCAAGTCACAAAGACATCCACTGATACCCAGCAACACAGACACACACTTACAACAAGTAACAATGACAGACACTGATACACAGTAACTCATACACACTCTTACAGCAAGTCACAAAGACATACATTGAGACCCAGTCACAAAGACAGACACTGACACCTAGTAACAAAGACACACACTGACACGAAGTAACAAAGACACATACTGACACCAAGTAACAAAGACATACACAGTCACCAAGTAACAACGACATACACTGATACCCAATAACACAGACACGTACTTACACCAAGTAACAAAGACATACACTGATACCCAGCAACACAGACACACACTTACACCAAGTATCACAGACATACACAGACACCAAGTAACAAAGACATACACTGATACCCAGTAACACAGACACACACTTACACCATGTAAAAAAGACATACAATGACACCAAGTAACAAAGACATACACTGACACCAAGTAACAAAGACATACACAGTCACCAAGTAACAACGACATACACTGATACCCAATAACACAGACACACACTTCCACCAAGTAACAAAGACATCCACTGATACCCAGCAACAGAGACACACACTTACAACAAGTAACAATGACAGACAGTGATACACAGTAACTCATACACACACTTACAGCAAGTCACAAAGACATACATTGAGACCCAGTAACAAAGGCATGCACTGACACCCTGTAACAAAGACACACAATGACACCAAGTAACAAAGGCACACACTGACACCAAATAACAAAGACATGCACTGATACCCAGTAACACAGACACACACTTACACCAAGTAACATGGACATACACTGACACCAAGTAACAAAGAAATTCACTGATACCCAGTAACACAGACACACACTTACACCAAGTAACAAAGACATACACTGACACCAAGTAACAAAGACATACACTGATACCCAGTACCACAGACACACACGGATACCAAGTAATAAAGGCAAAGACTGATACACGGTAACAAAGACATACACTGACACCCAGTAACACAGACACACACGGATACCAAGTAACAAAGACATACACTGACACCCATTAACAAAAACGTACACCGACACCCAGTAACAAAGACATACACTGACACCAAGTAACAAAGACATTCACTGATACCCAGTAACACAGACACACACTTACACCAAGTAACAAAGACATACACTGACACCCGGTAACAAAGACTTACACTTACACACAGTGACACAGACACACACGGACACCAAGTAACAAAGACATACACTTACACCAAGTAACAAAGTCATGCACTGATGCCCAGTAACACAGGCACACACTATGGGGGGGGGGGGGGGCACATTGTCGCAGTGGTTCGCACTGCAGCCTCACAGCTCCAGGGACCGGGTTCGATTCTGGATACTGCCTGTGCGGAGTTTGCAAGTTCTCCCTGTGTCTGCGTGGGTTTCTTCCGGGAGCTCCGGTTTCCTCCCACATGCCAAAGACTTGCAGCTTGATCGGTTAATTGGCCATTATAAATTGCCGGTAGTATAGGTAGGTGGCAGGGAAATATATAGGGACCGGTGGGGATGTGATAGGAATACGGGATTCGTGTAGGATTAGTAAAATGGGTTGTTGATGGTCGGCACAGACTCGGTGTGCCGAATGGCCTGTTTAAGTGCTGTATCTCTAAACTAAACTAAATACTAACACCTAGTGTCACTGACACCCAGTAAAACAAACAAACACTGACACCCAGTAACAAAGACATACACTGATACCACGTCACAAAGACATACACTGATACCCAGTAACACAAACAAACACACACTGTCACCCAGTAACACAGAGAAACACTGATACACAGTAACAAAGACATACACTGACACCAAGTAACACAGACACACACTGACACCCAGTGACACAGACACACACTTACACCAAGTAACACAGACACACTTACAACAAGTAACAAAGACAGACACTGACACCCAGTAACAATGACATACACTGACACCCAGTAACAAAGACACACACGGACACCAAGTAACAAAGACACAGACTTACACCAAGTAACACAGAAACCCACTGACACCCAGTAACACAGACACACACTTACACCAAGTAACACAGACATACACTGACACCAAGTAACAAAGACAGACACTGATAACCAGTAACACAGACACACACTTACACCAAGTAACAAAGACATACACTGACACCAAGGAACAAAGACATACACTGACACCCAGTAACAAAGACACACACGGACACCAAGTAACAAAGACACAGACTTACACCAAGTAACACAGAAACCCACTGACACCCAGTAACACAGACACACACTTACACCAATTAACACAGACATACACTGACACCAAGTAACAAAGACAGACACTGATAACCAGTAACACAGACACACACTTACACCAAGTAACAAAGACATACACTGACACAAAGGAACAAAGACATACACTGACACCAAGGAACAAAGACATACACTGACACCCAGTAACACAGACACACACGGACACCAAGTAACAAAGACACACACTGACACCAAGTCACAAAGACACACACTGACACCCAGTAACAAAGACATACACTGACACCAAGTCACAAAGACATATACTGATACACAGACACACACTTACACCAAGTAACACAGACCACCACTGACACCAAGTAACAAAGACATACACTGATACCCAGTAACACAGGCACACACAGAGGGGTGGGGGGGGGGGCACATTGGCGCAGTGGTTAGCACCGCAGCTTCACAGCTCCAGGGACCCGGGTTCGATTCTGGGTACTGCCTGTGCGGAGTTTGCAAGTTCTCCCTGTGTCTGCGTGGGTTTCCTCCGGGTGCTCCGGTTTCCTCCCACATGCCAAAGACTTGCAGGTTGATAGGTTAATGGGCCATTATAAATTGCCCCTGGTATAGGCAGGTGGTAGGGAAATATATACGGAACGGTGGGGATGTGATAGGAATACGGGATTAGTGTAGGATTAGTGTAGGATTACTGTAAATGGGTTGTTGATGGTCGGCACAGGCTCGGTGGGCCGAAGGGCCTGCTTAAGTGCTGCACCTCTAAACTAAACTAAATACTGACACCCAGTGTCACAGACACACACTGACACCCACTAACATAAACAAACACACACTGACACCCAGTAACACAGAGAACCACTGATTCTTTATTTTCTTTTTCTTTTGGGCCTCCTTATCTCGAGAGACAATGGATACGCGCCTGGAGGTGGTCAGTGGTTTGTGAAGCAGCGCCTGGAGTGTCTATAAAGGCCAATTCTGGAGTGACAGGCTCTTCCACAGGTGCTGCAGAGAAATTTGTTTGTTGGGGCTGTTGCACAGTTGGCTCTCCCCTTGCGCCTCTGTCTTTTTTCCTGCCAACTACTAAGTCTCTTCGACTCGCCACAATTTAGCCCTGTCTTTATGGCTGCCCGCCAGCTCTGGCGAATGCTGGCAACTGACTCCCACGACTTGTGATCAATGTCACACGATTTCATGTCGCGTTTGCAGACGTCTTTATAACGGAGACATGGACGGCCGGTGGGTCTGATACCAGTGGCGAGCTCGCTGTACAATGTGTCTTTGGGGATCCTGCCATCTTCCATGCGGCTCACATGGCCAAGCCATCTCAAGCGCCGCTGACTCAGTAGTGTGTATAAGCTGGGGATGTTGGCCGCTTCAAGGACTTCTGTGTTGGAGATATAGTCCTGCCACCTGATGCCAAGTATTCTCCGAAGGCAGCGAAGATGGAATGAATTGAGACGTCGCTCTTGGCTGGCATACGTTGTCCAGGCCTCGCTGCCGTAGAGCAAGGTACTGAGGACACAGGCCTGATACACTCGGACTTTTGTGTTCCTTGTCAGTGCGCCATTTTCCCACACTCTCTTGGCCAGTCTGAACATAGCAGTGGAAGCCTTACCCATGCGCTTGTTGATTTCTGCATCTAGAGACAGGTTACTGGTGATAGTTGAGCCTAGGTAGGTGAACTCTTGAACCACTTCCAGAGCGTGGTCGCCAATATTGATGGATGGAGCATTTCTGACATCCTGCCCCATGATGTTCGTTTTTTTGAGGCTGATGGTTAGGCCAAATTCATTGCAGGCAGACGCAAACCTGTCGATGAGACTCTGCAGGCATTCTTCAGTGTGAGATGTTAAAGCAGCATCGTCAGCAAAGAGGAGTTCTCTGATGAGGACTTTCCGTACTTTGGACTTCGCTCTTAGACGGGCAAGGTTGAACAACCTGCCCCCTGATCTTGTGTGGAGGAAAATTCCTTCTTCAGAGGATTTGAACGCATGTGAAAGCAGCAGGGAGAAGAAAATCCCAAAAAGTGTGGGTGCGAGAACACAGCCCTGTTTCACACCACTCAGGATAGGAAAGGGCTCTGATGAGGAGCCACCATGTTGAATTGTGCCTTTCATATTGTCATGGAATGAGGTGATGATACTTAGTAGCTTTGGTGGACATCCGATCTTTTCTAGTAGTCTGAAGAGACCACGTCTGCTGACGAGGTCAAAGGCTTTGGTGAGATCAATGAAAGCAATGTAGAGGGGCATCTGTTGTTCACGGCATTTCTCCTGTATCTGACGAAGGGAGAACAGCATGTCAATAGTCGATCTCTCTGCACGAAAGCCACACTGTGCCTCAGGGTAGACGCGCTCGGCCAGCTTCTGGAGCCTGTTCAGAGCGACTGGAGCAAAGACTTTCCCCACTATGCTGAGCAGGGAGATTCCACGGTAGTTGTTGCAGTCACCGCGGTCACCTTTGTTTTTATAGAGGGTGATGATGTTGGCATCGCGCATGTCCTGGGGTACTGCTCCCTCGTCCCAGCACAGGCATAGCAGTTCATGTAGTGCTGAGAGTATAGCAGGCTTGGCACTCTTGATTATTTCAGGGGTAATGCTGTCCTTCCCAGGGGCTTTTCCGCTGGCTAGGGAATCAATGGCATCACTGAGTTCCGATTTGGTTGGCTGTATGTCCAGCTCATCCATGACTGGTAGAGGCTGGGCTGCATTGAGGGCAGTCTCAGTGACAGCATTCTCCCTGGAGTACAGTTCTAGGTAGTGCTCAACCCAGCGGTCCATCTGTTTGCGTTGGTCAGTGAGTATGTCCCCCGATTTAGATTTGAGGGGGGTGATCTTCTTGATGGTTGGCCCAAGAGCTCTCTTCATGCCATCATACATTCCTCTGATGTTTCCGGTGTCTGAGGCCAGCTGAATATGACTGCATAGATGTTGCCAGTAGTCGTTTGCGCAACGCCTAGCTGTTCTTTGTGCAGTACTTCTGGCTGCTTTAAGTGCTGCGGATGTTAAATCGCTGGGGGCTTTCTTGTAGTTCAAAAGTGCAATGCGCTTAGCGGCTATGACAGGTTCCAGCTCTTCATTATGAGATTGAAACCAGTCTGCATTTCTCTTCGCACTTTTGCCGTAGGTGGTCAAAGCTGACTCATAGATGGCGTCTCTGATGTGGGCCCACTTGGTCTCAGCATCCCCTGTGGGAGTGTTTTGAAGGGCTGTTACAAGTGAATTTAGAAATTTTTGTAACAGCTGTGGGTGAGAAATTCTGCTCGTGTTGATGCGCGGGTGGCCCTTCTGCTTGGAATGATGCAACTTCTTTGGTCTGAGTCTAACCTTGCTGCACACCAGGGAGTGGTCGGTGTCGCAGTCCGCACTGTGGAAGCTGCGTGTGATTTGAACACTGTTTAAGGCGGCTCGCCTTGTGACAATGAGGTCTAGCTGGTGCCAACGACGTGATCTTGGGTGCCTCCATGAAACCTGGTGACAGGGTTTAGTGTGAAAGAACGAGTTGGTGATGCAGAGGTTATGATAGGTACACAACTCAAGCAGTCTCTGCCCGTTCTCATTCATCCTTCCAACGCCATAGTGCCCAAGGCAGGAGGGCCATGAGTCATGGTCGGCCCCAACCCTGGCATTAAAGTCCCCCAGCAGGAATAGGTGTTCGGTGTTGGGGATGCTGCTAATGATGTTATGGAGTTGTTCATAGAACTGGTCTTTAGCTTCAGGTGCGGAACAGAGTGTTGGAGCATAGATGCTGAGTAGGTGTACTGGACCAGAGGTGGTGAGCAGTCGGATGGACAGTATGCGTTCCGAGCCATTTGAGGGAGGCTCTATCATGCTGAGCAAGGAGTTTCTGATGGCGAAGCCCACTCCATGCTGTCTTGGTTCTTCAGGATCCCTGCCCTGCCAGAAGAAGGTGTAGTCTTGCTCTGCTAGAGAGCCACTCGCGGGGAGGCGAGTCTCCTGAAGTGCTGCAATGTCCACATTGAGTCTACTGAGCTCGTTGTTAATGATGGCGGTCTTCCGAGAATCGTTGATTTGTGTAAGGTCTTCCGACAGGCCAGGACACATAGTTCTGACGTTCCAGCTTGCAAAGCGAAGGGCTGGTACCTTCTTTCCTTTTTTCATGTTGTTTGGTGCAGTTTGTATCAGTCCACCTTTCGGGCAATGACCCTGAGCTCCAAGCACCCATTGAAGCAGGCAGACTGTGGCGGGACAGAACCTTATTGACCGGGGGCTGCCCGGTTTGAGGCGGGCGGTCGCTGTCCAGTGAGGTGCAATGACCTCTCCCACCGACAAAGGCAACCCGTGGCGCCCAGTTTCTAC
The DNA here is from genome assembly GCF_036365525.1 of Heterodontus francisci. Classification (NCBI taxonomy): domain Eukaryota; kingdom Metazoa; phylum Chordata; class Chondrichthyes; order Heterodontiformes; family Heterodontidae; genus Heterodontus; species Heterodontus francisci. Next base: position 7,828,162 of record NW_027140221.1, on the reverse strand, counting down.
GCCAATTTATCTGGACTTAAAACCCGTAACTGCTGCCTTCCATGTTGTTTCAGTCGCTGTGAGGCAACGATGGAGTGACCTCTCCATGGCGCATGCCTGGGCAAATTTATGGAGGTTGAGAGTTGCCCAGTCGTCAAAACCCCCCTCTCGGCCTTTCTGGTGGGGTCCAAAGGAGTGCAGGACACGACGTTTGGCACCAGTATGGCTGCAGGAACTGCCGGAAACATGCCAAAGGTGACACATGACCGCCTACGGGGTTCCGCTCCGGATTTTCTGTTAGGGTTTACTCCCTTAGCCTTGGTCTCTCCCGAGACGCCCACAAGGCAGTGGGGTTGTTGGGGCCCCTACACAGGTGTAGGATGGTGCCGGTGGGAGGAGGGGATGCAAGGGGGAGGGATGCAAGGGGGAGGGGTACAGGGAGGGGGTGGGGGGGGGTGCAGGGGAAGGGGGGGCGGGCTGGGACGGGGTTGTGAGGGGGTGAGCTGAGAGGGTGGAGCAGGGAAGGGGACGGGGGTGGGGGGGTGGAAGGGGGGTAAAGGGGGGGGAGGGGGGGTGGAATCTGGTGCAGGTAATAAGCCATTTCCTCAGTGCCCACCATCGACGTCCGGAAAGCTCATCCACGTCCTTCGGGAGGTGAAGCATCATTTGGCAGACTTAGAGGTGATTACATTTGCTAAGGGTTTTTATTTTTTTGCAGTGGTTTAAATAAAGGCATGCAGCATTGCCGACAGTGCGCTGCAGATGCTCTCCGAGCCATCTCCCGCGGGCGCTTTGAAGTTGCGGCCGGGGGGGGCGTTCGTGGATGTTTTGGGTGTTCGGGGCACCTTTTCACAGGACTTCTCTCGGGTCCCGCAGCTCCTTCTTCACCTCAATGGACTTACCGCATGCCGTGGCTGCAGACACAGAGAACCACTGATACACAGTAACAAAGACATACACTGACACCACGTAACACAGACACACACTGACACCCAGTAAAAAGGACATACACTGATACCAAGTCACAAAGACATACACTAATGCCCAGTAACAAAGACACACACTTACACCAAGTAACACAGGCATACACAGACACCAAGTAACAAAGACAGACAATTACACCAAGTAACAAAGACCTACACTTACACCAAGTATTTTGACATACACTGACACCAAGTAACAAAGACATACACTGATACCCAGTAACACAGACACACACTTACACCAAGTCACAAAGACACACACTGAAAACCAGTAACAAAGACAGACACTGACACCAAGTCACAAAGACATACACTGATACCCAGGAACACAGACACACAATTACACCAAGTAACACAGACATACACTGACACCAAGTAACAAAGACATGCACTGATACCCAGTAACACAGACACATAATTACACCAAGTAACTAAGACATGCACTGACACCCAGTTACAAAGACATACACTGACACCCAGTAACACAGACACACGGACACCAAGTAACAAAGACATACACTTACACCAAGTAACAAAGTCATGCACTGATACCCAGTAACACAAACAAACACTATGGGCGGGGGGAGGGAGCACATTGGCGCAGTGGTTAGCACCGCAGCCTCACAGCTCCAGGGAACCGGGTCCGATTCTGGGTACTGCTTGTGCAGAGTTTGCAAGTTCTCCCTGTGTCTGCGTGGGTTTCCTCCGGGAGCTCCGGTTTCCTCCCACATGCCAAAGACTTGCAGGTTGATAGGTTAATTGGCCATTATAAATTGCCCGTAGTATGGGTTGGTGGCAGGGAAATATATTGGGACCGGTGGGGATGTGATAGGAATACGGGATTAGTGTAGGATTAGTATAAATGGGTTGTTGATGGTCGGCACAGACTCGGTGGGCCGAATGGCCTGTTTAAGTGCTGTATCTCTAAACTAAACTAAATAATAACACCAAGTGTCACTGACACCCAGTAAAACAAACAAACACTGACACCCAGTAACAAAGACATACACTGATACCAAGTCACCAAGACATGCACTGATACCCAGTAACACAAACAAACACACACTGTCACCCAGTAACACAGAAAAACACTGATACACAGTAACAAAGACATACACTGACACCAAATAACACAGACACACACTGACACACAGTGACACAGACACACACTTACACCAAGTAACACAGACACACTTACACCATGCAACAAAGACATACACTGACACCCAGTAACAATGACATACACTGACACCCATTAACAAAGACACACACGGGCACCAAGTAACAAAGACACAGACTTACACCAAGTAACACAGAAACTCACTGGCACCCAGTAACACAGAAACACACTTACACCAAGTAACACAGACATACACAGACACCAAGTAACAAAGACAGACACTGATAACCAGTAACACAGACAGACACTTACACCAAGTAACACAGACCACCACTAACACCAAGTAACAAAGACATACACTGATACCCAGTATCACAGACACACACTGACACCAAGTAACAAAGACATACACTGACACCAAGTCACAAAGACACACACTGACACCGAGTAACAAAGACATACACTGACACCAAGTCACAAAGACATAAACTGATGCCCAGGAACACAGACACACACTGACACCCAGTAACAAAGACATACACTGATACCAAGTCACAAAGACATACACTGATAACCAGTAACACAGACACACACTGACACCAAGTAAGGCAGACACACACTGACACCAAGAAACAAAGACATGCACTGACACCAAGTAACAAAGACATACACATACACCAAGTAACAAAGAAAGACAATTACACCAAGTAACAAAGACATACAATTAAAACCAGTAACAAAGACATACACTGACACCCAGTAACACAGACACACACGGACACAAAGGAACAAAGACACAGACTTACACCAAGGAACAAAGACACAGACTTACACCAAGTGACACAGACACACACTGACACCCCGTAACACAGACACACACTTACACCAAGTAACACAGACATGCACTGACACCCGTTAACAAAGACATACACTGACACAAGGTAACACAGACACACACGGACACCAAGTAACAAAGACACACACTGACACCAAGTCACAAAGACACACACTGACACCCAGTAACAAAGACATACACTGACACCAAGTCACAAGACAAACACTGATACACAGACACACACTTACACCAAGTAACACAGACCACCACTGACACCAAGTAACAAAGACATACATTGATACCAAGTCACAAAGACACACACTGACACCCAGTAACAAAGACATACCCTGATACCAAGTCACAAAGACATACACTGATACCCAGTAACACAGACACACACTGACACCCAGTATCAAAGACATACACTGATCCCAAGTCACAAAGACATACACTGATACCCAGTAACACAGACACACACTGACACCAAGTAACAAAGACATACACTGACACCAAGTAACAAAGACGTACACTTACACCAAGTAACAAAGACACACACTTGCACCAAGTAACACAGACATACACTGACACCAAGTAAGAAAGACATACACGGACACCAAGTAACAACGACATACACTTACACCAAGTAACAAAGACAGACAATTACACCAAGTAACAAAGACATACACTTGCACCAAGTATTTTGACATACACTGACACTAAGTCACAAAGACATGCACTGATACAAAGTAACACAGACACACACTTACACCAAGTAACACAGACATACACTGAGACCAAGTAAAAAAGACATGCACTGATACCCAGTAACACAGAGACACACTTACACCAAGTAACAAAGACAGACACTGATACCCAGTAACACAGACACACACTTACACCAAGTAACAAAGACATACACTGACACCCAGTAACAAAGACATGCACTGACACCCAGTAACACAGACCCACACGGACACCAAGTAACAAAGACATACACTTACACCAAGTAACACAGACAAACACTGACACCAAGTAACAAAGACATAAACTGATACCCAGAATCACAGACACACTCTTACACCAAGTAACAAAGACAGACACTGATACCCCGTAACACAGACACACACTTACACCAAGTAACAAAGACATACACTGACACCCAGTAACAAAGACATACACTGACACCCAGTAACACAGACACACACGGACACCAAGTAACAAAGACACAGACTTACACCAAGTAACACAGACATACACTGACACCCAGTAACACAGACACACTTTCTCCAAGTAACACAGGCATACACTGACACCAAGTAACAAAGACATACACTGATACCCTGGAACACAGACACACACTTACACCAAGTTACACAGGCACACACTTGCACCAAGTAACAAAGACATACACTGACACCAAGTAACAAAGACATACACTGATACCCTGGAACACAGACACACACTTACACCAAGTTACACAGACATACACTGACACCAGGTAACAAAGACATACAATTAGACCAAGTAACAAAGACACACACTGACACCAAGTAACACAGAAAACACTGACACCCAGTAACACAGACACACACGGACACCAAGTAACAAAGACACACACTTACACCAAGTAACACATACACACACTGACACCCAGTATCACAGACACACACTTACACCAAGTAACACAGACATACACTGACACCAAGTAACAAAGACATACACTGATAACCAGTAACACAGGCACACACTTACACAAAGTAACACAGACATACACTGACACCAAGTAACACAGACACACACTTACACCAAGCAACAAGGACATACAATTACACCAAGTAAAAAAGACACACACTTACACCAAGTAACAAAGACAGACACTGATACCCAGTAACACAGACACACACTTACACCAAGTAACAAAGACATACACTGACACCAAGTAACACAAACAAACACACACTGACACCCAGTAACACAGAGAAACACTAATAAACAGTAACAAAGACATACACTGACACCAAGTAACACAGACACACACTTTCACCAAGTAACAAAGACATACACTGACACCCAGTAACAAAGACATACTCTGACACCCAGTAACACAGACACACACGGACACCAAGTAACAAAGACACAGACTTACACCAAGTAACACAGACATACACTGACACCAAGTAAAAAAGAAATACACTGATACCCTGGATCACAGACACACACTTACACCAAGTAACACAGGCACATACTTACACCAAGTAACAAGGACATACACATACACCAAGTTACAAAGACATGCAATGACTCCCAGCAACACAGACACACACGGACACCAAGTAACAAAGACACACTTTTACACCAAGTAACACATACACACACTGACACCCAGTAACAAAGACATACACTGATACCCAGTAAACAGACACACACTTACACCAAGTAACACAGACACACACTTACACCAAGTAACAAAGACATACAATTACACCAAGTAACACAGACATATACCGACACCAAGTAACAAAGACATACAATTACACCAATTAACAAAGACACACACTTACACCAAGTAACAAAGACAGACACTGATACCCAGTAACACAGACACACAATTACACCAAGTAGCAAAGACATACACTGACACCAAGTAACACAAACAAACACCCACTGACACCCAGTAACACAGAGAAACACTAATAAACAGTAACAAAGACACACACATACACCAAGTAACACATACACACACTTACACCAAGTAACACAGACATACACTGACACCAAGTAACAAAGACATACACTAATACCCAGTAACACAGACACACACTTACACCCAGTAAAAAAGACATACACTGACACCAAGTCACAAAGACATACACCGATACCAAGTCACAAAGACATACACTGACACCAAGTAACAAAGACATACACTTACACCAAGTAACAAAGACAGACAATTACACCAAGTAACAAAGACATACACCTACACAAAGTATTTTGACATACACTTACACCAAGAAACACATACACACACTGACACTCAGTAACACAGACACACACTTACACCAAGTAACACAGACATACACTGACACCAAGTAACAAAGACATACACAGATACCGAGGAACACAGGCACACACTTACACCACGTAACACAGACACACACTTACAGCAAGTAACACAGGTACATACTTACACCACGTAACAAGGACATACACTTACACCAAGTTACAAAGACATGCAATGACTCACAGGAACACAGACACACACGGACACCAAGTAACAAAGACACACACTTACACCAAGTAACACATACACACACTTACACCAAGTAACACAGACATACACTGACACCAAGTAACAAAGACAAACACTGATACCCAGTAACACAGACACACACTTACACCAAGTAACACAGACATACACTGACACCAAGTAACAAAGACATACACAGATACCGAGGAACACAGGCACACACTTACACCAAGTGACACAGACACACACTTACACCAAGTAACAAAGACATACACTTACACCAAGTAACACAGACATATACTGACACCAAGTAACAAAGACATACAATTACACCAATGAACAAAGACACACACTTACACCAAGTAACAAAGACAGACACTGATACCCAGTAACACAGACACACACTTACACCAAGTAACAAAGACATCCACTGACACCAAGTAACACAAACAAACACACACTGACACCCAGTAACACAGAGAAAAACTAATAAACAGTAACAAAGACATACACTGACACCAGGTAACACAGACACACACTTACACCCAGTAAAAAATACATACACTGACACCAAGTCACAAAGACATACACCGATACCAAGTCACAAAGACATACACTGACACCAAGTAACAAAGACATACACTTACACCAAGTAACAAAGACAGACAATTACACCAAGTAACAAAGACATACACCTACACCAAGTATTTTGACATACACTTGCACCAAGAAACACATACACACATTGACACTCAGTAACACAGACATACACTGACACCAAGTAACACAGACATACACTGACACCAAGTAACAAAGACATACACTGATACCCAGGAACACAGACATACACTGACACCAAGTAACACAGACACACACTTATACCAAGTAACACAGACATACACTGACACCAAGTAACAAAGACATACACTGACACCAAGTCACTAAGACATACACTGATACCCAGTAACACAGACATACACTGACACCAAGTAACAAAGACATACACTGATACCGAGGAACACAGACACGCACTTCCACCAAGTAACACAGACACACACATTACACCAAGTAACAAAGACATGCACTTACAACAAGTAACACAGACATATACTGACACCAAGTAACACAAACCAACACACACTGACACCCAGTAACACAGAGAAACACTAATAAACAGTAACAAAAGCATACACAGACACCAAGTATCACAGACACACACTTACACCAAGTAACAAAGACATACACTGACACCAAGTCACAAAGACACACACTGACACCCAGTAACAAAGACATACACTGATACCAAGTCACAAAGACATACACTGATACCCAGTAACACAGACACACACTGACACCAAGTAACAAAGACATACACTGACACCAAGTAACAAAGACGTACACTTACACCAAGTAACAAAGACACACACTTGCACCAAGTAACACAGACATACACTGACACCAAGTAACAAAGACATACACGGACACCAAGTAACAAAGACATACACTGACACTAAGTCACAAAGACATGCACTGATACAAAGTAACACAGACACACACTTACACCAAGTAACACAGACATACACTGAGACCAAGTAAAAAAGACATAAACTGATACCCAGAAACACAGACACACACTTACACCAAGTAACAAAGACAGACACTGATACCCCGTAACACAGACACACACTTACACCAAGTAACAAAGACATACACTGACACCCAGTAACAAAGACATACACTGACACCCAGTAACAAAGACACACACGGACACCAAGTAACAAAGACACAGACTTACACCAAGTAACACAGACATACACTGACACCCAGTAACACAGACACACTTACACCAAGTAACACAGACATACACTGACACCAAGTAACAAAGACAGACACTGACACCAAGTAACAAAGACACACACTTACACCAAGTTACACAGGCACACACTTGCACCAAGTAACAAAGACATACACTGACACCAAGTAACAAAGACATACACTGATACCCTGGAACACAGACACACACTTACACCAAGTTACAGAGACAAACACTGACACCAGGTAACAAAGACATACAATTAGACCAAGTAACAAAGACACACACTGACACCAAGTAACACAGAAAACACTGACACCCAGTAACACAGACACACACGGACACCAAGTAACAAAGACACACACTTACACCAAGTAACAAAGACACACACTGACACCCAGTATCACAGACACACACTTACACCAAGTAACACAGACATACACTGACACCAAGTAACAAAGACATGCACTGATAACCAGTAACACAGGCACACACTTACACAAAGTAACACAGACATACACTGACACCAAGTAGCACAGACACACACTTACACCAACTAACAAAGACATACACTTGCACCAAGTAACAAGGACATACAATTACACCAAGTAAAAAAGACACACACTTACACCAAGTAACAAAGACAGACACTGTTACCCAGTAACACAGACACACACTTACACCAAGTTACAAAGACATACACTGACACCAAGTAACACAAACAAACACACACTGACACCCAGTAACACAGAGAAACACGAATACACAGTAACAAAGACATACACTGACACCAAGTAACACAGACACACACTTACACCCAGTAACAAAGACAGACACTGACACCTTGTCACAAAGACATACACCTACACCAAGTATTTTGACATACACTGACACCAAGTAACAAAGACATACACTGATACCCAGTAACACAGACACTCACTTACACCAAGAAACAAAGACATACACTGACAACAAGTCACAAAGACACACACTGACACCCAGTAACAAAGACATACACTGACACCAAGTCACAAAGGCACAAACTGACACCCCTTAACAAAGACATACACTGACACCAAGTCACTAAGACATACACTGATACCCAGTAACACAGACACACACTTACACCAAGTAACAAAGACAGACACTTACATCAAGTAACACAGACACACACTTACACCCAGTAAAACATACATACACTGACACCAAGTCACAAAGACATACACCGATACCAAGTCACAAAGACATACACTCACACCAAGTAACAAAGACATACACTTACACCAAGTAACAAAGACAGACAATTACACCAAGTAACAAAGACATACACCTACACCAAGTATTTTGACATACACTTACACCAAGAAACACATACACACACTGACACTCAGTAACACAGACACACACTTACACCAAGTAACACAGACATACACTGATACCCACTAACACAGACACACACTTACACCAAGTAACACAGACATACACTGACACCAAGTAACAAAGACATACACTGATACCCAGGAACACAGACAAGCACTTACACCACGTAACACAGACACACACTTACACCATGTAACAAAGACATACACTTACACCAAGTAACACAGACATACACTGACACCAAGTAACACAGACACACACTTATACCAAGTAACACAGACATACACTGACACCAAGTAACAAAGACATACACTGATACCCAGTAACACAGACACACACTTACACCAAGTAACACAGACATACACTGACACCAAGTAACAAAGACATACACTGATACCGAGGAACACAGACACGCACTTCCACCAAGTAACACAGACACACACATTACACCAAGTAACAAAGACATGCACTTACAACAAGTAACACAGACATATACTGACACCAAGTAACAAAGACATACAATTACACCAATTAACAAAGACACTCACTTACCCCAAGTAACAAAGACAGACACTGATACCCAGTAACACAGACACACACTTACACCAAGTAACAAAGACATACACTGACACCAAGTAACACAAACCAACACACACTGACACCCAGTAACACAGAGAAACACTAATAAACAGTAACAAAGTCATACACAGACACCAAGTAACACAGACACACACTTACACCCAGTAAAAAAGACATACACTGACACCAAGTCACAAAGGCATACACTGATATCAAGTCACAAAGACAGACACTGATACCCAGGAACACAGACACGCACTTACACCACGTAACAAAGACAGACAATTACACCAAGTAACAAAGACATACACCTACACCAAGTATATTGACATACACTGACACCAAGTAACAAAGACATGCACTGACACCCAGTAACACAGACACAAACGGACACCAAGTAACAAAGACATAAACTTACACCAAGTAACACAGACAAACACTGACACCAAGTAACAAAGACATACACGGACACCAAGTAACAAAGACATACACTTACACCAAGTAACAAAGACAGACAATTACACCAAGTAACAAAGACATACACTTACACCAAGTATTTTTACATACACTGACACTAAGTCACAAAGACATGCACTGATACAAAGTAACACAGACACACACTTACACCAAGAAACACAGACATACACTGAGACCAAGTAAAAAAGACATGCACTGATACCCAGTAACACAGAGACACACTTACACCAAGTAACAAAGAAAGACACTGATACCCAGTAACACAGACACACACTTACACCAAGTAACAAAGACATACACTGACACCCAGTAACAAAGACATACACTGACACCCAGTAACACGGACCCACACGGACACCAAGTAACAAAGACATAGACTTACACCAAGTAACACAGACATACACTGACACCCAGTAACACAGACACACTTAAACCAAGTAACACAGACATACACTGACACCAAGTAACAAAGACATACACTGATACCCTGGAACACAGACACACACTTACACCAAGTTACACAGGCACACACTTGCACCAAGTAACAAAGCCATACACTGACACCAAGTAACAAAGACATACACTGATACCCTGGAACACAGACACACACTTACACCAAGTTACACAGACAAACACTGACACCAGGTAACAAAGACATACAATTAGACCAAGTAACAAAGACACACACTGACACCAAGTAACACAGAAAACACTGACACCCAGTAACACAGACACACACGGACACCAAGTAACAAAGACACACACTTACCTCAAGTAACACAGACACACACTGACACCAAGTAACAAAGACAGGCAATTACACCAAGTAACAAAGACATACAGTTGCACCAAGTATCACAGACATACACTGAGACCAAGTAACAAAGACATGCACTGATACCCAAATACACAGAGACACACTTACACCAAGTAGCAAAGACAGACACTGATACCCAGTAACACAGACACACACTTCCACCAAGTAACACAGACATACACTGAGACCAAGTAACAAAGACATGCACTGATACCCAAATACACAGAGACACACTTACACCAAGTAACAAAGACAGACACTGATACCCAGTAACACAGACACACACTTACACCAAGTAACAAAGACATACTCTGACACCCAGTAACACAGACACACACGGACACCAAGTAACAAAGACACAGACTTACACCAAGTAACACAGACATACACTGACACCAAGTAAAAAATAAATACACTGATACCCTGGAACACAGACACACACTTACACCAAGTAACACAGGCACATACTTACACCAAGTAACAAGGACATACACATACACCAAGTTACAAAGACATGCAATGACTCCCAGCAACACAGACACACACGGACACCAAGTAACAAAGACACACTTTTACACCAAGTAACACATACACACACTGACACCCAGTAACACAGACACACACTTACACCAAGTAACAAAGACATACACTGATACCCAGTAAACAGACACACACTTACACCAAGTAACACAGACACACACTTACACCAAGTAACAAAGACATACAATTACACCAAGTAACACAGACATATACCGACACCAAGTAACAAAGACATACAATTACACCAATTAACAAAGACACACACTTACACCAAGTAACAAAGACAGACACTGATACCCAGTAACACAAACAAACACCCACTGACACCCAGTAACACAGAGAAACACTAATAAACAGTAACAAAGACATACACTGACACCAAGTAACAAAGACATACACTGATACCCAGTAACACAGACACACACTTACACCAAGTAACACAGACATACACTGACACCAAGTAACAAAGACATACACTGATACCGAGGAACACAGACACGCACTTCCACCAAGTAACACAGACACACACATTACACCAAGTAACAAAGACATGCACTTACAACAAGTAACACAGACATATACTGACACCAAGTAACAAAGACATACAATTACACCAATTAACAAAGACACTCACTTACCCCAAGTAACAAAGACAGACACTGATACCCAGTAACACAGACACACACTTACACCAAGTAACAAAGACATACACTGACACCAAGTAACACAAACCAACACACACTGACACCCAGTAACACAGAGAAACACTAATAAACAGTAACAAAGTCATACACAGACACCAAGTAACACAGACACACACTTACACCCAGTAAAAAAGACATACACTGACACCAAGTCACAAAGGCATACACTGATATCAAGTCACAAAGACAGACACTGATACCCAGGAACACAGACACGCACTTACACCACGTAACAAAGACAGACAATTACACCAAGTAACAAAGACATACACCTACACCAAGTATATTGACATACACTGACACCAAGTAACAAAGACATGCACTGACACCCAGTAACACAGACACAAACGGACACCAAGTAACAAAGACATAAACTTACACCAAGTAACACAGACAAACACTGACACCAAGTAACAAAGACATACACGGACACCAAGTAACAAAGACATACACTTACACCAAGTAACAAAGACAGACAATTACACCAAGTAACAAAGACATACACTTACACCAAGTATTTTTACATACACTGACACTAAGTCACAAAGACATGCACTGATACAAAGTAACACAGACACACACTTACACCAAGAAACACAGACATACACTGAGACCAAGTAAAAAAGACATGCACTGATACCCAGTAACACAGAGACACACTTACACCAAGTAACAAAGAAAGACACTGATACCCAGTAACACAGACACACACTTACACCAAGTAACAAAGACATACACTGACACCCAGTAACAAAGACATACACTGACACCCAGTAACACGGACCCACACGGACACCAAGTAACAAAGACATAGACTTACACCAAGTAACACAGACATACACTGACACCCAGTAACACAGACACACTTAAACCAAGTAACACAGACATACACTGACACCAAGTAACAAAGACATACACTGATACCCTGGAACACAGACACACACTTACACCAAGTTACACAGGCACACACTTGCACCAAGTAACAAAGCCATACACTGACACCAAGTAACAAAGACATACACTGATACCCTGGAACACAGACACACACTTACACCAAGTTACACAGACAAACACTGACACCAGGTAACAAAGACATACAATTAGACCAAGTAACAAAGACACACACTGACACCAAGTAACACAGAAAACACTGACACCCAGTAACACAGACACACACGGACACCAAGTAACAAAGACACACACTTACCTCAAGTAACACAGACACACACTGACACCAAGTAACAAAGACAGGCAATTACACCAAGTAACAAAGACATACAGTTGCACCAAGTATCACAGACATACACTGAGACCAAGTAACAAAGACATGCACTGATACCCAAATACACAGAGACACACTTACACCAAGTAGCAAAGACAGACACTGATACCCAGTAACACAGACACACACTTCCACCAAGTAACACAGACATACACTGAGACCAAGTAACAAAGACATGCACTGATACCCAAATACACAGAGACACACTTACACCAAGTAACAAAGACAGACACTGATACCCAGTAACACAGACACACACTTACACCAAGTAACAAAGACATACTCTGACACCCAGTAACACAGACACACACGGACACCAAGTAACAAAGACACAGACTTACACCAAGTAACACAGACATACACTGACACCAAGTAAAAAATAAATACACTGATACCCTGGAACACAGACACACACTTACACCAAGTAACACAGGCACATACTTACACCAAGTAACAAGGACATACACATACACCAAGTTACAAAGACATGCAATGACTCCCAGCAACACAGACACACACGGACACCAAGTAACAAAGACACACTTTTACACCAAGTAACACATACACACACTGACACCCAGTAACACAGACACACACTTACACCAAGTAACAAAGACATACACTGATACCCAGTAAACAGACACACACTTACACCAAGTAACACAGACACACACTTACACCAAGTAACAAAGACATACAATTACACCAAGTAACACAGACATATACCGACACCAAGTAACAAAGACATACAATTACACCAATTAACAAAGACACACACTTACACCAAGTAACAAAGACAGACACTGATACCCAGTAACACAAACAAACACCCACTGACACCCAGTAACACAGAGAAACACTAATAAACAGTAACAAAGACATACACTGACACCAAGTAACAAATACGTACACTAATACCCAGTAACACAGACACACACTTACACCCAGTAAAAAAGACATACACTGACACCAAGTCACAAAGACATACACCGATACCAAGTCACAAAGACATACACTGACACCAAGTAACAAAGACATACACTTACACCAAGTAACAAAGACATACACCTACACAAAGTATTTTGACATACACTTACACCAAGAAACACATACACACACTGACACTCAGTAACACAGACACACACTTACACCAAGTAACACAGACATACACTGACACCAAGTAACAAAGACATACACAGATACCGAGAAACACAGGCACACACTTACACCACGTAACACAGACACACACTTACACCAAGTAACACAGGTACATACTTACACCACGTAACAAGGACATACACTTACACCAAGTTACAAAGACATGCAATGACTCACAGGAACACAGACACACACTTACACCAAGTAACACAGACATACACTGACACCAAGTAACAAAGACATACACTGATACCCAGTAACACAGACACACACTTACACCAAGTAACACAGACATACACTGACACCAAGTAACAAAGACATACACAGATACCGAGGAACACAGGCACACACTTACACCAAGTGACACAGACACACACTTACACCAAGTAACAAAGACATACACTTACTCATTTCCCGGCGGAGCAGCAGGAGAAGGTAGCGACTCTTCGGTGGGTGAGTGAAGGCATCAGGAGCTGTGATTTAAAAGTAAGTACTTACTGTTTTACTTACTGTTTTCCTTGTCTTTGAGTTTCTTTTGGCGCCGGAGGAACCGGAAGCTGGTCGGCAGCGAGGACTCCTGGGTAGGTATTTTCCTTAAAGGTGTGGAGCTGAGTAACAAAGACATACACTGATACCCAGGAACACAGACAAGCACTTACACCACGTAACACAGACACACACTTACACCATGTAACAAAGACATACACTTACACCAAGTAACACAGACATACACTGACACCAAGTAACACAGACACACACTTATACCAAGTAACACAGACATACACTGACACCAAGTAACAAAGACATACACTGATACCCAGTAACACAGACACACACTTACACCAAGTAACACAGACATACACTGACACCAAGTAACAAAGACATACACTGATACCGAGGAACACAGACACGCACTTCCACCAAGTAACACAGACACACACATTACACCAAGTAACAAAGACATGCACTTACAACAAGTAACACAGACATATACTGACACCAAGTAACAAAGACATACAATTACACCAATTAACAAAGACACTCACTTACCCCAAGTAACAAAGACAGACACTGATACCCAGTAACACAGACACACACTTACACCAAGTAACAAAGACATACACTGACACCAAGTAACACAAACCAACACACACTGACACCCAGTAACACAGAGAAACACTAATAAACAGTAACAAAGTCATACACAGACACCAAGTAACACAGACACACACTTACACCCAGTAAAAAAGACATACACTGACACCAAGTCACAAAGGCATACACTGATATCAAGTCACAAAGACAGACACTGATACCCAGGAACACAGACACGCACTTACACCACGTAACAAAGACAGACAATTACACCAAGTAACAAAGACATACACCTACACCAAGTATATTGACATACACTGACACCAAGTAACAAAGACATGCACTGACACCCAGTAACACAGACACAAACGGACACCAAGTAACAAAGACATAAACTTACACCAAGTAACACAGACAAACACTGACACCAAGTAACAAAGACATACACGGACACCAAGTAACAAAGACATACACTTACACCAAGTAACAAAGACAGACAATTACACCAAGTAACAAAGACATACACTTACACCAAGTATTTTTACATACACTGACACTAAGTCACAAAGACATGCACTGATACAAAGTAACACAGACACACACTTACACCAAGAAACACAGACATACACTGAGACCAAGTAAAAAAGACATGCACTGATACCCAGTAACACAGAGACACACTTACACCAAGTAACAAAGAAAGACACTGATACCCAGTAACACAGACACACACTTACACCAAGTAACAAAGACATACACTGACACCCAGTAACAAAGACATACACTGACACCCAGTAACACGGACCCACACGGACACCAAGTAACAAAGACATAGAATTACACCAAGTAACACAGACATACACTGACACCCAGTAACACAGACACACTTAAACCAAGTAACACAGACATACACTGACACCAAGTAACAAAGACATACACTGATACCCTGGAACACAGACACACACTTACACCAAGTTACACAGGCACACACTTGCACCAAGTAACAAAGCCATACACTGACACCAAGTAACAAAGACATACACTGATACCCTGGAACACAGACACACACTTACACCAAGTTACACAGACAAACACTGACACCAGGTAACAAAGACATACAATTAGACCAAGTAACAAAGACACACACTGACACCAAGTAACACAGAAAACACTGACACCCAGTAACACAGACACACACGGACACCAAGTAACAAAGACACACACTTACCTCAAGTAACACAGACACACACTGACACCAAGTAACAAAGACAGGCAATTACACCAAGTAACAAAGACATACAGTTGCACCAAGTATCACAGACATACACTGAGACCAAGTAACAAAGACATGCACTGATACCCAAATACACAGAGACACACTTACACCAAGTAGCAAAGACAGACACTGATACCCAGTAACACAGACACACACTTCCACCAAGTAACACAGACATACACTGAGACCAAGTAACAAAGACATGCACTGATACCCAAATACACAGAGACACACTTACACCAAGTAACAAAGACAGACACTGATACCCAGTAAACAGACACACACTTACACCAAGTAACACAGACACACACTTACACCAAGTAACAAAGACATACAATTACACCAAGTAACACAGACATATACCGACACCAAGTAACAAAGACATACAATTACACCAATTAACAAAGACACACACTTACACCAAGTAACAAAGACAGACACTGATACCCAGTAACACAAACAAACACCCACTGACACCCAGTAACACAGAGAAACACTAATAAACAGTAACAAAGACATACACTGACACCAAGTAACAAATACGTACACTAATACCCAGTAACACAGACACACACTTACACCGAGTAAAAAAGACATACACTGACACCAAGTCACAAAGACATACACCGATACCAAGTCACAAAGACATACACTGACACCAAGTAACAAAGACATACACTTACACCAAGTAACAAAGACATACACCTACACAAAGTATTTTGACATACACTTACACCAAGAAACACATACACACACTGACACTCAGTAACACAGACACACACTTACACCAAGTAACACAGACATACACTGACACCAAGTAACAAAGACATACACAGATACCGAGAAACACAGGCACACACTTACACCACGTAACACAGACACACACTTACACCAAGTAACACAGGTACATACTTACACCACGTAACAAGGACATACACTTACACCAAGTTACAAAGACATGCAATGACTCACAGGAACACAGACACACACGGACACCAAGTAACAAAGACACACACTTACACCAAGTAACACATACACACACTTACACCAAGTAACACAGACATACACTGACACCAAGTAACAAAGACATACACTGATACCCAGTAACACAGACACACACTTACACCAAGTAACACAAACATACACTGACACCAAGTAACAAAGACATACACAGATACCGAGAAACACAGGCACACACTTACACCACGTAACACAGACACACACTTACACCAAGTAACACAGGTACATACTTACACCACGTAACAAGGACATACACTTACACCAAGTTACAAAGACATGCAATGACTCACAGGAACACAGACACACACGGACACCAAGTAACAAAGACACACACTTACACCAAGTAACACATACACACACTTACACCAAGTAACACAGACATACACTGACACCAAGTAACAAAGACATACACTGATACCCAGTAACACAGACACACACTTACACCAAGTAACACAGACATACACTGACACCAAGTAACAAAGACATACACAGATACCGAGGAACACAGGCACACACTTACACCAAGTGACACAGACACACACTTACACCAAGTAACAAAGACATACACTTACTCATTTCCCGGCGGAGCAGCAGGAGAAGGTAGCGACTCTTCGGTGGGTGAGTGAAGGCATCAGGAGCTGTGATTAAAAAGTAAGTACTTACTGTTTTACTTACTGTTTTCCTTGTCTTTGAGTTTCTTTTGGCGATGGAGGAACCGGAAGCTGGTCGGCAGCGAGGACTCCTGGGTAGGTATTTTCCTTAAAGGTGTGGAGCTGAGTAACAAAGACATACACTGATACCCAGGAACACAGACAAGCACTTACACCACGTAACACAGACACACACTTACACCATGTAACAAAGACATACACTTACACCAAGTAACACAGACATACACTGACACCAAGTAAAAAATAAATACACTGATACCCTGGAACACAGACACACACTTACACCAAGTAACACAGGCACATACTTACACCAAGTAACAAGGACATACACATACACCAAGTTACAAAGACATGCAATGACTCCCAGCAACACAGACACACACGGACACCAAGTAACAAAGACACAGACTTACACCAAGTAACACAGACATACACTGACACCAAGTAAAAAAGAAATACACTGGTACCCTGGAACACAGACACACACTTACACCAAGTAACACAGGCACATACTTACACCAAGTAACAAGGACATACACATACACCAAGTTACAAAGACATGCAATGACTCCCAGCAACACAGACACACACGGACACCAAGTAACAAAGACACACTTTTACACCAAGTAACACATACACACACTGACACCCAGTAACACAGACACACACTTACACCAAGTAACAAAGACATACACTGATACCCAGTAAACAGACACACACTTACACCAAGTAACACAGACACACACTTACACCAAGTAACAAAGACATACAATTACACCAAGTAACACAGACATATACCGACACCAAGTAACAAAGACATACAATTACACCAATTAACAAAGACACACACTTACACCAAGTAACAAAGACAGACACTGATACCCAGTAACACAAACAAACACCCACTGACACCCAGTAACACAGAGAAACACTAATAAACAGTAACAAAGACATACACTGACACCAAGTAACAAATACGTACACTAATACCCAGTAACACAGACACACACTTACACCCAGTAAAAAAGACATACACTGACACCAAGTCACAAAGACATACACCGATACCAAGTCACAAAGACATACACTGACACCAAGTAACAAAGACATACACTTACACCAAGTAACAAAGACATACACCTACACAAAGTATTTTGACATACACTTACACCAAGAAACACATACACACACTGACACTCAGTAACACAGACACACACTTACACCAAGTAACACAGACATACACTGACACCAAGTAACAAAGACATACACAGATACCGAGAAACACAGGCACACACTTACACCACGTAACACAGACACACACTTACACCAAGTAACACAGGTACATACTTACACCACGTAACAAGGACATACACTTACACCAAGTTACAAAGACATGCAATGACTCACAGGAACACAGACACACACGGACACCAAGTAACAAAGACACACACTTACACCAAGTAACACATACACACACTTACACCAAGTAACACAGACATACACTGACACCAAGTAACAAAGACATACACTGATACCCAGTAACACAGACACACACTTACACCAAGTAACACAGACATACACTGACACCAAGTAACAAAGACATACACAGATACCGAGAAACACAGGCACACACTTACACCACGTAACACAGACACACACTTACACCAAGTAACACAGGTACATACTTACACCACGTAACAAGGACATACACTTACACCAAGTTACAAAGACATGCAATGACTCACAGGAACACAGACACACACGGACACCAAGTAACAAAGACACACACTTACACCAAGTAACACATACACACACTTACACCAAGTAACACAGACATACACTGACACCAAGTAACAAAGACATACACTGATACCCAGTAACACAGACACACACTTACACCAAGTAACACAGACATACACTGACACCAAGTAACAAAGACATACACAGATACCGAGAAACACAGGCACACACTTACACCACGTAACACAGACACACACTTACACCAAGTAACACAGGTACATACTTACACCACGTAACAAGGACATACACTTACACCAAGTTACAAAGACATGCAATGACTCACAGGAACACAGACACACACGGACACCAAGTAACAAAGACACACACTTACACCAAGTAACACATACACACACTTACACCAAGTAACACAGACATACACTGACACCAAGTAACAAAGACATACACTGATACCCAGTAACACAGACACACACTTACACCAAGTAACACAGACATACACTGACACCAAGTAACAAAGACATACACAGATACCGAGGAACACAGGCACACACTTACACCAAGTGACACAGACACACACTTACACCAAGTAACAAAGACATACACTTACTCATTTCCCGGCGGAGCAGCAGGAGAAGGTAGCGACTCTTCGGTGGGTGAGTGAAGGCATCAGGAGCTGTGATTTAAAAGTAAGTACTTACTGTTTTACTTACTGTTTTCCTTGTCTTTGAGTTTCTTTTGGCGCCGGAGGAACCGGAAGCTGGTCGGCAGCGAGGACTCCTGGGTAGGTATTTTCCTTAAAGGTGTGGAGCTGAGTGCGCATCCGTCTCCAGCTCCTATCAGACCGTGTTAGGGAATTGGAGCTGGAGCTGGATGAACTGAGGATCATTCGGGAAGCTGAGGGGTTGATAGATAGAAGCTACACGGAGGTCGTTACTCCACAAATCAAAGGCAGCTGGGTAACAGTTAGAGGTGGGAAGAGGTCAGTGCAGGGATCTCCTGTGGTCGTTCCCCTCAACAACAAGTATACAGTTTTAGATACTGTTGGGGGGGACGGCCTATCGGGGGCAGGCTGCAGTGACCGGGCCTCTGGCACGGGGTCCTGCACTGTGGCTCAGAAGGGAAGGAGGGAGAATGGGAGAGCACTAGTCATCGGGGACTCGATGGTGAGGAGTACGGACAGGCGGTTCTGTGGGCGCAGGCGAGACGCACGGATGGTTTGTTGCCTCCCTGGTGCCAGGGTCCGTGATGTTTGTGATCGCGTCTTCAGGATCCTTAAAGGGGAGGGGGAGCAGCCAGAGGTCGTGGTGCACATTGGCACCAACGACGTAGGAAGGAAGGGTGGCACAGATGTTAGAAGTGAGTTTAGGGAGTTAGGCTGGAAGCTGAAAGCTCGGACGGACAGAGTTGTTATCTCTGGTTTGTTGCCGGCGCCACGTGATAGTGAGGCTAGGAATAGGGAGAGAGCACAGCTGAACACGTGGCTGCAGGAATGGTGTAGGAGGGAGGGCTTCCAGTTCTTGGATAATTGGACTGCATTCTGGGGAAGATGGGACCTGTTCAAACAGGACGGGCTGCATCTGAACCAGAGGGGCACCAATATCCTGGGAGGGAGGTTTGCTAGTACTGTTCGGGAGGGTTTAAACTAGTTTGGGAGGGGGATGGGAACCGGACTTGTAATCCAGGGACCAGTGGGTCCACTCAGAAAGACAAAGAGTGTAGTGAGGTATTGGGGAAGGTAGCACTGTCACAGAGGACAGATGGGCACGGAGAAGGGTTAAAGTGCGTATACTTCAACGCAAGAAGCATCAGGAATAAGGTGAGTGAATTGAAGGCGTGGATGGGCACTTGGGACTACGATGTTGTGGCCATCACTGAAACGTGGATAGGTGAGGGGGAGGAATGGTTTTTGGAGGTACCTGGTTATAGATGTTTTCATAAGATTAGGAATGGTGGTAAAAGAGGTGGGGGGGTGGCATTATTAGTTAGAAATAGTGTAACAACTGCTGAAAGAATTTTCGAGGAGGATCTGCCGACTGAGGCACTGTGGGTTGAGGTCAGGAACAGGAAAGGAGCAGTCACCTTGATGGGAGTTTTCTATAGGCCCCCCAATAGCAGCAGGGAGGTGGAAGAGCAGATTGGGAAACAGATTTTGGAAAGGAGCAGAAGTCACAGGGTAGTAATTATGGGGGATTTCAACTTCCCAAATATTGATTGGCAACTCTTTAGATCGAATAGTTTGGATGGGGTAGTGTTTGTGCAGTATGTCCAGGAAGCTTTTCTGACTCAGTATGTAGACTGCCCGACCAGAGGGGAGGCAATATTGGATTTGGTACTAGGTAATGAACCAGGGCAAGTGATAGAGCTGTTGGTGGGCGAGCACTTTGGAGATAGTGATCACAATTCTGTAGCATTCACTGTGGTAATGGAGAAGGATAGGTATGTGCAACAGGGCAAGGTTTACAATTGGGGGAAGGGTAGATATGATGCTGTCAGGCAGGAACTGAGGAGCATAAGTTGGGAGCATATGCTGGCAGGGAAGGGCACGGTCGAAATGTGGAACTTTTTCAAGGAGCAGATAGTAGGGGCCATTGATAAGCATGTCCCTGTCAGACAGGGAAGGGATGGTCATGTGAGGGAACCGTGGTTGACAAGAGAGGTTGAGAGTCTTGTTAGGAAGAAGAAGGAGGCGTATATAAAGTTGAGGAAAAAGGGCACAGGCATAGCTCTGGAGGGATACAAGATGGCCAGGAAGGATCTGAAGAAAGGGATTAGGAAAGCTAAGAGAGGGCATGAAAAATGCTTGGCGGGTAGGATAAAAGAAAACCCCAAGGCCTTTTACGCGTATGTCAGAAATATGAGGATGACTAGGGGGACCATAGGTCCGGTCAAGGACAATAGCGGGAGACTGTGTGTTGAGCCGGAAGAGATAAGTGAGGTTTTGAATGAGTACTTCTCTTCGGTATTTACGAATGAGAAGGGGTGTATTACTGAAGAGGACGGTGTGAAACAGACTGGTAAGCTCGAGGAAGTGCTCGTTAGGAGGGAAGATGTGTTGGGGTTTTTGAATAACTTGAAGATAGACAAGTCTCCCGGGCCTGACGGGGTATATCCAAGGATGTTATGGGAAGCAAGGGATGAAATTGCAGAGCCGCTGGCAATGATCTTTTCATCTTCTCTGCTGACGGGGGTGGTACCAGGTGATTGGAGGGTGGCAAATGTTGTGCCCCTGTTCAAGAAAGGGAATAGGAACAACCCTGGGAATTACAGGCCAGTTAGTCTTACTTCGGTGGTAGGCAAGTTGATGGAAAAGGTGCTGAGGGATAGGATTTATGAGCATCTGGAAAGACACTGCTTGATTCGGGACAGTCAGCACGGTTTTGTGAGGGGTAGGTCTTGCCTCACAAGCCTGATTGAATTCTTTGAGCAGGTGACCAAGCAAGTGGATGAGGGTAAACCAGTGGATGTGGTGTACATGGATTTTAGTAAGGCATTTGATAAGGTCCCCCATGGTAGACTTATGGAGAAAGTCAGGAGGCATGGGATAGTGGGGAATGTGGCCAGTTGGATTAAGAATTGGCTAACTGATAGAAGGCAGAGAGTGGTCTTAGATGGTAAATACTCAGCCTGGAGCCCAGTTACCAGTGGCGTGCCACAGGGATCAGTTCTGGGTCCTCTCCTGTTTGTGATTTTTGTTAACGACTTGGATGAGGAAGTCGAAGGGTGGGTCAGTAAATTTGCAGATGATACAAAGGTTGGTGGAGTTGTGGATACCGAGGAGGGCTATTGTCGTCTGCAAAGGGACTTGGATAGGTTGCAGTGCTGGGCTGAAAAGTGGCAGATGGAGTTTAACCCTGAAAAGTGTGAGGTCGTCCATTTTGGAAGGACAAACATGAATGCAAAATACTGGGTTAACGGTAGGGTTCTTGGGCATGTGGAGGAGCAGAGAGACCTTGGGGTCTATGTGCATAGATCATTGAAAGTTGCAACTCAAGTGGATAGGGCTGTGAAGAAGGCATATGGGGTGTTAGCGTTCATTAGCAGAGGGATTGAATTTAAGAGCCGTGAGGTGATGATGCAGCTGTACAGGACCTTGGTAAGGCCTCATTTGGAGTACTGTGTGCAGTTCTGGTCGCCTCATTTTAGGAAGGATGAGGAAGCCTTGGAGAGGGTGCAGAGGAGATTTACCAGGATGTTGCCTGGAATGGAGAATAAGTCTTACGAGGAAAGGCTGAACATTCTAGGCCTCTTCTCATTAGAAAGGAGAAGGATGAGGGGTGACATGATAGAGGTTTATAAGATGATCAGGGGAATAGATAGGGTAGACAGTCAGAAACTTTTTCCCCGGGTGGAGCAAAGCGTTACAAGGGGTCATAAATTTAAGGTGAAGGGTGGGAGATATAAGGGGGATGTCAGGGGAAGGTTCTTTACCCAGAGAGTGGTCGAGGCATGGAATGCCTTGCCCGGGGAAGTTGTTGAGTCAGAAACTTTAGGGACTTTCAAAAGGCTTTTGGATAGGTATATGGATAAAGGAGAATGATGGGGTATAGATTAAATTGTCCTTGACAGAGGACAAAGGATCGGCACAACATTGTGGGCCGAAGGGCCTGTTCTGTGCTGTATGTTCTATGTTCTATGTTCTATGTTACACCAAGTAACAAAGAAATACACTTACACCAAGTAACACAGACATATACTGACACCAAGTAACAAAGACATACAATTACACCAATGAACAAAGACACACACTTACACCAAGTAACAAAGACAGACAATGATACCCAGTAACACAGACACACACTTACACCAAGTAACAAAGACATCCACTGACACCAAGTAACACAAACAAACACACACTGACACCCAGTAACACAGAGAAAAACTAATAAACAGTAACAAAGACATACACTGACACCAGGTAACACAGACACACACTTACACCCAGTAAAAATACATACACTGACACCAAGTCACAAAGACATACACCGATACCAAGTCACAAAGACATACACTGACACCAAGTAACAAAGACATACACTTACACCAAGTAACAAAGACAGACAATTACACCAAGTAACAAAGACATACACCTACACCAAGTATTTTGACATACACTTGCACCAAGAAACACATACACACACTGACACTCAGTAACACAGACATACACTGACACCAAGTAACACAGACATACACTGACACCAAGTAACAAAGACATACACTGATACCCAGGAACACAGACAAGCACTTACACCACGTAACACAGACACACACTTACACCATGTAACAAAGACATACACTTACACCAAGTAACACAGACATACACTGACACCAAGTAACACAGACACACACTTATACCAAGTAACACAGACATACACTGACACCAAGTAACAAAGACATACACTGACACCAAGTCACTAAGACATACACTGATACCCAGTAACACAGACATACACTGACACCAAGTAACAAAGACATACACTGATACCGAGGAACACAGACACGCACTTCCACCAAGTAACACAGACACACACATTACACCAAGTAACAAAGACATACAATTACACCAATTAACAAAGACACTCACTTACCCCAAGTAACAAAGACAGACACTGATACCCAGTAACACAGACACACACTTACACCAAGTAACAAAGACATACACTGACACCAAGTAACACAAACCAACACACACTGACACCCAGTAACACAGAGAAACACTAATAAACAGTAACAAAGTCATACACAGACACCAAGTATCACAGACACACACTTACACCAAGTAACAAAGACATACACTGATACCAAGTCACAAAGACATACACTGATACCCAGTAACACAGACACACACTGACACCCAGTATCAAAGACATACACTGATTCCAAGTCACAAAGACATACACTGATACCCAGTAACACAGACACACACTGACACCAAGTAACAAAGACATACACTGACACCAAGTAACAAAGACGTACACTTACACCAAGTAACAAAGACACACACTTGCACCAAGTAACACAGACATACACTGACACCAAGTAACAAAGACATACACGGACACCAAGTAACAAAGACATACACTTACACCAAGTAACAAAGACAGACAATTACACCAAGTAACAAAGACATACACTTACACCAAGTATTTTGACATACACTGACACTAAGTCACAAAGACATGCACTGATACAAAGTAACACAGACACACACTTACACCAAGTAACACAGACATACACTGAGACCAAGTAAAAAAGACATGCACTGATACCCAGTAACACAGAGACACACTTACACCAAGTAACAAAGACAGACACTGATACCCAGTAACACAGACACAAACTTACACCAAGTAACAAAGACATACACTGACACCCAGTAACAAAGACATACACTGACACCCAGTAACACGGACCCACACGGACACCAAGTAACAAAGACATACACTTACACCAAGTAACACAGACAAACACTGACACCAAGTAACAAAGACATAAACTGATACCCAGAAACACAGACACACACTTACACCAAGTAACAAAGACAGACACTGATACCCCGTAACACAGACACACACTTACACCAAGTAACAAAGACATACACTGACACCCAGTAACAAAGACATACACTGACACCCAGAAACAAAGACACACACGGACACCCAGAAACAAAGACACACACGGACACCAAGTAACAAAGACACAGACTTACACCAAGTAACACAGACATACACTGACACCCAGTAACACAGACACACTTACACCAAGTAACACAGACATACACTGACACCAAGTAACAAAGGCATACACTGATACCCTGGAACACAGACACACACTTACACCAAGTTACACAGGCACACACTTGCACCAAGTAACAAAGACATACACTGACACCAAGTAACAAAGACATACACTGATACCCTGGAACACAGACACACACTTACACCAAGTTACAGAGACAAACACTGACACCAAGTAACAAAGACATGCACTGATAACCAGTAACACAGGCACACACTTACACAAAGTAACACAGACATACACTGACACCAAGTAGCACAGACACACACTTACACCAAGTAACAAAGACATACACTTACACCAAGTAACAAGGACATACAATTACACCAAGTAAAAAAGACACACACTTACACCAATTAACAAAGACAGACACTGATACCCAGTAACACAGACACACACTTACACCAAGTAACAAAGACATACACTGACACCAAGTAACACAAACAAACACACACTGACACCCAGTAACACAGAGAAACACGAATACACAGTAACAAAGACATACACTGACACCAAGTAACACAGACACACACTTACACCCAGTAACAAAGACAGACACTGACACCTTGTCACAAAGACATACACCTACACCAAGTATTTTGACATACACTGACACCAAGTAACAAAGACATACACTGATACCCAGTAACACAGACACTCACTTACACCAAGAAACAAAGACATACACTGACAACAAGTCACAAAGACACACACTGACACCCAGTAACAAAGACATACACTGACACCAAGTCACAAAGGCACAAACTGACACCCCTTAACAAAGACATACACTGACACCAAGTCACTAAGACATACACTGATACCCAGTAACACAGACACACACTTACACCAAGTAACAAAGACACACACTTACATCAAGTAACACAGACACACACTTACATCAAGTAACACAGACACACACTTACACCAAGAAACACAGACATACACTGAGACCAAGTAAAAAAGACATGCACTGATACCCAGTAACACAGAGAAACACTTACACCAAGTAACAAAGACAGACACTGATACCCAGTAACACAGACACACACTTACACCAAGTAACAAAGACATACACTGACACCCAGTAACAAAGACATACACTGACACCCAGTAACACGGACCCACACGGACACCAAGTAACAAAGACATACACTTACACCAAGTAACACAGACAAACACTGACACCAAGTAACAAAGACATAAACTGATACCCAGAAACACAGACACACACTTACACCAAGTAACAAAGACAGACACTGATACCCCGTAACACAGACACACACTTACACCAAGTAACAAAGACATACACTGACACCCAGTAACAAAGACATACACTGACACCCAGTAACAAAGACACACACGGACACCAAGTAACAAAGACACAGACTTACACCAAGTAACACAGACATACACTGACACCCAGTAACACAGACACACTTACACCAAGTAACACAGACATACACTGACACCAAGTAACAAAGACATACACTGATACCCTGGAACACAGGCACACACTTACACCAAGTTACACAGGCACACACTTGCACCAAGTAACAAAGACATACACTGACACCAAGTAACAAAGACATACACTGATACCCTGGAACACAGACACACACTTACACCAAGTTACACAGACAAACACTGACACCAGGTAACAAAGACATACAAATAGACCAAGTAACAAAGACACACACTGACACCAAGTAACACAGAAAACACTGACACCCAGTAACACAGACACACACGGACACCAAGTAACAAAGACACACACTTACACCAAGTAACACATACACACACTGACACCCAGTATCACAGACACACACTTACACCAAGTAACACAGACATACACTGACACCAAGTAACAAAGACATGCACTGATAACCAGTAACAGAGGCACACACTTACACAAAGTAACACAGACATACACTGACACCAAGTAACACAGACACACACTTACACCAAGTAACAAAGACATACACTTACACCAAGTAACAAGGACATACAATTACACCAAGTAAAAAAGACACACACTTACACCAAGTAACAAAGACAGACACTGATACCCAGTAACACAGACACACACTTACACCAAGTAACAAAGACATACACTGACACCAAGTAACACAAACAAACACACACTGACACCCAGTAACACAGAGAAACACTAATAAACAGTATCAAAGACATACACTGACACCAAGTAACACAGACACACACTTACACCCAGTAACAAAGACAGACACTGACACCTTGTCACAAAGACATACACCTACACCAAGTATTTTGACATGCACTGACACCAAGTAACAAAGACATACACTGATACCCAGTAGCACAGACACTCACTTACACCAAGAAACAAAGACATACACTGACAACAAGTCACAAAGACACACACTGACACCCAGTAACAAAGACATACACTGACACCAAGTCACA
Source organism: Heterodontus francisci (assembly GCF_036365525.1). Lineage (NCBI taxonomy): Eukaryota > Metazoa > Chordata > Chondrichthyes > Heterodontiformes > Heterodontidae > Heterodontus > Heterodontus francisci. The sequence continues at coordinate 7,798,188 of NW_027140221.1, read as the reverse complement.
AAGGCACAAACTGACACCCCTTAACAAAGACATACACTGACACCAAGTCACTAAGACATACACTGATACCCAGTAACACAGACACACACTTACACCAAGTAACAAAGACACACACTTACATCAAGTAACACAGACACACACTTACACCCAGTAAAAAATACATACACTGACACCAAGTCACAAAGACATACACCGATACCAAGTCACAAAGACATACACTCACACCAAGTAACAAAGACATACACTTACACCAAGTAACAAAGACAGACAATTACACCAAGTAACAAAGACATACACCTACACCAAGTATTTTGACATACACTTACACCAAGAAACACATACACACACTGACACTCAGTAACACAGACACACACTAACACCAAGTAACACAGACATACACTGATACCCACTAACACAGACACACACTTACACCAAGTAACACAGACATACACTGACACCAAGTAACAAAGACATACACTGATACCCAGGAACACAGACAAGCACTTACACCACGTAACACAGACACACACTTACACCATGTAACAAAGACATACACTTACACCAAGTAACACAGACATACACTGACACCAAGTAACACAGACACACACGGACACCAAGTAACACAGACATACACTGACAACAAGTAACAAAGACAGACACTGATACCCAGTAACACAGACACACACTTACACCAAGTAACACAGACATACACTGACACCAAGTAACAAAGACATACACTGATACCGAGGAACACAGACACGCACTTCCACCAAGTAACACAGACACACACATTACACCAAGTAACAAAGACATGCACTTACAACAAGTAACACAGACATATACTGACACCAAGTAACAAAGACATACAATTACACCAATTAACAAAGACACTCACTTACCCCAAGTCACTAAGACATACACTGATACCCAGTAACACAGACACACACTTACACCAAGTAACAAAGACATACACTGACACCAAGTAACACAAACCAACACACACTGACACCCAGTAACTCAGAGAAACACTAATAAACAGTAACAAAGTCATACACAGACACCAAGTAACACAGACACACACATACACCCAGTAAAAAAGACATACACTGACACCAAGTCACAAAGACATACACTGATATCAAGTCACAAAGACATACACTGATACCCAGGAACACAGACACGCACTTACACCACGTAACAAAGACAGACAATTACACCAAGTAACAAAGACATACACCTACACCAAGTATATTGACATACACTGACACCAAGTAACAAAGACATACACTGATACCCTGGAACACAGACACACACTTACACCAAGTAACACAGACATACACTGATACCCAGTAACACAGACACACACTTACACCAAGTAACACAGACATACACTGACACCAAGTAACAAAGACATACACTGATACCCAGGAACACAGACACGCACTTACACCAATTAACAAAGACATACACTTACACCAAGTAACACAGACATACACTGACACCAAGTCACAAAGACATACACTTACACCAAGTAACACAGACATACACTGACACCAAGTAACAAATACATACAATTACACCAAGTAACAAAAAAAGCACACTTCCACCAAATAACAAAGAAAGACACTGATACCCAGTAAAACAGACACACACTTACACCAAGTAACAAAGACATACACTGACACCAGGTAACACAAACAAACACACACTGACACCCAGTAACACAGAGAAACACTAATAAACAGTAACAAAGACATACACTGACACCAAGTAACACAGACACACACTTACACCCAGTAACAAAGACATACACTGAGACCAAGTCACAAAGACATACACTGATACCAAGTCACAAAGACAGACACTGAAAACCAGTAACACAGACACACACTGACACCAAGTAACAAAGACATACACTGAAAACAAGTAACAAAGACATACACATACACCAAGTAACAAAGACAGACAATTACACCAAGTAACAAAGACATACACCTACACCAAGTATTTTGACATACACTGACAGCAAGTAACAAGGACATGCACTGACACCCAGTGACACATACACACACTGACACCCAGTAACACAGAGAAACACTAATAAACAGTAAGAAAGACATACACTGACACCAAGTAACACAGTCACACACTTGCACCAGGTAACAAAGACATACACTGACACCAAGTCACAAAGAAATACATTGATACTAAGTCACAAAGACATACTCTGATACCCAGTAACACAGACTCACACTGACACCAAGTAACAAAGGCATGCACTGATACCCAGTAACACAGACACACACTTACACCAAGTAACAAAGACAGACACTGATACCCAGTAACACAGACACACACTTACACTAAGTAACAAACACATACACTGACACCCAGTAACAAAGTCATACACTGACACCCAGTAACACAGACGCACACGGACACCAAGTAATGAAGACACACACTAACACCAAGTAACACAGACATACACTGACACCAAGTAACAAAGACATAAACTGATACCCAGGAACACAGACACACACGGACACCAAGTAACAAAGACACCCACATACACCAAGTAACAAAGACATACACTGACACCCAGTAACACAGACACACACTTGCACCAACTAACAAAGACAGATACTGTTACCCAGTAACACAGACACACACTTACACCAAGTAACAAAGACATACACTGACACCCAGTATCAAAGACATACACTGACACCCAATAACACAGACACACACGGACACCAAGTAACAAAGACACAGTCTTACACCAAGTAACACAGACATACACTGACACCAATTAACACAGACATACACTGACACCAAGTAACAAAGACATACACTGATACCCTGGAACACAGACACACACTTACACCAAGTAACACAGGCACACACTTACACCAAGTAACAAAGACATACACTTACACCAAGTAACACAGACATACACTGACACCAGGTAACAAAGACATACACTTGCACCAAGTAACACAGACACACACTTACACCAAGTAACACAGACATACACTTGCACCAAGTAACAAAGAACACACACTCACACCAAGAAACAAAGACATACACTTACACCAAGCAACACAGACATACACTTACACCAAGTAACAAAGACACACACTTACACCAAGTAACAAAGACATACACTGACACCCAGTATCAAAGACATACACTGACTCCCAATAACACAGACACACACGGACACCAAGTAACAAAGACACAGACTTACACCAACTAACACAGACATACACTGACACCAATTAACACAGACATACACTGACACCAAGTAACAAAGACATACACTGATACCCTGGAACACAGACACACACTTACACCAAGTAACACAGGCACACACTTACACCAAGTAACAAAGACATAGACTTACACCAAGTAACACAGACATACACTGACACCAGGTAACAAAGACATACACTGGCACCAAGTAACACAGACACACACTTACACCAAGTAACACAGACATACACTTGCACCAAGTAACAAAGAACACACACTTACACCATGTAACAAAGACATACAATGACACCAAGTAACAAAGACATACACTGACACCAAGTAACAAAGACACACACTTACACCAAGTAACACAGACATACACTGACACCAAGTAACAAAGACATACATTGATACCCAGTAACGCAGACATACACTGACACCCAGTAACAAAGACATACACTGACACCCAGTAACAAAGACACACAATGACAACAAGTAACAAAGGCACACACTTACACCAAGCAACACAGACATACACTTACACCAAGTAACAAAGACACACACTTACACCAAGTAACACAGACATACACTGACAGCAAGTAACAAAGACCTCCACTTACACGAAGTATTTTGGCATACACTGACACCAAGTAACACAGACACACACTTACACCCAGTAAAAAAGACATACACTGACACCAAGTCAGAAAGACGTACACTGATATCAAGTCACAAAGACATACACTGATACCCAGGAACACAGACACGCACTTACACCACGTAACAAAGACAGACAATTACACCAAGTAACAAAGACATACACCTACACCAAGTATATTGACATACACTGACACCAAGTAACAAAGACATGCACTGACACCCAGTAACACAGACACACAAGGACACCAAGTAACAAAGACATAAACTTACACCAAGAAACACATACACACACTGACACCCAGTAACACAGACACACACTTACACCAAGTAACACAGACATACACTGATACCCAGTAACACAGACACACACTTACACCAAGTAACACAGACATACACTGACACCAAGTAACAAAGACATACACTGATACCCAGGAACACAGACACGCACTTACACCAAGTAACACAGACACACACTTACACCAAGTAACACAGACACACACTTACACCAAGTAACACAGACATACACTGACACCAAGTCACAAAGACATACACGTACACCAAGTAACACAGACATACACTGACACCAAGTAACAAAGACATACAATTACACCAAGTAACAATGAAGCACACTTACACCAAATAACAAAGAAAGACACTGATACCCAGTAAAACAGACACACACTTACACCAAGTAACAAAGACATACACTGACACCAAGTAACACAAACAAACACACACTGACACCCAGTAACACAGAGAAACACTAATAAACAGTAACAAAGACATACACTGACACCACGTAACACAGACACACACTTACACCCAGTAACAAAGACATACACTGAGACCAAGTCACAAAGACATACACTGATACCAAGTCACAAAGTCAGACACTGAAAACCAGTAACACAGACACACACTGACACCAAGTAACAAAGACATACACTGAAACCAAGTAACAAAGACATACACTTACACCAATTAACAAAGACAGACAATTACACCAAGTAACAAAGACATACACCTACACCAAGTATTTTGGCATACACTGACAACAAGTAACAAAGACATGCACTGACACCCAGTAACACAGAAACACACGGACACCAAGTAACAAAGACACGCACTTACACCAAGTAACACATACACACACTGACACCCAGTAACACAGAGAAACACTAATAAACAGTAAGAAAGACATACACTGACACCAAGTAACACAGGCACACACTTACACCAGGTAACAAAGACATACACTGACACCAAGTCACAAAGACATACATTGATACTAAGTCACAAAGACATACACTGATACCCAGTAACACAGACTCACACTGACACCAAGTAACAAAGGCATGCACTGATACCCAGTAACACAGACACACACTTACACCAAGTAACAAAGACAGACACTGATACCCAGTAACACAGACACACACTTACACTAAGTAACAAACACATACACTGACACCCAGTAACAAAGTCATACACTGATACCCAGGAACACAGACACACACTTACACCAAGTAACAAAGACAGACACTGATACCCAGTGACACAGACACACACTTACACCAAGTAACAAAGACAAACACTGACACGCAGTAACAAAGACATACACTGACACCCAGTAACACAGACACACACGGACACCAAGTAACAAAGACATACACTGATACCCAGTAACACAGACACACACTTACATCAAGCAACACAGACATACACTGACACCCAGGAACACAGACACACACTTACACCAAGTAACACAGACACACACTTACACCAAGTAACAAAGACATACACTTACACCAAGTATCACAGACACACAATGATACCAAGAAAAAAAGACACACACTTACACCAAGTAACAAAGACAGACACTGATACCCAGTAACACAGACAGACACTTACACCAAGTGACAAAGACATAGACTGACACCAAGTAACAAAAACAAACACACACTGACACCCAGTAACACAGAGAAACACTAATAAACAGTAACAAAGACATACACTGACACCAAGTAACACAGTCGCACACTTACACCCAGTAACAAAGACATACACTGACACCAAATCACAAAGACATCCACTGACACCAAGTCACAAAGACACACACTGATACCCAGTAACACAGACACACACTGACACCACGTAACAAAGACATGCACTGATACCCAGTAACACAGACACACACTTGCACCAAGTAACAAAGACAGACACTGATACCCAGTAACACAGACACACACTTACACCAAGTAACAAAGACATACACTGACACCCAGTAACAAAGTCATACACTGACACCCAGTAACACAGACACACACGGACACCAAGTAACAAAGACACACACATACACCAAGTAACAAAGACATACACTGACACCCAGTAACACAGACACACACTTGCACCAAGTAACAAAGACATATACTGATACCCAGTAACACAGACACACACTTACACCAAGTAACAAAGACATACACTGACACCCAGTATCAAAGACATACACTGACACCCAGTAACACAGACATACACTGATACCCTGGAACACAGACACACACTTACACCAAGTAACACAGGCACACACTTACACCAAGTAACAAAGACATACACTGACACCAGGTAACAAAGACATACACTTGCACCAAGTAACACAGACACACACTTACACCAAGTAACACAGACATACACTTGCACCAAGTAACAAAGAACACACACTCACACCAAGAAACAAAGACATACACTTACACCAAGCAACACAGACATACACTTACACCAAGTAACAAAGACACACACTTACACCAAGTAACACAGACATACACTGACAGCAAGTAACAAAGACCTCCACTTACACGAAGTATTTTGGCATACACTGACACCCAGTAACACAGACACACACTTACACCAAGTAACAAAGACAGACATTGACACCAAGTAACAAAGACATGCAATGATACCCAGTAACACAGACACACACTTACTCCAAGTCACAAAGACAGACACTGATACCCAGTAACACAGACACACACTTACACCAAGTAACAAAGACATACACTGACACCCAGTAACAAAGACATACACTGACACCCAGTAACACAGACACACACGGACACCAAGTGACAAAGACACAGACTTACACCAAGTAACACAGACATAAACTGACACCCAGTAACACAGACACACACTAACACCAAGTAACAGAGACATACACTGACACCAAGTAACAAAGGCATACACTGACACCAAGTAACAAAGACATGCACTGACACCAAGTAACAAAGACGTACACTTACACCAAGTAACAAAGACACACACTGACACCAAGTATACAAAGACATACAAAGACACCAAGTAACAAAGACATACACTGATACCCAGTAACACAGACACACACTTACACCAAGTAACAAAGACATACAAAGATACCCAGCCACACAGACACACACTTACACCAAGTATCACAGACATACACAGACACCAAGTAACAAAGACATACACTGATACCAGTTAACACAGACACACACTTACACCATGTAACAAAGACATACACTGACACCAAGTAACAAAGACATACACTGATCCCTAGTAACACAGACAGACACTGACACCAAGTAACAAATACACTCACTTACACCAAGTAACACAGACATACACTGACACCAAGTAACAAAGACATACACTGATATCCAGTAACACAGACACACACTTACACCAAGTAACAATGACAGACACTGATACCCAGTAACACAGACACACACTTACACCAAGTCACAAAGACATACACTGACACCCAGTAACAAAGACATACACTGACACCCAGTAACAAAGAAACCCAATGACACCAAGTAACAAAGGCACACACTGACACCAAGTAACAATGACATACACTGATACCCAGTAACACAGACACACACTTACACCAAGCAACAAAGACATACACTGACACCAAGTAACAAAGACATTCACTGATACCCAGTAACACAGACACACACTTACACCAAGTAACAAAGACATACACTGACACCAAGTAACAAAGACATACACTGACACCAAGTAACAAAGGCATACATTGACACCCAGTAACAAAGACATACACTGACACCCAGTAACACAGACACACACGGACACCAAGTAACAAAGACATACACTGACACCCAGTAACAAAAACATACACTGACACCCAGTAACAAAGACATACACTGACACCAAGTAACAAGGACATTCACTGATGCCCAGTAACACAGACACACACTTACACCAAGTAACAGAGAAATACACTGACACCAAGTAACAAAGGCATACACTGGCACCAAGCAACAAAGACATGCACTGACACCAAGTAACAAAGACGTACACTTACACCAAGTAACAAAGACATGCACTGACACCAAGTAACAAAGATATACACTTACACCAAGTAACACATACATACACTGACACCAAGTAACAAAGACATACACTGATACCCAGTAACACAGACACACACTTGCACCAAGTAACAAAGACATACAAAGATACCCAGCCACACAGACACACACTGACACCCAGTAACAATGACATACACTGACACCCAGTAACAAAGAAACACACGGACACCAAGTAACAAAGACACAAACTTACACCAAGTAACACAGAAACACACTGACACCCAGTAACACAGACACACACTTACGCCAAGTAACACAGACATACACTGACACCAAGTAACAAAGACAGACACTGATAACCAGTAACACAGACACACACTTACACCAAGTAACAAAGACATACACTGACACCAAGGAACAAAGACATACACTGACACCCAGTAACACAGACACACACGGACACCAAGTAACAAAGACACACACTGACACCAAGTCACAAAGACACACACTGACTCCCAGTAACAAAGACAGACACTGACACCAAGTCACAAAGACATACACTGATACCCAGGAACACAGACACACAATTACACCAAGTAACAAAGACATACACTGACACCAAGTAACAAAGACATGCTCTGACACCCAGTAACACAGACACATAATTACACCAAGTAACTAAGACATGCACTGACACCCAGTTACAAAGACATACACTGACACCCAGTAACACAGACACACGGCCACCAAGTAACAAAGACATACACTTACACCAAGTAACAAAGTCATGCACTGATACCCAGTAACACAAACAAACACACACTGTCACCCAGTAACACAGAGAAACACTGATACACAGTAACAAAGACATACACTGACACCAAGTAACACAGACACCCACTGACACACTTTGACACAGACACACACTTACACCAAGTAACACAGACACACTTACACCAGGTAACAAAGACAAACACTGACACCTAGTGACAATGACATACACTGACACCCATTAACAAAGACACACACGGACACCAAGTAACAAAGGCACAGACTTACACCAAGTAACACAGAAACACACTGGCACCCAGTAACACAGACACACATTTACACCAAGTAACACAGACATACACTGACACCAAGTAACAAAGACAGACACTGATAACCAGTAACACAGTCACACACTTACACCAAGTAACACAGACCACCACTGACACCAAGTAACAAAGACATAAACTGATGCCCAGGAACACAGACACACACTGACACCCAGTCACAAAGACATACACTGAAAACCAGTAACACAGACACACACTGACACCCAGTAACAAAGACATTCATTGATACCAAGTCACAAAGAAATACAATGATACCCAGTAACACAGGCACACACTGACACCAAATAACAAAGACATGCACTGACACCAAGTAACAAAGAAGTACACTTACACCAAGTAACAAAGACACACACTTCCACCAAGTAACACAGACATACACTGACACCAAGTAACAAAGACATACACTGACACCAAGTAACAAAGACATACACATACACCAAGTAACAAAGAAAGACAATTACAGCAAGTAACAAAGACATACACTGACACCCAGTAACACAGACACACACGGACACCAAGGAACAAAGACACAGACTTCCACCAAGTAACACAGACACACACTGACACCCAGTAACACAGACACACACTTACACCAAGTAACACAGACATACACTGACACCAAGTAACAAAGACAGACACTGATACCCAGTAACACAGACACACACTTACACCAAGTAACAAAGACATACACTGACACCCGGTAACAAAGACTTACACTGACACACAGTGACACAGACACACACGGACACCAAGTAACAAAGACATACACTTCCACCAAGTAGCAAAGTCATGCACTGATACCCAGTAACACAGGCACACACTATGGGGGGGGGGGGCACATTGTCGCAGTGGTTCGCACTGCAGCCTCACAGCTCCAGGGACCGGGTTCGATTCTGGGTACTGCCTGTGCGGAGTTTGCAAGTTCTCCCTGTGTCTGCGTGGGTTTCTTCCGGGAGCTCCGGTTTCCTCCCACATGCCAAAGACTTGCAGCTTGATAGGTTAATTGGCCATTATAAATTGCCGCTAGTATAGCTAGGTGGTAGGGAAATATATAGGGACCGGTGGGGATGTGATAGGAGTACGGGATTAGTGTAGGATTAGTAAAATGGGTTGTTGATGGTCGGCACAGACTCGGTGTGCCGAATGGCCTGTTTAAGTGCTGTATCTCTAAACTAAACTAAATACTAACACCTAGTGTCACTGACACCCAGTAAAACAAACAAACACTGACACCCAGTAACAAAGACATACACTGATACCAAGTCACAAAGACATACACTGATACCCAGTAACACAAACAAACACTTACACCAAGTAACACAGACACACTTACAACAAGTAACAAAGACAGACACTGACACCCAGTAGCAATGAGATACACTGACACCCAGTAACAAAGACACACAGGGACACCAAGTAACAAAGACACAGACTTACACCAAGTAACACAGAAACCCACTGACACCCAGTAACACAGACACACACTTACACCAAGTAACACAGACATACACTGACACCAAGTAACAAAGACAGACACTGATAACCAGGAACACAGACACACACTTACAGCAAGTAACAAAGACATACACTGACACCAAGGAACAAAGACATACACTGACACCCAGTAACACAGACACACACGGACACCAAGTAACAAAGACACACACTGACACCAAGTCACAAAGACACACACTGACACCCAGTAACAAAGACATACACTGACACCAAGTCACAAAGACATATACTGATACACAGACACACACTTACACCAAGTAACACAGACCACCACTGACACCAAGTAACAAAGACATACACTGATACCCAGTAACACAGGCACACACAGGGGGTGGGGGGGGGCACATTGGCGCAGTGGTTAGCACCGCAGCTTCACAGCTCCAGGGACCCGGGTTCGATTCTGGATACTGCCTGTGCGGAGTTTGCAAGTTCTCCCTGTGTCTGCGTGGGTTTCCTCCGGGTGCTCCGGTTTCCTCCCACATGCCAAAGACTTGCAGGTTGATAGGTTAATTGGCCATTATAAATTGCCCGTAGTGTGGGTAGGTGGCAGGGAAATATATTGGGACCGGTGGGGATGTGATAGGAATACGGGATTAGTGTAGGATTAGTATAAATGGGTTGTTGATGGTCGGCACAGACTCGGTGGGCCGAATGGCCTGTTTAAGTGCTGTATCTCTAAACTAAACTAAATAATAACACCAAGTGTCACTGACACCCAGGAAAACAAACAAACACTGACACCCAGTAACAAAGACATACACTGATACCAAGTCACCAAGACATGCACTGATACCCAGTAACACAAACAAACACACACTGTCACCCAGTAACACAGAGAAACACTGATACACAGTAACAAAGACATACACTGAAACCAAGTAACACAGGCATACACAGACACCAAGTAACACAGACAGACACTTACACCAAGTACCACAGACCACCACTAACACCAAGTAACAAAGACATACACTGATACCCAGTATCACAGACACACACTTACACCAAGTCACAAAGACACACACTGACACCGAGTAACAAAGACATACACTGACACCAAGTCACAAAGACATAAAATGATGCCCAGGAACACAGACACACACTGACACCCAGTAACAAAGACAGACACTGATACCAAGTCACAAAGACATACACTGATAACCAGTAACACAGACACACACTGACACCCAGTAACAAAGACATACACTGATACCAAGTCACAAAGAAATACACTGATACCCAGTAACACAGACACACACTGACACCAAGTAACAAAGACATACACTGACACCAAGTAACAAAGACGTACACTTACACCAAGTAACAAAGACACACACTTACACCAAGTAACGCAGACACACACTGACACCAAGAAACAAAGACATGCACTGACACCAAGTAACAAAGACATACACATACACCAAGTAACAAAGAAAGACAATTACACCAAGTAACAAAGACATAAAATTAAACCCAGTAACAAAGACATACACTGACACCCAGTAACACAGACACACACGGACACCAAGGAACAAAGACACAGACTTACACCAAGTGACAGACACACACTGACACCCCGTAACAAAGACACACACTTACACCAAGTAACACAGACATGCACTGACACCAAGTAACAAAGACAGACACTGATACCCAGTAACACAGACACACACTTACACCAAGTAACAAAGACATACACTGACACCCGTTAACAAAGACATACAATGAAACACAGTAACACAGACACACACGGACACCAAGTAACAAAGACACACACTGACACCAAGTCACAAAGACACACACTGACACCAAGTCACAAAGACACACACTGACACCCAGTAACAAAGACATACACTGACACCAAGTCACAAGACAAACACTGATACACAGACACACACTTACACCAAGTAACACAGACCACCACTGACACCAAGTAACAAAGACATACACTGATACCCAGTATCACAGACACACACTTACACCAAGTAACAAAGACATACACTGACACCAAGTCACAAAGACACACACTTACACCAAGTAACACAGAGATACAATGACACCAAGTAACAAGGACATACAACTACACCAAATAAAAAAGACACACACTTACACCAAGTAACAAAGACAGACACTGATACACAGTAACACAGACACACACTTACACCAAGTAACAAAGACATGCACTGACACCAAGTAACACAAACAAACACACACTGACACCCAGTAACACAGAGAAACACTAACCAACAGTAACAAAGACATGCTCTGACACCAAGTAACACAGACACACACTTACACCAAGTAACAAAGACATACACTGACACCCAGGAACAAAGACATACACTGACACCCAGTAACACAGACACACACGGACACCAAGTAACAAAGACACAGACTTACACCAAGTAACACAGACATACACTGACACCCAGTAACACAGACACACTTACACCAAGTAACACAGACATACACTGACACCAAGTAACAAAGACATACACTGATAACCTGGAACAAAGACATACACTGATACCCTGGAACACAGGCACACACTTGCACCAAGTTACACAGACATACACTGACACCAGGTAACAAAGACATACAATTAGACCAAGTAACAAAGACACACACTTACACCAAGTGACACAGACATACACTGACACCCAATAACACAGACACACACGGACACCAAGTAACAAAGACACACACTTACACCAAGTAACACATACACACACTGACACCCAGTAACACAGACACACACTTACACCAAGTAACACAGTCAGACACTGACACCAAGTAACAAAGACATACACTGATAACCAGTAACACAGGCACACACTTACACAAAGTAACACAGACACACACTGACACCAAGTAACACAGACATACACTGTTACCCAGGAACACAGACATACACTTACACCAAGTAACACAGACACACACTTACACCAAGTAACAAAGACATACACTTACACCAAGTAACACAGAGATACAATGACACCAAGTAACAAGGACATACAACTACACCAAATAAAAAAGACACACACTTACACCAAGTAACAAAGACAGACACTGATACCCAGTAACACAGACACACACTTACACCAAGTAACAAAGACATGCACTGACACCAAGTAACACAAACAAACACACACTGACACCCAGTAACACAGAGAAACACTAACAAACAGTAACAAAGACATACTCTGACACCAAGTAACACAGACACACACTTACACCCAGTAACAAAGACAGACACTGACACCTTGTCACAAAGACATACACCTACACCAAGTATTTTGACATACACTGACACCAAGTAACAAAGACATACCCTGATACCCAGTAACACAGACACTCACTTACACCAAGAAACAAAGACATACACTGACAACAAGTCACAAAGACACACACTGACACCCAGTAACAAAGACATACACTGATACCCAGTAACACAGACACACACTTACACCAACTAACACAGACATACACATACACCAAGTCACAAAGACATACACTGATACCCAATAACACAGACACACACTTACACCAACTAACCCAGACATACACAAACACCAAGTAACAAAGACACACTGATACCCAATAACACAGACACACACTTACACCAACTAACACAGACATACACATCCAGTAAGTAACAAAGACACACACTTACACCAAGTAACAAAGACATACACCGACACCAATTAACAAAGACATACAATTACACCAAGTAAAAAAGACAGACACAGACACCAAGTAACAAAGACATACACTGATACCCAGTAACACAGACACACACTTACACCAAGTAACACAGACACACACTGACACCAAGTAACAAAGACAGGCACTGATACCCAGTAACACGGACACACACTTACACCAAGTCACAAAGACATACACTGATACCCAGTAACACAGACACACACTTACACCAAGTAACAAAGACATACACTGACACAAAGTAACAAAGACATACACTGACACCCAGGAACACAGATACACACTGACACCCAGTAACACAGAGAAACACTTACACCACGTAACAAAGACAGACACTGGTACCCAGTAACACAGACACACACTTACACCAAGTAACAAAGACATACACTGACACCAAGTCACAAAGACACACACTGACACCCGGTAACAAACACATACACTGATACCAAGTCACAAAGACATACACTGATACCCAGTAACACAGACACACAATGACACCCAGTATCAAAGACATACACTGATACCAAGTCACAAAGACATACACTGATACCCAGTAACATAGACACACAATTACACCAAGTAACACAGACATGCACTGACACCCAGTAGCAAAGACATGCACTGACACCCGCTAACAAAGACACACACTGACACCAAGTATCAAAGGCATACACGTACACCAAGTAACACAGACACACAGTGACACCAAGTAACACAGACATACACTGACACCAAGTCACAAAGACATACACTGATACCCAGTAACACAGACACACATTTACACCAAGTAACAAAGACAGACACTGACACCAAGTAACAAAGACATACAATGATACCCAGTAACACAGACACACACAGACAACAAGTAACACAGACACACACTGACACCCAGCAACACAAACAAACACACACTGACACCCAGTAACACAGAGAAACACTGATATACAGTAACAAAGACATACACTGACACCAAGTAACACAGACAGACACTGACACCCAGTAACAAAGACAGACACTGACACCGAGTCACAAAGACTTACACTGATACCAAGTGACAAAGACATACACTGATACCCAGTAACACAGACACACACTTACACCAAGTAACAAAGACAGACAATGATACCCAGTAACACAGACACACACACACCAAGTAACAAAGACATACACTGACACCAAGTAACAAAGACATACACTTACTCCAAGTATTTTGACATACTCTGATACCAACTAACAAAGACATACTCTGATACCCAGTAACACAGACACACACTTATACCAAGTAACAAAGACAGACACTGATACCCAGTAACACAGACACACACTTACACCAAGTAACAAAGACATACACTGACACCAAGTAACAAAGCCATACAGTAACACCAAGTAACAAAGACATACACTGACACCAAGAAACAAAGACATACACTGACACCAAGAAACAAAGACATACAATGATACCCAGTGACACAGACACGCACTTACACCAAGTAACAAAGACATACACTGATATCCAGTAACACAGATACAAACTTACACCAAGTAACACAGACATACACTGACATCAAGTAACAAAGACACACACTGACACCCAGTAACAAAGGCATACACTGACACCAAGTCACAAAGACATACACAGATACCCAGTAACACAGACACACACTTACACCAAGTGACACAGACATACACTGACACCAAGTAATAAAGACAGGCACTGATACCCAGTAACACAGACTTACACTTACACCAAGTTACAAAGATATACACTGACACCAAGTAAAACAGACATACACTGACACCAAGTAACAAAGACATACACTGATACCCAGTAACAAAGACACACACTTACACCAAGTAACAAAGACAGACACTGATGCCCAGTAACACAGACACACACTTACACCAAGTAACAAAGACAGACACTGATACCCAGTAACACAGACACACACTTACACCAAGTAATCATTACATACACTGACACCAACTAACAAAGACATAAACTGACACCCAGTAACAAAGGCATACACTGACACCAAGTAACAAAGACATACACTGATACCCAGTAACACAGACATACACTTACACCAAGTAACAAAGACATACACTGATACCCAGTAACATAGACACACAATTACACCAAGTAACACAGACATACACTGACACCAAGTAACAAAGACATACACTGATACCCAGTAACACAGACACACACTTACACCAAGTAACAAAGACAGACAATGATACCCAGTAACACAGACACACACACACCAAGTAACAAAGACATACACTGACACCAAGTAACAAAGACATACACTGATACCCAGTAACACAGACACACACTTACACCAAGTAACAAAGACACACACTAACACCAAGTAACAAAGACAGACACTTACACCAATTAACACAGACATACACTGACACCAAGTAACAAAGACATACACTGATACCCAGTAACACAGACACACTCTTACACCAAGTAACAAAGATATACACTGATACCCAGTAACACAGACACACACTTACACCAAGTAACAAAGAGAGACACTGACACCAAGTAACGCAGATATACAATGATACCCAGTAACACAGACACACACTGACACCAAGTAACAAAGACATACACTGACACCAAGTAACAAAGACATACACTTACACCAAGTTACAAAGACATACACTGACACCAAATAACAAAGACATACACTGATACCCAGTAACACAGACACATACTTACACCAAGCAACAAAGACATACACTGATACCCAGTAACACAGACACAGACTTACACCAAGTAAAACAGACATACACTGACACCAAGTAACAAAGACATACACTGATACCCAGTAACACAGATACACACTTGCAACAAGTAACAAAGACATACACTGACACCAAGTAACAAAGACATACAATGATACCCAGTAACACAGACACACACTGACACCAAGTAACAAAGACATACACTGACACCAAGAAACACAGACAAACACTGACACCCAGCAACACAAACAAACACACACTGACACCCAGTAACACAGAGAAACACTGATACACAGTAACAAAGACATACACTGACACCAAGTAACACAGACAGACACAGACACCCAGTAACAAAGACATACACTGACACCGAGTCACAAAGACTTACACTGATACCAAGTGACAAAGACATACACTGATACCCAGTAACACATACACGCACTGACACCAAGTAACAAAGACATACACTTACTCCAAGTATTTTGACATACTCTGACACCAAGTAACAAAGACATACTCTGATACCCAGTATCACAGACACACACTTATACCAAATAACAAAGACAGACACTGATACCCAGTAGCACAGACACACACTTACACCAAGTAACAAAGACATACACTGACACCAAGTAACAAAGACATACAATAACAACAAGTAACAAAGACATACACGGACACCAAGTAACAAAGACATACAATGATACCCAGTAACACAGACACACACTTACACCAAGTAACAAAGACATACAAAGATACCCAGTAACACAGATACAAACTTACACCAAGTAACACAGACATACACTGACATCAAGTAACAAAGACACACACTGACACCCAGTAACAAAGACAGACACTGACACCAAGTAACAAAGACATACACTGATACCCAGTAACACAGACATACACTTACACCAAGTAACAAAGACATACACTGATACCCAGTAACATAGACACACAATTACACCAAGTAACACAGACATACACTGACACCAAGTAACAAAGACATACACTGATACCCAGTAACAGACACACACTTACACCAAGTAACAAAGACAGACAATGATACCCAGTAACACAGACACACACACACCAAGTAACAAAGACATACACTGACACCAAGTAACAAAGACATACACTGATACCCAGTAACACAGACACACACTTACACCAAGTAACAAAGACATACACTAACACCAAGTAACAAAGACAGACACTTACACCAAGTAACACAGACATACACTGACACCAAGTAACAAAGACATACACTGAGACCCAGGAACACAGACACACTCTTACACCAAGTAACAAAGATATACACTGATACCCAGTAACACAGACACACACTTACACCAAGTAACAAAGACAGACACTAACACCAAGTAACGCAGGCATACAATGATACCCAGTAACACAGACACACACTGACACCAAGTAACAAAGACATACACTGACACCAAGTAACAAAGACATACACTTACACCAAGTTACAAAGACATACACTGACACCAAATAACAAAGACATACACTGACACCAAGCAACAAAGACATACACTGATACCCAGTAACACAGACACAGACTTACACCAAGTAAAACAGACATACACTGACACCAAGTAACAAAGACATACACTGATACCCAGTAACACAGATACACACTTGAAACAAGTAACAAAGACATACACTGACACCAAGTAACAAAGACATACAATGATACCCAGTAACACAGACACACACTGACACCAACAAAGACATACACTGACACCAAGAAACACAGACACACACTGACACCCAGCAACACAAACAAACACACACTGACACCCAGTAACACAGAGAAACACTGATACACAGTAACAAAGACATACACTGACACCAAGTAACAAATACACACACTTACACCAAGTAACACAGACACACACTGACACCCAGTAACAGAGACACACACTTACACCAAGTAACAAAGACATACAATGACACCAAGTAACAAAGACATACACTTACACCAAGTAACAAAGACATACACTGACACCAAGTAACAAAGACATACACTGATACCCAGTAACACAGACACACTCTTACACTAAGGAAGAAAGACATACACTGACACTAAGTAACAAAGACATACACTGACAACCAGTAACACAGACACACACTTACACCAAGTAACAGAGACACCACTGACACCAAGTAACAAAGACATACAATGATACCCAGTAACACAGACACACACTTACACCAAGTAACAAAGACAGACACTGATACCCAGTAACACAGACACACACTTACACCAAGTAACAAAGACATACACTGACACCAAGTAACAACGACATACACTGACACCAAGTAACAAAAGACTTACACTGATACCCAGCAACACAGACACACACTTACACCAAGTAACACAGACATACACTGACACCAAGTAACAAAGACATACACTGATACCCAGTAACACAGACATACACTGATACCCAGTAACACATACACGCACTGACACCAAGTAACAAAGACATACACTGACACCAAGTAACAAAGACATACAATAACAACAAGTAACAAAGACATACACTGACACCAAGTAACAAAGACATACAATGATACCCAGTAACACAGACACACACTTACACCAAGTAACAAAGTCATACAAAGATACCCAGTAACACAGATACAAACTTACACCAAGTAACACAGACATACACTGACATCAAGTAACAAAGACACACACTGACACCCAGTAACAAAGGCATACACTGACACCAAGTCACAAAGACATACACAGATACCCAGTAATACAGACACACACTTACACCAAGTAACACAGACATACACTGACACCAAGTTATAAAGATAGGCACTGATACCCAGTAACAGAGACACACACTTACACCAAATAACAAAGACAGACACTGATACCCAGTAACACAGACACACACTTACACCAAGTAACCATTACATACACTGACACCAAGTAACAAAGACATAAACTGTCACCCAGTAACACAGACACACACGGACAGCAAGTAACAAAGGCACACACTTACACCAAGTATCACAGACACACACTGACACCCAGTAACACAGCCACACACTTACACCAAGTAACAAAGACATACACTGACACCAAGTAACAAAGACATACACTGACACCAAGTAACCAAGACATACACTGATACCCTGTAACACAGACATACACTTACACGAAGTAACAAAGACATACACTGATAACCAGTAACATAGACACACACTTACACCAAGTAACAAAGACAGACAATGATACCCAGTAACACAGACACACACTTACACAAAGTAACAAAGACAGACAATGATACCCAGTAACACAGACACACACACACCAAGTAACAAAGACGGACACTGACACCAAGTAACAAAGACATAAACTGACACCCAGGAACACAGACACACATGGAAACCAAGTAACAAATACACACACTTACACCAAGTAACTCAGACACACACTGACACCCAGTAACAGAGACACACACTTACACCAAGTAACAAAGACATACAATGACACCAAGTAACAAAGACATACACTTACACCAAGTAACAAAGACATACACTGACACCAAGTAACAAAGACATACACTGATACCCAGTAACACAGACACACACTTACACCAAGTAACAGAGACACCACTGACACCAAGTAACAAAGACATACACTGATACCCAGTAACACAGACACACACTTACACCAAGTAACAAAGACAGACACTGATACCCTGTAACACAGACACACACTTACACCAAGTAACAAAGACATACACTGACAACCAGTAACACAGACACACACTTACACCAAGTAACAGAGACACCACTGACACCAAGTAACAAAGACATACACTGATACCCAGTAACACAGACACACACTTACACCAAGTAACAAAGACAGACACTGATACCCTGTAACACAGACACACACTTACACCAAGTAACAAAGACATACACTGACACCAAGTAACAACGACATACACTGACACCAAGTAACAAAAGACTTACACTGATACCCAGCAACACAGACATACACTGATACCCAGTAACACAGACACACACTGACACCCAGTGACACAGAGAAACACTGAAACACATTAACAAAGACATACACTGACACCAAGTAACAAAGACATACACTTACACCAAGTCACAAAGACATCCACTTCCACCAAGTAACACAGACATACACTTACACCATGTAACACAGACATACAATGACACCAATTAACAAAGACAAGCACTGATACCCAGTAACACAGACACACATTTACACCAAGTAAAAAAGACAGACACTGATACCCAGTAACACAGACACACACTTACACCAAGTAACAAAGACATACACTGACACCCAGTAACAAACACATAATCTGACACCCAGTAACAGACACACACGGACACCAAGTAACAAAGACACACACTTACACCAAGTAACACAGACACACACTGACACCCAGTAACACAAACAAACACACTGACACCAAGTAACACAGACATAAACTGACACCAAGTAACACAGACATAAACTGACACCAAGTAACAAAGATGTACACTTACAGAAAGTAACAAAGACATACACTGACACAAAGTAACAAAGACATACACTTACACCACGTAACACAGACATGCACTCACACCAAGTAACAAAGACAGACACTGACACCAAGTAACAAAGACACAAACTTACAACAAGTCACACAGACATACACTGACACCAAGTATCAAAGAATGACACTGACACCCAGTAACACAGACACACACTTACAGCAAGTCACAAATACATACACTGATACCCAGTAACACAGACACACACTTACACAAAGTAACAAAGACATACACTGACACCAAGTAACAAAGACATGCACTGATACCCAGTAGCAAAGACATACACTGGCACCAAGTAACAAAGACACAAACTTACGCCAAGTAACACAGACACACACTGACACCAAGTATCAAGGACATACACTGACACCAAGTAATAAAGACATACACGTACACCAAGTAGCAAAGACATACTCTGATACCCAGTAACACAGACACACACTTACACCAAGTAACAAAGACAGACACTGATAACCAGTAACACAGAAACACACTAACACCAAGTCACAAAGACATACACTGACACCCAGTAACAAAGACATACACTGACACCCAGTAACAAAGACACACACTGACACCCAGTAACAAAGACATACACTGATACCCAGTAACACAGACACACAGTTACACCAAGTAACAAAGACATACACTGACACCAAGTAACAAAGACATACACAGACACCAATTAACAAAGACATACCCTGATACCCAGTAACACAGACACACACTTACACCAAGTAACAAATGCATACACTTACACCAAGTAACAAAGACATACACAGACACCAACTAACAAATACATACACTGATACCCAGTAACACAGACAAACACTTACATCAAGTAACAAAGACATACACTGACACCAAGTAACAAACACAGACACTTACACCAAATAACACAGACATACACTTACACCAAGTAACAAAGACATACACTTACACCCATAACAAAGACACACACATACAAGAAGTAACAAGACATACACTGACACCAAATAACAAAGACATGCACGTACACCAAGTACGAAAGACACACACTTACACCAAGTAACAAAGACATACAATGACACCAAGTAACAAAGACATACACTTACACCAAGTAACAAAGACATACACTGACACCAAGTAACAAAGACATACACTGATACCCAGTAACACAGACACACACTTACACCAAGTAACAGAGACACCACTGACACCAAGTAACAAAGACATACACTGATACCCAGTAACACAGACACACACTTACACCAAGTAACAAAGACAGACACTGATACCCTGTAACACAGACACACACTTACACCAAGTAACAAAGACATACACTGACAACCAGTAACACAGACACACACTTACACCAAGTAACAGAGACACCACTGACACCAAGTAACAAAGACATACACTGATACCCAGTAACACAGACACACACTTACACCAAGTAACAAAGACAGACACTGATACCCTGTAACACAGACACACACTTACACCAAGTAACAAAGACATACACTGACACCAAGTAACAACGACATACACTGACACCAAGTAACAAAAGACTTACACTGATACCCAGCAACACAGACATACACTGATACCCAGTAACACAGACACACACTGACACCCAGTGACACAGAGAAACACTGAAACACATTAACAAAGACATACACTGACACCAAGTAACAAAGACATACACTTACACCAAGTCACAAAGACATCCACTTCCACCAAGTAACACAGACATACACTTACACCATGTAACACAGACATACAATGACACCAATTAACAAAGACAAGCACTGATACCCAGTAACACAGACACACATTTACACCAAGTAAAAAAGACAGACACTGATACCCAGTAACACAGACACACACTTACACCAAGTAACAAAGACATACACTGACACCCAGTAACAAACACATAATCTGACACCCAGTAACAGACACACACGGACACCAAGTAACAAAGACACACACTTACACCAAGTAACACAGACACACACTGACACCCAGTAACACAAACAAACACACTGACACCAAGTAACACAGACATAAACTGACACCAAGTAACACAGACATAAACTGACACCAAGTAACAAAGATGTACACTTACAGAAAGTAACAAAGACATACACTGACACAAAGTAACAAAGACATACACTTACACCAAGTAACACAGACATGCACTCACACCAAGTAACAAATACATACACTGATACCCAGTAACACAGACACACACTTACAGCAAGTCACAAATACATACACTGATACCCAGTAACACAGACACACACTTACACAAAGTAACAAAGACATACACTGACACCAAGTAACAAAGACATGCACTGATACCCAGTAGCAAAGACATACACTGGCACCAAGTAACAAAGACACAAACTTACGCCAAGTAACACAGACACACACTGACACCAAGTATCAAGGACATACACTGACACCAAGTAATAAAGACATACACGTACACCAAGTAGCAAAGACATACTCTGATACCCAGTAACACAGACACACACTTACACCAAGTAACAAAGACAGACACTGATAACCAGTAACACAGAAACACACTAACACCAAGTCACAAAGACATACACTGACACCCAGTAACAAAGACATACACTGACACCCAGTAACAAAGACACACACTGACACCAAGTAACAAAGACATACACTGATACCCAGTAACACAGACACACAGTTACACCAAGTAACAAAGACATACACTGACACCAAGTAACAAAGACATACACAGACACCAATTAACAAAGACATACCCTGATACCCAGTAACACAGACACACACTTACACCAAGTAACAAATGCATACACTTACACCAAGTAACAAAGACATACACAGACACCAACTAACAAATACATACACCGATACCCAGTAACACAGACAAACACTTACATCAAGTAACAAAGACATACACTGACACCAAGTAACAAACACAGACACTTACACCAAATAACACAGACATACACTTACACCAAGTAACAAAGACATACACTTACACCCATAACAAAGACACACACATACACCAAGTAACAAGACATACACTGACACCAAATAACAAAGACATGCACGTACACCAAGTAGGAAAGACACACACTGACACCAAGTAACAAAGATATACACTGATACCCAATAACACAGACACACACTTACACCAAGTAACAAAGACAGTCACTGACACCCAGCAACAAAGACATACACTGACACACAGTAACACAGACACACACGGACACCAAATAACAAAGACACACACATACACCAAGTAACACAGACACACACTGACACACTGCAACACAAACAAACACACTGAAAGCAAGTAACACAGACATACACTGACACCAAGTAACAAAGACATACACTGATACCCAGTAACACAGACACACACTTACACCAAGTAACAAAGACAGACACTGATGCCCAGTAACACAGTCACACACTTACACCAAGTAACAAAGACATACACTGACACCAAGTAACAAAGACATACACTGATACCCAGTAACACAGACACACACTTACACCAAGTAACAAAGACATACACTGACACCAAGTGACAAAGACATAAACTGACACCCAGTAACAGAGACACACACGGACACCAAGTAACAAAGACACACACTTACACCAAGTAACACAGACACACACTGACAGCCAGTAACACAGACACACACTTACACCATGTAACAAAGACAAACACTGACACCAAGTGACAAAGACATACACTGACACCCAGTAACAAAGACATACACTGACACCAAGTCACAAAGACATACACTGATACCCAGTAACACAGGCACACACTTACACCAAGTCACACAGACATACACTGTCACCAAGTAACACAGACACACACTGCCACCCAGTAACACAGACACACACTTACACCAAGTAACAAAGACATACACTGACACCAAGTAACAAAGACATCCACTTACACCAAGGAACAAAGACATACACTGACACCAAGAAACAAAGACATACACTGATACCCAGTAACACAGACACAAACTTACAACAAGTAACAAAGACATACACTGATACCCAGTAACACAGACACACACTTACACCAAGTAACAAAGACATACACTGACACCAAGTAACAAAGACATAAACTGGCAACCAGTAACACCGACACACACGCACACCAAGTAACAAAGACACAGACTTACACCAAGTAACACAGATACACACTGACACCCAGTAACACAGACACACACTTACACCAAGTAACAAAGACATCCAATGACACCAAGTAACAAAGACATACACTTGCACCAAGAAACAAAGACATACACTGACACCAAGTAACAAAGACATACACTGACACCAAGTAACAAAGACATACACTGATACACAGTAACACAGACACACACTTACACCAAGTAACAATGACATACACTGATACCCAGTAACACAGACACACACTTACACCAAGTAACAAAGACATACACTGACACCAAGAAACAAAGACATAAACTGACACCCAGTAACACAGACACACACGGACACCACGTAACAAAGACACACACTTACACCAAGTAACACAGACACACACTGACACCCAGTAACACAGACACACACTTACACCAAGTAACAAAGACATACACTGACATCAAGTAACAAAGACATACACTGACACCCAGTAACAAAGACATACACTGACACCAAGTCACATAGACATACACTGATACCCAGTAACACAGACACACACTGACACCAAGTAACAAAGACATACACTGATACCCAGTAACACAGACACACACTGACACCCAGTAACACAGACATACACTGACACCAAGTAACAAAGACATACACTTACACCAAGTAACAAAGACATACACTTACACCAAGTAACAAAGACATACACTGACACCAAGTAACAAAGACATACACTGATACCAAGTAATACAGACACAAACTTACAACAAGTAACAAAGACATTAACTGATACCCAGTAACACAGACACACACTGACACCAAGTAACAAAGACATACACTGATACCCAGTAACACAGACACACACTTACACCAAGTAACAAAGACAAACACTGATACCCAGTAACACAGACACACACTTACACCAAGTAACAAAGACATGCACTGACACCAAGTAACAAAGACATAAACTGGCAACCAGTAACACCGACACACACGCACACCAAGTAACAAAGACACAGACTTACACCAAGTAACACAGATACACACTGACACCCAGTAACACAGACACACACTTACACCAAGTAACAAAGACATGCAATGACACCAAGTAACAAAGACATACACTTGCACCAAGAAACAAAGACATACACTGACACCAAGTAACAAAGACATACACTGACACCTAGTAACAAAGACATACACTGATACACAGTAACACAGACACACACTTACACCAAGTAACAATGACATACACTGATACCCAGTAACACAGACACACACTTACACCAAGTAACACAGACATACACTGACACCAAGTAACAAAGACATACACTGATGCCCAGTAACACAGACACACACTTACACCAGTAACAAAGGCATACACTGACACCCAGTAACACAGACACACACTGACACCAAGTAACAAAGACACACACTTACACCAAGTAACACAGACACACACTGACACACAGTAACACAAACAAACACACTGACACCAAGTGACACAGACATACACTGACACCAAGTAACAAAGACATTCACTGACACCAAGTAACACAGACACACACTGACACCAAGTAACACAAACACACACTTACACCAAGTAACAAAGACATACACTGACACTACGTAACAAAGACACACACTTACACCAAGTAACACAGACATAGACTAACACCAAGTAACAAAGACACACACTTACACCAAGTAGCACAGACATAAACTGACACCAAGTCACAAAGACACACACTGACACCCAGTAACAAAGACATACACTGACACCAAGTCACAAAGACATACACTGATACCCAGTAACACAGACAAACACTTACACCAAGTAACACAGACATACTCTGACCCCCAGTAACACAGACATACACTGATACCCAGTAACACAGACACACACTTACACCAAGTAACAAAGACATACACTGACACCAAGAAACAAAGACATAAACTGACACCCAGTAACACAGACACACACGGACACCACGTAACAAAGACACACACTTACACCAAGTAACACAGACACACACTGACACCCAGTAACACAGACACACACTTACACCAAGTAACAAAGACATACACTGACATCAAGTAACAAAGACATACACTGACACCCAGTAACAAAGACATACACTGACACCAAGTCACATAGACATACACTGATACCCAGTAACACAGACACACACTGACACCAAGTAACAAAGACATACACTGATACCCAGTAACACAGACACACACTGACACCCAGTAACACAGACATACACTGACACCAAGTAACAAAGACATACACGTACACCAAGTAACAAAGACATACACTTACACCAAGTAACAAAGACATACACTGACACCAAGTAACAAAGACATACACTGATACCAAGTAATACAGACACAAACTTACAACAAGTAACAAAGACATTAACTGATACCCAGTAACACAGACACACACTGACACCAAGTAACAAAGACATACACTGATACCCAGTAACACAGACACACACTTACACCAAGTAACAAAGACAAACACTGATACCCAGTAACACAGACACACACTTACACCAAGTAACAAAGACATGCACTGACACCAAGTAACAAAGACATAAACTGACACCCTGTAACACAGACACACACGGACATCAAGTAACAAAGACACACACTGACACCAAGTAACACAGACACACACTGACACCCAGTAACACAGACACACACTTACACCAAGTAACAAAGACATACACTGACACCAAGTAACAAAGACATACACTGATATCCAGTAACACAGACACACACTTACACCAAGTAATAAACACATACACTGACACCAAGTAGCAAAGACATAAACTGACACCCAGTAACACAGACACACACACACCAAGTAACAAAGACACACACTTGCACCAAGTAACAGAGACACACACTGACACCCAGTAACACAGACATACACTGACACCAAGTAACAAAGACATACACTGACACCCAGTAACAAAGACATGCACTGACACCAAGTCACAAAGACATACACTGATACCCAGTAACACAGACACACACTTACACCAAGTCACACAGACATACACTGACACCAAGTAACAAAGACATGCACTGACACCAAGTAACACAGACATACACTGACACCAAGCAACAAAGACATACACTGATACCCATAAACACAGACACAAACTTACAACAAGTAACAAAGACATACACTGACACCAAGTATCAAAGACATTCACTGATACCGAGTAACACAGACACACACTTACACCAAGTAACAAAGACATACACTGACACCAAGTAACACAGACATACACTGATACCCAGTAACACAGACACACACTTACACCAAGTAACAAAGACATACACTGATACCCAGTAACACAGACATACACTTACACCACGTAACACAGACATACACTGACACCAAGTAACAAAGACACACACTGACACCCAGTAACAAAGACATACACTGACACCAAGTCACAAAGACATACACTGATACCCAGTATCACAGACACACACTTACACCAAGTAACACAGACATACACTGACACCAAGTAACAAAGACATACACTGATACCCAGTAACACAGACACACACTTACAATAAGTAACAAAGACAGACACTGATACCCAGTAACACAGACACACTTACACCAAGTAACAAAGACGTACACTGACACCAAGAATCAAAGACATAAACTGACAACCAGTAACACAGAGACACACAGACACCAAGTAACAAAGACACAGACTTACACCAAGTAACACAGATACACACTGACAACCAGTAACACAGACACACACTTACACCAAGTAACAAAGACATACAATGACACCAAGTAACAAAGACATACACTTACACCAAGCAACAAAGACATACACTGACACCAAGTAACAAAGACATTCACTGATACACAGTAACACAGACACACACTTACACCAAGTAACAAAGACATACACTGATACCCAGTAACACAGACACACACTGACACCAAGTAACAAAGACATACACTGATACCCAGTAACACAGACACACACTTACACCAAGTAACAAAGATAGACACTGATACCCAGTAACACAGACAGACACTTCCACCAAGTAACAAAGACATACACTGACAACCAGTAACAAAGGCATACACTGACACCAAGTAACAAAGACATACACTTACACCAAGTAACACAGACATCGACTAACACCAGGTAACAAAGACATACACTTACACCAAGTAGCACTGACATACACTGACACCAAGTCACAAAGACTCACACTGACACCCAGTAACAAAGACATACACTGACACCAAGTCACAAAGACATACACTGATACCCAGTAACACAGACACACACTTACACCAAGTAACACAGACATACACTGACCCCCCAGTAACACAGACATACACTGATACCAAGCAACACAGACACACACTGACACCCAGTAACACAGCCACACACTTACAACAAGTAACAAAGACATACACTGACACCAAGTAACAAAGACATACACTGACTCCAAGTAACAAAGACATACACTGAAACCAAATAACAAAGACATACACTGATACCCAGTAACACAGACACAAACTTACAACAAGTAACAAAGACATACACTGATACCCAGTAACACAGACACACACTTACACCAAGTAACACAGATATACACTGACATCAAGTAACAAAGACATACACTGATACCCAGTAACACAGACACACACTTACACCAAGTAACAAAGACAGACACTGATACCCAGTAACACAGACACACACTTACACCAAGTAATAAAGACATACAATGACACCAAGTAACAAAGACATAACTGACACCCAGTAACACAGACACACACGGACACCAAGTGACAAAGACACACACTTACACCAAGTAACACAGGCACACACAGACACCCAGTAACACAGACACACACGAACACCAAGTAACAAAGACATACACTGACACCAAGTAACAAAGACATACACTGACACCCAGTAACAAAGACATACACTGACACCAAGTCACAAACTCATGCACTGATACCCAGTAACACAGACACACACTTACACCAAGTAACAAAGACAGACACTGACACCCAGTAACACAGACACACACTTACACCAAGTAACAAAGACATGCACTGACACCAAGTAACAAAGACATACACTTACACCAAGTAACAAAGACATACACTGACACCAAGTAACAAAGGCATACACTGATACCCAGTAACACAGACACAAAATTACAACAAGTAACAAAGACATACACTGATACCCAGTAACACAGACACACACTTAAACCAAGTAACACAGACATACACTGACACCAAGTAACAAAGACATACACTGATACCCAGTAACACAGACACACACTTACACCAAGTAACAAAGACAGACACTGATACCCAGTAACACAGACACACACTTACACCAAGTCACAGAGACAAACACTGACACCAAGAATCAAAGACATAAACTGACAACCAGTAACACAGACATACACGGACACCAAGTAACAAAGACACAGACTTACACCAAGTAACACAGATACACACTGACACCCAGTAACACAGACACACACTTACACCAAGTAACAAAGACATACAATGACACCAAGTAACAAAGACATACACTTACACCAAGTAACAAAGACAGACACTGATACCCAGTAACACAGACACACTTACACCAAGTAACAAAGACGTACACTGACACCAAGAATCAAAGACATAAACTGACAACCAGTAACACAGAGACACACAGACACCAAGTAACAAAGACACAGACTTACACCAAGTAACACAGACACACACTTACACCAAGTAACAAAGACATACAATGACACCAAGTAACAAAGAAATACACTTACACCAAGTAACAAAGACATACACTGACACGAAGTAACAAAGACATTCACTGATACACAGTAACACAGACACAGACTTACACCAAGTAACAAAGGCATACACTGATACCCAGTAACACAGACACACACTGACACCAAGTAACAAAGACATACACTGATACCCAGTAACACAGACACACACTTACACCAAGTAACAAAGACAGACACTGATACCCAGTAACACAGACACACACTTCCACCAAGTAACAAAGACATACACTGACAACCAGTAACAAAGGCATACACCGACACCCAGTAACACAGACACACACGGACACCAAGTAACAAAGACACACACTTACACCCAGTAACACAAACACACACTTACACCAAGTAACAAAGACATACACTGACACCAAGTAACAAAGACATACACTTACACCAAGTAACACAGACATCGTCTAGCACCAAGTCACAAAGACATACACTGATACCCAGTAACACAGACACACACTTACACCAAGTAACACAGACATACACTGACCCCACAGTAACACAGACATACACTGATACCCAGCAACACAGACACACACTGACACCCAGTAACACAGACACACACTTACAACAAGTAACAAAGACATACACTGACACCAAGTAACACAGACACACACTTACACCAAGTAACACAGATATACACTGACATCAAGTAACAAAGACATACACTGATACCCAGTAACACAGACACACACTTACACCAAGTAACAAAGACAGACACTGATACCCAGTAACACAGACACACACTTACACCAAGTAATAAAGACATACACTGACACCAAGTAACAAAGACATAACTGACACCCAGTAACACAGACACACACGGACACCAAGTAACAAAGACACACACTTACACCAAGTAACACAGGCACACACTGACACCCAGTAACACAGACACACACGAACACCAAGTAACAAAGACATACACTGACACCAAGTAACAAAGACATACACTGACACCCAGTAACAAAGACATACACTGACACCAAGTCACAAAGACATACACTGATACCCATTAACACAGACACACACTTACACCAAGTCACACAGACATACACTGACACAAAGTAACAAAGACATACACTGACACCAAGTAACACAGACACACACTGACACCCAGTAACACAGACACACACTTACACCAAGTAACAAAGACATACACTGACACCAAGTAACAAAGACATACACTTACACCAAGTAACAAAGACATACACTGACACCAAGTAACAAAGGCATACACTGATACCCAGTAACACAGACACAAAATTACAACAAGTAACAAAGACATACACTGATACCCAGTAACACAGACACACACTTACACCAAGTAACACAGACATACACTGACACCAAGTAACAAAGACATACACTGATACCCAGTAACACAGACACACACTTACACCAAGTAACAAAGACAGACACTGATACCCAGTAACACAGACACACACTTACACCAAGTCACAAAGACAAACACTGACACCAAGAATCAAAGACATAAACTGACAACCAGTAACACAGACATACACGGACACCAAGTAACAAAGACACACACTTAAACCAAGTAACACAGACACACACTGACACCCAGTAACACAAACAAACACACTGACACCAAGTGACACAGACATACACTGACACCAAGTTACAAAGACATACACTGACACCAAGTAACACAGACACACACTGACACCAAGTAACACAAACACACACTGACACCAAGTAACAAATTCATACACTTACACCAAGTAGCACAGACATACACTGACACCAAGTCACAAAGACACACACTGACACTCAGTAACAAAGACATACACTGACACCAAGTCACAAAGACATACCCTGATACCCATTAACACAGACACACAGTTACACCAAGTAACACAGACATACACTGACGCCCAGTAACACAGACAAACACTGATAACCAGTAACACAGACACACACTGACACCCAGTAACACAGACACACACTTACACCAAGGAACAAAGACATACACTGACACCAAGTAACAAAGACATACACTTACACCAAGTAACAAAGACATACACTGACTCCAAGTAACAAAGACATACACTGATACCCAGTAACACAGACTCTAACTTACAACAAGTAACAAAGACATACACTGATACCCAGTAACACAGACACACACTTACACCAAGTAACACAGATATACACTGACACCAGGTAACAAAGACATACACTGATACCCAGTAACACAGACACACAATTACACCAAGTAACAAAGACAGACACTGATACCCAGTAACACAGACACACACTTACACCAAGTAATAAAGACATAAACTGATACCCAGTAACACAGACAAACACTGACACCAATTCACACAGACATACACTGACACCAAGTAACAAAGACATACACTGACACCAAGCAACACAGACACACACTGACACCCAGCAACACAGACACACACTTACACCAAGTAACAAAGACATACACTGACAACAAGTAACAAAGACATACACTTACACCAAGTAACAAACACATGCACCGACACCAAGTAACAAAGGCATACACTGATACCCAGTAACACAGACACAAAATTACAACAAGTAACAAAGACATACACTGATACCCAGTAACACAGACACACACTTACACCAAGTAACACAGACATACACTGACACACAGTAACAAAGACATACACTGATACCCAGTAACACAGACACACACTTACACCATGTAACAAAGACATACATTGACACAAAGTCACAAAGACACACACTGGGACCCAGTAACAAAGACATACACTGACACCAAGTCACAAAGACATACACTGATACCCAGTAACACAGACGCACACTTACACCAAGTAACACAGACTTACACTGACTCCAAGTAACAAAGACATACACTGATACCCAGTAAGACGGACACAAACTTACAACAAGTAACAAAGACATACACTGATACCCAGTAACACAGACACACACTTACACCAAGTAACAAAGACATACACTGACACCAAGTAACAAAGACAGAAACTGACACCCAGTAACACAGACACACAGGGACACCAAGTAACAAAGACACACACTTACACCAAGTAACACAGTCACACACTGACACGCAGTAACACAAACACACACTTGCACCAAGTAAAACAGACATACACTGACACCAAGTAACAAAGACATACACTGATACCCAGTAACATAGGCACACACTTACACCAAGTAACACAGACATACACTGACATCAAGTAATAAAGACATACACTGACACCAAGTAACAAAGACACACACTTACACCAAGTAACACAGGCATACACTGACACCAAGTAACAAAGACAGACAATTACACCAAGTAACAAGACATAAACTTACACCATGTATTTTGACATACACTGACACCAAGTAACAAAGACATACACTGATACCCAGTAACACAGACACACACTTACACCATGTAACAAAGACATACACTGACACAAAGTCACAAAGACACACACTGGCTCCCAGTAACAAAGACACACACTTACACCAAGTAACAAAGACAGTCACTGATACCCAGTAACACAGACACACAATTACACCAAGTAACAAAGACATACACTGACACCCAGCAACAAAGACATACCCTGACACACAGTAACACAGACACACACGGACACCAAGTAACAAAGACATACACATACACCAAGTAACACAGACACACACTGACACACTGCAACACAAACAAACACACTGAAAGCAAGTAACACAGACATACACTGACACGAAGTAACACAGACACACACTTACACCAAGTAACAAAGACAGACACTGATGCCCAGTAACACAGTCACACACTTACACCAAGTAACAAAGACATACACTGACACCAAGTAACAAAGACATACACTGATACCCAGTAACACAGACACTCACTTACACCAAGGAACAAAGACATACACTGACACCAAGGAACAAAGACATACACTTACACCAAGTAACAAAGACATACACTTACACCAAGGAACAAAGACATACACTGACACCAAGTAACAAAGACAGACACTGATACCCAGTAACACAGACACAAACTTACAACAAGTAACAAAGACATACACTGATACCCAGTAACACAGACACACACTTACACCAAGTAACAAAGACATACACTGACACCAAGTAACAAAGACATACACTGACACCAAGTAACAAAGACATTCACTGATACCCAGAAACTCAATCACACACTTACACCAAGTAACAAAGACATACACTGATACCCAGTAACAAAGACACACACTTACACCAAGTAACACAGACATACACTGACACCAAGTAGCAAAGATATACACTGATACCCAGTAACACAGACACACACTTACACCAAGTAACAAAGACAGACACTGACACCCAGTAACACAGACACACACTTGCACCAAGTAACACAGACATACACTGACACCAAGTAACAAAGACATACACTGATACCCAGTAACATAGGCACACACTTACACCAAGTAACACAGACATACACTGACATCAAGTAATAAAGACATACACTGACACCAAGTAACAAAGACAAACACTTACACCAAGCAACACAGGCATACACTGACACCAAGTAACAAAACAGACAATTACACCAAGTAACAAGACATAAACTTACACCAAGTATTTTGACATACACTGACACCAAGTAACAAAGACATACACTGATACCCAGTAACACAGACACACACTTACACCATGTAACAAAGACATACACTGACACAAAGTCACAAAGACACACACTGGCACCCAGTAACAAAGACATACACTGACACCAAGTCACAAAGACATACACTGATACCCAGTAACACAGACGCACACTTACACCAAGTAACACAGACTTACACTGACTCCAAGTAACAAAGACATACACTGATACCCAGTAAGACAGACACAAACTTACAACAAGTAACAAAGACATACACTGATACTCAGTAACACAGACACACACTTACACCAAGTAACAAAGACATACACTGACACCAAGTAACAAAGACATAAACTGACACCCAGTAACACAGACACACACGGACACCAAGTAACAAAGACACACACTTACACCAAGTAACACAGTCACACACTGACACGCAGTAACACAGACACACACTTACACCAAGTAACAAAGACATACACTGACACCAAGTAACAAAGACATACACTGACAACAAGTAACAAAGACATTCACTGATACCCAGTAACTCAATCACACACTTACACCAAGTAACAAAGGCAGACACTGATACCCAGTAACAAAGACACACACTTACACCAATTAACACAGACATACACTGACACCAAGTAACAAAGATATACACTGATACCCAGTAACACAGACACACACTTACACCAAGTAACAAAGACAGACACTGACACCCAGTAACACAGACACACACTTGCACCAAGTAACACAGACATACACTGACACCAAGTAACAAAGACATACACTGATACCCAGTAACATAGGCACACACTTACACCAAGTAACACAGACATACAGTGACATCAAGTAATAAAGACATACACTGACAGCAAGTAACAAAGACACACACTTACACCAAGTAATACAGGCATACACTGTCACCAAGTAACAAAGACAGACAATTACACCAAGTAACAAGACATAAACTTACACCAAGTATTTTGACATACACTGACACCAAGTAACAAAGACATACACTGATACCCAGTAACACAGACACACACTTACACCATGTAACAAAGACATACACTGACACAAAGTCACAAAGACACACACTGGCACCCAGTAACAAAGACATACACTCTCACCAAGTTACAAAGACATACACTGATACCCAGCAGCACAGACGCACACTTACACCAAGTAACACAGACTTACACTGACTCCAAGTAACAAAGAAATACACTGATACCCAGTAACACAGACACACACTGACACACAGTAACACAGACACACAATTGCACCAAGTAACAAAGACATTCACTGACACACTGCAACACAAACAAACACACTGACATCAAGTAACACAGACATACACTGACTCCAAGTAACAAAGACATACACTGATACCCTGTAACACAGACACACACTTACACCAAGTAACAAAGACAGACACTGATGCCCAGTAACACAGTCACACACTTACACCAAGTAACAAAGACATACACTGACACCAAGTATCAAAGACATAAACTGACACCCAGTAACACAGACACACATGGACACCAAGTAACAAAGACACAGACTTACACCAAGTAACACAGACACACGCTGACACCCAGTAACACAGACACACACTTACACCAAGTAACAAAGACATACAATGACACCAAGTAACAAAGACATACACTTACACCAAGTAACAAAGACATACACTGACACCAAGTAACAAAGACATACACTGATACACAGTAACACAGAGACACACTTACACCAAGTAACAAAGACATATACTGATACCCAGTAACACAGACACACACTTAAACCAAGTAACACAGACATATACTGACACCAAGTAACAAAGACATACACTGATACCCAGTAACATAGGCACACACTTACACCAAGTAACACAGACATACACTGACATCAAGTAATAAAGACATACACTGACACCAAGTAACAAAGACACACACTTACACCAAACAACACAGGCATACACTGACACCAAGTAACAAGACATAAACTTACACCAAGTATTTTGACATACACTGACACCAAGTAACAAAGACATACACTGATACCCAGTAACACAGACACACACTTACACCATGTAACAAAGACATACACTGACACAAAGTCACAAAGACACACACTGGCACCCAGTAACAAAGACATACACTGACACCAAGTCACAAAGACATACACTGATACCCAGTAACACAGACGCACACTTACACCAAGTAACACAGACTTACACTGACTCCAAGTAACAAAGACATACACTGATACCCAGTAAGACAGACACAAACTTACAACAAGTAACAAAGGCATACACTGATACCCAGTAACACAGACACACACTTACACCAAGTAACAAAGACATACACTGACACCAAGTAACAAAGACATAAACTGACACCCAGTAACACAGACACACACGGACACCAAGTAACAAAGACACACACTTACACCAAGTAACACAGTCGCACACTGACACGCAGTAACACAGACACACACTTACACCAAGTAACAAAGACATACACTGACACCAAGTAACAAAGACATACACTGACACCAAGTAACAAAGACATACACTGACACCAAGTAACAAAGACATTCACTGATACCCAGTAACTCAATCACACACTTGCACCAAGTAACAAAGGCAGACACTGATACCCAGTAACAAAGACACACACTTACACCAATTAACACAGACATACACAGACACCAAGTAACAAAGATATACACTGATACCCAGTAACACAGACACACACTTACACCAATTAACACAGACATACACTGACACCAAGTAACAAAGACATACACTGATACCCAGTAACATAGGCACACACTTACACCAAGTAACACAGACATACAGTGACATCAAGTAATAAAGACATACACTGACAGCAAGTAACAAAGACACACACTTACACCAAGTAATACAGGCATACACTGACACCAAGTAACAAAGACAGACAATTACACCAAGTAACAAGACATAAACTTACACCAAGTATTTTGACATACACTGACACCAAGTAACAAAGACATACACTGATACCCAGCAACACAGACGCACACTTACACCAAGTAACACAGACTTACACTGACTCCAAGTAACAAAGAAATACACTGATACCCAGTAACACAGACACACACTTACACCAAGTAACAAAGACAGTCACTGATACCCAGTCACACAGACACACAATTACACCAAGTAACAAAGACATACACTGACACCCAGCAACAAAGACATACACTGACACACAGTAACACAGACACACAATTGCACCAAGTAACAAAGACAGTCACTGACACACTGCAACACAAACAAACACACTGACATCAAGTAACACAGACATACACTGACTCCAAGTAACAAAGACATACACTGATACCCAGTAACACAGACACACACTTACACCAAGTAACAAAGACAGACACTGATGCCCAGTAACACAGTCACACACTTACACCAAGTAACAAAGACATACACTGACACCAAGTATCAAAGACATAAACTGACACCCAGTAACACAGACACACATGGACACCAAGTAACAAAGACACAGACTTACACCAAGTAACACAGACACACGCTGACACCCAGTAACACAGACACACACTTACACCAAGTAACAAAGACATACAATGACACCAAGTAACAAAGACATACACTTACACCAAGTAACAAAGACATACACTGACACCAAGTAACAAAGACATACACTGACACCAAGTAACAAAGACATACACTGATACACAGTAACACAGAGACACACTTACACCAAGTAACAAAGACATATACTGATACCCAGTAACACAGACACACACTTAAACCAAGTAACACAGACATATACTGACACCAAGTAACAAAGACATACACTGATACCCAGTAACACAGACATACACTGACACCAAGTAACAAAGACAGACACTGATACCCAGTCACACAGACACACACTGACACCAAGAAACAAAGACATATACTGACACCAAGTAACAAAGACATACACTGACACCAAATAACAAAGACATACACTGAATCCAATTAACAAAGACATACACTGACACCCAGTAACTAAGACATACACTGACACAAAGTAACAAACACATACACTGACACCCAGTAACTAAGACATACACTGACACCCAGTTACAAAGACACACACTGACACCAAGTAACAAAGACATACACTGACACCAAGTCACAAAGAAATACACTTACACCAAGTAACAAAGACATACACTGACACCAAGTATCAAAGACATACACTGACACCAAGTAACAAAGACATGCACTTACACCAAGTAACAAAGACAGACACTGATACCCAGTAACACAGACACACACTTACACCAGGTCACAAAGACACAAACTGACACCCAGTAACAAAGACAGGCACTGATACCCAGTAACAGACACACACTTACACCAAGTCACAAATACATACACTGACACCAAGTAACAAAGACATACACTGATACCCAATAACAAAGACATACACTGATACCCAGTAACACAGACACACACTTACACCAAGAAACAAAGACATACACTGATATCCAGTAACAGACACACACTTATACCAAGTAACACAGACATGCACTGACACCAAGAAACAAAGACACACACTTACACCAAGTAACAAAGACATACACTGACACCAAGTCACAAAGAAATACACTTACACCAAGTAACAAAGACATACACTGACACCAAGTAACAAAGACAGACACTGACACCAAGTAACAAAGACACAAACTTACACCAAGTAACACAGACATACACTGACACCACGTATCAAAGACATACACTGACACCAAGTAACAAAGACATGCACTTACACCAAGTAACAAAGACAGACACTGATACCCAGTAACACAGACACACACTTACACCAAGTCACAAATACATACACTGACACCAAGTAACAAAGACATACACTTACACCAAGTAACAAATACATACACTGACACCAAGTAACAAAGACATACACTTACACCAAGTAACAAAGACATACACTGATACCCAGTAGCAAAGACATACGCTGACACCAAGTAACAAAGACACAAACTTACATCAAGTAACACAGACATACACTGACACCAAGTATCAAAGACATACACTGACACCAATTAACAAAGACATACACTGATACCCAGTAACACAGACACACACTTACACCAAGAAACAAAGACATACACTGACACCAAGTAACAAAGACATACACTTACACCAAGTAACAAAGACATACACTGACACCAAGTAACAATGACATACATTAATACCCATTAACACAGACACACACTTACACCAAGTAACAAAGAAATACACTGATATCCAGTAACACAGACACACACTTATACCAAGTAACACAGACATGCACTGACACCAAGAAACAAAGACATACACTGACACCCAGGAATACAGATACACACTGACACCCAGTAACTCAAAGAAAAACTGACACCAAGT
The DNA here is from genome assembly GCF_036365525.1 of Heterodontus francisci. Taxonomy (NCBI): domain Eukaryota; kingdom Metazoa; phylum Chordata; class Chondrichthyes; order Heterodontiformes; family Heterodontidae; genus Heterodontus; species Heterodontus francisci. Next base: position 7,755,978 of record NW_027140221.1, on the reverse strand, counting down.
AACGAAGACACACACTGACACCAAGTAACACAGACATACACTGACACCAAGTAACAAAGACATCCACTTATACGAAATACAAAGACATACACTGACACCAAGTAACAAAGACATACAATTATACCCAGTAGCACAGACACGCACTGACACCCAGTAACAAAGACATACACTGACACCAAGTAACAAAGACAGACACTGATACCCAATAACACAGACACACACTGACACCAACTAACACAGACATACACTGACACAAAGTAACAAATACAAACACTGACACCCAGTAACAAAGACATACACTGACACCAAGTAACAAAGACATACACTGACACCAATTAACAAAGACACACACTTACACCAAGTAACAAAGACATACACTGACACCAAGTAACAAAGACATACACTTACACCAAGTAACAAGGACATACACTGACACCAAGTAACAAAGACATACACTGATACCCAGTGACACAGACACACACTTGCACCAAGAAACAAAGACATACACTGATACCCAGTTACACAGACACACACTTGCACCAAGTAACACAGACGCACACAGACACCAAGTAACAAAGACACACACTAATACCAAGTCACAAAGACATACACTGACACAAAGTAACAAAGACATACACTTACACCATGTAACAAAGACATGCATTGACACCAAGTAACAAAGACATACACTGACACCCAGCAACAAAGACATACACTGACACCAAGTAACAAAGACATACACTTACACCAAGTAACACAGACATACACTGACACCAAGTAACAAAGACAGACACTGACACCAAGTAACAAAGACACAAACTTACACCAAGTAACACAGACATACACTGACACCAAGTAACAAAAACATGCACTTACACCAAGTAACAAAGGCAGACACTGATACCCAGTAACACAGACACACACTTACACCAGGTCACAAAGACACAAACTGACACCCAGTAACAAAGACAGGCACTGATACCCAGTAACACAGACACTCACTTACACCAAGTCACAAATACATACACTGACACCAAGTAACAAAGACATACACTGATACCCAGTCGCAAAGACATACACTGACACCAAGTAACAAAGACACAAACTTACATCAAGTAACACAGACATACACTGATACCCAGTAACACAGACACACATCTACACCAAGTAACAAAGACATACACTGATACCCAATAACACAGACACACATTTACACCAACTAACACAGACATACACTTACACCAAGTAACAAAGACAGATACTGATACCCAGTAGCACAGACACACACTTACACCAAGTCACAAAGAAATACACCGACACCCAGTAACAAAGGCATGCACTGACACCCAGTAACAAAGACACACACTGATACCAAGTAACAAAGACATACATTGATACCCAGTAACACAGACACACATTTACACCAAGTAACAAAGACAGACACTGACACCAATTAACAAAGACATACACTGATCCCCAGTGACACAGACACAAACTTACACCAAGTAACAAAGACAAACACTGACACCAAGTAACAAAGACATACAATTGCACCAAGTAAAAAAGACATACACTGACACCAAGTAACAAAGACATACACTGATACCCAGTAACACAGACACACACTTACACCAAGAAACAAAGACATACACTGATACCAAGTTACACAGACACACAATTGCACCAAGTAACACAGAGGCACACAGACACCAAGTTACAAAGACATACACTGATACCCAGTAACACAGACACACACTTACACCAGGTAACAAAGACATACACTGACACCCAGTAACAAAGACATACACTGACACCCAGTAACAAAGAAACACACTGACACCAAGTAACAAAGACATACACTGATACCCAGTAACACAGACACACACTTACACCAAGTAACAAAGACATACACTGACATCAAGTAACAAAGACATACACTGACACCAATTAACAATGACATACATTAATACCCAGTAACACAGTCACACACTTACACCAAGTAACAAAGACATACACTGATACCCAGTAACACAGACACACACTTACACCAAGTAACACAGACATACACTGACACCAAGTAACAAAGACATCCACTTATACCAAGTACAAAGACATACACTGACACCAAGTAACAAAGACATACAATTATACCCAGTAACACAGACACGCACTGATACCCAGTAACAAAGACATACACTGACACCAAGTAACAAAGACAGACACTGATACCCAGTAACACAGACACACACTTACACCAACTAACACAGACATACACTGACACAAAGTAACAAAGGCATACACTGACACCCAGTAACAAAGACGTACACTGACACCCAGTAACAAAGACACACACTGACACCAAGTAAAAAAGACATACACTGACACCAATTAACAAAGTCACACACTTCACCAAGCAACAAAGACATACACTGACACCAAGTAACAAAGACATACACTTACACCAAGTAACAAAGACATACACTTACACCAAGTAACAAAGACATACACTGACACCAAGTTAAAAGACATACACTGATACCCAGTAACACAGACACACACCTACACCAAGTAACAAAGACATACACTGATACCCAATAACACAGACACACACTTACACCAAGTCACAAAGACATACACTGACACCCAGTAACAAAGACATGCACTGACACCCAGTAACAAAGACACACACTGATACCAAGTAACAAAGACATACACTGATACCCAGTAACACAGACACACACTTACACCAATTAACAAAGACAGACACTGACACCAATTATCAAAGACATACACTGATACCCAGTCACACAGACACACACTTACACCAAGAAACAAAGACAGACACTGATACCCAGTAACACAGACACTCACTTACACCATGTAACAAAGACAGAGACTGATACCCAGTAACACAGTCACACACTTCCACCAAGTTACAAAGACACACACTGACACTCCGTAACAAAGACATACACTGACAACCAGTAACAAAGAAACACACTGACACCAAGTAACAAAGACATACACTGACACCCAGTAACACAGACACACACTTACACCAAGTAACAAAGACTTACACTGACACCAAGTAACAAAGACATACACTGACACCAATTAACAAAGACATACACTGATACCCAGGAACACCGACACACACTTACACCAAGAAACAAAGACATACACTGACACCCAGTAACAAAGTCATACACTTACACCAAGTAACAAAGACATACACTGACACCAAGTAACAATGACATACATTAATACCCAGTAACACAGACACACACTGACACCAACTAACACAGACATACACTGACACAAAGTAACAAATACAAACACTGACACCCAGTAACAAAGACATACACTGACACCCCGTAACAAAGACACACAGTGACACCAAGTAACAAAGACATACACTGACACCAAGTTAAAAGACATACACTGATACCCAGTAACACAGACACACACCTACACCAAGTAACAAAGACATACACTGATACCCAATAACACAGACACACATTTACAGCAACTAACACAGACATACACTTACACCAAGTAACAAGGACATGCACTGACACCCAGTAACAAAGACACACACTGATACCAAGTAACAAAGACATACACTGATACCCAGTAACACAGACACACACTTACACCAATTAACAAAGACATACACTGACACCAATTATCAAAGACATACACTGACACACAGTAACACAGACACACACTTACACCAAGAAACAAAGACAGACACTGATACCCAGTAACACAGACACTCACTTACACCATGTAACAAAGACAGAGACTGATACCCAGTAACACAGTCAACACTTACACCAAGTCACAAAGACACACACTGACACTCCGAAACAAAGACATACACTGACACCCAGTAACAAAGAAACACACTGACACCCAGTAACACAGACACACACTTACACCAAGTAACAAAGACTTACACTGACACCAAGTAACAAAGACATACACTGACACCAATTAACAAAGACATGCACTGATACCCAGTAACACAGACACACACTTACACCAAGAAACAAAGACATACACTGACACCAAGTAACAAAGACATACACTTACACCAAGTAACAAAGACATACACTGACACCAAGTAACAATGACATACATTAATACCCATTAACACAGCCACACACTTACACCAAGTAACAAAGACATACACTGATACCCAGTGACACAGACACACACTTACACCAAGAAACAAAGACATACACTGATACCCAGTTACACAGACACACAGTTGCACCAAGTAACAAAGACATACACTGATACCCAATAACACAGACACACATTTACACCAACTAACACAGACATACACTTACACCAAGTAACAAAGTCAGATACTGATACCCAGTAACACAGACACACACTTACACCAAGTCACAAAGACATACACTGACACCCAGTAACAAAGACATGCATTGACACCCAGTAACAAAGACACACACTCATACCAAGTAACAAAGACATACACTGATACCCAGTGACACAGACACACACTTACACCAAGAAACAGAGACATACACTGATACCCAGTTACACAGACACACACTTGCACCAAGTAACACAGACGCACACAGACACCAAGTAACAAAGACATACACTGATACCCAGTAACACAGACAAACACTAACACCAAGTCACAAAGACATACACTGATACCCAGTAACACAGACACACACTTACACCAAGTAACAAAGACATACACTGACACAAAGTAACAAAGACAAACACTTACACCATGTAACAAAGACATGCATTGACACCAAGTAACAAAGACATACACTGATACCCAGTAACAAAGACATACATTGACACCAAGTAACAAAGACATACACTTACACCAAGTAACACAGACATACACTGACACCAAGTAACAAAGACAGACACTGACACCAAGTAACAAAGACACAAACTTACACCAAGTAACACAGACATACACTGACACCAAGTATCAAAGACATACACTGACACCAAGTAACAAAGACATGCACTTACACCAAGTAACAAAGACAGACACTGATATCCAGTAACACAGACACACACTTACACCAGGTCACAAAGACACAAACTGACACCCAGTAACAAAGACAGGCACTGATACCCAGTAACACAGACACACACTTACACCAAGTCACAAATACATACACTGACACCAAGTAACAAAGACATACACTGATACCCAGTAGCAAAGACATACGCTGACACCAAGTAACAAAGACACAAACTTACATCAAGTACACAGACATACACTGACACCAAGTATCAAAGACATACACTGACACCAATTAACAAAGACATACACTGATACCCAGTAACACAGACACACACTTACACCAAGAAACAAAGACATACACTGACACCAAGTAACAAAGACATGCACTTACACCAAGAAACACAGACATGCACTGACACCAAGAAACAAAGACATACACTGACACCCAGGAACACAGATACACACTGACACCCAGTAACACAAAGAAAAACTGACACCAAGTAACGAAGACACACACTGACACCAAGTAACACAGACATACACAGACACCAAGTAACAAAGACATCCACTTATACGAAGTACAAAGACATACACTGACACCAAGTAACAAAGACATACAATTATACCCAGTAGCACAGACACGCACTGACACCCAGTAACAAAGACATACACTGACACCAAGTAACAAAGACAGACACTGATACCCAATAACACAGACACACACTGACACCAACTAACACAGACATACACTGACACAAAGTAACAAATACAAACACTGACACCCAGTAACAAAGACATACACTGACACCCAGTAACAAAGACACACACTGACACCAAGTAACAAAGACATACACTGACACCAATTAACAAAGACACACACTTACACCAAGTAACAAAGACATACACTGACACCAAGTAACAAAGTCATACACTTACACCAAGTAACAAGGACATACACTGACACCAAGTAACAAAGACATACACTGATACCCAGTGACACAGACACACACTTGCACCAGGAAACAAAGACATACACTGATATCCAGTTACACAGACACACACTTGCACCAAGTAACACAGACGCACACAGACACCAAGTAACAAAGACATACACTGATACCCAGTAACACAGACACACACTAATACCAAGTCACAAAGACATACACTGATACCCAGTAACACAGACACACACTTACACCAAGTAACAAAGACACAAACTTACACCAAGTAACACAGACATACACTGACACCAAGTATCAAAGACATACACTGACACAAAGTAACAAAGACATACAATTACACCATGTAACAAAGACATGCATTGACACCAAGTAACAAAGACATACACTGATACCCAGTAACAAAGACATACACTGACACCAAGTAACAAAGACATACACTTACACCAAGTAACACAGACATACACTGACACCAAGTAACAAAGACAGACACTGACACCAAGTAACAAAGACACAAACTTACACCAAGTAACACAGACATACACTGACACCAAGTATCAAAGACATACACTGACACAAAGTAACAAAGACATGCACTTACACCAAGTAACAAAGGCAGACACTGATACCCAGTAACACAGACACACACTTACACCAGGTCACAAAGACACAAACTGACACCCAGTAACAAAGACAGGCACTGATACCCAGTAACACAGACACACACTTACACCAAGTCACAAATACATACACTGACACCAAGTAACAAAGACATACACTGACACCCAGTAACAAAGACATACACTGACACCCAGTAACAAAGACACACAGTGACACCAAGTATCAAAGACACACACTGACACAAAGTAACAAAGACATACAATTACACCATGTAACAAAGACATGCATTGACACCAAGTAACAAAGACATACACTGATACCCAGTAACAAAGACATACACTGACACCAAGTAACAAAGACATACACTTACACCAAGTAACACAGACATACACTGACACCAAGTAACAAAGACAGACACTGACACCAAGTAACAAAGACACAAACTTACACCAAGTAACACAGACATACACTGACACCAAGTATCAAAGACATACACTGACACAAAGTAACAAAGACATGCACTTACACCAAGTAACAAAGGCAGACACTGATACCCAGTAACACAGACACACACTTACACCAGGTCACAAAGACACAAACTGACACCCAGTAACAAAGACAGGCACTGATACCCAGTAACACAGACACACACTTACACCAAGTCACAAATACATACACTGACACCAAGTAACAAAGACATACACTGATACCCAGTAGCAAAGACATACACTGACACCAAGTAACAAAGACACAAACTTACATCAAGTAACACAGACATACACTGATACCCAGTAACACAGACACACATCTACACCAAGTAACAAAGACATACACTGATACCCAATAACACAGACACACATTTACACCAACTAACACAGACACACACTTACACCAAGTCACAAAGACATACACTGACACCCAGTAACAAAGACATGCACTGACACCCAGTAACAAAGACACACACTGATACCAAGTAACAAAGACATACATTGATACCCAGTAACACAGACACACATTTACACCAAGTAACAAAGACAGACAATGACACCAATTAACAAAGACATACACTGATCCCCAGTGACACAGACACAAACTTACACCAAGTAACAAAGACAAAGACTGACGCCAAGTAACAAAGACATACAATTGCACCAAGTAAAAAAGACATACACTGACACCAAGTAACAAAGACATACACTGATACCAAGTTACACAGACACACAATTGCACCAAGTAACACAGAGGCACACAGACACCAAGTTACAAAGACATACACTGATACCCAGTAACACAGACACACACTTACACCAGGTTAGAAAGACATACACTGACACCCAGTAACAAAGACATACACTGACACCCAGTAACAAAGAAACACACTGACACCAAGTAACAAAGACATACACTGATACCCAGTAACACAGACACACACTTACACCAAGTAACAAAGACATACACTGACACCAAGTAACAAAGACATACACTGACACCAATTAACAAAACATACACTGATACCAAGTAACACAGACACACACTTACACCAAGGAACAAAGACATACACTGACACCAAGTAACAAAGACATCCACTTATACCAAGCACAAAGACATACACTGACACCAAATAACAAAGACATACAATTATACCCAGTAACACAGACACGCACTGATACCCAGTAACACAGACACACACTTACACCAAGTAACAAAGACATACACTGATACCCAATAACACAGACACACACTTACACCAACTAACAGACATACACTGACACAAAGTAACAAAGGCATACACTGACACCCAGTAACAAAGACACACACTGACACCAAGTAAAAAAGACATACACTGACACCAATTAACAAAGTCACACACTTCACCAAGCAACAAAGACATACACTGACACCAAGGAACAAAGACATACACTTACACCAAGTAACAAAGACATACACTGACACCAAGTTAAAAGACATACACTGATACCCAGTAACACAGACACACACCAACACCAAGTAACAAAGACATACACTGATACCCAATAACACAGACACACACTTACACCAAGTCACAAAGACATACACTGACACCCAGTAACAAAGACAAGCACTGACACCCAGTAACAAAGACACACACTGATACCAAGTAACAAAGACATACACTGATACCCAGTAACACAGACACACACTTACACCAATTAACAAAGACATACACTGACACCAATTATCAAAGACAGACACTGATACCCAGTCACACAGACACACACTTACACCAAGAAACAAAGACAGACACTGATACCCAGTAACACAGACACTCACTTACACCATGTAACAAAGACAGAGACTGATACCCAGTAACACAGTCACACACTTACACCAAGTCACAAAGACACACACTGACACTCCGTAACAAAGACATACTCTGACACCCAGTAACAAAGAAACACACTGACACCAAGTAACAAAGACATACACTGACACCCAGTAACACAGACACACACTTACACCAAGTAACAAAGACTTACACTGACACCAAGTAACAAAGACATACACTGACACCAATTAACAAAGACATGCACTGATACCCAGTAACACAGACACACACTTACACCAAGAAACAAAGACATACACTGACACCAAGTAACAAAGACATACACTTACACCAAGTAACAAAGACATACACTGACACCAAGTAACAATGACATACATTTATACCCAGTAACACAGACATGCACTGACACCAAGTAACAAAGACATACACTGACACCCAGGAACACAGATACACACTGACACCCAGTAACACAAAGAAAAACTGACACCAAGTAACAAAGAGACACACTGACACCAAGTAACAGAGACATACACTGACACCAAGTAACAAAGACATCCACTTATAAAAAGTACAAAGACATACACTGACACCAAGTAACAAAGACATACAATTTTACCCAGTAGCACAGACACGCACTGACACCCAGTAACAAAGGCATACACTGACACCAAGTAACAAAGACAGACACTGATACCCAATAACACAGACACACACTGACACCAACTAACACAGACATACACTGACACAAAGTAACAAAGACATACACTGACACCCAGTAACAAAGACATACACTGACACCCAGTAACAAAGATACACACTGACACCCAGTAACAAAGACATACACTGACACCAATTAACAAAGACACACACTTCCACCAAGTAACAAAGACATACACTGACACCAAGTAACAAAGACATACACTTACGCCAAGTAACAAGGACATACACTGACACCAAGTAACAAAGACATACACTGATACCCAGTTACACAGACACACACTTGCACCAAGTAACAAAGACATACACAGATACCCAATAACACAGACACACATTTACACCAACTAACACAGGCATACACTTACACCAAGTAACAAAGACAGATACTGATACCCAGTAACACAGACACACACTCACACCAAGTCACAAAGACATACACTGACACCCAGTAACAAAGACATGCATTGACACCCAGTAACGAAGACACACAGTGATACCAAGTAACCAAGACATACACTGATAACCATTAACATGGACACACACTTACACCAAGTAACAAAGACATACACAGACACCAATTAACAAAGACATACACTGATACCCAGTGACACAGATACACACTTACACCAAGAAACAAAGACATACACTGATACCCAGTTACACAGACACACACTTGCATCAAGTAACAAAGACATACACTGACACAAAGTAACAAAGACATACACTTACACCAAGTAACAAAGACATACACTGACACCAAGTAACAAAGATATACACTGATACCCAGTAACAAAGACATACACTGACACCAAGTAACAAAGACATAGACTGACACCAAGTAACAAAGACATACACTTACACCAAGTAACAAGGACATACACTGACACCAAGTAACAAAGACATACACTGATACCCAGTGACACAGACACACACTTACACCAAGAAACAAAGACATACACTGATACCCAGTGACACAGACACACACTTACACCAAGAAACAAAGACATACACTGATACCCAGTTACACAGACACACACTTGCATCAAGTAACACAGACGCACACAGACACCAAGTAACAAAGACATACACTGATACCCAGTAACACAGACACACACTTACACCAAGTCACAAAGACATACACTGATACCCAGTAACACAGACACACACTTACACCAAGTAACAAAGACATACACTGACACAAAGTAACAAAGACATACACTTACACCAAGTAAAAAAGACATACACTGACACCAAGTAACAAAGACATACACTGATACCCAGTAACACAGACACACACTTACACCAAGAAACAAAGACATACTCTGATACCAAGTAACAAAGACAGGCACTGATACCCAGTAACAGAGACACACACTTACACCACGTAACAAAGACATACACTGACACAATGTAACAAAGACATACACTTGCACCAAGTAACACAGACATACACTGACACCAAGTAACAAAGACATACACTGATACCCAGTAACACAGACACACACTTGCACCAAGTAACAAAGACATACACTGACACCAAGTAACAAAGACAGGCACTGATACCCAGTAACACAGACACACACTTACACCACGTAACAAAGACATACACTGACACAATGTCACAAAGACATACACTTGCACCAAGTAACACAGACATACACTGACACCAAGTAACAAAGACATACACTTACGCCAAGTAACAAGGACATACACTGACACCAAGTAACAAAGACATACACTGATACCCAGTGACACAGACACACACTTACACCAAGAAACAAAGACATACACTGATACCCAGTTACACAGACACACACTTGCACCAAGTAACAAAGACATACACTGATACCCAATAACACAGACACACATTTACAACAACTAACACAGGCATACACTTACACCAAGTAACAAAGACAGATACTGATACCCAGTAACACAGACACACACTTACACCAAGTCACAAAGACATACACTGACACCCAGTAACAAAGACATGCATTGACACCCAGTAACGAAGACACACAGTGATACCAAGTAACCAAGACATACACTGATAACCATTAACATGGACACACACTTACACCAAGTAACAAAGACATACACTGACACCAATTAACAAAGACATACACTGATACCCAGTGACACAGACACACACTTACACCAAGAAACAAAGACATACACTGATACCCAGTTACACAGACACACACTTGCATCAAGTAACACAGACGCACACAGACACCAAGTAACAAAGACATACACTGATACCCAGTAACACAGGCACACATTTACACCAATCACAAAGACATACACTGATACCCAGTAACACAGACACACACTTACACCAAGTAACAAAGACATACACTGACACAAAGTAACAAAGACATACACTTACACCAAGTAACAAAGACATACACTGACACCAAGTAACAAAGATATACACTGATACCCAGTAACAAAGACATACACTGACACCAAGTAACAAAGACATACACTTACACCAAGTAACACAGACATACACTGACACCAAGTAACAAAGACAGACACTGACACCAAGTAACAAAGACACAAACTTACACCAAGTAACACAGACATACACTGACACCAAGTATCAAAGACATACACTGACACCAAGTAACAAAGACATGCACTTACACCAAGTAACAAAGACAGACACTGATACCCAGTAACACAGACACACACTTACACCAGGTCACAAAGACACAAACTGACACCCAGTAACAAAGACAGGCACTGATACCCAGTAACACAGACACACACTTACACCAAGTCACAAATACATACACTGATACCCAGTAACACAGACAAACACTTACACCAAGTAACAAAGACATACACTGATACCCAGTAGCAACGACATACACTGACACCAAGTAACAAAGACACAAACTTACATCAAGTAACACAGACTTACACTGACACCAAGTATCAAAGACATACACTGACACCAAGTAACAAAGACATACACTTACACCAAGTAACAAAGACATACACTGATACCCAGTAACACAGACACACACCTACACCAAGTAACAAAGACAGACACTGATACCCAATAACACAGACACACATTTACACCAACGAACACAGACATACACTTACACCAAGTAACAAAGACAGATACTGATACCCAGTAACACAGACACACACTTACACCAAGTCACAAAGACATACACTGACACCCAGTAACAAAGACATGCACTGACACCCAGTAACAAAGACACACACTGATACCAAGTAACAAAGACATACATTGATACCCAGTAACACAGACACACATTTACACCAAGTAACAAAGACAGACACTGACACCAATTAACAAAGACATACACTGATCCCCAGTGACACAGACACAAACTTACACCAAGTAACAAAGACATACACTGACACCAAGTAACAAAGACATACAATTGCACCAAGTAAAAAAGACATACACTGACACCAAGTAACAAAGACATACACTGATACCCTGTAACACAGACACACACTTACACCAAGAAACAAAGACATACTCTGATACCCAGTTACACAGACACACAATTGCACCAAGTAACACAGACGCACACAGACACCAAGTAACAAAGACGTACACTGATACCCAGTAACACAGACACACACTTGCACCAAGTAACAAAGACATACACTGACACCCAGTAACAAAGACAGGCACTTGCACCAAGTAACACAGACATACACTGACACCAAGTAACAAAGACAGACACTGACACCAAGTAACAAAGACATGCACGTACACCAAGTAACATAGACAGACACTAATACCCATTAACACAGACACACACTTACACCAGGTCACAAAGACACAAACTGACACCCAGTAACAAAGACAGACACTGATACCCAGTAACACAGACACACACTTACACCAAGTCAAAAATACATACACTGATACCCAGTAACACAGACACACACTGACAGCAAGTAACGAAGACAAACACTGACACCAAGTAACAAAGACAAACACTGATCCCCAGTAGCAAAGACATACACTGACACAAAGTAATAAAGACACAAACTTACACCATGTAACACAGACATACACTGACACCAAATATCATAGAAATACACTGACACCAAGTAACAAAGACATACACTGATACCCAGTAACACAGACGCACACTTACACCAAGTAACAAAGACATACACTGATACCCAGTAAAACAGACACACAGTTACACCAAGTAACAAAGACATACACTGACTCCAAGTAACAAAGACATACACATACACCAATTAACAAAGACATACACTGATACCCAGTAACACAGACACACACTTACACCAAGGAACAAATGCATAAACTTACACCAAGTAACAAAGACATACACTTACACCAAGTAACAAGGACATACACTGACACCAAGTAACAAAGACATACACTGATACCCAGTGACACAGACACACACTTACACCAAGAAACAAAGACATACACTGATAACCAGTTACACAGACACACACTTGCACCAAGTAACAAAGACATACACTGATACCCAATCACACAGACACACATTTACACCAACTAACACAGACATACACTTACACCAAGTAACAAAGACAGATACTGATACCCAGTAACACAGACACACACTTACACCAAGTCACAAAGACATACACTGACACCCAGTAACAAAGACATGCAATGACACCCAGTAACAAAGACACACACGGATACCAAGTAACAAAGACATACACTGATACCCATGAACATGGACACACACTTACACCAAGCAACAGAGACATACACTGACACCGATTAACAAAGACAAACACTGTTACCCAGTGACACAGACACACACTTACACCTAGAAACAAAGACATACACTGATACCCAGTTACAGAGACACACACTTGCACCAAGTAACACAGACACACACTTACACCAAGTAACAAAGACATACACTGATACCCAGTAACACAGACACACACTTACACCAAGTCACAAAAACATACACTGATACCCAGTAACACAGACACACACTTACACCAAGTAACAAAGACATACACTGACACAAAGTAGCAAAGACATACACTTACACCAAGTAACAAAGACATACACTGATACCCAGTAACAAAGACATACACTGACACCAAGTAACAAAGACATACACTTTCACCAAGTAACACAGACATACACTGACACCAAGTAACAAAGACAGACACTGACACCAAGTAACAAAGACACAAACTTACACCAAGTAACACAGACATACACTGACACCAAGTATCAAAGACATACACTGACACCAAGTAACAAAGACATGCATTTACACCAAGTAACAAAGACAGACACTGATACCCAGAAACACAGACACACACTTACACCAGGTCACAAAGACACAAACTGACACCCAGTAACAAAGACAGGCACTGATACCCAGTAACACAGACACACACTTACACCAAGTCACAAATACATACACTGACACCAAGTAACAAAGACATACACTGATACCCAGTAACAAAGACATACACTGATACCCAGTTACACAGACACACAATTGCACGAAGTAACACAGACGCACACAGACACCAAGTAACAAAGACATACTCTGATACCCAGTAACACAGACACACACTTGCACCAAGTAACAAAGACATACACTGACACCCAGTAACAAAGACAGGCACTTGCACCAAGTAACACAGACATACACTGACACCAAGTAACAAAGACAGACACTGACACCAAGTAACAAAGACATGCACGTACACCAAGTAACATAGACAGACACTAATACCCATTAACACAGACACACACTTACACCAGGTCACAAAGACACAAACTGACACCCAGTAACAAAGACAGACACTGATACCCAGTAACACAGACACACACTTACACCAAGTCAAAAATACATACACTGATACCCAGTAACACAGACACACACTGACAGCAAGTAACGAAGACAAACACTGACACCAAGTAACAAAGACAAACACTGATCCCCAGTAGCAAAGACATACACTGACACAAAGTAATAAAGACACAAACTTACACCATGTAACACAGACATACACTGACACCAAATATCATAGAAATACACTGACACCAAGTAACAAAGACATACACTGATACCCAGTAACACAGACGCACACTTACACCAAGTAACAAAGACATACACTGATACCCAGTAAAACAGACACACAGTTACACCAAGTAACAAAGACATACACTGACTCCAAGTAACAAAGACATACACATACACCAATTAACAAAGACATACACTGATACCCAGTAACACAGACACACACTTACACCAAGGAACAAATGCATAAACTTACACCAAGTAACAAAGACATACACTTACACCAAGTAACAAGGACATACACTGACACCAAGTAACAAAGACATACACTGATACCCAGTGACACAGACACACACTTACACCAAGAAACAAAGACATACACTGATAACCAGTTACACAGACACACACTTGCACCAAGTAACAAAGACATACACTGATACCCAATCACACAGACACACATTTACACCAACTAACACAGACATACACTTACACCAAGTAACAAAGACAGATACTGATACCCAGTAACACAGACACACACTTACACCAAGTCACAAAGACATACACTGACACCCAGTAACAAAGACATGCAATGACACCCAGTAACAAAGACACACACGGATACCAAGTAACAAAGACATACACTGATACCCATGAACATGGACACACACTTACACCAAGCAACAGAGACATACACTGACACCGATTAACAAAGACAAACACTGTTACCCAGTGACACAGACACACACTTACACCTAGAAACAAAGACATACACTGATACCCAGTTACAGAGACACACACTTGCACCAAGTAACACAGACACACACTTACACCAAGTAACAAAGACATACACTGATACCCAGTAACACAGACACACACTTACACCAAGTCACAAAAACATACACTGATACCCAGTAACACAGACACACACTTACACCAAGTAACAAAGACATACACTGACACAAAGTAGCAAAGACATACACTTACACCAAGTAACAAAGACATACACTGATACCCAGTAACAAAGACATACACTGACACCAAGTAACAAAGACATACACTTTCACCAAGTAACACAGACATACACTGACACCAAGTAACAAAGACAGACACTGACACCAAGTAACAAAGACACAAACTTACACCAAGTAACACAGACATACACTGACACCAAGTATCAAAGACATACACTGACACCAAGTAACAAAGACATGCATTTACACCAAGTAACAAAGACAGACACTGATACCCAGAAACACAGACACACACTTACACCAGGTCACAAAGACACAAACTGACACCCAGTAACAAAGACAGGCACTGATACCCAGTAACACAGACACACACTTACACCAAGTCACAAATACATACACTGACACCAAGTAACAAAGACATACACTGATACCCAGTAACAAAGACATACACTGATACCCAGTTACACAGACACACAATTGCACGAAGTAACACAGACGCACACAGACACCAAGTAACAAAGACATACTCTGATACCCAGTAACACAGACACACACTTGCACCAAGTAACAAAGACATACACTGACACCAAGTAACAAAGACAGACACTAATACCCAGTAACACAATCACACACTTACACCAGGTCACAAAGACACAAACTGACACCCAGTAACAAAGACAGACAGTGATACCCAGTAACACAGACACACACTTACACCACGTAACAAAGACATACACTGACACCAAGTAACAAAGACATGCACGTACACCAAGTAACAAAGACAGACACTAATACCCAGTAACACAGACACACACTTACACCAGGTCACAAAGACACAAACTGACACCCAGTAACAAAGACAGACAGTGATACCCAGTAACACAGACACACACTGACACCAAGTAACAAAGACATACACTGACACCAAGTAACAAAGACATACACTGATCCCCAGTAGCAAAGACATACACTGACACAAAGTAACAAAGACACAAACTTACACAAAGTAACACAGACATACACTGACACCAAATATCAAAGAAATACACTGACACCAAGTAACAAAGACATACACTGATACCCAGTAACACAGACGCACACTTACACCAAGTAACAAAGACATACACTGATACCCAGTAACACAGACGCACACTTATACCAAGTAACAAAGACAGACACTGATACCCTGTAACTCAGATACACACTTACACCAAATCACAAAGACATACACTGACACCCAGTAACAAAGACATACACTGACACCCATTAACGAATACACACACTGACACCAAGTAACAAAGACTTACACTGATACCCAGTAACACAGACACACAGTTACACCAAGTAACAAAGACATACACTGACTCCAAGTAACAAAGACATACACAGACACCAATTAACAAAGACATACACTGACACCCAGTAACACAGACACACACTTACACCAAGGAACAAATGCATAAACTTACACCAAGTAACAAAGACATACACTGACACCAATTAACAAAGACACACACTTACACCAAGTAACAAAGACATAGACTGATACCAAGTAACAAAGACATACACTTACACCAAGTAACAAGGACATACACTGACACCAAGTAACAAAGACAGACACTGATACCCAGTGACACAGACACACACTTACATCAAGAAACAAAGACATACACTGATACCCAGTTACACAGACACACACTTGCACCAAGTAACAAAGACATACACTGATACCCAATAACACAGACACACATTTACACCAACTAACACAGACATACATTTACACCAAGTAACAAAGACAGATACTGATACCCAGTAACACAGACACACACTTACACCAAGTCACAAAGACATACATTGACACCCAGTAAGAAAGACATGCATTGACACCCAGTAACAAAGACACACACTGATACCAAGTAACAAAGACATACACTGATACCCATTAACATGGACACACACTTACACCAAGTAACAAAGACATAGACTGGCACCAATTAACAAAGACATACAATGATACCCAGTAACACAGACACACACTTACACCAAGTCACAAAGACATACACTGATACCCAGTAACACAGACACACACTTACACCAAGTAACAAAGACATACACTGACACAAAGTAACAAAGACATACTCTTACACCAAGTAACAAAGACATACACTGACACCATTTAACAAAGACATACATTGATACCCAGTAACAAAGACATACACTGACACCAAGTAACAAAGACATACACTTACACCAAGTAACACAGACGTACACTGACACCAAGTAACAAAGACAGACACTGACACCAAGTAACAAAGACACAAACTTACACCAAGTAACACAGACATACACTGACACCAAGTATCAAAGACATACACTGACACCAAGTAACAAAGACATGCACTTACACCAAGTAACAAAGACAGACACTGATACCCAGTAACACAGACACACACTTACACCAGGTCACAAAGACACAAACTGACACCCAGTAACAAAGACAGGCACTGATACCCAGTAACACAGACACACACTTACACCAAGTCACAAATACATACACTGATACCCAGTAACACAGACACACACTTACACCAAGTAACAAAGACATACACTGACACCAAGTAACAAAGACATACACTGATACCCAGTAGCAAAGACATACACTGACACCAAGTAACAAAGACACAAACTTACATCAAGTAACACAGACATACACTGACACCAAGTATCAAAGACATACACTTACACCAAGTAACAAAGACATACATTGATACCCAGTAACACCGACACACATTTACACCAAGTAACAAAGACAGACGCTGACACCAATTAACAAAGACATACACTGATCCCCAGTGACACAGACACAAACTTACACCAAGTAACAATGACATACACTGACACCAAGTAACAAAGACATACAATTGCACCAAGTAAAAAAGACATACACTGACACCAAGTAACAAAGACATTACTGATACCCAGTAACACAGACACACACTTACACCAAGAAACAAAGACATACACTGATACCCAGTTACACAGACACACAATTGCACCAAGTAACACAGACGCACACAGATACCAAGTAACAAAGACATACACTGATACCAAGGAACGCAGACACACACTTGCACCAAGTAACAAAGACATACACTGACGCCAAGTAACAAAGACAGGCACTGATACCCAGTAACACAGACACACACTTACACCACGTAACAAAGACATACACTGACACAAAGTAACAAAGACATACACTTGCACCAAGTAACACAGACATACACTGACACCAAGTAACAAAGACAGACACTGACACCAAGAAACAAAGACATGCACGTACACCAAGTAACAAAGACAGACACTGATACCCAGTAACACAGACACACACTTACACCAAGTCACAAATACATACACTGATACCCAGTAACACAGGCACACACTGACACCAAGTAACAAAGACATAGACTGACACCAAGTAACAAAGACATACACTGATCCCCAGTAGCAAAGACATACACTGACACAAAGTAACAAAGACACAAACTTACACCAAGTAACACAGACATACACTGACACCAAATATCAAAGAAATACACTGACACCAAGTAACAAAGACATACACTGATACCCAGTAACACAGACGCACACTTAAACCAAGTAACAAAGACATACACTGATACCCAGTAACACAGACGCACACTTACACCAAGTAACAAAGACAGACACTGATACCCAGTAACTCAGACACACACTTACACCAAATCACAAAGACATACACTGACACCCAGTAACAAAGACATACACTGACACCCATTAACGAAGACACACACTGACACCAAGTAACAAAGACATACACTGATACCCAGTAACACAGACACACAGTTACACCAAGTAACAAAGACATATACTGACTCCAAGTAACAAAGACATACACAGACACCAATTAACAAAGACATACACTGATACCCAGTAACACAGACACCCACTTACACGCAGTAACAAAGTCACACACAGATACCCAGTAACACAGACACACACTTACACCAAGTATCACAGACATACACAGACACCAAATAACAAAGACATACACTGATACCCAGTAACACAGACAAACACTTACACCAAGTAACAAAGACAGGCACTGACACCAAGTAACAAACACATACACTTACACCAAATAACACAGACATACACTGACACCCAGTAACAAAGACATACACTAACACACAGAAACAAAGACACACACTGACATCAAGTAACAAAGGCATACACTGATACCCAGTAACACAGACACACAGTTAGACCAAGTAACAAAGACATACACTGATACCCAGTAACACAGACGCACACTTACACCAAGTAACAAAGACATACACTGACACCAAGTAACAAAGACAGGCACTGATACCAAGTAACACAGACACACACTTACACCAAGTCACAAAGACATACACTGATACCCAGTAACACAGACACAAACTTACAACAAGTAACAAAGACATACACTGAAACAAAGTAACAAAGACATACACTTACACCAAGTAACAAAGACATACACTGACACCCAGTAACAAAGACATACACTGATACCCAGTAACAATGACATACACTTACACCAAGTAACACCGACATACACTGACACCAAGTAACAAAGACAGACACTGACACCAAGTAACAAAGACACAAACTTACACCAAGTAACACAGACATACACTGGCACCATGTATCAACGACATACACCGACACCAAGTAACAAAGACATGCACGTACACCAAGTAACAAAGACAGACACTGATACCCAGGAACACAGACACACACTTACACCAGGTCGCAAAGAGACACACTGACACCCAGTAACAAAGACAGACACTGATACCCAGTAACACAGGCACACACTTACACCAAGTCACAAATACATACACTGACACCAAGTAACAAAGACATACACTGATACCCAGTAGCAAAGGCATACACTGACACCAAGTAACAAAGACACAAACTTTCACCAAGTAACACAGACATACACTGACACCAAGTATCAAAGACATACACTGACACCAAGTAACAAAGACATACACTGACACCAAGTAACAAAGACATACACTGATACACAGTAACACAGACACCCAATTACACGAAGTAACAAAGTCACACACAGATACCCAGTAAGACAGACACACACTTACACCAAGTATCACAGACATACACAGACACCAAATAACAAAGACATACACTGATACCCAGTAACACAGACAAACACTTACACCAAGTAACAAAGACATACACTGATACCCAGTAACACAGACACACACTTACACCAAGTAACAAAGACATACACTGACACCAAGTAACAAAGACAGGCACTGATACCCAGTAACACAGACACACACTTACACCAAGTCACAAAGACATACACTGATACCCAGTAACACAGACACACACTTACAACAAGTAACAAAGACATACACTGACACCAAGTAACAAAGACATACACTTACACCAAGTAACAAAGACATACACTGATACCCAGTAACACAGACGCACACTTACACCAAGAAACAAAGACATACACTGATACCCAGTAACACAGACACACACTTACTCCAAGTAACAAAGACATACACTGATACCAAGTAACAAAGACAGGCACTGATACCCAGTAACACAGACACACACTTACACCAAGTCACAAAGACAGACACTGATACCCAGTAACACAGACACACACTTACAACAAGTAACAAAGACATACACTGACACCAAGTAACAAAGACACAAACTTACATCAAGTAACACAGACATACACTGACACCAAGAATCAAAGACATACACTTACACCAAGTAACAAAGACATACACTGATACCCAGTAATACAGACACACACCTACACCAAGCTACAAAGACATACACTGATACCCAGTAACAAAGACATGCACTGACACCCAGTAACAAAGACACACACTGATACCAAGTAACAAAGACATACATTGATACCCAGTAACACAGACACACATTTACACCAAGTAACAAAGACAGACACTGACACCAATTAACAAAGACATACACTGATCCCCAGTGACACAGACACAAACTTACACCAAGTAACAAAGACATACACTGACACCAAGTATCAAAGACATACACTGACACCAAGTAACAAAGACATACACTGACACCAAGTAACAAAGACATACACTTACACCAAGTAACAAAGACACACACTTACACCAAGTAACACAGACATACACTGACACCAAGTAACAAAGGCAGACAATTACACCAAGTAACAAAGACATACACTTACACCAAGTATTTTGACATACACTGACACCAAGTAACAAAGACATACACTGATACCCAGTAACACAGACGCACACTTACACCCAGTAACAAAGACATACACTGACACCAAGTCACAAAGACACACACTGATACCCAGTAACACAGACACACACTTACACCAAGTAACACAGACATACACTGACACCAAGTAACAAAGATATACACTTAGAATTAGACCATTACAGCGCAGTACAAGCCCTTCGGCCCTCGATGTTGCGCCGACCTGTGAAACCATCTGACCTACACTATTCCATTTTCATCCATGTGTCTATCCAATGTCCACTTCAATGCCCTTAAAGTTGGCGAATCTACTACTGCTGCAGGCAGGGCGTTCCACGCCCTTACTACTCTCTGAGTAAAGAAACTACCTCTCACATCTGTCCTATATCTATCACCCCTCAACTTGAAGCTATGTCCCCTCGTGTTTGCCATCACCATCCGAGGAAAATGACGCTCACTATCCACCCTATCTAACCCTCTGATTATCTTATATGTCTCGATTAAGTCACCTCTCCTCCTTCTTCTCTCCAACGAAAACAACCTCAAGTCCCTCAGCCTTTCCTCGTAAGACCTTCCCTCCATACCAGGCAACATCCTCGTAAATCTCCTCTGCACCCTTTCCATAGCTTCCACATCCTTCCTATAATGCGGTGACCAGAACTGCACGCAATACTCCAGGTGCGGCCGCACCAGAGTTTTGTACAGCTGCAGCATGACCTCGTGGCTCCGAAACTCGATCCCCCTACTAATAAAAGCTAACACACCATATG
The DNA here is from genome assembly GCF_036365525.1 of Heterodontus francisci. NCBI lineage: Eukaryota > Metazoa > Chordata > Chondrichthyes > Heterodontiformes > Heterodontidae > Heterodontus > Heterodontus francisci. The sequence goes on along the minus strand of NW_027140221.1, from coordinate 7,732,184 downwards.
CCTTCTTAACAGCCCTATTAACCTGGTTAGCAACCTTCAGGGATTTATGCACCTGGACACCAAGATCTCTCTGTTCATCTACACTACCAAGAATCTTCCCATTAGCCCAGTACTCTGCATTCCTGTTACTCCTTCCAAAGTGAATCACCTCACGCTTTTCCGCATTAAACTCTATTTGCCATCTCTCAGCCCAGCTCTGCAGCCTATCTATGTCTCTCTGTACCCTACAACATCCTTCGGCACTATCCACAACTCCACCGACCTTAGTGTCATCTGCAAATTTACTAACCCACCCTTCTACACCCTCTTCCAGGTCATTTATAAAAATGAGAAACAGCAGTGGCCCCAAAACAGATCCTTGCAGTACACCACTAGTAACTAAACTCCAGGATGAACATTTGCCATCAACCACCACCCTCTGTCTTCTTTCAGCTAGCCAATTTCTGATCCAAAGCTCTAAATCGCCTTCAACCCCATACTTCCGTATTTTCTGCAATAGCCTACCGTGGGGAAACTTATCAAACGCCTTACTGAAATCCATATACACCACATCCACTGCTTTACCCTCATCCACCTGTTTGGTCACCTTCTCGAAAAACTCAATAAGGTTTGTGAGGCACGACCTACCCGTCACAAAACCGTGCTGACTATCTGTAATGTACTTATTCTTTTCAAGATGATTATAAATCCTGTCTCTTATAACCTTTTCCAACATTTTACCCACAACCGAAGTAAGGCTCACACGTCTATAATTACCAGGGCTGTCTCTACTCCCCTTCTTGAACAAGGGGACAACATTTGCAATTCTCCAGTCTGCCGGCACTATTCCTGTCGACAATGACGACATAAAGATCAAGGACAAAGGCTCTGCAATCTCCTCCCTAGCTTCCCAGAGAATCCTGGGATAAATCCCATCTGGCCCAGGGGACTTATCTATTTTCACACTTTCCAAAATTGCTAACACCTCCTCCTTGTGAACCTCAATCCCATCTAGCCTCGTAGCCTGAATCTCAGTATTCTCAACAACATTTTATTTCTCTACTGTAAATACTGACGCAAAATATTCATTTAACACTTCCCCTATCTCCTCTGATTCCACACACAACTTCCCACTATTATCCTTGATTGGCCATAATCTAACTCTAGTCATTCTTTTCTTCCTGATATACCTATAGAAAGCCTTAGGGTTTTCCCTGATCCGATCCACCAATGACTTCTCGTGTCCTCTCCTTGCTCTTCTTAGCTCTCCCTTTAGATCCTTCCTGGCTAAGTTGTAGCTCTCAAGCGCCGTAACTGAGCCTTCATGTCTGATCCTAACATAAGCCTTCTTCTTCCTCTTGACAAGCGCTTCAACTTCTTCAGTAAACCACGGCTCCCTCGCACGACAACTTCCTCCCTGCCTCACAGGTACATACTTATCAAGGACACGCAGTAGCTGCTCCTTGAATAAGCTCCACATTTCGATTGTTCCCATCCCCTGCAGTTTCCTTCCCCATCCTACGCATCCTAAATCTTGCCTAATCGCATCATAATTTCCTTTCCCCCAGTTATAATTCTTGCCCTGCGGTATATACCTGTCCCTGCCACTCGCTAAGGTAAACCTAACCGAATTGTGATCACTATCACCAAAGTGCTCACCTACATCTAAATCTAACACCTGGCCGGGTTCATTTCCCAGTACCAAATCCAATGTGGCATCGCCCCTGGTTGGCCTGTCTACATACTGTGTCAGAAAACCCTCCTGCACACACTGGACAAAACTGACCCATCTAAAGTACTCGAACTATAGTATTTCCAGTCGATATTTGGAAAGTTAAAGTCCCCCATAACAACGACCCTGTTACTCTCACCCCTGTCGAGAATCATCTTCGCTATCCTTTCTTCTACATCTCTGGAACTATTCGGAGGTCTATAAAAGACTCCCAACAGGGTAACCTCACCTCTCCTGTTTCTAACCTCAGCCCATACTACCTCAGTAGACGAGTCCTCAAACGTCCTTTCTGTCGCTGTCATACTCTCCTTGATTAACAATGCCACACCCCCCCCCCCCCCTCTTTTACCATCTTCTCTGTTCTTACTGAAACATCTAAATCGCGGAAGCTGCAACATCCATTCCTGCCCCTGCTCTACCCATGTCTCCGAAATGGCCACTACATCAAGATCCCAGGTGCCAACCCATGCTGCAAGCTCACCCACCTTATTCCGGATGCTCCTGGCGTTGAAATAGACACACTTTAAACCAGGTTCTTGCTTGCCAGTGCCCTCTTGCGTCCTTGTAACCATATCCCTGACATCACTACTCTCAACATCCTGTACACTGGCACTACAATTTAGGTTCCCATTCCCCTGCTGAATTAGTTTAAACCCCCCCGAAGAGCACTAGCAAACCTGCCCCCCAGGATATTGGTACCCCTCTGGTTCAGGTGAAGACCATCCTGTTTGTCGAGGTCCCACCTACCCCAGAAAGAGCCCCAATTATCCAGGAAACCAAAACCCTCCCTCCTGCACCATCCCTGCAGCCACGTGTTCAACTCCTCTCTCTCCCTATTCCTCGCTTCGCTATTACGTGGCATGGGCAACAACCCAGAGATAACAACTCTGTTTGTTCTCGCTCTAAGCTTCCACCCTAGCTCCCTAAATTTCTGTCTTAAATCCCCATCTCCCTTCCTACCTATGTCGTTGGTGCATATGTGGACCACGACTTGGGGCTGCTCCCCCTCCCCATTAAGGATCCCAAAAACACGATCCGAGACATCACGAACCCTGGCACCTGGGAGGCAACATACCAACCGTGAGTCTCTCTCGTTCGCACAGAACCTCCTATCTGTTCCCCTAACTATGGAGTCCCCAATGACTAATGTTCTGCTCCTCTTCCCCCTTCCCTTCTGAGCAACAGGGACAGACTCTGTGCCAGATATCTGTACCCCATTGCTTACCCCTGGTAATTAGTCCCCCGCAACAGTATCCAAAACGGTATACCTGTTGTTGAGGGAAACGGCCACAGGGGATCCCTGCACTGCCTGCTGGTTCCCTCTCCTTCCCCTGACGGTAACCCATCTACCTACTTCTTTTACCTGAGGTGTGACTACCTCCCCATAACTCCTCTCAATAACCTCCTCCGCCTCCCGAATGATCCGAAGATCATCCAGCTCCAGCTCCAGTTCCCTAACGCGGTTCTCGAGGAGCTGGAGTTGGGTGCGCTTCCCACAGATGCAGTCAGCAGGGACACTCTTGGCGACCCTTACGTCCCACATTCTGCAGGAGGAACATGCAACAGCCTTAACCTCCATTCCCACTATTCCAATTTCCCAACAAATCTACTGAAAAAACAAAAAAAAAACAAAAAGTCAAAACTTGTTAGGTTAGCAATCCAACGGACAGAACTTCCTAAATAAAAAGCTTACCTTATCAACACACCAGAGTCCTTTTTATTTTGGTTAGAGGAGGAGGGTGGGTGGGAGACACTACACGTGTAGTGTCTCGGGTACAGCCACCACACAAATATATACCTTTTTCCTTACCCAGCAGTCCCATGGTCCTCCGAAAACAAAAGGGAATTCACTTTTAAACTTACGCTGAAATTGACTTCACAGCTGGAAGCCCGTTCACGCAACTCCGTTGCTATCCAAGCTGCAGTCACCGAAACTAAACACTGATAGCCAGTAACACAGACACACACTTACACCAAGTAACAAAGACAGACACTGATACCCAGTAACACAGTCACACACTTACACCAAGTAACAAAGACATACACTGACACCCAGTAACAAAGACATACACTGACACCCAGTAACACAGACACACACGGACACCAAGTAACAAAGACACACACTTACACCAAGTAACACAGACACACACTGACACCCAGCAACACAAACAAACACACTGACACCAAGTAACACAGACAGAAACTGACACCAACTAACAAAGACATACACTGATACCCAGTAACACAGGCACACACTTACACCAAGTAACAAAGACACACACTGACACCAAGTCACAAACACATACACTGACACCAAGTAACAAAGACATACACTGATACCCAGTAACACAGACACACACTTAACACCAAGTAACACAGACATACACTGACCCCCAGTAACACAGACATGCACTGATATCCAGTAACACAGACACACACTTACACCAAGTATCAAAGACATACAATGACACCAAGTAACAAAGACAGACAACTACACCAAAAATGTTTGCATACACTGACACCAAGAAACAAAGACATACACTGATACCCAGTAACACAGACACACACTGACACCCACTAACACAAACAAACACACTGACACCCAGTAACACAGACACAAACTTACAGCAAGATACAAAGACACACACTTACAGCAAATAACAGACATACACTGACCCCCAGTAACACAGACATGCACTGATACCCAGTAACACAGACACACACTTACACCAAGTAACAAAAACATACACTGACACCAAGTAACAATGACATACACTGATACCCAGTAACACAGACACACACTTACACCAAGTAACAAAAACATACACTGACACCAAGTAACAATGACATACACTGACACCCAGTGACACAAACAAACACGCACTGCCACCCAGTAACACAGAGAAACACTGATACACAGTAACAAAGACATGCACTGACACCAAGTAACAAAGATACACATTGACACCCAGTAAAAAAGAAATACACTGACACCAAGTCACAAAGACACACACTGATACCAAGTCACAAAGACATACACTGATGCCCAGTAACACAGACACACACTGAAACCAAGTAACAAAGACGTACACTTACACCAAGCAACAAAGACACACACTTACACCAAGTAACAGAGACATACACTTACACCAAGTATTTTGACATACACTGACACCAAGTAACAAAGATATACACTGATACCCAGTAACACAGACACACACTTACACCAAGTAAAAAAGACAGACACTGATACTCAGTAACACAGACACACACTTCCACCAAGTAATACAGACATACACTGACACCAAGTAACAAAGATATACACTGATACCAAGTAACACAGACACACACTTCCACCAAGTAATACAGACATACACTGACACCAAGTAACAAAGATATACACTGATACCAAGTAACACAGACACACACTTCCACCAAGTAATACAGACATACACTGACACCAAGTAACAAAGATATACACTGACACCAAGTAACAAAGACAGACAATTACACCAAGTAACAATGACATACACTTACACCAAGTATTTTGACATACACTGACACCAAGTATTTTGACATACACTGACACCAAGGAACAAAGACATGCACTGATACCCAGTCACACAGGCACACACTGGGGTGGGGTGGGGGAGGGGGCACATTGGCGCAGTAGTTAGCACCGCAGCCTCACAGCTCCAGGGACCAGGGTTCGATTCTGGGCACTGCCTGTGCGGAGTTTGCAATTTCTCCCTGTGTCTGCTTGGGTTTCCTCCCGGTGCTCCAGTTTCCTCCCACATGCCAAAGACTTGCAGGTTGATAGGTTAATTGGCCATCATAAATTGCCCCTAGTATTGGTAGGTGGTAGGGAAATATATAGGGATAGGTGGGGATGTGATCGGAATACGGGATTAGTGTAGGATTATTGTAAATGGGTGGCTGATGGTCGGCACAGACTCGGTGGGCCGAAGGGCCTGTTAAAGTGCTGTATCTCTAAACTAAACTAAATACTGACACCCAGAAACACAGAGAAACACTGATACACAGTAACAAAGACAAACACTGACACCAAGTCACAAAGACATACACTGATACCCAGTAACACAGACACACACTGACACCAAGTAACAAAGACATACACTGACACCCAGTAACACAGACACACACTTACACCAAGTAACAAAGACATGCACTGACACCCAGTAACACAAACAAACACACACTGACACCCAGTAACACAGAGAAACACTAATAAACAGTCAAAAAGGCATACACTGATACCAAGTCACAAAGACATACACTGATACCCAGTAACACAGACACACACTGACACCAAGTAACAAAGACATACACTGACACCCAGTAACACAGACACACACTTACACCAAGTAACAAAGACACTCACTTACACCAATTAACACAGACACACTCTGACACCCAGTAACACAGACACACACTTACACCAAGTAACACAGACATACACTGACACCAAGTAACAAAGACATACACGGATACCCAGTAACACAGGCACACACTGGGGGGGGGGGGGGGGTGAGGGGGGCATATTGGCGCAGTGGTTAGCACCGCAGCCTCACAGCTCCAGTGACCCGGGTTCGATTCTGGGTACTGCCTGTGCGGTGTTTGCATTCTCCCTGTGTCTGCGTGGGTTTCCTCCGGGTGCTCCAGTTTCCTCCCACATGCCAAAGACTTGCAGGTTGATAGGCTTATTGGCCATCATAAATTGCCCCTAGTATAGGTAGGTGGTTGGGAAATATATAGGGACAGGTGGGGATGTGATAGGATTACAAGATTAGTGCAGGATTAGTATAAATGGGTGGTTGATGGTCGGCACAGACTCGGTGGGCCGAAGGGCCAGTGAAAGTGCTGGATCTCCAAACTAAACTAAATACTGACACCTAGTGTCACAGATACACACTGACACCCAGTAACACAAACAATCACACACTGACACCCAGTAACACAGAGAAACACTAATAAACAGGAACAAAGACATACACTTACACCAAGTCACAAACACATACACTGATACCAAGTAACAAAGGCATACACTGTTACCCAGTAACACAGACACACACTTACACCAAGTAACTAAGACATACACTGACACCAAGTAACAAAGACATACACTGACACCAATTAACAAAGACATACACTGATACCCAGTAACAAAGACATACACTTACACCAAGTAACAAAGACATACACTGACACCAAGTAACAAAGACATACACTTACACCAACTAACAAAGACACACACTTACACCAAGTAACACAGACCTACACTGACACCAAGTAACAAAGACATACACTGATACCCAGAAATACAGACACACTCTTTCACCAAGTAACAAAGACAGACACTGATACCCAGTAACACAGACACACACTTACACCAAGAATCAAAGACATACACTTACACCAAGTAACAAAGACATACACTGACACCAAGTAACAAAGACATACACTGACTCCAAGTCACAAAGACATACGCTGATACCCAGTAACACAGACACACACTGACACCCAGTAACAAAGACGGACACTGATACCAAGTCACAAAGACAAACACTGATACCCAGTAACACAGACACACACTGACACCCAGTAACAAAGACATGCACTGATACCAAGTAACAAATACATACACTTACACCAAGTAACAAAGACACACACTTACACCAAGTAACACAGACATACACTGACACCAAGTAACAAAGACATACACTGACACCAAGTAACAAAGACATACACTGACACCCAGTAACACAGACATACACTGACACCAAGTCGCATAGACACACACTGACACCCAGCAACACAGACACATTCTTACACCAAGTAACAAAGACAGACACTGATACCCAGTAACACAGACACACACTTACACCAAGAATCAAAGACATACACTGACACCAAGTAACAAAGACATACACTTACACCAAGTAACAAAAACATACACTGACACCAAGTAAAAAAGACATGTACATACACCAAGTAACAAAGACATACACTGACACCAAGTAACAAAGACATACACTTACAGCAAGCAAGACTGACATACACTTCCACCAATTAACAAAGACACACACTTCCACCAAGTAACACGGACATTCACTGACACCAAGTAACAAAGACATACGCTGATAACCAGTAACACAGACACACACTTACACCAAGTAACAAAGACAGACACTGACACCCAGTAATACAGACACACACTGACACCAAGTCACAAAGACACACACTGACACCAAGTAACAAAGACAGTCACTGATACCCAGTAACACAGACACACACTTACACCAAGTAACAAAGACAGATACTGACATCCAGCAACACAGACACACACTTACACCAAGTCACAAAGACACACACTGACACCCAGTAACAAAGACAGACACTGATACCCAGTAACACAGACACACACTTTCACCTAGTAACAAAGACAGACACTGGCACCCAGTAATACAGACACACACTTACACCAAGTCACAAAGACACACACTGACACCCAGTAACAAAGACAGATACTGATACCCAGTAACACAGACACACACTTACACCAAGTTACAAAGACAGACGCTGACATCCAGTAACACAGACACACACTTACACCAAGTCACAAAGACACACTTCGACACCCAGTAACGAAGACAGACACTGACACCAAGTAACAAAGACATACACTGACACCAAGTAACAAAGACATACACTTACACCAAGTAAGACAGACATACACTTCCACCAATTAACAAAGACACACACTTCCACCAAGTAACACGGACATACACTGACACCAAGTATCAAAGACATACGCTGATACCCAGTAATAAAGACACACACATACACCAAGTAGCAAAGACAGACACTGACACCCAGTAATACAGACAGACACTGATACGCAGGAACACAGACACACACTTACACCAAGTAACAATGACAGACACTGACATCCAGTAACAAAGACACACACTTACACCAAGTCACAAAGACACACACTGACTCCCAGTAACAAAGACATACACTGACTCCCAGTAACAAAGACACACAATGACACCAAGTAACAAAGACATACACTGATACCCAGTAACAAAGACATACACTGACACCAAGTAACAAAGACATACACTGACACCAAGTAAGACAGACATACACTTCCACCAATTAACAAAGACACACACCTCCACCAATTAACACGGACATACACTGACACCAAGTAACAGAGACATACGCTGATACCCATTCACACAGACACACACTTCCACCAAGTAACAAAGACAGACACTGACACCCAGTAATACAGACACACACTTACACCAAGTCACAAAGACACACACTGACACCCAGTAACAAAGACAGATACTGATACCCAGTAACACAGACACACACTTACACCAAGTTACAAAGACAGACGCTGACATCCAGTCACACAGACACACACTTACACCAAGTCACAAAGACACACTCTGACACCCAGTAACGAAGACATACACTGACACCAAGTAACAAAGACACACACTTCCACCAAGTAACACGGACATACACTGACACCCAGTAATACAGACACACACTTACACCAAGTAACAATGACAGACACTGACATCCAGTAACAAAGACACACACTTACACCAAGTCACAAAGACACACACTGACACCCAGTAACAAAGACATACACTGACACCCAGTAACAAAGACACACACTGACACCAAGTAACAAAGACATACACTGATACCCAGTAACACAGACACACAATTACACCAAGTAACAAAGACATACACTGACACCAAGTAACAAAGACATACACTGACACCAATTAACAAAGACATACACTGATACCCAGCAACACAGACACACACTTACACCAAGTAACAAAGACATACACTGAAACCAAGTAACAAAGGCATACACTGACACCAAGTAACAAAGACATACGCTGATACCCAGTAACACAGACAGACACATGCACCAAGTAGCAAAGACAGACACTGACACCCAGTAATACAGACACAAACTTACACCACGTCACAAAGACACACACTGACACCCAGTAACAAATACAGACACTGATACCCAGAAACACAGACACACACTTACACCAAGTAACTAAGACACACACTGACACCAAGTAACAAAGGCAGACACTGATACCCAGTAACACTGACACACACTTACACCAAGTAACAAAGACAGACACTGACATCCAACAACACAGACACACACTTACACCAAGTCACAAAGACACACACTGACACCCAGTAACAAAGACAGACACTGATACCCAGTAATAAAGACACACACATACACCAAGTAGCAAAGACAGACACTGACACCCAGTAATACAGACAGACACTGATACGCAGGAACACAGACACACACTTACACCAAGTAACAATGACAGACACTGACATCCAGTAACAAAGACATACACTGACTCCCAGTAACAAAGACACACACTGACACCAAGTAACAAAGACATACACTGATACCCAGTAACAAAGACATACACTGACACCAAGTAACAAAGAGATACACTGACACCAAGTAACAAAGACATACACTGACACCAAGTAAGACAGACATACACGTCCACCAATTAACAAAGACACACACCTCCACCAAGTAACACGGACATACACTGACTCCCAGTAACAAAGACACACACTGACACCAAGTAACAAAGACATACACTGATACCCAGTAACAAAGACATACACTGACACCAAGTAACAAAGACATGCACTGACACCAAGTAAGACAGACATACACTTCCACCAATTAACAAAGACACACACCTCCAACAATTAACACGGACATACACTGACACCAAGTAACAGAGACATACGCTAATACCCAGTAACACAGACACACACTTACACCAAGTTACAAAGACAGACGCTGACATCCAGTAACACAGACACACACTTACACCAAGTCACAAAGACACACTCTGACACCCAGTAACGAAGACATACACTGACACCAAGTAACAAAGACATACACTTACACCAAGTAAGACAGACATACACTTCCACCAATTAACAAAGACACACACTTCCACCAAGTAACACGGACATACACTGACACCCAGTAATACAGACACACACTTACACCAAGTCACAAAGACACTCACTGACACCCAGTAACAAAAACAGACACTGATAGGCAGGAACACAGACACACACTTACACAAAGTAACAATGACAGACACTGACATCCAGTAACAAAGACACACACTTACACCAAGTCACAAAGACACACACTGACACCCAGTAACAAAGACATACACTGACACCCAGTAACAAAGACACACACTGACACCAAGTAACAAAGACATACACTGATACCCAGTAACACAGACACACAATTACACCAAGTAACAAAGACATACACTGACACCAAGTAACAAAGACATACACTGACACCAATTAACAAAGACATACACTGATACCCAGCAACACAGACACACACTTACACCAAGTAACAAAGACATACACTGAAACCAAGTAACAAAGACATACGCTGATACCCAGTAACACAGACAGACACATGCACCAAGTAGCAAAGACAGACACTGACACCCAGTAATACAGACACAAACTTACACCACGTCACAAAGACACACACTGACACCCAGTAACAAATACAGACACTGATACCCAGAAACACAGACACACACTTACACCAAGTAACTAAGACACACACTGACACCAAGTAACAAAGGCAGACACTGATACCCAGTAACACTGACACACACTTACACCAAGTAACAAAGACAGACACTGACATCCAGCAACACAGACACACACTTACACCAAGTCACAAAGACACACACTGACACCCAGTAACAAAGACAGACACTGACTCCCAGTAACACGGACATACACTGACACCAAGTAACAAAGACATACGCTGATACCCAGTAATAAAGGCACACACATACACCAAGTAGCAAAGACAGACACTGACACCCAGTAATACAGACAGACACTGATACGCAGGAACACAGACACACACTTACACCAAGTCACAAAGACACACACTGACACCCAGTAACAAAGACAGACACTGACATCCAGTAACAAAGACACACACTTACACCAAGTCACAAAGACACACACTGACACCCAGTAACAAAGACATACACTGACACCCAGTAACAAAGACACACACTGACACCAAGTAACAAAGACATACACTGATACCCAGTAACACAGACACACAATTACACCAAGTAACAAAGACATACACTGACACCAAGTAAGACAGACATACACTTCCACCAATTAACAAAGACATACACTGATACCCAGCAACACAGACACACACTTACACCAAGTAACAAAGACATACACTGAAACCAAGTAACAAAGGCATACACTGACACCAAGTAACAAAGACATACGCTGATACCCAGTAACACAGACAGACACATGCACCAAGTAGCAAAGACAGACACTGACACCCAGTAATACAGACACAAACTTACACCACGTCACAAAGACACACACTGACACCCAGTAACAAATACAGACACTGATACCCAGAAACACAGACACACACTTACACCAAGTAACTAAGACACACACTGACACCAAGTAACAAAGGCAGACACTGATACCCAGTAACACTGACACACACTTACACCAAGTAACAAAGACAGACACTGACATCCAGCAACACAGACACACACTTACACCAAGTCACAAAGACACACACTGACACCCAGTAACAAAGACAGACACTGACTCCCAGTAACACGGACATACACTGACACCAAGTAACAAAGACATACGCTGATACCCAGTAATAAAGACACACACATACACCAAGTAGCAAAGACAGACACTGACACCCAGTAATACAGACAGACATTGATACGCAGGAACACAGACACACACTTACACCAAGTAACAATGACAGACACTGACATCCAGTAACAAAGACACACACTTACACCAAGTCACAAAGACACACACTGACACCCAGTAACAAAGACATACACTGACTCCCAGTAACAAAGACACACACTGACACCAAGTAACAAAGACATAAACTGATACCCAGTAACAAAGACATACACTGACACCAAGTAACAAAGAGATACACTGACACCAAGTAACAAAGACATACACTGACACCAAGTAAGACAGACATACCCTTCCACCAATTAACAAAGACACACACCTCCACCAAGTAACACGGACATACACTGACACCAAGTAACAGAGACATACGCTGATACCCATTCACACAGACACGCACTTCCACCAAGTAACAAAGACAGACACTGACACCCAGTAATACAGACACACACTTACACCAAGTCACAAAGACACACACTGACACCCAGTAACAAAGACAGATACTGATACCCAGTAACACAGACACACACTTACACCAAGTTACAAAGACAGACGCTGACATCCAGTAACACAGACACACACTTACACCAAGTCACAAAGACACACTCTGACACCCAGTAACGAAGACATACACTGACACCAAGTAACAAAGACATACACTTACACCAAGTAAGACAGACATACACTTCCACCAATTAACAAAGACACACACTTCCACCAAGAAACACGGACATACACTGACACCCAGTAATACAGACACACACTTACACCAAGTCACAAAGACACTCACTGACACCCAGTAACAAAGACAGACACTGATACGCAGGAACACAGACACACACTTACACCAAGTAACAATGACAGACACTGACATCCAGTAACAAAGACACACACTTACACCAAGTCACAAAGACACACACTGACACCCAGTAACAAAGACATACACTGACACCCAGTAACAAAGACACACACTGAAACCAAGTAACAAAGACATACACTGATACCCAGTAACACAGACACACAATTACACCAAGTAACAAAGACATACACTGACACCAAGTAACAAAGACATACACTGACACCAATTAACAAAGACATACACTGATACCCAGCAACACAGACACACACTTACACCAAGTAACAAAGACATACACTGAAACCAAGTAACAAAGGCATACACTGACACCAAGTAACAAAGACATACGCTGATACCCAGTAACACAGACAGACACATGCACCAAGTAGCAAAGACAGACACTGACACCCAGTAATACAGACACAAACTTACACCACGTCACAAAGACACACACTGACACCCAGTAACAAATACAGACACTGATACCCAGAAACACAGACACACACTTACACCAAGTAACTAAGACACACACTGACACCAAGTAACAAAGGCAGACACTGATACCCAGTAACACGGACACACACTTACACCAAGTAACAAAGACAGACACTGACATCCAGCAACACAGACACACACTTACACCAAGTAACAAAGACAGACACTGATAGCCAGTAACACAGACACACAATTACACCAAGAATCAAAGACATACACTTACACCAAGTAACAAAGACATTCACTGACACCAAGTAACAAAGACATACACTTACATCAAGTAACAAAGACATACACTGACACCAAGTAACAAAGACATACACTAACACCAAGTAAGACAGACATACACTTCCACCTATTAACAAAGGCACACACCTCCACCAAGTAACACGGACATACACTGACACCAAGTAAAAGAGACATACGCTGATACGCAGTCACACAGACACACACTTACACCAAGTAACAAAGACAGACACTGACACCCAGTAATACAGACACACACTTACACCAACTCACAAAGACACACACTGACACCCAGTAACAAAGACAGACACTGATACCCAGTAACACAGACACACACTTACACGAAGTTGCAAAGACAGACGCTGACATCCAGTAACACAGACACACACTTATGCCAAGTCACAAAGACACACACTGACACCCAGTAACAAAGACAGACACTGATACCCAGTAACACAGACACACACTTACACCAAGTAACAATGACAGACACTGACATCCAGTAACACAGACACACACTTACACCAAGTCACAAAGACACACACTGACACCCAGTAACAAAGACATACACTGACACCAAGTAACAAAGACATACACTGACACCAAGTAACAAAGACATACACTGATACCCAGTAACACAGACACACAATTACACCAAGTAACAAAGACATACACTGACACCAACCAACAAAGGCATCCACTGACACCAATTAACAAAGACATACACTGATACCCAGTAACACAGACACACACTTACACCAAGTAACAAAGACATACACTGAAACCAAGTAACGAAGACATACTCTGACACCAAGTAACAAAGACATACGCTGATACTCAGTAACACAGACACACACATACACCAAGTAGCAAAGACAGACACTGACACCCAGTAACAGAGACAGACACTGATACCCAGTAACACAGACACACACTTACACCAAGTAACAAAGACACACACTGACACCAAGTAACAAAGACAGACACTGATACCCAGTAACACAGACACACACTTACACCAAGTAACAAAGACAGACACTGACATCCAGCAACACAGACACACAATTACACCAAGTCACAAAGACACACACTGACACCCAGTAACAAAGACTGACACTGATACGCAGTAACACAGACACACACTTGGACCAAGTAACAAAGACAGACACTGATACCCAGTAACACAGACACACAATTACACCAAGAATCAAAGACATACACTGACATCAAGTAACAAAGACATACACTTACACCAAGTAGCAAAGACATTCCCTGACACCAAGTAACAAAGACATACACTTACACCAAGTAACAAAGAAATACACTGACACCAAGTAACAAAGACATACACTTACACCAAGTAAGACAGACATCCACTTCCACCAATTAACAAAGACACACACCTCCACCAAGTAACACGGACATACACTGACACCAAGTAACAAAGACAGACACTGACACCCAGTAATACAGACACACACTTCCACCAAGTCACAAAGACACACACTGACACCCAGTAACAAAGACAGACACTGATACCCAGTAACACAGACACACACTTATACCAAGTTACAAAGACAGACGCTGACATCCAGTAACACAGACACACACTTACACCAAGTCACAAAGACACACTCTGACACCCAGCAACGAAGACATACACTGACACCAAGTTACAAAGACATACACTTACACCAAGTAAGACAGACATACACTTCCACCAATTAACAAAGACACACACTTCCACCAAGTAACACGGAATTACACTGACACCAAGTAACAAAGACATACGCTGATACCCAGTAACACAGACACACATTTACACCAAGTAGCAAAGACAGACACTGACACCGAGTAATACAGACAGACACTTACACCAAGTCACAAAGACACACAGACACCCAGTAACAAAGACAGACACTGATACCCAGTAACACAGACACACACTTACAACAAGTAACAATGAGAGACACTGACATCCAGTAACACAGACACACACTTACACTAAGTCACAAAGACACACACTGACACCCAGTAACAAAGGCATACACTGACACCAACCAACAAAGGCATACACTGACACCAATTAACAAAGACATACACTGATACCCAGTAACACAGACACACACTTACACCAAGTAACAAAGACATACACTGAAACCAAGTAACGAAGACATACACTGACACCAAGTAACCAAGACATACGCTGATACCCAGTAACACAGACACACACATACACCAAGTAGCAAAGACAGACACTGACACCCAGTAACAAAGACAGACACTGATACCCAGTAACACAGACACACACTTCCACCAAGTAACAATGACAGACACTGACATCCAGTAACACAGACACACACTTAAACCAAGTCACAAAGACACACACAGACAACCAGTAACAAAGACAGACACTGATACCCAGTAACACATACACACATACACCAAGTAACAATGACAGACACTGACATCAAGTAACACAGACGCACACTTACACCAAGTCACAAAGACATACACTGACACCAACTGACAAAGACATACACTGACACCAATTAACAAAGACATACACTGATACCCAGTAACACAGACACACACTTTCACCAAGTAACAAAGACATACGCTGAAACCAAGTAACAAAGACATACACTTACACCAAGTAACAAAGACATACACTGACACCAAGTAACAAAGACTTGCACTGATACCCAGTAACAGAGACACAATTACACCAAGTAACAAAGACACACACTGACACCAACTGACAAAGACATACACTGACACCAATTAACAAAGACATACACTGATACCCAGTAACACAGACACACACTTACACCAAGTAACAAAGACATACGCTGAAACCAAGTAACAAAGACATACACTTACACCAAGTAACACAGACATACACTGACACCAAGTAACAAAGACTTGCACTGATACCCAGGAACACAGATACACAGTGACACCCAGGAACACAGAGAAACACTGACACCAAGTAACAAAGACACACAATTACACCAAGTAACACAGACATACACTGACACCAATTAACAAAGACATGCACTTACATCAAGTAAGAAAGACACACACTTACACCAAGTAACACAGACCAACACTGACACCAAGTAACAAAGACATACACTGATACCCAGCAACACAGACACACTCTTACACAAGTAACAAAGACAGACACTGATACACAGTAACACAGACACACACTTACACCAAGAATCAAAAGACGTAAACTGACACCAAGTAACAAAGGCATACACTTACACCAAGGAACAAAGACAAACACTGATACCCAGTAACACAGACACACACTTAAACCAAGTATCACGGACATATACTGACACCGAGTAACAAAGACATACACTGACACCCAGGAACACAGATACACAGTGTCACCCAGTAACACAGAGAAACACTTACACCAAGTAACAAAGACACACACTGGCACCAAGTAACACAGACATACACTGGCACCAAGTAACAAAGACATCCACTTACACCAAGTACAAAGACATACACTGACACCAAGCAACAAAGACATACAATGATACCCACTATCGCAGACACGCACTGACACCCAGTAAAAAAGACATACATTGACACCAAGTAACAAAGACTGACACTTATCCCCATTAACACAGACACTCACGTACACCAAGTAGCAAAGACATACACTGATACCCAGTAACACAGACACACACTTACACCAAGTAACGAAGACATACTCTGACACAAAGTAACAAAGACATACACATACACCAAGTTACAAAGACATGCACTGACACCAAGTAACAAAGACATGCACTGATACCCAGTAACACAGAGACACACTTACACCAATTAACAGAGAAATACACTGACAGCAATTAACAAAGACATACACTGATACCCAGTAACACAGACACACACTTACACCAAGTAACAAAGACATACTCTGACACCAAGTAACAAAGACATACACTGATGCAGAATAACACAGACACACACTTACACCAAGTAACAAAGACATACACTGATACCCAGTTACACAGACACACACTTACACCAAGTAACACAGACGCACACAGACACCAAGTAACAAAGACGTACACTGATACCCAGTAACACAGACACACACTTACACCAAGTAACAAAGACATACACTGACACCAAGCAACAAAGACAGACACTGATACCCAGTAACACAGACACACACTTACACCAAGTAACAAAGACATACACTGACATCCAGTAACACAGACACACACTTACACCAAGTCACAAAGACACACACTGACACCCAGTAACAAAGACATACACTGATACCCAGTAACACAGACACACAATTACACCAAGTAACAAAGACAGACACTGAAACCAAGTAACGAAGACATACACTGACACCAAGTAACTAAGACATACGCTGATACCCAGTAACACAGACACACACATACACCAAGTAGCAAAGACAGACACTGACACCCAGTAATACAGACACACACTTACACCAAGTCACAAAGACACACACTGACACCCAGTAACAAAGACAGACACTGATACCCAGTAACACAGACACACACTTACACCAAGTAACAATGACAGACACTGACATCCAGTAACACAGACACACACTTACACCAAGTCACAAAGACACACACTGACAACCAGTAACAAAGACAGACACTGATACCCAGTAACACAGTCACACACTTACACCAACTAACAATGACAGACACTGTAATCCAGTAACACAGACGCACACTTACTCCAAGTCACAAAGAGACACACTGACACCCAGTAACAAAGACATACACTGACACCCAGTAACAAAGACACACACTGACTTCAAGTAACAAAGACATGCACTGATACCCAGTAACACAGACACACAATTACACCAAGTACCAAAGACATACACTGACACCAACTAACAAAGACATACACTGACACCAATTAACAAAGACATACACTGATACCCAGTAACACAGACACACACTTACACCAAGTAACAAAGACATACGCTGAAACCAAGTAACAAAGACATACACTTACACCAAGTAACAAAGACATGCACTGACACCAAGTAACAAAGACATGCACTGATACCCAGTAACACAGACACACACTTACACCAAGTAACACGGCATACACTGAGACCAAGTAACAAAGACATACACTGACACCCAGGAACACAGATACACAGTGACACCCAGTAACACAGAGTAACACTGACACCAAGTAACAAAGACATACACTGACACCAAGTAACAAAGACATACACTGACACCAAGTAACAAAGACATGCACTGACACCAAGTAACAAAGACATACACTTACACCAACTAACAAAGACACACAATTACACCAAGTAACACAGACATACACTGACACCAATTAACAAAGACATGCACTTACATCAAGTAAGAAAGACACACACTTACACCAAGTAACACAGACCAACACTGACACCAAGTAACAAAGACATACACTGATACCCAGCAACACAGACACACTCTTACACCAAGTAACAAAGACAGACACTGATACCCAGTAACACAGACAGACACTTACACCAACAATCAAAAGACGTAAACTGACACCAAGTAACAAAGGCATACACTTACACAAAGTAACAAAGACATACACTGACACCAAGTAACAAAGACATACACTGACACCAAGTAACAAAGACATACACTTACACCAAGTAAGACAGACATACACTTACACCAATTAACAAAGACATCCACTTACACCAAGTAACATGGACAGACACTGACACCAAGTCACAAATACACACACTGACACCCATTAACAAAGACAGACACTGATACCCAGTAACACAGACACACACTTACACCAAGTAACAAAGACAGACACTGACATCCAGTAACACAGACACACACTTACACCAAGTCACAAAGACACACACTGACACCCAGTAACAAAGACATACACTGACACCAAGTAACAAAGACATACACTGATACCCAGTAACACAGACACACAATTATACCAAGCAACAAAGACATACACTGACAACAAGTAACAAAGACATACACTGACACCAAGTAACAAAGACATACACTGATACCCAGTAACACAGACGCCCAGTTACACCAAGTAACAAAGACATACACTGAAACCAAGTAACAAAGACATCCACTTACACCAAGTAACAAAGACATACACTGACACCAAGTAACAAAAACATGCACTGATACCCAGTAACACAGACACACACTTACACCAAGGAACAAAGACAAACACTGATACCCAGTAACACAGACACACACTTAAACCAAGTATCACGGACATATACTGACACCGAGTAACAAAGACATACACTGACACCCAGGAACACAGATACACAGTGTCACCCAGTAACACAGAGAAACACTTACACCAAGTAACAAAGACACACACTGGCACCAAGTAACACAGACATACACTGGCACCAAGTAACAAAGACATCCACTTACACCAAGTACAAAGACATACACTGACACCAAGCAACAAAGACATACAATGATACCCAATATCGCAGACACGCACTGACACCCAGTAAAAAAGACATACATTGACACCAAGTAACAAAGACTGACACTTATCCCCATTAACACAGACACTCACGTACACCAAGTAGCAAAGACATACACTGATACCCAGTAACACAGACACACACTTACACCAAGTAACGAAGACATACTCTGACACAAAGTAACAAAGACATACACATACACCAAGTTACAAAGACATGCACATACACCAAGTTACAAAGACATGCACTGACACCAAGTAACAAAGACATGCACTGATACCCAGTAACACAGAGACACACTTACACCAAGTAACAGAGAAATACACTGACAGCAATTAACAAAGACATACACTGATACCCAGTAACACAGACACACACTTACACCAAGTAACAAAGACATACACTGACACCAAGTAACAAAGACATTCACTTACACCAATTAAAAAAGACATACTCTGACACCAAGTAACAAAGACATACACTGATGCAGAATAACACAGACGCACACAGACACCAAGTAACAAAGACGTACACTGATACCCAGTAACACAGACACACACTTACACCAAGTAACAAAGACATACACTGACACCAAGCAACAAAGACAGACACTGATACCCAGTAACACAGACACACACTTACACCAAGTAACAAAGACATACACTGATACCCAGCAACACAGACACATACTTACACCAAGTAACAAAGACAGACACTTATACCCAGTAACGCAGACATACACTTCCAGCAACTATCAAAGACATACACTGACAGCAAGTAGCAAAGAAATACACTTACACCAAGTAACAAAGACATACACTGACACAAAGTAACAAAGACATACACTTACACCAAGTAACAAAGACATACACTGACACCAAGTAACACAGACATACACTTACACCAAGTAACAAAGACATACACTTACACCAAGTAACAAAGACATACACTGACACAAAGTAACAAAGACATACACTTACACCAAGTAACAAAGACATACACTGACACCAAGTAACACAGACATACACTTACACCAAGTAACAAAGACATACACTTACACCAAGTAACAAAGACATACACTGACACCAAGTAACAAAGACATACACATACACCAAGTTACAAAGACATGCACATACACCAAGTTACAAAGACATGCACTGACACCAAGTAACAAAGACATGCACTGATACCCAGTAGCACAGAGACACACTTACACCAAGTAACAGAGAAATACACTGACAGCAATTAACAAAGACATACACTGATACCCAGTAACACAGACACACACTTACACCAAGTAACAAAGACATACACTGACACCAAGTAACAAAGACATTCACTTACACCAATTAAAAAAGACATACTCTGACACCAAGTAACAAAGACATACACTGATGCAGAATAACACAGACACACACTTACACCAAGTAACAAAGACATACACTGATACCCAGTTACACAGACACACACTTACACCAAGTAACACAGACGCACACAGACACCAAGTAACAAAGACGTACACTGATACCCAGTAACACAGACACACACTTACACCAAGTAACAAAGACATACACTGACACCAAGCAACAAAGACAGACACTGATACCCAGTAACACAGACACACACTTACACCAAGTAACAAAGACATACACTGATACCCAGCAACACAGACACATACTTACACCAAGTAACAAAGACAGACACTTATACCCAGTAACGCAGACATACACTTCCAGCAACTATCAAAGACATACACTGACACCAAGTAGCAAAGAAATACACTTACACCAAGTAACAAAGACATACACTGACACAAAGTAACAAAGACATACACTTACACCAAGTAACAAAGACATACACTGACACCAAGTAACACAGACATACACTTACACCAAGTAACAAAGACATACACTTACACCAAGTAACAAAGACATACACTGACACCAAGTAACAAAGACATACACTGATACCCAGTAACACAGACACACACTTACACCAAGTAACACAGGAACACACTGACACCAAGTAACAAAGACATGCACTGACACCAAGTAACAAAGACATACACTTACACCAAGTAACACAGACATACACTTACACCAAGTAACACAGACATACACTGACACCAAGTAACAAAGACATACACTTACACCATGTAACACAGACATACACTGACACCAAGTAACAATTACATACACTGATACCCAATAACACAGACACACACTTACACCAATTAACAAAGACATACACTCATACCCAGTGACACAGACACACACTTACACCAATTAAAACAGACACACACAGACACCAAGTAACAAAGACGTACACTGATACCCAGTAACACAGAGACACACTGACACCAAGTAACAAAGACAGACACTGACACCAAGTAACAAAGACAGACACTGATACCCAGTAACACAGACACACACTTACACCAAGTAACAAAGACATACACTGTTACCCAGCAACACAGACACACACAGACACCAAGTAACAAAGACAGACACTGATACCCAGATTTACAGACAGACACTTACACCAAGTATCAAAGACATACACTGACACCAAGTAGCAAAGACATACACTTACACCAAGTAACAAAGACATACACTGACACCAAGTAACAAAGACATACACTTACACCAAGTAACACAGACATACACTGACACCAAGTAACACAGACATACACTGACACCAAGAAACAAAGACAGACAATGACACCAAGTAACAAAGGCAAACTCTGATACCCAGTAACACAGACACACACTTACACCAAGTAACAGAGACATACACTGACACCAAGTAACAAAGACATACACTTACACCAAGTAACAAAGACATACACTGATACCCAGTAACACAGCCACACACTTACACCAAGTAACAGAGACATACACTGACACCAAGTAACAAAGACATACACTTACACCAAGTAACAAAGACATGCACAGACACCAAGAAACAAAGACAGACACTTACACCAAGTAACATAGACATACACTGATTCCCAGCAACACAGACACACACTGACACCAAGAAACAAAGACAGACACTGATACCCAGTAACACAGACAAACACTTACACCAAGTAACAAAGACATACACTGACACCCAGAAACACAGACCCACACTGACACCAAGAAACAAAGACAGACACTGATACCCAGTAACACAGACATACACTTAGACCAAGTATCGAAGACATGCACTGACACCAAGTAGCAAAGACATACACTTACACCAAGTGACAAAGACATACACTGACACCAATTAACAAAGACATACACTTACACCAAGAAACCAAGACATACACTGACACCAAGTAACAAGGACATACACTTACACCAAGTAACACAGACATACACTTACACAAAGTAACAAAGACATACAATGACACCAAGTAACAAAGACATACACTGATACCCAGTAACACAGACACACAATTACACCAAGTAACACAGACACACACTTACACAAAGTAACAAAGCCAGACAATGACACCAAGTAACAAAGACATACACTTATACCCAGTAACACAGACACACACTTACACCAAGTAACAGAGACATACACTGACACCAAGTAACAAAGACTTACAATTACACCAAGTAACAAAGACAAGCACTGACACCAAGTAACAAAGTCATACACTTACAGCAAGTAACAGAGACATACACTGACACCAAGTAACAAAGACATACACTTACACCAAGTAACACAGACATACACTGACACCAAGTAACAAAGACACACACATACACCAAGTACACAGACATACACTGACACCAAGTAACAAAGACATACAATGATACCCAGTAACACAGACACACATTTACATCAAGTAACAAAGACAGACACTTCCACCAAGTAACACGGACATACACTGACACCAAATAAAAAAGACATACGCTGATACCCAGTAACACAGACACACACTTACACCAAGTAGCAAAGACAGACACTGACACCCAGTAATACTGACACACACTTACACCAAGTCACAAAGACACACACTGACACCCAGTAACAAAGACAGACACTGATACCCAGTAACACAGACACACACTTACAACAAGTAACAATGAGAGACACTGACATCCAGTAACACAGACACACACTTACACCAAGTCACAAAGACACACACTGACACCCAGTAACAAAGACATACACTGACACCCAGTAACAAAGACACACACTGACTCCAAGTAACAAAGACATACACTGATACCCAGTAACACAGACACACAATTACACCAAGTAACAAAGACATACACTGACACCAACCAACAAAGGCATACACTGACACCAATTAACAAAGACATACACTGATACCCAGTAACACAGACACACACTTACACCAAGTAACAAAGACATACACTGAAACCAAGTAACGAAGACATACACTGACACCAAGTAACCAAGACATACGCTGATACCCAGTAACACAGACACACACATACACCAAGTAGCAAAGACAGACACTGACACCCAGTAATACAGACACACACTTACACCAAGTCACAAAGACACACACTGACACCCAGTAACAAAGACAGACACTGATACCCAGTAACACAGACACACACTTACACCAAGTAACAATGACAGACACTGACATCCAGTAACACAGACACACACTTACACCAAGTCACAAAGACACACACAGACAACCAGTAACAAAGACAGACACTGATACCCAGTAACACAGACACACACTTACACCAACTAACAATGACAGACACTGACATCCAGTAACACAGACGCACACTTACACCAAGTCACAAAGACACACACTGACACCCAGTAACAAAGACACACAATGACACCAAGTAACAAATACATACACTGATACCCAGGAACACAGACACACAATTACACCAAGTAACAAAGACATACACTGACACCAACGAACAAAGACATACACTGACACCAATTAACAAAGACATACACTGATACCCAGTAACACAGACACACACTTACACCAAGTAACAAAGACATACGCTGAAACCAAGTAACAAAGACATACACTTACACCAAGTAACAAAGACATACACTGACACCAAGTAACAAAGACATGCACTGATACCCAGTAACACAGACACACACTTACACCAAGTAACACGGACATACACTGAGACCAAGTAACAAAGACATACACTGACACCCAGGAACACAGATACACAGTGACACCCAGGAACACAGAGAAACACTGACACCAAGTAACAAAGACACACACTGACACCAAGTAACACAGACATACACTGACAACAACTAACAAAGACACACAATTACACCAAGTAACACAGACATACACTGACACCAATTAACAAAGACATGCACTTACATCAAGTAAGAAAGACACACACTTACACCAAGTAACACAGACATACACTGATACCCAGCAACACAGACACACTCTTACACCAAGTAACAAAGACAGACACTGATACCCAGTAACACAGACACACACTTACACCAAGAATCAAAAGACGTAAACTGACACCAAGTAACAAAGGCATACACTGACACCAAGTAACAAAGACATGCACTTACACCAATTAACAAAGACATACACTGACACCAAGTAACAAAGACATACACTTACACCAAGTGAGACAGACATACACTTACACCAATTAACAAAGACATCCACTTACACCAAGTAACATGGACAGACACTGACACCAAGTAACAAAGACAGACACTGATACCCAGTAATACAGACACACACTTACACCAAGTCACAAAGACACACACTGACCCAGTAACAAAGACAGACACTGATACCCAGTAACACAGACACACACTTACACCAAGTAACAAAGACAGACACTGACATCCAGTAACACAGACACACACTTACACCAAGTCACAAAGACACACACTGACACCCAGTAACAAAGACATACACTGATACCCAGTAACACAGACACACAATTACACCAAGTAACAAAGACAGACACTGAAACCAAGTAACGAAGACATACACTGACACCAAGTAACTAAGACATACGGTGATACCCAGTAACACAGACACACACATACACCAAGTAGCAAAGACAGACACTGACACCCAGTAATACAGACACACACTTACACCAAGTCACAAAGACACACACTGACACCAAGTAACAAAGACATGCACTGATACCCAGTAACACAGACACACACTTACACCAAGTAACACGGACATACACTGAGACCAAGTAACAAAGACATACACTGACACCCAGGAACACAGATACACAGTGACACCCAGGAACACAGAGAAACACTGACACCAAGTAACAAAGACACACACTGACACCAAGTAACACAGACATATACTGACAACAACTAACAAAGACACACAATTACACCAAGTAACACAGACATACACTGACACCAATTAACAAAGACATGCACTTACATCAAGTAAGAAAGACACACACTTACACCAAGAAACACAGACCAACACTGACACCAAGTAACAAAGACATACACTGATACCCAGCAACACAGACACACTCTTACACCAAGTAACAAAGACAGACACTGATACCCAGTAACACAGACACACACTTACAACAAGAATCAAAAGACGTAAACTGACACCAAGTAACAAAGGCATACACTGACACCAAGTAACAAAGACATACACAGACACCAAGTAACAAAGACATGCACTTACACCAATTAACAAAGACATACACTGACACCAAGTAACAAAGACATACACTTACACCAAGTGAGACAGACATCCACTTACACCAATTAACAAAGACATCCACTTACACCAAGTAACATGGACAGACACTGACACTAAGTAACAAAGACAGACACTGATCCCCAGTAATACAGACACACACTTACACCAAGTCACAAAGACACACACTGACCCAGTAACAAAGACAGACACTGATACCCAGTAACACAGACGCACACTTACACCAAGTAACAAAGACAGACACTGACATCCAGTAACACAGACACACACTTACACCAAGTCACAAAGACACACATTGACACCCAGTAACAAAGACATACACTGATACCCAGTAACACAGACACACAATTACACCAAGTAACAAAGACAGACACTGAAACCAAGTAACGAAGACATACACTGACACCAAGTAACTAAGACATACGCTGATACCCAGTAACACAGACACACACATACACCAAGTAGCGAAGACAGACACTGACACCCAGTAATACAGACACACACTTACACCAAGTCACAAAGACACACACTGATACCCAGTAACACAGACACACACTTACACCAAGTAACAATGACAGACACTGACATCCAGTAACACAGACACACACTTACACCAAGTCACAAAGACACACACTGACAACCAGTAACAAAGACAGACACTGATACCCAGTATCACAGACACACACTTACACCAACTAACAATGACAGACACTGTCATCCAGTAACACAGACGCACACTTACTCCAAGTCACAAAGAGACACACTGACACCCAGTAACAAAGACATACACTGACACCCAGTAACAAAGACACACACTGACTTCAAGTAACAAAGACATGCACTGATACCCAGTAACACAGACTCACAATTACACCAAGTACCAAAGACATACACTGACACCAACTAACAAAGACATACACTTACACCAAGTAACAAAGACATGCACTGACACCCAGTAACACAGACACAAACTTACACCAAGTAACACGGACATACACTGAGACCAAGTAACAAAGACATACACTGACACCCAGGAACACAGATACACAGTGACACCCAGTAACACAGAGAAACTCTGACACCAAGTAACACAGACATACACTGACAACAACTAACAAAGACATGCACAGATACCCAGTGACACAGACAAACACTTACAGCAAGTAACAAAGACATACACTGACACCAAGTAACAAAGACATACACTTACACCAAATGACAAAGACATGCACTGACACCAAGTAACAAAGACATACACTGACACCCAGTAACAAAGACAGACACTGATACCCAGTAACAAAGACAGACACTGATACCCAGTAACACATACACACACTTACAACAAGTAACAATGAGAGACACTGACATCCAGTAACACAGACACACACTTACACCAAGTCACAAAGACACACACTGACACCCAGTAACAAAGACATACACTGACACCCAGTAACAAAGACATACACTGACACCCAGTAACAAAGACACACACTGACACCAAGTAACAAAGACATACACTGATACCCAGTAACACAGACACACAATTACACCAAGTAACAAAGACATACACTGACACCCACCAACAAAGGCATACACTGACACCAATTAACAAAGACATACACTGATACCCAGTAACACAGACACACACTTACACCAAGTAACAAAGACATACACTGAAACCAAGTAACGAAGACAACTGACACCAAGTAACCAAGACATACGCTGATACCCAGTAACACAGACACACACATACACCAAGTAGCAAAGACAGACACTGACACCCAGTAATACAGACACACACTTACACCAAGTCACAAAGACACACACTGACACCCAGTAACAAAGACAGACACTGATACCCAGTAACACAGACACACACCTACACCAAGTAACAATGACAGACACTGACATCCAGTAACATAGACACACACTTACACCAAGTCACAAAGACACACACAGACAACCAGTAACAAAGACAGACACTGATACCCAGTAACACAGACACACACTTACACCAACTAACAATGACAGACACTGACATCCAGTAACACAGACGCACACTTACACCAAGTCACAAAGACACACACTGACACCCAGTAACAAAGACACACACTGACACCAAGTAACAAAGACAGACACTGATACCCAGGAACACAGACACACAATTACACCAAGTAACAAAGACATACGCTGAAACCAAGTAACAAAGACATACACTTACACCAAGTAACAAAGACATACACTGACACCAAGTAACAAAGACATGCACTGATACCCAGTAACACAGACACACACTTACACCAAGTAACACGGACATACACTGAGACCAAGTAACAAAGACATACACAGTGACACCCAGGAACACAGAGAAACACTGACACCAAGTAACAAAGACACACACTGACACCAAGTAACACAGACATACACTGACAACAACTAACAAAGACACACAATTACACCAAGTAACACAGACATACACTGACACCAATTAACAAAGACATGCACTTACATCAAGAAAGAAAGACACACACTTACACCAAGTAACACAGACCAACACTGACACCAAGTAACAAAGACATACACTGATACCCAGCAACACAGACACACTCTTACACCAAGTAACAAAGGCATACACTGACACCAAGTAACAAAGACATACACTGACACCAAGTAACAAAGGCATGCACTTACACCAATTAACAAAGACATACACTGACACCAAGTGAGACAGACATACACTTACACCAAGTGAGACAGACATACACTTACACCAATTAACAAAGACATCCACTTACACCAAGTAACATGGACAGACACTGACACCAAGTAACAAAGACAGACACTGATACCCAGTAATACAGACACACACTGACACCAAGTCACAAAGACACACACTGACCCAGTAACAAAGACAGACACTGATACCCAGTAACACAGACACACACTTACACCAAGTAACAAAGACAGACACTGACATCCAGTAACACAGACACACACTTACACCAAGTCACAAAGACACACACTGACACCCAGTAACAAAGACATACACTGATACCCAGTAACACAGACACACAATTACACCAAGTAACAAAGACAGACACTGAAACCAAGTAACGAAGACACACACTGACACCAAGTAACTAAGACATACGCTGATACCCAGTAACACAGACACACACATACACCAGGTAGCAAAGACAGACACTGACACCCAGTAATACAGACACACACTTACACCAAGTCACAAAGACACACACTGACACCCATTAACAAAGACAGACACTGATACCCAGTAACACAGACACACACTTACACCAAGCAACAAAGACATACACTGACAACAAGTAACAAAGACATACACTGACACCAAGTAACAAAGACATACACTGATACCCAGTAACACAGACACCCAGTTACACCAAGTAACAAAGACATACACTGAAACCAAGTAACAAAGACATTCACTTACACCAAGTAACAAAGACATACACTGACACCAAGTAACAAAGACATGCACTGACACCCAGTAACACAGACACACACTTACACCAAGGAACAAAGACAAACACTGATACCCAGTAACACAGACACACACTTAAACCAAGTATCACGGACATATACTGACACCGAGTAACAAAGACATACACTGACACCCAGGAACACAGATACACAGTGTCACCCAGTAACACAGAGAAACACTTACACCAGGTAACAAAGACATACACTGGCACCAAGTAACAAAGACATCCACTTACACCAAGTACAAAGACATTCACTTACACCAATTAAAAAAGACATACTCTGACACCAAGTAACAAAGACATACACTGATGCAGAACACAGACACACACTTACACCAAGTAACAAAGACATACACTGATACCCAGTCACACAGACACACACTTACACCAAGTAACACAGACGCACACAGACACCAAGTAACAAAGACGTACACTGATACCCAGTAACACAGACACACACTTACACCAAGTAACAAAGACATACACTGACACCAAGCAACAAAGACAGACACTGATACCCAGTAACACAGACACACACTTACACCAAGTAACAAAGACATACACTGACATCCAGTAACACAGACACACACTTACACCAAGTCACAAAGACACACACTGACACCCAGTAACAAAGACATACACTGATACCCAGTAACACAGACACACAATTACACCAAGTAACAAAGACAGACACTGAAACCAAGTAACGAAGACATACACTGACACCAAGTAACTAAGACATACGCTGATACCCAGTAACACAGACACACACATACACCAAGTAGCAAAGACAGACACTGACACCCAGTAATACAGACACACACTTACACCAAGTCACAAAGACACACACTGACTTCAAGTAACTAAGACATGCACTGATACCCAGTAACACAGACACACAATTACACCAAGTACCAAAGACATACACTGACACCAACGAACAAAGACATACACTGACACCAATTAACAAAGACATACACTGATCCCCAGTAACACAGACACACACTTACACCAAGTAACAAAGACATACGCTGAAACCAAGTAACAAAGACATACACTTACACCAAGTAACAAAGACATGCACTGACACCAAGTAACAAAGACATGCACTGATACCCAGTAACACAGACACACACTTACAACATGTAACACGGACATACACTGAGACCAAGTAACAAAGACATACACTGACACCCAGGAACACAGATACACAGTGACACCCAGTAACACAGAGTAACACTGACACCAAGTAACAAAGACATACACTGACAACAACTAACAAAGACATGCACAGATACCCAGTGACACAGACAAACACTTACAGCAAGTAACAAAGACATACACTGACACCAAGTAACAAAGACATACACTTACACCAACTAAAAAAGACACACAATTACACCAAGTAACACAGACATACACTGACACCAATTAACAAAGACATGCACTTACATCAAGTAAGAAAGACACACACTTACACCAAGTAACACAGACCAACACTGACACCAAGTAACAAAGACATACACTGATACCCAGCAACACAGACACACTCTTACACCAAGTAACAAAGACAGACACTGATACCCAGTAACACAGACAGACACTTACACCAACAATCAAAAGACGTAAACTGACACCAAGTAACAAAGGCATACACTTACACAAAGTAACAAAGACATACACTGACACCAAGTAACAAAGACATACACTGACACCAAGTAACAAAGACATACACTTACACCAAGTAAGACAGACATACACTTACACCAAGTAAGACAGACATACACTTACACCAATTAACAAAGACATCCACTTACACCAAGTAACATGGACAGACACTGACACCAAGTAACAAAGACAGATACTGATACCCAGTAATACAGACACACACTTACACCAAGTCACAAAGACACACACTGACACCCATTAACAAAGACAGACACTGATACCCAGTAACACAGACACACACTTACACCAAGTAACAAAGACAGACACAGACATCCAGTAACACAGACACACACTTACACCAAGTCACAAAGACACACACTGACACCCAGTAACAAAGACATACACTGACACCAAGTAACAAAGACATACACTGATACCCAGTAACACAGACACACAATTATACCAAGCAACAAAGACATACACTGACAACAAGTAACAAAGACATACTCTGACACCAAGTAACAAAGACATACACTGATACCCAGTAACACAGACACCCAGTTACACCAAGTAACAAAGACATACACTGAAACCAAGTAACAAAGACATCCACTTACACCAAGTAACAAAGACATACACTGACACCAAGTAACAAAGACATGCACTGATACCCAGTAACACAGACACACACTTACACCAAGGAATAAAGACAAACACTGATACCCAGTAACACAGACACACACTTAAACCAAGTATCACGGACATATACTGACACCGAGTAACAAAGACATACACTGACACCCAGGAACACAGATACACAGTGTCACCCAGTAACACAGAGAAACACTTACACCAAGTAACAAAGACACACACTGGCACCAAGTAACACAGACATACACTGGCACCAAGTAACAAAGACATCCACTTACACCAAGTACAAAGACATACACTGACACCAAGCAACAAAGACATACAATGATACCCAGTTACACAGACACACACTTACACCAAGTAACGAAGACATGCACTGACACCAAGTAACAAAGACATGCACTGATACCCAGTAACACAGAGACACACTTGCACCAAGTAACAGAGAAATACACTGACAGCAATTAACAAAGACATACACTGATACACAGTAACACAGACACACACTTACACCAAGTAACAAAGACATACACTGATACCCAGTTACACAGACACACACTTACACCAAGTAACACAGACGCACACAGACACCAAGTAACAAAGACGTACACTGATACCCAGTAACACAGACACACACTTACACCAAGTAACAAAGACATACACTGACACCAAGCAACAAAGACAGACACTGATACCCAGTAACACAGACACACACTTACACCAAGTAACAAAGACATACACTGATACCCAGCAACACAGACACATACTTACACCAAGTAACAAAGACAGACACTTATACCCAGTAACGCAGACACACACTTACAACAAGAATCAAAAGACGTAAACTGACACCAAGTAACAAAGGCATACACTGACACCAAGCAACAAAGACATACACTGACACCAAGTAACAAAGACATGCACTTACACCAATTAACAAAGACATACACTGACACCAAGTAACAAAGACATACACTTACACCAAGTGAGACAGACATCCACTTACACCAATTAACAAAGACATCCACTTACACCAAGTAACATGGACAGACACTGACACTAAGTAACAAAGACAGACACTGATCCCCAGTAATACAGACACACACTTACACCAAGTCACAAAGACATACGCTGATACCCAGTAACACAGACACACACATACACCAAGTAGCAAAGACAGACACTGACACCCAGTAATACAGACACACACTTACACCAAGTCACAAAGACACACACTGACACCCAGTAACAAAGACAGACACTGATACCCAGTAACACAGACACACACTTACACCAAGTAACAATGACAGACACTGACATCCAGTAACACAGACACACACTTACACCAAGTCACAAAGACACACACTGACAACCAGTAACAAAGACAGACACTGATACCCAGTAACACAGACACACACTTACACCAAGTCACAAAGACATACGCTGATACCCAGTAACACAGACACACACATACACCAAGTAGCAAAGACAGACACTGACACCCAGTAATACAGACACACACTTACACCAAGTCACAAAGAGACACACTGACACCCAGTAACAAAGACATACACTGACACCCAGTAACAAAGACACACACTGACTTCAAGTAACAAAGACATGCACTGATACCCAGTAACACAGACTCACAATTACACCAAGTACCAAAGACATACACTGACACCAACTAACAAAGACATACACTTACACCAAGTAACAAAGACATGCACTGACACCCAGTAACAAAGACAGACACTGATACCAAGTAACACAGACACACACTTACACCAAGTAACAAAGACAGACACTGACATCCAGTAACACAGACACACACTTACACCAAGTCACAAAGACACACACTGACACCAAGTAACAAAGACATGCACTGACACCAAGTAACAAAGACATGCACTGATACCCAGTAACACAGACACACACTTACACCAAGTAACACGGACATACACTGAGACCAAGTAACAAACACATACACTGACACCCAGGAACACAGATACACAGTGACACCCAGTAACACAAGAAACTCTGACACCAAGTAACAAAGACATACACTGACACCAAGTAACAAAGACATGCACTTACACCAAATGACAAAGACATGCACTGACACCAAATAACAAAGACATGCACTTACACCAACTAACAAAGACACACAATTACACCAAGTAACACAGACATACACTGACACCAATTAACAAAGACATGCACTTACATCAAGTAAGAAAGACACACACTTACACCAAGTAACACAGACCAACACTGACACCAAGTAACAAAGACATACACTGATACCCAGCAACACAGACACACTCTTACACCAAGTAACAAAGACAGACACTGATACCCAGTAACACAGACACACACTTACACCAAGAATCAAAAGACGTAAACTGACACCAAGTAACAAAGGCATACACTGACACCAAGTAACAAAGACATGCACTTACACCAAGTAACAAAGACATACACTGACACCAAGTAACAAAGACATACACTGACACCAAGTAACAAAGACATACACTTACACCAAGTAAGACAGACATACACTTACACCAATTAACAAAGACATCCACTTACACCAAGTAACATGGACAGACACTGACACCAAGTAACAAAGACTGATACTGATACCCAGTAACACAGACACACACTTACACCAAGTAACAAAGACAGACACTGACATCCAGTAACACAGACACACACTTACACCAAGTCACAAAGACACACACTGACACCCAGTAACAAAGACATACACTGACACCAAGTAACAAAGACATACACTGATACCCAGTAACACAGACACACAATTATACCAAGCAACAAAGACATACACTGACAACAAGTAACAAAGACATACACTGACACCAAGTAACAAAGACATACACTGATACCCAGTAACACAGACACACAGTTACACCAAGGAACAAAGACATACACTGAAACCAAGTAACAAAGACATACACTTACACCAAGTAACAAAGACATACACTGACACCAAGTAACAAAGACATGCACTGATACCCAGTAACACAGACACACACTTACACCAAGGAACAAAGACAAACACTGATACCCAGTAACACAGAGACACCCTTACACCAAGTATCACGGACATATACTGACACCAAGTAACAAAGACATACACTGACACCCAGGAACACAGATACACAGTGTCACCCAGTAACACAGAGAAACACTTACACCAAGTAACAAAGACACACACTGGCACCAAGTAACACAGACATACACTGGCACCAAGTAACAAAGACATCCACTTACACCAAGTACAAAGACATACACTGACACCAAGCAACGAAGACATACAATGATACCCAGTATCGCAGACAAGCACTGACACCCAGTAAAAAAGACATACATTGACACCAAGTAACAAAGACTGACACTGATCCCCATTAACACAGACACTGACACACACTTACACCAAGTAACAAAGACATACACTGACACCAAGTAACAAAGACATTCACTTACACCAATTAAAAAAGACATACTCTGACACCAAGTAACAAAGACATACACTGATGCAGAATAACACAGACACACACTTACACCAAGTAACAAAGACATACACTGATACCCAGTTACACAGACACACACTTACACCAAGTAACACAGACTCACACAGACACCAAGTAGCAAAGACGTACACTGATACCCAGTAACACAGACACACACTTACACCAAGTAACAAAGACATACACTGACACCAAGCAACAAAGACAGACACTGATACCCAGTAACACAGACACACACTTACACCAAGTAACAAAGACATACACTGATACCCAGCAACACAGACACATACTTACACCAAGTAACAAAGACAGACACTGATACCCAGTAACGCAGACATACACTTCCAGCAACTATCAAAGACATACACTGACACCAAGTAGCAAAGACATACACTTACACCAAGTAACAAAGACATACACTGACACAAAGTAACACAGGAACACACTTACACCAAGTAACAAAGACATACACTGACACCAAATAACAAGGACATACATTGATATCCAGTAACACAGACACACAATTACACCAAGTAACAGAGAAATACACTGACACCAAGTAACAAAGACATGCACTGACACCAAGTAACAAAGACATGCACTGACACCAAGTAACAAAGACATACAATTGCACCAAGTAACAAAGACATACACTGACACCAAGTAACAAATACCTACACTTACACCAAGAAACACAGACATACACTGACACCAAGTAACAAAGACACACACATACACCAAGTACACAAATATATACTGACACCAAGTAACAAAGACATACACTGATACCCAGTAACACAGACACACAGTTACACCAAGAAACAGAGAAATACACTGACTCCAAGTAACAAAGGCATACACTTACACCAAGTAACGAAGACATGCACTGACACCAAGTAACAAAGACATACACTTACACCAAGTAACACAGACATACACTGATACCCAGTGACACAGACACACACTTACACCAATTAAAACAGACACACACAGACACCAAGTAACAAAGACGTACACTGATACCCAGTAACACAGAGACACACTGACACCAAGTAACAAAGACAGACACTGACACCAAGTAACAAAGACAGACACTGATACCCAGTAACACAGACACACACTTACACCAAGTAACAAAGACATACACTGTTACCCAGCAACACAGACACACACTGACACCAAGTAACAAAGACAGACACTGATACCCAGATTTACAGACATACACTTACACCAAGTATCAAAGACATACACTGACACCAAGTAGCAAAGACATACACTTACACCAAGTAACAAAGGCATACACTGATACCCAGTAACACAGACACACACTTACACCAAGTAACAGAGACATACACTGACACCAAGTAACAAAGACATACACTTACACCAAGTAACAAAGACATACACTGATACCCAGTAACACAGCCACACACTTACACCAAGTAACAGAGACATACACTGACACCAAGTAACAAAGACATACACTTACACCAAGTAACAAAGACATGCACAGACACCAAGAAACAAAGACAGACACTTACACCAAGTAACATAGACATACACTGATTCCCAGCAACACAGACACACACTGACACCAAGAAACAAAGACAGACACTGATACCCAGTAACACAGACAAACACTTACACCAAGTAACAAAGACATGCACTGACACCCAGCAACACAGACACACACTGACACCAAGAAACAAAGACAGACACTGATACCCAGTAACACAGACATATACTGACACCAAGTATCTAAGACATGCACTGACACCAAGTAGCAAAGACATACACTTACACCAAGTGACAAAGACATACACTGACACCAAGTAACAAAGACATACACTTACACCAAGTAACAAAGACATACACTGACACCAAGTAACAAGGACATACACTGACACCAAGTAACACGGACATACACTTACACAAAGTAACAAAGACATACAATGACACCAAGTAACAAAGACATACACTGATACCCAGTAACACAGACACACAATTACACCAAGTAACACAGACACACACTTACACAAAGTAACAAAGCCAGACAATGACACCAAGTAACAAAGACATACACAGATACCCAGTAACACAGACACACACTTACACCAAGTAACAGAGACATACACTGACACCAAGTAACAAAGACATACAATTACACCAAGTAACAAAGACATGCACTGACACCAAGAAACAAAGACATACACTTACAGCAAGTAACAGAGACATACACTGACACCAAGTAACAAAGACATACACTTACACGAAGTAACACAGACATACACTGACACCAAGTAACAAAGACACACACATACACCAAGTACACAGACATACACTGACACCAAGTAACAAAGACAGACACTGATACCAGTAACACAGACACACATTAACACCAAGTCACAAAGACATACACTGACACCCAGTAACAAAGACAAACACTGACACCCAGTAACAAAGACACACGCTGACACCAAGTAACAAAGACACACACTGACACCAAGTAACAAAGACATACACAGACACCAAGTAACAAAGACAGACACTGAAATCCAGTAACACAGACACACACTTACACCAAGTAACAAAGACATACACTGATACCCAGCAACACAGACACACACTTACACCAAGTAACAAAGACAGACAATGATACCCAGTAACACAGACATACATTTACACCAAGTATCAAAGACATACACTGACACCAAGTTGCAAAGACATACACTTACACCAAGTAACAAAGACATGCACAGACACCAAGAAACAAAGACAGACACTTACACCAAGTAACATAGACATACACTGTTACCCAGCAACACAGACACACACTGACACCAAGAAACATAGACAGACACTGATACCCAGTAACACAGACACACACTTACACCAAGTAACAAAGACATACACTGATACCCAGCAACACAGACACACACTGACACCAAGAAACAAAGACAGACACTGATACCCAGTAACACAGACATGCACTTACACCAAGTATCAAAGACATGCACTGACACCAAGTAGCAAAGACATACACTTACACCATGTGACAAAGACATACACTGACACCAAGTAACAAAGACATACACTTACACCAAGTAACAAAGACATACACTGACACCAAGTAACAAAGACATACACTTACAGCAAGTAACACAGACATACACTTACACAAAGTAACAAAGACATACACTTACACGAAGTAACACAGACATACACTGACACCAAGTAACAAAGACACACACATACACCAAGTACACAGACATACACTGACACCAAGTAACAAAGACATACACTGATACCCAGTAACACAGACACACACTTACACCAAGTAACAGAGACATACACTGACACCAAGTAACAAAGACATACAATTACACCAAGTAACAAAGACATGCACTGACACCAAGAAACAAAGACATACATTAACACCAAGTCACAAAGACATACACTGACACCAAGTAACAAAGACAAACACATACACCAAGTACACAGACATACACTGACACCAAGTAACAAAGACATACAATGATACCCAGTAACACAGACATACACAGACACCAAGTAACAAAGACATACACTGATACCCAGTAACACAGACACACACTTACACCAAGAAACAGAGAAATACACTGACTCCAAGTAACAAAGACATACACTTACACCAAGTAACGAAGACATGCACTGACACCAAGTAACAAAGACACACACTTACACAAATTAAAACAGACACACACAGACATCAAGTAACAAAGACGTACACTGATACCCAGTAACACAGAGACACACTGACACCAAGTAACAAAGACAGACACTGACACCAAGTAACAAAGACAGACACTGATACCCAGTAACACAGACACACACTTACACCAAGTAACAAAGACATACACTGTTACCCAGCAATACAGACACACACTGACACCAAGTAACAAAGACAGACACTGATACCCAGATTTACAGACATACACTTACACCAAGTATCAAAGACATACACTGACACCAAGTAGCAAAGACATACACTTACACCAAGTAACAAAGACATACACTGACACCAAGTAACAAAGACATACACTT
The DNA here is from genome assembly GCF_036365525.1 of Heterodontus francisci. Lineage (NCBI taxonomy): Eukaryota > Metazoa > Chordata > Chondrichthyes > Heterodontiformes > Heterodontidae > Heterodontus > Heterodontus francisci. Next base: position 7,691,283 of record NW_027140221.1, on the reverse strand, counting down.
ACACCAAGTAACACAGACATACACTGACACCAATTAACACAGACATCCAGTGACACCAAGTAACAAATACATACACTTACATCAAGTAACAAAGACATACACTGACACCAAGAAACAAAGACAGACAATGACACCAAGTAACAAAGGCATACACTGATACCCAGTAACACAGCCACACACTTACACCAAGTAACAGAGACATACACTGACAGCAAGTAACAAAGACATACACTTACACCAAGTAACAAAGACATGCACAGACACCAAGAAACAAAGACATACACTTACACCAAGTAACATAGACATACACTGATTCCCAGCAACACAGACACACACTGACACCAAGAAACAAAGACAGACACTGATACCCAGTAACACAGACAAACACTTACACCAAGTAACAAAGACATGCACTGACACCCAGCAACACAGACACACACTGACACCAAGAAACAAAGACAGACACTGATACCCAGTAACACAGACATACACTTACACAAAGTAACAAAGACATACAATGACACCAAGTAACAAAGACATACACTGATACCCAGTAACACAGACACACAATTACACCAAGTAACAAAGACATGCACTGACACCAAGTAACAAAGACATACAATTACACCAAGTAACAAAGACATGCACTGACACCAAGTAACAAAGACATGCACTGACACCAAGTAACAAAGACATGCACTGACACCAAGTAACACAGACATACACTTACACCAAGTAACACAGACATACACTGACACCAAGTAACAAAGACACACACATACACCAAGTACACAGACATACACTGACACCAAGTAACAAAGACATACAATGATACCCAGTAACACAGACACACACTTACACCAAGTAACAAAGACAGACACTGATACCAGTAACACAGACACACATTAACACCAAGTCACAAAGACATACACTGACACCCAGTAACAAAGACAAACACTGACACCCAGTAACAAAGACACACACTGACACCAAGTAACAAAGACACACACTGACACCAAGTAACAAAGACACACACTGACACCAAGTAACAAAGACAGACACTGAAATCCAGTAACACAGACACACACTTACACCAAGTAACAAAGACAGACAATGATACCCAGTAACACAGACATACATTTACACCAAGTATCAAAGACATACACTGACACCAAGTTGCAAAGACATACACTTTCACCAAGTAACAAAGACATACACTGACACCAAGTAACAAAGACAGACACTGACACCAAGTAACATAGACATACACTTACACCAAGTAACAAAGACATACACTGATACCCAGTAACACAGACACACACTTACACCAAGTAACACAGACACACACTTACACCAAGTAACAAAGACATACAATTACACCAAGTAACAAAGACATGCACTGACACCAAGAAACAAAGACATACACTTGCACCAAGTAACAAAGACATACACTGACACCAAGTAACAAATACCTACACTTACACCAAGTAACACAGACATACACTGACACCAAGAAACAAAGACACACACATACACCAAGTACACAAATATATACTGACACCAAGTAACAAAGACATACACGGCACAGTGGCGCAGTGGTTAGCACCGCAGCCTCACAGCTCCAGCGACCCGGGTTCAATTCTGGGTACTGCCTGTGTGGAGTTTGCAAGTTCTCCCTGTGTCTGCGTGGGTTTCCTCCAGGTGCTCTGGTTTCCTCCCACATGCCAAAGACTTGCTGGTTGATAGGTTAATTGGCCATTATAAATTGCCACTAGTATAGGTAGGTGGTAGGGAAATATAGGGACAGGTGGGGATGTGGTAGGAATATGGGATTAGTGTAGGATTAGTATAAATGGGTGGTTGATGGTCGGCACAGACTCGGTGGGCTGAAGGGCCTGTTTCAGTGCTGTATCTCTAAACTAAACTAAACACTGATACCCAGTAACACAGACACACAGTTACACCAAGAAACAGAGAAATACACTGACTCCAAGTAACAAAGGCATACACTTACACCAAGTAACGAAGACATGCACTGACACCAAGTAACAAAGACATACACTTACACCAAGTAACACAGACATACACTGACACCAAGTAACAAAGACATACACTTACACGATGTAACACAGACATACACTGACACCAAGTAACAAATACATACACTGATACCCAGTGACACAGACACACACTTACACCAATTAAAACAGACACACACAGACACCAAGTAACAAAGACGTACACTGATACCCAGTAACACAGAGACACACTGACACCAAGCAACAAAGACAGACACTGACACCAAGTAACAAAGACAGACACTGATACCCAGTAACACAGACACACACTTACACCAAGTAACAAAGACATACACTGTTACCCAGCAATACAGACACACACTGACACCAAGTAACAAAGACAGACACTGATACCCAGATTTACAGACATACACTTACACTAAGTATCAAAGACATACACTGACACCAAGTAGCAAAGACATACACTTACACCAAGTAACAAAGACATACACTGACAGCAAGTAACAAAGACATACACTTACACCAAGTAACACAGACATACACTGACACCAATTAACACAGACATACACTGACACCAAGTAACAAATACATACACTTACATCAAGTAACAAAGACATACACTGATACCCAGTAACACAGACACACACTTACACCAAGTAACAGAGACATACACTGACACCAAGTAACAAAGACATACACTTACACCAAGTAACAAAGACATACACTGATACCCAGTAACACAGCCACACACTTACACCAAGTAACAGAGACATACACTGGCACCAAGTAACAAAGACATACACTTACACCAAGTAACAAAGACATGCACAGACACCAAGAAACAAAGACAGACACTTACACCAAGTAACATAGACATACACTGATTCCCAGCAACACAGACACACACTGACACCAAGAAAAAAAGACAGACACTGATACCCAGTAACACAGACAAACACTTACACCAAGTAACAAAGACATACACTGATACCCAGTAACACAGACACACAATTACACCAAGGAACACAGACACACACTTACACAAAGTAACAAAGCCAGACAATGACACCAAGTAACAAAGACATACACAGATACCCAGTAACACAGACACACACTTACACCAAGTAACAGAGACATACACTGACACCAAGTAACAAAGACATACAATTACACCAAGTAACAGAGACATACACTGACACCAAGTAACAAAGACATACACTTACACCAAGTAACACAGACATACACTGACACCAAGTAACAAAGACACACACATACACCAAGTACACAGACATACACTGACACCAAGTAACAAAGACATACAATGATACCCAGTAACACAGACACACACTTACACCAAGTAACAAAGACAGACACTGATAACAGTAACACAGACACACATTAACACCAAGTCACAAAGACATACACTGACACCCAGTAACAAAGACAAACACTGACACCCAGTAACAAAGACACACACTGACACCAAGTAACAAAGACTCACACTGACACCAAGTAACAAAGACATACACAGACACCAAGTAACAAAGACAGACACTGAAATCCAGTAACACAGACACACACTTACACCAAGTAACAAAGACATACACTGATACCCAGCAACACAGACACACACTTACACCAAGTAACAAAGACAGACAGTGATACCCAGTAACACAGACATACATTTACACCAAGTATCAAAGACATACACTCACACCAAGTTGCAAAGACATACACTTTCACCAAGTAACAAAGACATACACTGACACCAAGTAACAAAGACATACACTTACACCAAGTAACAAAGACATGCACAGACACCAAGAAACAAAGACAGACACTTACACCAAGTAACATTGACATACACTGATACCCAGCAACACAGACACACACTGACACCAAGAAACAAAGACAGACACTGATACCCAGTAACACAGACACACACTTACACCAAGTAACAAAGACAGACACTGATACCCAGTAACACAGACATACACTTACACCAAGTATCAAAGACATGCACTGACACGAAGTAGCAAAGACATACACTTACACCATGTGACAAAGACATACACTGACACCAAGTAACAAAGACATACACTTACACCAAGTAACAAAGACATACACTTACACCAAGTAACAAAGACATACACTGACACCAAGTAACAAAGACATACACTTACACCAAGTAACACAGACATACACTTACACAAAGTAACAAAGACATACAATGACACCAAGTAACAAAGACATACACTGATACCCAGTAACACAGACACACAATTACACCAGGTAACACAGACACACAATTACACAAAGTAACAAAGACAGACAATGACACCAAGTAACAAAGACATACACTGATACCCAGTAACACAGACACACACTTACACCAAGTAACAAAGACATGCACTGACACCAAGTAACAAAGACATACAATTACACCAAGTAACAGAGACATACACTGACACCAAGTAACAAAGACATACACTTACACCAAGTAACACAGACATACACTGACACCAAGTAACAAAGACACACACATACACCAAGTACACAGACATACACTGACACCAAGTAACAAATACATACAATGATACCCAGTAACACAGACACACAATTACACCAAGTAACAAAGACAGACACTGATACCAGTAACACAGACACACATTAACACCAAGTCACAAAGACATACACTGACACCAAGTAACAAAGACAAACACAGTCACCAAGTAACAACGACATACACTGATACCCAGTAACACAGACATACACTGACAGCAAGTAACAAAGACATTCACTGATACCCAGCAACACAGACACACACTTACACCAAGTATCACAGACATACACAGACACCAAGTAACAAAGACATACACTGATACCCAGTCACGCAGACACACACTTACACCAAGCAACACAGACAAACACTGACACCAAGTAACAAAGACACACACTTACACCAAGTAACACAGACATACACTGACACCCAGTAACAAAGACATACACTGACACCCAGTAACAAAGACACACAATGACAACAAGTAACAAAGGCACACACTGACACCAAGTAACAAAGACATTCACTGATACCCAGTAACACAGACACACACTTACACCAAGTAACAAAGACATAAACTGACACCAAGTAACAAAGACATACACTGATACCCAGTAACACAGACACACACTTACACCAAGTAACACAGACACACACTTACACCAAGTAACAAAGACATACAATTACACCAAGTAACAAAGACATGCACTGACACCAAAAAACAAAGACATACACTTGCAGCAAGTAACACAGACATACACTGACACCAAGTAACAAAGACACACACATACACCAAGTAACAAAGACAGACACTGATACCAGTAACACAGACACACATTAACACCAAGTCACAAAGACATACACTGACACCCAGTAACAAAGACAAACACTGACACCCAGTAACAAAGACACACACTGACACCAAGTAACAAAGACACACACTGACACCAAGTAACAAAGACATACAATGATACCCAGTAACACAGACACACATTAACACCAAGTCACAAAGACATACACTGACACCCAGTAACAAAGACAAACACTGACACCCAGTAACAAAGACACACACTGACACCAAGTAACAAAGACACACACTGACACCAAGTAACAGAGACATACACAGACACCAAGTAACAAAGACAGACACTGAAATCCAGTAACACAGACACACACTTACACCAAGTAACAAAGACATACACTGATACCCAGCAACACAGACACACACTGACACCAAGAAACAAAGACAGACACTGATACCCAGTAACACAGACATACACTTACACCAAGTATCAAAGACATGCACTGACACCAAGTAGCAAAGACATACACTTACACCATGTGACAAAGACATACACTGACACCAAGAAACAAAGACATACACTTACACCAAGTAACAAAGACATACACTGACACCAAGTAACAAAGACATACACTTACACCAAGTAACACAGACATACACTTACACCAAGTAACAAAGACATACAATGACACCAAGTAACAAAGACATACACTGATACCCAGTAACACAGACACACAATTACACCAAGGAACACAGACACACAATTACACAAAAGTAACAAAGACAGACAATGACACCAAGTAACAAAGACATACACTGATACCCAGTAACACAGACACACACTTACACCAAGTAACAGAGACATACACTGACACCAAGTAACAAAGACATACAATTACACCAAGTAACAAAGACATGCACTGACACCAAGAAACAAAGTCATACACTTACAGCAAGTAACAGAGACATACACTGACACCAAGTTGCAAAGACATACACTTACACCAAGTAACAAAGACATACACTGACACCAAGTAACAAAGACATACACTTACCCCAAGTAACAAAGACACACACTTACACCAAGTAACAAAGACATACACTGACACCAAGTAACAAAGACATACACTGACACCCAGTAACAAAGACACACAATGACAACAAGTAACAAAGGCACACACTGACACCAAGTAACAAAGACATACACTGATACCCAGTAACACAGACACACACTTACAACAAGTAACAAGGACATACACTGACACCAAGTAACAAAGACATTCACTGATACCCAGTAACACAGACACACACTTACACCAAGTAACAAAGACATAAACTGACACCAAGTAACAAAGACATACACTGATACCCAGTAACACAGACACACACTTACACCAAGTAACACAGACACACACTTACACCAAGTAACAAAGACATGCACTGACACCAAGAAACAAAGACATACACTTGCAGCAAGTAACACAGACATACACTGACACCAAGTAACAAAGACACACACATACACCAAGTACACAGACATACACTGACACCAAGTAACAAAGACATACAATGATACCCAGTAACACAGACACACACTTACACCAAGTAACAAAGACAGACACTGATACCAGGAACACAGACACACATTAACACCAAGTCACAAAGACATACACTGACACCCAGTAACAAAGACAAACACTGACACCCAGTAACAAAGACACACACTGACACCAAGTAACAAAGACACACACTGACACCAAGTAACAAAGACATACACAGACACCAAGTAACAAAGACAGACACTGAAATCCAGTAACACAGACACACACTTACACCAAGTAACAAAGACATACACTGATACCCAGCAACACAGACACACACTGACACCAAGAAACAAAGACAGACACTGATACCCAGTAACACAGACATACACTTACACCAAGTATCAAAGACATGCACTGACACCAAGTAGCAAAGACATACACTTACACCATGTGCCAAAGACATACACTGACACCAAGTAACAAAGACATACACTTACACCAAGTAACAAAGACATACACTGACACCAAGTAACAAAGACATACACTGACACCAAGTAACAAAGACATACACTTACACCAAGTAACACAGACATACACTTACACAAAGTAACAAAGACATACAATGACACCAAGTAACAAAGACATACACTGATACCCAGTAACACAGACACACAATTACACCAAGTAACACAGACACACAATTACACAAAGTAACAAAGACAGACAATGACACCAAGTAACAAAGACATACACTGATACCCAGTAACACAGACACATACTTACACCAAGTAACAGAGACATACACTGACACCAAGTAACAAAGACATACAATTACACCAAGTGACAAAGACATGCACTGACACCAAGAAACAAAGACATACACTTACAGCAACTAACAGAGACAGACACTGACACCAAGTAACAAAGACATACACTTACACCAAGTAACACAGACAAACACTGACACCAAGTAACAAAGACACACACATACACCAAGTACACAGACATACACTGACACCAAGTAACAAAGACATACAATGATACCCAGTAACACAGACACACAATTACACCAAGTAACAAAGACAGACACTGATACCAGTAACACAGACACACATTAACACCAAGTCACAAAGACATACACTGACACCCAGTAACAAAGACACACACTGACACCAAGTAACAAAGACATACACAGACACCAAGTAACAAAGACAGGCACTGAAATCCAGTAACACAGACACACACTTACACCAAGTAACAAAGACATACACTGATACCCAGCAACACAGACACACACTTACACCAAGTAACAAAGACAGACAATGATACCCAGTAACACAGACATACATTTACACCAAGTATCAAAGACATACACTGACACCAAGTTGCAAAGACATACACTTACACCAAGTAACAAAGACATACACTGACACCAAGTAACAAAGACATACACTTACCCCAAGTAACAAAGACATACACTGACACCAAGTAACAAAGTCATAAACTGATACCCAGTAACACAGACACACACTTACATCAAGTAACAGAGACATACACTGACACCAAGTAACAAAGACATACACTTACACCAAGTAACACAGACACACACATACACCAAGTAACAAAGACAGACACTGATACCCATTAACACAGACACACACTAACACCAAATCACAAAGAGATACACTGACACCCAGTAACAAAGACAAACACTGACACCCAGTAACAAAGACAAACACTGACACCCAGTAACAAAGACACACACTGACACCAAGTAATAAAGACAAACACTGACACCAAGTAATAAAGACACACACTTACACCAAGTAACAAAGACATACACTGATACCCAGCAACACAGACACACACTTACACCAAGTATCACAGACATACACAGACACCAAGTAACAAAGACATACACTGATACCCAGCAACACAGACACACACTTACACCAAGTATCACAGACATACACAGACACCAAGTAACAAAGACATACAATGATACCCAGTAACACAGACACACACTTACACCAAGTAACAAAGACAGACACTGATACCAGTAACACAGACACACATTAACACCAAGTCACAAAGACATACACTGACACCCAGTAACAAAGACAAACACTGACACCCAGTAACAAAGACACACACTGACACCAAGTAACAAAGACACACACTGACACCAAGTAACAAAGACACACACTGACACCAAGTAACAAAGACAAACACAGTCACCAAGTAACAAAGACAAACACAGTCACCAAGTTACAACGACATACACTGATACCCAGTAACACAGACACACACTTACACCAAGTATCACAGACATACACAGACACCAAGTAACAAAGACATACACTGATACCCAGTCACGCAGACACACACTTACACCATGTAACAAAGACATACAATGACACCAAGTAACAAATACATACACTGACACCAAGTAACAAAGACATACACTGACACCAAGCAACACAGACAAACACTGACACCAAGTAACAAAGACACACACTTACACCAAGTAACAAAGACATACACTGACACCAAGTAACAAAGACATACACTGATACCCAGTAACACAGACATACACTGACACCCAGTAACAAAGACATGCACTGACACCAAGTAACAAAGACACACAATGACAACAAGTAACAAAGGCACACACTGACACCAAGTAACAAAGACATACACTGATACCCAGTAACACAGACACACACTTACAACAAGTAACAAGGACATACACTGACACCAAGTAACAAAGACATTCACTGATACCCAGTAACGCAGACACACACTTACACCAAGTGACAAAGACATAAACTGACACCAAGTAACAAAGACATACACTGATACCCAGTAACACAGACACACACTTACACCAAATAACACAGACACACACTTACACCAAGTAACAAAGACATACAATTACACCAAGTAACAAAGACATGCAGTGACACCAAGAAACAAAGACATACACTTACAGCAAGTAACACAGACATACACTGACACCAAGTAACAAAGACACACACATACACCAAGTACACAGACATACACTGACACCATGTAACAAAGACATACAATGATACCCAGTAACACAGACACACAGTTACACCAAGTAACAAAGACAGACACTGATACCAGTAACACAGACACACATTAACACCAAGTGACAAAGACATACACTGACACCCAGTAACAAAGACAAACACTGACATCCAGTAACAAAGACAGACACTGAAATCCAGTAACACAGACACACACTTACACCAAGTAACAAAGACATACACTGACACCCAGTAACAAAGACAAACACTGACATCCAGTAACAAAGACAGACAATGATACCCAGTAACACAGACATACATTTACACCAAGTATCAAAGACATACACTGACACCAAGTTGCAAAGACATACACTTACACCAAGTAACAAAGACATACACTGACACCAAGTAACAAAGACATACACTTACACCAAGTAACAAAGACATACACTGACACCAAGTAACAAAGTCATAAACTGATACCCAGTAACACAGACACACACTTACACCAAGTAACAAAGACAGACACTGATACCAGTAACACAGACACACATTAACACCAAGTCACAAAGACATACACTGACACCCAGTAACAAAGACAAACACTGACACCCAGTAACAAAGACACACACTGACACCAAGTAACAAAGACACACACTGACACCAAGTAACAAAGACAAACACAGTCACCAAGTAACAACGACATACACTGATACCCAGTAACACAGACACACACTTACACCAAGTAACAAAGACATACACTGATACCCAGCAACACAGACACACACTTACACCAAGTATCACAGACATACACAGACACCAAGTAACAAATACATACACTGACACCAAGTAACAAAGACATACACTTACACCAAGCAACACAGACAAACACTGACACCAAGTAACAACGACATACACTGATACCCAGTAACACAGACACACACTTACACCAAGTAACAAAGACGTACACTGATACCCAGCAACAAAGACACACACTTACACCAAGTATCACAGACATACACAGACACCAAGTAACAAAGACATACACTGATACCCAGTAACGCAGACACACACTTACACCATGTAACAAAGACATACAATGACACCAAGTAACAAATACATACACTGACACCAAGTGACAAAGACATACACTTACACCAAGCAACACAGACATACACTGACAACAAGTAACAAAGACATACACTGATACCCAGTAACACAGACATACACTGACACCCAGTTACAAAGACATACACTGATACCCAGCAACACAGACACACACTTACACCAAGTATCACAGACATACACAGACACCAAGTAACAACGACATACACTGATACCCAGTAACACAGACACACACTTACACCAAGTAACAAAGACGTACACTGATACCCAGCAGCACAGACACACACTTACACCAAGTATCACAGACATACACAGACACCAAGTAACAAAGACATACACTGATACCCAGTAACGCAGACACACACTTACACCATGTAACAAAGACATACAATGACACCAAGTAACACAGACACACACTTACACCAAGTAACACAGACACACACTTACACCAAGTAACAAAGACAGACAATGACACCAAGTAACAAAGACATACACTGATACCCAGTAACACAGACACACACTTACACCAAGTAACACAGACACACACTTACACCAAGTAACAAAGACAGAAAATGACACCAAGTAACAAAGACATACACTGATACCCAGTAACACAGACACACACTTACACCAAGTAACAAAGACATACACTGATACCCAGCAACACAGACACACACTTACACCAAGTGTCACAGACATACACAGACACCAAGTAACAAAGACATACACTGATACCCAGCAACACAGACACACACTTACACCAAGTGTCACAGACATACACAGACACCAAGTAACAAAGACATACACTGATACCCAGTAACGCAGACACACACTTACACCATGGAACAAAGACATACAATGACACCAAGTAACAAATACATACACTGACACCAAGTAACAAATACATACACTGACACCAAGTAACAAAGGCACACACTGACACCAAGTAACAAAGACATACACTGATACCCAGTAACACAGACACACACTTACACTAAGTAACAAGGACATACACTGACACCAAGTAACAAAGACATTCACTGATACCCAGTAACACAGACACACACTGACACCAAGTAACAAAGACACACACTGACACCAAGTAACAAAGACAAACACAGTCACCAAGTAACAACGACATACACTGATACCCAGTAACACAGACACACACTTACACCAAGTAACAAAGACATACACTTATACCCAGCAACACAGACACACACTTACACCAAGTATCACAGACATACACAGACACCAAGTAACAAAGACATACACTGATACCCAGTAACGCAGACACACACTTACACCATGTAACAAAGACATACAATGACACCAAGTAACAAATACATACACTGACACCAAGTAGCAAAGACATACACTTACACCAAGCAACACAGACATACACTGACACCAAGTAACAAAGACATGCACTGATACCCAGTAACACAGACATACACTGACACCCAGTAACAAAGACATACACTGAAACCCAGTAACAAAGACACGCAATGACAACAAGTAACAAAGGCACACACTGACACCAAGTAACAAAGACATACACTGATACCCAGTAACACAGACACACACTTACACCAAGTAACAAGGACATACACTGACACCAAGTAACAAAGACATTCACTGATACCCAGTAACACAGACACACACTTACACCAAGTAACACAGACACATTCTTACACCAAGTAACAAAGACAGACAATGACACCAAGTCACAAAGACATTCACTGACACCCAGTAACAAGGACATACACTTCCACCAAGTAACAAAGACATGCACTGACACCAAGAAACAAAGACAGACACTTACACCAATTAACAAAGACATACACTGACACCAAGTAACAAAGACATACACTGACACCAAGTAACACCGACATACAATGACAGCAAGTAACACAGACACACACTAACACCAAGTCACAAAGACATTCACTGACACCCAGGAACAAAGACAAACGCTGACACCCAGTAACACAGACACACACTTACACGAAGTAACACAGACACATTCTTACACCAAGTAACAAAGACAGACAGTGACACCAAGTAACAAAGACATACACTGATACCCAGTAAAACAGACACACACTTACACCAAGTAACACAGACACATTCTTACACCAAGAAACAAAGACAGACACTTACACCAATTAACAAAGACATACACTGACACCAAGTAACAAAGACATACACTTACACCAAGTAACACCGACATACACTGACAGCAAGTAACACAGACACACACTAACACCAAGTCACAAAGACATACACTGACACCCAGTAACAAAGACAAACGCTGTCACCCAGTAACAAAGACACACACTGACACCAAGTAACAAAGACACACACTGACACCAAGTAACAAAGACAAACACAGACACCAATTAACAAAGACAGACACTGATACCCAGTAACACAGACGCACACTTACACCAAGTAACAAAGACATTCACTGATACCCAACAACACAGACACACACTTACACCAAGTAACAAAGACAGACACTGATACCCAGTAACACAGACATACACATACACCAAGTATCAAAGACATACACTGACACCAAGTTGCAAAGCCATACACTTACACCAAGTAACAAAGACTTACACTGACACCAAGTAACAAAGACAGACACTTACACCAAGTAACACAGACATACACTGACACCAAGTAACAAAGACATACACTTACACCAAGTAACAAAGACATACACTGACACCAAGTAACAAAGACATAAACTGATACTCAGTAACACAGACACACACTTACACCAAGTAACACAGACATACACTGACACCAAGTAACAAAGACATTCACTGACACCAAGTAACAAAGACATACACTGATACCCAGTAACACAGACACACACTTACACCATGTAACAAAGACATACAATGACACCAAGTAACAAAGACATACACTGACACCAAGTAACAAAGACATACACTTACACCAAGCAACACAGACAAACACTGACACCCAGTATCAAAGACATACACTGACTCCCAATAACACAGACACACACGGACACCAAGTAACAAAGACACAGACTTACACCAAGTAACACAGACATACACTGACACCAATTAACACAGACATACACTGACACCAAGTAACAAAGACATACACTGATACCCTGGAACACAGACACACACTTACACCAAGTAACACAGGCACACACTTACACCAAGTAACAAAGACATAGACTTACACCAAGTAACACAGACATACACTGACACCAGGTAACAAAGACATACACTTGCACCCAGTAACAGAGACACACACTTACACCAAGTAACACAGACACACACTTACAACAAGTAACAAAGACAGACAATGACACCAAGTAACAAAGACATACACTGATACCCAGTAACACAGACACACACTTACATCAAGTAACAGAGACATACACTGACACCAAGTAACAAAGACATACACTTACACCAAGTAACAAAGACATGCACTGACACCAAGAAACAAAGACATACACTTACATCAAGTAACAAAGACAGACACTTACACCAAGTAACAAAGACATTCACTGACACCAAGTAACAAAGACATTCACTGACACCAAGTAACACAGACGCACACTTACACCAAGTAACACAGACATACACTGACACCAAGTAACAAAGACATTCACTGACACCAAGTAACAAAGACATTCACTGATACCCAGTCACACAGACACACACTTACACCAAGTAACAAAGACAGACACTTACACCAATTAACAAACACATACACTGACACCAAGTAACAAAGACATACACTTACACCAAGTAACACAGACATACACTGACACCAAGTAACAAAGACACACACATACACCAAGTACACAGACATACACTGACACCAAGTAACAAAGACATACACTGATACCCAGTAACACAGACACACACTTACACCAAGTAACAAAGACAGACACTGACACCCAGTAACAAAGACAAACACAGACACCCAGTAACAAAGACACACACTGAAACCAAGTAACAAAGACACACACTGACACCAAGTAACAAAGACATACACAGACACCATTTAACAACGACATACACTGATACCCAGTCACACAGGCACACACTGACACCAAGTAACAAAGACATACACTGATACCCAGCAACACAGAAACACACTTACACCAAGTATCACAGACATACACAGACACCAAGTAACAAAGACATACACATATCCCCAGTAATACAGACACACACTTACACCATGTAACAAAGACATACAATGACACCTAGTAACAAAGACATACACTGACACCAAGTAACAAAGAGATACACTTACACCAAGTAACACAGACATACACTGACACCAAGTAACAAAGACACACACTTACACCAAGTAACACAGACATACACTGACAACAAGTAACAAAGACATACACTGATAACCAGTAACACAGACACACACTTACACCAAGTAACAATGACAGACACTGATACCCAGTAACAGATACACACACTTACACCAAGTCACAAAGACATACACTGACACCCAGTAACAAAGACATACACTGACACCCAGTCACAAAGACACACAATGACACCAAGTAACAAAGGCACACACTGAGACCAAGTAACAAAGACATACACTGATACCCAGTAACACAGACACACACTTACACCAAGTAACAAAGACATACACTGACACCAAGTAACAAAGACATTCACTGATACCCAGTAACACAGACACACTCTTACACCAAGTAACAAAGACAGACACTGATACCCAGTAAACAGACACACACTAACACCAAATCAATAAGACATACACTGACACCCAGTAACAAAGACAAACACTTACAACCAGTAACAAAGACACACACTGACACCAAGTAACAAAGACACACAATGACACCAAGTAACAAAGACACACACTGACACCAAGTAACAACGACATACACAGACACCAAGTAACGAAGACAGACACTGATACCCAGTAACACAGACGCACACTTACACCAAGTAACAAAGACATACACTGATACCCAACAACACAGAACACACACTTACACCAAGTAACAAAGACAGACACTGACACCCAGGAACACAGACATACACTTACACCAAGTATCAAAGACACACACTGACACCAAGTAACAACGACATACACAGACACCAAGTAACGAAGACAGACACTGATACCCAGTAACACAGACGCACACTTACACCAAGTAACAAAGACATACACTGACACCAAGTAACAAAGAGATTCAATGACACCAAGTATCAAAGACATACACTGATACCAAGTTGCAAAGACATACACTTACACCAAGTAACAAAGACATACACTTACACCAAGTAACACAGACATACACTGACACCAAGTAACAAAGATATACACTTACACCAAGTAACAAAGACATACACTGACACCAAGTAACAAAGACATAAACTGATACCCAGTGACACAGACACACACTTACACCAAGTAACACAGACATACACTGACACCAAGTAACAAAGAGATTCAATGACACCAAGTAACAGAGACATACACTGATAGCAAGTAACACAGACACACACTTACACCAAGTAACAGAGACATACACTGACACCAAGTAACAAAGGCATACACGTACACCAAGTAACAAAGACTTGCACTGACACCAAGTAACAAAGACATATACTTACACCAATTAACAAAGACATACACTGACACCAAGTAACAAAGACATACACTGACACCAAGTAACACAGACATATACTGACACCAAGTAACAAAGACACAAACTTACACCAAGTACACAGACATACACTGACACCAAGTAACAAAGACATACACTGATACCCAGTAACACAGACACACACTAACACCAAGTCACAAAGTCATACAATGACACCAAGTAACAAAGACATACACTGACACCAAGTAACAAAGACATACACTTACACCAAGTAACACAGACATACACTGACACCAAGTAACAAAGACACACACTTACACCAAGTAACACAGACAGACACTGACACCAAGTAACAAAGACAGACACTGATACCCAGTAACAGATACACACACTTACACCCAGTAACAAAGACACACAATGACACCAAGTAAAAAAGGCACAAACTGACACCAAGTAACAAAGACATACACTGATACCAGTAACACAGACACACACTTACACCAAGTAACAAGGACACACACTTACATCAAGTAACAGAGACATACACTGACACCAAGTAACAAAGACATGCACTGACACGAAGTAACAAAGACATACACTTACACCAAGTAACACAGACATACACAGACACCAAGTAACAAAGACACACACAGACACCAAGTAACAAAGACACACACATACACCAAGTACAAAGACATACACTGACAGCAAGTAGCAAAGACATACACTGATACCCAGTAACACAGACACACACTTACACCAGGTAACAAGGACATACACTGACACCAAGTAGCAAAGACATTTACTGATACCCAGTAACACAGACACACTCTTACACCAAGTAACAAAGACATAAACTGACAACAAGTAACAAAGACATACACTGAAACCCAGTAACACAGACACACACTTACACCAAGAAACAAAGAAATACACTGATACTCAGTTACACAGACACACACTTACACCAAGTAACAAATGCATACACTGACACCAAGTAACAAAGGCATACACTAACACCCAGTAACAAAGACATACACTGACACCCAGTAACACAGACACACATGGACACCAAGTAACAAAGACATACACTGAAACCCATTAACAAAAAAATACATTGACACCCAGTAACAAAGACATACACTGCCACCAAGTAACAAAGACATACACTGATACCCAGTAACACAGACACACACTTACACCAAGTGACAAAGACATACACTAACACCAAGTAACAAAGACATACACTTACACCAAGGAACACAGACATACACTTACACCAAGGAACACAGACATACACTGACACCAAGTAACACAGACATACTCTGACACCAAGTAACAAATAAATACACTGACACCAAGTAACAAAGACATACACTGATACCAAGCAAAACAGACACTCACTTACACCAAGTAACACATACACACACTTACACCAAGTATCAAAGACACACACTTACACCAAGTAACACATACACACACTTACACCAAGTATCAAAGACATACACTGACACCAAGTAACACAGACATACACTAACACCATGTAACAAATACATACACTGACACCAAGTAACAAAGACATACACTTACACCAAGTAACAAAGACATAAACTGACACCAAGTAACAAAGACAGACTCTGATACCCAGTAACACAGACACACACTTACACCAAATAACACAGACACACACTTACACCAAGTAACAAAGACATACACAGACACCAAGTAACAAAGACAGACACTGATACCCAGTAACACAGACGCACACTTACACCAAGAAACAAAGACATACGCTGATACCAAGTTGCAAAGACAGACACTTACACCAAGTAACAAAGACATACACTGACACCAAGTAACAAAGACATACACTGACACCAAGTAACAAAGACATACACTTACACCAAATAACAAAGACATCCACTGATACCCAGTAACACAGACACACACTCACACCAAGTAACACAGACACACACTTACAACACGTAACAAAGACAGACAATGACACCAAGTAACAAAGACATACACTGATACCCAGTAACACAGACACACACTTACATCAAGTAACATAGACATACACTGACACCAAGTAACAAAGACATACACTTACACCAAGTAACAAAGACATACACTGCCACCAAGTTACAAAGACATACACTTACACCAAGTAACACAGACATACACTGACACCAAGTAACAAAGACACACACATACACCAAGTACACAGACACACACTGATACCAGTAACACAGACACACACTTACATCAAGTAACATAGACATACACTGATACCCAGTAACACAGACACACACTTACATCAAGTAACAATGACAGACACTGACACCCAGTAACAAAGACTTACACTGACACCCAGGAACAAAGACACACAATGACACCAAGTAACAAAGGCACAAACTGACACCAAGTCGCAAAGACATACACTGATACCCAGTAACACAGACACACACTTGCACCAAGTAACAAGGACATACACTGACACCAAGTAGCAAAGACATTTACTGATACCCAGTAACACAGACACACTCTTACACCAAGTAACAAAGACATATACTGACAACAAGTTACAAAGACATACACTTACACCAAGTAACAAAGACACACACTTACACCAAGTAACAAAGACAGACAATGACACCCAGTAACACAGACATACACTTACACCAAGTATCAAAGACATACACTGACACCAAGTTGCAAAGACATACACTTACACCCGGTAACAAAGACATACACTGACACCAAGTAACAAAGACATACACTTACACCAAGTAACAAAGACATACACTGACACCAAGTAACAAAGACATACACTGACACTAAGTCACAAAGACATACACTGATACCCAACAACACAGACACACACTTACACCAAGTAACAAAGACAGACACTGACACCCAGTAACACAGACACACACTTACACCAAGTAACAAAGACAGACAATGACACCAAGTAACAAAGACATACACTGATAGCAAGTAAAACATACACACACTTACACCAAGTAACAGAGACAGACACTGACACCAAGTAACAAAGGCATACACTTACACCAAGTAACAAAGACATGCACTGACACCAAGTAACAAAGACATATACTTACACCAAGTAACAAAGACATGCACTGACACCAAGTAACAAAGACACACACTTACACCAAGTAACAGAGACAGACACTGACACCAAGTAACAAAGAAATACACTGACACCCAGTAACACAGACACACACTAACACCAAGTCACAAAGACATACAATGACAACAAGTAACAAAGACATACACTGACACCAAGTAACAAAGACATACACTTACACCAAGTAACACAGACATGCACTGACACCAAGTAACAAAGACACACATTTACACCAAGTTACACAGACATACACTGACACCAAGTAACAAAGACATACACTGATACCCAGTAACACAGACACACACTTACACCAAGTAACAATGACAGACACTGACACCCAGTAACAGATACACACACTTACACCCAGTAACAAAGACACACAATGACACCAAGTAAAAAAGGCACAAACTGACACCAAGTAACAAAGACATACACTGACACCAAGTAACAAAGACATGCACTGACACGAAGTAACAAAGACATACACTTACACCAAGTAACACAGACATACACAGACAACAAGTAACAAAGACACACACATACACCAAGTACACAGACATAAACTGACACCAAGTAACAAAGACATACACTGATACTCAGTTACACAGACACACACTTACACCAAGTAACAAATGCATACACTGACACCAAGTAACAAAGGCATACACTGACACCCAGTAACAAAGACATACACTGACACCCAGTAACACAGACACACATGGACACCAAGTAACAAAGACATACACTGAAACCCATTAACAAAAACATACATTGACACCCAGTAACAAAGACATACACTGCCACCAAGTAACAACGACATTCACTAATACCCAAAACACAGACACACACACACCAAGTAACAAAGACATACACTGACACCAAGTAACAAAGACATACACTGATACCCAGTAACACAGACACACACTTACACCAAGTAACAAAGACATACACTGATACCCAGTAACAAAGACATACAAAGACACCAAGTAACGAAGACAGACACTGATACCCAGTAACACAGACGCACACTTACACCAAGTAACAAAGACATACACTGATACCCAACAACACAGACACACACTTACACCAAGTAACAAAGACAGACAATGACACCCAGTAACACAGACATACACTTACACCAAGTATCAAAGACAGACACTGCCACCAAGTTGCAAAGACATACACTTACACCCAGTAACAAAGACATACACTGACACCAAGTAACAAAGACATACACTTACACCAAGTAACAAAGACATACACTGACACCAAGTAACAAAGACATACACTTACACCAAGTAACAAAGACATACACTGACACTAAGTAACAAAGACATAAACTGTTACCCAGTAACACAGACACACACATACACCAAGTAACAAAGACATACACTGATACCCAACAACACAGACACACACTTACACCAAGTAACAAAGACAGACAATGACACCAAGTAACAAAGACATACACTGATAGCAAGTAAAACATACACACACTTACACCAAGTAACAGAGACATACACTGACACCAAGTAACAAAGGCATACACTTACACCAAGTAACAAAGACATGCACTGACACCAAGTAACAAAGACATATACTTACACCAAGTAACAAAGACATGCACTGACACCAAGCAACAAAGAAATACACTTACACCAAGTAACAAAGACATACACTGACACTAAGTAACAAAGACATAAACTGATACCCAGTAACACAGACACACACTTACACCAAGTAACAAAGACATACACTGATAGCAAGTAACACATACACACACTTACACCAAGTAACAGAGACATACACTGACACCAAGTAACAAAGGCATACACTTACACCAAGTAACAAAGACATGCTCTGACACCAAGTAACAAAGACATATACTTACACCAAGTAACAAAGATATGCACTGACACCAAGTAACAAAGACATACACTTACACCAAGTAACACAGACATATACTGACACCAAGTAACAAAGACATACACTGATAGCAAGTAACACATACACACACTTACACCAAGTAACAGAGACATACACTGACACCAAGTAACAAAGGCATACACTTACACCAGGTAACAAAGACATGCTCTGACACCAAGTAACAAAGACATATACTTACACCAAGTAACAAAGACATGCACTGACACCAAGTAACAAAGACATACACTTACACCAAGTAACACAGACATACACTGACACCAAGTAACAAAGACACAAACTTACACCAAGTACACAGACATACACTGACACCAAGTAACAAAGACATACACTGATACCCAGTAACACAGACACACACTAACACCAAGTCACAAAGACATACAATGACAACAAGTAACAAAGACATACACTAACACCAAGTAACAAAGACATACACTTACACCAAGTAACACAGACATACACTGACACCAAGTAACAAAGACACACACTTACACCAAGTTACACAGACATACACTGACACCAAGTAACAAAGACATACACTGATACCCAGTAACACAGACACACATTTACACCAAGTAACAATGACAGACACTGACACCCAGTAACAGATACACACACTTACACCCAGTAACAAAGACACACAATGACACCAAGTAAAAAAGGCACAAACTGACACCAAGTAACAAAGACATACACTGATACCCAGTAACACAGACATACACTTACACCAAGTAACAAGGACACACACTTACATCAAGTAACAGAGACATACACTGACACCAAGTAACAAAGACATGCACTGACACCAAGTAACAAAGACATGCACTTACACCAAGTAACACAGACATACACAGACACCAAGTAACAAAGACACACACATACACCAAGTACACAGACATAAACTGACACCAAGTAACAAAGACATACACTGATACTCAGTTACACAGACACACACTTACACCAAGTAACAAATGCATACACTGACACCAAGTATCAAAGGCATACACTGACACCCAGTAACACAGACACACATGGACACCAAGTAACAAAGACATACACTGAAACCCATTAACAAAAACATACATTGACACCCAGTAACAAAGACATACACTGCCACCAAGTAACAAAGACATTCACTGATACCCAAAACACAGACACACACACACCAAGTAACAAAGACATACACTGACACCAAGTAACAAAGACATACACTGATACCCAGTAACACAGACACACACTTACACCAAGTAACAAAGACATACACTGATACCCAGTAACAAAGACATACAAAGACACCAA
This sequence comes from Heterodontus francisci, assembly GCF_036365525.1. Taxonomy (NCBI): domain Eukaryota; kingdom Metazoa; phylum Chordata; class Chondrichthyes; order Heterodontiformes; family Heterodontidae; genus Heterodontus; species Heterodontus francisci. The sequence goes on along the minus strand of NW_027140221.1, from coordinate 7,668,101 downwards.
GTAACAAAGACAGACAATGACACCCAGTAACACAGACATACACTTACACCAAGTATCAAAGACATACACTGACACCAAGTTGCAAAGACATACACTTACACCCAGTAACAAAGACATACACTGTCACCAAGTAACAAAGACATACACTTACACCAAGTAACAAAGACATACACTGTCAACATGTAACAAAGACATACACTTACACCAAGTAACAAAGACATACACTGACACTAAGTAACAAAGACATAAACTGATACCCAGTAACACAGACACACACTTACACCAAGTAACAAAGACATACACTGACACCCAGTAACACAGACACACACTTACACCAAGTAACAAAGACAGACAATGACACCAAGTAACAAAGACATACACTGATAGCAAGTAAAACATACACACACTTACACCAAGTAACAGAGACATACACTGACACCAAGTAACAAAGGCATACACTTACACCAAGTAACAAAGACATGCTCTGACACCAAGTAACAAAGACATATACTTACACCAAGTAACAAAGACATGCACTGACACCAAGCAACAAAGACATACATTTACACCAAGTAACAAAGACATACACTGACACTAAGTAACAAAGACATAAACTGATACCCAGTAACACAGACACACACTTAAACCAAGTAACAAAGACATACACTGATACCCAACAACACAGACACACACTTACACCAAGTAACAAAGACAGACACTGACACCCAGTAACACAGACACACACTTACATCAAGTAACAAAGACAGACAATGACACCAAGTAACAAAGACATACACTGATAGCAAGTAACACATACACACACTTACACCAAGTAACAGAGACATACACTGACACCAAGTAACAAAGGCATACACTTACACCAAGTAACAAAGACATGCACTGACACCAAGTAACAAAGACATATACTTACACCAAGTAACAAAGACATGCACTGACACCAAGTAACAAAGACATACACTTACACCAAGTAACACAGACAGATACTGACACCAAGTAACAAAGACACAAACTTACACCAAGTACACAGACATACACTGACACCAAGTAACAAAGACATACACTGATACCCAGTAACACAGACACACACTAACACCAAGTCACAAAGACATACAATGACAACAAGTAACAAAGACATACACTGACACCAAGTAACAAAGACATACACTTACACCAAGTAACACAGACATACACTGACACCAAGTAACAAAGACATATACTTACACCAAGTAACACAGACATATACTGACACCAAGTAACACAGACATATACTGACACCAAGTACACAGACATACAATGACAACAAGTAACAAAGACATACACTGATACCCAGTAACACAGACACACACTTACACCAAGTAACAGAGACATACACTGACACCAAGTAACAAAGGCATACACTTACACCAAGTAACAAAGACATGCACTGACACCAAGTAACAAAGACATATACTTACACCAAGTAACAAAGACATGCACTGACACCAAGTAACAAAGACATACACTTACACCAAGTAACACAGACAAACACTGACACCAAGTAACAAAGACACAAACTTACACCAAGTACACAGACATACAATGACAACAAGTAACAAAGACATACACTGATACCCAGTAACACAGACACACACTTACACCAAGTAACAATGACAGACACTGACACCCAGTAACAGATACACACACTTACACCCAGTAACAAAGACACACAGTGACAACAAGTAAAAAAGGCACAAACTGACACCAAGTAACAAAGACATACACTGACACCAAGTTACAAAGACATACACTTACACCAAGTAACACAGACATACACTGACACCAAGTAACAAAGACACACACATACACCAAGTACACAGACATACACTGACACCAAGTAACAAAGACAAACACTGATACCCAGTAACAAAGACACACACTGAAACCAAGTAACAAAGACACACACTGACACCAAGTAACAAAGACATACACAGACACCAAGTAACAACGACATACACTGATACCCAGTCACACAGGCACACACTTACACCAAGTAACAAAGACATACACTGATACCAAGTAACAAAGACAAACACTGATACCCAGTAACAAAGACACACACTGAAACCAAGTAACAAAGACACACACTTACACCAAGTAACAAAGACATACACTGAAACCCAGCAACACAGAAACACACTTACACCAAGTATCACAGACATACACAGACACCAAGTAACAAAGACATACACTTATCCCCAGTAATACAGACACACACTTACACCATGTAACAAAGACATACAATGACACCTAGTAACAAAGACATACACTGACACCAAGTAACAAAGAGATACACTTACACCAAGTAACACAGACATACACTGACACCAAGTAACAAAGACACACACTTACACCAAGTAACACAGACATACACTGACACCAAGTAACAAAGACATACACTGATAACCAGTAACACAGACACACACTTACACCAAGTAACAATGACAGACACTGCCACCCAGTAACAAAGACATACACTGACACCCAGTCACAAAGACACACAATGACACCAAGTAACAAAGGCACACACTGAGACCAAGTAACAAAGGCACACACTGAGACCAAGTAACAAAGACACACACTGAGACCAAGTAACAAAGACACACACTTACACCAAGTAACAAAGACAGACACTGACACCAAGTAACAAAGACATTCACTGATACCCAGTAACACAGACACACTCTTACACCAAGTAACAAAGACAGACACTGATACCCAGTAAACAGACACACACTAACACCAAATCAATAAGACATACACTGACACCCAGTAACAAAGACAAACACTTACACCCAGTAACAAAGACACACACTGACACCAAGTAACAAAGACACACAATGACACCAAGTAACAAAGACATACACAGTCACCAAGTAACAACGACATACACTGATACCCAGTAACACAGACACACACTTACACCAAGTAACAAAGACATACACTGATACACAGCAACACAGACACACAGTTACACCAAGTATCACAGACATACACAGACACCAAGTAACAAAAACATACACTGATACCCCGTAACACAGACACACACCGTAACACAGACACACACTTACACCATGTAACAAAGACATACAATGACACGAAGTAACAAAGACATACACTGACACCAAGTAACAAAGACATACACTTACACCAAGTAACACAGACATACACTGACATCAAGTAACAAAGACACACACTGACATCAAGTAACAAAGACACACACTTACACCAAGTAACACAGACATACACTGACACCAAGTAACAAAGACATACACTGATACCCAGTAACACAGAAACACACTTACACCAAGTAACAATGACAGACACTGATACCCAGTAACAAAGACATACACTGACACCCAGTAACAAAGACACACAATGACAACAAGTAACAAAGGCACACACTGACACCAAGTAACAAAGACATACACTGATACCCAGTAACACAGACTCACACTTACACCATGTAACAAGGACATACACTGACACCAAGTAACAAAGACATACACTTACACCAAGTAACACAGACATACACTGACATCAAGTAACAAAGACACACACTTACACCAAGTAACACAGACATACAATGACACCAAGTAACAAAGACATACACTGATACCCAGTAACACAGAAACACACTTACACCAAGTAACAATGACAGACACTGATACCCAGTAACAAAGACATACACTGACACCCAGTAACACAGACTCACACTTACACCATGTAACAAGGACATACACTGACACCAAGTAACAAAGACATTCACTGATACCCAGTAACACAGACACACACTTACACCAAGTAACAAAGACATAAACTGACACTAAGTAACAAAGACATACACTGATAACCAGTAACAGAGACACACACTTACAACAAGTAACAAAGACAGACAATGACACCAAGTAACAAAGACATACACTGATACCCAGTAACACAGACACACACTTCCATCAAGTAACAGAGACATACACTGACACCAAGTAACAAAGACATACACTTACACCAAGTAACAAAGACATGCACAGACACCAAGAAACAAAGACATACACTTACACCAAGTAACAAAGACATACACTTACACCAAGTAACAAAGACATTCAATGATACCCAGTAACACAGACGCACACTTACACCAAGTAACACAGACATACACTGACACCAAGTAACAAAGACATTCACTGACACCAAGTAACAAAGACATTCACTGATACCCAGTCACACAGACACACACTTACACCAAGTAACAAAGACAGACACTTACACCAGTTAACAAAGACATACACTGCCACTAAGTAACACAGACATACACTGACACCAAGTAACAAAGACACACACATACACCAAGTACACAGACATACAGTGACACCAAGTAACAAAGACATGCACTGATACCCAGTAACACAGACACACACTTACACCAAGTAACAAAGACAGACACTGATACCCAGTAACACAGACACACACTAACACCAAGTCACAAAGACATACACTGACACCCAGTAACAAAGACAAACGCTGACACCCAGTAACAAAGACACACACTGACACCAAGTAACAAAGACAGACACAGACACCAAGTAACAAAGACAGACACTGATACCCAGTAACACAGACCCACACTTACACCAAGTAACAAAGACATACGCTGATACCCAACAACACAGACGCACACTTACATCAAGTAACAAAGACAGACACTGATACCCAGTAACACAGACATACACTTACACCAAGTATCAAAGACATGCACTGACACCAAGTTGCAAAGACAGACACTTACACCAAGTAACAAAGACATACACATATCCCCAGTAATACAGACACACACTTACACCATGTAACAAAGACATACAATGACACCTAGTAACAAAGACATACACTGACACCAAGTAACAAAGAGATACACTTACACCAAGTAACACAGACATACACTGACACCAAGTAACAAAGACACACACTTACACCAAGTAACACAGACATACACTGACACCAAGTAACAAAGACATACACTGATAACCAGTAACACAGACACACACTTACACCAAGTAACAATGACAGACACTGCCACCCAGTAACAAAGACATACACTGACACCCAGTCACAAAGACACACAATGACACCAAGTAACAAAGGCACACACTGAGACCAAGTAACAAAGACATACACTGATACCCAGTAACACAGACACACACTTACACCAAGTAACAAAGACAGACACTGACACCAAGTAACAAAGACATTCACTGATACCCAGTAACACAGACACACTCTTACACCAAGTAACAAAGACAGACACTGATACCCAGTAAACAGACACACACTAACACCAAATCAATAAGACATACACTGACACCTAGTAACAAAGACAAACACTTACACCCAGTAACAAAGACACACACTGACACCAAGTAACAAAGACACACAATGACACCAAGTAACAAAGACATACACAGTCACCAAGTAACAACGACATACACTGATACCCAGTAACACAGACACACACTTACACCAAGTAACAAAGACATACACTGATACACAGCAACACAGACACACAGTTACACCAAGTATCACAGACATACACAGACACCAAGTAACAAAAACATACACTGATACCCCGTAACACAGACACACACCGTAACACAGACACACACTTACACCATGTAACAAAGACATACAATGACACGAAGTAACAAAGACATACACTGACACCAAGTAACAAAGACATACACTTACACCAAGTAACAAAGACACACACTGACACCAAGTAACACAGACATACACTGACACCAAGTAACAAAGACATACACTGATACCCAGTAACACAGAAACACACTTACACCAAGTAACAATGACAGACACTGATACCCAGTAACAAAGACATACACTGACACCCAGTAACAAAGACACACAATGACAACAAGTAACAAAGGCACACACTGACACCAAGTAACAAAGACATACACTGATACCCAGTAACACAGACTCACACTTACACCATGTAACAAGGACATACACTGACACCAAGTAACAAAGACATACACTTACACCAAGTAACAAAGACAGACAATGACATCAAGTAACAAAGACACACACTTACACCAAGTAACACAGACACACACTTCCATCAAGTAACAGAGACATACACTGACACCAAGTAACAAAGACATTCACTGACACCAAGTAACAAAGACATTCACTGATACCCAGTCACACAGACACACACTTACACCAAGTAACAAAGACAGACACTTACACCAATTAACAAAGACATACACTGCCACAAAGTAACACAGACATACACTGACACCAAGTAACAAAGACACACACATACACCAAGTACACAGACATACAGTGACACCAAGTAACAAAGACATGCACTGATACCCAGTAACACAGACACACACTTACACCAAGTAACAAAGACAGACACTGATACCCAGTAACACAGACACACACTAACACCAAGTCACAAAGACATACACTGACACCCAGTAACAAAGACAAACGCTGACACCCAGTAACAAAGACACACACTGACACCAAGTAACAAAGACAGACACAGACACCAAGTAACAAAGACAGACACTGATACCCAGTAACACAGACCCACACTTACACCAAGTAACAAAGACATACGCTGATACCCAACAACACAGACGCACACTTACATCAAGTAACAAAGACAGACACTGATACCCAGTAACACAGACATACACTTACACCAAGTATCAAAGACATGCACTGACACCAAGTTGCAAAGACAGACACTTACACCAAGTAACAAAGACATACAGTGACACCAAGTAACAAAGACATACACTTACACCAAATAACAAAGACATACACTTATACCCAGTAACACAGACACACTTACACCAAGTAACACAGACACACACTTACAACACGTAACAAAGACAGACAATAACACCAAGTAACAAAGACATACACTGATACCCAGTAACACAGACACACACTTACATCAAGTAACATAGACATACACTGACACCAAGTAACAAAGACATACACTTACACCAAGTAACAAAGACATACACTGACACCAAGTTACAAAGACATACACTTACACCAAGTAACACAGACATACACTGACACCAAGTAACAAAGACACACACATACACCAAGTACACAGACATACACTGACACCAAGTAACAAAGACATACACTGATACCCAGTAACACAGACACACACTTACACCAAGTAACAAAGACAGACACTGATACCCAGTAACACAGACACACACTAACACCAAGTCACAAAGACACACCCTGACACCCAGTAACAAAGACAAACGCTGACACCCAGTAACAAAGACACACACTGACACCAAGTAACGAAGACACACACTGACACCAAGTAACAACGACATACACAGACACCAAGTAACGAAGACAGACACTGATACCCAGTAACACAGACGCACACTTACACCAAGTAACACAGACATACACTGACACCAAGTAACATAGATATACACTTACACCAAGTAACAAAGACATACACTGACACCAAGTAACAAAGACATAAACTGATACCCAGTGACACAGACACACACTTACACCAAGTAACACAGACATACACTGACACCAAGTAACAAAGAGATTCAATGACACCAAGTAACAAAGACATGCACTGATACCCAGTAACACAGACACACACTTACACCAAGTAACAAAGACAGACAATGACACCAAGTAACAAAGACATACACTGATAGCAAGTAACACAGACATACACTTACACCAAGTAACAAAGACATTCAATGATACCCAGTAACACAGACGCACACTTACACCAAGTAACACAGACATACACTGACACCAAGTAACAAAGACATACACTTACACCAAGTAACAAAGACATGCACTGACACCAAGAAACAAAGACATACACTTACACCAAGTAACAAAGACATACACTTACACCAAGTAACAAAGACATTCAATGATACCCAGTAACACAGACGCACACTTACACCAAGTAACACAGACATACACTGACACCAAGTAACAAAGACATTCACTGACACCAAGTAACCAAGACATTCACTGATACCCAGTCACACAGACACACACTTACACCAAGTAACAAAGACAGACACTTACACCAATTAACAAAGACATACACTGCCACAAAGTAACACAGACATACACTGACACCAAGTAACAAAGACACACACATACACCAAGTACACAGACATACAGTGACACCAAGTAACAAAGACATGCACTGATACCCAGTAACACAGACACACACTTACACCAAGTAACAAAGACAGACACTGATACCCAGTAACACAGACACACACTAACACCAAGTCACAAAGACATACACTGACACCCAGTAACAAAGACAAACGCTGACACCCAGTAACAAAGACATACACTGACACCAAGTAACAAAGACAGACACAGACACCAAGTAACAAAGACAGACACTGATACCCAGTAACACAGACCCACACTTACACCAAGTAACAAAGACATACGCTGATACCCAACAACACAGACGCACACTTACATCAAGTAACAAAGACAGACACTGATACCCAGTAACACAGACATACACTTACACCAAGTATCAAAGACATGCACTGACACCAAGTTGCAAAGACAGACACTTACACCAAGTAACAAAGACATACAGTGACACCAAGTAACAAAGACATACACTTACACCAAATAACAAAGACATACACTTATACCCAGTAACACAGACACACTTACACCAAGTAACACAGACATACACTGACACCAAGTAACAAAGACATACACTTACACCAAGTAACACAGACATACACTGACACCAAGTAACAAAGACACACACATACACCAAGTACACAGACATACACTGACACCAAGTAACAAAGACATACACTGATACCCAGTAACACAGACACACACTTACACCAAGTAACAAAGACAGACACTGATACCCAGTAACACAGACACACACTAACACCAAGTCACAAAGACACACCCTGACACCCAGTAACAAAGACAAACGCTGACACCCAGTAACAAAGACACACACTGACACCAAGTAACGAAGACACACACTGACACCAAGTAACAACGACATACACAGACACCAAGTAACGAAGACAGACACTGATACCCAGTAACACAGACGCACACTTACACCAAGTAACACAGACATACACTGACACCAAGTAACAAAGATATACACTTACACCAAGTAACAAAGACATACACTGACACCAAGTAACAAAGACATAAACTGATACCCAGTGACACAGACACACACTTACACCAAGTAACACAGACATACACTGACACCAAGTAACAAAGAGATTCAATGACACCAAGTAACAAAGACATGCACTGATACCCAGTAACACAGACACACACTTACACCAAGTAACAAAGACAGACAATGACACCAAGTAACAAAGACATACACTGATAGCAAGTAACACAGACACACACTTACACCAAGTAACAGAGACATACATTGACACCAAGTAACAAAGGCATACACGTACACCAAGTAACAAAGACTTGCACTGACACCAAGTAACAAAGACATATACTTACACCAATTAACAAAGACATACACTGACACCAAGTAACAAAGACATACACTGACACCAAGTAACACAGACATATACTGACACCAAGTAACAAAGACACAAACTTACACCAAGTACACAGACATACACTGACACCAAGTAACAAAGACATACACTGATACCCAGTAACACAGACATACACTGACACCAAGTAACAAAGACACACACTTACACCAAGTAACACAGACATACACTGACACCAAGTAACAAAGACAGACACTGATACCCAGTAACAGATACACACACTTACACCCAGTAACAAAGACACACAATGACACCAAGTAAAAAAGGCACAAACTGACACCAAGTAACAAGGACACACACTTACATCAAGTAACAGAGACATACACTGACACCAAGTAACAAAGACATGCACTGACAGCAAGTAGCAAAGACATACACTGATACCCAGTAACACAGACACACACTTACACCAGGTAACAAGGACATACACTGACACCAAGTAGCAAAGACATTTACTGATACCCAGTAACACAGACACACTCTTACACCAAGTAACAAAGACATAAACTGACAACAAGTAACAAAGACATACACTGAAACCCAGTAACACAGACACACACTTACACCAAGTAACAAAGACATACACTGATACTCAGTTACACAGACACACACTTAAACCAAATAACAAATGCATACACTGACACCAAGTAACAAAGGCATACACTAACACCCAGTAACAAAGACATACACTGACACCCAGTAACACAGACACACATGGACACCAAGTAACAAAGACATACACTGAAACCCATTAACAAAAAAATACATTGACACCCAGTAACAAAGACATACACTGCCACCAAGTAACAAAGACATTCACTGAAACACAAAATACAGACACACACACACACCAAGTAACAAAGACATACACTGACACCAAGTAACAAAGACATACACTGATACCCAGTAACACAGACACACACTTACACCAAGTGACAAAGACATACACTTACACCAAGTAACAAAGACATACACTTACACCAAGTAACAAATAAATACACTGACACCCAGTAACAAAGACATACACTGATACCAAGCAAAACAGACACTCACTTACACCAAGTAACACATACACACACTTACACCAAGTATCAAAGACACACACTTACACCAAGTAACACATACACACACTTACACCAAGTATCAAAGACATACACTGACACCAAGTAACAAAGACATACACTTACACCAAGTAACAAAGACATAAACTGACACCAAGTAACAAAGACAGACACTGATACCCAGTAACACAGACACACACTTACACCAAATAACACAGACACACACTTACACCAAGTAACAAAGACATACACTTACACCAAGTAACAAAGACAGACACTGATACCCAGTAACACAGACGCACACTTACACCAAGAAACAAAGACATACGCTGATACCCAACAACACAGACGCACACTTACACCAAGTTACAAAGACAGACACTGATACCCAGTAACACAGACATACACTTACACCAAGTATCAAAGACATACACAGACACCAAGTTGCAAAGACAGACACTTACACCAAGTAACAAAGACATACACTGACACCAAGTAACAAAGACATACACTTACACCAAATAACAAAGACATCCACTTATACCCAGTAACACAGACACACACTCACACCAAGTAACACAGACACACACTTACAACACGTAACAAAGACAGACAATGACACCAAGTAACAAAGACATACACTGATACCCAGTAACACAGACACACACTTACATCAAGTAACATAGACATACACTGACACCAAGTAACAAAGACATACACTTACACCAAGTAACACAGACATACACTGACACCAAGTAACAAAGACACACACATACACCAAGTACACAGACACACACTGATACCCAGTAACACAGACACACACTTACATCAAGTAACATAGACATACACTGATACCCAGTAACACAGACACACACTTACATCAAGTAACAGAGACACACACTGACACCCAGTAACAAAGACTTACACTGACACCCAGTAACAAAGACACACAATGACACCAAGTAACAAAGGCACAAACTGACACCAAGTCGCAAAGACATACACTGATACCCAGTAACACAGACACACACTTACACCAAGTAACAAGGACATACACTGACACCAAGTAGCAAAGACATTTACTGATACCCAGTAACACAGACACACTCTTACACCAAGTAACAAAGACATACACTGACACCAAGTTACAAAGACATACACTTACACCAAGTAACAAAGACAGACAATGACACCCAGTAACACAGACATACACTTACACCAAGTATCAAAGACATACACTGACAACAAGTAACACAGACATACTCTGACACCAAGTAACAAATAAATACACTGACACCAAGTACCAAAGACATACACTGATACCAAGGAAAACAGACACTCACTTACACCAAGTAACACATACACACACTTACACCAAGTATCAAAGACACACACTTACACCAAGTAACACATACACACACTTACACCAAGTATCAAAGACATACACTGACACCAAGTAACACAGACAAACACTGATACCCAGTAACACAGACACACACTTACATCAAGTAACAGAGACATACACTGACACCAAGTAACAAAGACATACACTTACACCAAGTAACAAAGACATGCACTGATACCCAGTAACACAGACACACACTTACACCAAGTAACACAGACACACACTTACACCAAGTAACAAAGACAGACAATGACACCAAGTAACAAAGACAAACACTGATACCCAGGAACACAGACACACACTTGCATCAAGTAACAGAGACATACACTGACACCAAGTAACAAAGACATGCACTGACACCAAGAAACAAAGACATCCACTTACACCAAGTAACAAAGACATACACTGACACCAAGTAACAAAGACATACACTGACACCAAGTAACAAAGACATACACTGATACCCAGTAACACAGACACACACTTACATCAAGTAACATAGACATACACTGATACCCAGGAACACAGACACACACTTACATCAAGTAACAAAGACACACACATACACCAAGTACACAGACATACACTGACACCAAGTAACAAAGACATACGCTGATACCCATTAACACAGACACACAATTACACCAAGTAACAAAGGCAGACACTGATACCCAGTAACACAGACATACACATACTCAGTGGCGCAAGGGGAGAGCCAACTGTGCAACAGTCCCAACAAACAAATTTCTCTGCAACACCTGTGGAAGAGCCTGTCACTCCAGAATTGGCCTTTATAGCCACTCCAGGCGCTGCTTCACAAACCACTGACCACCTCCAGGCGCGTATCCATTGTCTCTCGAGATAAGGAGGCCCAAAATAAAGAAGAAAAGACACTTACACCAAGTAACAAAGACATACACTGACACCAAGTAACAAAGACACACACTTACACCAAGTAACACAGACAAACACTTACACCAAGTAACAAAGACATACACTGACACCAAGTAACAATGACATCCACTGATACCCAGTAACACAGACACACACTTACACCAAGTAACAAAAACAGACAATGACACCAAGTAACAAAGACATACACTGATACCCAGTAACACAGACACACACTTACACCAACTAACAGAGACATACACTGACACCAAGTAACAAAGACATACACTCACACCAAGTAACAAAGACATGCACTGACACCAAGAAACAAAGACATATACTTACACCAAGTAACAAAGACATACACTGACACCAAGTAACAAAGACATACACTTACACCAAGTAACACAGACATACACAGACACCAAGTAACAAAGACATACACTGATACCCAGTAATACAGACACACACTTACACCATGTAACAAAGACATACAATGACACCAAGTAACAAAGACATGCACTGACACCAAGTAACAAAGACATGCACTTACAGCAAGTAACACAGTCATACACTGACACCAAGTAACAATGACACACACTTACACCAAGTCACACAGACATACACTGACACCAAGTAACAATGACAGACACTGATACCCAGTAACAGATACACACACTTAAACCAAGTCACAAAGACATGCACTGACACCCAGTAACAAAGACATACACTGACACCCAGGAACAAAGACACACAATGACACCAAGTAACAAAGGCACACACTGACAACAAGTAACAAAGACATACACTGATACTTGGTGTACTGTGTTACTGGGTAACAAGGACATACACTGACACCAAGTAACAAAGACATGCACTGACACCAAGAAACAAAGACATATACTTACACCAAGTAACAAAGACATACACTGACACCAAGTAACAAAGACATACACTTACACCAAGTAACACAGACATTTACTGACACCAAGTAACAAAGACACAAACTTACACCAAGTACACAGACATACACTGACACCAAGTAACAAAGACATACCTGATACCCAGTAACACAGACACACACTAACACCCAGTAACAAAGCCATACACAGACACCAAGTAACAACGACATACACTGATACCCAGTAACACAGACACACACTTACACCAAGTCACAAAGACATACACTGACACCCAGCAACATAGACACACACTTACACCAAGTATCACAGACATACACAGACACCAAGTAACAAAGACATACACTTTCACCAAGTAACAGACATACACTGACACCAAGTAACACAGACATACACTGACACCAAGTAACAACACATACACTGATACCCAGTAACACAGACACACACTTACACCAAGTAACAATGACAGACACTGATACCCAGTAACAGATACACACAATGACACCAAGTAACAAAGGCACACACTGACACCAAGTAACAAAGACATTCACTGATACCCAGTAACACAGACACAGTCTTACACCAAGTAACAAAGACATAAACTGACAACAAGTAACAAAGACATACACTGATACCCAACAACACAGACACACACTTACACCAAGTAACAAAGACAGACACTGATACCCAGTAACACATACATACACTTACACCAAGTATCAAAGACATACACTGACACCAAGTTGCAAAGACATACACTTACACCAAGTAACAAAGACATACACTGACACCAAGTAACAAAGACATACACTTACACCAAGTAACAAAGAAATACACTGACACCAAGTAACAAAGACATACACTTACACCAAGTAACACAGACATACACTGACACCAAGTAACAAAGACATACACTGACACCAAGTAACAAAGACATAAACTGATACCCAGTCTCACAGACACACACTTACACCAAGTAACAAAGACAGACAATTACACCAAGTAGCAAAGACATACACTGATACCCAGTAACACAGACACACACTTACACCAAGTAACGAAGACATAAACTGACAACAAGTAACAAAGACATACACTGATACCCAGTAACACAGACACACACTTACACCAAGTAACAAAGACATACACTGGCACCAAGTAACAAAGGCACACACTGACACCAAGTAACAAAGGCACACACTGACACCAAGTAACAAAGACATACACTTACACCAAGTAACACAGACATCCACTGCCACCAAGTAACAAAGACATGCACTTACACCAAGTAACAAAGACATACACTGACACCAAGTAACAAAGACATACACTGATACCCAGTAACACAGACACACACTTACTCAAAGTAACAAAGACAGACAATTACACCAAGTAACAAAGACATACACTGATACCCAGTAACACAGACACACACTTACACCAAGTAACAAAGACATAAACTGACAACAAGTAACAAAGACATACACTGATACCCAGTAACACAGACACACACTTACACCAAGTAACAAAGACATACACTGGCACCAAGTAACAAAGGCATACACTGACACACAGTAACAAAGACATACACTGACACCCAGTAACACAGACACACACGGACACCAAGTAACAAAGACATACACTGAAACCCATTAACAAAAACATACACTGACACCCAGTAACAAAGACATTCACTGATACCCAAAACAAAGACACACACACACCAAGTAACAAGGACCTACACTGACACCAAGTAACAAAGACATTCACTGATACCCAGTAACACAGACACACTCTTACACCAAGTAACAAAGACATAAACTGACAACAAGTAACAAAGACATACACTGATACCCAACAACACAGATACACA
Organism: Heterodontus francisci; assembly: GCF_036365525.1. NCBI lineage: Eukaryota > Metazoa > Chordata > Chondrichthyes > Heterodontiformes > Heterodontidae > Heterodontus > Heterodontus francisci. The sequence goes on along the minus strand of NW_027140221.1, from coordinate 7,652,256 downwards.
CTTACACCAAGTAACAAAGACAGACACTGATACCCAGTAACACAGACATACACTTACACCAAGTATCAAAGACATACACTGACACCAAGTTGCAAAGACATACACTTACACCAAGTAACAAAGACATACACTGACACCAAGTAACAAAGACATACACTGACACCAAGTAACAAAGACATACACTGACACCAAGTAACAAAGACATACACTTACACCAAGTAACAAAGACATACACTGACACCAAGTAACAAAGACATACACTTACACCAAGTAACACAGACATACACTGACACCAAGTAACAAAGACATGCACTTACACCAAGCAACAAAGACATACACTGACACCAAGTAACAAAGACATACACTGATACCCAGTAACACAGACACACACTTACACCATGTAACAAAGACAGACAATGACACCAAGTAACAAAGACATACACTGATACCCAGAAACACAGACACACACTTACACCAAGTAACAAAGACATAAACTGACAAGTAACAAAGACATACACTGATACCCAGTAACACAGACACACACTTACACCAAGTAACAAAGACATACACTGATACTCAGTTACACAGACACACACTTGCACCAAGTAAAAAAGGCATACACTGGCACCAAGTAACAAAGGCATACACTGACACCCAGTAACACAGACACACACGGACACCAAGTAACAAAGACATACACTGAAACCCATTAACAAAAACATATACTGACACCCAGTATCAAAGACATACACTGACACCAAGTAACAAAGACATTCACTGATACCCAGTAACACAGACACACTCTTACACCAAGTAACAAAGACATAAACTGACAACAAGTAACAAAGACATACACTTACACCAAGGAACACAGACATACACTGACACCAAGTAACACAGTCATACACTGACACCAAGTAACAAATACATACACTGACACCAAGTAACAAAGACATACACTGATACCCAGCAGCACAGACACACACTTACACCAAGTAACACATACACACTCTTACACCAAGTAACAAAGACATACACTGACACCAAGTAACAAAGACATACACATACACCAAGTAACACAGACATACACTGACACCAAGGAACAAAGACACACACATACACCAAGTACACCGACATACACTGATACCCAGTAACACAGGCACACAGTTACACCAAGTAACAAAGACAGGCACTGATACCCAGTAACACAGACACACACTAACACCAAGTCACAAAGACAGACACTGACACCTAGTAACACAGACACACACTTACACCAAGTATCAAAGACAAACACTGACACCAAGTAGCAAAGACATACACTTGCACCAAGTAAAAAAGTCATACACTGACACCAAGTAACAAAGACATGCACTTACACCAAGTAACAAAGACATAAACTGACACCAAGTAACAAAGCCATACACTTACACCAAGTACACAGACATACACTGACACCAAGTAACAAAGACATACACTGAAACAAAGTAACACAGACACACACTAACACCAAGTCACAAAGACATACACTGACACCCAGTAACAAAGACAAACACTGACACCCAGAACCAAAGACACACACTGACACCAAGTAACAAAGACACACACTGACACCAAGTAACAAAGACACACACTGACACCAAGTAACAAAGACAGACACTGATACCCAGCAACACAGACACACACTTACACCAAGTAACACATACACACTCTTACACCAAGTAACAAAGAAATACACGGACACCAAGTAACAAAGACATACACATACACCAAGTAACAAAGACATACACTGACACCAAGTAACAAAGACATACACATACACCCAGTAACACAGGCACACAGTTACACCAAGTAACAAAGACAGACACTGATACCCAGTAACACAGACACACACTAACACCAAGTCACAAAGACATGGACTGACACCCAGTAACAAAGACAAACACTGAGACCCAGTAACAAAGACACACACTGACACCAAGTAACAAAGACAAACACTGACACCAAGTAACAAAGACAAACACAGACACCAAGTAACAAAGACAGACACTGATACCCAGTAACACAGACACACACTTACACCAAGGAAGAAAGACACGCACTGATACACAGCAACACAGACACACACTTACACCAAGTAACAAAGACAAACACTGACACCAAGAGGCAAAGACATACACTTACACCAAGTAACAAAGACATACACTGACACCAAGTAACAAAGACATACACTGACACCAAGTAACAAAGACACACACTGACACCAAGTAACAAAGACACACACTGACACCAAGTAACAAAGACAGACACTGATACCCAGCAACACAGACACACACTTACACCAAGTAACACATACACACTCTTACACCAAGTAACAAAGAAATACACTGACACCAAGTAACAAAGACATACACATACACCAAGTAACAAAGACATACACTGACACCAAGTAACAAAGACATACACATACACCCAGTAACACAGGCACACAGTTACACCAAGTAACAAAGACAGACACTGATACCCAGTAACACAGACACACACTAACACCAAGTCACAAAGACATGGACTGACACCCAGTAACAAAGACAAACACTGAGACCCAGTAACAAAGACACACACTGACACCAAGTAACAAAGACAAACACTGACACCAAGTAACAAAGACAAACACAGACACCAAGTAACAAAGACAGACACTGATACCCAGTAACACAGACACACACTTACACCAAGGAAGAAAGACACGCACTGATACACAGCAACACAGACACACACTTACACCAAGTAACAAAGACAAACACTGACACCAAGAGGCAAAGACATACACTTACACCAAGTAACAAAGACATACACTGACACCAAGTAACAAAGACATACACTGACACCAAGTAACAAAGACATACACTGACACCAAGTAACAAAGACATACACTGACACCAAGTAACAAAGACATACACTGACACCAAGTAACAAAGACATACACTGACACCAAGTAACAAAGACATAAACTGACACCAAATAACAAAGACATACACTGATACCCAGTAACACAGACACACTTACACCAAGTAAGAAAGACACGCACTGATACCCAGCAACACAGACACACACTTACACCAAGTAACAAAGACAGACACTGTTACCCAGTAACACAGACATACACTTGCACCAGGTAACAAAGACATACACTGACACCAAGTAACAAAGACATACACTGATACCCAGTAACACAGACACACACTTACACCAAGTAACAAAGACATGCACTGACACCAAGTAACAAAGACATACACTTACACCAAGTAACACAGACATATACTGACACCAAGTAACAAAGACACAAACTTACACCAAGTACACAGACATACACTGACACCAAGTAACAAAGACATACACTGATACCCAGTAACACAGACACACAGTAACACCAAGTCACAAAGACATACACTGACACCCAGTAACAAAGACAAACACTGACACCCAGAAACAAAGACATACACAGACACCAAGTAACAACGACATACACTGATACCCAGTAACACAGACACACACTTACACCAAGTAACAAAGACGTACACTGATACCCAGCAACACAGACACACACTTACATCAATTATCACAGACATACACAGACACCAAGTAACAAAGACATACAGTGATACCCAGTAACAAAGACATACACTTACACCAAGTAACAAAGACATACACTGACACCAAGTAACAAAGACATACACTGATACCCAGTAACAGATACACACACTTACACCAAGTCACAAAGACATACACTGACACCCAGTAACAAAGACACACAATGACACCAAGTAACAAAGGCACACACTGACACCAAGTAACAAAGACATACACTGATACCCAGTAACACAGACACACACTTACACCAAGTAACAAGGACATACACTGACACCAAGTAACAAAGACATTCACTGATACCCAGTAACACAGACACACAGTTACACCAAGTAACAAAGACATAAACTGACAACAAGTAACAAAGACACACACTTACACCAGGTAACACAGACATACACTGACACCAAGTAACAAAGACATACATTGATACCCAGTAACACAGACACACACTTACACCAAGTAACAATGACAGACACTGATACCCAGTAACAGATACACACACTTACACCAAGTCACAAAGACATACACTGTCACCAAGTAACAAAGACACACAATGACACCAAGTAACAAAGGCACACACTGACACCAAGTAACAAAGACATACACTGATACCCAGTAACACAGACACACACTTACACCAAGTAACAAAGACATACACTGATACTCAGTTACACAGACACACACTTCCACCAAGTAACAAAGGCATACACTGACACCAAGTAACAAAGACATACACTGATACCCAGTAACAAAGACATACACTTACACCAAGTAACAAAGACACACAATGACACCAAGTAACAAAGACACACACTTACACCAGGTAACAAAGACATACACTGATACCCAGTAACACAGACACACACTTACACCAAGTAACAAGGACATACACTGACACCAATTAACAAAGACATTCACTGATACCCAGTAACACAGTCACACACTTACACCAAGTAACAAAGACATAAACTGACAACAAGTAACAAAGACATACACTGATACCCAGTCACACAGACACACACTTACACCAAGTAACAAAGACATACACTGATACTCAGTTACACAGACACACACTTCCACCTAGTAACAAAGGCATACACTGACACCAAGTAACAAAGACATACACTGATACCCAGTAACAAAGACATACACTTACACCAAGTAACAAAGACATACACTGACACCAAGTAACAAAGACACACACTTACACCAGGTAACAGACATACACTGACACCAAGTAACAAAGACATACACTGATACCCAGTAACACAGACACACACTTACACCAAGTAACAATGACAGTCACTGATATCCAGTAACAGATACACACACTTACACCAAGTTACAAAGACATACACTGACACCCAGTAACAAAGACACACAATGACACCAAGTAACAAAGGCACACACTGACACCAAGTAACAAAGACATTCACTGATACCCAGTCACACAGACACACACATACACCAAGTAACAAACACATACACTGATACTCAGTTACACAGACACACACTTCCACCAAGTAACAAAGGCATACACTGACTGAAGAAACAAAGGCATACACTGACAGCCAGTAACAAAGACATACACTGACACCCAGTAACACAGACACACACGGACACCAAGTAACAAAGACATACACTGAAACCCATTAACAAAAACATACACTGACACCCAGTAATAAAGACATACACTGCCACCAAGTAACAAAGACATTCACTGATACCAAGTAACACAGACACACACACACCAAGTAAAAAAGACATCCACTGACACCAAGTAACAAAGACATACACTGATACCCAGTAACACAGACACACACTTACACCAAGTAACAAAGGCACACACGTACACAAATAGCACATACACACACTTACAACAAGTATCAAAGACATACACTGACACCAAGTAACAGAGACATACACTACCACCAGGAAACAAAGACATACACTTAAACCAAGTAACAAAGACATACACTGACACCAAGTAACAAAGACATACACATACACCAAGTAACGCAGACAGACACTGACACCAAGTAACAAAGACATACACTTCCACGAAGTAACAAAGACATTCACTGACACCAAGTAACAAAGACATACACTTACACCAAGTAACAAAGACATACACTGACACCAAGTAACAAAGACATACACATACACCAAGTAACACAGACAGACACTGACAGCAAGTAACAAAGACATACACTTCCACGAAGTAACAAAGACATTCACTGACACCAAGTAACAAAGACATACACTTACACCAAGTAACCAAGACATACACTGACACCAAGTAACAAAGACATACACTTACGCCAAGTAACAAAGACATCCACTGACACCAAGTAAGAAAGACAGACAATGACATCAAGTTACAAAGACATGCACTGATACCCAGTAACACAGACACACACTTACATCAGGTAACAGAGACATACACTGACACCAAGTAACAAAGACATACACTTACACCAAGTAACAAAGACATGCACTGACACCAAGAAACAAAGACATACACTTACACCAAGTAACAAAGACATACACTGACACCAAGTAACAAAGACATACACTGACACCAAGTAACAAAGACATACACTGACACCAAGTGCACAGACATACACTGACACCAAGTAACAAAGACATACACTGATACCCAGTAACACAGACACACACTTACACCAAGTAACAAAGACAGACACTGATACCCAGTAACACAGAGACACACTAACACCAAGTCACAAAGACATACACTGACACCCAGTAACAAAGACAAACGCTGACACCCAGGAACAAAGACACACACTGACACCAAGTAACAAAGACACACACTGACACCAAGTAACAAAGACATGCACAGACACCAAGTAACAAAGACATACACTGATACCCAACAACACAGACACACACTTACACCAAGTAACAAACACAGACACTGATACCCAGTAACACAGACATACACTTACACCAAGTATCAAAGACATACACTGTCACTAGGTTGCAAAGACATACACTTGCACCAAGTAACAAAGACATACACTTACACCAAGTAACAAAGACATACACTGTCACCAAGTAACAAAGACATACACTGAAACCAAGTAACAAAGACATTCACTGATACCCAGTCACACAGACACACACATACACCAAGTAACACAGACATACACTGACACCAAGTAACAAAGACATACACTTACACCAAGTAACACAGACATACACTTACACCAAGTAACACAGACATACACTGACACCAAGTAACAAAGACATACACTTACACCAATTAACAAAAACATACACGGACACCAAGTAACAAAGACATACACGGATACCCAGTAACACAGACACACACTTACACCAAGTAACAAAGACAGACAATGACACCAAGTAACAAAGACATACACTGATACCCAGTAACACAGACACACACTTACACCAAGTAACAAAGACATTCACTGATACCCAGTAACACAGACAGACACTTACACCAAGTAACAAAGACATAAACTGACAACAAGCAACAAAGACATACACTGATACCCAGTCACACAGACACACACTTACACCAAGTAACAAAGACATACACTGATACTCAGTTACACAGACACACACTTACACCAAGTAACAAAGGCATACACTGACACCAAGAAACAAAGGCATACACTGACACCCAGTAACAAAGACATACACTGACAACCAGTAACAAAGACAAACACTTAAACCAATTATCAAAGACAAACACTGACACCAAGGAACAGAGAAATACACTGACACCAGGAAACAAAGACATACACTTACACCATGTAACAAAGACATACACTGACACCATGTAACAAAGACATACACTGACACCATGTAACACAGACATACACTGACACCAAGTAACAAAGACATACACTTCCACGAAGTAACAAAGACATGCACTGACATCAAGTAACAAAGACATACACTTACACCAAGTAACAAAGACATACACTGACACCAAGTCACAAAGACATACACTTACGCAAAGTAACACAGACATCCACTGACACCAAGTAAGAAAGACAGACAATGACACCAAGTAACAAAGACATCCACTGATACCCAGTAACACAGACACACACTTACATCAAGTAACAGAGACATACACTGACACCAAGTAACAAAGACATACACTTACACCAAGTAACAAAGACATGCACTGACACCAGGAAACAAAGACATACACTTACACCAAGTAACAAAGACATACACTGACACCAAGTAACAAAGACATACACTTACACCAAGTAACACAGACATCCACAGACACCAAGTAACAATAACACACACATACACCAAGTACACAGACATACACTGACACCAAGTAACAAAGACATACACTGATACCCAGTAACACAGACACACACTTACACCAAGTAACAAATACAGACACTGATACCCGGTAAGACAGACACACACTAACACCAAGTCACAAAGACATACACTGACACCCAGTAACAAAGACATACACAGACACCAAGTAACAAAGACAGACACTGATACCCAGTAACACAGACGCACACTTACACCAAGTAACAAAGACATACACTGATACCCAACAACACAGACACACACTTACACCAAGTAACAAAGACATACACTGATACCCAGTAACACAGACATACACTTACACCAAGTATCAAAGACATACACTGACACCAAGTTGCAAAGACATACACTTACACCAAGTAACAAAGACATACACTGACACCAAGTAACAAAGACATACACTGACACCAAGTAACAAAGACATACACTTACACCAAGTAACAAAGACATACACTTACACCAAGTAACAAAGACATACACTTGCACCAAGTAACACAGACATACACTGACACCAAGTAACAAAGACATACACTGACACCAAGTAACAAAGACATACACTTACACCAAGCAACAAAGACATACACTGACATCAAGTAACAAAGACATACACTGAAACCCAGTAACACAGACACACACTTACACCAAGTAACAAAGACATTCACTGATACCCAGTAACACAGACACACACTTACACCAAGTAACAAAGACATAAACTGACAACAAGCAACAAAGACATACACTGATACCCAGTCACACAGACACACACTTACACCAAGTAACAAAGACATACACTGATACTCAGTTACACAGACACACACTTAAACCAAGCAACAAAGGCATACACTGACACCCAGTAACACAGACACACACGGACGCCAAGTAACGAAGACATACACTGAAACCCATTAACAAAAACACACACTGACACCCAGTAATAAAGACATACACTGCCACCAAGTAACAAAGACATTCACTGATACCCAGTAACACAGACACACACTTACACCAAGTAACAAGGACATACACTGACACCAAGTAACAAAGACATTCACTGATACCCAGTAACACAGACACACACTTACACCAAGTAACAAATACAGACACTGATACCCAGTAAGACAGACACACACTAACACCAAGTCACAAAGACATACACTGACACCCAGTAACAAAGACATACACAGACACCAAGTAACAAAGACAGACACTGATACCCAGTAACACAGACGCACACTTACACCAAGTAACAAAGACATACACTGATACCCAACAACACAGACACACACTTACACCAAGTAACAAAGACATACACTGATACCCAGTAACACAGACATACACTTACACCAAGTATCAAAGACATACACTGACACCAAGTTGCAAAGACATACACTTACACCAAGTAACAAAGACATACACTGACACCAAGTAACAAAGACATACACTGACACCAAGTAACAAAGACATACACTTACACCAAGTAACAAAGACATACACTTACACCAAGTAACAAAGACATACACTTGCACCAAGTAACACAGACATACACTGACACCAAGTAACAAAGACATACACTGACACCAAGTAACAAAGACATACACTTACACCAAGCAACAAAGACATACACTGACATCAAGTAACAAAGACATACACTGAAACCCAGTAACACAGACACACACTTACACCAAGTAACAAAGACATTCACTGATACCCAGTAACACAGACACACACTTACACCAAGTAACAAAGACATAAACTGACAACAAGCAACAAAGACATACACTGATACCCAGTCACACAGACACACACTTACACCAAGTAACAAAGACATACACTGATACTCAGTTACACAGACACACACTTAAACCAAGCAACAAAGGCATACACTGACACCCAGTAACACAGACACACACGGACGCCAAGTAACGAAGACATACACTGAAACCCATTAACAAAAACACACACTGACACCCAGTAATAAAGACATACACTGCCACCAAGTAACAAAGACATTCACTGATACCCAGTAACACAGACACACACTTACACCAAGTAACAAGGACATACACTGACACCAAGTAACAAAGACATTCACTGATACCCAGTAACACAGACACACAGTTACACCAAGTAACAAAGACATAAACTGACAACAAGTAACAAAGAAATACACTGATACCCAGTCACACAGACACACACTTACACCAAGTAACAAAGACATACACTGACATCAAGTAACAAAGACACACACTTACACCAGGTAACACAGACATACACTGACACCAAGTAACAAAGACATACACTGATACCCAGTAACAGATACACACACTTACACCAAGTCACAAAGACATACACTGTCACCCAGTAACAAAGACACACAATGACACCAAGTAACAAAGGCACACACTGACACCAAGTAACAAAGACATACACTGATACCCAGTAACACAGACACACACTTACACCAAGTAACAAAGACATACACTGATACTCAGTTACACAGACACACACTTCCACCAAGTAACAAAGGCATACACTGACACCCAGTAACAAAGACATACACTGATACCCAGTAACAAAGACATACACTTACACCAAGTAACAAAGACACACAATGACACCAAGTAACAAAGACACACACTTACACCAGGTAACAAAGACACACACTGATACCCAGTAACACAGACACACACTTACACCAAGTAACAAGGACATACACTGACACCAAGTAACAAAGACATTCACTGATACCCAGGAACACAGTCACACACTTACACCAAGTAACAAAGACATAAACTGACAACAAGTAACAAAGACATACACTGATACCCAGTCACACAGACACACACTTACACCAAGTAACAAAGACATACACTGATACTCAGTTACACAGACACACACTTCCACCTAGTAACAAAGGCATACACTGATACCCAGTAACAAAGACATACACTTACACCAAGTAACAAAGACACACACTTACACCAGGTAACAGACATACACTGACACCAAGTAACAAAGACATACACTGATACCCAGTAACACAGACACACACTTACACCAAGTAACAATGACAGTCACTGATATCCAGTAACAGATACACACACTTACACCAAGTTACAAAGACATACACTGACACCCAGTAACAAAGACACACAATGACACCAAGTAACAAAGGCACACACTGACACCAAGTAACAAAGACATTCACTGATACCCAGTAACACAGACACACACTTACACCAAGTAACAAAGACATAAACTGACAACAAGTAACAAAGACATTCACTGATACCCAGTCACACAGACACACACATACACCAAGTAACAAACACATACACTGATACTCAGTTACACAGACACACACTTCCACCAAGTAACAAAGGCATACACTGACTGAAGAAACAAAGGCATACACTGACAGCCAGTAACAAAGACATACACTGACACCCAGTAACACAGACACACACGGACACCAAGTAACAAAGACATACACTGAAACCCATTAACAAAAACATACACTGACACCCAGTAATAAAGACATACACTGCCACCAAGTAACAAAGACATTCACTGATACCAAGTAACACAGACACACACACACCAAGTAAAAAAGACATCCACTGACACCAAGTAACAAAGACATACACTGATACCCAGTAACACAGACACACACTTACACCAAGTAACAAAGACACACACTTACACAAATAGCACATACACACACTTACAACAAGTATCAAAGACATACACTGACACCAAGTAACAGAGACATACACTGCCACCAGGAAACAAAGACATACACTTAAACCAAGTAACAAAGACATACACTGACACCAAGTAACAAAGACATACACATACACCAAGTAACACAGACAGACACTGACACCAAGTAACAAAGACATACACTTCCACGAAGTAACAAAGACATTCACTGACACCAAGTAACAAAGACATACACTTCCACGAAGTAACAAAGACATTCACTGACACCAAGTAACAAAGACATACACTTACACCAAGTAACCAAGACATACACTGACACCAAGTAACAAAGACATACACTTACGCCAAGTAACAAAGACATCCACTGACACCAAGTAAGAAAGACAGACAATGACATCAAGTTACAAAGACATGCACTGATACCCAGTAACACAGACACACACTTACATCAGGTAACAGAGACATACACTGACACCAAGTAACAAAGACATACACTTACACCAAGTAACAAAGACATGCACTGACACCAAGAAACAAAGACATACACTTACACCAAGTAACAAAGACATACACTGACACCAAGTAACAAAGACATACACTGACACCAAGTAACAAAGACATACACTGACACCAAGTGCACAGACATACACTGACACCAAGTAACAAAGACATTCACTGATACCCAGTAACACAGACACACACTTACACCAAGTAACAAAGACAGACACTGATACCCAGTAACACAGAGACACACTAACACCAAGTCACAAAGACATACACTGACACCCAGTAACAAAGACAAACGCTGACACCCAGGAACAAAGACACACACTGACACCAAGTAACAAAGACACACACTGACACCAAGTAACAAAGACACACACTTACACCAAGTAACAAACACAGACACTGATACCCAGTAACACAGACATACACTTACACCAAGTATCAAAGACATACACTGTCACTAAGTTGCAAAGACATACACTTGCACCAAGTAACAAAGACATCCACTTACACCAAGTAACAAAGACATACACTGTCACCAAGTAACAAAGACATACACTGACACCAAGTAACAAAGACATACACTGACACCAAGTAACAAAGACATACACTGACACCAAGTAACAAAGACATACACTTACACCAAGTAACACAGACATACACTTACACCAAGTAACACAGACATACACTGACACCAAGTAACAAAGACATACACTTACACCAATTAACAAAAACATACACGGACACCAAGTAACAAAGACATACACTGATACCCAGTAACACAGACACACACTTACACCAAGTAACAAAGACAGACAATGACACCAAGTAACAAAGACATACACTGATACCCAGTAACACAGACATACACTTACACCAAGTAACAAAGACATTCACTGATACCCAGTAACACAGACAGACACTTACACCAAGTAACAAAGACATAAACTGACAACAAGCAACAAAGACATACACTGATACCCAGTCACACAGACACACACTTACACCAAGTAACAAAGACATACACTGATACTCAGTTACACAGACACACACTTACACCAAGTAACAAAGGCATACACTGACACCAAGAAACAAAGGCATACACTGACACCCAGTAACAAAGAAATACACTGACAACCAGTAACAAAGACACACACTTAAACCAATTATCAAAGACAAACACTTACACCAAGGAACAGAGAAATACACTGACACCAGGAAACAAAGACATACACTTACACCATGTAACAAAGACATACACTGACACCATGTAACAAAGACATACACTGACACCATGTAACACAGACATACACTGACACCAAGTAACAAAGACATACACTTCCACGAAGTAACAAAGACATGCACTGAAATCAAGTAACAAAGACATACACTTACACCAAGTAACAAAGACATACACTGACACCAAGTCACAAAGACATACACTTACGCAAAGTAACACAGACATCCACTGACACCAAGTAAGAAAGACAGACAATGACACCAAGTAACAAAGACATCCACTGATACCCAGTAACACAGACACACACTTACATCAAGTAACAGAGACATACACTGACACCAAGTAACAAAGACATACACTTACACCAAGTAACAAAGACATGCACTGACACCAGGAAACAAAGACATACACTTACACCAAGTAACAAAGACATACACTGACACCAAGTAACAAAGACATACACTTACACCAAGTAACACAGACATCCACAGACACCAAGTAACAATAACACACACATACACCAAGTACACAGACATACACTGACACCAAGTAACAAAGACATACACTGATACCCAGTAACACAGACACACACTTACACCAAGGAACAAATACAGACACTGATACCCAGTAAGACAGACACACACTAACACCAAGTCACAAAGACATACACTGACACCCAGTAACAAAGACATACACAGACACCAAGAAACAAAGACAGACACTGATACCCAGTAACACAGACGCACACTTACACCAAGTAACAAAGACATACACTGATACCCAACAACACAGACACACACTTACACCAAGTAACAAAGACATACACTGATACCCAGTAACACAGACATACACTTACACCAAGTATCAAAGACATACACTGACACCAAGTTGCAAAGACATACACTTACACCAAGTAACAAAGACATACACTGACACCAAGTAACAAAGACATACACTGACACCAAGTAACAAAGACATACACTTACACCAAGTAACAAAGACATACACTTACACCAAGTAACAAAGACATACACTTGCACCAAGTAACACAGACATACACTGACACCAAGTAACAAAGACATACACTGACACCAAGTAACAAAGACATACACTTACACCAAGCAACAAAGACATACACTGACATCAAGTAACAAAGACATACACTGAAACCCAGTAACACAGACACACACTTACACCAAGTAACAAAGACATTCACTGATACCCAGTAACACAGACACACACTTACACCAAGTAACAAAGACATAAACTGACAACAAGCAACAAAGACATACACTGATACCCAGTCACACAGACACACACTTACACCAAGTAACAAAGACATACACTGATACTCAGTTACACAGACACACACTTAAACCAAGCAACAAAGGCATACACTGACACCCAGTAACACAGACACACACGGACGCCAAGTAACGAAGACATACACTGAAACCCATTAACAAAAACACACACTGACACCCAGTAATAAAGACATACACTGCCACCAAGTAACAAAGACATTCACTGATACCCAGTAACACAGACACACACTTACACCAAGTAACAAAGACATAAAATGACAACAAGTAACAAAGACATACACTGACACCCAGTGACAAAGACATACACTGACAACCAGTAACACAGACACACACTTACACCAAGTAACACATACACACACTTAAACCAAGTATCAAAGACATACACTGACACCAAGTAACAGAGACATACACTGACACCAGGAAACAAAGACATACACTTACACCAAGTAACAAAGACATACACTGACACCAAGTAACAAAGACATACACATACACCAAGTCACACAGACATACACTGACACCAAGTAACAAAGACATACACTTCCACTAAGTAACAAAGACATGCACTGACACCTAGTAACAAAGACATGCACTGACACCAAGTAACAAAGACATACACTTACACCAAGTAACAAAGACATACACTGACACCAAGTAACAAAGACATACACTTACGCAAAGTAACACAGACATCCACTGACACCAAGTAAGAAAGACAGACAATGACACCAAGTAACAAAGACATCCACTGATACCCAGTAACAAAGACACACACTTACATCAAGTAACAGAGACATACACTGTCACCAAGTAACAAAGACATACACTTACACCAAGTAACAAAGACATACACTGACACCAAGTAACAAAGACATACACTTACACCAAGTAACACAGACATACACTTACACCAAGTAACACAGACATACACTGACACCAAGTAACAAAGACATACACTTACACCAATTAACAAAAACATACACGGACACCAAGTAACAAAGACATACACTGATACCCAGTAACACAGACACACACTTACACCAAGTAACAAAGACAGACAATGACACCAAGTAACAAAGACATACACTGATACCCAGTAACACAGACACACACTTACACCAAGTAACAAAGACATTCACTGATACCCAGTAACACAGACAGACACTTACACCAAGTAACAAAGACATAAACTGACAACAAGCAACAAAGACATACACTGATACCCAGTCACACAGACACACACTTACACCAAGTAACAAAGACATACACTGATACTCAGTTACACAGACACACACTTACACCAAGTAACAAAGGCATACACTGACACCAAGAAACAAAGGCATACACTGACACCCAGTAACAAAGACATACACTGACAACCAGTAACAAAGACACACACTTAAACCAATTATCAAAGACAAACACTGACACCAAGGAACAGAGAAATACACTGACACCAGGAAACAAAGACATACACTTACACCATGTAACAAAGACATACACTGACACCATGTAACAAAGACATACACTGACACCATGTAACACAGACATACACTGACACCAAGTAACAAAGACATACACTTCCACGAAGTAACAAAGACATGCACTGACATCAAGTAACAAAGACATACACTTACACCAAGTAACAAAGACATACACTGACACCAAGTCACAAAGACATCCACAGACACCAAGTAACAATAACACACACATACACCAAGTACACAGACATACACTGACACCTAGTAACAAAGACATACACTGATACCCAGTAACACAGACACACACTTACACCAAGTAACAAATACAGACACTGATACCCAGTAAGACAGACACACACTAACACCAAGTCACAAAGACATACACTGACACCCAGTAACAAAGACATACACAGACACCAAGTAACAAAGACAGACACTGATACCCAGTAACACAGACGCACACTTACACCAAGTAACAAAGACATACACTGATACCCAACAACACAGACACACACTTACACCAAGTAACAAAGACATACACTGATACCCAGTAACACAGACATACACTTACACCAAGTATCAAAGACATACACTGACACCAAGTTGCAAAGACATACACTTACACCAAGTAACAAAGACATACACTGACACCAAGTAACAAAGACATACACTGACACCAAGTAACAAAGACATACACTTACACCAAGTAACAAAGACATACACTTACACCAAGTAACAAACACATACACTTGCACCAAGTAACACAGACATACACTGACACCAAGTAACAAAGACATACACTGACACCAAGTAACAAAGACATACACTTACACCAAGCAACAAAGACATACACTGACATCAAGTAACAAAGACATACACTGAAACCCAGTAACACAGACACACACTTACACCAAGTAACAAAGACATTCACTGATACCCAGTAACACAGACACACACTTACACCAAGTAACAAAGACATAAACTGACAACAAGCAACAAAGACATACACTGATACCCAGTCACACAGACACACACTTACACCAAGTAACAAAGACATACACTGATACTCAGTTACACAGACACACACTTAAACCAAGCAACAAAGGCATACACTGACACCCAGTAACACAGACACACACGGACGCCAAGTAACGAAGACATACACTGAAACCCATTAACAAAAACACACACTGACACCCAGTAATAAAGACATACACTGCCACCAAGTAACAAAGACATTCACTGATACCCAGTAACACAGACACACACTTACACCAAGTAACAAAGACATAAAATGACAACAAGTAACAAAGACATACACTGACACCCAGTGACAAAGACATACACTGACAACCAGTAACACAGACACACACTTACACCAAGTAACACATACACACACTTAAACCAAGTATCAAAGACATACACTGACACCAAGTAACAGAGACATACACTGACACCAGGAAACAAAGACATACACTTACACCAAGTAACAAAGACATACACTGACACCAAGTAACAAAGACATACACATACACCAAGTCACACAGACATACACTGACACCAAGTAACAAAGACATACACTTCCACGAAGTAACAAAGACATGCACTGACACCAAGTAACAAAGACATGCACTGACACCAAGTAACAAAGACATACACTTACACCAAGTAACAAAGACATACACTGACACCAAGTAACAAAGACATACACTTACGCAAAGTAACACAGACATCCACTGACACCAAGTAAGAAAGACAGACAATGACACCAAGTAACAAAGACATCCACTGATACCCAGTAACAAAGACACACACTTACATCAAGTAACAGAGACATACACTGGCACCAAGTAACAAAGACATACACTTACACCAAGTAACAAAGACATACACTGACACCAAGAAACAAAGACATACACTTACACCAAGTAACAAAGACATACACTGACACCAAGTAACAAAGACATACACTTACACCAAGTAACACAGACATACACAGACACCAAGTAACAAAGACACACACATCCACCAAGTACACAGACATACACTGACACCAAGTACAAAGACATACACTGATACCCAGTAACACAGACACACACTTACACCAAGTAACAAAGACAGACACTGATACCCAGTAACACAGACACACACTAACACCAAGTCACAAAGACATACACTGACACCCAGTAACAAAGACAAACGCTGACACCCAGTAACAAAGACACACACTGACACCAAGTAACAAAGACACACACTGACACCAAGTAACAAAGACATACACAGACACCAAGTAACAAAGACAGACACTGATACCCAGTAACACAGACGCACACTTACACCAAGTAACAAAGACATACACTGATACCCAACAACACAGACACACACTTACACCAAGTAACAAAGACAGACACTGATACCCTGTAACACGGACATACACTTACACCAAGTATCAAAGACATACACTGACACCAAGTTGCAAAGACATACACTTACACCAAGTAACAAAGACATACACTGACACCACGTAACAAAGACATACACTTGCACCAAGTAACACAGACATACACTGACACCAAGTAACAAAGACATACACTTACACCAAGTAACAAAGACATACACTTACACCAAGTAACAAAGACAGACAAGGACATCAAGTAACGAAGACATACACTGATACCCAGTAACACAGACACACACTTACAACAAGTAACAAAGACATTCACTGATACCCAGTAACACAGACATACACTTAAACCAAGTAACAAAGACATAAACTGACAACAAGCAACAATGACATACACTGATACCCAGTCACACAGACACACACTTACACCAAGTAACAAAGACATACACTGATAATCAGTTACACAGACACAAACTTACACCAAGTAACACAGACACACACTTACACCAAGTAACAAAGACATAAACTGACAACAAGTAACAAAGACATACACTTACACCAAGTAACACAGACATACACTGACACCAAGTAACACAGACATACATTGACACCAAGCAACAAATACATACACTGACACCAAGCAACAAAGACATACACTGACACCAAGTAACAAAGACATACACTGATACCCAGCAACACAGACACACACTTACACCAAGTAACACATACACACACTTACACCAAGTATCAAAGACATACACTGACACCAAGTATCAGAGACATACACTGACACCAGGAAACAAAGAATACACTTACACCAAGTAACAAAGACATGCACTGACACCAAGTAACAAAGACATACACTTACACCAAGTAACAAAGACATACACTGACACCAAGTAACAAAGACATACACTTACGCCAAGTAACAGACATCCACTGACACCAAGTAAGAAAGACAGACAATGACACCAAGTAACAAAGACATGCACTGATACCCAGAAACACAGACATACACTTGCACCAAGTGACACAGACATACACTGACACCAAGTAACAAAGACATACACTTACACCAAGTAACAACGACATACACTGACACCATGTTTCAAAGACATACACTGAAACCCAGTAACACAGACACACACTTACACCAAGTAACAAAGACAGACAATGACACCAAGTAACGAAGACATACACTGATACCCAGTAACACAGACACACACTTACAACAAGTAACAAAGACATTCACTGATACCCAGCAACACAGACACACACTTACACCAAGTAACAAAGGCCTACACTGACACCAAGAAACAAAGGCATACACTGACACCCAGTAACAAAGACATACACTGACACCCAGTAACAAAGACATACACTGACACCCAGTAACACAGGCACACACGGACGCCAAGTAACTAAGACATACACTGAAACCCATTAACAAAAACACACACTGACACCCAGTAATAAAGACATACACTGCCACCAAGTAACAAAGACATTCACTGATAACCATTAACACAGACACACACACACAAAGTAACAAAGACATGCACTGACACCAAGTAACAAAGACATACACTGAGACCCAGTAACACAGACACACACTTACACCAAGTAACAAAGACATAAACTGACAACAAGTAACAAAGACATACACTTACGCCAAGTAACAGACATCCACTGACACCAAGTAAGAAAGACAGACAATGACACCAAGTAACAAAGACATGCACTGATACCCAGAAACACAGACATACACTTGCACCAAGTAACACAGACATACACTGACACCAAGTAACAAAGACATACACTTACACCAAGTAACAACGACATACACTGACACCATGTTTCAAAGACATACACTGAAACCCAGTAACACAGACACACACTTACACCAAGTAACAAAGACAGACAATGACACCAAGTAACGAAGACATACACTGATACCCAGTAACACAGACACACACTTACAACAAGTAACAAAGACATTCACTGATACCCAGCAACACAGACACACACTTACACCAAGTAACAAAGGCCTACACTGACACCAAGAAACAAAGGCATACACTGACACCCAGTAACAAAGACATACACTGACACCCAGTAACACAGGCACACACGGACGCCAAGTAACTAAGACATACACTGAAACCCATTAACAAAAACACACACTGACACCCAGTAATAAAGACATACACTGCCACCAAGTAACAAAGACATTCACTGATAACCATTAACACAGACACACACACACAAAGTAACAAAGACATGCACTGACACCAAGTAACAAAGACATACACTGAGACCCAGTAACACAGACACACACTTACACCAAGTAACAAAGACATAAACTGACAACAAGTAACAAAGACATACACTTACACCAAGTAACACAGACATACACTGACACCAAGTAACACAGACATACACTGACACCAAGCAACAAATACACATACTTACACCAAGTATCAAAGACATACACTGACACCAAGTATCAGAGACATACACTGACACCAGGAAACAAAGACATACACTTACACCAAGTAACAAAGACATGCACTGACACCAAGTAACAAAGACATACACATACACCAAGTAACACAGACATACACTGACACCAAGTAACAAAGACATACACTTCCAAGAAGTAACAAAGACATGCACTGACACCAAGTAACAAAGACATACACTTACACCAAGTAACAAAGACATACACTGACACCAAGTAACAAAGACATACACTTACGCCAAGTAACACAGACATCCACTGACACCAAGTAAGAAAGACAGACAATGACACCAAGTAACAAAGACATACACTGATACCCAGTAACACAGACACACACTTACATCAATTAACAGAGACATACACTGACACCAAGTAACAAAGACATACACTTACACCAAGTAACAAAGACGTACACTGACAGCAAGTAACAAAGACATACACTTACGCCAAGTAACACAGACATCCACTGACACCAAGTAAGAAAGACAGACAATGACGCCAAGTAACAAAGACATACACTGATACCCAGTAACACAGACACACACTTACATCAAGTAACAGAGACATACACTGACACCAAGTAACAAAGACATACACTGACACCAAGTAACAAAGACATGCACTGACACCAAGAAACAAAGACATACACTTACACCAAGTAACACAGACATACACAGACACCAAGTAACAAAGACACACACATACACCAAGTACACAGGCATACATTGACACCAAGTAACGAAGACATACACTGATACCCAGTAACACACTTACACCAAGTAACAAAGACATACACTGATACCCAGTAACACAGACACACACTAACACCAAGTCACAAAGACAGACACTGACACCCAGTAACAAAGACAAACGCTGACACCCAGTAACAAAGACACACACTGACACCCAGTAACAAAGACACACACTTACACCAAGTAACAAAGACACACACATACACCAAGTACACAGGCATACATTGACACCAAGTAACAAAGACATACACTGATACCCAGTAACACAGACGCACACTTACACCAAGTAACAAAGACAGACACTGATACCCTGTAACACGGACATACACTTACACCAAGTATCAAAGACATACACTGACACCAAGTTGCAAACACATACACTTACACCAAGTAACAAAGACATACACTGACACCAAGTAACAAAGACATACACTGACACCAAGTAACAAAGACATACACTGACACCAAGTAACAAAGACATACACTGACACCAAGTAACAAAGACATACACTTACACCAAGTAACAACGACATACACTGACACCATGTTTCAAAGACATACACTGAAACCCAGTAACACAGACACACACTTACACCAAGTAACAAAGACAGACAATGACACCAAGTAACGAAGACATACACTGATACCCAGTAACACAGACTCACACTTACAACAAGTAACAAAGACATTCACTGATACCCAGTAACACAGACACACACTTACACCAAGTAACAAAGACATAAACTGACAACAAGCAACAATGACATACACTGATACCCAGTCACACAGACACACACTTACACCAAGTAACAAAGACATACACTGATACTCAGTTACACAGACACAAACTTACACCAAGTAACAAAGGCATACACTGACACCAAGAAACAAAGGCATACACTGACACCCAGTAACAAAGACATACACTGACACCCAGTAACACAGGCACACACGGACGCCAAGTAACGAAGACATACACAGAAACCCATTAACACAGACACACACACACCAAGTAACAAAGACATACACTGACACCAAGTAACAAAGACATACACTGATACCCAGTAACACAGACACACACTTACACCAAGTAACAAAGACATAAACTGACAACAAGTAACAAAGACATACACTTACACCAAGTAACACAGACATACACTGACACCAAGTAACACAGACATACACTGACACCAAGCAACAAAGACATACACTGACACCAAGTAACAAAGACATACACTGACACCAAGTAACAAAGACATACACTGATACCCAGTAACACAGACACACACTTCCACCATGTAACAAAGACATACAATGACACCAAGTAACAAAGACATACATTGACACCAGGTAACAAAGACATACACTTACACCAAGTAACACAGACATACACTGACACCAAGTAACAAAGACACACACCTACACCAAGTAACACAGACATGCACTGACACCAAGTAACAAAGACATGCACTGACACCAAGTAACAAAGACATACACTTACACCAAGTAACAAAGACAGACACTGACACCAAGTAACAAAGACATGCACTTACGCCAAGTAACACAGACATCCACTGACACCAAGTAAGAAAGACAGACAATGACACCAAGTAACAAAGACATACACTTACATCAAGTAACAGAGACATGCACTGACACCAAGTTACAAAGACATACACTTACACCAAGTAACAAAGACGTACACTGACAGCAAGTAACAAAGACATACACTTACGCCAAGTAACACAGACATCCACTGACACCAAGTAAGAAAGACAGACAATGACGCCAAGTAACAAAGACATACACTGATACCCAGTAACACAGACACACACTTCCATCAAGTAACAGAGACATACACTGACACCAAGTAACAAAGACATACACTTACACCAAGTAACAAAGACATGCACTGACACCAAGAAGCAAAGACATACACTTACACCAAGTAACAAAGACATACACTGACACCAAGTAACAAAGACATACACTTACACCAAGTAACACAGACATACACAGACAGGCATTCTTCAGTGTGAGATGTTAAAGCAGCATCGTCAGCAAAGAGGAGTTCTCTGATGAGGACTTTCCGTACTTTGGACTTCGCTCTTAGACGGGCAAGGTTGAACAACCTGCCCCCTGATCTTGTCTGGAGGAAAATTCCTTCTTCAGAGGATTTGAACGCATGTGAAAGCAGCAGGGAGAAGAAAATCCCAAAAAGTGTGGGTGCGAGAACACAGCCCTGTTTCACACCACTCAGGATAGGAAAGGGCTCTGATGAGGAGCCACCATGTTGAATTGTGCCTTTCATATTGTCATGGAATGAGGTGATGATACTTAGTAGCTTTGGTGGACATCCGATCTTTTCTAGTAGTCTGAAGAGACCACGTCTGCTGACGAGGTCAAAGGCTTTGGTGAGATCAATGAAAGCAATGTAGAGGGGCATCTGTTGTTCACGGCATTTCTCCTGTATCTGACGAAGGGAGAACAGCATGTCAATAGTCGATCTCTCTGCACGAAAGCCACACTGTGCCTCAGGGTAGACGCGCTCGGCCAGCTTCTGGAGCCTGTTCAGAGCGACTCGAGCAAAGACTTTCCCCACTATGCTGAGCAGGGAGATTCCACTGTAGTTGTTGCAGTCACCGCGGTCACCTTTGTTTTTATAGAGGGTGATGATGTTGGCATCGCGCATGTCCTGGGGTACTGCTCCCTCGTCCCAGCACAGGCATAGCAGTTCATGTAGTGCTGAGAGTATAGCAGGCTTGGCACTCTTGATTATTTCAGGGGTAATGCTGTCCTTCCCAGGGGCTTTTCCGCTGGCTAGGGAATCAATGGCATCACTGAGTTCCGATTTGGTTGGCTGTATGTCCAGCTCATCCATGACTGGTAGAGGCTGGGCTGCATTGAGGGCAGTCTCAGTGACAGCATTCTCCCTGGAGTACAGGGTACAGTACATCGTCTTTGCTGACGATGCTGCTTTAACATCTCACACTGAAGAATGCCTGCAGAGTCTCATCGACAGGTTTGCGTCTGCCTGCAATGAATTTGGCCTAACCATCAGCCTCAAGAAAACGAACATCATGGGGCAGGATGTCAGAAATGCTCCATCCATCAATATTGGCGACCACGCTCTGGAAGTGGTTCAAGAGTTCACCTACCTAGGCTCAACTATCACCAGTAACCTGTCTCTAGATGCAGAAATCAACAAGCGCATGGGTAAGGCTTCCACTGCTATGTTCAGACTGGCCAAGAGAGTGTGGGAAAATGGCGCACTGACACGGAACACAAAAGTCCGAGTGTATCAGGCCTGTGTCCTCAGCACCTTGCTCTACGGCAGCGAGGCCTGGACAACGTATGCCAGCCAAGAGCGACGTCTCAATTCATTCCATCTTCGCTGCCTTCGGAGAATACTTGGCATCAGGTGGCAGGACTATATCTCCAACACAGAAGTCCTTGAAGCGGCCAACATCCCCAGCTTATACACACTACTGAGTCAGCGGCGCTTGAGATGGCTTGGCCATGTGAGCCGCATGGAAGATGGCAGGATCCCCAAAGACACATTGTACAGCGAGCTCGCCACTGGTATCAGACCCACCGGCCGTCCATGTCTCCGTTATAAAGACGTCTGCAAACGCGACATGAAATCGTGTGACATTGATCACAAGTCGTGGGAGTCAGTTGCCAGCATTCGCCAGAGCTGGCGGGCAGCCATAAAGACAGGGCTAAATTGTGGCGAGTCGAAGAGACTTAGTAGTTGGCAGGAAAAAAGACAGAGGCGCAAGGGGAGAGCCAACTGTGCAACAGCCCCAACAAACAAATTTCTCTGCAGCACCTGTGGAAGAGCCTGTTACTCCAGAATTGGCCTTTATAGCCACTCCAGGCGCTGCTTCACAAACCACTGACCACCTCCAGGCGCGTATCCATTGTCTCTCGAGATAAGGAGGCCCAAAAGAAAGAAGAAACACAGACACCAAGTAACAAAGACACACACATACACCAAGTACACAGACATACACTGACACCAAGTAGCAAAGACATACACTGATACCCAGTAACACAGACACCCACTTACACCAAGTAACAAAGACAGACACTGATACCCAGTAACACAGACACACACTAACACCAAGTCACAAAGACATAAACTGACACCCAGTAACAAAGCAAACGCTGACACCCAGTAACAAAGACACACACTGACACCAAGTAACAAAGACACACACTGACACCAAGTAACAAAGACATACACAGACACCAAGTAACAGACAGACACTGATACCCAGTAGAACAGACGCACACTTACACAAAGTAACAAAGACATACACTGACACCAAGTAACAAAGACATACACTTACACCAAGTAACAAAGACATACACAGACACCAAGTAACAAAGACATACACAGACACCAAGTAACACAGACTCACACTTACACCAAGTAACAAAGACAGACAACGACACCAAGTAACAAAGACATACACTGATACCCAGTAACACAGACACACACTTACACCAAGTAACAAAGACATTCACTGATACCCAGTAACACAGACACACACTTACACCAAGTAACAAAGACATACACTGATACTCAGTTACACAGACACACACTTACACCAAGTAACAAAGGCATACACTGACACCAAGTAACAAAGGCATACACTGACACCAAGAAACAAAGGCATACACTGACACCCAGTAACAAAAACATACACTGACACCCAGTAATAAAGACAGACACTGCCACCAAGTAACAGAGACATACACTGACACCAGGTAACAAAGACATACACTTACACCAAGTAACAAAGACATCCACTGACACCAAGTAACAGAGACATACACTTACACCAAGTAACAAAGACAGACAACGACACCAAGTAACAAAGACATACACTGATACCCAGTAACACAGACACACACATACACCAAGTAACAAAGACATTCACTGATTCCCAGAAACACAGACACACACACACCAAGTAACAAAGACATACACTGACACCAAGTAACAGAGACATACACTTACAGCAAGTAACACACACATACACTGACAGCAAGTAACAAAGACATACACTGATACCCAGCAACACAGACACACACTTACACCAAGTAACAGAGACATACACTGACACCAGGTAACAAAGACATACACTTACACCAAGTAACAAAGACATCCACTGACACCAAGTAACAAAGACATACACATACACCAAGTAACACAGACATGCACTGACACCAAGTCACAAAGACAAAACACTGATACCCAGTAACACAGACACACGCTTACACCAAGTAACAATGACTGACACTGATACCCAGTAACAGATACACACACTGACAGCAAATCACAAAGACATACACTGACACCCAGTAACAAAGACATACACTGACACCCAGTAACAAAGACACATAATGACACCAAGTAACAAAGGCACACACTGACACCAAGTAACAAAGACAGACACTGATACGCAGTAACACAGACACACACTTATTTCAAGTAACAAAGACATAAACTGACACCAAGTAACAAAGACATACACTGATACCCAGAAACACAGACACACACTTACACCAAGTAACAAAGACATACAGTTACACCAAGTAACAAAGACATACACTGACACCAAGTAACATAGACATACACTTACACCAAGTAACAGACATACACTGACACCAAGCAAGAAAGACACACACTTACACCAAGTACACAGACATACACTGACACCAAGTAACAAAGACATACACTGATACCCAGTAACACAGACACACACTTACACCAAGTAACAAAGACAGACACTGATACCCAGTAACACAGACACACACTAACACCAAGTCACAAAGACATCCACTGACACCCAGTAACAAAGACAAACACTGACACCCAGGAACAAAGACATACACAGACACCAAGGCACAACGACATACACTGATACCCAGTAACACCGACACACACTTACACAATGTATCACAGACATACACAGACACCAAGTAAGAAAGACATACACTGAAACCCAGTAACACAGACACACACTTCCACCATGTAACAAAGACATACAATGACACCAAGTAACAAAGACATACATTGACACCAGGTAACAAAGACATACACTTACACCAAGTAACACAGACATACACTGACACCAAGTAACAAAGACACACACCTACACCAAGTAACACAGACATACACTGACACCAAGTAACAAAGACATACACTGATACCCAGTATCACAGACACACAATTACACCAAGTAACAATGACAGACACTGATACCCAGTAACAGATACACACACTTACAGCAAGTCACAAAGACATACACTGACACCAAGTAACAAAGACATACACATACACCAAGTAACACAGACATACACTGACACCAAGTAACAAAGACACACACATACACCAAGTACACCTGCATACACTGATACCCAGTAACACAGGCACACAGTTACACCAAGTAACAAAGACAGACACTGATACCCAGTAACACAGACACACACGAACACCAAGTCACAAAGACATACACTGACACCCAGTAACAAAGACAAACACTGACACCCAGTAACAAAGACACACACTGACACCCAGTAACAAAGACACACACTGACACCAAGTAACAAAGACATACACAGACACCAAGTTACAAAGACAGACAGTGATACCCAGTAACACAGACACACACTTACACCAAGTAAGAAAGACATGCACTGATACCCAGCAACACAGACACACACTTACACCAAGTAACAAAGACAGACACTGATACCCAGTAACACAGACATACACTTACAACAAGTATCAAAGACAAACACTGACACCAAGTAGCAAAGACATACACTTACACCAAGTAACAAAGACATGCACTGACACCAAGTAACAAAGACATACACTTACACCAAGCAACAAAGACATAAACTGACACCAAGTAACAAAGACATACACTTACACCAAGTAACACAGACATACACTGACACCAAGTAACAAAGACATACACTTACACCAGGTAACAAAGACATACACTGACACCAAGTAACAAAGACATACACTGATACCCAGTAACACAGACACACACTTACACCAAGTAACAAAGACATACACTGACACCAAGTTACAAAGACATACACTTACACCAAGTAACACAGCCATATACTGACACCAAGTAACAAAGACACAAACTTACACCAAGTACACAGACATACACTGACACCAAGTAGCAAAGACATACACTGATACCCAGTAACACAGACACACAGTAACACCAAGTCACAAAGACATACACTGACACCCAGTAACAAAGACAAACACTGACACCCAGAAACAAAGACACACACTGACACCAAGTAACAAAGACACACACTGACACCAAGTAACAAAGACATACACAGACACCAAGTAACAACGACATAAACTGATACCCAGCAACACAGACAAACACTTACACCAAGTATCACAGACATACACAGACACCAAGTAACAAAGACATACACTGATACCCAGTAACAAAGACATACAATGACACCAAGTAACACAGACATACACTGACACCAAGTAACAAAGACACACATTTACACCAGGTAACACAGACATACACTGACACCAAGTAACAAAGACATACACTGATACCCAGTAACAGATACACACACTTACACCAAGTCACAAAGACATACACTGACACCCAGTAACAAAGACACATAATGACACCAAGTAACAATGGCACACACTGACACCAAGTAACAAAGACATACACTGATACCCAGTAACAAAGACATTCACTGATACCCAGTAACACAGACACACACTTACACCAAGTAACAAAGACATAAACTGACAACAAGTAACAAAGACATACACTGATACCCAGTCACGCAGACACACACTTACACCAAGTAACAAAGACATACACTGATAATCAGTTGCACAGACACACACTTACACCAAGTAACAAAGGCATACACTGACACCAAGAAACAAAGGCATTCACTGACAGACAGTAACAAAGACATACACTGACACCCAGTAACACAGACACACACGGACACCAAGTAACAAAGACATACACTGAAATCCATTAACAAAAACATACACTGACACCCAGTAATAAAGACATACACTGCCACCAAGTAACAAAGACATTCACTGATACCCAGTAACACAGACATACACTAACACCAAGCAACAAATACATACACTGACACCAAGTAACAAAGACATACACTGACACCAAGTAACAAAGACATACACTGATACCCAGCAACACATACACAGACTTACACCAAGTATCAAAGACATACACTGACACCAAGTAACAGAGACATACACTGACACCAGGAAACAAAGACATACACTTACACCAAGTAACAAAGACATACACTGACACCAAGTAACAAAGACATACACTGACACCAAGTAACAAAGACATACACACACAAGTAACACAGACATACACTGACACCAAGTAACAAAGACATACACTGACACCAAGTAACAAAGACATACACTGTCACCAAGTAACAAAGACATACACTTACGCCAAGTAACACAGACATCCACTGACACCAAGTAACAAAGACATGCACTGACACCAAGTAACAAAGACATACACTTACACCAAGTAACAAAGACATACACTGTCACCAAGTAACAAAGACATACACTTACGCCAAGTAACAAAGACATACACTTACGCCAAGTAACACAGACATCCACTGACACCAAGGAACAAAGACATACACTGATACCCAGTAACACAGACACACACTTACAACAAGTAACAAAGACAGACACTGATACCCAGTAACACAGACACACACTAACACCAAGTCACAAAGACATACACTGACACTCAGTAACAAAGCCAAACACTGACACCCAGTAACAAAGACACACACTGACACCAAGGAACAAAGACATACACTGATACCCAGCAACACAGACACACACTTACACCAAGTATCACAGACATACACAGACACCAAGTAACAAAGACATACACTGATACCCAGTAACACAGACACACACTTACACCATGTAACAAAGACATACAATGACACCAAGTAACAAAGACATACAATGACACCAAGTAACAAAGACATACAATGACACCAAGTAACAAAGACATACACAGACACCAAGTAACAACGAAATACACTGATACCCAGTAACACAGACACGCACTTACACCAAGTAACAAAGACATACACTGATACCCAGCAACACAGACACACACTTACACCAAGTATCACAGACATACACAGACACCAAGTAACAAAGACATACACTGATACCCAGTAACACAGACACACACTTACACCATGTAACAAAGACATACAATGACACCAAGTAACAAAGACATACAATGACACCAAGTAACAAAGACATACACTGATACGCAGTAACACAGACACACACTGACACCAAGTAACAAGGACATACAATGACACCAAGTAACAAAGACATTCACTGATACCCAGAAACACAGACACAAACTTACGCCAAGTAACAAAGACATACACTGATACTCAGTTACACAGACACCCACTTACACCAAGTAACAAAGACATACACTGACATCAAGTAACAAAGACATACACTTACGCCAAGTAACACAGACATACACTGACACCAAGTCAGAAAGACACACACTTACACCAAGTACACAGACATACACTGACACCAAGTAACAAAGACATACACTGATACTCAGTAACACAGACACACACTTACACCAAGTAACAAAGACAGACACTGATACCCAGTAACACAGACACACACTAACACCAAGTCACAAAGACATACACTGACACCCAGTAACAAAGACAAACACTGACACCCAGTAACAAAGACACACACAGACACCAAGTAACAACGACATACACTGATACCCAGTAACACCGACACGCACTTACACCAAGTAACAAAGACATACACTGATACCCAGCAACAGACACACACTTACACCAAGTATCAAAGACATACACAGACACCAAGTAACAAAGACAGACACTGAAACGCAGTAACACAGACACACACTTACACCATGTAACAAAGACATACAATGACACCAAGTAACAAAGACATACATTGACACCAAGTAACAAAGACATACACTTACACCAAGTAACGCAGACATACACTGACACCAAGTAACAAAGACACACACCTACACCAAGTAACACAGACATACACTGACACCAAGTAACAAAGACATGCACTGATACCCGGTAACACAGACACACACTTACACCAAGTAACAATGACAGACAGTGATACCCAGTAACAGATACACACACTTACAGCAAGTCACAAAGACATACACTGACACCCAGTAACAAAGACATACACTGACACCCAGTAACAAAGACACATAATGACACCAAGTAACAAAGGCACACACTGACACCAAGTAACAAAGACATACACTGATACCCAGTAACATAGACACACACTTACACCAAGTAACAAGGACATACACTGACACCAAGTAACAAAGACATTCACTGATACCCAGTAACACAGACACACACTTACACAAAGTAACAAAGACATAAACCGACACCAAGTAACAAAGACATACACTGATACTCACTTACACAGACACACACCTACACCAAGTAACAAAGTCATACACTGACGCCAAGTAACAAAGGCAAACATTGACACCCAGTAACAAAGACATACACTGACACCCAGTAACATAGACACACACGGACACCAAGTAACAAAGACATACACTGACACCCATTAACAAAAACATACACTGACACCCAGTAACAAAGACATACACTGCCACCAAGTAACAAAGGCAAACATTGACACCCAGTAACAAAGACATTCACTGATACCCAGTAACACAGACACACACTTACACCAAGTAACAAAGACATACACAGATACTCAGTAACACAGAAACACACTTACACCAAGTAACAAAGACAGACACTTACACCAAGTAACACAGAAACACACTTACACCAAGTAACACAGACATACACTGACACCAAGTAACAAAGACATACACTGACACCAAGTAACAAAGACATACACTGATACCCAGTAACACAGACACACACTTACACCAAGTAACAAAGACAGACAATGACACCAAGTAACAAAGACATACACTGATACCCAGTACAACAGACACACACTTACACCAATTAACAGAGACATACGCTGACACCAAGTAACAAAGACATACACTTACACCAAGTAACAAAGATATGCACTGACACCAAGTAACAAAGACATACACTTACACCAAGTAACAAAACCATGCACTGACATCAAGTAACAAAGACATACACTTCAACCAAGTAACACAAACATACACTGACACCAAGTAACAAAGACACACACTTACACCAAGTGCACAGACATGCACTGACACCAAGTAACAAAGACATACACTGACACCCAGTAACACAGACATACTCTTACACCTAGTAACAAAGACAGAAACTGATACCCAGTATCACAGACACACACTTCCACCAAGTAACAAAGACATACACTGATATTCAGTTATACAGACACACACCGACACCAAGTAACAAAGACATACACTGACACCAAGTAACAAAGGCATACACTGACACCCAGTATCAAAGACATACACTGACACCCAGTAACACAGACACACACGGACACCAAGTAACAAAGACATACACTGACACCAAGTAACAACGACATTCACTGATATCCAGTAACACAGACACACACTTGCACCAAGTAAAAAAGACATACACTGACACCAAGTAACACAGACAGACACTGATACCCAGGAACACAGACAAACACTGATACCCAGTAACACAGACACACACTAACACCAAGTCACAAAGACATACATTGACACCCAGTAACAAAGACAAACACTGACACCCAGTAACAAAGACACACACTGACACCCAGTAACAAAGACATACACTGACACCAAGTAACAAAGACACACACCTACACCAAGTAACACAGACATACACTGACACCAAGTCACAAAGACAAAACACTGATACCCAGTAACACAGAAACACACCTACACCAAGTAACACAGACATACACTGACACCAAGTCACAAAGACAAAACACTGATACCCAGGAACACAGACATACACTGATGCCCAGT
Source organism: Heterodontus francisci (assembly GCF_036365525.1). NCBI lineage: Eukaryota > Metazoa > Chordata > Chondrichthyes > Heterodontiformes > Heterodontidae > Heterodontus > Heterodontus francisci. The sequence goes on along the minus strand of NW_027140221.1, from coordinate 7,618,171 downwards.
AACACAGACACACACTAACACCAAGTACCAAAGACATGCACTGACACGAAGTAACAAAGACATACACTTACACCAAGTAACAAAGACATACACTGACACCAAGTAACAAAGACATACACTGATACCCAGTAACACAGACACACACTTACACCAAGTAACACAGACATACACTGACACCAAGTAACAAAGACAGACAATGACACCAAGTAACAAAGACATACACTTACACCAACTAACACAGACATACACTGACACCCAGTAACACAGTCACACACTTGCACCAAGTAACAAAGACATACACTGACACCCAGTAACAAAGAAACACAATGACACCAAGTAACAAAGGCACACACTGACACCAAGTAACAAAGACATACACTGAAACCCAGTAACACAGACACACACTTACACCAGGTAACAAGGACATACACTGACACCAAGTAACAAAACCATGCACTGACATCAAGTAACAAAGACATACACTTACACCAAGTAACACAAACATACACTGACACCAAGTAACAAAGACACACAATTACACCAAGTACACAGACATACACTGACACCAAGTAACAAAGACATACAATGACACCCAGTAACACAGACATACACTTACACCAAGTAACAAAGACAGAAACTGATACCCAGTATCACAGACACACACAACCACCAAGTAACAAAGACATACACTGATATTCAGTTACACAGACACACACCGACACCAAGTAACAAAGACATACACTGACACCAAGTAACAAAGGCATACACTGACACCCAGTATCAAAGACATGCACTGATACCCAGTAACACAGACACACACTTACACCAAGTAACAATGACAGACAGTGATACCCAGTAACAGATAAACACACTTACAGCAAGTCACAAAGACATACACTGACACCCAGTAACAAAGACATACACTGACACCCAGTAACAAAGACACATAATGACACCAAGTAACAAAGGCACACACTGACACCAAGTAACAAAGACATACACTGATACCCAGTAACATAGACACACACTTACACAAAGTAACAAAGACATAAACTGACACCAAGTAACAAAGACATACACTGATACTCACTTACACAGACACACACCTACACCAAGTAACAAAGACATACACTGACGCCAAGTAACAAAGGCAAACATTGACACCCAGTAACAAAGACATACACTGACACCTAGTAACATAGACACACACGGACACCAAGTAACAAAGACATACACTGACACCCATTAACAAAAACATACACTGACACCCATTAACAAAGACATACACTGCCACCAAGTAACAAAGACATTCACTGATACCCAGTAACACAGACACACACTTACACCAAGTAACAAAGACATACACTGACACCATGTAACAAAGACATACACTGATACCCAGTAACACAGACACACACTTACACCAAGTAACAAAGACATACACAGATACTCAGTAACACAGAAACACACTTACACCAAGTAACAAAGACAGACACTTACACCAAGTAACAAAGACATACACTTACACCAAGTAACAAAGAAATACACTGACACCAAGTAACAAAGACATACACTGATACCCAGTAACACAGAAACACACTTACACCAAGTAACACAGACATACACTGACGCCAAGTAACAAAGGCACACAGTTACACCAAGTACACAGACATACACTGACACCAAGTAACAAAGACAGACACTGACACCCAGTAACACAGTCACACACTTGCACCAAGTAACAAAGACATACACTGACACCCAGTAACAAAGACATACACTGACACCCAGTAACAAAGAAACACAATGACACCAAGTAACAAAGGCACACACTGACAGCAAGTAACAAAGACATACACTGATACCCAGTAACACAGACACACACTTACACCAGGTAACAAGGACATACACTGACACCAAGTAACAAAACCATGCACTGACATCAAGTAACAAAGACATACACTTACACCAAGTAACACAAACATACACTGACACCAAGTAACAAAGACACACAATTACACCAAGTACACAGACATACACTGACACCAAGTAACAAAGACATACACTGACACCCAGTAACACAGACATACACTTACACCAAGTAACAAAGACAGAAACTGATACCCAGTATCACAGACACACACTTCCACCAAGTAACAAAGACATACAATGATATTCAGTTACACAGACACACACCGACACCAAGTAACAAAGACATACACTGACACCAAGTCACAAAGGCATACACTGACACCCAGTATCAAAGACATACACTGACACCCAGTAACACAGACACAGACGGACACCAAGTAACAAAGACATACACTGACACCCAGCAACAAAAACATACACTGACACCAAGTCACAAAGACATTCACTGATACCCAGTTACACAGACACACACTTGCACCAAGTAAAAAAGACATACACTTACACCAAGTAACACAGGCACACACTGATACCCAGGAACACAGACAAACACTGACACCCAGTAACAAAGACACACACTGACACCCAGTAACAAAGACACACACTGACACCAAGGAACAAAGACATACACTGACACCCAGTAACAAAGACAAACACTGACACCCAGTAACAAAGACACACACTGACACCAAGGAACAAAGACATACACAGACACCAAGTAACAACGACATGCACTGATACACAGTGACACAGACACGCACTTACACCAAGTAACAAAGACATACACGGATACCCAGCAACACAGACACACACTTACACCAAGTATCACAGACATACACAGACACCAAGTAACAAAGACATACACTGATACCCAGGAACACAGACACACACTTACACCATGTAACACAGACATACACTGACACCAAGTAACAACGACACACACCTACACCAAGTAACACAGACATACACTGACACCAAGTCGCAAAGCCAAAACACTGATACCCAGTAACACTGAAACACACCTAAACCAAGTAACACAGACATACACTGACACCAAGTCACAAAGACAAAACACTGATACCCAGGAACACAGACATACACTGATACCCAGTAACACAGACACACACTAACACCAAGTAACAAAGACATGCACTGACACGAAGTAACAAAGGCATACACTTACACCAAGTAACAAAGACATACACTGAAACAAAGTAACAAAGACATACACTGATACCCAGTAACACAGACACACACTTACACCAAGTAACACAGACATACACTGACACCAAGTAACAAAGACAGACAATGACACCAAGTAACAAAGACATACACTTACACCAACTAACACAGAAATACACTGACACCAAGTAACAAAGGCACACAGTTACACCAAGTACACAGACATACACTGACACCAAGTAACAAAGACAGACACTGACACCCAGTAACACAGACACACACTTGCACCAAGTAACAAAGACATACACTGACACCCAGTAACAAAGAAACACAATGACACCAGGTAACAAGGACATACACTGACACCAAGTAACAAAGACATTCACCGATACCCAGTAACACAGACACACTCTTACACCAAGTAACAAAGACATACACTGACACCAAGTAACAAAGACACACACTTACACCAAGTAACAAAGACATACACTGATACTCTGTTACACAGACACACACTTACACCAAGTAACAAAGACATACACTGACACCAATTAACAAAGGCATACACTGACACCAAGTAACAAAGGCATACACTGACACCAAGTAACAAAGACATACACTGACACCCAGTAACACAGACACACACGGACACCAAGTAACAAAGACATACACTGCCACCAAGTAACAAAGACATTCACTGATACCCAGTAACACAGAGACATTCTTACACCAAGTAACAAAGACATACAGTGACACCAAGTAACAAAGACATACACTGACACCATGTAACAAAGACATACACTGACACCATGTAACAAAGACAGACACTGATACCCAGTAACACAGACAGACACACACTTACACCAAGTAACAAAGACATACACAGATACTCAGTAACACAGAAACTCACTTACACCAAGTAACAAAGACATACACTGACACCAAGTAACAAAGACATACACTGATACCCAGTAACACAGACACACACTTACACCAAGTAGCAAAGACAGACAATGACACCAAGTAACAAAGACATACACTGATACCCAGTCCAACAGACACACATTACCACCAAGTAACAGAGACATACGCTGACACCAAGTAACAAAGACATACACTGACACCAAGTAACAAAGACATACACTGATACCCAGTAACACAGAAACACACTTACACCAAATAACACAGGCATACACTGACACCAAGTAACAAAGACATACACTGACACCAAGTAACAAAGACATACACTGATACCCAGTAACACAGACACACACTTACACCAAGTAACAAAGACATACACTGATACTCAGTAACACAGAAACTCACTTACACCAAGTAACAAAGACATACACTGATACTCAGTTACACAGACACACACTTACACCAAGTAACAAAGACATACACTGACACCAAGTAACAAAGGCATACACTGACACCAAGTAACAAAGGCATACACTGATACCCAGTAACACAGACACACACTTACACCAAGTAACAAAGACATACACAGATACTCAGTAACACAGAAACTCACTTACACCAAGTAACAAAGACATACACTGATACCCAGTAACACAGACACACACTTACACCAAGTAGCAAAGACAGACAATGACACCAAGTAACAAAGACATACACTGATACCCAGTCCAACAGACACACATTACCACCAAGTAACAGAGACATACGCTGACACCAAGTAACAAAGACATACACTGACACCAAGTAACAAAGACATACACTGACACCAAGTAACAAAGACATACACTGACACCAAGTAACAAAGACATACACTGATACCCAGTAACACAGAAACACACTTACTCCAAATAACACAGGCATACACTGACACCAAGTAACAAAGACAGACAATGACACCAAGTAACAAAGACATACACTGATACCCAGTCCAACAGACACACATTACCACCAAGTAACAGAGACATACGCTGACACCAAGTAACAAAGACATACACTGACACCAAGTAACAAAGACATACACTGACACCAAGTAACAAAGACATACACTGACACCCAGTAACACAGACACACACTTACACCAAGTAGCAAAGACAGACAATGACACCAAGTAACAAAGACATACACTGATACCCAGTCCAACAGACACACATTAACACCAAGTAACAGAGACGTACGCTGACACCAGTTAACAAAGACATACACTTACAACAAGTAACAAAGACATGCACTGACACCAAGTAACAAAGACATACACTTACAACAAGTAACAAAGACACACACTTACACCAAGCACACAGACATACACTGACACCCAGTAACACAGACATACACTTACACCAAGTAACAAAGACAGAAACTGATACCCAGTATCACAGACACACACTTCCACCAAGTAACAAAGACATACACTGATATTCAGTTACACAGACACACACCTACACCAAGTAACAAAGGCATACACTGACACCAACTAACACAGACATACACTGACACCAAGTAACAAAGGGACACAGTTACACCAAGTACACAGACATACACTGACACCAAATAACAAAGACAGACACTGACACCCATTAACACAGACACACACTTGCACCAAGTAACAAAGACATACACTTGCACCAAGTAACAAAGAAACACAATGACACCAAGTAACAAAGGCACACACTGACACCAAGTAACAAAGACATACACTGATACCCAGTAACACAGACACACACTTACACCAGGTAACAAGGACATACACTGACACCAAGTAACAAAGACATTCACTGATACCCAGTAACACAGACACACACTTACACCAAGTAACAAAGACATACACTGACACCAAGTAACAAAGACATACACTGACACCAAGTAACACAGACACACACTTACACCAAGTAACAAAGACATACATTGATACTCAGTTACACAGACACACACTTACACCAAGGAACAAAGACATACACTGACACCAAGTAACAAAGGCACACACTGACACCCAGTAACAAAGACATACACTAACACCCAGTAACACAGACACACACGGACACCAAGTAACAAAGACATACACTGCCACCAAGTAACAAAGACATTCACTAATACCCAGTAACACAGAGACACTCTTACACCAAGTAACAAAGACATACACTGACACCAAGTAACAAAGACATACACTGACACCATGTAACAAAGACATACACTGATACCCAGTAACACAGACACACACTTACACCAAGTAACAAAGACATACACAGATACTCAGTAACACAGAAACACACTTACACCAAGTAACAAAGACATACACTGACACCAAGTAACAAAGACATACACTGACACCAAGTAACAAAGACATACACTGACACCAAGTAACAAAGACATACACTGATACCCAGTAACACAGACGCACACTTACACCAAGTAGCAAAGACAGACAATGACACCAAGTAACAAAGACATACACTGATACCCAGTCCAACAGACACACATTAACACCAAGTAACAGAGACATACGCTGACACCAAGTAACAAAGACATACACTTACACCAAATAACACAGACATACACTTACACCAAATAACACAGACATACACTGACACCAAGTAACAAAGACGTGCACTGACACCAAGTAACAAAGGCATACACTGATACCCAGTAACACAGACACACACTTACACCAAGTAGCAAAGACAGACAATGACACCAAGTAACAAAGACATAGACTGATACCCAGTCCAACAGACACACATTAACACCAAGTAACAGAGACGTACGCTGACACCAGTTAACAAAGACATACACTTACAGCAAGTAACAAAGACATGCACTGACACCAAGTAACAAAGACATACACTTACACCAAGTAACAAAAACATACACTGACACCAAGTAACAAAGACATGCACTTGCACCAAGTACAACAAACATACACTGACACCAATTAACAAAGACACACACTGACACCCAGTAACACAGACATACACTTACACCAAGTAACAAAGACAGAATCTGATACCCAGTATCACAGACACACACTTCCACCAAGTAACAAAGACATACACTGACATTCAGTTACACAGACACACACCTACACCAAGTAACAAAGACATACACTGACACCAAGTAACAATTGCATACACTGACACCCAGTGACAAAGACATACACTGACACCCAGTGACACAGACAAATACGGACACCCAGTGACACAGACATACACTGACACCAAGTAACAAAGACATACACTGATACCCAGTAACACAGACACACACTGATACCCAGGAACACAGACATACACTGATACTCAGTAACACAGACACACACTAACACCAAGTAACAAAGACATGCACTGACACGAAGTAACAAAGACATACACTTACACCAAGTAACAAAGACATACACTGAACCAAGTAACAAAGACATACACTGATACCAAGTAACACAGACACACACTTACACCAAGTAACACAGACAAACACTGACACCAAGTAACAAAGACAGACAATGACAGCAAGTAACAAAGAAATACACTTACACCAATTAACACAGACAGACACTGACACCAAGTAACAAAGACACACAGTTACAACAAGTACACAGACATACACTGACACCAAGAAACAAAGACATACACTGACACCCAGTAACACAAACACACACTTACACCAAGTAACAAAGACATACACTGACACCCAGTAACAAAGAAACACAATGACACCAAGTAACAAAGGCATACACTGACACCAAGTAACAAAGACATACACTGATACCCAGTAACACAGACACACACTTACACCAAGTAACAAGGACATACACTGACACCAAGTAACAAAGACATTCACTGATACCCGGTAACACAGACACACACTTTCACCAAGTAACAAAGACATACACTGACACGAAGTAACAAAGACATACACTGATACCCAGTAACACAGACACACACTTAGACCAAGTAACAAAGACATACACTGATACTCAGTTACACAGACACACACTTACGCCAAGTAACAAAGACATACACAGACACCAAGTAACAAAGTCATACACTGACATCCAGTAACAAAGACACACACTGACACCAAGTATCAAAGACATCCACTGACACCAAGTAACACAGACATACACTGACACCAAGTAACACAGACATACACTGACACCAAGTAACAAAGACATACACTTACACCAAGTAACAAAGACATACACTTACACCAAGTAACAAAGACACACACTTACACCAAGTAACAAAGACACACACTTACACCAAGTAACAAAGACACACACTTACACCAAGTAACAAAGACATACACTGACACCAAGTAACAAAGACATACACTGACACCAAGTAACAAAGACATACACTGACACCAAGTAACAAAGACATACACTGACACCAAGTAACAAAGACACAAGCTTACACCAAGTAACACAGACATACACTGACACCAAGCAACAAAGACATACACTGACACCAAGTAACAAGGACACACACTGACACCAAGTAACAAAGACATACACTGACACCAAGTAACAAAGACATACACTGACACCAAGTAACAAAGACAAACATTGACACCAAGTAACAAAGACAGACAATGACAGCAAGTAACAAAGAAATACACTTACACCAATTAACACAGACATACACTGACACCAAGTAACAAAGACACACAGTTACACCAAGTACACAGACATACACTGACACCAAGAAACAAAGACATACACTGACACCCAGTAACACAGACACACACTTACACCAAGTAACAAGGACATACACTGACACCAAGTAACAAAGACATTCACTGATACCCGGTAACACAGACACACACTTTCACCAAGTAACAAAGACATACACTGACACCAAGTAACAAAGACATACACTGATACCCAGTAACGCAGACACACAATTACACCAAGTAACAAAGACATACACTGATACTCAGTTGCACAGACAAACACTTACACCAAGAAACAAAGACATACACTGACACCAAGTAACAAAGTCATACACTGATATCCAGGAACAAAGACACACACTGACACCAAGTAACAAAGACATCCACTGACACAAATTAACAAATACATACACTGAAACGAAGTAACAAAGACATACACTTACACCATTTAACAAATCATGAACTGACACCAAGTAACAAAGACAAACACTGATACCCAGTAACACAGACACACACTTACACGAAGTAACAAAGACATGCACTGATACCCGGTAACACAGACACACACTTACACCAAGTATCACAGATATACACAGACACCAACTAACAAAGACATACACTGATACCCAGTAACACAGACAAACACTTACACCAAGTAACAAAGACATACACCGACACCAAGTAACAGAGACATACACTGACACCAAGTCACACAAACATACACTGACACCAAGTAACAAAGACACACACTTACACCAAGTACACAGACATACACTGACACCAAGTAACAAAGACATACACTGACACCCAGAAACACAGACACACACTTACACCAAGTATCACAGACATACTCTGACACCAAGTAACACAGACATACACTGACACCAAGTAACAAATACATACACTGACACCAAGTAACAAATACATACACTGACACCAAGTAACAAAGACATACACTGACACCAAGTAACACAGACACAAACTTACACCAAGTAACACAGACATACACTGACACCAAGTAACACAGACATACACTGACACCAAGTAACAAGGACACACACTCACACCAAGTAACAAAGACATACACTGACACCAAGTAACAAAGACATACACTGACACCAAGTAACACAGACATACACTGACACCAAGTAACAAATACATACACTGACACCAAGTAACAAAGACACAAACTTACACCAAGTAACACAGACATACACTGACACCAAGTAACAAAGACATACACTTACACCAAGCAACAAAGACATACACTGATACCCAGTAACAGAGACACACACTTACACCAAGTCGCAAAGACATGCATTGACACCCAGTAACAAAGACATACACAGACACACAGTAACAAAGACACACACTGACACCAAGTAACAAAGACACACACTGACACCAAGTAACAAAGACATCCACTGACACAAATTATCAAAGACACACACTTACACCAAGTATCAAATACATACACTGACACCTAGGAACATAGACATACACTGACACCAAGGAACATAGACATACACTTACACCATTTAACAAATAATGCACTGACACCAAGTAACAAAGACAAACACTGATACCAGGTAACACAGAAACACACATACACCAAGTATCACAGACATACACAGACACCAACTAACAAAGACATACACTGATAACCAGTAACACAGACAAACACTTACACCAAGTAACAAAGACATACACCGACACCAAGTAACAAAGACATACACTGATACCCAGTAACAGAGACACACACTTACACCAAGTCACAAAGACATGCACTGACACCCAGTAACAAAGAAACACAATGACACCAAGTAACAAAGGCATACACTGACACCAAGTCACAAAGACATACACTGATACCCAGTAACACAGACACACACTTACACCAAGTAACAAGGACATACACTGACACCAAGTAACAAAGACATACACTGATACCCAGTAACACAGACACACACTTACACCAAGTAACAAAGACTTACACTGATACTCAGTTACACAGACACACACTTACGCCAAGTAACAAAGACATACACTGACACCAAGTAACAAAGTCATACACTGACATCCAGTAACAAAGACACACACTGTCACCAAGTAACAAAGACATACACAGACACCAACTAACAAAGGCATACACTGATACCCAGTAACACAGACAAACACTTACACCAAGTAACAAAGACATACACCAACACCAAGTAACAAAGACATACACTGATACCCAGTAACACAGACAAACTCTTACACCAAGTAACAGAGACATACACTGACACCAAGTGACAAAGACATACACATACACAAAGTAACACAAACATACACTGACACCAAGTAACAAAGACACACACTTACACCAAGTACCCAGACATACACTGACACCAAGTAACAAAGACATACACTGACACCGAGAAACACAGACACACACTTCCACCAAGTATCACAGACATACACAGACACCAAGTAACAAAGACATACACTGACACCAAGTAACAAAGACATACACTTGCAAAAACTAACAAAGACACACACTTACACCTAGTAACACAGACATTCACTGACACCAAGTAACAAAGACATACACTTACGCCAAGTAACAAAGACACACACTTACACCAAGTATCAAAGACATCCACTGACACCAATTAACAAAGACATACACTTACACCAATTAACAAAGACATACACTTACACCAAGTAACACAGACATACACTGACACCAAGTAACACAGACATACACTGACACCAAGTAACAAAGACACAAGCTTACACCAAGTAACACAGACATACACTGACACCAAGTAACACAGACATACACTTACACCAAGTAACAAGGACACACACTGACACCAAGTAACAAGGACACACACTGACACCAAGTAACAAAGACATACACTGACACCAAGTAACGAAGACATACACTTACACCAAGTAACACAGACAAACACTGACACCAAGGAACAAAGACAGACAATGACAGCAAGTAACAAAGAAATACACTTACACCAATTAACACAGACATACACTGACACCAAGTAACAAAGATAAACAGTTACACCAAGTACACAGACATACACTGACATCAAGAAACAAAGACATACACTGACACCCAGTAACACAGACACACACTTACACCAAGTAACAAAGACATACACTGACACCCAGTAACAAAGAAACACAATGACACCAAGTAACAAAGGCACACACTGACACCAAGTAACAAAGACATAAAATGATACCCAGTAACACAGACACACACTTACACCAAGTAACAAGGACATACACTGACACCAAGTAACAAAGACATTCACTGACACCAAGTAACAAAGACATACACTGATACCCAGTAACGCAGACACACACTTACACCAAGTAACAAAGACATACACTGATACTCAGTTACACAGACAAACACTTACACCAAGTAACAAAGACATACACTGACACCAAGTAACAAAGACATCCACTGACACAAATTAACAAAGACATACAGTGATACCCAGCAACAAAGACACACACTTACACCAAGTAACAAATACATACACTGACACGAAGTAACAAAGACATACACTGACACGAAGTAACAAAGACATACACTTACACCATTTAACAAATCATGAACTGACACCAATGAACAAAGACATACACTGATACCCAGTAACGCAGACACACACTTACACCAAGTAACAAAGACATACACTGATACCCAGTAACACAGACAAACACTTACACGAAGTAACAAAGACATGCACTGATACCCGGTAACACAGACACACACTTACACCAAGTATCACAGATATACACAGACACCAACTAACAAAGACATACACTGATACCCAGTAACACAGACAAACACTTACACCAAGTAACAAAGACATACACCGACACCAAGTAACAAAGACATACACTGATACCCAGTAACACAGACAAACTCTTACACCAAGTAACAGAGACATAGACTGACACCAAGTAACAAAGACATACACTTACACAAAGAAACAAAAGCATACACTGACACCAAGTAACAAAGACATACACTTACACCAAGTCACACAAACATACACTGACACCAAGTAACAAAGACACACACTTACACCAAGTACACAGACATACACTGACACCAAGTAACAAAGACATACACTGACACCCAGAAACACAGACACACACTTACACCAAGTATCACAGACAGACACAGACACCAAGTAACAAAGACACACACTTACACCAAGTAACACAGACATACACTGACACCAAGTAACACAGACATACACTTACACCAAGTAACAAAGACATACACTGACACCAAGTAACAAATACATACACTGACACCAAGTAACAAAGACACAAACTTACACCAAGTAACACAGACATACACTGACACCAAGTAACACAGTCATACACTTACACCAAGTAACAAGGACACACACTCACACCAAGTAACAAAGACATACACTGACACCAAGTAACAAAGACATACACTTACACCAAGTAACACAGACATACACAGACACCAACTAACAAAGGCATACACTGATACCCAGTAACACAGACAAACACTTTCACCAAGTAACAGAGGCATACACTGACACCAAGTAACAAAGACAGACACAGACACCAAGTGACAAAGACATACACTTACACCAAGTAACAAAGACACACACTTACACCAAGTAACAAAGACATACACTGACACCAAGTAACAAAGACATACACTGACACCAAGTAACAAAGACATACACTGACACCAAGTAACAAAGACACAAACTTACACCAAGTAACACAGACATACACTGACACCAAGTAACACAGACATACACTGACACCAAGTAACACAGACATACACTGACACCAAGTAACAAGGACATACACTTACACCAAGTAACAAGGACACACACTCACACCAAGTAACAAGGACACACACTCACACCAAGTAACAAGGACACACACTCACACCAAGTAACAAGGACACACACTCACACCAAGTAACAAGGACACACACTCACACCAAGTAACAAGGACACACACTCACACCAAGTAACACAGACATACACTGACACCAAGTAACAAATACATACACTGACACCAAGTAACAAAGACACAAACTTACACCAAGTAACACAGACATACACTGACACCAAGTATCAAAGACATACACTGACACCAAGTAACAAAGACATACACTTACACCAAGTAACAATGACATACACTGAAACCCAGTAACACAGACACACACTTACACCAAGTAAGAAAGACAGACACTGATACCCAGTAACAGAGACACACACTTACACCAAGTCGCAAAAACATGCACTGACACCCATTAACAAAGACATACACTGATACCCAGTAACAAAGACAGACACTGACACCAAGTAACAAAGACACACACTGACACCAAGTAACAAAGACATCCACTGACACAAATTATCAAAGACATACACTGATACCCAGTAACAAAGACACACACTTACACCAAGTATCAAATACATACACTGACACCAAGGAACACAGACATACACAGACACCAACTAACAAAGGCATACACTGATACCCAGTAACACAGACAAACATAGAAAATAGAACATAGAACATAGAAAAATACAGCACAGAACAGGCCCTTCGGCCCACGATGTTGTGCCGATCCTTTGTCCTCTGTCAAGGACAATTTAATCTATACCCCATCATTCTCCTTTATCCATATACCTATCTAAAAGCCGTTTGAAAGTCCCTAAAGTTTCTGACTCAACAACTTCCCCAGGCAAGGCATTCCATGCCCCGACCACTCTCTGGGTAAAGAACCTTCCCCTGACATCCCCCTTATATCTCCCACCCTTCACCTTAAATTTATGACCCCTTGTAACGCTTTGCTCCACCCGGGGAAAAAGTTTCTGACTGTCTACCCTATCTATTCCCCTGATCATCTTATAAACCTCTATCATGTCACCCCTCATCCTTCTCCGTTCTAATGAGAAGAGGCCTAGAATGTTCAGCCTTTCCTCGTAAGACTTATTCTCCATTCCAGGCAACATCCTGGTAAATCTCCTCTGCACCCTCTCCAAGGCTTCCACATCCTTCCTAAAATGAGGCGACCAGAACTGCACACAGTACTCCAAATGAGGCCTTACCAAGGTCCTGTACAGCTGCATCATCACCTCACGGCTCTTAAATTCAATCCCTCTGCTAATGAACGCTAACACCCCATATGCCTTCTTCACAGCCCTATCCACTTGAGTTGCAACTTTCAACGATCTATGCACATAGACCCCAAGGTCTCTCTGCTCCTCCACATGCCCAAGAACCCTACCGTTAACCCAGTATTTTGCATTCGTGTTTGTCCTTCCAAAATGGACGACCTCACACTTTTCAGGGTTAAACTCCATCTGCCACTTTTCAGCCCAGCACTGCAACCTATCCAAGTCCCTTTGCAGACGACAATAGCCCTCCTCGGTATCCACAACTCCACCAACCTTTGTATCATCTGCAAATTTACTGACCCACCCTTCGACTTCCTCATCCAAGTCGTTAATAAAAATCACAAACAGGAGAGGACCCAGAACTGATCCCTGTGGCACGCCACTGGTAACTGGGCTCCAGGCTGAGTATTTACCATCTAAGATCACTCTCTGCCTTCTATCAGTTAGCCAATTCTTAATCCAACTGGCCACATTCCCCACTATCCCATGCCTCCTGACTTTCTCCATAAGTCTACCATGGGGGACCTTATCAAATGCCTTACTAAAATCCATGTACACCACATCCACTGGTTTACCCTCATCCACTTGATTGGTCACCTGCTCAAAGAATTCAATCAGGCTTGTGAGGCAAGACCTACCCCTCACAAAACCGTGCTGACTGTCCCGAATCAAGCAGTGTCTTTCCAGATGCTCAGAAATCCTATCCCTCAGCACCTTTTCCATCAACTTGCCTACCACCGAAGTAAGACTAACTGGCCTGTAATTCCCAGGGTTGTTCCTATTCCCTTTCTTGAACAGGGGCACAACATTTGCCACCCTCCAATCACCTGGTACCACCCCCGTCAACAGAGAAGATGAAAAGATCATTGCCAGCGGCTCTGCAATTTCATCCCTTGCTTCCCATAACATCCTTGGATATACCCCGTCAGGCCCGGGAGACTTGTCTATCTTCAAGTTATTCAAAAACCCCAACACATCTTCCCTCCTAACGAGCACTTCCTCGAGCTTACCAGTCTGTTTCACACCGTCCTCTTCAGTAATACACCCCTTCTCATTCGTAAATACCGAAGAGAAGTACTCATTCAAAACCTCACTTATCTCTTCCGGCTCAACACACAGTCTCCCGCTATTGTCCTTGACCGGACCTACGGTCCCCCTAGTCATCCTCATATTTCTGACATACGCGTAAAAGGCCTTGGGGTTTTCTTTTATCCTACCCGCCAAGCATTTTTCATGCCCTCTCTTAGCTCTCCTAATCCCTTTCTTCAGATCCTTCCTGGCCATCTTGTATCCCTCCAGAGCTATGCCTGTGCCCTTTTTCCTCAACCTTATATACGCATCCTTCTTCTTCCTAACAAGACTCTCAACCTCTCTTGTCAACCACGGTTCCCTCACATGACCATCCCTTCCCTGTCTGACAGGGACATGCTTATCAATGGCCCCTACTATCTGCTCCTTGAAAAAGTTCCACATTTCGACCGTGCCCTTCCCTGCCAGCATATGCTCCCAACTTATGCTCCTCAGTTCCTGCCTGACAGCATCATATCTACCCTTCCCCCAATTGTAAACCTTGCCCTGTTGCACATACCTATCCCTCTCCATTACCACAGTGAATGCTACAGAATTGTGATCACTATCTCCAAAGTGCTCGCCCACCAACAGCTCTATCACTTGCCCTGGTTCATTACCTAGTACCAAATCCAATATTGCCTCCCCTCTGGTCGGGCAGTCTACATACTGAGTCAGAAAAGCTTCCTGGACATACTGCACAAACACTACCCCATCCAAACTATTCGATCTAAAGAGTTGCCAATCAATATTTGGGAAGTTGAAATCCCCCATAATTACTACCCTGTGACTTCTGCTCCTTTCCAAAATCTGTTTCCCAATCTGCTCTTCCACCTCCCTGCTGCTATTGGGGGGCCGATAGAAAACTCCCATCAAGGTGACTGCTCCTTTCCTGTTCCTGACCTCAACCCACAGTGCCTCAGTCGGCAGATCCTCCTCGAAAATTCTTTCAGCAGTTGTTACACTATTTCTAACTAACAATGCCACCCCCCCCCACCTCTTTTACCACCATTCCTAATCTTATGAAAACATCTATAACCAGGTACCTCCAAGAACCATTCCTCCCCCTCACCTATCCACGTTTCAGTGATGGCCACAACATCGTAGTCCCAAGTGCCCATCCACGCCTTCAATTCACTCACCTTATTCCTGATGCTTCTTGCGTTGAAGTATACGCACTTTAACCCTTCTCCGTGCCCATCTGTCCTCTGCGACAGTGCTACCTTCCCCAATACCTCACTACACTCTTTGTCTTTCTGAGTGGACCCACTGGTCCCTGGACTACAAGTCCGGTTCCCATCCCCCTCCCAAACTAGTTTAAACCCTCCCGAACAGTACTAGCAAACCTCCCTCCCAGGATATTGGTGCACCTCTGGTTCAGATGCAGCCCGTCCTGTTTGAACAGGTCCCATCTTCCCCAGAATGCAGTCCAATTATCCAAGAACTGGAAGCCCTCTCTTCTACACCATTCCTGCAGCCACGTGTTCAGCTGTGCTCTCTCCCTATTCCTAGCCTCACTATCACGTGGCGCCGGCAACAAACCAGAGATAACAACTCTGTCCGTCCGAGCTTTCAGCTTCCAGCCTAACTCCCTAAACTCACTTCTAACATCTGTGCCACCCTTCCTTCCTACGTCGTTGGTGCCAATGTGCACCACGACCTCTGGCTGCTCCCCCTCCCCTTTAAGGATCCTGAAGACGCGATCACAAACATCACGGACCCTGGCACCAGGTAGGCAACAAACCATCCGTGCGTCTCGCTTGCGCCCACAGAACCGCCTGTCGGTACTCCTCACCATCGAGTCCCCGATGACTAGTGCTCTCCCATTCTCCCTCCTTCCCTTCTGAGCCACAGTGCAGGACCCCGTGCCAGAGGCCCGTTCACTGCAGCCTGCCCCCGATAGGCCGTCCCCCCCAACAGTATCTAAAACTGTATACTTGTTGCTGAGGGGAACGACCACAGGAGATCCCTGCACTGACCTCTTCCCACCTCTAACTGTTACCCAGCTGCCTTTGTTTTGTGGAGTAACGACATCCCTGTAGCTTCTATCTATCACCCCCTCAGCTTCCCGAATGATCCTCAGTTCATCCAGCTCCAGCTCCAGTTCCCTAACACGGTCTGATAGGAGCTGGAGACGGATGCACTTCCAGCAGGTGAAGTCGGCAGGGTCACCGGAGGTTCCCCTCACCTCGAACATACTGCAGGAGGAGCACTGCACTCCCCTGGCTGCCATTTCTTTTACTCAATTACCCCTTAATTAAGTACAAATATAGATATTAACAAAAACAGTGAAATAGCTTACCTGTTCAGTCCTTTTTGGCTAGAGCAGGAGGGTAAAAAGGGTCTTATTATTATGTTAGAGGAGGAGGATGGGTGGGAGACACTACATTTGTAGTTTCTCGGGTTAACTCTGCTCCGCACCTTTAAAGAAAATACCTACCCAGGAGTCCTTGCTGCCGTCCAGCTTCCGGTTCCTCCCGCGCCAAAAGTAACTTGAACACAAGGAAAACAGTAAGTACAACTTTTAAAACAACTTTTAAAACACAGCTCCTGTTGCCTTCACTTACCCACCGAAGAGTCGCTACCTTCTCCTGCTTCTCCGCCGGGAAATGAGCAGCCAAGTAACAAAGACATACACTGATACCCAGAAACACAGACACACACTTACACCAAGTAACACAGACATACATTGACACCAAGTCACAAAGACATACACTGATACCCAGAATCACAGACACACACTTACACCAAGTAACACAGACATACTCTTACACCAAGTAACAAAGACATACACCGATGCCCAGTAACACAGACACACACTTACACCAAGTAACAAAGACAGACACTGATACCCAGTAACACAGACACACACTTACACCAAGTAACAAAGACATACGCTGATACTCAGTTACACAGACACACACTTACGCCAAGTAACAAAGACATACACTGACACCAAGTAACAAAGTCATACACTGACATCCAGTAACAAAGACACACACTGACACCAAGTAACAAAGACATACACAGACACCAACTAACAAAGGCAGACACTGATACCCAGTAACACAGACAAACACTTACACCAAGTAACAAAGACATACACCGACACCAAGTAACAAAGACATACACTGACACCCAGAAACACAGACACACACTTACACCAAGTATCACAGACATACACAGACACCAAGTAACAAAGACATACACTTACACCAAGTAACACAGACATACACTGACACCAAGTAACAAAGACATACACTGACACCCAGAAACACAGACACACACTTACACCAAGTATCACAGACATACACAGACACCAAGTAACAAAGACATACACTTACACCAAGTAACACAGACATACACTGACACCAAGTAACAAAGACATACACTTGCAAAAACTAACAAAGACAACCACTTACACCTAGTAACACAGACATACACTGACACCAAGTAACAAAGACATACACTTACGCCAAGTAACAAAGACACACACTTACACCAAGTAACAAAGACATACACTGACACCAAGTAACAAAGACATACACTTACACCAAGTAACACAGACATACACTGACACCAAGTAACAAATACATACATTGACACCAAGTAACAAAGACACAAGCTTACACCAAGTAACATAGACATACACTGACACCAAGTAACAAAGACATACACTTACACCAAGTAACAAGGACACACACTGACACCAAGTAACAAAGACATACACTGACACCAAGTAACAAAGACATACACTTACACCAAGTTACACAGACAAACACTGACACCAAGTAACAAAGACAGACAATGACAGCAAGTAACAAAGAAATACACTTACACCAATTAACACAGACATACACTGACACCAAGTAACAAAGACACACAGTTACACCAAGTAACACAGACACACACTTACACCAAGTAACAAAGACATACACTGACACCCAGTAACAAAGACATTCACTGATACCCGGTAACACAGAAACACACTTTCACCAAGTAACAAAGACACACTGACACCAAGTAACAAAGACATACACTGATACTCAGTTACACAGACAAACACTTACACCAAGTAACAAAGACATACACTGACACCAAGTAACAAAGTCATGCACTGACATCCAGCAACAAAGACACACACTGACACCAAGTAACAAAGACATCCACTGACACAAATTAACAAAGACATACAGTGATACCCAGCAACAAAGACACACACTTACACCAAGTAACAAATACATACACTGACACGAAGTAACAAAGACATACACTTACACCATTTAACAAATCATGAACTGACACCAATGAACAAAGACAAACACTGATACCCAGTAACACAGACACACACTTACACCAAGTAACAAAGACATGCACTGATACCCGGTAACACAGACACACACTTACACCAAGTATCACAGATGTACACATACACCAACTAACAAAGACATACACTGATACCCAGTAACACAGACAAACACTTACACCAAGTAACAAAGACATACACCGACACCAAGTAACAAAGACATACACTGATACCCAGTAACACAGACAAACTCTTACACCAAGTAACAGAGACATACACTGACACCAAGTAACAAAGACATACACTTACACAAAGTAACAAAAGCATACACTGACACCAAGTAACAAAGACATACACTTACACCAAGTCACACAAACATACACTGACACCAAGTAACAAAGACACACACTTACACCAAGTACACAGACATACACTGACACCAAGTAACAAAGACATACATTGACACCCAGAAACACAGACACACACTTACACCAAGTATCACAGACAGACACAGACACCAAGTAACAAAGACACACACTTACACCAAGTAACACAGACATACACTCACACCAAGTAACAAAGACATACACTTACACCAAGTAACAAAGACACACACTTACACCAAGTAACAAAGACATACACTGACACCAAGTAACAAATACATACACTGACACCAAGTAACAAAGACACAAACTTACACCAAGAAACACAGACATACACTGACACCAAGTAACACAGACATACACTTACACCAAGTAACAGGGACACACACTCACACAAAGTAACAAAGACATACACTGACACCAAGTAACAAAGACATACACTTACACCAAGTAACACAGACATACACAGACACCAACTAACAAAGGCATACACTGATACCCAGTAACACAGACAAACACTTACACCAAGTAACAAAGACATACACCGACACCAAGTAACAGAGACATACACTGATACCCAGTAACAAAGACATACACATACACAAAGTAACAAAAGCATACACTGACACCAAGTAACAAAGACATACACTTACACCAAGTAACACAAACATACACTGACACCAAGTAACAAAGACACACACTTACACCAAGTACCCAGACATACACTGACACCAAGTAACAAAGACATACACTGACACCCAGAAACACAGACACACACTTACACCAAGTATCACAGACATACACAGACACCAAGTAACAATGACATACACTTACACCAAGTAACACAGACATACACTGACACCAAGTAACAAAGACATACACTTGCAAAAACTAACAAAGACACACACTTACACCTAGTAACACAGACATGCACTGACACCAAGTAACAAAGACATACACTTACGCCAAGTAACAAAGACACACACTTACACCAAGTAACAAAGACATACACTGACACCAAGTAACAAATACATACACTGACACCAAGTAACAAAGACACAAGCTTACACCAAGTAACACAGACATACACTGACACCAAGTAACAAAGTCATACACTTACACCAAGTAACAAGGACACACACTGACACCAAGTAACAAAGACACACACTTACACCAAGTAACACAGACATACACTGACACCAAGTAACAAATACATACACTGACACCAAGTAACAAAGACAAAAGCTTACACCAAGTAACACAGACATACACTGACACCAAGTAACAAAGACATACACTGACACCAAGTAACAAAGACATACACTGACACCAAGTAACAAAGACATACACTTACACCAAGTAACAAGGAAACACACTGACACCAAGTAACAAAGACATACACTGACACCAAGTAACAAAGACGTACACTTACACCAAGTAACACAGACAAACACTGACACCAAGTAACAAAGACAGACAATGACAGCAAGTAACAAAGAAATACACTTACACCAATTAACACAGACATACACTGACACCAAGTAACAAAGACACACAGTTACACCAAGTACACAGACATACACTGACATCAAGAAACAAAGACATACACTGACACCAAGTAACACAGACACACACTTACACCAAGTAACAAAGACATACACTGACACCCAGTAACAAAGAAACACAATGACACCAAGTAACAAAGGCACACACTGACACCAAGTAACAAAGACATACACTGATACCCAGTAACACAGACACACACTTTCACCAAGTAACAAAGACATACACTGACACCAAGTAACAAAGACAAAAACTGATACTCAGTTACACAGACAAACACTTACACCAAGTAACAAAGACATACACTGACACCAAGTAACAAAGTCATACACTGACATCCAGTAACAAAGACATACACTGATACCCAGTAACGCAGACGCACACTTACACCAAGTAACAAAGACAAAAACTGATACTCAGTTACACAGACAAACACTTACACCAAGTAACAAAGACACACACTGACACCAAGTAACAAAGACATCCACTGACACAAATTAACAAAGACATACAGTGATACCCAGCAACAAAGACACACACTTACACCAAGTAACAAAGACATGCACTGATACCCGGTAACACAGACACACACTTACACCAAGTATCACAGATATACACAGACACCAACTAACAAAGACATACACTGATACCCAGTAACACAGACAAACACTTGCACCAAGTAACAAAGACATACACCGACACCAAGTAACAAAGACATACACTGATACCCAGTAACACAGACAAACTCTTACACCAAGTAACAGAGACATACACTGACACCAAGTAACAAAGACATACACGTCCACAAAGTAACAAAATCATACACTGACACCAAGTAACAAAGACATACACTTACACCAAGTCACACAAACATACACTGACACCAAGTAACAAAGACACACACTTACACCAAGTACACAGACATACACTGACACCAAGTAACAAAGACATACACTGACACCCAGAAACACAGACACACACTTACACCAAGTATCACAGACAGACACAGACACCAAGTAACAAAGACACACACTTACACCAAGTAACACAGACATACACTGACACCAAGTAACAAAGACATACACTTACACCAAGTAACAAAGACACACACTTACACCAAGTAACAAAGACATACACTGACACCAAGTAACAAATGCATACACTGACACCAAGTAAGAAAGATACAAACTTACACCAAGTAACACAGACATACACTGACACCAAGTAACACAGACATACACTTACACCAAGTAACAAGGACACACACTCACACCAAGTAACAAAGACAGACACTGACACCAAGTAACAAAGACATACACTTACACCAAGTAACACAGACATACACTGACACCAAGTAACAAATACATACACTGACACCAAGTAACAAAGACACAAACTTACACCAAGTAACACAGACATACACTGACACCAAGTATCAAAGACATACACTGACACCAAGTAACAAAGACATACACTTACACCAAGTAACAAAGACATGCACTGATACCCAGTAACACAGACACACACTTACACCAAGTAAGAAAGACAGACACTGATACCCAGTAACAGAGATACACACTTACACCAAGTCGCAAAGACATGCACTGACACCCAGTAACAAAGACATACACAGACACCCAGTAACAAAGACACACACTGACACCAAGTAACAAAGACACACACTGACACCAAGTAACAAAGACATCCGCTGACACAAATTATCAAAGACATACACTGATGCCCAGTAACAAAGACACACACTTACACCAAGTATCAAATACATACACTGACACCAAGTAACAAATACATACACTGACACCAAGTAACAAAGACACAAGCTTACACCAAGTAACACAGGCATACACTGACACCAAGTAACAAAGACATACACTTACACCAAGTAACAAGGACAAACACTGACACCAAGTAACAAAGACATACACTGACACCAAGTAACAAAGACATACACTTACACCAAGTAACACAGACAAACACTGACACCAAGTAACAAAGACAGACAATGACAGTAAGTAACAAAGAAATACACTTACACCAATTAACACAGACATACACTGACACCAAGTAACAAAGACACACAGTTACACCTACTACACAGACATACACTGACATCAAGAATCAAAGACATACACTGACACCCAGTAACACAGACACACACTTACACCAAGTAACAAAGACATACACTGACACCCAGTAACAAAGAAACACAATGACACCAAGTAACAAATCACACACTGACACCAAGTAACAAAGACATACACTGATACCCAGTAACACAGACACACACTTGCACCAAGTAACAAGGACATACACTGACACCAAGTAACAAAGACATTCACTGATACCCGGTAAAACAGACACACACTTTCACCAAGTAACAAAGACATACACTGACACCAAGTAACAAAGACATACACTGATACCCAGTAACGCAGACACACACTTACACCAAGTAACAAAGACATACACTGATACTCAGTTACACAGACAAACACTTACACCAAGTAACAAAGACATACACTGACACCAAGTAACAAAGTCATACACTGACACCAAGTAACAAAGACATCCACTGACACAAATTAACAAAGACATACAGTGATACCCAGCAACAAAGACACACACTTACACCAAGTAACAAATACATACACTGACACGAAGTAACAAAGACATACACTTACACCATTTAACAAATCATGTACTGACACCAATGAACAAAGACAAACACTGATACACAGTAACACAGACACACACTTACACGAAGTAACAAAGACATGCACTGATACCCGGTAACACAGACACACACTTACACCAAGTATCACAGATATACACAGACACCAACTAACAAAGACATACACTGATACCCAGTAACACAGACAAACACTTTCACCAAGTAACAAAGACATACACCGACACCCAGTAACAAAGACATACACTGATACCCAGTAACACAGACAAACTCTTACACCAAGTAACAGAGACATACACGTCCACAAAGTAACAAAAGCATACACTGACACCAAGTAACAAAGACTTACACTTACACCAAGTCACACAAACATACACTGACACCAAGTAACAAAGACACACACTTACACCAAGTACACAGACATACACTGACACCAAGTAACAAAGACATACACTGACACCCAGAAACACAGACACACACTTACACCAAGTATCACAGACATACACGTCCACAAAGTAACAAAAGCATACACTGACACCAAGTAACAAAGACTTACACTTACACCAAGTCACACAAACATACACTGACACCAAGTAACAAAGACACACACTTACACCAAGTAACAAAGACATACACTGACACCAAGTAACAAATACATACACTGACACCAAGTAAGAAAGATACAAACTTACACCAAGTAACACAGACAATCACTGACAAGAAGTAACACAGACATACACTTACACCAAGTAACAAGGACACACACTCACACCAAGTAACAAAGACATACACTGACACCAAGTAACAAAGACACAAACTTACACCAAGTAACACAGACATACACTGACACCAAGTATCAAAGACATACACTGACACCAAGTAACAAAGACATACACTTACACCAAGTAACAAAGACATGCACTGATACCCAGTAACACAGACACACACTTACACCAAGTAAGAAAGACACACACTGATACCCAGTAACAGAGACACACTCTTACACCAAGTCGCAAAGACATGCACTGACACCCAGTAACAAAGACATACACAGACACCCAGTAACAAAGACACACACTGACACCAAGTAACAAAGACACACACTGACACCAAGTAACAAAGACATCCACTGACACAAATTATCAAAGACATACACTGATACCCAGTAACAAAGACACACACTTACAACAAGTATTAAATACATACACTGACACCAAGTAACAAATACATACACTGACACCAAGTAACAAAGACACAAGCTTACACCAAGTAACACAGGCATACACTGACACCAAGTAACTAAGACATACACTTACACCAAGTAACAAGGACACACACTGACACCAAGTAACAAAGACATACACTGACACCAAGTAACAAAGACATACACTGACACCAAGTAACAAAGACATACACTTACACCAAGTAACACAGACATACACTGACACCAAGTAACAAAGACATACACTTACACCAAGTAACAAGGACACACACTGACACCAATTAACAAAGACATACACTGACACCAAGTAACAAAGACATACACTTACACCATTTAACAAATAATGAACTGACACCAAGTAACAAAGACAAACACTGATCCCCAGTAACACAGACACACAATTACACGAAGTAACAAAGACATACATTGATACCCGGTAACACAGAAACACTCATACACCAAGTATCACAGACGTACACAGACACCAAGTAACAAAGACATACACCGACACCAAGTAACAAAGACATACACTGATACCCAGTAACAGAGACACACACTTACACCAAGTCACAAAGACATGCACTGACACGCAGTAACAAAGACATACACTGACACCCAGTAACAAAGACACAAGCTTACACCAAGTAACACAGACATACACTGACACCAAGTAACAAAGACACAAACTTACACCAAGTAACAAAGACATACACTGACACCAAGTAACAAAGACATACACTTACACCAAGTAAAACAGACATACACTGACACCAAGTAACAAATACATACACTGACACCAAGTAACAAAGACACAAACTTACACCAAGTAACACAGACATACACTTACACCAAGTAACACAGACATACACTGACACCAAGTATCAAAGACATACACTGACACCAAGTAACAAAGACATACACTTACACCAAGTAAGAAAGACATACACTGATACCCAGTAACACAGACACACACTTACACCAAGTAAGAAAGACAGACACTGATACCCAGTAACAGAGACATGCAGTGATACCCAGCAACAAAGACACACACTTACACCAAGTAACAAATACATACGCTGACACGAAGTAACAAAGACATACACTTACACCATTTAACAAATCATGAACTGACACCAATGAACAAAGACAAACACTGATACCCAGTAACACAGACACACACTTACACGAAGTAACAAAGACATGCACTGATACCCGGTAACACAGACACACACTTACACCAAGTATCACAGATATACACAGACACCAACTAACAAAGACATACACTGATACCCAGTAACACAGGCAAACACTTACACCAAGTAACAAAGACATACACCGACACCAAGTAACAAAGACATACACTGATACCCAGTAACACAGACAAACTCTTACACCAAGTAACAGAGACATACACTGACACCAAGTAACAAAGACATACACTTACACAAAGTAACAAAAGCATACACTGACACCAAGTAACAAAGACATACACTTACACCAAGTCACACAAACATACACTGACACCAAGTAACAAAGACACACACTTACACCAAGTACACAGACATACACTGACACCAAGTAACAAAGACATACACTGACACCCAGAAACACAGAAACACACTTACACCAAGTATCACAGACAGACACAGACACCAAGTAACAAAGACACACACTTACACCAAGTAACACAGACATACACTGACACCAAGTAACAAAGAGATGCACTGACACCAAGTAACAAAGACACAAACTTACACCAAGTAAGACAGACATACACTGACACCAAGTAACACAGACATACACTGACACCAAGTAACACAGACATACACTTACACCAAGTAACAAGGACACACACTCACACCAAGTACAAAGACATACACTGACACCAAGTAACAAAGACATACACTTACACCAAGTAACAAAGACATACACTTACACCAAGTAACACAGACATACACTGACACCAAGTAACAAATACATACACTGACACCAAGTAACAAAGACACAAACTTACACCAAGTAACACAGACATAAACTGACACCAAGTATCAAAGACATACACTGACACCAAGTAACAAAGACATACACTTACACCAAGTAACAAAGATATACACTGATACCCAGTAACACAGACACACACTTACACCAAGTAAGAAAGACAGACACTGATACCCATTAACAGAGACACACACTTGCACCAAGTCGCAAAGACATGCACTGACACCCAGTAACAAAGACATACACAGACACCCAGTAACAAAGACACACACTGACACCAAGTAACAAAGACACACACTGATACCCAGTAACAAAGACACACACTTACACCAAGTATCAACTACATACACTGACACCAAGTAACATAGACATACACTTACACCCAGTAACAAAGACACAAGCTTACACCAAGTAACACAGACATACACTGACACCAAGTAACAAAGACATACACTTCCACCAAGTAACAAAGACATACACTTCCACCAAGTAACAAGGACACACACTGACACCAAGTAACAAAGACATACACTGACACCAAGTAACAAAGACATACACTTACACCAAGTAACACAGACATACACTGACACCAAGTAACAAATACATACACTGACACCAAGTAACAAAGAAATACACTTACACCAATTAACACAGACATACACTGACCCCAAGTAACAAAGACACACAGTTACACCAAGTACACAGACATACACTGACACCAAGAAACAAAGACATACACTGACACCCAGTAACACAGACACACACTTACACCAAGTTACAAAGACATACACTGACACCCAGTAACAAAGAAACACAATGACACCAAGTAACAAAGGCACACACTGACACCAAGTAACAAAGACATACACTGATACCCAGTAACACAGACACACACTTGCACCAAGTAACAAGGACATACACTGACACCAAGTAACAAAGACATTCACTGATACCCGGTAACACAGACACACACTTTCACCAGGTAACAAAGACATACACTGACAACAAGTAACAAAGACATACACTGATACCCAGTAACGCAGACACACACTTACACCAAGTAACAAAGACATACACTGATACTCAGTTACACTGACAAACACTTACACCAAGTAACAAAGACATACACTGACACCAAGTAACAAAGTCATACACTGACATCCAGTAACAAAGACACACACTGACACCAAGTAACAAAGACATCCACTGACACCAAGTAACACAGACAAACACTGATACCCAGTAACACAGACACACACTTACACGAAGTATCAAAGACATACACTGATACCCGGTAACACAGACACACACATACACCAATTATCACAGACAGACACAGACACCAACTAACAAAGACATACACTGATACCCAGTAACACAGACAAACACTGATACCCAGTAACACAGACACACTCTTGCACCAAGTAACAGAGACATACACTGACACCAAGTAACAAAGACATACACTTACACCAAGTAACAAAGACATGCACTGACACCAAGTAACAAAGACATAGACTTACACCAAGTAACACAAACATCCACTGACACCAAGTAACAAAGACACACACTTACACCAAGTACACAGACATACACTGACACCAAGTTACAAAGACATACACTGACACCCAGTAACACAGACACACACTTACACCAAGTAACAAAGACATGCACTGATAATCAGTTACACAGACACACACCTGCACCGAGTAACAAAGACATACACTGACACCAAGTAACAAAGGCATACACTGACACCCAGTAACAAAGACATACACTGACACCCAGTAACACAGACACACACGGACCCCAAGTAACAAAGACATACACTGACACCCATTAACAAAAACATACACTGACACCAAGTAACAAAGACATTCACTGATACCCAGTAACACAGACACACACTTACACCAAGTAACAAAGACATACGCTGACACCAAGTAACAAAGACATACACTGACACCATGTAACAAAGACATACACTGATACCCAGTAACACAGACACACACTGACACCAAGTAACAACGACATACACTGACACCCAGTAACAAAGAAACACAATGACACCAAGTAACAAAGGCACACACTGACACCAAGTAACAAAGACATACACTGATACCCAGTAACACAGACACACACTTACACCAAGTAACAAGGACATACACTGACACCAAGTAACAAAGACATTCACTGATACCCGGTAACACAGACACACACTTTCACCAAGTAACAAAGACATACACTGACACCAAGTAACAAAGACATACACTGATACCCAGTAACGCAGACACACACTTACACCAAGTAACAAAGACATACACTGATACTCAGTTACACAGACAAACAATTACACCATGTAACAAAGACATACACTGACATCAAGTAACAAAGTCATACACTGACATCCAGTAACAAAGACACACACTGACACCAAGTAACAAAGACATCCACTGACACAAATTAACAAAGACATGCAGTGATACCCAGCAACAAAGACACACACTTACACCAAGTAACAAATACATACGCTGACACGAAGTAACAAAGACATACACTTACACCATTTAACAAATCATGAACTGACACCAATGAACAAAGACAAACACTGATACCCAGTAACACAGACACACACTTACACGAAGTAACAAAGACATGCACTGATACCCGGTAACACAGACACACACTTACACCAAGTATCACAGATATACACAGACACCAACTAACAAAGACATACACTGATACCCAGTAACACAGGCAAACACTTACACCAAGTAACAAAGACATACACCGACACCAAGTAACAAAGACATACACTGATACCCAGTAACACAGACAAACTCTTACACCAAGTAACAGAGACATACACTGACACCAAGTAACAAAGACATACACTTACACAAAGTAACAAAAGCATACACTGACACCAAGTAACAAAGACATACACTTACACCAAGTCACACAAACATACACTGACACCAAGTAACAAAGACACACACTTACACCAAGTACACAGACATACACTGACACCAAGTAACAAAGACATACACTGACACCCAGAAACACAGAAACACACTTACACCAAGTATCACAGACAGACACAGACACCAAGTAACAAAGACACACACTTACACCAAGTAACACAGACATACACTGACACCAGGTAACAAAGAGATACACTGACACCAAGTAACAAAGACACAAACTTACACCAAGTAACACAGACATACACTGACACCAAGTAACACAGACATACACTTACACCAAGTAACAAGGACACACACTCACACCAAGTACAAAGGCATACACTGACACAAAGTAACAAAGACATACACTTACACCAAGTAACACAGACATACACTGACACCAAGTAACAAATACATACACTGACACCAAGTAACAAAGACACAAACTTACACCAAGTAACACAGACATAAACTGACACCAAGTATCAAAGACATACACTGACACCAAGTAACAAAGACATACACTTACACCAAGTAACAAAGATATACACTGATACCCAGTAACACAGACACACACTTACACCAAGTAAGAAAGACAGACACTGATACCCATTAACAGAGACACACACTTGCACCAAGTCGCAAAGACATGCACTGACACCCAGTAACAAAGACATACACAGACACCCAGTAACAAAGACACACACTGACACCAAGTAACAAAGACACACACTGATACCCAGTAAAAAAGACACACACTTACACCAAGTATCAACTACATACACTGACACCAAGTAACATAGACATACACTTACACCCAGTAACAAAGACACAAGCTTACACCAAGTAACACAGACATACACTGACACCAAGTAACAAAGACATACACTTCCACCAAGTAACAAAGACATACACTTCCACCAAGTAACAAGGACACACACTGACACCAAGTAACAAAGACATACACTGACACCAAGTAACAAAGAAATACACTTACACCAAGTAACACAGACATACACTGACACCAAGTAACAAATACATACACTGACACCAAGTAACAAAGAAATACACTTACACCAATTAACACAGACATACACTGACCCCAAGTAACAAAGACACACAGTTACACCAAGTACACAGACATACACTGACACCAAGAAACAAAGACATACACTGACACCCAGTAACACAGACACACACTTACACCAAGTTACAAAGACATACACTGACACCCAGTAACAAAGAAACACAATGACACCAAGTAACAAAGGCACACACTGACACCAAGTAACAAAGACATACACTGATACCCAGTAACACAGACACACACTTGCACCAAGTAACAAGGACATACACTGACACCAAGTAACAAAGACATTCACTGATACCCGGTAACACAGACACACACTTTCACCAGGTAACAAAGACATACACTGACAACAAGTAACAAAGACATACACTGATACCCAGTAACGCAGACACACACTTACACCAAGTAACAAAGACATACACTGATACTCAGTTACACCGACAAACACTTACACCAAGTAACAAAGACATACACTGACACCAAGTAACAAAGTCATACACTGACATCCAGTAACAAAGACACACACTGACACCAAGTAACAAAGACATCCACTGACACCAAGTAACACAGACAAACACTGATACCCAGTAACACAGACACACACTTACACGAAGTATCAAAGACATACACTGATACCCGGTAACACAGACACACACATACACCAATTATCACAGACAGACACAGACACCAACTAACAAAGACATACACTGATACCCAGTAACACAGACAAACACTTACACCAAGTAACAAAGACATACACCGACACCAGGTAACAAAGACATACACTGATACCCAGTAACACAGACACACTCTTGCACCAAGTAACAGAGACATACACTGACACCAAGTAACAAAGACATACACTTACACCAAGTAACAAAGACATGCACTGACACCAAGTAACAAAGACATAGACTTACACCAAGTAACACAAACATCCACTGACACCAAGTAACAAAGACACACACTTACACCAAGTACACAGACATACACTGACACCAAGTTACAAAGACATACACTGACACCCAGTAACACAGACACACACTTACACCAAGTAACAAAGACATGCACTGATAATCAGTTACACAGACACACACCTGCACCGAGTAACAAAGACATACACTGACACCAAGTAACAAAGGCATACACTGACACCCAGTAACAAAGACATACACTGACACCCATTAACAAAAACATACACTGACACCAAGTAACAAAGACATTCACTGATACCCAGTAACACAGACACACACTTACACCAAGTAACAAAGACATACGCTGACACCAAGTAACAAAGACATACACTGACACCATGTAACAAAGACATACACTGATACCCAGTAACACAGACACACACTTACACCAAGGAACAAAGACATACACTGATACTCAGTAACACAGACACACACTTGCACCAAGTAACAAAGACATACACTGTCACCAAGTAACAAAGACATACACTTACACCAAGTAACAAAGACATACACTGATACCCAGTAACACAGACACACACTTACACCAAGTAACAAAGACAGAAAATGACACCAAGTAACAAAGACATACACTTCCACCAAGTAACACAGACATACACCGACACCAAGTAACAAAGACACACACTTACACAAAGTACACAGACATACTCAGACACCAACTAACAAAGACATACACTGATACCCAGTAACACAGACAAACACTTACACCAAGTAACAAAGACATACACCGACACCAAGTAACAAATACATACACTTACACCAAATAACACAGACATACACTGACACCAAGTAACAAAGATATACACTTACACCAACTAACAAAGACACACACTTACACCAAGCTACACAGACATACACTGACACCAAGCAACAAAGACATGCACTTACACCAAGTAAGAAAGAAACAAACTTACACCAAGTAACACAGACCTACATTGACACCAAGTAACAAAGACATCCACTGATACCCAGCAACACAGACACACTCTTACACCAATTAACAAAGACAGACACTGATACCCAGTAACAAAGACATGCACTGACACCCAGTAACAAAGACACACACTGACACCAAGTAACAAAGACATACACTTACACCAAGTAACAAAGACATACACTGACACCCTGTAACAAAGACATGCACTGACACCCAGTAACAAAGACACACACTGACACCAAGTAACAAAGACATACACTGATACCCAGTGACACAGACACACACTTACACCAAGTAACAAAGACATACACTGATACCCAGTAACACAGACACACACTTACATCAAGTAACAAAGACATACACTGACACCAAGTAACAAAGACATACACTGACACCAAGTAAAAAAGACAGACACTGACACCAAGTAACAAAGACATACACTGATACCCATTTACACAGACACACACTTACACCAAGTAACACAGACACACACAGACACCAAGTGACAAAGACATACACTGATACCCAGTAACACAGACACACACTTACACCAAGTAACAAAGACATACACTGACACAAAGTAACAAAGACATGCACTTACACCAAGTAAAAAAGACATACACTGACACCAATTAACAAAGACATACACTGATATCCAGTAACACAGACACACACTTACACCAAGTAACAAAGACATACACTGACACCAAGTAACAAAGACATACACTGATACCCAGTAACGCAGACACACACTTACACCAAGTAACAAAGACATACACTGATACTCAGTTACACAGACAAACACTTACACCAAGTAACAAAGACATACACTGATACCCAGTAACACAGACAAACACTTACACCAAGTAACAAAGCCATACACCGACACCAAGTAACAAAGACATACACTGATACCCAGTAACACAGACAAACTCTTACACCAAGTAACAGAGACATACACTGACACCAAGTAACAAAGACATACACTTACACAAAGTATCAAAAGCATACACTGACACCAAGTAACAAAGGCATACACTTACACCAAGTCACACAAACATACACTGACACCAAGTAACAAAGACACACACTTACACCAAGTACACAGACATACACTGACACCAAGTAACAAAGACATACACTGACACCCAGAAACACAGACACACACTTACACCAAGTATCACAGACAGACACAGACACCAAGTAACAAAGACACACACTTACACCAAGTAACACAGACACACACTGACACCAAGTAACAAATACATACACTGACACCAAGTAACAAAGACACAAACTTACACCAAGTAACAAAGACACAAACTTACACCAAGTAACACAGACATACACTTACACCAAGTAACAAGGACACACACTTACACCAAGTAACAAGGACACACACTTACACCAAGTAACATGGACACACACTCACACCAAGTAACACAGACATACACTGACACCAAGTAACAAGGACACACACTGATACCCAGTAACAGAGACACACACTTACACCAAGTCGCAAAGACATGCACTGACACCCAGTAACAAAGACATACACAGACACCAAATCGCAAAGACATACACTGACACCAAGTAACATAGACATACACTTACACCATTTAACAAATAATGAACTGACACCAAGTAACAAAGACAAACACTGATCCCCAGTAACACAGACACACTCTTACACCAATTAACAAAGACAGACACTGATACCCAGTAACAAAGACATGCACTGACACCCAGTAACAAAGACATACACTGATACCCAGTAACAGAGACACACACTTACACCAAGTCACAAAGACATGCACTGACACCCAGTAACAAAGACATACACTGACACCCAGTAACAAAGACACAAGCTTACACCAAGTAACACAGACATACACTGACACCAAGTAACAAAGACATACACTTCCACCAAGTAACAAGGACACACACTGACACCAAGTAACAAAGACATACACTGACACCAAGTAAAAAAGTCATACACTGACATCCAGTAACAAAGACACACACTGAC
Organism: Heterodontus francisci; assembly: GCF_036365525.1. Lineage (NCBI taxonomy): Eukaryota > Metazoa > Chordata > Chondrichthyes > Heterodontiformes > Heterodontidae > Heterodontus > Heterodontus francisci. The sequence continues at coordinate 7,581,956 of NW_027140221.1, read as the reverse complement.
ACCAAGTAACAAAGACATACACAGACACCAACTAACAAAGGCATACACTGATACCCAGTAACACAGACAAACACTTACACCAAGTAACAAAGACATACACCGACACCAAGTAACAAAGACATACACTGATACCCAGTAACACAGACAAACTCTTACACCAAGTCACAGAGACATACAGACACCAAGTAACAAAGACATACACAGACACAAAGTAACAAAAGCATACACTGACACCAAGTAACAAAGACATACACTTACACCAAGTAACACAGACATACACTGACACCAAGTAACAAAGACATACACTTGCAAAAACTAACAAAGACACACACTTACACCTAGTAACACAGACATACACTGACACCAAGTAACAAAGACATACACTTACGCCAAGTAACAAAGACACACACTTACACCAAGTAACAAAGACATACACTGACACCAAGTAACAAATACATACACTGACACCAAGTAACAAAGACACAAGCTTACACCAAGTAACACAGACATACACTGACACCAAGTAACAAAGACATGCACTTACACCAAGTAAAAAAGACATACACTGACACCAATTAACAAAGACATACACTGATATCCAGTAACACAGACACACACTTACACCAAGTAACAAAGACATACACTGACACCAAGTAACAAAGACATACACTGATACCCAGTAACGCAGACACACACTTACACCAAGTAACAAAGACATACACTGATACTCAGTTACACAGACAAACACTTACACCAAGTAACAAAGACATACACTGATACCCAGTAACACAGACAAACACTTACACCAAGTAACAAAGCCATACACCGACACCAAGTAACAAAGACATACACTGATACCCAGTAACACAGACAAACTCTTACACCAAGTAACAGAGACATACACTGACACCAAGTAACAAAGACATACACTTACACAAAGTATCAAAAGCATACACTGACACCAAGTAACAAAGGCATACACTTACACCAAGTCACACAAACATACACTGACACCAAGTAACAAAGACACACACTTACACCAAGTACACAGACATACACTGACACCAAGTAACAAAGACATACACTGACACCCAGAAACACAGACACACACTTACACCAAGTATCACAGACAGACACAGACACCAAGTAACAAAGACACACACTTACACCAAGTAACACAGACACACACTGACACCAAGTAACAAATACATACACTGACACCAAGTAACAAAGACACAAACTTACACCAAGTAACAAAGACACAAACTTACACCAAGTAACACAGACATACACTTACACCAAGTAACAAGGACACACACTTACACCAAGTAACAAGGACACACACTTACACCAAGTAACATGGACACACACTCACACCAAGTAACACAGACATACACTGACACCAAGTAACAAGGACACACACTGATACCCAGTAACAGAGACACACACTTACACCAAGTCGCAAAGACATGCACTGACACCCAGTAACAAAGACATACACAGACACCAAATCGCAAAGACATACACTGACACCAAGTAACATAGACATACACTTACACCATTTAACAAATAATGAACTGACACCAAGTAACAAAGACAAACACTGATCCCCAGTAACACAGACACACTCTTACACCAATTAACAAAGACAGACACTGATACCCAGTAACAAAGACATGCACTGACACCCAGTAACAAAGACATACACTGATACCCAGTAACAGAGACACACACTTACACCAAGTCACAAAGACATGCACTGACACCCAGTAACAAAGACATACACTGACACCCAGTAACAAAGACACAAGCTTACACCAAGTAACACAGACATACACTGACACCAAGTAACAAAGACATACACTTCCACCAAGTAACAAGGACACACACTGACACCAAGTAACAAAGACATACACTGACACCAAGTAAAAAAGTCATACACTGACATCCAGTAACAAAGACACACACTGACACCAAGTAACAAAGACATACACAGACACCAACTAACAAAGGCATACACTGATACCCAGTAACACAGACAAACACTTACACCAAGTAACAAAGACATACACCGACACCAAGTAACAAAGACATACACTGATACCCAGTAACACAGACAAACTCTTACACCAAGTCACAGAGACATACAGACACCAAGTAACAAAGACATACACAGACACAAAGTAACAAAAGCATACACTGACACCAAGTAACAAAGACATACACTTACACCAAGTAACACAGACATACACTGACACCAAGTAACAAAGACATACACTTGCAAAAACTAACAAAGACACACACTTACACCTAGTAACACAGACATACACTGACACCAAGTAACAAAGACATACACTTACGCCAAGTAACAAAGACACACACTTACACCAAGTAACAAAGACATACACTGACACCAAGTAACAAATACATACACTGACACCAAGTAACAAAGACACAAGCTTACACCAAGTAACACAGACATACACTGACACCAAGTAACAAAGACATACACTTACACCAAGTAACAAGGACACACACTGACACCAAGGAACAAAGACATACACTGACACCAAGTAACAAAGACATACACTTACACCAAGTAACACAGACATACACTGACACCAAGTAACAAATACATACACTGACACCAAGTAACAAAGACACAAGCTTACACCAAGTAACACAGAAATACACTGACACCAAGTAACAAAGACATACACTTACACCAAGTAACAAGGACACACACTGACACCAAGTAACAAAGACATACACTGACACCAAGTAACAAAGACATACACTTACACCAAGTAACACAGACAAACACTGACACCAAGTAACAAAGTTAGACAATGACAGCAAGTAACAAAGAAATACACTTACACCAATTAACACAGACATACACTGACACCAAGTAACAAAGACACACAGTTACACCAAGTACACAGACATACACTGACATCAAGAAACAAAGACATACACTTACACCAAGTAACAAAGACATACACTGATACCCAGTAACACAGACACACACTTACACCAAGTAAGAAAGACAGACACTGATACCCAGTAACAGAGACACACACTTACACCAAGTCGCAAAGACATGCACTGAAACCCAGTAACAAAGACATACACAGACACCAAATCGCAAAGACATACACTGACACCAAGTAACATAGACATATACTTACACCATTTAACAAATAATGAACTGACACCAAGTAACAAAGACAAACACTGATCCCCAGTAACACAGACACACACTTACACCAAGTCACAAAGACATGCACTGACACCCAGTAACAAAGACATACACTGATACCCAGTAACAGAGACACACACTTACACCAAGTCACAAAGACATGCGCTGACACCCAGTAACAAAGACATACACTGACACCCAGTAACAAAGACACAAGCTTACACCAAGTAACACAGACATACACTGACACCAAGTAACACAGACATACACTGACACCAAGTAACAAAGACATACACTTCCACCAAGTAACAAGGACACACACTGACACCAAGTAACAAGGACACACACTGACACCAAGTAACAAAGACATACACTGACACCAAGTAAAAAAGTCATACACTGACATCCAGTAACAAAGACACACACTGACACCAAGTAACAAAGACATACACAGACACCAACGAACAAAGGCATACACTGATACCCAGGAGCACAGACAAACTCTTACACCAAGTCACAGAGACATACAGACACCAAGTAACAAAGACATACACAGACACAAAGTAACAAAAGAATACACTGACACCAAGTAACAAAGACATACGCTTACACCAAGTAACACAGACATACACTGACACCAAGTAACAAAGACATACACTTGCAAAAACTAACAAAGACACACACTTCCACCTAGTAACACAGACATACACTGACACCAAGTAACAAAGACATACACTTACGCCAAGTAACAAAGACACACACTTACACCAAGTAACAAAGACATACACTGACACCAAGTAACAAATACATACACTGACACCAAGTAACAAAGACACAAGCTTACACCAAGTAACACAGACATACACTGACACCAAGTAACAAAGACATACACTTACACCAAGTAACAAGGACACACACTGACACCAAGGAACAAAGACATACACTGACACCAAGTAACACAGACATACACTGACACCAAGTAACAAATACATGCACTGACACCAAGTAACAAAGACACAAGCTTACACCAAGTAACACAGAAATACACTGACAACAAGTAACACAGACATACACTTACACCAAGTAACAAGGACACACACTGACACCAAGTAACAAAGACATACACTGACACCAAGTAACAAAGACATACACTTACACCAAGTAACACAGACAAACACTGACACCAAGTAACAAAGACAGACAATGGCAGCAAGTAACAAAGAAATACACTTACACCAATTAACACAGACATACACTGACACCAAGTAACAAAGACACACAGTTACACCAAGTACACAGACATACACTGACATCAAGAAACAAAGACATACACTGACACCCAGTAACACAGACACACACTTACACCAAGTAACAAAGACATACACTGACACCCAGTAACAAAGAAACACAATGACACCAAGTAACAAAGGCACACACTGACACCAAGTAGCAAAGACATACACTGATACACAGTAACACAGACACACACTTACACCAAGTAACAAGGACATACACTGACACCAAGTAACAAAGACATTCACTGATACCCGGTAACACAGACACACACTTTCACCAAGTAACAAAGACATACACTGATACTCAGTTACACAGACAAACACTTACACCAAGTAACAAAGACATACACTGACATCAAGTAACAAAGTCATACACTGACATCCAGTAACAAAGACACACACTGACACCAAGTAACAAAGACATCCACTGACACAAATTAACAAAGACATGCAGTGATTCCCAGCAACAAAGACACACACATACACCAAGTAACAAATACATACGCTGACACGAAGTAACAAAGACATACACTTACACCATTGTATCACAGATATACACAGACACCAACTAACAAAGACATACACTGATACCCAGTAACACAGACAAACACTTACACCAAGTAACAAAGACATACACCGACACCAAGTAACAAAGACATACACTGATACCCAGTAACACAGACAAACTCTTACACCAAGTAACAGAGACATACACTGATAGCAAGTAACAAAGACATACACTTACTCAAAGTAACAAAAGCATACACTGACACCAAGTAACAAAGACATACACTTACACCAAGTCACACAAACATACACTGACACCAAGTAACAAAGACACACACTTACACCAAGTACACAGACATACACTGACACCAAGTAACAAAGACATACACTGACACCCAGAAACACAGACACATACTTACACCAAGTATCACAGACAGACACAGACACCAAGTAACAAAGACACACACTTACACCAAGTAGCACAGACATACACTGACACCAAGTAACAAAGACATACACTGACACCAAGTAACAAAGACACAAACTTACACCAAGTAACACAGACATACACTGACACCAAGTAACACAGACATACACTTACACCAAGTAACAAGGACACCCACTCACACCAAGTAACAAAGACATACACCTACACCAAGTAACAAAGACATGCACTTACACCAAGTAACACAGACATACACTGACACCAAGTAACAACTACATACACTGACACCAAGTAACAAAGACACAAACTTACACCAAGTAACACAGACATACACTGACACCAAGTATCAAAGACATAGACTGACACCAAGTAACAAAGACATACACTTACACCAAGTAACAAAGACATACACTGATACCCAGTAACAGAGACACACACTTACACCAAGTCGCAAAGACATGCACTGACACCCAGTAACAAAGACATACACAGACACCCAGTAACAAAGACACACACTGACACCCAGTAACAAAGACATGCACAGACACCCAGTAACAAAGACACACACTGATACCCAGTAACAAAGACACACACTTACACCAAGTATCAAATACATACACTGACACCAAGTTACATAGACATACACTTTCACCATTTAACAAATAATGAACTGACACCAAGTAACAAAGACAAACACTGATACCCAGTAACACAGACACACAATTACACGAAGTAACAAAGACATACACTGATACCCGGTAACACAGAAACACACATACACCAAGTATCACAGACATACACAGACACCAACTAACAAAGACATACACTGATACCCAGTAACACAGACAAACACTTACACCAAGTAACAAAGACATACACCGACACCAAGTAACAAAGACATACACTGATACCCAGTAACAGAGACACACACTTACACCAAGTCACAAAGACATGCACTGACACCCAGTAACAAAGACATACACTGACACCCAGTAACAAAGACACAAGCTTACACCAAGTAACACAGACATACACTGACACCAAGTAACAAAGACATACACTTCCACCAAGTAACAAGGACACACACTGACACCAAGTAACAAAGACATACACTGACACCAAGTAACAAAGACATACACTTACACCAAGTAACACAGACATACTCTGACACCAAGTAACAAATACATACACTGACACCAAGTAACAAAGAAATACACTTACACCAATTAACACAGACATACACTGACCCCAAGTAACAAAGACACACAGTTACACCAAGTACACAGACATACACTGACACCAAGAAACAAAGACATACACAGACACCCAGTAACACAGACACACACTTACACCAAGTAACAAAGACATACACTGACACCCAGTAACAAAGAAACACAATGACACCAAGTAACAAAGGCACACACTGATACCCAGTAACACAGACACACACTTACACCAAGTAACAAGGACATACACTGACACCAAGTAACAAAGACATTCACTGATACCCGGTAACACAGACACACACTTTCACCAAGTAACAAAGACATACACTGACAACAAGTAACAAAGACATACACTGATACCCAGTAACGCAGACACACACTTACACCAAGTAACAAAGACATACACTGATACTCAGTTACACAGACAAACACTTACACCAAGTAACAAAGACATACACTGACACCAAGTAACAAAGTCATACACTGACATCCAGTAACAAAGACACACACTGACACCAAGTAACAAAGACATCCACTGACACAAATTAACAAAGACATACAGTGATACCCAGTAACAAAGACACACACTTACACCAAGTAACAAAGACATACACTTACACCATTTAACAAATCATGCACTGACACCAAGTAACACAGACAAACACTGATACCCAGTAACACAGACACACACTTACACGAAGTATCAAAGACATACACTGATACCCGGTAACACAGACACACACATACACCAATTATCACAGACATACACAGACACCAACTAACAAAGACATACACTGATACCCAGTAACACAGACAAACACTTACACCAAGTAACAAAGACATACACCGACACCAAGTAACAAAGACATACACTGATACCCAGTAACACAGACACACTCTTGCACCAAGTAACAGAGACATACACTGACACCAAGTAACAAAGACATACACTTACACCAAGTAACAAAGACATGCACTGACACCAAGTAACAAAGACATAGACTTACACCAAGTAACACAAACATCCACTGACACCAAGTAACAAAGACACACACTTACACCAAGTACACAGACATACACTGACACCAAGTTACAAAGACATACACTGACACCCAGTAACACAGACACACACTTACACCAAGTCACAAAGACATGCACTGATAATCAGTTACACAGATACACACCTGCACCAAGTAACAAAGACGTACACTGACACCAAGTAACAAAGACGTACACTGACACCAAGTAACAAAGGCATACACTGACACCCAGTAACAAAGACATACACTGACACCCAGTAACACAGACACACACGGACCCCAAGTAACAAAGACATACACTGACACCCATTAACAAAAACATACACTGACACCAAGTAACAAAGACATTCACTGATACCCAGTAACACAGACACACACTTACACCAAGTAACAAAGACATACGCTGACACCAAGTAACAAAGACATACACTGACACCATGTAACAAAGACATACACTGATACCCAGTAACACAGACACACACTTACACCAAGGAACAAAGACATACACTGATACTCAGTAACACAGACACACACTTGCACCAAGTAACAAAGACATACACTGTCACCAAGTAACAAAGACATACACTTACACCAAGTAACAAAGACATACACTGATACCCAGTAACACAGACACACACTTACACCAAGTAACAAAGACAGAAAATGACACCAAGTAACAAAGACATACACTTCCACCAAGTAACACAGACATACACCGACACCAAGTAACAAAGACACACACTTACACCAAGTACACAGACATACTCAGACACCAACTAACAAAGACATACACTGATACCCACTAACACAGATAAACACTTACACCAAGTAACAAAGACATACACCAACACCAAGTAACAAATACATACACTTACACCAAATAACACAGACATACACTGACACCAAGTAACAAAGATATACACTTACACCAACTAACAAAGACACACACTTACACCAAGTTACACAGACATACACTGACACCAAGCAACAAAGACATGCACTTACACCAAGTAAGAAAGACATACACTGATACCCAGCAACACAGTCACACTCTTACACCAATTAACAAAGACAGACACTGATACCCAGTAACAAAGACATGCACTGACACCCAGTAACAAAGACACACACTGACACCAAGTAACAAAGACATACACTTACACCAAGTAACAAAGACATACACTGACACCCTGTAACAAAGACATGCACTGACACCCAGTAACAAAGACACACACTGACACCAAGTAACAAAGACATACACTGATACCCAGTGACACAGACACACACTTACACCAAGTAACAAAGACATACACTGACACCAAGTAACAAAGACATACACTGACACCAAGTAAAAAAGACAGACACTGACACCAAGTAACAAAGACATACACTGATACCCATTTACACAGACACACAATTACACCAAGTAACACAGACACACACAGACACCAAGTGACAAAGACATACACTGATACCCAGTAACACAGACACACACTTACACCAAGTAACAAAGACATACACTGACACAAAGTAACAAAGACATGCACTTACACCAAATAAAAAGACATACACTGACACCAATTAACAAAGACATACACTGATATCCAGTAACACAGACACACACTTACACCAAGTAACAAAGACAGACACTGATACCCAGTAACACAGACACACACTTACATCAAGTATCACAGACATACACCGACACCAAGTAACAAATACATACACTTACACCAAATAACACAGACATACACTGACACCAAGTAACAAAAATATACACTTACACCAACGAACAAAGACACACACTTACACCAAGTTACACAGACATACACTGACACCAAGCAACAAAGACATGCACTTACACCAAGCAAGAAAGACACAAACTTACACCAAGTAACACAGACCTACAGTGACACCAAGTAACAAAGACATACACTGATACCCAGCAACACAGACACACTCTTACACCAATTAACAAAGACAGACACTGATACCCAGTAACAAAGACATGCACTGACACCCAGTAACAAAGACACACACTGACACCAAGTAACAAAGACATACACTTACACCAAGTAACAAAGACATACACTGACACCCTGTAACAAAGACATGCACTGACACCCAGTAACAAAGACAAACACTGACACCCAGTAACAAAGACAAACACTGACACCAAGTGACAAAGACACACACTTACACCAAGTAACAAAGACATACACTGACACCAATTAACAAAGACATACACTGATACCCAGTAACACAGACACACACTTACACCAAGTAACAAAGACATACACTGACACCAAGTAACAAAGACATACACTGACACCAAGTAAAAAAGACAGACACTGACACCAAGGAACAAAGACATACACTGATACCCAGATAACACAGACACACACTTACACCAAGTAACAAAGACATACACTGATACCCATTTACACAGACACACACTTACACCAAGTAACACAGACACACACATACACCAAGTGACAAAGACATACACTGATACCCAGTAACACAGACACACACTTACACCAAGTAACAAAGACATACACTGACACAAAGTAACAAAGACATGCACTTACACAAAGTAAAAAAGACATACACTGACACCAATTAACAAAGACAGACACTGATACCCAGTAACACAGACACACACTTACACCAAGTAACACAGACATACACAGACACCAAGTAACAAAGACATACACTTACACCAAGTAACGCAGGCATACACTGACACCAAGTCAGAAATACATACACTGACACCAAGTAACAAAGACACAAACTTGCACCAGGTAACACAGACAAACACTGACACCAAGTATCAAAGACATACACTGACACCAAGAAACAAAGACATACACTTACAACAAGTTACAAAGACAGACACTGATACCCAGTAACACAGACACACACTTACACCAAGTAACAAAGACATACACTGATACCCAGCAACACAGATACACACTTACACCAAGTCACAAAGTCATGCACTGACACCCAGTAACAAAGACATACACTGACACCTAGTAACAAAGACACACACTGACACCAAGTAACAAAGACACACACTGACACCAAGTAACAAATACATCCACTGACACAAATTAACAAAGACATACACTGATCCCAGTTACAAAGACACACACTTACACCAAGTAACAAATACATACACTGACACCAAGTAACAAAGACATACACTTACACCATTTAACAAAGACATACACTGACACACAGTAACACAGACACACACTTACACGAAGTAACAGAGACATAAACTGATACCCGGTAACACAGACACACACTTACACCAAGTATCACAGACATACACAGACACCAACTAACAAAGACATACACTGATACCCAGTAACACAGACAAACACTTACACCAAGTAACAAAGGCATACACCGACACCAAGTAACAAATACATACACTTACACCAAATAACACAGACATACACTGACACCAATTAACAAAGATATACACTTACACCAACTAACAAAGACACACACTTACACCATGTTACACAGACATACACTGATACCCAGCAACACAGACAAACACTTACACCAAGTAACAAAGACATACACCGACACCAAGTAACAAATACATACACTTACACCAAATAATACAGACATACACTGACACCAAGTAACAAAGATATACACTTACACCAAGTAAGAAAGACACACACTTACACCAAGTAACACAGACCTACACTGACACCAAGTAACAAAGACATACACTGATACCCAGCAACACAGATACACTCTTACACCAAGTAACAAAGACAGACACTGATACCCAGGAACAAAGACTTGCACTGACACGCAGTGACAAAGACACACACTGACACCAAGTAACAAAGACATACACTTACACCAAGTAACAAAGACATACACTGACACCCAGTAACAAAGACATGCACTGAATCCCAGGAACAAAGACACACACTGACACCAAGTAACAAAGACATACACTTACAACAAGTAAAAAAGACATACACTGACACCAAGTAACAAAGACATACACTGATACCCAGTAACACAGACACACACTTACACAAAGTAACAAAGACATACACTGATACCCAGTTACACAGACACACACTTCCACCAAGTAACACAGACACACACAGACACCAAGTAACAAAGACATACAGTGATACCCAGTAACACAGACACACACTTACACCAAGTAACAAAGAAATACACTGACACAAAGTAACAAAGACATACACTTACAACAAGTAAAAAAGACATACACTGACACCAAGTAACAAAGACATACACTGATACCCAGTAACACAGACACACACTTACACAAAGTAACAAAGACATACACTGATACCCAGTTACACAGACACACACTTCCACCAAGTAACACAGACACACACAGACACCAAGTAACAAAGACATACAGTGATACCCAGTAACACAGACACACACTTACACCAAGTAACAAAGAAATACACTGACGCAAAGTAACAAAGACATGCACTTACACCAAGTAAAAAAGACATACACTGACACCAAGTAACAAAGACATACACTGATACCCAGTAACACAGACACACACTTACACCAAGTAACAAAGACAGACACTGATACCCAGTAACACTGACATACACTTACACCAAGTATCAAAGACTTACACTGACACCAAGTAGCAAAGACATACACTGACACCAAGTAACAAAGACATACACTGATACCCAGTAACACAGACAAACACTTACACCAAGTAACAAAGGCATACACCGACACCAAGTAACAAATACATACACTTCCACCAAATAACACAGACATACACTGACACCAAGTAACAAAGATATACGCTTACACCAACTAACAAAGACACACACTTACACCAAGTTACACAGACATACACTGATACCCAGCAACACAGACAAACACTTACACCAAGTAACAAAGACATACACCGACACCAAGTAACAAATACATACACTTACACCAAATAATACAGACATACACTGACACCAAGTAACAAAGATATACACTTACACCAAGTAAGAAAGACACACACTTACACCAAGTAACACAGACCTACACTGACACCAAGTAACAAAGACATACACTGATACCCAGCAACACAGATACACTCTTACACCAAGTAACAAAGACAGACACTGATACCCAGGAACAAAGACATGCACTGACACGCAGTGACAAAGACACACACTGACACCAAGTAACAAAGACATGCACTGAATCCCAGGAACAAAGACACACACTGACACCAAGTAACAAAGACATACACTTACAACAAGTAAAAAAGACATACACTGACACCAAGTAACAAAGACATACACTGATACCCAGTAACACAGACACACACTTACACAAAGTAACAAAGACATACACTGATACCCAGTTACACAGACACACACTTCCACCAAGTAACACAGACACACACAGACACCAAGTAACAAAGACATACAGTGATACCCAGTAACACAGACACACACTTACACCAAGTAACAAAGAAATACACTGACACAAAGTAACAAAGACATACACTTACAACAAGTAAAAAAGACATACACTGACACCAAGTAACAAAGACATACACTGATACCCAGTAACACAGACACACACTTACACAAAGTAACAAAGACATACACTGATACCCAGTTACACAGACACACACTTCCACCAAGTAACACAGACACACACAGACACCAAGTAACAAAGACATACAGTGATACCCAGTAACACAGACACACACTTACACCAAGTAACAAAGAAATACACTGACGCAAAGTAACAAAGACATGCACTTACACCAAGTAAAAAAGACATACACTGACACCAAGTAACAAAGACATACACTGATACCCAGTAACACAGACACACACTTACACCAAGTAACAAAGACAGACACTGATACCCAGTAACACTGACATACGCTTACACCAAGTATCAAAGACTTACACTGACACCAAGTAGCAAAGACATACACTTACAACAAGTAACAAAGACATACACTGACACCAAGTAACAAAGACATACACTTACTCCAAGTAACAAAGACATACACTTACACCAAGTAACAAAGACATACACTTACACCAAGTAACACAGACATACACTGACACCAAGTAACAAAGACATACACTTGCACCAAGTAACAAAGACATACACTGACACCAAGTAACAAAGATGTACACTGATACCCAGTAACACAGACACACTCGTACACCAAGTAACAAAGACAGACAATGACACCAAGTCAAAAAGACATACGCTGATACCCAGTAACACAGACACACACTTACACCAAGTAACAGAGACATCCACTGACACCAAGTAACAAAGGCATACACTTACACCAAGTAACAAAGACATGCACTGACACCAAGTAACAAAGACGAACACGTACACCAAGTAACAAAGGCATGCACTGACACCAAGTAACAAAGACAGACACTTACACCAAGTAACACAGACATACACTGACACCAAGTAACAAAGACACACATGTACACCAACTACACAGACAGACACTGACACCCAGTAACAAAGACAAACACTGACACCCAGTAACAAAGAAACACACTGACACCAAGTATACAAAGACATACACAGACACCAAGTAACAAATACATACACTGATACACAGTAACACAGCTACACACTTACACCAAGTATCACAGACATACACTGACACCAAGTAACAAAGGCATACACTTACACCAAGTAACAAAGACATGCAATGACACCAAGTAACAAAGACATACACTTACACCAAGTAACACAGACATCCACTGACACCAAGAAACAAAGACACACACTTACACCAAGGACACAGACATACACTGACACCAAGTAACAAAGACATACTCTGATACCCAGTAACACAGACACACACTTACACCAAGTAACAAAGACAGACACTGATACCCAGTAACAAAGACATACACTGATACCCAGTAACACAGACACACACGAACACCATGTCACAAAGACATACACTGACACAAAGTAACAAAGACATGCACTTACACCAAGTAAAAAAGACATACACTGACACCAATTAACAAAGACAGACACTGATACCCAGTAACACAGACACACACTTACACCAAGTATCACAGACATACACAGACACCAAGTAACAAAGACATACACTTACACGAAGTAACGCAGGCATACACTGACACCAAGTCAGAAATAAATACACTGACACCAAGTAACAAAGACACAAACTTGCACCAAGTAACACAGGCAAACACTGACACCAAGTATCAAAGACATACACTGACACCAAGAAACAAAGACATACACTTACAACAAGTTACAAAGACAGACACTGATACCCAGTAACACAGACACACACTTACACCAAGTAACAAAGACAGACACTGATACCCAGTAACAGAGACACACACTTACACCAAGTCACAAAGTCATGCACTGACACCCAGTAACAAAGACATACACTGACACCTAGTAACAAAGACACACACTGACACCAAGTAACAAAGACACACACTGACACCAAGTAACAAATACATCCACTGACACAAATTAACAAAGACATACACTGATCCCAGTTACAAAGACACACACTTACACCAAGTAACAAATACATACACTGACACCAAGTAACAAAGACATACACTTACACCATTTAACAAAGACATACACTGACACACAGTAACACAGACACACACTTACACGAAGTAACAAAGACATAAACTGATACCCGGTAACACAGACACACACTTACACCAAGTATCACAGACATACACAGACACCAACTAACAAAGACATACACTGATACCCAGTAACACAGACAAACACTTACACCAAGTAACAAAGGCATACACCGACACCAAGTAACAAATACATACACTTACACCAAATAACACAGACATACACTGACACCAAGTAACAAAGATATACACTTACACCAACTAATAAAGACACACACTTACACCAAGTTACACAGACATACACTGATACCCAGCAACACAGACAAACACTTACACCAAGTAACAAAGACATACACCGACACCAAGTAACAAATACATACACTTACACCAAATAATACAGACATACACTGACACCAAGTAACAAAGATATACACTTACACCAAGTAAGAAAGACACACACTTACACCAAGTAACACAGACCTACACTGACACCAAGTAACAAAGACATACACTGATACCCAGCAACACAGATACACTCTTACACCAAGTAACAAAGACAGACACTGATACCCAGGAACAAAGACATGCACTGACACGCAGTGACAAAGACACACACTGACACCAAGTAACAAAGACATACACTTACACCAAGTAACAAAGACATACACTGACACCCAGTAACAAAGACATGCACTGAATCCCAGGAACAAAGACACACACTGACACCAAGTAACAAAGACATACACTTACAACAAGTAAAAAAGACATACACTGACACCAAGTAACAAAGACATACACTGATACCCAGTAACACAGACACACACTTACACAAAGTAACAAAGACATACACTGATACCAAGTTACACAGACACACACTTCCACCAAGTAACACAGACACACACAGACACCAAGTAACAAAGACATACAGTGATACCCAGTAACACAGACACACACTTACACCAAGTAACAAAGAAATACACTGACGCAAAGTAACAAAGACATGCACTTACACCAAGTAAAAAAGACATACACTGACACCAAGTAACAAAGACATACACTTACACCAAGTAACAAAGACATACACTGACACCAAGTAACAAAGACATACACTGACACCAAGTAACAAAGACATACACTTACACCAAGTAACACAGTCATACACTGACACCAAGTAACAAAGACATACACTTGCACCAAGTAACAAAGACATACACTGACACCAAGTAACAAAGATGTACACTGATACCCAGTAACACAGACACACACTTACATCAAGTAACACAGACATACACTGACACCAAGTAACAAAGACATACACTGATACCCAGTAACACAGACACACTCGTACACCAAGTAACAAAGACAGACAATGACACCAAGTCACAAAGACAAACGCTGATACCCAGTAACACAGACACACACTTACACCAAGTAACAGAGACATCCACTGACACCAAGTAACAAAGGCATACACTTACACCAAGTAACAAAGACATGCACTGACACCAAGTAACAAAGACGAACACGTACACCAAGTAACAAAGGCATGCACTGACACCAAGTAACAAAGACAGACACTTACACCAAGTAACACAGACATACACTGACACCAAGTAACAAAGACACACATGTACACCAACTACACAGACAGACACTGACACCCAGTAACAAAGACAAACACTGACACCCAGTAACAAAGAAACACACTGACACCAAGTATACAAAGACATACACAGACACCAAGTAACAAATACATACACTGATACACAGTAACACAGCTACACACTTACACCAAGTATCACAGACATACACTGACACCAAGTAACAAAGACATACACTTACACCAAGTAACACAGACATCCACTGACACCAAGAAACAAAGACACACACTTACACCAAGGACACAGACATACACTGACACCAAGTAACAAAGACATACTCTGATACCCAGTAACACAGACACACACTTACACCAAGTAACAAAGACAGACACTGATACCCAGTAACAAAGACATACACTGATACCCAGTAACACAGACACACACTAACACCATGTCACAAAGACATACACTGACACCAAGTAACAAAGACATACACTTACACCACGTATCACAGACATACACAGACACCAAGTAACAAATACATACACTTACACCAAGCTACACAGACACATACAGACACCAAGTAACAAAGACATACACTGATACACATTAACACAGACACACACTTACACCAAGTAACAAAGACATACACTGACACCAAGTAACAAAGACATACACTGATACCCAGTGACACAGGCACACACTTACACCAAGTAACAAAGACATACACTGACACCAAGTAACAAAGACATACACTTACACCAAGTAACACAGACATACACTGACACCAAGTAACAAAGACATACACTTCCACCAAGTAACAAAGACACACACTTACACCAAGTAACAAAGACATACACTGACACCAAGTAACAAAGACACACACTTACACCAATTAACAAAGACATACACTTACACCAAGTAACACAGACATACACTGACACCAAGTATCAAATACATACACTGACACCAAGTAACAAAGACACAGATTTACACCAAGTAAAACAGACATACACTGACACCAAGTATCAAAGACAGACAATTACACCATTTAACAAAGACATACACTGACACACAGTCACACAGACACACACTTACACGAAGTAACAAAGACATAAACTGATACCCGGTAACACAGACACACACTTACACCAAGTATCACAGACATACACAGACACCAAGTAACAAAGGCATACACCGACACCAAGTAACAAATACATACACTTACACCAAATAACACAGACATACACTGACACCAAGTAACAAAGATATACACTTACACCAACTAACAAAGACAGACACTTACACCAAGTTACACAGACATACACTGATACCCAGCAACACAGACAAACACTTACACCAAGTAACAAAGACATACACCGACACCAAGTAACAAATACATACACTTACACCAAATAACACAGACATACACTGACACCAAGTAACAAAGATATACACTTACACCAAGTAAGAAAGACACACACTTACACCAAGTAACACAGACCTACACTGACACCAAGTAACAAAGACATACACTGATACCCAGCAACACAGATACACTCTTACACCAAGTAACAAAGACAGACACTGATACCCAGGAACAAAGACATGCACTGACACGCAGTGACAAAGACACACACTGACACCAAGTAACAAAGACATACACTTACACCAAGTAACAAAGACATACACTGACACCCAGTAACAAAGACATGCACTGAATCCCAGGAACAAAGACACAAACTGACACCAAGTAACAAAGACATACACTGACACCAATTAACAAAGACATACACTGATACCCAGTAACACAGACACACACTTACACCAAGTAACAAAGACATACACTGACACCAAGTAACAAAGACATACACTTACAACAAGTAAAAAAGACATACACTGACACCAAGTAACAAAGACATACACTGATACCCAGTAACACAGACACACACTTACACAAAGTAACAAAGACATACACTGATACCCAGTTACACAGACACACACTTCCACCAAGTAACACAGACACACACAGACACCAAGTAACAAAGACATACATTGATACCCAGTAACACAGACACACACTTACACCAAGTAACAAAGAAATACACTGACACAAAGTAGCAAAGACATGCACTTACACCAAGTAAAAAAGACATACACTGACACCAAGTAACAAAGACATACACTGATACCCAGTAACACAGACACACACTTACACCAAGTAACAAAGACAGACACTGATACACAGTAACACTGACATACACTTACACCAAGTATCAAAGACTTACACGGACACCAAGTAGCAAAGACATACACTTACAACAAGTAACAAAGACATACACTGACACCAAGTAACAAAGACATACACTTACTCCAAGTAACAAAGACATACACTTACACCAAGTAACAAAGACATACACTTACACCAAGTAACACAGACATACACTGACACCAAGTAACAAAGACATACGCTTGCACCAAGTAACAAAGACATACACTGACACCAAGTAACAAAGACGTACACTGATACCCAGTAACACAGACACACACTTACATCAAGTAACACAGACATACACTGACACCAAGTAACAAAGACATACACTGATACCCAGTAACACAGACACACTCGTACACCAAGTAACAAAGACAGACAATGACACCAAGTAACAAAGACATACGCTGATACCCAGTAACACAGACACACACTTACACCAAGTAACAGAGACATCCACTGACACCAAGTAACAAAGGCATACACTTACACCAAGTAACAAAGACATGCACTGACACCAAGTAACAAAGACGAACACGTACACCAAGTAACAAAGGCATGCACTGACACCAAGTAACAAAGACAGACACTTACACCAAGTAACACAGACATACACTGACACCAAGTAACAAAGACACACATGTACACCAACTACACAGACAGACACTGACACCCAGTAACAAAGACAAACACTGACACCCAGTAACAAAGAAACACACTGACACCAAGTATACAAAGACATACACAGACACCAAGTAACAAATACATACACTGATACACAGTAACACAGCTACACACTTACACCAAGTATCACAGACATACACTGACACCAAGTAACAAAGGCATACACTTACACCAAGTAACACAGACATCCACTGACACCAAGTAACAAAGACACACACTTACACCAAGGACACAGACATACACTGACACCAAGTAACAAAGACATACTCTGATACCCAGTAACACAGACACACACTTACACCAAGTAACAAAGACAGACACTGATACCCAGTAACAAAGACATACACTGATACCCAGTAACACAGACACAAACTAACACCATGTCACAAAGACATACACTGACACCAAGTAACAAAGACATACACTTACACCACGTATCACAGACATACACAGACACCAACTAACAAAGAAATACACTGATACCCAGTAAAACAGACAAACACTTACACCAAGTAACAAAGACATACACCGACACCAAGTAACAAATACATACACTTACACCAAGCTACACAGACATACACTGACACCAAGTAACAAAGACAAGCACTTACACCGAGTAAGAAAGACACACACTTACACCAAGTAACAAAGACATACACTGATACCCAGTGACACAGGCACACACTTACACCAAGTAACAAAGACATACACTGACACCAAGTAACAAAGACATACACTTACACCAAGGACACAGACATACACTGACACCAAGTAACAAAGACATACTCTGATACCCAGTAACACAGACACACACTTACACCAAGTAACAAAGACAGACACTGATACCCAGTAACAAAGACATACACTGATACCCAGTAACACAGACACACACTAACACCATGTCACAAAGACATACACTGACACCCAGTAAAAATACAAACACTGACACTCAGTAACAAAGAAACACACTGACACCAAGTAAAAAAGTCAGACACTGACACCAAGTATACAAAGACATACACAGACACGAAGTAACAAAGACATACACTGATACCCAGTAACACAGACACACACTTACACCATGTAACAAAGACATACACTGACACCAAGTAACAAAGACATACACTTGCACTAAGTAATACAGACATACACTGACACCAAGTAACAAAGACACACACTTCCACCAAGTAACACAGACATACACTGACACCAAGTAACAAAGACATAAACTGATACCCAGTGACACAGACACACACTTACACCAAGTAACAATGACAGACACTGATACCCATTAACACAGACACACTCTTACACCAAGTCACAAAGACATGCACTGACACCCAGTAACAAAGACACACAATGACAGCAAGTAACAAAGGCACACACTGACACCAAGTAACAATGACATGAATTGATACCCAGTAACACAGACACACACTGACACCAAGTAACAAAGACATACACTGACACCAAGTAACAAAGACATTCACGAATACCCAGTAACACAGACACACACTTACACCAAGTAACAAAGACATACACTGACACCAAGTAACAAAGACACACACGGACACCAAGTAACAAAGACATACACTGACACCCAGTCACAAAAACATACACTGACACCCAGTAACAAAGGCATACACTGACACCAAGTAACAAAGACATTCACTGATCCCCAGTAACACAGACACACACATACACCAAGTAACAAAGACATACACTGACACCATGTAACAAAGACACACAATGACACCAAGTATCAAAGACATACACAGACACCAAGTAACGAAGACATACACTGATACCCAGTAACACAGACACACACTTACACCAAGTAACAAAGACATACACTGATACCCAGGAACACAGACACACACTTACACCAAGTATCACAGACATACACAGACACCAAGTAACAAGGACATACACTGATACCCAGTAACACAGACACACACTTACACCAAGTAACAAAGACATACACTGACACCAAGTAACAAAGACATACACTTACACCAAGTAACACAGACATACACTGACACCAAGTAACAAAGACATACACTGACACCAAGTAACAAAGAAACACACTTACACCAATTAACAAAGACACACACTTACACCAAGTAGCACAGACATACACTGACACCAAGTATCAAATACATACACTGACACCAAGTAACAAAGACACAGATTTACACCAAGTAAAACAGACATACACTGACACCAAGTATCAAAGACATACACTGACACCAAGGAACAAAGACATACACTTACACCAAGTAACAAAGACATGCACTGATACCCAGTAACAGAGACACACACTTACACCAAGTCACAAAGACATACACTGACACCCAGTAACAAAGACATACACTGACACCCAGTTACAAAGACACACACTGACACCAAGTAACAAAGACACACACTGACACCAAGTAACAAAGACATACACTGTCACCAAGTAACAAAGACATACACTGATACCCAGTAACACAGACACACACTTACACCACGTATCACAGACATACACAGACACCAATTAACAAAGACATACATTGATACCCAGTAACACAGACAAACACTTACACCAAGTAACAAAGACATACACCGACACCAAGTAACAAATACATACACTTACACCAAGCTACACAGACATACTCTTACACCAAGTAACAAAGACAAGCACTTACACCAAGTAAGAAAGACACACACTTACACCAAGTAACAAAGACACACACAGACACCAAGTGACAAAGACATACACTGATACACATTAACACAGACACACACTTACACCAAGTAACAAAGACATACAATGATACCCAGCCACACAGACACACACTTACACCAAGTAACACAGACATACACTGACACCAAGTAACAAAGACATACACTTACACCAAGTAACACAGACATACACTGACACCAAGTAACAAAGACATACACTTCCACCAAGTAACACAGACACACACTTACACCAAGTAACAAAGACATACACTGACACCAAGTAACAAAGAAACACACTTACACCAATTAACAAAGACACACACTTACACCAAGTAACACAGACATACACTGACACCAAGTATCAAATACATACACTGACACCAAGTAACACAGGCACACACTTACACCAAGTAACAAAGACAGACAATGACACCAAGTAACAAAGACATACACTGATACCCAGTAACACAGACACACACTTACACCAAGTAACAGAGACATACACTGACACCAAGTAACAAAGGCATACACTTGCACCAAGTAACAAAGACATGCACTGACACCAAGTAACAAAGACGAACACTTACACCAAGTAACAAAGACATGCACTGACACCAAGTAACAAAGACACACACATACACCAAGTACACAGACATACACTGACACCAAGTAACAAAGACATACACTGATGCACAGTAACACAGACAAACACTAACATCAAGTCACAAAGACATACACTGACACCCAGTAACAAAGACAAACACTGACACCCAGTAACAAAGAAACACACTGACACCAAGTAACAAAGACACACACTGACACCAAGTATACAAAGTCATACACAGACACCAAGTAACAAAGGCATACACTGATACACAGTCACACAGACACACACTTGCACCAAGTATCACAGACATACACAGACACCAAGTAACAAAGACATACACTGACACCAAGTAACACAGACATCCACAGATACCCAGTAACACAGACACACACTTACACCAAGTAACAATGACAGACACAGATACCCAGTAACACAGACACACACTTCCACCAAGTCACAAAGACATACACAGACACCCAGTAACAAAGACACACTATGACTCCAAGTAACAAAGACATACACTGACACCAAGAAACAAAGACATTCACTGATACCCAGTAACACAGACACAAACTTGCACCAAGTAACAAAGACATACACTGACACCAAGTAACAAAGACATACACTGACACCCAGTAACAAAGACATACACTGACACCAAGTAACAAAGACATTCACTGATCCCCAGTAACACAGACACATACTTACACCAAGTAACAAAGACATACACTTACACCAAGTAACAAACACACACACTGACACCAAGTAACAAAGACATACACAGACACCAAGTAACGAAGACATACACTGATACCCAGTAACACAGACGCACACTTACACCAAGTATCCCAGACATACACAGACACCAAGTAACAAAGATATACACTGATACCCAGTAACACAGACACACACTTGCACCAAGTAACAAAGACATACACTGACACCAAGTAACAAAGACATACACTTACACCAAGTAACACAGACATACACTGACACCAAGTAACAAAGACATACACTTCCACCAAGTAACAAAGACACACACTTACACCAAGTAACAAAGACATACACTGACACCAAGTAACAAAGACACACACCTACACCAATTAACAAAGACATACACTTACACCAAGTAACACAGACATACAGTGACACCAAGTATCAAATACATACACTGACACCAAGTAACAAAGACACAGATTTACACCAAGTAAAACAGACATACACTGACACCAAGTATCAAAGACATACACTGACACCAAGTATCAAAGACATACACTGACACCAAGGAACAAAGACATACACTGACACCAAGGAACAAAGACATACACTTACACCAAGTAACAAAGACATGCACTGATACCCAGTAACAGAGACACACACTTACACCA
The DNA here is from genome assembly GCF_036365525.1 of Heterodontus francisci. Taxonomy (NCBI): domain Eukaryota; kingdom Metazoa; phylum Chordata; class Chondrichthyes; order Heterodontiformes; family Heterodontidae; genus Heterodontus; species Heterodontus francisci. The sequence goes on along the minus strand of NW_027140221.1, from coordinate 7,557,274 downwards.
AGTCACAAAGACACACACTGACACCAAGTAACAAAGACACACACTGACACCAAGTAACAAAGACATCCACTGACACAAATTAACAAAGACACACACTGATACCCAGTAACAAAGACACACACTTACACCAAGTAACAAAGACATACACTGTCACCAAGTAACAAAGACATACACTGATACCCAGTAACACAGACACACACTTACACCACGTATCACAGACATACACAGACACCAACTGACAAAGACATACATTGATACCCAGTAACACAGACAAACACTTACACCAAGTAACAAAGACATACACCGACACCAAGTAACAAATACATACACTTACACCAAGTAACAAAGACACACACAGACACCAAGTGACAAAGACATACACTGATACACATTAACACAGACACACACTTACACCAAGTAACAAAGACATACAATGATACCCAGCCACACAGACACACACTTACACCAAGTAACACAGACATACACTGACACCAAGTAACAAAGACATACACTGATACCCAGTAACACAGGCACACACTTACACCAAGTAACAAAGACGGACAATGACACCAAGTAACAAAGACATACACTGATACCCAGTAACACAGACACACACTTACACCAAGTAACAGAGACATAGACTGACACCAAGTAACAAAGGCATACACTTACACCAAGTAACAAAGACATGCACTGACACCAAGTAACAAAGACGAACACTTACACCAAGTAACAAAGACATGCACTGACACCAAGTAACAAAGACACACACATACACCAAGTACACAGACATACACTGACACCAAGTAACAAAGACATACACTGATGCAAAGTAACACAGACAAACACTAACATCAAGTAACAAAGACATACACTGACACCCAGTAACAAAGACATACACTGACACCAAGTAACAAAGGCATACACTGGCACCCAGTAACAAAGACATACACTGACACCCAGTAACACAGACGCACACGGACACCAAGTAACAAAGACATACACTGACACCCAGTAAGAAAAACATACACTGACACCCAGTAACAAAGACATACACTGACACCAAGTAACAAAGACATTCACTGATCCCCAGTAACACAGACACACACTTACACCAAGTAACAAAGACATACACTTACACCAAGTAACAAAGACACACACTGACACCAAGTAACAAAGACATACACAGACACCAAGTAGCGAAGACATACACTGATACCCAGTAACACAGACACACACTTACACCAAGTAACAAAGACATACACTGACACCAAGTAACAGAGACATACACTTACACCAAGTCACACAGACATACACTGACACCAAGTAACGCAGACATACAGTTACACCAAGTAACAAAGACACACACTTACACCAAGTAACAAAGACATGCACTGACACCAAGTAACAAAGACATACACTTACACCAAGTAACAAAGACATGCACTGATACCCAGTAACATAGACACACACTTACACCAAGTCACAAAGACATACACTGACACCCAGTAACAAATACATACACTGACACCAAGTAACAAAGACATACACTGATACCCAGTAACACAGGCACACACTTACACCAAGTAACAAAGACGGACAATGACACCAAGTAACAAAGACATACACTGATACCCAGTAACACAGACACACACTTACACCAAGTAACAGAGACATAGACTGACACCAAGTAACAAAGGCATACACTTACACCAAGTAACAAAGACATGCACTGACACCAAGTAACAAAGACGAACACTTACACCAAGTAACAAAGACATGCACTGACACCAAGTAACAAAGACACACACATACACCAAGTACACAGACATACACTGACACCAAGTAACAAAGACATACACTGATGCACAGTAACACAGACAAACACTAACATCAAGTCACAAAGACATACACTGACACCCAGTAACAAAGACAAACACTGACACCCAGTAACAAAGAAACACACTGACACCAAGCATACAAAGACATACACAGACACCAAGTAACAAAGGCATACACTGATACACAGTCACACAGACACACACTTACACCATGTAACAAAGACATACACTGACACCAAGTAACAAAGACATACACTTACACCAAGTACACAGACATCCACTGATACCCAGTAACACAGACACACACTTACAACAAGTAACAATGAAACACACAGATACCCAGTAACACAGACACACACTTCCACCAAGTCACAAAGACATACACTGACACCCAGTAACAAAGACACACGATGACACCAAGTAACAAAGACATACACTGACACCAAGAAACAAAGACATTCACTGATACCCAGTAACACAGACACACACTTGCACCAAGTAACAAAGACATACACTGCCACCAAGTAACAAAGACATACACTGACACCAAGTAACAAAGGCATACACTGGCACCCAGTAACACAGACGCACACGGACACTAAGTAACAAAGACATACACTGACACCCAGTAAGAAAAACATACACTGACACCCAGTAACAAAGACATACACTGACACCAAGTAACAAAGACATTCACTGATCCCCAGTAACACAGACACACACTTACACCAAGTAACAAAGACATACACTTACACCAAGTAACAAAGACACACACTGACACCAAGTAACAAAGACATACACAGACACCAAGTAACGAAGACATACACTGATACCCAGTAACACAGACACACACTTACACCAAGTAACAAAGACATACACTGACACCAAGTAACAGAGACATACACTTACACCAAGTCACACAGACATACACTGACACCAAGTAACGCAGACATACACTTACACCAAGTAACAAAGACACACACTTACACCAAGTAACAAAGACATGCACTGACACCAAGTAACAAAGACATACACTTACACCAAGTAACAAGGACATGCACTGATACCCAGTAACAGAGACACACACTTACACCAAGTCACAAAGACATACACTGGCACCCAGTAACAAATACATACACTGACACCAAGTAACAAAGACATACACTGATACCCAGTAACACAGGCACACACTTACACCAAGTAACAAAGACAGACAATGACACCAAGTAACAAAGACATACACTGATACCCAGTAACACAGACACACACTTACACCAAGTAACAGAGACATACACTGACACCAAGTAACAAAGGTACACACTTGCACCAAGTAACAAAGACATGCACTGACACCAAGTAACAAAGACGAACACTTACACCAAGTAACAAAGACATGCACTGACACCAAGTAACAAAGACACACACATACACCAAGTACACAGACATACACTGACACCAAGTAACAAAGACATACACTGATGCACAGTAACACAGACAAACACTGACACCCAGTAACAAAGAAACACACTGACACCAAGTAACAAAGACACACACTGACACCAAGTATACAAAGACATACACTGATACACAGTCACACAGACACACACTTACACCAAGTATCACAGACATAGACAGACACCAAGTAACAAAGACATACACTGATATCCAGTAGCACAGACACACACTTACACCATGTAACAAAGACATACACTGACACCAAGTAACAAAGACATACACTTACCCCAAGTAACACAGACATCCACTGATACCCAGTAACACAGACACACACTTACACCATGTAACAATGACAGACACAGATACCCAGTAACACAGACACACACTTCCACCAAGTCACAAAGACATACACAGACACCCAGTAACAAAGACACACTATGACACCAAGTAACAAAGACATACACTGACACCAAGAAACAAAGACATTCACTGATACCCAGTAACACAGACACACACTTGCACCAAGTAACAAAGACATACACTGACACCCAGTCACAAAAACATACACTGACACCCAGTAACAAAGACATACACTGACACATAGTAACAAAGACATTCACTGACACCAAGTAACAAAGACATTCACTGATCCCCAGTAACACAGACACACACTTACACCAAGTAACAAAGACATACACTGACACCAAGTAACAAAGACATACACTGACACCAAGTAACAAAGACACACACTGACACCGAGTAACAAAGACATACACAGACACCAAGTGACGAAGACATACACTGATACCCAGTAACACTGACACACACTTACACCAAGTGACAAAGACATACACTGACACCAAGTAACAGAGACATACACTTACACCAACTAACACAGACATACACTGACACCAAGTAACAAAGACATAGACTGATACTCAGTAGCACAGACACACACTTACACCAAGTAACAAAGACAGACAATGACACCAAGTAACAAAGACATACACTGATACCCAGTAACACAGACACACACTAACACCAAGTAACAGAGACATACACTGACACCAAGTAACAAAGGCATACACTTACACCAAGTAACAAAGACATGCAATGACTCCAAGTAACAAAGACATACACTTACACCAAGTAACACAGACATCCACTGACACCAAGTAACAAAGACACACACTTACACCAAGTACACAGACATACACTGACACCAAGTAACAAAGACATACTCTGATACCCAGTAACACAGACACACACTTACACCAAGTAACAAAGACAGACACTGATACCCAGTAACAAAGACATACACTGATACCCAGTAATACAGACACACACTAACACCATGTCACAAAGACATACACTGACACCCAGTAAAAAAGACAAACACTGACACTCAGTAACAAAGAAACACACTGACACCAAGTAACAAAGTCAGACACTGACACCAAGTATACAAAGACATACACAGACACGAAGTAACAAAGACATACACTGATACCCAGTAACACAGACACACACTTACACCATGTAACAAGGACATACACTGACACCAAGTAACAAAGACATACACTTACACCAAGTAACACAGACATACATGACACAAAGTAACAAAGACACACACTTACACCAAGTAACACAGACATACACTGACACCAAGTAACAAAGACATACACTGATACCCAGTAACACAGACACACACTTACACCAAGTAACAATGACAGACACTGATACCCATTAACATAGACACACTCTTACACCAAGTCACAAAGACATGCACTGACACCCAGTAACAAAGACACACAATGACAGCAAGTAACAAAGGCACACACTGACACCAAGTAACAATGACATGCATTGATACCCAGTAACACAGACACACACTTACACCAAGTAACAAAGACATGCACTGACACCAAGTAACAAAGACATTCACTAATACCCAGTAACACAGACACACACTTACACCAAGTAACAAAGACATACACTGACACCAAGTAACAAAGACACACACGGACACCAAGTAACAAAGACATTCACTAATACCCAGTAACGCAGACACACACTTACACCAAGTAACAAAGACATACACTGACACCAAGTAACAAAGACACACACTGATACCCAGTAACAAAGACACACACTTACACCAACTAACAAAAACATACACTGTCACCAAGTAACAAAGACATACACTGATAGCCAGTAACACAGACACACACTGACACCACGTATCACAGACATACACAGACACCAACTAACAAAGATATACACTGATACACAGTAACACAGACACACACTTACACCAAGTAACTGAGACATACACTGACACCAAGTAACAAAGGCATACACTTACACCAAGTAACAAAGACATGCACTGACACCAAGTAACAAATACAGACACTTACACCAAGCTACACAGACATACACTGACACCAAGTAACAAAGACATGCACTTACACCAAGTAAGAAAGACACACACTTACACCAAGTAACAAAGACACACACAGACACCAAGTAACAAAGACATACACTGATACACCTTAACACAGACACACACTTACACCAAGTAACAAAGACATACAATGATACCCAGCCACACAGACACACACTTACACCAAGTAACACAGACATGCACTGACACCAAGTAACAATGACATACACTGATACCCAGTAACACAGGCACACACTTACACCAAGTAACAAAGACAGACAATGACACCAAGTAACAAAGACATACACTGATACCCAGTAACACAGACACACACTTACACCAAGTAACTGAGACATACACTGACACCAAGTAACAAAGGCATACACTTACACCAAGTAACAAAGACATGCACTGACACCAAGTAACAAAGACGAACACTTACACCAAGTAACAAAGACATGCACTGACACCAAGTAACAAAGACACACACATACACCAAGTACACAGACATACACTGACACCAAGTAACAAAGACATACACTGATACACAGTAACAAAGACAAACACTAACATCAAGTCACAAAGACATACACTGACACCCAGTAACAAAGACAAACACTGACACCCAGTAACAAAGAAACACACTGACACCAAGTAACAAAGACACACACTGACACCAAGTATACAAAGAAATACAAAGACACCAAGTAACAAAGTCATACACTGATACACAGTCACACAGACACACACTTACACCAAGTATCACAGACATACACAGACACCAAGTAACAATGACATGCACTGATATCCAGTAACACAGACACACACTTACACCATGTAACAAAGACATACACTGACACCAAGTAACAAAGACATACACTTACACCAAGTAACACAGACATCCACTGATACCAGTAACACAGACACACACTTACACCAAGTAACAATGACAGACACAGATACCCAGTAACACAGACACACACTTCCACCAAGTCACAATGACATACACTGACACCCAGTAACAAAGACACACTATGACACCAAGTAACAAAGACATTCACTGATACCCAGTAACACAGACACACACTTGCACCAAGTAACAAAGACATACACTGACACCAAGTAGCAAAGGCATACACTGGCACCCAGTAACAAAGACATACACTGGCACCCAGTAACACAGACGCACACGGACACCAAGTAACAAAGACATACACTGACACCCAGTAAGAAAAACATACACTGACACCCAGTAACAAAGACATACACTGACACCAAGTAACAAAGACATTCACTGATCCCCAGTAACACAGACACACACTTACAGCAAGTAACAAAGACATACACTTACAGCAAGTAACAAAGACACACAATGACACCAAGTAACAAAGACATACACAGACACCAAGTAACGAAGACATACACTGATACCCAGTAACACAGACACACACTTACACCAAGTAACAAAGACATACACTGATATCCAGTAACAGAGACGCACACTTACACCAAGTATCCCAGACTTACACAGACACCAAGTAACAAAGACATACACTGATACCCAGTAACAGTGACACACACTTACACCAAGTAACAAAGACATACACTGACACCAAGCAACAGAGACATACACTTACACCAAGTAACACAGACATACACTGACATCAAGTAACAAAGACATACACTGATACCCAGTAACACAGACACACACTTACACCAAGTAACAGAGACATACACTGACACCAAGTAACAAAGGCATAGACTTACACCAAGTAACAAAGACATACACTTACACCAAGTAACACAGACATACACTGACACCAAGTAACAAAGACACACACTTACACCAAGTACACAGACATACACTGACACAAAGTAACAAAGACATACACTGATACCCAGTAACACAGACACAAACTTACACCAAGTAACAAAGACAGACACTGATACCCAGTAACAAATAAATACACTGATACCCAGTAACACAGACACACACTGACACCATGTCACAAAGACATACACTGACACCCAGTAACAAAGACAAACACTGACACTCAGTAACAAAGAAACACACTGACACCAAGTAACAAAGACAGACACTGACACCAAGTATACAAAGACATACACAGACACCAAGTAACAAAGACATACACTGATACCCAGTAACACAGACACACACTTACACCAAGTAACAAAGACAGACACTGATACCCAGCCACACAGACACACACTTACACCAAGTATCACAGACATACAGAGACACCAAGTAACAAAAACATACACTGATACCCAGTAACACAGACACACACTTACACCATGTAACACAGACATGCACTGACACCAAGTAACAAAGACAAACACTTACACCAAGTAACACAGATATACACTGACACCAATTAACAAAGACACACTTACACCAAGTAACACAGACATACACTGACACCCAGTAACAAAGGCATACACTGACACCAAGTAACAAAGACATTCACTGATCCCCAGTAACACAGACACACACATAAACCAAGTAACAAAGACATCCACTGACACCAAGTAACAAAGACACACAATGACACCAAGTAACAAAGACATACACAGACACCAAGTAACGAATACATACACTGATACCCAGTAACACAGACACACACTTACACCAAGTAACAAAGACATACACTGATACCCAGGAACACAGACGCACACTTACACCAAGTATCACAGACATACAGGGACACCAAGTAACAAAGACATACACTGATACCCAGTAACACAGACACACACTTACACCAAGTAACAAAGACATACACTGACACCAAGTAACAAAGACATACACTGACACCAAGTAACAAAGACATACACTTACACCAAGTCACAGAGACATACACTGACACCAAGTAACAAAGACATACACTTACACAAAGTAACAAAGACACACACTCCACCAAGTAACAAAGACATGCACTGACACCAAGTAACAAAGACATACACTTACACCAATTAACAAAGACATACACTTACACCAAGTAACACAGACATACACTGACACCAACTATCAAATACATACACTGACACCAAGTAACAAAGACACAAACTTACACCAAGTAACACAGACATAAACTGACACCCAGTAACAAAGACATACACTGACACCAAGTAACAAAGACATACACTGATACCCAGTAACAGAGACACACACTTGCACCAAGTCACAAAGACAGACACTGACACCCAGTAACAAAGACATACACTGACACCCAGTTACAAAGACACACACTGACACCAAGTAACAACGACACACACTGACACCAAGTAACAAAGACATCAACTGACACAAATTAACAAAGACATACACTGAAACCCAGTAACAAAGACACACACTTACACCAAGTAACAAAGACACACACTGACACCAAGTAACAAAGACATACACTGATACCCAGTGACACAGACACACACTTACACGAAGTAACAAAGACATACACTGATACCCGGTAACACAGACACACACTTACACCAAGTATCACAGACCTGCACAGACACCAACTAACAAAGACATACACTGATCCCCAGTAACACAGACAAACACTTACACCAAGTAACAAAGACATACAACGACACCAAGTAACAAATACATGCACTTACACCAAGCTACACAGACATACACTGACGCCAAGTAACAAAGACATGCACTTAACCCAAGGAAGAAAGACACACACTTACACCAAGTAACAAAGACATACACTGACACCAAGTAACAAAGACAGACACTGATACCCAGTAACAAAGACATGCATTGACACCCAGTAACAGAGACACACACTGACATCAAGTAACAAAGACATACACTTACACCAAGTAACAAAGACATACACTGACACCCAGTAACAAAGACATGCACTGACACCCAGTAACAAAGAGACACACTTACACCAAGTAACAAACACATACACTGAAACCCATTAACAAAGACATACACTGATACCAAGTGACGCAGACACACACTTACACCAAGTAACAAAGACATACACTGACACCAAGTAACAAAGACACACACTTACACCAAGTAACAATGACAGACACTGATACCCAGTAACACAGACACACACTGACACCAAGTATACAAAGACATGCACAGACACCAAGTAACAAAGACATCCACTGATACACAGTAACACAGACACACACTTACACCAAGTAACAAAGGCATACAATGATACCCAGCCACACAGACACACACTTACTCCAAGTATCACAGACATACACAGACACCAAGTAACAATGACATACACTGATTCCCAGTAACACAGACACACACTTACACCAAGTCACAAAGACATACACTGACACCAAGTAACAAAGACATACACTGACACCCAGTAACAAAGACACACAATGACACCAAGTATCACAGACATACACAGACACCAAGTAACAATGACATACACTGATACCCAGTAACACAGACACACACTTACACCAAGTCACAAAGACATACACTGACACCAAGTAACAAAGACATACACTGACACCCAGTAACAAAGACACACAATGACACCAAGTAACAAAGGCACACACTGACACCAAGTAACAGTGACATACACTGATACCCAGTAACACAGACACACACATACACCAAGTAACAAAGACATACACTGACACCAAGTAACAAAGACATTCACTGATACCCAGTAACAGAGACACACACTTGCACCAAGTAACAAAGACATACACTGACACCATGTAACAAAGGCATACACTGACATCCAGTAACAAAGACATACACTGACACCCAGTAACACAGACACACACGGACACCAAGTAACAAAGACATACACTGACACCCAGTAACAAAAACATACACTGACACCCAGTAACAAAGACATACACTGACACCAAGTAACAAAGACATTCCCTGATCCCCAGTAACACAGACACACACTTACACCAAGTATCACAGACATACACAGACACCAAGTAACAAAGACATACACTGATACCCAGTTACACAGACACACACTTACACCAAGTAACAAAGACATACACTGATACCTAGTAGCACAGACACACACTTACACCAAGTATCACAGACATACACAGACACCAAGTAACAAAGACATACACTGATACCCAGTAACACTGACACACACTGACACCAAGGAACAAAGACATACACTGCCACCAAGCTACAGAGACATACACTTACACCAAGTAACGCAGACATACACCGACACCAAGTAACAAAGACATACACTTACACCAACTAACAAAGACACACTCTTACACCAAGTAACATAGACATACACTTACACCAAGTAACAAAGACATTCACTGATCCCCAGTAACACAGACACACACTTACACCAATTATCACAGACATACACAGACACCAAGTAACAAAGACATACACTGATACCCAGTAACAAAGACACACACTTACACCAAGTAACAGAGACATACACTGACACCAAGTAACAAAGGCATACACTTACACCAAGTAACAAAGACATGCACTGACACCAAGTAACAAAGACATACACTTACACCAAGTAACACAGACATACACTGACACCAAGTCACAAAGACACATACTTACACCAAGTACACAGACAGACACTGATACCAAGTAACAAAGACATACACTGATACCCAGTAACACAGACACACACTAACACCAAGTCACAAAGACATACACTGACACCCAGTAACAAAGACAAACACTGACACCCAGTAACAAAGACAGACACAGACACCAAGTAACAAAGACATCCACTGATACACAGTAACACAGACACACACTTACACCAAGTAACAAAGGCATACAATGATACCCAGCCACACAGACACACACTTACTCCAAGTATCACAGACATACACAGACACCAAGTAACAATGACATACACTGATTCCCAGTAACACAGACACACACTTACACCATGTAACAAAGACGTACACTGACACCAAGTAACGAAGACATACACAGACACCAAGTAACAATGACATACACTGATACCCAGTAACACAGACACACACTTACACCAAGTCACAAAGACATACACTGACACCAAGTAACAAAGACATACACTGACACCCAGTAACAAAGACACACAATGACACCAAGTAACAAAGGCACACACTGACACCAAGTAACAGTGACATACACTGATACCCAGTAACACAGACACACACATACACCAAGTAACAAAGACATACACTGACACCAAGTAACAAAGACATTCACTGATACCCAGTAACAGAGACACACACTTGCACCAAGTAACAAAGACATACACTGACACCAAGTAACAAAGGCATACACTGACATCCAGTAACAAAGACATACACTGACACCCAGTAACACAGACACACACGGACACCAAGTAACAAAGACATACACTGACACCCAGTAACAAAAACATACACTGACACCCAGTAACAAAGACATACACTGACACCAAGTAACAAAGACATTCCCTGATCCCCAGTAACACAGACACACACTTACACCAAGTATCACAGACATACACAGACACCAAGTAACAAAGACATACACTGATACCCAGTTACACGGACACACACTTACACCAAGTAACAAAGACATACACTGATACCTAGTAGCACAGACACACACTTGCACCAAGTATCACAGACATACACAGACACCAAGGAACAAAGACATACACTGCCACCAAGTTACAGAGACATACACTTACACCAAGTAACGCAGACATACACCGACACCAAGTAACAAAGACATACACTTACACCAACTAACAAAGACACACTCTTACACCAAGTAACATAGACATACACTTACACCAAGTAACAAAGACATTCACTGATCCCCAGTAACACAGACACACACTTACACCAATTATCACAGACATACACAGACACCAAGTAACAAAGACATACACTGATACCCAGTAACAAAGACACACACTTACACCAAGTAACAGAGACATACACTGACACCAAGTAACAAAGGCATACACTTACACCAAGTAACAAAGACATGCACTGACACCAAGTAACAAAGACATACACTTACACCAAGTAACACAGACATACACTGACACCAAGTCACAAAGACACACACTTACACCAAGTACACAGACAGACACTGATACCAAGTAACAAAGACATACACTGATACCCAGTAACACAGACACACACTAACACCAAGTCACAAAGACATACACTGACACCCAGTAACAAAGACAAACACTGACACCCAGTAACAAAGAAACACACTGACACCAAGTAACAAAGACAGACACTGACACCAAGTAACAAAGACATACACTTACACCAAGTAACACAGACATACACTGACACCAAGTAACAAAGACACACACTTACACCAGGTATCACAGACCTACACAGACACCAACTAACAAAGACATACACTGATCCCCAGTAACACAGACAAACACTTACACAAGTAACAAAGACATACAACGACACCAAGTAACACATGCATACACTTACACCAAGCTACACAGACATACACTGACGCCAAGTTACAAAGACATGCACTTAACCCAAGGAAGAAAGACACACACTTACACCAAGTAACAAAGACATACACTGACACCAAGTAACAAAGACAGACACTGATACCCAGTAACAAAGACATGCATTGACACCCAGTAACAAAGACACACACTGACACCAAGTAACAAAGGCATACACTTACACCAAGTAACAAAGACATACACTGACACCCAGTAACAAAGACATGCACTGACACCCAGTAACAAAGACACACACTGACACCAAGTAACAAAGACGTACACTGACACCCAGTAACAAAGACATGCACTGACACCCAGTAACAAAGACACACACTTACACCAAGTAACAAAGACTTACACTGACACCCATTAACAAAGACATACACTGATACCAAGTGACGCAGACACACACTTGCACCAAGTAACAAAGACATGCACTGACACCAAGTAACAAAGACACACACTTACACGAAGTAACAATGACAGACACTGATACCCAGTAACACAGACACACACTGACACCAAGTATACAAAGACATGCACAGACACCAAGTAACAAAGACATCCACTGATACACAGTAACACAGACACACACTTACACCAAGTAACAAAGACATACAATGATACCCAGCCGCACAGACACACACTTACTCCAAGTATCACAGACATACACAGACACCAAGTAACAATGACATACACTGATTCCCAGTAACACAGACACACACTTACACCATGTAACAAAGACATACACTGACACCAAGTAACAAAGACATACACTTACACCCAGTAACACAGACACACACTTACACCAAGTAACAAAGACATACACTGACATCATGTAACAAAGACATTCACTGATACCCAGTAACACAGGCACACACTTACAACAAGTAACAAAGACATACACTGACACCAAGTAACACAGACATACATTGACACCAAGTAACAAAGGCATATACTTACACCAAATACACAGAAATACACTGACAGCACGTAACAAAGACATACACTGATACCCAGTAACACAGACATACACTTGCACCAAGTAACAAAGACATGCACTGACACCAAGTAACAAAGACACACACTTACACGAAGTAACAATGACAGACACTGATACCCAGTAACACAGACACACACTGACACCAAGTATACAAAGACATGCACAGACACCAAGTAACAAAGACATCCACTGATACACAGTAACACAGACACACACTTACACCAAGTAACAAAGACATACAATGATACCCAGCCGCACAGACACACACTTACTCCAAGTATCACAGACATACACAGACACCAAGTAACAATGACATACACTGACACCAAGTAACAAAGACATTCACTGATACCCAGTAACAAAGACATACACTGACACCCAGTAACAAAGACACACACTTACACCAAGTAACAAAGACATACACTGACACCAAGTAACAAAGACATTCACTGATACCCAGTAACACAGGCACACACTTACAACAAGTAACTAAGACATACACTGACACCAAGTAACACAGACATACATTGACACCAAGTAACAGAGGCATATACGTACACCAAATACACAGACATACACTGACAGCACGTAACAAAGACATACACTGATACCCAGTAACACAGACATACACTTGCACCAAGTAACAAAGACATGCACTGACACCAAGTAACAAAGACACACACTTACACGAAGTAACAATGACAGACACTGATACCCAGTAACACAGACACACACTGACACCAAGTATACAAAGACATGCACAGACACCAAGTAACAAAGACATCCACTGATACACAGTAACACAGACACACACTTACACCAAGTAACAAAGACATACAATGATACCCAGCCGCACAGACACACACTTACTCCAAGTATCACAGACATACACAGACACCAAGTAACAATGGCATACACTGATTCCCAGTAACACAGACACACACTTACACCATGTAACAAA
Source organism: Heterodontus francisci (assembly GCF_036365525.1). Lineage (NCBI taxonomy): Eukaryota > Metazoa > Chordata > Chondrichthyes > Heterodontiformes > Heterodontidae > Heterodontus > Heterodontus francisci. The sequence goes on along the minus strand of NW_027140221.1, from coordinate 7,542,063 downwards.
GACATACACTGATACCCAGTAACACAGATACACACTTACACCAAGTAACAATAACAGACGCTGATACCCAGTAACACAGACACACACTTACAACAAGTAACAAAGACATACACTGACACCCAGTAACAAAGACATACACTGACACCCAGTAACAAAGATACACAATGACACCAAGTAACAAAGGCACACACTGACACCAAGTAACAAAGACATTCACTGATACCCAGTAACACAGGCACACACTTACAACAAGTAACAAAGACATACACTGACACCCAGTAACAAAGACATACACTGACACCCAGTAACAAAGATACACAATGACACCAAGTAACAAAGGCACACACTGACACCAAGTAACAAAGACATACACTGATACCCAGTAACACAGACACACACTTACACCAAGTAACAAAGACATACACTGACACCAAGTAACAAAGACATTCACTGATACCCAGTAACACAGGCACACACTTACAACAAGTAACAAAGACATACACTGACACCAAGTAACACAGACATACATTGACACCAAGTAACAAAGGCATATACTTACACCAAATACACAGACATACACTGACAGCACGTAACAAAGACATACACTGATACCCAGTAACACAGACATACACTTGCACCAAGTAACAAAGACATGCACTGACACCAAGTAACAAAGACACACACTTACACGAAGTAACAATGACAAACACTGATACCCAGTAACACAGACACACACTGACACCAAGTATACAAAGACATGCACAGACACCAAGTAACAAAGACATCCACTGATACACAGTAACACAGACACACACTTACACCAAGTAACAAAGACATACAATGATACCCAGCCGCACAGACACACACTTACTCCAAGTATCACAGACATACACAGACACCAAGTAACAATGACATACACTGACACCAAGTAACAAAGACATTCACTGATACCCAGTAACACAGGCACACACTTACAACAAGTAACAAAGACATACACTGACACCCAGTAACAAAGATACACAATGACACCAAGTAACAAAGGCACACACTGACACCAAGTAACAAAGACATACACTGATACCCAGTAACACAGACACACACTTACACCAAGTAACAAAGACATACACTGACACCAAGTAACAATGACATTCACTGATACCCAGTAACACAGGCACACACTTACAACAATTAACAAAGACATACACTGACACCAAGTAACAAAGACATTCACTGATACCCAGTAACACAGGCACACACTTACACCAAGTAATAAAGACATACACTGACACCAAGTAACAAAGACATTCACTGATACCCAGTAACACAGGCACACACTTACAACAAGTAACAAAGACATACACTGACACCCAGTAACAAAGACATACACTGACACCAAGTAACACAGACATACATTGACACCAAGTAACAAAGGCATATACTTACACCAAATACACAGACATAAACTGACAGCACGTAACAAAGACATACACTGATACCCAGTAACACAGACATACACTTGCACCAAGTAACAAAGACATGCACTGACACCAAGTAACAAAGACACACACTTACACGAAGTAACAATGACAGACACTGATACCCAGTAACACAGACACACACTGACACCAAGTATACAAAGACATGCACAGACACCAAGTAACAAAGACATCCACTGATACACAGTAACACAGACACACACTTACACCAAGTAACAAAGACATACAATGATACCCAGCCGCACAGACACACACTTACTCCAAGTATCACAGACATACACAGACACCAAGTAACAATGACATACACTGATTCCCAGTAACACAGACACACACTTACACCATGTAACAAAGACATACAATGACACCAAGTAACAAAGACATACACTTACACCAAGTAACACAGACATACACTGATACCCAGTAACACAGATACACACTTACAACAAGTAACAATAACAGACGCTGATACCCAGTAACACAGACACACACTTACACCAAGTCACAAAGACATACACTGACACCCAGTAACAATGACATACACTGATACCCAGTAACACAGACACACACATACACCAAGTAACAAAGACATACACTGACACCCAGTAACAAAGACATACACTGACACCCAGTAACACAGACACACACGGACACCAAGTAACAAAGACATACACTGACACCCAGTAACAAAAACATACACTGACACCCAGTAACAAAGACATACACTGACACCAAGTAACAAAGACATTCACTGATCCCCAGTAACACAGACACACACTTACACCAAGTATCACAGACATACACAGACACCAAGTAACAAAGACATACACCGATACCCAGTAACACAGACACACACTTACACCAAGTAACAAAGACATACACTGATACCCAGTAGCACAGACACACACTTACACCAAGTATCACAGACATACACAGACACCAAGTAACAAAGACATACACTGATACCCAGTAACACTGACACACACTTACACCAAGTAACAAAGACATACACTGCCACCAAGTAACAAAGACATACACTTACAGCAACTAACAAAGACACACTCTTACACCAAGTAACATAGACATACACTGACACCAAGTAACAAAGACATACACTGATACCCAGGAACACAGACACACACTTACACCAAGTAACAAAGACAGACAATGACACCAAGTAACAAAGACATACACTGATACCCAGTAACACAGACACACACTTACACCAAGTAACAGAGACATACACTGACACCAAGTAACAAAGGCATACACTTACACCAAGTAACAAAGACATGCACTGACACCAAGTAACAAAGACATACACTTACACCAAGTAACACAGACAAACACTGACACCAAGTAACAAAGACGCACACTTACACCAAGTAACAAAGACATACACTGATACCAAGTAACAAAGACATACACTGACACCCAGTAACAAAGACAAACACTGACACCCAGAAACAAAGAAACACACTGACACCAAGTAACAAAGAGAGACACTGACACCAAGTAACAAAGACATACACTTACACCAAGTAACACAGACATACACTGACACCAAGTAACAAAGACACACACTTGCACCAAGTAACACAGACATACACTGACACCAAGTAACAAAGACATACACTGATACCCAGTAACACAGACACACACTTACACCAAGTAAAAATGACAGACACTGATACCCAGTAACACAGACACACACTTACACCAAGTAACAAAGACATACACTGGCACCAAGTAACAAAGACATTCACTGATACCCAGTAACACAGACACACACTTACACCAAGTAACAAAGACATACACTGACACCAAGTAACAAAGACATACACTGACACCAAGTAACAAAGGCATACACTGATACCCAGTAACAAAGACATACACTGACACCCAGTAACACAGACACACACGGGCACCAACTAACAAAGACATACACTGACACCCAGTAACAAATACATACACTGACACCCAGTAACAAAGGCATACACTGAAACCAAGTCACAAAGACATTCACTGACACCAAGTAACAAAGACACACAATGACACCAAGTAACAAAGACATACACAGACACCAAGTAACGAAGACATACACTGATACCCAGTAACGCAGACACACACTTACACCAAGTAACAAAGACAGACACTGACACCCAGTAACACAGACACACACTTACACCAAGTATCACAGACATACACAGACACCAAGTAACAAAGACATACACTGATACCCAGTAACACTGACACACACTTACACCAAGTAACAAAGACATACACTGACACCAAGTAACAGAGACATACACTTACAGCAAGTAACACAGACATACACTGACACCAAGTAACAAAGACATACACTTACACCAACTAACAAAGACACACTCTTACACCAAGTAACACAGACATACACTGACACCAAGTAACAAAGACATACACTGACACCAAGTATCAAATACATACACTGGCACCAAGTAACAAAGACACAAACTTACACCAAGTAACACAGACATGCACTGTCACCAAGAATCAAAGACATACACTGACACCAAGTAACAAAGAAATACACTTACACCAAGTAACAAAGACATACACTGATACCCAGTAACACAGACACACACTTACACCAAGTAACACAGACATGCACTGTCACCAAGTATCAAAGACATACACTGACACCAAGTAACAAAGAGATACACTTACACCAAGTAACAAAGACATACACTGATACCCAGTAACACAGACACACACTTACACCAAGTAACAAAGACAGACACTGATACCCAGTAACGGAGACACACACTTACACCAAGTAACAAAGACATACACTGACACCCAGTAACAAAGACATACAATTACACCAAGTAAAAAAGACATACACTGACACCAAGTAACAAAGACAGACACGGATACCCAGTAACACAGACACACACTTGCACCAAGTAACAAAGACATACACTGACACCAATAAACAAAGACATACACTGATACCCAGTAACACAGACAAACACTGACACCAAGTAACAAAGACATACACTGATACCCAGTAACAAAGACACATACTTACACCAAGTAACAAAGACATACACTGACACCAAGTAACAAAGACACACACTTACACCAAGTAAAAAAGACATACACTGACACCAAGTAACAAAGACATACACTGATACCCAGTAACACAGACACACACTTACACCAAGTAACAAAGACATACACTGATACCCAGTAACACAGACATACACTTACACCATGTATCAAACACATACACTGACACCAAGTAGCAAAGACATACACTTACACCAAGTAACAGAGACATACACTGCCACCAAGTAACAAAGACATCCACTTACACCAAGTAACAAAGACATGCACTGACACCAAGTAACAAATACATACACTTACACCTAGTAACACAGACATACACTGACACCAAGTAACAAAGACATACACTTACACCAAGTAACTAAGACATACACTGACACCAAGTAACAAAGACATACACTGATACCCAGTAACACAGACACACACTTACACCAAGTAACAAAGACATACACTGACACCAAGTAACAAAGACATACACTGATACCCAGTAACACAGACACACACTTACACCAAGTAACAGAGACATACACTGACACCAAGTAACAAAGGCATACACTTAAACCAAGTAACAAAGACATGGACTGATGCCAAGTAACAAAGACGTACACTTACACCAAGTAACAAAGACATACACTGATACCCAGTAACACAGCCACACACTTACACCAAGTAGCAAAGACAGACACTGACACCAAGTAATAAAGACATACACTTACACCAAGTAAAAAAGACATACACTGACACCAAGTAACAAAGACATACACTGATACCCAGTAACACACACACATACTTAAACCAGGTAACAAACACATACACTGATACCCAGTTACACAGACACACACTTACACCAAGTAACACAGACACACACAGACACCAAGTAACAAAGACATACACTGATACCCAGTAACACAGACACACACTTACACCAAGTAACAAAGACATACACTGACACCAATTAACAAAGACATACACTTACACCAAGTAAAAAAGACATACACTGACACCAAGTAACAAAGACATACACTGATACCCAGTAACACAGACACACACTTACACCAAGTTACAAAGAAAGACACTGATACCCAGTAACACAGTCATACACATACACCAAGTAACAAAGACATACACTTACACCAAGTCACAAAGACATACACTTACACCAAGTCACAAAGACATAAACTTACACCAAGTCACAAAGACATAAACTTACACCAAGTCACAAAGACATAAACTTACACCAAGTATCGAAGACATACACTGAAACCAAGTAACGAAGACATACACTGATACCCAGTAACACAGACACACACTTACACCAAGTAACACAGACATACACTGACACCAAGTAACAAAGGCATACACTTACACCAAGTAACACTGACACACACTTACACCAAGTAACAAAGACATACACTGATACCCAGTTACACAGACGCACAATTACACCAAGTAACACAGACACACACAGACACCAAGTAACAAAGACATACACTGATACCCAGTAACACAGACACATACTTACACCAAGTAACAAAGACATACACTGACACCAAGGAACAAAGACATACACTTACACCAAGTAAAAAAGACATACACTGACACCAAGTAACAAAGACATACACTGATACCCAGTAACACAGACACACACTTACACCAAGTAACAAAGACATACACTGATACCCAGTAACACAGACATACACTTACACCATGTATCAAACACATACACTGACACCAAGTCGCAAAGACATACACTTACACCAAGTAACAAAGACATACACTGCCACCAAGTAACAAAGACATACACTTACACCAAGTAACAAAGACATGCACTGACACCAAGTAACAAATACATACACTTACACCAAGTAACACAGACATACACTGACACCAAGTAACAAAGACATACACTGATACCCAGTAACACAGTCACACACTTACACCAAGTAACAAAGACATACACTGACACCAAGTAACAAAGACATACACTGATACCCAGTAACACAGACACACACTTACACCAAGTTACAGAGACATACACTGACACCAAGTAACAAAGACATGCACTGATGCCAAGTAACAAAGACGTACAATTGCACCAAGTAGCAAAGACATACACTGATACCGAGTAACACAGCCACACACTTACACCAAGTAGCAAAGACAGACACTGACACCAAGTAATAAAGACATACACTTACACCAAGTAAAAAAGACATACACTGACACCAAGTAACAAAGACATACACTGATACCCAGTAACACACACACACACTTAAACCAAGTAACAAACACATACACTGATACCCATTTACACAGACACACACTTACACCAAGTAACACAGACACACACAGACACCAAGTAACAAAGACATACACTTATGCCAAGTAACACAGACACACACTTACACCAAGTAACAAAGACATACACTGACACCAATTAACAAAGACATACACTTCCACCAAGTAAAAAAGACACACTCTGACACCAAGTAAAAAAGACATACACTGATACCCAGTAAAACAGACACACACTTACACCAAGTAACAAAGAAAGACACCGATACCCAGTAACACAGACATACACTTACACCAAGTCACAAAGACATACACTGACACCAAGTAACTAAGACATACACTTACACCAAGTCACAACGACAGACACTGACACACGGTAACAAAGACATACACTTACACCAAGTAACAAAGACATACACTGACACCAAGTAACAAAGACATACACTGACACCAAGTAACAAAGGCATACAGTTACACCAAGTAACAAAGACATGCACTGACACCAAGTAACAAAGACATACACTGACACCAAGTAACAAAGACATACACCAACACCAAGTAAAAAAGACATACACTGACACCAAGTGACAAAGACATACACTGATACCCAGTAACACAGACACACACTAACAACAAGTCACAAAGACATACACTGACACCCAGTTACACAGACGCACAATTACACCAAGTAACACAGACACACACAGACACCAAGTAACAAAGACATACACTGATACCCAGTAACACAGACACATACTTACACCAAGTAACAAAGACATACACTGACACCAAGGAACAAAGACATACACTTACACCAAGTAAAAAAGACATACACTGACACCAAGTAACAAAGACATACACTGATACCCAGTAACACAGACACACACTTACACCAAGTAACAAAGACATACACTGATACCCAGTAACACAGACATACACTTACACCATGTATCAAACACATACACTGACACCAAGTCGCAAAGACATACACTTACACCAAGTAACAAAGACATACACTGCCACCAAGTAACAAAGACATACACTTACACCAAGTAACAAAGACATGCACTGACACCAAGTAACAAATACATACACTTACACCAAGTAACACAGACATACACTGACACCAAGTAACAAAGACATACACTGATACCCAGTAACACAGTCACACACTTACACCAAGTAACAAAGACATACACTGACACCAAGTAACAAAGACATACACTGATACCCAGTAACACAGACACACACTTACACCAAGTTACAGAGACATACACTGACACCAAGTAACAAAGACATGCACTGATGCCAAGTAACAAAGACGTACAATTGCACCAAGTAGCAAAGACATACACTGATACCGAGTAACACAGCCACACACTTACACCAAGTAGCAAAGACAGACACTGACACCAAGTAATAAAGACATACACTTACACCAAGTAAAAAAGACATACACTGACACCAAGTAACAAAGACATACACTGATACCCAGTAACACACACACACACTTAAACCAAGTAACAAACACATACACTGATACCCATTTACACAGACACACACTTACACCAAGTAACACAGACACACACAGACACCAAGTAACAAAGACATACACTTATGCCAAGTAACACAGACACACACTTACACCAAGTAACAAAGACATACACTGACACCAATTAACAAAGACATACACTTCCACCAAGTAAAAAAGACACACTCTGACACCAAGTAAAAAAGACATACACTGATACCCAGTAAAACAGACACACACTTACACCAAGTAACAAAGAAAGACACCGATACCCAGTAACACAGACATACACTTACACCAAGTCACAAAGACATACACTGACACCAAGTAACTAAGACATACACTTACACCAAGTCACAACGACAGACACTGACACACGGTAACAAAGACATACACTTACACCAAGTAACAAAGACATACACTGACACCAAGTAACAAAGACATACACTGACACCAAGTAACAAAGGCATACAGTTACACCAAGTAACAAAGACATGCACTGACACCAAGTAACAAAGACATACACTGACACCAAGTAACAAAGACATACACCAACACCAAGTAAAAAAGACATACACTGACACCAAGTGACAAAGACATACACTGATACCCAGTAACACAGACACACACTAACAACAAGTCACAAAGACATACACTGACACCCAGTAACAAAGACAAACACTGACACCAAGTAAAAAAGAAACACACTGACACCAAGTATACAAAGACATACAAAGACACCAAGTAACAAAGACATACAATGATACCCAGTAACACAGACACACACTTACACCAAGTAACAAAGACACACACTGATACCCAGCCAAACAGACACACACTTACACCAAGTATCACAGACATACACAGAAACCACGTAACAAAGACATACAGTGATACCCAGTAACACACACATACACTGATACCCAGTAAAACAGACACACACTTACACCAAGTAACACAGACATATACTGACACCAAGTAACAAAGGCATACACTTACACCAAGTAACAAAGACATGCACTGACACCAAGTAACAAAGACGTACACTTACACCAAGTATCAAAGACATACACTGACACCAAGTAACAAAGACATACACTAACACCAAGTAACACAGACATACATTGACACCAAGTAACAAAGGCATATACTTACACCAAATACACAGACATACACTGACAGTACGTAACAAAGACATACACTGATACCCAGTAACACAGACATACACTGATACCCAGTATCACAGACACACACTAACACCAAGTCATAAAGACACACACTGACACCCAGTAACAAAGACAAACACTGACACCAAGTAAAAAAAAACACACTGACACCAAGTAACAAAGACATACAAAGACACCAAGTAACAAAGACATGCAATGATACCCAGTAACATAGACACACACTTACACCAAGTAACAAAGACATACACTGATACCCAGCCAAACAGACACACACTTACACCAAGTATCACAGACATACACAGAAACCACGTAACAAAGACATACACTGATACCCAGTAACACAGACACGCACTTGCACCATGTAACAAAGACATACACTGACACCAAGTAACAAAGACATACACTGACACCATGTAACCAGGACATACAATTACACCAAGTAACACAGACATACACTGACACCAAGTAACAAAGACACACACTTGCACCAAGTAACACAGACATACACTGACACCAAGTAACAAAGACATACACTGTTGCCCAGTAACACAGACACACACGTGCACCAAGTAACAATGACAGACACTGAAACCCAGTAACACAGACACACACTTACACCAAGTAACAAAGACATACACTGACACCAAGTAACAACGACATTCACTGATACCCAGTAACACAGGCACACACTTACAACAAGTAACAAAGACATACACTGACACCCAGTAACAAAGACATACACTGACACCCAGGAACAAAGATACACAATGACACCAAGTAACAAAGGCACACACTGACACCAAGTAACAAAGACATACACTGATACCCAGTAACACAGACACACACTTACACCAAGTAACAAAGACATACACTGACACCAAGTAACAAAGACATTCACTGATACCCAGTAACACAGGCACACACTTACAACAAGTAACAAAGACATACACTGACACCAAGTAACAAAGACATGCACTGATACCCAGTAACACAGACACACACTTACACCAAGTAACAAAGACATACACTGATACTCAGTTACACAGACACACACTTACACCAAGTAACAAAGGCATACACTGACACCCAGTAACAAAGACATACACTGACACCCAGTAACACAGACACACACGGACACCAAGTAACAAAGACATACACTGACACCCAGTAACAAAAACATACACTGACACCAGGTAACAAAGACATACACTGACACCAAGTAACAAAGACATTCACTGATCCCCAGTAACACAGACACACACTTTCACCAAGTAACAAAGGCATACACTGATACCAAGTAACAAAGACATACACTGCTACCCAGTCACATAGACACACACTTACACCAAGTAACAGAGACAGACACTGACACCAAGTAACAAAGACATATACTTACACCAAGTAACAAAGACATGCACTGACACCAAGCAACAAAGACGTACACTTACACCAAGTAACAAAGACATACACTGATACCCAGTAACACAGACACACACTTACACCAAGTAACAGAGACATACACTGACACCAAGTAACAAAGGCATATACTTACACCAAGTAACAAAGAAATGCACTGACACCAAGCAACAAAGACGTACACTTACACCAAGTAACAAATACATACACTGATACCCAGGAACACAGACACACACTTACACCAAGTAACAAAGACAGACACTGATACCCAGTTACACAGACACACACTTACACCAAGTAACACAGACACACACAGACACTAAGTAACAAAGACATACACTGATACCCAGTAACACAGACAGACACTTACACCAAGTAACAAAGATCTACACTGATACCCAGCCACATTGACACACACTTACACAAAGTATCACAGACATACACAGACACCAACTAACAAAGACATACACTGATACCCAGTAACACAGACACACAAATACTCCATGTAACAAAGACATACACTGACACCAAGTAACAAAGACATGCACTTACACCAAGTAACACAGACATACACTGACACCAAGTAACAAAGACACACACTTACACCAAGTAACACAGACAGACACTGACACCAAGTAACAAAGACATACACTGATGCCCAGTAACACAGACACACACTTACACCAAGTAACAATGACAGACACTGATACACAGTAAAACAGACACACACTTACACCAAGTCACAAAGACATACACTGACACCCAGTAACAAAGACATACACTGACACCCAGTAACAAAGACACACAATGACACCAAGTAACAAAGGCACACACTGACACCAAGTAACAAAGACATACACTGATTCCCAGTAACACAGACACACACTTACACCAAGTAACAAAGACATACACTGACACCAAGTAACAAAGACATTCACTGATACCCAGTAACACAGACACACACTTACACCAAGTAACAAAGACTTACACTGACACCAAGTAACAAAGACATGCACTGATACTCAGTAACACAGACACACACTTACACCAATTAACAAAGACATACACTGATACTCAGTTACACAGACACACACTTACACCAAGTAACAAAGGCATACACTGACACCCAGTAACAAAAACATAAACTGACACCAAGTAACAAAGACATTCACTGATCCCCAGTAACACAGACACACACTTACACCGAGTAACAAAGACATACACTGACACCAAGTAACAAAGACATACACTGATACCCAGTAACACAGACACACACTTGCACCACGTATCAAAGACAGACAATGAAACCAACTATCAAAGACAGAAACTGATAACCAGTAACACAGACACACACTTACACCAAGTAACAGAGACATACACTGACACCAAGTAACAAAGGCATACACTTACACCAAGTAACAAAGATATGCACTGACACCAAGTAACAAAGACGTACACTTACACCAAGTAACAAAGACATACACTGATACCCAGTAACACAGACACACACTGACACCATGTAACAAAGACATCCACTGACACCAAGTAACAAAGACATACACATACACCAAGTAAAAAAGACATACACTGACACCAAGTAACAAAGACATACACTGATACCCAGTAACACAGACACACACATACACCAGGTAACAAAGACATACACTGATACCCAGTTACACAGACACACACTTACACCAAGTAACACAGACACACACAGACACCAAGTAACAAAGACATACACTGATACCCAGTAACACAGACACACACTGACACCAAGTAACAAAGTCATACACCGACACCAATTAACAAAGACATACACTGATAGCCAGTAACACAGACACACACTTACACCAGGTAACAAAAGACAAATACAGACACCAAGTAACAAAGACATACACTTATACCAAGTAAAAAAGACATACACTGATACCCAGTAACACAGACATACACTGATACCCAGTAACACAGACACACACTTACACCAAGTAACAAAGACATACACTGAAACACAGTTACACAGACACACACTTACACCAAGTAACACAGACACACACAGACACCAAGTAACAAAGACATACACTGATACCCAGTAACACAGACAGACACTTACACCAAGTAACAAACACATACACTGATACCCAGCCACACAGACACACACTTACACCAAGTATCACAGACATCCACAGACACCAAGTAACAAAGACAGACACTGATACCCAGTAACACAGACACACACTTACACCATGTAACAAAGACATACACTGACACCAAGTAACAAAGACATACACTTACACCAAGTAAAAAAGACACACACTTACACCAAGTAACAATGACAGACACTGATACCCAGTAACACAGACACACACTTACACCAGGTAACAATGACAGACACTGATACCCAGTAACACAGACACACACTTACACCAAGTAACAAAGACATACACTGACACCAAGTAACAAAGACATTCACTGATACCCAGTAACACAGGCACACACTTACAACAAGTAACAAAGACATACACTGACACCCAGTAACAAAGATACACAATGACACCAAGTAACAAAGGCACACACTGACACCAAGTAACAAAGACATACACTGATACCAAGTAACAAAGACATACACTGACACCAAGTAACAAAGACATTCACTGATACCCAGTAACACAGGCACACACTTACAACAAGTAACAAAGACATACACTGACACCAAGTAACAAAAACATAAACTGACACCAAGTAACAAAGACATTCACTGATCCCCAGTAACACAGACACACACTTACACCGAGTAACAAAGACATACACTGACACCAAGTAACAAAGACATACACTGATACCCAGTAACACAGACACACACTTACACCACGTATCAAAGACAGACAATGAAACCAACTATCAAAGACATAAACTGATAACCAGTAACACAGACACACACTTACACCAAGTAACAGAGACATACACTGACACCAAGTAACAAAGGCATACACTGACACCAAGTAACAAAGACATGCACTGACACCAAGTAACAAAGACGTACACTTACACCAAGTAACAAAGACATACACTGATACCCAGTAACACAGACACACACTGACACCAAGTAACAAAGACATCCACTGACTCCAAGTAAAAAAGACATACACATACACCAAGTAAAAAAGACATACACTGACACCAAGTAACAAAGACATACACTGATACCCAGTAACACAGACACACACATACACCAAGTAACAAAGACATACATTGATACCCTGTTACACAGACACACACATACACCAAGTAACACAGACACACACAGACACCAAGTAACAAAGACAAACACTGATACCCAGTAACACAGACACACACTGACACCAAGTAACAAAGTCATACACTGACACCAATTAACAAAGACATACACTGATACCCAGTAACACAGACACACACATACACCAAGTAACAAAGACATACATTGATACCCAGTTACACAGACACACACATACACCAAGTAACACAGACACACACAGACACCAATTAACAAAGACATATACAGACACCAAGTAACAAAGACATACACTTATACCAAGTAAAAAAGACATACACTGACACCAAGTAACAAAGACATTCACTGATACCCAGTAACACAGGCACACACTTACAACAAGTAACAAAGACATACACTGACACCAAGTAACAAAGACATGCACTGATACCCAGTAACACAGACACACACTTACACCAAGTAACAAAGACATACACTGATACTCAGTTACACAGACACACACTTACACCAAGTAACAAAGGCATACACTGACACCCAGTAACAAAGACATACACTGACACCCAGTAACACAGACACACACGGACACCAAGTAACAAAGACATACACTGACACCCAGTAACAAAAACATACACTGACACCAGGTAACAAAGACATACACTGACACCAAGTAACAAAGACATTCACTGATCCCCAGTAACACAGACACACACTTTCACCAAGTAACAAAGGCATACACTGATACCAAGTAACAAAGACATACACTGCTACCCAGTCACATAGACACACACTTACACCAAGTAACAGAGACAGACACTGACACCAAGTAACAAAGACATATACTTACACCAAGTAACAAAGACATGCACTGACACCAAGCAACAAAGACGTACACTTACACCAAGTAACAAAGACATACACTGATACCCAGTAACACAGACACACACTTACACCAAGTAACAGAGACATACACTGACACCAAGTAACAAAGGCATATACTTACACCAAGTAACAAAGAAATGCACTGACACCAAGCAACAAAGACGTACACTTACACCAAGTAACAAATACATACACTGATACCCAGGAACACAGACACACACTTACACCAAGTAACAAAGACAGACACTGATACCCAGTTACACAGACACACACTTACACCAAGTAACACAGACACACACAGACACCAAGTAACAAAGACATACACTGATACCCAGTAACACAGACAGACACTTACACCAAGTAACAAAGATCTACACTGATACCCAGCCACATTGACACACACTTACACAAAGTATCACAGACATACACAGACACCAACTAACAAAGACATACACTGATACCCAGTAACACAGACACACAAATACTCCATGTAACAAAGACATACACTGACACCAAGTAACAAAGACATGCACTTACACCAAGTAACACAGACATACACTGACACCAAGTAACAAAGACACACACTTACACCAAGTAACACAGACAGACACTGACACCAAGTAACAAAGACATACACTGATGCCCAGTAACACAGACACACACTTACACCAAGTAACAATGACAGACACTGATACACAGTAAAACAGACACACACTTACACCAAGTCACAAAGACATACACTGACACCCAGTAACAAAGACATACACTGACACCCAGTAACAAAGACACACAATGACACCAAGTAACAAAGGCACACACTGACACCAAGTAACAAAGACATACACTGATTCCCAGTAACACAGACACACACTTACACCAAGTAACAAAGACATACACTGACACCAAGTAACAAAGACATTCACTGATACCCAGTAACACAGACACACACTTACACCAAGTAACAAAGACTTACACTGACACCAAGTAACAAAGACATGCACTGATACTCAGTAACACAGACACACACTTACACCAATTAACAAAGACATACACTGATACTCAGTTACACAGACACACACTTACACCAAGTAACAAAGGCATACACTGACACCCAGTAACAAAAACATAAACTGACACCAAGTAACAAAGACATTCACTGATCCCCAGTAACACAGACACACACTTACACCGAGTAACAAAGACATACACTGACACCAAGTAACAAAGACATACACTGATACCCAGTAACACAGACACACACTTGCACCACGTATCAAAGACAGACAATGAAACCAACTATCAAAGACAGAAACTGATAACCAGTAACACAGACACACACTTACACCAAGTAACAGAGACATACACTGACACCAAGTAACAAAGGCATACACTTACACCAAGTAACAAAGATATGCACTGACACCAAGTAACAAAGACGTACACTTACACCAAGTAACAAAGACATACACTGATACCCAGTAACACAGACACACACTGACACCAAGTAACAAAGACATCCACTGACACCAAGTAACAAAGACATACACATACACCAAGTAAAAAAGACATACACTGACACCAAGTAACAAAGACATACACTGATACCCAGTAACACAGACACACACATACACCAGGTAACAAAGACATACACTGATACCCAGTTACACAGACACACACTTACACCAAGTAACACAGACACACACAGACACCAAGTAACAAAGACATACACTGATACCCAGTAACGCAGACACACACTGACACCAAGTAACAAAGTCATACACCGACACCAATTAACAAAGACATACACTGATAGCCAGTAACACAGACACACACTTACACCAGGTAACAAAAGACAAATACAGACACCAAGTAACAAAGACATACACTTATACCAAGTAAAAAAGACATACACTGATACCCAGTAACACAGACATACACTGATACCCAGTAACACAGACACACACTTACACCAAGTAACAAAGACATACACTGAAACACAGTTACACAGACACACACTTACACCAAGTAACACAGACACACACAGACACCAAGTAACAAAGACATACACTGATACCCAGTAACACAGACAGACACTTACACCAAGTAACAAACACATACACTGATACCCAGCCACACAGACACACACTTACACCAAGTATCACAGACATCCACAGACACCAAGTAACAAAGACAGACACTGATACCCAGTAACACAGACACACACTTACACCATGTAACAAAGACATACACTGACACCAAGTAACAAAGACATACACTTACACCAAGTAAAAAAGACACACACTTACACCAAGTAACAATGACAGACACTGATACCCAGTAACACAGACACACACTTACACCAGGTAACAATGACAGACACTGATACCCAGTAACACAGACACACACTTACACCAAGTAACAAAGACATACACTGACACCAAGTAACAAAGACATTCACTGATACCCAGTAACACAGGCACACACTTACAACAAGTAACAAAGACATACACTGACACCCAGTAACAAAGATACACAATGACACCAAGTAACAAAGGCACACACTGACACCAAGTAACAAAGACATACACTGATACCAAGTAACAAAGACATACACTGACACCAAGTAACAAAGACATTCACTGATACCCAGTAACACAGGCACACACTTACAACAAGTAACAAAGACATACACTGACACCAAGTAACAAAAACATAAACTGACACCAAGTAACAAAGACATTCACTGATCCCCAGTAACACAGACACACACTTACACCGAGTAACAAAGACATACACTGACACCAAGTAACAAAGACATACACTGATACCCAGTAACACAGACACACACTTACACCACGTATCAAAGACAGACAATGAAACCAACTATCAAAGACATAAACTGATAACCAGTAACACAGACACACACTTACACCAAGTAACAGAGACATACACTGACACCAAGTAACAAAGGCATACACTGACACCAAGTAACAAAGACATGCACTGACACCAAGTAACAAAGACGTACACTTACACCAAGTAACAAAGACATACACTGATACCCAGTAACACAGACACACACTGACACCAAGTAACAAAGACATCCACTGACTCCAAGTAACAAAGACATACACATACACCAAGTAAAAAAGACATACACTGACACCAAGTAACAAAGACATACACTGATACCCAGTAACACAGACACACACATACACCAAGTAACAAAGACATACATTGATACCCTGTTACACAGACACCCACATACACCAAGTAACACAGACACACACAGACACCAAGTAACAAAGACAAACACTGATACCCAGTAACACAGACACACACTGACACCAAGTAACAAAGTCATACACTGACACCAATTAACAAAGACATACACTGATACCCAGTAACACAGACACACACATACACCAAGTAACAAAGACATACATTGATACCCAGTTACACAGACACACACATACACCAAGTAACACAGACACACACAGACACCAATTAACAAAGACATATACAGACACCAAGTAACAAAGACATACACTTATACCAAGTAAAAAAGACATACACTGACACCAAGTAACAAAGACATACACTGATACCCAGTAACACAGACACACACTTACACCAAGTAACAAAGACATACACTGAAACACAGTTACACAGACACACACTTACACCAAGTAACACAGACACACACAGACACCAAGTAACAAAGACATACATTGATACCCAGTAACACAGACAGAAACTTACACCAAGTAACAAAGACATACACTGATACCCAGCCACACAGACACACACTTACACCAAGTATCACAGACATCCACAGACACCAAGTAACAAAGACAGACACTGATACCCAGTAACACAGACGCACACTTACACCAAGTAACAAAGACATACACTTACACCAAGTAAAAAAGACACACACTTACACCAAGTAACAATGACAGACACTGATATCCAGTAACACAGACACACACTTAGACCAGGTATCAATGACAGACACTGATACCCAGTAACACAGACACACACTGACACCAAGTAACAAAGTCATACACTGACACCAATTAACAAAGACATACACTGATACCCAGTAACACAGACACACACTTACACCAGGTAACAAAGACATATACAGACACCAAGTAACAAAGACATTAACTTATACCAAGTAAAAAAGACATACACTGACACCAAGTAACAAAGACATACACTGATACCCAGTAACACAGACACACACTTACACCAAGTAACAAAGACATACACTGAAACACAGTTACACAGACACACACTTACACCAAGTAACACAGACACACACAGACACCAAGTAACAAAGACATACACTGATACCCAGTAACACAGACAGACACTTACACCAAGTAACAAAGACATACACTGATACCCAGCCACACAGACACACACTTACACCAAGTATCACAGACATCCACAGACACCAAGTAACAAAGACAGACACTGATACCCAGTAACACAGACGCACACTTACACCAAGTAACAAAGACATACACTTACACCAAGTAACAAAGACACACACTTACACCAAGTAACAATGACAGACACTGATATCCAGTAACACAGACACACACTTACACCAGGTAACAATGACAGACACTGATACCCAGTAACATAGACGCACACTTACACCAAGTAACAAAGACATACACTGACACCAAGTAACAAAGACATTCACTGATACCCAGTAACACAGGCACACACTTACAACAAGTAACAAAGACATACACTGACACCCAGTAACAAAGATACACAATGACACCAAGTAACAAAGGCACACACTGACACCAAGTAACAAAGACATTCACTGATACCCAGTAACACAGGCACACACTTTTATCAAGTTACAAAGACATACACTGACACCAAGTAACAAAGACATGCACTGATACCCAGTAACACAGACACACACTTACACCAAGGAACAAAGGCATACACTGACACCCAGTAACAAAGACATACACTGACACCCAGAAACACAGACACACACGGACACCAAGTAACAAAGACATACACTGACACCCAGTAACAAAAACATACACTGACACCAGGTAACAAAGGCATACACTGACACCAAGTAACAAAGACATTCACTGATCCCCAGTAACACAGACACACACTTACACCAAGTAACAAAGACATACACTGCTACCCAGTCACATAGACACACACTTACACCAAGTATCAAAGACAGACAATGACACCAACAAACAAAGACATACACTGATACCCAGTAACACAGACACACACTTACACCAAGTAACAGAGACATACACTGACACCAAGTAACAAAGGCATATATTTACATCAAGCAACAAAGACGTACACTTACACCAAGTAACAAAGACATACACTTATACCCAGCAACACAGACACACACTGACACCAAGTAACAAAGACATACACTGACACCAATTAACAAAGACATACACTGATACCCAGTAACACAGACAAACACTTACACCAAGTAACAAAGACATACACTGACACCAATTAACAAAGACATACACTTACACCAGGTAAAAAAGACATAAACTGACACCAAGTAACAAAGACATACACTGATACCCAGGAACACAGACACACACTTACACCAAGTAACAAAGACAGACACTGATACCCAGTTACACAGACATACACTGATACCCAGTATCACAGACACACACTAACACCAAGTCATAAAGACACACACTGACACCCAGTAACAAAGACAAACACTGACACCAAGTAAAAAAAATCACACTGACACCAAGTAACAAAGACATACAAAGACACCAAGTAACAAAGACATGCAATGATACCCAGTAACATAGACACACACTTACACCAAGTAACAAAGACATACACTGATACCCAGCCAAACAGACACACACTTACACCAAGTATCACAGACATACACAGAAACCACGTAACAAAGACATACGCTGATACCCAGTAACACAGACACACACTTACACCAAGTAACAAAGACATACACTGACACCAAGTAACAAAGACATACACTGATACCCAGTAACACAGACACACACTTACATCAAGTAACACAGACATACACTGACACCAAGTAACAAAGACATACACTTACACCAAGTAACAAAGACATACACTGACACCAAGTAACAAAGACATACACTGATACCCAGTAACACAGACACACACTTACACCAAGTAACACAGACATATACTGACACCAAGTAACAAAGGCATACACTTACACCAAGTAACAAAGACATGCACTGACACCAAGTAACAAAGACGTACACTTACACCAAGTATCAAAGACATACACTGACACCAAGTAACAAAGACATACACTAACACCAAGTAACACAGACATACATTGACACCAAGTAACAAAGGCATATACTTACACCAAATACACAGACATACACTGACAGCACGAAACAAAGACATACACTGATACCCAGTAACACAGACATACACTGATACCCAGTATCACAGACACACACTAACACCAAGTCATAAAGACACACACTGACACCCAGTAACAAAGACAAACACTGACACCAAGTAAAAAAAAACACACTGACACCAAGTAACAAAGACATACAAAGACACCAAGTAACAAAGACATGCAATGATACCCAGTAACATAGACACACACTTACACCAAGTAACAAAGACATACACTGATACCCAGCCAAACAGACACACACTTACACCAAGTATCACAGACATACACAGAAACCACGTAACAAAGACATACACTGATACCCAGTAACACAGACACGCACTTGCACCATGTAACAAAGACATACACTGACACCAAGTAACAAAGACATACACTGACACCATGTAACCAGGACATACACTTCCACCAAGTAACACAGACATACACTGACACCAAGTAACAAAGACACACACTTACACCAAGTAACACAGACATACACTGACACCAAGTAACAAAGACATAGACTGTTGCCCAGTAACACAGACACACACGTGCACCAAGTAACAATGACAGACACTGAAACCCAGTAACACAGACACACACTTACACCAGGTAACAATGACAGACACTGATACCCAGTAACACAGACACACACTTACACCAAGTAACAAAGACATACACTGACACCAAGTAACAAAGACATTCACTGATACCCAGTAACACAGGCACACACTTACAACAAGTAACAAAGACATACACTTACACCAAGTAACACAGACACACACAGACACCAAGTAACAAAGACATACACTGATACCCAGTAACACAGACAGACACTTACACCAAGTAACAAAGACATACACTGATACCCAGCCACACAGACACACACTTACACCAAGTATCACAGACATCCACAGACACCAAGTAACAAAGACAGACACTGATACCCAGTAACACAGACGCACACTTACACCAAGTAACAAAGACATACACTTACACCAAGTAACAAAGACACACACTTACACCAAGTAACAATGACAGACACTGATATCCAGTAACACAGACACACACTTACACCAGGTAACAATGACAGACACTGATACCCAGTAACATAGACGCACACTTACACCAAGTAACAAAGACATACACTGACACCAAGTAACAAAGACATTCACTGATACCCAGTAACACAGGCACACACTTACAACAAGTAACAAAGACATACACTGACACCCAGTAACAAAGATACACAATGACACCAAGTAACAAAGGCACACACTGACACCAAGTAACAAAGACATTCACTGATACCCAGTAACACAGGCACACACTTTTATCAAGTTACAAAGACATACACTGACACCAAGTAACAAAGACATGCACTGATACCCAGTAACACAGACACACACTTACACCAAGGAACAAAGGCATACACTGACACCCAGTAACAAAGACATACACTGACACCCAGAAACACAGACACACACGGACACCAAGTAACAAAGACATACACTGACACCCAGTAACAAAAACATACACTGACACCAGGTAACAAAGGCATACACTGACACCAAGTAACAAAGACATTCACTGATCCCCAGTAACACAGACACACACTTACACCAAGTAACAAAGACATACACTGCTACCCAGTCACATAGACACACACTTACACCAAGTATCAAAGACAGACAATGACACCAACAAACAAAGACATACACTGATACCCAGTAACACAGACACACACTTACACCAAGTAACAGAGACATACACTGACACCAAGTAACAAAGGCATATATTTACATCAAGCAACAAAGACGTACACTTACACCAAGTAACAAAGACATACACTTATACCCAGCAACACAGACACACACTGACACCAAGTAACAAAGACATACACTGACACCAATTAACAAAGACATACACTGATACCCAGTAACACAGACAAACACTTACACCAAGTAACAAAGACATACACTGACACCAATTAACAAAGACATACACTTACACCAGGTAAAAAAGACATAAACTGACACCAAGTAACAAAGACATACACTGATACCCAGGAACACAGACACACACTTACACCAAGTAACAAAGACAGACACTGATACCCAGTTACACAGACATACACTGATACCCAGTATCACAGACACACACTAACACCAAGTCATAAAGACACACACTGACACCCAGTAACAAAGACAAACACTGACACCAAGTAAAAAAAATCACACTGACACCAAGTAACAAAGACATACAAAGACACCAAGTAACAAAGACATGCAATGATACCCAGTAACATAGACACACACTTACACCAAGTAACAAAGACATACACTGATACCCAGCCAAACAGACACACACTTACACCAAGTATCACAGACATACACAGAAACCACGTAACAAAGACATACGCTGATACCCAGTAACACAGACACACACTTACACCAAGTAACAAAGACATACACTGACACCAAGTAACAAAGACATACACTGATACCCAGTAACACAGACACACACTTACATCAAGTAACACAGACATACACTGACACCAAGTAACAAAGACATACACTTACACCAAGTAACAAAGACATACACTGACACCAAGTAACAAAGACATACACTGATACCCAGTAACACAGACACACACTTACACCAAGTAACACAGACATATACTGACACCAAGTAACAAAGGCATACACTTACACCAAGTAACAAAGACATGCACTGACACCAAGTAACAAAGACGTACACTTACACCAAGTATCAAAGACATACACTGACACCAAGTAACAAAGACATACACTAACACCAAGTAACACAGACATACATTGACACCAAGTAACAAAGGCATATACTTACACCAAATACACAGACATACACTGACAGCACGAAACAAAGACATACACTGATACCCAGTAACACAGACATACACTGATACCCAGTATCACAGACACACACTAACACCAAGTCATAAAGACACACACTGACACCCAGTAACAAAGACAAACACTGACACCAAGTAAAAAAAAACACACTGACACCAAGTAACAAAGACATACAAAGACACCAAGTAACAAAGACATGCAATGATACCCAGTAACATAGACACACACTTACACCAAGTAACAAAGACATACACTGATACCCAGCCAAACAGACACACACTTACACCAAGTATCACAGACATACACAGAAACCACGTAACAAAGACATACACTGATACCCAGTAACACAGACACGCACTTGCACCATGTAACAAAGACATACACTGACACCAAGTAACAAAGACATACACTGACACCATGTAACCAGGACATACACTTCCACCAAGTAACACAGACATACACTGACACCAAGTAACAAAGACACACACTTACACCAAGTAACACAGACATACACTGACACCAAGTAACAAAGACATAGACTGTTGCCCAGTAACACAGACACACACGTGCACCAAGTAACAATGACAGACACTGAAACCCAGTAACACAGACACACACTTACACCAGGTAACAATGACAGACACTGATACCCAGTAACACAGACACACACTTACACCAAGTAACAAAGACATACACTGACACCAAGTAACAAAGACATTCACTGATACCCAGTAACACAGGCACACACTTACAACAAGTAACAAAGACATACACTGACACCCAGTAACAAAGATACACAATGACACCAAGTAACAAAGGCACACACTGACACCAAGTAACAAAGACATACACTGATACCAAGTAACAAAGACATACACTGACACCAAGTAACAAAGACATTCACTGATACCCAGTAACACAGGCACACACTTACAACAAGTAACAAAGACATACACTGACACCAAGTAACAAAAACATAAACTGACACCAAGTAACAAAGACATTCACTGATCACCAGTAACACAGACACACACTTACACCGAGTAACAAAGACATACACTGACACCAAGTAACAAAGACATACACTGATACCCAGTAACACAGACACACACTTACACCACGTATCAAAGACAGACAATGAAACCAACTATCAAAGACATAAACTGATAACCAGTAACACAGACACACACTTACACCAAGTAACAGAGACATACACTGACACGAAGTAACAAAGGCATACACTGACACCAAGTAACAAAGACATGCACTGACACCAAGTAACAAAGACGTACACTTACACCAAGTAACAAAGACATACACTGATACCCAGTAACACAGACACACACTGACACCAAGTAACAAAGACATCCACTGACTCCAAGTAACAAAGACATACACATACACCAAGTAAAAAAGACATACACTGACACCAAGTAACAAAGACATACACTGATACCCAGTAACACAGACACACACATACACCAAGTAACAAAGACATACATTGATACCCTGTTACACAGACACCCACATACACCAAGTAACACAGACACACACAGACACCAAGTAACAAAGACAAACACTGATACCCAGTAACACAGACACACACTGACACCAAGTAACAAAGTCATACACTGACACCAATTAACAAAGACATACACTGATACCCAGTAACACAGACACACACATACACCAAGTAACAAAGACATACATTGATACCCAGTTACACAGACACACACATACACCAAGTAACACAGACACACACAGACACCAATTAACAAAGACATATACAGACACCAAGTAACAAAGACATACACTTATACCAAGTAAAAAAGACATACACTGACACCAAGTAACAAAGACATACACTGATACCCAGTAACACAGACACACACTTACACCAAGTAACAAAGACATACACTGAAACACAGTTACACAGACACACACTTACACCAAGTAACACAGACACACACAGACACCAAGTAACAAAGACATACACTGATACCCAGTAACACAGACAGAAACTTACACCAAGTAACAAAGACATACACTGATACCCAGCCACACAGACACACACTTACACCAAGTATCACAGACATCCACAGACACCAAGTAACAAAGACAGACACTGATACCCAGTAACACAGACGCACACTTACACCAAGTAACAAAGACATACACTTACACCAAGTAAAAAAGACACACACTTACACCAAGTAACAATGACAGACACTGATATCCAGTAACACAGACACACACTTAGACCAGGTATCAATGACAGACACTGATACCCAGTAACACAGACACACACTGACACCAAGTAACAAAGTCATACACTGACACCAATTAACAAAGACATACACTGATACCCAGTAACACAGACACACACTTACACCAGGTAACAAAGACATATACAGACACCAAGTAACAAAGACATTAACTTATACCAAGTAAAAAAGACATACACTGACACCAAGTAACAAAGACATACACTGATACCCAGTAACACAGACACACACTTACACCAAGTAACAAAGACATACACTGAAACACAGTTACACAGACACACACTTACACCAAGTAACACAGACACACACAGACACCAAGTAACAAAGACATACACTGATACCCAGTAACACAGACAGACACTTACACCAAGTAACAAAGACATACACTGATACCCAGCCACACAGACACACACTTACACCAAGTATCACAGACATCCACAGACACCAAGTAACAAAGACAGACACTGATACCCAGTAACACAGACGCACACTTACACCAAGTAACAAAGACATACACTTACACCAAGTAACAAAGACACACACTTACACCAAGTAACAATGACAGACACTGATATCCAGTAACACAGACACACACTTACACCAGGTAACAATGACAGACACTGATACCCAGTAACATAGACGCACACTTACACCAAGTAACAAAGACATACACTGACACCAAGTAACAAAGACATTCACTGATACCCAGTAACACAGGCACACACTTACAACAAGTAACAAAGACATACACTGACACCCAGTAACAAAGATACACAATGACACCAAGTAACAAAGGCACACACTGACACCAAGTAACAAAGACATTCACTGATACCCAGTAACACAGGCACACACTTTTATCAAGTTACAAAGACATACACTGACACCAAGTAACAAAGACATGCACTGATACCCAGTAACACAGACACACACTTACACCAAGGAACAAAGGCATACACTGACACCCAGTAACAAAGACATACACTGACACCCAGAAACACAGACACACACGGACACCAAGTAACAAAGACATACACTGACACCCAGTAACAAAAACATACACTGACACCAGGTAACAAAGGCATACACTGACACCAAGTAACAAAGACATTCACTGATCCCCAGTAACACAGACACACACTTACACCAAGTAACAAAGACATACACTGCTACCCAGTCACATAGACACACACTTACACCAAGTATCAAAGACAGACAATGACACCAACAAACAAAGACATACACTGATACCCAGTAACACAGACACACACTTACACCAAGTAACAGAGACATACACTGACACCAAGTAACAAAGGCATATATTTACATCAAGTAACAAAGACATGCACTGACACCAAGCAACAAAGACGTACACTTACACCAAGTAACAAAGACATACACTTATACCCAGCAACACAGACACACACTGACACCAAGTAACAAAGACATGCACTGACACCAAGCAACAAAGACGTACACTTACACCAAGTAACAAAGACATACACTGAAACCCAGGAACACAGACACACACTTACACCAAGTAACAAAGACAGACACTGATACCCAGTTACACAGACACACACTTACACCAAGTAACACAGACACACACAGACACCAAGTAACAAAGACATACACTGATACCCAGTAACACAGACAGACACTTACAACAAGTAACAAAGACCTACACTGATACCCAGCCACATTGACACACACTTACACAAAGTATCACAGACATACACAGACACCAACTAACAAAGACATACACTGATACCCAGTAACACAGACACACAAATACTCCATGTAACAAAGACATACACTGACACCAAGTAACAAAGACATGCACTTACACCAAGTAACACAGACATACACTGACACCAAGTAACAAAGACACACACTTACACCAAGTAACACAGACAGACACTGACACCAAGTAACAAAGACATACACTGATGCCCAGTAACACAGACACACACTTACACCAAGTAACAATGACAGACACTGATACACAGTAACACAGACACACACTTACACAAAGTCACAAAGACATACACTGACACCCAGTAACAAAGACATACACTGACACCCAGTAACAAAGACACACAATGACACCAAGTAACAAAGGCACACACTGACACCAAGTAACAAAGACATACACTGATTCCCAGTAACACAGACACACACTTACACCAAGTAACCAAGACCTACACTGACACCAAGTAACAAAGACATTCACTGATACCCAGTAACACAGACACACACTTACACCAATTAACAAAGACATACACTGATACTCAGTTACACAGACACACACTTACACCAAGTAACAAAGGCATACGCTGACACCCAGTAACAAAAACATAAACTGACACCAAGTAACAAAGACATTCACTGATCCCCAGTAACACAGACACACACTTACACCGAGTAACAAAGACATACACTGACACCAAGTAACAAAGACATACACTGATACCCAGTAACACAGACACACACTTACACCACGTATCAAAGACAGACAATGAAACCAACTATCAAAGACATAAACTGATAACCAGTAACACAGACACACACTTACACCAAGTAACAAAGACATGCACTGACACCAAGTAACAAAGACGTACACTTACACCAAGTAACAAAGACATACACTGATACCCAGTAACACAGACACACACTGACACCAAGTAACAAAGACATCCACTGACACCAAGTAAAAAAGACATACACATACACCAAGTAAAAAAGACATACACTGACAACAAGTAACAAAGACATACACTGATACCCAGTAACACAGACACACACATACACCAGGTAACAAAGACATACACTGATACCCAGTTACACAGACACACACTTACACCAAGTAACACAGACACACACAGACACCAAGTAACAAAGACATACACTGATACCCATAACACAGACACACACTGACACCAAGTAACAAAGTCATTCACCGACACCAATTAACAAAGACATACACTGATACCCAGTAACACAGACACACACTTACACCAGGTAACAAAATGCATATACAGACACCAAGTAACAAAGACATACACTTATACCAAGTAAAAAAGACATACACTGACACCAAGTAACAAAGACATACACTGATACCCAGTAACACAGACACACACTTACACCAAGTAACAAAGACATACACTGAAACACAGTTACACAGACACACACTTACACCAAGTAACACAGTCACACACAGACACCAAGTAACAAAGACATACACTGATACCCAGTAACACAGACAGACACTTACACCAAGTAACAAAGACATACACTGATACCCAGCCACACAGACACACACTTACACCAAGTATCACAGACATCCACAGACACCAAGTAACAAAGACAGACACTGATACCCAGTAACACAGACACACACTTACACCATGTAACAAAGACATACACTGACACCAAGTAACAAAGACATACACTTACACCAAGTAAAAAAGACACACACTTACACCAAGTAACAATGACAGACACTGATACCCAGTAACACAGACACACACTTACACCAGGTAACAATGACAGACACTGATACCCAGTAACACAGACACACACTTACACCAAGTAACAAAGACATACACTGACACCAAGTAACAAAGACATTCACTGATACCCAGTAACACAGGCACACACTTACAACAAGTAACAAAGACATACACTGACACCCAGTAACAAAGATACACAATGACACCAAGTAACAAAGGCACACACTGACACCAAGTAACAAAGACATACACTGATACCCAGTAACACAGACACACACTTACACCAAGTAACAAAGACATACACTGACACCAAGTAACAAAGACACTCACTGATACCCAGTAACACAGGCACACACTTACAACAAGTAACAAAGACATACACTGACACCAAGTAACAAAAACATAAACTGACACCAAGTAACAAAAACATTCACTGATCCCCAGTAACACAGACACACACTTACACCGAGTAACAAAGACATACACTGACACCAAGTAACAAAGACATACACTGATACCCAGTAACACAGACACACACTTATACCACGTATCAAAGACAGACAATGAAACCAACTATCAAAGACATAAACTGATAACCAGTAACACAGACACACACTTACACCAAGTAACAGAGACATACACTGACACCAAGTAACAAAGGCATACACTTACACCAAGTAACAAAGACATGCACTGACACCAAGTAACAAAGACGTACACTTACACCAAGTAACAAAGACATACACTGATACCCAGTAACACAGACACACACTGACACCAAGTAACAAAGACATCCACTGACACCAAGTAACAAAGACATACACATACACCAAGTAAAAAAGACATACACTGACACCAAGTAACAAAGACATACACTGATACCCAGTAACACAGACACACACATACACCAAGTAACAAAGACATACACTGATACCCAGTTACACAGACACACACATACACCAAGTAACACAGACACACACAGACACCAAGTAACAAAGACAAACACTGATACCCAGTAACACAGACACACACTGACACCAAGTAACAAAGTCATACACTGACACCAATTAACAAAGACATACACTGATACCCAGTAGCACAGACACACACTTACACCAGGTAACAAAGACATATACAGACACCAAGTAACAAAGACATACACTTATACCAAGTAAAAAAGACATACACTGACACCAAGTAACAAAGACATACACTGATACCCAGTAACACAGACACACACTTACACCAAGTAACAAAGACATACACTGAAACACAGTTACACAGACACACACTTACACCAAGTAACACAGACACACACAGACACCAAGTAACAAAGACATACACTGATACCCAGTAACACAGACAGACACTTACACCAAGTAACAAAGACATACACAGATACCCAGCCACACAGACACACACTTACACCAAGTATCACAGACATCCACAGACACCAAGTAACAAAGACAGACACTGATACCCAGTAACACAGACGCACACTTACACCAAGTAACAAAGACATACACTTACACCAAGTAAAAAAGACACACACTTACACCAAGTAACAATGACAGACACTGATATCCAGTAACACAGACACACACTTACACCAGGTAACAATGACAGACACTGATACCCAGTAACACAGACACACACTGACACCAAGTAACAAAGTCATACACTTACACCAATTAACAAAGACATACACTGATACCCAGTAACACAGACACACACTTACACCAGGTAACAAAGACATATACAGACACCAAGTAACAAAGACATACACTTATACCAAGTAAAAAAGACATACACTGACACCAAGTAACAAAGACATACACTGATACCCAGTAACACAGACACACACTTACACCAAGTAACAAAGACATACACTGAAACACAGTTACACAGACACACACTTACACCAAGTAACACAGACACACACAGACACCAAGTAACAAAGACATACACTGATACCCAGTAACACAGACAGACACTTACACCAAGTAACAAAGACATACACTGATACCCAGCCACACAGACACACACTTACACCAAGTATCACAGACATCCACAGACACCAAGTAACAAAGACAGACACTGATACCCAGTAACACAGACGCACACTTACACCAAGTAACAAAGACATACACTTACACCAAGTAAAAAAGACACACACTTACACCAAGTAACAATGACAGACACTGATATCCAGTAACACAGACACACACTTACACCAGGTAACAATGACAGACACTGATACCCAGTAACACAGAAGCACACTTACACCAAGTAACAAAGACATACACTGACACCAAGTAACAAAGACATTCACTGATACCCAGTAACACAGGCACACACTTACACCAAGTCACAAAGACATACACTGACACCAAGTAACAAATACATTCACTGATACCCAGTAACACAGGCACACACTTTCAACAAGTAACAAAGACATACACTGACACCAAGTAACAAAGACATGCACTGATACCCAGTAACACAGACACACACTTACACCAAGTAACAAAGACATACACTGATACTCAGTTACACAGGCACACACTTACACCAAGGAACAAAGGCATACACTGACACCCAGTAACAAAGACATACACTGACACCCAGTAACACAGACACACACGGACACCAAGTAACAAAGACATACACTGACACCCAGTAACAAAAACATACACTGACACCAGGTAACAAAGGCATACACTGACACCAAGTAACAAAGACATTCACTGATCCCCAGTAACACAGACACACACTTACACCAAGTAACAAAGACATACACTGCTACCCAGTCACATAGACACACACTTACACCAAGTATCAAAGACAGACAATGACACCAACAAACAAAGACATACACTGATACCCAGTAACACAGACACACACTTACACCAAGTAACAGAGACATACACTGACACCAAGTAACAAAGGCATATATTTACATCAAGTAACAAAGACATGCACTGACACCAAGCAACAAAGACGTACACTTACACTAAGTAACAAAGACATACAATTATACCCAGCAACACAGACACACACTGACACCAAGTAACAAAGACATACACTGACACCAATTAACAAAGACATACACTGATACCCAGTAACACAGACAAACACTTACACCAAGTAACAAAGGCATACACTGACACCAATTAACAAAGACATACACTTACACCAGGTAAAAAAGACATAAACTGACACCAAGTAACAAAGACATACACTGATACCCAGGAACACAGACACACACAGACACCAAGTAACAAAGACATACACTGATACCCAGTAACACAGACAGACACTTACACCAAGTAACAAAGACTTACACTGATACCCAGCCACATTGACACACACTTACACCAAGTATCATAGACATACACAGACACCAAGTAACAAAGACATACACTGATACCCAGTAACACAGACACACAAATACACCATGTAACAAAGACATACACTGACAACAAGTAACAAAGACATGCACTTACACCAAGTAACACAGACATACACTGACGCCAAGTAACAAAGACACACACTTACACCAAGTAACACAGACATACACTGACACCAAGTAACAAAGACATACACTGATGCCCAGTAACACAGACACACACTTACACCAAGTAACAATGACAGACACTGATACCCAGTAACACAGACACACACTTAGACCAAGTCACAAAGACATACACTGTCACCCAGTAACAAAGACATACACTGACACCCAGTAACAAAGACACACAATGACACCCAGTAACAAAGGCACACACTGACACCAAGTAACAAAGACATACACTGATACCCAGTAACACAGACACACAATTACACCAAGTAACAAAGACTTACACTGACACCAAGTAACAAAGACATGCACTGATACTCAGTAACACAGACACACACTTACACCAATTAACAAAGACATACACTGATACCCAGTAACACAGACACACACTTACACCAAGTAACAAAGGCATAGACTGACACCCAGTAACAAAGACATACACTGACACCCAGTAACACAGACACACACGGACACCAAGTAACAAAGACACACACTGACACCCAGTAACAAAAACATAAACTGACACCAAGTAACAAAGACATTCACTGATCCCCAGTAACACATACACACACGTACACCAAGTAACAAAGACATACACTGACACCAAGTAACAAAGACATACACTGATACCCAGTAACACAGACACACACTTACACCACGTATCAAAGACAGACAATGAAACCAACTATCAAAGACATAAGCTTATAACCAGTAACACAGACACACACTTACACCAAGTAAAAGAGACATACACTGACACCAAGTAACAAAGACATGAACTGACACCAAGTAACAAAGACGTACACTTGCACCAAGTGACAAAGACAATCACTGATACCCAGTAACACAGACACACACTGACACCAATTAACAAAGACATCCACTGACACCAAGTAACAAAGACATACACTTACACCAAGTAAAAAAGACATACACTGACACCAAGTAACAGAGACATACACTGATACCCAGTTACACAGACACACACTGACACCAAGTAACAAAGACATACACCGACACCAATTAACAAAGACATACACTGATACCCAGTAACAGAGACACACACTTACACCAGGTAACAAAGACATATACTGACACCAAGTAACAAAGACATACAATTATACCAAGTAAAAAAGACATACACTGACACCAAGTAACAAAGACATACACTGATACCCAGTAACACAGACACACACAGACACCAAGTAACAAAGACATACACTGATACCCAGTAACACAGACACACACTTACACCAAGTAACACAGACACACACAGACACCAAGTAACAAAGACATACACTGATACCCAGTAACACAGACAGACACTTACACCAAGTAACAAAGACATACACTGATACCCAGCCACACAGCCACACACTTACACCAATTATCACAGACATCCACAGACACCAAGTAACAAAGACAGACACTGATACGCAGTAACACAGACACACACTTACACCAGTTAACAAAGACATATACTGACACCAAGTAACAAAGACATACACTTATACCAAGTAAAAAAGACATACACTGACACCAAGTAACAAAGACATACACTGATACCAAGTAACAAAGACATACACTGATACCCAGTAACACAGACACACACTTACACCAAGTAACAAAGACAGACACTTACACCAAGTAACAAAGAAATACACTGACACGAAGTAACAAAGACATACACTTACACCAAGTAACAAAGACATACACTGACACCAAGTAACAAAGACACACACTTACACCAAGTAACACAGACATACACTGACACCAAGTAACAAAGACATACACTGATGCCCAGTAACACAGACACACACTTACACCAAGTAACAATGACAGACACTGATACCCAGTAACACAGACACACACTTACACCAAGTCACAAAGACATACACTGACACCCAGTAACAAAGACATACACTGACACCCAGTAACAAAGACACACAATGACACCAAGTAACAAAGGCACACACTGACACCAAGTAACAAAGACATACACTGATACCCAGTAACACAGACACACACTTACACCAAGTAACAAAGACATACACTGACACCAAGTAACAAAGACATTCACTGATACCCAGTAACACAGACACACACTTACACCAAGTAACAAAGACTTACACTGACACCAAGTAACAAAGACATGCACTGATACTCAGTAACACAGACACACACTTACACCAATTAACAAAGACATACACTGATACTCAGTTACACAGACACACACTTACACCAAGTAACAAAGGCATACACTGACACCCAGTAACAAAGGCATACACTGACACCCAGTAACACAGACACACACGGACACCAAGTAACAAAGACATACACTGACACCCAGTAACAAAAACATAAACTGACACCAAGTAACAAAGACATTCACTGATCCCCAGTAACACAGACACACACTTACACCAAGTAACAAAGACATACACTGACACCAAGTAACAAAGACATACACTGATACCCAGTAACACAGACACACACTTACACCACGTATCAAAGACAGACAATGAAACCAACTATCAAAGACATAAACTGATAACCAGTAACACAGACAAACACTTACACCAAGTAACAGAGACATACACTGACACCAAGTAACAAAGGCATACACTTACACCAAGTAAAAAAGACATACACTGACACCAAGTAACAAAGACATACACTGATACCCGGTAACACAGACACACACATACACCAAGTAACAAAGACATCCACTGACACCAAGTAACAAAGACATACACTTACACCAAGTAAAAAAGACATACACTGACACCAAGTAACAAAGACATACACTGATACCCGGTAACACAGACACACACATACACCAACTAACAAAGACATACACTGATACTCAGTTACACAGACATACACTTACACCAAGTAACACAGACACACACAGACAACAAGTAACAAAGACATACACTGATACCCAGTAACACAGACACACACTGACACCAAGTAACAAAGAAATACACGGACACCAATTAAGAAAGACATACACTGATACCCAGTAACACAGACACACACTTACACCAGGTAACAAAGACATATACTGACACCAAGTAACAAAGACATACACTTATACCAAGTAAAAAAGACATACACTGACACCAAGTAACAAAGACATACACTGATACCCAGTAACATAGACACACACTTACACCAAGTAACAAAGACATACACTGAAACCCAGTTACAAAGACACACACTTACACCAAGTAACACAGACACACACAGACACCAAGTAACAAAGACATACACTGATACCCAGTAACACAGACAGACACTTACACCAAGTAACAAAGACATACACTGATACCCAGCCACACAGACACACACTTACACCAAGTATCACAGACATCCACAGACACCAAGTAACAAAGACAGACACTGATACCCAGTAACACAGACACACACTTACACCATGTAACAAAGACATACACTGACACCAAGTAACAAAGACATACACTTACACCAAGTAAAAAAGACACACACTTACACCAAGTAACAATGACAGACACTGATACCCAGTAACACAGAGACACACTTACACCAGCTAACAAAGTCATATACTGACACCAAGTAACAAAGACATACACTTATACCAAGTAAAAAAGACATACACTGACACCAAGTAACAAAGACATGCACTGATACCAAGTAACAAAGACATGCACTGATACCCAGTAACACAGACACACACTTACACCAAGTAACAAAGACAGACACTGACACCAATTAACAAAGACATACACTTACAACAATTAACACAGACATACACTGACACCAAGTAACAAAGACATACACTTACACCAAGAAACAAAGACATACAGTGACACCAAGTAACAAAGACATACACTGATACCCAGTAACACAGACACACACTTACACCAAGTAACAAAGAAAGACAATGACACCAAGTAACAAAGACATACACTGATACCCAGTAACACAGACACACACTTACACCATGTAACAAAGACATACACTGACACCAAGTAACAAAGACATACACTTACACCAAGTAACAGACAGACACAGACACCAAGTGACAAAGACATGCACTGATACCCAGTAACACAGACACACACTTACACCAAGTAACACAGACACACACTTACACCAAGTAACAAAGACAGACACTAATACCCAGTAACACAGACATACACTTAGACCAAGTATCAAAGACATACACTGACACCAAGTCGCAAAGACATCCACTTACACCAAGTAACAAAGAAATAAACTGATACTAAGTAACAAAGACATACACTTACACCAAGTAACAAAGACATACACTGACACCAAGGAACAAAGACATACACTTACACCAAGTAACACAGACATACACTGACACCAAGTAACAAAGACAAACACTTACACCAAGTAACAAAGACATACAGTGACACCAAGTAACAAAGACATACACTGATACCCAGTAACACAGACACACACTTACACCAAGTAACACAGACATACACTGACACCAAGTAACAAAGACATACACTGATACCCAGTAACACAGATACACACTTACACCAAGTAACAAAGAAAGACAATGACACCAAGTAACAAAGACATACACTGATACCCAGTAACACAGACATACACTTACACCATGTAACAAAGACATACATTGACACCAAGTAACAAAGACATACAATTACACCAAGTAACACAGACAGACACAGACACCAAGTGACAATGACATACACTGATACCCAGTAACACAGACACACACTTACACCATTTAACAAAGACATACACTGACACCAAGTAACAAAGACATACACTTACACCAAGTAACACAGACATACACTGACACCAAGTAACAAAGACACACACTTACACCAGGTCACAAAGACATATACTGACACCAAGTAACAAAGACATACACTTATACCAAGTAACAAAGACATACACTGACACCAAGTAACAAAGACATAAACTGATACCAAGTAACAAAGACATACACTGATACCCAGTAACACTGACACACACTTGCACCAAGTAACAAAGACAGACACTTACACCAAGTAACAAAGAAATACACTGACACGAAGTAACAAAGACATACACTGATACCCAGTAACACTGACACACACTTACACCAAGTAAAAAAGACACACACTTACACCAAGTAACAAAGACAGACACTGATACCCAGTAGCACAGACATACACTTACACCAAGTATCAAAGACACACACTTACACCAAGTAACAATGACAGACACTGATACCCAGTAACACAGACACACACTTACACCAGCTAACAAAGACATATACTGACACCAAGTAACAAAGACATACACTTATACCAAGTACAAAAGACATACACTGACACCAATTAACAAAGACATGCACTGATACCAAGTAACAAAGACATGCACTGATACCCAGTAACACAGACACACACTTACACAAAGTAACACAGACACACACTTACACCAAGTAACAAAGACAGACACTCATACCCAGTAACACAGACATACACTTACACCAAGTATCAAAGACATACACTGACACCAAGTAGCAAAGACATAAACTTACACCAAGTAACAAAGAAATAAACTGATACTAAGTAACAAAGACATACACTTACACCAAGTAACAAAGACATACACTTATACCAAGTACAAAAGACATACACTGACACCAATTAACAAAGACAGACACTGACACCAATTAACAAAGACATACACTTACAACAATTAACACAGACATACACTGACACCAATTAACAAAGACAGACCCTGACACCAATTAACAAAGACATACACTTACAACAATTAACACAGACATACACTGACACCAAGTAACAAAGACATACACTTACACCAAGAAACAAAGACATACAGTGACACCAAGTAACAAAGACATAGACTGATACCCAGTAACACAGACACACACTTACACCAAGTAACAAAGAAAGACAATGACACCAAGTAACAAAGACATACACTGATACCCAGTAACACAGACACACACTTACACCATGTAACAAAGACATACACTGACACCAAGTGACAAAGACATGCACTGATACCCAGTAACACAGACACACACTTACACCAAGTAACACAGACACACACTTACACCAAGTAACAAAGACAGACACTAATACCCAGTAACACAGACATACACTTACACCAAGTATCAAAGAGATACACTGACACCAAGTAGCAAAGACATAAACTTACACCAAGTAACAAAGAAATAAACTGATACTAAGTAACAAAGACATACACTTACACCAAGTAACAAAGACATACACTGACACCAAGGAACAAAGACATACACTTACACCAAGTAACACAGACATACACTGACACCAAGTAACAAAGACAAACACTTACACCAAGTAACAAAGACATACAGTGACACCAAGTAACAAAGACATACACTGATACCCAGTAACACAGACACACACTTACACCAAGTAACACAGACATACACTGACACCAAGTAACAAAGACATACACTGATACCCAGTAACACAGATACACACTTACACCAAGTAACAAAGAAAGACAATGACACCAAGTAACAAAGACATACACTGATACCCAGTAACACAGACATACACTTACACCATGTAACAAAGACATACATTGACACCAAGTAACAAAGACATACACTTACACCAAGTAACACAGACAGAAACCAAGTGACAATGACATACACTGATACCCAGTAACACAGACACACACTTACACCATGTAACAAAGACATACACTGACACCAAGTAACAAAGACATACACTTACACCAAGTAACACAGACATACACTGACACCAAGTAACAAAGACACACACTTACACCAGGTAACACAGACATACACTGACACCAAGTAACACAGACACACACTTACACCAGGTCACAAAGACATATACTGACACCAAGTAACAAAGACATACACTTATACCAAGTAACAAAGACATACACTGACACCAAAAACAAAGACATAAACTGATACCAAGTAACAAAGACATACACTGATACCCAGTAACACTGACACACACTTACACCAAGTAACAAAGACAGACACTTACACCAAGTAACAAAGAAATACACTGACACGAAGTTACAAAGACATACACTGACACCAATTAACAAAGACATACACTTGCACCAAGTAACACAGACATACACTGACACCAAGTAACAAAGACATACACTTACACCAAGTAACAAAGACATACAGTGACACCAAGTAACAATGACATACACTGATACCCAGTAACACAGACACACACTTACACCAAGTAACAAAGAAAGACAATGACACCAAGTAACAAAGACATACACTGATACCCAGTAACACAGACACACACTTACACCATGTAACAAAGACATACACTGACACCAAGTAACAAAGACATACACTTACACCAAGTAACACAGACAGACACAGACACCAAGTGACAAAGACATACACTGATACCCAGTAACACAGACACACACTTACACCAAGTAACACAGACACACACTTACACCAAGTAACAAAGACAGACACTAATACCCAGTAACACAGACATACACTGACACCATGTAACAAAGACATACACTGACACCAAGTAACAAAGACATACACTTACACCAAGTAACACAGACAGACACAGACACCAAGTGACAAAGACATACACTGATACCCAGTAACACAGACACACACTTACACCAAGTAACAAAGACATACAGTGACACCAAGTAACAAAGACATACACTGATACCCAGTAACACAGACACACACTGACACCAAGTAACAAAGACATACACTTACACCAAGTAACAAAGACATACACTTACACCAAGTAACAAAGACATTCACTGTTACCCAGTAACACAGACACACACTTACACCAAGTAACAAAGACATACACTGACACCAAGTAACAAAGACATGCACTGATACCCAGTAACACAGACACACACTTACACCAATTAACAAAGACATACACTGATACTCAGTTCCACAGACACACACTTACACCAAGTAACAAAGGCAGACACTGACACCCAGTAACAAAGACATACACTGACACCCAGAAACACAGACACACACGGACACCATGTAACAAAGACATACACTGATAACCAGTCACAAAAACATACACTTACACCAGGTAACAAAGACATACACTGACACCAATTAACAAAGACATACACAGACACCAATTAACAAAGACATACACTGATACCCAGTAACACAGACACACACTTACACCAAGTAACAAAGACATACACTGACACCAAGTAACAAAGACATACACTGACACCAAGTAAAAAAGACATACACCGACACCATAACAAAGACGTACACTGATACCCAGTAACACAGACACACACTTACACCAAGTAACAAAGACAGACACTAATACCCAGTAACACAGACATACACTTACACCAAGTAACACAGACATACACTGACACCAAGTAACAAAGACATACACTGATACCCAGTAACACAGATACACACTTACACCAAGTAACAAAGAAAGACAATGACACCAAGTAACAAAGACATACACTGATACCCAGTAACACAGACACACACTTACACCATGTAACAAAGACATACACTGACACCAAGTAACAAAGACATACACTTACACCAAGTAACACAGACAGACACAGACACCATGTAACAAAGACATACACTGACACCAAGTAACAAAGACATACACTTACACCAAGTAACAAAGACACACACTTACACCAAGTAACACAGACATACACTGACACCAAGTAACAAAGACGGACACTGATGCCCAGTAACACAGACACACACTTACACCAAGTAACAATGACAGACACTGATACCCAGTAACACAGACACACACTTACACCAAGTCACAAAGACATACACTGACACCCAGTAACAAAGACATACACTGACACCCAGTAACAAAGACACACAATGACACCAAGTAACAAAGGCACACAGTGACACCAAGTAACAAAGACATACACTGATACCCAGTAACACAGACACACACTTACACCAAGTAACAAAGACATACACTGACACCAAGTAACAAAGACATTCACTGATACCCAGTAACACAGACTCACACTTACTCCAAGT
The DNA here is from genome assembly GCF_036365525.1 of Heterodontus francisci. Lineage (NCBI taxonomy): Eukaryota > Metazoa > Chordata > Chondrichthyes > Heterodontiformes > Heterodontidae > Heterodontus > Heterodontus francisci. Next base: position 7,499,055 of record NW_027140221.1, on the reverse strand, counting down.
AACAAAGACATACACTGACACCAAGTAACAAAGACATGCACTGATACCCAGTAACACAGACACACACTTACACCAAGTAACAAAGACATACACTGATACTCAGTTACACAGACACACACTTACACCAAGTAACAAAGACATACACTGACACCAAGTAACAAAGGCATACACTGACACCCAGTAACAAAGACATACACTGACACCCAGTAACACAGACACACACGGACACCAAGTAACAAAGTCATACACTGACACCCAGTAACAAAAACATACACTGACACCAGGTAACAAAGACATACACTGACACCAAGTAACAAAGACATTGACTGATCCCCTGTAACACAGACACACACTGACACCAAGTAACAAAGACATACACTGACACCAAGTAACAAAGACATACACTGACACCAAGTAACAAAGACATACACTGATACCCAGTAACACAGACACACACTTACACCAAGTATCAAAGACAGACAATGACACCAACTAACAAAGACATGCACTGATACCCAGTAACACAGACACACACTTACAACAAGTAACAGAGACATACACTTACACCAAGTAAGAAAGGCATACACTTACACCAAGTAACAAAGACATGCACTGACACCAAGTAACAAAGACGTACACTTGCACCAAGTAACATAGACATACACTGACACCAAGTAACAAAGACTTACACTTACACCGAATACACAGACATACACTGACAGCAAGTAACAAAGACATACACTGGTACCAAGTAACTCAGACACACACTTACACCAAGTAACAAAGACAGACACTGATACCCAGTAACAAAGACATACACTGACACCAAGTAACAAAGACATACACTTACACCAAGTAAAATAGACATACACTGACACCAAGTAACAAAGACAGACACTGATACCCAGTAGCACAGACATACACTTACACCAAGTATCAAAGACATACACTGACACCAAGTAGCAAAGACATACACTTACACCAAGTAACACAGACATACACTGACACCAAGTAACAAAGGCATACACTTACACCAAGTAACAAAGACATACAGTGACACCAAGTAACAAAGACAAACACTGATACCCAGGAACACAGACACACACTTACACCAAGTAACAAAGAAAGACAATCACTCCAAGTAACAAAGACATACACTGATACCCAGTAACACAGACACACACTTACACCAAGTAACACAGACACACACAGACACCAAGTAACAAAGACAAACACTGATACCCAGTAACACAGACACACACTTACACCAAGTAACAAAGACATACAATGACACCAAGTAACAAAGACATACACTGACACCAAGTAAAAAAGACATACACTGACACCAAGTAACAAAGACATACACTGATACCCAGTAACACAGACACACACTTACACCAAGTAACAAAGACAGACACTAATACCCAGTAACACAGACATACACTTACACCAAGTAACACAGAAATACACTGACACCAAGTAACAAAGACATACACTGATACCCAGTACCACAGAAACACACTTACACCAAGTAACAAAGAAAGACAATGACACCAAGTAACAAAGACATACACTGATACCCAGTAACACAGACACACACTTACACCATGTAACAAAGACATACACTGACACCAAGTAACAAAGACATACACTTACACCAAGTAACACAGACAGACACAGACACCATGTAACAAAGACATACACTGACACCAAGTAACAAAGACATACACTTACACCAAGTAACAAAGACACACACTTACACCAAGTAACACAGACATACACTGACACCAAGTAACAAAGACGGACACTGATGCCCAGTAACACAGACACACACTTACACCAAGTAACAATGACAGACACTGATACCCAGTAACACAGACACACACTTACACCAAGTCACAAAGACATACACTGACACCCAGTAACAAAGACATACACTGACACCCAGTAACAAAGACACACAATGACACCAAGTAACAAAGGCACACAGTGACACCAAGTAACAAAGACATACACTGATACCCAGTAACACAGACACACACTTACACCAAGTAACAAAGACATACACTGACACCAAGTAACAAAGACATTCACTGATACCCAGTAACACAGACTCACACTTACTCCAAGTAACAAAGACATACACTGACACCAAGTAACAAAGACATGCACTGATACCCAGTAACACAGACACACACTTACACCAAGTAACAAAGACATACACTGATACTCAGTTACACAGACACACACTTACACCAAGTAACAAAGACATACACTGACACCAAGTAACAAAGGCATACACTGACACCCAGTAACAAAGACATACACTGACACCCAGTAACACAGACACACACGGACACCAAGTAACAAAGACATACACTGACACCCAGTAACAAAAACATACACTGACACCAGGTAACAAAGACATACACTGACACCAAGTAACAAAGACATTGACTGATCCCCTGTAACACAGACACACACTTACACCAAGTAACAAAGACATACACTGACACCAAGTAACAAAGACATACACTGATACCCAGTAACACAGACACACACTTACACCAAGTATCAAAGACAGACAATGACACCAACTAACAAAGACATGCACTGATACCCAGTAACACAGACACACACTTACACCAAGTAACAGAGACATGCATTTACACCAAGTAAGAAAGGCATACACTTACACCAAGTAACAAAGACATGCACTGACACCAAGTAACAAAGACGTACACTTGCACCAAGTAACAAAGACATACACTGATACCCAGTAACACAGACACACACTGACACCAAGTAACAAAGACATACACTGACACCAATTAACAGAGACATACACTGATACCCAGTAACACAGACACACAGTTACACCAAGTAACAAAGACATACACTGACACCAAGTAACAAAGTCATACACTTACACCAAGTAAAAAAGACATACACTGACACCAAGTAACAAAGACATGCACTGATACCAAGTTACACAGACACACACTTACACCAAGTAACACAGACACACACAGACACCAAGAAACAAAGACATACACTTACACCAAGTAAAAAAGACATACACTGACACCAATTAACAAAGACATACACTGATACCCAGTAACACAGACACACACTTATACCAAGTAACAAGGACATACACTGATATCCAGTAACACAGACACACACTTACACAAAGTAACAGAGACATACACTGACACCAAGTAACAAAGGCATACACTGACACCAAGTAACAAAGGCATACACTTACACCAAGTAACAAAAACATGCACTGACACCAAGTAACGAGGACGTAAACTTACACCAAGTAACAAAGACATACACTGACACCAAGTAACAAAGACATACACTTAGACCAAGTAACAAAGACATACACTGACACCAAGTAACAAAGACACACACTTACACCGAAAACACAGACATACACTGGCAGCAAGTAACAAAGACATACACTGGTACCAAGTAACTCAGACACACACTTACACCAAGTAACAAAGACAGACACTGATATCCAGTAACAAAGACATACATTGACATCAAGTAACAAAGACATACACTTACACCAAGTAAAAAAGACATACACTGACACCAAGTAACAAAGACAGACACTGATACCCAGTAGCACAGACATACACTTACACCAAGTATCAAATACATCCACTGACACCAAATAGCAAAGACATACACTTACACCAAGTAACAAAGAAATACACTGACACTAAGTAACAAAGACATTCAATTACACCAAGTAACAAAGACATACACTGACACCAACTAACAAAGACATACACTTGCACCAAGTAACACAGACATACACTGACACCAAGTAACAAAGGCATACACTTACATCAAGTAACAAAGACATACAGTGACACCAAGTAACAAAGACATACACTGATACCCAGTATCACAGACACACACTTACACCAAGTAACAAAGACAGACACTGATACCCAGTAACACAGACACACACTTACACCAAGTAACACAGACATACACTGACACCAAGTAACAAAGACATACACTGATACCCAGTAACACAGATACACACTTCCACCAAGTAACAAAGACAGACAATGACACCAAGTAACAAAGACATACACTGATATCCAGTAACACAGACACACACTTACACAAAGTAACAGAGACATACACTGACACCAAGTAACAAAGGCATACACTTACACCAAGTAACAAAGAAATACACTGACACTAAGTAACAAAGACATTCAATTACACCAAGTAACAAAGACATACACTGACACCAACTAACAAAGACATACACTTACACCAAGTAACACAGACATACACTGACACCAAGTAACAAAGGCATACACTTACACCTTGTCACAAAGACATACAGTTACACCAAGTAACAAAGACATACACTGATACCCAGTAACACAGACACACACTTACACCATGTAACAAAGACATACACTGACACCAAGTGACAAAGACATACACTTACACCAAGTAACACAGACACACACGGACACCAAGTAACAAAGACATACACTGACACCCAGTAACAAAACCATACACTGACACCAGGTAACAAAGACATCCACTGACACCAAGTAACAAAGACATTGACTGATCCCCTGTAACACAGACACACACTAACACCAAGTTACAAAGACATACACTGACACCAAGTAACAAAGACATACACTGATACCCAGTAACACAGACACACACTTACACCAAGTATCAAAGACAGACAATGACACCAACTAACAAAGACATACACTGATACCCAGTAACACAGACACACACTTACACCAAGTAACAGAGACATACACTTACACCAAGTAACAAAGGCATACACTTACACCAAGTAACAAAGACATGCACTGACACCAAGTAGCAAAGACGTACACTTGCACCAAGTAACAAAGACATACACTGATACCCAGTAACACAGACACACACTGACACCAAGTAACAAAGACATACACTGACACCAATTAACAGAGACATACTCTGATACCCAGTAACACAGACACACAGTTGCACCAAGTAACAAAGACATACACTGACACCAAGTAACAAAGACTTACACTTACACCAAGTAAAAAAGACATACACTGACACCAAGTAACAAAGACATGCACTGATGCCCAGTTACACAGACACACACTTACACCAAGTAACTCAGACACACACAGCCACCAAGAAACAAAGACATACACTGATACCCAGTAACACAGACACACACTTACACCAAGTAACAAAGTCATACAATGACACCAAGTAACAAAGACATACACTTACACCAAGTAAAAAAGACATACAGTGACACCAATTAACAAAGACTTACACTGATACCCAGTAACACAGACACACACTTACACCAAGTAACAATGACAAACACTGATACCCAGTATCACAGACATACACTTACACCAAGTAACAAAGACATACACTGACTCCAAGTAACACAGACGTACACTGACACCAAGTAACAAAGACATACACTGACACCAAGTAACAAAGACATACACTGATACCAAGTAACACAGACACACACTTTCACAAAGTAACAGAGACATACACTGACACCAAGTAACAAAGGCATACACTTACACCAAGTAACAAAAACATGCACTGACACCAAGTAACAAAGACGGAAACTTGCACCAAGTAACAAAGACATACACTGACACCAAGTAACAAAGACATACACTTACACCAAGTAACACAGACATACACTGACAACAAGTAACAAAGACACACACTTACACCGAATACACAGACATACACTGACAGCATGTAACAAAGACATACACTGGTACCAAGTAACTCAGACACACACTTACACCAAGAAACAAAGACAGACACTGATCCCCAGTAACAAAGACATACACTGACACCAAGTAACAAAGGCATACAATTACACCAAGTAACAAAGGCATACAATTACACCAAGTAAAAAAGACATACACTGACACCAAGTAACAAAGACAGACACTGATACCCAGTAGCACAGACATACACTTCCACCAAGTATCAAAGACATACACTGACACCAAGTGGCAAAGACATACACTTACACCAAGTAACAAAGAAATACACTGACACTAAGTGACAAAGACATTCAATTACACCAAGTAACAAAGACATACACTGACACCAAGTGACAAAGACATACACTTACACCAAGTAACACAGACAGACACAGACACCAACTGACAAAGACATACACTGATACCCAGTAACACAGACACACACTTACACCAAGTAACACAGACACACACAGACACCAAGTAACAAAGACATGCACTGATACCAGTAACACAGACACACACTTACACCAAGTAACAAAGACATACAATGACACCAAGTAACAAAGACATCCACTGACACCAAGTAAAAAAGACATACACTGACACCAAGTAACAAAGACAGACACTGATACCCAGTAATACAGACACACACTTACACCAAGTAACAAAGACAGACACTAATACACAGTAACACAGACATAAACTTACACCAAGTATCAAAGACATACACTGACACCAAGTAGCAAAGACATACACTTACACCAAGTAACAAAGAAATAAACTGACACTAAGTAACAAAGACATACACTTACACCAAGTAACAAAGACATACACTGACACCAAGTAACAAAGACATACACTTACATCAAGTAACACAGACAAACACTGACACCAAGTAACAAAGACATACACTTACACCAAGTAACAAAGACATACAGTGACACCAAGTAACAAAGACATACACTGATACCCAGTAACACAGACACACAATTACACCAAGTAACACAGATATACACTGACACCAAGGAACAAAGACATACACTGATACCCAGTAACACAGATACACACTTACACCAAGTAACAAAGAAAGACAATGACACCAAGTAACAAAGACATACACTGATACCCAGTAACACAGACATACACTGACACCAAGTAACACAGACATACACTGACACCAAGTAACAAAGACGTACACTGATGCCCAGTAACACAGACACACACTTACACAAGGTAACAATGACAGACACTTATACCCAGTAACACAGACACACACTTACACCAAGTAACAAAGACATACTCTGACACCAAGTAACAAAGGCATACACTGACACCCAGTAACAAAGACATACACTGACACACAGTAACACAGACACACACGGACACCAAGTAACAAAGGCAAACACTGACACCAAGGAACAAAGACATACACTGATACCCAGTAACACAGACACACACTTACACCAAGTAACAAAGACATACACTGACACCAAGTAACAAAGACAGTCACTGATACCCAGTAACACAGACACACACTTACACCAAGTAACAAAGACATACACTGATACTCAGTTACACAGACACACACTTACACCAAGTAACAAAGACATACTCTGACACCAAGTAACAAAGGCATACACTGACACCCAGTAACAAAGACATACACTGACACACAGTAACACAAACACACACGGACACCAAGTAACAAAAACATACACTGACACCCAGTAACAAAAACATACACTGACACCAGGTAACAAAGACATACTTTGACACCAAGTAACAAAGACATTGACTGATCCCCAGTAACTCAGACACACACTTACACCAAGTAACAAAGACATACACTGACACCAAGTAATAAAGACATACACTGATACCCAGTAACACAGACACACACTTACACCAAGTATCAAAGACAGACAATGACACCAACTAACAAAGACATACACTGATCCCCAGTAACACAGACACACACTTACACCAAGTCACAGAGACATACACTTACACCAAGTAACAAAGGCATACACTTACACCAAGTAACAAAGACATGCACTGACACCAAGTAACAAAGACGTACACTTGCACCATGTAACAAAGACATACACTGATACCCAGTAACACAGACACACACTGACACCAAGTAACAAAGACATACACTGACACCAATTAACAGAGACATACACTGATACCCAGTAACACAGACACACACTTACACCAAGTAACAAAGAAAGACAATGACACCAAGTAACAAAGACATACACTGATACCCAGTAACACAGACACACACTTACACCATGTAACAAAGACATACACTGACACCAAGTAACAAAGACATACACTGATACCCAGTAACACAGACACACACTTACACCATGTAACAAAGACATACACTGACACCAAGTGACAAAGACATACACTTACACCAAGTAACACAGACACACACGGACACCAAGTAACAAAGACATCCACTGACACCAAGTAACAAAGACATTGACTGATCCACTGTAACACAGACACACACTAACACCAAGTAACAAAGACATACACTGACACCAAGTAACAAAGACATACACTGATACCCAGTAACACAGACACACACTAACACCAAGTAACAAAGACATACACTGACACCAAGTAACAAAGACATACACTGATACCCAGTAACACAGACACACACTTACACCAAGTAACAGAGACATACACTTACACCAAGTAACAAAGGCATACACTTACACGAAGTAACAAAGACATGCACTGACACCAAGTAACAAAGACGTACACTTGCACCAAGTAACAAAGACATACACTGATACCCAGTAAAACAGACACACACTGACACCAAGTAACAAAGACATACACTGACACCAATTAACAGAGACATACACTGATACCCAGTAACACAGACACACAGTTACACCAAGTAACAAAGACATACACTGACACCAAGTAACAGAGACATACACTGACACCAAGTAACAAAGACATACACTTACACCAAGTAACAAAGACATACACTGACACCAAGAAACAAAGACATACACTGATACCCAGTAACACAGACACACACTTACACCAAGTAACAAAGTCATACAATGACACCAAGTAACAAAGACATACACTTACACCAAGTAAAAAAGACATACACTGACACCAATTAACAAAGACTTACACTGATACCCAGTAACACAGACACACACTTACACCAAGTAACAAAGACAGACACTGATACCCAGGATCACAGACATACACTTACACCAGGTATCAAAGACATACACTGACACCAAGGAGCAAAGACATAAACTTACAGCAAGTAACAAAGACATACACTGACTCCAAGTAACACAGACGTACACTGACACCAAGTAACAAAGACATACACTTACACCAAGTAACAAAGACATACACTGACACCAAGTAACAAAGACATACACTGATACCCAGTAACACAGACACACACTTACACCAAGTAACACAGACATACACTGACACCAAGTAACAAAGACATACACTGATACCCAGTAATACAGATACACACTTCCACCAAGTAACAAAGACAGACAATGACACCAAGTAACAAAGACATACACTGATATCCAGTAACACAGACACACACTTACACAAAGTAACAGAGACATACACTGACACCAAGTAACAAAGGCATACACTTACACCAAGTAACAAAAACATGCACTGACACCAAGTAACAAAGACGTAAACTTGCACCAAGTAACAAAGACATACACTGACACCAAGTAACAAAGACATACACTTACACCAAGTAACACAGACATACACTGACAACAAGTAACAAAGACACACACTTACACCGAATACACAGACATACACTGACAGCAAGTAACAAAGACATACACTGGTACCAAGTAACTCAGACACACACTTACACCAAGTAACAAAGACAGACACTGATACCCAGTAACAAAGACATACAATTACACCAAGTAAAAAAGACATACACTGACACCAAGTAACAAAGACAGACACTGATACCCAGCAGCACAGACATACACTTCCACCAAGTATCAAAGACATACACTGACACCAAGTGGCAAAGACATACACTTACACCAAGTAACAAAGAAATACACTGACACTAAGTGACAAAGACATTCAATTACACCAAGTAACAAAGACATACACTGACACCAACTAACAAAGACATACACTTACACCAGGTAACACAGACATACACTGACACCAAGTAACAAAGGCACACACTTACACCAAGTGACAAAGACATACACTTACACCAAGTAACACAGACAGACACAGACACCAAGTGACAAAGACATACACTGATACCCAGTAACACAGACACACACTTACACCAAGTAACACAGACACACACAGACACCAAGTAACAAAGACATGCACTGATACCAGTAACACAGACACACACTTACACCAAGTAACAAAGACATACAATGACACCAAGTAACAAAGACATCCACTGATACCCAGTAATACAGACACACACTTACACCAAGTAACTAACACAGACATACAATTACACCAAGTATCAAAGACATACACTGACACCAAGTAGCAAAGACATACACTTACACCAAGTAACAAAGAAATAAACTGACACTAAGTAACAAAGACATACACTTACACCAAGTAACAAAGACATACACTGACACCAAGTAACAAAGACATACACTTACACCAAGTAACACAGACAAACACTGACACCAAGTAACAAAGACATACACTTACACCAAGTAACAAAGACATACAGTGACACCAAGTAACAAAGACATACACTGATACCCAGTAACACAGACACACACTTACACCAAGTAACAAAGTCATACAATGACACCAAGTAACAAAGACATACACTTACACCAAGTAAAAAAGACATACACTGACACCAATTAACAAAGACTTACACTGATACCCAGTAACACAGACACACACTTACACCAAGTAACAAAGACAGACACTGATACCCAGTATCACAGACATACACTTACACCAAGTATCAAAGACATACACTGACACCAAGGAGCAAAGACATAAACTTACAACAAGTAACAAAGACATACACTGACTCCAAGTAACACAGACGTACACTGACACCAAGTAACAAAGACATACACTTACACCAAGTAACAAAGACATACACTGACACCAAGTAACAAAGACATACACTGATACCCAGTAACACAGACACACACTTACACCAAGTAACACAGACATACACTGACACCAAGTAACAAAGACATACACTGATACCCAGTAATACAGATACACACTTTCACCAAGTAACAGAGACATACACTGACACCAAGTAACAAAGGCATACACTTACACCAAGTAACAAAAACATGCACTGACACCAAGTAACAAAGACGTAAACTTGCACCAAGTAACAAAGACATACACTGACACCAAGTAACAAAGACATACACTTACACCAAGTAACACAGACATACACTGACAACAAGTAACAAAGACACACACTTACACCGAATACACAGACATACACTGACAGCAAGTAACAAAGACATACACTGGTACCAAGTAACTCAGACACACACTTACACCAAGGAACAAAGACAGACACTGATACCCAGTAACAAAGACATACACTGACACCAAGTAACAAAGACATACAATTACACCAAGTAAAAAAGACATACACTGACACCAAGTAACAAAGACAGACACTGATACCCAGTAGCACAGACATACACTTCCACCAAGTATCAAAGACATACACTGACACCAAGTATCAAAGACATACACTGACACCAAGTGGCAAAGACATACACTTACACCAAGTAACAAAGAAATACACTGACACTAAGTGACAAAGACATTCAATTACACCAAGTAACAAAGACATACACTGACACCAACTAACAAAGACATACACTTACACCAGGTAACACAGACATACACTGACACCAAGTAACAAAGGCACACACTTACACCAAGTGACAAAGACATACACTTACACCAAGTAACACAGACAGACACAGACACCAAGTGACAAAGACATACACTGATACCCAGTAACACAGACACACACTTACACCAAGTAACACAGACACACACAGACATCAAGTAACAAAGACATGCACTGATACCAGTAACACAGACACACACTTTCACCAAGTAACAAAGACATACAATGACACCAAGTAACAAAGACATCCACTGATACCCAGTAATACAGACACACACTTACACCAAGTAACAAAGACAGACACTAATACCCAGTAACACAGACATACACTTACACCAAGTATCAAAGACATACACTGAAACCAAGTAGCAAAGACATACACTTACACCAAGTAACAAAGAAATAAACTGACACTAAGTAACAAAGACATACACTTACACCAAGTAACAAAGACATACACTGACACCAAGTAACAAAGACATACACTTACACCAAGTAACACAGACAAACACTGACACCAAGTAACAAAGACATACACTTACACCAAGTAACAAAGACATACAGTGACACCAAGTAACAAAGGCATACACTGATACCCAGCAACACAGACACACAATTACACCAAGTAACACAGACATACACTGACACCAAGGAACAAAGACATACACTGATACCCAGTAACACAGATACACACTTACACCAAGCAACAAAGAAAGACAATGACACCAAGTAACAAAGACATGCACTGATACCCAGTAACACAGACATACACTGACACCAAGTAACAAAGACACACACTTACTCCAAGTAACACAGACATACACTGACACCAAGTAACAAAGACGTACACTGATGCCCAGTAACACAGACACACACTTACACCAGGTAACAATGACAGACACTTATACCCAGTAACACAGACACACACTTACACCAAGTAACAAAGACATACTCTGACACCAAGTAACAAAGGCATACACTGACACCCAGTAACAAAGACATACACTGACACACAGTAACACAGACACACACGGACACCAAGTAACAAAGGCAAACACTGACACCAAGGAACAAAGACATACACTGATACTGAGTAACACAGACACACACTTACACCAAGTAACAAAGACATACACTGACACCAAGTAACAAAGACATTCACTGATACTCAGTTACACAGACACACACTTACACCAAGTAACAAAGACATACTCTGACTCCAAGTAACAAAGGCATACAATGACACCCAGTAACAAAGACATAACCTGACACACAGTAACACAAACACACACGGACACCAAGTAACAAAAACATACACTGACACCCAGTAACAAAAACATACACTGACACCAGGTAACAAAGACATACTTTGACACCAAGTAACAAAGACATTGACTGATCCCCAGTAACTCAGACACACACTTACACCAAGTAACAAGGACATACACTGACACCAAGTAATAAAGACATACACTTACACCAAGTAACAAAGAAATACACTGACACTAAGTGACAAAGACATTCAATTACACCAAGTAACAAAGACATACACTGACACCAACTAACAAAGACATACACTTACACCAGGTAACACAGACATACACTGACACCAAGTAACAAAGGCACACACTTACACCAAGTGACAAAGACATACACTTACACCAAGTAACACAGACAGACACAGACACCAAGTGACAAAGACATACACTGATACCCAGTAACACAGACACACACTTACACCAAGTAACACAGACACACACAGACACCAAGTAACAAAGACATGCACTGATACCAGTAACACAGACACACACTTACACCAAGTAACAAAGACATACAATGACACCAAGTAACAAAGACATCCACTGATACCCAGTAATACAGACACACACTTACACCAAGTAACTAACACAGACATACACTTACACCAAGTATCAAAGACATACACTGACACCAAGTAGCAAAGACATACACTTACACCAAGTAACAAAGAAATAAACTGACACTAAGTAACAAAGACATACACTTACACCAAGTAACAAAGACATACACTGACACCAAGTAACAAAGACATACACTTACACCAAGTAACACAGACAAACACTGACACCAAGTAACAAAGACATACACTTACACCAAGTAACAAAGACATACAGTGACACCAAGTAACAAAGACATACACTGATACCCAGTAACACAGACACACACTTACACCAAGTAACAAAGTCATACAATGACACCAAGTAAAAAAGACATACACTGACACCAATTAACAAAGACTTACACTGATACCCAGTAACACAGACACACACGTACACCAAGTAACAAAGACAGACACTGATACCCAGTATCACAGACATACACTTACACCAAGTATCAAAGACATACACTGACACCAAGGAGCAAAGACATAAACTTACAACAAGTAACAAAGACATACACTGACTCCAAGTAACACAGACGTACACTGACACCAAGTAACAAAGACATACACTTACACCAAGTAACAAAGACATACACTGACACCAAGTAACAAAGACACACACTGATACCCAGTAACACAGACACACACTTACACCAAGTAACACAGACATACACTGACACCAAGTAACAAAGACATACACTGATACCCAGTAATACAGATACACACTTTCACCAAGTAACAGAGACATACACTGACACCAAGTAACAAAGGCATACACTTACACCAAGTAACAAAAACATGCACTGACACCAAGTAACAAAGACGTAAACTTGCACCAAGTAACAAAGACATACACTGACACCAAGTAACAAAGACATACACTTACACCAAGTAACACAGACATACACTGACAACAAGTAACAAAGACACACACTTACACCGAATACACAGACATACACTGACAGCAAGTAACAAAGACATACACTGGTACCAAGTAACTCAGACACACACTTACACCAAGGAACAAAGACAGACACTGATACCCAGTAACAAAGACATACACTGACACCAAGTAACAAAGACATACAATTACACCAAGTAAAAAAGACATACACTGACACCAAGTAACAAAGACAGACACTGATACCCAGTAGCACAGACATACACTTCCACCAAGTATCAAAGACATACACTGACACCAAGTGGCAAAGACATACACTTACACCAAGTAACAAAGAAATACACTGACACTAAGTGACAAAGACATTCAATTACACCAAGTAACAAAGACATACACTGACACCAACTAACAAAGACATACACTTACACCAGGTAACACAGACATACACTGACACCAAGTAACAAAGGCACACACTTACACCAAGTGACAAAGACATACACTTACACCAAGTAACACAGACAGACACAGACACCAAGTGACAAAGACATACACTGATACCCAGTAACACAGACACACACTTACACCAAGTAACACAGACACACACAGACACCAAGTAACAAAGACATGCACTGATACCAGTAACACAGACACACACTTTCACCAAGTAACAAAGACATACAATGACACCAAGTAACAAAGACATCCACTGATACCCAGTAATACAGACACACACTTACACCAAGTAACAAAGACAGACACTAATACCCAGTAACACAGACATACACTTACACCAAGTATCAAAGACATACACTGACACCAAGTAGCAAAGACATACACTTACACCAAGTAACAAAGAAATAAACTGACACTAAGTAACAAAGACATACACTTACACCAAGTAACAAAGACATACACTGACACCAAGTAACAAAGACATACACTTACACCAAGTAACACAGACAAACACTGACACAAAGTAACAAAGACATACACTTACACCAAGTAACAAAGACATACAGTGACACCAAGTAACAAAGGCATACACTGATACCCAGCAACACAGACACACAATTACACCAAGTATCAAAGACATACACTGACACCAAGTGGCAAAGACATACACTTACACCAAGTAACAAAGAAATACACTGACACTAAGTGACAAAGACATTCAATTACACCAAGTAACAAAGACATACACTGACACCAACTAACAAAGACATACACTTACACCAGGTAACACAGACATACACTGACACCAAGTAACAAAGGCACACACTTACACCAAGTGACAAAGACATACACTTACACCAAGTAACACAGACAGACACAGACACCAAGTGACAAAGACATACACTGATACCCAGTAACACAGACACACACTTACACCAAGTAACACAGACACACACAGACACCAAGTAACAAAGACATGCACTGATACCAGTAACACAGACACACACTTTCACCAAGTAACAAAGACATACAATGACACCAAGTAACAAAGACATCCACTGATACCCAGTAATACAGACACACACTTACACCAAGTAACAAAGACAGACACTAATACCCAGTAACACAGACATACACTTACACCAAGTATCAAAGACATACACTGACACCAAGTAGCAAAGACATACACTTACACCAAGTAACAAAGAAATAAACTGACACTAAGTAACAAAGACATACACTTACACCAAGTAACAAAGACATACACTGACACCAAGTAACAAAGACATACACTTACACCAAGTAACACAGACAAACACTGACACCAAGTAACAAAGACATACACTTACACCAAGTAACAAAGACATACAGTGACACCAAGTAACAAAGGCATACACTGATACCCAGCAACACAGACACACAATTACACCAAGTAACACAGACATACACTGACACCAAGGAACAAAGACATACACTGATACCCAGTAACACAGATACACACTTACACCAAGCAACAAAGAAAGACAATGACACCAAGTAACAAAGACATGCACTGATACCCAGTAACACAGACATACACTGACACCAAGTAACAAAGACACACACTTACTCCAAGTAACACAGACATACACTGACACCAAGTAACAAAGACGTACACTGATGCCCAGTAACACAGACACACACTTACACCAGGTAACAATGACAGACACTTATACCCAGTAACACAGACACACACTTACACCAAGTAACAAAGACATACTCTGACACCAAGTAACAAAGGCATACACTGACACCCAGTAACAAAGACATACACTGACACACAGTAACACAGACACACACGGACACCAAGTAACAAAGGCAAACACTGACACCAAGGAACAAAGACATACACTGATACTGAGTAACACAGACACACACTTACACCAAGTAACAAAGACATACACTGACACCAAGTAACAAAGACATTCACTGATACTCAGTTACACAGACACACACTTACACCAAGTAACAAAGACATACTCTGACTCCAAGTAACAAAGGCATACAATGACACCCAGTAACAAAGACATAACATGACACACAGTAACACAAACACACACGGACACCAAGTAACAAAAACATACACTGACACCCAGTAACAAAAACATACACTGACACCAGGTAACAAAGACATACTTTGACACCAAGTAACAAAGACATTGACTGATCCCCAGTAACTCAGACACACACTTACACCAAGTAACAAGGACATACACTGACACCAAGTAATAAATACATACACTGATACCCAGTAACACAGACACACACTTACACCAAGTATCAAAGACAGACAATGACACCAACTAACAAAGACATACACTGATCCCCAGTAACACAGACACACACTTACACCAAGTAACAGAGACATACACTTACACCAAGTAACAAAGGCATACACTTCCACCAAGTAACAAAGACATGCACTGACACCAAGTAACAAAGACGTACACTTGCACCATGTAACAATGACATACACTGATACCCAGTAACACAGACACACACTGACACCAATTAACAAAGACATACACTGACACCAATTAACAGAGACATACACTGATACCCAGTAACACAGACACACACTTACACCAAGTAACAAAGAAAGACAATGACACCAAGTAACAAAGACATACACTGATACCCAGTAACACAGACACACTCTTACACCATGTAACAAAGACATACACTGACACCAAGTAACAAAGACATACACTGACACCAAGTAACACAGACACACACAGACACCAAGTAACAAAGACATACACTGATACCCAGTAACACAGACACACACTTACACCAAGTAACCAAGAGATACAATGACACCAAGTAACAAAGACATACACTGAAACCAAGTAACAAAGACATACACTGAAACCAAGTAACAAAGACATACAATGATACCCAGTAACACAGACACACACTTTCACCAAGTAACAAAGACAGACACTAATACCCAGTAACACAGACATACACTTACACCACGTATCAAAGACATACACTGACACCAAGTAGCAAAGACATACACTTACACCAAGTAACAAAGAAATAAACTGACACTAAGTAACAAAGACAGACACATACACCAAGTAACAAAAACATACACTGACACCAAGTAACAAAGACATACACTGATACCCAGTAACACAGACACACACTTACACCAAGTAACGCAGACATACACTGACACCAAGTAACAAAGGCATACACTGACACCCAGTAACAAAGACATAACCTGACACACAGTAACACAAACACACACGGACACCAAGTAACAAAAACATACACTGACACCCAGTAACACAGATACACACTTACACCAAGTAACAAAGAAAGACAATGACACCAAGTAACAAAGACATACACTGATACCCAGTATCACAGACACACACTTGCACCATGGAACAAAGACATACACTGACACCAAGTAACAAAGACATACACTTACACCAAGTAACAAAGACATACACTTACACCAAGTAACACAGACAGACACAGACACCAAGTGACAAAGACATACACTGATACCCAGTAACACAGACACACACCTACACCATGTAACAAAGACATACACTGACACCAAGTAACAAAGACATACACTTACACCAGGTAACACCGACATACACTGACAACAAGTAACAAAGACACACATTTACACCAAGTAACACAGACATACACTGACACCAAGTAACAAAGACGTACACTGATGCCCAGTAACACAGACACACACTTACACCAAGTCACAAAGACATACACTGACACCCAGTAACAAAGACATACACTGACACCCTGTAACAAAGACACACAATGACACCAAGTAACAAAGGCACACACTGACACCAAGTAACAAAGACATACACTGATACCCAGTAACACAGACACACACTTACACCAAGTAACAATGACAGACACTGATACCCAGTAACACAGACACACAGTTACACCAAGTAACAAAGACATACACTGACACCAAGTAACAAAGACATACACTGACACCAAGTAACAAAGACGTACACTTGCACCAAGAAACAAAGACATACACTGATACCCAGTAACACAGACACACACTGACACCAAGTAACAAAGACATACACTGACACCAATTAACAGAGACATACACTGATACCCAGTAACACAGACACACAGTTGCACCATGTAACAAAGACATACACTGACACCAAGTAACAAAGACATACACTTACACCAAGTAACACAGACATACACTGACACCAAGTAACAAAGACACACACTTACACCAATTAACACAGACATACACTGACACCAATTAACAAAGACGTGCACTGATGCCCAGTAACACAGACACACACTTACACGACGTATCAAAGACAGACAATGAAACCAACTATCAAAGACATACACTTCCACCAAGTAGCAAAGACACACACTTACACCAAGTAACACAGACATACACTGACACCAAGTAACAAAGACAGACAATTACACCAAGTAACACAGACATACACTGACACCAAGTAACAAAGACAGACAATTACACCAAGTAACAAAGACATACACTTGCACCAAGTATTTTGAAAAACACTGACACCAAGTAACAAAGACATACACTGAGACCCAGAAACACCGACACACACTTACACCAAGTAACAAAGACATACACTGACACCAAGTCACAAGGATACACACTGACACCAAGTAACAAAGACATACACTGACACCAAGTCACAAAGACATACACTGATACCCAGTAACACAGACACACACTTACACCACGTAACACAGACATACATTGACACCAAGTAACAAAGACATACACTGATACCCAGTAACACAGACACACATGGACACCAAGTAACAAAGACACACACTGACACCCAGTAACACAGACACACACTTACACCAAGTAACAAAGACATACACTGACACCAAGTAACAAAGACATACACTTACACCAAGTAACAAAGACATACACTGACACCAAGTAACAAAGACATACACTGATACCCAGTAACACAGACACACATTAACACCAAGTAACAAAGACATACAGATACCCAGGAATACAGACACACACTTACACCAAGTAACACAGACATACACTGACACCATTTAATAAAGGCATGCACTGATACCCAGTAACACAGATATAGACTGACACCAAGTAACAAAGACATACAATGACACCAAGAAACAAAGACATACACTGATACCCAGTAACACAGATGCACACTTACAACAAGTAACAAAGACATACACTGACACCAAGTAACAAAGGCATACACTTACACCAAGTAACAAAGACACACACTTGCACCAAGTAACACAGACATACACTGACACCAAGTAACAAAGACAGACAGTTACACCAAGTAACAAAGACATACACTTACACCAAGTATTTTGACATACACTGACACCAAGTAACAAAGACAGACACTGATACCCAGTAACACCGACACACACTTACACCAAGTAACAAAGACATACACTGACACCAAGTAACAAAGACATACACTTACACCAGGTAACACCGACATACACTGACAACAAGTAACAAAGACACACATTTACACCAAGTAACACAGACATACACTGACACCAAGTAACAAAGACGTACACTGATGCCCAGTAACACAGACACACACTTACACCAAGTAACAATGACAGACACTGATACCCAGTAACACAGACACACACTTACACCAAGTCACAAAGACATACACTGACACCCAGTAACAAAGACATACACTGACACCCTGTAACAAAGACACACAATGACACCAAGTAACAAAGGCACACACTGACACCAAGTAACAAAGACATACACTGATACCCAGTAACACATACACACACTTACACCAAGTAACAATGACAGACAATGATACCCAGTAACACAGACACACAGTTACACCAAGTAACAAAGACATACACTGACACCAACTAACAAAGACATACACTGACACCAAGTAACAAAGACGTACACTTGCACCAAGAAACAAAGACATACACTGATACCCAGTAACACAGACACACACTGACACCAAGTAACAAAGACATACACTGACACCAATTAACAGAGACATACACTGATACCCAGTAACACAGACACACAGTTGCACCATGTAACAAAGACATACACTGACACCAAGTAACAAAGACATACACTTACACCAAGTAACACAGACATACACTGACACCAAGTAACAAAGACACACACTTACACCAAGTAACACAGACATACACTGACACCAATTAACAAAGACGTGCACTGATGCCCAGTAACACAGACACACACTTACACCAAGTAACAATGTCAGACACTGATACCCAGTAACACAGACACACACTTCCACCAAGTCACAAAGACATACATTGACACCCAGTAACAAAGACATACACTGACACCAAGTAACAAAGACATGCACCGATACCCAGTAACACAGACACACACTTACACCAAGTAACAAAGACATACACTGATACTCAGTTGCACAGACACACACTTACACCAAGTAACAAAGACATACACTGACACCAAGTGACAAAGGCATACACTGACACCCAGTAACAAAGACATACACTGACACCCAGTAACACAGACAGACACGGACACCAAGTAACAAAGACATACACTGACACCCAGTAACAAAAACATACACTGACACCAGGTAACAAAGACATACACTGACACCAAGTAACAAAGACATTGACTGATCCCCTGTAACACAGACACACACTTATACCAAGTAACAAAGACATACACTGACACCAACTAACAAAGACATACACTGATACCCAGTAACACAGAAATACACTTACACCAAGTAACAGAGACATACACTTACACCAAGTAACAAAGGCATACACTTACACCAAGTAACAAAGACATGCACTGACACCAAGTAACAAAGACGTACACTTGCACCAAGTAACAAAGACATACACTGATACCCAGTAACACAGACGCACACTGACACCAAGTAACAAAGACAAACACTGACACAAATTAACAGAGACATACACTGATACCCAGTAACACAGACACACAGTTGCACCAAGTAACAAAGACATACACTGACACCAAGTAACAAAGACATACACTTACACCAAGTAAAAAAGACATACACTGACACCAAGTAACAAAGACATGCACTGATACCCAGTTACACAGACACACACTTACACCAAGTAACAAAGACAGACACAGACACCAAGTGACAAAGACATACACTGATACCCAGTAACACAGAAACACACTTACACCATGCAACAAAGACATACACTGACACCAAGTAACAAAGACATACACTTACACCAGGTAACACCGACATACACTGACAACAAGTAACAAAGACACACATTTACACCAAGTAACACAGACATACACTGACACCAAGTAACAAAGACGTACACTGATGCCCAGTAACACAGACACACACTTACACCAAGTAGCAATGACAGACACTGATACCCAGTAACACAGACACACACTTACACCCAGTCACAAAGACATACACTGACACCCATTAACAAAGACATACACTGACACCCAGTAACAAAGACACACAATGACACCTAGTAACAAAGGCACACACTGACACCAAGTAACAAAGACATACACTGATACCCAGTAACACAGACACACCCTTACACCAAGTAACAAAGACATCCACTGACACCAAGTAACAAAGACATGCACTGACACCAAGTAACAAAGACGTACACTTGCACCAAGTAACAAAGACATACACTGATACCCAGTAACAAAGACATACACTGACACCCAGTAACACAGACACACACGGACACCAAGTAATAAAGACATACACTGACAACCAGTAACAAAAACATACACTGACACCAGGTAACAAAGACATACACTGACACCAAGTAACAAAGACATTCACTCATACCCAGTAACACAGACACACACTTACTCCAAGTAACAAAGACATACACTGACACCAAGTAACAAAGACATGCACCGATACACAGTAACACAGACACACACTTACACCAAGTAACAAAGACATACACTGATACTCAGTTGCACAGACACACACTTACACCAAGTAACAAAGACATACACTGACACCAAGTGACAAAGGCATACACTGACACCCAGTAACAAAGACATACACTGACACCCAATAACACAGACAGACACGGACACCAAGTAACAAAGACATACACTGACACCCAGTAACAAAAACATACACTGACACCAGGTAACAAAGACATACACTGACACCAAGTATCAAAGACATTGACTGATCCCCAGTAACACAGACACACACTTATACCAAGTAACAAAGACATACACTGACACCAAGTAACAACGACATACACTGATACCCAGTAACACAGACACACACTTACACCAAGTATCAAAGACAGACAATGTCACCAACTAACAAAGACATACACTGATACCCAGTAACACAGACATACACTTACACCAAGTAACAGAGACATACACTTACACCAAGTAACAAAGGCATACACTTACACCAAGTAACAAAGACATGCACTGACACCAAGTAACAAAGACGTTCACTTGCACCAAGTAACAAAGACATACACTGATACCCAGTAACACAGACGCACACTGACACCAAGTAACAAAGACATACACTGACACCAATTAACAGAGACATACACTGATACCCAGTAACACAGACACACAGTTGCACCAAGTAACAAAGACATACACTGACACCAAGTTAGAAAGACATACACTTACACCAAGTAAAAAAGACATACACTGACACCAAGTAACAAAGACATGCACTGATACCCAGTTACACAGACACACACTTACACCAAGTAACACAGACATACAGAGACACCATGTAACAAAGACATACACTGATACCCAGTAACACAGACACACACTTACACCAAGTAACAAAGTCATACAATGACACCAAGTAACAAAGACATACAATTACACCAAGTAAAAAAGACATACACTGACACCAATTAACAAAGACATACACTGATATCCAGTAACACAGACACACACTAACACCATGTAACAAAGACAGACACAGACACCAAGTGACAAAGACATACACTGATACCCAGTAACACAGACACACAGTTACACCATGTAACAAAGACATACACTGACACCAAGTAACAAAGACATACACTTACACCAGGTAACACCGACATACACTGACAACAAGTAACAAAGACACACATTTACACCAAGTAACACAGACATACACTGACACCAAGTAACAAAGACGTACACTGATGCCCAGTAACACAGACACACACTTACACCAAGTAACAATGACAGACACTGATACCCAGTAACACAGACACACACTTACACCAAGTCACAAAGACATACACTGACACCCAGTAACAAAGACATACACTGACACCCAGTAACAAAGACACACAATGACACCAAGTAACAAAGGCACACACTGACACCAAGTAACAAAGACATACACTGATACCCAGTAACACAGACACACACTTACACCAAGTAACAAAGACATACACTGACACCAAGTAACAAAGGCATACACTGACACCCAGTAACAAAGACATACACTGACACCCAGTAACACAGACACACACGGACACCAAGTAATAAAGACATACACTGACACCCAGTAACAAAAACATACTCTGACACCAGGTAACAAAGACATACACTTCCACCAAGTAGCAAAGACACACACTTACACCAAGTAACACAGACATACACTGACACCAAGTAACAAAGACAGACAATTACACCAAGTAACAAAGACAGACAATTACACCAAGTAACAAAGACATACACTTGCACCAAGTATTTTGAAAAACACTGACACCAAGTAACAAAGACATACACTGAGACCCAGAAACACCGACACACACTTACACCAAGTAACAAAGACATACACTGACACCAAGTCACAAGGATACACACTGACACCCAGTAACAAAGACATACACTGACACCAAGTCACAAAGACATACACTGATACCCAGTAAGACAGACACACACTTACACCACGTAACACAGACATGCATTGACACCAAGTAACAAAGACATACACTGATACCCAGTAACACAGACACACACTTACACCAAGTAACAAAGACAGACACTGACACCCAGTAACACAGACACACACTTATACCAAGTAACAAAGACACACACTGACACCAAGTAACAAAGACATACACTGACACCCAGTAACACAGGCACACATGGACACCAAGTAACAAAGACACACACTGACACCCAGTAACACAGACACACACTTACACCAAGTAACAAAGACATACACTGACACCAAGTAACAAAGACATACACTTACACCAAGTAACAAAGACATACATTGACACTAAGTAACAAAGACATACACTGATACCCAGTAACACCGACACGCACGGACACCAAGTAACAAAGACACACACTTACACCCAGTAACACAGACACACACGGACACCAAGTAATAAAGACATACACTGACACCCAGTAACAAAAACATACACTGACACCAAGTAACAAAGACATACACTTACACCAAGTAACAAAGGCATACACTTACACCAAGTAACACAGACGTACACTGACACCAAGTAACAAAGACAAACACTGACACAAATTAACATAGACATACACTGATACCCAGTAACACAGACACACAGTTGCACCAAGTAACAAAGACATACACTGACACCAAGTAACAAAGACATACACTTACACCAAGTAAAAAAGACATACACTGACACCAAGTAACAAAGACATGCACTGATACCCAGTTACACAGACACACACTTACACCAAGTAACACAGACATACACAGACACCAAGTAACAAAGACATACACTGATACCCAGTAACACAGACACACACTTACACCAAGCAACAAAGTCATACAATGACACCAAGTAACAAAGACATACACTTATACCAAGTAAAAAAGACATACACTGACACCAATTAACAAAGACATACACTGATACCCAGTAACACAGACACACACTAACACCAAGTAACAAAGACAGACACAGACACCAAGTGACAAAGACATACACTGATACCCAGTAACACAGCAACACACTTACACCATGTAACAAAGACATACACTGACACAAGTAACAAAGACATACACTTACACCAGGTAACACCGACATACACTGACAACAAGTAACAAAGACACACATTTACACCAAGTAACACAGACATACACTGACACCAAGTAACAAAGACGTACACTGATGCCCAGTAACACAGACACACACTTACACCAAGTAGCAATGACAGACACTGATACCCAGTAACACAGACACACACTTACACCAAGTAACAAAGACATCCACTGACACCAAGTAACAAAGGCATACACTGACACCCAGTAACAAAGACATACACTGACACCCAGTAACACAGACACACACGGACACCAAGTAATAAAGACATACACTGACACCCAGTAAC
The DNA here is from genome assembly GCF_036365525.1 of Heterodontus francisci. Lineage (NCBI taxonomy): Eukaryota > Metazoa > Chordata > Chondrichthyes > Heterodontiformes > Heterodontidae > Heterodontus > Heterodontus francisci. Next base: position 7,472,568 of record NW_027140221.1, on the reverse strand, counting down.
AAAAACATACACTGACACCAGGTAACAAAGACATACACTGACACCAAGTAACAAAGACATTCACTCATACCCAGTAACACAGACACACACTTACTCCAAGTAACAAAGACATACACTGACACCAAGTAACAAAGACATGCACCGATACACAGTAACACAGACACACACTTACACCAAGTAACAAAGACATACACTGATACTCAGTTGCACACACACACACTTACACCAAGTAACAAAGACATACACTGACACCAAGTGACAAAGGCATACACTGACACCCAGTAACAAAGACATACACTGACACCCAATAACACAGACAGACACGGACACCAAGTAACAAAGACATACACTGACACCCAGTAACAAAAACATACACTGACACCAGGTAACAAAGACATACACTGACACCAAGTATCAAAGACATTGACTGATCCCCAGTAACACAGACACACACTTATACCAAGTAACAAAGACATACACTGACACCAAGTAACAACGACATACACTGATACCCAGTAACACAGACACACACTTACACCAAGTATCAAAGACAGACAATGTCACCAACTAACAAAGACATACACTGATACCCAGTAACACAGACATACACTTACACCAAGTAACAGAGACATACACTTACACCAAGTAACAAAGGCATACACTTACACCAAGTAACAAAGACATGCACTGACACCAAGTAACAAAGACGTTCACTTGCACCAAGTAACAAAGACATACACTGATACCCAGTAACACAGACGCACACTGACACCAAGTAACAAAGACATACACTGACACCAATTAACAGAGACATACACTGATACCCAGTAACACAGACACACAGTTGCACCAAGTAACAAAGACATACACTGACACCAAGTTAGAAAGACATACACTTACACCAAGTAAAAAAGACAGACACTGACACCAAGTAACAAAGACATGCACTGATACCCAGTTACACAGACACACACTTACACCAAGTAACACAGACATACAGAGACACCATGTAACAAAGACATACACTGATACCCAGTAACACAGACACACACTTACACCAAGTAACAAAGTCATACAATGACACCAAGTAACAAAGACGTACAATCACACCAAGTAAAAAAGACATACACTGACACCAATTAACAAAGACATACACTGATATCCAGTAACACAGACACACAGTTACACCATGTAACAAAGACATACACTGACACCAAGTAACAAAGACATACACTTACACCAGGTAACACCGACATACACTGACCACAAGTAACAAAGACACACATTTACACCAAGTAACACAGACATACACTGACACCAAGTAACCAAGACGTACACTGATGCCCAGTAACACAGACACACACTTACACCAAGTAACAATGACAGACACTGATACCCAGTAACACAGACACACACTTACACCAAGTCACAAAGACATACACTGACACCCAGTAACAAAGACATACACTGACACCCAGTAACAAAGACACAGAATGACACCAAGTAACAAAGGCACACACTGACACCAAGTAACAAAGACATACACTGATACCCAGTAACACAGACACACACTTACACCAAGTAACAAAGACATACACTGACACCAAGTAACAAAGGCATACACTGACACCCAGTAACAAAGACATACACTGACACCCAGTAACACAGACACACACGGACACCAAGTAATAAAGACATACACTGACACCCAGTAACAAAAACATACTCTGACACCAGGTAACAAAGACATACACTTCCACCAAGTAGCAAAGACACACACTTACACCAAGTAACACAGACATACACTGACACCAAGTATCAAAGACAGACAATTACACCAAGTAACAAAGACATACACTTGCACCAAGTATTTTGAAAAACACTGACACCAAGTAACAAAGACATACACTGAGACCCAGAAACACCGACACACACTTACACCAAGTAACAAAGACATACACTGACACCAAGTCACAAGGATACACACTGACACCCAGTAACAAAGACATACACTGACACCAAGTCACAAAGACATACACTGATACCCAGTAAGACAGACACACACTTACACCACGTAACACAGACATGCATTGACACCAAGTAACAAAGACATACACTGATACCCAGTAACACAGACACACACTTACACCAAGTAACAAAGACAGACACTGACACCCAGTAACACAGACACACACTTACACCAAGTAACAAAGACACACACTGACACCAAGTAACAAAGACATACACTGACACCCAGTAACACAGGCACACATGGACACCAAGTAACAAAGACACACACTGACACCCAGTAACACAGACACACACTTACACCAAGTAACAAAGACATACACTGACACCAAGTAACAAAGACATACACTTACACCAAGTAACAAAGACATACATTGACACTAAGTAACAAAGACATACACTGATACCCAGTAACACAGACACGCACGGACACCAAGTAACAAAGACACACACTTACACCCAGTAACACAGACACACACGGACACCAAGTAATGAAGACATACACTGACACCCAGTAACAAAAACATACACTGACACCAAGTAACAAAGACATACACTTACACCAAGTAACAAAGGCATACACTTACACCAAGTAACAAAGACATGCACTGACACCAAGTAACAAAGACGTACACTTGCACCAAGTAACAAAGAAATACACTGATACCCAGTAACACAGACGTACACTGACACCAAGTAACAAAGACAAACACTGACACAAATTAACAGAGACATACACTGATACCCAGTAACACAGACACACAGTTGCACCAAGTAACAAAGACATACACTGACACCAAGTAACAAAGACATACACTTACACCAAGTAAAAAAGACATACACTGACACCAAGTAACAAAGACATGCACTGATACCCAGTTACACAGACACACACTTACACCAAGTAACACAGACATACACAGACACCAAGTAACAAAGACATACACTGATACCCAGTAACACAGACACACACTTACACCAAGCAACAAAGTCATACAATGACACCAAGTAACAAAGACATACACTTATACCAAGTAAAAAAGACATGCACTGACACCAATTAACAAAGACATACACTGATACCCAGTAACACAGACACACACTAACACCAAGTAACAAAGACAGACACAGACACCAAGTGACAAAGACATACTCTGATACCCAGTAACACAGAAACACACTTACACCATGTAACAAAGACATACACTGACACCAAGTAACAAAGACATACACTTACACCAGGTAACACCGACATACACTGACAACAAGTAACAAAGACACACATTTACACCAAGTAACACAGACATACACTGACACCAAGTAACAAAGACGTACACTGATGCCCAGTAACACAGACACACACTTACACCAAGTAGCAATGACAGACACTGATACCCAGTAACACAGACACACACTTACACCAAGTAACAAAGACATCCACTGACACCAAGTAACAAAGGCATACACTGACACCCAGTAACAAAGACATACACTGACACCCAGTAACACAGACACACACGGACACCAAGTAATAAAGACATACACTGACACCCAGTAACAAAAACATACACTGACACCAGGTAACAAAGACATACACTGACACCAAGTAACAAAGACATTCACTCATACCCAGTAACACAGACACACACTTACTCCAAGTAACAAAGACATACACTGACACCAAGTAACAAAGACATGCACCGATACACAGTGACACAGACACACACTTACACCAAGTATCAAAGACAGACAATGTCACCAACTAACAAAGACATACACTGATACCCAGTAACACAGACATACACTTACACCAAGTAACAGAGACATACACTTACACCAAGTAACAAAGGCATACACTTACAACAAGTAACAAAGACATGCACTGACACCAAGTAACAAAGACGTTCACTTGCACCAAGTAACAAAGACATACACTGATACCCAGTAACACAGACACACAGTTGCACCAAGTAACAAAGACATACACTGACACCAAGTTAGAAAGACATACACTTACAACAAGTAAAAAAGACATACACTGACACCAAGTAACAAAGACATGCACTGATACCCAGTTACACAGACACACACTTACACCAAGTAACACAGACATACACAGACACCAAGTAACAAAGACATACACTGATACCCAGTAACACAGACTCACATTTACACCAAGTAACAAAGTCATACAATGACACCAAGTAACAAAGACATACAATTACACCAAGTAAAAAAGACATACACTGACACCAATTAACAAAGACATACACTGATACCCAGTAACACAGACACACACTAATACCAAGTAACAAAGACAGACACAGACACCAAGTGACAAAGACATACACTGATACCCAGTAACACAGACACACAGTTACACCATGTAACAAAGACATACACTGACACCAAGTAACAAAGACATACACTTACACCAGGTAACACCGACATACACTGACAACAAGTAACAAAGACACACGTTTACACCAAGTAACACAGACATACACTGACACCAAGTAACAAAGACGTACACTGATGCCCAGTAACACAGACACACACTTACACCAAGTAACAATGACAGACACTGATACCCAGTAACACAGACACACACTTACACCAAGTAGCAAAGGCACACACTGACACCAAGTAACAAAGACAATCACTGATACCCAGTAACACAGACACACACTTACACCAAGTAACAAAGACATACACTGACACCAAGTAACAAAGACATACACTGACACCCAGTAACAAAGACATACACTGACACCCAGTAACACAGACACACACTGACACCAAGGAATAAAGACATACACTGACACCCAGTAACAAGAACATACTCTGACACCAGGTAACAAAGACATACACTTCCACCAAGTAGCAAAGACACACACTTACACCAAGTAACACAGACATACACTGACACCAAGTAACAAAGACAGACAATTACACCAAGTAACACAGACATACACTGACACCAAGTAACAAAGACAGACAATTACACCAAGTAACAAAGACATACACTTGCACCAAGTATTTTGAAAAACACTGACACCAAGTAACAAAGACATACACTGAGACCCAGAAACACCGACACACACTTACACCAAGTAACAAAGACATACACTGACACCAAGTCACAAGGATACACACTGACACCAAGTAACAAAGACATACACTGACACCAAGTCACAAAGACATACACTGATACCCAGTAACACAGACACACACTTACACCACGTAACACAGACATACATTGACACCAAGTAACAAAGACATACACTGATACCCAGTAACACAGACACACACTTACACCAAGTAACAAAGACACACACTGACACCAAGTAACAAAGACATACACTGACACCCAGTAACACAGGCACACATGGACACCAAGTAACAAAGACACACACTGACACCCAGTAACACAGACACACACTTACACCAAGTAACAAAGACATACACTGACACCAAGTAACAAAGACATACACTGACACCAAGTAACAAAGACATACACTGATACCCAGTAACACAGACACACATTAACACCAAGTAACAAAGACATACAGATACCCAGTAATACAGACACACACTTACACCAAGTAACACAGACATACACTGACACCATTTAATAAAGGCATGCACTGATACACAGTAACACAGATATAGACTGACACCAAGTAACAAAGACATACAATGACACCAAGAAACAAAGACATACACTGATACCCAGTAACACAGACGCACACTTACAACAAGTAACAAAGACATACACTGACACAAAGTAACAAAGGCATACACTTACACCAAGTAACAAAGACACACACTTACACCAAGTAACACAGACATACACTGACACCAAGTAACAAAGACAGACAGTTACACCAAGGAACAAAGACATACACTTACACCAAGTATTTTGACATACACTGACACCAAGTAACAAAGACAGACACTGATACCCAGTAACACCGACACACACTTACACCAAGTAACACAGACATACACTGACACCAAGTAACAAAGACAGACAATTACACCAAGGAACAAAGACATACACTTACACCAATTATTTTGACATACACTGACACCAAGTAACAAAGGCATACACTTCCACCAAGTAACAAAGGCACACACTGACACCAAGTAACAAAGACATACACTGACACCAAGTAACAAAGGCATACACTTACACCAAGTAACAAAGACACACACTTACACCAAGTCACAAAGACATGCACTGATACCCAGTAACACAGACACACACTTACACCAAGTAACACAGACAGACATTGACACCAAGTAACAAAGACATACACTGATACCCAGTAACACAGACACACACTTACACCAAGTAACAAAGACAGACACTGATACCCACTAACACAGAAACACACTTCCACCAAGTAACAAAGACATACACTGTCACCCAGTAACAAAGACATACACTGACACCCAGTAACACAGGCACACACGTACACCAAGTAACAAAGACACACACTGACACCCAGTAACACAGACACACACTTACACCAAGTAACAAAGTCACACACGGACATCAAGTAACAAAGACATACACTTACACCAAGTTTCAAAGACATACACTAACACCAAGTAACAAAGACATACACTGATACCCAGTAACACAGACACACACTTGCACCAAGTAACACAGACATACACTGACAGCAAGTAACAAAGACATGCACTGATACCCAGGAACACAGACACTCACTTACACCAAGTAACACAGACACACACTTACACCAAGCAACAAAGACATACACTTAGAACAAGTAACACAGACATACACTCACACCAAGTAACAAAGACAGACAATTACACCAAGTAACAAAGACACACACTTACACCAAGTAACACAGATATACACTGACACCAAGTAACAAAGACATGCACTGACACCCAGTAACACAAACACACACGGACACCAAATAACAAAGACACACACTTACACCAAGTAACACAGACACACACTGACACCCAGTAACACAGACATACAATTACTCCAAGTAACACAGACAGACACTGACACCAAGTAACAAATTCATACACTGATACCCAGCAACACAGACACACACTGACACCAAGTAACACAGACATACACTGACACCAAGTAACAAAGACATACACTGATACCCAGGAACGCAGACACACACTTACACCAACTAACACAGACACACACTTACACCAAGTAACACAGACATACACTGACACCAAGTAACAAAGACACACACTTACACCAAGTAACACAGACACACACTGACACCCAGTAACAAAGACATACACTTACACCAAGTAACACAGACATACACTGACACCAAGTAACAAAGACATACTCTGATACCCAGTAAAACAGACACACACTTACACCAAGTAACACAGACATACACTGACACCATGTAACAAAGACATACAATGATACCCAGGAACACAGACACACACTTACACCAAGTAGCACAGACACACTTGCACCAAGTAACAAAGAGATACACTTACACCAAGTAACTCAGACATACACTGACACCAAGTAACAAAGACATACACTGATACCAAGTAACAAAGACAGACACTTATACCAAGTAACAAAGGCATACACTTACACCAAGTAACAAAGACATGCACTGACACCAAGTAACAAAGACGTTCACTTGCACCAAGTAACAAAGACATACACTGATACCCAGTAACACAGACGCAAACTGAACCAAGTAACAAAGACATACACTGACACCAAGTAACAAAGACATACAATTACACCAAGTAACAAAAACACACACTTACACCAAGTAACAAAGACATAGACTGACACCAAGTAACAAAGACATACACTGTTACCCAGTAACACAGACACACACTTACATCAAGTAACAAAGACATGCACTGATACCAAGTAACACAGACACACACTTACACCAAGTCACACAGACATACACTGACACCAAGTAACAAAGACATACACTGATACCCAGTAGCACAGACACACACTGGGCGTCACATTGGCACAGTGTTTAGCAGCCTCACAGCTCCAGGGGCCCGGGCTCGATTCTGGGTCCTGCCTGTGCGGAGTTTGCAAGTTCTCCCTGTGTCTGCGTGAGTTTCCTCCGGGTGCTCCGGTTTCTTCCCACATGCCAAAGACTTGCAGGTTGTAAGGTTAATTGGCCATTATAAATTGACACTAGTATAGGTAGGTGTTTGGGAAATATATCGGGACAGGTGGGGATGTGATAGGAATTCGGGATTAGTGTAGGATTAGTATAAATGAGTGGTTGATGGTCGGCACAGACTCTGTTGGCCGAAGGGCCTGTTTCAGGACTGACACCCAGTAACACAAAGAAACACACACTGACAGCCAGAAACATAGAGAAACACTGAAACACAGTAACAAAGACACACACTGACACACAGACACACACTGTCACCCAGTAACAAAGACATACACTGACACCGAGTCACAAAGACATACACTGATAACCAGAAACACAGACACACACTTACAAGAAGTAACAACGACATACACTGACACCAAGTAACAAAGACATACACTGACACCAAGTCACAAAGGCATACACTTACACCAAGTAGCAAAGACACACACTTACACCAAGTAACACAGACATACACTGACACCAAGTAACAAAGACAGACAATTACACCAAGTAACAAAGACATACACTTGCACCAAGTATTTTGAAAAACACTGACAGCAAGTAACAAAGACATACACTGATACCCAGTAACATCGAGAAACACTGACACACAGTAAAAAAGACATACACAGACACACACTGACACCAAGTAACAAAGACTAACACAGACACACACTGTCACCAAGTAACAAAGACATACACTGACACCCAGTAAGAAAGACATACACTGACACCATGTCACAAAGACATACACTGATACCCAGTAACACAGACACACACTTCCACAAAGTAACAAAGACAAACACTGACACCAAGTAAAAAAGACATCTACTGACACCCAGTAACAAAGACAGACACGGACACCAAGTAACACAGACATACACTGACACCCAGTAACAAAAACATACACTGACACCAGGTAACAAAGACATACACTGACACCAAGTATCAAAGACATTGACTGATCCCCAGTAACACAGACACACACTTATACCAAGTAACAAAGCCATACACTGACACCAAGTAACAACGACATACACTGATACCCAGTAACACAGACACACACTTACACCAAGTATCAAAGACAGACAATGTCACCAACTAACAAAGACATACACTGATACCCAGTAACACAGACATACACTTACACCAAGTAACAGAGACATACACTTACACCAAGTAACAAAGGCATACACTTACAACAAGTAACAAAGACATGCACTGACACCAAGTAACAAAGACGTTCACTTGCACCAAGTAACAAAGACATACACTGATACCCAGTAACACAGACGCACACTGACACCAAGTAACAAAGACATACACTGACACCAATTAACAGAGACATACACTGATACCCAGTAACACAGACACACAGTTGCACCAAGTAACAAAGACATACACTGACACCAAGTTAGAAAGACATACACTTACAAGTAAAAAAGACATACACTGACACCAAGTAACAAAGACATGCACTGATACCCAGTTACACAGACACACACTTACACCAAGTAACACAGACATACACAGACACCAAGTAACAAAGACATACACTGATACCCAGTAACACAGACACACACTTACACCAAGTAACAAAGTCATACAATGACACCAAGTAACAAAGACATACAATTACACCAAGTAAAAAAGACATACACTGACACCAATTAACAAAGACATACACTGATACCCAATAACACAGACACACACTAACACCAAGTAACAAAGACAGACACAGACACCAAGTGACAAAGACATACACTGATACCCAGTAACACAGACACACAGTTACACCATGTAACAAAGACATACACTGACACCAAGTAACAAAGACATACACTTACACCAGGTAACACCGACATACACTGACAACAAGTAACAAAGACACACATTTACACCAAGTAACACAGACATACACTGACACCAAGTAACAAAGACGTACACTGATGCCCAGTAACACAGACACACACTTACACCAAGTAACAATGACAGACACTGATACCCAGTAACACAGACACACACTTACACCAAGTAGCAAAGGCACACACTGACACCAAGTAACAAAGACAATCACTGATACCCAGTAACACAGACACACACTTACACCAAGTAACAAAGACAGACACTGACACCAAGTAACAAAGACATACACTGACACCCAGTAACAAAGACATACACTGACACCAAGTAACACAGACACACACGGACACCAAGGAATAAAGACATACACTGACACCCAGTAACAAGAACATACTCTGACACCAGGTAACAAAGACATACACTTCCACCAAGTACCAAAGACACACACTTACACCAAGTAACACAGACATACACTGACACCAAGTAACAAAGACAGACAATTACACCAAGTAACACAGACATACACTGACACCAAGTAACAAAGACAGACAATTACACCAAGTAACAAAGACATACACTTGCACCAAGTATTTTGAAAAACACTGACACCAAGTAACAAAGACATACACTGAGACCCAGAAACACCGACACACACTTACACCAAGTAACAAAGACATACACTGACACCAAGTCACAAGGATACACACTGACACCAAGTAACAAAGACATACACTGACACCAAGTCACAAAGACATACACTGATACCCAGTAACACAGACACACACTTACACCACGTAACACAGACATACATTGACACCAAGTAACAAAGACATACACTGATACCCAGTAACACAGACACACACTTACACCAAGTAACAAAGACACACACTGACACCCAGTAACACAGGCACACATGGACACCAAGTAACAAAGACACACACTGACACCCAGTAACACAGACACACACTTACACCAAGTAACAAAGACATACACTGACACCAAGTAACAAAGACATACACTTACACCAAGTAACAAAGACATACACTGACACCAAGTAACAAAGACATACACTGATACCCAGTAACACAGACACACATTAACACCAAGTAACAAAGACATACAGATACCCAGTAATACAGACACACACTTACACCAAGTAACACAGACATACACTGACACCATTTAATAAAGGCATGCACTGATACCCAGTAACACAGATATAGACTGACACCAAGTAACAAAGACATACAATGACACCAAGAAACAAAGACATACACTGATACCCAGTAACACAGACGCACACTTACAACAAGTAACAAAGACATACACTGACACCAAGTAACAAAGGCATACACTTACACCAAGTAACAAAGACACACACTTACACCAAGTAACACAGACATACACTGACACCAAGTAACAAAGACAGACAGTTACACCAAGTAACAAAGACATACACTTACACCAAGTATTTTGACATACACTGACACCAAGTAACAAAGACAGACACTGATACCCAGTAACACCGACACACACTTACACCAAGTAACACAGACATACACTGACACCAAGTAACAAAGACAGACAATTACACCAAGGAACAAAGACATACACTTACACCAATTATTTTGACATACACTGACACCAAGTAACAAAGGCATACACTTCCACCAAGTAACAAAGGCACACACTGACACCAAGTAACAAAGACATACACTGACACAAAGTAACAAAGGCATACACTTACACCAAGTAACAAAGACACACACTTACACCAAGTCACAAAGACATGCACTGATACCAAGTAACACAGACACACACTTACACCAAGTAACACAGACAGACATTGACACCAAGTAACAAAGACATACACTGATACCCAGTAACACAGACACACACTTACACCAAGTAACAAAGACAGACACTGATACCCACTAACACAGAAACACACTTCCACCAAGTAACAAAGACATACACTGTCACCCAGTAACAAAGACATACACTGACACCCAGTAACACAGGCACACACGTACACCAAGTAACAAAGACACACACTGACACCCAGTAACACAGACACACACTTACACCAAGTAACAAAGTCACACACGGACACCAAGTAACAAAGACATACACTTACACCAAGTTTCAAAGACATACACTAACACCAAGTAACAAAGACATACACTGATACCCAGTAACACAGACACACACTTGCACCAAGTAACACAGACATACACTGACAGCAAGTAACAAAGACATGCACTGATACCCAGGAACACAGACACTCACTTACACCAAGTAACACAGACACACACTTACACCAAGCAACAAAGACATACACTTAGAACAAGTAACACAGACATACACTCACACCAAGTAACAAAGACAGACAATTACACCAAGTAACAAAGACACACACTTACACCAAGTAACACAGATATACACTGACACCAAGTAACAAAGACATGCACTGACACCCAGTAACACAAACACACACGGACACCAAATAACAAAGACACACACTTACACCAAGTAACACAGACACACACTGACACCCAGTAACACAGACACACAATTACTCCAAGTAAAACAGACAGACACTGACACCAAGTAACACATTCATACACTGATACCCAGCAACACAGACACACACTGACACCAAGTAACACAGACATACACTGACACCAAGCAACAAAGACATACACTGATACCCAGGAACGCAGACACACACTTACACCAACTAACACAGACACACACTTACACCAAGTAACACAGACATACACTGACACCAAGTAACAAAGACATACAAATACACCAAGTAACAAAGACATACAAATACACCAAGTAACAAAGACACACACTTACACCAAGTAACACAGATATACAATGGCACCAAGTAACAAAGACATGCACTGACACCCAGCAACACAGACACACACGGACACCAAGTAACAAAGACACACACTTACACCAAGTAACACAGACACACACTGACACCCAGTAACAAAGACATACACTTACACCAAGTAACACAGACATACACTGACACCAAGTAACAAAGACATACTCTGATACCCAGTAAAACAGACACACACTTACACCAAGTAACACAGACATACACTGACACAATGTAACAAAGACATACAATGATACCCAGGAACACAGACACACACTTACACCAAGTAACACAGACACACTTGCACCAAGTAACAAAGAGATACACTTACACCAAGTAACTCAGACATACACTGACACCAAGTAACAAAGACATACACTGATACCAAGTAACAAAGACAGTCACTTATACCAAGTAACAAAGGCATACACTTACACCAAGTAACAAAGACATGCACTGATACCCAGTAACACAGACGCAAACTGAACCAAGTAACAAAGACATACACTGACACCAAGTAACAAAGACATACAATTACACCAAGTAACAAAAACACACACTTACACCAAGTAACAAAGACATAGACTGACACCAAGTAACAAAGACATACACTGTTACCCAGTAACACAGACACACACTTACATCAAGTAACAAAGACATGCACTGATACCAAGTAACACAGACACACACTTACACCAAGTCACACAGACATACACTGACACCAAGTAACAAAGACATACACTGATACCCAGTAGCACAGACACACACTGGGCGTCACATTGGCACAGTGTTTAGCAGCCTCACAGCTCCAGGGGCCCGGGCTCGATTCTGGATCCTGCCTGTGCGGAGTTTGCAAGTTCTCCCTGTGTCTGCGTGAGTTTCCTCCGGGTGCTCCGGTTTCTTCCCACATGCCAAAGACTTGCAGGTTGTAAGGTTAATTGGCCATTATAAATTGACACTAGTATAGGTAGGTGTTTGGGAAATATATCGGGACAGGTGGGGATGTGATAGGAATTCGGGATTAGTGCAGGATTAGTATAAATGAGTGGTTGATGGTCGGCACAGACTCTGTTGGCCGAAGGGCCTGTTTCAGGACTGACACCCAGTAACACAAAGAAACACACACTGACAGCCAGAAACATAGAGAAACACTGAAACACAGTAACAAAGACACACACTGACACACAGACACACACTGTCACCCAGTAACAAAGACATACACTGACACCGAGTCACAAAGACATACACTGATAACCAGAAACACAGACACACACTTACAAGAAGTAACAACGACATACACTGACACCAAGTAACAAAGACATACACTGACACCAAGTCACAAAGGCATACACTTACACCAAGTAGCAAAGACACACACTTACACCAAGTAACACAGACATACACTGACACCAAGTAACAAAGACAGACAATTACACCAAGTAACAAAGACATACACTTGCACCAAGTATTTTGAAAAACACTGACAGCAAGTAACAAAGACATACACTGATACCCAGTAACATCGAGAAACACTGACACACAGTAACAAAGACATACACAGACACACACTGACACCAAGTAACAAAGACTAACACAGACACACACTGTCACCAAGTAACAAAGACATACACTGACACCCAGTAAGAAAGACATACACTGACACCATGTCACAAAGACATACACTGATACCCAGTAACACAGACACACACTTCCACAAAGTAACAAAGACAAACACTGACACCAAGTAAAAAAGACATCTACTGACACCCAGTAACACAGACACACACTTACACCAAGCAACAAAGACATACACTGACACCTAGTAACAAAGACATACACTGATACCCAGTAACACAGACACACACTTACACCAAGAAACAAAGACACATAATTACACCAAGTAACACAGACAGACACTGACACCAAGTAACAAAGACACACACTGACACCAAGTAACAAAGACATACACTGACACCCAGTAACCAAGACATACACTGACACCAAGTCACAAAGACATACACTGGCACCAAGTAACAAAGACATACACTGATACCCAGTAACAGAGACACACACTTACACCAATTAACAAAGACATACACTTACACCAAATAACACAGCCATACACTGACACCAAGTAACAAAGACATACACTGACACCAATTAACAAAGACAGTCACTGAAAACCAGTAACACAGACACACACTTACACCAAGTAACAAAGACATACACTGACACCAAGTAACAAAGACATGCACTGACACCAATTAACAAAGACATACACTGATACCCAGTAACACAGACACAAACTTACACCAAGTAACAAAGACATACACTTACACCAAGTAACAAAGACATACACTGACACCAAGTAACAAAGACATACACTGACACCAAGTAACAAAGACATACACTGATACCCAGTAACACAGACACACACTTACACCATGTAACAAAGACATACACTGATACCCAGTAACACAGACACACACTTACACCAAGTAACAAAGACATACACTGACACCAATTAACAAAGACATACAATGATAACCAGTAACACAGACACACACTTACACCAAGTAACAAAGACAAACACTGAAACCAAGTAACAAAGACATACAGTTACACCAAGTAACAAAGACATACACTGACCCGCAGTAACAGAGACACACACTGACACCAAGTAACAAAGACATACACTGACACCAAGTAACAAAGACATACACTTACACCAAGTATTTTGACAAACCACTGACACCAATTAACAAAGACATACACTGATACCCAGTAACACAGACACACACTTACACTAAGTAAAAAAAACGCTCACTTACACCAAGTAACAGACACACACTGACACCCAGTAACACAGACACACACTTACATCAAGTAACACAGACACACACTGACACCCAGTAACACAAACAAACACACTGACACCAAGTAACACAGACAGAAACTGACACCAAGTAACAAAGACATACACTGACACCAAGTAACACAGACACACAGTGACACCCAGTGGCACAGACACACACTTACACCAAGTAACACAGACACACTTACACGAAGTAACAAAGACATACACTGACACCCAGGAACAATGACATACACTGACACCCAGTAACAAAGACAGACACGGACACCAAGTAACAAAGGCACAGACTTACACCAAGTAACACAGAAACACACTGACACCCAGTAACACAGCCACGCACTTACACCAAGTAACACAGACATACACTGACACCAAGTAACAAAGACATGCACTGACACCAATTAACAAAGACATACAATGATAACCAGTAACACAGACACACACTTACACCAAGTAACAAAGACAAACACTGAAACCAAGTAACAAAGACATACACTTACACCAAGTAACAAAGACATACACTTACACCAAGTAACAAAGACATACACTGACACGCAGCAACAGAGACACACACTGACACCAAGTAACAAAGACATACACTGACACCAAGTAACAAAGACATACACTTACACCAAGTAACAAAGACAGACAATTACACCAAGTAACAAAGACATACACTTACACCAAGTATTTTGACATACACTGACACCAAGTAACAAAGACATACACTGATACCCAGGAACACAGGCACACACTGACACCAAGTAACAAAGACATACACTGACACCCAGCAGCAAAGACAGACACTGACACCCAGTAACACTGACACACTCTTACACCAAGTAACAAAGACGCTCACTTACACCAAGTAACAGACACACACTGACACCCAGTAACACAGACACACACTTACACCAAGTAACACAGACATACACTGATACTAAGTAACACAGGCACACACTGTGGGGCGCGGGGGGGGGAGAGCACATTGGCGCAGTGGTTAGCACCGCAGCCTCACAGCTCCAGGGACCCGGGTTCGATTCTGGGTACTGCCTGTGCGGAGTTTGCAAGTTCTCCCTGTGTCTGCGTGGGTTTCCTCCGGGTGCTCCGGTTTCCTCCCACATGCCAAAGTCTTGCAGGTTGATAGGTTAATGGGCCATTATAAATTGCCCCTAGTGTAGGTAGGTGGTAGGGAAATATATAGGGAACGGTGGGGATGTGATAGGAATACGGGATTAGTGTAGGATTACTGTAAATGGGTTGTTGATGGTCGGCACAGGCTCGGTGGGCCGAAGGGCCTGCTTAAGTGCTGTACCTCTAAACTAAACTAAATACTGACACCCAGGGTCACAGACACACACTGACACCCACTAACATAAACAAACACCAACTGACACCCATTAACACAGAGAACCACTGATACACAGTAACAAAGACATACACTGACACCAAGTCACGAAGACATAAACTGATGCCCAGGAACACAGACACACACTGACACCCAGTAACAATGACATACACTGATACCAAGTAACAAATCATACACTGACAACAAGTAACAAAGACATACACATACACCAAGTAACAAAGAAAGACAATTACACCAAGTAACAAAGGCATACAATTAAACCCAGTAACAAAGACATACACTGACACCCAGTAACACAGACACACACGGACACCAAGGAACAAAGACACAGACTTACACCAAGTAACACAGACACACACTGACACCCAGTAACACAGACACACACTTACACCAAGTAACACAGACATACACTGACACCAAGTAACAAAGACAGACACTGATACCCAGTAACACAGACACACACTTACACCAAGTAACAAAGACAGACACTGACACCCGGTAACAAAGACTTACACTGACACACAGTGACACAGACACACACGGACACCAAGTAACAAAGACATACACTTACACCAAGTAACAAAGTCATGCACTGATACCCAGTAACACAGGCACACACTATGGGGGGGGGGGGGGGGGGCACATTGTCGCAGTGGTTCGCACTGCAGCCTCACAGCTCCAGGGACCCAGGTTCGATTCTGGGTACTGCTTGTGCGGACTTTGCAATTTCTCCCTGTGTCTGCGTGGGTTTCTTCCGGGAGCTCTGGTTTCCTCCCACATGCCAAAGACTTGCAGCTTGATAGGTTAATTGGCCATTATAAATGTCCCCTAGTATAGGTAAGTGGTAGGGAAATATATAGGGACCGGTGGGGATGTGATAGGAATACGGGATTAGTGTAGGATTAGTAAAATGGGTTGTTGATGGTCGGCACAGACTCGGTGGGCCGAATGGCCTGTTTAAGTGCTGTATCTCTAAACTAAACTAAATACTAACACCTGGTGTCACTGACACCCAGTAAAACAAACAAACACTGACACCCAGTAACAAAGACATACACTGATACCAAGTCACAAAGACATACACTGATACCCAGTAACACAAACAAACACACACTGTCACCCAGTAACACAGAGAAACACTGATACACAGTAACAAAGACATACACTGACACCAAGTAACACAGACACACACTGACACCCAGTGACATAGACACACACTTACACCAAGTAACACAGACACACTTACAACAAGTAACAAAGACAGACACTGACACCCAGTAACAATGACATACACTGACACCCAGTAACAAAGACACACACAGACACCAAGTAACAAAGACACAGACTTACACCAAGTAACACAGAAACACACTGGCACCCAGTAACACAGACACACACTTACACCAAGTAACACAGACATACACTGACACCAAGTAACAAAGACATACACTGACACCAAGTAACAAAGACATACACTGACACACAGTAACACAGACACACACGGACACCAAGTAACAAAGACACACACTGACACCAAGTCACAAAGACACACCCTGACACCCAGTAACAAATACATACTCTGACACCAAGTCACAAAGACATACACTGATACACAGACACACACTTACACCAAGTAACACAGACCACCACTGACACCAAGTAACAAAGACATACACTGATACCCAGTAACACAGGCACACACAGGGGGTGGGGGGGCGGGTGGGCACCATGGCGCAGTGGTTACACCAAGTAACACAGACACACTTGCAACAAGTAACAAAGACAGACACTGACACCCAGTAACAATGACATACACTGACACCCAGTAACAAAGACACACACGGACACCAAGTAACAAAGACACAGACTTACACCAAGTAACACAGAAACACACTGACACCCAGTAACACAGACAGACACTTACACCAAGTAAAACAGACATACACTGACACCAAGTAACAAAGACAGACACTGATACCCACTATCACAGACACACACTTACACCAAGTAACAAAGACATACACTGACACCAAGTCACAAAGACACACACTGACACCGAGTAACAAAGACATACACTGATACCAAGTCACAAAGACATACACTGATAACCAGTAACACAGACACACACTGACACCCAGTAACAAAGACATACACTGATACCAAGTCACAAAGAAATACACTGATACCCAGTAACACAGACACACACTAACACCAAGTAACAAAGACATACACTGACTCCAAGTAACAAAGACGTACACTGACACCAAGTAACAAAGACACACACTTACACCAAGTAACGCAGACACACACTGGCACAAAGTAACAAAGACATGCACTGACACCAAGTAACAAAGACATACACATACACCAAGTAACAAAGAAAGACAATTGCACCAAGTAACAAAGACATGCAATTAAACCCAGTAACAAAGACATACACTGACACCCAGTAACACAGACACACACGGACACCAAGGAACAAAGACACAGACTTACACCAAGTGACACAGGCACACACTGACACCCCGTAAATCAGACACACACTTACACCAAGTAACACAGACATGCACTGACACCAAGTAACAAAGACAGACACTGATACCCAGTAACAAAGACACACACTTACACCAAGTAACAAAGACATACACTGACACCCGTTAACAAAGACATACACTGACACACAGTAACACAGACACACACGGACACCAAGTAACAAAGACACACACTGACACCAAGTCACAAAGACACACACTGACACCCAGTAACAAAGACATACACTGACACCAAGTCACCAGACAAACACTGATACACAGGCACACACTTACACCAAGTAACACAGACCACCACTGACACCAAGTAACAAAGACATACACTGATACCCAGTATCACAGACACACACTTACACCAAGTAACAAAGACATACACTGACACCAAGTCACAAAGACACACACTGACACCCAGTAACAAAGACATACACTGATACCAAGTCACAAAGACATACACTGATACCCAGTAACACAGACACACACTGACACCCAGTATCAAAGACAGACACTGATACCAAGTCACAAAGACAACCACTGATACCCAGTAACACAGACACACACTGACACCAAGTAACAAAGACATACACTGACACCAAGTAACAAAGACGTACACTTACACCAAGTTACAAAGACACACACTTGCACCAAGTAACACAGACATACACTGACACCAAGTAACAAAGACATACACAGACACCAAGTAACAAAGACATACACTTACACCAAGTAACAAAGACAGACAATTACACCAAGTAACAAAGACATACACTTACACCAAGTATTTTGACATACACTGACACTAAGTCACAAAGACATACACTGATACCCAGTAACACAGACACACACTTACACCAAGTAACGCAGACATACACTGAGACCAAGTAAAAAAGACATGCACTGATACCCAGAAACACAGAGACACACTTACACCAAGTAACAAAGACAGACACTGATACCCAGTAACACAGACACACACTTACACCAAGTAACAAAGACATACACTGACACCCAGTAACAAAGACATACACTGACACCCAGTAACACAGACCCACACGGACACCAAGTAACAAAGACATACACTTACACCAAGTAACACAGACAAACACTGACACCAAGTAACAAAGACATAAACTGATACCCAGAAACACAGACACACACTTACACCAAGTAACAAAGACAGACACTGATACCCCGTAACAAAGACACACACTTACACCAAGTAACAAAGACATACACTGACACCCAGTAACAAAGACATACACTGACACCCAGTAACACAGACACACACGGACACCAAGTAACAAAGACACAGACTTACACCAAGTAACACAGACATACACTGACACCCAGTAACAAAGACATACACTGATACCCTGGAACACAGACACACACTTACACCAAGTTACACAGGCACACACTTGCACCAAGTAACAAAGACATACACTGACACCAAGTAACAAAGACATACACTGATACCCTGGAACACAGACACACACTTACACCAAGTTACACAGACATACACTGACACCAGGTAACAAAGACATACAATTAGACCAAGTAACAAAGACACACATTTACACCAAGTAACACAGAAAACACTGACACACAGTAACACAGACACACACGGACACCAAGTAACAAAGACACACACTTACACCAAGTAACACATACACACACTGACACCCAGTAACACAGTCACACACTTAGACCAAGTAACACAGACATACACTGACACCAAGTAACAAAGACATACACTGATACCCAGGAACACAGACATACACTTACACCAAGTAACACAGACACACACTTACACCAAGTAACAAAGACATACATTTACACCAAGTAACACAGAGATACAATGACACCAAGTAACAAGGACATACAATTACACCAAGTAAAAAAGACACACACTTACACCAAGTAACAAAGACAGACACTGATACCCAGTAACACAGACACACACTTACACCAAGTAACAAAGACAGACACTGACACCAAGTAACACAAACAAACACACACTGACACCCAGTAACACAGAGAAACACTAATTAACAGGAACAAAGACATACACTGATACCAAGTAACACCGACACACACTTACACCCAGTAAAAAAGACATACACTGACACCAAGTCACAAAGACATACACTGACACCAAGTAACACCGACACACACTTACACCCAGTAAAAAAGACATACACTGACACCAAGTCACAAAGACATGCACTGATACCAAGTCACAAAGACATACACTGATACCCAGTAACACAGACACACACTTACACCAAGTAACAAAGACATACACTGACACCAAGTAACAAAGACATACACTTACACCAAGTAACAAAGACAGACAATTACAACAAGTAACAAAGACATACACCTACACCAAGTATTTTGACATACACTGACACCAAGTAACAAAGACATGCACTGACACCCAGTAACACAGACACACACGGACACCAAGTATCAAAGACACATACTTACACCAAGAAACAAATCCACACACTGACACCCAGTAACACAGACACACACTTACACCAAGTAACACAGACATACACTGATACCCAGTAACACAGACACACACTTACACCAAGTAACACAGACATACCCTGACACCAAGTAACAAAGACATACAGTGACACCAAGTAACAAAGACATCCAATTACACCAAGTAACAAAGACGCACACTTACATCAAGTAACAAAGAAAGACACTGATACCCAGTAACACAGACACACACTTACACCAAGTAGCAAAGACATACACTGACACCAAGTAACACAAACAAATACACACTGACACCCAGTTACACAGAGAAACACTAATAAATATTAACAAAGACATACATTGACCCCAAGTAACACAGTCACACACTTACTCCCAGTAACAAAGACATACACTGAAACCAAGTCACAAAGACGTACACTGATACCAAGTCACAAAGACATACACTGATACCAAGTAACGCAGACATACACAAACACCAAGTAATAAAGGCATACAATTACACCAAGTAACAAAGACGCACACTTACACCAAGTAACAAAGAAAGACACTGATACCCAGTAACACAGACACACACTTACACCAAGTACCACAGACATACACTGACAACAAGTAACAAAGACATGCACTGATACCCAGTAACAAAGACATACACTGACACCCTGGAACAGAGATACACACTTTCACCAAGTATTACAGACATACACAGACACCAAGTAACAAAGAAATACACTGATACCCTGAAACACAGACACACACTTACACCAAGTAACACAGGCACATACTTACACCACGTAACAAGGACATACACTTACACCAAGTTACAAAGACATGCAATGACTCCCAGTAACACAGACACACACGGACACCAAGTAACAAAGACACACACTTACACCAAGTAACACATACACACACTTACACCAAGTAACACAGACAAACACTGACACCAAGAAACAAAGACATACACTGATACCCAGTAACACAGACACACACTTACACCAAGTAACACAGACATACACTGACACCAAGTAACAAAGACATACACAGATACCGAGGAACACAGGCACACACTTACACCAAGTAACACAGACACACACTTACACCAAGTAACACAGGCACATTCTTAAACCACGTAACAAGGACATATACTGACACCAAGTAACAAAGACATACAATTACACCAATGAACAAAGACACACACTTACACCAAGTAACAAAGACAGACACTGATACCCAGTAACACAGACACACACTTACACCAAGTAACAAAGACATACACTGACACCAAGTAACACAAACAAACACACACTGACACCCAGTAACACAGAGAAAAACTAATAAACAGTAACAAAGACATACACTGACACCAGGTTACACAGACACACACTTACACCCAGTAAAAAAGACATACACTGACACCAAGTCACAAAGTCCTACACCGATACCAAGTCACAAAGACATACACTGACACCAAGTAACAAAGACATACACTTACACCAAGTAACAAAGACAGACAATTACACCAAGTAACAAAGACATACACCTACACCAAGTATTTTGACATACACTTACACCAAGAAACACATACACACACTGACACTCAGTAACACAGACACACACTTACACCAAGTAACACAGACATACACTGATACCCACTGACACAGGCACACACTTACACCAAGTAACACAGACATACACTGACACCAAGTAACAAAGACATACACTGATACCCAGGAACACAGACACGCACTTACACCACGTAACACAGACACACACTTACACCATGTAACAAAGACATCCACTTACACCAAGTAACACAGACATACACTGACACCAAGTAACACAGACACACACTTACACCAAGTAACACAGACATACACTGACACCAAGTAACAAAGACATACACTGATACCCAGTAAGACAGACACACACTTACACCAAGTAACACAGACATACACTGACACCAAGTAACAAAGACATACACTGATACCGAGGAACACAGACAGACACTTACACCAAGTAACACAGACATACACTTACACCAAGTAACAAAGACATGCACTTACACCAAGTAACACAGACATATACTGACACCAAGTAACAAAGACATACGATTACACCAATTAACAAAGACACTCACTTACCCCAAGTAACAAAGACAGACACTGATACCCAGTAACACAGACACACACTTACACCAAGTAACAAAGACATACACTGACACCAAGTAACACAAACCAACACACACTGACACCCAGTAACACAGAGAAACACGAATAAACAGTAACAAAGACATACACTGACACCAAGTAACACAGACACACGCTTACACCCAGTAAAAAAGACATACACTGACACCAAGTCACAAAGACATACACTGATATCAAGTCACAAAGACATACACTGATACCCAGGAACACAGACACGCACTTACACCACGTAACAAAGACAGACAATTACACCAAGTAACAAAGACTTACACCTACACCAAGTATATTGACATACACTGACACCAAGTAACAAAGACATGCACTGACACCCAGGAACACAGACACACACGGACACCAAGTAACAAAGACATAAACTTACACCAAGAAACACATACACACACTGACACCCAGTAACACAGACACACACTTACACCAAGTAACACAGACATACACTGATACCCAGTAACACAGACACACACTTACACCAAGTAACACAGACATCCACTTACACCAAAGTAACAAAGACATACACTGATACCCAGGAACACAGACACGCACTTACACCATGTAACACAGACATACACTGATACCCAGTAACACAGACACACACTTACACCAAGTAACACAGACATACACTGACACCAAGTAACAAAGACATACACTGATACCCAGGAACACAGACACGCATTGACACCATGTAACAAAGACATACACTTACACCAAGTAACACAGACATACACTGACACCAAGTAACAAAGACATGCAATTACACCAAGTAACAAAGACGCACACTTACACCAAGCAACAAAGAAAGACACTGATACCCAGTGACACAGACACACACTTACACCAAGTAACAAAGACATACACTGACACCAAGTAACACAAACAAACACACACTGACACCCAGTAACACAGAGAAACACTAATAAACAGTAACAAAGACATACACTGACACCAAGTAACACAGACACACACTTACACCATGTAACAAAGACATACACTTACACCAAGTAACACAGACATACACTGACACCAAGTAACAAAGACATGCAATTACACCAAGTAACAAAGACGCACAATTACACCAAGTAACAAAGAAAGACACTGAATCCCAGTGACACAGACACACACTTACACCAAGTAACAAAGACATACACTGACACCAAGTTACAGAAACAAACACACACTGACACCCAGTAACACAGAGAAACACTAATAAACAGTAACAAAGACATACACTGACACCAAGTAACACAAACAAACACACACTGACACCCAGTAACACAGAGAAACACTAATAAACAGTAACACAGACATACACTGACACCAAGTAACAAAGACATACACTGATACCGAGGAAAACAGACACACACTTACACCAAGTAACACAGACACACACTTACACCAAGTAACAAAGACATGCACTTACACCAAGTAACACAGACATATACTGACACCAAGTAACAAAGACATACAATTACACCAATTAACAAAGGCACTCACTTACCCCTAGTAACAAAGACAGACACTGATACCCAGTAACACAGACACACACTTAAACCAAGTAACAAAGACATACACTGACACCAAGTAACACAAACCAACACACACTGACACACAGTAACACAGAGAAACACTAATAAACAGTAACAAAGACATACGCTGACACCAAGTAACACAGACACACACTTACACCCAGTAAAAAAGACATACACTGACACCAAGTCACAAAGACATACACTGATATCAAGTCACAAAGACATACACTGATACCCAGGAACACAGACACGCACTTACACCACGTAACAAAGACAGACAATTAAACCAAGTAACAAAGACATACACCTACACCAAGTATATTGACATACACTGACACCAAGTAACAAAGACATGCACTGACACCCAGTAACACAGACACACACGGACACCAAGTAACAAAGACATAAACTTACACCAAGAAACACATACACACACTGACACCCAGTAACACAGACACACACTTACACCAAGTAACACAGACATACACTGATACCCAGTAACACAGACACACACTTACACCAAGTAACACAGACATACACTGACACCAAGTAACAAAGACAGACACTGATACCCAGGAACACAGACACGCATTAAACCAAGTAACACAGACACACACTTACACCATGTAACAAAGACATACACTTACACCAAGTAACACAGACATACACTGACGACAAGTAACAAAGACATGCAATTACACCAAGTAACAAAGAAAGACACTGATACCCAGTGGCACAGACACACACTTACACAAAGTAACAAAGACATACACTGACACCAAGTAACACAAACAAACACACACTGACACCCAGTAACACAGAGAAACACTAATAAACAGTAACAAAGACATACACTGACACCAAGTAACACAGTCACACACTTACACCCAGTAAGAACGACATACACTGAAACCAAGTCACAAAGACATACACTGATACCAAGTAACAGAGACATACACTGACACCATGTAACAAAGGCATACAATTACACCAAGTAACAAAGACGCACACTTACACCAAGTAACAAAGAAAGACACTGATACCCAGAAACACAGACACACACTTACAACAAGTAACAAAGACATACACTGACACCAAGTAACACAAACAAACACACACTGACACCCAGTAACACAGAGAAACACTGATAAACAGTAACAAAGACATACACTGACACCAAGTAACACAGACACACACTTACACCATGTAACAAAGACATACACTGATACCCAGGAACACAGACACGCACTTACACCACGTAACAAAGACAGACAATTAAACCAAGTAACAAAGACATACACCTACACCAAGTATATTGACATACACTTACACCAAGTAACAAAGACATGCACTGACACCCAGTAACACAGACACAAACGGACACCAAGTAACAAAGACATAAACTTACACCAAGAAACACATACACACACTGACACCCAGTAACACAGACACACACTGACACCAAGTAACACAGTCACACACTTACACCCAGTAAGAACGACATACACTGAAACCAAGTCACAAAGACATACACTGATACCAAGTAACAGAGACATGCACTGACACCATGTAACAAAGGCATACAATTACACCAAGTAACAAAGACGCACACTTACACCAAGTAACAAAGAAAGATACTGATACCCAGTAAAACAGACACCCACTTACACCAAGTAACAAAGACATACACTGACACCAGGTAACACAGTCACACACTTACACCCAGTAACAAAAACATACACTGACATCAAGTCACAAAGACATTCACTGATACCAAGTCACAAAGACATACACTTACACCAAGTAAAACAGACATGCACTGACACCAAGTAACAAAGACATACAATTCCACCAAGTAACAAAGACGCACACTTACACCAAGTAACAAAGAAATATACTGATACCCAGTAAAACAGACACCCACTTACACCAAGTAACAAAGACATACACTGACACCAAGTAACACAAACAAACACACACTGGCACCCAGTAGCACAGAGAAACACTAATAAACATTAACAAAGACATACACTGACACCAAGTAACACAGACACACACTTACACCCAGTAACAAAGACATACACTGAGACCAAGTCACAAAGACATACACTGATACCAAGTCACAAAGACAGACACTGATAACCAGTAACACAGACACACACTGACACCAAGTAACAAAGACATACACTGAAACCAAGTAACAAAGACATACACTTACTCCAAGTAACAAAGACAGACAATTACACCAAGTAACAAAGACATACACCTACACCAAGTATTTTGACAGACACTGACAACAAGTAACAAAGACATGCACTGACACCCAGTAACACAGAAACACACGGACACCAAGTAACAAAGACACGCACTTCCACCAAGTAACACATACACACACTGACACCCAGTAACACAGAGAAACACTAATAAACAGTAACAAAGACATACACTGACACCAAGTAACACAGTCACACACTTACACCAGGTAACAAAGACATACACTGACACCAAGTCACAAAGACATACACTGATACTAAGTCACAAAGACATACACTGATACCCAGTAACACAGACTCACACTGACACCAAGTAACAAAGGCATGCACTGATACCCAGTTACACAGACACACACTTACACCAAGTAACAAAGACAGACACTGATACCCAGTAACACAGACACACACTTACACTAAGTAACAAAGACATACACTGACACCCAGTAACAAAGTCATACACTGACACCCAGTAACGCAGACGCACACGGACACCAAGTAACGAAGACACACACTAACACCAAGTAACACAGACAGACACTGACACCAAGTAACATGGCTTGGCCATGTGAGCCGCATGGAAGATGGCAGGATCCCCAAAGACACATTGTACAGCGAGCTCGCCACTGGTATCAGACCCACCGGCCGTCCATGTCTCCGTTATAAAGACGTCTGCAAACGCGACATGAAATCGTGTGACATTGATCACAAGTCGTGGGAGTCAGTTGCCAGCATTCGCCAGAGCTGGCGGGCAGCCATAAAGACAGGGCTAAATTGTGGCGAGTCGAAGAGACTTAGTAGTTGGCAGGAAAAAAGACAGAGGCGCAAGGGGAGAGCCAACTGTGCAACAGCCCCAACAAACAAATTTCTCTGCAGCACCTGTGGAAGAGCCTGTCACTCCAGAATTGGCCTTTATAGCCACTTCAGGCGCTGCTTCACAAACCACTGACCACCTCCAGGCGCGTATCCATTGTCTCTCGAGATAAGGAGGCCCAAAAGAAGAAAAAAAAGAAAAAGAAGTAACAAAGACATACACTGATACCCAGTAACACAGACACACACTGACACCAAGTAACAAAGACAAACACTGACACACAGTAACAAAGACATACACTGACACCCAGTAACACAGACACACACGGACACCAAGTAACAAAGACACAGACTTACACCAAGTAACACAGACATTCACTGACACCCAGTAACACAGACACACACTTACACCAAGTAACACAGACACACACTTACACCAAGTAACAAAGACATACACTTACACCAAGTAACAAAGACATACACTTACACCAAGTATCACAGACATACACTGATACCAAGTAAAAAAGACACACACTTACACCAAGTAACAAAGACAGCCACTGATACCAGGTAACACAGACACACACTTACACCAAGTGACAAAGACATACACTGACACCAAGTAACAAAAACAAACACACACTGACACCCAGTCACACAGAGAAACACTAATAAACAGTAACAAAGACATACACTGACACCAAGTAACACAGTCGCACACTTACACCCAGTAACAAAGACATACACTGACACCAAATCACAAAGACATCCACTGACACCAAATAACAAAGACAGACACTGATACCCAGTAACACAGACATACACTTACACCAAGTAACAAAGACATACACTGACACCCAGTAACAAAGTCATACACTGACACCCAGTAACACAGACACATACGGACACCAAGTAACAAAGACACACACATACACCAAGTAACAAAGACAGACACTGACACCCAGTAACACAGACACACACTTACACCAAGTAACAAATACAGATACTGATACCCAGTAACACAGACACACACTTACACCAAGTATCAAAGACATACACTGACACCCAGTAACAAAGACATACACTGACACCCAGTAACACAGACACACACGGACACCAAGTAACAAAGACACAGACTACACCAAGTAACACAGACATACACTGACACCAAGTAACACAGACATACACTGACAGCAAGTAACAAAGACATACACTGATACCCTGGAACACAGACACACACTTACACCAAGTAACACAGACATACACTGACACCAGGTAACAAAGACATACACTTGCACCAAGTAACACAGACACACACTTACACCAAGTAACACAGACATACACTTGCACCAAGTAACAAAGACACACACTTACACCAAGAAACAAAGACATACACTTACACCAAGCAACACAGACATACACTTACACCAAGTAACAAAGACACACACTTACACCAAGTAACACAGACATACACTGACACCAAGTAACAAAGACATCCACTTACACGAAGTATTTTGGCATACACTGACACCCAGTAACACAGACACACACTTACACCAAGTAACGGAGACATACACTGACACCAAGTAACAAAGACATGCAATGATACCCAGTAACACAGACACACACTTACTCCAAGTAACAAAGACA
Organism: Heterodontus francisci; assembly: GCF_036365525.1. NCBI lineage: Eukaryota > Metazoa > Chordata > Chondrichthyes > Heterodontiformes > Heterodontidae > Heterodontus > Heterodontus francisci. The sequence continues at coordinate 7,441,826 of NW_027140221.1, read as the reverse complement.
GACACTGATACCCAGTAACACAGACACACACTTACACCAAGTAACAAAGACATACACTGACACCCAGTAACAAAGACATACACTGACACCCAGTAACACAGACACACACGGACACCAAGCAACAATGACACAGACTTACACCAAGTAACACAAACATAAACTGACACCAAGTAACACAGACACACACTTACACCAATTAACAGAGACATACACTGACACCAAGTAACAAAGGCATACACTGACACCAAGTAACAAAGACATGCACTGACACCAAGTAACAAAGACGTACACTTACAGCAAGTAACAAAGACACTCACTGACACCAAGTATACAAAGACATACAAAGACACCAAGTAACAAAGACATACACTGATACCCAGTAACACAGACACACACTTACACCAAGTAACAAAGACATACAAAGATACCCAGCCACACAGACACACACTTACACCAAGTATCACAGACATACACAGACACCAAGTAACAAAGACATACACTGATACCCAGTAACACAGACACACACTTACACCATGTAACAAAGACATACACTGACACCAAGTAAAAAAGACATACACTGATCCCTAGTAACACAGACATACACTGACACCAAGTAACAAAGACACTCACTTACACCAAGTAACACAGACATACACTGACACCAAGTAACAAAGACAAACACTGATATCCAGTAACACAGACACACACTTACACCAAGTAACAATGACAGACACTGATACCCAGTAACACAGACACACACTTACACCAAGTCACAAAGACATACACTGACACCCAGTAACAAAGACATACACTGCCACCCAGTAACAAAGAAACCAAATGACACCAAGTAACAAAGGCACACACTGACACCAAGTAACAATGACATACACTGATACCCAGAAACACAGACACACACTTACACCAAGCAACAAAGACATACACTGACACCAAGTAACAAAGACATTCACTGATACCCAGTAACACAGACACACACTTACACCAAGTAACAAAGACATAAACTGACACCAAGAAACAAAGACATACACTGACACCAAGAAACAAAGACATACACTGACACCAAGTAACAAAGGCATACACTGACACCCAGTAACAAAGACAAACACTGACACCCAGTAACAAAGACATACACTGACACCCAGTAACACAGACACACACGGACACCAAGTAACAAAGACACAGACTTACACCAAGTAACACAGACATTCACTGACACCCAGTAACACAGACACACACTTACACCAAGTAACACAGACATACACTGACACCAAGTAACAAAGACATACACTGATACCCAGTAACACAGACACACACTTACATCAAGCAACACAGACATACACTGGCACCCAGGAACACAGACACACACTTACACCATGTAACACAGACACACACTTACACCAAGTAACAAAGACATACACTTACACCAATTATCACAGACATACACTGATACCAAGTAAAAAAGACACACACTTACACCAAGTAACAAAGACAGACACTGATACCCAGTAACACAGACACACACTTCCACCAAGTGACAAAGACATACACTGACACTAAGTAACAAAAACAAACACACACTGACACCCAGTCACACAGAGAAACACTAATAAACAGTAACAAAGACATACACTGACACCAAGTAACACAGTCGCACACTTACACCCAGTAACAAAGACATACACTGACACCAAATCACAAAGACATCCACTGACACCAAGTCACAAAGACACACACTGATACCCAGTAACACAGACACACACTGACACCAAGTAACAAAGACATGCACTGATACCCAGTAACACAGACACACACTTACACCAAATAACAAAGACAGACACTGATACCCAGTAACACAGACACACACTTACACCAAGTAACAAAGACATACACTGACACCCAGTAACAAAGTCATACACTGACACCCAGTAACACAGACTCACACGGACACCAAGTAACAAAGACACACACATACACCAAGTAACAAAGACAGACACTGACACCCAGTAACACAGACACACACTTACACCAAGTAACAAATACAGATACTGATACCCAGTAACACAGACACACACTTACACCAAGTAACAAAGACATACACTGACACCCAGTAACAAAGACATACACTGACACCCAGTAACACAGACACACACGGACACCAAGTAACAAAGACACAGACTACACCAAGTAACACAGACATACACTGACACCAAGTAACACAGACATACACTGACAGCAAGTAACAAAGACATACACTGATACCCTGGAACACAGACACACACTTACACCAAGTAACACAGACATACACTGACACCAGGTAACAAAGACATACACTTGCACCAAGTAACACAGACACACACTTACACCAAGTAACACAGACATACACTTGCACCAAGTAACAAAGACACACACTTACACCAAGAAACAAAGACATACACTTACACCAAGCAACACAGACATACACTTACACCAAGTAACAAAGACACACACTTGCACCAAGTAACACAGACACACACTTACACCAAGTAACACAGACATACACTTGCACCAAGTAACAAAGACACACACTTACACCAAGAAACAAAGACATACACTTACACCAAGCAACACAGACATACACTTACACCAAGTAACAAAGACACACACTTACACCAAGTAACACAGACATACACTGACACCAAGTAACAAAGACATCCACTTACACGAAGTATTTTGGCATACACTGACACCCAGTAACACAGACACACACTTACACCAAGTAACGGAGACATACACTGACACCAAGTAACAAAGACATGCAATGATACCCAGTAACACAGACACACACTTACTCCAAGTAACAAAGACAGACACTGATACCCAGTAACACAGACACACACTTACACCAAGTAACAAAGACATACACTGACACCCAGTAACAAAGACATACACTGACACCCAGTAACACAGACACACACGGACACCAAGTAACAAAGACACAGACTTACACCAAGTAACAAAGACATGCACTGACACCAAGTAACAAAGACGTACACTTACACCAAGTAACAAAGACACTCACTGACACCAAGTATACAAAGACTACAAAGACACCAAGTAACAAAGACATACACTGATACCCAGTAACACAGACACACACTTACACCAAGTAACAAAGACATACAAAGATACCCAGCCACACAGATACACACTTACACCAAGTATCACAGACATACACAGACACCAAGTAACAAAGACACTCACTTACACCAAGTAACACAGACATACACTGACACCAAGTAACAAAGACATACACTGATATCCAGTAACACAGACACACACTTACACCAAGTAACAATGACAGACACTGATACCCAGTAACACAGACACACACTTACACCAAGTCACAAAGACATACACTGACCCCCAGTAACAAAGACATACACTGACACCCAGTAACAAAGAAACCAAATGACACCAAGTAACAAAGGCACACACTGACACCAAGTAACAATGACATACACTGATACCCAGAAACACAGACACACACTTACACCAAGCAACAAAGACATACACTGACACCAAGTAACAAAGACATTCACTGATACCCAGTAACACAGATATACACTTACACCAAGTAACAAAGAGATGCACTGACACCAAGTAACAAAGACATACACTGACACCAAGTAACAAAGGCATACATTGACACCCAGTAACAAAGACATACACTGACACCCAGTAACACAGACACACAAGGACACCAAGTAAGAAAGACATACACTGACACCCAGTTACAAAAACATACACTGACACCCAGTAACAAAGACATACACTGACACCAAGTAACAAAGGCATACACTGGCACCAATCAACAAAGACATGCACTGACACCAAGTAACAAAGACGTACACTTACACCAAGTAACAAAGACATGCACTGACACCAAGTAACAAAGATAAACACTTACACCAAGTAACACATACATACGCTGACACCAAGTAACAAAGACACACACTTATACTAAGTACACAGACATAAATTGACACCAAGTAACAAAGACAGACACTGGTACCCAGTAACAAAGACAGACACTGATACCCAGAAACACAGACAGACACTAACACCAAGTCACAAAGACATACACTGACACCCAGTAACAAATTAACACACTGACCTCAAGTAACAAAGACACACACTGACACCAAGTATACAAAGACATACAAAGACACCAAGGAACAAAGACATACACTGATACCCAGTAACACAGACACACACTTGCACCAAGTAACAAAGACATACAAAGATACCCAGCCACACAGACACACACTGACACCAAGTATCACAGACATACACAGACACCAAGTAACAAAGACATACACTGATACCCGGTAACTCAGAAACACACTAACACCAAGTCACAAAGACATACACTGACACACAGTAACAAAGACAAACACTGACACCCAGTAACAAAGACATACACATGATACCCAGTAACACAGACACACACTTACACCAAGTAACAAAGACAAACACTGATACCCAGTAACACAGACACACACTTACAACATGTAACAAAGACATACACTGACACCCACTCACAAAGGCATTCACTGATCCCCAGTAACACAGACACACACTTACACCAAGTAACAAAGACACAAACTTAAACCAAGTAACACAGACATACACTGATACCCAGTAACACAGACACACACTTACACCAAGTAACAAAGACATACACTGACACCCAGTAACAAAGACATACACTGACTCCCAGGAACAAAGACACACACTGACACCAAGTAACAAAGACATTCACTGACACACATTAACAAAGACATACACTGATACCCAGTAACAAAGACACACACTTACACCAAGTAACAAATACAGACACTGACACCAAGTAACAAAGACATACACTTATACAAAGTAACAAAGACATGCACTGACGCCAAGTAACAAAGATGTACACTGATACCCAGTAACACAGACACACACTTACACGAAGTAACAAAGACATACACTGATACCCGGTAACAAAGACACACGCTTACACCAAGTGTCACAGACATACTCCAACACCAACTAACAAAGACATACACTGATACCCAGTAACACAGACAAACACTTACACCAAGTAACAAAGACATACACCGACACCAAGTAACAAATACATACACTTACTCCAAATAACACAGACATACACTGACACCAAGTAACAAAGATATACACTTACACCAAGAAAGACGCACACTTACACCAAGTTACACAGACATACTCTTACACCAAGTAACAAAGACATGCACTTACACCAAGTAACAAAGACATACACTGACACCAAGTAACAAAGGCATACATTGACACCCAGTAACAAAGACATACACTGACACCCAGTAACACAGACACACAAGGACACCAAGTAAGAAAGACATACACTGACACCCAGTAACAAAAACATACACTGACACCCAGTAACAAAGACATACACTGACACCAAGTAACAAAGGCATACACTGGCACCAATCAACAAAGACATGCACTGACACCAAGTAACAAAGACGTACACTTACACCAAGTAACAAAGACATGCACTGACACCAAGTAACAAAGATAAACACTTACACCAAGTAACACATACATACGCTGACACCAAGTAACAAAGACACACACTTATACTAAGTACACAGACATAAATTGACACCAAGTAACAAAGACAGACACTGGTACCCAGTAACAAAGACAGACACTGATACCCAGAAACACAGACAGACACTAACACCAAGTCACAAAGACATACACTGACACCCAGTAACAAATTAACACACTGACCTCAAGTAACAAAGACACACACTGACACCAAGTATACAAAGACATACAAAGACACCAAGTAACAAAGACATACACTGATACCCAGTAACACAGACACACACTTGCACCAAGTAACAAAGACATACAAAGATACCCAGCCACACAGACACACACTGACACCAAGTATCACAGACATACACAGACACCAAGTAACAAAGACATACACTGATACCCGGTAACTCAGAAACACACTAACACCAAGTCACAAAGACATACACTGACACACAGTAACAAAGACAAACACTGACACCCAGTAACAAAGACATACACATGATACCCAGTAACACAGACACACACTTACACCAAGTAACAAAGACAAACACTGATACCCAGTAACACAGACACACACTTACAACATGTAACAAAGACATACACTGACACCCACTCACAAAGGCATTCACTGATCCCCAGTAACACAGACACACACTTAGACCAAGTAACAAAGACACAAACTTAAACCAAGTAACACAGACATACACTGATACCCAGTAACACAGACACACACTTACACCAAGTAACAAAGACATACACTGACACCCAGTAACAAAGACATACACTGACTCCCAGGAACAAAGACACACACTGACACCAAGTAACAAAGACATTCACTGACACACATTAACAAAGACATACACTGATACCCAGTAACAAAGACACACACTTACACCAAGTAACAAATACAGACACTGACACCAAGTAACAAAGACATACACTTATACAAAGTAACAAAGACATGCACTGACGCCAAGTAACAAAGATGTACACTGATACCCAGTAACACAGACACACACTTACACGAAGTAACAAAGACATACACTGATACCCGGTAACAAAGACACACGCTTACACCAAGTGTCACAGACATACTCCAACACCAACTAACAAAGACATACACTGATACCCAGTAACACAGACAAACACTTACACCAAGTAACAAAGACATACACCGACACCAAGTAACAAATACATACACTTACTCCAAATAACACAGACATACACTGACACCAAGTAACAAAGATATACACTTACACCAAGAAAGACGCACACTTACACCAAGTTACACAGACATACTCTTACACCAAGTAACAAAGACATGCACTTACACCAAGTAAGAAAGACACACACTTACACCAAGTAACACAGACCGACACTGACACCAAGTAACAAAGACATACACTGACACCAAGTAACAAAGACATACATTTACACCAAGTAACACAGACATACACTGACACCGAGTAACAAAGACATACACTGACACCAAGTAACAAAGACATACACTGATACCCAGTAACACAGACACACACTTACACCAAGTAACACAGACAGACAATGACACCAAGTAACAAAGACATACACTGATACCCAGTAACACAGACACACACTTACACCAAGTAACAGAGACATACACTGACACCAAGTAACAAAGACATACACTGACACCCAGTAACAAAGACATACACTGAATCCCAGGAACAAAGACACAGACAGACACCAAGTAACAAAGACATCCACTGACACACATTAACAAAGACATACACTGATACCCAGTAACAAAGACACACACTTACACCAAGTAACAAATACAGACACTGACACCAAGTAACAAAGACATACGCTTATACAAAGTAACAAAGACATACAATGACGCCAAGTAACAAAGATGTACACTGATACCAAGTAACACAGACACACAATTACACGAAGTAACAAAGAGATACACTGATACCCGGTAACAAAGACACACGCTTCCACCAAGTATCACAGACATACTCCAACACCAACTAACAAAGACATACACTGATAACCAGTAACACAGACAAACACTTACACCAAGTAACAAAGACATACACCGACACCAAGTAACAAATACATACACTTACTCCAAATAACACAGACATACACTGACACCAAGTAACAAAGATATACACTTACACCAAGTAAGAAAGACACACACTTACACCAAGTTACACAGACATACACTGACACCTAGTAACAAAGACATGCACTTACACCAAGTAAGAAAGACACACACTTACACCAAGTAACACAGAGCGGCACTGACACCAAGTAACAAAGACATACACTGACACCAAGTAACAAAGACATACATTTACACAAAGTCACACAGACATACACTGACACCGAGTAACAAAGACATACACTTACACCAAGCAACAAAGTCATACACTGATACCCAGTAACGCAGACACACACTTACACCAAGTAACACAGACATACACTGACACCAAATAACAAAGACATACACTGATACCCAGTAACACAGACACACACTTACACCAAGTAACAGAGACATACACTGACACCAAGTAACAAAGGCATACACTGACACCAAGTAACAAAGACATGCACTGACACCAAGTAACAAAGACGTACACTTACACCAAGTAACAAAGACATGCACTGACACCAAGTAACAAAGACATGCACTGACACCAAGTAACAAAGACATACACTTACACCAAGTAACACATACATACACTGACTCCAAGTAACAAAGATACACACTTATACTAAGTACACAGACATACACTGACAACAAGTAACAAAGACATACACTGATACCCAGTAACACAGACACACACTTACACCAAATAACAAAGACAGACACTGGTACCCAGTTAGAAAGACAGACACTGATACCCAGTAACACAGACAGACACTAACACCAAGTCACAAAGACATACACTGACACCCACTAACAAATTAACACACGTTTACCAAGTAACAAAGACACACACTGACACCAAGTAACACAGACACACACTTACACCAAGTAACAAAGTCATACAAAGACACCAAGTAACAATGACATACACTGATACCCAGTAACACTAACACACACTTACACAAAGTAACAAAGACATACAAAGATACCCAGCCACACAGACACACACTTACACCAAGTATCACAGACATACACAGACACCAAGTAACAAAGACATACACTGATACCCAGTAACACAGACACACACTTACACCATGTAACAAAGACATACACTGACACCAAGTAACAAAGACATACACTGATCCCGAGTAACACAGACATACACTGACACCAAGTAACAAATACACTCACTCACACCAAGTAACAAAGACATACACTGACACCAAGTAACAAAGACATACACTGATCCCTAGTAACAAAGACATACACTGACACCAAGTAACAAAGACATACACTGATATCCAGTAACACAGACACACACTTACACCAAGTAACAATGACAGACACTGATACCCAGTAACACAGACACACACTTACACCAAGTCACAAAGACATGCACTGACACCCAGTAACAAAGACATACACTGACACCAAGTAACAAAGAAACCCAATGACTCCAATTAACAAAGGCACACATTGACACCAAGTAACAATGACATACACTGATACCCAGTAACACAGACACACACTTACTCCAAGCAACAAATACAAACACTGACACCAAGTAACAAAGACATACACTGACACCAAGTAACAAAGACATACCTTGACACCAAGTAACAAAGGCATACATTGACACCCAGTAACAAAGACATACACTGACACCCAGTAACACAGACACACACGGACACCAAGTAACAAAGACATACACTGACACCCAGTAACAGAAACATACATTGACACCCAGGAACAAAGACATACACTGACACCAAGTAACAAAGACATTCACTGATGCCCAGTAACACAGACACACACTTACACCAAGTAACAGAGACATACACAGACACCAAGTAACAAAGGCATACACTGGCACCAAGCAACAAAGACATGCACTGACACCAAGTAACAAAGACGTACACTTACACCAAGTAACAAAGCCATGCACTGACACCAAGTAACAAAGATATACACTTATACTAAGTACACAGACATACATTGACACCAAGTGACAAAGACATACACTGATACCCAGTAACACAGACACATACTTACACCAAGTAACAAAGACAGACACTGGTACCCAGTAACAAAGACAGACACTGATACCCAGTAACACAGACAGCACTAACACCAAGTCACAAAGACAAACACTGACACCCAGTAACAAATTAACACACTGACACCAAGTAACAAAGACACACACTGACACCAAGTATGCAAAGACATACAAAGACACCAAGTAACAAAGACATACACTGATACCCAGCCACACGGACACACACTTACACCAAGTAACAAAGACATACAAAGATACCCAGCCACACGGACACACACTTACACCAAGTATCACAGACATACACAGACAACAAGTAACAAAGACATACACTGATACCCAGTAACACAGACAAACACTTACACCATGTAACAAAGCCATACACTGACACCAAGTAACAAAGACATACACTGATCCCTAGTAACACAGACATACACTGACACCAAGTAATAATGACAGACACTGATACCCAGTAACACAGACACACACTTACACCAAGTCACAAAGACATACACTGACACCCAGTAACAAAGACATACACTGACACCCAGTAACAAAGAAACCCAATGACACCAAGTAACAAAGGCACACACTGACACCAAGTAACAATGACATTCACTGATACCCAGTAACACAGACACACACTTACACCAAGCAACAAAGACACACACGGACACCAAGTAACAAAGACATACACTGACACCCAGTAACAAAAACATACACTGACACCCAGTAACAAAGACATACACTGACACCAAGTAACAAAGACATTCACTGATCCCCAGTAACACAGACACACACTTACACCAAGCAACAAAGACATACACTGACACAAAGTAACAAAGACACACACTGACAACAAGTAACATAGACACACACTTACACCAAGTAACAAAGACATACACTGGCACCAAGTAACAAAGACATACACTGACACCAACTAACGAAGACATGCACTGATACCCAGTAACACAGACACACACTTACACCAAGTAACAAAGACATGCACTGATACCCAGTAACACAGACACACACTTACACCAATTATCACAGACATACACAGACACCAAGTAACAAAGACATACAATGATACCCAGCAACACAAACACACTTACACCAAGTAACAAAGACATACACTTACACCAAGTAACACAGACAAACACTGAGACCAAGTAACAAAGACATACACTGACACCAACTAACAAAGACACACAATTACACCAGGAAACACAGACATACACTGACACCAAGTAACAAAGATATACACTTACACCAAGTAACAAAGACACACACTTACACCAAGTAACAAAGACATACACTGACACCAAGTAACAAGACATGCACTTACACCAAGTAACACATACACACAGACACCAAGTAACAAAAACATACACTGATACCCAGTAACACAGACACACACTTACACCATGTAACAAAGGCATACACTGACACCCAGTAACAAAGACATATACTGACACCAAGTAACAAAGACATTCACTGATCGCCAGCAACACAGACACACACTTACACCAAGTAACAAAGAGACACACTTACACAAAGTAACACAGACATACACTGACACCAAGTAACAAAGACATACACTTACACCAAGTAACAAAGACATACAGTGATACCCAGTAACACAGACACACTCTTGCACCAATTTACATAGACATACACTGACACCAAGTAACAAAGACATGCACTGACACCCAGTAACACAGACACACACGGACAACAAGTAACAAAGACATACACTGACACCAAGTAACGAAGACATGCACTGATACCCAGTAACACAGACACACACTTACACCAAGTAACAAAGACATGCACTGATACCCAGTAACACAGACACACACTTACACCAATTATCACAGACATACACAGACACCAAGTAACAAAGACATACACTGATACCCAGTAACACAAACACACTTACACCAAGTAACAAAGACATTCACTGACACCAAGTAACAAAGACATACACTTACACCAAGTAACACAGACAAACACTGAGACCAAGTAACAAAGACATACACTGACACCAACTAACAAAGACACACACTTACACCAAGAAACACAGACATACACTGACACCAAGGAACAAAGATATACACTTACACCAAGTAACAAAGACACACACTTACACCAAGTAACAAAGACATACACTGACACCAAGTAACAAAGACATGCACTTACACCAAGTAACACATACACACAGACACCAAGTAACAAAAACATACACTGATACCCAGTAACACAGACACACACTTACACCATGTAACAAAGACATACAATGACACCAAGTAACAAAGACATACACTGACACCAAGTAACAAAGACTTACACTTACACCAAGTAACAAAGACATGCAATTACACCAAGTAACAAAGACATACACTGACACCAAGTAACAAAGACATACACTGCTACCCGGTAACACAGACAAACACTTACACCAAGTAACAAAGACATACACCGACACCAAGTAACAAATACATACACTTACACCAAATAACACAGACATACACTGATACCCAGTAACAAAGACACACACTTACACCAAGTAACAAATACATACACTGACACCAAGTAACAAAGACTTACACTTACACCAAGTAACAAAGACATGCAATTACACCAAGTAACAAAGACATACACTGACACCAAGTAACAAAGATATACACTGATACCCAGTAACACAGACACACACTTACACGAAGTAACAAAGACATACACTGATACCCGGTAACACAGACAAACACTTACACCAAGTAACAAAGACATACACCGACACCAAGTAACAAATACATACACTTACACCAAATAACACAGACATACACTGACACCAAGTAACAAAGACATACACTGATCCCTAGTAACAAAGACATACACTGACACCAACTAACAAAGACACACACTTACACCAAGAAACACAGACATACACTGACACCAAGTAACAAAGATATACACTTACACCAAGTAACAAAGATACACACTTACACCAAGTAACAAAGACATACACTGACACCAAGTAACAAAGACATGCTCTTACACCAAGTAACACATACACACAGACACCAAGTAACAAAAACATACACTGATACCCAGTAACACAGACACATACTGACACCAAGTAACAAAGACATTCACTGATCCCCAGCAACACAGACACACACTTACACCAAGTAACAAAGAGACACACTTACACAAAGTAACACAGACATACACTGACACCAAGTATCAAAGACATACCCTGACACCAAGTAACAAAGACATACACTTACACCAAGTAACAAAGTCATACACTGATACCCAGTAACACAGACACACTCTTGCACCAAGTAACAAAGACAGACACTGATACCCAGTTACAAAGATACACACTTACACCAACTAACAAAGACACACAAGGACAACAAGTAAGAAAGACATACACTGACACTAAGTAACGAAGACATGCACTGATACCCAGTAACACAGACACACACTTACACCAAGTAACAAAGACATGCACTGACACCCAGTAACACAGACACACACGGACAACAAGTAACAAAGACATACACTGACACTAAGTAACGAAGACATGCACTGATACCCAGTAACACAGACACACACTTACACCAAGTAACAAAGACATGCACTGATACCCAGTAACACAGACACACACTAACACCAATTATCACAGACATACACACACACCAAGTAACAAAGACATACACTGATACCCAGTAACACAAACACACTTACACCAAGTAACAAAGACATTCACTGACACCAAGTAACAAAGACATACACTTACACCAAGTAACACAGACAAACACTGAGACCAAGTAACAAAGACATACACTGACACCAACTAACAAAGACACACACTTACACCAAGAAACACAGACATACACTGACACCAAGTAACAAAGATATACACTTACACCAAGTAACAAAGACACACACTTACACCAAGTAACACATACACACAGACACCAAGTAACAAAAACATACACTGATACCCAGTAACACAGACACACACTTACACCATGTAACAAAGACATACAATGACACCAAGTAACAAAGACATTCACTGATCCCCAGCAACACAGACACACACTTACACCAAGTAACAAAGAGACACACTTACACAAAGTAACACAGACATACACTGACACCAAGTATCAAAGACATACACTGACACCAAGTTACAAAGACTTACACTTACACCAAGTAACAAAGACATGCAATTACACCAAGTAACAAAGACATACACTGATCGCCAGCAACACAGACACACACTTACACCAAGTAACAAAGAGACATACTTACACAAAGTAACACAGACATACACTGACACCAAGTATCAAAGACATACCCTGACACCAAGTAACAAAGACATACACTTACACCAAGTAACAAAGACATACACTGATACCCAGTAACACAGACACTCTCTTGCACCAGGTAACAAAGACAGACACTGATACCCAGTTACAAAGATACACACTTACACCAACTAACAAAGACACACACTTACACCAATTTACATAGACATACACTGACACCAAGTAACAAAGACATGCACTGACACCCAGTAACACAGACACACACGGACAACAAGTAACAAAGACATACACTGACACAAAGTAACGAAGACATGCACTGATACCCAGTAACACAGACACACACTTACACCAAGTAACAAAGACATGCACTGATACCCAGTAACACAGACACACACTTACACCAATTATCACAGACATACACAGACACCAAGTAACAAAGACATACACTGATACCCAGTAACACAAACACACTTACACCAAGTAACAAAGACATTCACTGACACCAAGTAACAAAGACATACACTTACACCAAGTAACACAGACAAACACTGAGACCAAGTAACAAAGACATACACTGACACCAACTAACAAAGACACACACTTACACCAAGAAACACAGACATACACTGACACCAAGTAACAAAGATATACACTTACACCAAGTAACAAAGACACACACTTACACCAAGTAACAAAGACATACACTGACACCAAGTAACAAAGACATGCACTTACACCAAGTAACACATACACACAGACACCAAGTAACAAAAACATACACTGATACCCAGTAACACAGACACACACTTACACCATGTAACAAAGACATACAATGACACCAAGTAACAAAGACATACACTGATACCCAGTAACACAGACACACTCTTACACCAAGTAACAAAGACAGACACTGATACCCAGTAACAGCGACACATACTTACACCAAGTCACAAAGACATACACTGACACCCTGTAACAAAGACATACACTGACACAAAGTAACAAAGACACACACTGACACCAAGTAACAAAGACATCCACTGACACAAATTAACAAAGACATACACTGATACCCAGTAACAAAGACACACACTTACACCAAGTAACAAATACATACACTGACACCAAGTAACAAAGACTTACACTTACACCAAGTAACAAAGACATGCAATTACACCAAGTAACAAAGACATACACTGACACCAAGTAACAAAGATATACACTGATACCCAGTAACACAGACACACACTTACACGAAGTAACAAAGACATACACTGCTACCCGGTAACACAGACAAACACTTACACCAAGTAACAAAGACATACACCGACACCAAGTAACAAATACATACACTTACACCAAATAACACAGACATACACTGATACCCAGTAACAAAGACACACACTTACACCAAGTAACAAATACATACACTGACACCAAGTAACAAAGACTTACACTTACACCAAGTAACAAAGACATGCAATTACACCAAGTAACAAAGACATACACTGACACCAAGTAACAAAGATATACACTGATACCCAGTAACACAGACACACACTTACACGAAGTAACAAAGACATACACTGATACCCGGTAACACAGACAAACACTTACACCAAGTAACAAAGACATACACCGACACCAAGTAACAAATACATACACTTACACGAAATAACACAGACATACACTGACACCAAGTAACAAAGACATACACTGATCCCTAGTAACAAAGACATACACTGACACCAACTAACAAAGACACACACTTACACCAAGAAACACAGACATACACTGACACCAAGTAACAAAGATATACACTTACACCAAGTAACAAAGATACACACTTACACCAAGTAACAAAGACATACACTGACACCAAGTAACAAAGACATGTTCTTACACCAAGTAACACATACACACAGACACCAAGTAACAAAAACATACACTGATACCCAGTAACACAGACACACACTGACACCAAGTAACAAAGACATTCACTGATCCCCAGCAACACAGACACACACTTACACCAAGTAACAAAGAGACACACTTACACAAAGTAACACAGACATACACTGACACCAAGTATCAAAGACATACCCTGACACCAAGTAACAAAGACATACACTTACACCAAGTAACAAAGACATACACTGATACCCAGTAACACAGACACACTCTTGCACCAAGTAACAAAGACAGACACTGATACCCAGTTACAAAGATACACACTTACACCAACTAACAAAGACACACACGGACAACAAGTAACAAAGACATACACTGACACTAAGTAACGAAGACATGCACTGATACCCAGTAACACAGACACACACTTACACCAAGTAACAAAGACATGCACTGACACCCAGTAACACAGACACACACGGACAACAAGTAACAAAGACATGCACTGACAGTAAGTAACGAAGACATGCACTGATACCCAGTAACACAGACACACACTTACACCAATTATCACAGAAATACACAGACACCAAGTAACAAAGACATACACTGATACCCAGTAACACAAACACACTTACACCAAGTAACAAAGACATTCACTGACACCAAGTAACAAAGACATACACTTACACCAAGTAACACAGACAAACACTGAGACCAAGTAACAAAGACATACACTGACACCAACTAACAAAGACACACACTTACACCAAGAAACACAGACATACACTGACACCAAGTAACAAAGATATACACTTACACCAAGTAACAAAGACACACACTTACACCAAGTAACACATACACACAGACACCAAGTAACAAAAACATACACTGATACCCAGTAACACAGACACACACTTACACCATGTAACAAAGACATACAATGACACCAAGTAACAAAGACATTCACTGATCCCCAGCAACACAGACACACACTTACACCAAGTAACAAAGAGACACACTTACACAAAGTAACACAGACATACACTGACACCAAGTATCAAAGACATACACTGACACCAAGTTACAAAGACATACACTTTCACCAAGTAACAAAGACATACACTGATACCCAGTAACACAGACACACTCTTACACCAAGTAACAAAGACAGACACTGCTACCCAGTAACAGCGACACATACTTACACCAAGTCACAAAGACATACACTGACACCCAGTAACAAAGACATACACTGACACAAAGTAACAAAGACACACACTGACACCAAGTAACAAAGACATCCACTGACACAAATTAACAAAGACATACACTGATACCCAGTAACAAAGACACACACTTACACCAAGTAACAAATACATACACTGACACCAAGTAACAAAGACTTACACTTACACCAAGTAACAAAGACATGCAATTACACCAAGCAACAAAGACATACACTGACACCAAGTAACAAAGATATACACTGATACCCAGTAACACAGACACACACTTACACGAAGTAACAAAGACATACACTGCTACCCGGTAACACAGACAAACACTTACACCAAGTAACAAAGACATACACCGACACCAAGTAACAAATACATACACTTACACCAAATAACACAGACATACACTGATACCCAGTAACAAAGACACACACTTACACCAAGTAACAAATACATACACTGACACCAAGTAACAAAGACTTACACTTACACCAAGTAACAAAGACATGCAATTACACCAAGTAACAAAGACATACACTGACACCAAGTAACAAAGATATACACTGATACCCAGTAACACAGACACACACTTACACGAAGTAACAAAGACATACACTGATACCCGGTAACACAGACAAACACTTACACCAAGTAACAAAGACATACACCGACACCAAGTAACAAATACATACACTTACACCAAATAACACAGACATACACTGACACCAAGTAACAAAGACATACACTGATCCCTAGTAACAAAGACATACACTGACACCAAGTAACAAAGACATACACTGATATCCAGTAACACAGACACACACTTACACCAAGTAACAATGACAGACACTGATACCCAGTAACACAGACACACACTTACAGCAAGTCACAAAGACATGCACTGACACCCAGTAACAAAGACATACACTGACACCCAGTAACAAAGAAACCCAATGACTCCAATTAAAAAAGGCACACATTGACACCAAGTAACAATGACATACACTGATACCCAGTAACACAGACACACACTTACACCAAGCAACAAAGACAAACACTGACACCAAGTAACAAAGACATACACTGACACCAAGTAACAAAGACATACCTTGACACCAAGTAACAAAGGCATACATTGACACCCAGTAACAAAGACATACTCTGACACCCAGTAACACAGACACACACGGACACCAAGTAACAAAGACATACACTGACACCCAGTAACTGAAACATACATTGACACCCAGGAACAAAGACATACACTGACACCAAGTAACAAAGACATTCACTAATGCCCAGTAACACAGACACACACTTACACCAAGTAACAGAGACATACACAGACACCAAGTAACAAAGGCATACACTGGCACCAAGCAACAAAGACATGCACTGACACCAAGTAACAAAGACGTACACTTACACCAAGTAACAAAGCCATGCACTGACACCAAGTAACAAAGATATACACTTATACTAAGTACACAGACATACACTGACACCAAGTGACAAAGACATACACTGATACCCAGTAACACAGACACATACTTACACCAAGTAACAAAGACAGACACTGGTACCCAGTAACAAAAACAGACACTGATACCCAGTAACACAGACAGCACTAACACCAAGTCACAAAGACAAACACTGACACCCAGTAACAAATTAACACACTGACACCAAGTAACAAAGACACACACTGACACCAAGTATGCAAAGACATACAAAGACACCAAGTAACAAAGACATACACTGATACCCAGCCACACGGACACACACTTACACCAAGTAACAAAGACATACAAAGATACCCAGCCACACGGACACACACTTACACCAAGTATCACAGACATACACTGACACCAAGTAACAAAGACATACACTGATCCCTAGTAACACAGACATACACTGACACCAAGTAACAAAGACACTCACTTACACCAAGTAACAAAGACATACACTGAAATCCAGTAACACAGACACACACTTACACCAAGTAATAATGACAGACACTGATACCCAGTAACACAGACACACACTTACACCAAGTCACAAAGACATACACTGACACCCAGTAACAAAGACATACACTGACACCCAGTAACAAAGAAACCCAATGACACCAAGTAACAAAGGCACACACTGACACCAAGTAACAATGACATTCACTGATACCCAGTAACACAGACACACACTTACACCAAGCAACAAAGACATACACTGACACCAAGTAACAAAGACATTCACTGATCCCCAGCAACACAGACACACACGGACACCAAGTAACAAAGACATACACTGACACCCAGTAACAAAAACATACACTGACACCCAGTAACAAAGACATACACTGACACCAAGTAACAAAGACATTCACTGATCCCCAGTAACACAGACACACACTTACACCAAGCAACAAAGACATACACTGACACCAAGTAACAAAGACACACACTGACAACAAGTAACATAGACACACACTTACACCAAGTAACAAAGACATACACTGGCACCAAGTAACAAAGACATACACTGACACCAAGTAACAAAGGCATACACTGACACCCAGTAACAAAGACATACACTGACACCCAGTAACACAGACACACACGGACAACAAGTAACAAAGACATACACTGACACCAAGTAACGAAGACATGCACTGATACCCAGTAACACAGACACACACTTACACCAAGTAACAAAGACATGCACTGATACCCAGTAACACAGACACACACTTACACCAATTATCACAGACATACACAGACACCAAGTAACAAAGACATACACTGATACCCAGCAACACAAACACACTTACACCAAGTAACAAAGACATACACTTACACCAAGTAACACAGACAAACACTGAGACCAAGTAACAAAGACATACACTGACACCAACTAACAAAGACACACACTTACACCAAGAAACACAGACATACACTTACACCAAGTAACAAAGACACACACTTACACCAAGTAACAAAGACATACACTGACACCAAGTAACAAAGACATGCACTTACACCAAGTAACACATACACACAGACACCAAGTAACAAAAACATACACTGATACCCAGTAACACAGACACACACTTACACCATGTAACAAAGACATACACTGACACCCAGTAACAAAGACATACACTGACACCAAGTAACAAAGACATTCACTGATCGCCAGCAACACAGACACACACTTACACCAAGTAACAAAGAGACACACTTACACAAAGTAACACAGACATACACTGACACCAAGTATCAAAGACATACCCTGACACCAAGTAACAAAGACATACACTTACACCAAGTAACAAAGACATACACTGATACCCAGTAACACAGACACACTCTTGCACCAAGTAACAAAGACAGACACTGATACCCAGTTACAAAGATACACACTTACACCAACTAACAGAGACACACACTTACACCAATTTACATAGACATACACTGATACCAAGTAACAAAGACATGCACTGACACCCGTAACACAGACACACACGGACAACAAGTAACAAAGACATACACTGACACCAAGTAACGAAGACATGCACTGATACCCAGTAACACAGACACACACTTACACCAAGTAACAAAGACATGAACTGATACCCAGTAACAGAGACACACACTTACACCAATTATCACAGACATACACAGACACCAAGTAACAAAGACATACACTGATACCCAGTAACACAAACACACTTACACCAAGTAACAAAGACATTCACTGACACCAAGTAACAAAGACATACACTTACACCAAGTAACACAGACAAACACTGAGACCAAGTAACAAAGACATACACTGACACCAACTAACAAAGACACACACTTAAACCAAGAAACACAGACATACACTGACACCAAGTAACAAAGATATACACTTACACCAAGTAACAAAGACACACACTTACACCAAGTAACAAAGACATACACTGACACCAAGTAACAAAGACATGCACTTACACCAAGTAACACATACACACAGACACCAAGTAACAAAAACATTCACTGATCTCCAGCAACACAGACACACACTTACACCAAGTAACAAAGAGACACACTTACACAAAGTAACACAGACATACACTGACACCAAGTATCAAAGACATACACTGACACCAAGTAACAAAGACATACACTTACACCAAGTAACAAAGACATACACTGATACCCAGTAACACAGACACACTCTTACACCAAGTAACAAAGACAGACACTGATACCCAGTAACAGCGACACATGCTTACACCAAGTCACAAAGACATACACTGACACCCAGTAACAAAGACATACACTGACACAAAGTAACAAAGACACACACTGACACCAAGTAACAAAGACATCCACTGACACAAATTAACAAAGACAGACACTGATACCCAGTAACAAAGACACACACTTACACCAAGTAACAAATACATACACTGACACCAAGTAACAAAGACTTACCCTTACACCAAGTAACAAAGACATGCAATTACACCAAGTAACAAAGACATACACTGACACCAAGTAACAAAGATATACACTGATACCCAGTAACACAGACACACACTTACACGAAGTAACAAAGACATACACTGCTACCCGGTAACACAGACAAACACTTACACCAAGTAACAAAGACATACACCGACACCAAGTAACAAATACATACACTTACACCAAATAACACAGACATACACTGATACCCAGTAACAAAGACACACACTTACACCAAGTAACAAATACATACACTGACAACAAGTAACAAAGACTTACACTTACACCAAGTAACAAAGACATGCAATTACACCAAGTAACAAAGACATACACTGACACCAAGTAACAAAGATATACACTGATACCCAGTAACACAGACACACACTTACACGAAGTAACAAAGACATACACTGATACCCGGTAACACAGACAAACACTTACACCAAGTAACAAAGACATACACCGACACCAAGTGACAAATACATACACTTACACCAAATAACACAGACATACACTGACACCAAGTAACAAAGATATACACTTACACCAACTAACAAAGACACCCACTTACACCAATTTACACAGACATACACTGACACCAAGTAACAAAGACATGCACTTACACCAAGTAAGAAAGACACACACTTACACCCAGTAACACAGACCTACACTGACACCAAGTAACAAAGACATACACTGACACCAAGTAACAAAGACATACATTTACACCAAGTAACACAGACATACACTGACACCAAGTAACAAAGACATACACTTACACCAAGTAACAAAGACATAAACTGACACCAAGCAACCAAGACATACACTGATACCCAGTAACACAGACATGCACTGACACCAAGTAACAGAGACATACGCTGACACCAAGCAACAAAGACAGACACTGATAACCACTAACACAGACAAACACTTACACCAAGTAACAAAGACAGACAATGACACCAAGTAACAAAGACATATACTGATACCCAGTAACACAGACACACACTTACATCAAGTAACAGAGACATACACTGACACCAAGTAACAAAGACATACACTGATACCCAGTAACACAGACATGCACTGACACCAAGTAACAGAGACATACGCTGACACAAAGTAACAAAGACATACGCTTACACCAAGTAACAAAGACATACACTGACACCAAGTAACAAAGACACACACTTACACTAAGTGCACAGACATACACTGACACCAAGTAACAAAGACATACATTGATACCCAGTAACAAAGAAACACACCGACACCAAGTAACAAAGACACACACTGACACCAAGTATACAAAGACAGACACAGACACCAAGTAACAAAGACATACACTGATACCCAGTAACAAAGAAACACACCGACACCAAGTAACAAAGACACACACTGACACCAAGTATACAAAGACATACACAGACACCAAGTAACAAAGACATACACTGGTACCCAGTAACACAGACACACACTTACACCAAGTAACAAAGACATACACTGATACCCAGCCACACAGACAAACACTTACACCAAGTATCACAGACATGCACTGATATCCAGTAACACAGACACACACTTTCACCAAGTAACAATGACAGACACTGATACCCAGTAACACAGACACACACTTACACCTAGTAACAAAGACATACACTGACACCCAGTAACAAAGACATACACTGATACCCAGTAACACAGACACACACTTACACCATGTAACAAAGACATACACTGACACCAAGTAACAAAGACATACACTGATCCCCAGTAACACAGACATACACTGACACCAAGTAACAAAGACACACACTTACACCAAGTAACACAGACATACACTGACAACAAGTAACAAAGACATGCACTGATATCCAGTAACACAGACACACACTTTCACCAAGTAACAATGACAGACACTGATACCCAGTAACACAGACACACACTTACACCAAGTAACAAAGACATACACTGACACCCAGTAACAAAGACATACACTGATACCCAGTAACACAGACACACACTTACACCAAGTAACAAAGACATACAAAGACACCAAGTAACAAAGACATACACTGATACCCAGTAACACAGACACACACTTACACCAAGTAACAAAGACATACAAAGATACCCAGCCACACAGACACACACTTACACCAAGTATCACAGACATACACAGACACCAAGTAACAAAGACATACACTGATACCCAGTAACACAGACACACACTTACACCATGTAACAAACACATACACTGACACCAAGTAACAAAGACATACACTGATCCCTAGTAACACAGACATACACTGACACCAAGGAACAAAGACACTCACTTACACCAAGTAACACAGACATACACTGACACCAAGTAACAAAGACATGCACAGATATCCAGTAACACAGACACAAACTTACACCAAGTAACAATGACAGACACTGATACCCAAAAACACAGACACACACTTACACCAAGTCACAAAGACATACACTGACACCCAGTAACAAAGACATACACTGACACCCAGTAACAAAGAAACCCAATGACACCAAGTAACAAAGGCACACACTGACACCAAGTAACAAAGACATTCACTGATACCCAGTAACACAGACACACACTTACACCAAGTAACAAAGACATACACTGACACCAAGTAACAAAGACATACACTGACAACAAGCAACAAAGGCATACACTGACACCCAGTAACAAAGACATACACTGATCCCCAGTAACACAGACACACACGGACACCAAGTAACAAAGACATACACTGACACCCAGTAACAAAAACATACACTGACACCCAGTAACAAAGACATACACTGACACCAAGTAACAAAGACGTACACTTACACCAAGTAACAAAGGCATACACTGACACCCAGTCACAAAGACATACACTGACACCCAGTAACAAATTAACAGACTGACACCAAGTAACAAAGACACACACTGTCACCAATTAGACAAAGACACACACAGACACCAAGTAACAAAGACATACACTGATACCCAGTAACACTGACACACACTTGCACCAAGTAACAAAGACATACAAAGATACCCAGCCACACAGACACACACTTACACCAAGTATCACAGACTTACACAGACACCAAGTAACAAAGACATACACTGATACCCAGTAACACAGACACACACTTACACCATGTAACAAAGACATACACTGACACCAAGTAACAAAGACATACACTGATCCCTAGTAACACAGACATACACTGACACCAAGTAACAAAGACACTCACTTACACCAAGTAACACAGACATACACTGACACCAAGTAACAAAGACATACACTGATATCCAGTAACACAGACACACACTTACACCAAGTAACAATGACAGACACTGATACCCAGTAACACAGACACACTTACACCAAGTCACAAAGACATACACTGACACCCAGTAACAAAGACATACACTGACACGCAGTAACAAAGAAACCCAATGACACCAAGTAACAAAGGCACACACTGACACCAAGTAACAATGACATTCACTGAAACCCAGTAACACAGACACACACTTCCACCAAGCAACAAAGACATACACTGACACCAAGTAACAAAGACTTTCACTGATACCCAGTAACACAGACACACACTGACACCAAGTAACAAAGACATACACTGACACCAAGTAGCAAAGACATACACTGACAACAAGTATCAAAGGCATACATTGACACCCAGTAACAAAGACATACACTGACACCCAGTAACAAAAACATACACTGACACCCAGTAACAAAGATATACACTGACACCAAGTAACAAAGACATTCACTGATCCCCAGTGACACAGACACACACTTGCACCAAGCAACAAAGACATACACTGACACCAAGTAACAAAGACACACACTGACAACAGGTAACACAGACACACACTTACACCAAGTATCAAAGACATACACTGACACCAAGTAACAAAGGCATACACTGACACCCAGTAACAAAGACATACACTGACACCCAGTAACACAGACACACACGGACAACAAGTAACAAAGACATACACTGACACCAAGTGAGGAAGACATGCACTGATACCCAGTAACACAGACACACACTTACACCAAGTAACAAAGTCATGCACTGATACCCAGTAACACAGACACACACTTACGCCAATTATCACAGACATACACAGACACCAAGTAACAAAGACATACACTGATACCCAGTGACACAAACACACTTACACCAAGTAACAAAGACATACACTGACACCAAGTAACAAAGACATACACTTACACCAAGTAACACAGACAAACTCTGAGACCAAGTAACAAAGACATACACTTACACCAACAAACAAAGACACACACTTACACCAAGAAACACAGACATACACTGACACCAAGTAACAAAGATATACACTTACACCAAGTAACAAAGTAACACACTTACACCAAGTAACAAAGACATACACTGACACCAAGTAACAAAGACATGCACTGACACCAAGTAACACATACACACAGACACCAAGTAACAAATACATACACTGATACCCAGTAACACAGACAAACACTTACACCAAGTAACAAAGACATACACCGACACCAAGTTACAAATACATACACTTACACCCAATAACAAAGACATACACTGACACAAAGTAACAAAGATATGCACTTACACCAACTAACAAAGACACACACTTACACCAATTTACACAGACATACACTGTCACCAAGAAACAAAGACATGCACTTACACCAAGTAAGAAAGACACACACTTACACCAAGTAACACAGACCTACACTGACACCAAGTAACAAAGACATTCACTGACACCAAGTAACAAAGACATACATTTACAACAAGTAACACAGACATACACTGACACCAAGTAACAAAGACATACACTTACACCAAGTAACAAAGACATAAACTGACACCAAGCAACAAAGACATACACTGATACCCAGTAACACAGACACACACTTACACCAAGTAACAAATACATACACTGATCCCTAGTAACACAGACATACACTGACACCAAGGAACAAAGACACTCACTTACACCAAGTAACACAGACATACACTGACACCAAGTAATAAAGACATGCACAGATATCCAGTAACACAGACACAAACTTACACCAAGTAACAATGACAGACACTGATACCCAAAAACACAGACACACACTTACACCAAGTCACAAAGACATACACTGACACCCAGTAACAAAGACATACACTGACACGCAGTAACAAAGAAACCCAATGACACCAAGTAACAAAGGCACACACTGACACCAAGTAACAATGACATACACTGTTACCCAGTAACACAGACACACACTTACACCAAGCAACAAATGCATACACTGACACCAAGTAACAAAGACATTCACTGATACCCAGTAACACAGACACACACTTACACCAAGTAACAAAGACATACACTGACACCAAGTAACAAAGACATAAACTGACACCAAGCAACAAAGGCATACACTGACACCCAGTAACAAAGACATACACTGATCCCCAGTAACACAGACACACACGGACACCAAGTAACAAAGACATACACTGACACCCAGTAACAAAAACATACACTGACACCCAGTAACAAAGACATACACTGACACCAAGTAACAAAGACGTACACTTACACCAAGTAACAAAGGCATACACTGACACCCACTAACAAAGACATAAACTGACACCCAGTAACAAAGACACACACTTATACTCAGTACACAGACATACACTGACACCCAGTAACACAGACAGACACTAACACCAAGTCACAAAGACATACACTGACACCCAGTAACAAATTAACAGACTGACACCAAGCAACAAAGACACACACTGACACCAATTAGACAAAGACATACAAAGACACCAAGTAACAAAGACATACACTGATACCCAGTAACACTGACACACACTTGCACCAAGTAATAAAGACATACACTGACACCAAGTAACAAAGACATACACTGATCCCTAGTAACACAGACATGCACTAACACCAAGTAACAAAGACACTCACTTACACCAAGTAACACAGACATACACTGACACCAAGTAACAAAGACATACACTGATATCCAGTAACACAGACACACACTTACACCAAGTAACAATGACAGACACTGATACCCAGTAACACAGACACACACTTACACCAAGTATCACAGACATACACAGACACCAAGTAACAAAGACAGACACTGATACCCAGTAACACAGACACACACTTACACCATGTAACAAAGACATACACTGACACCAAGTAACAAAGACATACACTGATCCCTAGTAACACAGACATACACTGACACCAAGTAACAAAGACACTCACTTACACCAAGTAACACAGACATACACTGACACCAAGTAACAAAGACATACACTGATATCCAGTAACACAGACACACACTTACACCAAGTAACAATGACAGACACTGATACCCAGTAACACAGACACACACTTGCACCAAGTAACAAAGTCATGCACTGATACCAAGTAACAAAGACATACACTTACACCAAGTAACACAGACAAACTCTGAGACCAAGTAACAAAGACATACACTTACACCAACTAACAAAGACACACACTTACACCAAGAAACACAGACATACACTGACACCAAGTAACAAAGATATACACTTACACCAAGTAACAAAGAAACACACTGACACCAAGTAACAATGACATTCACTGAAACCCAGTAACACAGACACACACTTACACCAAGCAACAAAGACATACACTGACACCAAGTAACAAAGACTTTCACTGATACCCAGAAACACAGAAACACACTGACACCAAGTAACAAAGACATACACTGACACCAAGTAGCAAAGACAAACACTGAAAACAAGTAACAAAGGCATACATTGACACCCAGTAACAAAGACATACACTGACACCCAGTAACACAGACACACACGGACAACAAGTAACAAAGACATACACTTACACCAAGTGACGAAGACATGCACTGATACCCAGTAACACAGACACACACTTGCACCAAGTAACAAAGACATACACTGACACCAAGTAACAAAGACTTTCACTGATACCCAGAAACACAGACACACACTGACACCAAGTAACAAAGACATACACTGACACCAAGTAGCAAAGACATACACTGACAACAAGTAACAAAGGCATACATTGACACCCAGTAACAAAGGCATACATTGACACCCAGTAACAAAGACATACACTGACACCCAGTAACACAGACACACACGGACAACAAGTAACAAAGACATACACTTACACCAAGTGACGAAGACATGCACTGATACCCAGTAACACAGACACACACTTGCACCAAGTAACAAAGTCATGCACTGATACCAAGTAACAAAGACATACACTTACACCAAGTAACACAGACAAACTCTGAGACCAAGTAACAAAGACATACACTTACACCAACTAACAAAGACACACAATTACACCAAGTAACACAGACCTACACTGACACCAAGTAACAAAGACATACACTGACACCAAGTAACAAAGACATACATTTACACCAAGTAACACAGACATACACTGACACCAAGTAACAAAGACATACACTTACACCAAGTAACAAAGACATAAACTGACACCAAGCAACAAAGACATACACTGATACCCAGTAACACAGACACACACTTACACCAAGTAACAAAGACAGACAATGACACCAAGTAACAAAGACATATACTGATACCCAGTAACACAGACACACACTTACACCAAGTAACAGAGACAGACAATGACACCAAGTAACAAAGACATCCACTGATACCCAGTAACACAGACACACACTTACACCAAGTAACAGAGACATTCACTGATACCCAGTAACACAGACACACACTGACACCAAGTAACAAAGACATACACTGACACCAAGTAACAAAGACATACACTGACAACAAGTAACAAAGGCATACATTGACATCCAGTAACAAAGACATACACTGACACCCAGTAACACAGACACACACGGACACCAAGTAACAAAGACATACACTGACACCAAGTAACAAAAACATACACTGACACCCAGTAACAAAGATATACACTGACACCAAGTAACAAAGACATTCACTGATCCCCAGTAACACAGACACACACTTACACCAAGCAACAAAGACATACACTGACACCAAGTAACAAAGACACACACTGACAACAAGTAACACAGACACACACTTACACCAAGTATCAAAGACATACACTGACACCAAGTAACAAAGGCATACACTGACACCCAGTAACAAAGACATACACTGACTCCCAGTAACACAGACACACACGGACAACAAGTAACAAAGACATACACTGACACCAAGTGACGAAGACATGCACTGATACCCAGTAACACAGACACACACTTACACCAAGTAACAAAGACATGCACTGATACCCAGTAACACAGACACACACTTACACCAATTATCACAGACATACACAGACACCAAGTAACAAAGACATACACTGATACCCAGTAACACAAACACAATTACACCAAGTAACAAATACATACACTGACACCAAGTAACAAAGACATACACTTACACCAAGTAACACAGACCTACACTGACACCAAGTAACAAAGACATACACTTACACCAACTAACAAAGACACACACTTACACCAAGAAACACAGACATACACTGACACCAAGTAACAAAGATATACACTTACACCAAGTAACAAAGACACACACTTACACCAAGTAACAAAGACATACACTGACACCAAGTAACAAAGACATGCACTGACACCAAGTAACACATACACACAGACACCAAGTAACAAATACATACACTGATACCCAGTAACACAGACAAACACTTACACCAAGTAACAAAGACATACACCGACACCAAGTAACAAATACATACACTTACACCAAATAACACAGACATACACTGACACAAAGTAACAAAGATATACACTTACACCAACTAACAAAGACACACACTTACACCAATTTACACAGACATACACTGACACCAAGAAACAAAGACATGCACTTACACCAAGTAAGAAAGACACACACTTACACCAAGTAACACAGACCTACACTGACACCAAGTAACAAAGACATACACTGACACCAAGTAACAAAGACATACATTTACACCAAGTAACACAGACATACACTGACACCAAGTAACAAAGACATACACTTACACCAAGTAACAAAGACATAAACTGACACCAAGCAACAAAGACATACACTGATACCCAGTAACACAGACACACACTTACTGCAAGTAACAGAGACATACACTGACACCAAGTAACAAAGACATACACTGATACCCTGTAACACAGACATCCACTGGCACCAAGTAACAGAGACATACACTGACACCAAGTAACAAAGACATACACTTACACCAAGTAACACAGAACTACACTGACACCAAGTACCAAAGACACACACTTACACTAAGTGCACAGAAATACACTGACACCAAGTAACAAAGACATACATTGATAACCAGTAACACAGACACACACTAACACCAAGTCACAAAGACACACACTGACACCCAGTAACGAAGACAAACACTGACACCCAGTAACAAAGAAACACACCGACACCAAGTAACAAAGACACTCACTGACACCAAGTATACAAAGACATACACTGACACCAAATAACAAAGACATACACTGATACCCAGTAACACAGACACACACTTACACCAAGTAACAAAGACAGACAATGACACCAAGTAACAAAGACAGACACTGATACCCAGTAACACAGACACACACTTACACCAAGTAACAGAGACATACACTGACACCAAGTAACAAAGGCATACACTGACACCAAGTATCACAGACATACAGAGACACCAAGTAACAAAGACATACACTGATACCCAGTAACACAGGCACACACTTGCACCATGTAACAAAGACATACACAGACACCAAGTAACAAAGACATACACTGACACCAAGTAACAAAGACATACACTGTTCCCCAGTAACACAGACATACACTGACACCAAGTAACAAAGACACACACTTACACCAAGTAACACAGACATACACTGACATCAAGTAACAAAGACATGCACTGATATCCAGTAACACAGACACAAACTTACACCAAGTAACAATGATAGACACTGATACCCAGTAACACAGACACACACTTACACCAAGTCACAAAGACATACACTGACAGCCAGTAACAAAGACATACACTGACACGCAGTAACAAAGACACACAATGACACCAAGTATCAAAGGCACACACTAACACCAAGTAACAATAACATACACTGATACCCAGCCACACAGACACACACTTACACCAAGTATCACCGACATACACAGACACCAAATAACAAAGACATACACTGATACCCAGTAACACATACACACACATGCACCATGTAACAAAGACATACACTTACCCCAACTAACAAAGACACACACTTACACCAAGAAACACAGACATACACTGACACCAAGTAAAAAAGACATACACTTACACCAAGTAACAAAGACACACACTTACACCAAGTAACAAAGTCACACACTGACACCAAGTAACACAGACATACACTTACACCAAGTAACACAGACATACACTGACACCAAGTAACCAATACATCCACTGACACCAAGTAACAAAGACACAAACTTACACCAAGTAACACAGACATACACTGACACCAAGTATCAAAGACATACACTGACACCAAGTAACAAAGTCATACACTTTCACCAAGTAACAAAGACATACACTAATACCCAGTAACACAGACACACACTTACACCAAGTAACAAAGACAGACACTGATACCCAGTAACAGAGACACACACTTACACCAAGACACAAAGACATACACTGACACCCAGTAACAAAGACATACACTGACACCCAGCAAAAAAGACACACACTGCACCAAGTAACAGAGACATCCACTGACACAAATTAACAAATACATGCACTGACACCCAGTAACAAAGACACACACTTACACCAAGTAACAAATACATACACTGACACCAAGTAACAAAGACATACACTTACAACAAGTAACAAAGACATACACTGACACCAAGTAACAAAGACATACACTGATACCCAGTAACACAGACACACACTTAAACCTAGTAACAAAGACATACACTGATACCCAGTAACACAGACACACACTTACACCATGTAACAAAGACATACACTGATCCCAAGTCACACAGACATACACTGACACCAAGTAACAAAGACACACACTTACACCAAGTAACAAAGACATACACTGACATCAAGTAACAAAGACACAGACTTACACCAAGTAACACAGACATACACTGACATCAAGTAACAAAGACATGCACTGATACCCAGTAACAC
This sequence comes from Heterodontus francisci, assembly GCF_036365525.1. Classification (NCBI taxonomy): domain Eukaryota; kingdom Metazoa; phylum Chordata; class Chondrichthyes; order Heterodontiformes; family Heterodontidae; genus Heterodontus; species Heterodontus francisci. The sequence goes on along the minus strand of NW_027140221.1, from coordinate 7,408,574 downwards.
AGACACACACTTACACCAAGTAACAAAGACATACACTGACACCAAGTAACAAATACATTCACTGACACCCAGTAACACAGACACACACTTACACCAAGTAACAAAGACATACACTGACACCAAGTAACAAAGACGTACAGTGACACCAAGCAACAAAGGCATACACTGACACCCAGTAACAAAGACATACACTGATCCCCAGTAACACAGACACACACGGACACCAAGTAACAAAGACATACACTGACACCCAGTAACAAAAACATACACTGACACCCAGTAACAAAGACATACACTGACACCAAGGAACTGAGACATTCACTGATCCCCAGTAACACAGACACACACTTACACCAATTAACAAAGACATGCACTGACACCAAGTAACAAAGACACACACTGACACCAAGTAACAAAGACACACACTTACACCAAGTAACAAAGACATACACTTACACCAAGTAACAAAGACATACACTGACACCAAGTAACGAAGACATACTCTGATACCCAGTAACACAGACGCACACTTACACCAAGTAACAAAGACATACACTGATACCCAGTATCACAGACACACACATACACCACGTATCACAGACATACACAGACACAAAGTAACAAAGACATACACAGATACCCAGGAACACAGACACACACTTACACCAAGTAACAAAGACATACACTGACAGCAAGTAACAAAGACATACAATTACACCAAGTAACACAGACATACACTGACACCAAGTAACAAAGACATACACTTACACCAACTAACAAAGACACACACTTACACCAAGTAACACAGACATACACTTACACGAAGTAACACAGACATACACTGACACCAAGTAACAAATACATACACTGACACCAAGTAACAAAGACACAAACTTACACCAAATAACACAGACATCCACTCACACCAAGTATCAAAGACATACACTGATACCCAGTAACACAGGCACACACTTGCACCATGTAACAAAGACATACACTGATACCCAATAACAGAGACACACACTAACACCAAGTAACAAAGACATCCACTGACCCAAATTAACAAATACATACACTGATACCCAGTAACAAAGACACACACTTACACCAAGTAACAAATACATACACTGACACCAAGTAACAAAGACATACACTGATACCCAGTAACACAGACACACACTTACACCAAGTAACAAAGACATACACTGATACACAGCCACACAGACACACACTTACACCAAGTATCACAGACATACACAGACACCAAGTAACAAAGACATACACTGATACCCAGTAACACAGGCACACACTTGCACCATGTAACAAAGACATACACAGACACCAAGTAACAAAGACATACACTGACACCAAGTAACAAAGACATACACTGTTCCCCAGTAACACAGACATACACTGACACCAAGTAACAAAGACACACACTTACACCAAGTAACACAGACATACACTGACATCAAGTAACAAAGACATGCACTGATATCCAGTAACACAGACACACACTTATACCAAGTAACAATGATAGACACTGATACCCAGTAACACAGACACACACTTACAGCAAGTCACAAAGACATACACTAACACCCAGTAACAAAGACATACACTGACACGCAGTAACAAAGGCACACAATGACACCAAGTAACAAAGGCACACACTAACACCAAGTAACAATAACATACACTGATACCCAGCCACACAGACACACACTTACACCAAGTATCACCGACATACACAGACACCAAGTAACAAAGACATACACTGATACCCAGTAACACAGACACACACATACACCATGTAACAAAGACATACACTTACCCCAACTAACAAAGACACACACTTACACCAAGAAACACAGACATACACTGACACCAAGTAACAAAGACATACACTTACACCAAGTAACAAAGACACACACTTACACCAAGTAACAAAGACACACACTGACACCAAGTAACACAGACATACACTTACACCAAGTAACACAGACATACACTGACACCAAGTAACCAATACATCCACTGACACCAAGTAACAAAGACACAAACTTACACCAAGTAACACAGACATACACTGACACCAAGTATCAAAGACATACACTGACACCAAGTAACAAAGTCATACACTTACACCAAGTAACAAAGACATACACTGATACCCAGTAACACAGACACACACTTACACCAAGTAACAAAGACAGACACTGCTACCCAGTAACAGAGACACACACTTACACCAAGTCACAAAGACATACACTGACACCCAGTAACAAAGACATACACTGACACCCAGTAAAAAAGACACACGCTGACACCAAGTAACAGAGACATCCACTGACACAAATTAACAAATACATGCACTGATACCCAGTAACAAAGACACACACTTACACCAAGTAACAAATACATACACTGACACCAAGTAACAAAGACATACACTTACAACAAGTAACAAAGACATACACTGACACCAAGTAACAAAGACATACACTGATACCCAGTAACACAGACACACACTTACACCAAGTAACAAAGACATACACTGATACCCAGCCACACAGACACAAACTAACACCAAGTATCACAGACATACACAGACACCAAGTAACAAAGACATACACTGATACCCAGTAACACAGACACACACTTACACCATGTAACAAAGACATACACTGATCCCCAGTCACACAGACATACACTGACACCAAGTAACAAAGACACACACTTACACCAAGTAACAAAGACATACACTGACATCAAGTAACAAAGACATGCATTGATATCCAGTAACACAGACACACACTTACACCAAGTAACAATGACAGACACGGATACCCAGTAACACAGACACACACTTACACCCAGTAACAAAGACATACACTGACACCCAGTAACAAAGACATACAATGACACCCAGTAACAAAGACACACAATGACACCAAGTAACAAAGGCACACACTAACACCAAGTAACAATGACATACACTGGCACCAAGTAACAAAGACATTCACTGACACCAAGTAACAAAGACATACACTGACACCAAGCAACAAACGCATACACTGACACCCAGTAACAAAGACATACAAAGATACCCAGTGACACAGACACACACGGACACCAAGTAACAAAGACATACACTGACACCCAGTAACAAAAACATACACTGACACCCAGTAATAAAGACATACACTGACACCAATTAACAAAGACATTCACTGATCTCCAGTAACACAGAAACACACTTACACCAAGTAACAAAGACACACTCTGACACCAAGTAACACAGACACACACTTACACCAAGTAACAAAGACATACACTGACACCAAGTAACAAAGACATACACTGACACCAAGTAACAAAGGCATACAATGACACCCAGTAACAAAGACATGCACTGACACCCAGTAACACAGACACACACGGACACCAAGTAACAAAGACATACTCAGACACCAAGTAACGAAGACATACTCTGATACCCAGTAACACGGAAGCACTTACACCAAGTAACAAAGACATACACTGATACCCAGTAACACAGACACACACATACACCAAGTATCACAGACATACACAGACACCAAGTAACAAAGACATGCACTGATACCCAGTGACACAGACACACACTTACACCAAGTAACAAAGACATACACTGACACCAAGTAACAAAGACATACACTTACACCAAGTAACACAGACTTAAACTGACACCCAGGAACAAAGACATATACTCACACCCAGTAACAAAGACACACAATGACACCAAGTAACAAAGGCACACACTGACATCAAGTAACAAAGACATACACTGACACCAAGTCACAAAGACATTCACTGATACCCAGTAACACAGACACACACTGAAACCAAGTTACAAAGACATACACTGATATCCGGTAACACAGACACACACTTACACCAAGTATCACAGACATACACAGACTCCAACTAACAAAGACAAACACCGATACCCAGTAACACAGACAAACACTGACACCAAGTAACAAAGACATACACCGACACCAAGTAAAAAATACATACACTTACACCAAATAACACAGACATACACTGACACCAAGTAACAAAGATATGCTCTTACGCCAACTGACAAAGACACACACTTACACCAAGTTACACAGACATCCACTGACACCAAGTAACAAAGACATGCACTTACACCAAGTAAGAAAGACACACACTTACACCTAGTAACACAGACATCCACTGACACCAAGTAACAAAGACATATACAGATACCCAGCAATACAGACACACTCTGACACCAAGTAACAAAGACATGCACTGACACCCAGTAAAAAATACATGCACTGACACCCAGTAACAAAGACACACACTGACACCAAGTAACAAAGACATGCACTGATACCCAATAACACAGACACACACTTACACCAAGTAACAAAGACATACACTGACACCAAGTAACAAAGACATACACTTACACCAAGTAAAAAAGACATACACTGACAACAAGTAACAAAGACATACACTGATACCCAGTTACACAGACACACACATACACCAAGTAACACAAACACACACTGAAAACAAGTAAGAAAGACACACACTTACACCAAGTAACACAGACATCCACTGACACCAAGTAACAAAGACATATACAGATACCCAGCAATACAGACACACTCTTACACCAAGTAACAAAGACAGACACTGATGCCCAGTAACAAAGACATGCACTGACACCCAGTAACAATGACATGCACTGACACCCAGTAACAAAGACACACACTGACAGCAAGTTACAAAGACATGCACTGACACCCAGTAACACAGACACACACTTACACCACGTAACAAAGACATACACTGACAACAAGTAACAAAGACATACACTGAGACGCAGTAACACAGACACACACTTACACCAATTAACAAAGACATACACTGATACCCAGTTACACAGACACACACATACAACAAGCAACACAGACACACACTGACGCCAAGTAACAAAGACATACACTGATACCCAGTAACACAGACACACACTTACACCAAGTAACAAAGACATACACTGACACCAAGTAACAAAGACATACACTTACACCAATTAAAAAAGACATACACTGACACCAAGTAACAAAGACATACACTGATACCCAGTAACACAGACACACACTTACACCATGTATCGAAGACATACACTGACACCAAGTAGCAAAGACATACACTTACACCAAGTAACAAAGACATACGCTGACACCAAGTAACAAAGACATACACTGACACCAAGTAACAAAGACATACACTTACACCAAGTAACACAGACATACAATGACACCAAGTAACAAAGACACACACTTTCACCAAGTAACAAAGACAGACAATGACACCAAGCAACAAAGGCAGACACTGATACCCAGTAACACAGACACACACTTACACCAAGTAACAGAGACATACACTGACACCAAGTAACAAAGGCATACACTTACACCAAGTAACAAAGACATGCACTGACACCAAGTAACAAAGACGTACACTTGCACCAAGTAACACAGACATCCACTGATACCCAGTAACACGGACACACACTTACACCAAGTAACAAAGACAGACACTGACACCAATTAACAAAGAAATAAACTGACACCCAGCAACAAAGACACACACTGACACCCAGTAACAAAGACACACACTGTCACCAAGTAACAAAGACATCCACTGACACAAATTAACAAAGACATTCACTGATACCCAGTAACAGACACACACTTACACCATGGAACAAAGACATACACAGACACCAAGTAACAAAGACATACACTTACACCAAGTAACACAGACATACACTGACACCAAGAAACAAAGACACACACTTAGACCAAGTAACACAGACATACACTGACACCAAGTAACAAAGACATACACTGATACCCAGTAACACAGACACACACTTACACCAAGTAACAATGACAGACACTGATACCCACTAACACAGACACACACTTACACCAAGTGACAAATACTTAACCTGACACCCAGTAACAAAGACATACACTCACACCCAGTAACAAAGACACACAATGACACCAAGTAACAAAGGCACACACTGACACCAAGTAACAAAGACATTCACTGATACCCAGTAATACAGACACACACTTCCACCAAGTAACAAAGAAATACACTGACACCAAGTAACAAAGACATACAAAGATACCCAGTTGCACAGACACACACTTACACCAAGTTACAAAGACATACCCTGATACTCAGTTACACAGACACACACTTACACCAAGGAACAAAGACATTCACAGAGACACCAAGTAACAAAGGCATACACTGACACCCAGTAACAAAGACATACACTGACACCCAGTAAAAAAACATACACTGACACCAAGTAACAAAGGCATTCACTGATCCACAGTAACACAGACACACACTTACACCAAGTAACAAATACATACACTGACAACAAATAACAAAGAGACAAACTTACACCAAGTAACACAGACATACACTGACACAAAGTATCAAAGACATACACTGAGACCAAGTAACAAAGACATACACTTACACCAAGTAACAAAGACAGACACTGACACCCAGTCCCAAAGACACACACTGACACCAAGTAACAAAGACACACACTGACACCAAGTAACAAAGACATCCACTGACACAAATTAACAAAGACATACACAGATACCCAGTAACACAGACACACACTTGCACAAAGTATCACAGACATACACAGACACCAAGTAACAAAGACACACACTTAGACCAAGTAACACAGACATACACTGACACCAAGTAACAAAGACATGCACTGATACCCAGTAACACAGACACACACTTACACCAAGTAACAATGACAGACACTGATACCCAGTAACACAGACACACATTTACACCAAGTCACAAAGACTTAAACTGACACCCAGTAACAAAGACATACACTCACACTCAATCACAAAGACACACAATGACACCAAGTAACAAAGGCACACACTGACACCAAGTAAAAAAGACAGACACTGATACCCTGTAACACAGACAAACACTAACACCAAGTCACAAAGAAATACACTGACACCCAGTAACAAAGACAAACACTGACACCCAGTAACAAAGAAACACACTGACACCAAGTAACAAAGACAAACACTGACACCAAGTATACAAAGACATACACAAACAACAAGTAACAAAGACATACACTGATACCCAGAATCACAGACACACACTTTCACCAAGTAACACATACATACACTGACACCAAGTAACAAAGACACAAACTTACACCAAGTAACACAGACATACACTGACACAAAGTATCAAAGACAAACAGTGACACCAAGTAACAAAGACATACACTTACACCAAGTAACAAAGGCATACACTGATACCCAGTAACACAGACACACACTTACACTAAGTAACAAAGACAGACACTGAAACCCAGTAACAGAGACACACACTTACACCAAGTCACAAAGACAAACACTGACACCAAGTATACAAAGACATACACAAACAACAAGTAACAAAGACATACACTGATACCCAGAATCACAGACACACACTTTCACCAAGTAACAAATACATACACTGACACCAAGTAACAAAGACACAAACTTACACCAAGTAACACAGACATACACTGACACAAAGTATCAAAGACATACAGTGACACCAAGTAACAAAGACATACACTTACACCAAGTAACAAAGGCATACACTGAAACCAGTAACAGAGACACACACTTACACCAAGTCACAAAGACATACACTGACACCCAGCAACAAAGGCATACACTGACACCCAGTAACAAAGACACACACTGACACCAAGTAACAAAGACATCCACTGACACAAATTAACAAAGACATACACTGATACCAAGTAACACAGACACACAGTTACACCAAGTATCACAGACATACACAGACACCAAGTAACAAAGACACACACTTAGACCAAGTAACACAGACATACACTGACACCAAGGAGCAAAGGCATGCACTGATACCCAGTAACGCAGCCACACACTTACACCAAGTAACAATGACAGACACTGATACCCAGTAACACAGACACACATTTACACCAAGTCACAAAGACTTAAACTGACACCCAGTAACAAAGACATACACTCACACCCAATAACAAAGACACACAATGACACCAAGTAACAAAGACATACACTGATACCCAGTAACACAGACACACACTTACACCAAGTAACAAAGACATACACTGACACCAAGTAACAAAGACATTCACTGATACCCAGGAACACAGACACACACTGACACCAAGTAACAAAGACATACACTGACACCAAGCAACAAAGACTTACACTGATACCCAGTAGCACAGACACACACTGACACCAAGTAACAAAGACATACACTGATACTCAGTTACACAGACACACACTTACGCCAAGTAACAAAGACATTCACTGACACCAAGTAACAAAGGCATACAATGACACCCAGTAACACAGACACACACGGACACCAAGTAACAAAGGCATGCACTGACACCCAGGAACAAAAACATACACTGACACCCGGTAACAAAAACATCTACTGACACCAAGTAACAAAGACATTCACTGATCCCCAGTAACACAGACACACACTTACACCAAGTAACAAAGACATACACTGATACTCAGTAACACAGACACACATTTACACCAAGTCACAAAGACTTAAACTGACACCCAGTAACAAAGACATACACTCACACCCAGTAACAAAGACACACAATGACAGCAAGTAACAAAGGCACACACTGACACCAAGTAACAGACATACACTGATACCCAGTAACACAGACACACACTTACACCAAGTAACAAAGACATACACTGACACCAAGTAACAAAGACATTCACTGCTACCCAGGAACACAGACACACACTTACACCAAGTAACAAAGACATACACTGACACCAAGTAACAAAGACATACACTGATACCCAATAGCACAGACACACACTGACACCAAGTAACAAAGACATACACTGATACTCAGTTACACAGACACACACTTACGCCAAGTAACAAAGACTTTCACTGACACCAAGTAACAAAGGCATACAATGACACCCAGTAACACAGACACAAACGGACACCATGTAACAAAGACATACACTGACATCCAGGAACAAAAACATACACTGACACCCAGTAACAAAAACATATACTGACACCAAGTAACAAAGACATTCACTGATCCCCAGTAACACAGACACACACTTACACCAAGTAACAAAGACATACACTGATACTCAGTAACACAGACACACACTTACACCAAGTAACAAAGAAATACACTGACACCAAGTAACAAAGACATACACTTACACCAAGTAACAAAGACATACACTGACACCAAGTAACAAGACATACACTGATACCCAGTAACACAGACAGACACTTACACCAAGTAACACAGACATACACTGACACCAAGTAACAAAGACATACACTGACACCAAGTAACAAAGACATACACTGATACCCAGTAACTCAGACACACACTTACACCAAGTAACAAAGACAGACAATGACACCAAGTAACAAAGACATACACTGATACCCAGTAATACAGACACCCACTTACACCAAGTAACAGAGACGTACACTGACTCCAAGTAACAAAGACATACACTTACACCAAGTAACAAAGACATGCACTGTCACCAAGTAACAAAAACATACACTTACACCAAGTAACAAAGACATACACTGACACCAAGTAACAAAGAAATACACTTAGACCAAGATAAACAGACATACACTGACACCCAGTAACACAGACACACACTTACACCAAGTAACAAAGACAGAAACTGATACCCAGTAACAAAGACAAACACTGAACCCCAGTAACAAAGACACACACTGACACCAAGTAACAAAGACACAAACTGACACCAAGTAACAAAGACATACACTGACACCAAGTAACAAAGACACACACTGACAACAAGTAACACAGACACACACTTACACCAAGTATCACAGACATATACAGACACCAAGTAACAAAGACTTACACTGATACCCAGTAACGCAGACACACACTTACACCAAGGAACAAAGACATACACTTGCACCAAGTAACACAGACTTACACTGAGACCAAGTAGCAAAGCCATACACTTACACCAACTAACAAAGCCACACACTTACACCAGGTAACACAGACATACACTGACAACACGTAACAAAGAGATACACTTGCACCAAGTAACAAAGACACACACTTACACCAAGTAACAAAGACATACACTGACACGAAGAAACAAAGAAATACACTTACATCAAGTCATACAGACATACACTGACACCAAGTAACAACTACATATACTGACACCAAGTAACAAGGTCACAAACTTACACCAAGTAACACAGACATACACTGACACCAAGTATCAAAGACATACACTGACACCAAGTAACAAAGACATACACTTACACCAAGTAGCAAAGACATACACTGATACCCAGTAACACAGACACACACTTACACCAAGTCACAAAGACATACACTGACACGCAGTACAAAGACATACACTGACACCCAGTAACAAAGACACACTCTGACACCAAGTAATAAAGACACACACTGACACCAAGTAACAAAGACATACACTGATACCCAGTAACACAGACACACAGTTACACCAGGTAACAAAGACATACACTGACACCAAGTAACTAAGACATACACTGACACCAATTAACAAAGACATACACTGATACCCAGTAACACAGACACACACTGACACCAAGTAACAAATACGTACACTGATACCTAGTAACAAATGCATACACTTACACCAAGTAACAAAGACATACACTGACACCAAGTAACAAAGACATACACTGACACGATGTAACAAAGACATACACTGATACCCAGAAACACACACAAACACTTACACCACGTAACAGACATACACTGACACCAAGTAACAAAGATATACACTTACACCAACTAACAAAGACGCACACTTGCACCAAGTTACACAGACATACACTGATACCAAGTAACAAAGACATGCACTTACACCAAGTAAGAAAGACACACACTTACACCAAGTAACAAAGACATACACTGACACCCAGCGACACAGACACACTCTTACACCAAGTAACAAAGACAGACACTGATACCCAGTAACACAGGCACACACTTACACCAAGTATCAAAGACACACACTTACACCAAGTAACAAAGACATACACTGACACCAAGTAGCAAAGACCTACACTGACACCAAGTAACAAAGACATACACTGACACCAAGTAACAAAGACATACACTTACACCAAGTAACACAGACATACACTTACACCAAGTAACAAAGACATACACTGACACCCAGTAACAAAGACCTACACTGACACCAAGTAACAAAGACATACACTGACACCAAGTAACAAAGACATACACTTACACCAAGTAACACAGACATACACTTACACCAAGTAACAAAGACACACACTGACACCAAGTAACAAAGAGATACACTGATACCCAGGAACACAGAAACACAGTTACACCAGGTAACAAAGACATACACTGACACCAAGTAACAAAGACATACACTGACACCAATTAACAAAGACATACACTGATACCCAGTAACACAGACACACACTTACACCAAGTAACAAATACATACACTGACACCAAGTAACAAAGGCATACACTTACACCAAGTAACTAAGGTCTGCACTGACACCAAGTAACAAAGACATACACTGACACCAATTAACAAAGACATACACTGATACCCAGTAACACAGACACACACTTACACCAAGTAACAAATACATACACTGACACCAAGTAACAAAGGCATACACTTACACCAAGTAACTAAGGTCTGCACTGACACCAAGTAACAAAGATATACACTTACACCAACTAACAAAGACACACACTTACACCAAGTTACACAGAAATACACTGATACCAAGTAACAAAGACATGCACTTTCACCAAGTAAGAAAGACACACACTGACACCAAGTAACAAAGACATACACTGACACCCAGCGACACAGACACACTCTTACACCAAGTAACAAAGACAGACACTGATACCCAGTAACACAGGCACACACTTACACCAAGTATCAAAGACATGCACTGACACCAAGTAGCAAAGACATACACTTACACCAAGTAACAAAGACATACACTGACACCAAGTAACAAAGACATACATTGACACCAAGTAACAAAGACACACAGTTACACCAAGTAACACAGACATACAGTGACACCAAGTAACAAAGAATTACACTGATACCCAGTAACACAGACACACACTTACACCAAGTAACAAAGACAGTCACTGATACCCAGTAACACAGATACACACTTACACCAAGTCCCAAAGACACACACTGACATCCAGTAACAAAGACAGACACTGATACCCAGTAACACAGACACACATTTACACCAAGTATCAAAGACATGCACTGACACCAAGTAGCAAAGACATACACTTCCACCAAGTAACAAAGACATACACTGACACAAAGTAACAAAGACACACATTGACACCAAGTAACAAAGACACACAGTTACACCAAGTAACACAGACATACAGTGACACCAAGTAACAAAGATTTACACTGATACCCAGTAGCACAGACACACACTGACACCAAGTAACAAAGACATACACTGATACTCAGTTACACAGACACACACTTACGCCAAGTAACAAAGACATTCACTGACACCAAGTAACAAAGGCATACAATGACACCCAGTAACACAGACACACACGGACACCAAGTAACAAAGGCATACACTGACACCCAGGAACAAAAACATACACTGACACCCGGTAACAAAAACATATACTGACACCAAGTAACAAAGACATTCACTGATCCCCAGTAACACAGACACACACTTACACCAAGTAACAAAGACATACACTGATACTCAGTAACACAGACACACACTTACACCAAGTATCACAGACATACACAGACACCAAGTAACAAAGACACACACTTAGACCAAGTAACACAGACATACACTGACACCAAGTAACAAAGACATGCACTGATACCCAGTAACACAGACACACACTTACACCAAGTAACAATGACAGACACTGATACCCAGTAACACAGACACACATTTACACCAAGTCACAAAGACTTAAACTGACACCCAGTAACAAAGACATACACTCACACCCAGTAACAAAGACACACAATGACAGCAAGTAACAAAGGCACACACTGACACCAAGTAACAAAGACATACACTGATACCCAGTAACACAGACACACACTTACACCAAGTAACAAAGACATACACTGACACCAAGTAACAAAGACATTCACTGCTACCCAGGAACACAGACACACACTTACACCAAGTAACAAAGACATACACTGACACCAAGTAACAAAGACAGACACTGATACCCAGTAGCACAGACACACACTGACACCAAGTAACAAAGACATACACTGATACTCAGTTACACAGACACACACTTAGGCCAAGTAACAAAGACTTTCACTGACACCAAGTAACAAAGGCATACAATGACACCCAGTAACACAGACACAAACGGACACCATGTAACAAAGACATACACTGACATCCAGGAACAAAAACATACACTGACACCCAGTAACAAAAACATATACTGACACCAAGTAACAAAGACATTCACTGATCCCCAGTAACACAGACACACACTTACACCAAGTAACAAAGACATACACTGATACTCAGTAACACAGACACACACTTACACCAAGTAACAAAGAAATACACTGACACCAAGTAACAAAGACATGCACTTACACCAAGTAACAAAGACATACACTGACACCAAGTAACAAGACATACACTGATACCCAGTAACACAGACAGACACTTACACCAAGTAACACAGACATACACTGACACCAAGTAACAAAGACATACACTGACACCAAGTAACAAAGACAAACACTGATACCCAGTAACACAGACACACACTTACACCAAGTAACAAAGACAGACAATGACACCAAGTAACAAAGACATACACTGATACCCAGTAACACAGACACCCACTTACACCAAGTAACAGAGACGTACACTGACACCAAGTAACAAAGACATACACTTACACCAAGTAACAAAGACATACACTGACACCAAGTAACAAAGAAATACACTTAGACCAAGATAAACAGACATACACTGACACCCAGTAACACAGACACACACTTACACCAAGTAACAAAGACAGAAACTGATACCCAGTAACAAAGACAAACACTGAACCCCAGTAACAAAGACACACACTGACACCAAGTAACAAAGACACAAACTGACACCAAGTAACAAAGACATACACAGACACCAAGTAACGAAGACATGCACTGATACCCAGTAACACAGACACACACTTACACCAAGTATCACAGACATATACAGACACCAAGTAACAAAGACTTACACTGATACCCAGTAACGCAGACACACACTTACACCAAGGAACAAAGACATACACTGACACCCAGTAACAAAGACATACACTTGCACCAAGTAACACAGACTTACACTGAGACCAAGTAGCAAAGCCATACACTTACACCAACTAACAAAGCCACACACTTACACCAGGTAACACAGACATACACTGACAACACGTAACAAAGAGATACACTTGCACCAAGTAACAAAGACACACACTTACACCAAGTAACAAAGACATACACTGACACGAAGAAACAAAGAAATACACTTACATCAAGTCATACAGACATACACTGACACCAAGTAACAACTACATATACTGACACCAAGTAACAAGGTCACAAACTTACACCAAGTAACACAGACATACACTGACACCAAGTATCAAAGACATACACTGACACCAAGTAACAAAGACATACACTTACACCAAGTAGCAAAGACATACACTGATACCCAGTAACACAGACACACACTTACACCAAGTCACAAAGACATACACTGTCACCCAGTACAAAGACATACACTGACACCCAGTAACAAAGACACACTCTGACACCAAGTAATAAAGACACACACTGACACCAAGTAACAAAGACATACACTGATACCCAGTAACACAGACACACAGTTACACCAGGTAACAAAGACATACACTGACACCAAGTAACTAAGACATACACTGACACCAATTAACAAAGACATACACTGATACCCAGTAACACAGACACACACTGACACCAAGTAACAAATACGTACACTGATACCTAGTAACAAATGCATACACTTACACCAAGTAACAAAGACATACACTGACACCAAGTAACAAAGACATACACTTACACGATGTAACAAAGACATACACTGATGCCCAGTAACACAGACACACACTTACACCAAATATCACAGACATACACAGACACCAACTAACAAAGAGATACACTGATACCCAGAAACACACACAAACACTTACGCCACGTAACAGACATACACTGACACCAAGTAACAAAGATATACACTTACACCAACTAACAAAGACGCACACTTGCACCAAGTTACACAGACATACACTGATACCAAGTAACAAAGACATGCACTTACACCAAGTAAGAAAGACACACACTTACACCAAGTAACAAAGACATACACTGACACCCAGCGACACAGACACACTCTTACACCAAGTAACAAAGACAGACACTGATACCCAGTAACACAGGCACACACTTACACCAAGTATCAAAGACATGCACTGACACCAAGTAGCAAAGACACACACTTACACCAAGTAACAAAGACATACACTGACACCAAGTAGCAAAGACATACACTGACACCAAGTAACAAAGACATACACTTACACCAAGTAACACAGACATACACTTACACCAAGTAACAAAGACATACACTGACACCCAGTAACAAAGACACACTCTGCCACCAAGTAACAAAGACACACACTGACACCAAGTAACAAAGAGATACACTGATACCCAGGAACACAGAAACACAGTTACACCAGGTAACAAAAACATACACTGACACCAAGTAACAAAGACATACACTGACACCAATTAACAAAGACATACACTGATACCCAGTAACACAGACACACACTTACACCAAGTAACAAATACATACACTGACACCAAGTAACAAAGGCATACACTTACACCAAGTAACTAAGGTCTGCACTGACACCAAGTAACAAAGACATACACTGACACCAATTAACAAAGACATACACTGATACCAAGGAACACAGACACACACTTACACCAAGTAACAAATACATACACTGACACCAAGTAACAAAGGCATACACTTACACCAAGTAACTAAGGTCTGCACTGACACCAAGTAACAAAGATATACACTTACACCAACTAACAAAGACACACACTTACACCAAGTTACACAGACATACACTGATACCAAGTAACAAAGACATGCACTTTCACCAAGTAAGAAAGACACACACTTACACCAAGTAACAAAGACATACACTGACACCCAGCGACACAGACACACTCTTACACCAAGTAACAAAGACAGACACTGATACCCAGTAACACAGGCACACACTTACACCAAGTATCAAAGACATGCACTGACACCAAGTAGCAAAGACATACACTTACACCAAGTAACAAAGACATACACTTACACCAAGTAACACAGACATACACTTACACCAAGTAACAAAGACATACACTGACACCCAGTAACAAAGACACACTCTGCCACCAAGTAACAAAGACACACACTGACACCAAGTAACAAAGAGATACACTGATACCCAGGAACACAGAAACACAGTTACACCAGGTAACAAAAACATACACTGACACCAAGTAACAAAGACATACACTGACACCAATTAACAAAGACATACACTGATACCCAGTAACACAGACACACACTTACACCAAGTAACAAATACATACACTGACACCAAGTAACAAAGGCATACACTTACACCAAGTAACTAAGGTCTGCACTGACACCAAGTAACAAAGACATACACTGACACCAATTAACAAAGACATACACTGATACCAAGTAACACAGACACACACTTACACCAAGTAACAAATACATACACTGACACCAAGTAACAAAGGCATACACTTACACCAAGTAACTAAGGTCTGCACTGACACCAAGTAACAAAGATATACACTTACACCAACTAACAAAGACACACACTTACACCAAGTTACACAGACATACACTGATACCAAGTAACAAAGACATGCACTTTCACCAAGTAAGAAAGACACACACTTACACCAAGTAACAAAGACATACACTGACACCCAGCGACACAGACACACTCTTACACCAAGTAACAAAGACAGACACTGATACCCAGTAACACAGGCACACACTTACACCAAGTATCAAAGACATGCACTGACACCAAGTAGCAAAGACATACACTTACACCAAGTAACAAAGACATACACTGACACCAAGTAACTAAGACATACATTGACACCAAGTAACAAAGACACACAGTTACACCAAGTAACACAGACATACAGTGACACCAAGTAACAAAGAATTACACTGATACCCAGTAACACAGACACACACTTACACCAAGTAACAAAGACAGTCACTGATACCCAGTAACACAGATACACACTTACACCAAGTCCCAAAGACACACACTGACATCCAATAACAAAGACAGACACTGATACCCAGTAACACAGACACACATTTACACCAAGTATCAAAGACATGCGCTGACACCAAGTAGCAAAGACATACACTTCCACCAAGTAACAAAGACATACACTGACACCAAGTAACTAAGACTTGCACTGATACCCAGCAACACAGGCACACACTTACACCAAGTCATAAAGCACACACTGACACCCAGTAACAAAGACATACACTGCACCCAGTGAGAAAGAAACACACTGACACCCAGTAACAAAGACATACACTGATACCCAGTAACACAGACAGACACAGACACCAAGTAACAAAGACATACACTGATACCCAGTAACACAGACACATACTTACACCAAGTAACAAAGACATACACTGACACCAAGTAACAAAGACATACACTTACACCAAGTAAAAAAGACATACACTGACACCAAGTAACAAAGACATACACTGATACCCAGTAACACAGACACACACTTACACCAAGTAACAAAGACATACACTGACACCAAGTAACAAAGACATACACCTACACCAAGTAACAAAGACATACACTGACAACAATTAACTATGACATACACCGAAACCCAGCAACACAGATACACACTGACACCCAGTAACAAAGAGAAGAACTGACACCAAGTAACAAAGACAGACACTGACACCAAGTAACAAAGACATCCACTTACACCAAGTACAAACACATACACTGACAACAAGTAACAAAGACATACAATTATACCCAGTAACACAGACACGCACTGACACCCAGTAACAAAGACATACACTGACACCAAGTAACAAAGACAGACACTGATACCCAGTAACACAGACTCACACTTACACCAAGTAACAAAGAAATACACTGATCCCCAATAACACAGACACACACTTACACCAACTAACACCGACATACACTGACAAACAGCGACACAGGCACACACTTACACCAAGTATCAAAGACATGCACTGACACCAAGTAGCAAAGACATACACTTACACCAAGTAACAAAGACATACACTGACACCAAGTAACAAAGACATACACTGACACCAAGTAACAAAGACACACAGTTACACCAAGTAACACAGACATACAGTGACACCAAGTAACAAAGACATACACTGATACCCAGTAACACAGACACACACTTACACCAAGTAATAAAGACATACACCGATAATAAGTAACACAGACACACAATTACTACAAGTAACAGAAACACACACTTACACCAAGTAACAAAGACATACACTGACACCAAGTAACAAAGACATACAATTACACCAAATAACAAAGACACACACTTACACCAAGAAACACAGACATACACTGACTTTCAGTAACAAAGACAGTCACTAATACCCAGTAACACAGATACACACTTACACCAGGTCACAAAGACACACACTGACATCCAGTAACAAAGACAGACACTGATACCCAGTAACACAGACACACATTTACACCAAGTAACAAAGACTTACACTGATACCCAGCAACACAGACACACACTTACACCAAGTCAGAAAGACACACACTGACACCAGTAACAAAGACATACACTGCACCCAGTGAGAAAGAAACACACTGACACCCAGTAACAAAGACATACACTGATACCCAGTAACACAGACACACACTTACACCAAGTAACAAAGACATACACTGACACCAAGTAACAAAGACATACACTTACACCAAGTAACAAAGACATGCACTGACAACAATTAACTATGACATACACCGACACACAGCAACACAGATACACACTGACACCCAGTAACAAAGATAAAAACTGACACCAAGTAACAAAGACACACACTGACACCAAGTAACACAGACACACACTGACACCAAGTAACAAAGACATCCACTTACACCAAGTACAAAGACATACACTGACACCAAGTAACAAAGACATAAAATTATACCCAGTAACACAGACACACACTGACACCCATTAACAAAGACATACACTGACACCAAGTAACAAAGACAGACACTGATACCCAGTAACACAGACACACACTTACACCAAGTAACAAAGAAATACACTGAACCCCAATAACACAGACACACACTTACACCAACTAACACCGACATACACTGACACAAAGTAACAAACACATACACTACACCCAGTAACAAAGACATACACTGACACCAAGTAACAAAGACACACACTGACACCAAGTAACAAGGACATACACTGACACCAAGTAACAAAGACACACACTTACACCAAGTAACAAAGACATACACTGACACCAAGTAACAAAGACATGCACTTACACCAAGTAACAAAGACATGCACTGACACCAAGTAACAAAGACATACACTGATACCCAGTAACACAGACACACACCTACACCAAGTAACAAAGGCATACACTGATACCCAATAACATAGACACACATTTACACTAACTAACACAGACATACACTTACACCAAGTAACAAAGACAGATACTGATACCCAGTAAAACAGACACACACTTACACCAAGTCACAAAGAAATACACTGACGCCAAGTAACAAAGACATACAATTGCACCAAGTAAAAAAGTCATAGACTGACACCAAGTAACAAAGACATACACTGATACCCAGTAACACAGACACACACTTACACCAAGAAACAAAGACATACACTGACACCAATAAACAAAGACATACACTGATACCCAGTAACACAGACGCACACTTACACCAAGTATCAAAGACATACACTGACGCCAAGTAACAAAGACATACAATTGCACCAAGTAAAAAAGTCATACACTGACACCAAGTAACAAAGACATACACTGATACCCAGTAACACAGACACACACTTACACCAAGAAACAAAGACATACACTGACACCCAGTAACACAGACACACACTTACACCAAGTAACAAAGACATACACTGACACCAAGTAACAAAGACAGGCACTGATACCCAGTAACACAGACACACACTTACACCAAGTAACAAAGACATACACTGACACCAAGTAACAAAGACAGGCACTGATACCCAGTAACAACGACACATACTTACCCCAAGTCACAAAGACATACACTGACACCCAGTAACAAAGACATAGACTGACACCCAGTAACAAAGACACACACTGACACCAAGTAACAAAGACATATACTGCTACCCAGTAACACAGGCACACACTTACACCAAGTAAAAAAGACAAAAAATGACACCCAGGAACACAGATACACACTGACACCCAGTAACACAGAGAAACACTGAAACCAACTACCAAAGACACACACTGACACCAAGTAACACAGACATACACTGACACCAAGTAAAAAAGACATCCACTTACACCAAGTGCAAAGACAAACACTGACACGAAGTAACAAAGACATACAATTATCACCAGTTATACAGACACGCACTGCCACCCAGTAACAAAGACATACACTGACACCAAGTAACAAAGACAGACACTGATACACAGTAACACAGACACACACTTACACCAAGAAACAAAGAAATGCACTGATACCCAATAACACAGACACATACTTACACCAACTAACACAGACATACACTGACACCCAGTAACAAAGACACACACTGACACCAAGTAACAAAGACATACACTGACACCAAGTAACAAAGACACACACTTATACCAAGTATCAAAGACATACACTGACACCAAGTAAAAAAGACATACACTTACACCAAGTCAGAAAGACACACACTGACACCCAGTAACAAAGACATACACTGCACCCAGTGAGAAAGAAACACACTGACACCCAGTAACAAAGACATACACTGATACCCAGTAACACAGACACACACTTACACCAAGTAACAAAGACATACACTGACACCAAGTAACACAGACATACACTGACACCAAGTAACAAAGACATACACTTACACCAAGTAACAAAGACATACACTGACAACAATTAACTATGACATACACCGACACCCAGCAACACAGATACACACTGACACCCAGTAACAAAGATAAAAACTGACACCAAGTAACAAAGACACACACTTACACCAATTAACACAGACACACACTGACACCAAGTAACAAAGACATCCACTTACACCAAGTACAAAGACATACACTGACACCAAGTAACAAAGACATAAAATTATACCCAGTAACACAGACACGCACTGACACCCACTAACAAAGACATACAGTGACACCAAGTAACAAAGACAGACACTGATACCCAGTAACACAGACACACACTTACACCAAGTAACAAAGAAATACACTGAACCCCAATAACACAGACACACACTTAGACCAACTAACACCGACATACACTGACACAAAGTAACAAACACATACACTGACACCCAGTAACAAAGACATACACTGACACCAAGTAACAAAGACACACACTGACACCAAGTAACAAGGACATTCACTGACACCAAGTAACAAAGACACACACTTACACCAAGTAACAAAGACATACACTGACACCAAGTAACAAAGACATGCACTTACACCAAGTAACAAAGACATGCACTGACACCATGTAACAAAGACATACACTGATACCCAGTAACACAGACACACACCTACACCAAGTAACAAAGGCATACACTGATACCGAATAACATAGACACACATTTACACCAACTAACACATACATACACTTACACCAAGTAACAAAGACAGATACTGATACCCAGTAAAACAGACACACACTTACACCAAGTCACAAAGAAATACACTGACACCCAGTGACAAAGACATGCACTGACACCCAGTAACAAAGACACACACTGATACCAAGTAACAAAGACATACACTGATACCCAGTAACACAGACACACACGTACACCAAGAAACAGAGACATACACTGACACCAATAAACAAAGACATACACTGATACCCAGTAACACAGACGCACACTTACACCAAGTATCAAAGACATACACTGACGCCAAGTAACAAAGACATACAATTGCACCAAGTAAAAAAGTCATACACTGACACCAAGTAACAAAGACATACACTGATACCCAGTAACACAGACACACACTTACACCAAGAAACAAAGACATACACTGATACCCAGATACACAGACACACACTTGCACCAAGTAACACAGACACACACAGACACCAAGTAACAAAGACATACACTGACACCCAGTAACACAGACACACACTTACACCAAGTAACAAAGACATACACTGACACCAAGTAACAAAGACAGGCACTGATACCCAGTAACAACGACACATACTTACACCAAGTCACAAAGACATACACTGACACCCAGTCACAAAGACATAGACTGACACCCAGTAACAAAGACACACACTGACACCAAGTAACAAAGACATATACTGATACCCAGTAACACAGGCACACACTTACACCAAGTAACAAAGACATACATTGACACCAAGTAACACAGACACACACTTAAGCCAAGTAACAAAGACATACACTGACACCAAGTAACAAAGACATAGACTTACACCAAGTAACAAAGACATACTCTTAAACCGAGTAACAAAGACATACACTGATACCCAGTAACACATACACACACTTACACCAAGTAACACAGACACACACAGACACCAAATAACAAAGACAAATAATGACACCCAGGAACACAGATACACACTGACACCCAGTAACACAGAGAAACACTGAAACCAACTACCAAAGACACACACTGACACCAAGTAACACAGACATACACTGACACCAAGTAAAAAAGACATCCACTTACACCAAGTACAAAGACAAACACTGACACGAAGTAACAAAGACATACAATTATCACCAGTAACACAGACACGCACTGCCACCCAGTAACAAAGACATACACTGACACCAAGTAACAAAGACAGACACTGATACCCAGTAACACAGACACACACTTACACCAAGAAACAAAGAAATGCACTGATACCCAATAACACAGACACATACTTACACCAACTAACACAGACATACACTGACTCAAAGTAACAAAGACATACACTGACACCCAGTAACAAAGACACACACTGACACCAAGTAACAAAGACATACACTGACACCAAGTAACAAAGTCACACACTTATACCAAGTATCAAAGACATACACTGACACCAAGTAACAAAGACATACACTTACACCAAGTAACAAAGACATACACTGACACCAAGTAACAAAGACATGCACTGATACCCAGTAACACAGACACACACTTACACCAACTAACACAGACATACACATACACCAAGTAACAAAGACATACACTGATACCCAATAACACAGACACACACTTACACCAACTAACACAGACATACACATACACCAAGTAACAAAGACATACACTGATACCCAATTACACAGACACACACTTACACCAACTAACACAGACATACACATACAGCAAGTAACAAAGACAGACACTGATACCCAGTAACACAGACACACACTGACACCAAGTCACAAAGACATACACTGACATCCAGTAACAAAGACATGCACTGACACCCAGTAACAAAGACACACACAAACACCAAGTCACAAAGACAGACACTGTTACCCAGTAACACAGACACACACTTACACCAAGTAACAAAGACATACACTGACACCAATTAACAAAGACATACAATTACACCAAGTAAAAAAGACATACACAGACACCAAGTAACAAAGACAGACACTGATACCCAGTAACACAGACACACACTTACACCAAGTAACAAAGACATACACTGACACCAAGTAACAAAGACAGGCACTGATACCCAGTAACACGGACACACACTTACACCAAGTCACAAAGACATACACTGTTACCCAGTCACACAGACACACACTTACACCAAGTAACAAAGACATACACTGACACCAAGTAACAAAGACAGGCACTGATACCCAGTAACACGGACACACACTTACACCAAGTCACAAAGACATACACTGTTACCCAGTCACACAGACACACATTGACGCCAAGTAACAAAGACATACAATTGCACCAAGTAAAAAAGTCATACACTGACACCAAGTAACAAAGACATACACTGATACCCAGTAACACAGACACACACTTACACCAAGAAACAAAGACATACACTGATACCCAGTTACACAGACACACACTTGCACCAAGTAACACAGACACACACAGACACCAAGTAACAAAGACATACACTGACACCCAGTAACACAGACACACACTTACACCAAGTAACAAAGACATACACTGACACCAAGTAACAAAGACAGGCACTGATACCCGGTAACAACGACACATACTTACACCAAGTCACAAAGACATACACTGACACCCAGTAACAAAGACATAGACTGACACCCAGTAACAAAGATACACACTGACACCAAGTAACAAAGACATATACTGATACCCAGTAACACAGGCACACACTTACACCAAGTAACAAAGACATACATTGACACCAAGTAACACAGACACACACTTAAGCCAAGTAACAAAGACATACACTGACACCAAGTAACAAAGACATAGACTTACACCAAGTAACAAAGACATACACTTAAACCGAGTAACAAAGACATACACTGATACCCAGTAACAAAGACACACACTTACACCAAGTAACACAGACACACACAGACACCAAATAACAAATACAAATAATGACACTCAGGAACACAGATACACACTGACACCCAGTAACACAGAGAAACACTGAAACCAACTACCAAAGACACACACTGACACCAAGTAACACAGACATACACTGACACCAAGTAAAAAAGACATCCACTTACACCAAGTACAAAGACAAACACTGACACGAAGTAACAAAGACATACAATTATCACCAGTAACACAGACACGCACTGCCACCCAGTAACAAAGACATACACTGACACCAAGTAACAAAGACAGACACTGATACCCAGTAACACAGACACACACTTACACCAAGATACAAAGAAATGCACTGATACCCAATAACACAGACACATACTTACACCAACTAACACAGACATACACTGACTCAAAGTAACAAAGACATACACTGACACCCAGTAACAAAGACACACACTGACACCAAGTAACAAAGACATACACTGACACCAAGTAACAAAGACACACACTTATACCAAGTATCAAAGACATACACTGACACCAAGTAACAAAGACATACACTTACACCAAGTAACAAAGACATACACTGACACCAAGTAACAAAGACATGCACTGATACCCAGTAACACAGACACACACTTACACCAACTAACACAGACATACACATACACCAAGTAACAAAGACATACACTGATACCCAATAACACAGACACACACTTACACCAACTAACACAGACATACACATACACCAAGTAACAAAGACATACACTGATACCCAATAACACAGACACACACTTACACCAACTAACACAGACATACACATACAGCAAGTAACAAAGACAGACACTGATACCCAGTAACACAGACACACACTTACACCAAGTCACAAAGACATACACTGACATCCAGTAACAAAGACATGCACTGACACCCAGTAACAAAGACACACACAAACACCAAGTCACAAAGACAGACACTGTTACCCAGTAACACAGACACACACTTACACCAAGTAACAAAGACATACACTGACACCAATTAACAAAGACATACAATTACACCAAGTAAAAAAGACATACACAGACACCAAGTAACAAAGACAGACACTGATACCCAGTAACACAGACACACACTTACACCAAGTAACAAAGACATACACTGACACCAAGTAACAAAGACAGGCACTGATACCCAGTAACACGGACACACACTTACACCAAGTCACAAAGACATACACTGTTACCCAGTCACACAGACACACACTTACACCAAGTAACAAAGACATACACTGACACCAAGTAACAAAGACATACGCTTACACCAAGTAACAAAGACGTACACTGACACCAAGTAACAAAGACATACACTGATACCCAGTAACACAGACAAACACTTACACCAAGTAACAAAGAAATGCAATGATACCCAATAACACAGACACACACTTACACCAACTAACACAGACAGACACTGACACCAAGTAACAAAGACATACACTGACACCCAGGAACACAGATACACACTGACACCCAGTAACACAGAGAAACACTGACACCAAGTAACAAAGACAGACACTGATACCCAGTAACACAGACACACACTTACACCAAGTCACAAAGACATGCACTGACACCCAGTAGCAAAGACATGCACTGACACGCAGTAACAAAGACACACACTGACACCAAGTATTAAAGGCATACACGTACACCAAGTAACACAGACACACAGTTACACCAAGTAACAAAGACATACACTGACACAAAGTAACAAAGACATACACTGATACCCAGTAACACAGACAAACACTTACACCAAGTAACAAAGACATACACTGACACAAAGTAACAAAGACATACACTTACACCAAGTAACAAAGACAGACACTGATACCCAGTAACAAAGACGTACACTGACACCAAGTAACAAAGACACACACTTACACCAGGTCACAAATACATACACTGATACCCAGTAACACAGACACACACTTACACCAAGTAACAAAGACATACATTGACACCAAGTAACAAAGACATACACTGATACCAAGTAGCTGAGACATACACTGCACCAAGAACAAAGACACAAACTTACACCAAGTCACAAAGACATACACTGACACCCAGTAACAAAGACACACACTGACAACAAGTAACAAAAACATACACTGATACCCAGTAACACAGACACACCGTTACACAAAGTAACAAAGACGTACACTGACACAAAGTAACAAAGACAGACACAGACAACAAGTAACAAAGACATACACTTACACCAAGTCACAAAGACATACACTGACACCAAGTAACAAAGACATACACTGACACCAAGTTACAAAGACATACGCTTACACAAAGTAACACAGACATACACTTACACCAAGTAACAAAGACACACACTTACACGAAGTAACACAGACATACAGTGACACCAAGTAACAAAGACATACGCTGATACCCAGTAACACAGACACACACATACAACAAGTAACAAAGACAGGCACTGATACAAAGTAACACAGAAACACACTTACACCAGGTCACAAAGACACACACTGACACCCAGTAACAAAGACAGACACTGATACCCAGTAACACAGACACACACTTACACCAAGTAACAAAGACAGACACTGATACCCAGTAACACAGACACACACTTACACCAAGTCACAAAGACATACACTGACACCCAGTAACAAAGACATTGACTGACACCCAGTAACAAAGACACACACTGACACCAAGTAACAAAGACATACACTGACACCAAGTAACAAAGACATACACTGACACCAATTAACAAAGACATACACTTACACCAAGTAACAAAGACATACACTGACACCAAGTAACAAAGACATACTCTGATACCCAGTAACACAGACACACACTTACACCAAGTCACAAAGACATACACTGACACCCAGTAACAAAGACATACACTTACACCAAGTAACAAAGACAAACACTGACACGAAGTAACAAAGACATACAATCATCACCAGTAACACAAACACGCACTGACACCCAGTAACAAAGACATACACTGACACCAAGTAACAAAGAAATGCACTGATACCCAATAACACAGACACATACTTACACCAACTAGCAAAGACATACACTGACACAAAGTTAGAAAGACATACACTGACACCCAGGAACAAAGACAAACACTGACACCAAGTAACAAAGACATACACTGACACCAAGTAACAAAGACACACACTTATACCAAGTATCAAAGACATACACTGACACCAAGTAACAAAGACATACACTGACACCAAGTAACAAAGACATACACTGATACCCAGTAACACAGACACACACTTACACCAACTAACACAGACATACACATACACCAAGTCACAAACGCATACACTGATACCCAATAACAAAGACACACACTTACACCAACTAACACAGACATACACAAACACCAAGTAACAAAGACATACACTGATACCCAATAACACAGACACACACTTACACCAAATAACACAGACATACACATACAGCTAGTAACAAAGACAGACACTGATACCCAGTAACACAGACACACACTTACACCAAGTCACAAAGACATACACTGACATCCAGTAACAAAGACACACACTTACACCAAGTAACAAAGACATACACCGACACCAATTAACAAAGACATACAATTACACCAAGTAAAAAAGACAGACACAGAAACCAAGTAACAAAGACATACACTGATACCCAGTAACACAGACACACACTTACACCAAGTAACAAAGACATACACTGACACCAAGTAACAAAGACAGGCACTGATACCCAGTAACACGGACACACACTTACACCAAGTCACAAAGACATACACTGATACCCAGTAACACAGACACACACTTACACCAAGTAACAAAGACATACACTGACACAAAGTAACAAAGACATACACTGATACCCAGTAACACAGACAAACACTGACACCAAGTAACAAAGACATACACTGACACCCAGGAACACAGATACACACTGACACCCAGTAACACAGAGAAACACTTACACCAAGTAACAAAGACAGACACTGATACCCAGTAACACAGACACACACGTACACCAAGTCACAAAGACATGCACTGACACCCAGTAACAAAGACACACACTGACACCAAGTATCAAAGGCATACACGTACACCAAGTAACACAGACACACAGTTACACCAAGTAACACAGACATACACTGACAACAAGTCACAAAGACATATACTGATACCCAGTAACACAGACACACACTTACACCAAGTAACAAAGACATACACTGACACAAAGTAACAAAGACATACACTTACACCAAGTAACAAAGACAGACACTGACACCAAGTCACAAAGACATACACTGATACCCAGTAACAAAGACGTACACTGACACCAAGTAACAAAGACACACACTTACACCAGGTCACAAATACATACACTGATACCCAGTAACACAGACACACACTTACACCAAGTAACAAAGACATACATTGACACCAAGTAACAAAGACATACACTGATACCAAGTAGCTAAGATATACACTGACACCAAGTAACAAAGACACAAACTTCCACCAAGTAACAAAGACATACACTGATACCCAGTAGCAAAGACATACACTGACACCAAGTAACAAAGACACAAACTTACACCAAGTAACACAGACATACACTGACACCAAGTAACAAAGAAATACACTTACACCAAGTAACAAAGACAGACACTGATACCCAGTAACACTGTCACACACTTACACCATGTCACAAAGACATACACTGACACCCAGTAACAAAGACATACACTGACACCCAGTAACAAAGACACACACTGACACCAAGTAACAAAAACATACACTGATACCCAGTAACACAGACACACCGTTAACCAAGTAACAAAGACGTACACTGACACAAAGTAACAAAGACATACACAGACACCAATTAACAAAGACATACACTGATTCCCAGTAACACAGACACACACTTACACGACGTAACAAAGACACACACAGATACCCAGTAACACAGACACACACTTACACCAAGTATCACAGAAAAACACAGACACCAACTAACAAAGACATACATGATACCCAGCAACACAGACAAACACTTACACCAAGTAACAAAGACATACACTGACACCAAGTAACAAACACAGACACTTACACCAAATAACACAGACATACACTGACACCAATTAACAAAGACATACACTTACACCAACTAACAAATACACACACTTACACCAAGTAACATTGACATGCACTGACACCAAGTAACAAAGACATGCACTTACACCAAGTAAGAAAGACGCACACTTACACCAAGTAACACAGACCTACACTGACACCAAGTAACAAAGACATACACTGATACCCAGCAACACAGACACACTCTTACACCAAGTCACAAAGACAGACACTGTTACCCAGTAACACAGACACACACTTACACCAAGTAACAAAGACATACACTGACACCAATTAACAAAGACATACAATTACACCAAGTAAAAAAGACATACACGGACACCAACTAACACAGACATACACATACACCAAGTAACAAAGACATCCACTGAAACCCACTAACAAAAACATACACTTACACCAAGTAACAAAGACAGACACTGACACCAAGTAACAAAGACACACACTTACACCAGATCACAAATACATACACTGATACCCAGTAACACAGACACACACTTACACCAAGTAACAAAGACATACATTGACACCAAGTAACAAAGACATACACTGATACCAAGTAGCTAAGACATACACTGACACCAACTAACACAGACATACACATACACCAAGTAACAAAGACATCCACTGATACCCAATAACACAGACAAACACTTACACCAACTAACACAGACAGACACATACAGCAAGTAACAAAGACAGACACTGATACCCAGTAACACAGACACACACTTACACCAAGTCACAAAGACATACACTGACATCCAGTAACAAAGACATGCACTGAAACCCAGTAACAAAGACACACACTTACACCAAGTAACAAAGACATACATTGACACCAAGTAACAAAGACATACACTGATACCAAGTAGCTAAGACATACACTGACACCAAGTCACAAAGACATACACTGACACCCAGTAACAAAGACATACACTGACACCCAGTAACAAAGACGCACACTGACACCAAGTAACACAGACATACACTGATACCCAGTAACGCAGACACACCGTTACACCAAGTAACAAAGACGTACACTGACACAAAGTAACAAAGACATACACAGACACCAATTAACAAAGACATACACTGATACCCAGCAAACACAGACACACACTTACACCAAGTAACAAATGCATACACTTACACCAAGTAACAAAGACAGACACAGACAACAAGTAACAAAGACATACACTGATACCCAGTAACACAGACACACACTTACACGAAGTAACAAAGACACACACAGATACCCAGTAACACAGACACACACTTCCACCAAGTATAACAGACATACACAGACACCAACTAACAAAGACATACACTGATATCCAGCAACACAGACAAGCACTTACACAAAGTAACAAAGACATACACTGACACCAACTAACAAACACAGACACTGACACCAAATAACAGATATACACTGACACCAATTAACAAAGACACACACTTACACCAACTAACAAAGACACACACTTACACCAAGTAACACAGACATGCACTGACACCAAGTAACAAAGACATGCACTTACACCAAGTAAGAAAGACACACACTTACACCAAGTAACACAGACCTACACTGACAGCAAGAAACAAAGACATACACTGATACCCAGCAACACAGACACACTCTTACACCAAGTAACAAAGACAGACACTGATACCCAGTAACACAGACACACACTTACACCAAGTATCAAAGACATACACTGACACCAAGTAACAAAGACATACACTTACACCAAGTAACAAAGACTTACACTGACACCAAGTAACAAAGACATACACTGACACCAAGTCACAAAGACATACACTGACACCAAGTAACAAAGACATACACTGACACCAAGTAACAAAGACATACACTTACACAAAGTAACACAGACATACACTTACACCAAGTAACAAAGACACACACTTACGCGAAGTAACACAGACATACAGTGACACCAAGTAACAAAGACATACACTGATACCCAGTAACACAGACACACACATACACCAAGTAACAAAGACAGGCACTGATACAAAGTAACACAGAAACACACTTACATCAGGTCACAAATACACACACTGATACCCAGTAACACAGACACACACTTACACCAAGTAACAAAGACAGACACTGATACCCAGTAACACAGACACACACTTACACCAAGTCACAAAGACATACACTGACACCCAGTAACAAAGACATAGACTGACACCCAGTAACAAAGACACACACTGACACCAAGTAACAAAGACATACACTGACACCAAGTAACAAAGACATACACTGACACCAATTAACAATAACATACACTTACACCAAGTAACAAAGACACACACTGACACCAAGTAACAAAGACATACACTGATACCCAGTAACACAGACACACACTTACACCAAGTCACAAAGACATACACTGACACCCAGTAACAAAGACATACACTTACACCAAGTAACAAAGACAAACACTGACACGAAGTAACAAAGACATACAATCATCACCAGTAACACAGACACGCACTGACACCCAGTAACAAAGACATACACTGACACCAAGTAACAAAGACAGACATTGATACCCAGTAACACAGACACACACTTACACCAAGTAACAAAGAAATGCACTGATACCCAATAACACAGACACATACTTACACCAACTAGCAAAGACATACACTGACACAAAGTAACAAAGACATACACTGACACCCAGGAACAAAGACAAACACTGACACCAAGTAACAAAGACATACACTGACACCAAGTAACAAAGACACACACTTATACCAAGTATCAAAGACATACACTGACACCAAGTAACAAAGACATACACTGACACCAAGTAACAAAGACATACACTGATACCCAGTAACACAGACACACACTTACACCAACTAACACAGACATACACATACACCAAGTCACAAAGACATACACTGATACCCAATAACACAGACACACACTTACACCAACTAACATGGACAGACACTGACACCAAGTAACAAAGACATACACTGACACCCAGGAACACAGATACACACTGACACCCAGTAACACAGAGAAACACTGACACCAAGTAACAAAGACAGACACTGATACCCAGTAACACAGACACACACTTACACCAAGTCACAAAGACATACACTGACATCCAGTAACAAAGACATGCACTGACACCCAGTAACAAAGACACACACAAACACCAAGTCACAAAGACAGACACTGTTACCCAGTAACACAGACACACACTGACACCAAGTAACAAAGACATACACTGATAACCTGGAACACAGACACACACTTACACCAAGTTACACAGGCACACACTTGCACCAAGTAACAAAGACATACACTGACACCAAGTAACAAAGACATACACTGATACCCTGGAACACAGACACACACTTACACCAAGTTACACAGACATACACTGACACCAGGTAACAAAGACATACAATTAGACCAAGTAACAAAGACACACACTTACACCAAGTGACACAGAAAACACTGACACCCAGTAACACAGACACACACGGACACCAAGTAACAAAGACACACACTTACACCAAGTAACACATACACACACTGACACCCAGTAACACAGACACACACTTACACCAAGTAACACAGACAGACACTGACACCAAGTAACAAAGACATACACTGATAACCAGTAACACAGGCACACACTTACACAAAGTAACACAGACACACACTGACACCAAGTAACACAGACATACACTGTTACCAAGGAACACAGACATACACTTACACCAAGTAACACAGACACACACTTACACCAAGTAACAAAGACATACACTTACACCAAGTAACACAGAGATACAATGACACCAAGTAACAAGGACATACAACTACACCAAATAAAAAAGACACACACTTACACCAAGTAACAAAGACAGACACTGATACCCAGTAACACAGACACACACTTACACCAAGTAACAAAGACATGCACTGACACCAAGTAACACAAACAAACACACACTGACACCCAGTAACACAGAGAAACACTAACAAACAGTAACCAAGACATACTGTGACACCAAGTAACACAGACACACACTTACATCCAGTAACAAAGACAGACACTGACACCTTGTCACAAAGACACACACTGACACCCAGTAACAAAGACATACACTGACACCAAGTCACAAAGACACAAACTGACACCCAGTAACAAAGACATACACTGACACCAAGTCACTAAGACATACACTGATATCCAGTAACACAGACACACACTTACACCAAGTAACAAAGAAACACACTTACATCAAGTAACACAGACACACGCTGACACCAAGTAACAAAGACAGGCAATTACACCAAGTAACAAAGACATACAGTTACACCAAGTATTTTGACATACACTGACACTAAGTCACAAAGACATACACTGATACCCAGTAACACAGACACACACTTCCACCAAGTAACACAGACATACACTGAGACCAAGTAACAAAGACATGCACTGATACCCAAATACACAGAGACACACTTACTTCAAGTAACAAAGACAGACACTGATACCCAGTAACACAGACACACACTTACACCAAGTAACAAAGACATACACTGACACCCAGTAACAAAGACATACACTGACACCCAGTAACACAGACACACACGGACACCAAGTAACAAAGGCACCGACTTACACCAAGTAACACAGACATACACTGACACCAAGTAACAAAGAAATACACTGATACCCTGGAACACAGACACACACTTACACCAAGTAACACAGGCACATACTTACACCAAGTAACAAGGACAGACACATACACCAAGTTACAAAGACATGCAATGACTCCCAGCAACACAGACACACACGGACACCAATTAACAAAGACACACTTTTACACCAAGTAACAAAGAGACACACTGATACCCAGTAACACAGACACACACTTACACCAAGTAACAAAGACATACACTTACACCAAGTAACACAGACATATACTGACACCAAGTAACAAAGACATACAATTACACCAATTAACAAAGACACACACTTACACCAAGCAACAAAGACAGACATTGATACCCAGTAACACAGACACACAATTACACCAAGTAACAAAGACATACACTGACACCAAGTAACACACACAAACACACACTGACACCCAGTAACACAGAGAAACACTAATAAACAGTAAGAAAGACAAACACATACACCAAGTAACACAGGCACATACTTACACCAAGTAACAAGGACACACACATACACCAAGTTACAAAGACATGCAATGACTCCCAGCAACACAGACACACACGGACACCAAGTAACAAAGACACACACTTACACCAAGTAACACATACACACACTGACACCCAGTACCACAGACACACACTTACACCAAGTAACACAGACATACACTGACACCAAGTAACAAAGACAGACACTGATACCCAGTAACACAGACACACAATTACACCAAGTAACAAAGACATACACTGACACCAAGTAACACAAACAAACACACACTGACACCCAGTAACACAGAGAAACACTAATAAACAGTAACAAAGACATACACTGACACCAGGTAACACAGACACACACTTATACCCAGTAAAAAAGACATACACTGACACCAAGTCACAAAGACATACACCGATACCAAGTCACAAAGACATACACTGACAGCAAGTAACAAAGACACACACTTACACCAAGTAACACAGACATACACTGAGACCAAGTAAAAAAGACATGCACTGATACCGAGTAACACAGAGACACACTTACACCAAGTAACAAAGACAGACACTGATACCCAGTAACACAGACACACACTTACACCAAGTAACAAAGACATACACTGACACCCAGTAACAAAGACATACACTGACACCCAGTAACACAGACCCACACGGACACCAAGTAACAAAGACATAAACTGATACCCAGAAACACAGACACACACTTACACCAAGTAACAAAGACAGACACTGATACCCCGTAACACAGACACACACTTACACCAAGTAACAAAGACATACACTGACACCCAGTAACAAAGACATACACTGACACCCAGTAACACAGACACACACGGACACCAAGTAACAAAGACACAGACTTACACCAAGTAACACAGACATACACTGACACCCAGTAACACAGACACACTTACACCAAGTAACACAGACATACACTGACACCAAGTAACAAAGACATACAATTACACCAATGAACAAAGACACACACTTACACCAAGTAACAAAGACAGACACTGATACCCAGTAACACAGACACACACTTACACCAAGTTACAAAGACATACACTGACACCAAGTAACACAAACAAACACACACTGACACCCAGTAACACAGAGAAAAACTAATAAACAGTAACAAAGACATACACTGACACCAGGTAACACAGACACACACTTATACCCAGTAAAAAAGACATACACTGACACCAAGTCACAAAGACATACACCGATACCAAGTCACAAAGACATACACTGACAGCAAGTAACAAAGACACACACTTACACCAAGTAACACAGACATACACTGAGACCAAGTAAAAAAGACATGCACTGATACCGAGTAACACAGAGACACACTTACACCAAGTAACAAAGACAGACACTGATACCCAGTAACACAGACACACACTTACACCAAGTAACAAAGACATACACTGACACCCAGTAACAAAGACATACACTGACACCCAGTAACACAGACCCACACGGACACCAAGTAACAAAGACATAAACTGATACCCAGAAACACAGACACACACTTACACCAAGTAACAAAGACAGACACTGATACCCCGTAACACAGACACACACTTACACCAAGTAACAAAGACATACACTGACACCCAGTAACAAAGACATACACTGACACCCAGTAACACAGACACACACGGACACCAAGTAACAAAGACACAGACTTACACCAAGTAACACAGACATACACTGACACCCAGTAACACAGACACACTTACACCAAGTAACACAGACATACACTGACACCAAGTAACAAAGACATACACTGATACCCTGGAACACAGACACACACTTACACCAAGTTACACAGCACACACTTGCACCAAGTAACAAAGACATACACTGACACCAAGTAACAAAGACATACACTGATACCCTGGAGCACAGACACACACTTACACCAAGTTACACAGACATACACTGACACCAGGTAACAAAGTCATACAATTAGACCAAGTAACAAAGACAGACACTTACACCAAGTAACACAGAAAACACTGACACCCAGTAACACAGACACACACGGACACCAAGTAACAAAGACACACACTTACACCAAGTAACACATACACACACTGACACCCAGTAACACAGACACACACTTACACCAAGTAACACAGACATACACTGACACCAAGTAACAAAGACATACACTGATAACCAGTAACACAGGCACACAGTTACACAAAGTAACACAGACATACACTGACACCAAGTAACACAGACATACACTGTTCCCCAGGAACACAGACATACACTTACACCAAGTAACACAGACACACACTTACACCAAGTAACAAAGACATACACTTACACCAAGTAACACAGAGATACAATGACACCAAGTAACAAGGACATACAATTACACCAAGTAAAAAAGACACACACTTACACCAAGTAACAAAGACAGACACTGATACCCAGTAACACAGACACACACTTACACCAATTAACAAAGACATACACTGACACCAAGTAACACAAACAAACACACACTGACACCCAGTAACACAGGGAAACACTAATAAACAGTAACAAAGACATACACTGACACCTTGTCACAAAGACATACACCTACACCAAGTATTTTGACATACACTGACACCAAGTAACAAAGATATACACTGATACCCAGTAACACAGACACTCACTGACACCCAGTAACAAATACATACACTGACACCAAGTCACAAAGACACAAACTGACACCCAGTAACAAAGACATACACTGACACCAAGTCACTAAGACATACACTGATACCCAGTAACACAGACACACACTTACACCAAGTAACAAAGACACACACTTACATCAAGTAACACAGACACACACTGACACCAAGTAACAAAGACAGGCAATTACACCAAGTAACAAAGACATACAGTTACACCAAGTATTTTGACATACACTGACACTAAGTCACAAAGACATACACTGATACCCAGTAACACAGACACACACTTCCACCAAGTAACACAGACATACACTGAGACCAAGTAACAAAGACATGCACTGATACCCAAATACACAGAGACACACTTACACCAAGTGACAAAGACAGACACTGATACCCAGTAACACAGACACACACTTACACCAAGTAACAAAGACATACACTGACACCCAGTAACAAAGACATACACTGACACCCAGTAACACAGACACACACGGACACCAAGTAACAAAGACACAGACTTACACCAAGTAACACAGACATACACTGACACCAAGTAACAAAGAAATACACTGATACCCTGGAACACAGACACACAGTTACACCAAGTAACACAGGCACATACTTACACCAAGTAACAAGGACATACACATACACCAAGTTACAAAGACATGCAATGACTCCCAGCAACACAGACACACAAGGACACCAAGTAACAAAGACACACTTTTACACCAAGTAACACATACACATCCTGACACCCAGTAACACAGACACACACTTACACCAAGTAACAAAGACATACACTGATACCCAGTAACACAGACACACACTTACACCAAGTAACACAGACACACACTTACACCAAGTAACAAAGACATACACTTACACCAAGTAACACAGACATATACTGACACCAAGTAACAAAGACATACAATTACACCAATTAACAAAGACACACACTTACACCAAGTCACAAAGACGTACACTGATACCAAGTCACAAAGACATACACTGATACCAAGTAACACAGACATACACAAACACCAAGTAACAAAGGCATACAATTACACCAAGTAACAAAGACGCACACTTACACCAAGTAACAAAGAAAGACACTGATACCCAGTAACACAGACACACACTTACACCAAGTACCACAGACATACACTGACAACAAGTAACAAAGACATGCACTGATACCCAGTAACAAAGACATACACTTACACCAAGTAACACAGGCACATACTTACACCACGTAACAAGGACATACACTTACACCAAGTTACAAAGACATGCAATGACTCCCAGTAACACAGACACACACGGACACCAAGTAACAAAGACACACACTTACACCAAGTAACACATCCACACACTTACACCAAGTAACACAGACATACACTGACACCAAGTAACAAAGACATACACTGATACCAAGTAACACAGACACACACTTACACCAAGTAACACAGACATACACTGACACCAAGTAACAAAGACATACACAGATACCGAGGAACACAGGCACACACTTACACCAAGTAACACACACACTTACACCAAGTAACACAGGCACATACTTACACCACGTAACAAGGACATACACTTACACCAAGTTACAAAGACATGCAATGACTCCCAGTAACACAGACACACACGGACACGAAGTAACAAAGAGACACACTTACACCAAGTAACACATACACACACTTACACCAAGTAACACCGACATACACTGACACCAAGTAACAAAGACATACACTGATACCCAGTAACACAGACACACACTTACACCAAGTAACACAGACATACACTTACACCAAGTAACAAAGACATACACTTACACCAAGTAACACAGACATATACTGACACCAAGTAACAAAGACATACAATTACACCAATGAACAAAGACACACACTTACACCAAGTAACAAAGACAGACACTGATACCCAGTAACACAGACACACACTTACACCAAGTTACAAAGACATACACTGACACCAAGTAACACAAACAAACACACACTGACACCCAGTAACACAGAGAAAAACTAATAAACAGTAACAAAGACATACACTGACACCAGGTAACACAGACACACACTTATACCCAGTAAAAAAGACATACACTGACACCAAGTCACAAAGACATACACCGATACCAAGTCACAAAGACATACACTGACAGCAAGTAACAAAGACACACACTTACACCAAGTAACACAGATATACACTGAGACCAAGTAAAAAAGACATGCACTGATACCCAGTAACACAGAGACACACTTACACCAAGTAACAAAGACAGACACTGATACCCATTAACACAGACACACACTTACACCAAGTAACAAAGACATACACTGACACCCAGTAACAAAGACATACACTGACACCCAGTAACACAGACCCACACGGACACCAAGTAACAAAGACATAAACTGATACCCAGAAACACAGACACACACTTACACCAAGTAACAAAGACAGACACTGACACGCAGTAACACAGACACACACGGACACCAAGTAACAAAGACACAGACTTACACCAAGTAACACAGACATACACTGACAGCCAGTAACACAGACACACTTACACCAAGTAACACAGACATACACTGACACCAAGTAACAAAGACATACACTGATACCCTGGAACACAGACACACACTTACACCAAGTTACACAGCACACACTTGCACCAAGTAACAAAGACATACACTGACACCAAGTAACAAAGACAGACACTGATACCCTGGAGCACAGACACACACTTACACCAAGTTACACAGACATACACTGACACCAGGTAACAAAGTCATACAATTAGACCAAGTAACAAAGACAGACACTTACACCAAGTAACACAGAAAACACTGACACCCAGTAACACAGACACACACGGACACCAAGTAACAAAGACACACACTTACACCAAGTAACACATACACACACTGACACCCAGTAACACAGACACACACTTACACCAAGTAACACAGACATACACTGACACAAAGTAACAAAGACATACACTGATAACCAGTAACACAGGCACACAGTTACACAAAGTAACACAGACATACACTGACACCAAGTAACACAGACATACACTGTTCCCCAGGAACACAGACATACACTTACACCAAGTAACACAGACACACACTTACACCAAGTAACAAAGACATACACTTACACCAAGTAACACAGAGATACAATGACACCAAGTAACAAGGACATACAATTACACCAAGTAAAAAAGACACACACTTACACCAAGTAACAAAGACAGACACTGATACCCAGTAACACAGACACACACTTACACCAATTAACAAAGACATACACTGACACCAAGTAACACAAACAAACACACACTGACACCCAGTAACACAGGGAAACACTAATAAACAGTAACAAAGACATACACTGACACCAAGTAACACAGACACACACTTGCACCCAGTAACAAAGACAGACACTGACACCTTGTCACAAAGACATACACCTACACCAAGTATTTTGACATACACTGACACCAAGTAACAAAGACATACACTGATACCCAGTAACACAGACACTCACTGACACCCAGTAACAAATACATACACTGACACCAAGTCACAAAGACACAAACTGACACCCAGTAACAAAGACATACACTGACACCAAGTCACTAAGACATACACTGATACCCAGTAACACAGACACACACTTACACCAAGTAACAAAGACACACACTTACATCAAGTAACACAGACACACACTGACACCAAGTAACAAAGACAGGCAATTACACCAAGTAACAAAGACATACAGTTACACCAAGTATTTTGACATACACTGACACTAAGTCACAAAGACATACACTGATACCCAGTAACACAGACACACACTTCCACCAAGTAACACAGACATACACTGAGACCAAGTAACAAAGACATGCACTGATACCCAAATACACAGAGACACACTTACACCAAGTGACAAAGACAGACACTGATACCCAGTAACACAGACACACACTTACACCAAGTAACAAAGACATACACTGACACCCAGTAACAAAGACATACACTGACACCCAGTAACACAGACACACACGGACACCAAGTAACAAAGACACAGACTTACACCAAGTAACACAGACATACACTGACACCAAGTAACAAAGAAATACACTGATACCCTGGAACACAGACACACACTTACACCAAGTAACACAGGCACATACTTACACCAAGTAACAAGGACATACACATACACCAAGTTACAAAGACATGCAATGACTCCCAGCAACACAGACACACAAGGACACCAAGTAACAAAGACACACTTTTACACCAAGTAACACATACACATCCTGACACCCAGTAACACAGACACACACTTACACCAAGTAACAAAGACATACACTGATACCCAGTAACACAGACACACACTTACACCAAGTAACACAGACACACACTTACACCAAGTAACAAAGACATACACTTACACCAAGTAACACAGACATATACTGACACCAAGTAACAAAGACATACAATTACACCAATTAACAAAGACACACACTTACACCAAGTAACAAAGACAGACACTGATACCCAGTAACACAGACACACAATTACACCAAGTAACAAAGACATACACTGACACCAAGTAACACAAACAAACACACACTGACACCCAGTAACACAGAGAAACACTAATAAACAGTAACAAAGACACACACTTACACCAAGTAACACAGGCACATACTTACACCAAGTAACAAGGACACACACATACACCAAGTTACAAAGACATGCAATTACTCCCAGCAACACAGACACACACGGACACCAAGTAACAAAGACACACACTTGCACCAAGTAACACATACACACACTGACACCCAGTACCACAGACACACACTTACACCAAGTAACACAGACATACACTGACACCAAGTAACAAAGACAGACACTGATACCCAGTAACACAGACACACAATTACACCAAGTAACAAAGACATACACGGACACCAAGTAACACAAACAAACACACACTGACACCCAGTAACACAGAGAAACACTAATAAACAGGAACAAAGACAGACACTGACACCAAGTAACACCGACACACACTTACACCCAGTAAAAAAGACATACACTGACACCAAGTCACAAAGACATACACTGATACCCAGTAACACAGACACACACTTACACCAAGTAACAAAGACATACACTGACACCAAGTAACAAAGTCATACACTTACACCAAGTAACAAAGACAGACAATTACAACAAGTAACAAAGACATACACCTACACCAAGTATTTTGACATACACTGACACCAAGTAACAAAGACATGCACTGACACCCAGTAACACAGACACACACGGACACCAAGTAACAAAGACACATGCTTACACCAAGAAACACATACACACACTGACACCCAGTAACGCAGACACACACTTACACCAAGTAACACAGACATACAATGATACCCAGGAACACAGACACACACTTACACCAAGTAACACAGACACACACTTACACCAAGTAACACAGACATACACTGACACCAAGTAACAAAGACATCCAATTACACCAAGTAACAAAG
Source organism: Heterodontus francisci (assembly GCF_036365525.1). Taxonomy (NCBI): domain Eukaryota; kingdom Metazoa; phylum Chordata; class Chondrichthyes; order Heterodontiformes; family Heterodontidae; genus Heterodontus; species Heterodontus francisci. The sequence continues at coordinate 7,364,412 of NW_027140221.1, read as the reverse complement.
ACGCACACTTACATCAAGTAACAAAGAAAGACACTGATACCCAGTAACACAGACAAACACTTACACCAAGTAACAAAGACATGCACTGACACCAAGTAACACAGTCACACACTTACTCCCAGTAACAAAGACATACACTGAAACCAAGTCACAAAGACTAACACTGATACCAAGTCACAAAGACATACACTGATACCAAGTAACACAGACATACACAAACAACAAGTAACAAAGGCATACAATTACACCAAGTAACAAAGACGCACACTTGCACCAAGTAACAAAGAAAGTCACTGATACCCAGTAACACAGACACACACTTACACCAAGTACCACAGACATGCACTGACAACAAGTAACAAAGACATACACTGACACCAAGTAACAAAGAAATACACTGATACCCTGAAACACAGACACACACTTACACCAAGTATTACAGGCACATACTTACACCACGGAACAAGGACAGACACTTACACCAAGTTACAAAGACATGCAATGACTCCCAGTAACACAGACACACACGGACACCAAGTAACAAAGACACACACTTACACCAAGTAACACATACACACACTTACACCAAGTAACACAGACATACACTGACACCAAGTAACAAAGACATACACTGATACCAAGTAACACAGACACACACTTACACCAAGTAACACAGACATACACTGACACCAAGTAACAAAGACATACACAGATACCGAGGAACACAGGCACACACTTACACCAAGTAACACAGACACACACTTACACCAAGTAACACAGGCACATACTTACACCACGTAACAAGGACATGCACTTACACCAAGTTACAAAGACATGCAATGACTCCCAGTAACACAGACACACACGGACACCAAGTAACAAAGACACACACTTACACCAAGTAACACATACACACACTTACACCAAGTAACACAGACATACACTGACACCAAGTAACAAACACATACACAGACACCGAGGAACACAGGCACACACTTACACCAAGTAACACAGACACACACTTACACCAAGTAACAAAGACATACACTTACACCAAGTAACACAGACATATACTGACACCAAGTAACAAAGACATACAATTACACCAATGAACAAAGACACACACTTACACCAAGTAACAAAGACAGACACTGAGACCCAGTAACACAGACATACACTTACACCAAGTAACAAAGACATACACTGGCACCAAGTAACACAAACCAACACACACTGACACCCAGTAACACAGAGAAACACTAATAAACAGTAACAAAGACATACACTGACACCAAGTAACAGAGACACACACTTACACCATGTAACAAAGGGATACAATTACACCAAGTAACAAAGACGCACAGTTACACCAAGTAACAAAGAAAGACACTGATACCCAGTAACACAGACACACACTTACAACAGGTAACAAAGACATACACTGACACCAAGTAACAAAGACATACACCTACACCAAGTATATTGACATACACTGACACCAAGTAACAAAGACATGCACTGACACCCAGTAACACAGACACACACGGACACCAAGTAACAAAGACATAAACTTACACCAAGAAACACATACACACACTGACACCCAGTAACACAGACACACACTTACACCAAGTAACACAGACATACACTGATACCCAGTAACACAGACACACACTGACACCAAGTAACACAGACATACACTGACACCAAGTAACAAAGACATACACTGATACCCAGGAACACAGACACGCACTTAAACCAAGTAACACAGACACACAGTTACACCATGTAACAAAGACATACACATACACCAAGTAACACAGACATACACTGACACCAAGTAACAAAGACATACAATTACACCAAGTAACAAAGACGCACACTTACACCAAGTCACAAAGAAAGACACTGATACCCAGTAAAACAGACACACACTTACACCAATTAACAAAGACAGACACTGGTACCCAGTAACAAAAACAAACACACATTGACACCCAGTAACACAGAGAAACACTAATAAACAGTAACAAAGAATTACACTGACACCAAGTAACACAGTCGCACACTTACACCCAGTAACAAAGACATACACTGACACCAAATCACAAAGACATCCACTGACACCAAGTCACAAAGACACACACTGATACCCAGTAACACAGACACACACTGACACCAAGTAACAAAGACATGCACTGATACTCAGTAACACAGACACACACTTACACCAAATAACAAAGACAGACACTGATACCCAGTAACACAGACACACACTGACACCAAGTAACAAAGACATGCACTGACACCCAGTAACACAGACACACACGGACACCAAGTAACAAAGACATAAACTTACACCAAGAAACACATACACACACTGACACCCAGTAACACAGACACACACTTACACCAAGTAACACAGACATACACTGATACCCAGTAACACAGACACACACTGACACCAAGTAACACAGACATACACTGACACCAAGTAACAAAGACATACACTGATACCCAGGAACACAGACACGCACTTAAACCAAGTAACACAGACACACAGTTACACCATGTAACAAAGACATACACCTACACCAAGTAACACAGACATACACTGACACCAAGTAACAAAGACATACAATTACACCAAGTAACAAAGACGCACACTTACACCAAGTCACAAAGAAAGACACTGATACTCAGTAAAACAGACACACACTTACACCAATTAACAAAGACAGACACTGGTACCCAGTAACAAAAACAAACACACATTGACACCCAGTAACACAGAGAAACACTAATAAACAGTAACAAAGAATTACACTGACACCAAATAACACAGTCGCACACTTACACCCAGTAACAAAGACATACACTGACACCAAATCACAAAGACATCCACTGACACCAAGTCACAAAGACACACACTGATACCCAGTAACACAGACACACACTGACACCAAGTAACAAAGACATGCACTGATACTCAGTAACACAGACACACACTTACACCAAATAACAAAGACAGACACTGATACCCAGTAACACAGACACACACTTACACCAAGTAGCAAAGACATACACTGATACCCAGTAACAAAGTCATACACTGACACCCAGTAACACAGACACACACGGACACCAAGTAACAAAGACACACACATACACCAAGTAACAAAGACATACACTGACACCCAGTAACACAGACACACACTTACACCAAGTAACAAAGACAGATACTGATGCCCAGTAACACAGACACACACTTACACCAAGTAACAAAGACATACACTGACACCCAGTATCAAAGACATACACTGACACCCAGTAACACAGACAGACACGGACACCAAGTAACAAAGACACAGACTTACACCAAGTAACACAGACATACACTGACACCAAGTAACACAGACAGACACTGACACCAAGTAACAAAGACATACACTGATACCCTGGAACACAGACACACACTTACACCAAGTAACACAGACATACACTGACACCAGGTAACAAAGACATACACTTGCACCAAGTAACACAGACACACACTTCCACCAAGTAACACAGACATACACTTGCACCAAGTAACAAAGACACACACTTACACCAAGAAACAAAGACATGCACTTCCACCAAGCAACACAGACATACACTTACACCAAGTAACAAAGACACACACTTACACCAAGTAACACAGACATACACTGACACCAAGTAACAAAGACATCCACTTACACGAAGTATTTTGGCATACACTGACACCCAGTAACACAGACACACACTGACACCAAGTAACAAAGACATACACTGACACCAAGTAACAAAGACATGCAATGATACCCAGTAACACAGACACACACTTACTCCAAGTAACAAAGACAGACACTGATACCCAGTAACACAGACACACACTTACACCAAGTAACAAAGACATACACTGACACCCAGTAACAAAGACATACACTGACACCCAGTAACACAGACACACACGGACACCAAGTAACAAAGACATACACTGACACCCAGTAACACAGACACACACTTACACCAAGTAACAGAGACATACACTGACACCAAGTAACAAAGGCATACAATGACACCAAGTAATAAAGACATGCACTGACACCAAGTAACAAAGACGTACACTTACACCAAGTAACAAAGACGCACACTGACACCAAGTACACAAAGACATGCAAAGACACCAAGTAACAAAGACATACACTGATACCCAGTAACACAGACACACACTTACACCAAGTAACAAAGACATACAAAGATAAACAGCCACACAGACACACACTTACACCATGTAACAAAGACATACACTGACACCAAGTAACAAAGACACACACTGATCCCTAGTAACACAGACATACACTGACACCAAGTCACAAAGACACTCACTTACACCAAGTAACACAGACATACACTGACACCAAGTAACAAAGACATACACTGATATCCAGTAACACAGACACACACTTACACCAAGTAACAATGACAGACACTGATACCCAGTAACACAGACACACACTTACACCAAGTCACAAAGACAGACACTGACACCCAGTAACAAAGAAACCCAATGACACCAAGTAACAAAGGCACACACTGACACCAAGTAACAATGACATACACTGATACCCAGTAACACAGACACACACTTACACCAAGCAACAAAGACATACACTGACACCAAGTAACAAAGACATTGACTGATACCCAGTAACACAGACACACAGTTACACCAAGTAACAAAGACATACACTGACACCAAGTAACAAAGACATACACTGATACCAAGTAACAAAGGCATACATTGACACCCAGTAACAAAGACATACACTGACACCCAGTAACACAGACACACACGGACACCAAGTAACAAAGACATACACTGACACCCAGTAACAAAAACATACACTGACACCCAGTAACAAAGACATACACTGACACCAAGTAACAAAGACATTCACTGATGCCCAGTAACACAGACACACACTTACACCAAGTAACAGAGAAATACACTGACACCAAGTAACAAAGGCATACACTGGCACCAAGCAACAAAGACATGCACTGACACCAAGTAACAAAGACGTACACTTACACCAAGTAACAAAGACATGCACTGACACCAAGTAACAAAGATATACACTTATACTAAGTACACAGACATAAACTGACACCAAGTAACAAAGACATACACTGATACCCAGTAACACAGACACACACTTACACCAAGTAACAAAGACAGACACAGACACCAAGTAACAAAGACATACACTGATACCCAGTAACACAGACACACACTTACAACATGTAACAAAGACATACACTGACACCCAGTAACAAAGACATTCACTGATCCCCAGTAACACAGACACACACTTACACCAAGTAACAAAGACACAAACTTAAACCAAGTAACACAGACATACACTGATATCCAGTAACACAGACACACACTTACACCAAGTAACAAAGACATACACTGACACCCAGTAACAATGACATACACTGACTCCCAGGAACAAAGACACACACTGACACCAAGTAACAAAGACATCCACTGACACACATTAACAAAGACATACACTGATACCCAGTAACAAAGACACACACTTACACCAAGTAACAAATAAAGACACTGACACCAAGTAACAAAGACATACACTTATACAAAGTAACAAAGACATACACTGACACCCAGTAACAAAGACATACACTGACACCAAGTAACAAAGACATTCACTGATGCCCAGTAACACAGACACACACTTACACCAAATAACAGAGAAATACACTGACACCAAGTAACAAAGGCATACACTGGCACCAAGCAACAAAGACATGCACTGACACCAAGTAACAAAGACGTACACTTACACCAAGTAACAAAGAAATGCACTGACACCAAGTAACAAAGATATACACTTACACCAAGTAACACATACATACACTGACACCAAGTAACAAAGACACACACTTATACTAAGTACACAGACATAAACTGACACCAAGTAACAAATACATACACTGATACCCAGTAACACAGACACACACTTACACCAAGTAACAAAGACAGACATTGGTACCCAGTAACAAAGACAGACACTGATACCCAGTAACACAGACAGACACTAACACCAAGTCACAAAGACATACACTGACACCCAGTAACAAATTAACACACTGACGCCAAGTAACAAAGACACACACTGACACCAAGTAACACAGACACACACTTACACCAAGTAACAAAGACATACAAAGACACCAAGTAACAAAGACATGCACTGATACCCAGTAACACAGACACACACTTACACCAAGTAACAAGGACATACACTGACACCAAGTAACAAAGACATTCACTGATACCCCGTAACACAGACACACACTTTCACCAAGTAACAAAGACATACACTGACACCAAGTAACAAAGACATACACTGATACCCAGTAACGCAGACACACACTTACACCAAGTAACAAAGACATACACTGATACTCAGTTACACAGACAAACACTGACACCAAGTAACAAAGACATACACTGACACCAAGTAACAAAGTCATACACTGACATCCAGCAACAAAGACACACACTGACACCAAGTAACAAAGACATCCACTGACACAAATTAACAAAGACATGCAGTGATACCCAGCAACAAAGACACACACTTACACCAAGTAACAAATACATACACTGACACGAAGTAACAAAGACATACACTTACACCATTTAACAAATCATGAACTGACACCAAGTAACAAAGACAAACACTGATACCCAGTAACACAGACACACACTTACACGAAGTAACAAAGACATGCACTGATACCCGGTAACACAGACGCACACTTACACCAAGTATCACAGATATACACAGACACCAACTAACAAAGACATACACTGATACCCAGTAACACAGACAAACACTTACACCAAGTAACAAAGACATACGCCGACACCAAGTAACAAAGACATACACTGATACCCAGTAACACAGACAAACTCTTACACCAAGTAACAGAGACATACACTGACACCAAGTAACAAAGACATACACTTACACAAAGTAACAAAAGCATACACTGACACCAAGTAACAAAGACATACACTTACACCAAGTCACACAAACATACACTGACACCAAGTAACAAAGACACACACTTAAACCAAGTACACAGACATACACTGACACCAAGTAACAAAGACATACACTGACACCCAGAAACACAGACACACACTTACACCAAGTATCACAGACATACACAGACACCAAGTAACAAAGACACACACTTACACCAAGTAACACAGACATACACTGACACCGTCCATGTCTCCGTTATAAAGACGTCTGCAAACGTGACATGAAATCGTGTGACATTGATCACAAGTCGTGGGAGTCAGTTGCCAGCATTCGCCAGAGCTGGCGGGCAGCCATAAAGACAGGGCTAAATTGTGGCGAGTCGAAGAGACTTAGTAGTTGGCAGGAAAAAAGACAGAGGCGCAAGGGGAGAGCCAACTGTGCAACAGCCCCAACAAACAAATTTCTCTGCAGCACCTGTGGAAGAGCCTGTGACTCCAGAATTGGCCTTTATAGCCACTCCAGGCGCTGCTTCACAAACCACTGACCACCTCCAGGCGCGTATCCATTGTCTCTCGAGATAAGGAGGCCCAAAAGAAAAATACACTGACACCAAGTAACAAAGACATACACTTACACCAAGTAACAAAGACACACACTTACACCAAGTAACAAAGACATACACTGACACCAAGTAACAAATACATACACTGACACCTATTAACAAAGACACAAACTTACACCAAGTAACACAGACATACACTTACACCAAGGAACAAGGACACACACTCACACCAAGTAACAAAGGCATACACTTACACCAAGTAACAAAGACATACATTGATACCCAGTAACACAGACACACACTTACACCAAGTAAGAAAGACAGACACTGATACCCAGTAACAGAGACACACACTTACACCAAGTCGCAAAGACATGCACTGACACCCAGTAACAAAGACATACACAGACACCCAGTAACAAAGACACACACTGACACCAAGTAACAAAGACACACACTGACACCAAGTAACAAAGACACACACTTACACCAAGTATCAAATACATAAACTGACACCATGTAACATAGACATACACTTACACCATTTCACAAATAATGCACTGACACCAAGTAAAAAAGACAAACACTGATACCCAGTAACACAGACACACAATTACACGAAGTAACAAAGACATACACTGATACCCGGTAACACAGAAACACTCATACACCAAGTATCACAGACATACACAGACACCAACTAACAAAGACATACACTGATACCCAGTAACACAGACAAACACTTACACCAAGTAACAAAGACATACACCGACACCAAGTAACAAAGACATACACTGATACCCAGTAACAGAGACACACACTTATTCCAAGTCACAAAGACATGCACTGACACCCAGTAACAAAGACATACACTGACACCCAGTCACAAAGACACAAGCTTACACCAAGTAACACAGACATACACTGACACCCAGTAACAAAGAAACACAATGACACCAAGTAACAAAGGCATACACTGACACCATGTCACAAAGACATACACTGATACCCAGTAACACAGACACACATTTGCACCAAGTAACAAGGACAGACACTGACACCAAGTAACAAAGACATTCACTGATAGCCGGTAACACAGACACACACTTTCACCAAGTAACAAAGACATACACTGACACCAAGTAACAAAGACATACACTGACACCAAGTAACAAAGACATACACTGATACCCAGTAACACAGACACACACTTACACCAAGTAACAAAGACATACACTGATACTCAGTTACACAGACACACACTTACGCCAAGTAACAAAGACATACACTGAAACCAAGTAACAAAGTCATACACTGACATCCAGTAACAAAGACACACACTGACACCAAGTAACAAAGACATCCACTGACACGAAGTAACAAAGACATACACTTACACCATTTAACAAATCATGCACTGACACCAAGTAACAAAGAAATACACCGACAACAAGTAACAAAGACATACACTGATACCCAGTAACACAGACAAACTCTTACACCAAGTAACAGAGACATACACTGACACCAAGTAACAAAGACATACACTTACACCAAGTAACACAAACATACACTGACACCAAGTAACAAAGACACACACTTACACCAAGTACACAGACATACACTGACACCAAGTAACAAAGACATACACTGACACCCAGAAACACAGACACACACTTACACCAAGTATCACAGACAGACACAGACACCAAGTAACAAAGACATACACTTACACCAAGTAACACAGACATACACTGACACCAAGTAACAAAGACATACACTTACACCAAGTAACAAAGACACACACCTACACCAAGTAACAAAGACATACACTGACACCAAGTAACAAATACATACACTGACACCAAGTAACAAAGACACAAGCTTACACCAAGTAACACAGACATACACTGACACCTAGTAACAAAGACATACACTTACACCAAGTAACAAGGACACACACTGACACCAAGTAACAAAGACATACACTGACACCAAGTAACAAAGACATACACTTACACCAAGTAACACAGACATACACTGACATCAAGTAACAAATACATACACTGACACCAAGTAACAAAGACACAAGCTTACACCAAGTAACACAGACATACACTGACACCAAGTAACAAAGACAGACAATGACAGCAAGTAACAAAGACACACACTTACACCAAGTACACAGACATACACTGACACCAAGAAAAAAAGACATACACTGACACCCAGTAACACAGACGCACACTTACACCAAGTAACAAAGACATACACTGATACCCAGTAACGCAGACACACACTTACACCAAGTAACACAGACATACACTGACACCAAGTAACAAAGACACACACTGACACCAAGTAACAAAGACATACACTGACACCAAGTAACAAAGACATACACTTACACCAAGTAACACAGACAAACACTGACACCAAGTAACAAAGACAGACAATGACAGCAAGTAACAAAGAAATACACTTACACCAATTAACACAGACATACACTGACACCAAGTAACAAAGACACACACTTACACCAAGTACACAGACATACACTGACACCAAGAAACAAAGACATACACTGACACCCAGTAACACAGACGCACACTTACACCAAGTAACAAAGACATACACTGACACCCAGTAACAAAGAAACACAATGACACCAAGTAACAAAGGCACACATTGACACCAAGTAACAAAGACATACACTGATACCCAGTAACACAGACACACACTTACACCAAGTAACAAGGACATACACTGACACCAAGTAACAAAGACATTCACTGATACCCGGTAACACAGACACACACTTTCACCAAGTAACAAAGACATACACTGACACCAAGTAACAAAGACATACACTGATACCCAGTAACGCAGACACACACTTACACCAAGTAACAAAGACATACACTGACACTCAGTTACACAGACAAACACTTACACCAAGTAACAAAGACATACACTGACACCAAGTAACAAAGTCATACACTGACATCCAGTAACAAAGACACACACTGACACCAAGTAACAAAGACATCCACTGACACAAATTAACAAAGACATACAGTGATACCCAGCAACAAAGACACACACTTACACCAAGTAACAAATACATACACTGACACGAAGTAACAAAGACATACAATTACACCATTTAACAAATCATGAACTGACACCAAGTAACAAAGACAAACACTGATACCCAGTAACACAGACAAACAATTACACAAAGTAACAAAGACATACACCGACACCAAGTAACAAAGACATACACTGATACCCAGTAACAGAGACACACACTTACACCAAGTCACAAAGACATGCACTGACACCCAGGAACAAAGACATACACTGACACCCAGTAACAAAGACACAAGCTTACACCAAGTAACACAGACATACACTGACACCCAGTAACAAAGAAACACAATGACACCAAGTAACAAAGGCATACACTGACACCAAGTCACAAAGACATACACTGATACCCAGTAACACAGACACACACTTACACCAAGTAACAAGGACATACACTGACACCAAGTAACAAAGTCATTCACTGATACCCGGTAACACAGACACACACTTTCACCAAGTAGCAAAGACATACACTGACACCAAGTAACAAAGACATACACTGATACCCAGTAACACAGACACACACTTACACCAAGTAACAAAGACATACACTGACACCAAGTAACAAAGTCATACACTGACATCCAGTAACAAAGACACACACTGACACCAAGTAACAAAGACATCCACTGACACGAAGTAACAAAGACATACACTTCCACCATTTAACAAATCATGAACTGACACCAAGTAACAAAGACAAACACTGATACCCAGTAACACAGACACACACTTACACGAAGTAACAAAGACATGCACTGATACCCGGTAACACAGACACACACTTACACCAAGTATCACAGATATACACAGACACCAACTAACAAAGACATACACTGATACCCAGTAACACAGACAAACACTTACACCAAGTAACAAAGACATACACCGACACCAAGTAACAAAGACATACACTGATACCCAGTAACACAGACAAACTCTTACACCAAGTAACAGAGACATACACTGACACCAAGTAACAAAGACATACACTTACACAAAGTAACAAAAGCATACAATGACACCAAGTAACAAAGACATACACTTACAACAAGTCACACAAACATACACTGACACCAAGTAACAAAGACACACACTTACACCAAGTACACAGACATACACTGACACCAAGTAACAAAGACATACACTGACACCCAGAAACACAAACAAACACTTACACCAAGTATCACAGACAGACACAGACAACAAGTAACAAAGACACACACTTACACCAAGTAACAAAGACATACACTGACACCAAGTAACAAAGACATACACTGACACCAAGTAACAAAGACACAAACTTACACCAAGTAACACAGACATACACTGACACCAAGTAACACAGACATACACTTACACCAAGTAACAAGGACACACACTCACACCAAGTAACAAAGACATACACTGACACCAAGTAACAAAGACATACACTTACACCAAGTAACACAGACATACACTGACACCAAGTAACAAATACATACACTGACACCAAGTAACAAAGACACAAACTTACACCAAGTAACACAGACATACACTGACACCAAGTATCAAAGACATACACTGACACCAAGTAACAAAGACATACACTGACACCAAATAACAAATACATACACTGACACCATAACAAAGACACAAACTTACACCAAGTAACACAGACATACACTGTCACCAAGTAACACAGACATACACTTACACCAAGTAACAAGGACACACACTCACACCAAGTAACAAAGACATACTCTGACACCAAGGAACAAAGACATACACTTACACCAAGTAACACAGACATACACTGACACCAAGTAACAATTACATACACTGACACCAAGTAACAAAGACACAAACTTACACCAAGTAATACAGACATACACTGACACCAAGTATCAAAGACATACACTGACACCAAGTAACAAAGACATACACTTACACCAAGTAACAAAGGCATACACTGATACCCAGTAACACAGACACACACTTACACAAAGTAAGAAAGACAGACACTGATACCCAGTAACAGAGACACACACTTACACCAAGTCGCAAAGACATGCACTGACACCCAGTAACAAAGACATACACAGACACCCAGTAACAAAGACACACACTGACACCAAGTAACAAAGACACACACTGACACCAAGTAACAAAGACATCCACTGACACAAATTATCAAAGACATACACTGATACCCAGTAACAAAGACACACACTTACACCAAGTATCAAATACATAAACTGACACCAAGCAACACAGACATACACTTACACCATTTAACAAATAATGCACTGACACCAAGTAACAAAGACAAACACTGATACCCAGTAACACAGACACACAATTACACGAAGTAACAAAGAAATACACTGATACCCGGTAACACAGAAACACACATACACCAAGTATCACAGACATACACAGACACCAACTAACAAAGACATACACTGATACCCAGTAACACAGACAAACAATTACACCAAGTAACAAAGACATACACCGACACCAAGTAACAAAGACATACACTGATACCCAGTAACAGAGACACACACTTACACCAAGTCACAAAGACATGCACTGACACCCAGGAACAAAGACATACACTGACACCCAGTAACAAAGACACAAGCTTACACCAAGTAACACAGACATACACTGACACCCAGTAACAAAGAAACACAATGACACCAAGTAACAAAGGCATACACTGACACCAAGTCACAAAGACATACACTGATACCCAGTAACACAGACACACACTTACACCAAGTAACAAGGACATACACTGACACCAAGTAACATAGTCATTCACTGATACCCGGTAACACAGACACACACTTTCACCAAGTAGCAAAGACATACACTGACACCAAGTAACAAAGACATACACTGATACCCAGTAACACAGACACACACTTACACCAAGTAACAAAGACATACACTGATACTCAGTTACACAGACACACACTTACGCCAAGTAACAAAGACATACACTGACACCAAGTAACAAAGTCATACACTGACATCCAGTAACAAAGACACACACTGACACCAAGTAACAAAGACATCCACTGACACGAAGGAACAAAGACATACACTTACACCATTTAACAAATCATGCACTGACACCAAGTAACAAAGACAAACACTGATACCCAGTAACACAGACACACACTTACACGAAGTAACAAAGGCATGCACTGATACCCGGTAACAGAGACACACACTTACACCAAGTATCACAGACATACACAGACACCAACTAACAAAGGCATACACTGATACCCAGTAACACAGACAAACACTTACACCAAGTAACAAAGACATACACCGACACCAAGTAACAAAGACATACACTGATACCCAGTAACACAGACAAACTCTTACACCAAGTAACAGAGACATACACTGACACCAAGTAACAAAGACATACACATACACAAAGTAACAAAAGCATACACTGACACCAAGTAACAAAGACTTACACTTACTCCAAGTAACACAAACATACACTGACACCAAGTAACAAAGACACACACTTACACCAAGTACACAGACATACACTGACACCAAGTAACAAAGACATACACTGACACCCAGAAACACAGACACACACTTACACCAAGTATCACAGACATACACAGACACCAAGTAACAAAGACATACACTTCCACCAAGTAACACAGACATACACTGACACCAAGTAACAAAGACATACACTTGCAAATACTAACAAAGACACAAACTTACACCAAGTAACACAGACATACACTGACACCAAGTAACAAAGACATGCACTTACACCAAGTAACAAAGACACACACTTACACCAAGTAACAAAGACAAACACTGACACCAAGTAACAAATACATACACTGACACCAAGTAACAAAGACACAAGCTTACACCAAGTAACACAGACATACACTGACACCAAGTAACAAAGACATACACTTACACCAAGTAACAAGGACACACACTGACACCAAGTAACAAAGACATACACTGACACCAAGTAACAAAGACATACACTTACACCAAGTAACACAGACATGCACTGACACCAAGTAACAAATACATACACTGACACCAAGTAACAAAGACACAAGCTTACACCAAGTAACAAAGACATACACTGACACCAAGTAACAAAGACATACACTTACACCAAGTAACACAGACAAACACTGACACCAAGTAACAGAGACAGACAATGACAGCAAGTAACAAAGAAATACACTTGCACCAATTAACACAGACATACACTGACACCAAGTAACAAAGACACACAGTTACACCATGTACACAGACATACACTGACACCAAGAAACAAAAACATACACTGACACCCAGTAACACAGACGCACACTTTCACCAAGTAACAAAGACATACACTGACACCCAGTAACAAAGAAACACAATGACACCAAGTAACAAAGGCACACACTGACACCAAGTAACAAAGACATACACTGATACCCAATAACACAGACACACACTGACACCAAGTAACAAAGACATTCACTGATACCCGGTAACACAGACACACACTTTCACCATTTAACAAAGACATACACTGACACCAAGTAACAAAGACATACACTGATACCCAGTAACGCAGACACACACTTACACCAAGTAACAAAGACATACACTGATACTCAGTTACACAGACAAACACTTACACCAAGTAACAAAGACATACACTGACACCAAGTAACAAAGTCATACACTGACATCCAGTAACAAAGACACACACTGACACCAAGTAACAAAGACATCCACTGACACAAATTAACAAAGACATACAGTGATACCCAGCAACAAAGACACACACTTACACCAAGTAACAAATACATACACTGACACGAAGTAACAAAGACATACACTTACACCATTTAACAAATCATGAACTGACACCAAGTAACAAAGACAAACACTGATACCCAGTAACACAGACACACACTTACACGAAGTAACAAAGACATGCACTGATACCCGGTAACACAGACACACACTTACACCAAGTATCACAGATATACACAGACACAAACTAACAAAGACATACACTGATACCCAGTAACACAGACAAACACTTACACCAAGTAACAAAGACATACACCGACACCAAGTAACAAAGACATACACTGATACCCAGTAACACAGACAAACTCTTACACCAAGTAACAGAGACATACACTGACACCAAGTAACAAAGACATACACTTACACAAAGTAGCAAAAGCATACACTGACACCAAGTAACAAAGACATACACTTACAACAAGTCACACAAACATACACTGACACCAAGTAACAAAGACACACACTTACACCAAGTACACAGACATACACTGACACCAAGTAACAAAGACATACACTGACACCCAGAAACACAGACGAACACTTACACCAAGTATCACAGACAGACACAGACACCAAGTAACAAAGACACACACTTCCACCAAGTAACGCAGACATACACTGACACCAAGTAACAAAGACGTACACTTACACCAAGTAACAATGACACACACTTACACCAAGTAACAAAGACATACACTGACACCAAGTAACAAATACATACACTGACAAGAAGTAACAAGGACACAAACGTACACCAAGTAACACAGAAATACACTGACACCAAGTAACACAGACATACACTTACACCAAGTAACAAGGACACACACTCACACCAAGTAACAAAGACATACACTGACACCAAGTAACAAAGACATACACTGACACCAAGTAACAAATACATACACTGACACCAAGTAACAAAGACACAAACTTACACCAAGTAACACAGACATACACTGACACCAAGTATCAAAGACATACACTGACACCAAGTAACAAAGACATACACTTACACCAAGTAACAAAGACATACACTGATACCCAGTGACACAGACACACACTTACACCAAGTAAGAAAGACAGACACTGATACCCAGTAACAGAGACACACACTTACACCAAGTCGCAAAGACATGCACTGACACC
Organism: Heterodontus francisci; assembly: GCF_036365525.1. Lineage (NCBI taxonomy): Eukaryota > Metazoa > Chordata > Chondrichthyes > Heterodontiformes > Heterodontidae > Heterodontus > Heterodontus francisci. Next base: position 7,347,579 of record NW_027140221.1, on the reverse strand, counting down.
CAGTAACAAAGACATACACAGACACCCAGTAACAAAGACACACACTGACACCAAGTAACAAAGACACACACTGACACCAAGTAACAAAGACATCCACTGACACAAATTATCAAAGACATACACTGATACCCAGTAACAAAGACACACACTTACACCAAGTATCACATACATACACTGACACCAAGTAACATAGACATACACTTACACCATTTAACAAATAATGCACTGACACCAAGTAACAAAGACAAACACTGATACCCAGTAACACAGACACACAATTACACGAAGTAACAAAGACATACACTGACACCCGGTAACACAGAAACACACATAAACCAAGTATCACAGACATACACAGACACCAACTAACAAAGACATACACTGATACCCAGTAACACAGACAAACACTTACACCAAGTAACAAAGACATACACCGACACCAAGTAACAAAGACATACACTGATACCCAGTAACAGAGACACACACTTACACCAAGTCACAAAGACATGCACTGACACCCAGTAACAAAGACATACACTGACACCCAGTAACAAAGACACAAGCTTACACCAAGTAACACAGACATACACTGACACCAAGTAACGAAGACATACACTTCCACCAAGTAACAAGGACACACACTGACACCAAGTAACAAAGACATACACTGACACCAAGTAACAAAGACATACACTGACACCAAGTAACACAGACATACACTGACACCAAGTAACAAATACATACACTGACACCAAGTAACAAAGACACAAGCTTACACCAAGTAACACAGACATACACTGACACCAAGTAACAAAGACATACACTTACACCAAGTAACAAGGACACACACTGACACCAAGTAACAAAGACATACACTGACACCAAGTAACAAAGACATACACTTACACCAAGTAACACAGACATACACTGATACCCAGTAACACAGACACACACTTACACCAAGTAACAAGGACATACACTGACACCCAGTAACAAAGAAACACAATGACACCAAGTAACAAAGGCACACACTGACACCAAGTAACAAAGACATACACTGATACCCAGTAACACAGACACACACTTACACCAAGTAACAAGGACATACACTGACACCAAGTAACAAAGACATTCACTGATACCCGGTAACACAGACACACACTTTCACCAAGTAACAAAGACATACACTGACACCAAGTAACAAAGACATACACTGATACCCAGTAAGGCAGACACTCACTTACACCAAGTAACAAAGACATACACTGATACTCAGTTACACAGACAAACACTTACACCAAGTAACAAAGACATACACTGTCACCAAGTAACAAAGTCATACACTGACATCCAGTAACAAAGACACACACTGACACCAAGTAACAAAGACATCCACTGACACAAATTAACAAAGACATACAGTGATACCCAGTAACAAAGACACACACTTACACCAAGTAACAAATACATACACTGACACGAAGTAACAAAGACATACACTTACACCATTTAACAAATCATGAACTGACACCAAGTAACAAAGACAAACACTGATACCCGGTAACACAGACAAACACTTACACCAAGTAACAAAGACAGACACCGACACCAAGTAACAAAGACATACACTGATACCCAGTAACACAGACAAACACTTACACCAAGTAACAAAGACAGACACCGACACCAAGTAACAAAGACATACACTGATACCCAGTAACACAGACAAACTCTTACACCAAGTAACAAAGACATACACTTACACAAAGTAACAAAAGCATACACTGACACCAAGTAACAAAGACATACACTTACACCAAGTCACACAAACATACACTGACACCAAGTAACAAAGACACACACTTACACCAAGTACACAGACATACACTGACACCAAGTAACAAAGACATACACTGACACCCAGAAACACAGACACACACTTACACCAAGTATCACAGACATACACAGACACCAAGTAACAAAGACACACACTTACACCAAGTAACACAGACATACACTGACACCAAGTAACAAAGACATACACTTACAACAAGTAACAAAGACACACACTTACACCAAGTAACAAAGACATACACTGACACCAAGTAACAGTTACATACACTGACACCAAGTAACAAAGACACAAACTTACACCAAGTAACAAAGATATACACTGACACCAAGTAACAAAGACATACACTTACACCAAGTAACACAGACATACACTGACACCAAGTAACAAATACATACACTGACACCAAGTAACAAAGACACAAACTTACACCAAGTAACAAAGACATACACTGATACCCAGTAACACAGACACACACTTACACCAAGTAAGAAAGACAGACACTGATACCCAGTAACAGAGACACACACTTACACCAAGTCGCAAAGACATGCACTGACACCCAGTAACAAAGACATACACAGACACCCAGAAACAAAGACACACACTGACACCAAGTAAAAAAGACACACACTAACACCCAGTAACAAAGACATCCACTGACACAAATTAACAAAGACATACACAGATACCCAGTAACAAAGACACACACTTACACCAAGTATCAAATACATACACTGACACCAAGTAACATAGACATACACTTACACCATTTAACAAATAATGCACTGACACCAAGTAACAAAGACACACACTGACACCCAGTAACAAAGACATCCACTGACACAAATTAACAAAGACTTACACTGATACCCGGTAACACAGACACACACATACACCAAGTATCACAGACATACACAGACACCAACTAACAAAGACATACACTGATACCCAGTAACACAGACAAACACTTACACCAAGTAACAAAGACATCCAACGACACCAAGTAACAAAGATATACACTGATACCCAGTAACACAGACACACTCTTACACCATTAACAAAGACATGCACTGACACCAAGTAACAAAGACATAGACTTACACCAAGTAACACAGACATACACTGACACCAAGTAACAAAGGCACACACATACACCAAGTACACAGACATACACTGACACCAAGTAACAAAGACATACACTGACACCCAGTAACACAGACACACACTTACACCAAGTAACAAAAACAGAAACTGATACCAAGTAACACAGACACACACTTACACCAAGTAACAAAGACATACACTGACACCAAGTAACAAAAACATACACTGACACCAAGTAACAAAGACATTCACTGACACCCAGTAACACAGACACACACGGACCCCAAGTAACAAAGACATACACTGACACCCATTAACAAAAACATACACTGACACCAAGTAACAAAGACATTCACTGATACCCAGTAACACAGATACACACTTACACCAAGTAACAAAGACATACACTGACACCAAGTAACAAAGACATACACTGATACCAAGTAACACTGACACACACTTACACCAAGGAACAAAGACATACACTGATACTCAGTAACACAGACACACACTGATACCCAGTAACGCAGACACACACTTACACCAAGTAACAAAGACATACACTGTCACCAAGTAACAAAGTCATACACTGACATCCAGTAACAAAGACACACACTGACACCAAGTAACAAAGACATCCACTGACACAAATTAACAAAGACATACAGTGATACCCAGTAACAAAGACACACACTTACACCAAGTAACAAATACATCCAACGACACCAAGTAACAAAGATATACACTGATACCCAGTAACACAGACACACTCTTACACCAAGTAACAAAGACATGCACTGACACCAAGTAACAAAGACATAGACTTACACCAAGTAACACAAACATACACTGACACCAAGTAACAAAGACACACACTTACACCAAGTACACAGACATACACTGACACCAAGTAACAAAGACGTACACTGACACCCAGTAACACAGACACACACTTACACCAAGTAACAAAAACAGAAACTGATACCAAGTGACACAGACACACACTTACACCAAGTAACAAAGACATACACTTACACCAAGTAACACAGACATACACTGATACCCAGTAACACAGACACACACTTCCACCAAGTAACAAGGACATACACTGACACCCAGTAACAAAGAAACACAATGACACCAAGTCACAAAGGCACACACTGACACCAAGTAACAAAGACATACACTGATACCCAGTAACACAGACACACACTTACACCAAGTAACAAAGACATACACTGACACCAAGTAACAAAGACATACACTGATACCCAGTAACGCAGACACACACTTACACCAAGTAACAAAGACATACACTGATACTCAGTTACACAGACAAACACTTACACCAAGTAACAAAGACATACACTGTCACCAAGTAACAAAGTCATACACTGACATCCAGTAACAAAGACACACACTGACACCAAGTAACAAAGACATCCACTGACACAAATTAACAAAGACATACAGTGATACCCAGTAACAAAGACACACACTTACACCAAGTAACAAATACATACACTGACACGAAGTAACAAAGACATACACTTACACCATTTAACAAATCATGAACTGACACCCAGTAACAAAGACATACACAGATACCCAGAAACAAAGACACACACTGACACCAAGTAAAAAAGACACACACTAACACCCAGTAACAAAGACATCCACTGACACAAATTAACAAAGACATACACTGATACCCAGTAACAAAGACACACACTTACACCAAGTATCAAATACATACACTGACACCAAGTAACATAGACATACACTTACACCATTTAACAAATAATGCACTGACACCAAGTAACAAAGACACACACTGACACCCAGTAACAAAGACATCCACTGACACAAATTAACAAAGACTTACACTGATACCCGGTAACACAGACACACACATACACCAAGTATCACAGACATACACAGACACCAACTAACAAAGACATACACTGATACCCAGTAACACAGACAAACACTTACACCAAGTAACAAAGACATCCAACGACACCAAGTAACAAAGATATACACTGATACCCAGTAACACAGACACACTCTTACACCAAGTAACAAAGACATGCACTGACACCAAGTAACAAAGACATAGACTTACACCAAGTAACACAGACATACACTGACACCAAGTAACAAAGGCACACACTTACACCAAGTACACAGACATACACTGACACCAAGTAACAAAGACATACACTGACACCCAGTAACACAGACACACACTTACACCAAGTAACAAAAACAGAAACTGATACCAAGTAACACAGACACACACTTACACCAAGTAACAAAGACATACACTGACACCAAGTAACAAAAACATACACTGACACCAAGTAACAAAGACATTCACTGACACCCAGTAACACAGACACACACGGACCCCAAGTAACAAAGACATACACTGACACCCATTAACAAAAACATACACTGACACCAAGTAACAAAGACATTCACTGATACCCAGTAACACAGATACACACTTACACCAAGTAACAAAGACATACACTGACACCAAGTAACAAAGACATACACTGATACCCAGTAACACTGACACACACTTACACCAAGGAACAAAGACATACACTGATACTCAGTAACACAGACACACACTGATACCCAGTAACGCAGACACACACTTACACCAAGTAACAAAGACATACACTGTCACCAAGTAACAAAGTCATACACTGACATCCAGTAACAAAGACACACACTGACACCAAGTAACAAAGACATCCACTGACACAAATTAACAAAGACATACAGTGATACCCAGTAACAAAGACACACACTTACACCAAGTAACAAATACATCCAACGACACCAAGTAACAAAGATATACACTGATACCCAGTAACACAGACACACTCTTACACCAAGTAACAAAGACATGCACTGACACCAAGTAACAAAGACATAGACTTACACCAAGTAACACAAACATACACTGACACCAAGTAACAAAGACACACACTTACACCAAGTACACAGACATACACTGACACCAAGTAACAAAGACATACACTGACACCCAGTAACACAGACACACACTTACACCAAGTAACAAAAACAGAAACTGATACCAAGTGACACAGACACACACTTACACCAAGTAACAAAGACATACACTTACACCAAGTAACACAGACATACACTGATACCCAGTAACACAGACACACACTTCCACCAAGTAACAAGGACATACACTGACACCCAGTAACAAAGAAACACAATGACACCAAGTCACAAAGGCACACACTGACACCAAGTAACAAAGACATACACTGATACCCAGTAACACAGACACACACTTACACCAAGTAACAAAGACATACACTGACACCAAGTAACAAAGACATACACTGATACCCAGTAACGCAGACACACACTTACACCAAGTAACAAAGACATACACTGATACTCAGTTACACAGACAAACACTTACACCAAGTAACAAAGACATACACTGTCACCAAGTAACAAAGTCATACACTGACATCCAGTAACAAAGACACACACTGACACCAAGTAACAAAGACATCCACTGACACAAATTAACAAAGACATACAGTGATACCCAGTAACAAAGACACACACTTACACCAAGTAACAAATACATACACTGACACGAAGTAACAAAGACATACACTTACACCATTTAACAAATCATGAACTGACACCAAGTAACAAAGACAAACACTGATACCCAGTAACACAGACACACACTTACACCAAGTAACAAAGACATGCACTGATACCCGGTAACACAGACACACACTTACACCAAGTATCACAGATATACACAGACACCAACTAACAAAGACATACACTGATACCCAGTAACACAGACAAACACTTACACCAAGTAACAAAGACATACACCGACACCAAGTAACAAAGACATACACTGATACCCAGTAACACAGACAAACTCTTACACCAAGTAACAGAGACATACACTGACACCAAGTAACAAAGACATACACTTACACAAAGTAACAAAAGCATACACTGACACCAAGTAACAAAGACATACACTTACACCAAGTAACACAGACATACACTGACACCAAGTAACAGAGACATACACTTACACCAAGTAACAAATACATCCAACGACACCAAGTAACAATGATATACACTGATACCCAGTAACACAGACACACTCTTACACCAAGTAACAAAGACATGCACTGACACCAAGTAACAAAGACATAGACTTACACCAAGTAACACAAACATACACTGACACCAAGTAACAAAGACACACACTTACACCAAGTACTCAGACATACACTCACGCCAAGTAACAAAGACATACACTGACACCCAGTAACACAGACACACACTTACACCAAGTAACAAAAACAGAAACTGATACCAAGTGACACAGACACACACTTACACCAAGTAACAAAGACATACACTTACACCAAGTAACACAGACATACACTGATACCCAGTAACACAGACACACACTTCCACCAAGTAACAAGGACATACACTGACACCCAGTAACAAAGAAACACAATGACACCAAGTAACAAAGGCACACACTGACACCAAGTAACAAAGACATACACTGATACCCAGTAACACAGACACACACTTACACCAAGTAACAAGGACATACACTGACACCAAGTAACAAAGACATTCACTGATACCCGGTAACACAGACACACACTTTCACCAAGTAACAAAGACATACACTGACACCAAGTAACAAAGACATACACTGATACCCAGTAACGCAGACACACACTTACACCAAGTAACAAAGACATACACTGATACTCAGTTACACAGACAAACACTTACACCAAGTAACAAAGACATACACTGTCACCAAGTAACAAAGTCATACACTGACATCCAGTAACAAAGACACACACTGACACCAAGTAACAAAGACATCCACTGACACAAATTAACAAAGACATACAGTGATACCCAGTAACAAAGACACACACTTACACCAAGTAACAAATACATACACTGACAAGAAGTAACAAAGACATACACTTACACCAAGTAACAAAGACACACACTTACACCAAGTACACAGACATACACTGACACCAAGTAACAAAGACATACACTTACACAAAGTAACAAAAGCATACACTGACACCAAGTAACAAAGACATACACTTACACCAAGTCACACAAACATACACTGACACCAAGTAACAAAGACACACACTTACACCAAGTACACAGACATACACTGACACCAAGTAACAAAGACATACACTGACACCCAGAAACACAGACACACACTTACACCAAGTATCACAGACATACACAGAGACCAAGTAACAAAGACACACACTTACACCAAGTAACAGAGACATACACTGACACCAAGTAACAAAGACACACTCTTACACCAAGTAACAAAGACATACACTGACACCAAGTAACAGATACATACACTGACACCAAGTAACAAAGACACAAACTTACACCAAGTAACAAAGACATACACTGACACCAAGTAACAAAGACATACACTTACACCAAGTAACACAGACATACACTGACACCAAGTAACAAATACATACACTGACACCAAGTAACAAAGACACAAACTTACACCAAGTAACACAGACATACACTGACACCAAGTATCAAAGATATACACTGACACCAAGTAACAAAGACATACACTTACACCAAGTAACAAAGACATACACTGATACCCAGTAACACAGACACACACTTACACCAAGTAAGAAAGACAGACACTGATACCCAGTAACAGAGACACACACTTACACCAAGTCGCAAAGACATGCACTGACACCCAGTAACAAAGACATACACAGACACCCAGAAACAAAGACACACACTGACACCAAGTAACAAAGACACACACTGACACCCAGTAACAAAGACATCCACTGACACAAATTAACAAAGACATACACTGATACCCAGAAACAAAGACACACACTTACACCAAGTATCAAATACATACACTGACACCAAGTAACATAGACATACACTTACACCATTTAACAAATAATGCACTGACACCAAGTAACAAAGACACACACTGACACCCAGTAACAAAGACATCCACTGACACAAATTAACAAAGACTTACACTGATACCCGGTAACACAGACACACACATACACCAAGTATCACAGACATACACAGACACCAACTAACAAAGACATACACTGATACCCAGTAACACAGACAAACACTTACACCAAGTAACAAAGACATCCAACGACACCAAGTAACAAAGATATACACTGATACCCAGTAACACAGACACACTCTTACACCAAGTAACAAAGACATGCACTGACACCAAGTAACAAAGACATAGACTTACACCAAGTAACACAAACATACACTGACACCAAGTAACAAAGACACACACTTACACCAAGTACACAGACATACACTGACACCAAGTAACAAAGACATACACTGACACCCAGTAACACAGACACACACTTACACCAAGTAACAAAAACAGAAACTGATACCAAGTAACACAGACACACACTTACACCAACTAACAAAGACATACACTGACACCAAGTAACAAAGGCATACACTGACACCCAGTAACAAAGACATACAATGACACCCAGTAACACAGACACACACGGACCCCAAGTAACAAAGACATACACTGACACCCATTAACAAAAACATACACTGACACCAAGTAACAAAGACATTCACTGATACCCAGCAACACAGACACACACTTACACCAAGTAACAAAGACATACACTGACACCAAGTAACAAAGACATACACTGACACCATGTTAAAAAGACATACACTGATACCCAGTAACACAGACACACACTTACACCAAGGAACAAAGACATACACTGATACTCAGTAACACAGACACACACTTACACCAAGTAACAAAGACAGAAAATGACACCAAGTAACAAAGACATATACTTCCACCAAGTAACACAGAAATACACTGACACCAAGTAACAAAGACACACACTTACACCAAGTACACAGACATACACTGACACCCAGTAACAAAGACAGAAACTGATACCCAACAACACAGACACACACTTACACCAAGTCACAAAGACATACACTGACACCCAGTAACAAAGAAACACTCTGACACCAAGTAACAAAGACACACACTGACACCAAGTAACAAAGACATACACAGAAACCAAGTAATGAAGACATACACTGATACCCAGTAACACAGACTCACACTTAGACCAAGTAACAAAGAAATACACTGATACCCTGTAACACAGACACACACTTGCACCAAGTATCACAGACATACACAGACACCAAGTAATGAAGACATACACTGATACACAGTAACACAGACACACACTTACACCAAGTAACAAAGACATCCACTGACACCAAGCAACAAAGACATTCACTTGCACCAAGTAACACAGACATACACTGACACCAAGTAACAAAGACATACACTTACACCAACTAACAAAGACACACACTTACACCAAGTAACACAGACATACACTGACACCAAGTAACAAAGACACACACTTACACCAAGTAACAAAGACATACACTGACACCAAGTAACAAAGACATACACTGACACCCAGTAACACAGACACACACTTACACCAAGTAACACAAACAGAAACTGATACCAAGCAACACAGACACAGACTTACACCAAGTAACAAAGACATACACTGACACCAAGTAACAAAGGCATACACTGACACCCAGTAACAAAGACATACACTGACACCCAGTATCACAGACACACACGGACCCCAAGTAACAAAGACATACACTGACACCCATTAACAAAAACATACACTGACACCAAGTAACAAAGACATTCACTGATACCCAGTAACACAGACACACACTTACACCAAGTAACAAAGACATACACTGACACCAAGTAACAAAGACATACACTGACACCATGTAACAAAGACGTACACTGACACCCATTAACAAAAACATACACTGACACCAAGTAACACAGACACACACTTACACCAAGTAACAAAGACAGAAAATGACACCAAGTAACAAAGACATACACTTCCACCAAGTAACACAGATATACACTGACACCAAGTAACAAAGACACACACTTCCACCAAGTACACAGACATACACTGACACCAAGTAACACAGACACACACTTACACCAAGTAACAAAGACATAAACTGATGCACAGTAACACATACACACACTCACCAAGTAACAAAGACATATTCTGACACCAAGTAACAAAGACATACACTTACACCAAGTAACACAGACATACACTGACACCAAGTAACAAAGACATACACTTACACCAACTAACAAAGACACACACTTACACCAAGTAACACAGACATACACTGACACCAAGTAACAACGACACACACTTACACCAAGTAACACAGACATACACTGACACCAAGTAACAAAAACATACACTTACACCAAGTAACACAGACATACACTGACACCAAGTAACAAATACATACACTGACACCAAGAAACAAAGACACAAACTTACAACGAGTAACACAGACATACACTGACACCAAGTAAAGAAGACATACACTTACACCAAGTAACAAAGACATACACTGATACCCAGTAAAACAGACACACACATACACCAAGTAACAAAGACAGACAATGATACCCAGTAACAGAGACACACACTTACACCAATTCACAAAGACATGCACTGACACCCAGTAACAAAGACATACACTGACACCCAGTAACAAAGACACACACTTACACCAAGTAACAAATACATACACTGACACCAAGTAACAAAGACATAAACTGATACCCAGTAACACAGACACACACTTACACTAATTAACAAAGACATACACTGATACCCAGTAACACAGACAAACACTGACACCAAGTAACAAAGACATACACCGCACCAAGTAACACATACATACACTTACACCAAATAACACAGACATACACTGACACCAAGTAACAAAGATATACACTTACACCAACTAACAAAGACACACACTTACACCAAGTTACACAGACATACACTGACACCAAGCAACAGAGACATGCACTTACACCAAGTAAGAAAGACATAAACTTACACCAAGTAACACAGACCTACAGTGACACCAAGTAACAAAGGCATGCACTGATACGCAGCAACACAGACACACTCTTACACCAATTAACAAAGACAGACACTGATACCCAGTAACAAAGACATGCACTGACACCCAGTAACAAAGACATACACTGACACCCTGTAACAAAGACATGCACTGACACCCAGTAACAAAGACAGACACTGACACCAAGTAACAAAGACATATACTGATACCCAGTAATACAGACACACACTTACACCAAGTAACAATAGACATACACTGACACCAATTAACAAAGACATACAGTGATACCCAGTAACACAGACACACACTTACACCAAGTAACAAAGACATACACTGACACCAAGTAACAAAGACATACACTTACACCAAGTAAAAAAGCCAGACACTGACACCAAGTAACAAAGACATACACTGATACCCAGATAACACAGACACACACTTACACCAAGTAACAAAGACATACACTGATACCCAGTTACACAGACACACACTTACACCAAGTAACAGACACACACAGACACCAAGTGACAAAGACATATACTGATACCCAGTAACACAGACACACACTTACACCAAGTAACAAAGACATACACTGACACAAAGTAACAAAGACATGCACTTACACCAAGTAAAAAAGACATACACTGACACCAATGAACAAAGAAATACACTGATACCCAGTAACACAGACACACACTTACACCGAGTAACAAAGGCAGACACTGATACCCAGTAACACAGACACACACTTACACCAAGTATCACAGACATACACAGACACCAAGTAACAAAGACATACACTGATACCCAGGAACACAGACACACACTTACACCAAGTGTCAAAGACATACACTGACACCAAGTAACAAAGACAGACACTGATACCCAGTAACACAGACACACACTTACACCAAGTATCACAGACATACACAGACACCAAGTAACAAAGAAATACACTGATACCCAGTAACACAGACACACACGTACACTAAGTAACAAAGACATGCACTGACACCAGGTAACACAGACATACACTGACACCAAGTAACAAAGACATACACTTACACCAAGTGACAAAGACACACACTGACACCAAGTAACAAAGACATATTGTTACACCAAGTAACGCAGGCATACACTGACACCAAGTAACAAATACATACACTGACACCAAGTAACAAAGACACAAACTTGCACCAAGTAACACAGACAAACACTGACACCAAGTATCAAAGACAAACACTGACACCAAGAAACAAAGACATACACTTACACCAAGTAACAAAGACAGACACTGATACCCAGTAACGCAGACACACACTTACACCAAGTAACAAAGACAGACACTGATACCCAGTAACAGAGACACACACTTACACCAAGTCACAAAGTCATGCACTGACACCCAGTAACAAAGACATACACTGACACCCAGTAACAAAGACACACAATGACACCAAGTAACAAATACATCCACTGACACAAATTAACAAAGTCAAACACTGATCGCAGTTACAAAGACACGCACTTACACCAAGTAACAAATACATACACTGACACCAAGTAACAAAGACATACACTTACACCATTTAACAAAGACATACACTGACACACAGTAACACAGACACACACTTACACGAAGTAACAAAGACATAAACTGATACGCGGTAACACAGACACACACTGACACCAAGTATCACAGACATACACAGACACCAACTAACAAAGACATACACTAATACCAAGTAACACAGACAAACACTTACACCAAGTAACAAAGACATACACCGACACCAAGTAACAAATACATACACTTACACCAAATAACACAGACATACACTGACACCAAGTAACAAAGATATACACTTACACCAACTAACAAAGACACACACTTACACCAAGATACACAGACATACACTGATACCCAGCAACACAGACAAACACTTACACCAAGTAACAAAGACATACACCTACACCAAGTAACAAATACATACACTTACACCAAATAACACAGACATACACTGACACCAAGTAACAAAGATATACACTTACACCAAGTAAGACAGACACACACTTACACCAAGTAACACAGACAGACACTGATACCCAGTAACAAAGACATGCACTGACACTCAGTGACAAAGACACACACTGACACCAAGTAACAAAGACATACACTTACACCAAGTAACAAAGACATGCACTGACACCCAATAACTAAGACATGCACTGAATCCCAGTAACAAAGACACACACTGACACCAAGTAACAAAGACATACACTGACACCAATTAACAAAGACATACACTGATACCCAGTAACACAGACACACACTTACACCAAGTAACAAAGACGTCCACTGACACCAAGTAACAAAGACATACACTTACACCAAGTAAAAAAGACATACACTGACACCAAGTAACAAAGACATACTCTGATACCCAGTGACACAGACACACACTTACACCAAGTAACAAAGACATACACTGATACCCAGTTACACAGACACACACTTCCACCAAGTAACACAGACACACACAGACACCAAGTAACAAAGACATACAGTGATACCCAGTAACACAGACACACACTAACACCAAGTAAAAAAGACATACACTGACACCATGTAACAAAGACATACACTGATACCCAGTAACACAGACACACACTTACACCAAGTAACAAAGACAGACACTGATACCCAGTAACACAGACACACACTTACACCAAGTAGCAAAGACATACACTTACAACAAGTAACAAAGACATACACTGACACCAAGTAACAAAGACATACACTTACACCAAGTAACAAAGACATACACTTACACCAAGTAACACAGACATAAACTGACACCAAGTAACAAAGACATACACTTACACCAAGTAACAAAGACATACACTGACACCAAGTATCAAAGACATACACTGATACCCAGTAACACAGACACACACGTACACCAAGTAAGAAAGACAGACAATGACACCAAGTAACAAAGACATACACTGATACCCAGTAACACAGACACACACTTACACCAAGTAACAGAGATATCCACTGACACCAAGTAACAAAGGCATACACTTACACCAAGTAACAAAGACAGACACTGATACCCAGTAACAGAGACACACACTTACACCAAGTCACAAAGTCATGCACTGACACCCAGTAACAAAGACATACACTGACACCCAGTAACAAAGACACACACTGACACCAAGGAACAAAGACACACAATGACACCAAGTAACAAATACATCCACTGACACAAATTAACAAAGTCATACACTGATCCCAGTTACAAAGACACGCACTTACACCAAGTAACAAATACATACACTGACACCAAGTAACAAAGACATACACTTACACCAAGTAACAAAGACATACACTTACACCATTTAACAAAGACATACACTGACACACAGTAACACAGACAAACACTTACACGAAGTAACAAAGACATAAACTGATACGCGGTAACACAGACACACACTCTAACACCAAGTATCACAGACATACACAGACACCAACTAACAAAGACATACACTAATACCAAGTAACACAGACAATCACTTACACCAAGTAACAAAGACATACACCGACACCAAGTAACAAATACAAACACTTACACCAAATAACACAGACATACACTGACACCAAGTAACAAAGATAGACACTTACACCAACTAACAAAGACACACACTTACACCAAGTTACACAGACATACACTGATACCCAGCAACACAGACAAACACTTACACCAAGTAACAAAGACATACACCGACACCAAGTAACAAATACATACACTTACACCAAATAACACAGACATACACTGACACCAAGTAACAAAGATATACACTTACACCAAGTAAGAAAGACACACACTTACACCAAGTAACACAGACAGACACTGATACCCAGTAACAAAGACATGCACTGACACTCAGTGACAAAGACACACACTGACACCAAGTAACAAAGACATACACTTACACCAAGTAACAAAGACATGCACTGACACCCAATAACTAAGACATGCACTGAATCCCAGTAACAAAGACACACACTTACACCAATTAACAAAGACATACACTGATACCCAGTAACACAGACACACACTTACACCAAGTAACAAAGACGTCCACTGACACCAAGTAACAAAGACATACACTTACACCAAGTAAAAAAGACATACACTGACACCAAGTAACAAAGACATACTCTGATACCCAGTGACACAGACACACACTTACACCAAGTAACAAAGACATACACTGATACCCAGTTACACAGACACACACTTCCACCAAGTAACACAGACACACACAGACACCAAGTAACAAAGACATACAGTGATACCCAGTAACACAGACACACACTAACACCAAGTAAAAAAGACATACACTGACACCATGTAACAAAGACATACACTGATACCCAGTAACACAGACACACACTTACACCAAGTAACAAAGACAGACACTGATACCCAGTAACACAGACAGACACTTACACCAAGTAGCAAAGACATACACTTAGAACAAGTAACAAAGACATACACTGACACCAAGTAACAAAGACATACACTTACACCAAGTAACAAAGACATACACTTACACCAAGTAACACAGACATAAACTGACACCAAGTAACAAAGACATACACTTACACCAAGTAACAAAGACATACACTGACACCAAGTAACAAAGACATACACTGATACCCAGTAACACAGACACACACTTACACCAAGTAACACAGACATACACTGACACCAAGTAACAAAGACATACACTGATACCCAGTAACACAGACACACACGTACACCAAGTAAGAAAGACAGACAATGACACCAAGTAACAAAGACATACACTGATACCCAGTAACACAGACACACACTTACACCAAGTAACAGAGATATCCACTGACACCAAGTAACAAAGGCATACACTTACACCAAGTAACAAAGACATGCACTGACACCAAGCAACAAAGACGAACAATTACACCAAGTAACACAGACATACACTGACACCAAGTAACAAAGACATACACTTACACCAACTAACAAAGACACACACTTACACCAAGTAACAGACATACACTGACACCAAGTAACAAAGACACACACTTACACCAAGTAACAAAGACATACACTGACACCAAGTAACAAAGACATACACTTACACCAAGTAACACAGACATGCACTGACACCAAGTAACAAATACATACACTGACACCAAGTAACAAAGACACAAACTTGCAACGAGTAACACAGACATGCACTGACACCAAGTAAAGAAGACATACACTTACACCAAGTAACAAAGACATACACTGATACCCAGTAACACAGACACACACATACACCAAGTAACAAAGACAGACAATGATACCCAGTAACAGAGACACACACTTATACCAAGTCACAAAGACATGCACTGACACCCAGTAACAAAGACATACACTGACACCCAGTAACAAAGACGCACACTTACACCAAGTAACAAATACATACACTGACACCAAGTAACAAAGACATACACTTACACCATTTAACAAAGACATACACTGACACCAAGTAACAAAGACATGAACTGATACCTAGTAACACAGACACACACTTACACGAAGTAACAAAGACATACACTGATACCCGGTAACACAGACACACACTTAGACCATGTATCACAGACATACTCAGACACCAACTAACAAAGACATACACTGATACCGAGTTACACAGACAAATACTTACACCAAGTAACAAAGACATACACCGACATCAAGTAACAAATACATACACTTACACCAACTAACAAAGACACACACTTACACCAAGTTACACAGACATACACTGACACCAAGCAACAAAGACATGCACTTACACCAAGTAAGAAAGACACAAACTTACACCAAGTAACACAGACAGACACTGATACCCAGTAACAAAGACATGCACTGACACCCAGTAACCAAGACACACACTGACACCAAGTAACAAAGAGATACACTTACACCAAGTAACAAAGACATACACTGACACCCTGTAACAAAGACATGCACTGACACCCAGTAACAAAGACACACACTGACACCAAGTAACAAAGACATACACTGATACCTAGTAACACAGGCACACACTTACACCAATTAACAATAGACATACACTGACACGAATTAACAAAGACATACACTGATGCCCAGTAACACAGACACACACTTACACCAAGTAAAAAAGCCAGACACTGACACCAAGTATCAAAGCCAGACACTGACACCAAGTATCAAAGACATACACTGATACCCAGTTACACAGACACACACTTACACCAAGTAACACAGACACACACAGACACCAAGTGACAAAGACATATACTGATACCCAGTAAAACAGACACACACTTACACCAAGTAACAAAGAAATACACTGATACCCTGTAACACAGACACACACTTGCACCAAGTATCACAGACATACACAGACACCAAGTAACAAAGACATAAACTGATACACAGTAACAAAGACACGCACATACACCAAGTAACAAATACATACACTGACACCAAGTAACAAAGACATACACTGATACCCGGTAACACAGACACACACTTACACGAAGTAACAAAGACAGAAAATGACACCAAGTAACAAAGACATACACTTCCACCAAGTAACACAGATATACACTGACACCCAGTAACACAGACACACACTTACACCAAGTAACAAAGACAGAAACTGATACCCAGCAACACAGACACACACTTACACTAAGTCACAAAGACATACACTGACACCCAGTAACAAAGACAAACACTGACACCCAGTAACAAAGAAACACACTGACACCAAGTAACAAAGACACACACTGACACCAAGTAACAAAGACATGCACAGAAACCAAGTAACGAAGACATACACTGATACCCAGTAACACAGACTCACACTTACACCAAGTAACAAAGAAATACACTGATACCCTGTAACACAGACACACACTTGCACCAAGTATCACAGACATACACAGACACCAAGTAACAAAGACATAAACTGATACACAGTAACACAGACACACACTTACACCAAGTAACAAAGACATATTCTGACACCAAGCAACAAAGACATACACTTGCACCAAGTAACACAGACATACACTGACACCAAGTAACAAAGACATACACTTACACCAACTAACAAAGACACACACTTACACCAAGTAACACAGACATACACTGACACCAAGTAACAAAGACACACACTTACACCAAGTAACAAAGACATACACTGACACCAAGTAACACAGACATACACTGACACCAAGTAACAAAGACACACACTTACACCAAGTACACAGACATACACTGACACCAAGTAACAAAGACATACACTGACACCCAGTAACACAGACACACACTTACACCAAGTAACAAAAACAGAAACTGATACCAAGCAACACGGACACAGACTTACACCAAGTAACAAAGACATACACTGACACCCAGTAACAAAGACAAACACTGACACCCAGTAACAAAGAAACACACTGACACCAAGTAACAAGGACACACACAGACACCAAGTAACAAAGACATACACAGAAACCAAGTAACGAAGACATACACTGATACCCAGTAACACAGACTCACACTTACACCAAGTAACAAAGAAATACACTGATACCCTGTAACACAGACACACACTTGCACCAAGTAACACAGACATACACTGACACCAAGTAACAAAGACACACACTTACACCAAGTAACAAAGACATACACTGACACCATGTAACACAGACATACACTGACACCAAGTAACAAAGACACACACTTACACCAAGTACACAGACATACACTGACACCAAGTAACAAAGACATACACTGACACCCAGTAACACAGTCACAGACTTACACCAAGTAACAAAGCCATACACTGATAATCAGTAACACAGACACACACCTACACCAAGTAACAAAGACATACACTGACACCAAGTAACAAAGGCATACACTGACACCCAGTAACAAAGACATACACTGACACCCAGTAACACAGACACACACGGACCCCAAGTAACAAAGACATACACTGACACCCATTAACAAAAACATACACTGACACCAAGTAACAAAGACATTCACTGATACCCAGTAACACAGACACACACTTACACCAAGTAACAAAGACATACACTGACACCAAGTAACAAAGACATACACTGACACCATGTAACAAAGATATACACTGATACCCAGTAACACAGACACACACTTACACCAAGGAACAAAGACATACACTGATACTCAGTAACACAGACACACACTTACACCAAGTAACAAAGACATACACTGACACCAAGTAACAAAGACATGCACTTACACCAAGTAACAAAGACATACACTGATACCCAGTAACACAGACACACACTTACACCAAGTAACAAAGACAGAAAATGACACCAAGTAACAAAGACATACACTTCCACCAAGTAACACAGATATACACTGACACCAAGTAACAAAGACACACACTTACACCAAGTACACAGACATACACTGACACAAAGTAACAAAGACATACACTGACACCCAATAACACAGACACACACTTACACCAAGTAACAAAGACATACACTGACACCCAGTAACAAAGACAAACACTGACACCCAGTAACAAAGAAACACACTGACACCAAGTAACAAAGACACACACTGACACCAAGTAACAAAGACATACACAGAAACCAAGTAACGAAGACATACACTGATACCCAGTAACACAGACACACACTTACACCAAGTAACAAAGAAATACACTGATACCCTGTAACACAGACACACTCTTGCACCAAGTATCACAGACATACACAGACACCAAGTAACAAAGACATAAACTGATGCACAGTAACACAGACACACACTCACCAAGTAACAAAGACATATTCTGACACCAAGTAACAAAGACATACACTTACACCAAGTAACACAGATATACACTGACACCAAGTAACAAAGACATACACTTACACCAACTAACAAAGACACACACTTACACCAAGTAACACAGACATACACTGACACCAAGTAACAACGACACACACTTACACCAAGTAACAAAGACATACACTGACACCAAGTAACAAAAACATACACTTACACCAAGTAACACAGACATACACTGACACCAAGTAACAAATACATACACTGACACCAAGTGACAAAGACACAAATTTACAACGAGAAACGCAGACATCTTTCTTTCTTTTGGGCCTCCTTATCTCGAGAGACAATGGATACGCGCCTGGAGGTGGTCAGTGGTTTGTGAAGCAGCGCCTGGAGTGGCGAGAAAGGCCAATTCTGGAGTGACAGGCTCTTCCACAGGTGCTGCAGAGAAATTTGTTTGTTGGGGCTGTTGCACAGTTGGCTCTCCCCTTGCGCCTCTGTCTTTTTTCCTGCCAACTACTAAGTCTCTTCGACTCGCCACAATTTAGCCCTGTCTTTATGGCTGCCCGCCAGCTCTGGCGAATGCTGGCAACTGACTCCCACGACTTGTGATCAATGTCACACGATTTCATGTCGCGTTTGCAGACGTCTTTATAACGGAGACATGGACGGCCGGTGGGTCTGATACCAGTGGCGAGCTCGCTGTACAATGTGTCTTTGGGTATCCTGCCATCTTCCATGCGGCTCACATGGCCAAGCCAGACATACACTGACACCAAGTAAAGAAGACATACACTTACACCAAGTAACAAAGACATACACTGATACGCAGTAACACAGACAAACACTGACACCAAGTAACAAAGACATACACCGACACCAAGTAACACATACATACACTTACACCAAATAACACAGACATACACTGACACCAAGTAACAAAGATATACACTTACACCAACTAACAAAGACACACACTTACACCAAGTTACACAGACATACACTGACACCAAGCAACAGAGACATGCACTTACACCAAGTAAGAAAGACACAAACTTACACCAAGTAACACAGACCTACAGTGACACCAAGTAACAAAGGCATACACTGATACGCAGCAACACAGACACACTCTTACACCAATTAACAAAGACAGACACTGATACCCAGTAACAAAGACATGCACTGACACCCAGTAACAAAGACACACACTGACACCAAGTAACAAAGACATACACTTACACCAAGTAACAAAGACATACACTGACACCCTGTAACAAAGACATGCACTGACACCCAGTAACAAAGACACACACTGACACCAAGTAACAAAGACATATACTGATACCCAGTAATACAGACACACACTTACACCAAGTAACAATAGACATACAATGACACCAATTAACAAAGACATACAGTGATGCCCGGTAACACAGACACACACTTACACCAAGTAACAAAGACATACACTGATACACAGTTACACAGACACACACTTGCACCAAGTAACACAGACACTAAGTGACAAAGACATATACTGATACCCAGGAACACAGACACACACTTACACCAAGTAACAAAGACATACACTGACAGAAAGTAACAAAAACATGCACTTACACCAAGTAAAAAAGACATACACTGACACCAATTAACAAAGACATACACTGATACCCAGTAACACAGACACACACTTACACCGAGTAACAAAGGCAGACACTGATACCCAGTAACACAGACACACACTTACACCAAGTATCACAGACATACACAGACACCAAGTAACAAAGACATACACTGATACCCAGTAACACAGACACACACTTACACCAAGTATCACAGACATACACAGACACCAAGTAACAAAGACATACACTGATACCCAGTAACACAGACACACACGTACACTAAGTAACAAAGACATACACTGACACCAGGTAACACAGACATACACTGACACCAAGTAACAAAGACATACACTTCCACCAAGTGACAAAGACACACACTTACACCAAGTAACAAGGACATACACCGACACCAAGTAACAAAGACATATTGTTACACCAAGTAACGCAGGCATACACTGACACCAAGTAACAAATACATACACTGACACCAAGTAACAAAGACACAAACTTGCACCAAGTAACACAGACAAACACTGACACCAAGTATCAAAGACAAACACTGACACCAAGAAACAAAGACATACACTTACACCAAGTAACAAAGACAGACACTGATACCCAGTAACACAGACACACACTTACACCAAGTAACAAAGACAGACACTGATACCCAGTAACAGAGACACACACTTACACCAAGTCACAAAGTCATGCACTGACACCCAGTAACAAAGACATACACTGACACCCAGTAACAAAGACACACACTGACACCAAGGAACAAAGACACACAATGACACCAAGAAACAAATACATCCACTGACACAAATTAACAAAGACATACACTGATCCCAGTTACAAAGACACACACTTACATCAAGTAACAAATACATACACTGACACCAAGTAACAAAGACATACACTTACACCATTTAACAAAGACATACACTGACACACAGTAACACAGACACGCACTTACACGAAGTAACAAAGACATAAACTGATACGCGGTAACACAGACACACACTGACACCAAGTATCACAGACATACACAGACACCAACTAACAAAGACATACACTGATACCAAGTAACACAGACAAACACTTACACCAAGTAACAAATACATACACCGACACCAAGTAACAAATACATACACTTACACCAAATAACACAGACATACACTGACACCAAGTAACAAAGATACACACTTACACCAACTAACAAAGACACACACTTACACCAAGTTACACAGACATACACTTACACCAAGTAACAAAGACATACACTGACACCCAGTAACTAAGACATGCACTGAATCCCAGTAACAAAGACACACACTGACACCAAGTAACAAAGACATACACTGACACCAATTAACAAAGACATACACTGATACCCAGTAACACAGACACACACTTACACCAAGTAACAAAGACATACACTGACACCAAGTAACAAAGACATACACTTACACCAAGTAAAAAAGACATACACTGACACCAAGTAACAAAGACATACTCTGATACCCAGTGACACAGACACACACTTACACCAAGCAACAAAGACATACACTGATACCCAGTTACACAGCCACACACTTCCACCAAGTAACACAGACACACACAGACACCAAGTAACAAAGACATACACTGACACCAAGTAACAAAGACATACACTGACACCAAGTAACAAAGACATACACTGATACCCAGTAACACAGACACACACTTACACCAAGTAACACAGACATACACTGACACCAAGTAACAAAGACATACACTGATACCCAGTAACACAGACACACACGTACACCAAGTAGCAAAGACATACACTTACAACAAGTAACAAAGACATACACTGACACCAAGTAACAAAGACATACACTTACACCAAGTAACAAAGACATACACTTACACCAAGTAACACAGACATAAACTGACACCAAGTAACAAAGACATACACTTACACCAAGTAACAAAGACATACACTGACACCAAGTAACAAAGACATACACTGATACCCAGTAACACAGACACACACTTACACCAAGTAACACAGACATACACTGACACCAAGTAACAAAGACATACACTGATACCCAGTAACACAGACACACACGTACACCAAGTAAGAAAGACAGACAATGACACCAAGTAACAAAGACATACACTGATACCCAGTAACACAGACACACACTTACACCAAGTAACAGAGATATCCACTGACACCAAGTAACAAAGACATGCACTGACACCAAGTAACAAAGACGAACACTTACACCAAGTAACACAGACATACACTGACACCAAGTAACAAAGACATACACTGACACCAAGTAACAAAGACACAAACTTACAACGAGTAGCACAGACATACACTGACACGAAGTAAAGAAGACATACACTTACACCAAGTAACAAAGACATACACTGATACCCAGTAACACAGACACACACATACACCAAGTAACAAAGACAGACAATGATACCCAGTAACAGAGACACACACTTACACCAAGTCACAAAGACATGCACTGACACCCAGTAACAAAGACATACACTGACACCCAGTAACAAAGACACACACTGACACCCAGTAACAAAGACACACACTTATACCAAGTAACAAATACATACACTGACACCAAGTAACAAAGACATGCACTTACACCATTTAACAAAGACATACACTGACACCAAGTAACAAAGACATGAACTGATACCTAGCAACACAGACACACACTTACACGAAGTAACAAAGACATACACTGATACCCGGTAACACAGACACACACTTAGACCATGTATCACAGACATACTCAGACACCAACTAACAAAGACATACACTGATACCGAGTTACACAGACAAACACTTACACCAAGTAACAAAGACATACACCGACATCAAGTAACAAATACATGCACTTACACCAAATAACACAGACATACACTGACACCAAGTAACAAAGATATACACTTACACCAACTAACAAAGACACACACTTACACCAAGTTACACAGACATACACTGACACCAAGCAACAAAGACATGCACTTACACCAAGTTAGAAAGACACAATCTTACACCAAGTAACACAGACCAACAGTGACACCAAGTAACAAAGACATACACTGATACGCAGCAACACAGACACACTCTTACACCAATTAACAAAGACAGACACTGATACCCAGTAACAAAGACATGCACTGACAACCAGTAACCAAGACACACACTGACACCAAGTAACAAAGACATACACTTACACCAAGTAACAAAGACATACACTGACACCCTGTAACAAAGTCATGCACTGACACCCAGTAACAAAGACTCACACTGACACCAATTAACAAAGACATGCACTGATACCCAGTAACACAGACACACACTTACACCAAGTAACAAAGACAGACACTGATACCCAGTAACACAGACACACAGTTACACCAAGTATCACAGACATACACAGACACCAAGTAACAAAGACATACACTGATACCCAGTAACACAGACACACACTTACACCAAGTAACAAAGACATACACTGACACCAATTAACAAAGACAGACACTGATACCCAGTAACAAAGACATGCACTGACACCCAGTAACCAAGACACACACTGACACCAAGTAACAAAGACATACACTTACACCAAGTAACAAAGACATACACTGACACCCTGTAACAAAGACATGCACTGACACCCAGTAACAAAGACTCACCCTGACACCAAGTAACAAAGACATACACTGATACCCAGTAACACAGACACACACTTACACCAAGTAATAATAGACATACACTGACACGAATTAACAAAGACATACACTGATACCCAGTAACACAGACACACGCTGACACCATGTAACAAAGACATACACTGATACCCAGTAACAAAGACATACACTGACACCAAGTAAAACAGACACACACTTACACCAAGTAACAAAGACATACACTGATACCCAGTTACACAGACACATACTTACACCAAGTAACAATAGACATACACTGACACCAATTAACAAAGACATACACTGATACCCAGTAACACAGACACACACTTACACCAAGTAACAAAGACATACACTGACACCAAGTAACAAAGACATACACTTACACCAAGTAAAAAAGACAGACACTGACACCAAGTATCACAGACATACACAGACACCAAGTAACAAAGACATACACTGATACCCAGTAACACAGACACACTCTAACACCAAGTAACAAAGACATACACTGACACCAAGTAACAAAGACAGACACTGATACCCAGTAACACAGTCACACACTTACACCAAGTATCACAGACATACACAGGCACCAAGTAACAAAGACATACACTGATACCCAGTAACACAGACACACACGTACACCAAGGAACAAAGACAAACAATGACACCAAGTAACTCAGACATACACTGACACCAAGTAACAAAGACATACACTTACACCAAGTGACAAAGACACACACTTACACCAGGTAACAAGGACATACACTGACACCAAGTAACAAATACATACACTGACACCAAGTAACAAAGACACAAACTTGCACCAAGTAACACAGACAAACACTGACACCAAGTATCAAAGACATACACTGACACCAAGAAACAAAGACATACACTTACACCAAGTAACAAAGACAGACACTGATACCCAGTAACACAGACACACACTTACACCAAGTAACAAAGACAGACACTGATACCCAGTAACAGAGACACACACTTACACCAAGTCACAAAGTCATGCACTGACACCCAGTAACAAAGACATACACTGACACCCAGTAACAAAGACACACACTGACAACATGTAACAAAGACACACAATGACACCAAGTAACAGATACATCCACTGACACAAATTAACAAAGACATAAACTGATCCCAGTTACAAAGACACACACTTACACCAAGTAATAAATACATACACTGACACCAAGTAACAAAGACATACACTTACACCATTTAACAAAGACATACACTGACACACAGTAACACAGACACACAATTACACGAAGTAACAAAGACATAAACTGATACACGGTAACACAGACACACACTTACACCAAGTATCACAGACATACACAGACACCAAGTAACAAAGACATACACTGATACCCAGTAACACAGACACACACTTACACCAAGTATCACAGACATACACAGACACCAAGTAACAAAGACATACACTGATACCCAGTAACACAGACACACACTTACACCAAGTATCACAGACATACACAGACACCAAGTAACAAAGACATACACTGATACCCAGTAACACAGACACACACGTACACTAAGTAACAAAGACATACACTGACACCAGGTAACACAGACATACACTGACTCCAAGTAACAAAGACATACACTTCCACCAAGTGACAAAGACACACACTTACACCAAGTAACAAGGACATACACTGACACCAAGTAACAAAGACATATTGTTACACCAAGTAACGCAGGCATACACTGACACCAAGTAACAAATACATACACTGACACCAAGTAACAAAGACACAAACTTGCACCAAGTAACACAGACAAACACTGACACCAAGTATCAAAGACATACACTGACACCAAGAAACAAAGACATACACTGACACCAAGTAACAAAGACAGACACTGATACCCAGTAACACAGACACACACTTACACCAAGTAACAAAGACAGACACTGATACCCAGTAACAGAGACACACACTTACACCAAGTCACAAAGTCATGCACTGACACCCAGTAACAAAGACATACACTGACACCCAGTAACAAAGACACACACTGACACCAAGGAACAAAGACACACAATGACACCAAGTAACAAATACATCCACTGACACCAAGTAACAAAGACATACACTTACACCATTTAACAAAGACATACACTGACACACAGTAACACAGACACGCACTTACACGAAGTAACAAAGACATAAACTGATACGCGGTAACACAGACACACACTGACACCAAGTATCACAGACATACACAGACACCAACTAACAAAGACATACACTGATACCAAGTAACACAGACAAACACTTACACCAAGTAACAAAGACAGACACCGACACCAAGTAACAAATACATACACTTACACCAAATAACACAGACATACACTGACACCAAGTAACAAAGATATACACTTACACCAACTAACAAAGACACACACTTACACCAAGTTACACAGACATACACTGATACCCAGCAACACAGACAAACACTTACACCAAGTAACAAAGACATACACCGACACCAAGTAACAAATACATACACTTACACCAAATAACACAGACATACACTGACACCAAGTAACAAAGATATACACTTACACCAAGTAAGAAAGACACACACTTACACCAAGTAACACAGACAGACACGGATACCCAGTAACAAAGACATGCACTGACACGCAGTGACAAAGACACACACTGACACCAAGTAACAAAGACATACACTTACACCAAGTAACAAAGACATACACTGACACCCAGTAACTAAGACATGCACTGAATCCCAGTAACAAAGACACACACTGACACCAAGTAACAAAGACATACACTGACACCAATTAACAAAGACATACACTGATACCCAGTAACACAGACACACACTTACACCAAGTAACAAAGACATACACTGACACCAAGTAACAAAGACATACACTTCCACCAAGTAAAAAAGACATACACTGACACCAAGTAACAAAGACATACTCTGATACCCAGTGACACAGACACACACTTACACCAAGTAACAAAGACATACACTGATACCCAGTTACACAGACACACACTTCCACCAAGTAACACAGACACACACAGACACCAAGTAACAAAGACATACAGTGATAGCCAGTAACACAGACACACACTTACACCAAGTAAAAAATCACATCCACTGACACCAAGTAACAAAGACATACACTGATACCCAGTAACACAGACACACACTTACACCAAGTAACAAAGACAGACACTGATACCCAGTAACACAGACACACACTTCCACAAAGTAGCAAAGACAGACAGTTACAACAAGTAACAAAGACATACACTGACACCAAGTAACAAAGACATACACTTACACCAAGTAACAAAGACATACACTTACACCAAGTAACACAGACATAAACTGACACCAAGTAACAAAGACATACACTTACACCAAGTAACAAAGACATACACTGACACCAAGTAACAAAGACATACACTGATACCCAGTAACACAGACACACACTTACACCAAGTAACACAGACATACACTGACACCAAGTAACAAAGACATACACTGATACCCAGTAACACAGACACACACTTACACCAAGTAACAGAGATATCCACTGACACCAAGTAACAAAGGCATACACTTACACCAAGTAACAAAGACATGCACTGACACCAAGTAACAAGGACGAACACTTACACAAAGTAACACAGACATACACTGACACCAAGTAACAAATACATACACTGACACCAAGTAACAAAGACAAACTTACAACGAGTAACACAGACATACACTGACACCAAGTAAAGAAGACATACACTTACACCAAGTAACAAAGACATACACTGATACCCAGTAACACAGACACACACAGACACCAAGTAACAAAGACAGACAATGATACCCAGTAACACAGACACACACTTCCACCAAGTAACACAGACACACACAGACACCAAGTAACAAAGACATACAGTGATAGCCAGTAACACAGACACACACTTACACCAAGTAAAAAATCACATCCACTGACACCAAGTAACAAAGACATACACTGATACCCAGTAACGCAGACACACACTTACACCAAGTAACAAAGACAGACACTGATACCCAGTAACACAGACACACACTTACACCAAGTAGCAAAGACATACAGTTACAACAAGTAACAAAGACATACACTGACACCAAGTAACAAAGACATACACTGATACCCAGTAACACAGACACACACGTACACCAAGTAAGAAAGACAGACAATGACACCAAGTAACAAAGACATACACTGATACCCAGTAACACAGACACACACTTACACCAAGTAACAGAGATATCCACTGACACCAAGTAACAAAGGCATACACTTACACCAAGTAACAAAGACATGCACTGACACCAAGTAACAAGGAATAACACTTACACAAAGTAACACAGACATACACTGACACCAAGTAACAAATACATACACTGACACCAAGTAACAAAGACACAAACTTACAACGAGTAACAAAGACATACACTGATACCCGGTAACACAGACTTACACTTAGACCATGTATCACAGACATACTCAGACACCAACTAACAAAGACAAACACTGATACCGAGTTACACAGACAAACACTTACACCAAGTAACAAAGACATACACCGACATCAAGTAACAAATACATACACTTACACCAAATAACACAGACATACACTGACACCAAGTAACAAAGATATACACTTACACCAACTAACAAAGACACACACTAACACCAAGTAACAAAGACATACACTGACACCAAGTAACAAAGACATACACTGACACCATGTAACAAAGACATACACTTATACCCAGTAACACAGACACACACTTACACGAAGGAACAAAGACATACACTTATACCCAGTAACACAGACACACACTTACACGAAGGAACAAAGACATACACTGATACTCAGTAACACAGACACACACTTACACCAAGTAACAAAGACATACACTGACACCAAGTAACAAAGACATGCGCTTACACCAAGTAACAAAGACATACACTGATACCCAGTAACACAGACACACACTTACACCAAGTAACAAAGACAGAAAATGACACCAAGTAACAAAGACATACACTTCCACCAAGTAACACAGATATACACTGACACCAAGTAACAGAGACACACACTTACACCAAGTACACAGACATACACTGACACAAAGTAACAAAGACATACACTGACACCCAATAACACAGACACACACTTACACCAAGTAACAAAGACAGAAACTGACACCCAGCAACACAGACACACACTTACACCAAGTCACAAAGACATACACTGACACCCAGTAACAAAGGCAAACACTGACACCCAGTAACAAAGAAACACACTGACACCAAGTAACAAAGACATACAAAGAAACCAAGTAACGAAGACATACACTGATACCCAGTAACACAGACACACACTTACACCAAGTAACAAAGAAATACACTGATACCCTGTAACACAGACACACACTTGCACCAAGTATCACAGACATTCACAGACACCAAGTAACAAAGATATAAACTGATGCACAGTAACACAGACACACACTCACCAAGTAACAAAGACATATTCTGACACCAAGTAACAAAGACATACACTTAAACCAAGTAACAAAGACACAAACTTGCACCAAGTAACACAGACAAACACTGACACCAAGTATCAAAGACAAACACTGACACCAAGAAACAAAGCCATACACTTACACCAAGTAACAAAGACAGACACTGATACCCAGTAACACAGACACACACTTACACCAAGTAACAAAGACAGACAATGATACCCAGTAACAGAGACACACACTTACACCAAGTCACAAAGTCATGCACTGACACCAAGTAACAAAGACATACACTGATACCCAGTAACACAGACACACACTTACACCAAGTAACAAAGACAGACACTGATACCCAGTAACACAGACACACACTTACACCAAGTAGCAAAGACATACACTTACAACAAGTAACAAAGACAGACACTGATACCCAGTAACACAGACACACACTTACACCAAGTAACAAAGACATACAGTGATACCCAGTAACACAGACACACACTTACACCAAGTAAAAAATCACATGCACTGACACCAAGTAACAAAGACATACACTGATACCCAGTAACACAGACACACACTTACACCAAGTAGCAAAGACATACACTTACAACAAGTAACAAAGACATACACTGACACCAAGTAACAAAGACATACACTTACACCAAGTAACAAAGACATACACTTACACCAAGTAACACAGACATAAACTGACACCAAGTAACAGAGATATCCACTGACACCAAGTAACAAAGGCATACACTTACACCAAGTAACAAAGACATGCACTGACACCAAGTAACAAAGACGAACACTTACACCAAGTAACACAGACATACACTGACACCAAGTAACAAAGACATACACTGACACCAAGTAACAAAGACACACACTTACACCAAGTAACAAAGACATACACTGACACCAAGTAACAAAGACATACACTTACACCAAGTAACAAATACATACACTGACACCAAGTAACAAAGACACAAACTTACAACGAGTAACACAGACATACACTGACACGAAGTAAAGAAGACATACACTTACACCAAGTAACAAAGACATACACTGATACCCAGTAACACAGACACACACATACACCAAGTAACAAAGACAGACAATGATACCCAGTAACAGAGACACACACTTACACCAAGTCACAAAGACATGCACTGACACCCAGTAACAAAGACATACACTGACACCCAGTAACAAAGACACACACTTACACCAAGTAACAAATACATACACTGACACCAAGTAACAAAGACATGCACTTACACCATTTAACAAAGACATACACTGACACCAAGTAACAAAGACATGAACTGATACCTAGTAACACAGACACACACTGACACGAAGTAACAAAGACATACACTGATACCCGGTAACACAGACACACACTTAGACCATGTATCACAGACATACTCAGACACCAACTAACAAAGACATACACTGATACCGAGTTACACATACAAACACTTACACCAAGTAACAAAGACATACACCGACATCAAGTAACAAATACATACACTTACACCAAATAACACAGACATACACTGACACCAAGTAACAAAGATATACACTTACACCAACTAACAAAGACACACACTTGCACCAAGTTACACAGACATACACTGGCACCAAGCAACAAAGACACACACTGACACCAAGTAACAAAGACATACACTTACACCAAGTAACAAAGACATACACTGACACCCTGTAACAAAGACATGCACTGACACCCAGTAACAAAGACTCACACTGACACCAAGTAACAAAGACATACACTGATACCCAGTAACACAGACACACACTTACACCAAGTAACAATAGACATACACTGACACGAATTAACAAAGACATACACTGATACCCAGTAACACAGACACACACTGACACCAAGTAACAAAGACATACACTGATACCCAGTAACAAAGAAATACACTGACACCAAGTAAAAAAGACAGACACTGACACCAAGTAACAAAGACATACACTGATACCCAGATAACACAGACACACACTTACACCAAGTAACAAAGACATACACTGATACCCAGTTACACAGACACACACTTACACCAAGTAACACAGACACACACAGACACCAAATGACAAAGACATACACTGATACCCAGCAACACAGACACACACTTACACCAAGTAACAAAGACATACACTGACACAAAGTAACAAAGACATGCACTTACACCAAGTAAAAAAGACATACACTGACACCAATTAACAAAGACATGCACTGATACCCAGTAACACAGACACACACTTACACCAAGTAACAAAGACAGACACTGATACCCAGTAACACAGACACACACTTACACCAAGTATCACAGACATACACAGACACCAAGTAACAAAGACATACACTGATACCCAGTAACACAGACACACACTTACACCAAGTAACAAAGACATACACTGACACCCTGTAACAAAGACATGCAATGACACCCAGTAACAAAGACACACATTGACACCAAGTAACAAAGACATACACTGATACCCAGTAACACAGACACACACTTACACCAAGTATCACAGACATACACAGGCACCAAGTAACAAAGACATACACTGATACCCAGTAACACAGACACACACGTACACCAAGTAACAAAGACAAACAATGACACCAAGTAACTCAGACATACACTGACACCAAGTAACAAAGACATACACTTACACCAAGTGACAAAGACACACACTTACACCAAGTAACAAGGACATACACTGACACCAAGTAACAAAGACATATTGTTACACCAAGTAACGCAGGCATACACTGACACCAAGTAACAAATACATACACTGACACCAAGTAACAAACACACAAACTTGCACCAAGTAACACAGACAAACACTGACACCAAGTATCAAAGACATACACTGACACCAAGAAACAAAGACATACACTTACACCAAGTAACAAAGACAGACACTGATACCCAGTAACACAGACACACACTTACACCAAGTAACAAAGACAGACACTGATACCCAGTAACAGAGACACACACTTACACCAAGTCACAAAGTCATGCACTGACACCCAGTAACAAAGACACACACTGACACCAAGTAACAAAGACACACACTGACACCAAGTAACAAATACATCCACTGACACAAATTAACAAAGACATACACTGATCCCAGTTACAAAGACACACACATACACCAAGTAATAAATACATACACTGACACCAAGTAACAAAGACATGCACTTACACCATTTAGCAAAGACATACACTGACACACAGTAACACAGACATCCAATTACACGAAGTAACAAAGACATAAACTGATACGCGGTAACACAGACACACACTTACACCAAGTATCACAGACATACACAGACACCAACTAACAAAGACATACACTGATACCAAGTAACACAGAGAAACACTTACACCAAGTAACAAAGACATACACCGACACCAAGTAACAAATACATACACTTACACCAAATAACACAGACATACACTGACACCAAGTAACAAATACATACACTGACACCAAGTAACAAAGACACAAACTTGCACCAAGTAACACAGACAAACACTGACACCAAGTATCAAAGACATACACTGACACCAAGAAACAAAGACATACACTTACACCAAGTAACAAAGACAGACACTGATACCCAGTAACAGAGACACACACTTACACCAAGTCACAAAGTCATGCACTGACACCCAGTAACAAAGACATACACTGACACCCAGTAACAAAGACACACACTGACAACAAGTAACAAAGACACACAATGACACCAAGTAACAGATACATCCACTGACACAAATTAACAAAGACATAAACTGATCCCAGTTACAAAGACACACACTTACACCAAGTAATAAATACATACACTGACACCAAGTAACAAAGACATACACTTACAACATTTAACAAAGACATACACTGACACACAGTAACACAGACACACAATTACACGAAGTAACAAAGACATAAACTGATACACGGTAACACAGACACACACTTACACCAAGTATCACAGACATACACAGACACCAACTAACAAAGACATACACTGATACCAAGTAACACAGACAAACACTTACACCAAGTAACAAAGACATACACCGACAACAAGTAACAAATAGATACACTTACACCAAATAACACAGACACACACTGACACCTAGTAACAAATACATCCAGTGACACAAATTAACAAAGACATAAACTGATCCCAGTTACAAAGACACACACTTACACCAAGTAACACAGACAGACACTAACACCCAGTAACTAAGACATACACTAACACCCAGTAACTAAGACATGCACTGAATCCCAGTAACAAAGACACACACTGACACCAAGTAACAAAGACATACACTGACACCAATTAACAAAGACATACACTGATACCCAGTAACACAGACACACACTTACACCAAGTAACAAAGACATACACTGATACCCAGTTCCACAGACACACACTTCCACCAAGTAGCACAGACACACACAGACACCAAGTAACAAAGACATACAGTGATACCCAGTAACACAGACACACACTTACACCAAGTAACAAAGAAATACACTGACACAAATTAACAAAGACATACACTGATACCCAGTAACACAGACACACACTGACACCAAGTAACAAAGACATAC
Source organism: Heterodontus francisci (assembly GCF_036365525.1). NCBI lineage: Eukaryota > Metazoa > Chordata > Chondrichthyes > Heterodontiformes > Heterodontidae > Heterodontus > Heterodontus francisci. The sequence continues at coordinate 7,310,824 of NW_027140221.1, read as the reverse complement.
ACTGATACCCAGTAACACAGACACACACTTACACCAAGTATCAAAGACATACACTGACACCAAGTAGCAAAGACATACACTTACAACAAGTAACAAAGATATACACTTACACCAAGTAACAAAGACATACACTGACACCAAGTAACAAAGACATACACTGATACCCAGTAACACAGACACACACTTACACGAAGTAACAAAGACATAAACTGATACACGGTAACAAAGACACACACTTACACCAAGTGTCACAGACATATACAGACACCAACTGACAAAGACATACACTGATACCAAGTAACACAGACAAACACTTACACCAAGTAACAAAGACATACACCGACAACAAGTAACAAATACATACACTTACACCAAATAACACAGACACACACTGACACCAAGTAACAAATACATCCACTGACACAAATTAACAAAGACATAAACTGATCCCAGTTACAAAGACACACACTTACACCAAGTAATAAATACATACACTGACACCAAGTAACAAAGACATACACTTACACCATTTAACAAAGACATACACTGACACACACTAACACAGACACACAATTACACGAAGTAACAAAGACATAAACTGATACGCGGTAACACAGACACACACTTACACCAAGTATCACAGACATACACAGACACCAACTAACAAAGACATACACTGATACCAAGTAACACAGACAAACACTTACACCAAGTAACAAAGACATACACCGACACCAAGTAACAAATACATACACTTACACCAAATAACACAGACATACACTGACACCAAGTAACAAAGACATACACTTACACCAAGTAACAAAGACATACACTGACACCAAGTAACAAAGACATACACTGATACCCAGTAACACAGACACACACTTACACCAAGTAACACAGACATACACTGACACCAAGTAACAAAGACATACACTGATACCCAGTAACACAGACACACACGTACACCAAGTAACAAAGACAGACAATGACACCAAGTAACAAAGACATACACTGATACCCAGTAACACAGACACACACTTACACCAAGTAACAGAGATATCCACTGACACCAAGTAACAAAGGCATGCACTTACACCAAGTAACAAAGACATGCACTGACACCAAGTAACAAAGGCGAACACTTACACCAAGTAACAAAGACATGCACTGACACCAAGTAACAAAGACAGACACTTACACCAAGTAACACAGACATACACTGACACCAAGTAACAAAGACACACACATACACCAACTGCACAGACAAACACTGACACCAAGTAAAAAAGACATACACTGATGCACAGTCACACAGACAAACACTAACATCAAGTCACAAAGATATGCACTGACACCCAGTAACCAAGACAAACACTGACACCCAGTAACAAAGAAACACACTGACACCAAGTAACAAAGACATGCACAGACACCAAGTGACAAAGACATACAATGATACACAGGAACACAGACACACACTTACACCAAGTAACAAAGACATACACCGACAACAAGTAACAAATACATACACTTACACCAAATAACACAGACACACACTGACACCAAGTAACAAATGCATCCACTGACACAAATTAACAAAGACATAAACTGATCCCAGTTACAAAGACACACACTTACACCAAGTAATAAATACATACACTGACACCAAGTAACAAAGACATACACTTACACCATTTAACAAAGACATACACTGACACACAGTAACACAGACACACAATTACACGAAGTAACAAAGACATAAACTGATACGCGGTAACACAGACACACACTTACATCAAGTATCACAGACATACACAGACACCAACTAACAAAGACATACACTGATACCAAGTAACACAGACAAACACTTACACCAAGTAACAAAGACATACACCGACACCAAGTAACAAATACATACACTTACACCAAATAACACAGACATACACTGACACCAAGTAACAAAGACATACACTTACACCAAGTAACAAAGACATACACTGACACCAAGTAACAAAGGCATACACTGATACCCAGTAACACAGACACACACTTACACGACGTAACAGAGATATCCACTGACACCAAGTAACAAAGGCATACACTTACACCAAGGAACAAAGACATGCACTGACACCAAGTAACAAAGGCGAACACTTACACCAAGTAACAAAGACATGCACTGACACCAAGTAACAAAGACATGCACTGACACCAAGTAACAAAGACAGACACTTACACCAAGTAACACAGACATACACTGACACCAAGTAACAAGGACACACACATACACCAACTGCACAGACAAACACTGACACCAAGTAAAAAAGACATACACTGATGCACAGTAACACAGACAAACACTAACATCAAGTCACAAAGATATGCACTGACACCAAGTGACAAAGACATACAATGATGCACAGGAACACAGACACACACTTACACCAAGTAACAAAGACATACACCGACACCAAGTAACAAAGACATACACTTACACCAAATAACACAGACATACACTGACACCAAGTAACAAAGACATACACTTACACCAAGTAACAAAGACATACACTGACACCAAGTAACAAAGACATACACTGATACCCAGTAACACAGACACTATCACTTACACCAAGTAACACAGACATACACTGACACCAAGTAACAAAGACATACATTGATACCCAGTAACACAGACACACACGTACACCAAGTAACAAAGACAGACAATGACACCAAGTAACAAAGACATACACTGATACCCAGTAACACAGACACACACTTACACCAAGTAACAGAGATATCCACTGACACCAAGTAACAAAGGCATACACTTACACCAAGTAACAAAGACATGCACTGACACCAAGTAACAAAGGCGAACACTTACACCAAGTAACAAAGACATGCACTGACACCAAGTAACACAGACACACACTGACACCAAGTAACAAAGACATACACTGATACCCAGTAACACAGACACACACTTACACCAAGTATCAAAGACATACACTGACACCAAGTAGCAAAGACATACACTTACAACAAGTAACAAAGACATACACTGACACCAAGTAACAAAGACATACACTTACACCAAGTAACACAGACATACACTGACACCAAGTAACAAAGACATACACTTACACCAAGTAACAAAGACATACACTGACACCAAGTAACAAAGACATACACTGATACCCAGTAACACAGACACACACTTACACGAAGTAACAAAGACATAAACTGATACACGGTAACACAGACACACACTTACACCAAGTATCACAGACATACACAGACACCAACTGACAAAGACATACACTGATACCAAGTATCACAGACAAACACTTACACCAAGTAACAAAGACATACAACGACAACAAGTAACAAATACATACACTTACACCAAATAACACAGACACACACTGACACCAAGTAACAAATACATCCACTGACACAAATTAACAAAGACATACACTGACACACAGTAACACAGACACACAATTACACGAAGTAACAAAGACATAAACTGATACGCGGTAACACAGACACACACTTACACCAAGTATCACAGACATACACAGACACCAACTGACAAAGACATACACTGATACCAAGTATCACAGACATACACAGACACCAAGTAACAAAGACATACACTGATACCCAGTAACACAGACACACACGTACACCAAGTAACAAAGACAGACAATGACACCAAGTAACAAAGACATACACTGATACCCAGTAACACAGACACACACTTACACCAAGTAACAGAGATATCCACTGACACCAAGTAACAAAGGCATACACTTACACCAAGTAACAAAGACATGCACTGACACCAAGTAACAAAGGCGAACACTTACACCAAGTAACAAAGACATGCACTGACACCAAGTAACAAAGACAGACACTTACACCAAGTATCACAGACATACACTGACACCAAGTAACAAAGACACACACATACACCAACTACACAGACAAACACTGACACCAAGTAAAAAAGACATACACTGATACACAGTAACACAGACAAACACTAACATCAAGTCACAAAGATATGCACTGACACCCAGTAACAAAGACAAACACTGACACCCAGTAACAAAGAAACACACTGACACCAAGTAACAGAGACATGCACAGACACCAAGTGACAAGACATACAATGATACACAGGAACACAGACACACACTTACACCAAGTAACAAAGACATACACCGACACCAAGTAACAAATACATACACTTACACCAAATAACACAGACATACACTGACACCAAGTAACAAAGACATACACTTACACCAAGTAACAAAGACATACACTGACACCAAGTAACAAAGACATACACTGATAACCAGTAACACAGACACACACTTACACCAAGTAACACAGACATACACTGACACCAAGTAACAAAGACATACACTGATACCCAGTAACACAGACACACACTGACACCAAGTAACAGAGATATCCACTGACACCAAGTAACAAAGGCATACACTTACACCAAGTAACAAAGACATGCACTGACACCAAGTAACAAAGGCGAACACTTACACCAAGTAACAAAGACATGCACTGACACCAAGTAACAAAGACAGACACTTACACCAAGTAACACAGACATACACTGACACCAAGTAACAAAGACATACACTGATACACAGTAACACAGACAAACACTAACATCAAGTCACAAAGATATACACTGACACCCAGTAACAAAGACAAACACTGACACCCAGTAACAAAGAAACACACTGACACCAAGTATCACAGACATACACAGACACCAAGTAACAATGACATACACTGATATCCAGTAACACAGACACACACTTACACCATGTAACAAAGACATACACTGACACCAAGTAACAAAGTCATACACTTACACCAAGTAATACAGACATACACTGATACCCAGTAACACAGACACACACTTACACCAAGTAGCAATGACAGACACAGATACCCAGTAACACAGACGCACACTTACACCAAGTCACAAAGACATACACTGACACCCAGGAGCAATGACATACACTGACACCCAGTAACAAAGACACACAATGACACCAAGTAACAAAGACATACACTGTCCCCAAGTAACAAAGACATTCACTGATACCCAGTAACACAGACACACACTTACACCAAGTAACAAAGACATGCACTGACAGCAAGTAACAAAGACACAAACTTGCACCAAGTAACACAGACAAACACTGACACCAAGTATCAAAGACATACACTGACAGCAAGAAACAAAGACATACACTTACACCAAGTAACAAAGACAGACACTGATACCCAGCAACACAGACACACAATTACACCAAGTCACAAAGTCATGCACTGACACCCAGTAACAAAGACATACACTGACACCCAGTAACAAAGACACACAATGACACCAAGTAACAAAGACACACATTGACACCAAGTAACAAATACATCCACTGACACAAATTAACAAAGACATACACTGATCCTAGTTACAAAGACACACACTTACACCAAGTAACAAATACATACACTGACACCAAGTAACAAAGACATACACTTACACCATTTAACAAAGACATACACTGACACACAGTAACACAGACACACACGTACACGAAGTAACAAAGACATACACTGATACCCAGTAACACAGACACACACTTACACCAAGTAACAAAGACATACACCGACAACAAGTAACAAATACATACACTTACACCAAATAACAAAGACACACACTGACACCAAGTAACAAATACATCCACTGACACAAATTAACAAAGACATAAACTGATCCCAGTTACAAAGACACACACTTACACCAAGTAATAAATACATACACTGACACCAAGTAACAAAGACTTACATTTACACCATTTAACAAAGACATACACTGACACACAGTAACACAGACACAAAATTACACGAAGTAACAAAGACATAAACTGATACGCGGTAACACAGACACACACTTACACCAAGTATCACAGACATACACAGACACCAACTAACAAAGACATACACTGATACCAAGTAACACAGACAAACACTTACACCAAGTAACAAAGACATACACCGACACCAAGTAACAAATACATACACTTAGACCAAATAACACAGACATACACTGACACCAAGTAACAAAGACATACACTTACACCAAGTAACAAAGACATACACTGACACCAAGTAACAAAGACATACACTGATACCCAGTAACACAGACACACACTTACACCAAGTAACACAGACATACACTGACACCAAGTAACAAAGACATACACTGATACCCAGTAACACAGACACACACTTACACCAAGTAACAGAGATATCCACTGACACCAAGTAACAAAGGCATACACTTACACCAAGTAACAAAGACATGCACTGACACCAAGTAACAAAGGCGAACACTTACACCAAGTAACAAAGACATGCACTGACACCAAGTAACAAAGACAGACACTTACACCAAGTAACACAGACATACACTGACACCAAGTAACAAAGACACACACATACACCAACTGCACAGACAAACACTGACACCAAGTAAAAAAGACATACACTGATGCACAGTAACACAGACAAACACTAACATCAAGTCACAAAGATATGCACTGACACCCAGTAACAAAGACAAACACTGACACCCAGTAACAAAGAAACACAATGACACCAAGTAACAAAGACATGCACAGACACCAAGTGACAAAGACATACAATGATACACAGGAACACAGACACACACTTACACCAAGTAACAAAGACATACACCGACACCAAGTAACAAATACATACACTTACACCAAATAACACAGACATACACTGACACCAAGTAACAAAGACATACACTTACACCAAGTAACAAAGACATACACTGACACCAAGTAACAAAGACATACACTGATACCCAGTAACACAGACACACACTTACACCAAGTAACAGAGATATCCACTGACACCAAGTAACAAAGGCATACACTTACACCAAGTAACAAAGACATGCACTGACACCAAGTAACAAAGGCGAACACTTACACCATGTAACAAAGACATGCACTTACACCATGTAACAAAGACATGCACTGACACCAAGTAACACAGACACACACTGACACCAAGTAACACAGACACACACTTACACCAAGTATCAAAGACATACACTGACACCAAGTAGCAAAGACATACACTTACACCAAGTAACAAAGACATACACTGACACCAAGTAACAAAGACATACACTGATACCCAGTAACACAGACACAGACTTACACGAAGTAACAAAGACATAAACTGATTAACGGTAACACAGACACACACTTACACCAAGTGTCACAGACATACACAGACACCAACTGACAAAGACATACACTGATACCAAGTAACACAGACAAACACTTACACCAAGTAACAAAGACATACACCGACAACAAGTAACAAATACATACACTGTCCCCAAGTAACAAAGACATTCACTGATACCCAGTAACACAGACACACACTTACACCAAGTAACAAAGACATGCACTGACAGCAAGTAACAAAGACACAAACTTGCACCAAGTAACACAGACAAACACTGACACCAAGTATCAAAGACATACACTGACAGCAAGAAACAAAGACATACACTTACACCAAGTAACCAAGACAGACACTGATACCCAGCAACACAGACACACAATTACACCAAGTCACAAAGTCATGCACTGACACCCAGTAACAAAGACATACACTGACACCCAGTAACAAAGACACACAATGACACCAAGTAACAAAGACACACATTGACACCAAGTAACAAATACATCCACTGACACAAATTAACAAAGACATACACTGATCCTAGTTACAAAGACACACACTTACACCAAGTAACAAATACATACACTGACACCAAGTAACAAAGACATACACTTACACCATTTAACAAAGACATACACTGACACACAGTAACACAGACACACACGTACACGAAGTAACAAAGACATACACTGATACCCAGTAACACAGACACACACTTACACCAAGTAACAAAGACATACACCGACAACAAGTAACAAATACATACACTTACACCAAATAACAAAGACACACACTGACACCAAGTAACAAATACATCCACTGACACAAATTAACAAAGACATAAACTGATCCCAGTTACAAAGACACACACTTACACCAAGTAATAAATACATACACTGACACCAAGTAACAAAGACTTACACTTACACCATTTAACAAAGACATACACTGACACACAGTAACACAGACACAAAATTACACGAAGTAACAAAGACATAAACTGATACGCGGTAACACAGACACACACTTACACCAAGTATCACAGACATACACAGACACCAACTAACAAAGACATACACTGATACCAAGTAACACAGACAAACACTTACACCAAGTAACAAAGACATACACCGACACCAAGTAACAAAGACATACACTTACACCAAGTAACAAAGACATACACTGACACCAAGTAACAAAGACATACACTGATACCCAGTAACACAGACACACACTTACACCAAGTAACACAGACATACACTGACACCAAGTAACAAAGACATACACTGATACCCAGTAACACAGACACACACGTACACCAAGTAACAAAGACAGACAATGACACCAAGTAACAAAGACATACACTGATACCCAGTAACACAGACACACACTTACACCAAGTAAAAAAGACATACACTTACACCAAGTAACAAAGACATGCACTGACACCAAGTAACAAAGGCGAACACTTACACCAAGTAACAAAGACATGCACTGACACCAAGTAACAAAGACAGACACTTACACCAAGTAACACAGACATACACTGACACCAAGTAACAAAGACACACACATACACCAACTGCACAGACAAACACTGACACCAAGTAAAAAAGACATACACTGATGCACAGTAACACAGACAAACACTAACATCAAGTCACAAAGATATGCACTGACACCCAGTAACAAAGACAAACACTGACACCCAGTAACAAAGAAACACAATGACACCAAGTAACAAAGACATGCACAGACACCAAGTGACAAAGACATACAATGATACACAGGAACACAGACACACACTTACACCAAGTAACAAAGACATACACCGACACCAAGTAACAAATACATACACTTACACCAAATAACACAGACATACACTGACACCAAGTAACAAAGACATACACTTACACCAAGTAACAAAGACATACACTGACACCAAGTAACAAAGACATACACTGATACCCAGTAACACAGACACACACTTACACCAAGTAACAGAGATATCCACTGACACCAAGTAACAAAGGCATACACTTACACCAAGTAACAAAGACATGCACTGACACCAAGTAACAAAGGCGAACACTTACACCATGTAACAAAGACATGCACTTACACCATGTAACAAAGACATGCACTGACACCAAGTAACACAGACACACACTGACACCAAGTAACACAGACACACACTTACACCAAGTATCAAAGACACACACTGACACCAAGTAGCAAAGACATACACTTACACCAAGTAACAAAGACATACACTGACACCAAGTAACAAAGACATACACTGATACCCAGTAACACAGACACACACTTACACGAAGTAACAAAGACATAAACTGATACACGGTAACACAGACACACACTTACACCAAGTGTCACAGACATACACAGACACCAACTGACAAAGACATACACTGATACCAAGTAACACAGACAAACACTTACACCAAGTAACAAAGACATACACCGACAACAAGTAACAAATACATACACTTACACCAAATAACACAGACACACACTGACACCAAGTAACAAACACATCCACTGACACAAATTAACAAAGACATAAACTGATCCCAGTTACAAAGACACACACTTACACCAAGTAATAAATACATACACTGACACCAAGTAACAAAGACATACACTTACACCATTTAACAAAGACATACACTGACACACAGTAACACAGACACAATTACACGAAGTAACAAAGACATAAACTGATACGCGGTAACACAGACACACACTTACACCAAGTATCACAGACATACACAGACACCAACTGACAAAGACATACACTGATACCAAGTAACACAGACAAACACTTACACCAAGTAACAAAGACATACACCGACACCAAGTAACAAATACATACACTTACACCAAATAACACAGACATACACTGACACCAAGTAACAAAGACATACACTTACACCAAGTAACAAAGACATACACTGACACCAAGTAACAAAGACATACTCTGATACCCAGTAACACAGACACACACTTACACCAAGTAACACAGACATACACTGACACCAAGTAACAAAGACATACACTGATACCCAGTAACACAGACACACACGTACACCAAGTAACAAAGACAGACAATGACACCAAGTAACAAAGACATACACTGATACCCAGTAACACAGACACACACTTACACCAAGTAACAGAGATATCCACTGACACCAAGTAACAAAGGCATACACTTACACCAAGTAACAAAGACAGACAATGACACCAAGTAACAAAGACATACACTGATACCCAGTAACACAGACACACACTTACAACAAGTAACAGAGATATCCACTGACACCAAGTAACAAAGGCGAACACTTACACCAAGTAACAAAGACATGCACTGACACCAAATAACAAAGACACAAACTTGCACCAATAACACAGACAAACACTGACACCAAGTATCAAAGACATACACTGACAGCAAGAAACAAAGACATACACTTACACCAAGTAACAAAGACAGACACTGATACCCAGCAACACAGACACACAATTACACCAAGTCGCAAAGTCATGCACTGACACCCAGTAACAAAGACATACACTGACACCCAGTAACAAAGACACACACTGACACCAAGTAACAAAGACACACATTGACACCAAGTAACAAATACATCCACTGACACAAATTAACAAAGACATACACTGATCCTAGTTACAAAGACACACACTTACACCAAGTAACAAATACATACACTGACACCAAGTAACAAATACATACACTGACACCAAGTAACAAAGACATACACTTACACCATTTAACAAAGACATACACTGACACACAGTAACACAGACACACACTTACACGAAGTAACAAAGACATAAACTGATACCCAGCAACACAGACACACAATTACACCAAGTCACAAAGTCATGCACTGACACCCAGTAACAAAGACATACACTGACACCCAGTAACAAAGACACACACTGACACCAAGTAACAAAGACACACATTGACACCAAGTAACAAATACATCCACTGACACAAATTAACAAAGACATACACTGATCCTAGTTACAAAGACACACACTTACACCAAGTAACAAATACATACACTGACACCAAGTAACAAAGACACACACTTACACCAAGTATCACAGACATACACAGACACCAACTAACAAAGACATACACTGATACCAAGTAACACAGACAAACACTTACACCAAGTAACAAAGACTTACACCGACACCAAGTAACAAATACATACACTTACACCAAATAACACAGACATGCACTGACACCAAGTAACAAAGATATACACTTACACCAACTAACAAAGACACACACTTACACCAAGTTACACAGACATACACTGATACCCAGCAACACAGACAAACACTTACACCAAGTAACAAAGACATACACCGACACCAAGTAACAAATACATACACTTATACCAAATAACACAGACATACACTGACACCATGTAACAAAGATATACACTTACACCATGTAAGAAAGACACACACTTACACCAAGTAACACAGACCTACACTGATACCCAGTAACAAAGACATGCACTGACACGCAGTGACAAAGACACACACTGACACCAAGTAACAAAGACATGCACTTACACCAAGTAACAAAGACATACACTGACACCCAGTAACAAAGACATGCACTGAATCCCAGTAACAAAGACACACACTGACACCAAGTAACAAAGACATACATTGACACCAATTAACAAATACATACACTGATACCCAGTAACACAGACACACACTTACACCAAGTAACAAAGACATACACTGACACCAAGTAACAAAGACATACACTTACACCAAGTAAAAAAGACATACACTGACACCAAGTAACAAAGACATACACTGATACCCAGTAACACAGACACACACTTACACCAAGTAACAAAGACATACACTGATACCCGTTTACACAGACACACACTTCCACCAAGTAACACAGACACACACAGACACCATGTAACAAAGACATACAGTGATACCCAGTAACACAGACGCACACTTACACCAAGGTACAAAGAAATACACTGACACAAAGTGACAAAGACATGCACTTACACCAAGTAAAAAAGACATACACTGACACCAAGTAACAAAGACATACACTGATACCCAGTAACACAGACACACACTTACACCAAGTAACAAAGACAGACACTGATACCCAGTAACACTGACAGACACTTACACCAAGTATCAAAGACATACACTGACACCAAGTAGCAAAGACATACACTTACAACAAGTAACAAATACATACACTGACACCAAGTAACAAAGACATACACTTACACCAAGTAACAAAGACATACACTTACACCAAGTAACACAGACATACACTGACACCAAGTAATAAATACATACACTTACACCAAATAACACAGACATACACTGACACCAAGTAACAAAGACATACACTTACACCAAGTAACAAAGACATACACTGACACCAAGTAACAAAGACATACTCTGATACCCAGTAACACAGACACACACTTACACCAAGTAACACAGACATACACTGACACCAAGTAACAAAGACATACACTGATACCCAGGAACACAGACACACACGTACACCAAGTAACAAAGACAGACAATGACACCAAGTAACAAAGACATACACTGATACCCAGTAACACAGACACACACTTACACCAACTAACAGAGACATCCACTGACACCAAATAACAAAGACGAACACTTACACCAAGTAACAAAGACATGCACTGACACCAAGTAACAAAGACACAAACTTGCACCAAGTAACAAAGACAGACACTGATACCCAGTAACAGAGACACACACTTACACCAAGTCACAAAGTCATGCACTGACACCCAGTAACAAAGACATACACTGACACCCAGTAACAAAGACACACACTGACAACAAGTAACAAAGACACACACTGACACCAAGTATCAGATACATCCACTGACACAAATTAACAAAGACATAAACTGATCCCAGTTACAAAGACACACACTTACACCAAGTAATAAATACATACACTGACACCAAGTAACAAAGACATACACTTACACCATTTAACAAAGACATACACTGACACACAGTAACACAGACACACAATTACACGAAGTAACAAAGACATAAACTGATACACGGTAACACAGACACACACTTACACCAAGTATCACAGACATACACAGACACCAACTAACAAAGACATACACTGATACCAAGTAACACAGACAAACACTTACACCAAGTAACAAAGACATACACCGACAACAAGTAACAAATAGATACACTTGCACCAAATAACACAGACACACACTGACACCTAGTAACAAATACATCCACTGACACAAATTAACAAAGACATAAACTGATCCCAGTTACAAAGACACACACTTACACCAAGTAATAAATACATACACTGACACCAAGTAACAAAGACATACACTTACAGCATTTAACAAAGACATACACTAACACACAGTGACACAGACACACAATTACACGAAGTAACAAAGACATAAACTGATACGCGGTAACACAGACACACACTTACACCAAGTATCACAGACATACACAGACACCAACTAACAAAGACATACACTGATACCCAGTAACACAGACACACACTTACACCAAGTAACACAGACATACACTGACACAAAGTAACAAAGACATACACTGATACCCAGTAACACAGACACACACGTACACCAAGTAACAAAGACAGACAATGACACCAAGTAACAAAGACATACACTGATACCCAGTAACACAGACACACACGTACACCAAGTAACAAAGACAGACAATGACACCAAGTAACAAAGACATACACTGATACCCAGTAACACAGACACACACTTACACCAAGTAACAGAGATATCCACTGACACCAAGTAACAAAGGCATACACTTACACCAAGTAACAAAGACATGCACTGACACCAAGTAACAAAGGCGAACACTTACACCAAGTAACAAAGACATGCACTGACACCAAGTAACAAAGACAGACACTTACACCAAGTAACACAGACATACACTGACACCAAGTAACAAAGACACACACATACACCAACTACACAGACAAACACTGACACCAAGTAACAAAGACATACACTGATACACAGTAACACAGACAAACACTAAAATCAAGTCACAAAGATATACACTGACACCCAGTAACAAAGACAAACACTGACACCCAGTAACAAAGAAACACACTGACACCAAGTATCACAGACATACACAGACACCAAGTAACAATGACATACACTGATATCCAGTAACACAGACACACACTTACACCATGTAACAAAGACATACACTGACACCAAGTAACAAAGTCATACACTTACACCAAGTAATACAGACATACACTGATACCCAGTAACACAGACACACACTTACACCGAGTAGCAATGACAGACACAGATACCCAGTAACACAGACGCACACTTACACCAAGTCACAAAGACATACACTGACACCCAGGAGCAATGACATACACTGACACCCAGTGACAAAGACACACAATGACACCAAGTAACAAAGACATACACTGTCCCCAAGTAACAAAGACATTCACTGATACCCAGTAACACAGACACACACTTACACCAAGTAACAAAGACATGCACTGACAGCAAGTAACAAAGACACAAACGTGCACCAAGTAACACAGACAAACACTGACACCAAGTATCAAAGACATACACTGACAGCAAGAAACAAAGACATACACTTACACCAAGTAACAAAGACAGACACTGATACCCAGCAACACAGACACACAATTACACCAAGTCACAAAGTCATGCACTGACACCCAGTAACAAAGACATACACTGACACCCAGTAACAAAGACACACAATGACACCAAGTAACAAAGACACACATTGACACCAAGTAACAAATACATCCACTGACACAAATTAACAAAGACATACACTGATCCTAGTTACAAAGACACACACTTACACCAAGTAACAAATACATACACTGACACCAAGTAACAAAGACATACACTTACACCATTTAACAAAGACATACACTGACACACAGTAACACAGACACACACGTACACGAAGTAACAAAGCCATACACTGATATCCAGTAACACAGACACACACTTACACCAAGTAACAAAGACATACACCGACAACAAGTAACAAATACATACACTTACACCAAATAACACAGACACACACTGACACCAAGTAACAAATACATCCACTGACACAAATTAACAAAGACATAAACTGATCCCAGTTACAAAGACACACACTTACACCATTTAACAAAGACATACACTGACACACAGTAACACAGACACAAAATTACACGAAGTAACAAAGACATAAACTGATACGCGGTAACACAGACACACACTTACACCAAGTATCACAGACATACACAGACACCAACTAACAAAGACATACACTGATACCAAGTAACACAGACAAACACTTACACCAAGTAACAAAGACATACACCGACACCAAGTAACAAATACATACACTTAGACCAAATAACACAGACATACACTGACACCAAGTAACAAAGACATACACTTACACCAAGTAACAAAGACATACACTGACACCAAGTAACAAAGACATACACTGATACCCAGTAACACAGACACACACTTACACCAAGTAACACAGACATACACTGACACCAAGTAACAAAGACATACACTGATACCCAGTAACACAGACACACACGTACACCAAGTAACAAAGACAGACAATGACACCAAGTAACAAAGACATACACTGATACCCAGTAACACAGACACACACTTACACCAAGTAACAGAGATATCCACTTACACCAAGTAACAAAGACATGCACTGACACCAAGTAACAAAGACAGACACTTACACCAAGTAACACAGACATACACTGACACCAAGTAACAAAGACACACACATACACCAACTGCACAGACAAACACTGACACCAAGTAAAAAAGACATACACTGATGCACAGTAACACAGACAAACACTAACATCAAGTCACAAAGATATGCACTGACACCCAGTAACAAAGACAAACACTGACACCCAGTAACAAAGAAACACAATGACACCAAGTAACAAAGACATGCACAGACACCAAGTGACAAAGACATACAATGATACACAGGAACACAGACACACACTTACACCAAGTAACAAAGACATACACCGACACCAAGTAACAAATACATACACTTACACCAAATAACACAGACATACACTGACACCAAGTAACAAAGACATACACTTACACCAAGTAACAAAGACATACACTGACACCAAGTAACAAAGACATACACTGATACCCAGTAACACAGACACACACTTACACCAAGTAACACAGACATACAGTGACACCAAGTAACAAAGACATACACTGATACCCAGTAACACCGACACACACGTACACCAAGTAACAAAGACAGACAATGACACCAAGTAACAAAGACATACACTGATACCCAGTAACACAGACACACACTTACACCAAGTAACAGAGATATCCACTGACACCAAGTAACAAAGGCATACACTTACACCAAGTAACAAAGACATGCACTGACACCAAGTAACAAAGGCGAACACTTACACCATGTAACAAAGACTTGCACTTACACCATGTAACAAAGACATGCACTGACACCAAGTAACACAGACACACACTGACACCAAGTAACACAGACACACACTTACACCAAGTATCA
Source organism: Heterodontus francisci (assembly GCF_036365525.1). Taxonomy (NCBI): domain Eukaryota; kingdom Metazoa; phylum Chordata; class Chondrichthyes; order Heterodontiformes; family Heterodontidae; genus Heterodontus; species Heterodontus francisci. Next base: position 7,293,721 of record NW_027140221.1, on the reverse strand, counting down.
AAGACATACACTGACACCAAGTAGCAAAGACATACACTTACAACAAGTAACAAAGACATACACTGACACCAAGTAACAAAGACATACACTTACACCAAGTAACACAGACATACACTGACACCAAGTAACAAAGACATACACTTACACCAAGTAACAAAGACATACACTGACACCAAGTAACAAAGACATACACTGATACCCAGTAACACAGACACACACTTACACGAAGTAACAAAGACATAAACTGATACACGGTAACACAGACACACACTTACACCAAGTATCACAGACATACACAGACACCAACTGACAAAGACATACACTGATACCAAGTAACACAGACAAACACTTACACCAAGTAACAAAGACATACACCGACAACAAGTAACAAATACATACACTTACACCAAATAACACAGACACACACTGACACCAAGTAACAAATACATACACCGACAACAAGTAACAAATACATACACTTACACCAAATAACACAGACACACACTGACACCAAGTAACAAATACATCGACTGACACAAATTAACAAAGACATAAACTGATCCCAGTTACAAAGACACACACTTACACCAAGTAATAAATACATACACTGACACCAAGTAACAAAGACATACACTTACACCATTTAACAAAGACATACACTGACACACAGTAACACAGACACACAATTACACGAAGTAACAAAGACATAAACTGATACGCGGTAACACAGACACACACTTACACCAAGTATCACAGACATACACAGACACCAACTAACAAAGACATACACTGATACCAAGTAACACAGACAAACACTTACACCAAGTAACAAAGACATACAACGACACCAAGTAACAAATACATACACTTACACCAATTAACACAGACATACACTGACACCAAGTAACAAAGACATACACTGATACCCAGTAACACAGACACACACTTACACCAAGTAACACAGACATACACTGACACCAAGTAACAAAGACATACACTGATACCCAGTAACACAGACACACACTTACACCAAGTAACACAGACATACACTGACACCAAGTAACAAAGACATACACTGATACCCAGTAACACAGACACACACTTACACCAAGTAACAGAGATATCCACTGACACCAAGTAACAAAGGCATACACTTACACCAAGTAACAAAGACATGCACTGACACCAAATAACAAAGACAGACACTGATACCCAGTAACACAGACGCACACTTACACCAAGTAACAAAGACATGCACTGACAGCAAGTAACAAAGACATACACTGACACCCAGTAACAAAGACACACACTGACACCAAGTAACAAAGACACACATTGACACCAAGTAACAAATACATCCACTGACACAAATTAACAAAGACATACACTGATCCTAGTTACAAAGACACACACTTACACCAAGTAACAAATACATACACTGACACCAAGTAACAAAGACACACACTTACACCAAGTATCACAGACATACACAGACACCAACTAACAAATACATCCACTGACACAAATTAACAAATACATACACTGACACCAAGTAACAAAGACATACACCGACACCAAGTAACAAATACATACACTGACACACAGTAACACAGACACACATTTACACGAAGTAACAAAGACATAAACTGATACCCAGCAACACAGACACACAATTACACCAAGTCACAAAGTCATGCACTGACACCCAGTAACAAAGACATACACTGACACCCAGTAACAAAGACACACACTGACACCAAGTAACAAAGACACACATTGACACCAAGTAACAAATACATCCACTGACACAAATTAACAAAGACACACACTGACACCAAGTATCACAGACATACACAGACACCAACTAACAAAGACATACACTGATACCAAGTAACACAGACAAACACTTACACCAAGTAACAAAGACATACACCGACACCAAGTAACAAAGACATACACCGACACCAAATAACACAGACATGCACTGACACCAAGTAACAAAGATATACACTTACACCAACTAACAAAGACACACACTTACACCAAGTTACACAGACATACACTGATACCCAGCAACACAGACAAACACTTACACCAAGTAACAAAGACATACACCGACACCAAGTAACAAATACATACACTTATACCAAATAACACTGACATACACTGACACCATGTAACAAAGATATACACTTACACCAAGAAAGAAAGACACACACTTACACCAAGTAACACAGACCTACACTGATACCCAGCAATACAGACACACTCTTACACCAAGTAACAGAGACAGACACTGATACCCAGTAACAAAGACATGCACTGACACGCAGTGACAAAGACACACACTGACACCAAGTAACAAAGACATGCACTTACACCAAGTAACAAAGACATACACTGACACCCAGTAACAAAGACATGCACTGAATCCCAGTAACAAAGACACACACTGACACCAAGTAACAAAGACATACATTGACACCAATTAACAAATACATGCACTGATACCCAGTAACACAGACACACACTTACACCAAGTAACAAAGACATACACTGACACCAAGTAACAAAGACATACACTTACACCAAGTAAAAAAGACATACACTGACACCAAGTAACAAAGACATACACTGATACCCAGTAACACAGACACACACTTACACCAAGTAACAAAGACATACACTGATACCCGTTTACACAGACACACACTTCCACCAAGTAACACAGACACACACAGACACCATGTAACAAAGACATACAGTGATACCCAGTAACACAGACACACACTTACACCAAGTAACAAAGAGATACACTGACACAAAGTGACAAAGACATACACTTACACCAAGTAACAAAGACAGACACTGATACCCAGTAACAGAGACACACACTTACACCAAGTCACAAAGTCATGCACTGACACCCAGTAACAAAGACATACACTGACACCCAGTAACAAAGACACACACTGACAACAAGTAACAAAGACACACACTGACACCAAGTAACAGATACATCCACTGACACAAATTAACAAAGACATAAACTGATCCCAGTTACAAAGACACACACTTACACCAAGTAATAAATACATACACTGACACAAAGTGACAAAGACATGCACTTACACCAAGTAAAAAAGACATACACTGACACCAAGTAACAAAGACATACACTGATACCCAGTAACACAGACACACACTTACACCAAGTAACAAAGACAGACACTGATACCCAGTAACACTGACAGACACTTACACCAAGTATCAAAGACATACACTGACACCAAGTAGCAAAGACATACACTTACAACAAGTAACAAATACATACACTGACACCAAGTAACAAAGACATACACTTACACCATGTAACAAAGACATACACTTACACCAAGTAACACAGACATACACTGACACCAAGTAATAAAGACATACACTTACACCAAGTAACAAAAACATACACTGACACCCAGTAACACAGACACACACTTACACCAAGTAACACAGACATACACTGACACCAAGTAACAAAGACATACACTGATACCCAGGAACACAGACACACACGTACACCAAGTAACAAAGACAGACAATGACACCAAGTAACAAAGACATACACTGATACCCAGTAACACAGACACACACTTACACCAAGTAACAGAGACATCCACTGACACCAAATAACAAAGACGAACACTTACACCAAGTAACAAAGACATGCACTGACACCAAGTAACAAAGACACAAACTTGCACCAAGTAACACAGACAAACACTGACACCAAGTATCAAAGACATACACTGACACGAAGAAACTAAGACATACACTTACACCAAGTAACAAAGACAGACACTGATACCCAGTAACACAGACACACACTTACACCAAGTAACAAAGACAGACACTGATACCCAGTAACAGAGACACACACTTACACCAAGTAACAAAGACAGACACTGATACCCAGTAACAGAGACACACACTTACACCAAGTCACAAAGTCATGCACTGACACCCAGTAACAAAGACATACACTGACACCCAGTAACAAAGACACACACTGACACCAAGTAACAGATACATCCACTGACACAAATTAACAAAGACATAAACTGATCCCAGTTACAAAGACACACACTTGCACCAAGTAATAAATACATACACTGACACCAAGTAACAAAGACATACACTTACACCATTTAACAAAGACATACACTGACACACAGTAACACAGACACACAATTACACGAAGTAACAAAGACATAAACTGATACACGGTAACACAGACACACACTTACACCAAGTATCACAGACATACACAGACACCAACTAACAAAGACATACACTGATACCAAGTAACACAGACAAACACTTACACCAAGTAACAAAGACATACACCGACAACAAGTAACAAATAGATACACTTGCACCAAATAACACAGACACACACTGACACCTAGTAACAAATACATCCACTGACACAAATTAACAAAGACATAAACTGATCCCAGTTACAAAGACACACACTTACACCAAGTAATAAATACATACACTGACACCAGGTAACAAAGACATACACTTACACCATTTAACAAAGACATACACTGACACACAGTGACACAGACACACAATTACACGAAGTAACAAAGACATAAACTGATACGCGGTAACACAGACACACACTTACACCAAGTATCACAGACATACACAGACACCAAGTAACAATGACAAACACTGACACCCAGTAACAAAGAAACACACTGACACCAAGTAACAGAGACATGCACAGACACCAAGTGACAAGACATACAATGATACACAGGAACACAGACACACACTTACACCAAGTAACAAAGACATACACCGACACCAAGTAACAAATACATACACTTACACCAAATAACACAGACATACACTGACACCAAGTAACAAAGACATACACTTACACCAAGTAACAAAGACATACACTGACACCAAGTAACAAAGACATACACTGATAACCAGTAACACAGACACACACTTACACCAAGTAACACAGACATACACTGACACCAAGTAACAAAGACATACACTGATACCCAGTAACACAGACACACACGTACACCAAGTAACAAAGACAGACAATGACACCAAGTAACAAAGACATACACTGATACCCAGTAACACAGACACACACTTACACCAAGTAACAGAGATATCCACTGACACCAAGTAACAAAGGCATACACTTACACCAAGTAACAAAGACATGCAATGACACCAAGTAACAAAGGCGAACACTTACACCAAGTAACAAAGACATGCACTGACACCAAGTAACAAAGACAGACACTTACACCAAGTAACACAGACATACACTGACACCAAGTAACAAAGACACACACATACACCAACTACACAGACAAACACTGACACCAAGTAACAAAGACATACACTGATACACAGTAACACAGACAAACACTAACATCAAGTCACAAAGAAACACACTGACACCAAGTATCACAGACATACACAGACACCAAGTAACAATGACATACACTGATATCCAGTAACACAGACACACACTTACACCATGGAACAAAGACATACACTGACACCAAGTAACAAAGTCATACACTGACACCAAGTAATACAGACATACACTGATACCCAGTAACACAGACACACACTTACACCAAGTAGCAATGACAGACACAGATACCCAGCAACACAGACGCACACTTACACCAAGTCACAAAGACATACACTGACACCCAGGAGCAATGACATACACTGACACCCAGTAACAAAGACACACAATGACACCAAGTAACAAAGACATACACTGTCCCCAAGTAACAAAGACATTCACTGATACCCAGTAACACAGACACACACTTACACCAAGTAACAAAGACATGCACTGACAGCAAGTAACAAAGACATACACTTACACCAAGTAACAAAGACAGACAATGATACCCAGCAACACAGACACACAATTACACCAAGTCACAAAGTCATGCACTGACACCCAGTAACAAAGACATACACTGATACCCAGTAACAAAGACACACAATGACACCAAGTAACAAAGACACACATTGACACCAAGTAACAAAGACACACATTGACACCAAGTAACAAATACATCCACTGACACAAATTAACAAAGACATACACTGATCCTAGTTACAAAGACACACACTTACACCAAGTAACAAATACATACACTGACACCAAGTAACAAAGACATACACTTACACCATTTAACAAAGACATACACTGACACACAGTAACACAGACACACACGTACACCAATTAACAAAGACATACACTGATACCCAGTAACACAGACACACACGTACACCAAGTAACAAAGACAGACAATGACACCAAGTAACAAAGACATACACTGATACCCAGTAACACAGACACACACTTACACCAATAACAGAGATATCCACTGACACCAAGTAACAAAGGCATACACTTACACCAAGTAACAAAGACATGCACTGACACCAAGTAACAAAGGCGAACACTTACACCAAGTAACAAAGATATGCACTGACACCACACCAAGTAACAAAGACAGACACTTACACCAAGTAACACAGACATACACTGACACCAAGTAACAAAAACACACACATACACCAACTACACAGACAAACACTGACACCAAGTAACAAAGACATACACTGATACACAGTAACACAGACAAACACTAACATCAAGTCACAAAGATATACACTCACACCCAGTAACCAAGACAAACACTGACACCCAGTAACAAAGAAACACACTGACACCAAGTAACAAAGACATGCACAGACACCAAGTGACAAAGACATACAATGATACACAGGAACACAGACACACACTTACACCAAGTATCACAGACATACACAGACACCAAGTAACAATGACATGCACTGATATCCAGTAACACAGACACACACTTACACCATTTAACAAAGACATACACTGACACCAAGTAACAAAGTCATACACTTACACCAAGTAATACAGACATACACTGATACCCAGTAACACAGACACACACTTACACCAAGTAGCAATGACAGACACAGATACCCAGTAACACAGACGCACACTTACACCAAGTCACAAAGACATACACTGACACCCAGGAGCAATGACATACACTGACACCCAGTAACAAAGACACACAATGACACCAAGTAACAAAGACATACACTGTCCCCAAGTAACAAAGACATTCACTGATACCCAGTAACACAGACACACACTTACACCAAGTAACAAAGACATGCACTGACAGCAAGTAACAAAGACACAAACTTGCACCAAGTAACACAGACAAACACTGACACCAAGTATCAAAGACATACACTGACAGCAAGAAACAAAGACATACACTTACACTCAGTAACAAAGACAGACACTGATACCCAGCAACACAGACACACAATTACACCAAGTCACAAAGTCATGCACTGACACCCAGTAACAAAGACATACACTGACACCCAGTAACAAAGACACACACTGACACCAAGTAACAAAGACACACATTGACACCAAGTAACAAATACATACACTGACACAAATTAACAAAGACATACACTGATCCTAGTTACAAAGACATACACTGACACCAACTAACAAAGACACACACTTACACCAAGTATCACAGACATACACAGACACCAACTAACAAAGACATATACTGATACCCAGTAACACAGACAAACACTTACACCAAGTAACAAAGACATACAAAGACACCAAGTAACAAATACATACACTTACACCAAATAACACAGACATGCACGGACACCAAGTAACAAAGATATACACTTACACCAACTAACAAAGACACACACTTACACCAAGTTACACAGACATACACTGATACCCAGCAACACAGACAAACACTTACACCAAGTAACAAAGACATACACCGACACCAAGTAACAAATACATACACTTATACCAAATAACACTGACATACACTGACACCATGTAACAAAGATATACACTTACACCAAGTAGGAAAGACACACACTTACACCAAGTAACACAGACCTACACTGATACCCAGCAATACAGACACACTCTTACACCAAGTAACAAAGACAGACACTGATACCCAGTAACAAAGACAAGCACTGACACGCAGTGACAAAGACACACACTGACACCAAGTAACAAAGACATGCACTTACACCAAGTAACAAAGACATACACTGACACCCAGTAACAAAGACATGCACTGAATCCCAGTAACAAAGACACACACTGACACCAAGTAACAAAGACATACACTGACACCAATTAACAAATACATACACTGATACCCAGTAACACAGACACACACTTACACCAAGTAACAAAGACATACACTGACACCAAGTAACAAAGACATACACTTACACCAAGTAAAAAAGACATACACTGACACCAAGTAACAAAGACATACACTGATACCCAGTAACACAGACACACACTTACACCAAGTAACAAAGACATACACTGATACCCGTTTACACAGACACACACTTACACCAAGTAACAAAGACAGACACTGATACCCAGTAACACTGACAGACACTTACACCATGTATCAAAGACATACACTGACACCAAGTAGCAAAGACATACACTTACAACAAGTAACAAATACATACACTGACACCAAGTAACAAAGACATACACTTACATCAAGTAACAAAGACATACACTGACACCAAGTAACACAGACATACACTGACACCAAGTAATAAAGACATACACTTACACCAAGTAACAAAGACATACACTGACACCAAGTAACAAAGACATACACTGATACCCAGTAACACAGACACACACTTACACCAAGTAACACAGACATGCACTGACACCAAGTAACAAAGACATACACTGATACCCAGGAACACAGTCACGCACGTACACCAAGTAACAAAGACAGACAATGACACAAAGTAACAAAGACATACACTGATACCCAGTAACACAGACACACACTTACACCAAGTAACAGAGACATACACTGACACCAAATAACAAAGACGAACACTTACACCAAGTCACAAAGACATGCACTGACACCAAGTAACAAAGACACAAACTTGCACCAAGTAACACAGACAAACACTGACACCAAGTATCAAAGACATACACTGACACCAAGAAACAAAGACATACACTTACACCAAGTAACAGAGACAGACACTGTTACCCAGTAACAGAGACACATACTTACACCAAGTCACAAAGTCATGCACTGACACCCAGTAACAAAAACATACACTGACACCCAGTAACAAAGACACACACTGACACCAAGTAATAAAGACACACACTGACCTCATGTAACAAATACATCCACTGACACAAATTAACAAAGACATACACTGATCCCAGTTACAAAGACACACACTTACACCAAGTAATAAATACATACACTGACACCAAGTAACAAAGACATGCACTTACACCATTTAGCAAAGACATACACTGACACACAGTAACACAGACACCCAATTACACGAAGTAACAAAGACATAACCTGATACGCGGTAACACAGACACACACTTACACCAAGTATCACAAACATACACAGACACCAACTGACAAAGACATACACTGATACCAAGTAACACAGACAAACACTTACACCAAGTAACAAAGACATACACCGACACCAAGTAACAAATACATACACTTACACCAAATAACACAGACATACACTGACACCAAGTAACAAATACATACACTGACACCAAGTAACAAAGACACAAACTTGCACCAAGTAACACAGACAAACACTGACACCAAGTATCAAAGACATACACTGACACCAAGAAACAAAGACATACACTTACACCAAGTAACAAAGACAGACACTGATACCCAGTAACACAGACACACACTTACACCAAGTAACAAAGACAGACACTGATACCCAGTAACAGAGACACACACTTACACCAAGTCACAAAGTCATGCACTGACACCCAGTAACAAAGACATACACTGACAACAAGTAACAAAGACACACACTGACACCAAGTAACAGATACATCCACTGACACAAATTAACAAAGACATAAACTGATCCCAGTTACAAAGACACACACTTACACCAAGTAATAAATACATACACTGACACCAAGTAACAAAGACATACACTTACACCATTTAACAAAGACATACACTGACACACAGTAACACAGACACACAATTACACGAAGTAACAAAGACATAAACTGATACGCGGTAACACAGACACACACTTACACCAAGTATCACAGACATACACAGACACCAACTAAAAAAGACATACACTGATCCCAAGTAACACAGACAAACACTTACACCAAGTAACAAAGACATACACCGACACCAAGTAACAACTACATACACTTACACCAAATAACACAGACATACACTGACACCAAGTAACAAAGATATACACTTACACCAACTAACAAAGACACACACTTACACCAAGTTACACAGACATACACTGATACCCAGCAACACAGACAAACACTTACACCAAGTAACAAAGACATACACCGACACCAAGTAACAAATACATACACTTACACCAAATAACACAGACACACACTTACACCAAGTAACACAGACAGACACTGATACCCAGTAACAAAGACATGCACTGACACGCAGTGACAAATGCACACACTGACACCAAGAAACAAAGACATACACTTACACCAAGTAACAAAGACATACACTAACACCCAGTAACTAAGACATGCACTGAATCCCAGTAACAAAGACACACACTGACACCAAGTAACAAAGACATACACTGACACCAATTAACAAAGACATACACTGATACCCAGTAACACAGACACACACTTAAACCAAGTATCAAAGACATACACTGACACCAAGTAACAAAGACATACACTTACACCAAGTAAAAAAGACATACACTGACACCAAGTAACAAAGACATACACTGATACCCAGTAACACAGACACACACTTACACCAAGTAACAAAGACATACACTGATACCAAGTTACACAGACACACACTTCCACCAAGTAACACAGACACACACAGACACCAAGTAACAAAGACATACAGTGATACCCAGTAACACAGACACACACTTACACCAAGTAACAAAGAAATACACTGACACAAATTAACAAAGACATACACTGATACCCAGTAACACAGACACACACTTACACCAAGCAACAAAGACAGACACTGATACCCAGTAACACTGACAGACACTTACACCAAGTATCAAAGACATACACTGACACCAAGTAGCAAAGACATACACTTACAACAAGTAACAAAGACATACACTGACACCAAGTAACAAAGACATACACTTACACCAAGTAACAAAGACATACACTGACACCAAGTATCAAAGACATACACTGATACCCAGTAAAACAGACACACACTTACACGAAGTAACAAAGACATAAACTGATATACGGTAACAGACACACACTTACACCAATTATCACAGACATACACAGACACCAACTAACAAAGACATACACTGATACCAAGTAACACAGACAAACACTTACACCAAGTAACAAAGACATACACCGACAACAAGTAACAAATACATACACTTACACCAAATAACACAGACACACACTGACACCAAGTAACAAATACATCCACTGACACAAATTAACAAAGACATAACTTGATCCCAGTTACAAAGACACACACTTACACCAAGTAATAAATACATACACTGACACCAAGTAACAAAGACATACACTTACACCATTTAACAAAGACATACACTGACACACAGTAACACAGACACACAATTACACGAAGTAACAAAGACATAAACTGATACGCGGTAACACAGACACACACTTACACCAAGTATCACAGACATACACAGACACCAACTAACAAAGACATACACTGATACCAAGTAACACAGACAAACACTTACACCAAGTAACAAAGACATACACCGACACCAAGTAACAAATACATACACTTACACCAAATAAAACAGACATACACTTTCACCAAGTAACAAAGACATACACTTACACCAAGTAACAAAGACATACACTGACACCAAGTAACAAAGACATACACTGATACCCAGTAACACAGACACACACTTACACCAAGTAACACAGACATACACTGACACCAAGTAACAAAGACATACACTGATACCCAGTAACACAGACACACACGTACACCAAGTAACAAAGACAGACAGTGACACCAAGTAACAAAGACATACACTGATACCCAGTAACACAGACACACACTTACACCAAGTAACAGAGATATCCACTGACACCAAGTAACAAAGGCATACACTTACACCAAGTAACAAAGACATGCACTGACACCAAGTAACAAAGGCGAACACTTACACCAAGTAACAAAGACATGCACTGACACCAAGTAACAAAGACAGACACTTACACCAAGTAACACAGACATACACTGACACCAAGTAACAAAGACATACACTTACACCAAGTAACAAAGACATACACTTACACCAAGTAACGCAGACATACACTGAACCAAGTAATAAAGACATACACTTACACCAAGTAACAAAGACATACACTGACACCAAGTAACAAAGACATACACTGATACCCAGTAACACAGACACACACGTACACCAAGTAACAAAGACAGACAATGACACCAAGTAACAAAGACATACACTGATACCCAGTAACACAGACACACACTTACACCAAGTAACAGAGACATCCACTGACACCAAATAACAAAGACGAACACTTACACCAAGTAACAAAGACATGCACTGACACCAAGTAACAAAGACAGACGCTTACACCAAGTAACACAGACATACACTGACACCAAGTAACAAAGACACACACATACACCAACTACACAGACATACACTGATACACAGTAACACAGACAAACACTAACATCAAGTCACAAAGATATACACTGACACCCAGTAACAAAGACAAACACTGACACCCAGTAACAAAGAAACACACTGACACCAAGTAACAAAGACATGCACTGACACAAAGTAACAAAGACGTACACTTACACCAAGTAACAAAGACATACACTGACACCAGGGAACTAAGACATACACTGACACGCAGTAACAAAGAAACACACTGACACCAAGTAACAAAGACACACACTGACACCAAGTACACAAAGACATACACAGACACCAAGTGCCAAAGACTTACACTGATACCCAGCCACACAGACACACACTTACAGCAAGTATCACAGACATACACAGGCACCAAGTAACATAGACATACACTGATACCCAGTAACACAGACACACAGTTACACCATGTAACAAAGACATTCACTGACACCAAGTAACAAAGACATATACTTACACCAAGTAACACAGACATACACTGACACCTGGTAACAAAGACATACACTGATGCCCAGTAACACAGACACACACTTGCACCAAGTAACAATGACAGACAATGATACCCAGTAGCACAGACACACACTTACACCAAGTCCCAAAGACATACACTGACACCCAGTAACAAAGACATACACTGACACCCAGTAACAAAGATACACAATGACACCAAGTAACAAAGGCACACACTGACACCAAGTAACAAAGACATACACTGATACCCAGTAACACAGACACACACTTACACCAAGTAACAAAGACATACACTGACACCAAGTAACAAAGACATTCACTGAAACCCAGTAACACAGACACACACTTACACCAAGTAACAAAGACATACACTGATACTCAGTTACACAGACACACACTTACACCAAGTAACAAATACATACACTGATACCCAGTAACACAGACACACACTTACACCAAGTAACAAAGACATACACTGACACCAAGTAACAAAGACATGCACTGATACCCAGTAACACAGACACACACTTACACCAAGTAACAAAGACATACACTGATACTCAGTTACACAGACACACACATACACCAAGTAACAAAGACATACACTGACACCAAGTAACAAAGGCATACACTGACACCCAGTAACAAAGACATAAACTGACACCCAGTAACTCAGACACACACGGACAACAAGTAAGAAAGACATACACGGACAGCCAGTAACAAAAACATACACTGACACCAGGTAACAAAGACATACACTGACACCAACTAACAAAGACATTCACTGATACCCAGAAACACAGACAAACACTTACACCACGTAACAAAGACATACACTGACACCAAGTAACAAATACATACACTTGCACCAAATAACACAGATATACACTGACACCAAGTAACAAAGACATACACTTACACCAACAAACAAAGACACACACTTACACCAAGTTACACAGACATACACTGACACCAAGTAACAAAGACATGCACTTACACCAACTAACAAAGACAGACATTTACACCAAGTAACAAAGGCATACACTGACACCCAGTAACAAAGACATACACTGACACCCAGTAACACAGACACACACGGACACCAAGTAACAAAGACATACACTGACACCCAGTAACAAAAACATACACTGACACCAGGTTACAAAGAGATACACTGACACCAAGTAACAAAGACATACACTGACACCAAGTAACAAAGACATACACTGATACCCAGTAACACAGACACACACTTACACCAAGTAACACAGACATACACTGACACCAAGTAACAAAGACATACACTGATACCCAGTAACACAGACACACACGTACACCAAGTAACAAAGACAGACAGTGACACCAAGTAACAAAGACATACACTGATACCCAGTAACACAGACACACACTTACACCAAGTAACAGAGATATCCACTGACACCAAGTAACAAAGGCATACACTTACACCAAGTAACAAAGACATGCACTGACACCAAGTAACAAAGGCGAACACTTACACCAAGTAACAAAGACATGCACTGACACCAAGTAACAAAGACAGACACTTACACCAAGTAACACAGACATACACTGACACCAAGTAACAAAGACATACACTTACACCAAGTAACAAAGACATACACTTACACCAAGTAACACAGACATACACTGAACCAAGTAATAAAGACATACACTTACACCAAGTAACAAAGACATACACTGACACCAAGTAACAAAGACATACACTGATACCCAGTAACACAGACACACACGTACACCAAGTAACAAAGACAGACAATGACACCAAGTAACAAAGACATACACTGATACCCAGTAACACAGACACACACTTACACCAAGTAACAGAGACATCCACTGACACCAAATAACAAAGACGAACACTTACACCAAGTAACAAAGACATGCACTGACACCAAGTAACAAAGACAGACGCTTACACCAAGTATCAAAGACAGACAATGACACTAAGTAACACAGACACACACTTACACCAAGTAACAGAGACATACACTTCCACCAAGTAACAAAGGCATACACTTACACCAAGTAACAAAGACATGCACTGACACCAAGTAACAAAGACGTACACTTGCACCAAGTAACAAAGACATACACTGATACCCAGTAACACAGACACACACTGACACCAAGTAACAAAGACATACACTGACACCAATTAACAAAGACACACACTGATACCCAGTAACACAGACACACAGTTACACCAAGTAACAAAGACATACACTGATACCCAGTAACACAGACACACACTAACACCAAGTCACAAAGACATACACTGACACCCAGTAACAAAGACAAACACTGACACCCAGTAACAAAGAAACACAATGACACCAAGTAACAAAGGCACACACTGACACCAAGTAACAAAGACATACTACGATACCCAGTAACACAGACACACACTTACACCAAGTAACAAAGACATACACTGACACCAAGTAACAAAGACATTCACTGATACCCAGTAACACAGACACACACTTACACCAAGTAACAAAGACATACACTGACACCAAGTGACAAATACATGCACTGATACCCAGTAACACAGACACACTCTTACACGAAGTAACAAAGACATACACTGATACTCAGTTACAAAGACACACACTGACACCAAGTAACAAAGACATACACGGACCCCCAGTAACAAAAACATACACTGACACCAGGTAACAAAGACATACACTGACACCAACTGACAAAGACATGCACTGATACCCAGAAACACAGACAAACACTGGCACCAACTAACAAAGACACACACTTACACCAAGTTACACAGACATACACTGACACCAAGTAACAAAGACATGCACTTACACCAAGTAAGAAAGACACACATTTGCACCAAGTAACACAGACCTACACTGACACCAAGTAACAAAGACATACACTTACACCAAATAACAAAGACATACACTGACACCAAGTAACAATGACATACACTGACACCAAGTAACACAGACATGCACTTACACCAAGTAACAAAGACATACACTGACACCATGGAACAAAGACATACTCTGATACCCAGAAACACAGACACACACCTACACCAAGTAACAAAGACATACACTGATACCCAGTAACCCAGATACACACTGACACCCAGTAACACAGAGAAAAACTGACACCAAGTAACAAAGACACACACTGACACCAAGTAACACAGACAGACACTGACACCAAGTAACAAAGATATCCACTTCCACCAAGTCCCAGGACACACACTGACACCAAGTAACAAAGACTTACAATTATACCCAGTAACACAGACAGACACTGACACAAGGAAACAAACACAGACACTGACACCCAGTAACAAAGACATTCACTGACACCCAGTAACAAAGACACACACTGACACCAAGTAACAAAGACATACACTGACACCAAGTAACAAAGACACACACTTACACCAAGTAACAAAGACAGACAATTACACCAAGTAACAAAGACATGCACTTACGCAAAGTAACAAAGACATACACTGACACCAAGTAACAAAGACATACACTTGCACCAAGTTACACAGACATACACTTACACCAAGTAACAAAGACACACTGTTACACAAAGTAACACAGACATACAATGACACCAAGTAACAAAGACATACCCTGATACCCACTAACACAGACACACACTTACACCAAGTAACAAAGGCAGACACTGATACACAGTAACACAGACACACACTTGCACCAGGTCACAAAGACACACACTGACATCCAGTAACAAAGACAGACACTGATACCCAGTAAAACAGACACACACTTACACCAAGTAACAAAGACAGAGACTGATACCCAGTAACACAGACACACACTTACACCAAGTCACAAAGACAGACACTGACACCCAGTAACAAAGACATACACTGCACCCAGTAACAAAGAAACACACTGACACCAAGTAACAAAGACATACACTGATACCCAGTCACACAGACACGCACTTACACCAAGTAACAAAGACATACACTGACACCAAGTAACAAAGACATACACTTACACCAAATAACAAAGACATACACTGACACCAAGTGACAATGACATGCACTGTCACCAAGTAACACAGACATCCACTGACACCAAGTAACAAAGACATACTCTGACACCAAGTAACAAAGACATACACTTATACCCAGTAACACAGACACACACCTACACCAAGTAACAAAGACATACACTGATACCCCGTAACACAGATACACACTGATACCCAGTAACACAGACACGCACTGACACCCAGTAACAAAGACATACACTGACACCAAGTAACAAAGACAGACACTGATACCCAGTAACACAGACACACACTTACACCAAGTAACAAAGACATACACTGATACCCAATAACACATACTCACACTTACACCAACTAACACAGACACACACTGACACAAAGAAACAAACAGATACACTGACAACCAGTAACGAAGACATACACTGACACCCAGTAACAAAGACACAGACTGACACCAAGTAACAAAGACTTACACTGACACCAAGTAACAAAGACACACACTTACAGCAAGTAACAAAGACATACACTGACACCAAGAAACAAAGACATACACTGATACCCAATAACACAGACACACATTTACACCAACTAAAACAGACATACACTTACACCAAGTAACAAAGACAGATACTGATACCAAGTAACAAAGACATACACTGATACCCAGTAACACAGACAAACACTTACACCAAGTAACAAAGACATACACTGTCACCAATAAACAAAGACATACACTGATACACAGTAACACAGACACACACTTACACAAAGTAACAAAGACATACACTGACACCAAGTAACAAAGACATACACTGATACCCAGTAACACAGACACACACTTACACCAAGAAACAAAGACATACACTGATGCCCAGTTACACAGACACTCACTTGCACCATGTAACACAGACACACACAGACACCAAGTAACAAAGACATACACTGATACCCAGGAACACAGACACACACTTACACCAAGTCACAAAGACAAACACTGATACCCAGTAACACAGACACACACTTACACCAAGTAACAAAGACATACACTGACACCAAGTAACAAAGATATACACTTACACCAAGTAACAAAGACATACACTGATACCCAGTAACACAGACAAGCACTTACACCAAGTAACAAAGACATACACTGACACCAATAAACAAAGACATACACTGATAGACAGTAACACAGACACACAGTTACACAAAGTAACAAAGACATACACTGACACCAAGTAACAAAGACAGACACTGATACCTTGTAACACAGACACATACTTAAACCAAGTCACAAAGACATGCACTGACACCCAGTGACAAAGACATGCACTGACACCCAGTAACAAAGACACACACTGATACCAAGTAACAAAGACATACACTGATACCCAGTAACACAGACAAACACTTACACCAAGTAACAAAGACATACACTGACACCAATAAACAAAGACATCCACTGATACACAGTAACACAGACACACACTTACACAAAGTAACAAAGACATACAGTGACACCAAGTAACAAAGACATCCACTGATACCCAGTAACACAGACACACACTTACACCAAGAAACTAAGACATACACTGATACCATGTTACACAGACACTCACTTGCACCATGTAACACAGACACACACAGACACCAAGTAACAAAGACAAACACTGATACCGAGTAACACAGACAAACACTTACACCAAGTCACAAAGACAAACACTGATACCCAGTAACACAGACACACACTTACACCAAGTAACAAAGACATACACTGACACCAAGTAACAAAGATATACACTTACACCAAGTAACAAATACATACACTGACACCAAGTAACAAAGACATACACTGACACCAAGTAACAATGACTTGCACTTACACCAAGTAACAAAGAATGACACTGATATCCAGTAACACAGAACCACACTTACACAAGGTCACAAAGACACACACTGACACCCAGTAACAAAGACAGAGACTGATACCCAGTAACACAGACACACACTTACACAAAGTAACAAAGACATACACTGACACCAAGTAACAAAGACATACACTGATACCCAGTAGCAAAGACATACACTGTCACCAAGTAACAAAGACACAAACTTACACCAAGTAACACAGACATACACTGATACCCAGTAACACAGACAAACACTTACACCAAGTAACAAAGACATACACTGTCACCAATAAACAAAGACATACACTGATACACAGTAACACAGACACACACTTACACAAAGTAACAAAGACATACACTGACACCAAGTAACAAAGACATACACTGATACCCAGTAACACAGACACACACTTACACCAAGAAACAAAGACATACACTGATGCCCAGTTACACAGACACTCACTTGCACCATGTAACACAGACACACACAGACACCAAGTAACAAAGACATACACTGATACCCAGGAACACAGACACACACTTACACCAAGTCACAAAGACAAACACTGATACCCAGTAACACAGACACACACTTACACCAAGTAACAAAGACATACACTGACACCAAGTAACAAAGATATACACTTACACCAAGTAACAAAGACATACACTGATACCCAGTAACACAGACAAGCACTTACACCAAGTAACAAAGACATACACTGACACCAATAAACAAAGACATACACTGATAGACAGTAACACAGACACACAGTTACACAAAGTAACAAAGACATACACTGACACCAAGTAACAAAGACAGACACTGATACCTTGTAACACAGACACATACTTAAACCAAGTCACAAAGACATGCACTGACACCCAGTGACAAAGACATGCACTGACACCCAGTAACAAAGACACACACTGATACCAAGTAACAAAGACATACACTGATACCCAGTAACACAGACAAACACTTACACCAAGTAACAAAGACATACACTGACACCAATAAACAAAGACATCCACTGATACACAGTAACACAGACACACACTTACACAAAGTAACAAAGACATACAGTGACACCAAGTAACAAAGACATCCACTGATACCCAGTAACACAGACACACACTTACACCAAGAAACTAAGACATACACTGATACCCAGTTACACAGACACTCACTTGCACCATGTAACACAGACACACACAGACACCAAGTAACAAAGACAAACACTGATACCGAGTAACACAGACAAACACTTACACCAAGTCACAAAGACAAACACTGATACCCAGTAACACAGACACACACTTACACCAAGTAACAAAGACATACACTGACACCAAGTAACAAAGATATACACTTACACCAAGTAACAAATACATACACTGACACCAAGTAACAAAGACATACACTGACACCAAGTAACAATGACTTGCACTTACACCAAGTAACAAAGAATGACACTGATATCCAGTAACACAGAACCACACTTACACAAGGTCACAAAGACACACACTGACACCCAGTAACAAAGACAGAGACTGATACCCAGTAACACAGACACACACTTACACAAAGTAACAAAGACATACACTGACACCAAGTAACAAAGACATACACTGATACCCAGTAGCAAAGACATACACTGTCACCAAGTAACAAAGACACAAACTTACACCAAGTAACACAGACATACACTGACACCAAGTATCAAGGACATACACTGATTCCCAGTAGCACAGACACAGACCTACACTAAGTATCAAAGACATACACTGATACCCAGTAACACAGATACACACTGACACCCAGTAACACAGACACACAGTTACACAAAGTAACAAAGACATACACTGACACCAAGTAACAAAGACATACACTGATACCCAGTAACACAGACACACACTTACACCAAGTAACAAAGACAGACACTGATACCCAGTAACACAGACACACACTTACACCAAGTCACAAAGACACACACTGACACCAAGTAACAAAGACATACACTGATACCCAGTAACACAGACACACAGTTTAACCAAGTAACAAAGACATACACTGACACCCAGTAACACAGACACACAATTACACCAGGTCACCAAGACACACACTGACATCCAGTAACAAAGACAGAGACTGATACCCAGTTACACAGACACACTTACACCAAGTAACACAGACACACACAGACACCAAGTAACAAAGACATACACTGATACCCAGAAACACAGACACACACTTACACCAAGTAACAAAGTCATACAATGACACCAAGTAACAAAGACATACACTTACACCAAGTAAAAAAGACATACACTGACACCAACTAACAAAGACATACACTGTTACCCAGTAACACAGACATACACTTACACCAAGTATCAAAGACATACACTGACACCAAGGAGCAAAGACATAAACTTGCAGCAAGTAACAAGGACATACACTGACACCAAGTAACACAGACGTACACTGACACCAAGTAACAAAGACATACACTTACACCAAGTAACAAAGACAAAAGCTGATACCCAGTAACACAGATACACACTTACACCAAGTAACAAAGACAGCCAATGACACCAAGTAACAAAGACATACACTGATACCCAGTAACACAGACACACACTTACACCAAGTAACAGAGACATACACAGACACCAAGTAACAAAGGCATACACTTACACCAAGTAACAAAAACATGCACTGTTCACCAAGTAACAAAGACGTATACTTACACCAAGTAACAAAGACATACACTGACACCAAGTAACACAGACATACACTGACATCAAGTAACAAAGACACACACTTACACCAAATACACAGACATACACTGACTGCAAGTAACAAAGACATACACTGATACCAAGTAACTCAGACACACACTTACACCAAGTAACAAAGACAGACACTGATACCCAGTAACAAAGACATACACTGATACCCAGTAACACAGACACACACTAACACCAAGTCACAAAGACATACACTGACACCCAGTAACAAAGACAAACACTGACACCCAGTAACAAAGAAACACAATGACACCAAGTAACAAAGGCACACACTGACACCAAGTAACAAAGACATACTACGATACCCAGTAACACAGACACACACTTACACCAAGTAACAAAGACATACACTGACACCAAGTAACAAAGACATTCACTGATACCCAGTAACACAGACACACACTTACACCAAGTAACAAAGACATACACTGACACCAAGTGACAAAGACATGCACTGATACCCAGTAACACAGACACACACTTACACGAAGTAACAAAGACATACACTGATACTCAGTTACAAAGACACACACTGACACCAAGTAACAAAGACATACACGGACCCCAGTAACAAAAACATGCACTGACACCAGGTAACAAAGACATACACTGACACCAACTGACAAAGACATGCACTGATACCCAGAAACACAGACAAACACTTACACCACGTAACAAAGACAAACACTGACACCAAGTAACAAAAACATACACTTACACCAAATAACACAGACATGCACTGACACCAAGTAACAAAGACATACACTTACACCAACTAACAAAGACACACACTTACACCAAGTTACACAGACATACACTGACACCAAGTAACAAAGACATACACTTACACCAAGTAAGAAAGACACACATTTGCACCAAGTAACACAGACCTACACTGACACCAAGTAACAAAGACATACACTGATACCCAGCAGCACAGACAAACTCTTACACCAAGTAACAAAGACAGACACTGATACCCAGGAACACAGATACACACTTACACCAAGTAACAAAGACCTACACTGACACCAAGTAACAAAGACATACACAGACACCAATTAACAAAGACATACACTGATACCCAGTAACACAGACACACACTTACACCAAGTAACAAAGACATACACTGACACCAAGTAACAATGACATACACTGACACCAAGTAACACAGACATGCACTTACACCAAGTAACAAAGACATACACTGACACCATGTAACAAAGACATACACTGATACCCAGAAACACAGACACACACCTACACCAAGTAACAAAGACATACACTGATACCCAGTAACCCAGATACACACTGACACCCAGTAACACAGAGAAAAACTGACACCAAGTAACAAAGACACACACTGACTCCAAGTAACACAGACATACACTGACACCAAGTAACAAAGATATCCACTTACACCAAGTCCCAGGACACACACTGACACCAAGTAACAAAGACTTACAATTATACCCAGTAACACAGACACGCACTGACACCCAGTAACAAAGACATCCACTTGCACCAAGTACAAAGACATACACTGACACCAATGCACAAAGACATACAATTATACCCAGTAACACAGACACGCACTGACACCCAGTAACAATGACATGCACTGACACCAAGTAACAAAGACAGACACTGATACCCAGTAACACAGACACACACTTACACCAAGTAACAAAGACATACACTGATACCCAATAACACATAGTCACACTTACACCAACTAACACAGACACACACTGACACAAAGAAACAAACAGATACACTGACAACCAGTAACAAAGACATACACTGACACCCAGTAACAAAGACACAGACTGACACCAAGTAACAAAGACTTACACTGACGCCAAGTAACAAAGACACACACTGACACCAAGAAACAAAGACATACACTGATACCGAATAACACAGACACACATTTACACCAACTAAAACAGACATACACTTACACCAAGTAACAAAGACAGATACTGATACCAAGTAACAAAGACATACGCTGATACCCAGTAACACAGACAAACACTTACACCAAGTAACAAAGACATAGACTGACACCAAGTAACAAAGACATACACTGATACCCAGTAACACAGACACACACTTACACCAAGAAACACAGACACACACAGACACCAAGTAACAAAGATATACACTTACACCAAGTAACAAAGACATACACTGATACCCAGTAACACAGACAAACACTTACACCAACTAACAAAGACATACACTGACACCAATAAACAAAGACATACACTGACACCAAGTAATAAAGACATACACTTACACCAAGTAACAAAGACATACACTGATTCCCAGTAGCACAGACACACACCTACACTAAGTATCAAAGACATACACTGATACCCAGTAACACAGATACACACTGACACCCAGTAACACAGAGAAAAACTGACACCAAGTAACAAAGACACACACTGACACCAAGTAACACAGACATACACTTACACAAAGTAACAAAGACATACACTGACACCAAGTAACAAAGACATACACTGATACCCAGTGACACAGACACACACTTACACCAAGTAACAAAGACAGACACTGATACCCAGTAACACAGACACACAATTACACCAAGTCACAAAGACATACACTGACACACAGTAACAAAGACATACACTGACACCCAGTAACAAAGACACACACTGACACCAAGTAACAAAGACATACACTGATACCCAGTAACACAGACACACAGTTACACCAAGTAACAAAGACATACACTGACACCCAGTAACACAGACACACACTTACACCAGGCCACCAAGACACACACTGACATCCAGTAACAAAGACAGACACTGATACCCAGTAACACAGACACACACTTACACCAAGTAACAAAGACAGAGACTGATACCCAGTAACACAGACACACACTTACACCAAGTCACAAAGACACACACTGACACCCAGTAACAAAGACATACACTGCACCTCGTAACAAAGAAACACACTGACACCAAGTAACAAAGACATACACTGATACCCAGTAACACAGACACACACTTACACCAAGTAACAAAGACATACACTGACACCAAGTAACAAAGACATACACTGACACCAATTAACAAAGACATACACTGACACCCAGTAACACAGACACACACTTACACCAAGTAACAAAGACATACACTGACACCAAGTAACAAAGACATACACTTACACCAAATAACAAAGACATACACTGACACCAAGTAACAATGACATACACTGACACCAAGTAACACAGACATACACTGACACCAAGTAACAAAGACATACACTTACACCAAGTAACAAAGACATACACTGACACCAAGTAACAAAGACATACACTGATACCCAGTTACACAGACACTCACTTGCACCATGTAACACAGACACACACAGACACCCAGTAACAAAGACATACACTGATACCCAGTAACACAGACACACACTTACACCAAGCAACAAAGACATACACTGACACCAAGTAACAAAGATATACACTTACACCAAGTAACAAAGACATACACTGATACCCAGTAACACAGACAAACACTTACACCAAGTAACAAAGACATACACTGACACCAATAAACAAAGACATACACTGATAGACAGTAGCACAGACAAACACTTACACAAAGTAACAAAGACCTACACTGACACCAAGTAACAAAGACATACACAGACACCAATTAACAAAGACATACACTGATACCCAGTAACACAGACACACACTTACACCAAGTAACAAAGACATACACTGACACCAAGTAACAATGACATACACTGACACCAAGTAACACAGACATGCACTTACACCAAGTAACAAAGACATACACTGACACCATGTAACAAAGACATACACTGATACCCAGAAACACAGACACACACCTACACCAAGTAACAAAGACATACACTGATACCCAGTAACCCAGATACACACTGACACCCAGTAACACAGAGAAAAACTGACACCAAGTAACAAAGACACACACTGACTCCAAGTAACACAGACATACACTGACACCAAGTAACAAAGATATCCACTTACACCAAGTCCCAGGACACACACTGACACCAAGTAACAAAGACTTACAATTATACCCAGTAACACAGACACGCACTGACACCCAGTAACAAAGACATCCACTTGCACCAAGTACAAAGACATACACTGACACCAATGCACAAAGACATACAATTATACCCAGTAACACAGACATGCACTGACACCCAGTAACAATGACATGCACTGACACCAAGTAACAAAGACAGACACTGATACCCAGTAACACAGACACACACTTACACCAAGTAACAAAGACATACACTGATACCCAATAACACATAGTCACACTTACACCAACTAACACAGACACACACTGACACAAAGAAACAAACAGATACACTGACAACCAGTAACAAAGACATACACTGACACCCAGTAACAAAGACACAGACTGACACCAAGTAACAAAGACTTACACTGACGCCAAGTAACAAAGACACACACTGACACCAAGAAACAAAGACATACACTGATACCCAATAACACAGACACACATTTACACCAACTAAAACAGACATACACTTACACCAAGTAACAAAGACAGATACTGATACCAAGTAACAAAGACATACGCTGATACCCAGTAACACAGACAAACACTTACACCAAGTAACAAAGACATAGACTGACACCAAGTAACAAAGACATACACTGATACCCAGTAACACAGACACACACTTACACCAAGAAACACAGACACACACAGACACCAAGTAACAAAGATATACACTTACACCAAGTAACAAAGACATACACTGATACCCAGTAACACAGACAAACACTTACACCAACTAACAAAGACATACACTGACACCAATAAACAAAGACATACACTGACACCAAGTAATAAAGACATACACTTACACCAAGTAACAAAGACATACACTGATTCCCAGTAGCACAGACACACACCTACACTAAGTATCAAAGACATACACTGATACCCAGTAACACAGATACACACTGACACCCAGTAACACAGAGAAAAACTGACACCAAGTAACAAAGACACACACTGACACCAAGTAACACAGACATACACTTACACAAAGTAACAAAGACATACACTGACACCAAGTAACAAAGACATACACTGATACCCAGTGACACAGACACACACTTACACCAAGTAACAAAGACAGACACTGATACCCAGTAACACAGACACACAATTACACCAAGTCACAAAGACATACACTGACACACAGTAACAAAGACATACACTGACACCCAGTAACAAAGACACACACTGACACCAAGTAACAAAGACATACACTGATACCCAGTAACACAGACACACAGTTACACCAAGTAACAAAGACATACACTGACACCCAGTAACACAGACACACACTTACACCAGGCCACCAAGACACACACTGACATCCAGTAACAAAGACAGACACTGATACCCAGTAACACAGACACACACTTACACCAAGTAACAAAGACAGAGACTGATACCCAGTAACACAGACACACACTTACACCAAGTCACAAAGACACACACTGAC
This sequence comes from Heterodontus francisci, assembly GCF_036365525.1. NCBI lineage: Eukaryota > Metazoa > Chordata > Chondrichthyes > Heterodontiformes > Heterodontidae > Heterodontus > Heterodontus francisci. The sequence goes on along the minus strand of NW_027140221.1, from coordinate 7,265,909 downwards.
ACCCAGTAACAAAGACATACACTGCACCTCGTAACAAAGAAACACACTGACACCAAGTAACAAAGACATACACTGATACCCAGTAACACAGACACACACTTACACCAAGTAACAAAGACATACACTGACACCAAGTAACAAAGACATACACTGACACCAATTAACAAAGACATACACTGACACCCAGTAACACAGACACACACTTACACCAAGTAACAAAGACATACACTGACACCAAGTAACAAAGACATACACTTACACCAAATAACAAAGACATACACTGACACCAAGTAACAATGACATACACTGACACCAAGTAACACAGACATACACTGACACCAAGTAACAAAGACATACACTTACACCAAGTAACAAAGACATACACTGACACCAAGTAACAAAGACATACACTGATACCCAGTTACACAGACACTCACTTGCACCATGTAACACAGACACACACAGACACCCAGTAACAAAGACATACACTGATACCCAGTAACACAGACACACACTTACACCAAGCAACAAAGACATACACTGACACCAAGTAACAAAGATATACACTTACACCAAGTAACAAAGACATACACTGATACCCAGTAACACAGACAAACACTTACACCAAGTAACAAAGACATACACTGACACCAATAAACAAAGACATACACTGATAGACAGTAGCACAGACAAACACTTACACAAAGTAACAAAGACATACACTGACACCAAGTAACAAAGACAGACACTGATTCCCAGTAACACAGACACATACTTAAACCAAGTCACAAAGACATGCACTGACACCCAGTGACTAAGACATGCACTGACACCCCGTAACAAAGACACACACTGATACCAAGTAACAAAGACATACACTGATACCCAGTAACACAGACAAACACTTACACCAAGTAACAAAGACATACACTGACACCAAGTAACAAAGACATACACTGATACCCAGTAACACAGACACACACTTACACCAAGAAACAAAGACATACACTGATACCCAGTTACACCGACACTCACTTGCACCATGTAACAAAGAGATACACTGACACCAAGTAACAAAGATATACACTTGCACCAAGTAACAAATACATACACTGACACCAAGTAACAAAGACATACACTTACACCAAGTAACGCAGACATACACTGACACCAAGTAACAAAGACAGACACTGACACCAAGTAACAAAGACACAAACTTACAACAAGTAACACAGACATACACTGACACCAAGTATCAAAGACATACACTGACACCAAGTAACAATGACTTGCACTTACACCAAGTAACAAAGACATACACTTACACCAAATAACAAAGACATACACTGACACCAAGTAACAATGACATACACTGACACCAAGTAACACAGACATACACTGACACCAAGTAACAAAGACATACACTGACACCAAGTAACAAAGACATACACTGACACCAAGTAACAAAGACATACACTGATACCCAGTAACACAGACACACACCTCCACCAAGTATCAAAGACATACATTGATACCCAGTAACAAAGATAGACACTGACACCCAGTAACACAGAGAAAAACTGACACCAAGTAACAAAGACACACACTGACACCAAGTAACACAGACATACACTGACACCAAGTAACAAAGACATCCACTTAAGCCAAGTACAAAGACATACACTGACACCAAGTCACAAAGACATACAATTATACCCAGTAACACAGACACTCACTGACACCCAGTAACAAAGACATACACTGACACCAAGTAACAAAGACAGGCACTGATACCCAGTAACACAGACACGCACTTACACCAAGTAACAAAGACATACACTGATACCCAATAACACAGACACACACTTACACCAACTAACACAGACATACACTGACACAAAGAAACAAACACATGCACTGACACCCAGTAGCAAACAAATACACTGACACGCAGTAACAAAGACACAGACTGACACCAAGTAACAAAGACATACACTGACACCAAGTAACAAAGACACACACTTACACCAAGTAACAATGACTTGCACTTACACCAAGTAACAAAGACAGATACTGATACCCAGTAACACAGACACACACTTAAACCAAGTCACAAAGACATACACTGACACCCAGTAACAAAGACATGCACTGACACCCAGTAACAAAGCCACACACTGATACCAAGTAACAAAGTCATACACTGATACCCATTAACACAGACACACTCTTACAACAAGTAACAAAGACATACACTGACACCAATAAACAAAGACATACACTGATACCCAGTAACACAGACACACACTTACACAAAGTAGCAAAGACATACACTGACACCAAGTAACAAAGACATACACTGATACCCAGTAACACAGACACACACTTACACCAAGAAACAAAGTCATACACTGACACCAATTAACAAAGACATACACTTACACCAAGTAACAAAGACATACACTTACACCAAGTAACAAAGACATACACTGACACCAAGTAACAAATACTTACACTTGCACAAAGTAACAAAGACACACAGTTACACCAAGTAACACAGACATACACTGACACCAAGTAACAAAGACATACACTGATACCCAGTAACACAGACACACAGTTACACCAAGTAACAAAGACAGAGACTGATACCCAGTAAGACAGACACACACTTACACCAAGTCACAAAGACACACACTGACACCAAGTAACAAAGAAATGCACTTACAACAAGTAACAAATACATACACTGACACCAAGTAACAAAGAAATACACTTACACCAAGTAACGCAGACATACACTGACACCAAGTATCAAAGACATACACTGACACCAAGTAACAATGACTTGCACTTACACTAAGTAACAAAGACAGACACTGATACCCAGTAACACAGACACACACTTACAGCAAGTCACAAATACATACACTGATACCCAGTAACACAGACACACACTTACACAAAGTAACAAAGACATACACTGACACCAAGTAACAAAGACATACACTGATACCCAGTAGCAAAGACATACACTGTCACCAAGTAACAAAGACACAAACTTACACCAAGTAACACAGACATACACTGACACCAAGTATCAAGGACATACACTGACACCAAGTAATAAAGACATACACTTACACCAAGTAACAAAAACATACACTGATTCCCAGTAACACAGACACACACCTACACTAAGTATCAAAGACATACACTGATACCCAGTAACACAGATACACACTGACACCCAGGAACACAGAGAAAAACTGACACCAAGTAACAAAGACACACACTGACACCAAGTAACACAGACACACACTTACACAAAGTAACAAAGACACACACTTACACCAAGTAACAAAGACAGACACTGATACCCAGTAACACAGACACACACTTACACCAAGTCACAAAGACATACACTGACACCCAGTAACAAAGACATACACTGATACCCAGTAACACAGACACACAGTTACACCAAGTAACAAAGACATACACTGACACCCAGTAACACAGACACACACTTACACCAGGTCACCAAGACACACACTGACATCCAGTAACAAAGACCGACACTGATACCCAGTAACACAGACACACACTTACACCAAGTAACAAAGACAGAGACTGATACCCAGTAACACAGACACACACTTGCACCAAGTCACAAAGACACACACTGACACCCAGTAACAAAGACATACACTGCACCTAATAACAAAGAAACACACTGACACCAAGTAACAAAGACATACACTGATACCCAGTAACACAGACACACACTTACACCAAGTAACAAAGACATACACTGACACCAAGTAACAAAGACATACACTTACACGAAATAACAAAGACATGCACTGACACGAAATAACAAAGACATACACTGACACCAAGTAACAATGACATACACTGACACCAAGTAACACAGACATACACTGACACCAAGTAACAAAGACATACACTTACACCAAGTAACAAAGACATACACTGACACCAAGTAACAAAGACATACACTGATGCCCAGTAACACAGACACACACCTACACCAAGTATCAAAGACATACACTGATACCCAGTAACAAAGATACACACTGACACCCAGTAACACAGAGAAAAACTGACACCAAGTAACAAAGACACACACTGACACCAAGTAACACAGACATACACTGACACCAAGTAACAAAGACATCCACTTAAGCCAAGTACAAAGACATACACTGACAACAAGTCACAAAGACATACAATTATACCCAGTAACACAGACACTCACTGACACCCAGTAACAAAGACATACACTGACACCAAGTAACAAAGACATACACTGATACCCAATAACACAGACACACACTTACACCAACTAACACAGACATACACTGACACAAAGAAACAAACACATGCACTGACACCCAGTAGCAAACAAATACACTGACACCCAGTAACAAAGACACACACTTACACCAAGTAACAAAGACATACACTGACACCAAGAAACAAAGACATACACTTACACCAAGTAACGAAGACATACACTGATACCCAGTAAAACAGACACACACCTACACCAAGTAACAAAGACATACACAGATACACAATAACACATACACACATTTACACCAACTAACACAGACATACACTGACACCAAGTATCAAAGACATACACTGACACCAAGTAACAATGACTTGCACTTACACCAAGTAACAAAGACAGATACTGATACCCAGTAACACAGACACACACTTAAACCAAGTCACAAAGACATACACTGACACCCAGTAACAAAGACATGCACTGACACCCAGTAACAAAGACACACACTGATACCAAGTAACAAAGACATACACTGATACCCAGTAACACAGACACACACTTACAACAAGTAACAAAGACATACACTGACACCAATAAACAAAGACATACACTGATACCCAGTAACACAGACACACACTTACACAAAGTAGCAAAGACATACACTGAAACCCAATAACACAGACGCACACTTACACCAAGAAGCAAAGACATACACTGACACCAAGTAACAAAGACATACACTGACACCAAGTAACAAAGACTTACACTTGCACAAAGTAACAAAGACACACAGTTACACCAAGTAACACAGACATACACTGACACCAAGTAACAAAGACATACACTGATACCCAGTAACACAGACACACAGTTACACCAAGTAACAAAGACAGAGACTGATACCCAGTAAGACAGACACACACTTACACCAAGTCACAAAGACACACACTGACACCCAGTAACAAAGACATACACTGATACCCAGTAACACAGACACACACTTACACCAAGTAACAAAGACATACACTGACACCAAGTAACAAAGAAATACACTTACACCAAATAACAAAGACATACACTGACACCAAGTAACAATGACATACACTGACACCAAGTAACACAGACATACACTGACACCAAGTAACAAAGACATACACTTACACCATGTAACAAAGACATACACTGACACCATTTAACAAAGACATAAACTGATACCCAGAAACACAGACACACACCTACACCAAGTAACAATGACATACACTGATACCCTGTAACACAGATACACACTGACACCCAGTAACACAGAGAAAAACTGACACCAAGTAACAAAGACACACACTGACACCAAGTAACACAGACATACACTGACACCAAGTAACAAAGACATCCACTTACACCAAGTACAAGATATACACTGACACCAAGTAACAAAGACAGACACTGATACCCAGTAACACAGGCACACACTTACACCAACTAACAAAGACATACACTGATACCCAATAACACAGACACACACTTACACCAACTAACACAGACATACACTGACACAAAGAAACAAACACATACACTGACACCCAGTAACAAAGACATACACTGACACCCAGTAACAAGGACACACACTGACACCAAGTAACAAAGACATACACTGACACCAAGTAACAAAGACACACACTTACACCAAGTAACAAAGACAGACAATTAAACCAAGTAACAAAGACATGCACTTACACCAAGTAACAAAGACATACACTGACAGCAAGTAACTAAGACATACACTTGCACCAAGTTACACAGACATACACTTACACCAAGTAACAAAGACACACTGTTACACCAAGTAACACAGACATACAGTGACACCAAGTAACAAAGACATACCCTGATACCCAGCAACACAGACACACACTTACACCAAGTAACAACGACAGACACTGATACCCAGTTACACACACACACACTTACACCAAGTAACAAAGACAGAGACTGATACCCAGTAACAGAGACACACACTTACACCAAGTCACAAAGACACACACTGGCACCCAGTAACAAAGACATACACTGCACCCAGTAACAAAGAAACACACTGACACCAAGTAACAAAGACATACACTGATACCCAGTAACACAGACACGCACTTACACCAATTAACAAAGACATACACTGACACCAAGTAACAAAGACATACACTGACACCAATTACCAAAGACATACACTGATACCCAGTAACACAGACACACACTTACAAGAAATAACGAAGACATACACTGACACCAAGTAACAATGACATGCACTGACACCAAGTAACACAGACATACACTGACACCAAGTAACAAAGACATACACTTACACCAAGTAACAAAGACATACACTGACACCATTTAACAAAGACATAAACTGATACCCAGAAACACAGACACACACCTGCACCAAGTAACAATGACATACACTGATACCCAGTAACACAGATACACACTGACACCCAGTAACACAGAGAAAAACTGACACCAAGTAACAAAGACACACACTGACACCAAGTAACACAGACATACAATGACACCAAGTAACAAAGACATCCACTTACACCAAGTACAAAGACATACACTGACACCAAGTAACAAAGACATACAATTATACCCAGTAACACAGACACGCACTGACACCCAGTAACAAAGACATACACTGACACCAAGTAACAAAGACAGACACTGATACCCAGTAACACAGGCACACACTTACACCAAGTAACAAAGACATACACAGATACCCAATAACACAGACACACACTTACACCAACTAACACAGACATGCACTGACACAAAGAAACAAACACATACACTGACACCCAGTAACAAAGACATACACTGACACCCAGTAACAAAGACACACACTGACACCAAGTAACAAAGACATACACTGACACCAAGTAACAAAGACACACACTTACACCAAGTAACAAAGACAGACAATTAAACCAAGTAACAAAGACATGCACTTACACCAAGTAACAAAGACATACACTGACACCAAGTAACAAAGACATACACTTGCACCAAGTTACACAGACATACACTTACACCAAGTAACAAAGACAAACTGTTACACCAAGTAACACAGACATACAGTGACACCAAGTAACAAAGACATACACTGATACCCGGTAACACAGACACACACTTACACCAGGTCGCAAAGACACACACTGACATCCAGCAACAAAGACAGACACTGATACCCAGTTACACACACACACACACTTACACCAAGTAACAAAGACAGAGACTGATACCCAGTAACAGAGACACACACTTACACCAAGTCACAAAGACACACACTGATACCCAGTAACACAGCCAAGCACTTACACCAAGTAACAAAGACACACACTTACACCAAGTAACAAAGACACACACTGACACCAAGTAACAAAGACATACACTTACACCAAATAACAAAGACATACACTGACACCAAGTAACAATGACATGCTCTGACACCAAGTATCACAGACATACACTGGCACCAAGTAACAAAGACATACACTTACACCAAGTAACAAAGACATCCACTGACACCAAGTAACAAAGACATACTCTTATACCCAGTAACACAGACACACACCTACACCAAGTAACAAAGACATGCACTGATACGCCGGAACACAGATACACACTGACACCCAGTAACACAGAGAAAAACTGACACCAAGTAACAAAGACATACACTGACACCAAGTAACAAAGAAACACACTTACACCAAGTAACAAAGACATACACTGACACCAAGTAACAAAGACATACACTGATACCCAGTAAAACAGACACACACCTGCACCAAGTAACAAAGACATACACTGATACCCAATAACACAGACACACATTTACACCAACTAAAACAGACATACACTCACACCCAGTAACAAAGACACACAATGACACCAAGTAACAAAGGTACACACTGACACCAAGTAACAAAGGCACACACTGACACCAAGTAACAAAGACATACACTGACACCAAATTACAAAGACGTACACTGATACCCAGTTACACAGACACACACATACAACAAGCAACTCAGACACACACTGACACCAAGTAACACAGACATACACTCATACCCAGTAACACAGGCACACACTTACACCAAGTAACAAAGACATACACTGACACCAAGTAACAGAGACATACACTTACACCAATTAAAAAAGACATACACTGACACCAAGTAACAAAGACAGACACTGATACCCAGTGACACAGACATACACTTACACCATGTATCAAAGACATACACTGACACCAAGTAGCAAAGACATACACTTACACCAAGTAACAAAGAAATACGCTGACACCAAGTAACAAAGACATACACTTACACCAAGTAACAAAGACATACACTGACACCAAGTAACAAAGACATACACTTACACCAAGTAACACAGACATACAATGACACCAAGTAACAAAGACACACACTTACACCAAGTAACAAAGACAGACAATGACACCAAGTAACAAAGACATACACTGATACCCAGTAACACAGACACACACTTACACCAAGTAACAGAGACATACACTGACACCAAGTAACAAAGGCATACACTTACACCAAGTAACAAAGACATGCACTGACACCAAGTAACAAAGACGTACACTTGCACCAAGTAACACAGACATACACTGATACCCAGTAACACAGACACACACTTACACCAAGTAACAAAGACATACACTGACACCAATTAACAAAGACATAAACTGACACCCAGCAACAAAGACATACACTGACACCCAGTAACAAAGACACACACTGTCACCAAGTAACAAAGACAGACACTGACACAAATTAACAAAGACATTCACTGATACCCAGTAACAGACACACACTTACACCATGTAAGAAAGACATACACTGACACCAAGTAACAAAGACATACACTTACACCAGGTAACACAGGCATACACTGACACCAAGAAACAAAGACACACACTTAGACCAAGTAACACAGACATACACTGACACCAAGTAACAAAGACATACACTGATACCCAGTAACACAGACACACACTTACACCAAGTAACAATGACAGACACTGATACCCAGTAACACAGACACACACTTACACCAAGTGACAAAGACTTAACCTGACACCCAGTAACAAAGACATACAGTCACACCCATTAAGAAAGACACACAATGAAACCAAGTAACAAAGGCACACACTGACACCAAGTAACAAAGACATACACTGATACCCAGTAACACAGACACACACTTACACCAAGTAACAAAGACATACACTGACACCAAGTAACAAAGACATTCACTGATACCCAGTAATACAGACACACACTTACACCAAGTAACAAAGACATACACTGACACCAAGTAACAAAGACATACAAAGATACCCAGTTGCACAGACACACACTTACACCAAGTAACAAAGACATACACTGATACTCAGTTACACAGACACACACTTACACCAGGGAACAAAGACATTCACAGAGACACCAAGTAACAAAGGCATACACTGACACCCAGTAACAAAGACATACACTGACACCCAGTAAAAAAAACATACACTGACACCAAGTAACAAAGACATACACTTACACCAAGTAACACAGACACACACTTACACCAAGTAACAAAGACATACACTGATACTCAGTAACACAGACACACACTTCCACCAAGTAACAAAGAAATACACTGACACCAAGTAACAAAGACATACACTTACACCAAGTAACAAAGACATACACTGACACCAAGTAACAAAGACACACACGGATACCCAGTAACACAGACACACACTTACACCAAGTAACACAGACGTATACTGACACCAAGAAACAAAGACATACACTGACACCAAGTAACAAAGTCATGCACTGATACCCAGTAACACAGACATACACTGACACCAAGTAACAAAGACATACACTTACACCAAGTAACAAAGACATACACTGACACCAAGTAACAAAGACATACACTGATAACCAGTAACACAGACACACACTTACACCAAGTCACACAGACATACACTGACTCCAAGTAACAAAGACAGACACTGATACCCAGTAACACAGACACACACTTACACCAAGTAACAAAGACAGACAATGACACCAAGTAACGAAGACATACACTGTTACCCATTAACACAGACACACACTTACACCAAGTAACAGAGACAAACACTGAAACCAAGTAACAAAGGCATACACTTACACCAAGTAACAGAGACATGCGCTGACACCAAGTAACAAAGACGTGCACTTACACCAAGTAACAAAGACATACACTGACACCAAGTAACACAGACATACACTGACACCAAGTAACAAAGACACACAGTTACACCAAGTACACAGACATACACTGACAGCAAGTAACAAAGACATACATTGATACCCAGTAAGACAGACACACACTTACACCAAGTAACAAAGACAGACAGACAGACACAGATACCCAGTAACAAAGACATACACTGATACCCTGTAACACAGACACACACTAACACCAAGTCACAAAGAAATACACAGACACCCAGTAACAAAGACAATCACTGACACCCAGTAACAAAGAAACACACTGACACCAAGTAACAAAGACAAACACTGACACTAAGTATACAAAGACGTACACAGACACCAAGTAACAAAGACATACACTGATACCCATAATCACAGACACACACTTTCACCAAGTAACAAATACATACACTGACAACAAGTAACAAAGAGACAAACTTACACCAAGTAACACAGACATACACTGACACAAAGTATCAAAGACATACACTGAGACAAAGTAACAAAGACATACACTTACACCAAGTAACAAAGGCATACACTGATACCCAGTAACACAGACACACACTTACACCAAGTAACAAAGACAGACACTGAAACCCAGTAACAGAGACATACACTTACACCAGGTCACAAAGACATACACTGACACCCAGCAACAAAGGCATACACTGACACCCAGTCACAAAGACACACACTGACACCAAGTAACAAAGACATCCACTGACACAAATTAACAAAGACATACACTGATACCCAGTAACACAGACACACACTTACACAAAGTATCACAGACATACACAGACACCAAGTAACAAAGACACACACTTAGACCAAGTAACACAGACATACACTGACACCAAGTATCAAAGACATGCACAGATACCAAGTAACAAAGACATACACTTACACCAAGTAACAAAGGCATACACTGATACCCAGTAACACAGACACACACTTACACCAAGTAACCAAGACAGACACTGAAACCCAGTAACAGAGACACACACTTACACCAAGTCACAAAGACATACACTGACACCCAGCAACAAAGGCATACACTGACACCCAGTCACAAAGACACACACTGACACCAAGTAACAAAGACACACACTGACACCAAGTAACAAAGACATCCACTGACACAAATTAACAAAGACATACACTGATACCCAGTAACACAGACACACACTTACACCAAGTATCACAGACATACACTGACACCAAGGAGCAAAGGCATGCACTGATACCCAGTAACGCAGACACACACTTACACCAAGTAACAATGACAGACACTGATACCCAGTAAGACAGACACACACTTACACCAAGTAACAGAGACATGCACTGACACCAAGTAACAAAGGCATACACTTACACCAAGTAACAAAGACATGCAATGACACCAAGTAACAAAGACATACACTTACACCAAGTAACACAGACATCCACTGACACCAAGTAACAAAGACACACACTTACACCAAGGACACAGAGATACACTGACACCAAGTAACAAAGACAGACACTGATACCCAGTGACAAAGACATACACTGATACCCAGTAACACAGACACACACTAACACCATGTCACAAAGACATACACTGACACCCAGTAAAAAAGACAAACACTGACACTCAGTAACAAAGAAACACACTGACACCAAGTAACAAAGTCAGACACTGACACCAAGTATACAAAGACATACACAGACACGAAGTAACAAAGACATACACTGATACCCAGTAACACAGACAAACACTTACACCAAGTAACAAAGACATACACCGACACCAAGTAACAAAGACATACACTGATACCCAGTAACACAGACACACACTTACACCAACTAACACAGATATACACTGACACCAAGTAACAAAGACATACACTTACACCAACTAACAAACACACACTCTTACACCAAGTAACACAGACATACACTGACACCAAGTAACAAAGACATAGACTGATACTCAGTAGCACAGACACACACTTACACCAAGTAACAAAGACAGACAATGACACCAAGTAACAAAGACATACACTGATACCCAGTAACACAGACACACACTTACACCAAGTAACAGAGACATACACTGACACCAAGTAACAAAGGCATACACTTACACCAAGTAACAATGACATGCAATGACACCAAGTGACAAAGACACACACTTACACCAAGGACACAGACATACACTGACACCAAGTAACAAAGACATACTCTGATACCCAGTAACACAGACACACACTTACACCAAGTAACAAAGACAGACACTGACACTCAGTAACAAAGAAATAAACTGACACCAAGTAACAAAGTCAGACACTGACACCAAGTATACAAAGACATACACAGACACGAAGTAACAAAGACATACACTGATACCCAGTAACACAGACACACACTTACACCAAGTAACAAAGACATACACTTACACTAAGTAACACAGACATACACTGACACCAAGTAACAAAGACACACACTTACACCAAGTAACACAGACACACACTTACACCAAGTAACAATGACAGACACTGATACCCATTAACACAGACACACTCTTACACCAAGTCACAAAGACATGCACTGACACCCAGTAACAAAGACACACAATGACAGCAAGTAACAAAGGCACACACTGACACCAAGTAACAATGGCATGCATTGATACCCAGTAACACAGACACATACTTACACCAAGTAACAAAGACATACACTGACACCAAGTAACAAAGACATTCACTAATACCCAGTAACACAGACACACACTTACACCAAGTAACAAAGACAAACACTGAAACCAAGGAACAAAGACACACACGGACACCAAGTAACAAAGACATACACTGACACCCAGTCACAAAAACATACACTGACACCCAGTAACAAAGGCATACACTGACACCAAGTAACAAAGACATTCACTGATCCCCAGTAACACAGACACACACATACACCAAGTAACAAAGACATACACTGACACCATGTAACAAAGACACACAATGACACCAAGTATCAAAGACATACACAGACACCAAGGAACGAAGACATACACTGATACCCAGTAACACAGACACACACTTACACCAAGTAACAAAGACATACACTGATAACCAGGAACACAGACACACACTTACACCAAGTAACAAAGACATACACTGACACCAAGTAACAAAGACATACACTGACACCAATTAAAAAAGACATACACTGACACCAAGTAATAAAGACATACACTGATACCCAGTAACACAGACACACACTTACACCAAGTAACAAAGACATACACTGACACCATTTAAAAAAGACATACACTGACACCAAGTAACAAAGGCATACAATTACACCAAGTAACAACGACATGCAATGACACCAAGTAACAAAGACATGCACTTACACCAAGTAACACAGACATCCACTGACACCAAGTAACAAAGACACACACTTACACCAGGGACACAGACATACACTGACACCAAGTAACAAAGACAGACACTGATGCCCAGTAACAAAGACATGCACTGACACCCAGTAAAAATGACATGCACTGACACCCAGTAACAAAGACACACACTGACACCAAGTTACAAAGACATGCACTGATACCCAGTAACACAGACACACACTTACACCAAGTAACAAAGACATACACTTACACCAAGTAACAAAGACATACACTGACAACAAGTAACAAAGACATACACTGAGACGCAGTAACACAGACACACACTTACACCAATTAACAAAGACATACACTGATACCCAGTTACACAGACACACACGTACAACAAGCAACACAGACACACACTGACACCAAGTAACAAAGACATACACTGATACCCAGTAACACAGGCACACACTTACACCAAGTAACAAAGACATACACTGACACCAAGTAACAAAGACATACACTTACACCAATTAAAAAAGACATACACTGACACCAAGTAACTAAGACATACACTGATACCCAGTAACACAGACACACACTTACACCATTTAAGAAAGACAGACACTGATACCCAGTGACACAGACATACACTTACACCTTGTATCAAAGACATACACTGACACCAAGTAGCAAAGACATACACTTACACCAAGTAACAAAGACATACGCTGTCACCAAGTAACAAAGACATACACTTACACCAGGTAACAAAGACATACACTGACACCAAGTAACAAAGACATACACTTACACCAAGTAACACAGACATACAATGACACCAAGTAACAAAGACACACACTTACACCAAGTAACAAAGACAGACAATGACACCACGTAACAAAGACATACACTGATACCCAGTAACACAGTCACACACTTACACCAAGTAACAGAGACATACACTGACACCAAGTAACAAAGGCATACACTTCCACCAAGTAACAAAGACATGCACTGACACCAAGTAACAAAGACGTACACTTGCACCAAGTAACACAGACATACACTGATACCCAGTAACACAGACACACACTTACACCAAGTAACAAAGACATACACTTACACCAATTAACAAAGACATAAACTGACACCCAGCAACAAAGACACACACTGTCACCAAGTAACAAAGACATCCACTGACACAAATTAACAAAGACATTCACTGATACCCAGTAACAGACACACACTAACAACAAGTAACAAAGACATACACTGATACCCAGCCACACAGACACACACTTACACCAAGTATCACAGACATACACAGACACCAAGTTACAAAGACATACACTGATACCCAGTAACACAGACACACACTTACACCATGTAACAAAGACATACACTGACACCAAGTAACAAAGACATACACTTACACCAAGTAACACAGACATACACTGACACCAAGAAACAAAGACACACACTTAGACCAAGTAACACAGACATACACTGACACCATGTAACAAAGACATACACTGATACCCAGTAACACAGACACACACTTACACCAAGTAACAAAGACATACACTGATACCCAGTAACACAGACACACACTTACACCAAGTAACAAAGACATACACTGACACCAAGTAACAAAGACATTCACTGATACCCAGTTGCACAGACACACACTTACACCAAGTAACAAAGACATACACTGATACTCAGTTACACAGACACACACTTGCACCAAGGAACAAAGACATTCACAGAGACACCAAGTAACAAAGGCATACACTGACACCCAGTAACAAAGACATACACTGACACCCAGTAAAAAAAACATACACTGACACCAAGTAACAAAGGCATTCACTGATCCCCAGTAACACAGACACACTCTTACACCAAGTAACAAAGACATACACTGATACTCAGTAACACAGACACACACTTACACCAAGTAACAAAGAAATACACTGACACCAAGTAACAAAGACATACACTTACACCAAGTAACAAAGACATACACTGACACCAAGTAACAAAGACACACACGGATACCCAGTAACACAGACACACACTTACACCAAGTAACACAGACGTATACTGACACCAAGAAACAAAGACATACACTGACACCAAGTAACAAAGACATGCACTGTCACCAAGTAACAAAGACATACACTTACACCAAGTAACAAAGACATACACTGATACCCAGTAACACAGACATACATTTACACCAATTATCAAAGACATACACTGACACCAAGTAACAAAGACATACACTGACACCAAGTAACACAGACATACACTGACACCAAGTAACACAGACATACACTTACACCAATTAAAAAAGACATACACTGACACCAAGTAACAAAGACATACACTGATACCCAGTAACACAGACACACACTTACACCAAGTAACAAAGACATACACTGACACCAAGTAACAAAGACATACACTTACACCAATTAAAAAAGACATACACTGACACCAAGTAACAAAGGCATACACTTACACCAAGTAACAATGACATGCAATGACACCAAGTAACAAAGACATACACTTGCACCAAGTAACACAGACATCCACTGACACCAAGTAACAAAGACACACACTTACACCAGGGACACAGACATACACTGACACCAAGTAACAAAGACAGACACTGATGCCCAGTAACAAAGACATGCACTGACACCCAGTAACAATGACATGCACTGACACGAAGTTACAAAGACATGCACTGATACCCAGTAACACAGACACACACTTACACCAAGTAACAAAGACATACACTTACACCAAGTAACAAAGACATACACTGACAACAAGTAACAAAGACATAAACTGAGACGCAGTAACACAGACACACACTTACACCAATTAACAAAGACATACACTGATACCCAGTTACACAGACACACACATACAACAAGCAACACAGACACACACTGACACCAAGTAACAAAGACATACACTGATACCCAGTAACACAGGCACACACTTACTCCAAGTAACAATGACATACACTGACACCAAGTAACAAAGACATACACTTACACCAATTAAAAAAGACATACACTGACACCAAGTAACAAAGACATACACTGATACCCAGTAACACAGACACACACTTACACCAAGTAACAAAGACAGACACTGATACCCAGTGACACAGACATCCACTTACACCATGTATCAAAGACATACACTGACACCAAGTAGCAAAGACATACACTTACACCAAGTAACAAAGACATACGCTGACACCAAGTAACAAAGACATACACTTACACCAAGTAACAAAGACATACACTGACACCAAGTAACAAAGACATACACTTACACCAACTAACACAGACATACAATGACACCAAGTAACAAAGACACACACTTACACCAAGTAACAAAGACAGACAATGACACCAAGTAACAAAGACATACACTGATACCCAGTAACACAGACACACATTTACACCAAGTAACAGAGACATACACTGACACCAAGTAACAAAGGCATACACTTACACCAAGTAACAAAGACATGCACTGACACCAAGTAACAAAGACGGACACTTGCACCAAGTAACACAGACATACACTGACACCCAGTAACACAGACACACACTTACACCAAGTAACAAAGACATACACTGACACCAATTAACAAAGACATAAACTGACACCCAGCAACAAAGACATACACTGAAACCCAGTAACAAAGACACACACTGTCACCAAGTAACAAAGACATCCACTGACACAAATTAACAAAGACATTCACTGATACCCAGTAACAGACACACACTAACAACAAGTAACAAAGACATACACTGATACCCAGCCACACAGACACACACTTACACCAAGTATCACAGACATACACAGACACCAAGTTACAAAGACATACACTGATACCCAGTAACACAGACACACACTTACACCATGGAACAAAGACATACACTGACACCATGGAACAAAGACATACACTTACACCAAGTAACACAGATACACACTGACACCAAGAAACAAAGACACACACTTAGACCAAGTAACACAGACATACACTGATACCCAGTAACACAGACACACACTTACACCAAGTAACAATGACAGACACTGATACCCAGTAACACAGACACACACTTACACCAAGTAACAAAGACATACACTGACACCAAGTAACAAAGACATTCACTGATATCCAGTAATACAGACACACACTTACACCAAGTAACAAAGACATACACTGACACCAAGTAACAAAGACATACAAAGATACCCAGTTGCACAGACACACACTTACACGAAGTAACAAAGACATACACTGATACTCAGTAACACAGACACACACTTACACCAAGTAACAAAGAAATACACTGACACCAAGTAACAAAGTCATACACTTACACCAAGTAACAAAGACCTACACTGACACCAAGTAACAAAGACACACACGGATACCCAGTAACACAGACACACACTTACTCCAAGTAACACAGACGTATACTGACACCAAGAAACAAAGACATACACTGACACCAAGTAACAAAGACATACACTGATACCCAGTAACAAAGACATACACTGATACCCAGTAACACAGACACACACTGACACCAAGTAACAAAGACAGACACTTACACCAAGTAACAAAGACATGCACTGTCACCAAGTAACAAAGACATACACTTACACCAAGTAACAAAGACATACACTGATACCCAGTAACACAGACATACATTTACACCAAGTATCAAAGACATACACTGACACCAAGTAACAAAGACATACACTGACACCAAGTAACACAGACATACACTGACACCAAGTAACAAAGACATACACTGACACCAAGTAACAAAGACATACACTGATACCCAGTAACACAGACACACACTTACACAAAGTAACACAGACATACACTGACTCCAAGTAACAAAGACAGACACTGATACCCAGTAACACAGACACACACATACACCAAGTATCAAAGACAGACACAGACACCAAGTAACGAAGACATACACTGATACCCAGTAACACAGACACACACTGACACCAAGTAACAAAGACATACACTGATACCCAGGAACACAGACACACACTTACAACAAGTAACAAAGACATACACTGACACCAAGTAACAAAGACATACACTTACACCAATTAAAAAAGACATACACTGACACCAAGTAACAAAGACATACACTGATACCCAGGAACACAGACACACACTTACACCAAGTAACAAAGACATACACTGACACCAAGTAACAAAGACATACACTTACACCAATTAAAAAAGACATACACTGATGCCCAGTAACAAAGACATGCACTGACACCCAGTAACAATGACATGCACTGACACCCAGTAACAAAGACACACACTGACACCAAGTTACAAAGACATGCACTGATACCCAGTAACACAGACACACACTTACACCAAGTAACAAAGACATACACTTACACCAAGTAACAAAGACATACACTGACAACAATTAACAAAGACATACACTGAGACGCAGTAACACAGACACACACTTACACCAATTAACAAAGACATACACTGATACCCAGTTACACAGACACACACATACAACAAGCAACACAGACACACACTGACACCAAGTAACAAAGACATACACTGATACCCAGTAACACAGGCACACACTTACACCAAGTAACAAAGACAAACACTGATACCCAGTAATACAGACACACACTTACACCAATTAAAAAAGACATACACTGACACCAAGTAACAAAGACATACACTGATACCCAGTAACAAAGACACACACTTACACCAAGTAACAAAGACAGACACTGATACCCAGTGACACAGACATACACTTACACCATGTATCAAAGACATACACTGACAACAAGTAGCAAAGACATACACTTACACCAAGTAACAAAGACATACGCTGACACCAAGTAACAAAGACATACACTTACACCAAGTAACAAAGACATACACTGATACCCAGTAACACAGACACACATTTACACCAAGTAACAGAGACATACACTGACACCAAGTAACAAAGGCATACACTTACACCAAGTAACAAAGACATGCACTGACACCAAGTAACAAAGACGGACACTTGCACCAAGTAACACAGACATACACTGACACCCAGTAACACAGACACACACTTACACCAAGTAACAAAGACATACACTGACACCAATTAACAAAGACATAAACTGACACCCAGCAACAAAGACATACACTGAAACCCAGTAACAAAGACACACACTGTCACCAAGTAACAAAGACATCCACTGACACAAATTAACAAAGACATTCACTGATACCCAGTAACAGACACACACTAACAACAAGTAACAAAGACATACACTGATACCCAGCCACACAGACACACACTTACACCAAGTATCACAGACATACACAGACACCAAGTTACAAAGACATACACTGATACCCAGTAACACAGACACACACTTACACCATGGAACAAAGACATACACTGACACCATGGAACAAAGACATACACTTACACCAAGTAACACAGATACACACTGACACCAAGAAACAAAGACACACACTTAGACCAAGTAACACAGACATACACTGATACCCAGTAACACAGACACACACTTACACCAAGTAACAATGACAGACACTGATACCCAGTAACACAGACACACACTTACACCAAGTAACAAAGACATACACTGACACCAAGTAACAAAGACATTCACTGATATCCAGTAATACAGACACACACTTACACCAAGTAACAAAGACATACACTGACACCAAGTAACAAAGACATACAAAGATACCCAGTTGCACAGACACACACTTACACGAAGTAACAAAGACATACACTGATACTCAGTAACACAGACACACACTTACACCAAGTAACAAAGAAATACACTGACACCAAGTAACAAAGTCATACACTTACACCAAGTAACAAAGACCTACACTGACACCAAGTAACAAAGACACACACGGATACCCAGTAACACAGACACACACTTACTCCAAGTAACACAGACGTATACTGACACCAAGAAACAAAGACATACACTGACACCAAGTAACAAAGACATACACTGATACCCAGTAACAAAGACATACACTGATACCCAGTAACACAGACACACACTGACACCAAGTAACAAAGACAGACACTTACACCAAGTAACAAAGACATGCACTGTCACCAAGTAACAAAGACATACACTTACACCAAGTAACAAAGACATACACTGATACCCAGTAACACAGACATACATTTACACCAAGTATCAAAGACATACACTGACACCAAGTAACAAAGACATACACTGACACCAAGTAACACAGACATACACTGACACCAAGTAACAAAGACATACACTGACACCAAGTAACAAAGACATACACTGATACCCAGTAACACAGACACACACTTACACAAAGTAACACAGACATACACTGACTCCAAGTAACAAAGACAGACACTGATACCCAGTAACACAGACACACACATACACCAAGTATCAAAGACAGACACAGACACCAAGTAACGAAGACATACACTGATACCCAGTAACACAGACACACACTGACACCAAGTAACAAAGACATACACTGATACCCAGGAACACAGACACACACTTACAACAAGTAACAAAGACATACACTGACACCAAGTAACAAAGACATACACTTACACCAATTAAAAAAGACATACACTGACACCAAGTAACAAAGACATACACTGATACCCAGGAACACAGACACACACTTACACCAAGTAACAAAGACATACACTGACACCAAGTAACAAAGACATACACTTACACCAATTAAAAAAGACATACACTGATGCCCAGTAACAAAGACATGCACTGACACCCAGTAACAATGACATGCACTGACACCCAGTAACAAAGACACACACTGACACCAAGTTACAAAGACATGCACTGATACCCAGTAACACAGACACACACTTACACCAAGTAACAAAGACATACACTTACACCAAGTAACAAAGACATACACTGACAACAATTAACAAAGACATACACTGAGACGCAGTAACACAGACACACACTTACACCAATTAACAAAGACATACACTGATACCCAGTTACACAGACACACACATACAACAAGCAACACAGACACACACTGACACCAAGTAACAAAGACATACACTGATACCCAGTAACACAGGCACACACTTACACCAAGTAACAAAGACAAACACTGATACCCAGTAATACAGACACACACTTACACCAATTAAAAAAGACATACACTGACACCAAGTAACAAAGACATACACTGATACCCAGTAACAAAGACACACACTTACACCAAGTAACAAAGACAGACACTGATACCCAGTGACACAGACATACACTTACACCATGTATCAAAGACATACACTGACAACAAGTAGCAAAGACATACACTTACACCAAGTAACAAAGACATACGCTGACACCAAGTAACAAAGACATACACTTACACCAAGTAACAAAGACATACACTGACACCAAGTAACAAAGACATACACTTACACCAACTAACACAGACATACAATGACACCAAGTAACAAAGACACACACTTACACCAAGTAACAAAGACAGACAATGACACCAAGTAACAAAGACATACACTGATACCCAGTAACACAGACACACACTGACACCAAGTAACAAAGGCATACACTTACACCAAGTAACAAAGACATGCACTTTCACCAAGTAACAAAGACGTACACTTGCACCAAGTAACACAGACATACACTGATACCCAGTAACACAGACACACACTTACACCAAGTAACAAAGGCATACACTGACACCAATTAACAAAGACATAAACTGACACCCAGCAACAAAGACATACACTGACACCCAGTAACAAAGACACACACTGTCACCAAGTAACAAAGACATCCACTGACACAAATTAACAAAGACATTCACTGATACCCAGTAACAGACACACACTAACAACAAGTAACAAAGACATACACTGATACCCAGCCACACAGACACACACTTACACCAAGTATCACAGACATACACAGACACCAAGTTACAAAGACATACACTGATACCCAGTAACACAGACACACACTTACACCATGTAACAAAGACATACACTGACACCAAGTAACAAAGACATACACTTACACCAAGTAACACAGACATACACTGACACCAAGAAACAAAGACACACACTTAGACCAAGTAACACAGACTTACACTGACACCAAGTAACAAAGACATACACTGATACCCAGTAACACAGACACACACTTACACCAAGTAACAATGACAGACACTGATACCCAGTAACACAGACACACACTTACACCAAGTGACAAAGACTTAACCTGACACCCAGTAACAAAGACATACACTCACACCCAGTAACAAAGACACACAATGACACCAAGTAACAAAGGCACACACTGACACCAAGTAACAAAGAAATACACTGATACTCAGTTACACAGACACACACTTACACCAAGGAACAAAGACATTCACAGAGACACCAAGTAACAAAGGCATACACTGACACCCAGTAACAAAGACATACACTGACACCCAGTAAAAAAAACATACACTGACACCCAGTAACAAAGGCATTCACTGATCCCCAGTAACACAGACACACACTTACACCAAGTAACAAAGACATACACTGATACTCAGTAACACAGACACACACTTACACCAAGTAACAAAGAAATACACTGACACCAAGTAACAAAGACATACACTTACACCAAGTAACAAAGACATACACTGACACCAAGTAACAAAGACACACACGGATACCCAGTAACACAGACACACACTTACACCAAGTAACAAAGACAGACAATGACACCAAGTAACAAAGACATACACTGTTACCCATTAACACAGACACACACTTACACCAAGTAACAGAGACAAACACTGACACCAAGTAACAAAGGCATACACTTACACCAAGTAACAGAGACATTCGCTGACACCAAGTAACAAAGACGTACACTTACACCAAGTAACAAAGACATACACTGACACCAAGTAACACAGACATACACTGACACCAAGTAACAAAGACACACAGTTACACCAAGTACACAGACATACACTGACAGGAAGTAACAAAGATATACACTGATACCCAGTAAGACAGACACACACTTAAACCAAGGAACAAAGACAGACAGACAGACACTGATACCCAGTAACAAAGACATACACTGATACCCTGTAACACAGACACACACTAACACCAAGTCACAAAGAAATACACTGACACCCAGTAACAAAGACAAACACTGACACCCAGTAACAAAGAAACACACTGACACCAAGTAACATAGACAAACACTGACACTAAGTATACAAAGACGGACACAGACACCAAGTAACAAAGACATACACTGATACCCATAATCACAGACACACACTTTCACCAAGTAACAAATACATACACTGACAACAAGTAACAAAGAGACAAACTTACACCAAGTAACACAGACATACACTGACACAAAGTATCAAAGACATACACTGAGACAAAGTAACAAAGACATACACTTACACCAAGTAACAAAGGCATACACTGATACCCAGTAACACAGACACACACTTACACCAAGTAACAAAGACAGACACTGAAACCCAGTAACAGAGACACACACTTACACCAAGTCACAAAGACATACACTGACACCCAGCAACAAAGGCATACACTGACACCCAGTCACAAAGACACACACTGACACCAAGTAACAAAGACATCCACTGACACAAATTAACAAAGACATACACTGATACCCAGTAACACAGACACACACTTACACCAAGTAACAATGACAGACACTGATACCCAGTAACACAGACATACACTCACACCCAATAACAAAGACACACAATGACACCAAGTAACAAAGGCACACACTGACACCAAGTAAAAAAGACAGACACTGATACCCTGTAACACAGACAAACACTGACACCCAGTAACAAAGAAACACACTGACACCAAGTAACAAAGACAAACACTGACACCAAGTATACAAAGACATACATAAACAACACGTAACAAAGACATACACTGATACCCAGAATCACAGACACACACTTTCACCAAGTAACAAATACATACACTGACACCAAGTAACAAAGACATACACTGACACTAAGTATCAAAGACATACACTGACACCAAGTAACAAAGACATACACTGACACCAAGTAACAAAGACATACACTTACACCAAGTAACAAAGGCATACACTGATACCCAGTAACACAGACACACACTTATACCAAGTAACAAAGACAGACACTGAAACCCAGTAACAGAGACACACACTTACACCAAGTCACAAAGACATACACTGACACCCAGCAACAAAGGCAAACACTGACACCCAGTCACAAAGACACACACTGACACCAAGTAACAAAGACACACACTGACACCAAGTAACAAAGACATCCACTGACACAAATTAACAAAGACATACACTGATACCCAGTAACACAGACACACACTTAGACCAAGTAACACAGACATACACAGACACCAAGTAACAAAGACACACACTTAGACCAAGTAACACAGACATACACTGACACCAAGGAGCAAAGGCATGCACTGATACCCAGTAACGCAGACACACACTTACACCAAGTAACAATGACAGACACTGATACCCAGTAACACAGATACACATTTACACCAAGTCACAAAGGCACACACTGACAACGAGTAACATAGACATGCACTGATACCCAGGAACACAGACACACACTTACACCAAGTAACAGAGACATACACTGACACCAAGTAACAAAGGCATACACTTACACCAAGTAACAATCACATGCAATGACACCAAGTAACAAAGACAAACACTTACACCAAGGACACAGACATACACTGACACCAAGTAACAAAGACATAGACTGATACTCAGTAGCACAGACACACACTTACACCAAGTAACAAAGACAGACAATGACACCAAGTAACAAAGACATACACTGATACCCAGTAACACAGACACACACTTACACCAAGTAACAGAGACATACACTGACACCAAGTAACAAAGGCATACACTTACACCAAGTAACAAAGACATGCAATGACACCAAGTAACAAAGACATACACTTACACCAAGTAACACAGACATCCACTGACACCAAGTAACAAAGACACACACTTACACCAAGGACACAGACATACACTGACACAAAGTAACAAAGACATACTCTGATACCCAGTAACACAGACACACACTTACACCAAGTAACAAAGACAGACACTGATACCCAGTGACAAAGACATACACTGATACCCAGTAACACAGACACACACTAACACCATGTCACAAAGACATACACTGACACCCAGTAAAAAAGACAAACACTGACACTCAGTAACAAAGAAACACACTGACACCAAGAAACAAAGACATACACTGATAACCAGTAACACAGACAAACACTTACACCAAGTAACAAAGACATACACCGACACCAAGTAACAAAGACATACACTTACATCAACTAACAAAGACACACTCTTACACCAAGTAACACAGACATACACTGACAGCAAGTAACTAAGACATAGACTGATACTCAGTTACACAGACACACACTTACACCAAGTAACAAAGACAGACAATGACACCAAGTAACAAAGACATACACTGATACCCAGTAACACAGGCACACACTTACACCAAGTAACAATGACATACACTGACACCAAGTAACAAAGACATACACATACACCAATTAAAAAAGACATACACTGACACCAAGTAACAAAGACATACACTGATACCCAGTAACACAGACACACACTTACACCAAGTAACAAAGACAGACACTGATACCCAGTGACACACACATACACTTACACCATGTATCAAAGACATACACTGACACCAAGTAGCAAAGACATACCCTTACACCAAGTAACAAAGACATACGCTGACACCAAGTAACAAAGACATACACTTACACCAAGTAACAAAGACATACACTGACACGAAGTAACAAAGACATACACTTACACCAAGTAACACAGACATACAATGAAACCAAGTAACAAAGACACACACTTACACCAAGTAACAAAGACAGACAATGACACCAAGTAACAGAGACATACACTGATACCCAGTAACACAGACACACACTTACACCAAGTAACAGAGACATACACTGACACCAAGTAACAAAGGCATACACTTACACCAAGTAACAAAGACATACACTGACACCAATTAACAAAGACATAAACTGACACCCAGCAACAAAGACATACACTGACACCCAGTAACAAAGACACACACTGTCACCAAGTAACAAAGACATCCACTGACACAAATTAACAAAGACATTCACTGATACCCAGTAACAGACACACACTAACAACAAGTAACAAAGACATACACTGATACCCAGCCACACAGACACACACTTACACCAAGTATCACAGACATACACAGACACCAAGTTACAAAGACATACACTGATACCCAGTAACACAGACACACACTTACACCATGTAACAAAGACATACACTGACACCAAGTAACAAAGACATACACTTACACCAAGTAACACAGACATACACTGACACCAAGAAACAAAGACACACACTTAGACCAAGTAACACAGACATACACTGACACCAAGTAACAAAGACATACACTGATACCCAGTAACACAGACACACACTTACACCAAGTAACAATGACAGACACTGATACCCAGTAACAAAGACACACCAAGTGACAAAGACTTAACCTGACACCCAGTAACAAAGACATACACTCACACCCAGTAACAAAGACACACAATGACACCAAGTAACAAAGGCACACACTGACACCAAGTAACAAAGACATACACTGATCCCCAGTAACACAGACACACACTTACACCAAGTAACAAAGACATACACTGACACCAAGTAACAAAGACATACAAAGATACCCAGTTGCACAGACACACACTTACACCAAGTAACAAAGACATACACTGATACTCAGTTACACAGACACACACTTACACCAAGGAACAAAGACATTCACAGAGACACCAAGTAACAAAGGCATACACTGACACCCAGTAACAAAGACATACACTGACACCCAGTAAAAAAAACATACACTGACACCAAGTAACAAAGGCATTCACTGATCCCCAGTAACACAGACACACACTGACACCAAGTAACAAAGACAGACACTTACACCAAGTAACAAAGACATGCACTGTCACCAAGTAACAAAGACATACACTTACACCAAGTAACAAAGACAGACACTGATACCCAGTAACACAGACATACATTTACACCAAGTATCAAAGACATACACTGACACCAAGTAACAAAGACATACACTGACACCAAGTAACACAGACATACACTGACACCAAGTAACACAGACACACACTTACACCAAGTAACACAGACATACACTGACTCCAAGTAACAAAGACAGACACTGATACCCAGTAACACAGACACACACTTACACCAAGTAACAAAGACAGACAATGACACCAAGTAACAAAGACATACACTGTTACCCATTAACACAGACACACACTTACACCAAGTAACAGAGACAAACACTGACACCAAGTAACAAAGGCATACACTTACACCAAGTAACAGAGACATTCGCTGACACCAAGTAACAAAGACGTACACTTACACCAAGTAACAAAGACATACACTGACACCAAGTAACACAGACATACACTGACACCAAGTAACAAAGACACACAGTTACACCAAGTACACAGACATACACTGACAGCAAGTAACAAAGACATACACTGATACCCAGTAAGACAGACACACACTTAAACCAAGTAACAAAGACAGACAGACAGACACTGATACAAAAACAAGAAATGCTGGATTCACTCAGCAGGTCTGGCAGCATCTGTGGAAAGAGAAGCAGAGTTAACGTTTCGTGTCAGTGACCCTTCTTCGGAACTGACAAATATTAGAAAAGTCACAGATTATAAACAAGTGAGGTGGGGGTTGGGCAAGAGATAACAAAGGAGAAGGTGCAGATTGGACCAGGCCACATAGCTGACCAAAAGGTCACAGAGCAAAGGCAAACAATATGTTAATGGTGTTTTGAAAGACAAAGCATTAGTACAGATTAGGTGTGAATATACTGAATATAGAACATCAGCAAGTGCAAACCTGAAGAAAAACAACCTGAAAAAAACAGTGGGTAAGCAAACTGAACAAACTAAGATGAAATGAAATAAATGCAAAAAATGTAAAAAGGAATGCAAAAAAAAAAAAGAAAAAATAACTAAAAATGGCTAAAAATGAAAGTAAAGTGGGGGGCTGTCATGCTCTGAAATTATTGAACTCAATGTTCAGTCCGGCAGGCTGTAGTGTGCCTAATCGGTAGATGAGATGCTGTTCCTCGAGCTTGCGTTGATGTTCACTGGAACACTGCAGCAATCCCAGGACAGAGATGTGAGCATGAGAGCAGGGGGGAGTGTTGAAATGGCAAGCAACCGGAAGCTCAGGGTCCTGCTTGCGGACTGAGCGGAGATGTTCCGCAAAGCGGTCACCCAGACACTGATACCCAGTAACAAAGACATACACTGATACCCGGTAACACAGACACACACTAACACCAAGTCACAAAGAAATACACTGACACCCAGTAACAAAGACAAACACTGACACCCGGTAACAAAGAAACACACTGACACCAAGTAACAAAGACAAACACTGACACTAAGTATACAAAGACGGACACAGACACCAAGTAACAAAGACATACACTGATACCCATAATCACAGACACACACTTTCACCAAGTAACAAATACATACACTGACAACAAGTAACAAAGAGACAAACTTACACCAAGTAACACAGACATACACTGACACAAAGTATCAAAGACATACACTGAGACAAAGTAACAAAGACATACACTTACACCAAGTAACAAAGGCATACACTGATACCCAGTAACACAGACACACACTTACACCAAGTAACAAAGACAGACACTGAAACCCAGTAACAGAGACACACACTTACACCAAGTCACAAAGACATACACTGACACCCAGCAACAAAGGCATACACTGACACCCAGTCACAAAGACACACACTGACACCAAGTAACAAAGACATCCACTGACACAAATTAACAAAGACATACACTGATACCCAGTAACACAGACACACACTTACACCAAGTATCACAGACATACACAGACACCAAGTAACAAAGACACACACTTAGACCAAGTAACACAGACATACACTGACACCAAGTATCAAAGACATGCACTGATACCCAGTAACACAGACACACAATTACACCAAGTAACAATGACAGACACTGATACCCAGTAAAACAGACACACATTTACACCAAGTCACAAAGACTTAAACTGACACCCAGTAACAAAGACATACACTCACACCCAATAACAAAGACACGCAATGACACCAAGTAACAAAGGCACACACTGACACCAAGTAAAAAAGACAGACACTGATACCCTGTAACACAGACACACACTAACACCAAGTCACAAAGAAATACACTGACACCCAGTAACAAAGACAAACACTGACACCCAGTAACAAAGAAACACACTGACACCAAGTAACAAAGACAAACACTGACACCAAGTATACAAAGACATACATAAACAACACGTAACAAAGACATACACTGATACCCAGAATCACAGACACACACTTTCACCAAGTAACAAATACATACACTGACACCAAGTAACAAAGACATACACTGACACAAAGTATCAAAGACATACACTGACACCAAGTAACAAAGACATACACTTACACCAAGTAACAAAGGCATACACTGATACCCAGTAACACAGACACACACTTATACCAAGTAACAAAGACAGACACTGAAACCCAGTAACAGAGACACACACTTACACCAAGTCACAAAGACATACACTGACACCCAGCAACAAAGGCATACACTGACACCCGGTCACAAAGACACACACTGACACCAAGTAACAAAGACACACACTGACACCAAGTAACAAAGACATCCACTGACACAAATTAACAAAGACATACACTGATACCCAGTAACACAGACACACACTTACACCAAGTATCACAGACATACACAGACACCAAGTAACAAAGACACACACTTAGACCAAGTAACACAGACATACACTGACACCAAGGAGCAAAGGCATGCACTGATACCCAGTAACGCAGACACACACTTACACCAAGTCACAAAGACTTAAACTGACACC
Organism: Heterodontus francisci; assembly: GCF_036365525.1. Taxonomy (NCBI): domain Eukaryota; kingdom Metazoa; phylum Chordata; class Chondrichthyes; order Heterodontiformes; family Heterodontidae; genus Heterodontus; species Heterodontus francisci. The sequence continues at coordinate 7,234,487 of NW_027140221.1, read as the reverse complement.
CAGTAACAAAGACATACACTCACACCCAATAACAAAGACACACAATGACACCAAGTAACAAAGGCACACACTGACACCAAGTAACATAGATATGCACTGATACCCAGGAACACAGACACACACTTACACCAAGTAACAGAGACATGCAATGACACCAAGTAACAAAGACAAACACTTACACCAAGGACACAGACATACACTGACACCAAGTAACAAAGACATAGACTGATACTCAGTAGCACAGACACACACTTACACCAAGTAACAAAGACAGACAATGACACCAAGTAACAAAGACATACACTGATACCCAGTAACACAGACACACAATTACACCAAGTAACAGAGACATACACTGACACCAAGTAACAAAGGCATACACTTACACCAAGTAACGAAGACATGCAATGACACCAAGTAACAAAGACATACACTTACACCAAGTAACACAGACATCCACTGACACCAAGTAACAAAGACACACACTTACACCAACGACACAGACATACACTGACACCAAGTAACAAAGATATACTCTGATACCCAGTAACACAGACACACACTTACACCAAGTAACAAAGACAGACACTGATACCCAGTGACAAAGACATACACTGATACCCAGTAACACAGACACACACTAACACCATGTCACAAAGACATACACTGACACCCAGTAAAAAAGACAAACACTGACACTCAGTAACAAAGAAACACACTGACACCAAGTAACAAAGACAAACACTTACACCAAGTAACAAAGACATACACAGACACGAAGTAACAAAGACATACACTGATACCCAGTAACACAGACACACACTTGCACTAACTAACACAGACATACACTGACACCAAGTAACAAAGACATACACTTACACCAACTAACAAAGACACACTCTTACACCAAGTAACACAGACATACACTGACACCAAGTCACAAAGACATACACTGATACCCAGTAACACAGACACACACTTACACCAAGTAACAGAGACATACACTGTCACCAAGTAACAAAGGCATACACTTACACCAAGTAACAATGACATGCAATGACACCAAGTAACAAAGACATACACTTACACCAAGTAACACAGACATCCACTGGCACCAAGTGTCCTCAGTACCTTGCTCTACGGCAGCGAGGCCTGGACAACGTATGCCAGCCAAGAGCGACGTCTCAATTCATTCCATCTTCGCTGCCTTCGGAGAATACTTGGCATCAGGTGGCAGGACTATATCTCCAACACAGAAGTCCTTGAAGCGGCCAACATCCCCAGCTTATACACACTACTGAGTCAGCGGCGCTTGAGATGGCTTGGCCATGTGAGCCGCATGGAAGATGGCAGGATCCCCAAAGACACATTGTACAGCGAGCTCGCCACTGGTATCAGACCCACCGGCCGTCCATGTCTCCGTTATTAAGACGTCTGCAAACGCGACATGAAATCGTGTGACATTGATCACAAGTCGTGGGAGTCAGTTGCCAGCATTCGCCAGAGCTGGCGGGCAGCCATAAAGGCAGGGCAAAATTGTGGCGAGTCGAAGAGACTTAGTAGTTGGCACGAAAAAAGACAGAGGCGCAAGGGGAGAGCCAACTGTGCAACAGCCCCAACAAACAAATTTCTCTGCAGCACCTGTGGAAGAGCCTGTCACTCCAGAATTGGCCTTTATAGCCACTCCAGGCGCTGCTTCACAAACCACTGACCACCTCCAGGCGCGTATCCATTGTCTCTCGAGATAAGGAGGCCCAAAAGAAAAAGACACTGACACCAAGTAACAAAGACATAGACTGATATCCAGTAACACAGACACACACTTACACCATGTAACAAAGACATACAATGAGACCAAGTAACAAAGACATACACTTACACCAAGTAACACAGACATCCACTGATACCCAGTAACACAGACACACACTTACACCATGTAACAATGACAGACACAGATACCCAGTAACACAGACACACACTTCCACCAAGTCACAAAGACATACACTGACACCCAGTAACACAGAAACACACTTGCACCAAGTAACAAAGACATACACTGACACCAAGTAACAAAGACATACACTGACACCAAGTGACAAAGGCATACACTGGCACCCAGTAACAAAGACATACACTGACACCCAGTAACACAGACGCACACGGACACCAAGTAACAAAGACATACACTGACACCCAGTAAGAAAAACATACACTGACACCCAGTAACAAAGACATACACTGACACCAAGTAACAAAGACATTCACTGATCCCCAGTAACACAGACACACACTTACACCAAGTAACAAAGACATACACTTACACCAAGTAACAAAGACACACACTGACACCAAGTAACAAAGACATACACAGACACCAAGTAACGAAGACATACACAGATACCCAGTAACAAAGACACACACTTACACCAAGTAACAAAGACATACACTGATACCCAGTAACACTGACGCACACTTACACCAAGTATCCCAGACATGCACAGACACCAAGTAACAAAGACATACACTGATACCCAGTAACACTGACACACACTTACACCAAGTATCAAAGACACACACTGACACCAAGTAACAAAGACATGCACTGACACCAAGTAACAAAGACATACACTGACACCAAGTAACAAAGACACACACTGATACCCAGTAACAAAGACACACACTTACACCAAGTAACAAAGACATACACTGTCACCAAGTAACAAAGCCATACACTGATACCCAGTAACACAGACAAACACTTACACCAAGTAACAAAGACATACACCGACACCAAGTAACAAATACATACACTTACACCAAGCTACACAGACATACACTGACAACAAGTAACAAAGACAAACACTTACACCAAGTAAGAAAGACACACACTTCCACCAAGTAACAAAGACACACACAGACACCAAGTAACAAAGACATACACTGATACACATTAACACAGACACACACTTACACCAAGTAACAAAGACATACAATGATACCCAGCCACACAGACACACACTTACACCAAGTAACACAGACAAGCACTGACACAAAGTAACAAAGACATACACTGATACCCAGTAACACAGGCACACACTTACACCAAGTAACAAAGACAGACACTGATACCCAGTAACACAGACACACACTTACACCAAGTAACAGAGACTTACACTGACACCAAGGGACAAAGGCATACACTTGCACCAAGTAGCAAAGACATGCACTGACACCAAGTAACAAAGACGAACACTTACACCAAGTAACAAAGACATGCACTGACACCAAGTAACAAAGACACACACATACACCAAGTACACAGACATACACTGACACCAAGTAACAAAGACATACACTGATGCACAGTAACACAGACGCACACGGACACCAAGTAACAAAGACAAACACTGACACCCAGTAAGAAAAACATACACTGACACCCAGTAACAAAGACGTACACTGACACCAAGTAACTAAGACAGACACTGACACCCAGTAACAAAGACATACACTGACACCCAGTTACAAAGACACACACTGACACCAAGTAACAAAGACACACACTGACACCAAGTAACAAAGACATCAACTGACACAAATTAACAAAGACATACACTGAAACCCAGTAACAAAGACACACACTTACACCAAGTAACAAAGACATACACTGACACAAAGTAACAAAGAAATTCACTAATCCCCAGAAACACAGACACACACTTACACCAAGTAACAAAGACATACACTGACACCCAGTCACAAAAACATACACTGACACCCAGTAACAAAGACATACACTGACTCCTAGTAGCAAAGACATTCACTGATCCCCAGTAACACAGACACACACTTACACCAAGTAACAAAGACATACACTGACACCAAGTAACAAAGACACACACTGACACCCAGTAACAAAGACGTACACTGACACCAAGTAACAAAGACATTCACTGATCCCCAGTAACACAGACACACACTTACACAAAGTAACAAAGACATACACTTACACCAAGTAACAAAGACATACACAGACACCAAGTAACAAAGACATACACTGATACCCAGTAACACTGACACACACTTACACCAAGTAACAAAGACATACACTGACACCAAGTAACAGAGACATACACTTACACCAAGTCACACAGACATACACTGACACCAAGTATCAAAGACATACACTTACACCAAGTAACAAAGACACACACTTACACCAAGTAACAAAGACATGCACTGACACCAAGTAACAAAGACATACACTTACACCAATTAACAAAGACAGACACTTACACCAAGTAACACAGACATACACTGACACCAAGTATCAAATACATACACTGACACCAAGTAACAAAGACACAAACTTACACCAAGTAACACAGACATAAACTGACACCAAGTAACAAAGACATACACTTACACCAAGTAACAAAGACATACACTGATACCCAGAAACAAAGACACACACTTAGACCAAATAACAAAGACAGACACTGACACCCAGTAACAAAGACATACACTGACACCCAGTTACAAAGACACACACTGACACCAAGTAACAAAGACACACACTGACACCAAGTAACAAAGACATCAACTGACACAAATTAACAAAGACATACACTGAAACCCAGTTACAAAGACACACACTGACACCAAGTAACAAAGACACACACTGACACCAAGTAACAAAGACACACACTGACACCAAGTAACAAAGACATCAGCTGACACAAATTAACAAAGACATACACTTACACCAAGTAACAAAGACATTCACTAATCCCCAGAAACACAGACACACACTTACACCAAGTAACAAAGACATACACTGACACCCAGTCACAAAAACATACACTGACACCCAGTAACAAAGACATACACTGACTCATAGTAGCAAAGACATTCACTGATCCCCAGTAACACAGACACACACTTACACCAAGTAACAAAGACATACACTGACACCAAGTAACAAAGACACACACTGACACCGAGTAACAAAGACATACACTGACACCAAGTAACAAAGACATACACTTACACCAACTAACAAAGACACACTCTTACACCAAGTAACACAGACATACACTGACACCAAGGAACAAATACATAGACTGATACTCAGTAGCACAGACACACACTTACACCAAGTAACAAAGACAGACAATGACACCAAGTAACAAAGACATACACTGATACCCAGTAACACAGACACACACTTACACCAAGTAACAGAGACATACACTGACACCAAGTAACAAAGACATGCAATGACACCAAGTAACAAAGACATACACTTACACCAAGTAACAAAGACACACACTTACACCAAGTAACACAGACATGCACTGACACCAAGTAACAAAGACATACACTGATACCCAGTAACACAGACACACACTTACACCAAGTAACAATGACAGACACTGATACCCATTAACACAGACACACTCTTACACCAAGTCACAAAGACATGCACTGACACCCAGTAACAAAGACACACAATGACAGCAAGTAACAAAGGCACACACTGACACCAAGTAACAATGACATGCATTGATACCCAGTAACACAGACACACACTTACACCAAGTAACAATGACATGCACTGACACCAAGTAACAAAGACATTCACTAATACCCAGTAACACAGACACACACTTACACCAAGTAACAAAGACATACACTGACACCAAGTAACAAAGACATACACTGACACCAAGTAACAAAGACACACACGGACACCAAGTAACAAAGACATACACTGACACCCATTCACAAAAACATACACTTACACCAAGTAACACAGACACACACTTACACCAAGTAACAGAGACATACACTGACACCAAGTAACAAAGGCATACTCTGACACCAAGTAACAATGACATGCAATGACACCAAGGAACAAAGACATACACTTACACCAAGTAACACAGACATCCACTGACACCAAGTGTCCTCAGTACCTTGCTCTACGGCAGCGAGGCCTGGACAACGTATGCCAGCCAAGAGCGACGTCTCAATTCATTCCATCTTCGCTGCCTTCGGAGAATACTTGGCATCAGGTGGCAGGACTATATCTCCAACACAGAAGTCCTTGAAGCGGCCAACATCCCCAGCTTATACACACTACTGAGTCAGCGGCGCTTGAGATGGCTTGGCCATGTGAGCCGCATGGAAGATGGCAGGATCCCCAAAGACACATTGTACAGCGAGCTCGCCACTGGTATCAGACCCACCGGCCGTCCATGTCTCCGTTATAAAGACGTCTGCAAACGCGACATGAAATCGTGTGACATTGATCACAAGTCGTGGGAGTCAGTTGACAGCATTCGCCAGAGCTGGCGGGCAGCCATAAAGACAGGGCTAAATTGTGGCGAGTCGAAGAGACTTAGTAGTTGGCACGAAAAATGACAGAGGCGCAAGGGGAGAGCCAACTGTGCAACAGCCCCAACAAACAAATTTCTCTGCAGCACCTGTGGAAGAGCCTGTCACTCCAGAATTGGCGTTTATAGCCACTCCAGGCGCTGCTTCACAAACCACTGACCACCTCCAGGCGCGTATCCATTGTCTCTCGAGATAAGGAGGCCCAAAAGAAAGTAACAAAGACACACACTTACACCAAGGACACAGACATACACTGACACCAAGTAACAAAGACATACTCTGATACCCAGTAACACAGACACACACTTACACCTAGTAACAAAGACACACACTGACACTCAGTAACAAAGAAATACACTGACACCAAGTAACAAAGTCAGACACTGACACCAAGTATACAAAGACATACACAGACACGAAGTAACAAAGACATACACTGATACCCAGTAACACAGACATACACTTACACTAAGTAACACAGACATACACTGACACCAAGTAACAAAGACACACACTTACACCAAGTATACAAAGACATACACAGACACCAAGTAACAAAGACATACACTGATACACAGTAACACAGACACACACTTACACCAAGTAACAAGGACAGACACTGATACCCATTAACACAGACACACACTTACACCAGGTAACAAAGACATACATTGACACCAAGTAACAAAGACACACACTTACACCAAGTAACAGAGACATACACTGACACCAAGTAACAAAGGCATACACTTACACCAAGTAACAAAGACATGCACTGACACCAAGTAACAAAGACGAACACTTACACCAAGTAACAAAGACATGCACTGACACCAAGTAACAAAGAAACACACATACACCAAGTACACAGACATACACTGACACCAAGTAACAAAGACATACACTGATGCACAGTAACACAGAAAAACACTAACATCAAGTCACAAAGACATACACTGACACCCAGTAACAAAGACAAACACTGACACCCAGTAACAAAGAAACACACTGACACCAAGTAACAAAGACACACACTGACACCAAGTATACAAAGACATACACAGACACCAAGTAACAAAGACATACACTGATACACAGTCACACAGACACACACTTACACCAAGTATCACAGACATAAACAGACACGAAGTTACAATGACATACACTGATATCCAGTAACACAGACACACACTTACACCATGTAACAAAGACATACAATGACACCAAGTAACAAAGACATACACTTACACCAAGTAACACAGACATCCACTGATACCCAGTAACACAGACACACACTTACACCAAGTAACAATGACAGACACAGATACCCAGTAACACAGACACACACTTCCACCAAGTCACAAAGACATACACTGACACCCAGTAGCACAGACACACACTTGCACCAAGTAACAAAGACATGCACTGACACCAAGTAACAGACATAGACTGACACCAAGTAACAAAGGCATACACTGGCACCCAGTAACAAAGACATACACTGACACCCAGTAACAAAGACATACACTGACACCCAGTAACAAAGAGATACACTGACACCCAGTAAGAAAAACATACACTGACACCAAGTAACAAAGACATACACTGACACCAAGTAACAAAGACATTCACTGATCCCCAGTAACACAGACACACACTTACACCAAGTAACAAAGACACACACTGACACCAAGTAACAAAGACATACACAGACACCAAGTAACAAAGACATACACAGACACCAAGTAACGAAGACATACACAGATACCCAGTAACACAGACACACACTTACACCAAGTATCCCAGACATACACAGACACCAAGTAACAAAGACATACACTGATACCCAGTAACACTGACACACACTTACACCAAGTATCAAAGACATACACTGACACCAGGTAACAGAGACATACACTTACACCAAGTCACACAGACATACACTTACACCAAGTAACAAAGACACACACTTACACCAAGTAACAAAGACATGCACTGACACCAAGTAACAAAGACATACACTTACACCAAGTAACAAAGACATGCACTGATACCCAGTAACAGAGACACACACTTACACCAAGTCACAAAGACATACACTGACACCCAGTAACAAAGACATACACTGACACCCAGTTACAAAGACACACACTGACACCAAGTAACAAAGACACACACTGACACCAAGTAACAAAGACATCCACTGACACAAATTAACAAAGACACACACTGATACCCAGTAACAAAGACACACACTTACACCAAGTAACAAAGACATACACTGTCACCAAGTAACAAAGACATACACTGATACCCAGTAACACAGACACACACTTACACCACGTATCACAGACATACACAGACACCAACTAACAAAGACATACACTGATACCCAGTAACACAGACAAACACTTACACCAAGTAACAAAGACATACACCGACACCAAGTAACAAATACATACACTTACACCAAGCTACACAGACATACACTGATACCCAGTAACACAGACGCACACTTACACCAAGTATCCCAGACATACACAGACACCAAGAAACAAAGACATACACTGACACCCAGTAACACAGACGCACACGGACACCAAGTAACAAAGACATACACTGACACCCAGTAAGAAAAACATACACTGACACCCAGTAACAAAGACATACACTGACACCAAGTAACAAAGACATTCACTGATCCCCAGTAACACAGACACACACTTACACCAAGTAACAAAGACATACACTTACACCAAGTAACAAAGACACACACTGACACCAAGTAACAAAGACATACACAGACACCAAGTAACGAAGACATACACAGATACCCAGTAACACAGACACACACTTACACCAAGTAACAAAGACATACACTGATACCCAGTAACACAGACGCACACTTACACCAAGTATCCCAGACATACACAGACACCAAGTAACAAAGACATACACTGATACCCAGTAACACTGACACACACTTACACCAAGTATCAAAGACATACACTGACACCAGGTAACAGAGACATACATTGACACCAAGTCACACAGACATACACTTACACCAAGTAACAAAGACACACACTTACACCAAGTAACAAAGACATGCACTGACACCAAGTGACAAAGACATACACTTACACCAAGTAACAAAGACATGCACTGATACCCAGTAACAGAGACACACACTTACACCAAGTCACAAAGACATACACTGACACCCAGTAACAAAGACATACACTGACACCCAGTTACAAAGACACACACTGACACCAAGTAACAAAGACACACTTACACCAAGTAACAAAGACATCCACTGATACCCAGTAACAAAGACACACACTTACACCAAGTAACAAAGACATACACTGTCACCAAGTAACAAAGACATACACTGATACCCAGTAACACAGACACACACTTACACCACGTATCACAGACATACACAGACACCAACTAACAAAGACATCCACTGATACCCAGTAACACAGACAAACACTTACACCAAGTAACAAAGACATACACCGACACCAAGTAACAAATACATACACTTACACCAAGCTACACAGACATACACTGACACCAAGTAACAAAGACAAGCACTTACACCAAGTAAGAAAGACACACACTTACACCAAGTAACAAAGACACACACAGACACCAAGTAACAAAGACATACACTGATACACATTAACACAGACACACACTTACACCAAGTAACAAAGACATACAATGATACCCAGCCACACAGACACACACTTACACCAAGTAACACAGACAAGCACTGACACAAAGTAACAAAGACATACACTGATACCCAGTAACACAGGCACACACTTACACCAAGTAACAAAGACAGACAATGACACCAAGTAACAAAGACATACACTGATACCCAGTAACACTGACACACACTTACACCAAGTAACAGAGACATACACTGACACCAAGTAACAAAGGCATACACTTGCACCAAGTAACAAAGACATGCACTGACACCAAGTAACAAAGACGAACACTTACACCAAGTAACAAAGACATGCACTGACACCAAGTAACAAAGACACACACATACACCAAGTACACAGACATACACTGACACCAAGTAACAAAGACATACACTGATGCACAGTAACACAGACGCACACGGACACCAAGTAACAAAGACAAACACTGACACCCAGTAAGAAAAACATACACTGACACCCAGTAACAAAGACATACACTGACACCAAGTAACAAAGACATTCACTGATCCCCAGTAACACAGACACACACTTACACAAAGTAACAAAGACATACACTTACACCAAGTAACAAAGACATACACTGATACCCAGTAACACAGACGCACACTTACACCAAGTATCCCAGGCATACACAGACACCAAGTAACAAAGACATACACTGATACCCAGTAACACTGACACACACTTACACCAAGTAACAAAGACATACACTGACACCAAGTAACAGAGACATACACTTACACCAAGTCACACAGACATACACTGACACCAAGTAACAAAGACATACACTTACACCAAGTAACAAAGACACACACTTACACCAAGTAACAAAGACATGCACTGACACCAAGTAACAAAGACATACACTTACACCAATTAACAAAGACATACACTTACACCAAGTAACACAGACATACACTGACACCAAGTATCAAATACATACACTGACACCAAGTAACAAAGACACAAACTTACACCAAGTAACACAGACATAAACTGAAACCAAGTAACAAAGACATACACTTACACCAAGTAACAAAGACATACACTGATACCCAGAAACAAAGACACACACTTACACCAAGTAACAAAGACAGACACTGACACCCAGTAACAAAGACATACACTGACACCCAGTTACAAAGACACACACTGACACCAAGTAACAAAGACACACACTGACACCAAGTAACAAAGACATCAACTGACACAAATTAACAAAGACATACACTGAAACCCAGTAACAAAGACACACACTTCCACCAAGTAACAAAGACATACACTGACACCAAGTAACAAAGACATTCACTAATAACCAGAAACACAGACAGACACTTACACCAAGTAACAAAGACATACACTGACACCCAGTCACAAAAACATACACTGACACCCAGTAACAAAGACATACACTGACTCCTAGTAACAAAGACATTCACTGATCCCCAGTAACACAGACACACACTTACACCAAGTAACAAAGACATACACTGACACCAAGTAACAAAGACACACACTGACCCCGAGTAACAAAGACATACACAGACACCAAGAAACGAAGACATACACTGATACCCAGTAACACTGACACACACTTACACCAAGTAACAAAGCCATACACTGACACCAAGTAACAGAGACATACACTTACACCAACTAACACAGACATGCACTGACACCAAGTAACAAAGACATACACTTACACCAACTAACAAAGACACACTCTTACACCAAGTAACACAGACATACACTGACACCAAGTAACAAAGACATACACTTACACCAACTAACAAAGACACACTCTTACACCAAGTAACACAGACATACACTGACACCAAGGAACAAATACATAGACTGATACTCAGTAGCACAGACACACACTTACACCAAGTAACAAAGACAGACAATGACACCAAGTAACAAAGACATACACTGATACCCAGTAACACAGACACACACTTACACCAAGTAACAGAGACATACACTGACACCAAGTAACAAAGGCATACACTTACACCAAGTAACATAGACATGCAATGACACCAAGTAACAAAGACATACACTTACACCAAGTAACACAGACATCCACTGACACCAAGTAACAAAGACACACACTTACACCAAGTACACAGACATACACTGACACCAAGTAACAAATACATACTCTGATACCCAGTAATACAGACACACACTTACACCAAGTAACAAAGACAGACACTGATACCCAGTAACAAAGACACACACTAAAACCATGTCACAAAGACATACACTGACACCCAGTAAAAAAGACAAACACTGACACTCAGTAACAAAGAAACACACTGACACCAAGTAACAAAGTCAGACACTGACACCAAGTATACAAAGACATACACAGACACGAACTAACAAAGACATACACTGATACCCAGTAACACAGACACACACTTACACCATGTAACAAAGACATACACTGACACCAAGTAACAAAGACATACACTTACACCAAGTAACACAGACATACACTGACACAAAGTTACAAAGACACACACTTACACCAAGTAACACAGACATGCACTGACACCAAGTAACAAAGACAGACACTGATACCCATTAACACAGACACACTCTTACACCAAGTCACAAAGACATGCACTGACACCCAGTAACAAAGACACACAATGACAGCAAGTAACAAAGGCACACACTGACACCAAGTAACAATGACATGCATTGATATCCAGTAACACAGACACACACTTACACCAAGTAACAAAGACATGCACTGACACCAAGTAACAAAGACATTCACTAATACCCAGTAACACAGACACACACTTACACCAAGTAACAAAGACAGACACTGACACCCATTCACAAAAAACATACACTTACACCAAGTAACACAGACATACACTGACACCAAGTATCAAATACATACACTGACACCAAGTAACAAAGACACAGATTTACACCAAGTAAAACAGACATACACTGACACCAAGTATCAAAGACATACACTGACACCAAGTAACAAAGACATACACTTACACCAAGTAACAAAGACATGGACTGATACCCAGTAACAGAGACACACACTTACACCAAGTCACAAAGACATACACTGACACCCAGTAACAAAGACATACACTGACACCAAGTTCCAAAGACACACACTGACACCAAGTAACAAAGACACACACTGACACCAAGTAACAAAGACATCCACTGACACAAATTAACAAAGACACACACTGATACCCAGTAACAAAGACACACACTTACACCAATTAACAAAGACATACACTGTCACCAAGTATCAAAGACATACACTGATAGCCAGTAACACAGACACACACTTACACCACGTATCACAGACATACACAGACACCAACTAACAAAGATATACACTGATACACAGTAACACAGACAAACACTTACACCAAGTAACAAAGACATACACCGACACCAAGTAACAAATACATACACATACACGAAGCTACACAGACAAACACTGACACCAAGTAACAAAGACATGCACTTACACCAAGTAAGAAAGACACACACTTACACCAAGTAACAAAGACACACACAGACACCAAGTAACAAAGACATACACTGATACACATTAACACAGGCACACACTTACACCAAGTAACACAGACATACACTGACACCAAGTAACAAAGACATACACTGATACCCAGTAACACAGGCACACACTTACACCAAGTAACAAAGACATACACTGATACCCAGTAACACAGACACACACTTACACCAAGTAACAGAGACATACACTGACACCAAGTAACAAAGGCATACACTTACACCAAGTAACAAAGACATGCACTGACACCAAGTAACAAAGACGAACACTTACACCAAGTAACAAAGACATGCACTGACACCAAGTAACAAAGACACACACATACACCAAGTACACAGACATACACTGACACCAAGTAACAAAGACAAACACTGACACCCAGTAACAAAGAAACACACTGACACCAAGTAACAAAGACACACACTGACACCAAGTATACAACGAAATACAAAGACACCAAGTAACAAAGACATACACTGATACACAGTAACACAGACAAACACTAACATCAAGTCACAAAGACATACACTGACACCCAGTAACAAAGACAAACACTGACACCCAGTAACAAAGAAACACACTGACACCAAGTAACAAAGAGACACACTGACACCAAGTATACAAAGACATACACTGATACACAGTCACACAGACACACACTTACACCAAGTATCACAGACATACACAGACACCAAGTAACAATGACATACACTGATATCCAGTAACACAGACACACACTTACACCATGTAACAAAGACATACACTGACACCAAGTAACAAAGGCATACACTTACACCAAGTCACACAGACATCCACTGATACCCAGTAACACAGACACACACTTACACCAAGTAACAAGGACAGACACAGATACCCAGTAACACAGACACACACTTCCACCAAGTCACAAAGACATACACTGACACCCAGTAACAAAGACACACTATGACACCAAGTAACAAAGACATACACTGACACCAAGAAACAAAGACATTCACTGATACCCAGTAACACAGACACACACTTGCACCAAGTAACAAAGACATGCACTGACACCAAGTAACAAAGACATACACTGACACCAAGTAACAAAGGCATACACTGGCACCCAGTAACAAAGACATACACTGACACCCAGTAAGAAAAACATACACTGACGCCAAGTAACAAAGACATACACAGACACCAAGTAACGAAGACATACACTGATACCCATTAACACAGACAAACACTTACACCAAGTAACAAAGACATACACTGATACCCAGTAACACAGACGCACACTTACACCAAGTATCCCAGACATACACAGACACCAAGTAACAAAGACATACACTGATACCCAGTAACACTGACACACACTTACACCAAGTAACAAAGACATACACTGACACCAAGTAACAAAGACATACACTGATACCCAGTAACACAGACATACACTGACACCAAGTAACAAAGGCATAGACTTTCACCAAGTAACAAAGACATACACATACACCAAGTAACACAGACATACACTGACACCAAGTAACAACGACACACACTTACACCAAGTACACAGACATACACTGACACAAAGTAACAAAGACATACACTGATACCCAGTAACACAGACACACACTTACACCAAGTAACAAAGACAGACACTGATACCCAGTAACAAATACATACACTGATACCCAGTAACACAGACACACACTAACACCATGTCACAAAGACATACACTGACACCCAGTAACAAAGACAAACACTGACACTCAGTAACAAAGAAACACACTGACACCAAGTAACAAAGACAGACACTGACACCAAGTATACAAAGACATACACAGACACCAAGTAACAAAGACATACACTGATACCCAGTAACACAGACACACACTTACACCAAGTAACAAAGACAGATACTGATACCCAGTAACACAGACACACACTTACACCATGTAACAAAGACATGCACTGACACCAAGTAACAAAGACATACACTTACACCAATTAACACAGACATACACTGATACCAAGTAACAAAGACACACTTACACCAAGTAACACAGACATACACTGACACCTAGTAACAAAGACATCCACTGATACCCAGTAACACAGACACACACTTACACCAAGTAACAATGACATACACTGACACCCAGTAACAAAGACACACAATGACACCAAGTAACAAAGACATACACTGACACCAAGTAACAAAGACATTCACTGATACCCAGTAACACAGACACACAATTACACCAAGTAACAAATACATACACTGACACCAAGTAACAAAGACACACACGGACACCCAGTAACAAAGGCATACACTGACACCAAGTAACAAAGACATTCACTGATCCCCAGTAACACAGACACACACATAAACCAAGTAACAAAGACATCCACTGACACCAAGTAACAAAGACACACAATGACACCAAGTAACAAAGACAAACACAGACACCAAGTAACGAATACATGCACTGATACCCAGTAACACAGACACACACTTACACCAAGTAACAAAGACATACACTGATACCCAGGAACACAGACACACACTTACACCAAGTATCACAGACATACACAGACACCAAGTAACAAAGACATACACTGATACCCAGTAACACAGACACACACTTACACCGAGTAACAAAGACATACACTGACACCAAGTAACAAAGACATACACTTACACCATTTAACAAAGACACACACTTACACCAAGTAACAAAGACATGCACTGATACCAATTAACAAAGACATACACTTACACCAAGTAACACAGACATACACTGACACCAAGTATCAAATACATACACTGACACCAAGTAACAAAGACACAAACTTACACCAAGTAACAAGGACATAAACTGACACCAAGTAACAAAGACATACACTGACACCAAGTAACAAAGACATACACTGATAGCCAGTAACAAAGACACACAATTACACCAAGTAACAAAGACAGACACTGATACCCAGTAACAGAGACACACACTTACACCAAGTCACAAAGACAGACACTGACACCCAGTAACAAAGACATACACTGACACCCAGTTACAAAGACACACACTGACACCAAGTAACAAAGACATCAACTGACACAAATTAACAAAGACGTACACTGAAACCCAGTAACAAAGACACACACTTACACCAAGTAACAAAGACATACACTGACACCAAGTAACAAAGACATACACTGATACCCGGTAACACAGACACACACTTACACCAAGTATCACAGACCTACACAGACACCAACTAACAAAGACATACACTGATCCCCAGTAACACAGACAAACACTTACACCAAGTAACAAAGACATACAACGACAACAAGTATCAAATACATACACATACACCAAGCTACACAGACATACACTGACGCCAAGTAACAAAGACATGCACTTAACCCAAGGAAGAAAGACACACACTTACACCAAGTAACAAAGACAGACACTGACACCAAGTAAAAAAGACAGACACTGATACCCAGTAACAAAGACATGCATTGACACCCAGTAACAAAGACACACACTGACACCAAGTAACAATGACATGCATTGGTACCCAGCAACACAGACACACACTGACACCAAGTAACAAAGACACACACGGACACCAAGTAACAAAGACATACACTGACACCCAGTAACAAAGGCATACACTGACACCAAGTAACAAAGACATTCACTGATCCCCAGTAACACAGACACACACATAAACCAAGTAACAAAGACATCCACTGACACCAAGTAACAAAGACACACAATGACACCAAGTAACAAAGACATACACAGACACCAAGTAACGAATACATACACTGATACCCAGTAACACAGACAGACACTTACACCAAGTAACAAAGACATACACTGATACCCAGGAACACAGACACACACTTACACCAAGTATCACAGACATACACAGACACCAAGTAACAAAGACATACACTGATACCCAGTAACACAGACACACACTTACACCGAGTAACAAAGACATACACTGACACCAAGTAACAAAGACATACACTTTCACCAAGTCACACAGACATACACTGACACCAAGTAACAAAGACATACACTTACACCAAGTAACAAAGACATGCACTGACACCAAGTAACAAAGACGAACACTTACACCAAGTAACAAAGACATGCACTGACACCAAGTAACAAAGACACACACATACACCAAGTACACAGACATACACTGACACCAAGTAACAAAGACAAACACTGACACCCAGTAACAAAGAAACACACTGACACCAAGTAACAAAGACACACACTGACACCAAGTATACAAAGAAATACAAAGACACCAAGTAACAAAGACATACACTGATACACAGTAACACAGACAAACACTAACATCAAGTCACAAAGACATACACTGACACCCAGTAACAAAGACAAACACTGACACCCAGTAACAAAGAAACACACTGACACCAAGTAACAAAGAGACACACTGACACCAAGTATACAAAGACATACACTGATACACAGTCACACAGACACACACTTACACCAAGTATCACAGACATACACAGACACCAAGTAACAATGACATACACTGATATCCAGTAACACAGACACACACTTACACCATGTAACAAAGACATACACTGACACCAAGTAACAAAGGCATACACTTACACCAAGTCACACAGACATCCACTGATACCCAGTAACACAGACACACACTTACACCAAGTAACAAGGACAGACACAGATACCCAGTAACACAGACACACACTTCCACCAAGTCACAAAGACATACACTGACACCCAGTAACAAAGACACACTATGACACCAAGTAACAAAGACATACACTGACACCAAGAAACAAAGACATTCACTGATACCCAGTAACACAGACACACACTTGCACCAAGTAACAAAGACATGCACTGACACCAAGTAACAAAGACATACACTGACACCAAGTAACAAAGGCATACACTGGCACCCAGTAACAAAGACATACACTGACACCCAGTAAGAAAAACATACACTGACGCCAAGTAACAAGGACATACACAGACACCAAGTAACGAAGACATACACTGATACCCATTAACACAGACAAACACTTACACCAAGTAACAAAGACATACACTGATACCCAGTAACACAGACGCACACTTACACCAAGTATCCCAGACATACACAGACACCAAGTAACAAAGACATACACTGATACCCAGTAACACTGACACACACTTACACCAAGTAACAAAGACATACACTGACACCAAGTAACAAAGACATACACTGATACCCAGTAACACAGACATACACTGACACCAAGTAACAAAGGCATAGACTTTCACCAAGTAACAAAGACATACACATACACCAAGTAACACAGACATACACTGACACCAAGTAACAACGACACACACTTACACCAAGTACACAGACATACACTGACACAAAGTAACAAAGACATACACTGATACCCAGTAACACAGACACACTCTTACACCAAGTAACAAAGACAGACACTGATACCCAGTAACAAATACATACACTGATACCCAGTAACACAGACACACACTAACACCATGTCACAAAGACATACACTGACACCCAGTAACAAAGACAAACACTGACACTCAGTAACAAAGAAACACACTGACACCAAGTAACAAAGACAGACACTGACACCAAGTATACAAAGACATACACAGACACCAAGTAACAAAGACATACACTGATACCCAGTAACACAGACACACACTTACACCAAGTAACAAAGACAGATACTGATACCCAGTAACACAGACACACACTTACACCATGTAACAAAGACATGCACTGACACCAAGTAACAAAGACATACACTTTCACCAATTAACACAGACATACACTGATACCAAGTAACAAAGACACACTTACACCAAGTAACACAGACATACACTGACACCTAGTAACAAAGACATCCACTGATACCCAGTAACACAGACACACACTTACACCAAGTAACAATGACATACACTGACACCCAGTAACAAAGACACACAATGACACCAAGTAACAAAGACATACACTGACACCAAGTAACAAAGACATTCACTGATACCCAGTAACACAGACACACAATTACACCAAGTAACAAATACATACACTGACACCAAGTAACAAAGACACACACGGACACCAAGTAACAAAGACATACACTGACACCCAGTAACAAAAACATACACTGACACCCAGTAACAAAGGCATACACTGACACCAAGTAACAAAGACATTCACTGATCCCCAGTAACACAGACACACACATAAACCAAGTAACAAAGACATCCACTGACACCAAGTAACAAAGACACACAATGACACCAAGTAACAAAGACAAACACAGACACCAAGTAACGAATACATGCACTGATACCCAGTAACACAGACACACACTTACACCAAGTAACAAAGACATACACTGATACCCAGGAACACAGACACACACTTACACCAAGTATCACAGACATACACAGACACCAAGTAACAAAGACATACACTGATACCCAGTAACACAGACACACACTTACACCGAGTAACAAAGACATACACTGACACCAAGTAACAAAGACATACACTTACACCATTTAACAAAGACACACACTTACACCAAGTAACAAAGACATGCACTGATACCAATTAACAAAGACATACACTTACACCAAGTAACACAGACATACACTGACACCAAGTATCAAATACATACACTGACACCAAGTAACAAAGACACAAACTTACACCAAGTAACAAGGACATAAACTGACACCAAGTAACAAAGACATACACTGACACCAAGTAACAAAGACATACACTGATAGCCAGTAACAAAGACACACAATTACACCAAGTAACAAAGACAGACACTGATACCCAGTAACAGAGACACACACTTACACCAAGTCACAAAGACAGACACTGACACCCAGTAACAAAGACATACACTGACACCCAGTTACAAAGACACACACTGACACCAAGTAACAAAGACATCAACTGACACAAATTAACAAAGACGTACACTGAAACCCAGTAACAAAGACACACACTTACACCAAGTAACAAAGACATACACTGACACCAAGTAACAAAGACATACACTGATACCCGGTAACACAGACACACACTTACACCAAGTATCACAGACCTACACAGACACCAACTAACAAAGACATACACTGATCCCCAGTAACACAGACAAACACTTACACCAAGTAACAAAGACATACAACGACAACAAGTATCAAATACATACACATACACCAAGCTACACAGACATACACTGACGCCAAGTAACAAAGACATGCACTTAACCCAAGGAAGAAAGACACACACTTACACCAAGTAACAAAGACAGACACTGACACCAAGTAAAAAAGACAGACACTGATACCCAGTAACAAAGACATGCATTGACACCCAGTAACAAAGACACACACTGACACCAAGTAACAATGACATGCATTGGTACCCAGCAACACAGACACACACTGACACCAAGTAACAAAGACACACACGGACACCAAGTAACAAAGACATACACTGACACCCAGTAACAAAGGCATACACTGACACCAAGTAACAAAGACATTCACTGATCCCCAGTAACACAGACACACACATAAACCAAGTAACAAAGACATCCACTGACACCAAGTAACAAAGACACACAATGACACCAAGTAACAAAGACATACACAGACACCAAGTAACGAATACATACACTGATACCCAGTAACACAGACAGACACTTACACCAAGTAACAAAGACATACACTGATACCCAGGAACACAGACACACACTTACACCAAGTATCACAGACATACACAGACACCAAGTAACAAAGACATACACTGATACCCAGTAACACAGACACACACTTACACCGAGTAACAAAGACATACACTGACACCAAGTAACAAAGACATACACTTTCACCAAGTCACACAGACATACACTGACACCAAGTAACAAAGACATACACTTACACCATTTAACAAAGACACACACTTACACCAAGTAACAAAGACATGCACTGACACCAAGTCACAAAGACATACACTCACACCAATTAACAAAGACATACACTGACACCAAGTAACACAGACATACACTGACACCAAGTATCAAATACATACACTGACACCAAGTAACAAAGACACAAACTTACACCAAGTAACAAGGACATAAACTGACACCAAGTAACAAAGACATACACTGACACCAAGTAACAAAGACATACACTGATAGCCAGTAACAAAGACACACAATTACACCAAGTAACAAAGACAGACACTGATACCCAGTAACAGAGACACACACTTACACCAAGTCACAAAGACAGACACTGACAACCAGTAACAAAGACATACACTGACACCCAGTTACAAAGACACACACTGACACCAAGTAACAAAGACACACACTGACACCAAGTAACAAAGACATCAACTGACACAAATTAACAAAGACGTACACTGAAACCCAGTAACAAAGACACACACTTACACCAAGTAACAAAGACATACACTGACACCAAGTAACAAAGACATACACTGATACCCGGTAACACAGACACACACTTACACCAAGTATCACAGACCTACACAGACACCAACTAACAAAGACATACACTGATACCCAGTAACACAGACACACACTTACACCAAGTAACAAAGACATAAACTGACACACAGTAACAAAGACATACACTGACACCAAGTCACAAACACATACACTGATACCCAGTAACACAGTCACACACTGACACCTAGTAACACATACAAACACACACTGACACCCAGTAACATAGAGAAACACAGACACACAGTAACAAAGACATACACAGACACACACTGACACCATGTAACAAAGACTAACACAGACACCAAGAAACAAAGACATACACTTACACGAAGTAACACAGACACACACTGACACCTAGTAACACAAACAAACACACACTGACACCCAGTCACATAGAGAAACACAGACACACAGTAACAAAGACACACAGACATGCACTGACACCAGGTAACAAAGACAGACACTGATACCCAGTAACACAGACACGCACTTACACCAAGTAACAAAGACATACACTGACACCAAGTAACAAAGACATAAACTGTCACACAGAAGCAAAGACATACACTGACACCATGTCACAAAGACATACACTGATACCAAGTAAAACAGACACACGCTTTCACCAAGTAACAAAGACATACACTGACACGAAGTAACAAAGACGTCCAATTGCATCAAGTAACAAAGACACACACTTACACCAAGTAACACAGACATACACTGACACCAAGTAACAAAGACATGTACTGTTACCCAGTAACACAGACACACACTTACAACAAGTAACAAAGACATACACTGAAACCAATTAAAACAGACACACACTTACACCAAGTAAGACAGACACACACTTACACCAAGTAACAAAGAGATACACTGACACCCAGTAACAAAGACATACACTGACACCAAGTCACAAAGACATACACTGATACCCAGTAACACAGTCACACACTTACACCAAGTAACAAAGACAAACACTTACACCAAGTAACAAAGACATACACTGACATCAAGAAACAAAGACATACACTTACACCAAGTAACACAGACACACACTGACACCCAGTAACACAAACAAACACACACTGACACGCAGTAACATAGAGAAACAAAGACACACAGTAACAAAGACATACACAGACACACACTGACACCAAGTAACAAAGACTAACACAGACACACACTGTCACCAAGTAACAAAGACATACACTGACACCCAGTAACAAAGACATGCACTGACACCAAGTCACAAAAACACACACTGACACCCAGTCACATAGAGAAACACAGACACACAGTAACAAAGACACACAGACATACACTGACACCAGGTAACAAAGACAGACACTGATACCCAGTAACACAGACACGCACTTACACCAAGTAACAAAGACATACACTGACACCAAGTAACAAAGACATAAACTGACACACAGAAGCAAAGACATACACTGACACCATGTCACAAAGACATACACTGAAACCAATTAAAACAGACACACACTTACACCAAGTAAGACAGACACACACTTACACCAAGTAACAAAGACAAACACTTACACCAAGTAACAAAGACATACACTGACATCAAGAAACAAAGACATACACTTACACCAAGTAACACAGACACACACTGACACCCAGTAACACAAACAAACACACACTGACACGCAGTAACATAGAGAAACAAAGACACACAGTAACAAAGACATACACAGACACACACTGACACCAAGTAACAAAGACTAACACAGACACGCACTGTCACCAAGTAACAAAGACATACACTGACACCCAGTAACAAAGACATGCACTGACACCAAGTCACAAAGACATACACTGATACCCAGTAACACAGACACACACTTCCACCAAGTTACAAAGACATACACTGACACCAAGTAAAAAAGACATACGCTTACCCCAAGTAACAAAGACACACACTTACACGAAGTAACACAGACATACACTGACACCGATTAACAAAGACATACACTGATACCCAGTAACACTGACACACACTTACACCAAGTAACAAAGACAGACACTGACACCCAGTAACAAAGACATACACTGACACCCAGTAACACAGACACACACGGACACCAAGTAACAAAGACACACACTTACACCAAGTAACACAGACGCACACTGACATACAGTAACACAAACAAAAACAATGACACCGAGTGACACAGACATACACGGACACACAGTAGCAAAGACATACACTGACACCAAGTCACAAAGACATCCACTGACAACAAGTCACAAAGACAAACACTGACACCAGGTAACAAAGACATACACTGATACCCAGTAACACAGACACACAGTTACACCAAGTAACAAAGACATACACTGACACCAAGTAACAAAGACATAAACTGACACACAGAAGCAAAGACATACACTGACACCAAGTCACAAAGACATGCACTGACACCCAGTAAAAAAGACATACACTGACAACAAGTCACAAAGACATACACTGACACCAGGTAACAAAGACAGACACTGATACCCAGTAGCCCAGAAACACACTTACACCAAGTAACAAAGACATACACTTACACCAAGTAACACAGACACACACTGACACCAAGTAACAAAGAAATACAATTACACCAAGTAACAAAGACACACACTTGCACCAAGTAACACAGACATACACTGACACCATGTAACAAAGACATACACTGTTACCCAGTAACACAGACACACACTTACACCAAGTAACAAAGACATACACCGATACTAAGTAACACAGACACACAATTACAACAAGTAACAGAAACACACACTTACACCAAGTAACAAAGACAGACATTGACACCAAGTAACAAAGACATACAATTACACCAAGTAACAAAGACACACACTTACACCAAGTAACACAGACATACACTGACACCCAGTAACAAAGACATACACTGACACCCAGTAACAAAGACACACACGGACACCAAGTAACAAAGACACACACTTACACCTAGTAACACAGACGCACACTGACATCCAGTTACACAAACAAAAACAATGACACCGAGTGACACAGACATACACGGACACCAAGTAACAAAGACACACACTTACACCAAGCAACACAGACACACACTGACATACAGTAACACAAACAAACACACAGACACCAAGTGACACAGACATAAACTGACACACAGTAGCAAAGACATACACTGACACCAAGTCACAAAGACATACACTGACAACAAGTCACAAAGACAAACACTGACACCAGGTAACAAAGACATACACTGATACACAGTTACACAGACAAACACTTACACCAAGTAACAAAGACATACACTGACACCAAGTAACAAAGACATAAACTGACACACAGAAGCAAAGACATACACTGACAACAAGTCACAAAGACATACACTGACACCCAGTAACACAGACACACACTTACACCAAGTAACAAAGACATACACTGACACCAAGTAACAAAGACATAAACTGACACACAGAAGCAAAGACATACACTGACACCAAGTCACAAAGACATACACTGACACCCAGTAAAAAAGACATACACTGACAACAAGTCACAAAGACATACACTGACACCAGGTAACAAAGACAGACACTGATACCCAGTAGCCCAGAAACACACTTACACCAAGTAACAAAGACATACACTTACACCAAGTAACACAGACATACACTGACACGAAGTAACACAGACACACACTGACACCAAGTAACAAAGAAATACAATTACACCAAGTAACAAAGACACACACTTGCACCAAGTAACACAGACATACACTGACACCATGTAACAAAGACATACACTGTTACCCAGTAACACAGACACACACTTACACCAAGTAACAAAGACATACACCGATAGTAAGTAACACAGACACACAATTACAACAAGTAACAGAAACACACACTTACACCAAGTAACAAAGACATACACTGACACCAAGTAAAAAAGACATACAATTACACCAAGTAACAAAGACACACACTTACACCAAGTAACACAGACATACACTGACATCTAGTAACAAAGACATACACTGTTACCCAGTAACACAGACACTCACTGACGTCAAGTAACAAAGACATACACTGATACCAAGTAACACAGACACACACTTACACCAAGTAACACAGACACAAACTTACACCAAGTAACAAAGACATACACTGACACCACGTAACAAAGACATACACTTACACAAAGTAACACAGACATCCACTGACACCAAGTAACAAAGACATACAATTACACCAAGTAACAAAGACACACACTTACTCCAAGTAACACAGACATACACTGACAGCATGTAACGAAGACATGCACTGATACCCAGTAACACAGACACACACTTACACCAAGTAACACAGACACAAACTTACACCAAGTAACAAAGACATCCACTGACACCAAGTAACAAAGACATACACTTACACAAAGTAACACAGACATCCACTGACACCAAGTAACAAAGACATACAATTACACCAAGTAACAAAGACACACACTTACTCCAAGTAACACAGACATACACTGACAGCATGTAACGAAGACATGCACTGATACCCAGTAACACAGACACACTTACACCAAGTAACAAAGATATACACTGATACCCAGTAAAACAGACACACACTTACACCAAGTAACAAAGACATACACTGACACCAAGTAACAAAGACATACACTGACACCAAGTCACAAAGACAGACACTGACACCCAGTAAAAAAGACAAACACTGACACAAAGTAACGACGACAGACACTGACACCAAGTAACAAAGACATACACTTACACCAAGTAACAAAGACATACACTGACACCATGTAACGAAGACATGCACTGATACCCAGTAACACAGACACACACTTACACCAAGTAACAAAGATATACACTGATACCCAGTAAAACAGACACACACTTACACCAAGTAACAAAGACATACACTGACACCAAGTAACAAAGACATACACTGACACCAAGTCACAAAGACAGACACTGACACCCAGTAAAACAGACAAAGACTGACACAAAGTAACGACGACAGACACTGACACCCAGTAACAAAGACATACACTTACACCAAGTAACAAAGGCATGCAGTGATACCCGGTAACACAGAAATCACAGACACCAAGTAACAAAGACATACACTAACACCAAGTAACACAGACATACACTGACACCAAGTAACAAAGACATACACTGATACCCAGTAACACAGACACACACTTACACCAAATATCAAAGACATACACTGGCACCCAGTAACAAAGACACACACTGACACCATGTAACACAGACATACACTGACACCAAGTAACAAAGACATACACTGACACCCAGTAACACAGACACACACTTACACCAAGTAACAAAGACACACACTTACACCAAGTAACACAGAGATACACTGACACCAATTAACAAAGACATACACTGACACACAGTAGCAAAGACATACACTGACAACAAGTCACAAAGACACACACTGATACCCAGTAAAAAAGACATACACTGACACCAAGTCATAAAGACATACACCGACACCAAGTAACAAAGACATACAATTACACCAAGTAACAAAGACATACACTGTTACCCAGTAACACAGACACACACTTACACCAAGTAACAAAGACATACACTGATACCAAGTAACACAGACACACAATTACAACAAGTAACACAAACACACACTTGCACCAAGTAACACAGACACACACTTACACCAAGTAACACAGACACACACTTCCACCAAGTAACAAAGACATTCACTGATACCAAGTAACACAGACACACACTTACACCAAGTAACACAGACACACACTTACACCAAGTAACACAGACACACACTTCCACCAAGTAACAAAGACATTCACTGATACCAAGTAACACAGACACACACTTACACCAAGTAACACAGACACAAACTTACACCAAGTAACAAAGACATACACTGACACCAAGTAACAAAGACATAAACTTACACAAAGTAACACAGACATCCACTGACACCAAGTAACAAAGACATACAATTACACCAAGTAACAAAGACACACACTTACTCCAAGTAACACAGACAGACACTGACACCATGTAACGAAGACATGCACAGATACCCAGTAACACAGACACACACTTACACCAAGTAACAAAGATATACACTGATACCCAGTAAAACAGACACACACTTACACCAAGTAACAAAGACATACACTGACACCAAGCAACAAAGACATACACTGACACCAAGTCACAAAGACAGACACTGACACCCAGTAAAAAAGACAAACACTGACACAAAGTTACGACGACAGACACTGACACCCAGTAACAAAGACATACACTTACACCAAGTAACGAAGACATACACTGACACCATGTAACGAAGACATGCACTGATACCCAGTAACACAGACACACACTTACACCAAGTAACAAAGATATACACTGATACCCAGTAAAACAGACACACACTTACACCAAGTAACAAAGACATACACTGACACCAAGTAACAAAGACATACACTGACACCAAATCACAAAGACAGACACATACACCCAGTAAAAAAGACAAACACTGACACAAAGTAACGACGACAGACACTGACACCCAGTAACAAAGACATACACTTACACCAAGTAACAAAGACATACACTGACACCATGTAACAAAGACATGCAGTGATACCCAGTAACACAGACATACACAGACACCAAGTAACAAAGACACACACTTACACCAAGTAACACAGACATACACTGACACCATGTAACAAAGACATACACTGATACCCAGTAACACAGACACTCACTGACGTCAAGTAACAAAGACATGCACTGATACCAAGTAACACAGACACACACTTACACCAAGTAACACAGACACAAACTTACACCAAGTAACAAAGACATACACTGACACCACGTAACAAAGTCAAACACTTACATCAAGTAACACAGACATACACTGACACCAAGTAACAAAGACATACAATTACACCAAGTAACAAAGACACACACTTACACGAAGTAACACAGACATACACTGACACCAAGTAACAAAGACATACGCTGACAAGTAACAAAGACATACAATTACACCAAGTAACAAAGACACACACTTACACCAAGTAACACAGACATACACTGACACCAAGTAACAAAGACAGACAATAAGACCAAGTAACAAAGACATACACATAGACCAAGTATTTTGACATACACTGACACCAAGTAACAAAGACATACACTGACACCAAGTCACAAAGACACACACTGACACCCAGTAACAAAGACATACACTTCCACCAAGTATTTTGACATACACTGACACCAAGTAACAAAGACATTCACTGATACCAAGTAACACAGACACACACTTACACCAAGTAACACAGACACAACGTTACACCAAGTAACAAAGACATACACTGACATCAAGTAACAAAGTCATACACTTACACCAAGTCACACAGACATACACTGACACCAAGTAACAAAGACATACAATTACACCAAGTAACAAAGACACACACTTACACCATGTAACACAGACATACACTGACACCAAGTAACAAAGACATACACTGACACCCAGTAACACAGACACACATTTACACCAAGTAACAAAGACACACACTTACACCAAGTAACACAGACATACACTGACACCAATTAACAAAGACATACACTGACACACAGTAGCAAAGACATACACTGACACCAAGTCACAAAGACACACACTGACACCCAGTAAAAAAGACATACACTGACACCAAGTCATAAAGACATCCACCGACACCAAGTAACAAAGACATACAATTACACCAAGTAACACAGACATACACTGACACCAAGTAACAAAGACATACACTGACACCAAGTAACAAAGACAGACACTGTTACCCAGTAACACAGACACACACGTACACCAAGTAACAAAGACATACACTTATACCAAGTAACACAGACACACAATTACAACAAGTAACACAAACACACACTTGCACCAAGTAACTCAGACACACACTTACACCAAGTAACACAGACACACACTTCCACCAAGTAACAAAGACATTCACTGATACCAAGTAACACAGCCACACACTTACACCAAGTAACACAGACACACACTTAGACCAAGTAACACAGACACACACTTTCACCAAGTAACAAAGACATTCACTGATACCAGGGAACACAGACACACACTTACACCAAGTAACACACACACAAACTTACACCAAGTAACAAAGACATACACTGACACCAAGTAACAAAGACATACACTTACACAAAGTAACACAGACATCCACTGACACCAAGTAACAAAGACATACAATTACTCCAAGTAACAAAGACACACACTTACTCCAAGTAACACAGACATACACTGACACCATGTGACGAAGACATGCACTGATACCCAGTAACACAGACACACACTTACACCAAGTAACAAAGACATACACTGACACCAAGTAACGAAGACATACACTGACACCAAGTCACAAAGACAGACACTGACACCCAGTAAAAAAGACAAACACAGTCACAAAGTTACGACGACAGACACTGACACCCAGTAACAAAGACATACACTTACAACAAGTAACAAAGACATACACTGACACCATGTAACGAAGACATGCACTGATACCCAGTAACACAGACACACACTTACACCAAGTAACAAAGATATACACTGATACCCAGTAAAACAGACACACACTTACACCAAGTAACAAAGACATACACTGACACCAAGTAACAAAGACATACACTGACACCAAGTCACAAAGACAGACACTGACACAAAGTAACGACGACAGACACTGACACCCAGTAACAAAGACATACACTTACACCAAGTAACAAAGACATACACTGACACCATGTAACAAAGACATGCAGTGATACCCAGTAACACAGACATACACAGACACCAAGTAACAAAGACACACACTTACACCAAGTAACACAGACATAAACTGACACCATGTAACAAAGACATACACTGATACCCAGTAACAAAGTCATACACTGACACCAAGTAACAAAGACATACACTTACACCAAGTAACAAAGACATACACTGACATCAAGTAGCAAATACATACACTGATACCCAGTCACACAGACACACATTTACACCAAGTCACAAAGACAGATACTGATACCAAGTAACACAGACATACACTGACACCAAGTAACAAAGACATACACTGACACCAAGTAACAAAGACATACACTGACACCAAGTAACAAAGACATACACTTACACCAAGTAACAAAGACATACACTGACACCAAGTAACAAAGACATACACTGATATCCAGTAACACAGACACACACTTAAACCAAGTAACAAAGACATTAACTGATGCCCAATAACACAGACACACACTTGCACCAAGTGACAAAGACATACACTGGCACCAAGTAACAAAGACATACACTGACAACCAGTAACACAGACACACACATTACATCAAGTAACAAAGACATACACTTACACCAAGTAACACAGACATACAATGATAACCAGTAACAAAGACATACACTTACACCAAGTAACACAGACATACACTGACACCAAATAACAAATAAATACAATTACACCAAGTAACAAAGACATACACTGATACCCAGTAACACAGACACGCACTGACACCCAGCAACAAAGTCAGACACTGATACCCAGTAACACAGACACACACTGACACCCAGTAAGAGAACAAACACACACTGACACCCCTTAAGTCAGAGAACCACTGATACACAGTAACAAAGACATACACTGATACCAAGTAACACAGACACACACTGACACCCAGTAATAAAGACATACACTGACACCAAGTCACAAAGACATACACTGATACCAAGTCGCAAAGACATACACTGATAGCCAGGAACACAGACACACACTCACACCAAGTCACAAAGACATACACTGACACCAAGTAACAAAGGCATACGCTTACACCATGTAACAAAGACAGACACTTACACCAAGTAACACAGACATACACTGGCACCAAGTAACAAATACCTGCACTTTCACCAAGTATTTTGACATACACTGACACCAAGTAACCAAGACATACACTGACACCAAGTAACAAAGACATACACTGATACCCAGTAACACAGACACACACTCACACCAAGTAATAAAGACATACACTGATACCCAGTAACACAGACACACACTTACACCAAGTAACACAGGCATATACTGACACCAAGTAACAAAGACATACACTGATACCCAGTAACACAGGCACACACTGACACCAAGTAACAAAGACATACGCTGACAAGTAACAAAGACATACAATTACACCAAGTAACAAAGACACACACTTACACCAAGTAACACAGACATACACTGACACCAAGTAACAAAGACAGACAATAACACCAAGTAACAAAGACATACACTTACACCAAGTATTTTGACATACACTGACACCAAGTAACAAAGACATACACTGATACCCAGTAACACAGACATACACTTACACCAAGTAACAAAGACATACACTGACACCAAGTCACAAAGACACACACTGACACCCAGTAACAAAGACATACACTTCCACCAAGTATTTTGACATACACTGACACCAAGTAACAAAGACATTCACTGATAACAAGTAACACAGACACACACTTACACCAAGTAACACAGACACAACGTTACACCAAGTAACAAAGACATACACTGACATCAAGTAACAAAGTCATACAATTACACCAAGTCACACAGACATACACTGACACCAAGTAACAAAGATATACACTGATACCCAGTAAAACAGACACACACTTGCACCAAGTAACAAAGACATACACTGATACCAAGTAACAAAGACATACACTTACACCAAGTCACAAAGACAGACACTGACACCCAGCAAAAAAGACAAACACTGACACAAAGTAACGAAGGCAGACACTGACACCCAGTAACAAAGACATACACTTACACCAATTAACAAAGACATACACTTACACCAAGTAACAAAGACATACACTGACACCACGTAGCAAAGACATACACTGATACCCAGTAACACAGACACACACTTACACCAAGTAACAAAGACACATACTGATACCAAGTAACACAGACATACACTGACACCAATTAACAAAGACATACACTGCACCCAGTGACAAAGACATACACTTACACCAATTAACAAAGACACAGACTTACACCAAGTAACAAAGACATACACTGACACCAAGTAACAAAGACATACACTGACACCAAGTAACAAAGACATACACTGACACCACGTAGCAAAGACATACACTGATACCCAGTAACAGACACACACTTACACCAAGTAACAAAGACACATACTGATACCAAGTAACACAGACATACACTGACACCAATTAACAAAGACATACACTGACACAAAGTAACAAAGACATACACTTACACCAAGTAACTAAGACATACACTGACACCAAGTAACAAAGATATACACTGATATCCAGTAACACAGACACACACTTAAACCAAGTAACAAAGACATTCACTGATACCCAATAACACAGTCACACATTTACACCGAGTAACAAAGACATACACTGTCACCAAGTCACAAAGACATACACTGACACCAAGTAACAAAGACATACACTGACACCCAGTAACACAGACACACACATTACACCAAGTAACAAAGACATACACTTATACCAAGTAACACAGACACACAATGATACCCAGTAACAAAGACATACACTTACACCAAGTAACACAGACATACACTGAAACCAAGCAACAAAGACATCCACTTACACCAAGTACAAAGACATACACTGACACCAAGTAACAAATAAATACTCTTACACCAAGTAACAAAGACATACACTGATACCCAGTAACACAGACACGCACTGACACACAGCAACAAAGTCATACACTGATACCCAGTAACACAGACACACACTGACACCCAGTAATAAAGACATACACTGACAACAAGTCACAAAGACATACACTGATACGAAGTCGCAAAGAAATACACTGATACCCAGTAACCCAGACACACACTCACACCAAGTAACAAAGACACACACTGACACCAAGGAGCAAATACATACACTTACACCAAGTATTTTGACATGCACTAACACCAAGTAACAAAGACATACACTGACACCAAGTAACAAAGACATACACTGATCCCCAGTAACACAGACACACACTCACACCAAGTAACAAAGACATACACTGATACCCAGTAACACAGACACACACTTACACCAAGTAACACAGACATACACTGACACCAAGTAACAAAGACATACACTGATACACAGTAACAATGACATACACTTACACCAAGTAACAAAGACACACACTTGCACCAAGCAACACAGACAAACACTGACACCAAGTAACAAAGACAGACAATAACAACAAGTAACAAAGACAGACACTTACACCAAGTATTTTGACATACACTGACACCAAGTAACAAAGACATGCACTGATACCCAGTAACACAGACACACACTTACACCAAGTAACAAAGACATACACTGACACCAAGTGACAAAGACACACACTGACACCCAGTAACAAAGACATACACTGACACCATGTCACAAAGACATACACTGATACCAAGCAACACAGACACACACTTACACCAAGTAACACAAACACACGCTTTCACCAAGTAACAAAGACATACACTGACACCAAGTAACAAAGACATACAATTATACCAAGTAACAAAGACACACACTTACACCAAGTAACACAGACATACACTGACAACAAGTAACAAAGACATACACTGTTACCCAGTAACATAGACACACACTTACACCAAGAAACAAAGACATACACTGACACCAAGTAACAAAGACATACACTTACACCAAGTAACACAGACAAACACTGACACCAAGTAACCAAGACATACAATTACACCAAGTAACAAAGACACACATTTACACCAAGTGACACAGAGATACACTGACACCAAGTCACAAAGACAAACACTGACACCAAGTAACAAAGTCATAGATTGATACCCAGTAACACAGGCACACACTTACACCAAGTAACAAAGACATACACTGACACCAAGTAACAAAGACATCCACTTACACCAAGTAACAAAGACATACACTGACACCATGTAACAAAGACATGCAGTGATACCCAGTAACACAGACATACACTGACACCAAGTAACAAAGACACACACTTACACCAAGTCACACAGACATACACTGACACCATGTAACAAAGACATACACTGATACCCAGGAACAAAGACAAACACTTACACCAATTAACAAAGACACACACTTACACCAAGTAACAAAGACATACACTGACACCACGGAGCAAAGACATACACTGATACCCAGTAACACAGACACACACTTACAGCAAGTAACAAAGACACATACTGATACCAAGTAACACAGACAGACACTGACACCAAGTAACAAAGACATACACTGACACCAAGTAACAAAGACATACACTTACACCAAGTAACAAAGACATACACTGACACCAAGTAACAAAGATATACACTGATATCCAGTAACACAGACACACACTTAAACCAAATAACAAAGACATTCACTGATACCCAATAACACAGTCACACACTTACACCAAGTAACAAAGACATACACTGACACCAAGTCACAAAGACATACACTGAGACCAAGTAACAAAGACATACACTGACACCCAGTAACACAGACACACACATTACACCAAGTAACAAAGACATACACTTACACCAAGTAACACAGACACACAATGATACCCAGTAACAAAGTCATACACTTACACCAAGTAACAAAGTCATACACTGACACCAAGTAACAAAGACATCCACTTACACCAAGTACAAACAAACACACACTGACACCAGGTAACAAATAAATACACTTACACCAAGTAACAAAGACATACACTGATACCCAGTAACACAGACACGCACTGACACCCAGCAACAAAGTCATACACTGATACCCAGTAACACAGACACACACTGACACCCAGTAATAAAGACATACACTGACACCAAGTCAAAAAGACATGCACTGATACGAAGTCGCAAAGACATACACTGATACCCAGTAACCCAGACACACACTCACACCAAGTAACAATGACATACACTGACACCAAGTAACAAATGCATACGCTTACACCAAGTAACAAAGACAGACACTTACACCAAGTAACACAGACATACACTGACACCAAGTAACAAAGACATACACTGATGCCCAGTAACACAGACACACCCTCACACCAAGTAACAAAGACATACACTGATACCCAGTAACACAGACACACACTTACACCAAGTAACACAGACATATACTGACACCAAGTAACAAAGACATACACTGATACACAGTAACAATGACATACACTTACACCAAGTAACAAAGACACACACTTGCACCAAGCAACACAGACAAACACTGACACCAAGTAACAAAGACAGACAATAACACCAAGTAACAAAGACATACACTTACACCAAGTATTTTGACATACACTGACACCAAGTAACGAAGACATACACTGATACCCAGTAACACAGACACACACTTACACCAAGTAACAAAGACATACACTGACACCAAGTCACAAAGACACACACTGACACCCAGTAACAAAGACAGACACTGACACAATGTCACAAAGACATACAATGATACCAAGCAACACAGACACACACTTACACTAAGTAACACAAACACACGCTTTCACCAAGTAACAAAGACATACACTGACACCAAGTAACAAAGACATATAATTATACCAAGTAACAAAGACACACACTTACACCAAGTAACACAGACATACACTGACACCAAGTAACAAAGACATACACTGTTACCCAGTAACATAGACACACACTTACACCAAGTAACAAAGACATACACTGACACCAAGTAACAAAGACATACACTTACACCAAGTAACACAGACAAACACTGACACCAAGTAACAAAGACATACAATTACACCAAGTAACAAAGACACACATTTACACCAAGTGACACAGACATACACCGACACCAAGTCACAAAGACATACACTGACACCAAGTAACAAAGACATACATTGATACCCAGTAACACAGACACACACTTACACCAAGTAACAAAGACATACACTGACACCAAGTAACAAAGACATACACTTACACCAAGTAACACAGATATAAACTGACACTAAGTAACAAAGACATACAATTACAACAAGTAACAAAGAAACACACTGACACCAAGTAACAAAGACCTACACTGATACCAAGTAACACAGACACACACTTACACCAAGTAACACAAAAACTCACTTACACCAAGTAACAAAGACATACACTGACACCAAGTAACAAAGACATACAATTACACCAAGTAACAAAGACACACACTTACACCAAGTACCACAGACATACACTGAAACCAAGTAACAAAGACATACTCTGTTACCCAGTAACACAGACACACACTTGCACCAAGTAACAAAGACATACAATGATACCAAGTAACAAAGACATACACTGACACCAAGTAACAAAGACATTCACAGATACCCAGTAACACAGACACACACTTACACCAAGTAACGAAGACATACACTGAAACCAAGTAACTAAGACTCACACTGACACCAAGTCACAAAGACAGACACTGACACACAGTAACAAAGACAAACACTGACACCAAGTAACGAAGACAGACACTGACACCCAGTAACAAAGACAGACACTGACACCAACTCACAAAGACATACACTGACACCAAGTAACAAAGACATTCACATACACCAAGTAACACAGACATACAATGACACCAAGTAACAAAGACATACAATTACACCAAGTAACAAAGAAACACACTTGCACCAAGTAACACAAACATACACTGACACCAAGTAACAAAGACATACACTGTTACCCAGTAACACAGACACACACTTACACCAAGTAACAAAGACACACACTTACACCAAGTAACACAGACATACACTGACACCAAGTAACAAAGACAGACAATAACACCAAGTAACAAAGACATACACTTACACCAAGTATTTTGACATACACTGACACCAAGTAACAAAGACATACACTGATACCCAGTAACACAGACATACACTTACACCAAGTAACAAAGACATACACTGACACCAAGTAACAAAGACATACACTTCCACCAAGTATTTTGACATACACTGACACCAAGTAACAAAGACATTCACTGATACCAAGTAACACAGACACACACTTACACCAAGTAACACAGACACAACGTTACACCAAGTAACAAAGACATACACTGACATCAAGTAACAAAGTCATACACTTACACCAAGTCACACAGACATACACTGACACCAAGTAACAAAGACATACACTGACACCATGTAACGAAGACATGCACTGATACCCTGTAACACAGACACACACTTACACCAAGTAACAAAGATATACACTGATACCCAGTAAAACAGACACACACTTGCACCAAGTAACAAAGACATACACTGATACCAAGTAACAAAGACATACACTTACACCAAGTCACAAAGACAGACACTGACACCCAGCAAAAAAGACAAACACTGACACAAAGTAACGAAGACAGACACTGACACCCAGTAACAAAGACATACACTTACACCAATTAACAAAGACACACACTTACACCAAGTAACAAAGACATACACTGACACCAAGTAACAAAGACATACACTTACACCAGGTAACAAAGACATACACTGACACCACGTAGCAAAGACATACACTGATACCCAGTAACACAGACACACACTTACACCAAGTAACAAAGACACATACTGATACCAAGTAACACAGACATACACTGACACCAATTAACAAAGACATACACTGCACCCAGTGACAAAGACATACACTTACACCAATTAACAAAGACACACACTTACACCAAGTAACAAAGACATACACTGACACCAAGTAACAAAGACATACACTGACACCAAGTAACAAAGACATACACTGACACCACGTAGCAAAGACATACACTGATACCCAGTAACACAGACACACACTTACACCAAGTAACAAAGACACATACTGATACCAAGTAACACAGACATACACTGACACCAATTAACAAAGACATACACTGACACAAAGTAACAAAGACATACACTGATATCCAGTAACACAGACACACACTTAAACCAAGTAACAAAGACATTCACTGATACCCAATAACACAGTCACACACTTACACCAAGTAACAAAGACATACACTGTCACCAAGTCACAAAGACATACACTGACACCAAGTAACAAAGACATACACTGACAACCAATAACACAGTCACACACTTACACCAAGTAACAAAGACATACACTGATACCCAGTAACACAGACACGCACTGACACACAGCAACAAAGTCATACACTGATACCCAGTAAAACAGACACACACTGACACCCAGTAATAAAGACATACACTGACAACAAGTCACAAAGACATACACTGATACGAAGTCGCAAAGAAATACACTGATACCCAGTGACCCAGACACACACTCACACCAAGTAACAAAGACATACACTGACACCAAGGAGCAAATACATACACTTACACCAAGTATTTTGACATGCACTAACACCAAGTAACAAAGACATACACTGACACCAAGTAACAAAGACATACACTGATCCCCAGTAACACAGACACACACTCACACCAAGTAACAAAGACATACACTGATACCCAGTAACACAGACACACACTTACACCAAGTAACACAGACATACACTGACACCAAGTAACAAAGACATACACTGATACACAGTAACAATGACATACACTTACACCAAGTAACAAAGACACACACTTGCACCAAGCAACACAGACAAACACTGACACCAAGTAACAAAGACAGACAATAACAACAAGTAACAAAGACAGACACTTACACCAAGTATTTTGACATACACTGACACCAAGTAACAAAGACATGCACTGATACCCAGTAACACAGACACACACTTACACCAAGTAACAAAGACATACACTGACACCAAGTGACAAAGACACACACTGACACCCAGTAACAAAGACATACACTGACACCATGTCACAAAGACATACACTGATACCAAGCAACACAGACACACACTTACACCAAGTAACACAAACACACGCTTTCACCAAGTAACAAAGACATACACTGACACCAAGTAACAAAGACATACACTGACACCAAGTAACAAAGACATACAATTATACCAAGTAACAAAGACACACACTTACACCAAGTAACACAGACATACACTGACAACAAGTAACAAAGACATACACTGTTACCCAGTAACATAGACACACACTTACACCAAGTAACAAAGACATACACTGACACCAAGTAACAAAGACATACACTTACACCAAGTAACACAGACAAACACTGACACCAAGTAACCAAGACATACAATTACACCAAGTAACAAAGACACACATTTACACCAAGTGACACAGACATACACTGACACCAAGTCACAAAGACATACACTGACAACAAGTAACAAAGACATAGATTGATACCCAGTAACACAGGCACACACTTACACCAAGTAACAAAGACATACACTGACACCAAGTAACAAAGACATCCACTTACACCAAGTAACAAAGACATACACTGACACCATGTAACAAAGACATGCAGTGATACCCAGTAACACAGACATACACTGACACCAAGTAACAAAGACACACACTTACACCAAGTCACACAGACATACACAGACACCATGTAACAAAGACATACACTGATACCCAGGAACAAAGACAAAAACTTACACCAATTAACAAAGACACACACTTACACCAAGTAACAAAGACATACACTGACACCAAGTAACAAAGACATACACTTACACCAAGTAACACAGACATACACTGACAACAAGTAACAAAGACACATACTGATACCAAGTAACACAGACATACACTGACACCAAATAACAAAGACATACACTGACACCAAGTAACAAAGACATACACTTACACCAAGTAACAAAGACATACACTGACACCAAGTAACAAAGACATACACTGACACCAAGTAACAAAGATATACACTGATATCCAGTAACACAGACACACACTTAAACCAAATAACAAAGACATTCACTGATACCCAATAACACAGTCACACACTTACACCAAGTAACAAAGACATACACTGACACCAAGTCACAAAGACATACACTGAGACCAAGTAACAAAGACATACACTGACACCCAGTAACACAGACACACACATTACACCAAGTAACAAAGACATACACTTACACCAAGTAACACAGACACACAATGATACCCAGTAACAAAGTCATACACTGACACCAAGTAACAAAGACATCCACTTACACCAAGTACAAACAAACACACACTGACACCAAGTAACAAATAAATACACTTACACCAAGTAACAAAGACATACACTGATACCCAGTAACACAGACACGCACTGACACCCAGCAACAATGACATACACTGACACCAAGTAACAAATGCATACGCTTACACCAAGTAACAAAGACAGACACTTACACCAAGTAACAAAGACAGACACTTACACCAAGTAACAAAGACATACACTGTTACCCAGTAACATAGACACACACTTACACCAAGTAACAAAGACATACACTGACACCAAGTAACAAAGACATACACTTACACCAAGTAACACAGACAAACACTGACACCAAGTAACCAAGACATACAATTACACCAAGTAACAAAGACACACATTTACACCAAGTGACACAGACATACACTGACACCAAGTCACAAAGACATACACTGACAACAAGTAACAAAGACATAGATTGATACCCAGTAACACAGGCACACACTTACACCAAGTAACAAAGACATACACTGACACCAAGTAACAAAGACATCCACTTACACCAAGTAACAAAGACATACACTGACACCATGTAACAAAGACATGCAGTGATACCCAGTAACACAGACATACACTGACACCAAGTAACAAAGACACACACTTACACCAAGTCACACAGACATACACAGACACCATGTAACAAAGACATACACTGATACCCAGGAACAAAGACAAAAACTTACACCAATTAACAAAGACACACACTTACACCAAGTAACAAAGACATACACTGACACCAAGTAACAAAGACATACACTTACACCAAGTAACACAGACATACACTGACAACAAGTAACAAAGACACATACTGATACCAAGTAACACAGACATACACTGACACCAAATAACAAAGACATACACTGACACCAAGTAACAAAGACATACACTTACACCAAGTAACAAAGACATACACTGACACCAAGTAACAAAGACATACACTGACACCAAGTAACAAAGATATACACTGATATCCAGTAACACAGACACACACTTAAACCAAATAACAAAGACATTCACTGATACCCAATAACACAGTCACACACTTACACCAAGTAACAAAGACATACACTGACACCAAGTCACAAAGACATACACTGAGACCAAGTAACAAAGACATACACTGACACCCAGTAACACAGACACACACATTACACCAAGTAACAAAGACATACACTTACACCAAGTAACACAGACACACAATGATACCCAGTAACAAAGTCATACACTGACACCAAGTAACAAAGACATCCACTTACACCAAGTACAAACAAACACACACTGACACCAAGTAACAAATAAATACACTTACACCAAGTAACAAAGACATACACTGATACCCAGTAACACAGACACGCACTGACACCCAGCAACAATGACATACACTGACACCAAGTAACAAATGCATACGCTTACACCAAGTAACAAAGACAGACACTTACACCAAGTAACACAGACATACACTGACACCAAGTAACAAAGACATACACTGACACCAAGTAACAAAGACATACACTGATGCCCAGTAACACAGACACACCCTCACACCAAGTAACAAAGACATACACTGATACCCAGTAACACAGACACACACTTACACCAAGTAACACAGACATATACTGACACCAAGTAACAAAGACATACACTGATACACAGTAACAATGACATACACTTACACCAAGTAACAAAGACACACACTTGCACCAAGCAACACAGACAAACACTGACACCAAGTAACAAAGACAGACAATAACACCAAGTAACAAAGACATACACTTACACCAAGTATTTTGACATACACTGACACCAAGTAACGAAGACATACACTGATACCCAGTAACACAGACACACACTTACACCAAGTAACAAAGACATACACTGACACCAAGTCACAAAGACACACACTGACACCCAGTAACAAAGACAGACACTGACACAATGTCACAAAGACATACAATGATACCAAGCAACACAGACACACACTTACACCAAGTAACACAAACACACGCTTTCACCAAGTAACAAAGACATACACTGACACCAAGTAACAAAGACATACAATTATACCAAGTAACAAAGACACACACTTACACCAAGTAACACAGACATACACTGACACCAAGTAACAAAGACATACAATGTTACCCAGTAACATAGACACACACTTACACCAAGTAACAAAGACATACACTGACACCAAGTAACAAAGACATACACTGACACCAAGTAACACAGACAAACACTGACACCAAGTAACAAAGACATACAATTACAACAACAAAGAAACACACTGACACCAAGTAACACAGACAGACACTGTTACCCAGTAACACTGATACACACTTGCACCAAGTAACAAAGATCTA
The DNA here is from genome assembly GCF_036365525.1 of Heterodontus francisci. NCBI lineage: Eukaryota > Metazoa > Chordata > Chondrichthyes > Heterodontiformes > Heterodontidae > Heterodontus > Heterodontus francisci. The sequence continues at coordinate 7,190,229 of NW_027140221.1, read as the reverse complement.
CACTGATACCAAGTAACACAGACACACACTTACACCAAGTAACACAAAAACTCACTTACACCAAGTACCACAGACATACACTGAAACCAAGTAACAAAGACATACTCTGTTACCCAGTAACACAGACACACTTACACCAAGTAACAAAGACATACAATGATACCAAGTAACAAAGACATACACTGACACCAAGTAACAAAGACATACACTTACACCAAGTAACACAGACATACACTGTCACCATGTAGCAAAGACATTCACAGATACCCAGTAACACAGACACACACTTACACCAAGTAACGAAGACATACACTGAAACCAAGTAACAAAGACTCACACTGACACCAAGTCACAAAGACAGACACTGACACACAGTAACAAAGACAAACACTGACACCAAGTAACGAAGACAGACACTGACACCCAGTAACAAAGACAGACACTGACACCAACTCACAAAGACATACACTGACACCAAGTAACAAAGACATACACATACACCAAGTAACACAGACATACAATGACACCAAGTAACAAAGACATACAATTACACCAAGTAACAAAGACACACACTTGCACCAAGTAACACAAACATACACTGACACCAAGTAACAAAGACATACACTGTTACCCAGTAACACAGACACACACTTACACCAAGTAACACAGACATACACTGACACCAAGTAACAAAGACATACACTGATACCCAGTAACACAAACACACACTGGGCGGCACATTGGCACAGTGGTTGGCAGCATCACAGCTGCAGTGACCCGGGCTCGATTCTGGGTACCGCCTGTGCGGAGTTTGCAAGTTCTCCCTGTGTCTGCGTGGGTTTCCTCCGGGTGCTCCGGTTTCCTCCCACATGCCAAAGACTTGCAGGTTGATAGGTCAATTGGCCATTATAAATTCCCCCTAGTATAGGAAGGTGGTAGGGAACTATTTAGGGACAGGTGGGGATGTGATAGGAATACGGGATTAGTGTAGGATTAGTATTAATGGGTGGTTGATGGTCGGCACAGACTCGGTGGGCCGAAGGGCCTGTTAAATTGCTGTATCTCTAAACTAAACTATATACTGACACCTCGTGTCACAGATACACACTGACACCCAGTAACACAAACAAACACACTCTGACACCGAGTAACACAGAGAAACACTGATAAACAGTAACAAAGACATACACTGACACCAAGTAACACAGACACACACTGACACCCAGTAACAAAGACATACACTGACACCAAGTCACAAAGACATACACTGATACCAAGTCACAAAGACATACACTGATACCCAGTAACACAGACACACACTGACACCAAGTAACAAAGACATACACTGACACCAAGTAACAAAGACACACACTTTCACCAAGGAACAACGACATACACTTACACCAAGTATTTTGACATACACTGACACCAAGTAACAACGACAGACACTGATACCCAAAAATACAGACACACACTTACACCAAGTAACAAAGACATGCACTGACACCTAGTCACAAAGACACACACTGACAAACAGTTACAAAGACATACACTGACACCAAGTCACAAAGACATACACTGATACACATGTGACACAGACACGCACTGACACCCAGCAACAATGTCATTCACTGATACCCAGTAACACAGACACACACTGACACCCAGTAACACAAACAAACACACACTGATACCCAGTAACACAGAGAACCACTGATGCACAGTAACAAAGACATACATTGACACCAAGTAACACAGACACACACTGACACCCAGTAATAAAGACAAACACTGACACCAAGTCACAAAGACAGACACTGATACCAAGTCGCAAAGACATACACTGACACCAAGTAACACAGTCACACACTGACACCCAGTAACAAAGACATATACTGACACTAAGTCACAAAGACGCACACTGATACCAAGTCACAAAGACATACACTGATACCCAGTAACACGGACACACACTGGCACCAAGTAACAATGACATACACTGACACCAAGTAACAAAGACACACACTTACACCAAGTAACAAAGACATACACTTACACCAAGTATTTTGACATACACTGACTCCAAGTAACAAAGACATACACTGATAACCAAAAAGACAGACACACACTTACACCAAGTAACAAAGACATGCACTGACACCAAGTCACAAAGACACGCACTGACACCCAGTAACAAAGACAAACAATGACACCAAGTAACATAGACATACACTGACACCCAGTAACACAGACACACACTTACACCAACTCACAAAGACATACACTGACACCAAGTAACAAAGACATACACATACACCAAGTAACACAGACATACAATGACACCAAGTAACAAAGACATACAATTACACCAAGTAACAAAGACACACACTTGCACCAAGTAACACAAACATACACTGACACCAAGTAACAAATACATACACTGTTACCCAGTAACACAGACACACACTTCCACCAAGTAACAAAGACATACACTGATACCAAGTAACACAGACACACACTTACACCAAGTAACACAGACATACACTGACACCAAGTAACAAAGACATACACTGATACCCAGTAACACAAACACACACTGGGCGGTACATTGGCACAGTGGTTAGCAGCATCACAGCTGCAGGGACCCGGGCTAGATTCTGGGTACCGCCTGTGCGGAGTTTGCAAGTTCTCCCTGTGTCTGCGTGGGTTTCCTCCGGGTGCTCCGGTTTCCTCCCACATGCCAAAGACTTGCAGGTTGATAGGTCAATTGGCCATTATAAATTCCCCCGAGTATAGGAAGGTGGTAGGGAACTATTTAGGGACAGGTGGGGATGTGATAGGAATACGGGATTAGTGTAGGATTAGTATTAATGGGTGGTTGATGGTCGGCACAGACTCGGTGGGCCGAAGGGCCTGTTAAATTGCTGTATCTCTAAACTAAACTATATACTGACACCTCGTGTCACAGATACACACTGACACCCAGTAACACAAACAAACACACTCTGACACCGAGTAACACAGAGAAACACTGATAAACAGTAACAAAGACATACACTGACACCAAGTAACACAGACACACACTGACACCCAGTAACAAAGACATACACTGACACCAAGTCACAAAGACATACACTGATACCAAGTCACAAAGACATACACTGATACCCAGTAACACAGACACACACTGACACCAAGTAACAAAGACATACACTGACACCAAGTAACAAAGACACACACTTTCACCAAGGAACAACGACATACACTTACACCAAGTATTTTGACATACACTGACACCAAGTAACAACGACAGACACTGATACCCAAAAATACAGACACACACTTACACCAAGTAACAAAGACATGCACTGACACCTAGTCACAAAGACACACACTGACAAACAGTTACAAAGACATACACTGACACCAAGTCACAAAGACATACACTGATACACATGTGACACAGACACGCACTGACACCCAGCAACAATGTCATTCACTGATACCCAGTAACACAGACACACACTGACACCCAGTAACACAAACAAACACACACTGATACCCAGTAACACAGAGAACCACTGATGCACAGTAACAAAGACATACATTGACACCAAGTAACACAGACACACACTGACACCCAGTAATAAAGACAAACACTGACACCAAGTCACAAAGACAGACACTGATACCAAGTCGCAAAGACATACACTGACACCAAGTAACACAGTCACACACTGACACCCAGTAACAAAGACATATACTGACACTAAGTCACAAAGACGCACACTGATACCAAGTCACAAAGACATACACTGATACCCAGTAACACGGACACACACTGGCACCAAGTAACAATGACATACACTGACACCAAGTAACAAAGACACACACTTACACCAAGTAACAAAGACATACACTTACACCAAGTATTTTGACATACACTGACTCCAAGTAACAAAGACATACACTGATAACCAAAAAGACAGACACACACTTACACCAAGTAACAAAGACATGCACTGACACCAAGTCACAAAGACACGCACTGACACCCAGTAACAAAGACAAACAATGACACCAAGTAACATAGACATACACTGACACCCAGTAACACAGACACACACTTACACCAACTCACAAAGACATACACTGACACCAAGTAACAAAGACATACACATACACCAAGTAACACAGACATACAATGACACCAAGTAACAAAGACATACAATTACACCAAGTAACAAAGACACACACTTGCACCAAGTAACACAAACATACACTGACACCAAGTAACAAATACATACACTGTTACCCAGTAACACAGACACACACTTCCACCAAGTAACAAAGACATACACTGATACCAAGTAACACAGACACACACTTACACCAAGTAACACAGACATACACTGACACCAAGTAACAAAGACATACACTGATACCCAGTAACACAAACACACACTGGGCGGTACATTGGCACAGTGGTTAGCAGCATCACAGCTGCAGGGACCCGGGCTAGATTCTGGGTACCGCCTGTGCGGAGTTTGCAAGTTCTCCCTGTGTCTGCGTGGGTTTCCTCCGGGTGCTCCGGTTTCCTCCCACATGCCAAAGACTTGCAGGTTGATAGGTTAATTGGCCATTATAAATTTCCCCTAGTATAGGTAGGTGGTAGGGAACTATATAGGGACAGGTGGTGATGTGATAGGAATACTGGATTAGTGTAGGATTAGTATTAATGGGTGGTTGATGGTCGGCACAGACTCGGTGGGCCGAAGGGCCTGTTAAAGTGCTGTATCTCTAAACTAAACTATATACTGACACCTCGTGTCACAGATACACACTGACACCCAGTAACACAAACAAACACACACTGACACCGAGTAACACAGAGAAAGACTGATAAACAGTAACAAAGACATACACTGACACCAAGTAACACAGACACACACTGACACCCAGTAACAAAGACATACACTGACACCAAGTCACAAAGACGTACACTGATACCAAGTCACAAAGACATACACTGATACCCAGTAACACAGACACACACTGACACCAAGTAACAACGACATACACTGACACCAAGTATTTTGACATACACTGATACCCAGTAACACAGACACACACTGACACCCAGTAACACAAACAAACACACACTGACACCCAGTAACACAGAGAACCACTGATGCACAGTAACAAAGACATACATTGACACCAAGTAACACAGACACACACTGACACCCAGTAATAAAGACAAACACTGACACCAAGTCACAAAGACATACACTGATACCAAGTCGCAAAGACATACACTGATACCCAGTAACACAGACACACACTAACACCAAGTAACAAAGACATACACTGATACCCAGTAACACAGACACACACTGACACCCAGTAACACAAACAAACACACACTGATACCCAGTAACACAGAGAACCACTGATGCACAGTAACAAAGACATACATTGACACCAAGTAACACAGACACACACTGACACCCAGTAATAAAGACAAACACTGACACCAAGTCACAAAGACATACACTGATACCAAGTCGCAAAGACATACACTGATACCCAGTAACACAGACACACACTGGGCGGCACATTGGCACAGTGCTTAGCAGCCTCTCAGCTGCAGGGAGACGGGCTCGATTCTGGGTACCGCCTGTGCGGAGTTTGCAAGTTCTCCCTGTGTCTGCGTGGGTTTCCTCCGGGTGCTCCGGTTTCCTGCCACATGCCAAAGACTTGCAGGTTGATAGGATAATTGGCCATTATAAATTGCCCCTAGTTTAGGTAGGTGGTAGGGAACTATATAGGGACAGGCAGGGATGTGATAGGAATACGGCATGAGTGTAGGATTCGTATAAATGGGTGGTTGATGGTCGGCACAGACTCGGTGGGCCGAAGGGCCTGTGAAAGTGCTGTATCTCTTAACTAAACTACTTACTGACACCTAGTGTCACAGATACACACTGACACCCAGTAACACTACCAAACACACACTGACACCCAGTAACACAGAGAAACACTGATAAACAGTAGCAAAGACATACACTGACACCAAGTAACAAAGACATATACTGACACTAAGTCACAAAGACGCACACTGATACCAAGTCACAAAGACATACACTGATACCCAGTAACACGGACACACACTGACACCAAGTAACAATGACATACACTGACACCAAGTAACAAAGACACACACTTACACCAAGTAACAAAGACATACACTTACACCAAGTATTTTGACATACACTGACTCCAAGTAACAAAGACATACACTGATAACCAAAAAGACAGACACACACTTACACCAAGTAACAAAGACATGCACTGACACCAAGTCACAAAGACACGCACTGACACCCAGTAACAAAGACAAACAATGACACCAAGTCACAAAGACATACACTGATACCCAGTAACACAGACAAACAATTACACCAAGTAACATCGACAGACACTGACACCCAGTAACACAGACACACACTTACACCAACTCACAAAGACATACACTGACACCAAGTAACAAAGACATACACATACACCAAGTAACACAGACATACACTGTTACCCAGTAACACAGACACACACTTACACCAAGTAACAAAGACATACACTGATACCAAGTAACACAGACACACACTTACACCAAGTAACACAGACATACACTGACACCAAGTAACAAAGACATACACTGACACCCAGTAACACAAACACACACTGGGCGGTACATTGGCACAGTGGTTAGCAGCATCACAGCTGCAGGGTCCCGGGTTCGATTCTGGGTACTGCCTGTGCGGAGTTTGTAAGTTCGCCCTGTGCCTGCGTGAGTTTCCTCCGGGTGCTCCTGTTTCCTCCTCCAAGCCAAAGACTTGCAGGTTGATAGGTTAATTGGCCATCATAAATTGCCCCTAGTTTAGGTAGGTGGTAGGGAAATATATAGGGATAGGTTGGGATGTGATAGGAATACGGGATTAGTGTAGGATTAGTATAAATGGGTGGTTGATGGTCGGCACAGACTCGGTGGGCCGAAGGGCCTGTTTAAGTGCTGTATCTCTAAACTAAACTAAATACTGACACCTAGTGTCACTGACACCCAGTAACACAAACAAACACACACTGACACCCAGTAACACAGAGAAACACTGATACATAGTAACAATGACATACACTGACACCAAGTAACACAGACACACACTGACACCAAGTAAAAAAGACATACACTGACACCAAGTCACAAAGACATACACTGATACCAAGTCGCAAAGACAGACACTGATACCCAGTAACACAGACACACACTTACACCAACAAAGACAGACAATTGCACCAAGTAAAAAAGACATACACTTACACCAAGTATTTTGACATACACTGACACCAAGTAACAAAGACATACACTGATACCCAGTAACACAGACACACACTTACACCAAGTAACAAAGACAGACAATTGCACCAAGTAACAAAGAAATACACTTACACCAAGTATTTTGACATACACTGACACCAAGTAACAAAGACAAACACTGATACCCAGTAACACAGACACACACTTACACCAAGTAACAAAGACATACACTGACACCAAGTAACACAGACACACACTTACACCAAGTAACAAATACATACACTGACACCAAGTCACAAAGACAGACACTGACACACAGTAACAAAGACAAACACTGACACACAGTAACAAAGACAGACACTGACACTCAGTAACACTGACATACACTGATACCAAGTCACAAAGACACACACTGACACCAAGTAACAAAGACAGACACGTACACCAAGTTACACAGACATACAATGACACCAAGTAACAAAGACATACAATTACACCAAGTAACAAAGACACACACTTGCACCAAGTAACACAAACATACACTGACACCAAGTAACAAAGACATACACTGTTACCCAGTAACACAGACACACACTTACACCAATTAACAAAGACATGCACTAATACCAAGTTGCAAAGACATACACTGATACCCAGTAACACAGACACACACTGGGCGAAACATTGGCACAGTGGTTAGCAGCCTCAGAGCTCCAGGGACCCGGGCTCGATTCTGGGAACCGCCTGTGCGGAGTTTTCAAGTTCTCCCTGTGTCTGCGTGGGTTTCCTCCGGGTGCTCCGGTTTCCTCCGACATGCCAAAGACTTGCAGGTTGATAGGATAATTGGCCATCATAAATTGCCCCGAGTATAGGGAGGTGGTAGGGAAATATATAGGGACAGGTGGGGATGTGATAGGAATACGGGATTAGTGTCGGATTAGTATAAATGGGTGGTTGATGGTCGGCACAGACTCGGTGGGCCGAAGGACCTGTGAAAGTGCTGTATCTCGAAACTAAACTACATACTGACACCTAGTGTCACAGATATACACTGACACCCAGTAACACAAACAAACACACACTGACACCCTGTAACACAGAGAGACACAGATAAACAGTAACAAAGACATACTCTGAAACCAAGTAACACAGACACACACTGACACCCAGTAACAAAGACATACACTGACACCAAGTAACAAAGACGGACACTGATACCAAGTCACAAATACATGCACTGATATCCAGTAACACAGACACACACTGACACCAAGTAACAAAGACATTTACTGACACCAAGTAACAACGACACACACTTACAGCAAGTAACAAAGACAGACAATTACGCCAAGTAACAAAGACATACCCTTACAACAAGTATTTTGACATAAACTGACATCAAGTCACAAAGACATACACTGACACCCAGTAACAAAGACATACACTGACACCCAGTAACACAGGCGTACACTGATACCCAGTAACACAGACACACACTTACACCAAGTAACACAGACATACACTGACACCCAGTAACACAGACAGGCACTTACACCAAGTAATAAAGACATACATTGACACCCAGTAACGAAGACATGCACTGACACCCAGTAACGCAGACACACACGGACAGCAAGTAACAAAGACACAGACTTACACCAAGTAACACAGACGCACACTGACACCCAGTAACACAAACAAACACACTGACACCAAGTAACACAGACATACACTGACACAAAGTAACAAAGACAGACACTGATACCCAGTAACACGGGCACACACTGGGGTGGGGGGGGGGGCACATTGGCGTCGTGGTTAGCACCGCAGCCTCACATCTCCAGGGACCCGGGAACGATTCTGGGCACTGCCTGTGCGGTGTTTGCAAGTTCTCCCTGTGTCTGCGTGGGTTTCCTGCGGGTGCTCCGGTTTCCTTCCACATGCCAAAGACTTGCAGTTTGATAGGTTAATTGGCCATCATAAATTGCCGCTAGTATAGGTAGGTGGTTGGGAAATATATCGGGACAGGTGGGGATGTGATAGGAATACGGGATTAGTGTAGGATTAGTATAAATGGGTTACCAAGTAACAAAGACAGTCTCTGATACCCAGTAACACAGATACACACTTACACCAGGTCACAAAGACACACACTGACATCCAGTAACAAAGACAGACACTGATACCCAGTAACACAGACACACATTTACACCAAGTAACAAAGACTTACACTGATACCCAGCAACACAGACACACACTTACACCAAGTCAGAAAGACACACACTGACACCCAGTAACAAAGACATACACTGCACCCAGTGAGAAAGAAACACACTGACACCCAGTAACAAAGAGAAAAACTGACACCAAGTAACAAAGACACACACTGACACCAAGTAACACAGACACACACTGACAGCAAGTAACAAAGACATCCACTTACACCAAGTACAAAGACATACACTGACACCAAGTAACGAAGACATAAAATTATACCCAGTAACACAGACACGCACTGACACCCAGTAACAAAGACAGACACTGACACCAAGTAACAAAGACAGACACTGATACACAGTAAAACAGACACACACTTACACCAAGTAACAAAGAAACACACTGAACCCCAATAACAAAGACACACACTTACACCAACTAACACCGACATACACTGACACAAAGTAACAAACACATACACTGACACCCAGTAACAAAGACATACACTGACACCAAGTAACAAAGACACACACTGACACCAAGTAACAAGGACATACACTGACACCAAGTAACAAAGACACACACTTACACCAAGTAAAAAAGACATACACTGACACCAAGTAACAAAGACATACACTTACACCAAGTAACAAAGACATACACTGACACCAAGTAACAAAGACATACACTGATACCCAGGAACACAGACACACACCTACACCAAGTAACAAAGACATACACTGATAACCAATAACACAGACACACATTTACACCAACTAACACAGACATACACTTACACCAAGTAACAAAGACAGATACTGATACCCAGTAACACAGACACACACTTACACCAAGTCACAAAGAAATACACTGACACCCAGTGACAAAGACATGCACTGACACCCAGTAACAAAGACACACACTGATACCAAGTAACAAAGACATACACTGATACCCAGTAACACAGACACACACGTACACCAAGTAACAGAGACATACACTGACACCAATAAACAAAGACATACACTGATACCCAGTAACACAGACGCACACTTACACCACGTATCAAAGACATACACTGACACCAAGTAACAAAGACAGACACTGATACACAGTAAAACAGACACACACTGACACCAAGTAACAAAGAAACACACTGAACCCCAATAACACAGACACACACTTACACCAACTAACACCGACATGCACTGACACAAAGTAACAAACACATACACTGACACCCAGTAACAAAGACATACACTGACACCAAGTAACAAAGACACACACTGACACCAAGTAACAAGGACATACACTGACACCAAGTAACAAAGACAGACACTGACACCCAAATACACAGACATACACTTACACCAAGTAACACAGACACACACTTACACCAAGTAACAAAGACAGACACTGATACCCAGTAACACAGACACACACTTACACCAAGTAACAAAGACATACACTGACACCCAGTAACAAAGACATACACTGACACCCAGTAACACAGACACACACGGACACCAAGTAACAAAGACACACACTTACACCAAGTATCACAGACACACACTGACACCAAGTAACACAGACACACACTTACACCATGCAACACAGACATACAATGACACCAAGTGACAAAGACATATACTGATACCCAGTAAAACAGACACACGCTTACACCAAGTAACACAGACATACACTGACAATAACTAACAAAGACATACACTGATACCCAGGAACAAAGACACACACTTACACCAAGTAACACAGACACACTCTTACACCAAGCAACAAAGACACACACTTACACCAAGTAACACAGAGATACACTGACACCAAGTAACAAAGACATACAATTATACCAAGTAACAAAGACACACTCTTACACCAAGTAACACAGATATACACTGACACCAAGTAACAAAGACATGCACTGACACCCAGTAACACAGACACACACTTACACCAAGTAACAAAGACACACACTTAAACCAAGTAACACAGACATACACTGACACCCAGTAACACAGACACACACTTACTCCAAGTAACAGACATACACTGACACCAAGTAACAAAGACATACACTGATACCCAGTGACACAGACACACACTTACCCCAAGTATCACAGAGATATTCTGACACCAAGTAACAAAGACATACACTGATACCCAGTAACACAGACACACACTTACACCAAGTAACAAAGACATACACTGACACCAAGTCACAAAGACATACACTGACACTCAGTAACAAAGACATACACTGATACCAAGTCACCAAGACATACACTGATACCAAGCAACACAGACATACACTGACACCAAGTAACAAAGACATACACTGATACCGAGTAACACAGACACACACGGACACCAAGTAACAAAGACACACACTTACACCAAGTATCACAGACACACATGGACACCCAGTAACACAGACACACACATACACCAAGCAACAAAGACATACACTGACACCAAGTAACAAAGACGTACACTGATACCCAGTAACACAGACACACACTTACACCAAGTAACACAGACATACACTGACGCCAAGTAACAAAGACATACACTGATACCCAGGAACACAGACACACACTTACACCAAGTAACACAGACACACACTTACACCAAGTAACAAAGACATACACTTACACCAAGTAACACAGACATACACTGACACCAAGTAACAAAGACATACAATTACACCAAGTAACAAAGTCACACACTTACACCAAGTAACACAGATATGCACTGGCACCAAGTAACAAAGACATGCACTGACACCCAGCAACACAGACACACACGGACATCAAGTAACCAGTACACACACTTACACCAAGTAACACAGACACACACTGACACCCAGTAACACAGACATACACTTACACCAAGTAACACAGTCATGCATTGACACCAAGTAACAAAGACATACAATGATACCCAGGAACACAGACACACACTTACACCAAGTAACACAGATACACTTACACCAAGTAACAAAGACATACACTTACACCAAGAAACACAGACATACACTGACACCAAGTAACAAAGACATACACTGATACCAAGTAACAAAGACATACACTTACACCAAGTAACAAAAACATATATTGACACCAAGTAACAAAGACATACACTGACACCAAGTCACAAAGACAAACACTGACACCCAGTAACAAGGACAAAAACTGATACCAAGTAACGAAGACAGACACTGACACCCAGTAACAAAGACATTCACTGATCCCCAGTAACAAAGACACACACTTACACAAAGTAGCACAGACACACACTGACACCCAGTAACACAGACATACACTTACACCAAGTAACACAGACATACACTGACACCAAGTAACAAAGACACACACTGATACCCAGTAACACAGACACACACTGACACCAAGTCACAAAGACATACTCTGATACCCAGGAACACAGACACACACTGACACCCATTAACACAGACACACACGGACACCAAGTAACAAAGACACACACTTACACCAAGTAACACAGACACACACTGACACCCAGTAACACAGACACACACTTACTCCAAGTAACACAGACACACACTTACATCAAGTAACAAAGACATACACTGACACCAAGTCACAAAGACACACACTGACACCCAGTAACAAAGACATACACTGATACCAAGTCACAAAGACATACACTGATACCCAGTAACACAGACACACACTTACAACAAGTAACACAGACATACACTGACACCAAGTAACAAAGACATAAAATGATACCGAGTAACACAGACACACACTTCCACCAAGTAACAAAGACAGACACTGATACCCAGTAACACAGACATACACGGACACCCAGTAACACATACACACACGGACACCAAGTAACAAAGACACACACTTACACCAAGTATCACAGCCACACACTGACACCCAGTAACAGAAACACACTTACACCAAGCAACACAGACATACATTGACACCAAGTAACAAAGACATACACTGACACCCAGTAACACAGACACACACTGACACCAAGTAACACAGACATACACTGACAGCAAGTAACAAAGACATACACTGATACCCAGTAACACAGACACACACTTCCACGTAGCAACAAAGACATACACTTACACCAAGTAACACAGACATTCACTGACACCAAGTAACAAAGACATACAATTACACCAAGTAACAAAGACACACACTTACACCAAGTAACACATATATACACTGACACCAAGTAACAAAGACATGCACTGACACCCAGTAACACAGACACACACGAACACCAAGTAACAAAGACACACACTTACTCCAAGAAACACAGACACACACTGACACCCAGTAACACAGACACACACTTACTCCAAGTAACACAGACATACACTGACACCAAGTAACAAAGACGTACACTGATACCCAGTAACACAGACACACACTTACACCTAATAACACAGACATACACTGACGCCAAGTAACAAAGACATACACTGATACCCAGGAACACAGACACACACTTGCACCAAGTAACACAGACTCACAGTTACACCAAGTAACAAAGACATACACTTACACCAAGTAACACAGACATGCACTGACACCAAGTAACAAAGACATACAATTACACCAAGTAACAAAGACACACACTTACACCTAGTAACACAGATATACACTGGCACCAAGTAACAAAGACATGCACTGACACCCAGCAACACAGACACACACGGACAAAAAGTAACCAGGACACACACTTACACCAAGTAACACAGACACACACTGACACCCAGTAACACAGACATACACTTACACCAAGTAACACAGTCATACACTGACACCAAGTAACAAAGACATACAATGATACCCAGGAACACAGACACACACTTACACCAAGTAACACAGACACACTTACACCAAGTAACAAAGACAGACACTTACACCAAGTAACACAGACATACACTGACACCAAGTAACAAAGACATACACTGACACCAAGTAACAAAGACACACACTTACACCAAGTAACAAAGGCAGACACTGATACCCAGTAACACAGACACACACTTACACCAAGTAACAAAGACATCCACTGACACCCAGTAACAAAGACATACACTGACACCCAGTAACACAGACACACACGGACACCAAGTAACAAAGACACACACTTACACCAAGTATCACAGACACACACTGACACTCAGTAACACAGACACACATTTAGATCAAGCAACACAGACATACAATGACACCAAGTAACAAAGACATACACTGATACCCAGGAACACAGACACACACTTACACCAAGTAACGCAGACACACACTTACACCAAGTAACAAAGACATACACTGACACCAAGTCACAAAGACACACACTGACACCCAGTAACAAAGACATACACTGATACCAAGTCACAAAGACATACACTGATACCCAGTAACACAGACACACACTTACACCAAGTAACACAGACATACACTGACACCAAGTAACAAAGACATAAAATGATACCGAGTAACACAGACACACACTTCCACCAAGTAACAAAGACAGACACTGACACCCAGTAACAAAGACATACACGGACACCCAGTAACACAGACACAGACGGACACCAAGTAACAAAGACACACACTTACACCAAGTATCACAGCCACACACTGACACCCAGTAACACAGACACACACTTACACCAAGCAACACAGACGTACACTGACACCAAGTAACAAAGACATACACTGACACCCAGTAACACAGACACACACTTACACCAAGTAACACAGACATACACTGACAGCAAGTAACAAAGACATACACTGATACCCAGGAACACCGACACACACTTACACCAAGTAACACAGACATACACTGACAGCAAGTAACAAAGACATACACTGACACCCAGGAACACAGACACACACTTACACCAAGTACCACAGTCATACACTGACACCAAGTAACAAAGACATAAAATGATACCGAGTAACACAGACACACACTTAAACCAAGTAACAAAGACAGACACTGATACCCAGTAACACAGACATACACGGACACCCAGTAACACATACACACACGGACACCAAGTAACAAAGACACACACTTACACCAAGTATCACAGCCACACACTGACACCCAGTAACAGAAACACACTTACACCAAGCAACACAGACATACATTGACACCAAGTAACGAAGACATACACTGACACCCAGTAACACAGACACACACTGACACCAAGTAACACAGACATACACTGACAGCAAGTAACAAAGACATACACTGATACCCAGTAACACAGACACACACTTCCACGTAGCAACAAAGACATACACTTACACCAAGTAACACAGCCATTCACTGACACCAAGTAACAAAGACATACAATTACACCAAGTAACAAAGACACACACTTACACCAAGTAACACATATATACACTGACACCAAGTAACAAAGACATGCACTGACACCCAGTAACACAGACACACACGAACACCAAGTAACAAAGACACACACTTACTCCAAGAAACACAGACACACACTGACACCCAGTAACACAGACACACACTTACTCCAAGTAACACAGACATACACTGACACCAAGTAACAAAGACGTACACTGATACCCAGTAACACAGACACACACTTACACCTAATAACACAGACATACACTGACGCCAAGTAACAAAGACATACACTGATACCCAGGACACAGACACACACTTGCACCAAGTAACACAGACACACACTTACACCAAGTAACAAAGACATACAATTACACCAAGTAACAAAGACACACACTTACACCTAGTAACACAGATATACACTGGCACCAAGTAACAAAGACATGCACTGACACCAAGTAACACAGACATTCACTGACACCAAGTAACAAAGACATACAATTACACCAAGTAACAAAGACACACACTTACACCAAGTAACACATATATACACTGACACCAAGTAACAAAGACATGCACTGACACCCAGTAACACAGACACACACGGACACAAAGTAACCAGGACACACACTTACAACAAGTATCACAGACACACACTGACTCCCAATCACACAGACACACACTTACACCAAGCAACACAGACATACACTGACACCAAGTAACAAAGACATACACTGATACCCAGTAACACAGACACACACTTATACCAAGTAACACAGACATACACTGACAGCAAGTAACAAAGTCATACACTGATACCCAGGAACACAGACACACACTTACACCAAGTAACACAGACACACACTGACACCAAGCAACAAAGACATACACTTGCAACAAGTAACACAGACATACACTGGCACCAAGTAACAAAGACATACAATTACACCAAGTAACAAAGACACACACAGACTCCAAGTAACACAGATATACACTGACACCAAGTAACAAAGACATGCACTGACACCCAGTAACACAAACACACACGAACACCAAGTAACAAAGACACACACTTACACCAAGTTACACAGACACACACTGACACCCAGTAACACAGACACACACTTACTCCAAGGCACACAGACATACACTGACACCAAGTAACAAATTCATACACTTATACACAATAACACAGACACACACTTACACCAAGTAACACAGACATACACTGACACCAAGTAACAAAGACATACACTGATTCCCAGGAACACAGACTCTCACTTACACCAAGGAACACAGACACACACTTCCAACAAGTAACAAAGACATACACTTACACCAAGTAACACAGACATACACTTTCACAAAGTAACAAAGACATACAATTACACCAAGTAACAAAGACACACACTTACACCAAGTAACACAGATATACCCTGACACCAAGTAACAAAGACATGCACTTACACCCAGTAACACAGACACACACGGACACCAAGTAACAAAGACACACACTTACACCAAGTAACACAGACACACACTGACACCCAGTAACACAGACACACACTTACTCCAAGTAACACAGACACACACTGACACCAAGGAACAAAGACATACACTGATACCCAGTAACACAGACACACACTTACCCCAAGTAACACAGAGATACACTGACACCAAGTAACAAAGACATACACTGATTCCCTGGAACAAAGACACACACTTACCCCAAGTAACACAGACACACACTGACACCAAGTAACAAAGACATGCACCTACACCAAGTAACACAGACATTTACTGACACCAAGTAACAAAGACATCCAATTACACCAAGTAACAAAGACACACATTTACACCAAGGAACACAGATATACACTGGCACCAAGTAACAAAGACATGTACTGAAACCAAGTAACAAAGACATACACTGACACCAAGTAACAAAGACAAACACTGACACCCAGTAACAAAGACAAACACTGACACCAAGTAACGAAGACAGACACTGACACCCAGTAACAAAGACATACACTGATACCCAGTAACAAAGACACACACTTACACCAAGTAACACAGACAGACACTGACACCAATGAACAAAGACATACACTGATACCGAGTAACACAGACACACACTTACACCAAGTAACAAAGGCAGACACTGATACCCAGTAACACAGACACACACTTACACCAAGTAACAAAGACATACACTGACACCCAGTAACAAAGACATACACTGACACCCAGTAACACAGACACACACGGGCACCAAGCAACAAAGACACACACTTACACCAAGTATCACAGACACACACTGACACTCAGTAACACAGATACACATTTACACCAAGCAACACAGACATACAATGACACCAAGTAACAAAGACATACACTGATACCCAGGAACACAGACACACACTTACACCAAATAACGCAGACACACACTTACACCAAGTAACAAAGACATACACTGACACCAAGTCACAAAGACACACACTGACACCCAGTAACAAAGACATACACTGATACCAAGTAACAAAGACATGCACTGACACCAAGTAACACAGACACACACTGACACCCAGTAACACAGACACACACTTACTCCAAGTCACACAGACATACACTGACACCAAGTAACAAATTCATACACTGATACACAATAACACAGACACACACTTACACCAAGTAACACAGACATACACTGACACCAAGTAACAAAGACATACACTGATTCCCAGGAACACAGACACTCACTTACACCAAGGAACACAGACACACACTTCCACCAAATAACAAAGACATACAATTACACCAAGTAACACAGACATACACTTTCACCAAGTAACAAAGACATACAATTACACCAAGTAACAAAGACACACACTTACACCAAGTAACACAGATATACCCTGACATCAAGGAACAAAGACACACACTTACACCAAGTAACACAGACACACACTGACACCCAGTAACACAGACACACACTTACTCCAAGTAACACAGACACACACTGACACCAAGGAACAAAGACATACACTGATACCCAGTAACACAGACACACATTTACCCCAAGTAACACAGACACACACTGACACCAAGTAACAAAGACATGCACCTACACCAAGTAACACAGACATTTACTGACACCAAGTAACAAAGACATCCAATTACACCAAGTAACAAAGACACACATTTACAACAAGTAACACAGATATACACTGGCACCACGTAACAAAGACATGCACTGAAACCAAGTAACAATGACATACACTGACACCAAGTAACAAAGACAAACACTGACACCCAGTAACAAAGACAAACACTGACACCAAGTAACGAAGACAGACACTGACACCCAGTAACAAAGACATACACTGATACCCAGTAACAAAGACACACACTTACACCAAGTAACACAGACAGACACTGACACCAATGAACAAAGACATACACTGACACCAAGTAACAAAGACATACACTGTTACCCAGTAGCACAGACACACACTGGGCGGCACATTGGCACAGCGGTTAGCAACCTCACAGCTCCAGGGGCCCGGGCTCGATTCTGGGTCCTGCCTGTGCGGAGTTTGCAAGTTCTCCCTGTGTCTGCGTGAGTTTCCTCCGGGTGCTCCGGTTTCTTCCCACATGCCAAAGACTTGCAGGTTTATAGGTTAATTGGCCATTATAAATTGACACTATTATAGGTAGGTGGTTGGGAAATATATAGGGACAGGTGGGGATGTGATAGGAATACGGGATTAATGTAGGATTAGTAGAAATGAGTGGCTGATGGTCGGCACAGACTCGGTTTGCCGAAGTGCCTGTTTCAGTGCTGTATCACTAAACTAAATACTCACACCCAGTAACACAAACAAACACACACTGACAGCCAGTAACATAGAGAAACACTGATACACAGTCACAAAGACATACACTGACACACAGACACACACTGTCACCAATCAACAGACATACACTGACACCCAGTAACAAAGACATACACTGACACCGAGTCACAAAGACATACACTGATAACCAGAAACACAGACACACACTTACAAGAAGTAACAACGATATACACTGACACCAAGTAACAAAGACATACACTGACACCAAGTAACAAAGGCATACACTTACACCAAGTAGCAAAGACACACACTTACACCAAGTAACACAGACATACACTGACACCAAGTAACAAAGACAGACAATTACACCAAGTAACAAAGACATACACTTGCACCAAGTATTTTGAAAAACACTGACACCAAGTAACAAAGACATACACTGATACCCAGAAACACAGACACACACTTACACCAAGTAACAAAGACATACACTGACACCAAGTCACAAAGATACACACTGACACCCAGTAACAAAGACATACACTGATCCCCAGTAACACAGACACACACTTACACCACGTAACACAGACATACATTGACACCAAGTAACAAAGACATACACTGATACCCAGGAACACAGACACACACTTACACCAAGTAACAAAGACAGACACTGATACCCAGTAACACAGATACACACTTACACCAAGTAACAAAGACACACACTGACATCAAGTAACAAAGACATACACTGACACCCAGTAACACAGGCACACATGGACACCAAGTAACAAAGACATACACGGACACCAAGTAACAAAGACATACACTTACACCAAGTAACAAAGACAGACACTGACACCAAGTAACAAAGACATACACTGATACCCAGTAACACAGACACACACTTACACCAAGTAACAAAGACATACACTGATACCCAGTAACACAGACACACACTTACACCAAGTAACACAGACATACACTGACACCATTTAATAAAGACATGCACTGATACCCAGTAACACAGATATACACTGACACCAAGTAACAAAGACATACAATGACACCAAGAAACAAAGACATACACTGATACCCAGTTACACTGACGCACACTTACAACAAGTAACAAAGACATTCACTGACACCAAGTAACAAAGGCATCCACTTACACCAAGTAACAAAGACACACACTTACACCAAGTAACACAGACATACACTGACACCAAGTAACAAAGGCAGACAATTACACCAAGTAACACAGACATACACTGACACCAAGTAACAAAGGCAGACAATTACACCAAGTAACAAAGACATACACTTACACCAAGTAACAAAGACAGACACTTACACCAAGTATTTTGACATACACTGACACCAGGTTACAAAGACATACACTGACACCAAGTAACAAAGACATACACTGATACCCAGTAACACCGACACACACTTACACCAAGTAACACAGACATACACTGACACCAAGTAACAAAGAAAGACAATTACAACAAGTAACAAAGACATACACTTACACCAAGTATTTTGACATACACTGACACCAAGTAACAAAGGCATACACTTACACCAAGTAACAAAGACACACACTGACACCAAGTAACAAAGACATACACTGACACCAAGTAACAAAGACATACACTGACACCAAGTAACAAAGGCATACACTTACACCAAGTAGCAAAGACACACACTTACACCAAGTAACACAGACATACACTGACACCAAGTAACAAAGACAGACAATTACACCAAGTAACAAAGACATACACTTGCACCAAGTATTTTGACATACACTGACACCAAGTAACAAAGACATACACTGATACCCAGTAACACCGACACACACTTACACCAAGTATCAAAGACATACACTGACAGCAAGTCACAAAGACACTCACTGACACCCAGTAACTAAGACATACACTGACACCAAGTCACAAAGACATGCACTGATACCCAGTAACACAGACACACACTTACACCAAGTAACACAGACAGACATTGACACCAAGTAACAAAGACATACACTGATACCCAGGAACACAGACACACACTTACACCAAGTAACAAAGACAGACACTGATACCCACTAACACAGAAACACACTTACACCAAGTAACAAAGACATACACTGACACCCAGTAACAAAGACATACACTGACACCCAGTAACACAGGCACACACGTACACCAAGTAACAAAGACATACATGGACACCAAGTAACAAAGACATACACTTACACCAAGTTTCAAAGACATACACTAACACCAAGTAACAAAGACATACACTGATACCCAGTAACACAGACACACACTTACACCAAGTAACAAAGACATACACTGATACCCAGTAACAAAGACATACACTGATACCCAGTAACACAGACACACACTTGCACCAAGTAACACAGACATACACTGACAGCAAGTAACAAAGACATGCACTGATACCCAGGAACACAGACACACACTGACACCAAGTAACACAGACACACACTTACACCAAGCAACAAATACATACACTTAGAACAAGTAACACAGACATACACTCACACCAAGTAACAAAGACAGACAATTACACCAAGTAACAAAGACACACACTTACACCAAGTAACACAGATAGACACTGACACCAAGTAACAAAGACATGCACTGACACCCAGTAACACAAACACACACGGACACCAAATAACAAAGACACACACTTACACCAAGTAACACAGACATACACTGATACCCAGCAACACAGACACACACTTACACCAGGTAACACAGACATACACTGACACCAAGTAACAAAGACATACACTGATACCCAGGAACACAGACACACACTTACACCAAGTAACACAGACACACACTTACACCAAGTAACACAGACATACACTGACACCAAGTAACAAAGACATACAAATACACCAAGTAACAAAGACACACACTTACACCAAGTAACACAGATATACAATGGCACCAAGTAACAAAGACATGAACTGACACCCAGCAACACAGACATACACTGACACCAAGTAACAAAGACATACACTGATACCCAGTAAAACAGACACACACTTACACCAAGTAACACAGACATACACTGACACCATGTAACAAAGACATACAATGATACCCAGGAACACAGACACACACTTACACCAAGTAACACAGACACACTTGCACCAAGTAACAAAGACATACACTTACACCAAGTAACACAGACATCCACTGACACCAAGTAACAAAGACATACAATTACACCAAGTAACAAAGACACACACTTACACCAAGTAACACAGATATACACTGGCACCAAGTAACAAAGACATGCACGGACACCCAGCAACACAGACACACACGGACACCAAGTAACAAAGACACACAATTACACCAAGTAACACAGACACAAACTTACACCATGTAACAAAGACATACACTTACACCAAGTAACAGAGACATACACTGACACCAAGTAACAAAGACATACAAGTCCACCAAGTAACAAAGACACACACTTACACCAAGTAACACAGATATACACTGGCACCAAGTAACAAAGACATGCGCTGACACCCAGCAACACAGACACACACGGACACCAAGTAACAAAGACACACACTTACACCAAGTAACACAGACACACACTGACACCCAGTAACACAGACATACACTTGCACCAAGTAACAAAGAAATACACTTACACCAAGTAACACAGACATACACTGACACCAAGTAACAAAGACATACACTGATACCAAGTAACAAAGACATACACTTACACCAAGTAACACAGACACACACTTACACCAAGTAACAAAGACATACACTGACACCAAGTAACAAAGACATACACTGACACCAAGTCACAAAGACAAACACTGACACCCAGTAACAAAGACAAACACTGACACCAAGTAACGAAGACAGAGACTGAGTCACAGTAACAAAGACAGACATTGACTCGACGTCACAAAGACATACACTGACACAAAATAACAAAGACATACACTTACACAAAGTAACACAGACACAAATTGACACCAAGTCACAAAGACATGCAATTACACCAAGTAACAAAGACACACACTTACACCAAGTAACAAAGACATACACTGACACCAAGTAACAAAGACATACACTGTTACCCAGTAACACAGACACACACTTACACCAAGTAACAAAGACATACACTGACACCCAGTAACAAAGACATACACTGACACCCAGTAACACAGGCACACACGTACACCAAGTAACAAAGACACACACTGACACCCAATAACACAGACACACAGTTACACCAAGTAACAAAGACATACACGGACACTAAGTAACAAAGACATGCACTTACACCAATTTTCAAAGACATACACTAACACCAAGTAACAAAGACATACACTGATACCCAGTAACACAGACACACACTTACACCAAGTAACAAAGACATACACTGATACCCAGTAACAAAGACATACACTGATACCCAGTAACACAGACACACACTTGCACCAAGTAACACAGACATATACTGACAGCAAGTAACAAAGACATGCACTGATACCCAGGAACACAGACACACACTGACACCAAGTAACACAGACACACACTTACACCAAGCAACAAAGACATACACTTAGAACAAGTAACACAGACATACACTCACACCAAGTAACAAAGACAGACAATTACACCAAGTAACAAAGACACACACTTACACCAAGTAACACAGATATACACTGACACCAAGTAACAAAGACATGCACTGACACCCAGTAACACAAACACACACGGACACCAAATAACAAAGACACACACTTACACCAAGTAACAGACACACACTGACACCCAGTAACAAATTCATACACTGATACCCAGCAACACAGACACACACTTACACCAGGTAACACAGACATACACTGACACCAAGTAACAAAGACATACACTGATACCCAGGAACACAGACACACACTTACACCAAGTAACACAGACACACACTTACACCAAGTGACACAGACATACACTGACACCCAGTAACAAAGACATACCCTTACACCAAGTAACACAGACATACACTGACACCAAGTAACAAAGACATACACTGATACCCAGTAAAACAGACACACACTTACACCAAGTAACACAGACATACACTGACACCATGTAACAAAGGCATACAATGATACCCAGGAACACAGACACACACTTACACCAAGTAACACAGACACACACTTACACCAAGTGACACAGACATACACTGACACCCAGTAACAAAGACATACCCTTACACCAAGTAACACAGACATACACTGACACCAAGTAACAAAGACATACACTGATACCCAGTAAAACAGACACACACTTACACCAAGTAACACAGATATACACTGGCACCAAGTAACAAAGACATGCGCGGACACCCAGCAACACAGACACACACGGACACCAAGTAACAAAGACACACACTTACACCAAGTAACACAGACACACACTTACACCATGTAACAAAGACATACACTTACACCAAGTAACAGAGACATACACTGACACCAAGTAACAAAGACATACAAGTACACCAAGTAACAAAGACACACACTTACACCAAGTAACACAGATATAAACTGGCACCAAGTAACAAAGACATGCGCTGACACCCAGCAACACAGACACACACGGACACCAAGTAACAAAGACACACACTTACACCAAGTAACAAAGACATACACTGACACCAAGTAACAAAGACATACACTGACACCAAGTCACAAAGACAAACACTGACACCCAGTAACACAGACACACACGGACACCAAGTAACAAAGACACACACTTACACCAAGTAACACAGACACACACTTACACCAAGCAACAAAGACATACACTGACACCAAGTAACAAAGACATGCACTGACACCCAGTAACACAAACACACACGGACACCAAATAACAAAGACACACACTTACACCAAGTAACACAGACACACACTGACACCCAGTAACAAATTCATACACTGATACCCAGCAACACAGACACACACTTACACCAGGTAACACAGACATACACTGACACCAAGTAACAAAGACATACACTGATACCCAGGAACACAGACACACACTTACACCAAGTAACACAGACATACATTGACACCAAGTAACAAAGACATACAAATACACCAAGTAACAAAGACACACACTTACACCAATTAACACAGATATACAATGGCACCAAGTAACAAAGACATGCACTGACACCCAGTAACACAGACACACACGGACACCAAGTAACAAAGACACACACTTACACCAAGTAACACAGACACACACTGACACCCAGTAACAAAGACATACCCTTACACCAAGTAACACAGACATACACTGACACCAAGTAACAAAGACATACACTGATACCCAGTAAAACAGACACACACTTACACCAAGTAACACAGACATACACTGACACCATGTAACAAAGACATACAATGATACCCAGGAACACAGACACACACTTACACCAAGTAACACAGACACACTTGCACCAAGTAACAAAGACATACACTTACACCAAGTAACACAGACATCCACTGACACCAAGTAACAAAGACATACAATTACACCAAGTAACAAAGACACACACTTACACCAAGTAACACAGATATACACTGGCACCAAGTAACAAAGACATGCACGGACACCCAGCAACACAGACACACACGGACACCAAGTAACAAAGACACACACTTACACCAAGTAACACAGACACACACTTACACCATGTAACAAAGACATACACTTACACCAAGTAACAGAGACATACACTGACACCAAGTAACAAAGACATACAAGTACACCAAGTAACAAAGACACACACTTACACCAAGTAACACAGATATACACTGGCACCAAGTAACAAAGACATGCGCTGACACCCAGCAACACAGACACACACGGACACCAAGTAACAAAGACACACACTTACACCAAGTAACACAGACACACACTGACACCCAGTAACACAGACACACACTGACACCCAGTAACACAGCCATACACTTGCACCAAGTAACAAAGAAATACACTTACACCAAGTAACACAGACATACACTGACACCAAGTAACAAAGACATACACTGATACCAAGTAACAAAGACATACACTTACACCAAGTAACAAAGACATACACTTACACCAAGTAACACAGACACACACTTACTCCAAGTAACAAAGACATACACTGACACCAAGTAACAAAGACATACACTGACACCCAGTAACAAATACAAACACTGACACCAAGTAACGAGGACAGAGACTGAGTCACAGTAACTAAGACAGACAATGACTCCACGTCACAAAGACATACACTGACACAAAATAACAAAGACATACACTTACACAAAGTAACACAGACACAAACTGACACCAAGTCACAAAGACATGCAATTACTCCAAGTAACAAAGACACACACTGACACCAAGTAACAAAGACATACACTGTTACCCAGTAACACAGACACACACGTACACCAAGTAACAAAGACACACACTGACACCCAGTAACACAGACACACTGTTACACCAAGTAACAAAGACATACACGGACACCAAGTAACAAAGACATGCACTTACACCAATTTTCAAAGACATACACTAACACCAAGTAACAAAGACATACACTGATACCCAGTAACAAAGACATACACTGATACCCAGTAACAAAGACACACACTTGCACCAAGTAACACAGACATACACTGACAGCAAGTAACAAGACATGCACTGATACCCAGGAACACAGACACACACTTACACCAAGTAACAAAGACATAAACTGACACCATTTAATAAAGACATGCACTGATACCCAGTAACACATATATACACTGACACCAAGTAACAAAGACATACAATGACACCAAGAAACAAAGACATACAATGATACCCAGTAATACAGACGCCCACTTACAACAAGTAACAAAGACATACACTGACACCAAGTAACAAAGGCATACACTTACACCAAGTCACAAAGACACACACTTACACCAAGTAACACAGACATACACTGACACCAAGTAACAAAGACAGACAATTACACCAAGTAACAAAGACATACACTTACACCAAGTATTTTGACATACACTGACACCAAGTAACAAAGACATACACTGATACCCAGTAACACCGACACACGCTTACACCAAGTAACACAGACATACACTGACACCAAGTTACAAAGACAGACAATTACACCAAGTAACAAAGACATACACTTACACCAAGTATTTTGACATACACTGACACCAAGTAACAAAGGCATACACTTTCATCAAGTAACAAAGACACACACTGACACCAAGTAACAAAGACATACACTGACACCAAGTAACAAAGGCATACACTTACACCAAGTAACAAAGACACACACTTACACCAAGTAACACAGACATACACTGACACCAAGTAACAAAGACAGACAATTACACCAAGTAACAAAGACATACACTTACACCAAGTATTTTGACATACACTGTCACCAAGTAACAAAGACATACACTGATACCCAGTAACACTGACACACACTTACACCAAGTATCAAATACATACACTGAAAGCAAGTCACAAAGACACTCACTGACACCCAGTAACTAAGACATACACTGACACCAAGTCACAAAGACATGCACTGATACCCAGTAACACAGACACACACTTCCACCAAGTAACACAGACAGACATTGACACCAAGTAACAAAGACATACACTGATACCCAGTAACACAGACACACACTTACACCAAGTAACAAAGACAGACACTGATACCCACTAACACAGACACACACTTACACCAAGTAACAAAGACATACACTGACACCCAGTAACAAAGACATACACTGACACCCAGTAACACAGGCACAGACGTACACCAAGTAACAAAGACACACACTGACACCCAGTAACACAGACACAGTTACACCAAGTAACAAAGACAGACACGGACACCAAGTAACAAAGACATGCACTTACACCAAGTTTCAAAGACATACATTGACACCAAGTAACACAGACACACACTGACACCCAGTAACACAGACACACACTTACACCAAGTAACAAAGACATACACTGATACCCAGTAACAAAGACATACACTGATACCCAGTAACACAGACACACACTTGCACCAAGTAACACAGGCATACACTGACAGCAAGTAACAAAGACATGCACTGACACCCAGGAACACAGACACACACTTACACCAAGTAACACAGACACACACTTACACCAAGCAACAAAGACATACACTGAGTACAAGTAACACTGACATACACTCACACCAAGTAACAAAGACAGACAATTACACCAAGTAACAAAGACACACACTTACACCAAGTAACACAGAAACACACTGACACCAAGTAACAAAGACATGCACTGACACCCAGTAACACAAACACACACGGACACCAAATAACAAAGACACACGCTTACACCAAGTAACAAAGACATACACTGAGACCATTTAATAAAGACATACACTGATACCCAGTAACACAGACGCACACTTACAACAAGTAACAAAGACATACACTGACACCAAGTAACAAAGACAGACAATTACACCAAGTAACACAGACATACACTTACACCAAGTATTTTGACATCACTGACACCAAGTAACAAAGACATACACTGATACCCAGTAACACCGACACACACTTACACCATGTAACACAGACATACACTGACACCAAGTAACAAAGACAGACAATTACACCAAGTAACAAAGACATACACTTACACCAAGTATTTTGACATAAACTGACACCAAGTAACAAAGGCATACACTTACACCAAGTAACAAAGACACACACTGACACCAAGTAACAAAGACATACACTGACACCAAGTAACAAAGACATACACTGACACCAAGTAACAAAGTCATACACTTACACCAAGTAACAAAGACACACACTTACACCAAGTAACACAGACATACACTGACACCAAGTAACAAAGACAGACAATTACACCAAGTAACAAAGACATACACTTACACCAAGTATTTTGACATACACTGACACCAAGTAACAAAGACATACACTGATACCCAGTAACACCGACACACACTTACACCAAGTATCAAAGACAAACACTGAAAGCAAGTCACAAAGACACTCACTGACACCCAGTAACTAAGACATACACTGACACCAAGTCACAAAGACATGCACTGATACCCAGTAACACAGACACACACTTACACCAAGTAACACAGACAGACATTGACACCTAGTAACAAAGACATACACTGATACCCAGTAACACAGACACACACTTACACCAAGTAACAAAGACAGACACTGATACCCACTGACACAGACACACACTTACACCTAGTAACAAAGACATACACTGACACCCAGTAACAAAGTCATACACTGACACCCAGTAACACAGGCACACACGTACACCAAGTAACAAAGACACACACTGACACCCAGTAACACAGACACACAGTTGCACCAAGTAACAAAGACATACACGGACACCAAGTAGCAAAGACATGAACTTACACCAAGTTTCAAAGAAATACACTAACACCAAGTAACAAAGACATACACTGATACCCAGTAACACAGACACACACTTACACCAAGTAACAAAGACATACACTGATACCCAGTAACAAAGACATACACTGATACCCAGTAACACAGACACACACTTGCACCAAGTAACACAGACATACACTGACAGCAAGTAACAAAGACATGCACTGATACCCAGGAACACAGACACACACTTACACCAAGTAACACAGACACACACTTACACCAAGCAACAAAGACATACACTTAGAACAAGTAACACAGACATACACTCACACCAAGTAACAAAGACAGACAATTACACCAAGTAACAAAGACACACACTTACACCAAGTAACACAGATGTACACTGACACCAAGTAACAAAGACATGCACTGACAGCCAGTAACGCAAACACACACGGAAACCAAATAACAAAGACACACACTTACACCAAGTAACACAGACACACACTGACACCCAGTAACACAGACACACAATTACTCCAAGTAACACAGAC
The DNA here is from genome assembly GCF_036365525.1 of Heterodontus francisci. Taxonomy (NCBI): domain Eukaryota; kingdom Metazoa; phylum Chordata; class Chondrichthyes; order Heterodontiformes; family Heterodontidae; genus Heterodontus; species Heterodontus francisci. The sequence continues at coordinate 7,159,233 of NW_027140221.1, read as the reverse complement.
AGACACTGACACCAAGTAACAAATTCATACACTGATACCCAGCAACACAGACACACACTTACACCAAGTAACACATACACACACTGACACCAAGTAACAAAGACATACTCTGATACCCAGGTACACAGACACACACTTACACCAAGTAACACAGACACACACTTACACCAAGTAACACAGACATACACTGACACCAAGTAACAAAGACATACAAATACACCAAGTAACAAAGACACACACTTACACCAAGTAACACAGATATACAATGGCACCAAGTAACAAAGGCATGCACTGACACCCAGCAACACAGACACACACGGACACCAAGTAACAAAGACACACACTTACACCAAGTAACACAGACACACACTGACACCCAGTAACAAAGACATACACTGACACCAAGTAACACAGACATACACTGACACCAAGTAACAAAGACATACACTGATACCCAGTAAAACAGACACACACTTCCACCAAGTAACACAGACATACACTGACACCATGTAACAAAGACATACAATGATACCCAGGAACAAAGACACACACTTACACCAAGTATCACAGACACACTTACACCAAGTAACAAAGACATACACTTACACCAAGTAACACAGACATACACTGACACCAAGTAACAAAGACATACACTGATACCAAGTAACAAAGACATACACTTACACCAAGTAACACAGACACACACTTACACCAAGTAACACAGATATACACTGACACCATTTAATAAAGACATGCACTGATACCCAGTAACACAGATATACACTGACACCAAGTCACAAAGACAAACACTGACACCCAGTAACAAACACAAACACTGACACCAAGTAACGAAGACAGACAATGACACCCAGTAACAAAGACAGACAATGACTCCACGTCACAAAGACATACACTGACACTAAATAACAAAGACATACAATTACACCAAGTAACAAAGACACACACTTACACCAAGTAACAAAGACATACATTGACACCAAGTAGCAAAGACATACACTGTTACCCAGTAACACAAACACACACTTACACCAAGTAACACAGACCTGCACTGACACCAAGTAACAAAGACATACACTGATACCCAGTAGCACAGACACAGACTGGGCGGCACATTGGCACAGTGGTTAGCAGCCTCACAGCTCCAGGGACCCGGGCTCGATTCTGGGTCCTGCCTGTGCGGAGTTTGCAAGTTCTCCCTGTGTCTGCGTGAGTTTCCTCCGGGTGCTCCGGTTTCTTCCCACATGCCAAAGACTTGCTGTTTGATAGGGCAATTATATTTTGACACTAGTATAGGTAGATTGTAGGGAAATATATAGGGACAGGTGGGGATGTGATAGGAACACGGGATTAGTGTAGGATTAGTATAAATGAGTGGTTGATGGTCGGCACAGACTCGGTTGGGCGAAGGGCCTGTTTCAGTGCTGTATCACTAAACTAAATACTGACACCCAGTAACACAAACAAACACACACTGACACCCAGTAACATAGAGAAACACTGATACACAGTAACAAAGACATACACTGACACACAGACACACACTGTCACCAATTAACAGACATACACTGACACCCAGTAACAAAGACATACACTGACACCGAGTCACAAAGACATACACTGATAACCAGTAACACAGACACACACTTACAAGAAGTAACAACGACATACACTGACACCAAGTAACAAAGACATACACTGACACCAAGTAACAAAGGCATACACTTACACCAAGTAACAAAGACACAAACTTACACCAAGTAACACAGACATACACTGACACCAAGTAACAAAGACAGACAATTACACCAAGTAACAAAGACAAACACTTACATCAAGTATTTTGACATACACTGACACCAAGTAACAAAGACATACACTGATACCCAGAAACACCGACACACACTTACACCAAGTAACAAAGACATACACTGACACCAAGTCACAAAGACACACACTGACACCCAGTAACAAAGACATACACTGACACCAAGTCACAAAGACATTAACTGATACCCAGTAACACAGACACACACTTACACCACGTAACAAAGACACACACTGACACCCAGTAACAAAGACATACACTGACACCCAGGAACACAGGCACACACGGACACCAAGGAACAAAGACACACACTGACACCCAGTAACACAGACACACACTTACACCAAGTAACAAAGACATACACTGACACCAAGTAACAAAGAAATACACTGACACCAAGTAACAAAGACATGCACTGACACCAAGTAACAAAGACATACACTGATAACCAGTAACACAGACACACACTTACACCAAGTAACAAAGACATACACTGATACACAGTAACACAGACACACACTTACACCAAGTAACACAGACATACACTGACACCATTTAATAAAGACATGCACTGATACCCAGTAACACAGATATGCACTGACACCAAGTAACAATGACATACAATGACACCAAGAAACAAAGACATACACTGATACCCAGTAACACAAACGCACACTTACAACAAGTAACAAAGACATAAACTGACACCCAGTAACAAAGCCATACACTGAACCAAATCACAAAGACATACACTGATACCCCGTAAAACAGACACACACTGACACCAAGTAACAAAGACATACACTGACACCAAGTAACAAAGGCATACACTGACACCAAATCACAAAGACATGCACTGATACCCCGTAAAACAGACACACACTGACAACAAGTAACAAAGGCATACACTTACACCAAGTAACAAAGACATACACTGACACCAAGTAACAAAGACAAACACTGACACCAAGTAACAAAGACAAACACTGACACCAAGTAACAAAGGCATACACTTACACCAAGTAACAAAGACACACACTTACACCAAGTAACTCAGACATACAATGACACCAAGAAACAAAGACAGACAATTACACCAAGTAACAAAGACATACACTGACACCAAGTATTTTGACATGCACTGACACCAAGTAACAAAGACATACACTGATACCCAGTAACACCGACACACACTTACACCAAGTAACAAAGACACACACTGACACCAAGTCACAAAGACACACACTGACACCCATAACTAAGACATACACTGACACCAAGTCACAAAGACACACACTGATACCCAGTAACACAGACACACACTTACACCAAGTAACACAGACATACATTGACACCAAGTAGCAAAGACATACACTGATACCCAGTAACACAGACACACACTTACACCAAGTAACAAAGACAGACACTGATACCCACTAACACAGACACACACTTACACCAAGTAACAAAGACATACACTGACACCCAGTAACAAAGACATACACTGACACCCAGTAACACAAGCACACACGGACACCAAGTAACAAAGACAGACACTGATACCCACTAACACAGGCACACACTTACACCAAGTAACAAAGACAGACACTGATACCCACTAACACAGGCACACACTTACACCAAGTAACACAGACATACACTGACACCATTTAATAAAGACATGCACTGATACCCAGTAACACAGACATACACTTACACCAAGTAACACAGACATACACTGACACCAAGTAACAAAGACATGCACTGATACCCAGGAACAACGACACACACTTACACCAAGTAACAAAGACATACACTGATACCCAGTAACACATACACACACTTACACTAAGTAACACAGACATACACTGACACCATTTAATAAAGACATGCACTGATACCCAGTAACACAGAAATACACTGACAACAAGTAACAAAGATATACAATGACACCAAGAAACAAAGACATAAACGGATACCCAGTAACACAGACGCACACTTGCAACAACTAACAAAGACATACACTGACACCCAGTAACAAAGCCATACACTGACACCAAATCACAAAGACATGCACTGATACCCCGTAAAACAGACACACACTGACAACAAGTAACAAAGGCATACACTTACACCAAGTAAGAAAGACATACACTGACACCAAGTCACAAAGACATACACTGATACCCAGTAACACAGACACACACTTCCACAAAGTAACAAAGACAAACACTGACACCAAGTAAAAAAGACATCTACTGACACCCAGTAACACAGACACACACTTACACCAAGTAACAAAGACATACACTGACACCAAGTCACAAAGACATACACTGATATCCAGTAACACAGACACACACTTACACCAAGTAACACAGACCTGCACTGACACCAAGTAACAAAGACATACACTGATACCCAGTAACACAGGCACACACTTACACCAAGTAACACAGACATACACTGACACCATTTAATAAAGTCATGCACCGATACCCAGTAACACAGACACACACTTACACCAAGTAACAAAGACAGACACTGATACCCACTAACACAGACACACACTTACACCAAGTAACAAAGACATACACTGACACCCAGTAACAAAGACATACACTGACACCCAGTAACACAGGCACACACGGACACCAAGTAACAAAGACACACACTGACACCCAGTAACACAGGCACACACTTACACCAAGTAACACAGACATACACTGACACCATTTAATAAAGACATGCACTGATACCCAGTAACAACGACACACACTTACACCAAGTAACAAAGATATACACTGATACCCAGTAACACAGACACACACTTACACCAAGTAACACAGATATACACTGACACCATTTAATAAAGACATGCACTGATACCCAGTAACACAGATATACACTGACACCAAGTAACAAAGACATACAATGACACCAAGAAACAAAGACATACACTGATACCCAGTAACACAGAAACACACTTGCAACAACTAACAAAGACATACACTGACACCCAGTAACAAAGCCATACACTGACACCAAAACACAAAGACATGCACTGATACCCCGTAAAACAGACACACACTGACACCAAGTAACAAAGGCATACACTTACACCAAGTAACAAAGACACACACTTACACCAAGTAACACAGACATACACTGACACCAAGTAACAAAGACAGACAATTACACCAAGTAACAAAGACATACACTTACACCAAGTATTTTGACATACACTGACACCAAGTAACAAAGACATACACTGAAACCCAGTGACACCGACACACACTTACACCAAGTAACAAAGGCATACACTGACACCAAGTCACAAAGACACACACTGACACCCAGTAACATAGACATACACTGACACCAAGTCACAAAGACATACACTGATACCCAGTATCACAGACACACACTTACACCAAGTAACACAGACAAACACTGACACCAAGTAACAAAGACATACACTGATACCCAGTAACACAGACACACACTTACACCAAGTAACAAAGACAGACACTGATACCCAGTAACACAGGCACACACTTACACCAAGTAACAAAGACATACACTGACACCCAGTAACAAAGACGTACACTGACTCCCAGTAACACAGACACACACGGACACCAAGTAACAAATACACACACTGACACCCAGTAACACAGACACACACTTACATCAAGTAACAAAGACATACACTTACAACAAGTAACAAAGACATACACTGACACCAAGTAACAAAGACATACACTGACACCAAGTAACAAAGACATACACTGATAGCCTGTAACACAGACACACACTTACACCAAGTAACAAAGCCATACACTGATACCCAGTAACACAGACACACACTTACATCAAGTAACACAGACATACACTGACACCATTTAATAAAGACATGCACTGATACCCAGTAACAAAGATATGCACTGACACCTAGTAACAAAGACATACAATGACCCCAAGAAACAAAGACATACACTGACACCCAGTAACAAAGCCATACACTGACACCAAGTCACAAAGACATACACTGATACCCAGTAACACAGACACAGACTTATACCAAGTAACAAAGACAAACTCTGACACCAAGTAAAAAAGACATCTACTGACACCCAGCAACACAGACACACACTTACACCAAGTAACAAAGACATCAACTGACACCTAGTAACAAAGACATACACTGATACCCAGTAACACAGACACACACTTACAGCAAGAAACAAAGACACACAATTACACCAAGTAACACAGACAGACACTGACACCAAGTAACAAAGACACACACTGACACCAAGTAACAAAGACATGCACTGACACCCAGTAACCAAGACATACACTGACACCAAGTCACAAAGACATACAATTACACCAAGTAACAAAGACACACACTTACACCAAATAACACAGCCATACACTGACACCAAGTAACAAAGACATACACTGACACCAAGTAACAAAGACATACACTGATAGCCTGTAACACAGACACACACTTACACCAAGTAACAAAGCCATACACTGATACCCAGTAACACAGACACACACTTACACCAAGTAACACAGACATACACTGACACCATTTAATAAAGACATGCACTGATACCCAGTAACAAAGATATGCACTGACACCCAGTAACAAAGCCATACACTGACACCAAGTCACAAAGACATACACTGATACCCAGTAACATCGAGAAACACTGACACACAGTAACAAAGACATACACAGACACACAGTGACACCATGTCAAAGACATACACTGATACCCAGTAACACAGACACACACTTCCACAAAGTAACAAAGACAAACACTGACACCAAGTAAAAAAGACATCTACTGACACCCAGTAACAGACACACACTTACACCAAGTAACAAAGACATCAACTGACACCTAGTAACAAAGACATGCACTGATACCCAGTAACACAGACACACACTTACAGCAAGAAACAAAGACACACAATTACACCAAGTAACACAGACAGACACTGACACCAAGTAACAAAGACACACACTGACACCAAGTAACAAAGACATGCACTGACACCCAGTAACCAAGACATACACTGACACCAAGTCACAAAGACATACACTGACACCAAGTAACAAAGACATACAATTACACCAAGTAACAAAGACACACACTTACACCAAATAACACAGCCATACACTGACATCAAGTAACAAAGACATACACTGACACCAATTAACAAAGACATACACTGATACCCAGGAACACAGACACACACTTACACCAAGTAACAAAGACATACACTTACACCAAGTAACAAAGACATGCACTGACACCCAGTAACAGTGACATACACTGACACCCAGTAACAAAGACACACACGGACACCAAGTAACAAAGACACAGACTTACACCAAGTAACACAGAAACACACTGACACCCAGTAACACAGACACGCACTTACACCAAGTAACACAGACATACACTGACACCAAGTAACAAAGACAGTCACTGAAAACCAGTAACACAGACACACACTTACACCAATTAACAAAGACATACACTGACACCAAGTAACAAAGACATACACTGACACCAGTTGACAAAGACATGCACTGATACCCAGTAACACAGACACACACTTACACCATGTAACAAAGACATACACTGATACCCAGTAACACAGACACACACTTACACCAAGTAACAAAGACATACACTGACACCAAGTAACAAAGACATACAATGATAACCAGTAACACAGACACACACTTACACCAAGTAACAAAGACATACACTGACACCAAGTCAGAAAGACATACAATGATACCAAGGAACACAGACACACACTTACACCAAGTAACACAGACATGCACTCACACCAAGTAACAAAGACATGCACTGATACACAGTAACACAGACAAATACTTACACCAAGTAACACAGACATACACTGACACCCAGTAACACAGACACACACATACACCAAGTAACTAAGACATACACTTACACCAAGTAACAAAGTCATGCACTGATACCCAGTAACACAGGCACACACTATGGGGGCGTGGGGCACATTGGCGCTGTGGTTAGCACTGCAGCTTCACAGCTCCAGGGACCCAGGTTCGATTCTGGGTACTGCCTATGCGGAGTTTGCAAGTTCTCCCTGTGTCTGCGTGGGTTTCCTCCGGGAGCTACGGTTTCCTCCCACATGCCAAAGACTTGCAGGTTGATAGTTTAATTGGCCATTATAAATTGCCCCTAGTATAGGTAGGTGGCAGGGAAATATAGAGGGACCGGTGGGGATGTGATAGGAATACGGGATTAGTGTAGGATTAGTATAAATGGGTTGTTGATGGTCGGCACAAACTCGGTGGGCCGAATGGCCTGTTTAAGTGCTGTATCTCTAAACTAAACTAAATACTAACACCTAGTGTCACTGACACCCAGTAAAACAAACAAACACTGACACCCAGTAACAAAGACAAACACTGATACCAAGTCACAAACAAACACACACTGTCACCCAGCAACACAGAGAAACACTGATACAAAGTAACACAGACACACACGGACACCAAGTAACAAAGACACAGACTTACACCAAGTAACACAGAAACACACTGACACCCAGTAACACAGACACACACTTACACCAAGTAACACAGACATACACTGACACCAAGTAATAAAGACAGACACTGATAACCAGTAACGCAGACAAACACTTACACCAAGTAAAAAAGACATACACTGACAACAAGTAACAAAGACATACACTGACACCCAGTAACACAGACACACACGGACACCAAGTAACAAAGACACACACTGACACCAAGTCACAAAGACACACACTGATACACAGACACACACTTACACCAAGTAACACAGACCACCACTGACACCAAGTAACAAAGCCATACACTGATACCCAGAAACACAGGCACACACTGGCGGGTGGGGGAGGGGGGGCACATTGGCGCAGTGGTTAGCACCGCAGCCTCACAGCTCCAGGGACCCGGGTTCGATTCTGGGTACTGCCTGTGCGGAGTTTGCAAGTTCTCCCTGTGTCTGCGTGGGTTTCCTCCCGGTGCTCCGGTTTCCTCCCACATGCCAAAGACTTGCAGGTTGATAGGATAATTGGCCATTATAAATTGCCCCTAGTATAGGTAGGTGGTAGGGAAATATATAGGGAACGGTGGGGATGTGATAGGAATACGGGATTAGTGTAGGATTACTGTAAATGGGTTGTTGATGGTCGGCACAGGCTCGGTGGGCCGAAGGGCCTGCTTCGGTGCTGTACCTCTGAACTAAACTAAATACTGACACCCGGTGTCACAGACATACACTGATACACAGTAACAAAGACATACACTGACACCAAGTAACACAGACACACACTGACACCCAGTAAAAAAGACATACACTGACACCAAGTCACAAAGACATACACTGATACCAAGTCACAAAGACATACACTGATGCACAGTAACAAAGACACACACTTACACCAAGTAACACAGACATGCACTGACACCCAGTGACACAGACACACACTTGCACCAAGTAACACAGAGACACTTACAACAAGTAACAAAGACAGACACTGACACCCAGTAACAAAGACATACACTGACACCAAGTCACAAAGACATATACTGATACACAGACACACACTTACACCAAGTAACACAGACCACCACTGACACCAAGTAACAAAGACATACACTGATACCCAGGAACACAGGCACACACAGGGGGTGGGGGGGGGGGGCGGTGCACATTGGCGCAGTGGTTAGCACCTCAGCTTCACAGCTCCAGGGACCCGGGCTCGATTCTGTGCACTGCCTGTGCGGAGTTTGCAAGTTCTCCCTGTGTCTGCGTGGGTTTCCTCCGGGTGCTCCGGTTTCCTCCCACATGCCAAAGACTTGCAGGTTGATAGGTTAATGGGCCATTATAAATTGCCCCTGGTATAGGTAGGTGGTAGGGAAATATATACGGAACGGTGGGGATGTGATAGGAATACGGGATTAGTGTAGGATTAGTGTAGGATTACAGTAAATGGGTTGTTGATGGTCGGCACAGGCTCGGTGGGCCGAAGGGCCTGTTTAAGTGCCGCACCTCTACACTAAACTAAATACTGACACCCAGTGTCACAGACACACACTGACACCCAGTAAAAAGGACATACACTGATACCAAGTCACAAAGACATACACTGATGCCCAGTAACAAAGACACACACTTACACCAAGTAACACAGGCATACACAGACACCAAGTAACAAAGACAGACAATTACACCAAGTAACAAAGACCTACACTTACACCAAATATTTTGACATACACTGACACCAAGTAACAAAGACATACACTGATACCCAGTAACACAGACACACACTTACACCAAGTAACAAAGACATACACTGACACCAAGTCACAAAGACACACACTGACACCCAGTAACACAGACACACACGGACACCAAGTAACAAAGACATAGACTTACACCAAGTAACACAGAAACACACTGGCACCCAGTAACACAGACACACACTTACACCAAGTAACACAGACATACACTGACACCAAGTAACAAAGACAGACACTGATAACCAGTAACACAGACACACACTTACACCAAGTAACACAGACCACCACTGACACCAAGTAACAAAGACATACACTGATACCCAGTATCACAGACACACACTTACACCAAGTAACAAAGACAGACACTGACACCAAGTCACGAAGACATAAACTGATGCCCAGGAACACAGACACACACTGACACCCAGTAACAAAGACATTCACTGATACCAAGTCACAAAGACATACACTGAAAACCAGTAACACAGACACACACTGACACCCAGTAACAAAGACATTCACTGATACCAAGTCACAAAGAAATACACTGATACCCAGTAACACAGGCACACACTGACACCAAGTAACAAAGACATACACTGACACCAAGTAACAAAGACGTACACTTACACCAAGTAACAAAGGCACACACTTACTCCAAGTTACACAGACATACACTGACACCAAGTAACAAATCATACACTGACACCAAGTAACAAAGACATACACATACACCAAGTAACAAAGAAAGACAATTACACCAAGTAACAAAGGCATACCATTAAACCCAGTAACAAAGACATACACTGACACCCAGTAACACAGACACACACGGACACCAAGGAACAAAGACACAGACTTACACCAAGTAACACAGACACACACTGACACCCAGTAACACAGACACACACTTACACCAAGTAACACAGACATACACTGACACCAAGTAACAAAGACAGACACTGATACCCCCAGTAACACAGACACACACTTACACCAAGTAACAAAGACATACACTGACACCCGGTAACAAAGACTTACACTGACATACAGTGACACAGACACACACGGACACCAAGTAACAAAGACATACACTTACACCAAGTAACAAAGTCATGCACTGATACCCAGTAACACAGGCACACACTATGGGCGGGGGGGGGGGGGGCACATTGTCGCAGTGGTTCGCACTGCAGCCTCACAGCTCCAGGGACCGGGTTCGATTCTGGGTACTGCCTGTGCGGAGTTTGCAAGTTCTCCCTGTGTCTGCGTGGGTTGCTTCCGGGAGCTCCGGTTTCCTCCCACATGCCAAAGACTTGCAGCTTGATAGGTTAATTGGCCATTATAAATTGCCCCTAGTATAGGTAGGTGGTAGGGAAATATATAGGGACCGGTGGGGATGTGATAGGAATACGGGATTAGTGTAGGGTTAGTAAAATGGGTTGTTGATGGTCGGCACAGACTCGGTGTGCCGAATGGCCTGTTTAAGTGCTGTATCTCTAAACTAAACTAAATACTAACACCTAGTGTCACTGACACCCAGTAAAACAAACAAACACTGACACCCAGTAACAAAGACATACACTGATACCAAGTCACAAAGACATACACTGATACCCAGTAACACAAACAAACACACACTGTCACCCAGTAACACAGAGAAACACTGATACACAGTAACAAAGACATACACTGACACCAAGTAACACAGACACACACTGACACCCAGTGACACAGACACACACTTACACCAAGTAACACAGACACACTTACAACAAGTAACAAAGACAGACACTGACACCCAGTAACAATGACATACACTGACACCCAGTAACAAAGACACACACGGACACCAAGTAACAAAGACACAGACTTACACCAAGTAACACATAAACACACTGACACCCAGTAACACAGACACACACTTACACCAAGTAACACAGACATACACTGACACCAAGTAACAAAGACAGACACTGATAACCAGTAACACAGACACACACTGGGGGGGGGGGGGGGTGGGGGGGCGAGGCACCATGGCGCAGTGGTTAGCACCGCAGCTTCACAGCTCCAGGGACCCGGGTTCGATTCTGGGTACTGCCTGTGCGGAGTTTGCAAGTTCTCCCTGTGTCTGCTTGGGTTTCCTCCGGGTGCTCCGGTTTCCTCCCACATGCCAAAGACTTGCAGGTTGATAGGTTAATGGGCCATTATTAATTGCCCCTGGTATAGGTAGGTGGTAGGGAAATATATACGGAACGGTGGGGATGTGATAGGAATACGGGATTAGTGCAGGATTAGTGTAGGATTACTGTAAATGGGTTGTTGATGGTCGGCACAGGCTCGGTGGGCCGAAGGGCCTGCTTAAGTGCTGCACCTCTAAACTAAACTAAATACTGACACCCAGTGTCACAGACACACACTGACACCCACTAACATAAACAAACACCAACTGACACCCAGTGACACAGAGAACCACTGACACACAGGAACAAAGACATACACTGACACCAAGTAACACAGACACACACTGACACCCAGTAAAAAGGACATACACTGATACCAAGTCACAAAGAAATACACTGATGCCCAGTAACAAAGGCACACACTTACACAAAGTAACACAGGCATACACAGACACCAAGTAACAAAGACAGACAATTACACCAAGTAACAAAGACCGACACTAACACCAAGTATTTTGACATACACTGACACCAAGTAACAAAGACATACACTGATACCCAGTAACACAGACACACACTTACACCAAGTAACAAAGACATACACTGACACCAAGTCACAAAGACACACACTGACACTCAGTAACAAAGACAGACACTGACACCAAGTCACAAAGACATACACTGATACTCAGGAACACAGACACACAATTACACCAAGTAACACAGACATACACTGACACCAAGTAACAAAGACATGCACTGATACCCAGTAACACAGACACATAATTACACCAAGTAACTAAGACATGCACTGACACCCAGTTACAAAGACATACACTGACACCCAGTAACACAGACACACGGACACCAAGTAACAAAGACATACACTTACACCAAGTAACAAAGTCATGCACTGATACCCAGTAACACAAACAAACACACACTGTCACCCAGTAACACAGAGAAACACTGATACACAGTAACAAAGACATACACTGACACCAAGTAACACAGACACACACTGACACACATTGACACAGACACACACTTACACCAAGTAACACAGACACACACTTACACCAAGTAACAAAGACAGACACTGATAACCAGTAACACAGGCACACACTTATACCAAGTAACAAAGACACACACTGACACCAAGTCACAAAGACACACACTGACACCCAGTAACAAAGACATACACTGACACCAAGTCACAAAGACATATACTGATACACAGACACACACTTACACCAAGTAACACAGACTACCACTGACACCAAGTAACAAAGACAGACACTGATACCCAGTAACACAGGCACACACAGGGGGTGGGGGGGGGGCACATTGGCGCAGTGGTTAGCACCGCAGCTTCACAGCTCCAGGGACCCGGGTTCGATTCTGGGTACTGCCTGTGCGGAGTTTGCAAGTTCTCCCTGTGTCTGCGTGGGTTTCCTCCGGGTGCTCCGGTTTCCTCCCACATGCCAAAGACTTGCAGGTTGATAGGTTAATGGGCCATTATAAATTGCCCCTGGTAATGGTAGATGGTAGGGAAATATATACGGAACGGTGGGGATGTGATAGGAATACGGTATTAGTGTAGGATTAGTGTAGGATTACTGTAAATGGGTTGTTGATGGTCGGCACAGGCTCGGTGGGCCGAAGGGCCTGCTTAAGTGCTGCACCACTAAACTAAACTAAATACTGACACCCAGTGTCACAGACACACACTGACACCCACTAACATAAACAAACACCAACTGACACCCAGTAACACAGACAACCACTGATACACAGTAACAAAGACATACACTGGCACCAAGTAACACAGACACACACTGACACACATTGACACAGACACACACTTACACCAAGTAACACAGACACACTTACACCAGGTAACAAAGACAAACACTGACACCCAGTGACAATGACATACACTGACACCCATTAACAAAGACACACACGGACACCAAGTAACAAAGACACAGACTATCACCAAGTAACACAGAAACACAATGGCACCCAGTAACACAGACACACATTTACACCAAGCAACACAGACATACACTGACACCAAGTAACAAAGACAGACACTGATAGCCAGTAACACAGACACACACTTACACCAAGTAACACAGACCACCACTGACACCAAGTAACAAAGACATACACTGATACCCAGTATCACAGACACACACTTACACCAAGTAACAAAGACATACACTGACACCAAGTCACAAAGACATAAACTGATGCCCAGGAACACAGACACACACGGACACCAAGGAACAAAGACACAGACTTACACCAAGTAACACAGACACACACTGACACCCAGTAACACAGACACACACTTACACCAAGTAACACAGACATACACTGACACCAAGTAACAAAGACAGACACTGATACCCAGTAACACAGACACACACTTACACCAAGTAACAAAGACATACACTGACACCCGGTAACAAAGACTTACACTGACACACAGTGACACAGACACACACGGACACCAAGTAACAAAGACAGACACTTACACCAAGTAACAAAGTCATGCACTGATACCCAGTAACACAGGCACACACTATGGGGGGTGGGGGGGCACATTGTCGCAGTGGTTCGCACTGCAGCCTCACAGCTCCAGGGACCGGGTTCGATTCTGGGTACTGCCTGTGCGGAGTTTGCAAGATCTCCCTGTGTCTGCGTGGGTTTCTTCCGGGAGCTCCGGTTTCCTCCCACATGCCAAAGACTTGCAGCTTGATAGGTTAATTGGCCATTATAAATTGCCGCTAGTATAGGTAGGTGGTAGGGAAATATATAGGGACCGGTGGGGATGTGATAGGAATACGGGATTAGTGTAGGATTAGTAAAATGGGTTGTTGATGGTCGGCACAGACTCGGTGTGCCGAATGGCCTGTTTAAGTGCTGTATCTCTAAACTAAACTAAATACTAACACCTCGTGTCACTGACACCCAGTAAAACAAACAAACACTGACACCCAGTAACAAAGACATACACTGATACCAAGTCACAAAGACATACACTGATACCCAGTAACACAAACAAACACACACTGTCACCCAGTAACACAGAGAAACACTGATACACAGTAACAAAGACATACACTGACACCAAGTAACACAGACACACACTGACACCCATTGACACAGACACACACTTACGCCAAGTAACACAGACACACTTACAACAAGTAACAAAGACAGACACTGACACCCAGCAACAATGACATACACTGACACCCAGTAACAAAGACACACACGGACACCAAGTAACAAAGACACAGACGTACACCAAGTAACACAGAAACCCACTGACACCCAGTAACACAGACACACACTTACACCAAGTAACACAGACATACACTGACACCAAGTAACAAAGACAGACACTGATAACCAGTAACACAGACACACACTTACACCAAGTAACAAAGACATACACTGACACCCAGTAACACAGACACACACGGACACCAAGTAACAAAGACACACACTGACACCCAGTAACAAAGACATACACTGACACCAAGTCACAAAGACATATACTGATACACAGACACACACTTACACCAAGTAACACAGACCAACACTGACACCAAGTAACAATGACATACACTGATACCCAGTAACACAGGCACACACAGGGGGTGGGGGGGGGGGCACATTGGCGCAGTGGTTAGCACCGCAGCTTCACATCTCCAGGGACCCGGGTTCGATTCTGGGTACTGCCTGTGCGGAGTTTGCAAGTTCTCCCTGTGTCTGCGTGGGTTTCCTCCGGGTGCTCCGGTTTCCTCCCACATGCCAAAGACTTGCAGGTTGATAGGTTAATGGGCCATTATAAATTGCCCCTGGTATAGGTAGGTGGTAGGGAAATATATACGGAACGGTGGGGATGTGATAGGAAGACGGGATTAGTGCAGGATTAGTGTCGGATTACTGTAAATGGGTTGTTGATGGCCGGCACAGGCTCGGTGGGCCGAAGGGCCTGCTTAATTGCTGCACCTTTAAACTAAACTAAATACTGACACCCAGTGTCACAGACACACACTGACACCCACTAACATAAACAAACACACACTGACACCCAGTAACACAGAGAACCACTGATACACAGTAACAAAGACATACACTGACACCAAGTAACACAGACACACACTGACACCCAGTAAAAAGGACATACACTGATACCAAGTCACAAAGACATACACTGATGCCCAGTAACAAAGACACACACTTACACCAAGTAACACAGGCATACACAGACACCAAGTAACAAAGACAGACAATTACACCAAGTAACAAAGACCTACACTTACACCAAGTATTTTGACATACACTGACACCAAGTAACAAAGACATACACTGATACCCAGTAACACAGACACACACTTACACCAAGTAACAAAGACATACACTGACACCCGGTAACAAAGACTTACACTGACACACAGTGACACAGACACACACGGACACCAAGTAACAAAGACAGACACTTACACCAAGTAACAAAGTCATGCACTGATACCCAGTAACACAGACACATAATTACACCAAGTAACTAAGACATGCACTGACACCCAGTTACAAAGAAATACACTGACACCCAGTAACACAGGCACACACTATGGGCGGGGTGGGGGGGGGCACATTGGCGCAGTGGTTAGCACCGCAGCCTCACAGCTCCAGGGACCCGGGTCCGATTCTGGGTACTGCTTGTGCGGAGTTTGCAAGATCTCCCTGTGTCTGCGTGGGTTTCCTCCGGGAGCTCCGGTTTCCTCCCACATGCCAAAGACTTGCAGGTTGATAGGTTAATTGGCCATTATAAATTGCCCGTAGAATGGGTAGGTGGCAGGGAAATATATTGGGACCGGTGGGGATGTGATAGGAATACGGGATTAGAGTAGGATTAGTATAAATGGGTTGTTGATGGTCGGCACAGACTCGGTGGGCCGAATGGCCTGCTTAAGTGCTGTATCTCTAAACTAAACTAAATAATAACAACAAGTGTCACTGACACCCAGTAAAACAAACAAACACTGACACCCAGTAACAAAGACATACACTGAAACCAAGTAACAAAGACACAGACTTACACCGAGTAACAAAGACATACACTGACACCAAGTCACAAAGACATAAACCGATGCCCAGGAACACAGACACACACTGACACCCAGTAACAAAGACATACACTGATACCAAGTCACAAAGAAATACTCTGATACCCAGTAACACAGACACACACTGACACCAAGTAACAAAGACATACACTGACACCAAGTAACAAAGACGTACACTTACACCAAGTAACAAAGACACACACTTACACCAAGTAACGCAGACACACACTGACACCAAGTAACAAAGACATGCACTGACACCAAATAACAAAGACATACACATACACCAAGTAACAAAGAAAGACAATTACACCAAGTAACAAAGACATACAATTAAACCCAGTAACAAAGACATACACTGACACCCAGTAACACAGACACACACGGACACCAAGGAACAAAGACACAGACTTACACCAAGTGACACAGACACACACTGACACCCCGTAACACAGACACACACTTACACCAAGTAACACAGACATGCACTGACACCAAGTAACAAAGACAGACACTGATACCCAGTAACACAGACACACACTTACACCAAGTAACAAAGACACACACTGACACCAAGTCACAAAGACACACACTGACACCCAGTAACAAAGACATACACTGACACCAAGTCACAAGACAAACACTGATACACAGACACACACTTAGACCAAGTAACACAGACCACCCCTGACACCAAGTAACAAAGACATACACTGACACCAAGTCACAAAGACACACACTGACACCCAGTAACAAAGACATACACTGATACCCAGTATCAAAGACATAAACTGATACCAAGTCACAAAGACATACACTGATACCCAGTAACACAGACACACACTGACACCAAGTAACAAAGACATACACTGACACCAAGTAACAAAGACGTACACTTTCACCAAGTAACAAAGACACACACTTGCACCAAGTAACACAGACATACACTGACACCAAGTAACAAAGACATACACAGACACCAAGTAACAAAGACATACGCTTACACCAAGTAACAAAGACAGACAATTACACCAAGTAACAAAGACATACACTTACACCAAGTAACAAAGGCATACATTGATACCCAGTAACACAGACACACACTTCCTCCAAGTAACACAGACATACACTGAGACCAAGTAAAAAAGACATGCACTGATACCCAGTAACACAGAGACACACTTACACCAAGTAACAAAGACAGACACTGATACCCAGTAACACAGACACACACTTACACCAAGTAACAAAGACATACACTGACACCCAGTAACAAAGACATACACTGACACCCAGTAACACAGACCCACACGGACACCAAGTAACACAGACAAACACTGACACCAAGTAACAAAGACATAAACTGATTGCCAGAAACACAGACACACACTTACACCAAGTAACAAAGACAGACACTGATACCCCGTAACGCAGACACACACTGACACCAAGTAACAAAGACATGCACTGACACCAAATAACAAAGACATACACATACACCAAGTAACAAAGAAAGACAATTACACCAAGTAACAAAGACATACAATTAAACCCAGTAACAAAGACATACACTGACACCCAGTAACACAGACACACACGGACACCAAGGAACAAAGACACAGACTTTCACCAAGTGACACAGACACACACTGACACCCCGTAACACAGACACACACTTACACCAAGTAACACAGACATGCACTGACACCAAGTAACAAAGACAGACACTGATATAAAGTAACACAGACACACACTTACACCAAGTAACAAAGACACACACTGACACCAAGTCACAAAGACACACACTGACACCCAG
The DNA here is from genome assembly GCF_036365525.1 of Heterodontus francisci. Lineage (NCBI taxonomy): Eukaryota > Metazoa > Chordata > Chondrichthyes > Heterodontiformes > Heterodontidae > Heterodontus > Heterodontus francisci. Next base: position 7,139,864 of record NW_027140221.1, on the reverse strand, counting down.
TAATAAAGACATACACTGACACCAAGTCACAAGACAAACACTGATACACAGACACACACTTACACCAAGTAACACAGACCACCCCTGACACCAAGTAACAAAGACATACACTGATACCCAGTATCACAGACACACACTTGCACCAAGTAACAAAGACATACAATGACACCAAGTCACAAAGACACACACTGACACCCAGTAACAAAGACATACACTGATACCAAGTCACAAAGACAGACACTGATACCCAGTAACACAGACACACACTGACACCCAGTATCAAAGACATACACTGATACCAAGTCACAAAGACATACACTGATACCCAGTAACACAGACACACACTGACAACAAGTAACAAAGACATACACTGACACCAAGTAACAAAGACGTACACTTACACCAAGTAACAAAGACACACACTTGCACCAAGTAACACAGACATACACCGACACCAAAAAACAAAGACATACACAGACACCAAGTAACAAAGACATACGCTTACACCAAGTAACAAAGACAGACAATTACACCAAGTAACAAAGACATACACTTACACCAAGTAACAAAGGCATACATTGATACCCAGTAACACAGACACACACTTCCACCAAGTAACACAGACATACACTGAAACCAAGTAAAAAAGACATGCACTGATACCCAGTAGCACAGAGACACACTTACACCAAGTAACAAAGACATACACTGACACCCAGTAACAAAGACATACACTGACACCCAGTAACACAGACCCACACGGACACCAAGTAACAAAGACATACACTTACACCAAGTAACACAGACAAACACTGACACCAAGTAACAAAGACATAAACTGATACCCAGAAACACAGACACACACTTACACCAAGTAACAAAGACAGACACTGATACCCCGTAACACAGACACACACTTACACCAAGTAACAAAGACATACATTGACACCCAGTAACAAAGACATACACTGACACCCAGTAACACAGACACTCACGGACACCAAGTAAAAGAGACACAGACCTACACCAAGTAACACAGACATACATGACACCCAGTAACACAGACACACTTACACTAAGTAACACAGACATACACTGACACCAAGTAACAAAGACATACACTGATACCCTGGAACACAGACACACACTTACACCAAGTTACACAGGCACGCACTTGCACCAAGTAACAAAGACATACACTGACACCAAGTAACAAAGACATACACTGATACCCTGGAACACAGACACACACTTACACCAAGTTACACAGGCACGCACTTGCACCAAGTAACAAAGACATACACTGACACCAAGTAACAAAGACATACACTGATACCCTGGAACAAAGACACACACTTACACCAAGTAACACAGAAAACACTGACACCCAGTAACACAGACACACGCGGACACCAAGTAACAAAGACACACACTTACACCAAGTAACACATACACACACTGACACCCAGTAACACAGACACACTCTTACACAAAGTAACACAGACATACACTGACACCAAGTAACAAAGACATACACTGATACCCAGGAACACAGACATACACTTACACCAAGTAACACAGACACACAGTTACACCAAGTAACAAAGACAAACATTTACACCAAGTAACACAGAGATACAATGACACCAAGTAACAAGGACATACAATTACACCAAGTAAAAAAGACACACACTTACACCAAGTAACAAAGACAGACACTGATACCCAGTAACACAGACACACACTTACACCAAGTAACACAGACATACACTGAGACCAAGTAACAAAGACATGCACTGATACCCAGTAACACAGAGACACACTTACACCAAGTAACAAAGATAGACACTGATACCCAGTAACACAGACACACACTTACACCAAGTAACAAAGACATACACTGACACCCAGTAACAAAGACATACACTGACACCCAGTAACACAGACACACACGGACACCAAGTAACAAAGACACAGACTTACACCAAGTAACACAGATATACACTGACACCAAGTAACAAAGAAATACACTGATACCCTGGAACACAGACACACACTTACACCAAGTAACACAGGCACATACTTACACCAAGTAACAAGGACATACACATACACCAAGTTACAAAGACATGCAATGACTCCCAGCAACACAGACACACACGGACACCAAGTAACAAAGACACACTTTTACACCAAGTAACACATACACACACTGACACCCAGTAACACAGACACACACTTACACCAAGTAACAAAGACATACACTGATACACAGTAACACAGACACACACTTACACCAAGTAACACAGACACACACTTGCACCAAGTAACAAAGACATACACTGACACCAAGTAACACAGACATATACTGACATCAAGTAACAAAGACATACAATTACACCAATTAACAAAGACACACACTTACACCAAGTAACAAAGACAGACACTGATACCCAGTAACACAGACACACAATTACACCAAGTAACAAAGACATACACTGACACCAAGTAACACAAACACACACTGACACCCAGTAACACAGAGAAACACTAATAAACAGTAACAAAGACACACACTTACACCAAGTAACACAGGCACATACTTACACCAAGTAACAAGGACACACACATACACCAAGTTACAAAGACATGCAATGACTCCCAGCAACACAGACACACACTGACACCAAGTAACAAAGACAGACACTGATACCCAGTAACACAGACACACACTTACACCAAGTAACACAGACATACCCTGACACCAAGTAACAAAGACATACACTGATACCCAGGAACACTGACACACACTTACACCAAATAACACAGACACACACTTACACCATGTAACAGAGACATACACTGACACCAAGTAACAAAGACATACACTGATACCCAGTAACAAAGGCAGACACTGACACCAAGTAACAAAGACACACACTGACACCCAGTAACACAGAGAAACACTAATAAACAGGAACAAAGACATACACTGACACCAAGTAACACCGACACACACTTACACCCAGTAAAAAAGACATACACTGACACCAAGTCACAAAGACATACACTGGCACCCAGTAACAAAGACATGCACTGACACCCAGTAACACAGACACACACGGACACCAAGTAACAAAGACACAGACTTACACCAAGTAACACAGACATAAACTGACACCCAGTAACACAGACACACACTTACACCAAGTAACAGAGACAGACACTGACACCAAGTAAAAAAGGCATACACTGACACCAAGTAACAAAGACATGCACTGACACCAAGTAACAAAGACGTACACTTACACCAAGTAACAAAGACACACACTGACACCAAGTATACAAAGACATACAAAGACACCAAGTAACAAAGACATACACTATACACAGTAACACAGACACACACTTACACCAAGTAACAAAGACATACAAAGATACCCAGCCACACAGACACACACTTACACCAAGTATCACAGACATACACAGACACCAAGTAACAAAGACATACACTGATACCCAGTAACACAGACACACACTTACACCATGTAACAAAGGCATACACTGACACCAAGTAACAAAGACATACACTGATCCCTAGTAACACAGACATACACTGACACCAAGTAACAAAGACACTCACTTACACCAAGTAACACAGACATACACTGACACCAAGTAACAAAGACATACACTGATATCCAGTAACACAGACACACACTTACACCAAGTAACAATGACAGACACTGATACCCAGTAGCACAGACACACACTTACACCAAGTCACAAAGACATACACTGACACCCAGTAACAAAGACATACACTGACACCCAGTAACAAAGAAACCCAATGACACCAAGTAACAAAGGCACACACTGACACCAAGTAACAATGACATACACTGATACCCAGTAACACAGACACACACTTACACCAAGCAACAAAGACATACACTGACACCAAGTAACAAAGACATTCACTTATACCCAGTAACACAGACAGACACTTACACCAAGTAACAAAGACATACACTGACACCAAGTAACAAAGGCATACATTGACACCCAGTAACAAAGAAACCCAATGACACCAAGTAACAAAGGCACACACTGACACCAAGTAACAATGACATACACTGATACCCAGTAACACAGACACACACTTACACCAAGCAACAAAGACATACACTGACACCAAGTAACAAAGACATTCACTGATGCCCAGTAACACAGACACACACTTACACCAAGTAACAGAGAAATACACTGACACCAAGCAACAAAGACATGCACTGACACCAAGTAACAAAGACGTACACTGACACCAAGTAACAAAGACATGCACTGACACCAAGTTACAAAGATATACGCTTACACCAAGTAACACATACATACACTGACACCAAGTAACAAAGACACACAATTATACTAAGTACACAGACATAAACTGACACCAAGTAACAAAGACACACTGATACCCAGTAACACAGACACACACTTACACCAAGTAACAAAGACAGACACTGGTACCCAGTAACAAAGACAGACACTGATACCCAGTAACACAGACAGACACTAACACCAAGTCACAAAGACATACACGGACACCCAGTAACAAATTAACACACTGACGCCAAGTAACAAAGACACACACTGACACCAAGTATACAAAGACAGACAAAGACACCAAGTAACAAAGACATACACTGATACCCAGTAACACAGACACACACTTGCACCAAGTAACAAAGACATACAAAGATACCCAGCCTCACAGACACACACTTACACCAAGTATCACAGACATACACAGACACCAAGTAACAAAGACATACACTGATACCCAGTAACACAGAAACACACTAACACCAAGTCACAAAGACATACACTGACACACAGTAACAAAGACAAACACTGACACCCAGCAACAAAGAAACACACTGACACCAAGTAACAAAGACACACACTGACACCAAGTATACAAAGACATACACAGACACCAAGTAACAAAGACATACACATGATACCCAGTAACACGGACACACACTTACACCAAGTCACAAAGACATACACTGACACCCAGTAACAAAGACATTCACTGATCCCCAGTAACACAGACACACACTTACACCAAGTAACAAAGACACAAACTTAAACCAAGTAACACAGACATAAACTGATACCCAGTAACACAGACACACACTTACACCAAGTAACAAAGACATACACTGACACCCAGTAACAAAGACATACACTGACTCCCAGGAACAAAGACACACACTGACACCAAGTAACAAAGACATCCACTGACACACATTAACAAAGACATACACTGACACACAGTAACAAAGACATACACTTATACAAAGTAACAAAGACATACACTGACGCCAAGTAACAAAGATGTACACTGATACCCAGTAACACAGACACACACTTACACGAAGTAACAAAGACAGACACTGATACCCGGTAACAAAGACACACGCTTACACCAAGTATCAAAGACATACTCCAACACCAACTAACAAAGACATACACTGATACCCAGTAACACAGACAAACACTGACACCAAGTAACAAAGACATACACCGACACCAAGTAACAAATACATACACTTTCTCCAAATAACACAGACATACACTGACACCAAGTAACAAAGATATACACTTACACCAAGTAAGAAAGACACGCACTTACACCAAGTTACACAGACATACACTGACACCAAGTAACAAAGACATGCTCTTACACCAAGTAAGAAAGACACACACTTACACCAAGTAACACAGACCGGCACTGACACCAAGTAACAAAGACATATACTGACACCAAGTAACAAAGACATACATTTACACCAAGTAACACAGACATACACTGACACCGAGTAACAAAGACATACACTTGCACCAAGTAACAAAGACATACACTGACACCAAGTAACAAAGACATACACTGATACCCAGTAACACAGACACACACTTACACCAAGTAACACAGACATACACAGACACCAAATAACAAAGACATACACTGATACCCAGTAACACAGACACACACTTACACCAAGTAACAAAGACAGACCATGACACCAAGTAACAAAGACATACACTGATACCCAGTAACACAGACACACACTTACACCAAGTAACACAGACATACACTGACACCAAATAACAAAGACATACACTGATACCCAGTAACACAGACACACACTTACACCAAGTAACAAAGACAGACCATGACACCAAGTAACAAAGACATACACTGAAACCCAGTAACACAGACACACACTTACACCAAGTAACAGAGACATACACTGACACCAAGTAACAAAGGCATACACTGACACCCAGTACAAAGACATGCACTGACACCAAGTAACAAAGACGTACACTTACACCAAGTAACAAAGACATGCACTGACACCAAGTAACAAAGACATACACTTACACCAAGTAACACATACACACACTGACACCAAGTAACAAAGACACACACTTATACTAAGTACACAGATATACACTGTCAACAAGTAACAAAGACATACACTTACACCAAGTAACACATACATACACTGATACCCAGTAACACAGACACACACTTACACCAAATAACAAAGACAGACACTGGTACCCAGTAACAAATTAACACACTGACACCAAGTAACAAAGACACACACTGACACCAATTAACACAGACACACACTTACACCAAGTAACTAAGACATACAAAGACACCAAGTAACAAAGACATACACTGATACCCAGTAACACAGACACACACTTACACCAAGTAAAAAAGACATACAAAGATACCCAGCCACACAGACACACACTTACACCAAGTATCACAGACATACACAGACACCAAGTAACAAAGACATACACTGATACCCAGTAACACAGACACACACTTATTCCATTTAACAAAGACATACACTGACACCAAGTAACAAAGACATACACTGAGCCCTAGTATTACAGACATACACTGACACCAAGTAACAAAGACACTCACTTACACCAAGTAACACAGACATACACTGACACCAAGTAACAAAGACATACACTGATATCCAGTAACACAGACACACACTTACACCAAGTAACAATGACAGACACTGATACCCAGTAACACAGACACACAATTACACCAAGTAACAAAGACATACACCGACACCAAGTAAAAAATACATACACTTACTCCAAATAACACAGACATACACTGACACCAAGTAACAAAGATATACACTTACACCAAGTAAGAAAGACACACACTTACACCAAGTTACACAGACATACACTGACACCAAGTAACAAAGACATGCTCTTACACCAAGTAAGAAAGACACACACTTACACCAAGTAACACAGACCGGCACTGACACCAAGTAACAAAGACATACACTGACACCAAGTAACAAAGACATACATTTACACTAAGTAACACAGACATACACTGACACCGAGTAACAAAGACATACTCTTACACCAAGTAACAAAGACATACACTGACACCAAGTAACAAAGACATACACTGATACCCAGTAACACAGACACACACTTACACCAAGTAACACAGACATACACTGACACCAATTAACAAAGACATACACTGATACCCAGTAACACAGACACACACTTACACCAAGGAACAAAGACAGACAATGACACCAAGTAACAAAGACATATACTGATACACAGTAACAAAGACATGCACTGACACCAAGTAACAAAGACGTACACTTACACCAAGTAACAAAGACATGCACTGACACCAAGTAACAAAGACATACACTTACACCAAGTAACACATACATACACTGACACCAAGTAACAAAGACACACACTTATACTAAGTACACAGACATACACTGACAACAAGTAACAAAGACATACACTGATACCCAGTAACACAGACACACACTTACACCAAATAACAAAGACAGACACTGGTACCCAGTAACAAAGACAGACACTGATACCCAGTAACACAGACAGACACTAACACCAAGTCACAAAGACATACACTGACACCCAGTAACAAATTAACACACTGACACCAAGTAACAAAGACACACACTGACACCAAGTAACACAGACACACACTTACACCAAGTAACAAAGACATACAAAGACACCAAGTAACAAAGACATACACTGATACCCAGTAACACAGACATGCACTGAAACCAAGTAACAGAGACACACACTGACACCAAGTAACAAAGACATAAACTGACACCAAGCAACAAAGACATACACTGATACCCACTAACACAGACACACACTTACACCAAGTAACAAAGACACACAATGACACCAAGTAACAAAGACATATACTGATACCCAGTAACACAGACACACACTTACACCAAGTAACAGAGACATACACTGACACCAAGTAACAAAGACATACACTGATACCCAGTAACACAGACATGCACTGACACCAAGTAACAGAGACATACACTGACACCAAGTAACAAAGACATACACTTACACCAAGTAACACAGACATACACTGACACCAAGTAACAAAGACACACACTTACACTAAGTGCACAGACATACACTGACACCAAGTAACAAAGACATACATTGATACCCAATAACACAGACACACACTAACACCAAGTCACAAAGACATACACTGACACCCAGTAACGAAGACAAACACTGACACCCAGTAACAAAGAAACACACCGACACCAAGTAACAAAGACACACACTGACACCAAGTAACAAAGACATACACAGACACCAAGTAACAAAGACATACACTGATACCCAGTAACACAGACACACACTTACACCATGTAACAAAGACATACACTGACACAAAGTAACAAAGACATACACTGATCCCCAGTAACACAGACATACACTGACACCAAGTAACAAAGACACACACTTACACCAAGTAACACAGACATACACTGACATCAAGTAACAAAGACATGCACTGATATCCAGTGACACAGACACACACTTTCACCAAGTAACAATGACAGACACTGATACCCAGTAACACAGACACACACTTACACCAAGTAACAAAGACATACACTGACACCCAGTAACAAAGACATACACTGATACCCAGTAACACAGGCACACACTTACACCATGTAACAAAGACATACACTGACACAAAGTAACAAAGACATACACTGATCCCCAGTAACACAGACATACACTGACACCAAGTAACAAAGACACACACTTACACCAAGTAACACAGACATACACTGACATCAAGAAACAAAGACATGCACTGATATCCAGTAACACAGACATACACTTGCACCAAGTAACAATGACAGACACCGATTCCCAGTAACACAGACAGACACTTACACCAAGTAACAAAGACATACAATGACACCATGTATACAAAGACATACAAAGACACCAAGTAACAAAGACATACACTGATACCCAGTAACACAGACACACACTGACACCAAGGAACAAAGACATACAAAGATACCCAGCCACACAGACACACACTTACACCAAGTATCACAGACAGACACAGACACCAAGTAACAAAGACATACACTGATACCCAGTAACACAGACACACACTTCCACCATGTAACAAAGACATACACTGACACCAAGTAACAAAGACATACACTGATCCCTAGTAACACAGACATACACTGACAACAAGTAACAAAGACACTCACTTACACCAAGTAACACAGACATACACTGACACCAAGTAACAAAGACATGCACTGATATCCAGTAACACAGACACACACTTACACCAAGTCACAAGGACATACACTGACACCCAGTAACTAAGACATACACTGACACCCAGTAACAAAGAAACCCAATGACACCAAGTAACAAAGGCACACACTGACACCAAGTAACAAAGACATACACTGATACCCAGTAACACAGACACGCACTTACACCAAGTAACAAAGACATACACTGACACCAAGTAACAAAGACATACACTGACACCAAGCAACAAAGGCATACACTGATCCCCAGTAACACAGACACACACGGACACTCAGTAACAAAGACATACACTGACACCAAGTAACAAAGACGTACACTGACACCCAGTAACAAATTAACAGACTGACACCAAGTAACAAAGACACACACTGACACCAATTATACAAAGACATACAAAGACACCAAGTAACAAAGACATACACTGATACCCAGTAACACAGACACACACTTGCACCAAGTAACAAAGACATACAAAGATACCCAGCCACACAGACACACACTTACACCAAGTATCACAGACATACACAGACACCAAGTAACACAGACATACACTGACACCCAGTAACACAGACACACACTTACACCAAGTAACACAGACATACACTGACACCAAGTAACAAAGACATACACTGATATCCAGTAACACAGACACACACTTACACCAAGTAACAATGACAGACACTGATAACCAGTAACACAGACACACACTTACACCAAGTCACAAAGACATACACTGACACCCAGTAACAAAGACAGACACTGACACGCAGTAACAAAGAAACCCAATGACACCAAGTAACAAAGGCACACACTGACACCAAGTAACAATGACAATCACTGAAAACCAGTAACACAGACACACACTTACACCAAGCAACAAAGACATACACTGACTCCAAGTAACAAAAGACTTTCACTGATACCCAGTAACACAGACACATACTGACACCAAGTAACAAAGACAAACACTGACACCAAGTAACAAAGACATACACTGACAAAAAGTAACAAAGGCATACATTGACACCCAGTAACAAAGACATACACTGACACCCAGTAACACAGACACACACGGACACCAATTAACAAAGACATACACTGACACCCAGTAACAAAAACATACACTGACACCCAGTAACAAAGATATACACTGACACCAAGTAACAAAGACATTCACTGATCCCCAGTAACACAGACATACACTGACACCAAGTAACAAAGACACACACTTACACCAAGTAACACAGACATACACTGACATCAAGTAACAAAGACATGCACTGATATCCAGTGACACAGACACACACTTTCACCAAGTAACAATGACAGACACTGATACCCAGTAACAGACACACACTTACACCAAGTAACAAAGACATACACTGACACCCAGTAACAAAGACATACACTGATACCCAGTAACACAGGCACACACTTACACCATGTAACAAAGACATCCACTGACACAAAGTAACAAAGACATACACTGATCCCCAGTAACACAGACATACACTGACACCAAGTAACAAAGACACACACTTACACCAAGTAACACAGACATACACTGAAATCAAGAAACAAAGACATGCACTGATATCCAGTAACACAGACATACACTTGCACCAAGTAACAATGACAGACACTGATTCCCAGTAACACAGACAGACACTTACACCAAGTAACAAAGACATACAATGACACCATGTATACAAAGACATACAAAGACACCAAGTAACAAAGACATACACTGATACCCAGTAACACAGACACACACTGACACCAAGGAACAAAGACATACAAAGATACCCAGCCACACAGACACACACTTACACCAAGTATCACAGACAGACACAGACACCAAGTAACAAAGACATACACTGATACCCAGTAACACAGACACACACTGACACCAAGGAACAAAGACATACAAAGATACCCAGCCACACAGACACACACTTACACCAAGTATCACAGACAGACACAGACACCAAGTAACAAAGACATACACTGATACCCAGTAACACAGACACACACTTACACCAAGTATCACAGACATACACTGACAACAAGTAACAAAGACACTCACTTACACCAAGTAACACAGACATACACTGACACCAAGTAACAAAGACATGCACTGATATCCAGTAACACAGACACACACTTACACCAAGTCACAAGGACATACACTGACACCCAGTAACAAAGACATACACTGACACCCAGTAACAAAGAAACCCAATGACACCAAGTAACAAAGGCACACACTGACACCAAGTAACAAAGACATACACTGATACCCAGTAACACAGACACACACTTACACCAAGTAACAAAGACATACACTGACACCAAGTAACAAAGACATACACTGACACCAAGCAACAAAGGCATACACTGATCCCCAGTAACACAGACACACACGGACACTCAGTAACAAAGACATACACTGACACCAAGTAACAAAGACGTACACTGACACCCAGTAACAAATTAACAGACTGACACCAAGTAACAAAGACACACACTGACACCAATTATACAAAGACATACAAAGACACCAAGTAACAAAGACATACACTGATACCCAGTAACACAGACACACACTTGCACCAAGTAACAAAGACATACAAAGATACCCAGCCACACAGACACACACTTACACCAAGTATCACAGACATACACAGACACCAAGTAACACAGACATACACTGACACCCAGTAACACAGACACACACTTACACCAAGTAACACAGACAACCACTGACACCAAGTAACACAGACATACACTGACACCAAGTAACAAAGACATACACTGATATCCAGTAACACAGACACACACTTACACCAAGTAACAATGACAGACACTGATAACCAGTAACACAGACACACACTTACACCAAGTCACAAAGACATACACTGACACCCAGTAACAAAGACAGACACTGACACGCAGTAACAAAGAAACCCAATGACACCAAGTAACAAAGGCACACACTGACACCAAGTAACAATGACATTCACTGAAACCCAGTAACACAGACACACACTTACACCAAGCAACAAAGACATACACTGACACCAAGTAACAAAGACATTCACTGATACCCAGTAACACAGACACACACTGACACCAAGTAACAAAGACAAACACTGACACCAAGTAACAAAGACATACACTGACAAAAAGTAACAAAGGCATACATTGACACCCAGTAACAAAGACATACACTGACACCCAGTAACACAGACACACACGGACACCAATTAACAAAGACATACACTGACACCCAGTAACAAAAACATACACTGACACCCAGTAACAAAGATATACACTGACACCAAGTAACAAAGACATTCACTGATCCCCAGTAACACAGACACACACTTACACAAGGCAACAAAGACATACACTGACACCAAGCAACAAAGACACACACTGACAACAAGTAACACAGACATTCACTTACACCAAGTATCAAATACATACACTGACACCAAGTAACAAAGGCATACAATGACACCCAGTAACAAAGACAGACACTGACACCCAGTAACACAGACACACACGGACAACAAGTAACAAAGACATACACTGAGACCAAGTGACGAAGACATGCACTGACACCCAGTAACAAAGACATGCACTGATACCCAGTAACACAGACACACACTTACACCAATTATCACAGACATACACAGACACCAAGTAACAAAGACATACACTGATACCCAGTAACACAAACACACTTACACCAAGTAACAAAGACATACACTGACACCAAGTAACAAAGACATACACTTACACCAAGTAACACAGACAAACACTGAGACCAAGTAACAAAGAGATACACTTACACCAACTAACAAAGACACACACTTACACCAAGAAACACAGACATACACTGACACCAAGTAACAAAGATATACACTTACACCAAGTAACAAAGACACACACTTACACCAAGTAACACAGACATACACTGACACCAAGTAACAAAGACATGCACTTACACCAAGTAACACATAGACACAGACACCAAGTAACAAATACATACACTGATACCCAGTAACACAGACAAACACTTACACCAAGTAACAAAGACATACACCGACACCAATTTACACAGACATACACTGACACCAAGAAACAAAGACATGCACTTACACCAAGTAAGAAAGTCACACACTTACACCAAGTAACACAGACCTACACTGACACCAAGTAACAAAGACATACACTGACACCAAGTCACAAAGACATACATTTGCACCAAGTAACACAGACATACACTGACACCAAGTAACAAAGACATACACTTACACCAAGTAACAAAGACATAAAATGACACCAAGCAACAAAGACATACATTGATACCCAGTAACACAGACACACACTTACACCAAGTAACAAAGACAGACAATGACACCAAGTAACAAAGACATACACTTACACCAAGTAACACAGAACTACACTGACACCAAGTAACAAAGACACACACTTACACTAAGTGCACAGACATACACTGACACCAAGTAACAAAGACATACACTGATGCCCAGTAACACAGACACACACTTACACCAAGTAACAGAGACAGACACTGACACCAAGTAACAAAGGCATACAATGACACCAAGTAACAAAGACATGCACTGACACCAAGTAACAAAGACGTACACTTACACCAAGTAACAAAGACATGCACTGACACCAAGTAACAAAGACATACGCTTGCACCAAGTAACACATACATACACTGACACCAAGTAACAAAGACACACACTTATACTAAGTACACAGACATACACTGACACCAAGTAACAAAGACATATACTGATACCCAGTAACACAGACACACACTTACACCAAGTAACAAAGACAGACACTGGTACCTAGTAACAAAGACATTCACTGATACCCAGTAACACAGACACACACTTACACCAAGTAACAAAGACATACACTCACACCAAGTGACAAAGACATACACTGACACCAAGTAACAAAGGCATACATTGACACCCAGTAACAAAGACATACACTGACACCCAGTAACACAGACACACACGGACACCAAGTAACAAAGACATACACTGACACCAAGTAACAAAAGCACACACTGACACCAAGTAACAATGACATACACTGATACCCAGTAACACAGAAACACACTTACACCAAGCAACAAAGACATACACTGACACCAAGTAACAAAGACATTCACTGATACCCAGTAACACAGACACACACTTACACCAAGTATCACAGACATACACAGACACCAAGTAACAAAGACATACACTGATACCCAGTAACACAGACACACACTTACACCATGTAACAAAGACATACACTGACACCAAGTAACAAAGACATACACTGATCCCTAGTAACACAGACATACACTGACACCAAGTAACAAAGACACTCACTTACACCAAGTAACACAGACAAACACTGAGACCAAGTAACAAAGATATACACTTACACCAAGTAACAAAGACACACACTTACACCAAGTAACACAGACATACACTGACACCAAGTAACAAAGATATACACTTACACCAAGTAACAAAGACACACACTTACACCAAGTAACACAGACATACACTGACACCAAGTAACAAAGACATGCACTTACACCAAGTAACACATACACACAGACACCAAGTAACAAATACATACACTGATACCCAGTAACACAGACAAACACTTACACCAAGTAACAAAGACATACACCGACACCAAGTAACACATACATACACTTACACCAAATAACAGACATACACTGACACAAAGTAACAAAGATATACACTTACACCAACTAACAAAGACACACACTTACACCAATTTACACAGACATACACTGACACCAAGAAACAAAGACATGCACTTACGCCAAATAAGAAAGTCACACACTTACACCAAGTAACACAGACCTACACTGACACCAAGTAACAATGACATACACTGACACCAAGTCACAAAGGCATACATTTACACCAAGTAACACAGACATACACTGACACCAAGTAACAAAGACACTCACTTACACCAAGTAACACAGACATGCACTGACACCAAGTAACAAAGACGTACACTTACACCAAGTAACAAAGGCATACATTGACACCCAGTAACAAAGACAGACACTAACACCAAGTCACAAAGACATAGACTGACACCCAGTAACAAATTAACACACTGACACCAAGTAACAAAGACAAACACTGACACCAATTATACAAAGACATACAAAGACACCAAGTAACAAAGACATACACTGATACCCAGGAACACAGACACACACTTGCACCAAGTAACAAAGACATACAAAGATACCCAGCCACACAGACACACACATACACCAAGTATCACAGACATACACAGACACCAAGTAACAAAGACATACACTGATACCAAGTAACACAGACACACACTTACACCATGTAACAAAGACATACACTGACACCAAGTAACAAAGACATACACTGATCCCTAGTAACACAGACATACACTGACACCAAGAAACAAAGACATACCCTGTATCCAGTAACACAGACACCCACTTACACCAAGTAACAATGACAGACACTGATACCCAGTAACACAGACACACACTTACACCAAGTCACAAAGACATACACTGACACCCAGTAACAAAGACATACACTGACACCCAGTAACAAAGAAACCCAATGGCACCAAGTAACAAAGGCACACACTGACACCAAGTAACAATGACATTCACTGAAACCCAGTAACACAGACACACACTTACACCAAGCAACAAAGACATACACTGACACCAAGTAACAAAGACATTCACTGATACCCAGTAACACAGACACACACTTACACCAAGTAACAAAGGCATACACTGACACCAAGTAACAAAGACATACACTGACACCAAGTAACAAAGGCATACATTGACATCCAGTAACAAAGACATACACTGACACCAAGTAACAAAGACATTCACTGATCCCCAGTAACACAGACACACACTTACACCAAGCAACAAAGACATACACTGACACCAAGTAACAAAGACACACACTGACAACAAGTAACACAGACACACACTTACACCAAGTATCAAAGACATACACTGACACCAAGTAACAAAGACACACACTTACACCAAGTAACAAAGACATGCACTGATACCCAGTAACACAGACACACACTTACACCAATTATCACAGACATACACAGACACCAAGTAACAAAGACATTCACTGATACCCAGTTACACAGAAACACACTTACACCAAGTAACAAAGACATACACTGAAACCAAGTAACAAAGACATGCACTGACACCAAGAAACAAAGGCATACATTGACACCCAGTAACAAAGACATACACTGACACCCAGTAACACAGACACACACGGACACCCAGTAACAAAGACATTCACTGATCCCCAGTAACACAGACACACACTTAGACCAAGCAACAAAGACATACACTGACACCAAGTAACAAAGACACACACTGACAACAAGTAACACAGACACACACTTACACCAAGTATCAAAGACATACACTGACACCAAGTAACAAAGACACACACTTACACCAAGTAACAAAGACATGCACTGATACCCAGTAACACAGACACACACTTACACCAATTATCACAGACATACACAGACACCAAGTAACAAAGACATACACTGATACCCAGTAACACAAACACACTTACACCAAGTAACAAAGACACACACTTACACCAAGTAACACAGACATACACTGACACCAAGTAACAAAGACATGCACTTACACCAAGTAACACATACACACAGACACCAAGTAACAAATACATACACTGATACCCAGTAACACAGACAAACACTTACACCAAGTAACAAAGACATACACCGACACCAAGTAACACATACATACACTTACACCAAATAACACAGACATACACTGACACAAAGTAACAAAGATATACACTTACACCAACTAACAAAGAAACACACTTACACCAATTTACACAGACATACACTGACACCAAGAAACAAAGACATGCACTTACGCCAAATAAGAAAGTCACACACTTACACCAAGTAACACAGACCTACACTGACACCAAGTCACAATGACATTCACTGAAACCCAGTAACACAGACACACACTTACACCAAGCAACAAAGACATACACTGACACCAAGTAACAAAGACATTCACTGATACCCAGTAACACAGACACACACTTACACCAAGTAACAAAGGCATACACTGACACCAAGTAACAAAGACATACACTGACACCAAGTAACAAAGGCATACATTGACATCCAGTAACAAAGACATACACTGACACCCAGTAACACAGACACACACGGACACCAAGTAACAAAGACATACACTGACACCCAGTAACAAAAACATACTCTGACACCCAGTAACAAAGACATACACTGACACCAAGTAACAAAGACATTCACTGATCCCCAGTAACACAGACATACACTGACACCAAGTAACAAAGACATTCACTGATCCCCAGTAACACAGACATACACTGACACCAAGTAACAAAGACACACACTTACACCAAGTA
The DNA here is from genome assembly GCF_036365525.1 of Heterodontus francisci. Classification (NCBI taxonomy): domain Eukaryota; kingdom Metazoa; phylum Chordata; class Chondrichthyes; order Heterodontiformes; family Heterodontidae; genus Heterodontus; species Heterodontus francisci. The sequence continues at coordinate 7,121,508 of NW_027140221.1, read as the reverse complement.
ACAAAGACATGCACTGATACCCAGTAACACAGACACACACGGACACCCAGTAACAAAGACATTCACTGATCCCCAGTAACACAGACACACACTTAGACCAAGCAACAAAGACATACACTGACACCAAGTAACAAAGACACACACTGACAACAAGTAACACAGACACACACTTACACCAAGTATCAAAGACATACACTGACACCAAGTAACAAAGACACACACTTACACCAAGAAACAAAGACATGCACTGATACCCAGTAACACAGACACACACTTACACCAATTATCACAGACATACACAGACACCAAGTAACAAAGACATACACTGATACCCAGTAACACAAACACACTTACACCAAGTAACAAAGACATACACTGACACCAAGTAACAAAGACATACACTTACACCAAGTAACACAGACAAACACTGAGACCAAGTAACAAAGACATACACTTACACCAACTAACAAAGACACACACTTACACCAAGAAACACAGACATACACTGACACGAAGTAACAAAGATATACACTTACACCAAGTAACAAAGACACACACTTACACCAAGGAACAAAGACATACACTGACACCAAGTAACAAAGACATGCACTTACACCAAGTAACACATACACACAGACACCAAGTAACAAATACATACACTGATACCCAGTAACACAGACAAACACTTACACCAAGTAACAAAGACATACACCGACACCAAGTAACAAAGACATACACCGACACCAAGTAACGAAGACATACACTGACACCAAGTAACAAAGGCATACATTGACATCCAGTAACAAAGACATACACTGACACCCAGTAACACAGACACACACGGACACAAAGTAACAAAGACATACACTGACACCCGGTAACAAAAACATACTCTGACACCCAGTAACAAAGACATACACTGACACCAAGTAACAAAGACATTCACTGATCCCCAGTAACACAGACACACACTTACACCAAGCAACAAAGACATACACTGACACCAAGTAACAAAGACACACACTGACAACAAGTAACACAGACACGCACTTACACCAAGTATCAAAGACATACACTGACACCAACTAACAAAGACAAACACTGACACCAATTATACAAAGACATACAAAGACACCAAGTAACAAAGACATACACTGATACCCAGTAACACAGACACACACTTGCACCAAGTAACAAAGACATACAAAGATACCCAGCCACACAGACACACACATACACCAAGTATCACAGACATACACAGACACCAAGTAACAAAGACATACACTGATACCCAGTAACACAGACACACACTTACACCATGTAACAAAGACATGCACTGACACCAAGTAACAAAGACATACACTGATCCCTAGTAACACAGACATACACTGACACCAAGAAACAAAGACATACCCTGTATCCAGTAACACAGACACCCACTTACACCAAGTAACAATGACAGACACTGATACCCAGTAACACAGACACACACTTACACCAAGTCACAAAGACATACACTGACACCCAGTAACAAAGACATACACTGACACCCAGTAACACAGACACACACTTACACCAATTATCACAGACATACACAGACACCAAGTAACAAAGACATTCACTGATACCCAGTTACACAGAAACACACTTACACCAAGTAACAAAGACATACACTGAAACCAAGTAACAAAGACATACACTGACACCAAGAAACAAAGGCATACATTGACACCCAGTAACAAAGACATACACTGACACCCAGTAACACAGACACACACGGACACCAAGTAACAAAGACATACACTGACACCCAGTAACAAAAACATACACTGACACCCAGTAACAAAGACATACACTGACACCCAGTAACAAAGACATTCACTGATCCCCAGTAACACAGACACACACTTAGACCAAGCAACAAAGACATACACTGACACCAAGTAAGAAAGACACACACTGACAACAAGTAACACAGACACACACTTACACCAAGTATCAAAGACATACACTGACACCAAGTAACAAAGACACACACACACCAAGTAACAAAGACATGCACTGATACCCAGTAACACAGACACACACTTACACCAATTATCACAGACATACACAGACACCAAGTAACAAAGACATACACTGATACCCAGTAACACACACACACTTACACCAAGTAACAAAGACATACACTGACACCAAGTAACAAAGACATACACTTACACCAAGTAACACAGACAAACACTGAGACCAAGTAACAAAGACATACACTTACACCAACTAACAAAGACACACACTTACACCAAGAAACACAGACATACACTGACACGAAGTAACAAAGATATACACTTACACCAAGTAACAAAGACACACACTTACACCAAGGAACAAAGACATACACTGACACCAAGTAACAAAGACATGCACTTACACCAAGTAACACATACACACAGACACCAAGTAACAAATACATACACTGATACCCAGTAACACAGACAAACACTTACACCAAGTAACAAAGACATACACCGACACCAAGTAACAAATACATACAATTACACCAAATAACACAGACATACACTGACACCAAGTAACAAAGATATACACTTACACCAACTAACAAAGACACACACTTACACCAATTTACACAGACATACACTGACACCAAGTAAGAAAGACACTCACTTACACCAAGTAACACAGACCTACACTGACACCAAGTAACAAAGACATACACTGACACCAAGTAACAAAGACACACACTGACAACAAGTAACACAGACACACACTGACAACAAGTAACACAGACACACACTTACACCAAGTATCAAAGACATACACTGACACCAAGTAACAAAGACACACACTTACACCAAGTAACAAAGACATGCACTGATACCCAGTAACACAGACACACACTTACACCAATTATCACAGACAGACACAGACACCAAGTAACAAAGACATACACTGATACCCAGTAACACAAACACACTTACACCAAGTAACAAAGACATACACTGACACCAAGTAACAAAGACATACACTAACACCAAGTAACACAGACAAACACTGAGACCAAGTAACAAAGACATACACTTACACCAACTAACAAAGACACACACTTACACCAAGCAACACAGACATACACTGACACCAAGTAACAAAGATATACACTTACACCAAGTAACAAAGACACACACTTTCAACAAGGAACAAAGACATACACTGACACCAAGTAACAAAGACATGCACTTACACCAAGTAACACATACACACAGACACCAAGTAACAAATACATACACTGATACCCAGTAACACAGACCAACACGTACACCAAATAACAAAGACATACACCGACACCAAGTAACAAATACATACAATTACACCAAATAACACAGACATACACTGACACCAAGTAACAAAGATATACACTTACACCAACTAACAAAGACACACACTTACACCAATTTACACAGACATACACTGACACCAAGTAACAAAGACATGCACTTACACCAAGTAAGAAAGACACTCACTTACACCAAGTAACACAGACCTACACTGACACCAAGTAACAAAGACATACACTGACACAAAGTAACAAAGACATACATTTACACCAAGTAACACAGACACACACTTACACCAATTAACAGAGACATACACTGACACCAAGTAACAAAGACATACACTGATACCCGGTAACACAGACATGCACTGACACCAAGTAACAGAGACATACACTGACACCAAGTAACAAAGACATACACTGACACCAAGTAACAAAGACATACACTGACACCAAGTAACACAGAACTACACTGACACCAAGTAACAAAGACACACACTTACACTAAGTGCACAGACATACACTGACACCAAGTAACAAAGACATACATTGATACCCAGTAACACAGACACACACTAACACCAAGTCACAAAAACATACACTGACACCCAGTAACGAAGACAAACACTGACACCCAGTAACAACGAAACACACCGACACCAAGTAACAAAGACACACACTGACACCAAGTATACAAAGACATACACAGACACCAAGTAACAAAGACATAAACTGATACCCAGTAACACAGACACACAGTTACACCAAGTAACAAAGACATACACTGATACCCAGCCACACAGACGCACACTTACACCAAGTATCACAGACATACACAGACACCAAGTAACAAAGACTTACACTGATACCCAGTAACACAGACACACACTTACACCATGTAACAAAGACATACACTGACACCAAGTAACAAAGACATACACTGATCCCCAGTAACACAGACATACACTGACACCAAGTAACAAAGACACACACTTAATCCAAGTAACACAGACATACACTGACATCAAGTAACAAAGACAGGCACTGATATCCAGTAACACAGACACACACTTTCACCAAGTAACAATGACAGACACTGATACCCAGTAACACAGACACACACTTACACCAATTAACAAAGACATACACTGACACCAAGTCACAAAGACGTACAGTGACACCAAGCAACAAAGGCAGACACTGACACCCAGTAACAAAGACATACACTGATCCCCAGTAACACAGACACACACGGACACCAAGTAACAAAGACATACACTGACACCCAGTAACAAAAACATAGACTGACACCCAGTAACAAAGACATAAACTGACACCAAGTAACAGAGACATTCACTGATCCCCAGTAACACAGACACACACTTACACCAATTAACTAAGACATGCACTGACACCAAGTAACAAAGACACACACTGACACCAAGTAACACAGAAACACACTTACACCAAGTAACAAAGACAGACACTGACACCAAGTAACAAAGACATACACTGACACCAAGTAACAAAGGCATACAATGACACCCAGTAACAAAGACATACACTGACACCCAGTAACACAGACACACACGGACACCAAGTAACAAAGACATACACAGACACCAAGTAACGAAGACATACTCTGATACCCAGTAACACAGACGCACACTTACACCAAGTAACAAAGACATACACTGATACCCAGTATCACAGACACACACATACACCAAGGATCACAGACATACACAGACACAAAGTAACAATGACATACACTGATACCCAGTAACACAGACACACACCTACACCAAGTAACAAAGACATACACTGACACCAAGTAACAAAGACATACACTTGCACCAACTAACAAAGACACACACTTACACCAAGAAACACAGACATACACTGACACCAAGTAACAAAGACATACACTTACACCAAGAAACAAAGACACACACTTACACCAAGTAACAAAGACACACACTGACACCAAGTAACACAGACATACACTTACACCAAGTAACACAGACATACACTGACACCAAGTAACAAATACATACACTGACACCCAGTAACACAGACACACACTTACACCAAGTAACAAAGACATACACTTACACCAAGAAACAAAGACACACACTTACACCAAGTAACAAAGACACACACTGACACCAAGTAACACAGACATACACTTACACCAAGTAACACAGACATACACTGACACCAAGTAACAAATACATACACTGACACCAAGTAACAAAGACACAAACTTACACCAAATAACACAGACATCCACTGACACCAAGTATCAAAGACATACACTGACACCAAGTAACAAAGACATACACTGATACCAAGTAACAAAGACATCCACTGACACAAATTAACAAATGCATACACTGATACACAGTAACAAAGACACACACTTGCACCAAGTAACAAATACAGACACTGACACCAAGTAACAATGACATACACTTACAACAAGTAACAAAGACATACACTGACACCAAGTAACAAAGACATACACTGATACCCAGTAACACAGACACACACTTACACCAAGTAACAAAGACATACACTGATACCCAGCCACACAGACACACGCTTACACCATGCAACAAAGACATACACAGACACCAAGTAACAAAGACATACACAGACACCAAGTAACAAAGACATACACTGACACCAAGTAACAAAGACATACACTGTTCCCCAGTAACACAGACATACACTGACACCAAGTAACAAAGACACACACTTACACCAAGTAACATAGACATACACTGACATCAAGTAACAAAGACATGCACTGATATCCAGTAACACAGACACACACTTACACCAAGTAACAATGATAGACACTGATACCCTGTAACACAGACACACACTTACACCAAGTCACAAAGACATACACTGACACCCAGTAACAAAGGCACTCACTGACACCAGGTAACAATAACATACACTTACACCAAGTAACAAAGACATACACTGATACCCAGTAACAGAGACACACACTTACACCAAGTCACAAAGACATACACTGACACCCAGTAACAAAGACATACACTGACACCCAGTAAAAAAGACACACACTGACACCAAGTAACAGAGGCATCCACTGACACAAATTAACAAATAGATGCACTGATACCCAGTAACAAAGACACACACTTACACCAAGTAACAAATACATACACTGACACCAAGTAACAAAGACATACACTTGCAACAAGTAACAAAGACATACACTTACAACAAGTAACAAAGACATACACTGACACCAAGTAACAAAGACATACACTGATACCCAGCCACACAGACACAAACTAACACCAAGTATCACAGACATACACAGACACCAAGTAACAAAGACACACACTTACACCAAGTAACAAAGACATACACTGACATCAAGTAACAAAGACATGCACTGATATCCAGTCACACAGACACACACTTACACCAAGTAACAATGACAGACACTGATACCCAGTAACACAGACACACACTTACACCCAGTGACAAAGACATACACTGACATCAAGTAACAAAGACATGCACTGATATCCAGTAACACAGACACACACTTACACCAAGTAACAATGACAGACACTGATACCCAGTAACACAGACACACACTTACACCAAGTAACAAAGACATACACTGACACCCAGTAACAAAGACATACAATGACACCCAGTAACAAAGACACACAATGACACCAAGTAACAAAGGCACACGCTAACACCAAGTAACAATGACATACACTGATACCCAGTAACACAGACACACACTTACACCAAGTAACAAAGACATACACTGGCACCAAGTAACAAAGACATACACTGGCACCAAGTAACAAAGACATACACTTGCACCAACTAACAAAGACACACACTTACACCAAGAAACACAGACATACACTGACACCAAGTAACAAAGACATACACTTACACCAAGAAACAAAGACACACACTTACACCAAGTAACAAAGACACACACTGACACCAAGTAACACAGACATACACTTACACCAAGTAACACAGACATACACTGACACCAAGTAACACAGACACACACTTACACCAAGTAACAAAGACATACACTGACACCAAGTCACAAAGACGTACAGTGACACCAAGCAACAAAGGCATACACTGACACCCAGTAACAAAGACATACACTGATCCCCAGTAACACAGACACACACGGACACCAAGTAACAAAGACATACATTGACACCCAGTAACAAAAACATAGACTGACACCCAGTAACAAAGACATACACTGACACCAAGTAACAGAGACATTCACTGATCCCCAGTAACACAGACACACACTTACACCAATTAACAAAGACATGCACTGACACCAAGTAACAAAGACATACACTGACACCAAGTAACAAAGACATACACTGACACCCAGTAACACAGACACACACTTACACCAAGTAACAAAGACATACACTGATACCCAGCCACACAGACACACACTTACACCATGCAACAAAGACATACACAGACACCAAGTAACAAAGACATACACTGACACCAAGTAACAAAGACATACACTGTTCCCCAGTAACACAGACATACACTGACACCAAGTAACAAAGACACACACTTACACCAAGTAACATAGACATACACTGACATCAAGTAACAAAGACATGCACTGATATCCAGTAACACAGACACACACTTACACCAAGTAACAATGATAGACACTGATACCCTGTAACACAGACACACACTTACACCAAGTCACAAAGACATACACTGACACCCAGTAACAAAGACATACACTGACACGCAGTAACAAAGACACACAATGAAACCAAGTAACAAAGGCACTCACTGACACCAAGTAACAATAACATACACTGATACCCAGCCACACAGACACACACTTACACCAAGTATCACCGACATACACAGACACCAAGTAACAAAGACATACACTGATACCCAGTAACACAGACACACACATACACCATGTAACAAAGACATACACTTACCCCAACTAACAAAGACACACACTTACACCAAGAAACACAGACATACACTGACACCAAGTAACACAGACATACACTTACACCAAGTAACACAGACATACACTGACACCAAGTAACAAATACATACACTTACACCAAGTAACAAAGACATACACTGATACCCAGTAACAGAGACACACACTTACACCAAGTCACAAAGACATACACTGACACCCAGTAACAAAGACATACACTGACACCCAGTAAAAAAGACACACACTGACACCAAGTAACAGAGGCATCCACTGACACAAATTAACAAATAGATGCATTGATACCCAGTAACAAAGACACACACTTACACCAAGTAACAAATACATACACTGACACCAAGTAACAAAGACATACACTTACAACAAGTAACAAAGACATACACTGACACCAAGTACCAAAGACATACACTGATACCCAGCCACACAGACACAAACTAACACCAAGTATCACAGACATACAAAGACACCAAGTAACAAAGACACACACTTACACCAAGTAACAAAGACATACACTGACATCAAGTAACAAAGACATGCACTGATATCCAGTCACACAGACACACACTTACACCAAGTAACAATGACAGACACTGACACCCAGTAACACAGACACACACTTACACCCAGTGACAAAGACATACACTGACATCAAGTAACAAAGACATGCACTGATATCCAGTAACACAGACACACACTTACACCAAGTAACAATGACAGACACTGATACCCAGTAACACAGACACACACTTACACCCAGTAACAAAGACATACACTGACACCCAGTAACAAAGACATACAATGACACCCAGTAACAAAGACACACAATGACACCAAGTAACAAAGGCACACACTAACACCAAGTAACAATGACATACACTGATACCCAGTAACACAGACACACACTTACACCAAGTAACAAAGACATACACTGGCACCAAGTAACAAAGACATACACTTGCACCAACTAACAAAGACACACACTTACACCAAGAAACACAGACATACACTGACACCAAGTAACAAAGACATACACTTACACCAAGAAACAAAGACACACACTTACACCAAGTAACAAAGACACACACTGACACCAAGTAACACAGACATACACTTACACCAAGTAACAAAGACATACACTGACACCAAGTAACAAAGACATACAATTACACCAAGTAACACAGACATACACTGACACCAAGTAACAAAGACATACACTTACACCAACTAACAAAGACACACACTTACACCAAGAAACACAGACATACACTGACACCAAGTAACAAAGACACACACTTACACCAAGAAACAAAGACACACACTTACACCAAGAAACAAAGACACACACTTACACCAAGTAACAAAGACACACACTGACACCAAGTAACACAGACATACACTTACACCAAGTAACACAGACATACACTGACACCAAGTAACAAATACATACACTGACACCAAGTAACAAAGACACAAACTTACACCAAATAACACAGACATCCACTGACACCAAGTATCAAAGACATACACTGACACCAAGTAACAAAGACATACACTGATACCAAGTAACAAAGACATCCACTGACAATAATTAACAAATGCATACACTGATACCCAGTAACAAAGACACACACTTGCACCAAGTAACAAATACAGACACTGACACCAAGTAACAAAGACATACACTTACAACAAGTAACAAAGACATACACTGACACCAAGTAACAAAGACATACACTGATACCCAGTAACACAGACACACACTTACACCAAGTAACAAAGACATACACAGACACCAAGTAACAAAGACATACACTGACACCAAGTAACAAAGACATACACTGTTCCCCAGTAACACAGACATACACTGACACCAAGTAACAAAGACACACACTTACACCAAGTAACATAGACATACACTGACATCAAGTAACAAAGACATGCACTTATATCCAGTAACACAGACATACACTTACACCAAGTAACAATGATAGACACTGATACCCTGTAACACAGACACACACTTACACCAAGTCACAAAGACATACACTGACACCCAGTAACAAAGACATAAACTGACACCAAGTAACAGAGACATTCACTGATCCCCAGTAACACAGACACACACTTACACCAATTAACTAAGACATGCACTGACACCAAGTAACAAAGACACACACTGACACCAAGTAACACAGAAACACACTTACACCAAGTAACAAAGACAGACACTGACACCAAGTAACAAAGACATACACTGACACCAAGTAACAAAGGCATACAATGACACCCAGTAACAAAGACATACACTGACACCCAGTAACACAGACACACACGGACACCAAGTAACAAAGACATACACAGACACCAAGTAACGAAGACATACTCTGATACCCAGTAACACAGACGCACACTTACACCAAGTAACAAAGACATACACTGATACCCAGTATCACAGACACACACATACACCAAGGATCACAGACATACACAGACACAAAGTAACAATGACATACACTGATACCCAGTAACACAGACACACACTTACACCAAGTAACAAAGACATACACTGACACCAAGTAACAAAGACATACACTTGCACCAACTAACAAAGACACACACTTACACCAAGAAACACAGACATACACTGACACCAAGTAACAAAGACATACACTTACACCAAGAAACAAAGACACACACTTACACCAAGTAACAAAGACACACACTGACACCAAGTAACACAGACATACACTTACACCAAGTAACACAGACATACACTGACACCAAGTAACAAATACATACACTGACACCCAGTAACACAGACACACACTTACACCAAGTAACAAAGACATACACTTACACCAAGAAACAAAGACACACACTTACACCAAGTAACAAAGACACACACTGACACCAAGTAACACAGACATACACTTACACCAAGTAACACAGACATACACTGACACCAAGTAACAAATACATACACTGACACCAAGTAACAAAGACACAAACTTACACCAAATAACACAGACATCCACTGACACCAAGTATCAAAGACATACACTGACACCAAGTAACAAAGACATCCACTGACACAAATTAACAAATACATACACTGATACACAGTAACAAAGACACACACTTGCACCAAGTAACAAATACAGACACTGACACCAAGTAACAATGACATACACTTACAACAAGTAACAAAGACATACACTGACACCAAGTAACAAAGACATACACTGATACCCAGTAACACAGACACACACTTACACCACGTAACAAAGACATACACTGATACCCAGCCACACAGACACACACTTACACCATGCAACAAAGACATACACAGACACCAAGTAACAAAGACATACACAGACACCAAGTAACAAAGACATACACTGACACCAAGTAACAAAGACATACACTGTTCCCCAGTAACACAGACATACACTGACACCAAGTAACAAAGACACACACTTACACCAAGTAACATAGACATACACTGACATCAAGTAACAAAGACATGCACTGATATCCAGTAACACAGACACACACTTACACCAAGTAACAATGATAGACACTGATACCCTGTAACACAGACACACACTTACACCAAGTCACAAAGACATACACTGACACCCAGTAACAAAGGCACTCACTGACACCAGGTAACAATAACATACACTTACACCAAGTAACAAAGACATACACTGATACCCAGTAACAGAGACACACACTTACACCAAGTCACAAAGACATACACTGACACCCAGTAACAAAGACATACACTGACACCCAGTAAAAAAGACACACACTGACACCAAGTAACAGAGGCATCCACTGACACAAATTAACAAATAGATGCACTGATACCCAGTAACAAAGACACACACTAACACCAAGTAACAAATACATACACTGACACCAAGTAACAAAGACATACACTTGCAACAAGTAACAAAGACATACACTTACAACAAGTAAGAAAGACATACACTGACACCAAGTAACAAAGACATACACTGATACCCAGCCACACAGACACAAACTAACACCAAGTATCACAGACATACACAGACACCAAGTAACAAAGACACACACTTACACCAAGTAACAAAGACATACACTGACATCAAGTAACAAAGACATGCACTGATATCCAGTCACACAGACACACACTTACACCAAGTAACAATGACAGACACTGATACCCAGTAACACAGACACACACTTACACCCAGTGACAAAGACATACACTGACATCAAGTAACAAAGACATGCACTGATATCCAGTAACACAGACACACACTTACACCAAGTAACAATGACAGACACTGATACCCAGTAACACAGACACACACTTACACCAAGTAACAAAGACATACACTGACACCCAGTAACAAAGACATACAATGACACCCAGTAACAAAGACACACAATGACACCAAGTAACAAAGGCACACACTAACACCAAGTAACAATGACATACACTGATACCCAGTAACACAGACACACACTTACACCAAGTAACAAAGACATACACTGGCACCAAGTAACAAAGACATACACTGGCACCAAGTAACAAAGACATACACTTGCACCAACTAACAAAGACACACACTTACACCAAGAAACACAGACATACACTGACACCAAGTAACAAAGACATACACTTACACCAAGAAACAAAGACACACACTTACACCAAGTAACAAAGACACACACTGACACCAAGTAACACAGACATACACTTACACCAAGTAACACAGACATACACTGACACCAAGTAACACAGACACACACTTACACCAAGTAACAAAGACATACACTGACACCAAGTCACAAAGACGTACAGTGACACCAAGCAACAAAGGCATACACTGACACCCAGTAACAAAGACATACACTGATCCCCAGTAACACAGACACACACGGACACCAAGTAACAAAGACATACATTGACACCCAGTAACAAAAACATAGACTGACACCCAGTAACAAAGACATACACTGACACCAAGTAACAGAGACATTCACTGATCCCCAGTAACACAGACACACACTTACACCAATTAACAAAGACATGCACTGACACCAAGTAACAAAGACATACACTGACACCAAGTAACAAAGACATACACTGACACCCAGTAACACAGACACACACTTACACCAAGTAACAAAGACATACACTGATACCCAGCCACACAGACACACAGTTACACCATGCAACAAAGACATACACAGACACCAAGTAACAAAGACATACACTGATACCAAGTAACAAAGACATCCACTGACAATAATTAACAAATGCATACACTGATACCCAGTAACAAAGACACACACTTGCACCAAGTAACAAATACAGACACTGACACCAAGTAACAAAGACATACACTTACAACAAGTAACAAAGACATACACTGACACCAAGTAACAAAGACATACACTGATACCCAGTAACACAGACACACACTTACACCAAGTAACAAAGACATACACAGACACCAAGTAACAAAGACATACACTGACACCAAGTAACAAAGACATACACTGTTCCCCAGTAACACAGACATACACTGACACCAAGTAACAAAGACACACACTTACACCAAGTAACATAGACATACACTGACATCAAGTAACATAGACATGCACTGATATCCAGTAACACAGACATACACTTACACCAAGTAACAATGATAGACACTGATACCCTGTAACACAGACACACACTTACACCAAGTCACAAAGACATACACTGACACCCAGTAACAAAGACATAAACTGACACCAAGTAACAGAGACATTCACTGATCCCCAGTAACACAGACACACACTTACACCAATTAACTAAGACATGCACTGACACCAAGTAACAAAGACACACACTGACACCAAGTAACACAGAAACACACTTACACCAAGTAACAAAGACAGACACTGACACCAAGTAACAAAGACATACACTGACACCAAGTAACAAAGGCATACAATGACACCCAGTAACAAAGACATACACTGACACCCAGTAACACAGACACACACGGACACCAAGTAACAAAGACATACACAGACACCAAGTAACGAAGACATACTCTGATACCCAGTAACACAGACGCACACTTACACCAAGTAACAAAGACATACACTGATACCCATTATCACAGACACACACATACACCAAGGATCACAGACATACACAGACACAAAGTAACAATGACATACACTGATACCCAGTAACACAGACACACACTTACACCAAGTAACAAAGACATACACTGACACCAAGTAACAAAGACATACACTTGCACCAACATACAAAGACACACACTTACACCAAGAAACACAGACATACACTGACACCAAGTAACAAAGACATACACTTACACCAAGAAACAAAGACACACACTTACACCAAGTAACAAAGACACACACTGACACCAAGTAACACAGACATACACTTACACCAAGTAACACAGACATACACTGACACCAAGTAACAAATACATACACTGACACCAAGTAACAAAGACACAAACTTACACCAAATAACACAGACATCCACTGACACCAAGTAACAAAGACATACACTTACATAATAACACAGACACACACTTACACAAAGTAACAAAGACATACACTGACACCAAGTAACAAAGACATACACTGACTCCAAGTAACAAAGACATACACTTACACCAACTTACAAAGACACACACTTACACCAAGAAACACAGACATACACTGACACCAAGTAACAAAGACATACACTTACATAATAACACAGACACACACTTACACAAAGTAACAAAGACATACACTGACACCAAGTAACAAAGACAGACAATTACACCAAGTATCAAAGACATTCACTTACACCAATTATTTTGACATACACTGACACCTAGTAACAAAGACATACACTGATACCCAGTAACGCAGACACACACTTCCACCCAGTAAAAAAGACATACACTGACACCAAGTCACAAAGACATACACTGGTACCAAGTCACAAAGACATGCACTGATGCCCAGTAACACAGACATACACTGACTCCAAGTAACAAAGACACACACTTGCACCAAGTAACACAGACATACACTGACTCCATGTAACAAAGACATACACTTACACCAACTTACAAAGACACACACTTACACCAAGAAACACAGACATACACTGACACCAAGTAACAAAGACATACACTTACACCAAGAAACAAAGACACACACTTACACCAAGTAACAAAGACACACACTGACACCAAGTAACACAGACATACACTTACACCAAGTAACACAGACATACACTGACACCCAGTAACACAGACACACACTGACACCAAGTAACAAAGACATACACTGACTCCAAGTAACAAAGACATACACTTACACCAACTTACAAAGACACACACTTACACCAAGAAACACAGACATACACTGACACCAAGTAACAAAGACATACACTTACACCAAGAAACAAAGACACACACTTACACCAAGTAACAAAGACACACACTGACACCAAGTAACACAGACATACACTTACACTAAGTAACACAGACATACACTGACACCCAGTAACACAGACACACACTTACACCAAGTAACAAAGACATACACTTACACCAAGAAACAAAGACACACACTTACACCAAGTAACAAAGACACACACTGACACCAAGTAACACAGACATACACTTACACCAAGTAACACAGACATACACTGACACCAAGTAACAAATACATACACTGACACCAAGTAACAAAGACACAAACTTACACCAAATAACACAGACATCCACTGACACCAAGTATCAAAGACATACACTGACACCAAGTAACAAAGACATACACTGATACCAAGTAACAAAGACATCCACTGACACAAATTAACAAATACATACACTGATACACAGTAACAAAGACACACACTTGCACCAAGTAACAAATACAGACACTGACACCAAGTAACAATGACATACACTTACAACAAGTAACAAAGACATACACTGACACCAAGTAACAAAGACATACACTGATACCCAGTAACACAGACACACACTTACACCAAGTAACAAAGACATACACTGATACCCAGCCACACAGACACACACTTACACCATGCAACAAAGACATACACAGACACCAAGTAACAAAGACATACACAGACACCAAGTAACAAAGACATACACTGACACCAAGTAACAAAGACATACACTGTTCCCCAGTAACACAGACATACACTGACACCAAGTAACAAAGACACACACTTACACCAAGTAACATAGACATACACTGACATCAAGTAACAAAGACATGCACTGATATCCAGTAACACAGACACACACTTACACCAAGTAACAATGATAGACACTGATACCCTGTAACACAGACACACACTTACACCAAGTCACAAAGACATACACTGACATCCAGTAACAAAGGCACTCACTGACACCAGGTAACAATAACATACACTTACACCAAGTAACAAAGACATACACTGATACCCAGTAACAGAGACACACACTTACACCAAGTCACAAAGACATACACTGACACCCAGTAACAAAGACATACACTGACACCCAGTAAAAAAGACACACACTGACACCAAGTAACAGAGGCATCCACTGACACAAATTAACAAATAGATGCACTGATACCCAGTAACAAAGACACACACTAACACCAAGTAACAAATACATACACTGACACCAAGTAACAAAGACATACACTTGCAACAAGTAACAAAGACATACACTTACAACAAGTAAGAAAGACATACACTGACACCAAGTAACAAAGACATACACTGATACCCAGCCACACAGACACAAACTAACACCAAGTATCACAGACATACACAGACACCAAGTAACAAAGACACACACTTACACCAAGTAACAAAGACATACACTGACATCAAGTAACAAAGACATGCACTGATATCCAGTCACACAGACACACACTTACACCAAGTAACAATGACAGACACTGATACCCAGTAACACAGACACACACTTACACCCAGTGACAAAGACATACACTGACATCAAGTAACAAAGACATGCACTGATATCCAGTAACACAGACACACACTTACACCAAGTAACAATGACAGACACTGATACCCAGTAACACAGACACACACTTACACCAAGTAACAAAGACATACACTGACACCCAGTAACAAAGACATACAATGACACCCAGTAACAAAGACACACAATGACACCAAGTAACAAAGGCACACACTAACACCAAGTAACAATGACATACACTGATACCCAGTAACACAGACACACACTTACACCAAGTAACAAAGACATACACTGGCACCAAGTAACAAAGACATACACTGGCACCAAGTAACAAAGACATACACTTGCACCAACTAACAAAGACACACACTTACACCAAGAAACACAGACATACACTGACACCAAGTAACAAAGACATACACTTACACCAAGAAACAAAGACACACACTTACACCAAGTAACAAAGACACACACTGACACCAAGTAACACAGACATACACTTACACCAAGTAACACAGACATAAACTGACACCAAGTAACACAGACACACACTTACACCAAGTAACAAAGACATACACTGACACCAAGTCACAAAGACGTACAGTGACACCAAGCAACAAAGGCATACACTGACACCCAGTAACAAAGACATACACTGATCCCCAGTAACACAGACACACACGGACACCAAGTAACAAAGACATACATTGACACCCAGTAACAAAAACATAGACTGACACCCAGTAACAAAGACATACACTGACACCAAGTAACAGAGACATTCACTGATACCCAGTAACACAGACACACACTTACACCAAGTAACAGAGATATCCACTGACACCAAGTAACAAAGGCATACACTTACACCAAGTAACAAAGACAGACAATGACACCAAGTAACAAAGACATACACTGATACCCAGTAACACAGACACACACTTACACCAAGTAACAAGATATCCACTGACACCAAGTAACAAAGGCGAACACTTACACCAAGTAACAAAGACATGCACTGACACCAAATAACAAAGACAGACACTGATACCCAGTAACACAGACGCACACTTACACCAAGTAACAAAGACATGCACTGACAGCAAGTAACAAAGACACAAACTTGCACCAAGTAACACAGACAAACACTGACACCAAGTATCAAAGACATAGACTGACAGCAAGAAACAAAGACATACACTTACACCAAGTAACAAAGACAGACACTGATAACCAGCAACACAGACACACAATTACACCAAGTCGCAAAGTCATGCACTGACACCCAGTAACAAAGACATACACTGACACCCAGTAACAAAGACACACACTGACACCAAGTAACAAAGACACACATTGACACCAAGTAACAAATACATCCACTGACACAAATTAACAAAGACATACACTGATCCTAGTTACAAAGACACACACTTACACCAAGTAACAAATACATACACTGACACCAAGTAACAAAGACATACACTTACACCATTTAACAAAGACATACACTGACACACAGTAACACAGACACACACTTACACGAAGTAACAAAGACATAAACTGATACCCAGCAACACAGACACACAATTACACCAAGTCACAAAGTCATGCACTGACACCCAGTAACAAAGACATACACTGACACCCAGTAACAAAGACACACACTGACACCAAGTAACAAAGACACACATTGACACCAAGTAACAAATACATCCACTGACACAAATTAACAAAGACATACACTGATCCTAGTTACAAAGACACACACTTACACCAAGTAACAAATACATACACTGACACCAAGTAACAAAGACACACACTTACACCAAGTATCACAGACATACACAGACACCAACTAACAAAGACATACACTGATACCAAGTAACACAGACAAACACTTACACCAAGTAACAAAGACATACACCGACACCAAGTAACACATACATACACTTACACCAAATAACACAGACATGCACTGACACCAAGTAACAAAGATATACACTTACACCAACTAACAAAGACACACACTTACACCAAGTTACACAGACATACACTGATACCCAGCAACACAGACAAACACTTACACCAAGTAACAAAGACATACACCGACACCAAGTAACAAATACATACACTTATACCAAATAACACAGACATACACTGACACCATGTAACAAAGATATACACTTCCACCAAGTAAGAAAGACACACACTTACACCAAGTAACACAGACCTACACTGATACCCAGCAATACAGACACACTCTTACACCAAGTAACAAAGACAGACACTGATACCCAGTAACAAAGACATGCACTGACACGCAGTGACAAAGACAAACACTGACACCAAGTAACAAAGACATGCACTTACACCAAGTAACAAAGACATACACTGACACCCAGTAACAAAGACATGCACTGAATCCCAGTAACAAAGACTCACACTGACACCAAGTAACAAAGACATACATTGACACCAATTAACAAATACATACACTGATACCCAGTAACACAGACACACACTTACACCAAGTAACAAAGACATACACTGACACCAAGTAACAAAGACATACACTTACACCAAGTAAAAAATACATACACTGACACCAAGTAACAAAGACATACACTGATACCCAGTAACACAGACACACACTTACACCAAGTAACAAAGACATACACTGATACCCGTTTACACAGACACACACTTCCACCAAGTAACACAGACACACACAGACACCATGTAACAAAGACATACAGTGATACCCAGTAACACAGACACACACTTACACCAAGTAACAAAGAAATACACTGACACAAAGTGACAAAGACATGCACTTACACCAAGTAAAAAAGACATACACTGACACCAAGTAACAAAGACATACACTGATACCCAGTAACACAGACACACACTTACACCAAGTAACAAAGACAGACACTGATACCCAGTAACACTGACAGACACTTACACCAAGTATCAAAGACATACACTGACACCAAGTAGCAAAGACATACACTTACACCAAGTAACAAAGACATACACTTACACCAAGTAACACAGACATACACTGACACCAAGTAATAAAGACATACACTTACACCAAGTAACAAAAACATACACTGACACCAAGTAACAAAGACATGCACTGATACCCAGTAACACAGACACACACTTACACCAAGTAACACAGACATACACTGACACCAAGTAACAAAGACATACACTGATACCCAGGAACACAGACACACACGTACACCAAGTAACAAAGACAGACAATGACACCAAGTAACAAAGACATACACTGATACCCAGTAACACAGACACACACTTACACCAAGTAACAGAGACATCCACTGACGCCAAATAACAAAGACGAACACTTACACCAAGTAACAAAGACATGCACTGACACCAAGTAACAAAGACACAAACTTGCACCAAGTAACACAGACAAACACTGACACCAAGTATCAAAGACATACACTGACACCAAGAAACTAAGACATACAATTACACCAAGTAACAAAGACAGACACTGATACCCAGTAACACAGACACACACTTACACCAAGTAACAAAGACAGACACTGATACCCAGTAACAGAGACACACACTTACACCAAGTAACAAAGACAGACACTGATACCCAGTAACAGAGACACACACTTACACCAAGTCACAAAGTCATGCACTGACACCCAGTAACAAAGACATACACTGACACCCAGTAACAAAGACACACACTGACAACAAGTAACAAAGACACACACTGACACCAAGTAACAGATACATCCACTGACACAAATTAACAAAGACATAAACTGATCCCAGTTACAAAGACACACACTTACACCAAGTAATAAATACATACACTGACACCAAGTAACAAAGACATACACTTACACCATTTAACAAAGACATACACTGACACACAGTAACACAGACACACAATTACACGAAGTAACAAAGACATAAACTGATACACGGTAACACAGACACACACTTACACCAAGTATCACAGACATACAGAGACACCAACTAACAAAGACATACACTGATACCAAGTAACACAGACAAACACTTACACCAAGTAACAAAGACATACACCGACAACAAGTAACAAATAGATACACTTGCACCAAATAACACAGACACACACTGACACCTAGTAACAAATACATCCACTGACACAAATTAACAAAGACATAAACTGATCCCAGTTACAAAGACACACACTTACACCAAGTAATAAATACATACTGACACCAAGTAACAAAGACATACACTTACACCATTTAACAAAGACATACACTGACACACAGTGACACAGACACACAATTACACGAAGTAACAAAGACATAAACTGATACACGGTAACACAGACACACACTTACACCAAGTATCACAGACATACAGAGACACCAACTAACAAAGACATACACTGATACCAAGTAACACAGACAAACACTTACACCAAGTAACAAAGACATACACCGACAACAAGTAACAAATAGATACACTTGCACCAAATAACACAGACACACACTGACACCTAGTAACAAATACATCCACTGACACAAATTAACAAAGACATAAACTGATCCCAGTTACAAAGACACACACTTACACCAAGTAATAAATACATACACTGACACCAAGTAACAAAGACATACACTTACACCATTTAACAAAGACATACACTGACACACAGTGACACAGACACACAATTACACGAAGTAACAAAGACATAAACTGATACGCGGTAACACAGACACACACTTACACCAAGTATCACAGACATACACAGACACCAACTAACAAAGACATACACTGATACCCAGTAACACAGACACACACTTACACCAATTAACACAGACATACACTGCCACCAAGTAACAAAGACATACACTGATACCCAGTAACACAGACACACACGTACACCAAGTAACAAAGACAGACAATGACACCAAGTAACAAAGACATACACTGATACCCAGTAACACAGACACACACTTACACCAAGTAACAGAGATATCCACTGACACCAAGTAACAAAGGCATACACTTACACCAAGTAACAAAGACATGCACTGACACCAAGTAACAAAGGCGAACACTTACACCAAGTAACAAAGACATGCACTGACACCAAGTAACAAAGACAGACACTTACACCAAGTATCACAGACATACACTGACACCAAGTAACAAAGACACACACATACACCAACTACACAGACAAACACTGACACCAAGTAAAAAAGACATACACTGATACACAGTAACACAGACAAACACTAACATCAAGTCACAAAGATATGCACTGACACCCAGTAACAAAGACAAACACTGACACCCAGTAACAAAGAAACACACTGACACCAAGTAACAGAGACATGCACAGACACCAAGTGACAAGACATACAATGATACACAGGAACACAGACACACACTTACACCAAGTAACAAAGACATACACCGACACCAAGTAACAAATACATAC
This sequence comes from Heterodontus francisci, assembly GCF_036365525.1. Classification (NCBI taxonomy): domain Eukaryota; kingdom Metazoa; phylum Chordata; class Chondrichthyes; order Heterodontiformes; family Heterodontidae; genus Heterodontus; species Heterodontus francisci. The sequence goes on along the minus strand of NW_027140221.1, from coordinate 7,098,541 downwards.
ACTTACACCAAATAACACAGACATACACTGACACCAAGTAACAAAGACATACACTTACACCAAGTAACAAAGACATACACTGACACAAAGTAACAAAGACATACACTGATAACCAGTAACACAGACACACACTTACACCAAGTAACACAGACATACACTGACACCAAGTAACAAAGACATACACTGATACCCAGTAACACAGACACACACGTACACCAAGTAACAAAGACAGACAATGACACCAAGTAACAAAGACATACACTGATACCCAGTAACACAGACACACACTTACACCAAGTAACAGAGATATCCACTGACACCAAGTAACAAAGGCATACACTTACACCAAGTAACAAAGACATGCACTGACACCAAGTAACAAAGGCGAACACTTACACCAAGTAACAAAGACATGCACTGACACCAAGTAACAAAGACAGACACTTACACCAAGTAACACAGACATACACTGACACCAAGTAACAAAGACACACACATACACCAACTACACAGACAAACACTGACACCAAGTAACAAAGACATACACTGATACACAGTAACACAGACAAACACTAACATCAAGTCACAAAGATATACACTGACACCCATTAACAGAGACAAACACTGACACCCAGTAACAAAGAAACACACTGACACCAAGTATCACAGACATACACAGACACCAAGTAACAATGACATACACTGATATCCAGTAACACAGACACACACTTACACCATGTAACAAAGACATACACTGACACCAAGTAACAAAGTCATACACTTACACCAAGTAATACAGACATACACTGATACCCAGTAACACAGACACACACTTACACCAAGTAGCAATGACAGACACAGATACCCAGTAACACAGACGCACACTTACACCAAGTCACAAAGACATACACTGACACCCAGGAGCAATGACATACACTGACACCCAGTAACAAAGACACACAATGACACCAAGTAACAAAGACATACACTGTCCCCAAGTAACAAAGACATTCACTGATACCCAGTAACACAGACACACACTTACACCAAGTAACAAAGACATGCACTGACAGCAAGTAACAAAGACACAAACTTGCACCAAGTAACACAGACAAACACTGACACCAAGTATCAAAGACATACACTGACAGCAAGAAACAAAGACATACACTTACACCAAGTAACAAAGACAGACACTGATACCCAGCAACACAGACACACAATTACACCAAGTCACAAAGTCATGCACTGACACCCAGTAACAAAGACATACACTGACACCCAGTAACAAAGACACACAATGACACCAAGTAACAAAGACACACATTGACACCAAGTAACAAATACATCCACTGACACAAATTAACAAAGACATACACTGATCCTAGTTACAAAGACACACACTTACAACAAGTAACAAATACATACACTGACACCAAGTAACAAAGACATACACCTACACCATTTAACAAAGACATACACTGACACACAGTAACACAGACACACACGTACACGAAGTAACAAAGACATACACTGATACCCAGTAACACAGACACACACTTACACCAAGTAACAAAGACATACACCGACAACAAGTAACAAATACATACACTTACACCAAATAACACAGACACACACTGACACCAAGTAACAAATACATCCACTGACACAAATTAACAAAGACATAAACTGATCCCAGTTACAAAGACACACACTTACACCAAGTAATAAATACATACACTGACACCAAGTAACAAAGACATACACTTACACCATTTAACAAAGACATACACTGACACACAGTAACACAGACACAAAATTACACGAAGTAACAAAGACATAAACTGATACGCGGTAACACAGACACACACTTACACCAAGTATCACAGACATACACAGACACCAACTAACAAAGACATACACTGATACCAAGTAACACAGACAAACACTTACACCAAGTAACAAAGACATACACCGACACCAAGTAACAAATACATACACTTAGACCAAATAACACAGACATACACTGACACCAAGTAACAAAGACATACACTTACACCAAGTAACAAAGACATACACTGACACCAAGTAACAAAGACATACACTGATACCCAGTAACACAGACACACACTTACACCAAGTAACACAGACATACACTGACACCAAGTAACAAAGACATACACTGATACCCAGTAACACAGACACACACGTACACCAAGTAACAAAGACAGACAATGACACCAAGTAACAAAGACATACACTGATACCCAGTAACACAGACACACACTTACACCAAGTAACAGAGATATCCACTGACACCAAGTAACAAAGGCATACACTTACACCAAGTAACAAAGACATGCACTGACACCAAGTAGCAAAGACATACACTTACACCAAGTAACACAGACATACACTGACACCAAGTAACAAAGACATACACTTACACCAAGTAACAAAGACATACACTTACACCATTTAACAAAGACATACACTGACACACAGTAACACAGACACACAATTACACGAAGTAACAAAGACATAAACTGATACGCGGTAACACAGACACACACTTACACCAAGTATCACAGACATACACAGACACCAACTAACAAAGACATACACTGATACCAAGTAACACAGACAAACACTTACACCAAGTAACAAAGACATACACCGACACCAAGTAACAAATACATACACTTACACCAAATAACACAGACATACACTGACACCAAGTAACAAAGACATACACTTACACCAAGTAACAAAGACATACACTGACACCAAGTAACAAAGACATACACTGATACCCAGTAACACAGACACACACTTACACCAAGTAACACAGACATACACTGACACCAAGTAACAAAGACATACACTGATACCCAGTAACACAGACACACACTTACACCAAGTAACACAGACATACACTGACACCAAGTAACAAAGACATACACTGATACCCAGTAACACAGACACACACTTACACCAAGTAACAGAGATATCCGCTGACACCAAGTAACAAAGGCATACACTTACACCAAGTAACAAAGACATGCACTGACACCAAGTAACAAAGGCGAACACTTACACCAAGTAACAAAGACATGCACTGACACCAAATAACAAAGACAGACACTGATACCCAGTAACACAGACGCACACTTACACCAAGTAACAAAGACATGCACTGACAGCAAGTAACAAAGACACAAACTTGAACCAAGTAACACAGACAAACACTGACACCAAGTATCAAAGACATACACTGACAGCAAGAAACAAAGACATACACTTACACCAAGTAACAAAGACAGACACTGATACCCAGCAACACAGACACACAATTACACCAAGTCGCAAAGTCATGCACTGACACCCAGTAACAAAGACATACACTGACACCCAGTAACAAAGACACACACTGACACCAAGTAACAAAGACACACATTGACACCAAGTAACAAATACATCCACTGACACAAATTAACAAAGACATACACTGATCCTAGTTACAAAGACACACACTTACACCAAGTAACAAATACATACACTGACACCAAGTAACAAAGACACACACTTACACCAAGTATCACAGACATACACAGACACCAACTAACAAATACATCCACTGACACAAATTAACAAATACATACACTGACACCAAGTAACAAAGACATACACCGACACCAAGTAACAAATACATACACTGACACACAGTAACACAGACACACATTTACACGAAGTAACAAAGACATAAACTGATACCCCGCAACACAGACACACAATTACACCAAGTCACAAAGTCATGCACTGACACCCAGTAACAAAGACATACACTGACACCCAGTAACAAAGACACACACTGACACCAAGTCACAAAGACACACATTGACACCAAGTAACAAATACATCCACTGACACAAATTAACAAAGACATACACTGATCCTAGTTACAAAGACACACACTTACACCAAGTAACAAATACATACACTGACACCAAGTAACAAAGACACACACTTACACCAAGTATCACAGACATACACAGACACCAACTAACAAAGACATACACTGATACCAAGTAACACAGACAAACACTTACACCAAGTAACAAAGACATACACCGACACCAAGTAACAAATACATACACTTACACCAAATAACACAGACATGCACTGACACCAAGTAACAAAGATATACACTTACACCAACTAACAAAGACACACACTTACACCAAGTTACACAGACATACACTGATACCCAGCAACACAGACAAACACTTACACCAAGTAACAAAGACATACACCGACACCAAGTAACAAATACATACACTTATACCAAATAACACTGACATACACTGACACCATGTAACAAAGATATACACTTACACCAAGTAAGAAAGACACACACTTACACCAAGTAACACAGACCTACACTGATACCCAGCAATACAGACACACTCTTACACCAAGTAACAAAGACAGACACTGATACCCAGTAACAAAGACATGCACTGACACGCAGTGACTAAGACACACACTGACACCAAGTAACAAAGACATGCACTTACACCAAGTAACAAAGACATACACTGACACCCAGTAACAAAGACATGCACTGAATCCCAGTAACAAAGACACACACTGACACCAAGTAACAAAGACATACATTGACACCAATTAACAAATACATACACTGATACCCAGTAACACAGACACACACTTACACCAAGTAACAAAGACATACACTGACACCAAGTAACAAAGACATACACTTACACCAAGTAAAAAAGACATACACTGACACCAAGTAACAAAGACATACACTGATACCCAGTAACACAGACACACACTTACACCAAGTAACAAAGACATACACTGATACCCGTTTACACAGACACACACTTCCACCAAGTAACACAGACACACACAGACACCATGTAACAAAGACATACAGTGATACCCAGTAACACAGACACACACGTACACCAAGTAACAAAGAAATACACTGACACAAAGTGACAAAGACATGCACTTGCACCAAGTAACACAGACAAACACTGACACCAAGTATCAAAGACATACACTGACACGAAGAAACTAAGACATACACTTACACCAAGTAACAAAGACAGACACTGATACCCAGTAACACAGACACACACTTACACCAAGTAACAAAGACAGACACTGATACCCAGTAACAGAGACACACACTGATACCAAGTAACACAGACAAACACTTACACCAAGTAACAAAGACATACACCGACACCAAGTAACAAATACATACACTTACACCAAATAACACAGACATGCACTGACACCAAGTAACAAAGATATACACTTACACCAACTAACAAAGACACACACTTACACCAAGTTACACAGACATACACTGATACCCAGCAACACAGACAAACACTTACACCAAGTAACAAAGACATACACCGACACCAAGTAACAAATACATACACTTATACCAAATAACACTGACATACACTGACACCATGTAACAAAGATATACACTTACACCAAGTAAGAAAGACACACACTTACACCAAGTAACACAGACCTACACTGATACCCAGCAATACAGAGACACCCTTACACCAAGTAACAAAGACAGACACTGATACCCAGTAACAAAGACATGCACTGACACGCAGTGACAAAGACACACACTGACACCAAGTAACAAAGACATGCACTTACACCAAGGAACAAAGACATACACTGACACCCAGTAACAAAGACATGCACTGAATCCCAGTAACAAAGACACACACTGACACCAAGTAACAAAGACATACATTGACACCAATTAACAAATACATACACTGATACCCAGTAACACAGACACACACTTACACCAAGTAACAAAGACATACACTGACACCAAGTAACAAAGACATGCACTTACACCAAGTAAAAAAGACATACACTGACACCAAGTAACAAAGACATACACTGATACCCAGTAACACAGACACACACTTACACCAAGTAACAAAGACATACACTGATACCCGTTTACACAGACACACACTTCCACCAAGTAACACAGACACACACAGACACCATGTAACAAAGACATACAGTGATACCCAGTAACACAGACACACACTTACACAAAGTAACAAAGAAATACACTGACACAAAGTGACAAAGACATGCACTTGCACCAAGTAACACAGACAAACACTGACACCAAGTATCAAAGACATACACTGACACGAAGAAACTAAGACATACACTTACACCAAGTAACAAAGACAGACACTGATACCCAGTAACACAGACACACACTTACACCAAGTAACAAAGACAGACACTGATACCCAGTAACAGAGACACACACTTACACCAAGTAACAAAGACAGACACTGATACCCAGTAACAGAGACACACACTTACACCAAGTCACAAAGTCATGCACTGACACCCAGTAACAAAGACATACACTGACACCCAGTAACAAAGACACACACTGACAACAAGTAACAAAGACACACACTGACACCAAGTAACAGATACATCCACTGACACAAATTAACAAAGACATAAACTGATCCCAGTTACAAAGACACACACTTACACCAAGTAATAAATACATACACTGACACAAAGTGACAAAGACATGCACTTACACCAAGTAAAAAAGACATACACTGACACCAAGTAACAAAGACATACACTGATACCCAGTAACACAGACACACACTTACACCAAGTAACAAAGACAGACACTGATACCCAGTAACACTGACAGACACTTACACCAAGTATCAAAGACATACACTGACACCAAGTAGCAAAGACATACACTTACAACAAGTAACAAATACATACACTGACACCAAGTAACAAAGACATACACTTACACCATGTAACAAAGACATACACTTACACCAAGTAACACAGACATACACTGACACCAAGTAATAAAGACATACACTTACACCAAGTAACAAAAACATACACTGACACCAAGTAACAAAGACATGCACTGATACCCAGTAACACAGACACACACTTACACCAAGTAACACAGACATACACTGACACCAAGTAACAAAGACATACACTGATACCCAGGAACACAGACACACACGTACACCAAGTAACAAAGACAGACAATGACACCAAGTAACAAAGACATACACTGATACCCAGTAACACAGACACACACTTACACCAAGTAACAGAGACATCCACTGACACCAAGTAACAAAGACACAAACTTGCACCAAGTAACACAGACAAACACTGACACCAAGTATCAAAGACATACACTGACACGAAGAAACTAAGACATACACTTACACCAAGTAACAAAGACTGACACTGATACCCAGTAACACAGACACACACTTACACCAAGTAACAAAGACAGACACTGATACCCAGTAACAGAGACACACACTTACACCAAGTAACAAAGACAGACACTGATACCCAGTAACAGAGACACACACTTACACCAAGTCACAAAGTCATGCACTGACAACCAGTAACAAAGACATACACTGACACCCAGTAACAAAGACACACACTGACAACAAGTAACAAAGACACACACTGACACCAAGTAACAGATACATCCACTGACACAAATTAACAAAGACATAAACTGATCCCAGTTACAAAGACACACACTTACACCAAGTAATAAATACATACACTGACACCAAGTAACAACGACATACACTTACACCATTTAACAAAGACATACACTGACACACAGTAACACAGACACACAATTACACGAAGTAACAAAGACATAAACTGATACACGGTAACACAGACACACACTTACACCAAGTATCACAGACATACACAGACACCAACTAACAAAGACATACACTGATACCAAGTAACACAGACAAACACTTACACCAAGTAACAAAGACATACACCGACAACAAGTAACAAATAGATACACTTGCACCAAATAACACAGACACACACTGACACCTAGTAACAAATACATCCACTGACACAAATTAACAAAGACATAAACTGATCCCAGTTACAAAGACACACACTTACACCAAGTAATAAATACATACTGACACCAAGTAACAAAGACATACACTTACACCATTTAACAAAGACATACACTGACACACAGTGACACAGACACACAGTTACACGAAGTAATAAAGACATAAACTGATACGCGGTAACACAGACACACACTTACACCAAGTATCACAGACATACACAGACACCAACTAACAAAGACATACACTGATACCCAGTAACACAGACACACACTGACACCAAGTAACACAGACATACACTGACACCAAGTAACAAAGACATACACTGATACCCAGTAACACAGACACACACGTACACCAAGTAACAAAGACAGACAATGACACCAAGTAACAAAGACATACACTGATACCCAGTAACACAGACACACACTTACACCAAGTAACAGAGATATCCACTGACACCAAGTAACAAAGGCATACACTTACACCAAGTAACAAAGACATGCACTGACACCAAGTAACAAAGGCGAACACTTACACCAAGTAACAAAGACATGCACTGACACCAAGTAACAAAGACAGACACTTACACCAAGTAACACAGACATACACTGACACCAAGTAACAAAGACACACACATACACCAACTACACAGACAAACACTGACACCAAGTAAAAAAGACATACTCTGATACACAGTAACACAGACAAACACTAACATCAAGTCACAAAGATATGCACTGACACCCAGTAACAAAGACAAACACTGACACCCAGTAACAAAGAAACACACTGACACCAAGTAACAGAGACATGCACAGACACCAAGTGACAAGACATACAATGATACACAGGAACACAGACACACACTTACACCAAGTAACAAAGACATACACCGACACCAAGTAACAAATAAATACACTTACACCAAATAACACAGACATACACTGACACCAAGTAACAAAGACATACACTTACACCAAGTAACAAAGACATACACTGACACCAAGTAACAAAGACATACACTGATAACCAGTAACACAGACACACACTTACACCAAGTAACACAGACATACACTGACACCAAGTAACACAGACATACACTGACACCAAGTAACAAAGACATACACTGATACCCAGTAACACAGACACACACGTACACCAAGTAACAAAGACAGACAATGACACCAAGTAACAAAGACATACACTGATACCCAGTAACACAGACACACACTTACACCAAGTAACAGAGATATCCACTGACACCAAGTAACAAAGGCATACACTTACACCAAGTAACAAAGACATGCACTGACACCAAGTAACAAAGGCGAACACTTACACCAAGTAACAAAGACATGCACTGACACCAAGTAACAAAGACAGACACTTACACCAAGTAACACAGACATACACTGACACCAAGTAACAAAGACACACACATACACCAACTACACAGACAAACACTGACACCAAGTAACAAAGACATACACTGATACACAGTAACACAGACAAACACTAACATCAAGTCACAAAGATATACACTGACACCCAGTAACAAAGACAAACACTGACACCCAGTAACAAAGAAACACACTGACACCAAGTATCACAGACATACACAGACACCAAGTAACAATGACATACACTGAGATCCAGTAACACAGACACACACTTACACCATGTAACAAAGACATACACTGACACCAAGTAACAAAGTCATACACTTACACCAAGTAATACAGACATACACTGATACCCAGTAACACAGACACACACTTACACCAAGTAGCAATGACAGACACAGATACCCAGTAACACAGACGCACACTTACACCAAGTCACAAAGACATACACTGACACCCAGGAGCAATGACATACACTGACACCCAGTAACAAAGACACACAATGACACCAAGTAACAAAGACATACACTGTCCCCAAGTAACAAAGACATTCACTGATACCCAGTAACACAGACACACACTTACACCAAGTAACAAAGACATGCACTGACAGCAAGTAACAAAGACACAAACTTGCACCAAGTAACACAGACAAACACTGACACCAAGTATCAAAGACATACACTGACAGCAAGAAACAAAGACATACACTTACACTCAGTAACAAAGACAGACACTGATACCCAGCAACACAGACACACAATTACACCAATTCACAAAGTCATGCACTGACACCCAGTAACAAAGACATACACTGACACCCAGTAACAAAGACACACACTGACACCAAGTAACAAAGACACACATTGACACCAAGTAACAAATACATCCACTGACACAAATTAACAAAGACATACACTGATCCTAGTTACAAAGACACACACTTACACCAAGTAACAAATACATACACTGACACCAAGTAACAAAGACATACACTTACACCATTTAACAAAGACATACACTGACACCAACTAACAAAGACACACACTTACACCAAGTATCACAGACATACACAGACACCAACTAACAAAGACATACACTGATACCAAGTAACACAGACAAACACTTACACCAAGTAACAAAGACATACAACGACACCAAGTAACAAATACATACACTTACACCAAATAACACAGACATGCACTGACACCAAGTAACAAAGATATACACTTACACCAACTAACAAAGACACACACTTACACCAAGTTACACAGACATACACTGATACCCAGCAACACAGACAAACACTTACACCAAGTAACAAAGACATACACCGACACCAAGTAACAAATACATACACTTATACCAAATAACACTGACATACACTGACACCATGTAACAAAGATATACACTTACACCAAGTAAGAAAGACACACACTTACACCAAGTAACACAGACCTACACTGATACCCAGCAATACAGACACACTCTTACACCAAGTAACAAAGACAGACACTGATACCCAGTAACAAAGACATGCACTGACACGCAGTGACAAAGACACACACTGACACCAAGTAACAAAGACATGCACTTACACCAAGTAACAAAGACATACACTGACACCCAGTAACAAAGACATGCACTGAATCCCAGTAACAAAGACACACACTGACACCAAGTAACAAAGACATACACTGACACCAATTAACAAATACATACACTGATACCCAGTAACACAGACACACACTTACACCAAGTAACAGAGACATACACTGACACCAAGTAACAAAGACATACACTGATACCCAGTAACACAGACACACACTTACACCAAGTAACAAAGACATACACTGATACCCGTTTACACAGACACACACTTACACCAAGTAACACAGACATGCACTGACACCAAGTAACAAAGACATACACTGATACCCAGGAACACAGTCACACACGTACACCAAGTAACAAAGACAGACAATGACACCAAGTAACAAAGACATACACTGATACCCAGTAACACAGACACACACTTACACCAAGTAACAGAGACATACACTGACACCAAATAACAAAGACGAACACTTACACCAAGTCACAAAGACATGCACTGACACCAAGTAACAAAGACACAAACTTGCACCAAGTAACACAGACAAACACTGACACCAAGTATCAAAGACATACACTGACACCAAGAAACAAAGACATACACTTACACCAAGTAACAGAGACAGACACTGATACCCAGTAACACAGACACACACTTACACCAAGTAACAAAGACAGACACTGATACCCAGTAACAGAGACACACACTTACACCAAGTCACAAAGTCATGCACTGACACCCAGTAACAAAAACATACACTGACACCCAGTAACAAAGACACACACTGACACCAAGTAACAAAGACACACACTGACATCAAGTAACAAATACATCCACTGACACAAATTAACAAAGACATACACTGATCCCAGTTACAAAGACACACACTTACACCAAGTAATAAATACATACACTGACACCAAGTAACAAAGACATGCACTTACACCATTTAGCAAAGACATACACTGACACACAGTAACACAGACACCCAATTACACGAAGTAACAAAGACATAAACTGATACGCGGTAACACAGACACACACTTACACCAAGTATCACAGACATACACCGACACCAAGTAACAAATACATACACTTACACCAAATAACACAGACATACACTGACACCAAGTAACAAATACATACACTGACACCAAGTAACAAAGACACAAACTTGCACCAAGTAACACAGACAAACACTGACACCAAGTATCAAAGACATACACTGACACCAAGAAACAAAGACATACACTTACACCAAGTAACAAAGACAGACACTGATACCCAGTAACACAGACACACACTTACACCAAGTAACAAAGACAGACACTGATACCCAGTAACAGAGACACACACTTACACCAAGTCACAAAGTCATGCACTGACACCCAGTAACAAAGACATACACTGACACCCAGTAACAAAGACACACACTGACAACAAGTAACAAAGACACACACTGACACCAAGTAACAGATACATCCACTGACACAAATTAACAAAGACATAAAAAGATCCCAGTTACAAAGACACACACTTACACCAAGTAATAAATACATACACTGACACCAAGTAACAAAGACATACACTTACACCATTTAACAAAGACATACACTTACACACAGTAACACAGACACACAATTACACGAAGTAACAAAGACATAAACTGATACACGGTAACACAGACACACACTTACACCAAGTATCACAGACATACACAGACACCAACTAACAAAGACATACACTGATACCAAGTAACACAGACAAACACTTACACCAAGTAACAAAGACATACACCGACAACAAGTAACAAATAGATACACTTACACCAAATAACACAGACACACACTGACACCTAGTAACAAATACATCCACTGACACAAATTAACAAAGACATAAACTGATCCCAGTTACAAAGACACACACTTACACCAAGTAATAAATACATACACTGACACCAAGTAACAAAGACATACACTTACACCATTTAACAAAGACATACACTGTCACACAGTAACACAGACACACAATTACACGAAGTAACAAAGACATAAACTGATACGCGGTAACACAGACACACACTTACACCAAGTATCACAGACATACACAGACACCAACTAAAAAAGACATACACTGATCCCAAGTAACACAGACAAACACTTACACCAAGTAACAAAGACATACACCGACACCAAGTAACAACTACATACACTTACACCAAATAACACAGACATACACTGACACCAAGTAACAAAGATATACACTTACACCAACTAACAAAGACACACACTTACACCAAGTTACACAGACATACACTGATACCCAGCAACACAGACAAACACTTACACCAAGTAACAAAGACATACACAGACACCAAGTAACAAATACATACACTTACACCAAATAACACAGACACACACTTACACCAAGTAACACAGACAGACACTGATACCCAGTAACAAAGACATGCACTGACACGCAGTGACAAATGCACACACTGACACCAAGAAACAAAGACATACACTTACACCAAGTAACAAAGACATACACTAACACCCAGTAACTAAGACATGCACTGAATCCCAGTAACAAAGACACACACTGACACCAAGTAACAAAGACATACACTGACACCAATTAACAAAGACATACACTGATACCCAGTAACACAGACACACACTTACACCAAGTAACAAAGACATACACTGACACCAAGTAACAAAGACATACACTTACACCAAGTAAAAAAGACATACACTGACACCAAGTAACAAAGACATACACTGATACCCAGTAACACAGACACACACTTACACCAAGTAACAAAGACATACACTGATACCAAGTTACACAGACACACACTTCCACCAAGTAACACAGACACACACAGACACCAAGTAACAAAGACATACAGTGATACCCAGTAACACAGACACACACTTACACCAAGTAACAAAGAAATACACTGACACAAATTAACAAAGACATACACTGATACCCAGTAACACAGACACACACTTACACCAAGCAACAAAGACAGACACTGATACCCAGTAACAAAGACATGCACTGACACGCAGTGACAAATGCACACACTGACACCAAGAAACAAAGACATACACTTACACCAAGTAACAAAGACATACACTAACACCCAGTAACTAAGACATGCACTGAATCCCAGTAACAAAGACACACACTGACACCAAGTAACAAAGACATACACTGACACCAATTAACAAAGACATACACTGATACCCAGTAACACAGACACACACTTACACCAAGTAACAAAGACATACACTGACACCAAGTAACAAAGACATACACTTACACCAAGTAAAAAAGACATACACTGACACCAAGTAACAAAGACATACACTGATACCCAGTAATACAGACACACACTTACACCAAGTAACAAAGACATACACTGATACCAAGTTACACAGACACACACTTCCACCAAGTAACACAGACACACACAGACACCAAGTAACAAAGACATACAGTGATACCCAGTAACACAGACACACACTTACACCAAGTAACAAAGAAATACACTGACACAAATTAACAAAGACATACACTGATACCCAGTAACACAGACACACACTTACACCAAGCAACAAAGACAGACACTGATACCCAGTAACACTGACATACACTTACACCAAGTATCAAAGACATACACTGACACCAAGTAGCAAAGACATACACTTACAACAAGTAACAAAGACATACACTGACACCAAGTAACAAAGACATACACTTACACCAAGTAACACAGACATACACTGACACCAAGTAACAAAGACATACACTTACACCAAGTAACAAAGACATACACTGACACCAAGTAACAAAGACATACACTGATACCCAGTAAAACAGACACACACTTCCACGAAGTAACAAAGACATAAACTGATATACGGTAACACAGACACACACTTACACCAAGTATCACAGACATACACAGACACCAACTAACAAAGACATACACTGATACCAAGTAACACAGACAAACACTTACACCAAGTAACAAAGACATACACCGACAACAAGTAACAAATACATACACTTACACCAAATAACACAGACACACACTGACACCAAGTAACAAATACATCCACTGACACAAATTAACAAAGACATAAACTGATCCCAGTTACAAAGACACACACTTACACCAAGTAATAAATACATACACTGACACCAAGTAACAAAGACATACACTTACACCATTTAACAAAGACATACACTGACACACAGTAACACAGACACACAATTACACGAAGTAACAAAGACATAAACTGATACGCGGTAACACAGACACACACTTACACCAAGTATCACAGACATACACAGACACCAACTAACAAAGACATACACTGATACCAAGTAACACAGACAAACACTTACACCAAGTAACAAAGACATACACCGACACCAAGTAACAAATACATACACTTACACCAAATAAAACAGACATACACTTTCACCAAGTAACAAAGACATACACTTACACCAAGTAACAAAGACATACACTGACACCAAGTAACAAAGACATACACTGATACCCAGTAACACAGACACACACTTACACCAAGTAACACAGACATACACTGACACCAAGTAACAAAGACATACACTGATACCCAGTAACACAGACACACACGTACACCAAGTAACAAAGACAGACAGTGACACCAAGTAACAAAGACATACACTGATACCCAGTAACACAGACACACACTTACACCAAGTAACAGAGATATCCACTGACACCAAGTAACAAAGGCATACACTTACACCAAGTAACAAAGACATGCACTGACACCAAGTAACAAAGGCGAACACTTACACCAAGTAACAAAGACATGCACTGATACCAAGTAACAAAGACAGACACTTACACCAAGTAACACAGACATACACTGACACCAAGTAACAAAGACATACAATTACACCAAGTAACAAAGACATACACTTACACCAAGTAACACAGACAAACACTGAACCAAGTAATAAAGACATACACTTACACCAAGTAACAAAGACATACACTGACACCAAGTAACAAAGACATGCACTGATACCCAGTAACACAGACACACACTTACACCAAGTAACACAGACATACACTGACACCAAGTAACAAAGACATACACTGATACCCAGTAACACAGACACACACGTACACCAAGTAACAAAGACAGACAATGACACCAAGTAACAAAGACATACACTGATACCCAGTAACACAGACACACACTTACACCAAGTAACAGAGACATCCACTGACACCAAATAACAAAGACGAACACTTACACCAAGTAACAAAGACATGCACTGACACCAAGTAACAAAGACAGACGCTTACACCAAGTAACACAGACATACACTGACACCAAGTAACAAAGACACACACATACACCAACTACACAGACATACACTGATACACAGTAACACAGACAAACACTAACATCAAGTCACAAAGATATACACTGACACCCAGTAACAAAGACAAACACTGACACCCAGTAACAAAGAAACACACTGACACCAAGTAACAAAGACACACACTGACACCAAATAACAAAGACATACACTGACACCAATTAACAAAGACATACACTGATACCCAGTAACACAGACACACACTTACACCAAGTAACAAAGACATACACTGACACCAAGTAACAAAGACATACACTTACACCAAGTAAAAAAGACATACACTGACACCAAGTAACAAAGACATACACTGATACCCAGTAACACAGACACACACTTACACCAAGTAACAAAGACATACACTGATACCAAGTTACACAGACACACACTTCCACCAAGTAACACAGACACACACAGACACCAAGTAACAAAGACATACAGTGATACCCAGTAACACAGACACACACTTACACCAAGTAACAAAGAAATACACTGACACAAATTAACAAAGACATACACTGAGACCCAGTAACACAGACACACACTTACACCAAGCAACAAAGACAGACACTGATACCCAGTAACAAAGACATGCACTGACACGCAGTGACAAATGCACACACTGACACCAAGAAACAAAGACAGACACTTACACCAAGTAACAAAGACATACACTAACACCCAGTAACTAAGACATGCACTGAATCCCAGTAACAAAGACACACACTGACACCAAGTAACAAAGACATACACTGACACCAATTAACAAAGACATACACTGATACCCAGTAACACAGACATACACTTACACCAAGTAACAAAGACATACACTGACACCAAGTAACAAAGACATACACTTGCACCAAGTAAAAAAGACATACACTGACACCAAGTAACAAAGACATACACTGATACCCAGTAACACAGACACACACATACACCAAGTAACAAAGAAATACACTGATACCAAGTTACACAGACACACACTTCCACCAAGTAACACAGACACACACAGACACCAAGTAACAAAGACATACAGTGATACCCAGTAACACAGACACACACTTACACCAAGTAACAAAGAAATACACTGACACAAATTAACAAAGACATACACTGATACCCAGTAACACAGACACACACTTACACCAAGCAACAAAGACAGACACTGATACCCAGTAACACTGACATACACTTACACCAAGTATCAAAGACATACACTGACACCAAGTAGCAAAGACATACACTTACAACAAGTAACAAAGACATACACTGACACCAAGTAACAAAGACATACACTTACACCAAGTAACACAGACATACACTGACACCAAGTAACAAAGACATACACTTACACCAAGTAACAAAGACATACACTGACACCAAGTAACAAAGACATACACTGATACCCAGTAAAACAGACACACAATTACACGAAGTAACAAAGACATAAACTGATATACGGTAACACAGACACACACTTACACCAAGTATCACAGACATACACAGACACCAACTAACAAAGACATACACTGATACCAAGTAACACAGACAAACACTTACACCAAGTAACAAAGACATACACCGACAACAAGTAACAAATACATACACTTACACCAAATAACACAGACACACACTGACACCAAGTAACAAATACATCCACTGACACAAATTAACAAAGACATAAACTGATCCCAGTTACAAAGACACACACTTACACCAAGTAATAAATACATACACTGACACCAAGTAACAAAGACATACACTTACACCATTTAACAAAGACATACACTGACACACAGTAACACAGACACACAATTACACGAAGTAACAAAGACATAAACTGATACGCGGTAACACAGACACACACTTACACCAAGTATCACAGACATACACAGACACCAACTAACAAAGACATACACTGATACCAAGTAACACAGACAAACACTTACACCAAGTAACAAAGACATACACCGACACCAAGTAACAAATACATACACTTACACCAAATAAAACAGACATACACTTTCACCAAGTAACAAAGACATACACTTACACCAAGTAACAAAGACATACACTGACACCAAGTAACAAAGACATACACTGATACCCAGTAACACAGACACACACTTACACCAAGTAACACAGACATACACTGACACCAAGTAACAAAGACATACACTGATACCCAGTAACACAGACACACACGTGCACCAAGTAACAAAGACAGACAGTGACACCAAGTAACAAAGACATACACTGATACCCAGTAACACAGACACACACTTACACCAAGTAACAGAGATATCCACTGACACCAAGTAACAAAGGCATACACTTACACCAAGTAACAAAGACATGCACTGACACCAAGTAACAAAGGCGAACACTTACACCAAGTAACAAAGACATGCACTGATACCAAGTAACAAAGACAGACACTTACACCAAGTAACACAGACATACACTGACACCAAGTAACAAAGACATACACTTACACCAAGTAACAAAGACATACACTTACACCAAGTAACACAGACAAACACTGAACCAAGTAATAAAGACATACACTTACACCAAGTAACAAAGACATACACTGACACCAAGTAACAAAGACATGCACTGATACCCAGTAACACAGACACACACTTACACCAAGTAACACAGACATACACTGACACCAAGTAACAAAGACATACACTGATACCCAGTAACACAGACACACACTTACACCAAGTAACAGAGACATCCACTGACACCAAATAACAAAGACGAACACTTACACCAAGTAACAAAGACATGCACTGACACCAAGTAACAAAGACAGACGCTTACACCAAGTAACACAGACATACACTGACACCAAGTAACAAAGACACACACATACACCAACTACACAGACATACACTGATACACAGTAACACAGACAAACACTAACATCAAGTCACAAAGATATACACTGACACCCAGTAACAAAGACAAACACTGACACCCAGAAACAAAGAAACACACTGACACCAAGGAACAAAGACACACACTGACACCAAGTATACAAAGACAGACACAGACACCAAGTAACAAAGACATACACTGATACACAGTAACGCAGACACACACTTACACCAAGTATCACAGACATACACAGACACCAAGTAACAATGACATACACTGATATCCAGTAACACAGACACACACTTACACCATGTAACAAAGACATACACTGACACCAAGTAACAAAGACATACACTTACACCAAGTAACACAGACATACACTGATACCCAGTAACAAAGACACACACTTACACCCAGTAGCAATGACAGACACAGATACCCAATAACACAGACGCACACTTACACCAAGTCACAAAGACATACACTGACACCCAGGAACAAAGACATACACTGACACCCAGTAACAAAGACACACAATGACACCAAGTAACAAAGACATACACTGTCCCCAAGTAACAAAGATATTCACTGATACCCAGTAACACAGACACACACTTACACCAAGGAACAATGACAGACACTGATACCCAGTAACACTGACAGACACTTACACCAAGTATCAAAGACATACACTGACACCAAGTAGCAAAGACATACACTTACAACAAGTAACAAAGACATACAATGACACCAAGTAACAAAGACATACACTTACACCAAGTAACAAAGACATACACTTACACGAAGTAACACAGACATACACTGACACCAAGTAACAAAGACATACACTTACACCAAGTAATAAAGACATACACTGACACCAAGTAACAAAGACATGCACTGATACCCAGTAACACAGACACACGTACACCAAGTAACAAAGACAGACAATGACACCAAGTAACAAAGACATACACTGATACCCAGGAACACAGACACACACTTACACCAAGTAACAGAGACATCCACTGACACCAAATAACAAAGACGAACACTTACACCAAGTAACAAAGACATGCACTGACACCAAGTAACAAAGACAGACACTTACACCAAGTAACACAGACATACACTGACACCAAGTAACAAAGACACACACATACACCAACTACACAGACATACACTGACACCAAGTAGCAAAGATATACACTGATACACAGTAACACAGACAAACACTAACATCAAGTCACAAAGATATACACTGACACCCAGTAACAAAGACAAACACTGACACCCAGTAACACGGAAACACACTGACACCAAGTAACAAAGACACACACTGACACCAAGTATACAAAGACATACACAGACACCAAGTAACAAAGACATACACTGATACACAGTAACACAGACACACACTTACACCAAGTATCACAGACATACACTGACACCAAGTAACAAAGACATACACTTACACCAAGTAACACAGACATACACTGATACCCAGTAACAAAGACACACACTTACACCAAGTAGCAATGACAGACACAGATACCCAGTAACACAGACGCACACTTACACCAAGTCACAAAGACATACACTGACACCCAGGAACAAAGACATACACTGACACCCAGTAACAAAGACACACAATGACACCAAGTAACAAAGACATACACTGTCCCCAAGTAACAAGGACATTCACTGATACCCAGTAACACAGACACACACTTACTCCAAGTAACAATGACAGACACTGATACCCAGTAACACTGACAGACACTGACACCAAGTATCAAAGACATACACTGACACCAAGTAGCAAAGACATACACTTACAACAAGTAACAAAGACATACACTGACACCAAGTAACAAAGACATACACTTACACCAAGTAACACAGACATACACTGACACCAAGTAACAAAGACATACACTTACACCAAGTAACAAAGACATACACTGACACCAAGTAACAAAGACATGCACTGATACCCAGTAACACAGACACACACTTACACCAAGTAACACAGACATACACTGACACCAAGTAACAAAGACATACACTGATACCCAGTAACACAGACACACACGTACACCAAGTAACAAAGACAGACAATGACACCAAGTAACAAAGACATACACTGATACCCAGGAACACAGACACACACTTACACCAAGTAACAGAGACATCCACTGACACCAAATAACAAAGACGAACACTTACACCAAGTAATAAAGACATGCACTGACACCAAGTAACAAAGACAGACACAGACACCAAGTAACAAAGACATACACTGATACACAGTAACACAGACACACACTTACACCAAGTATCAAAGACATACACTGACACCAAGAAACAAAGACATACACTTACACCAAGTAACACAGACATACACTGATACCCAGTAACAAAGACACACACTTACACCAAGTAGCAATGACAGACACAGATACCCAGTAACACAGACGCACACTTACACCAAGTCACAAAGACATACACTGACACCCAGGAACAAAGACATACAATTACACCCAGTAACAAAGACACACAATGACACCAAGTAACAAAGACATACACTGTCCCCAAGTAACAAAGACATTCACTGATACCCAGTAACACAGACACACACTTACTCCAAGTAACAATGACAGACACTGATACCCAGTAACACTGACAGACACTTACACCAAGTATCAAAGACATACACTGACACCAAGTAGCAAAGACATACACTTACAACAAGTAACAAAGACATACACTGACACCAAGTAACAAAGACATACACTTACACCAAGTAACACAGACATACACTGACACCAAGTAACAAAGACATACACTTACACCAAGTAACAAAGACATACACTGACACCAAGTAACAAAGACATGCACTGATACCCAGTAACACAGACACACACTTACACCAAGTAACACAGACATACACTGACACCAAGTAACAAAGACATACATTGATACCCAGTAACACAGACACACACGTACACCAAGTAACAAAGACAGACAATGACACCAAGTAACAAAGACATACACTGATACCCAGGAACACAGACACACACTTACACCAAGTAACAGAGACATCCACTGACACCAAATAACAAAGACGAACACTTACACCAAGTAACAAAGACATGCACTGACACCAAGTAACAAAGACAGACACTTACACCAAGTAACACAGACATGCACTGACACCAAGTAACAAAGACACACACATACACCAACTACACAGACATACACTGACACCAAGTAACAAAGACATACACTGATACACCGTAACACAGACAAACACTAACATCAAGTCACAAAGATATACACTGACACCCAGTAACAAAGACAAACACTGACACCCAGTAACAAAGAAACACACTGACACCAAGTAACAAAGAAACACACTGATACCAAGTATACAAAGACATACACAGACACCAAGTAACAAAGACATACACTGATACACAGTAACACAGACACACACTTACACCAAGTATCACAGACATACACAGACACCAAGTAACAATGACATACACTGATATCCAGTAACACAGACACACACTTACACCATGTAACAAAGACATACCCTGACACCAAGTAACAAAGACATACACTTACACCAAGTAACACAGACATACACTGATACCCAGTAACAAAGACACACACTTACACCAAGTAGCAATGACAGACACAGATACCCAGTAACACAGACGCACACTTCCACCAAGTCACAAAGACATGCACTGACACCCAGTAACAAAGACACACAATGACACCAAGTAACAAAGACATACACTGATACCCAGTAACACAGACACACACTTACACCAAGTAACAATGACAGACACTGATACCCATTAACACAGACACACACTTCCACCAAGTCACAAAGACATGCACTGACACCCAGTAACAAAGACACACAATGACACCAAGTAATAAAGGCACACACTGACACCAAGTAACAATGACATGCACTGACACCCAGTAACAACGACACACAATGACACCAAGTAACAAAGACGTACATTGTCCCCAAGTAACAAAGACATTCACTGATACCCAGTAACACAGACACACACTTACACCAAATAACAAAGAGATACACTGACACCAAGTAACAAAGACATACACTGACACCTAGTAACAAAGACATACACTGATACCCAGGAACACAGACACACACTTACACCAAGTAACAGAGACATCCACTGACACCAAATAACAAAGACGAACACTTACACCAAGTAACAAAGACATGCACTGACACCAAGTAACAAAGACAGACACTTACACCAAGTAACACAGACATACACTGACACCAAGTAACAAAGACACACACATACACCAACTACACAGACATACACTGACACCAAGTAGCAAAGATATACACTGATACACAGTAACACAGACAAACACTAACATCAAGTCACAAAGATATACACTGACACCCAGTAACAAAGACAAACACTGACACCCAGTAACACGGAAACACACTGACACCAAGTAACAAAGACACACACTGACACCAAGTATACAAAGACATACACAGACACCAAGTAACAAAGACATACACTGATACACAGTAACACAGACACACACTTACACCAAGTATCACAGACATACACTGACACCAAGTAACAAAGACATACACTTACACCAAGTAACACAGACATACACTGATACCCAGTAACAAAGACACACACTTACACCAAGTAGCAATGACAGACACAGATACCCAGTAACACAGACGCACACTTACACCAAGTCACAAAGACATACACTGACACCCAGGAACAAAGACATACACTGACACCCAGTAACAAAGACACACAATGACACCAAGTAACAAAGACATACACTGTCCCCAAGTAACAAGGACATTCACTGATACCCAGTAACACAGACACACACTTACTCCAAGTAACAATGACAGACACTGATACCCAGTAACACTGACAGACACTGACACCAAGTATCAAAGACATACACTGACACCAAGTAGCAAAGACATACACTTACAACAAGTAACAAAGACATACACTGACACCAAGTAACAAAGACATACACTTACACCAAGTAACACAGACATACACTGACACCAAGTAACAAAGACATACACTTACACCAAGTAACAAAGACATACACTGACACCAAGTAACAAAGACATGCACTGATACCCAGTAACACAGACACACACTTACACCAAGTAACACAGACATACACTGACACCAAGTAACAAAGACATACACTGATACCCAGTAACACAGACACACACGTACACCAAGTAACAAAGACAGACAATGACACCAAGTAACAAAGACATACACTGATACCCAGGAACACAGACACACACTTACACCAAGTAACAGAGACATCCACTGACACCAAATAACAAAGACGAACACTTACACCAAGTAATAAAGACATGCACTGACACCAAGTAACAAAGACAGACACAGACACCAAGTAACAAAGACATACACTGATACACAGTAACACAGACACACACTTACACCAAGTATCAAAGACATACACTGACACCAAGAAACAAAGACATACACTTACACCAAGTAACACAGACATACACTGATACCCAGTAACAAAGACACACACTTACACCAAGTAGCAATGACAGACACAGATACCCAGTAACACAGACGCACACTTACACCAAGTCACAAAGACATACACTGACACCCAGGAACAAAGACATACAATTACACCCAGTAACAAAGACACACAATGACACCAAGTAACAAAGACATACACTGTCCCCAAGTAACAAAGACATTCACTGATACCCAGTAACACAGACACACACTTACTCCAAGTAACAATGACAGACACTGATACCCAGTAACACTGACAGACACTTACACCAAGTATCAAAGACATACACTGACACCAAGTAGCAAAGACATACACTTACAACAAGTAACAAAGACATACACTGACACCAAGTAACAAAGACATACACTTACACCAAGTAACACAGACATACACTGACACCAAGTAACAAAGACATACACTTACACCAAGTAACAAAGACATACACTGACACCAAGTAACAAAGACATGCACTGATACCCAGTAACACAGACACACACTTACACCAAGTAACACAGACATACACTGACACCAAGTAACAAAGACATACATTGATACCCAGTAACACAGACACACACGTACACCAAGTAACAAAGACAGACAATGACACCAAGTAACAAAGACATACACTGATACCCAGGAACACAGACACACACTTACACCAAGTAACAGAGACATCCACTGACACCAAATAACAAAGACGAACACTTACACCAAGTAACAAAGACATGCACTGACACCAAGTAACAAAGACAGACACTTACACCAAGTAACACAGACATGCACTGACACCAAGTAACAAAGACACACACATACACCAACTACACAGACATACACTGACACCAAGTAACAAAGACATACACTGATACACCGTAACACAGACAAACACTAACATCAAGTCACAAAGATATACACTGACACCCAGTAACAAAGACAAACACTGACACCCAGTAACAAAGAAACACACTGACACCAAGTAACAAAGAAACACACTGATACCAAGTATACAAAGACATACACAGACACCAAGTAACAAAGACATACACTGATACACAGTAACACAGACACACACTTACACCAAGTATCACAGACATACACAGACACCAAGTAACAATGACATACACTGATATCCAGTAACACAGACACACACTTACACCATGTAACAAAGACATACCCTGACACCAAGTAACAAAGACATACACTTACACCAAGTAACACAGACATACACTGATACCCAGTAACAAAGACACACACTTACACCAAGTAGCAATGACAGACACAGATACCCAGTAACACAGACGCACACTTCCACCAAGTCACAAAGACATGCACTGACACCCAGTAACAAAGACACACAATGACACCAAGTAACAAAGACATACACTGATACCCAGTAACACAGACACACACTTACACCAAGTAACAATGACAGACACTGATACCCATTAACACAGACACACACTTCCACCAAGTCACAAAGACATGCACTGACACCCAGTAACAAAGACACACAATGACACCAAGTAATAAAGGCACACACTGACACCAAGTAACAATGACATGCACTGACACCCAGTAACAACGACACACAATGACACCAAGTAACAAAGACGTACATTGTCCCCAAGTAACAAAGACATTCACTGATACCCAGTAACACAGACACACACTTACACCAAATAACAAAGAGATACACTGACACCAAGTAACAAAGACATACACTGACACCTAGTAACAAAGACATACACTGATACCCAGTAACACAGACACACACTTACACCAAGTAACAATGACAGACACTGATACCCATTGACACAGACACACACTTACACCAACTCACAAAGACATGCACTGACACCCAGTAACAAAGACACACAATGACACCAAGTAACAAAGGCACACACTGACACCAAGTAACAATGGCATGCATTGATACCCAGTAACACACACACACACTTACACCAAGTAACAAAGTCATACACTGACACCAAGTAACAAAGACATTCACTAATACCCAGTAACACAGACACACACTTACACCAAGTAACAAAGACATCCACTGACACCCAGTAACAAAAACATACACTGACACCCAGTAACAAAGACATACACTGACACCGAGTAACAAAGAAATTCACTGATCCCCAGTAACACAGACACACACTAACACCAAGTAACAAAGTCATACACTGACACCAAGTAACAAAGACACACACTGACACCAAGTAACAAAGACATACACAGACACCAACTAACAAAGACACACTCTTACACCAAGTAACACAGACATCCACTGACACCAAGTAACAAAGACATAGACATATTCTCAGTAGCACAGACACACATTTACACCAAGTAACAAAGGCATACACTTACACCAAGTAACAAAGACATGCAATGACACCAAGTAACAAAGACATACACTTACACCAAGTAACACAGACATACACTGACACCAAGTAACAAAGACACACACTTACACCAAGTAGACATACATACACTGACACCAAGTAACAAAGACATACACTGATACCCAGTAACACAGACACACACTTACACCAAGTAACAAAGACAGACACTGATACCCAGTAACAAAGACATACACTGATACCCAGTAACACAGACAAACACTAACACCATGTCACAAAGACATATACTGACACCCAGTAAAGAAGACAAACACTGACACTCAGGAACAAAGAAACACACTGACACCAAGTAACAAAGACAGACACTGACACCAAGTATACAAAGACATACACAGACACCAAGCGACAAAGACATACACTGATACCCAGTAACACAGACACACAATTACACCATGCAACAAAGACATACACTGACACCAAGTAACAAAGACATACACTGACACCCAGTAACACAGACACACACTTACACCAAGTAACACAGACATACACTGACACCAAGTATCAAAGACATACACTGATACCCAGTAACACAGACACACACTTACACCAAGTAACAATGACAGACACTGATACCCATTAACACAGATACACTCTTACACCAAGTCACAAAGACATGCACTGACACCCAGTAACAAAGACACACAATGACACCAAGTAACAAAGGCGCACACTGACACCAAGTAACAATGACATGCATTGATACCCAGTAACACAGACACACACTTACACCAATTAACAAAGACAGACACTGACACCAAGTAACAAAGACATTCACTAATGCCCAGTAACACAGACACACACTTACACCAAGTAACAAAGACATACACTGACACCAAGTAACAAAGACACACACGGACACCAAGTAACAAAGACATGCACTGACACCCAGTAACAAAAACATACACTGACACCCAGTAACAAAAACATACACTGACACCCAGTTACAAAGGCATACACTGACACCAAATAACAAAGACATTCACTGATCCCCAGGAACACAGGCACACACATAAACCAAGTAACAAACACATACACTGACACCATGTAACAAAGACACACAATGACACCAAGTATCAAAGACATACACAGACACCAAGTAACGAAGACATACACTGACACCCAGTAACACAGACACACACTTACACCAAGTAACAAAGACATACACTGATACCCAGTAACACAGACACACACTTACACCAAGTAACACAGACATACACTGACACCAAGTAACAAAGACATACACTTACACCAAGTAACACAGACATACACTGACACCAAGTAACAAAGGCATACACTTACACCAAGTAACAAAGACACACACTTACACCAAGTAACAAAGACATACACTGAAACCAAGTAACAAAGACACACACTTACACCAATCAGCAAAGACATACACTGACACCCAGTACCACAAACAAACACACACTGACACCCAGTGACACAGAGAAACACTGATACACAGTAACAAAGACATACACGTACACCATTTAACACAGACATACACTGACACCAAGTATCAAATACATACACTGACACCAAGTAGCAAAGACACAGACTTACACCAAGTAAAACAGACATACACTGACACCAAGTATCAAAGACAAACTCTGACACCCAGTAACAAAGACACACACTAACACCAAGTAACAAAGACATACACTGACACCAAGTAACAAAGACACACACTGACACCAAGTAACAAAGACATACACAGACACCAAGTAACGAAGACATACACTGATACCCAGTAACACAGACACACACTTACACCAAGTAACAATGACAGGCACTGATACCCCTTAACACAGACACACTCTTACACCAAGTAACACAGACAAACACTGACACCAAGTAACAAAGACATACACTTACACCAACTAACAAAGACACACTCTTACACCAAGTAACATAGACATACACTGACAACAAGTAACAAAGACATACACTGATAGTAAGTAGCACAGACACACACTTACACCAAGTAACAAAGACAGACAATGACACCAAGTAACAAAGACATACACTGATACCCAGTAACACAGACACACACTTACACCAAGTAACAGAGACAGACACTGACACCAAGTAACAAAGGCATACACTTACACCAAATAACAAAGACATGCAATGACACCAAGTAACAAAGACATACACTTACACCAAGCAACACAGACATACACTGACACCAAGTAACAAAGACACTCACTTACACCAAGTACACAGACATACACTGACACCAAGTAACAAAGACATACACTGATACCCAGTAACACAGACACACACTTACAACAAGTAACAACGACAGACACTGATACCCAGTAACAAGGACATACACTTACACCAAGTAACACAGACATACACTGATACCCAGTAACAAAGACACACACTTTCACCAAGTAGCAATGACAGACACAGATACCCAGTAACACAGACGCACACTTACACCAAGTCACAAAGACATACACTGACACCCAGGAACAAAGACATACACTGACACCCAGTAACAAAGACACACAATGACACCAAGTAACAAAGACATACATTGTCCCCAAGTAACAAAGACATTCACTGATACCCAGTAACACAGCCACACACTTACACCAAGTAACAAAGAGATACACTGACACCAAGTATCAAAGACATACACTGACACCTAGTAACAAAGACATACACTGATACCCAGTGACACAGACACACATTTACACCAAGTAACAATGACAGACACTGATACACATTAACACAGACACACACTTACACCAAGTCACAAAGACATGCACTGACACCCAGTAACAAAGACACACAATGACACCAAGTAACAAAGGCACACACTGACACCAAGTAACAATGGCATGCATTGATACCCAGTAACACACACACACACTTACACCAAGTAACAAAGACATACACTGACACCAAGTAACAAAGACATTCACTAATACCCAGTAACACAGACACACACTTACACCAAGTAACAAAGACAGACACTGACACCCAGTAACAAAAACATACACTGACACCCAGTAACAAAGACATACACTGACACCTAGTAACAAAGAAATTCACTGATCCCCAGTAACACAGACACACACTAACACCAAGTAACAAAGTCATACACTGACACCAAGTAACAAAGACACACACTGACACCAAGTAACAATGACATACACAGACACCAAGTAACGAAGACATACACTGATACCCAGGAACACAGACACACACATAAACCAAGTAACAAAGACATACACTGACACCATGAAACAAAGACACACAATGACACCAAGTATCAAAGACATACACAGACACCAAGTAACGAAGACATACACTGACACCCAGTAACACAGACACACACTTACACCAAGTAACAAAGACATACACTGATAGCCAGGAACACAGACACACACTTACACCAAGTATCACAGACATACACAGACACCAAGTAACAAAGACATACACTGATACCCAGTAACACAGACACACACTCACACCAAGTAACAAAGACATACACTGACACCAAGTAACAAAGACATGCACTTACACCAAGTAACACAGACATACACTGACACCAAGTAACAAAGGCATACACTTACACCAAGTAACAAAGACACACACTTACACCAAGTAACAAAGACATACACTGAAACCAAGTAACAAAGACACACACTTACACCAATCAACAAAGACATACACTGACACCCAGTACCACAAACAAACACACACTGACACCCAGTGACACAGAGAAACACTGATACACAGTAACAAAGACATACACGTACACCATTTAAAACAGACATACACTGTCACCAAGTATCAAATACATACACTGACACCAGGTAGCAAAGACACAGACTTACACCAAGTAAAACAGACATACACTGACAACAAGTATCAAAGACAAACTCTGACACCCAGTAACAAAGACACACACTAACACCAAGTAACAAAGACATACACTGACACCAAGTAACAAAGACACACACTGACACCAAGTAACAAAGACATACACAGACACCAAGTAACGAAGACATACACTGATACCCAGTAACACAGACACACACTTACACCAAGTAACAAAGACACACACTGACACCAAGTAACAAAGACATACACAGACACCAAGTAACGAAGACATACACTGATACCCAGTAACACTGACACACACTTACACCAAGTAACAAAGACATACACTGACACCAAGTAACAGAGACATACACTTACACCAAGTAACACAGACATACGCTGACACCAAGTAATAAAGACATACACTTACACCAACTAACAAAGACACACTCTTACACCAAGTAACACAGACATACACTGACACCAAGTAACAAAGACATACACTGATACTCAGTAGCACAGACACACACTTACACCAAGTAACAAAGGCATACACTTACACCAAGTAACAAAGACATGCAATGACACCATGTAACAAAGACATACACTTACACCAAGTAACACAGACATACAGTGACACCAAGTAACAAAGACACACACTTACACCAAGTACACAGACATACACTGACACCAAGTAACAAAGACATACACTGATACCCAGTAACACAGACACACACTTACACCAAGTAACAAAGACAGACACTGATACCCAGTAACAAAGACATACACTGATACCCAGTAACACAGACAAACACTAACACCATGTCACAAAGACATACACTGACACCCAGTAAAGAAGACAAACACTGACACTCAGGAACAAAGAAACACACTGACACCAAGTAACAAAGACAGACACTGACACCAAGTATACAAAGACATACACAGACACCAAGTAACAAAGACATACACTGATACCCAGTAACACAGACACACACTTACACCATGGAACAAAGACATACACTGACACCAAGTAACAAAGACATACACTTACACCAAGTAACACAGACATACACTGAAACCCAGTAACACAGACACACACTTACACCAAGTAACACAGACATACACTGACACCAAGTATCAAAGACATACACTGATACCCAGTAACACAGACACACACTTACACCAAGTAACAATGACAGACACTGATACCCATTAACACAGACTCACTCTTACACCAAGTCACAAAGACATGCACTGACACCCAGTAACAAAGACACACAATGACACCAAGTAACAAAGGCGCACACTGACACCAAGTAACAAAGACATGCATTGATACCCAGTTACACAGACACACACTTACACCAAGTAACAAAGACATACACTGACACCAAGTAACAAAGACATTCACTAATGCCCAGTAACACAGACACACACTTACACCAAGTAACAAAGACATACACTGACACCAAGTAACAAAGACACACACGGACACCAAGTAACAAAGACATGCACTGACACCCGGTAACAAAAACATACACTGACACCCAGTAACAAAGGAATACACTGACACCAAGTAACAAAGACATTCACTGATCCCCAGGAACACAGACACACACATAAACCAAGTAACAAAGACATACACTGACACCATGTAACAAAGATACACAATGACACCAAGTATCAAAGACATACACAGACACCAAGTAACGAAGACATACACTGACACCCAGTAACACAGACACACACTTACACCAAGTAACAATGACAGGCACTGATACCCCTTAACACAGACACACTCTTACACCAAGTAACACAGACAAACACTGACACCAAGTAACAAAGACATACACTTACACCAACTAACAAAGACACACTCTTACACCAAGTAACATAGACATACACTGACACCAAGTAACAAAGACATACACTGATAATAAGTAGCACAGACACACACTTACACCAAGTAACAAAGACAGACAATGACACCAAGTAACAAAGACATACACTTACACCAAGTAACAAAGACATGCAATGACACCAAGTAACAAAGACATACACTTACACCAAGCAACACAGACATACACTGACACCAAGTAACAAAGACACACACTTACACCAAGTACACAGACATACACTGACACCAAGTAACAAAGACATACACTGATACCCAGTAACACAGACACACACTTACACCAAGTAACAAAGACAGACACTGATACCCAGTAACAAAGACATACACTTACACCAAGTAACACAGACATACACTGATACCCAGTAACAAAGACACACACTTACGCCAAGTAGCAATGACAGACACAGATACCCAGTAACACAGACGCACACTTACACCAAGTCACAAAGACATACACTGACACCCAGGAACAAAGACATACACTGACACCCAGTAACAAAGACACACAATGACACCAAGTAACAAAGACATACACTGTCCCCAAGTAACAAAGACATTCACTGATACCCAGTAACACAGACACACACTTACACCAAGTAACAAAGACATACACTGACACCAAGTAACAAAGACATACACTGACACCTAGTAACAAAGACATACACTGATACCCAGTAACACAGACACACACTTACACCAAGTAACAATGACAGACACTGATACCCATTAACACAGACACACACTTACACCAAGTCACAAAGACATTCACTGACACCCAGTAACAAAGACGCACAATGACACCAAGTAACAAAGGCACACACTGACACCAAGTAACAATGACATGCATTGATACCCAATAACACACACACACACTTACACCAAGTAACAAAGACAGACACTGATACCCAGTAACAAAGACATACACAGACACCAAGTAACAAAGACATACACTGATACCCAGTAACACAGACACACACTTACACCATGGAACAAAGACATACACTGACACCAAGTAACAAAGACATACACTTACACCAAGTAACACAGACATACACTGAAACCCAGTAACACAGACACACACTTACACCAAGTAACACAGACATACACTGACACCAAGTATCAAAGACATACACTGATACCCAGTAACACAGACACACACTTACACCAAGTAACAATGACAGACACTGATACCCATTAACACAGACTCACTCTTACACCAAGTCACAAAGACATGCACTGACACCCAGTAACAAAGACACACAATGACACCAAGTAACAAAGGCGCACACTGACACCAAGTAACAAAGACATGCATTGATACCCAGTTACACAGACACACACTTACACCAAGTAACAAAGACATACACTGACACCAAGTAACAAAGACATTCACTAATGCCCAGTAACACAGACACACACTTACACCAAGTAACAAAGACATACACTGACACCAAGTAACAAAGACACACAAGGACACCAAGTAACAAAGACATGCACTGACACCCAGTAACAAAAACATACACTGACACCCAGTAACAAAGGAATACACTGACACCAAGTAACAAAGACATTCACTGATCCCCAGGAACACAGACACACACATAAACCAAGTAACAAAGACATACACTGACACCATGTAACAAAGACACACAATGACACCAAGTATCAAAGACATACACAGACACCAAGTAACGAAGACATACACTGACACCCAGTAACACAGACACACACTTACACCAAGTATCACAGACATACACAGACACCAAGTAACAAAGACATACACTGATACCCAGTAACACAGACACACACTCACACCAAGTAACAAAGACATACACTGACACCAAGTAACAAAGACATGCACTTACACCAAGTAACACAGACATACACTGAGACCAAGTAACAAAGGCATACACTTACACCAAGTAACAAAGACACACACTTACACCAAGTAACAAAGACATACACTGAAACCAAGTAACAAAGACACACACTTACACCAATCAACAAAGACATACACTGACACCCAGTACCACAAACAAACACACACTGACACCCAGTGACACAGAGAAACACTGATACACAGTAACGAAGACATACACTTACACCATTTAACACAGACATACACTGACACCAAGTATCAAATACATACACTGACACCAAGTAGCAAAGACACAGACTTACACCAAGTAAAACAGACATACACTGACACCAAGTATCAAAGACATACACTGACACCCAGTAACACTGACACACACTTACACCAAGTAACAAAGACATACACTGACACCAAGTAACAGAGACATACACTTACACCAAGTAACACAGACATACACTGACACCAAGTAACAAAGACATACACTTACACCAACTAACAAAGACACACTCTTACACCAAGTAACACAGACATACACTGACACCAAGTAACAAAGACATACACTGATACTCAGTAGCACAGACACACACTTACACCAAGTAACAAAGACAGACAATGACACCAAGTAACAAAGACATACACTGATACCCAGTAACACAGACACACACTTGCACCAAGTAACAGAGACATACACTGACACCAAGTAACAAAGGCATACACTTACACCAAGTAACAAAGACTTGCAATGACACCAAGAAACAAAGACATACACTTACACCAAGTAACACAGACATACACTGACACCAAGTAACAAAGACACACACTTACACCAAGTACACAGACATACACTGACACCAAGTAACAAAGACATACACTGATACCCAGTAACACAGACACACACTTACACCAAGTAACAAAGACAGACACTGATACCCAGTAACAAAGACAGACACTGATACCCAGTAACACAGACAAACACAAACACCATGTCACAAAGACATACACTGACACCCAGTAAAAAAGACAAACACTGACAATCAGTAACAAAGAAACACACTGACACCAAGTAACAAAGACAGACACTGACACCAAGTATACAAAGACATACACAGACACCAAGTAACAAAGACATACACTGATACCCAGTAACACAGGCACACACTTACACCATGTAACAAAGACATACACTGACACCAAGTAACAAAGACATACACTTACACCAAGTAACACAGACATACACTGACACCAAGTAACAAAGACACACACTTAAACCAAGTAACACAGACATACACTGACACCAAGTAACAAAGACATACACTGATACCCAGTAACACAGACACACACTTACAGCAAGTAACAATGACAGGCACTGATACCCATTAACACAGACACAGTCTTACACCAAGTCACAAAGACATGCACTGACACCCAGTAACAAAGACACACAATGACACCAAGTAACAAAGGCACACACTGACACCAAGTAACAATGACATGCATTGATACCCAGTAACACAGACACACACTTACACCAAGTAACAAAGACATACACTGACACCAAGTAACAAAGACATTCACTAATGCCCAGTAACAAAGACACAGACGGAGACCAAGTAACAAAGACATACACTGACACCCAGTAACAAAAACATACACTGACACCCAGTAACAAAGGCATACACTGACACCAAGTAACAAAGACATTCACTGATCCCCAGTAACACAGACACACACATAAACCAAGTAACAAAGACATACACTGACACCATGTAACAAAGACACACAATGACACCAAGTATCAAACACATACACAGACACCAAGTAACGAAGACATACACTGACACCCAGTAACACAGACACACACTTACAACAAGTAACAAAGACATACACTGATACCCAGTAACACAGACACACACTTACACCAAGTATCACAGACATACACAGACACCAAGTAGCAAAGACACAGACTTACACCAAGTAAAACAGACAGACACTGACACCAAGTATCAAAGACATACACTGACACCAAGTAACAAAGACATACACTTACACCAAGTAACAAAGACATGCACTGATACCCAGTAACAGAGACACACACTTACACCAAGTCACAAAGACACACACTGACACCCAGTAAGAAAGACATACACTGACACCCAGTTGCAAAGACATACACTGACACCAAGTAACAAAGACACACACTGACACCAAGTAACAAAGACATCCACTGACACAAATTAACAAAGACATACACTGATACCCAGTAACAAAGACACACACTTACACCAAGTAACAAAGACATACACTGTCACCAAGTAACAAAGACATACACTGATACCCAGTAACACAGACACACACTTACACCAAGTATCACAGACATACACAGACACCAAGTAACAATGACATACACTGATATCCAGTAACACAGACACACACTTACACCAAGTAACAAAGACATACACTTACACCATTTAACACAGACATCCACTGATATCCAGTAACACAGACACACACTTACACCAAGGAACAATGACAGACACAGATACCCAGTAACACAGACACACACTTACACCAAGTCACAAAGACATACACTGACACCCAGTAACAAAGACACACTATGACACCAAGTAACAAAGACATACACTGACACCAAGAAACAAAGACATTCACTGATACCCAGTAACACGGACATACACATAAACCAAGTAACAAAGACATACACTGACACCATGTAACAAAGACACACAATGACACCAAGTATCAAAGACATACACAGACACCAAGTAACGAAGACAGACACTGTCACCAAGTAACAAAGACATACACTTACACCAAGTAACAAGGACATACACTTACACCAAGTAACAAAGACACACACTTACACCAATCAACAAAGACATACACTGACACCCAGTACCACAAACAAACACACACTGACACCCAGTGACACAGATAAACACTGATACACAGTCACAAAGACATACACTTACACCATTTAACACAGACATACACTGACACCAAGTAACAAAGACATACACTGATACCCAGTAACACAGACACACACTTACACCAAGTAACAAAGACATACACAGACACCAAGTAACAAAGACATACACTGATACCCAGTAACACAGACACACACTTACACCAAGTAACAAAGACATACACTGACACCAAGTAACAAAGACATACACTTACACCAAGTAACACAGACATACACTGACACCAAGTAACAAAGGCATACACTTACACCAAGTAACAAAGACATACACTGACACCAAGTAACAAAGACATACACTTACACCAAGTAACAAAGACATACACTGACACCAAGTAACAAAGACACACACTTACACCAATCAACAAAGACATACACTGACACCCAGTACCACAAACAAACACACACTGACACCCAGTGACACAGATAAACACTGATACACAGTCACAAAGACATACACTTACACCATTTAACACAGACATACACTGACACCAAGTATCAAATACATACACTGACACCAAGTCGCAAAGACATACACTTACACCAAGTAACAAAGTCATGCACTGATACCCAGTAACAGAGACACACACTTACACCAAGTCACAAAGACACACACTGACTCCCAGTAACAAAGACATACACTGACACCCAGTTACAAAGACACACACTGACACCAAGTAACAAAGACACACACTGACACCAAGTAACAAAGACATCCACTGACACAAATTAACAAAGACATACCCAGTAGCAAAGACACACACTTACACCAAGTAACAAAGACATACACTGTCGCCAAGTAACAAAGACATACACTGATACCCAGTAACACAGACACACACTTACACCAAGTATCACAGACATACACAGACACCAACTAACAAAGACATACACTGATACCCAGTAACACAGACAAACACTTACACCAAGTAACAAAGACATACACCGACACCAAGTAACAAATACATACACTTACACCAAGCTACACAGACATACACTGACACCAAGTAACAAAGACATGCACTTACACCAAGTAAGAAAGACACACACTTACACCAAGTAACACAGACCTACACTGACACCAAGTAACAAAGACATGCACTGATACCCAGCAACACAGACACAATCTTACACAAAGTAACAAAGACAGACACTGATACCCAGAAACAAAGACATGCATTGACACCCAGTAACAAAGACACACACTGACACCAAGTAACAAAGACATACACTTACACCAAGTAACAAAGACATACACAGACACCAAGTAACAAAGACATACAATGATACCCAGCCACACAGACACACACTGACACCAAGTAACACAGACATACACTGACACCAAGTAACAAAGACATACACTGATACCCAGTAACACAGACACACACTTACACCAAGTAACAAAGACAGACAATGACACCAAGTAACAAAGACATGCACTGACACCAAGTTACAAAGACGAACACTTACACCAAGTAACAAAGACATGCACTGACACCAAGTAACAAAGACACACACATACACCAAGTACACAGACATACACTGACACCAAGTAACAAAGACATACACTGATACACAGTAACACAGACAAACACTAACATCAAGTCACAAAGACATACACTGACACCCAGTAACAAAGAAAAACACTGACACCCAGTAACAAAGAAACACACTGACACCAAGTAACAAAGACACACAATGACACCAAGTATACAAAGACATACACAGACACCAAGTAACAATGACATACACTGATACACAGTCACACAGAAACACACTTACACCAAGTATCACAGACATACACAGACACCAAGTAACAATGACATACACTGATATCCAGTAACACAGACACACACTTACACCATGTAACAAAGACATACACTGACAGCAAGTAACAAAGACATACACTTACACCAAGTAACACAGACATCCACTGATATCCAGTAACACAGACACACACTTACACCAAGTAACAATGACAGACACAGATACCCAGTAACACAGACACACACTTACACCAAGTCACAAAGACATACACTGACACCCAGTAACAAAGACACACTATGACACCAAGTAACAAAGACATACAGTGACACCAAGGAACAAAGACATTCACTGATACCCAGTAACACAGACACACACTTGCACCAAGTAACAAAGACATACACTGACACCAAGTAACAAAGACATACACTGACACAAAGTCACAAAGGCATACACTGACACCCAGTAACAAAGACATACACTGACACCCAGTAACACAAACGCACACGGACACCAAGTAACAAAGACATACACTGACACCCAGTAACAAAAACATACACTGACACCCAATAACAAAGACATACACTGACACCAAGTAACAAAGACATTCACTGATCCCCAGTAACACAGACACACACTTACACCAAGTAACAAAGACATACACTTACAACAAGTAACACAGGCACACACTGACATCAAGTAACAAAGACATCCACAGACACCAAGTAACGAAGACATACACTGATACCCAGTCACACAGACACACACTTACACCAAGTAACAAAGACAGACACTGATACCCAGTAACACAGACGCACACTTACACCAGGTATCCCAGACATACACAGACACCAAGTAACAAAGACATACACTGATACCCAGTAACACTGACACACACTTACACCAAGTAACAAAGACATACACTGACACCAAGTAACAGAGACATACACTTACACCAAGTAACACAGACATACACTGACAGCAAGTAACAAAGACATACACTTACACCAACTAACAAAGACACACTCTTACACCAAGTAATACAGACATACACTGAGACAAAGTAACAAAGACATACACTGATACGCAGTAACACAGACACACACTTACACCAAGTAACAGAGACATACACTGACACCAAATAACAAAGGCATACACTTACACCAAGTAACAAAGACACACACTTACACCAAGTAACAAAGACATACACTGACACCAAGTAACAAAGACATACACTTACACCAATTAACAAAGACATACACTTACACCAAGTAACACAGACAGACACTGACACCAAGTATCAAATACATACACTGACACCAAGTAACAAAGACACAAACTTACACCAAGGAACACAGACATAAACTGTCACCAAGTAACAAAGACATACACTTACACCAAGTAACAAAGACATACACTGATACCCAGTAACAAAGACACACACTTACACCAAGTAACAAAGACAGACACTGATACCCAGTAACAGAGACACACACTTACACCAAGTCACAAAGACAGACACTGACACCCAGTAACAAAGACATACACTGTCTCCCACTTCCAAAGACACACACTGACACCAAGTAACAAAGACATCCACTGACACAAATTAACAAAGACATACACTGATACCCAGTAACAAAGACACACACTTACACCATGGAACAAAGACATACACTGACACCAAGTAACAAAGACATACACTGATACCCAGTAACACAGACACACACTTATACGAAGTAACAAATACATACACTGATACCCGGT
Organism: Heterodontus francisci; assembly: GCF_036365525.1. Lineage (NCBI taxonomy): Eukaryota > Metazoa > Chordata > Chondrichthyes > Heterodontiformes > Heterodontidae > Heterodontus > Heterodontus francisci. The sequence continues at coordinate 7,056,942 of NW_027140221.1, read as the reverse complement.
AACACAGACACACACTTACACCAAGTATCACAGACATACACAGACACCAACTAACAAAGACATACACTGATCCCCAGTAACACAGACAAACACTTTCACCAAGTAACAAAGACATACACCGACACCAAGTAACAAATACATACACTTACACCAAGCTGCACAGACATACACTGACACCAAGTAACAAAGACATGCACTTAACCCAAGGAAGAAAGACACACACTTACACCAAGTAACACAGACCTGCACTGACACCAAGTAACAAAGACATACACTGATACCCAGCAACACAGACACACTCTTACACCAAGTAACAAAGACAGACACTGATACCCAGTAACAAAGACATGCATTGACACCCAGTAACAAAGACACAAACTGACACCAAGTAACAAAGACATACACTGACACCAAGAAACAAAGACATACACTTACACCAAGTAACACAGACATACACTGACACCAAGTAACAAAGACAGACACTTACACCAAGTAACACAGACATACACTGACACCAAGTAACAAAGACACACACATACACCAAGTTCACAGACAGACACTGACACCAATTAACAAAGACATACACTGATACACAGTAACACAGACAAACACTAACATCAAGTCACAAAGACATACACTGACACCCAGTATCAAAGACAAACACTGACACCCAGTAACAAAGAAACACACTGACACCAAGTAACAAAGAAACACACTGACACCAAGTATACAAAGACATACACAGACACCAAGTAACAAAGACATACACTGATACACAGTCACACAGAAACACACTTGCACCAAGTATCAAAGACATACACAGACACCAAGTAACAATGACATACACTGATATCCAGTAACACAGACACACACTTACACCATGTAACAAAGACATACACTGACAGCAAGTAACAAAGACATACACTTACACCAAGTAACACAGACATCCACTGATATCCAGTAACACATACACACACTTACACCAAGTAACAATGACAGACACAGATACCCAGTAACACAGACACACACTTACACCAAGTCACAAAGACATACACTGACACCAAGTAACGAAGACACACTATGACACCAAGTAACAAAGACATACACTGACACCAAGAAACAAAGACATTCACTGATACCCAGTAACACAGACACACACTTGCACCAAGTAACAAAGACATACACTGACACCAAGTAACAAAGACATACACTGACACAAAGTCACAAAGGCATACACTGACACCCAGTAACAAAGACATACACTGACACCCAGTAACACAAACGCACACGGACACCAAGTAACAAAGACATACACTGACACCCAGTAACAAAAACATACACTGACACCCAATAACAAAGACATACACTGACACCAAGTAACAAAGACATACACTGATCCCCAGTAACACAGACACACACTTACACCAAGTAACAAAGACATACACTTACACCAAGTAACACAGGCACACACTGACACCAAGTAACAAAGACATCCACAGACACCAAGTAACGAAGACATACACTGACACCTAGTCACACAGACACACACTTACACCAAGTAACAAAGACAGACACTGATACCCAGTAACACAGACGCACACTTACACCAGGTATCCCAGACATACACAGATACCAAGTAACAAAGACATACACTGATACCCAGTAACACTGACACACACTTACACCAAGTAACAAAGACATACACTGACACCAAGTAACAGAGACATACACTTACACCAAGTAACACAGACATACACTGCCAGCAAGTAACAAAGACATACACTTACACCAACTAACAAAGACACACTCTTGCACCAAGTAATACAGACATACACTGACACAAAGTAACAAAGACATACACTGATACCCAGTGACACAGACACACACTTACACCAAGTAACAGAGACATACACTGACACCAAGTAACAAAGGCATACACTTACACCAAGTAACAAAGACACACACTTACACCAAGTAACAAAGACATACACTGACACCAAGCAACAAAGACATACACTTACACCAATTAACAAAGACATACACTTACACCAAGTAACACAGACAGACACTGACACCAAGTATCAAATACATACACTGACACCAAGTAACAAAGACACAAACTTACACCAAGGAACACAGACATAAACTGTCACCGAGTAACAAAGACATACACTTACACCAAGTAACAAAGACATACACTTACACCAAGTAACAAAGACATACACTGATACCCAGTAACAAAGACACACACTTACACCAAGTAACAAAGACAGACACTGATACCCAGTAACAGAGACACACACTTACACGAAGTCACAAAGACAGACACTGACACCCAGTAACAAAGACATACACTGACTCCCACTTCCAAAGACACACACTGACACCAAGTAACAAAGACATCCACTGACACAAATTAACAAAGACATACACTGATACCCAGTAACAAAGTCACACACTTACACCATCTAACAAAGACATACACTGACACCAAGTAACAAAGACATACACTGATACCCAGTAACACAGACACACACTTATACGAAGTAACAAAGACATACACTGATACCCGGTAACACAGACACACACTTACACCAACTATCACAGACATACACAGACACCAACTAACAAAGACATACACTGATCCCCAGTAACACAGACATACACTTACACCAAGTAACAAAGACATACACCGACACCAAGTAACAAATACATACACTTACACCAAGCTACACAGACATACACTGACACCAAGTAACAAAGACATGCACTTAAGCCAAGGAAGAAAGACACACACTTACACCAGTTAACACAGACCTGCACTGACACCAAGTAACAAAGACATACACTGATACCCAGCAACACAGACACACTCTTACACCAAGTAACAAAGACAGACACTGATACCCAGTAACAAAGACATGCATTGACACCCAGTAACAAAGACACACACTGACACCAAGTAACAAAGACATACACTGACACCCAGTAACAAAGACATGCACTGACACCCAGTAACAAAGACACACACTGACAACAAGTAACAAAGACGTACACTGACACCCAGTAACAAAGACATGCACTGACACCCAGTAACAAACACACACACTTTCACCAAGTAACAAAGACATACACTGACACCAAGTAACAAAGACACACACTTACACCAAGTAACAATGACATACACTGATTCCCAGTAACACAGACACATACTTACACCATGTAACAAAGACATACACTGACACCAAGTAACAAAGACATACACTTACACCAAGTAACACAGACATGCACTGATACCCAGTCACACAGACACACACTTACACCAAGTAACAATAACAGACACTGATACCCAGTAACACAGACACACACTTACACCAAGTCACAAAGACATACACTGACACCCAGTAACAAAGACATACACTGACACCCAGTAACAAAGACACACAATGACACCAAGTAACAAAGGCACACACTGACACCAAGTAACAATGACATACACTGATACCCAGTAACACAGACACACACATACACCAAGTAACAAAGACATACACTGACACCAAGTAACAAAGACATTCACTGATACCCAGGAACACAGACACACACTTACACCAATTAACAAAGACATACACATACACCAAGTAACAAAGGCATACACTGACACCCAGTAACAAAGACATACACTGACACCCAGTAACACAGACACACACGGACACCAAGTAACAAAGACATACACTGACACCCAGTAACAAAAACATACACTGACACCCAGTAACAAAGACATACACTGACACCAAGTGACAAAGACATTCACTGATCCCCAGTAACACAGACATACACTGACACCAAGTAACAAAGGCATATACTTACACCAAATACACAGACATACACTGACAGAAAGTAACAAAGACAGACACTGATACCCAGTAACACAGACATACACTGATACCCAGTAACACAGACACACACTAACACCAATTCACAAAGACATACACTGACACCCAGTAACAAAGACAAACACTGACACCAAGTAAAAAAGAAACACACTGACACCAAGTAACAAAGACACACACTGACACCAAGTATACAAAGACATACAAAGACACCAAGTAACAAAGACATACAATGATACCCAGTAAAACAGACACACACTTGCACCATGTAACAAAGACATACACTGACACCAAGTGACAAAGACATACACTGACACCAAGTAACAAAGACATACACTTACACCAAGTAACACAGACATACACTGACACCAAGTAACAAAGACACTCACTTACACCAAGTAACACAGACATACACTGACACCAAGTAACAAAGACATACACTGTTGCCCAGTAACACAGACACACACTTACACCAAGTAACACAGACATACACTGACACCCAGGAACAAAGACATACACAGACACGCAGTAACAAAGACACACTATGACACCAAGTAACAAAGGCACACACTGACACCAAGTAACTAAGAAAAACACTGATACCCAGAAACACAGACACACACTGACACCAAGTAACAAAGACATACACTGACACCAAGCAACAAAGGCATACACTGACACCCAGTCACAAAGACATACACTGACACACAGTAACACAGACACACACGGACACCAAGTAACAAAGACATACACTGACACCAGTAACAAAAACAGACACTGACTCCAGGTAACAAAGACAGACACTGACACCAAGTAACAAAGACATTCACGGATCCCCAGTAACACAGACACACACTTACACCAAGTAACAAAGACATACACTGACACCAAGTAACAAAGACATACACTGATACCCAGTAACACAGACACACACTTACACCAAGTATCAAAGACAGACAATGACACCAACTAATAAAGACATTCACTGATCCCCAGTAACAGAGAAACACACTTACACCAAGTAACAAAGACATGCACTGACACCAAGTAACAAAGACATACACTGATACCCAGTAACACAGACACACACTTACACCAAGTAACAAAGACATACACTGACACCAATTAACAAAGACATACACTGATACCCAGTAACACAGATACACACTTACACCAAGTAACAAAGACATGCACTGACACCAAGTAACAAAGACGTACACTTGCACCAAGTAACAAAGACATACACTGACACCAAGTAACAAAGACATACACTGATACCCAGTAACACTGACTCACACTTACACCAAGTAACACAGACATACACTGACACCAAGTAACAGAGGCATCCACTAACACCAAGTAACAAAGATATGCACTGACACAAAGTAACAAAGACGTACACTGACACCAAGTAACAAAGACATACACTGACACCAAGGAACAAAGATATACACTTTCACCAAGTAACACAGACATGCACTGACACCAAGTAACAAAGACACACACTTACACCAAATACACAGACACACACTTCCACCAAGTATCAAAGACAGACACTGATACCCAGTAACAAAGACATACACTGATACCCAGCCACACAGACACACACTTAAACCAAGTTTCACAGACATACACAGGCACCAAGTAACATAGACATGCACTGATATCCAGTAACAGAGACACACACTTACACCATGTAACAAAGACATACACTGACACCAAGTAACAAAGGCATACACTTACACCAAGTAACAAAGACATACACTTACACCAAGTAACACAGACATACACTGACACCAAGTAACAAAGACACACACTTACACCAAGTAACACAGACATACACTGACACCAAGTAACAAAGACATACACTGATGCCCAGTAACACAGACACACACTTACACCAAGTAACAATGACAGACACTGATACCCAGTAACACAGACACACACTTACACCAAGCCACAAAGACATACACTGACACCCAGTAACAAAGACATACACTGACACCCAGTAACAAAGATACACAATGACACCAAGTAACAAAGGCACACACTGACACCAAGTAACAAAGACATACACTGATACCCAGTAACACAGACACACACTTACACCAAGTAACAAAGGCATACACTGACACCAAGTAACAAAGACATACACTGATACCCAGTAACACTGACACACACTTACACCAGGTAACACAGACATACACTGACACCAAGTAACAGAGGCATCCACTAACACCAAGTAACAAAGATATGCACTGACACAAAGTAACAAAGACGTACACTTACACCAAGTAACAAAGGCATACACTGACACCAAGGAACAAAGATATACAGTTACACCAAGTAACACAGACATATTCTTACACCAAGAAGCAAAGACATGCACTGACACCAAGTAACAAAGGCGTACACTTACACCATGTAACAAAGACATACACTGATACATAGTAACACAGACACACACTTACAACAAGTAACAAAGACATACACTGACACCAATTAACAAAGACATACACTGATACCCAGTAACACAGATACACACTTACACCAAGTAACAAAGACATACACTGACACCAAGTAACAAAGACATACACTTGCACCAAGTAACAAAGACATACACTGACACCAAGTAACAAAGATATACACTGATACCCAGTAACACTGACACACACTTACACCAAGTAACACAGACATACACTGACACCAAGGAACTAAGACATACACTTACACCAAGTAACACAGACATACACTGACACCAAGTAACAAAGACACACACTTACACCAAATACACAGACATACACTGACAGCAAGTAACAAAGACATACACTGATACCCAGTAACACAGACACACACTTACACCAAGTATCAAAGACAGACACTGATACCCAGTAACAAAGACATACACTGATACCCAGTAACACAGACACACACTAACAGCAAGTCACAAAGACATACACTGACACCAAGTACACAAAGACATACACAGACACCAAGTGCCAAAGACTTACACTGATACCCGGTAACACAGACACACACTTACACCAATTAACAAAGACATACACTGATACCCAGCCACACAGACACACACTTACAGCAAGTATCACAGACATACACAGGCACCAAGTAACATAGACATACACTGATACCCAGTAACACAGACACACACTTACACCATGTAACAAAGACATACACTGACACCAAGTAACAAAGACATATACTTACACCAAGTAACACAGACATACACTGACACCAAGTAACAAAGACACACACTTACACCAAGTAACACAGACATACACTGACACCTGGTAACAAAGACATACACTGATGCCCAGTAACACAGACACACACTTGCACCAAGTAACAATGATAGACAATGATACCCAGTAACACAGACACACATTTACACAAAGTCCCAAAGACATACACTGACACCCAGTAACAAAGACATACACTGACACCCAGTAACAAAGATACACAATGACACCAAGTAACAAAGGCACACACTGACACCAAGTAACAAAGACATACACTGATACCCAGTAACACAGACACACACTTACACCAAGTAACAAAGACATACACTGACACCAAGTAACAAAGACATTCACTGAAACCCAGTAACACAGACACACACTTACACCAAGTAACAAAGACATACACTGATACTCAGTTACACAGACACACACTTACACCAAGTAACAAAGGCATACACTGACACCCAGTAACAAAGACATACACTGATACTCAGTTACACAGACACACACTTACACCAAGTAACAAAGACAATCACAGACACCCAGTAACAAAGAAACACAATGACACCAAGTAACAAAGGCACACACTGACACCAAGTAACAAAGACATACTCTGATACCCAGTAACACAGACACACACTTACACCAAGTAACAAAGACATACACTGACACCAAGTAACAAAGACATTCACTGATACCCAGTAACACAGACACACACTTACACCAAAGTAACAAAGACATACACTGACACCAAGTAACAAAGACATGCACTGATACCCAGTAACACAGTCACACACTTACACCAAGTAACAAAGACATACACTGATACTCAGTTACACAGACACACACATACACCAAGTAACAAAGACATACACTGACACCAAGTAACAAAGGCATACACTGACACCCAGTAACAAAGACATAAACTGACACCCAGTAACTCAGACACACACGGACAACAAGTAAGAAAGACACACACGGACACCCAGTAACAAAAACATACACTGACACCAGGTAACAAAGACATACACTGACACCAACTAACAAAGACATTCACTGATACCCAGAAACACAGACAAACACTTACACCACGTAACAAAGACATACACTGACACCAAGTAACAAATACATACACTTGCACCAAATAACACAGATATACACTGACACCAAGTAACAAAGACATACACTTACACCAACAAACAAAGACACACACTTACACCAAGTTACACAGACATACACTGACACCAAGTAACAAAGACATGCACTTACACCAACTAACAAAGACAGACATTTACACCAAGTAACGAAGACATACACTGACATCAAGTAACAAAGACATGCACTGATACCCAGTAACACAGACACACACTTACACCAAGTAACAAAGACATACACTGATACTCAGTTACACAGACACACATATACACCAAGTAACAAAGACATACACTGACACCAAGTAACAAAGGCATACACTGACACCCAGTAACAAAGACATACACTGACACCCAGTAACACAGACACACACGGACACCAAGTAACAAAGACATACACTGACACCCAGTAACAAAAACATACACTGACACCAGGTTACAAAGACATACACTGACACCAAGTAACAAAGACATTGACTGATCCCCAGTAACACAGACACACACTTACACCAAGTAACAAAGACATACACTGACACTAAGTCACAAAGACATACACTGATGCCCAGTAACACAGACACACACTTACACCAAGTATCAAAGACAGACAATGACACCAACCAACAAAGACATACACTGATACCCAGTAACACAGACACACACTTACACCAAGTAACAGAGACATACACTTCCACCAAGTAACAAAGGCATACACTTACACCAAGTAACAAAGACATGCACTGACACCAAGTAACAAAGACGTACACTTGCACCAAGTAACAAAGACATACACTGATACCCAGTAACACAGACACACACTGACACCAAGTAACAAAGACATACACTGACACCAATTAACAAAGATACACACTGATACCCAGTAACACAGACACACAGTTACACCAAGTAACAAAGACATACACTGACACCAAGTAACAAAGACATACACTTACACCAAGTAAAAGAGACATACACTGACACCAAGTAACAAAGACATACACTGATACCCAGTAACACAGACACACACTTACACCAAGTAACAAAGACATGCACTGATACCCAGTAACACAGACACACACTTACACCAAGTAACAAAGTCATACAATGACACCAAGTAACAAAGACATACACTTACACCAAGTAAAAAAGACATGCACTGACACCAATTAACAAAGACATACACTGATACCCAGTAACACAGACACACACTTACACCAAGTAACAAAGACAGACACTGATACCCAGTAACACAGACAGACACTTACACCAAGTATCAAAGACATACACTGACACCAAGGAGCAAAGACATAAACTTCCAGCAAGTAACAAAGACATACACTGACACCAAGTAACACAGACGTACACTGACACCAAGTAACAAAGACATACACTTACACCAAGTAACAAAGACATACACTGACACCAAGTAACAAAGACATACACTGATAACCAGTAACACAGATACACACTTACACCAAGTAACAAAGGCAGACAATGACACCAACAAAGACATACACTGATACCCAGTAACACAGACACACACTTACACCAAGTAACAGAGACATACACTGACACCAAGTAACAAAGGCATACACTTACACCAAGTAACAAAAACATACACTGACACCAAGTAACAAAGACAAACACTTACACCAAGTAACAAAGGCATACACTGACACCCAGTAACAAAGACATACACTGACACCCAGCAACACAGACATTGACTGATGCCCAGTAACAAAGACATACACTAACACCAAGTAACAAAGACATACACTGATACCCAGTAACACAGACACAAACTTACACCAATTATCAAAGACAGACAATGACACCAACTAACAAAGACATACACTGATACCCAGTAACACAGACACACACTTACACCAAGTAACAGAGACATACACTTACACCAAGTAACAAAGGCATTCACTTGCACCAAGTAACAAAGACATGCACTGACACCAAGTAACAAAGACGTACACTTGCACCAAGTAACAAAGACATTTTCTGATACCCAGTAACACAGACACACACTGACACCAAGTAACAAAGACATACACAGACACCAATTAACAAAGACATACACTGATACCCAGTAACACAGACACACAGTTACACCAAGTAACAAAGACATACACTGACACCAAGTAACAAAGACATACACTTACACCAAGTAAAAAAGACATACACTAACACCAAGTAACAAAGACATACAATGATACCCAGTAACAAAGACACACACTTACACCAAGTAACAAAGACATGCACTGATACCCATTTACACAGACACACTTACACCAAGTAACACAGACACACACAGACACCAAGTAACAAAGACATACACTGATACCCAGAAACACAGACACACACTTACACCAAGTAACAAAGTCATACAATGACACCAAGTAACAAAGACATACACTTACACCAAGTAAAAAAGACACACACTTACACCAAGTAACAAAGACAGACACTGATACCCAGTAACAAAGACATACACTGATACCCAGTAACACAGACACACACTAACACCAAGTCACAAAGACATACACTGACACCCAGTAACAAAGACATACACTGACACCCAGTAACAAAGAAACACAATGACACCAAGTAACAAAGGCACACACTGACACCAAGTAACAAAGACATACTACGATACCCAGTAACACAGACACACACTTAGACCAAGTAACAAAGACATACACTGACACCAAGTAACAAAGACATTCACTGATACCCAGTAACACAGACACACACTTACACCAAGTAACAAAGACATAGACTGACACCAAGTGACAAATACATGCACTGATACCCATTAACACAGACACACTCTTACACGAAGTAACAAAGACATACACTGATACTCAGTTACAAAGACACACACTGACACCAAGTAACAAAGACATACACGGACCCCCAGTAACAAAAACATACACTGACACCAGGTAACAAAGACATACACTGACACCAACTGACAAAGACATGCACTGATACCCAGAAACACAGACAAACACTTACACCACGTAACAAAGACAAACACTGACACCAAGTAACAAAAACATACACTTACACCAAATAACACAGACATGCACTGACACCAAGTAACAAAGACATACACTTACACCAACTAACAAAGACACACACTTACACCAAGTTACACAGACATACACTGACACCAAGTAACAAAGACATGCACTTACACCAAGTAAGAAAGACACACATTTGCACCAAGTAACACAGACCTACACTGACACCAAGTAACAAAGACATACACTGATACCCAGCAGCACAGACAAACTCTTACACCAAGTAACAAAGACAGACACTGATACCCAGTAACACAGATACACACTTACACCAAGTAACAAAGACCTACACTGACACCAAGTAACAAAGACATACACAGACACCAATAAACAAAGACATACACTGATACCCAGTAACACAGACACACACTTACACCAAGTAACAAAGACAAACACTGACACCAAGTAACAAAGACATACACTTACACCAAATAACAAAGACATACACTGACACCAAGTAACAATGACATACACTGACACCAAGTAACACAGACATGCACTTACACCAAGTAACAAAGACATACACTGACACCATGTAACAAAGACATACTCTGATACCCAGAAACACAGACACACACCTCCACCAAGTAACAAAGACATACACTGATACCCAGTAACCCAGATACACACTGACACCCAGTAACACAGAGAAAAACTGACACCAAGTAACAAAGACACACACTGACACCAAGTTACACAGACATACACTGACACCAAGTAACAAAGACAGACACTGATACCCAGTAACACAGGCACACACTTACACCAAGTAACAAAGACATACACTGATACCCAATAACACAGACACACACTTACACCAACTAACACAGACATACACTGACACAAGGAAACAAACACAGACACTGACACCCAGTAACAAAGACATTCACTGACACCCAGTAACAAAGACACACACTGACACCAAGTAACAAAGACATACACTGACACCAAGTAACAAAGACACACACTGACACCAAGTAACAAAGACAGACAATTACACCAAGTAACAAAGACATGCACTTACGCAAAGTAACACAGACATACAATGACACCAAGTAACAAAGACATACCCTGATACCCAGTAACACAGACACACACTTACACCAAGTAACAAAGACAGACACTGATACACAGTAACACAGACACACACTTGCACCAGGTCACAAAGACACACACTGACATCCAGTAACAAAGACAGACACTGATACCCAGTAACACAGACACACACTTACACCAAGTAACAAAGACAGAGGCTGATACCCAGTAACACAGACACACACTTACACCAAGTCACAAAGACAGACACTGACACCCAGTAACAAAGACATACACTGCACCCAGTAACAAAGAAACACACTGACACCAAGTAACAAAGACATACACTGATACCCAGTCACACAGACACGCACTTACACCAAGTAACAAAGACATACACTGACACCAAGTAACAAAGACATACACTGAAACCAATTACCAAAGACATACACTGATACCCAGTAACACAGACACACACTTACACCAAGTAACAGAGACATACACTGACACCAAGTAACAAAGGCATACACTTACACCAAGTAACAAAAACATACACTGACACCAAGTAACAAAGACAAACACTTACACCAAGTAACAAAGGCATACACTGACACCCAGTAACAAAGACATACACTGACACCCAGCAACACAGACATTGACTGATGCCCAGTAACAAAGACATACACTAACACCAAGTAACAAAGACATACACTGATACCCAGTAACACAGACACAAACTTACACCAATTATCAAAGACAGACAATGACACCAACTAACAAAGACATACACTGATACCCAGTAACACAGACACACACTTACACCAAGTAACAGAGACATACACTTACACCAAGTAACAAAGGCATTCACTTGCACCAAGTAACAAAGACATGCACTGACACCAAGTAACAAAGACGTACACTTGCACCAAGTAACAAAGACATTTTCTGATACCCAGTAACACAGACACACACTGACACCAAGTAACAAAGACATACACAGACACCAATTAACAAAGACATACACTGATACCCAGTAACACAGACACACAGTTACACCAAGTAACAAAGACATACACTGACACCAAGTAACAAAGACATACACTTACACCAAGTAAAAAAGACATACACTGACACCAAGTAACAAAGACATACAATGATACCCAGTAACAAAGACACACACTTACACCAAGTAACAAAGACATGCACTGATACCCATTTACACAGACACACTTACACCAAGTAACACAGACACACACAGACACCAAGTAACAAAGACATACACTGATACCCAGAAACACAGACACACACTTACACCAAGTAACAAAGTCATACAATGACACCAAGTAACAAAGACATACACTTACACCAAGTAAAAAAGACACACACTTACACCAAGTAACAAAGACAGACACTGATACCCAGTAACAAAGACATACACTGATACCCAGTAACACAGACACACACTAACACCAAGTCACAAAGACATACACTGACACCCAGTAACAAAGACATACACTGACACCCAGTAACAAAGAAACACAATGACACCAAGTAACAAAGGCACACACTGACACCAAGTAACAAAGACATACTACGATACCCAGTAACACAGACACACACTTAGACCAAGTAACAAAGACATACACTGACACCAAGTAACAAAGACATTCACTGATACCCAGTAACACAGACACACACTTACACCAAGTAACAAAGACATAGACTGACACCAAGTGACAAATACATGCACTGATACCCATTAACACAGACACACTCTTACACGAAGTAACAAAGACATACACTGATACTCAGTTACAAAGACACACACTGACACCAAGTAACAAAGACATACACGGACCCCCAGTAACAAAAACATACACTGACACCAGGTAACAAAGACATACACTGACACCAACTGACAAAGACATGCACTGATACCCAGAAACACAGACAAACACTTACACCACGTAACAAAGACAAACACTGACACCAAGTAACAAAAACATACACTTACACCAAATAACACAGACATGCACTGACACCAAGTAACAAAGACATACACTTACACCAACTAACAAAGACACACACTTACACCAAGTTACACAGACATACACTGACACCAAGTAACAAAGACATGCACTTACACCAAGTAAGAAAGACACACATTTGCACCAAGTAACACAGACCTACACTGACACCAAGTAACAAAGACATACACTGACACCAAGTAACAAAGACATACACTTACACCAAGTAAAAAAGACATACACTGACACCAAGTAACAAAGACATACAATGATACCCAGTAACAAAGACACACACTTACACCAAGTAACAAAGACATGCACTGATACCCATTTACACAGACACACTTACACCAAGTAACACAGACACACACAGACACCAAGTAACAAAGACATACACTGATACCCAGAAACACAGACACACACTTACACCAAGTAACAAAGTCATACAATGACACCAAGTAACAAAGACATACACTTACACCAAGTAAAAAAGACACACACTTACACCAAGTAACAAAGACAGACACTGATACCCAGTAACAAAGACATACACTGATACCCAGTAACACAGACACACACTAACACCAAGTCACAAAGACATACACTGACACCCAGTAACAAAGACATACACTGACACCCAGTAACAAAGAAACACAATGACACCAAGTAACAAAGGCACACACTGACACCAAGTAACAAAGACATACTACGATACCCAGTAACACAGACACACACTTAGACCAAGTAACAAAGACATACACTGACACCAAGTAACAAAGACATTCACTGATACCCAGTAACACAGACACACACTTACACCAAGTAACAAAGACATAGACTGACACCAAGTGACAAATACATGCACTGATACCCATTAACACAGACACACTCTTACACGAAGTAACAAAGACATACACTGATACTCAGTTACAAAGACACACACTGACACCAAGTAACAAAGACATACACGGACCCCCAGTAACAAAAACATACACTGACACCAGGTAACAAAGACATACACTGACACCAACTGACAAAGACATGCACTGATACCCAGAAACACAGACAAACACTTACACCACGTAACAAAGACAAACACTGACACCAAGTAACAAAAACATACACTTACACCAAATAACACAGACATGCACTGACACCAAGTAACAAAGACATACACTTACACCAACTAACAAAGACACACACTTACACCAAGTTACACAGACATACACTGACACCAAGTAACAAAGACATGCACTTACACCAAGTAAGAAAGACACACATTTGCACCAAGTAACACAGACCTACACTGACACCAAGTAACAAAGACATACACTGATACCCAGCAGCACAGACAAACTCTTACACCAAGTAACAAAGACAGACACTGATACCCAGTAACACAGATACACACTTACACCAAGTAACAAAGACCTACACTGACACCAAGTAACAAAGACATACACAGACACCAATAAACAAAGACATACACTGATACCCAGTAACACAGACACACACTTACACCAAGTAACAAAGACAAACACTGACACCAAGTAACAAAGACATACACTTACACCAAATAACAAAGACATACACTGACACCAAGTAACAATGACATACACTGACACCAAGTAACACAGACATGCACTTACACCAAGTAACAAAGACATACACTGACACCATGTAACAAAGACATACTCTGATACCCAGAAACACAGACACACACCTCCACCAAGTAACAAAGACATACACTGATACCCAGTAACCCAGATACACACTGACACCCAGTAACACAGAGAAAAACTGACACCAAGTAACAAAGACACACACTGACACCAAGTTACACAGACATACACTGACACCAAGTAACAAAGACAGACACTGATACCCAGTAACACAGGCACACACTTACACCAAGTAACAAAGACATACACTGATACCCAATAACACAGACACACACTTACACCAACTAACACAGACATACACTGACACAAGGAAACAAACACAGACACTGACACCCAGTAACAAAGACATTCACTGACACCCAGTAACAAAGACACACACTGACACCAAGTAACAAAGACATACACTGACACCAAGTAACAAAGACACACACTGACACCAAGTAACAAAGACAGACAATTACACCAAGTAACAAAGACATGCACTTACGCAAAGTAACACAGACATACAATGACACCAAGTAACAAAGACATACCCTGATACCCAGTAACACAGACACACACTTACACCAAGTAACAAAGACAGACACTGATACACAGTAACACAGACACACACTTGCACCAGGTCACAAAGACACACACTGACATCCAGTAACAAAGACAGACACTGATACCCAGTAACACAGACACACACTTACACCAAGTAACAAAGACAGAGGCTGATACCCAGTAACACAGACACACACTTACACCAAGTCACAAAGACAGACACTGACACCCAGTAACAAAGACATACACTGCACCCAGTAACAAAGAAACACACTGACACCAAGTAACAAAGACATACACTGATACCCAGTCACACAGACACGCACTTACACCAAGTAACAAAGACATACACTGACACCAAGTAACAAAGACATACACTGAAACCAATTACCAAAGACATACACTGATACCCAGTAACACAGACACACACTTACAACAAGTAACAAAGACATACACTGACACCAAGTAACAAAGACATACACTTACACCAAATAACAAAGACATACACTGACACCAAGTGACAATGACATGCACTGTCACCAAGTAACACAGACATCCACTGACACCAGGTAACAAAGACATACACTGACACCAACTGACAAAGACATGCACTGATACCCAGAAACACAGACAAACACTTACACCACGTAACAAAGACAAACACTGACACCAAGTAACAAAAACATACACTTACACCAAATAACACAGACATGCACTGACACCAAGTAACAAAGACATACACTTACACCAACTAACAAAGACACACACTTACACCAAGTTACACAGACATACACTGACACCAAGTAACAAAGACATGCACTTACACCAAGTAAGAAAGACACACATTTGCACCAAGTAACACAGACCTACACTGACACCAAGTAACAAAGACATACACTGACACCAAGTAACAAAGACATACACTTACACCAAGTAAAAAAGACATACACTGACACCAAGTAACAAAGACATACAATGATACCCAGTAACAAAGACACACACTTACACCAAGTAACAAAGACATGCACTGATACCCATTTACACAGACACACTTACACCAAGTAACACAGACACACACAGACACCAAGTAACAAAGACATACACTGATACCCAGAAACACAGACACACACTTACACCAAGTAACAAAGTCATACAATGACACCAAGTAACAAAGACATACACTTACACCAAGTAAAAAAGACACACACTTACACCAAGTAACAAAGACAGACACTGATACCCAGTAACAAAGACATACACTGATACCCAGTAACACAGACACACACTAACACCAAGTCACAAAGACATACACTGACACCCAGTAACAAAGACATACACTGACACCCAGTAACAAAGAAACACAATGACACCAAGTAACAAAGGCACACACTGACACCAAGTAACAAAGACATACTACGATACCCAGTAACACAGACACACACTTAGACCAAGTAACAAAGACATACACTGACACCAAGTAACAAAGACATTCACTGATACCCAGTAACACAGACACACACTTACACCAAGTAACAAAGACATAGACTGACACCAAGTGACAAATACATGCACTGATACCCATTAACACAGACACACTCTTACACGAAGTAACAAAGACATACACTGATACTCAGTTACAAAGACACACACTGACACCAAGTAACAAAGACATACACGGACCCCCAGTAACAAAAACATACACTGACACCAGGTAACAAAGACATACACTGACACCAACTGACAAAGACATGCACTGATACCCAGAAACACAGACAAACACTTACACCACGTAACAAAGACAAACACTGACACCAAGTAACAAAAACATACACTTACACCAAATAACACAGACATGCACTGACACCAAGTAACAAAGACATACACTTACACCAACTAACAAAGACACACACTTACACCAAGTTACACAGACATACACTGACACCAAGTAACAAAGACATGCACTTACACCAAGTAAGAAAGACACACATTTGCACCAAGTAACACAGACCTACACTGACACCAAGTAACAAAGACATACACTGATACCCAGCAGCACAGACAAACTCTTACACCAAGTAACAAAGACAGACACTGATACCCAGTAACACAGATACACACTTACACCAAGTAACAAAGACCTACACTGACACCAAGTAACAAAGACATACACAGACACCAATAAACAAAGACATACACTGATACCCAGTAACACAGACACACACTTACACCAAGTAACAAAGACAAACACTGACACCAAGTAACAAAGACATACACTTACACCAAATAACAAAGACATACACTGACACCAAGTAACAATGACATACACTGACACCAAGTAACACAGACATGCACTTACACCAAGTAACAAAGACATACACTGACACCATGTAACAAAGACATACTCTGATACCCAGAAACACAGACACACACCTCCACCAAGTAACAAAGACATACACTGATACCCAGTAACCCAGATACACACTGACACCCAGTAACACAGAGAAAAACTGACACCAAGTAACAAAGACACACACTGACACCAAGTTACACAGACATACACTGACACCAAGTAACAAAGACAGACACTGATACCCAGTAACACAGGCACACACTTACACCAAGTAACAAAGACATACACTGATACCCAATAACACAGACACACACTTACACCAACTAACACAGACATACACTGACACAAGGAAACAAACACAGACACTGACACCCAGTAACAAAGACATTCACTGACACCCAGTAACAAAGACACACACTGACACCAAGTAACAAAGACATACACTGACACCAAGTAACAAAGACACACACTGACACCAAGTAACAAAGACAGACAATTACACCAAGTAACAAAGACATGCACTTACGCAAAGTAACACAGACATACAATGACACCAAGTAACAAAGACATACCCTGATACCCAGTAACACAGACACACACTTACACCAAGTAACAAAGACAGACACTGATACACAGTAACACAGACACACACTTGCACCAGGTCACAAAGACACACACTGACATCCAGTAACAAAGACAGACACTGATACCCAGTAACACAGACACACACTTACACCAAGTAACAAAGACAGAGGCTGATACCCAGTAACACAGACACACACTTACACCAAGTCACAAAGACAGACACTGACACCCAGTAACAAAGACATACACTGCACCCAGTAACAAAGAAACACACTGACACCAAGTAACAAAGACATACACTGATACCCAGTCACACAGACACGCACTTACACCAAGTAACAAAGACATACACTGACACCAAGTAACAAAGACATACACTGAAACCAATTACCAAAGACATACACTGATACCCAGTAACACAGACACACACTTACAACAAGTAACAAAGACATACACTGACACCAAGTAACAAAGACATACACTTACACCAAATAACAAAGACATACACTGACACCAAGTGACAATGACATGCACTGTCACCAAGTAACACAGACATCCACTGACACCAAGTAACAAAGACATACACTGACACCAAGTAACAAAGACCTACACTTATACCCAGTAACACAGACACACACCTACACCAAGTAACAAAGACATACACTGATACCCAGTAACACAGATACACACTGATACCCAGTAACACAGAGAAAAACTGACACCAAGTAACAAAGACGCACACTGACACCAAGAAACACAGACAGACACTGACACCAAGTAACAAAGACATCCACTTGCACCAAGTACAAAGACATACACTGACACCAATGCACAAAGACATACAATTATACCCAGTAACACAGACACGCACTGACACCCAGTAACAAAGACATACACTGACACCAAGTAACAAAGACAGACACTGATACCCAGTAACACAGACACACACTTACACCAAGTAACAAAGACATACACTGATACCCAATAACACATACTCACACTTACACCAACTAACACAGACACACACTGACACAAAGAAACAAACAGATACACTGACAACCAGTAACAAAGACATACACTGACACCCAGTAACAAAGACACAGACTGACACCAAGTAACAAAGACTTACACTGACACCAAGTAACAAAGACACACACTTACACCAAGTAACAAAGACATACACTGACACCACGAAACAAAGACATACACTGAGACCCAATAACACAGACACACATTTACACCAACTAAAACAGACATACACTTACACCAAGTAACAAAGACAGATACTGATACCAAGTTACAAAGACATACACTGATACCCAGTAACACAGACAAACACTTACACCAAGTAACAAAGACATACACTGTCACCAATAAACAAAGACATACACTGATACACAGTAACACAGACACACACTTACACAAAGTAACAAAGACATACACTGACACCAAGTAACAAAGACATACACTGATACCCAGTAACACAGGCACACACTTACACCAAGAAACAAAGACATACACTGATGCCCAGTTACACAGACACTCACTTGCACCATGTAACACAGACACACACAGACACCAAGTAACAAAGACATACACTGATACCCAGGAACACAGACACACACTTACACCAAGTCACAAAGACAAACACTGATACCCAGTAACACAGACACACACTTACACCAAGTAACAAAGACATACACTGACACCAAGTCACAAAGATATACACTTACACCAAGTAACAAAGACATACACTGATAGACAGTAACACAGACACACACTTACACAAAGTAACAAAGACATACACTGACACCAAGTAACAAAGACAGACACTGATACCTTGTAACACAGACACATACTTAAACCAAGTCACAAAGACATGCACTGACACCCAGTGACAAAGACATGCACTGACACCCAGTAACAAAGACACACACTGATACCAAGTAACAAAGACATACACTGATACCCAGTAACACAGACAAACACTTACACCAAGTAACAAAGACATACACTGACACCAATAAACAAAGACATCCACTGATACACAGTAACACAGACACACACTTACACAAAGTAACAAAGACATACACTGACACCAAGTAACAAAGACATCCACTGATACCCAGTAACACAGAGACACACTTACACCAAGAAACAAAGACATACACTGATACCCAGTTACACAGACACTCACTTGCACCATGTAACACAGACACACACAGACACCAAGTAACAAAGACAAACACTGATACCCAGTAACACAGACAAACACTTACACCAAGTAACAAAGACATACACTGACACCAAGTCACAAAGATATACACTTACACCAAGTAACAAATACATACACTGACACCAAGTAACAAAGACATACACTTACACCAAGTAACGCAGACATACACTTACACCAAGTAACGCAGACATACACTGACACCAAGTAACAAAGACAGACACTGACACCAAGTAACAAAGACACAAACTTACAACAAGTAACACAGACATACACTGACACCAAGTATCAAAGACATACACTGACACCAAGTAACAATGACTTGCACTTACACCAAGTAACAAAGAATGACACTGATATCCAGTAACACAGAACCACACTTACACAAGGTCACAAAGACACACACTGACACCCAGTAACAAAGACAGACACTGATACCCAGTAACACAGACACACACTTACACAAAGTAACAAAGACATACACTGACACCAAGTAACAAAGACATACACTGATACCCAGTAGCAAAGACATACACTGTCACCAAGTAACAAAGACACAAACTTACACCAAGTAACACAGACATACACTGACACCAAGTATCAAGGACATACACTGATTCCCAGTAGCACAGACACAGACCTACACTAAGTATCAAAGACATACACTGATACCCAGTAACACAGATACACACTGACACCCAGTAACACAGAGAAAAACTGACACCAAGTAACAAAGACACACACTGACACCAAGTAACACAGACACACACTTACACCAAGTCACAAAGACATACACTGACACCCAGTAACAAAGACATACACTGACACCCAGTAACAAAGACACACACTGACACCAAGTAACAAAGACATACACTGATACCCAGTAACACAGACACACAGTTTAACCAAGTAACAAAGACATACACTGACACCCAGTAACACAGACACACAATTACACCAGGTCACCAAGACACACACTGACATCCAGTAACAAAGACAGACACTGATACCCAGTAACACAGACACACACTTACACCAAGTAACAAAGACAGAGACTGATACCCAGATACACAGACACACTTACACCAAGTAACACAGACACACACAGACACCAAGTAACAAAGACATACACTGATACCCAGAAACACAGACACACACTTACACCAAGTAACAAAGTCATACAATGACACCAAGTAACAAAGACATACACTTACACCAAGTAAAAAAGACATACACTGACACCAACTAACAAAGACATACACTGTTACCCAGTAACACAGACACACTCTTACACCAAGTAACAAAGACAGACTCTGATACCCAGTAACACAGACATACACTTACACCAAGTATCAAAGACATACACTGACACCAAGGAGCAAAGACATAAACTTGCAGCAAGTAACAAAGACAAAAGCTGATACCCAGTAACACAGATACACACTTACACCAAGAAACAAAGACATACACTGATACCCAGTTACACAGACACTCACTTGCACCATGTAACACAGACACACACAGACACCAAGTAACAAAGACAAACACTGATACCCAGTAACACAGACAAACACTTACACCAAGTAACAAAGACATACACTGACACCAAGTCACAAAGATATACACTTACACCAAGTAACAAATACATACACTGACACCAAGTAACAAAGACATACACTTACACCAAGTAACGCAGACATACACTGACACCAAGTAACAAAGACAGACACTGACACCAAGTAACAAAGACACAAACTTACAACAAGTAACACAGACATACACTGACACCAAGTATCAAAGACATACACTGACACCAAGTAACAATGACTTGCACTTACACCAAGTAACAAAGAATGACACTGATATCCAGTAACACAGAACCACACTTACACAAGGTCACAAAGACACACACTGACACCCAGTAACAAAGACAGACACTGATACCCAGTAACACAGACACACACTTACACAAAGTAACAAAGACATACACTGACACCAAGTAACAAAGACATACACTGATACCCAGTAGCAAAGACATACACTGTCACCAAGTAACAAAGACACAAACTTACACCAAGTAACACAGACATACACTGACACCAAGTATCAAGGACATACACTGATTCCCAGTAGCACAGACACAGACCTACACTAAGTATCAAAGACATACACTGATACCCAGTAACACAGATACACACTGACACCCAGTAACACAGAGAAAAACTGACACCAAGTAACAAAGACACACACTGACACCAAGTAACACAGACACACACTTACACAAAGTAACAAAGACATACACTGACACCAAGTAACAAAGACATACACTGATACCCAGTAACACAGACACACACTTACACTAAGTAACAAAGACAGACACTGATACCCAGTAACACAGACACACACTTACACCAAGTCACAAAGACATACACTGACACCCAGTAACAAAGACATACACTGACACCCAGTAACAAAGACACACACTGACACCAAGTAACAAAGACATACACTGATACCCAGTAACACAGACACACAGTTTAACCAAGTAACAAAGACATACACTGACACCCAGTAACACAGACACACAATTACACCAGGTCACCAAGACACACACTGACATCCAGTAACAAAGACAGACACTGATACCCAGTAACACAGACACACACTTACACCAAGTAACAAAGACAGAGACTGATACCCAGATACACAGACACACTTATACCAAGTAACACAGACACACACAGACACCAAGTAACAAAGACATACACTGATACCCAGAAACACAGACACACACTTACACCAAGTAACAAAGTCATACAATGACACCAAGTAACAAAGACATACACTTACACCAAGTAAAAAAGACATACACTGACACCAACTAACAAAGACATACACTGTTACCCAGTAACACAGACACACTCTTACACCAAGTAACAAAGACAGACTCTGATACCCAGTAACACAGACATACACTTACACCAAGTAACAAATACATACACTGACACCAAGTAACAAAGACATACACTTACACCAAGTAACGCAGACATACACTGACACCAAGTAACAAAGACAGACACTGACACCAAGTAACAAAGACACAAACTTACAACAAGTAACACAGACATACACTGACACCAAGTATCAAAGACATACACTGACACCAAGTAACAATGACTTGCACTTACACCAAGTAACAAAGAATGACACTGATATCCAGTAACACAGAACCACACTTACACAAGGTCACAAAGACACACACTGACACCCAGTAACAAAGACAGACACTGATACCCAGTAACACAGACACACACTTACACAAAGTAACAAAGACATACACTGACACCAAGTAACAAAGACATACACTGATACCCAGTAGCAAAGACATACACTGTCACCAAGTAACAAAGACACAAACTTACACCAAGTAACACAGACATACACTGACACCAAGTATCAAGGACATACACTGATTCCCAGTAGCACAGACACAGACCTACACTAAGTATCAAAGACATACACTGATACCCAGTAACACAGATACACACTGACACCCAGTAACACAGAGAAAAACTGACACCAAGTAACAAAGACACACACTGACACCAAGTAACACAGACACACACTTACACAAAGTAACAAAGACATACACTGACACCAAGTAACAAAGACATACACTGATACCCAGTAACACAGACACACACTTACACCAAGTAACAAAGACAGACACTGATACCCAGTAACACAGACACACACTTACACCAAGTCACAAAGACATACACTGACACCCAGTAACAAAGACATACACTGACACCCAGTAACAAAGACACACACTGACACCAAGTAACAAAGACATACACTGATAACCAGTAACACAGACACACAGTTTAACCAAGTAACAAAGACATACACTGACACCCAGTAACACAGACACACAATTACACCAGGTCACCAAGACACACACTGACATCCAGTAACAAAGACAGACACTGATACCCAGTAACACAGACACACACTTACACCAAGTAACAAAGACAGAGACTGATACCCAGATACACAGACACACTTATACCAAGTAACACAGACACACACAGACACCAAGTAACAAAGACATACACTGATACCCAGAAACACAGACACACACTTACACCAAGTAACAAAGTCATACAATGACACCAAGTAACAAAGACATACACTTACACCAAGTAAAAAAGACATACACTGACACCAACTAACAAAGACATACACTGTTACCCAGTAACACAGACACACTCTTACACCAAGTAACAAAGACAGACTCTGATACCCAGTAACACAGACATACACTTACACCAAGTATCAAAGACATACACTGACACCAAGGAGCAAAGACATAAACTTGCAGCAAGTAACAAAGACAAAAGCTGATACCCAGTAACACAGATACACACTTACACCAAGTAACAAAGACAGACAATGACACCAAGTAACAAAGACATACACTGATACCCAGTAACACAGACACACACTTACACCAAGTAACAGAGACATACACAGACACCAAGTAACAAAGGCATACACTTACACCAAGTAACAAAAACATGCACTGTTCACCAAGTAACAAAGACGTATACTTACACCAAGTAACAAAGACATACACTGACACCAAGTAACAAAGACATACACTTACACCAAGTAACACAGACATACACTGACATCAAGTAACAAAGACACACACTTACACCAAATACACAGACATACACTGACTGCAAGTAACAAAGACATACACTGATACCAAGTAACTCAGACACACACTTACACCAAGTAACAAAGACAGACACTGATACCCAGTAACAAAGACATACACTGATACCCAGTAACACAGACACACACTAACACCAAGTCACAAAGACATACACTGACACCCAGTAACAAAGACAAACACTGACACCCAGTAACAAAGAAACACAATGACACCAAGTAACAAAGGCACACACTGACACCAAGTAACAAAGACATACTACGATACCCAGTAACACAGACACACACTTACACCAAGTAACAAAGACATACACTGACACCAAGTAACAAAGACATTCACTGATACCCAGTAACACAGACACACACTTACACCAAGTAACAAAGACATACACTGA
Source organism: Heterodontus francisci (assembly GCF_036365525.1). NCBI lineage: Eukaryota > Metazoa > Chordata > Chondrichthyes > Heterodontiformes > Heterodontidae > Heterodontus > Heterodontus francisci. The sequence goes on along the minus strand of NW_027140221.1, from coordinate 7,029,959 downwards.
CACCAAGTGACAAAGACATGCACTGATACCCAGTAACACAGACACACACTTCCACGAAGTAACAAAGACATACACTGATACTCAGTTACAAAGACACACACTGACACCAAGTAACAAAGACATACACGGACCCCAGTAACAAAAACATACACTGACACCAGGTAACAAAGACATACACTGACACCAACTGACAAAGACATGCACTGATACCCAGAAACACAGACAAACTCTTACACCACGTAACAAAGACAAACACTGACACCAAGTAACAAAAACATACACTTACACCAAATAACACAGACATGCACTGACACCAAGTAACAAAGACATACACTTACACCAACTAACAAAGACACACACTTACACCAAGTTACACAGACATACACTGACACCAAGTAACAAAGACATGCACTTACACCAAGTAAGAAAGACACACATTTGCACCAAGTAACACAGACCTACACTGACACCAAGTAACAAAGACATACACTGATACCCAGCAGCACAGACAAACTCTTACACCAAGTAACAAAGACAGACACTGATACCCAGTAACACAGATACACACTTACACCAAGTAACAAAGACCTACACTGACACCAAGTAACAAAGACATACACAGACACCAATTAACAAAGACATACACTGATACCCAGTAACACAGACACACACTTACACCAAGTAACAAAGACATACACTGACACCAAGTAACAAAGACATACACTTACACCAAATAACAAAGACATGCACTGACACCAAGTAACAATGACATACACTGACACCAAGTAACACAGACATGCACTTACACCAAGTAACAAAGACATACACTGACACCATGTAACAAAGACATACACTGATACCCAGAAACACAGACACACACCTACACCAAGTAACAAAGACGTACACTGATACCCAGTAACCCAGATACACACTGACACCCAGTAACACAGAGAAAAACTGACACCAAGTAACAAAGACACACACTGACTCCAAGTAACACAGACATACACTGACACCAAGTAACAAAGATATCCACTTACACCAAGTCCCAGGACACACACTGACACCAAGTAACAAAGACTTACAATTATACCCAGTAACACAGACACGCACTGACACCCAGTAACAAAGACATACACTGACACCAAGTAACAAAGACAGACACTGATACCTAGTAACACAGGCACACACTTACACCAAGTAACAAAGACATACACTGATACCCAATAACACAGACACACACTTACACCAACTAACACAGACATACACCGACACAAGGAAACAAACACAGACACTGACGCCCAGTAACAAAGACATTCACTGACACCCAGTAACAAAGACACACACTGACACCAAGTAACAAAGACATACACTGACACCAAGTAACAAAGACATACACTTGCACCAAGTTACACAGACATACACTTACACCAAGTAACAAAGACACACTGTTACACAAAGTAACATAGACATACAATGACACCAAGTAACAAAGACATACCCTGATACCCAGTAACACAGACACACACTTACACCAAGTAACAAAGACAGAGACTGATACCCAGTAACACAGACACACACTTACACCAAGTCACAAAGACAGACACTGACACCCAGTAACAAAGACATACACTGCACCCAGTAACAAAGAAACACACTGACACCAAGTAACAAAGACATACACTGATACCCAGTCACACAGACACGCACTTACACCAAGTAACAAAGACATACACTGACACCAAGTAACAAAGACATACACTGACACCAATTACCAAAGACATACACTGATACCCAGTAACACAGACACACACTTACACCAAGTAACAAAGACATACACTGACACCAAGTAACAAAGACATACACTTACACCAAATAACAAAGACATACACTGACACCAAGTGACAATGACATGCACTGTCACCAAGTAACAAAGACATACACTGACACCAAGTAACAAAGACATACACTTATACCCAGTAACACAGACACACACCTACTCCAAGTAACAAAGACATACACTGACACCAAGTAACAAAGACATACACTGACACCAAGTAACAAAGACATACACTTATACCCAGTAACACAGACACACACCTACACCAAGTAACAAAGACATACACTGATACCCCGTAACACAGATACACACTGATACCCAGTAACACAGAGAAAAACTGACACCAAGTAACAAAGACACACACTGACACCAAGTAACACAGACAGACACTGTCACCAAGTAACAAAGACATCCACTTGCACCAAGTACAAAGACATACACTGACACCAATGCACAAAGACATACAATTATACCCAGTAACACAGACACGCACTGACACCCAGTAACAATGACATACACTGACACCAAGTAACAAAGACAGACACTGATACCCAGTAACACAGACACACACTTACACCAAGTAACAAAGACATACACTGATACCCAATAACACATAGTCACACTTACACCAACTAACACAGACACACACTGACACAAAGAAACAAACAGATACACTGACAACCAGTAACAAAGACATACACTGACACCCAGTAACAAAGACACAGACTGACACCAAGTAACAAAGACTTACACTGACACCAAGTAACAAAGACACACTCTTACACCAAGTAACAAATACATACACTGACACCAAGAAACAAAGACATACACTGATACCCAATAACACAGACACACATTTACACCAACTAAAACAGACATACACTTACACCAAGTAACAAAGACATACACTGACACCAAGTAACAAAGACATACACTGACACCAATGCACAAAGACATACAATTATACCCAGTAACACAGACACGCACTGACACCCAGTAACAATGACATACACTGACACCAAGTAACAAAGACAGACACTGATACCCAGTAACACAGACACACACTTACACCAAGTAACAAAGACATACACTGATACCCAATAACACATAGTCACACTTACACCAACTAACACAGACACACACTGACACAAAGAAACAAACAGATACACTGACAACCAGTAACAAAGACATACACTGACACCCAGTAACAAAGACACAGACTGACACCAAGTAACAAAGACTTACACTGACACCAAGTAACAAAGACACACACTTACACCAAGTAACAAAGACATACACTGACACCAAGAAACAAAGACATACACTGATACCCAATAACACAGACACACATTTACACCAACTAAAACAGACATACACTTACACCAAGTAACAAAGACAGATACTGATACCAAGTAACAAAGACATACACTGATACCCAGTAACACAGACAAACACTTACACCAAGTAACAAAGACATACACTGACACCAATAAACAAAGACATGCACTGATACACAGTAACACAGACACACAATTACACCAAGCAACAAAGACTTACACTGACACCAAGTAACAAAGACATACACTTACACCAAGTAACACAGACATACACTGACATCAAGTAACAAAGACACACACTTACACCAAATACACAGACATACACTGACTGCAAGTAACAAAGACATACACTGATACCAAGTAACTCAGACACACACTTACACCAAGTAACAAAGACAGACACTGATACCCAGTAACAAAGACATACACTGATACCCAGTAACACAGACACACACTAACACCAAGTCACAAAGACATACACTGACACCCAGTAACAAAGACAAACACTGACACCCAGTAACAAAGAAACACAATGACACCAAGTAACAAAGGCACACTCTGACACCAAGTAACAAAGACATACTACGATACCCAGTAACACAGACACACACTTACACCAAGTAACAAAGACATACACTGACACCAAGTAACAAAGACATTCACTGATACCCAGTAACACAGACACACACTTACACCAAGTAACAAAGACATACACTGACACCAAGTGACAAAGACATGCACTGATACCCAGTAACACAGACACACACTTCCACGAAGTAACAAATACATACACTGATACTCAGTTACAAAGACACACACTGACACCAAGTAACAAAGACATACACGGACCCCAGTAACAAAAACATACACTGACACCAGGTAACAAAGACATACACTGACACCAACTGACAAAGACATGCACTGATACCCAGAAACACAGACAAACTCTTACACCACGTAACAAAGACAAACACTGACACCAAGTAACAAAAACATACACTTACACCAAATAACACAGACATGCACTGACACCAAGTAACAAAGACATACACTTACACCAACTAACAAAGACACACACTTACACCAAGTTACACAGACATACACTGACACCAAGTAACAAAGACATGCACTTACACCAAGTAAGAAAGACACACATTTGCACCAAGTAACACAGACCTACACTGACACCAAGTAACAAAGACATACACTGATACCCAGCAGCACAGACAAACTCTTACACCAAGTAACAAAGACAGACACTGATACCCAGTAACACAGATACACACTTACACCAAGTAACAAAGACCTACACTGACACCAAGTAACAAAGACATACACAGACACCAATTAACAAAGACATACACTGATACCCAGTAACACAGACACACACTTACACCAAGTAACAAAGACACACACTTACACCAAGTAACAATGACATACACTGACACCAAGTAACACAGACATGCACTTACACCAAGTAACAAAGACATACACTGACACCATGTAACAAAGACATACACTGATACCCAGAAACACAGACACACACCTACACCAAGTAACAAAGACGTACACTGATACCCAGTAACCCAGATACACACTGACACCCAGTAACACAGAGAAAAACTGACACCAAGTAACAAAGACACACACTGACTCCAAGTAACACAGACATACACTGACACCAAGTAACAAAGATATCCACTTACACCAAGTCCCAGGACACACACTGACACCAAGTAACAAAGACTTACAATTATACCCAGTAACACAGACACGCACTGACACCCAGTAACAAAGACATACACTGACACCAAGTAACAAAGACAGACACTGATACCTAGTAACACAGGCACACACTTACACCAAGTAACAAAGACATACACTGATACCCAATAACACAGACACACACTTACACCAACTAACACAGACATACACTGACACAAGGAAACAAACACAGACACTGACACCCAGTAACAAAGACATTCACTGACACCCAGTAACAAAGACACACACTGACACCAAGTAACAAAGACATACACTGACACCAAGTAACAAAGACATACACTTGCACCAAATTACACAGACATACACTTACACCAAGTAACAAAGACACACTGTTACACAAAGTAACATAGACATACAATGACACCAAGTAACAAAGACATACCCTGATACCCAGTAACACAGACACACACTTACACCAAGTAACAAAGACAGAGACTGATACCCAGTAACACAGACACACACTTACACCAAGTCACAAAGACAGACACTGACACCCAGTAACAAAGACATACACTGCACCCAGTAACAAAGAAACACACTGACACCAAGTAACAAAGACATACACTGATACCCAGTCACACAGACACGCACTTACACCAAGTAACAAAGACATACACTGACACCAAGTAACAAAGACATACACTGACACCAATTACCAAAGACATACACTGATACCCAGTAACACAGACACACACTTACACCAAGTAACAAAGACATACACTGACACCAAGTAACAAAGACATACACTTACACCAAATAACAAAGACATACACTGACACCAAGTGACAATGACATGCACTGTCACCAAGTAACACAGACATCCACTGACACCAAGTAACAAAGACATACACTGACACCAAGTAACAAAGACATACACTTATACCCAGTAACACAGACACACACCTACACCAAGTAACAAAGACATACACTGATACCCCGTAACACAGATACACACTGATACCCAGTAACACAGAGAAAAACTGACACCAAGTAACAAAGACACACACTGACACCAAGTAACACAGACAGACACTGCCACCAAGTAACAAAGACATCCACTTGCACCAAGTACAAAGACATACACTGACACCAATGCACAAAGACATACAATTATACCCAGTAACACAGACACGCACTGACACCCAGTAACAATGACATACACTGACACCAAGTAACAAAGACAGACACTGATACCCAGTAACACAGACACACACTTACACCAAGTAACAAAGACATACACTGATACCCAATAACACATAGTCACACTTACACCAACTAACACAGACACACACTGACACAAAGAAACAAACAGATACACTGACAACCAGTAACAAAGACATACACTGACACCCAGTAACAAAGACACAGACTGACACCAAGTAACAAAGACTTACACTGACACCAAGTAACAAAGACACACTCTTACACCAAGTAACAAAGACATACACTGACACCAAGAAACAAAGACATACACTGATACCCAATAACACAGACACACATTTACACCAACTAAAACAGACATACACTTACACCAAGTAACAAAGACATACACTGACACCAAGTAACAAAGACATACACTGACACCAATGCACAAAGACATACAATTATACCCAGTAACACAGACACGCACTGACACCCAGTAACAATGACATACACTGACACCAAGTAACAAAGACAGACACTGATACCCAGTAACACAGACACACACTTACACCAAGTAACAAAGACATACACTGATACCCAATAACACATAGTCACACTTACACTAACTAACACAGACACACACTGACACAAAGAAACAAACAGATACACTGACAACCAGTAACAAAGACATACACTGACACCCAGTAACAAAGACACAGACTGACACCAAGTAACAAAGACTTACACTGACACCAAGTAACAAAGACACACACTTACACCAAGTAACAAAGACATACACTGACACCAAGAAACAAAGACATACACTGATACCCAATAACACAGACACACATTTACACCAACTAAAACAGACATACACTTACACCAAGTAACAAAGACAGATACTGATACCAAGTAACAAAGACATACACTGATACCCAGTAACACAGACAAACACTTAAACCAAGTAACAAAGACATACACTGACACAAATAAACAAAGACATGCACTGATACACAGTAACACAGACACACACTTACACAAAGTAACAAAGACATACACTGACACCAAGTAACAAAGACATACACTGATACCCAGTAACACAGACACACACTTACACCAAGAAAAAAAGACATACACTGATACCCAGTTACACAGACACTCACTTGCACCATGTAACACAGACACACACAGACACCCAGTAACAAAGACATACACTGATACCCAGTAACACAGACACACACTTACACCAAGTCACAAAGACAAACACTGATACCCAGTAACACAGACACACACTTACACCAAGCAACAAAGACATACACTGACACCAAGTAACAAAGATATACACTTACACCAAGTAACAAAGACATACACTGATACCCAGTAACACAGACAAACACTTACACCAAGTAACAAAGACATACACTGACACCAATAAACAAAGACATACACTGATAGACAGTAACACAGACACACACTTACACAAAGTAACAAAGACATACACTGACACCAAGTAACAAAGACAGACACTGATACCCAGTAACACAGACACATACTTAAACCAAGTCACAAAGACATGCACTGACACCCAGTGACTAAGACATGCACTGACACCCCGTAACAAAGACACACACTGATACCAAGTAACAAAGACATACACTGATACCCAGTAACACAGACAAACACTTACACCAAGTAACAAAGACATACACTGACACCAATACACAAAGACATACACTGATACACAGTAACACAAACACACACTTACACAAAGTAACAAAGACATACACTGACACCAAGTAACAAAGACATACACTGATACCCAGTAACACAGACACACACTTACACCAAGAAACAAAGACATACACTGATACCCAGTTACACCGACACTCACTTGCACCATGTAACACAGACACACACAGACACCAAGTAACAAAGACAGACACTGATACCCAGTAACACAGACAAACACTTACACCAAGTAACAAAGAGATACACTGACACCAAGTAACAAAGATATACACTTGCACCAAGGAACAAATACATACACTGTCACCAAGTAACAAAGACATACACTTACACCAAGTAACGCAGACATACACTGACACCAAGTAACAAAGACAGACACTGACACCAAGTAACAAAGACACAAACTTACAACAAGTAACACAGACATACACTGACACCAAGTATCAAAGGCATACACTGACACCAAGTAACAATGACTTGCACTTACACCAAGTAACAAAGAATGACACTGATATCCAGTAACACAGAACCACACTTACACCAGGTCACAAAGACACACACTGACACCCAGTAACAAAGACAGACGCTGATACCCAGTAACACAGACACACACTTACAGCAAGTCACAAATACATACACTGATACCCATTAACACAGACACACAATTACACAAAGTAACAAAGACATACACTGACACCAAGTAACAAAGACATACACTGATACCCAGTAGCGAAGACATACACTGTCACCAAGTAACAAAGACACAAACTTACACCAAGTAACACAGACATACACTGACACCAAGTATCAAGGACATACACTGACACCAAGTAATAAAGACATACACTTACACCAAGTAACAAAGACATACACTGATTCCCAGTAGCACAGACACACACCTACACTAAGTATCAAATACATACACTGATACCCAGTAACACAGATACACACTGACACCCAGTAACACAGAGAAAAACTGACACCAAGTAACAAAGACACACACTGACACCAAGTAACACAGACATACACTTACACAAAGTAACAAAGACATACACTGACACCAAGTAACAAAGACATACACTGAAACCCAGTAACACAGACACACACTTACACCAAGTAACAAAGACAGACACTGATACCCAGTAACACAGACACACAATTACACCAAGTCACAAAGACATACACTGACACCCAGTAACAAAGACATACACTGACACCAAGTCACAAAGACATACACTGACACCCAGTAACAAAGACATACACTGATACCCAGTAACACAGACACACACTTACACCAAGTAACAAAGACAGAGACTGATACCCAGTAACACAGACACACACTTACACCAAGTCACAAAGACACACACTGACACCCAGTAACAAAGACATACACTGCACCTCGTAACAAAGAAACACTCTGACACCAAGTAACAAAGACATACACTGATACCCAGTAACACAGAAACACACTTACACCAAGTAACAAAGACAAACACTGACACCAAGTAACACAGACATACACTGACACCAAGTAACAAAGACAGCCACTTAAGCCAAGTACAAAGACATACACTGACACCAAGTCACAAAGACATACAATTATACCCAGTAACACAGACACTCACTGACACCCAGTAACAAAGACATACACTGACACCAAGTAACAAAGACAGGCACTGATACCCAGTAACACAGACACGCACTTACACCAAGTAACAAAGACATACACTGACACAAAGAAACAAACACATGCACTGACACCCAGTAGCAAACAAATACACTGACACGCAGTAACAAAGACACAGACTGACACCAAGTAACAAAGACATACACTGACACCAAGTAACAAAGACACACACTTACACCAAGTAACAAAGACATACACTGACACCAAGAAACAAAGACATACACTTACACCAAGTAACAAAGACATACACTGATACCCAGTAAAACAGACACACACCTACACCAAGTAACAAATACATATGCAGATACACAATAACACAGACACACATTTACACCAACTAACACAGACATACACTGACACCAAGTAACAAAGACATACACTGACACCAAGTAACAATGACTTGCACTTACACCAAGTAACAAAGACAGATACTGATACCCAGTAACACAGACACACACTTAAACCAAGTCACAAAGACATACACTGACACCCAGTAACAAAGACATGCACTGACACCCAGTAACAAAGCCACACACTGATACCAAGTAACAAAGTCATACACTGATACCCAGTAACACAGACACACACTTACAACAAGTAACAAAGACATACACTGACACCAATAAACAAAGACATACACTGATACCCAGTAACACAGACACACACTTACACAAAGTAGCAAAGACATACACTGACACCAAGTAACAAAGACATACACTGATACCCAGTAACACAGACACACACTTACACCAAGAAACAAAGTCATACACTGACACCAAGTAACAAAGACATAGACTTACACCAAGTAACAAAGACATACACTTACACCAAGTAACAAAGACATACACTGACACCAAGTAACAAAGACTTACACTTGCACAAAGTAACAAAGACACACAGTTACACCAAGTAACACAGACATACACTGACACCAAGTAACAAAGACATACACTGATACCCAGTAACACAGACACACAGTTACACCAAGTAACAAAGACAGAGACTGATACCCAGTAAGACAGACACACACTTACACCAAGTCACAAAGACACACACTGACACCAAGTAACAAAGATATACACTTACACCAAGTAACAAATACATACACTGACACCAAGTAACAAAGACATACACTTACACCAAGTAACGCAGACATACACTGACACCAAGTATCAAAGACATACACTGACACCAAGTAACAATGACTTGCACTTACACTAAGTAACAAAGACAGACACTGATACCCAGTAACACAGACACACACTTCCACAAAGTAACAAAGACATACACTGACACCAAGTAACAAAGACATACACTGATACCCAGTAACACAGACACACACTTACACCAAGTAACAAAGACAGACACTGATACCCAGTAACACAGACACACACTTACACCAAGTCACAAAGACATACACTGACACCCAGTAACAAAGAAATACACTGATACCCAGTAACACAGACACACAGTTACACCAAGTAACAAAGACATACACTGACACCCAGTAACACAGACACACACTTACACCAGGTCACCAAGACACACACTGACATCCAGTAACAAAGACCGACACTGATACCCAGTAACACAGACACACACTTACACCAAGTAACAAAGACAGAGACTGATACCCAGTAACACAGACACACACTTACACCAAGTCACAAAGACACACACTGACACCCAGTAACAAAGACATACACTGCACCTAGTAACAATGAACACACTGACACCAAGTAACAAAGACATACACTGATACCCAGTAACACAGACACACACTTACACCAAGTAACAAAGACATACACTGACACCAAGTAACAAAGACATACACTGACACCAATTAACAAAGACATACACTGACACCCAGTAACACAGACACACACTTACACCAAGTAACAAAGACATACACTGACACCAAGTAACAAAGACATACACTTACACGAAATAACAAAGACATACACTGACACCAAGTAACAATGACATACACTGACACCAAGTAACACAGACATACACTGACACCAAGTAACAAAGACATACACTTACACCAAGTAACAAAGACATACACTGACACCAAGTAACAAAGACATACACTGATGCCCAGTAACACAGACACACACCTACACCAAGTATCAAAGACATACACTGATACCCAGTAACAAAGATACACACTGACACCCAGTAACACAGAGAAAAACTGACACCAAGTAACAAAGACACACACTGACACCAAGTAACACAGACATACACTGACACCAAGTAACAAAGACATCCACTTAAGCCAAGTACAAAGACATACACTGACACCAAGTCACAAAGACATACAATTATACCCAGTAACACAGACACTCACTGACACCCAGTAACAAAGACATACACTGACACCAAGTAACAAAGACAGGCAATGATACCCAGTAACACAGACACACACTTACACCAAGTAACAAAGACATACACTGATACCCAATAACACAGACACACACTTACACCAACTAACACAGACATACACTGACACAAAGAAACAAACACATGCACTGACACCCAGTAGCAAACAAATACACTGACACCCAGTAACAAAGACACACACTTACACCAAGTAACAAAGACATACACTGACACCAAGAAACAAAGACATACACTTACACCAAGTAACGAAGACATACACTGATACCCTGTAAAACAGACACACACCTACACCAAGTAACAAAGACAGACACAGAAACACAATAACACATACACACATTTACACCAACTAACACAGACATACACTGACACAAAGAAACAAACACATGCACTGACACCCAGTAGCAAACAAATACACTGACACCCAGTAACAAAGACACACACTTACACCAAGTAACAAAGACATACACTGACACCAAGAAACAAAGACATACACTGACACCAAGTAACGAAGACATACACTGATACCCAGTAAAACAGACATACACTTACACCAAGTAACAAAGACATACACTGACACCAAGTAACAATGACTTGCACTTACACCAAGTAACAAAGACAGATACTGATACCCAGTAACACAGACACACACTTAAACCAAGTCACAAAGACATACACTGACACCCAGTAACAAAGACATGCACTGACACCCAGTAACAAAGACACACACTGATACCAAGTAACAAAGACATACACTGATACCCAGTAACACAGACACACACTTACAACAAGTAACAAAGACATACACTGACACCAATAAACAAAGACATACACTGATACCCAGTAACACAGACACACACTTACACAAAGTAGCAAAGACATACACTGACACCAAGTAACAAAGACATACACTGATACCCAGTAACACAGACACACACTTACACCAAGAAACAAAGACATACACTGACACCAAGTAACAAAGACATACACTTACACCAAGTAACAAAGACATACACTGACACCAAGTAACAAAGACTTACACTTGCACAAAGTAACAAAGACACACAGTTACACCAAGTAACACAGACATACACTGACACCAAGTAACAAAGACATACACTGATACCCAGTAACACAGACACACAGTTACACCAAGTAACAAAGACAGAGACTGATACCCAGTAAGACAGACACACACTTACACCAAGTCACAAAGACACACACTGACACCCAGTAACAAAGACATAGACTGCACCCAGTAACAAAGAAACACACTGACACCAAGTAACAAAGACATACACTGATACCCAGTAACACAGACACACACTTACACCAAGTAACAAAGACATACACTGACACCAAGTAACAGAGACATACACTGACACCAATTAACAAAGACATACACTGATACCCAGTAACACAGACACACACTTACACCAAGTAACAAAGACATACACTGACACCAAGTAACAAAGAAATACACTTACACCAAATAACAAAGACATACACTGACACCAAGTAACAATGACATACACTGACACCAAGTAACACAGACATACACTGACACCAAGTAACAAAGACATACACTTACACCATGTAACAAAGACATACACTGACACCATTTAACAAAGACATAAACTGATACCCAGAAACACAGACACACACCTACACCAAGTAACAATGACATACACTGATACCCTGTAACACAGATACACACTGACACCCAGTAACACAGAGAAAAACTGACACCAAGTAACAAAGACACACACTGACACCAAGTAACACAGACATACACTGACACCAAGTAACAAAGACATCCACTTACACCAAGTACAAAGATATACACTGACACCAAGTAACAAAGACATACAATTATACCCAGTAACACAGACACGCACTGACACCCAGTAACAAAGACATACACTGACACCAAGTAACAAAGACAGACACTAATACCCAGTAACACAGGCACACACTTACACCAAGTAACAAAGACATACACTGATACCCAATAACACAGACACACACTTACACCAACTAACACAGACATACACTGACACAAAGAAACAAACACATACACTGACACCCAGTAACAAAGACATACACTGACACCCAGTAACAAGGACACACACTGACACCAAGTAACAAAGACATACACTGACACCAAGTAACAAAGACACACACTTACACCAAGTAACACAGACAGACAATTAAACCAAGTAACAAAGACATGCACTTACACCAAGTAACAAAGACATACACTGACAGCAAGTAACTAAGACATACACTTGCACCAAGTTACACAGACATACACTTACACCAAGTAACAAAGACACACTGTTACACCAAGTAACACAGACATACAGTGACACCAAGTAACAAAGACATACCCTGATACCCAGCAACACAGACACACACTTACACCAAGTAACAACGACAGACACTGATACCCAGTTACACACACACACACTTACACCAAGTAACAAAGACAGAGACTGATACCCAGTAACAGAGACACACACTTACACCAAGTCACAAAGACACACACTGGCACCCAGTAACAAAGACATACACTGCACCCAGTAACAAAGAAACACACTGACACCAAGTAACAAAGACATACACTGATACCCAGTAACACAGACACGCACTTACACCAATTAACAAAGACATACACTGACACCAAGTAACAAAGACATACACTGACACCAATTACCAAAGACATACACTGATACCCAGTAACACAGACACACACTTACAAGAAATAACAAAGACATACACTGACACCAAGTAACAATGACATGCACTGACACCAAGTAACAAAGACATACACTGACACCATTTAACAAAGACATAAACTGATACCCAGAAACACAGACACACACCTGCACCAAGTAACAATGACATACACTGATACCCAGTAACACAGATACACACTGACACCCAGTAACACAGAGAAAAACTGACACCAAGTAACAAAGACACACACTGACACCAAGTAACACAGACATACAATGACACCAAGTAACAAAGACATCCACTTACACCAAGTACAAAGACATACACTGACACCAAGTAACAAAGACATACAATTATACCCAGTAACACAGACACGCACTGACACCCAGTAACAAAGACATACACTGACACCAAGTAACAAAGACAGACACTGATACCCAGTAACACAGGCACACACTTACACCAAGTAACAAAGACATACACTGATACCCAATAACACAGACACACACTTACACCAACTAACACAGACATGCACTGACACAAAGAAACAAACACATACACTGACACCCAGTAACAAAGACATACACTGACACCCAGTAACAAAGACACACACTGACACCAAGTAACAAAGACATACACTGACACCAAGTAACAAAGACACACACTTACACCAAGTAACAAAGACAGACAATTAAACCAAGTAACAAAGACATGCACTTACACCAAGTAACAAAGACATACACTGACACCAAGTAACAAAGACATACACTTGCACCAAGTTACACAGACATACACTTACACCAAGTAACAAAGACAAACTGTTACACCAAGTAACACAGACATACAGTGACACCAAGTAACAAAGACAGACACTGATACCCAGTAACACAGACACACACTTACACCAGGTCACAAAGACACACACTGACATCCAGTAACAAAGACAGACACTGATACCCAGTTACACACACACACACTTACACCAAGTAACAAAGACAGAGACTGATACCCAGTAACACAGACACACACTGACACCAAGTCACAAAGACACACACTGACACCCAGTAACAAAGACATACACTGCACCCAGTAACAAAGACACACACTTACACCAAGGACACAGACATACACTGACACCAAGTAACAAAGACATACACTGATACCCAGTAACACAGGCAAGCACTTACACCAAGTAACAAAGACACACACTTCCACCAAGTAACAAAGACACACACTGACACCAAGTGACAAAGACATACACTTACACCAAATAACAAAGAAATACACTGACACCAAGTAACAATGACATGCACTGACACCAAGTATCACAGACATACACTGGCACCAAGTAACAAAGACATACACTTACACCAAGTAACAAAGACATACACTGACACCAAGTAACAAAGACATACTCTTATACCCAGTAACACAGACACACACCTACACCAAGTAACAATGACATGCACTGACACCAAGTATCACAGACACTCACTTACACCAAGTATCAAAGACATACACAGACTCCAACTAACAAAGACAAACACTGATACCCAGTAACACAGACAAACACTGACACCAAGTAACAAAGACATACACCGACACCAAGTAACAAATACATACACTTACAACAAATAACACAGACATACACTGACACCAAGTAACAAACATATACTCTTACACCAACTAACAAAGACACACACTTACACCAATTTACACAGACATCCACTGACACCAAGTAACAAAGACATGCACTTACACGAAGTAAGAAAGACACACACTTACACCAAGTAACACAGACATCCACTGACACCAAGTAACAAAGACATATACAGATACCCAGCAATACAGACACACTCTGACACCAAGTAACAAATACAGACACTGATGCCCAGTAACAAAGACATGCACTGACACCCAGTAACAAATACATGCACTGACATCCAGTAACAAAGACACACACTTACACCAAGTAACAAAGACATACACTTACACCAAATAACAAAGAAATACACTGACACCAAGTAACAATGACATGCACTGACACCAAGTATCACAGACATACACTGGCACCAAGTAACAAAGACATACACTTACACCAAGTAACAAAGACATACACTGACACCAAGTAACAAAGACATACTCTTATACCCAGTAACACAGACACACACCTACACCAAGTAACAATGACATGCACTGACACCAAGTATCTCAGACACTCACTTACAACAAGTATCAAAGACATACACAGACTCCAACTAACAAAGACAAACACTGATACCCAGTAACACAGACAAACACTGACACCAAGTAACAAAGACATACACCGACACCAAGTAACAAATACATACACTTACAACAAATAACACAGACATACACTGACACCAAGTAACAAACATATACTCTTACACCAACTAACAAAGACACACACTTACACCAAGTTACACAGACATCCACTGACACCAAGTAACAAAGACATGCACTTACACGAAGTAAGAAAGACACACACTTACACCAAGTAACACAGACATCCACTGACACCAAGTAACAAAGACATATACAGATACCCAGCAATACAGACACACTCTGACACCAAGTAACAAAGACAGACACTGATGCCCAGTAACAAAGACATGCACTGACACCCAGTAACAAATACATGCACTGACATCCAGTAACAAAGACACACACTTACACCAAGTAACAAAGACATACACTGACACCAAGTAACAAAGACATACACTTACACCAAGTAAAAAAGACATACACTGACACCAATTAACAAAGACATACACTGATTCCCAGTTACACAGACACACACATACACCAAGTAACACAGACACACACTGAAACCAAGTAACAAAGACATACACTGATACCCAGTTACACAGACATCCACTGACACCAAGTAACAAAGACATGCACTTACACCAAGTAAGAAAGACATACACTTACACCCAATAACACAGACATCCACTGACACCAAGTAACAAAGACATATACAGATACCCAGCAATACAGACACACTCTTACACCAAGTAACAAAGACAGACACTAATGCCCAGTAACAAAGACATGCACTGACACCCAGTAACAAAGACATGCACTGACACCCAGTAACAAAGACACACACTGACACCAAGTAACAAAGACATGCACTGATACCCAGTAACACAGACACACACTTAAACCAAGTAACAAAGACATACACTTACACCAAGTAACAAAGACACACACTGACAACAAGTAACAAAGACATACACTGAGACGCAGTAACAGAGACACACACTTACACCAATTAACAAAGATATACACTGATACCCAGTTACACAGACACACACATACACCAAGTAACACAGACACACACTGACACCAAGTAACAAAGACATACACTGATACCCAGTAACACAGACACACACTTACACCAAGTAACAAAGACATACACTGACACCAAGTAACAAAGACATACACTTACACCAATAAAAAAGACATACACTGACACCAGGTAACAAAGACATACACTGATACCCAGTAACACAGACACACACTTACACCAAGTAACAAAGACAGACACTGATACCCAGTGACACAGACATACACTTACACCATGTATCAAAGACATACACTGACACCAAGTAGCAAAGACATACACTTACACCAAGTAACAAAGACATCCACTAACACCCAGTAACACAGACACACACTTACACCAAGTAACAAAGACATACACTGATACCCAATAACACAGACACACACTTACACCAACTAACACAGACATACACTGACACAAAGAAACAAACACATACACTGACACCCAGTAACAAAGACATACACAGACACCCAGTAACAAAGACAAAGACTGACACCAAGTAACCAAGACATACACTGACACCAAGTAACAAAGAAACACACTTACACCAAGTAACAAAGACATACACTGACACCAAGTAACAAAGACATACACAGATACCCAGTAAAACAGACACACACCTGCACCAAGTAACAAAGACATACACTGATACCCAATAACACAGACACACATTTACACCAACTAAAACAGACATACACTCACAGCCAGTAACAAAGACACACAATGACACCAAGTAACAAAGGCACACACTGACACCAAGTAACAAAGGCACACACTGACACCAAGTAACAAAGACATACACTGACACCAAGTAACAAAGACATTCACTGATACCCAGTAACACAGACACACATTTAAACCAAGTTACAAAGACGTACACTGATACCCAGTTACACAGACACACACATACAACGAGCAACTCAGACACACACTGACACCAAGTAACAAAGACATACACTCATACCCAGTAACACAGGCACACACTTACACCAAGTAACAAAGACATACACTGACACCAAGTAACAGAGACATACACTTACACCAATTAAAAAAGACATACACTGACACCAAGTAACAAAGACAGGCTCTGATACCCAGTGACACAGACATACACTTACACCATGTATCAAAGACATACACTGACACCAAGTAGCAAAGACATACACTTACACCAAGTAACAAAGAAATACGCTGACACCAAGTAACAAAGACATACACTTGCACCAAGTAACAAAGACATACACTGACACAAGTAACAAAGACATACACTTACACCAAGTAACACAGACATACAATGACACCAAGTAACAAAGACACACACTTACACCAAGTAACAAAGACAGACAATGACACCAAGTAACAAAGACATACACTGATACCCAGTAACACAGACACACACTTACACCAAGTAACAGAGACATACACTTACACCAAGTAACAAAGACATGCACTGACACCAAGTAACAAAGACGTACACTTGCACCAGGTAACACAGACATACACTGATACCCAGTAACACAGACACACACTTACACCAAGTAACAAAGACATACACTGACACCAATTAACAAAGACATAAACTGACACCCAGCAACAAAGACATACACTGACACCCAGTAACAAATACACACACTGTCACCAAGTAACAAAGACAGACACTGACACAAATTAACAAAGACATTCACTGATACCCAGTAACAGACACACACTTACACCATGTAAGAAAGACATACACTGACACCAAGTAACAAAGACATACACTTACACCAGGTAACACAGACATACACTGACACCAAGAAACAAAGACACACACTTAGACCAAGTAACACAGACATACAATGACACCAAGTAACAAAGACATACACTGATACCCAGTAACACAGACACACACTTACACCAAGTAACAATGACAGACACTGATACCCAGTAACACAGACACACACTTACACCAAGTGACAAAGACTTAACCTGACACCCAGTAACAAAGACATACAGTCACACCCATTAAGAAAGACACACAATGACACCAAGTAACAAAGGCACACACTGACACCAAGTAACAAAGACATACACTGATACCCAGTAACACAGACACACACTTACACCAAGTAACAAAGACATACACTGACACCAAGTAACAAAGACATTCACTGATACCCAGTAATAGAGACACACACTTACACCAAGTAACAAAGACATACACTGACAACAAGTAACAAAGACATACAAAGATACCCAGTTGCACAGACACACACTTACACCAAGTAACAAAGACATACACTGATACTCAGTTACACAGACACACACTTACACCAGGGAACAAAGACATTCACAGAGACACCAAGTAACAAAGGCATACACTGACACCCAGTAACAAAGACATACACTGACACCCAGTAAAAAAAACATACACTGACACCAAGTAACAAAGACATACACTTACACCAAGTAACACAGACACACACTTACACCAAGTAACAAAGACATACACTGATACTCAGTAACACAGACACACACTTCCACCAAGTAACAAAGAAATACACTGACACCAAGTAACAAAGACATACACTTACACCAAGTAACAAAGACATACACTGACACCAAGTAACAAAGACACACACGGATACCCAGTAACACAGACACACACTTACACCAAGTAACACAGACGTATACTGACACCAAGAAACAAAGACATACACTGACACCAAGTAACAAAGTCATGCACTGATACCCAGTAACACAGACACACACTGACACCAAGTAACAAAGACAGACACTTACACCAAGTAACAAAGACATGCACTGTCACCAAGTAACAAAGACATCCACTTACACCAAGTAACAAAGACATACACTGATACCCAGTAACACAGACATACATTTACACCAAGTATCAAAGACATACACTGACACCAAGTAACAAAGACACACATTGACACCAAGTAACACAGACATACACTGACACCAAGTAACAAAGACATACACTTACACCAAGTAACAAAGACATACACTGACACCAAGTAACAAAGACATACACTGATAACCAGTAACACAGACACACACTTACACCAAGTCACACAGACATACACTGACTCCAAGTAACAAAGACAGACACTGATACCCAGTAACACAGACACACACTTACACCAAGTAACAAAGACAGACAATGACACCAAGTAACGAAGACATACACTGTTACCCATTAACACAGACACACACTTACACCAAGTAACAGAGACAAACACTGACACCAAGTAACAAAGGCATACACTTACACCAAGTAACAGAGACATGCGCTGACACCAAGTAACAAAGACGTGCACTTACACCAAGTAACAAAGACATACAATGACACCAAGTAACACAGACATACACTGACACCAAGTAACAAAGACACACAGTTACACCAAGTACACAGACATACACTGACAGCAAGTAACAAAGACATACACTGATACCCAGTAAGACAGACACACACTTACACCAAGTAACAAAGACAGACAGACAGACACAGATACCCAGTAACAAAGACATACACTGATACCCTGTAACACAGACACACACTAACACCAAGTCACAAAGAAATACACTGACACCCAGTAACAAAGACAATCACTGACACCCAGTAACAAAGAAACACACTGACACCAAGTAACAAAGACAAACACTGACACTAAGTATACAAAGACGTACACAGACACCAAGTAACAAAGACATACACTGATACCCATAATCACAGACACACACTTTCACCAAGTAACAAATACATACACTGACAACAAGTAACAAAGAGACAAACTTACACCAAGTAACACAGACATACACTGACACAAAGTATCAAAGACATACACTGAGACAAAGTAAAAAAGACATACACTTACACCAAGTAACAAAGGCATACACTGATACCCAGTAACACAGACACACACTTACACCAAGTAACAAAGACAGACACTGAAACCCAGTAACAGAGACAGACACTTACACCAAGTCACAAAGACATACACTGACACCCAGCAACAAAGGCATACACTGACACCCAGTCACAAAGACACACACTGACACCAAGTAACAAAGACATCCACTGACACAAATTAACAAAGACATACACTGATACCCAGTAACACAGACACACACTTACACAAAGTATCACAGACATACACAGACACCAAGTAACAAAGACACACACTTAGACCAAGTAACACAGACATACACTGACACCAAGTATCAAAGACATGCACAGATACCCAGTCACAAAGACACGCACTGACACCAAGTAACAATGACAGACACTGACACCAAGTAACAAAGACATCCACTGACACAAATTAACAAAGACATACACTGATACCCAGTAACACAGACACACACTTACACCATGTATCACAGACATACACTGACACCAAGGAGCAAAGGCATGCACTGATACCCAGTAACGCAGACACACACTTACACCAAGTAACAATGACAGACACTGATACCCAGTAACACAGACACACACTTACACCAAGTAACAGAGACATGCACTGACACCAAGTAACAAAGGCATACACTTACACCAAGTAACAAAGACATGCAATGACACCAAGTAACAAAGACATACACTTACACCAAGTAACACAGACATCCACTGACACCAAGTAACAAAGACACACACTTACACCAAGGACACAGAGATACACTGACACCAAGTAACAAAGACATACTCTGATACCCAGTAACACAGACACACACTTACACCAAGTAACAAAGACAGACACTGATACCCAGTGACAAAGACATACACTGATACCCAGTAACACAGACACACACTAACACCATGTCACAAAGACATACACTGACACCCAGTAAAAAAGACAAACACTGACACTCAGTAACAAAGAAACACACTGACACCAAGTAACAAAGTCAGACACTGACACCAAGTATACAAAGACATACACAGACACAAAGTAACAAAGACATACACTGATACCCAGTAACACAGACAAACACTTACACCAAGTAACAAAGACATACACCGACACCAAGTAACAAAGACATACACTGATACCCAGTAACACAGACACACACTTACACCAACTAACACAGATATACACTGACACCAAGTAACAAAGACATACACTTACACCAACTAACAAACACACACTCTTACACCAAGTAACACAGACATACACTGACACCAAGTAACAAAGACATAGACTGATACTCAGTAGCACAGACACACACTTACACCAAGTAACAAAGACAGACAATGACACCAAGTAACAAAGACATACACTGATACCCAGTAACACAGACACACACTTACACCAAGTAACAGAGACATACACTGACACCAAGTAACAAAGGCATACACTTACACCAAGTAACAATGACATGCAATGACACCAAGTTACAAAGACATACACTTACACCAAGTAACACAGACATCCACTGACACCAAGTGACAAAGACACACACTTACACCAAGGACACAGACATACACTGACACCAAGTAACAAAGACATACTCTGATACCCAGTAACACAGACACACACTTACACCAAGTAACAAAGACAGACACTGACACTCAGTAACAAAGAAATACACTGACACCAAGTAACAAAGTCAGACACTGACACCAAGTATACAAAGACATACACAGACACGAAGTAACAAAGACATACACTGATACCCAGTAACACAGACACACACTTACACCAAGTAACAAAGACATACACTTACACTAAGTAACACAGACATACACTGACACCAAGTAACAAAGACACACACTTACACCAAGTAACACAGACATACACTGACACCAAGTAACAAAGACATACACTGATACCCAGTAACACAGACACACACTTACACCAAGTAACAATGACAGACACTGATACACATTAACACAGACACACTCTTACACCAAGTCACAAAGACATGCACTGACACCCAGTAACAAAGACACACAATGACAGCAAGTAACAAAGGCACACACTGACACCAAGTAACAATGGCATGCATTGATACCCAGTAACACAGACACACACTTACACCAAGTAACAAAGACATACACTGACACCAAGTAACAAAGACATTCACTAATACCCAGTAACACAGACACACACTTACACCAAGTAACAAAGACAAACACTGAAACCAAGGAACAAAGACACACACGGACACCAAGTAACAAAGACATACACTGACACCCAGTCACAAAAACATACACTGACACCCAGTAACAAAGGCATAGACTGACACCAAGTAACAAAGACATTCACTGATCCCCAGTAACACAGACACACACATACACCAAGTAACAAAGACATACACTGACACCATGTAATAAAGACACACAATGACACCAAGTATCAAAGACATACACAGACACCAAGTAACGAAGACATACACTGATACCCAGTAACACAGACACACACTTACACCAAGTAACAAAGACATACACTGATAACCAGGAACACAGACACACACTTACACCAAGTAACAAAGACATACACTGACACCAAGTAACAAAGACATACACTTACACCAATTAAAAAAGACATACACTGACACCATTTAAAAAAGACATACACTGACACCAAGTAACAAAGGCATACACTTACACCAAGTAACAATGACATGCAATGACACCAAGTAACAAAGACATGAACTTACACCAAGTAACACAGACATCCACTGACACCAAGTAACAAAGACAACACTTACACCAGGGACACAGACATACACTGACACCAAGTAACAAAGACAGACACTGATGCCCAGTAACAAAGACATGCACTGACACCCAGTAACAATGACATGCACTGACACCCAGTAACAAAGACACACACTGACACCAAGTTACAAAGACATGCACTGATACCCAGTAACACAGACACACACTTACACCAAGTAACAAAGACATACACTTACACCAAGTAACAAAGACATACACTGACAACAAGTAACAAAGACATACACTGAGACGCAGTAACACAGACACACACTTACACCAATTAACAAAGACATACACTGATACCCAGTTACACAGACACACACATACAACAAGCAACACAGACACACACTGACACCAAGTAACAAAGACATACACTGATACCCAGTAACACAGGCACACACTTACACCAAGTAACAAAGACATACACTGACACCAAGTAACAAAGACATACACTTACACCAATTAAAAAAGACATACACTGACACCAAGTAACAAAGACATACACTGATACCCAGTAACACAGACACACACTTACACCAAGTAACAAAGATAGACACTGATACCCAGTGACACAGACATACACTTACACCTTGTATCAAAGACATGCACTGACACCAAGTAGCAAAGACATACACTTACACCAAGTAACAAAGACATACGCTGACACCAAGTAACAAAGACATACACTTCCACCAGGTAACAAAGACATACACTGACACCAAGTAACAAAGACATACACTTACACCAAGTAACACAGACATACAATGACACCAAGTAACAAAGACACATACTTACACCATGTAACAAAGACAGACAATGATACCAAGTAACAAAGACATACACTGATACCCAGTAACACAGACACACACTTACACCAAGTAACAGAGACATACACTGACACCAAGTAACAAAGGCATACACTTACAACAAGTAACAAAGACATGCACTGACACCAAGTAACAAAGACGTACACTTGCACCAAGTAACACAGACATACACTGATACCCAGTAACACAGACACACACTTACACCAAGTAACAAATACATACACTGACACCAATTAACAAAGACATAAACTGACACCCAGCAACAAAGACACACACTGTCACCAAGAAACAAAGACATCCACTGACACAAATTAACAAAGACATTCACTGATACCCAGTAACAGACACACACTAACAACAAGTAACAAAGACATACACTGATACCCAGCCACACAGACACACACTTAAACCAAGTATCACAGACATACACAGACACCAAGTTACAAAGACATACACTGGTACCCAGTAACACAGACACACACTTACACCATGTAACAAAGACATACACTGACACCAAGAAACAAAGACATACACTTACACCAAGTAACACAGACATACACTGACACCAAGAAACAAAGACACACACTTAGAACAAGTAACACAGACATACACTGACACCAAGTAACAAAGACATACACTGATACCCAGTAACACAGACACACACTTACACCAAGTAACAATGACAGACACTGATACCCAGTAACACAGACACACACTTACACCAAGCGACAAAGACTTAACCTGACACCCAGTAACAAAGACATACACTCACACCCAGTAACAAAGACACACAATGACACCAAGTAACAAAGGCACACACTGACACCAAGTAACAAAGACATACACTGATACCCAGTAACACAGACACACACTTACACCAAGTAACAAAGACATACACTGACACCAAGTAACAAAGACATTCACTGATACCCAGTAATACAGACACACACTTACACCAAGTAACAAAGACATACACTGACACCAAGTAACAAAGACATACAAAGATACCCAGTTGCACAGACACACACTTACACCAAGTAACAAAGACATACACTGATACTCAGTTACACAGACACACACTTGCACCAAGGAACAAAGACATTCACAGAGATACCAAGTAACAAAGGCATACACTGACACCCAGTAACAAAGACATACACTGACACCCAGTAAAAAAAAAATACACTGACACCAAGGAACAAAGGCATTCACTGATCCCCAGTAACACAGACACACTCTTACACCAAGTAACAAAGACATACACTGATACTCAGTAACACAGACACACACTTACACCAAGTAACAAAGAAATACACTGACACCAAGTAACAAAGACATACACTTACACCAAGTAACAAAGACATACACTGACACCAAGTAACAAAGACACACACGGATACCCAGTGACACAGACACACACTTACACCAAGTAACACAGACGTATACTGACACCAAGAAACAAAGACATACACTGACACCAAGTAACAAAGACAGACACTTACACCAAGTAACAAAGACATGCACTGTCACCAAGTAACAAAGACATACACTTACACCAAGTAACAAAGACATACACTGATACCCAGTAACACAGACATACATTTACACCAAGTATCAAAGACATACACTGACACCAAGTTACAAAGACATACACTGACACCAAGTAACACAGACATACACTGACACCAAGTAACAAAGACATACACTTACACCAAGTAACAAAGACATACACTGACACCAAGTAACAAAGACATACACTGATACCCAGTAACACAGACACACACTTACACCAAGTAACACAGACATACACTGACTCCAAGTAACAAAGACAGACACTGATACCCAGTAACACAGACACACACATACACCAAGTATCAAAGACATACACAGACACCAAGTAACGAAGACATACACTGACACCAAGTAACACAGACACACACTTACACCTAGTAACAAAGACATACACTGATACCCAGGAACACAGACACACACTTACACCAAGTAACAAAGACATACACTGACACCAAGTAACAAAGACATACACTTACACCAATTAAAAAAGACATACACTGACACCAAGTAACAAAGACATACACTGATACCCAGTAACACAGACACACACTTACACCAAGTAACAAAGACATACACTGACACCAAGTAACAAAGACATACACTTACACCAATTAAAAAAGACATACACTGACACCAAGTAACAAAGGCATACACTTACACCAAGTAACAATGACATGCAATGACACCAAGTAACAAAGACATACACTTACACCAAGTAACACAGCTTTCCACTGACACCAAGTAACAAAGACACACACTTACACCAGGGACACAGACATACACTGACACCAAGTAACAAAGACAGACACTGATGCCCAGTAACAAAGACATGCACTGACACCCAGTAACAATGACATGCACTGACACCCAGTAACAAAGACACACACTGACACCAAGTTACAAAGACATGCACTGATACCCAGTAACACAGACACACACTTACACCAAGTAACAAAGACATACACTTACACCAAGTAACAAAGACATACACTGACAACAAGTAACAAAGACATAAACTGAGACGCAGTAACACAGACACACACTTACACCAATTAACAAAGACATACACTGATACCCAGTTACACAGACAGACACATACAACAAGCAACACAGACACACACTGACACCAAGTAACAAAGACATACACTGATACCCAGTAACACAGGCACACACTTCCTCCAAGTAACAATGACATACACTGACACCAAGTAACAAAGACATAC
The DNA here is from genome assembly GCF_036365525.1 of Heterodontus francisci. NCBI lineage: Eukaryota > Metazoa > Chordata > Chondrichthyes > Heterodontiformes > Heterodontidae > Heterodontus > Heterodontus francisci. The sequence goes on along the minus strand of NW_027140221.1, from coordinate 7,001,563 downwards.
ACTTACACCAATTAAAAAAGACATACACTGACACCAAGTAACAAAGACATACACTGATACCCAGTAACACAGACACACACTTACACCAAGTAACAAAGACAGACACTGATACCCAGTGACACAGACATCCACTTACACCATGTATCAAAGACATACACTGACACCAAGTAGGAAAGACATACACTTACACCAAGTAACAAAGACATACGCTGACACCAAGTAACAAAGACATACACTTACACCAAGTAACAAAGACATACACTGACACCAAGTAACAAAGACATACACTTACACCAAGTAACACAGACATACAATGACAACAAGTAACAAAGACACACACTTACACCAAGTAACAAAGACAGACAATGACACCAAGTAACAAAGACATACACTGATACCCAGTAACACAGACACACACTTACACCAAGTAACAAAGACATGCACTGACACCAAGTAACAAAGACGTCCACTTGCACCAAGTAACACAGACATACACTGATACCCAGTAACACAGACACACACTTACACCAAGTAACAAAGACATACACTGACACCAATTAACAAAGACATAAACTGACACCCAGCAACAAAGACATACACTGAAACCCAGTAACAAAGACACACACTGTCACCAAGTAACAAAGACATCCACTGACACAAATTAACAAAGACATTCACTGATACCCAGTAACAGACACACACTAACAACAAGTAACAAAGACATACACTGATACCCAGCCACACAGACACACACTTACACCAAGTATCACAGACATACACAGACACCAAGTTACAAAGACATACACTGATACCCAGTAACACAGACACACACTTACACCATGTAACAAAGACATACACTTACACCATGTAACAAAGACATACACTTACACCAAGTAACACAGATACACACTGACACCAAGAAGCAAAGACACACACTTAGACCAAGTAACACAGACATACACTGATACCCAGTAACACAGACACACACTTACACCAAGTAACAATGACAGACACTGATACCCAGTAACACAGACACACACTTACACCAAGTGACAAAGACTTAACCTGACACCCAGTAACAAAGACATACACTCACACCCAGTAACAAAGACACACAATGACACCAAGTAACAAAGGCACACACTGACACCAAGTAACAAAGACATACACTGATACCCAGTAACACAGACACACACTTACGCCAAGTAACAAAGACATACACTGACACCAAGTAACAAAGACATTCACTGATATCCAGTAATACAGACACACACTTACACCAAGTAACAAAGACATACACTGACACCAAGTAACAAAGACATACAAAGATACCCAGTTGCACAGACACACAGTTACACGAAGTAACAAAGACATACACTGATACTCAGTAACACAGACACACACTTACACCAAGTAACAAAGAAATACACTGACACCAAGTAACAAAGACATACACTTACACCAAGTAACAAAGACATACACTGATACCCAGTAACACAGACATACATTTACACCAAGTATCAAAGACATACACTGACACCAAGTAACAAAGACATACACTGACACCAAGTAACACAGACATACACTGACACCAAGGAACAAAGACATACACTGACACCAAGTAACAAAGACATACACTGATACCCAGTAACACAGACACACACTTACACCAAGTAACACAGACATACACTGACTCCAAGTAACAAAGACAGACACTGATACCCAGTAACACAGACACACACATACACCAAGTATCAAAGACATACACAGACACCAAGTAACGAAGACATACACTGATACCCAGTAACACAGACACACACTGACACCAAGTGACAAAGACATACACTGATACCCAGGAACACAGACACACACTTACAACAAGTAACAAAGACATACACTGACACCAAGTAACAAAGACATACACTTACACCAATTAAAAAAGACATACACTGACACCAAGTAACAAAGACATACACTGATACCCAGGAACACAGACACACACTTACACCAAGTAACAAAGACATACACTGACACCAAGTAACAAAGACATACACTTACACCAATTAAAAAAGACATACACTGGCACCAAGTAACAAAGGCATGCACTTACACCAAGTAACAATGACATGCAATGACACCAAGTAACAAAGACATACACTTACACCAAGTAACACAGACATCCACTGACACCAAGTAACAAAGACACACACTTACACCAGGGACACAGACATACACTGACACCAAGTAACAAAGACAGACACTGATGCCCAGTCACAAAGACATGCACTGACACCCAGTAACAATGACATGCACTGACACCCAGTAACAAAGACACACACTGACACCAAGTTACAAAGACATGCACTGATACCCAGTAACACAGACACACACTTACACCAAGTAACAAAGACATACACTGACAACAAGTAACAAAGACATACACTGAGACGCAGTAACACAGACACACACTTACACCAATTAACAAAGACATACACTGATACCCAGTTACACAGACACACACATACAACAAGCAACACAGACACACACTGACACCAAGTAACAAAGACATACACTGATACCCAGTAACACAGACACACACTGACACCAAGTGACAAAGACATACACTGATACCCAGGAACACAGACACACACTTACAACAAGTAACAAAGACATACACTGACACCAAGTAACAAAGACATACACTTACACCAATTAAAAAAGACATACACTGACACCAAGTAACAAAGACATACACTGATACCCAGGAACACAGACACACACTTACACCAAGTAACAAAGACATACACTGACACCAAGTAACAAAGACATACACTTACACCAATTAAAAAAGACATACACTGGCACCAAGTAACAAAGGCATGCACTTACACCAAGTAACAATGACATGCAATGACACCAAGTAACAAAGACATACACTTACACCAAGTAACACAGACATCCACTGACACCAAGTAACAAAGACACACACTTACACCAGGGACACAGACATACACTGACACCAAGTAACAAAGACAGACACTGATGCCCAGTCACAAAGACATGCACTGACACCCAGTAACAATGACATGCACTGACACCCAGTAACAAAGACACACACTGACACCAAGTTACAAAGACATGCACTGATACCCAGTAACACAGACACACACTTACACCAAGTAACAAAGACATACACTGACAACAAGTAACAAAGACATACACTGAGACGCAGTAACACAGACACACACTTACACCAATTAACAAAGACATACACTGATACCCAGTTACACAGACACACACATACAACAAGCAACACAGACACACACTGACACCAAGTAACAAAGACATACACTGATACCCAGTAACACAGGCACACACTTACACCAAGTAACAATGACAAACACTGACACCAAGTAACAAAGACATACACTTACACCAAGTAACAAAGACATGCACTTTCACCAAGTAACAAAGACGTACACTTGCACCAAGTAACACAGACATACACTGATACCCAGTAACACAGACACACACTTACACCAAGTAACAAAGACATACACTGACACCAATTAACAAAGACATAAACTGACACCCAGCAACAAAGACATACACTGACACCCAGTAACAAAGACACACACTGTCACCAAGTAACAAAGACATCCACTGACACAAATTAACAAAGACATTCACTGATACCCAGTAACAGCAACACACTAACAACAAGTAACAAAGACATACACTGATACCCAGCCACACAGACACACACTTACACCAAGTATCACAGACATACACAGACACCAAGTTACAAAGACATACACTGATACCCAGTAACACAGACACACACTTACACCATGTAACAAAGACATACACTGACACCAAGTAACAAAGACATACACTTACACCAAGTAACACAGACATACACTGACACCAAGAAACAAAGACACACACTTAGACCAAGTAACACAGACATACACTGACACCAAGTAACAAAGACATACACTGATACCCAGTAACACAGACACACACTTACACCAAGTAACAATGACAGACACTGACACCCAGTAACACAGACACACACTTACACCAAGTGACAAAGACTTAACCTGACACCCAGTAACAAAGACATACACTCACACCCAGTAACAAAGACACACAATGACACCAAGTAACAAAGGCACACACTGACACCAAGTAACAAAGACATACACTGATACCCAGTAACACAGACACACACTTACACCAAGTAACAAAGACATACACTGACACCAAGTAACAAAGACATTCACTGATACCCAGTAATACAGACACACACTTACACCAGGTAACAAAGACATACACTGACACCAAGTAACAAAGACATACAAAGATACCCAGTTGCACAGACACACACTTACACCAAGTAACAAAGACATACACTGACACCAAGTAACAAAGACATACAAAGATACCCAGTTACACAGACACACACTTACACCAAGGAACAAAGACATTCACAGAGACACCAAGTAACAAAGGCATACACTGACACCCAGTAACAAAGACATACACTGACACCCAGTAAAAAAAAACATACACTGACACCAAGTAACAAAGGCATTCACTGATCCCCAGTAACACAGACACACACTTACACCAAGTAACAAAGACATACACTGATACTCAGTAACACAGACACACACTTACACCAAGTAACAAAGAAATACATTGACACCAAGTAACAAAGACATACACTTACACCAAGTAACAAAGACATACACTGACACCAAGTAACAAAGACACACACGGATACCCAGTAACACAGACACACACTTACACCAAGTAACACAGACGTATACTGACACCAAGAAACAAAGACATACACTGACACCAAGTAACAAAGACATACACTGATACCCAGTAACACAGACACACACTGACACCAAGTAACAAAGACAGACACTTACACCAAGTAACAGAGACATACACTTACACCAAGTTAGACAGACATACAATGACACCAAGTAACAAAGACACACACTTACACCAAGTAACAAAGACAGACAATGACACCAAGTAACAAAGACATACACTGATACCCAGTAACACAGACACACACTTACACCAAGTAACAGAGACATACACTGACACCAAGTAACAAAGGCATACACTTACACCAAGTAACACAGACATACACTGACGCAAAGTATCAAAGACATACAGTGAGACAAAGTAACAAAGACATACACTTACACCAAGTAACAAAGACAGACACTGACACCAAGTAACAAAGACATACACTTACACCAAGTAACACAGACATACAATGACACCAAGTAACAAAGACACACACTTACACCAAGTAACAAAGACAGACAATGACACCAAGTAACAAAGACATACACTGATACCCAGTAACACAGACACACACTTACACCAAGTAACAGAGACATACACTGACACGAAGTAACAAAGGCATACACTTACACCAAGTAACAAAGACATGCACTTTCACCAAGTAACAAAGACGTACACTTGCACCAAGTAACACAGACATACACTGATACCCAGTAACACAGACACACACTTACACCAAGTAACAAAGACATCCACTGACACAAATTAACAAAGACATTCACTGATACCCAGTAACAGCAACACACTAACAACAAGTAACAAAGACATACACTGATACCCAGTAATACAGACACACACTTACACCAGGTAACAAAGACATACACTGACACCAAGTAACAAAGACATACAAAGATACCCAGTTGCACAGACACACACTTACACCAAGTAACAAAGACATACACTGATACTCAGTTACACAGACACACACTTACACCAAGGAACAAAGACATTCACAGAGACACCAAGTAACAAAGGCATACACTGACACCCAGTAACAAAGACATACACTGACACCCAGTAAAAAAAAAACATACACTGACACCAAGTAACAAAGGCATTCACTGATCCCCAGTAACACAGACACACACTTACACCAAGTAACAAAGACATACACTGATACTCAGTAACACAGACACACACTTACACCAAGTAACAAAGAAATACACTGACACCAAGTAACAAAGACATACACTTACACCAAGTAACAAAGACATACACTGACACCAAGTAACAAAGACACACACGGATACCCAGTAACACAGACACACACTTACACCAAGTAACACAGACGTATACTGACACCAAGAAACAAAGACATACACTGACACCAAGTAACAAAGACATACACTGATACCCAGTAACACAGACACACACTGACACCAAGTAACAAAGACAGACACTTACACCAAGTAACAAAGACATGCACTGTCACCAAGTAACAAAGACATACACTTACACCAAGTAACAAAGACATACACTGATACCCAGTAACACAGACATACATTTACACCAAGTATCAAAGCCATACACTGACACCAAGTAACAAAGACATACACTGACACCAAGTAACACAGACATACACTGACACCAAGTAACAAAGTCATACACTTACACCAAGTAACAAAGACATACACTGACACCAAGTAACAAAGACATACACTGATACCCAGTAACACAGACACACACTTACACCAAGTAACACAGACATACACTGACTCCAAGTAACAAAGACAGACACTGATACCCAGTAACACAGACACACACTTACACCAAGTAACAAAGACAGACAATGAGACCAAGTAACAAAGACATACACTGTTACCCATTAACACAGACACACACTTACACCAAGTAACAGAGACAAACACTGACACCAAGTAACAAAGGCATACACTTACACCAAGTAACAGAGACATTCGCTGACACCAAGTAACAAAGACGTACACTTACACCAAGTAACAAAGACATACACTGACACCAAGTAACACAGACATACACTGACACCAAGTAACAAAGACACACAGTTACACCAAGTACACAGACATACACTGACAGGAAGTAACAAAGACATACACTGATACCCAGTAAGACAGACACACACTTAAACAAAGGAACAAAGACAGACAGACAGACAGACAGACACTGATACCCAGTAACAAAGACATACACTGATACCCTGTAACACAGACACACACTAACACCAAGTCACAAAGAAATACACTGACACCCAGTAACAAAGACAAACACTGACACCCAGTAACAAAGAAACACACTGACACCAAGTAACAAAGACAAACACTGACACCAAGTATACAAAGACATACATAAACAACACGTAACAAAGACACACACTGATACCCAGAATCACAGACACACACTTTCACCAAGTAACAAATACATACACTGACACCAAGTAACAAAGACATACACTGACACTAAGTATCAAAGACATACACTGACACCAAGTAACAAAGACATACACTTACACCAAGTAACAAAGGCATACACTGATACCAAGTAACACAGACACACACTTATACCAAGTAACAAAGACAGACACTGAAACCCAGTAACAGAGACACACACTTACACCAAGTCACAAAGACATACACTGACACCCAGCAACAAAGGCATACACTGACACCCAGTCACAAAGACACACACTGACACCAAGTAACAAAGACACACACTGACACCAAGTAACAAAGACATCCACTGACACAAATTAACAAAGACATACACTGATACCCAGTAACACAGACACACACTTACACCAAGTATCACAGACATACACAGACACCAAGTAACAAAGACACACACTTAGACCAAGTAACACAGACATACACTGACACCAAGGAGCAAAGGCATGCACTGATACCCAGTAACGCAGACACACACTTACACCAAGTAACAATGACAGACACTGATACCCAGTAACACAGACACACATTTACACCAAGTCACAAAGACTTAAACTGACACCCAGTAACATGACATACACTCACACCCAATAACAAAGACACACAATGACACCAAGTAACAAAGGCACACACTGACACCAAGTAACATAGACATGCACTGATACCCAGGAACACAGACACACACTTACACCAAGTAACAGAGACATACACTGACACCAAGTAACAAAGGCATACACTTACACCAAGTAACAATGACATGCAATGACACCAAGTAACAAAGACAAACACTTACACCAAGGACACAGACATACACTGACACCAAGTAACAAAGACATAGACTGATACTCAGTAGTACAGACACACACTTACACCAAGTAACAAAGACAGACAATGACACCAAGTAACAAAGACATACACTGATACCCAGTAACACAGACACACACTTACACCAAGTAACAGAGACATACACTGACACCAAGTAACAAAGGCATACACTTACACCAAGTAACAAAGACATGCAATGACACCAAGTAACAAAGACATACACTTACACCAAGTAACACAGACTTCCACTGACACCAAGTAACAAAGACACACACTTACACCAAGGACACAGACATACACTGACACAAAGTAACAAAGACATACTCTGATACCCAGTAACACAGACACACACTTACAGCAAGTAACAAAGACAGACACTGATACCCAGTGACAAAGACATACACTGATACCCAGTAACACAGACACACATTAACACCATGTCACAAAGACATACACTGACACCCAGTAAAAAAGACAAACACTGACACTCAGTAACAAAGAAACACACTGACACCAAGTAACAAAGTCAGACACTGACACCAAGTATACAAAGACATACACAGACACGAAGTAACAAAGACATACACTGATACCCAGTAACAAAGACAAACACTTACACCAAGTAACAAAGACATACACCGACACCAAGTAACAAAGACATACACTGATACCCAGTAACACAGACACACACTTGCACCAACTAACACAGACATACACTGACACCAAGTAACAAAGACATACACTTACACCAACTAACAAAGACACACTCTTACACCAAGTAACACAGACATACACTGACACCAAGTAACAAAGACATAGACTGATACTCAGTAGCACAGACACACACTTACACCAAGTAACAAAGACAGACAATGACACCAAGTAACAAAGACATACACTGATACCCAGTAACACAGACACACACTTACACCAAGTAACAGAGACATACACTGACACCAAGTAACAAAGGCATACACAGAAGTCCTTGAAGCGGCCAACATCCCCAGCTTATACACACTACTGAGTCAGCGGCGCTTGAGATGGCTTGGCCATGTGAGCCGCATGGAAGATGGCAGGATCCCCAAAGACACATTGTACAGCGAGCTCGCCACTGGTATCAGACCCACCGGCCGTCCATGTCTCCGTTATAAAGACGTCTGCAAACGCGACATGAAATCGTGTGACATTGATCACAAGTCGTGGGAGTCAGTTGCCAGCATTCGCCAGAGCTGGCGGGCAGCCATAAAGACAGGGCTAAATTGTGGCGAGTCGAAGAGACTTAGTAGTTGGCACGAAAAAAGACAGAAGCGCAAGGGGAGAGCCAACTGTACACTTACACCAAGTCACACATACATACACTTACACCAAGTAACAAAGACACACACTTACACCAAGTAACAAAGACATGCACTGACACCAAGTAACAAAGACATACACTTACACCAAGTAACAAAGACATGCACTGACACCCAGTTACAAAGACACACACTGACACCAAGTAACAAAGACACACACTGACACCAAGTAACAAAGACATCCACTGACACAAATTAACAAAGACACACACTGATACCCAGTAACAAAGACACACACTTACACCAAGTAACAAAGACATACACTGTCACCAAGTAACAAAGACATACACTGATACCCAGTAACACAGACAAACACTTACACCAAGTAACAAAGACATACACCGACACCAAGTAACAAATACATACACTTACACCAAGCTACACAGACATACACTGACAACAAGTAACAAAGACAAACACTTACACCAAGTAAGAAAGACACACACTTCCACCAAGTAACAAAGACACACACAGACACCAAGTAACAAAGACATACACTGATACACATTAACACAGACACACACTTACACCAAGTAACAAAGACATACAATGATACCCAGCCACACAGACACACACTTACACCAAGTAACACAGACAAGCACTGACACAAAGTAACAAAGACATACACTGATACCCAGTAACACAGGCACACACTTACACCAAGTAACAAAGACAGACACTGATACCCAGTAACACAGACACACACTTACGCCAAGTAACAGAGACATACACTGACACCAAGGAACAAAGGCATACACTTGCACCAAGTAACAAAGACATGCACTGACACCAAGTAACAAAGACGAACACTTACACCAAGTAACAAAGACATGCACTGACACCAAGTAACAAAGACACACACATACACCAAGTACACAGACATACACTGACACCAAGTAACAAAGACATACACTGATGCACAGTAACACAGACGCACACGGACACCAAGTAACAAAGACAAACACTGACACCCAGTAAGAAAAACATACACTGACACCCAGTAACAAAGACGGACACTGACACCAAGTAACAAAGACATTCACTGATCCCCAGTAACACAGACACACACTTACACAAAGTAACAAAGACATACACTTACACCAAGTAACAAAGACATACACTGATACCCAGTAACACAGACGCACACTTACACCAAGTATCCCAGGCATACACAGACACCAAGTAACAAAGACATACACTGATACCCAGTAACACTGACACACACTTACACCAAGTAACAAAGACATACACTGACACCAAGTAACAGAGACATACACTTACACCAAGTCACACAGACATACACTGACACCAAGTATCAAAGACATACACTTACACCAAGTAACAAAGACACACACTTACACCAAGTAACAAAGACATGCACTGACACCAAGTAACAAAGACATACACTTACACCAATTAACAAAGACATACACTTACACCAAGTAACACAGACATACACTGACACCAAGTATCAAATACATACACTGACACCAAGTAACAAAGACACAAACTTACACCAAGTAACACAGACATAAACTGACACCAAGTAACAAAGACATACACTTACACCAAGTAACAAAGACATACACTGATACCCAGAAACAAAGACACACACTTACACCAAGTAACAAAGACAGACACTGACACCCAGTAACAAAGACATACACTGACACCCAGTTACAAAGACACACACTGACACCAAGTAACAAAGACACACACTGACACCAAGTAACAAAGACATCAACTGACACAAATTAACAAAGACATACACTGAAACCCAGTAACAAAGACACACACTTACACCAAGTAACAAAGACATACACTGACACCAAGTAACAAAGACATTCACTAATACCCAGAAACACAGACACACACTTACACCAAGTAACAAAGACATACACTGACACCCAGTCACAAAAACATACACTGACACCCAGTAACAAAGACATACACTGACTCCTAGTAACAAAGACATTCACTGATCCCCAGTAACACAGACACACACTTACACCAAGTAACAAAGACATACACTGACACCAAGTAACAAAGACACACACTGACACCGAGTAACAAAGACATACACAGACACCTAGAAACGAAGACATACACTGATACCCAGTAACACTGACACACACTTACACCAAGTAACAAAGACATACACTGACACCAAGTAACAGAGACATACACTTACACCAACTAACACAGACATGCACTGACACCAAGTAACAAAGACATACACTTACACCAACTAACAAAGACACACTCTTACACCAAGTAACACAGACATACACTGACACCAAGGAACAAATACATAGACTGATACTCAGTAGCACAGACACACACTTACACAAAGTAACAAAGACAGACAATGACACCAAGTAACAAAGACATACACTGATACCCAGTAACACAGACACACACTTACACCAAGTAACAGAGACATACACTGACACCAAGTAACAAAGGCATACACTTACACCAAGTAACAAAGACATGCAATGACACCAAGTAACAAAGACATACACTTACACCAAGTAACACAGACATCCACTGACACCAAGTAACAAAGACACACACTTACACCAAGTACACAGACATACACTGACACCAAGTAACAAATACATACTCTGATACCCAGTAACACAGACACACACTTACACCAAGTAACAAAGACAGACACTGATACCCAGTAACAAAGAAATACACTGATACCCAGTAACACAGACACACACTAACACCATGTCACAAAGACATACACTGACACCCAGTAAAAAAGACAAACACTGACACTCAGTAACAAAGAAACACACTGACACCAAGTAACAAAGTCAGACACTGACACCAAGTATACAAAGACATACACAGACACGAACTAACAAAGACATACACTGATACCCAGTAACACAGACACACACTTACACCATGTAACAAAGACATACACTGACACCAAGTAACAAAGACATACACTTACACCAAGTAACACAGACATACACTGACACAAAGTAACAAAGACACACACTTACACCAAGTAACACAGACATGCACTGACACCAAGTAACAAAGACATACACTGATACCCAGTAACACAGACACACACTTACACCAAGTAACAATGACAGACACTGATACCCATTAACACAGACACACTCTTACACCAAGTCACAAAGTCATGCACTGACACCCAGTAACAAAGACACACAATGACAGCAAGTAACAATGGCACACACTGACACCAAGTAACAATGACATGCATTGATACCCAGTAACACAGACACACACTTACACCAAGTAACAAAGACATGCACTGACACCAAGTAACAAAGACATTCACTAATACCCAGTAACACAGACACACACTTACACCAAGTAACAAAGACATACACTGACACCAAGTAACAAAGACACACACGGACACCAAGTAACAAAGACATACACTGACACCCATTCACAAAAACATACACTTACACCAAGTAACACAGACACACACTTACACCAAGTAACAGAGACATACACTGACACCAAGTAACAAAGGCATACACTTACACCAAGTAACAATGACATGCAATGACACCAAGTAACAAAGACATACACTTACACCAAGTAACACAGACATCCACTGACACCAAGTGTCCTCAGTACCTTGCTCTACGGCAGCGAGGCCTGGACAACGTATGCCAGCCAAGAGCGACGTCTCAATTCATTCCATCTTCGCTGCCTTCGGAGAATACTTGGCATCAGGTGGCAGGACTATATCTCCAACACAGAAGTCCTTGAAGCGGCCAACATCCCCAGCTTATACACACTACTGAGTCAGCGGCGCTTGAGATGGCTTGGCCATGTGAGCCGCATGGAAGATGGCAGGATCCCCAAAGACACATTGTACAGCGAGCTCGCCACTGGTATCAGAACCAACGGCCGTCCATGTCTCCGTTATAAAGACGTCTGCAAACGCGACATGAAATCGTGTGACATTGATCACAAGTCGTGGGAGTCAGTTGACAGCATTCGCCAGAGCTGGCGGGCAGCCATAAAGACAGGGCTAAATTGTGGCGAGTCGAAGAGACTTAGTAGTTGGCACGAAAAATGACAGAGGCGCAAGGGGAGAGCCAACTGTGCAACAGCCCCAACAAACAAATGTCTCTGCAGCACCTGTGGAAGAGCCTGTCACTCCAGAATTGGCGTTTATAGCCACTCCAGGCGCTGCTTCACAAACCACTGACCACCTCCAGGCGCGTATCCATTGTCTCTCGAGATAAGGAGGCCCAAAAGAAAGTAACAAAGACACACACTTACACCAAGGACACAGACATACACTGACACCAAGTAACAAAGACATACTCTGATACCCAGTAACACAGACACACACTTACACCAAGTAACAAAGACAGACACTGACACTCAGTAACAAAGAAATACACTGACACCAAGTAACAAAGTCAGACACTGACACCAAGTATACAAAGACATACACAGACACGAAGTAACAAAGACATACACTGATACCCAGTAACACAGACATACACTTACACTAAGTAACACAGACATACACTGACACCAAGTAACAAAGACACACACTTACACCAAGTAACACAGACATACACTGACACCAAGTAACAAAGACATACACTGATACCCAGTAACACAGACACACACTTACACCAAGTAACAATGACAGACACTGATACCCATTAACACAGACACACTCTTACACCAAGTCACAAAGACATGCACTGACACCCAGTAACAAAGACACACAATGACAGCAAGTAACAAAGGCACACACTGACACCAAGTAACAATGACATGCATTGATACCCAGTAACACAGACACACACTTACACCAAGTAACAAAGACATACACTGACACCAAGTAACAAAGACAATCACTAATACCCAGTAACACAGACACACACTTACAACAAGTAACAAAGACAAACACTGACACCAAGGAACAAAGACACACACGGACACCAAGTAACAAAGACATACACTGACACCCAATCACAAAAACATACACTGACACCCAGTAACAAAGGCAGACACTTACACCAAGTAACAAAGACAAACACTGACACCAAGGAACAAAGACACACACGGACACCAAGTAACAAAGACATACACTGACACCCAGTCACAAAAACATACACTGACACCCAGTAACAAAGGCAGACACTGACACCAAGTAACAAAGACATTCACTGATCCCCAGTAACACAGACGCACACATACACCAAGTAACAAAGACATACACTGACACCATGTAACAAAGACACACAATGACACCAAGTATCAAAGACATACACAGACACCAAGTAACGAAGACATACACAGATACCCAGTAACACAGACACACACTTACACCAAGTAACAAAGACATACACTGATACCCAGTAACACAGACGCACACTTACACCAAGTATCCCAGACATACACAGACACCAAGTAACAAAGACATACACTGATACCCAGTAACACTGACACACACTTACACCAAGTATCAAAGACATACACTGACACCAGGTAACAGAGACATACACTTACACCAAGTCACACAGACATACACTTACACCAAGTAACAAAGACACACACTTACACCAAGTAACAAAGACATGCACTGACACCAAGTAACAAAGACATACACTTACACCAAGTAACAAAGACATGCACTGATACCCAGTGACAAAGACATACACTGATATCCAGTAACACAGACACACACTAACACCATGTCACAAAGACATACACTGACACCCAGTAAAAAAGACAAACACTGACACTCAGTAACAAAGAAACACACTGACACCAAGTAACAAAGTCAGACACTGACACCAAGTATACAAAGACATACACAGACACGAAGTAACAAAGACATACACTGATACCCAGTAACACAGACACACACTTACACCAAGTAACAAAGACATACACTTACACTAAGTAACACAGACATACACTGACACCAAGTAACAAAGACACACACTTACACCAAGTAACACAGACATACACTTACACCAAGTAACAAAGACATACACTGATACCCAGTAACACAGACACACACTTACACCAAGTAACAATGACAGACACTGATACCCATTAACACAGACACACTCTTACACCAAGTCACAAGGACATGCACTGACACCCAGTAACAAAGACACACAATGACAGCAAGTAAAAAAGGCACACACTGACACCAAGTAACAATGACATGCATTGATACCCAGTAACACAGACACACACTTACACCAAGTAACAAAGACATACACTGACACCAAGTAACAAAGACATTCACTAATACCCAGTAACACAGACACACACAGACACCAAGTAACAAAGACAAACACTGACACCAAGGAACAAAGACACACACGGACACCAAGTAACAAAGACATACACTGACACCCAGTCACAAAAACATACACTGACACCCAGTAACAAAGGCAGACACTGACACCAAGTAACAAAGACATTCACTGATCCCCAGTAACACAGACACACACATACACCAAGTAACAAAGACATACACTGACACCATGTAACAAAGACACACAATGACACCAAGTATCAAAGACATACACAGACACCAAGTAACGAAGACATACACTGATACCCAGTAACACAGACACACACTTACACCAAGTAACAAATACATACACTGATACCCAGGAACACAGACACACACTTACACCAAGTATCACAGACATACACAGACACCAAGTAACAAAGACATACACTGATACCCAGTAACACAGACACACACATACACCAAGTAACAAAGACATACACTGACACCAAGTAACAAAGACATACACTTACACCAAGTAACACAGACATACACTGACACCAAGTAACAAAGACATACACTTACACCAAGTAACAAAGACACACACTTACACCAGGTAACAAAGACATACATTGACACCAAGTAACAAAGACATTCACTAATACCCAGAAACACAGACACACACTTACACCAAGTAACAAAGACATACACTGACACCCAGTCACAAAAACATACACTGACACCCAGTAACAAAGACATACACTGACTCCTAGTAACAAAGACATTCACTGATCCCCAGTAACACAGACACACACTTACACCAAGTAACAAAGACATACACTGACACCAAGTAACAAAGACACACACTGACACCGAGTAACAAAGACATACACAGACACCAAGAAACGAAGACATGCACTGATACCCAGTAACACTGACACACACATACACCAAGTAACAAAGACATACACTGACACCAAGTAACAGAGACATACACTTACACCAACTAACACAGACATGCACTGACACCAAGTAACAAAGACATACACTTACACCAACTAACAAAGACACACTCTTACACCAAGTAACACAGACATACACTGACACCAAGGAACAAATACATAGACTGATACTCAGTAGCACAGACACACACTTACACCAAGTAACAAAGACAGACAATGACACCAAGTAACAAAGACATACACTGATACCCAGTAACACAGACACACACTTACACCAAGTAACAGAGACATACACTGACACCAAGTAACAAAGGCATACACTTACACCAAGTAACAAAGACATGCAATGACACCAAGTAACAAAGACATACACTTACACCAAGTAACACAGACATCCACTGACACCAAGTAACAAAGACACACACTTACACCAAGTACACAGACATACACTGACACCAAGTAACAAATACATACTCTGATACCCAGTAACACAGACACAAACTTACACCAAGTAACAAAGACAGACACTGATACCCAGTAACAAAGAAATACACTGATACCCAGTAACACAGACACACACTAACACCATGTCACAAAGACATACACTGACACCCAGTAAAAAAGACAAACACTGACACCAAGTAACAAAGTCAGACACTGACACCAAGTATACAAAGACATACACAGACACGAACTAACAAAGACATACACTGATACCCAGTAACACAGACACACACTTACACCATGTAACAAAGACATACACTGACACCAAGTAACAAAGAAATACACTTGCACCAAGTAACACAGACATACACTGACACAAAGTAACAAAGACACACACTTACACCAAGTAACACAGACATGCACTGACACCAAGTAACAAAGACATACACTGATACCCAGTAACACAGACACACGCTAACACCAAGTAACAATGACAGACACTGATACCCATTAACACAGACACACTCTTACACCAAGTCACAAAGACATGCACTGACACCCAGTAACAAAGACAAACAATGACAGCAAGTAACAAAGGCACACACTGACACCAAGTAACAATGACATGCATTGATACCCAGTAACACAGACACACACTTACACCAAGTAACAAAGACATGCACTGACACCAAGTAACAAAGACATTCACTAATACCCAGTAACACAGACACACACTTACACCAAGTAACAAAGACATACACTGACACCAAGTAACAAAGACACACACGGACACCAAGTAACAAAGACATACACTGACACCCATTCACAAAAACATACACTTACACCAAGTAACACAGACATACACTGACACCAAGTATCAAATACATACACTGACACCAAGTAACAAAGCCACAGATTTACACCAAGTAAAAGAGACATACACTGACACCAAGTATCAAAGACATACACTGACACCAAGTAACAAAGACATACACTTACACCAAGTAACAAAGACATGGACTGATACCCAGTAACAGAGACACACACTTACACCAAGTCAGAAAGACATACACTGACACCCAGTAACAAAGTCATACACTGACACCCAGTTACAAAGACACACACTGACACCAAGTAACAAAGACACACACTGACACCAAGTAACAAAGGCACACACTGACACCAAGTAACAATGACATGCATTGATACCCAGTAACACAGACACACACTTACACCAAGTAACAAAGACATGCACTGACACCAAGTAACAAAGACATTCACTAATACCCAGTAACACAGACACACACTTACACCAAGTAACAAAGACATACACTGACACCAAGTAACAAAGACACACACGGACACCAAGTAACAAAGACATACACTGACACCCATTCACAAAAACATACACTTACACCAAGTAACACAGACACACACTTACACCAAGTAACAGAGACATACACTGACACCAAGTAACAAAGGCATACACTTACACCAAGTAACAATGACATGCAATGACACCAAGTAACAAAGACATACACTTACACCAAGTAACACAGACATCCACTGACACCAAGTGTCCTCAGTACCTTGCTCTACGGCAGCGAGGCCTGGACAACGTATGCCAGCCAAGAGCGACGTCTCAATTCATTCCATCTTCGCTGCCTTCGGAGAATACTTGGCATCAGGTGGCAGGACTATATCTCCAACACAGAAGTCCTTGAAGCGGCCAACATCCCCAGCTTATACACACTACTGAGTCAGCGGCGCTTGAGATGGCTTGGCCATGTGAGCCGCATGGAAGATGGCAGGATCCCCAAAGACACATTGTACAGCGAGCACGCCACTGGTATCAGACCCACCGGCCGTCCATGTCTCCGTTATTAAGACGTCTGCAAACGCGACATGAAATCGTGTGACATTGATCACAAGTCGTGGGAGTCAGTTGCCAGCATTCGCCAGAGCTGGCGGGCAGCCATAAAGACAGGGCTAAGTTGTGGCGAGTCGAAGAGACTTAGTAGTTGGCAGGAAAAAAGACAGAGGCGCAAGGGGAGAGCCAACTGTGCAACAGCCCCAACAAACAAATTTCTCTGCAGCACCTGTGGAAGAGCCTGTCACTCCAGAATTGGCCTTGATAGCCACTCCAGGCGCTGCTTCACAAACCACTGACCACCTCCAGGCGCGTATCCATTGTCTCTCGAGATAAGGAGGCCCAAAAGAAAGTAACAAAGACACACACTTACACCAAGGACACAGACATACACTGATACCAAGTAACAAAGACATACTCTGATACCCAGTAACACAGACACACACTTACACCAAGTAACAAAGACAGACACTGACACTCAGTAACAAAGAAATACACTGACACCAAGTAACAAAGTCAGACACTGACACCAAGGATACAAAGACATACACAGACACGAAGTAACAAAGACATACACTGATACCCAGTAACACAGACACACACTTACACCAAGTAACAAAGACATACACTTACACTAAGTAACACAGACATACACTGACACCAAGTAACAAAGACACACACTTACACCAAGTAACACAGACATACACTTACACCAAGTAACAAAGACATACACTGATACCCAGTAACACAGACACACACTTACACCAAGTAACAATGACAGACACTGATACCCATTAACACAGACACACTCTTACACCAAGTCACAAGGACATGCACTGACACCCAGTAACAAAGACACACAATGACAGCAAGTAACAAAGGCACACACTGACACCAAGTAACAATGACATGCATTGATACCCAGTAACACAGACACACACTTACACCAAGTAACAAAGACATACACTGACACCAAGTAACAAAGACATTCACTAATACCCAGTAACACAGACACACACTTACACCAAGTAACAAAGACAAACACTGACACCAAGGAACAAAGACACACACGGACACCAAGTAACAAAGACATACACTGACACCCAGTCACAAAAACATACACTGACACCCAGTAACAAAGGCAGACACTGACACCAAGTAACAAAGACATTCACTGATCCCCAGAAACACAGACACACACATACACCAAGTAACAAAGACATACACTGACACCATGTAACAAAGACACACAATGACACCAAGTATCAAAGACATACACAGACACCAAGTAACGAAGACATACACTGATACCCAGTAACACAGACACACACTTACACCAAGTAACAAAGACATACACTGATACCCAGGAACACAGACACACACTTACACCATGTATCACAGACATACACAGACACCAAGTAACAAAGACATACACTGATACCCAGTAACACAGACACACACTTACACCAAGTAACAAAGACATACACTGACACCAAGTAACAAAGACATACACTTACACCAAGTAACACAGACATACACTGACACCAAGTAACAAAGATATACACTGACACCAAGTAACAAAGACACACACTTACACCAGGTAACAAAGACATACATTGACACCAAGTAACAAAGACACACACTTACACCAAGTAACAGAGACATACACTGACACCAAGTAACAAAGGCATACACTTACACCAAGTAACAAAGACATGCACTGACACCAAGTAACAAAGACGAACACTTACACCAAGTAACAAAGACATGCACTGACACCAAGTAACAAAGAAACACACATACACCAAGTACACAGACATACACTGACACCAAGTAACAAAGACATACACTGATGCACAGTAACACAGACAAACACTAACATCAAGTCACAAAGACATACACTGACACCCAGTAACAAAGACAAACACTGACACCCAGTAACAAAGAAACACACTGACACCAAGTAACAAAGACACACACTGACACCAAGTATACAAAGACATAAACAGACACCAAGTAACAAAGACATACACTGATACACAGTCACACAGACACACACTTACACCAAGTATCACAGACATAAACAGACACCAAGTTACAATGACATACACTGATATCCAGTAACACAGACACACACTTACACCATGTAACAAAGACATACAATGACACCAAGTAACAAAGACATACACTTACACCAAGTAACACAGACATCCACTGATACCCAGTAACACAGACACACACTTACACCAAGTAACAATGACAGACACAGATACCCAGTAACACAGACACACACTTCCACCAAGTCACAAAGACATGCACTGACACCAAGTAACAGACATACACTGACACCAAGTAACAAAGGCATACACTGGCACCCAGTAACAAAGACATACACTGACACCCAGTAACACAGACGCACACGGACACCAAGTAACAAAGAGATACACTGACACCCAGTAAGAAAAACATACACTGACACCCAGTAACAAAGACACACACTGACACCAAGTAACAAAGACATTCACGGATCCCCAGGAACACAGACACACACTTACACCAAGTAACAAAGACACACACTGACACCAAGTAACAAAGACATACGCAGACACCAAGTAACGAAGACATACACAGATACCCAGTAACACAGACACACACTTACACCAAGTAACAAAGACATACACTGATACCCAGTAACACAGACGCACACTTACACCAAGTATCCCAGACATACACAGACACCAAGTAACAAAGACATACACTGATACCCAGTAACACTGACACACACTTACACCAAGTATCAAAGACATACACTGACACCAGGTAACAGAGACATACACTTACACCAAGTCACACAGACATACACTTACACCAAGTAACAAAGACACACACTTACACCAAGTAACAAAGACATGCACTGACACCAAGTAACAAAGACATACACTTACACGAAGTAACAAAGACATGCACTGATACCCAGTAACAGAGACACACACTTACACCAAGTCACAAAGACATACACTGACACCCAGTAACAAAGACATACACTGACACCCAGTTACAAAGACACACACTGACACCAAGTAACAAAGACACACACTGACACCAAGTAACAAAGACATCCACTGACACAAATTAACAAAGACACACACTGATACCCAGTAACAAAGACACACACTTACACCAAGTAACAAAGACATACACTGTCACCAAGTAACAAAGACATACACTGATACCCAGTAACACAGACACACACTTACACCACGTATCACAGACATACACAGACACCAACTAACAAAGACATACACTGATACCCAGTAACACAGACAAACACTTACACCAAGTAACAAAGACATACACTGATACCCAGTAACACAGACGCACACTTACACCAAGTATCCCAGACATACACAGACACCAAGAAACAAAGACATACACTGACACCCAGTAACACAGACGCACACGGACACCAAGTAACAAAGACATACACTGACACCCAGTAAGAAAAACATACACTGACACCCAGTAACAAAGACATACACTGACACCAAGTAACAAAGACATTCACTGATCCCCAGTAACACAGACACACACTTACACCAAGTAACAAAGACATACACTTACACCAAGTAACAAAGACACACACTGACACCAAGTAACAAAGACATACACAGACACCAAGTAACGAAGACATACACAGATACCCAGTAACACAGACACACACTTACACCAAGTAACAAAGACATACACTGATACCCAGTAACACAGACGCACACTTACACCAAGTATCCCAGACATACACAGACACCAAGTAACAAAGACATACACTGATACCCAGTAACACTGACACACACTTACACCAAGTATCAAAGACATACACTGACACCAGGTAACAGAGACATACACTTACACCAAGTCACACAGACATACACTTACACCAAGTAACAAAGACACACACTTACACCAAGTAACAAAGACATGCACTGACACCAAGTAACAAAGACATACACTTGCACCAAGTAACAAAGACATGCACTGATACCCAGTAACAGAGACACACACTTACACCAAGTCACAAAGACATACACTGACACCCAGTAACAAAGACATACACTGACACCCAGTTACAAAGACACACACTGACACCAAGTAACAAAGACACACACTGACACCAAGTAACAAAGACATCCACTGACACAAATTAACAAAGACACACACTGATACCCAGTAACAAAGACACACACTTACACCAAGTAACAAAGACATGCACTGTCACCAAGTAACAAAGACATACACTGATACCCAGTCACACAGACACACACTTACACCACGTATCACAGACATACACAGACACCAACTAACAAAGACATACACTGATACCCAGTAACACAGACAAACAATTACACCAAGTAACAAAGACATACACCGACACCAAGTAACAAATACATACACTTACACCAAGCTACACAGACATACACTGACACCAAGTAACAAAGACAAGCACTTACACCAAGTAAGAAAGACACACACTTACACCAAGTAACAAAGACACACACAGACACCAAGTAACAAAGACATACACTGATACACATTAACACAGACACACACTTACACCAAGTAACAAAGACATACAATGATACCCAGACACACAGACACACACTTACACCAAGTAACACAGACAAGCACTGACACAACGTAACAAAGACATACACTGATACCCAGTAACACAGGCACACACTTACACCAAGTAACAAAGACAGACAATGACACCAAGTAACAAAGACATACACTGATACCCAGTAACACAGACACACACTTACACCAAGTAACAGAGACATACACTGACACCAAGTAACAAAGGCATACACTTGCACCAAGTAACAAAGACATGCACTGACACCAAGTAACAAAGACGAACACTTACACCAAGTAACAAAGACATGCACTGACACCAAGTAACAAAGACACACACATACACCAAGTACACAGACATACACTGACACCAAGTAACAAAGACATACACTGATGCACAGTAACACAGACGCACACGGACACCAAGTAACAAAGACAAACACTGACACCCAGTAAGAAAAACATACACTGACACCCAGTAACAAAGACATACACTGACACCAAGTATCCCAGGCATACACAGACACCAAGGAACAAAGACATACACTGATACCCAGTAACACTGACACACACTTACACCAAGTAACAAAGACATACACTGACACCAAGTAACAGAGACATACACTTACACCAAGTCACACAGACACACACATACACCAAGTAACAAAGACATGCACTGACACCAAGTAACAAAGACATACACTTACACCAATTAACAAAGACATACACTTACACCAAGTAACACAGACATACACTGACACCAAGTATCAAATACATACACTGACACCAAGTAACAAAGACACAAACTTACACGAAGTAACACAGACATAAACTGAAACCAAGTAACAAAGACATACACTTACACCAAGTAACAAAGACATACACTGATACCCAGAAACAAAGACACACACTTACACCAAGTAACAAAGACAGACACTGACACCCAGTAACAAAGACATACACTGACACCCAGTTACAAAGACACACACTGACACCAAGTAACAAAGACACACACTGACACCAAGTAACAAAGACATCAACTGACACAAATTAACAAAGACATACACTGAAACCCAGTAACAAAGACACACACTTACACCAAGTAACAAAGACATACACTGACACCAAGTAACAAAGACATTCACTAATAACCAGAAACACAGACAGACACTTACACCAAGTAACAAAGACATACACTGACACCCAGTCACAAAAACATACACTGACACCCAGTAACAAAGACATACACTGACTCCTAGTAACAAAGACATTCACTGATCCCCAGTAACACAGACACACACTTACACCAAGTAACAAAGACATACACTGACACCAAGTAACAAAGACACACACTGACACCGAGTAACAAAGACATACACAGACACCAAGAAACGAAGACATACACTGATACCCAGTAACACTGACACACACTGACACCAGGTAACAAAGCCATACACTGACACCAAGTAACAGAGACATACACTTACACCAACTAACACAGACATGCACTGACACCAAGTAACAAAGACATGCACTGACACCAACTAACAAAGACACACTCTTACACCAAGTAACACAGACATACACTGACACCAAGGAACAAATACATAGACTGATACTCAGTAGCACAGACACACACTTACACCAAGTAACAAAGACAGACAATGACACCAAGTAACAAAGACATACACTGATACCCAGTAACACAGACACACACTTACACCAAGTAACAGAGACATACACTGACACCAAGTAACAAAGGCATACACTTACACCAAGTAACAAAGACATGCAATGACACCAAGTAACAAAGACATACACTTACACCAAGTAACACAGACATCCACTGACACCAAGTAACAAAGACACACACTTACACCAAGTACACAGACATACACTGACACCAAGTAACAAATACATACTCTGATACCCAGTAACACAGACACACACTTACACCAAGTAACAAAGACAGACACTGATACCCAGTAACACTGACACACACTTACACCAAGTAACAAAGACATACACTGACACCAAGTAACAGAGACATACACTTACACCAAGTCACACAGACATACACTGACACCAAGTAACAAAGACATACACTTACACCAAGTAACAAAGACACACACTTACACCAAGTAACAAAGACATGCACTGACACCAAGTAACAAAGACATACACTTACACCAATTAACAAAGACATACACTTACAACAAGTAACACAGACATACACTGACACCAAGTATCAAATACATACACTGACAGCAAGTAACAAAGACACAAACTTACACCAAGTAACACAGACATAAACTGACACCAAGTAACAAAGACATACACTTACACCAAGTAACAAAGACATACACTGATACCCAGAAACAAAGACACACACTTACACCAAGTAACAAAGACAGACACTGACACCCTGTAACAAAGACATACACTGACACCCAGTTACAAAGACACACACTGACACCAAGTAACAAAGACACACACTGACACCAAGTAACAAAGACATCAACTGACACAAATTAACAAAGACATACACTGAAACCCAGTAACAAAGACACACACTTACACCAAGTAACAAAGACATACACTGACACCAAGTTAAAAAGACATTCACTAATACCCAGAAACACAGACACACACTTACACCAAGTAACAAAGACATACACTGACACCCAGTCACAAAAACATACACTGACACCCAGTAACAAAGACATACACTGACTCCTAGTAACAAAGACATTCACTGATCCCCAGTAACACAGACACACACTTACACCAAGTAACAAAGACATACACTGACACCAAGTAACAAAGACATACACTGATACCCAGTAACACAGACACACACTTACACCATGTAACAAAGACATACACTGACACCAAGTAACAAAGACATACACTTACACCAAGTAACACAGACATACACTGACACAAAGTAACAAAGACACACACTTACACCAAGTAACACAGACATGCACTGACACCAAGTAACAAAGACAGACACTGATACCCATTAACACAGACACACTCTTACACCAAGTCACAAAGACATGCACTGACACCCAGTAACAAAGACACACAATGACAGCAAGTAACAAAGGCACACACTGACACCAAGTAACAATGACATGCATTGATATCCAGTAACACAGACACACACTTACACCAAGTAACAAAGACATGCACTGACACCAAGTAACAAAGACATTCACTAATACCCAGTAACACAGACACACACTTACACCAAGTAACAGAGACATACACTGACACCAAGTAACAAAGACACACACGGACACCAAGTAACAAAGACATACACTGACACCCATTCACAAAAAACATACACTTACACCAAGTAACACAGACATACACTGACACCAAGTTTCAAATACATACACTGACACCAAGTAACAAAGAAAAAGATTTACACCAAGTAAAACAGACATACACTGACACCAAGTATCAAAGACATACACTGACACCAAGTAACAAAGACATACACTTACACCAAGTAACAAAGACATGGACTGATACCCAGTAACAGAGACACACACTTACACCAAGTCACAAAGACATACACTGACACCCAGTAACAAAGACATACACTGACACCCAGTTACAAAGACACACACTGACACCAAGTAACAAAGACACACACTGACACCAAGTAACAAAGACATCCACTGACACAAATTAACAAAGACACACACTGATACCCAGTAACAAAGACACACACATACACCAAGTAACAAAGACATACACTGTCACCAAGTAACAAAGACATACACTGATACCCAGTAACACAGACACACACTTACACCACGTATCACAGACATACACAGACACCAACTAACAAAGATATACACTGATACACAGTAACACAGACAAACACTTACACCAAGTAACAAAGACATACACCGACTCCAAGTAACAAATACATACACATACACGAAGCTACACAGACATACACTGACACCAAGTAACAAAGACATGCACTGACACCAAGTAAGAAAGACACACACTTACACCAAGTAACAAAGACACACACAGACACCAAGTAACAAAGACATACACTGATACACATTAACACAGACACACACTTACACCAAGTAACACAGACATACACTGACACCAAGTAACAAAGACATACTTTGATACCCAGTAACACAGGCACACACTTACACCAAGTAACAAAGACAGACAATGACACCAAGTAACAAAGACATACACTGATACCCAGTAACACAGACACACACTTACACCAAGTAACAGAGACATACACTGACACCAAGTAACAAAGGCATACACTTACACCAAGTAACAAAGACATGCACATGACACCAAGTAACAAAGACGAACACTAACACCAAGTAACAAAGACATGCACTGACACCAAGTAACAAAGACACACACATACACCAAGTACACAGACATACACTGACACCAAGTAACAAAGACAAACACTGACACCCAGTAACAAAGAAACACACTGACACCAAGTAACAAAGACACACACTGACACCAAGTATACAAAGAAATACAAAGACACCAAGTAACAAAGACATACACTGATACACAGTAACACAGACAAACACTAACATCAAGTCACAAAGACATACACTGACACCCAGTAACAAAGACAAACACTGACACCCAGTACCAAAGAAACACACTGACACCAAGTAACAAAGAGACACACTGACACCAAGTATACAAAGAAATACAAAGACACCAAGCAACAAAGACATACACTGATACACAGTCACACAGACACACACTTACACCAAGTATCACAGACATACACAGACACCAAGTAACAATGACATACACTGATATCCAGTAACACAGACACACACTTACACCATGTAACAAAGACATACACTGACACCAAGTAACAAAGACATACACTTACACCAAGTAACACAGACATCCACTGATACCCAGTAACACAGACACACACTTACACCAAGTAACAAGGACAGACACAGATACCCAGTAACACAGACACACACTTCCACCAAGTCACAAAGACATACACTGACACCCAGTAACAAAGACACACTATGACACCAAGTAACAAAGACATACACTGACACCAAGAAACAAAGACATTCACTGATACCCAGTAACACAGACACACACTTGCACCAAGTAACAAAGACATGCACTGACACCAAGTAACAAAGACATACACTGACACCAAGTAACAAAGGCATACACTGGCACCCAGTAACAAAGACATACACTGACACCCAGTAACACAGACGCACACGGACACCAAGTAACAAAGACATACACTGACACCCAGTAAGTAAAACATACACTGACACCAAGTAACAAAGACATACACAGACACCAAGTAACGAAGACATACACTGATACCCATTAACACAGACACACACTTACACCAAGTAACAAAGACATACACTGATACCCAGTAACACAGACGCACACTTACAACAAGTATCCCAGACATACACAGACACCAAGTAACAAAGACATACACTGATACCCAGTAACACTGACACACACTTACACCAAGTAACAAAGACATACACTGACACCAAGTAACAAAGGCATAGACTTACACCAAGTAACAAAGACATACACTTACACCAAGTAACACAGACATACACTGACACCAAGTAACAACGACACACACTTACACCAAGTACACAGACATACACTGACACAAAGTAACAAAGACATACACTGATACCCAGTAACACAGACACACACTTACACCAAGTAACAAAGACAGACACTGATACCCAGTAACAAATACATACACTGATACCCAGTAACACAGACACACACTAACACCATGTCACAAAGACATACACTGATACCCAGTAACAAAGACAAACACTGACACTCAGTAACAAAGAAACACACTGACACCAAGTAACAAAGACAGACACTGACACCAAGTATACAAAGACATACACAGACACCAAGTAACAAAGACATACACTGATACCCAGTAACACAGACACACACTTACACCAAGTAACAAAGACAGACACTGATACCCAGTAACACAGACACACACTTACACCATGTAACAAAGACATGCACTGACACCAAGTAACAAAGACATACACTTACACCAATTAACACAGACATACACTGATACCAAGTAACAAAGACACACTTACACCAAGTAACACAGACATACACTGACACCTAGTAACAATGACATACACTGATACCCAGTAACACAGACACACACTTACACCAAGTAACAATGACAGACACTGATACCCAGTAACACAGACACACACTTACACCAAGTCACGAAGACATACACTGACACCCAGTAACAAAGACACACAATGACACCAAGTAAAAAATGCACACACTGACACCAAGTAACAATGACATGCATTGATACCCAGAAACACAGACACACACTGACACCAAGTAACAAAGACATACACTGACACCAAGTAACAAAGACATTCACTGATACCCAGTAACACAGACACACAATTACACCAAGTAACAAATACATACACTGACACCAAGTAATAAAGACACACACGGACACCAAGTAACAAAGACATACACTGACACCCAGTAACAAAAACATACACTGACACCCAGTAACAAAGGCATACACTGACACCAAGTAACAAAGACATTCACTGATCCCCAGTAACACAGACACACACATAAACCAAGTAACAAAGACATCCACTGACACCAAGTAACAAAGACACACAATGACACCAAGTAACAAAGACAAACACAGACACCAAGTAACGAATACATGCACTGATACCCAGTAACACAGACACACACTTACACCAAGTAACAAAGACATACACTGATACCCAGGAACACAGACACACACTTACACCAAGTATCACAGACATACACAGACACCAAGTAACAAAGACATACACTGATACCCAGTAACACAGACACACACTTACACCGAGTAACAAAGACATACACTGACACCAAGTAACAAAGACATACACTTTCACCAAGTCACACAGACATACACTGACACCATTTAACAAAGACACACACTTACACCAAGTAACAAAGACATGCACTGACACCAAGTCACAAAGACATACACTCACACCAATTAACAAAGACATACACTTACACCAAGTAACACAGACATACACTGACACCAAGTATCAAATACATACACTGACACGAAGTAACAAAGACACAAACTTACACCAAGTAACAAGGACATAAACTGACACCAAGTAACAAAGACATACACTGACACCAAGTAACAAAGACATACACTGATAGCCAGTAACAAAGACACACAATTACACCAAGTAACAAAGACAGACACTGATACCCAGTAACAGAGACACACACTTACACCAAGTCACAAAGACAGACACTGACACCCAGTAACAAAGACATACACTGACACCCAGTTACAAAGACACACACTGACACCAAGTAACAAAGACACACACTGACACCAAGTAACAAAGACATTAACTGACACAAATTAACAAAGACGTACACTGAAACCCAGTAACAAAGACACACACTTACACCAAGTAACAAAGACATACACTGACACCAAGTAACAAAGACATACACTGATACCCGGTAACACAGACACACACTTACACCAAGTATCACAGACCTACACAGACACCAACTAACAAAGACATACACTGATCCCCAGTAACACAGACAAACACTTACACCAAGTAACAAAGACATACAACGACACCAAGTATCAAATACATACACATACACCAAGCTACACAGACATACACTGACGCCAAGTAACAAAGACATGCACTTAACCCAAGGAAGAAAGACACACACTTACACCAAGTAACAAAGACAGACACTGACACCAAGTAAAAAAGACAGACACTGATACCCAGTAACAAAGACATGCATTGACACCCAGTAACAAAGACACACACTGACACCAAGTAACAATGACATGCATTGATACCCAGTAACACAGACACACACTTGCACCAAGTAACAAAGACATACACTGACACCAAGTAACAAAGACATACACTGATACCCAGTAACACAGACACACACTTACAACAAGTAACACAGACATACACTGACACCAAGTAACAAAGACATACACTTACACCAAGTAACAAAGACATACACTGACACCAAGTAACAAAGACATACACTGATACCCAGTAACACAGACACACACTTACACCATGTAACAAAGACATACACTGACACCAAGTAACAAAGACATACACTTACACCAAGTAACACAGACATACACTGACACAAAGTAACAAAGACACACACTTACACCAAGTAACAAAGACATACACTGACACCAAGTAACAAAGACATACACTGATACCCAGTAACACAGACACACACTTACAACAAGTAACACAGACATACACTGACACCAAGTAACAAAGACATACACTTACACCAAGTAACAAAGACATACACTGACACCAAGTAACAAAGACATACACTGATACCCAGTAACACAGACACACACTTACACCATGTAACAAAGACATACACTGACACCAAGTAACAAAGACATACACTTACACCAAGTAACACAGACATACACTGACACAAAGTAACAAAGACACACACTTACACCAAGTAACACAGACATGCACTGACACCAAGTAACAAAGACAGACACTGATACCCATTAACACAGACACACTCTTACACCAAGTCACAAAGACATGCACTGACACCCAGTAACAAAGACACACAATGACAGCAAGTAACAAAGGCACACACTGACACCAAGTAACAATGACATGCATTGATATCCAGTAACACAGACACACACTTACACCAAGTAACAAAGACATGCACTGACACCAAGTAACAAAGACATTCACTAATACCCAGTAACACAGACACACACTTACACCAAGTAACAGAGACATACACTGACACCAAGTAACAAAGACACACACGGACACCAAGTAACAAAGACATACACTGACACCCATTCACAAAAAACATACACTTACACCAAGTAACACAGACATACACTGACACCAAGTTTCAAATACATACACTGACACCAAGTAACAAAGAAAAAGATTTACACCAAGTAAAACAGACATACACTGACACCAAGTATCAAAGACATACACTGACACCAAGTAACAAAGACATACACTTACACCAAGTAACAAAGACATGGACTGATACCCAGTAACAGAGACACACACTTACACCAAGTCACAAAGACATACACTGACACCCAGTAACAAAGACATACACTGACACCCAGTTACAAAGACACACACTGACACCAAGTAACAAAGACACACACTGACACCAAGTAACAAAGACATCCACTGACACAAATTAACAAAGACACACACTGATACCCAGTAACAAAGACACACACATACACCAAGTAACAAAGACATACACTGTCACCAAGTAACAAAGACATACACTGATACCCAGTAACACAGACACACACTTACACCACGTATCACAGACATACACAGACACCAACTAACAAAGATATACACTGATACACAGTAACACAGACAAACACTTACACCAAGTAACAAAGACATACACCGACTCCAAGTAACAAATACATACACATACACGAAGCTACACAGACATACACTGACACCAAGTAACAAAGACATGCACTGACACCAAGTAAGAAAGACACACACTTACACCAAGTAACAAAGACACACACAGACACCAAGTAACAAAGACATACACTGATACACATTAACACAGACACACACTTACACCAAGTAACACAGACATACACTGACACCAAGTAACAAAGACATACTTTGATACCCAGTAACACAGGCACACACTTACACCAAGTAACAAAGACAGACAATGACACCAAGTAACAAAGACATACACTGATACCCAGTAACACAGACACACACTTACACCAAGTAACAGAGACATACACTGACACCAAGTAACAAAGGCATACACTTACACCAAGTAACAAAGACATGCACATGACACCAAGTAACAAAGACGAACACTAACACCAAGTAACAAAGACATGCACTGACACCAAGTAACAAAGACACACACATACACCAAGTACACAGACATACACTGACACCAAGTAACAAAGACAAACACTGACACCCAGTAACAAAGAAACACACTGACACCAAGTAACAAAGACACACACTGACACCAAGTATACAAAGAAATACAAAGACACCAAGTAACAAAGACATACACTGATACACAGTAACACAGACAAACACTAACATCAAGTCACAAAGACATACACTGACACCCAGTAACAAAGACAAACACTGACACCCAGTACCAAAGAAACACACTGACACCAAGTAACAAAGAGACACACTGACACCAAGTATACAAAGAAATACAAAGACACCAAGCAACAAAGACATACACTGATACACAGTCACACAGACACACACTTACACCAAGTATCACAGACATACACAGACACCAAGTAACAATGACATACACTGATATCCAGTAACACAGACACACACTTACACCATGTAACAAAGACATACACTGACACCAAGTAACAAAGACATACACTTACACCAAGTAACACAGACATCCACTGATACCCAGTAACACAGACACACACTTACACCAAGTAACAAGGACAGACACAGATACCCAGTAACACAGACACACACTTCCACCAAGTCACAAAGACATACACTGACACCCAGTAACAAAGACACACTATGACACCAAGTAACAAAGACATACACTGACACCAAGAAACAAAGACATTCACTGATACCCAGTAACACAGACACACACTTGCACCAAGTAACAAAGACATGCACTGACACCAAGTAACAAAGACATACACTGACACCAAGTAACAAAGGCATACACTGGCACCCAGTAACAAAGACATACACTGACACCCAGTAACACAGACGCACACGGACACCAAGTAACAAAGACATACACTGACACCCAGTAAGTAAAACATACACTGACACCAAGTAACAAAGACATACACAGACACCAAGTAACGAAGACATACACTGATACCCATTAACACAGACACACACTTACACCAAGTAACAAAGACATACACTGATACCCAGTAACACAGACGCACACTTACAACAAGTATCCCAGACATACACAGACACCAAGTAACAAAGACATACACTGATACCCAGTAACACTGACACACACTTACACCAAGTAACAAAGACATACACTGACACCAAGTAACAAAGGCATAGACTTACACCAAGTAACAAAGACATACACTTACACCAAGTAACACAGACATACACTGACACCAAGTAACAACGACACACACTTACACCAAGTACACAGACATACACTGACACAAAGTAACAAAGACATACACTGATACCCAGTAACACAGACACACACTTACACCAAGTAACAAAGACAGACACTGATACCCAGTAACAAATACATACACTGAATACCAGTAACACAGACACACACTAACACCATGTCACAAAGACATACACTGATACCCAGTAACAAAGACAAACACTGACACTCAGTAACAAAGAAACACACTGACACCAAGTAACAAAGACAGACACTGACACCAAGTATACAAAGACATACACAGACACCAAGTAACAAAGACATACACTGATACCCAGTAACACAGACACACACTTACACCAAGTAACAAAGACAGACACTGATACCCAGTAACACAGACACACACTTACACCATGTAACAAAGACATGCACTGACACCAAGTAACAAAGACATACACTTACACCAATTAACACAGACATACACTGATACCAAGTAACAAAGACACACTTACACCAAGTAACACAGACATACACTGACACCTAGTAACAATGACATACACTGATACCCAGTAACACAGACACACACTTACACCAAGTAACAATGACAGACACTGATACCCAGTAACACAGACACACACTTACACCAAGTCACGAAGACATACACTGACACCCAGTAACAAAGACACACAATGACACCAAGTAAAAAATGCACACACTGACACCAAGTAACAATGACATGCATTGATACCCAGAAACACAGACACACACTGACACCAAGTAACAAAGACATACACTGACACCAAGTAACAAAGACATTCACTGATACCCAGTAACACAGACACACAATTACACCAAGTAACAAATACATACACTGACACCAAGTAATAAAGACACACACGGACACCAAGTAACAAAGACATACACTGACACCCAGTAACAAAAACATACACTGACACCCAGTAACAAAGGCATACACTGACACCAAGTAACAAAGACATTCACTGATCCCCAGTAACACAGACACACACATAAACCAAGTAACAAAGACATCCACTGACACCAAGTAACAAAGACACACAATGACACCAAGTAACAAAGACAAACACAGACACCAAGTAACGAATACATGCACTGATACCCAGTAACACAGACACACACTTACACCAAGTAACAAAGACATACACTGATACCCAGGAACACAGACACACACTTACACCAAGTATCACAGACATACACAGACACCAAGTAACAAAGACATACACTGATACCCAGTAACACAGACACACACTTACACCGAGTAACAAAGACATACACTGACACCAAGTAACAAAGACATACACTTTCACCAAGTCACACAGACATACACTGACACCATTTAACAAAGACACACACTTACACCAAGTAACAAAGACATGCACTGACACCAAGTCACAAAGACATACACTCACACCAATTAACAAAGACATACACTTACACCAAGTAACACAGACATACACTGACACCAAGTATCAAATACATACACTGACACGAAGTAACAAAGACACAAACTTACACCAAGTAACAAGGACATAAACTGACACCAAGTAACAAAGACATACACTGACACCAAGTAACAAAGACATACACTGATAGCCAGTAACAAAGACACACAATTACACCAAGTAACAAAGACAGACACTGATACCCAGTAACAGAGACACACACTTACACCAAGTCACAAAGACAGACACTGACACCCAGTAACAAAGACATACACTGACACCCAGTTACAAAGACACACACTGACACCAAGTAACAAAGACACACACTGACACCAAGTAACAAAGACATTAACTGACACAAATTAACAAAGACGTACACTGAAACCCAGTAACAAAGACACACACTTACACCAAGTAACAAAGACATACACTGACACCAAGTAACAAAGACATACACTGATACCCGGTAACACAGACACACACTTACACCAAGTATCACAGACCTACACAGACACCAACTAACAAAGACATACACTGATCCCCAGTAACACAGACAAACACTTACACCAAGTAACAAAGACATACAACGACACCAAGTATCAAATACATACACATACACCAAGCTACACAGACATACACTGACGCCAAGTAACAAAGACATGCACTTAACCCAAGGAAGAAAGACACACACTTACACCAAGTAACAAAGACAGACACTGACACCAAGTAAAAAAGACAGACACTGATACCCAGTAACAAAGACATGCATTGACACCCAGTAACAAAGACACACACTGACACCAAGTAACAATGACATGCATTGATACCCAGCAACACAGACACACACTGACACCAAGTAACAAAGACATACACTGACACCAAGTAACAAAGACATTCACTGATACCCAGTAACACAGACACACACTTACACCAAGTAACAAAAACATACACTGACACCAAGTAACAAAGACACACACGGACACCAAGTAACAAAGACATACACTGACACCCAGTAACAAAAACATACACTGACACCCAGTAACAAAGGCATACACTGACACCAAGTAACAAAGACATTCACTGATCCCCAGTAACACAGACACACACATAAACCAAGTAACAAAGACATCCACTGACACCAAGTAACAAAGACACACAATGACACCAAGTAACAAAGACATACACAGACACCAAGTAACGAATACATACACTGATACCCAGTAACACAGACACACACTTACACCAAGTAACAAAGACATACACTGATACCCAGGAACACAGACACACACTTACACCAAGTATCCCAGACATACACAGACACCAAGAAACAAAGACATACACTGACACCCAGTAACACAGACGCACACGGACACCAAGTAACAAAGACATACACTGACACCCAGTAAGAAAAACATACACTGACACCCAGTAACAAAGACATACACTGACACCAAGTAACAAAGACATTCACTGATCCCCAGTAACACAGACACACACTTACACCAAGTAACAAAGACATACACTTACACCAAGTAACAAAGACACACACTGACACCAAGTAACAAAGACATACACAGACACCAACTAACGAAGACATACACAGATACCCAGTAACACAGACACACACTTACACCAAGTAACAAAGACATACACTGATACCCAGTAACACAGACGCACACTTACACCAAGTATCCCAGACATACACAGACACCAAGTAACAAAGACATACACTGATACCCAGTAACACTGACACACACTTACACCAAGTATCAAAGACATACACTGACACCAGGTAACAGAGACATACACTTACACCAAGTCACACAGACATACACTTACACCAAGTAACAAAGACACACACTTACACCAAGTAACAAAGACATGCACTGACACCAAGTAACAAAGACATACACTTACACCAAGTAACAAAGACATGCACTGATACCCAGTAACAGAGACACACACTTACACCAAGCCACAAAGACATACACTGACACCCAGTAACAAAGACATACACTGACA
The DNA here is from genome assembly GCF_036365525.1 of Heterodontus francisci. Taxonomy (NCBI): domain Eukaryota; kingdom Metazoa; phylum Chordata; class Chondrichthyes; order Heterodontiformes; family Heterodontidae; genus Heterodontus; species Heterodontus francisci. The sequence goes on along the minus strand of NW_027140221.1, from coordinate 6,963,081 downwards.
CCCAGTTACAAAGACACACACTGACACCAAGTAACAAAGACACACACTGACACCAAGTAACAAAGACATCCACTGACACAAATTAACAAAGACACACACTGATACCCAGTAACAAAGACACACACTTACACCAAGTAACAAAGACATACACTGTCACCAAGTAACAAAGACATACACTGATACCCAGTAACACAGACACACACTTACACCACGTATCACAGACATACACAGACACCAACTAACAAAGACATACACTGATACCCAGTAACACAGACAAACACTTACACCAAATAACAAAGACATACACCGACACCAAGTAACAAATACATACACTTACACCAAGCTACACAGACATACACTGACACCAAGTAACAAAGACAAGCACTTACACCAAGTAAGAAAGACACACACTTACACCAAGTAACAAAGACACACACAGACACCAAGTAACAAAGACATACACTTACACCAAGTAACAAAGACATACAATGATACCCAGCCACACAGACACACACTTACACCAAGTAACACAGACAAGCACTGACACAAAGTAACAAAGACATACACTGATACCCAGTAACACAGGCACACACTTACACCAAGTAACAAAGACAGACAATGACACCAAGTAACAAAGACATACACTGATACCCAGTAACACAGACACACACTTACACCAAGTAACAGAGACATACACTGACACCAAGTAACAAAGGCATACACTTGCACCAAGTAACAAAGACATGCACTGACACCAAGTAACAAAGACGAACACTTACACCAAGTAACAAAGACATGCACTGACACCAAGTAACAAAGACACACACATACACCAAGTACACAGACATACACTGACACCAAGTAACAAAGACATACACTGATGCACAGTAACACAGACGCACACGGACACCAAGTAACAAAGACAAACACTGACACCCAGTAAGAAAAACATACACTGACACCCAGTAACAAAGACATACACTGACACCAAGTAACAAAGACATTCACTGATCCCCAGTAACACAGACACACACTTACACAAAGTAACAAAGACATACACTTACACCAAGTAACAAAGACATGCACTGACACCAAGTAACAAAGACACACACATACACCAAGTACACAGACATACACTGACACCAAGTAACAAAGACATACACTGATACCCAGTAACACAGACGCACACTTACACCAAGTATCCCAGGCATACACAGACACCAAGGAACAAAGACATACACTGATACCCAGTAACACTGACACACACTTACACCAAGTAACAAAGACATACACTGACACCAAGTAACAGAGACATACACTTACACCAAGTCACACAGACACACACTTACACCAAGTAACAAAGACATGCACTGACACCAAGTAACAAAGACATACACTTACACCAATTAACAAAGACATACACTTACACCAAGTAACACAGACATACACTGACACCAAGTATCAAATACATACACTGACACCAAGTAACAAAGACACAAACTTACACCAAGTAACACAGACATAATCTGAAACCAAGTAACAAAGACATACACTTACACCAAGTAACAAAGACATACACTGATACCCAGAAACAAAGACACACACTTACACCAAGTAACAAAGACAGACACTGACACCCAGTAACAAAGACATACACTGACACCCAGTTACAAAGACACACACTGACACCAAGTAACAAAGACACACACTGACACCAAGTAACAAAGACATCAACTGACACAAATTAACAAAGACATACACTGAAACCCAGTAACAAAGACACACACTTACACGAAGTAACAAAGACATACACTGACACCAAGTAACAAAGACATTCACTAATAACCAGAAACACAGACAGACACTTACACCAAGTAACAAAGACATACACTGACACCCAGTCACAAAAACATACACTGACACCCAGTAACAAAGACATACACTGACTCCTAGTAACAAAGACATTCACTGATCCCCAGTAACACAGACACACACTTACACCAAGTAACAAAGACATACACTGACACCAAGTAACAAAGACACACACTGACACCGAGTAACAAAGACATACACAGACACCAAGAAACGAAGACATACACTGATACCCAGTAACACTGACACACACTTACACCAGGTAACAAAGCCATACACTGACACCAAGTAACAGAGACATACACTTACACCAACTAACAAAGACATGCACTGACACCAAGTAACAAAGACATGCACTGACACCAACTAACAAAGACACACTCTTACACCAAGTAACACAGACATACACTGACACCAAGGAACAAATACATAGACTGATACTCAGTAGCACAGACACACACTTACACCAAGTAACAAAGACAGACAATGACACCAAGTAACAAAGACATACACTGATACCCAGTAACACAGACACACACTTACACCAAGTAACAGAGACATACACTGACACCAAGTAACAAAGGCATACACTTACACCAAGTAACAAAGACATGCAATGACACCAAGTAACAAAGACATACACTTACACCAAGTAACACAGACATCCACTGACACCAAGTAACAAAGACACACACTTACACCAAGTACACAGACATACACTGACACCAAGTAACAAATACATACTCTGATACCCAGTAACACAGACACACACTTACACCAAGTAACAAAGACATACACTGATACCCAGTAACACTGACACACACTTACACCAAGTAACAAAGACATACACTGACACCAAGTAACAGAGACATACACCTACACCAAGTCACACAGACATACACTGACACCAAGTAACAAAGACATACACTTACACCAAGTAACAAAGACACACACTTACACCAAGTAACAAAGACATGCACTGACACCAAGTAACAAAGACATACACTTACACCAATTAACAAAGACATACACTTACACCAAGTAACACAGACATACACTGACACCAAGTATCAAATACATACACTGACAGCAAGTAACAAAGACACAAACTTACACCAAGTAACACAGACATAAACTGACACCAAGTAACAAAGACATACACTTACACCAAGTAACAAAGACATACACTGATACCCAGAAACAAAGACACACACTTACACCAAGTAACAAAGACAGACACTGACACCCAGTAACAAAGACATACACTGACACCCAGTTACAAAGACACACACTGACACCAAGTAACAAAGACACACACTGACACCAAGTAACAAAGACATCAACTGACACAAATTAACAAAGACATACACTGAAACCCAGTAACAAAGACACACACTTACACCAAGTAACAAAGACATACACTGACACCAAGTAACAAAGACATTCACTAATACCCAGAAACACAGACACACACTTACACCAAGTAACAAAGACATACACTGACACCCAGTCACAAAAACATACACTGACACCCAGTAACAAAGACATACACTGACTCCTAGTAACAAAGACATTCACTGATCCCCAGTAACACAGACACACACTTACACCAAGTAACAAAGACATACACTGACACCAAGTAACAAAGACATACACTGATACCCAGTAACACAGACACACACTTACACCATGTAACAAAGACATACACTGACACCAAGTAACAAAGACATACACTTACACCAAGTAACACAGACATACACTGACACAAAGTAACAAAGACACACACTTACACCAAGTAACACAGACATGCACTGACACCAAGTAACAAAGACAGACACTGATACCCATTAACACAGACACACTCTTACACCAAGTCACAAAGACATGCACTGACACCCAGTAACAAAGACACACAATGACAGCAAGTAACAAAGGCACACACTGACACCAAGTAACAATGACATGCATTGATATCCAGTAACACAGACACACACTTACACCAAGTAACAAAGACATGCACTGACACCAAGTAACAAAGACATTCACTAATACCCAGTAACACAGACACACACTTACACCAAGTAACAAAGACATACACTGACACCAAGTAACAAAGACACACACGGACACCAAGTAACAAAGACATACACTGACACCCATTCACAAAAAACATACACTTACACCAAGTAACACAGACATACACTGACACCAAGTTTCAAATACATACACTGACACCAAGTAACAAAGACACAGATTTACACCAAGTAAAACAGACATACACTGACACCAAGTATCAAAGACATACACTGACACCAAGTAACAAAGACATACACTTACACCAAGTAACAAAGACATGGAATGATACCCAGTAACAGAGACACACACTTACACCAAGTCACAAAGACATACACTGACACCCAGTAACAAAGACATACACTGACACCCAGTTACAAAGACACACACTGACACCAAGTAACAAAGACACACACTGACACCAAGTAACAAAGACATCCACTGACACAAATTAACAAAGACACACACTGATACCCAGTAACAAAGACACACACTTACACCAAGTAACAAAGACATACACTGTCACCAAGTAACAAAGACATACACTGATACCCAGTAAAACAGACACACACTTACACCACGTATCACAGACATACACAGACACCAACTAACAAAGATATACACTGATACACAGTAACACAGACAAACACTTACACCAAGTAACAAAGACATACACCGACACCAAGTAACAAATACATACACATACACGAAGCTACACAGACATACACTGACACCAAGTAACAAAGACATGCACTTACACCAAGTAACAAAGACACACACAGACACCAAGTAACAAAGACATACACTGATACACATTAACACAGACACACACTTACACCAAGTAACACAGACATACACTGACACCAAGTAACAAAGACATACTTTGATACCCAGTAACACAGGCACACACTTACACCAAGTAACAAAGACAGACAATGACACCAAGTAACAAAGACATACACTGATACCCAGTAACACAGACACACACTTACACCAAGTAACAGAGACATACACTGACACCAAGTAACAAAGGCATACACTTACACCAAGTAACAAAGACATGCACATGACACCAAGTAACAAAGACGAACACTTACACCAAGTAACAAAGACATGCACTGACACCAAGTAACAAAGACACACACATACACCAAGTACACAGACATACACTGACACCAAGTAACAAAGACAAACACTGACACCCAGTAACAAAGAAACACACTGACACCAAGTAACAAAGACACACACTGACACCAAGTATACAAAGAAATACAAAGACACCAAGTAACAAAGACATACACTGATACACAGTAACACAGACAAACACTAACATCAAGTCACAAAGACATACACTGACACCCAGTAACAAAGACAAACACTGACACCCAGTACCAAAGAAACACACTGACACCAAGTAACAAAGAGACACACTGACACCAAGTATACAAAGAAATACAAAGACACCAAGCAACAAAGATATACACTGATACACAGTCACACAGACACACACTTACACCAAGTATCACAGACATACACAGACACCAAGTAACAATGACATACACTGATATCCAGTAACACAGACACACACTTACACCATGTAACAAAGACATACACTGACACCAAGTAACAAAGACATACACTTACACCAAGTAAAACAGACATCCACTGATACCCAGTAACACAGACACACACTTACACCAAGTAACAAGGACAGACACAGATACCCAGTAACACAGACACACACTTCCACCAAGTCACAAAGACATACACTGACACCCAGTATCAAAGACACACTATGACACCAAGTAACAAAGACATACACTGACACCAAGAAACAAAGACATTCACTGATACCCAGTAACACAGACACACACTTGCACCAAGTAACAAAGACATGCACTGACACCAAGTAACAAAGACATACACTGACACCAAGTAACAAAGGCATACACTGGCACCCAGTAACAAAGACATACACTGACACCCAGTAACACAGACGCACACGGACACCAAGTAACAAAGACATACACTGACACCCAGTAAGAAAAACATACACTGACACCAAGTAACAAAGACATACACAGACACCAAGTAACGAAGACATACACTGATACCCATTAACACAGACACACACTTACACCAAGTAACAAAGACATACACTGATACCCAGTAACACAGACGCACACTTACACCAAGTATCCCAGACATACACAGACACCAAGTAACAAAGACATACACTGATACCCAGTAACACTGACACACACTTACACCAAGTAACAAAGACATACACTGACACCAAGTAACAAAGACATACACTGATACCCAGTAACACAGACATACACTGACACCAAGTAACAAAGGCATAGACTTACACCAAGTAACAAAGACATACACTTACACCAAGTAACACAGACATACACTGACACCAAGTAACAACGACACACACTTACACCAAGTACACAGACATACACTGACACAAAGTAACAAAGACATACACTGATACCCAGTAACACAGACACACACTTACACCAAGTAACAAAGACAGACACTGATACCCAGTAACAAATACATACACTGAATACCAGTAACACAGACACACACTAACACCATGTCACAAAGACATACACTGATACCCAGTAACAAAGACAAACACTGACACTCAGTAACAAAGAAACACACTGACACCAAGTAACAAAGACAGACACTGACACCAAGTATACAAAGACATACACAGACACCAAGTAACAAAGACATACACTGATACCCAGTAACACAGACACACACTTACACCAAGTAACAAAGACAGACACTGATACCCAGTAACACAGACACACACTTACACCATGTAACAAAGACATGCACTGACACCAAGTAACAAAGACATACACTTACACCAATTAACACAGACATACACTGATACCAAGTAACAAAGACACACTTACACCAAGTAACACAGACATACACTGACACCTAGTAACAATGACATACACTGATACCCAGTAACACAGACACACACTTACACCAAGTAACAATGACAGACACTGATACCCAGTAACACAGACACACACTTACACCAAGTCACAAAGACATACACTGACACCCAGTAACAAAGACACACAATGACACCAAGTAAAAAATGCACACACTGACACCAAGTAACAATGACATGCATTGATACCCAGAAACACAGACACACACTGACACCAAGTAACAAAGACATACACTGACACCAAGTAACAAAGACATTCACTGATACCCAGTAACACAGACACACAATTACACCAAGTAACAAATACATACACTGACACCAAGTAACAAAGACACACACGGACACCAAGTAACAAAGACATACACTGACACCCAGTAACAAAAACATACACTGACACCCAGTAACAAAGGCATACACTGACACCAAGTAACAAAGACATTCACTGATCCCCAGTAACACAGACACACACATAAACCAAGTAACAAAGACATCCACTGACACCAAGTAACAAAGACACACAATGACACCAAGTAACAAAGACAAACACAGACACCAAGTAACGAATACATGCACTGATACCCAGTAACACAGACACACACTTACACCAAGTAACAAAGACATACACTGATACCCAGGAACAGAGACACACACTTACACCAAGTATCACAGACATACACAGACACCAAGTAACAAAGACATACACTGATACCCAGTAACACAGACACACACTTACACCGAGTAACAAAGACATACACTGACACCAAGTAACAAAGACATACACTTTCACCAAGTCACACAGACATACACTGACACCAAGTAACAAGGACATACACTTACACCATTTAACAAAGACACACACTTACACCAAGTAACAAAGACATGCACTGACACCAAGTCACAAAGACATACACTCACACCAATTAACAAAGACATACACTTACACCAAGTAACACAGACATACACTGACACCAAGTATCAAATACATACACTGACACCAAGTAACAAAGACACAAACTTACACCAAGTAACAAGGACATAAACTGACACCAAGTAACAAAGACATACACTGACACCAAGTAACAAAGACATACACTGATAGCCAGTAACAAAGACACACAATTACACCAAGTAACAAAGACAGACACTGATACCCAGTAACAGAGACACACACTTACACCAAGTCACAAAGACAGACACTGACACCCAGTAACAAAGACATACACTGACACCCAGTTACAAAGACACACACTGACACCAAGTAACAAAGACACACACTGACACCAAGTAACAAAGACATTAACTGACACAAATTAACAAAGACGTACACTGAAACCCAGTAACAAAGACACACACTTACACCAAGTAACAAAGACATACACTGACACCAAGTAACAAAGACATACACTGATACCCGGTAACACAGACACACACTTACACCAAGTATCACAGACCTACACAGACACCAACTAACAAAGACATACACTGATCCCCAGTAACACAGACAAACACTTACACCAAGTAACAAAGACATACAACGACACCAAGTATCAAATACATACACATACACCAAGCTACACAGACATACACTGACGCCAAGTAACAAAGACATGCACTTAACCCAAGGAAGAAAGACACACACTTACACCAAGTAACAAAGACAGACACTGACACCAAGTAAAAAAGACAGACACTGATACCCAGTAACAAAGACATGCATTGACACCCAGTAACAAAGACACACACTGACACCAAGTAACAATGACATGCATTGATACCCAGCAACACAGACACACACTGACACCAAGTAACAAAGACATACACTGACACCAAGTAACAAAGACATTCACTGATACCCAGTAACACAGACACACACTTACACCAAGTAACAAATACATACACTGACACCAAGTAACAAAGACACACACGGACACCAAGTAACAAAGACATACACTGACACCCAGTAACAAAAACATACACTGACACCCAGTAACAAAGGCATACACTGACACCAAGTAACAAAGACATTCACTGATCCCCAGTAACACAGACACACACATAAACCAAGTAACAAAGACATCCACTGACACCAAGTAACAAAGACACACAATGACATCAAGTAACAAAGACATACACAGACACCAAGTAACGAATACATACACTGATACCCAGTAACACAGACACACACTTACACCAAGTAACAAAGACATACACTGATACCCAGGAACACAGACACAAACTTACACCAAGTATCACAGACATACACAGACACCAAGTAACAAAGACATACACTGATACCCAGTAACACAGACACACACTTACACCGAGTAACAAAGACATACACTGACACCAAGTAACAAAGACATACACTTTCACCAAGTCACACAGACATACACTGACACCAAGTAACAAAGACATACACTTACACCATTTAACAAAGACACACACTTACACCAAGTAACAAAGACATGCACTGACACCAAGTCACAAAGACATACACTCACACCAATTAACAAAGACATACACTGACACCAAGTAACACAGACATACACTGACACCAAGTATCAAATACATACACTGACACCAAGTAACAAAGACACAAACTTACACCAAGTAACAAGGACATAAACTGACACCAAGTAACAAAGACATACACTGACACCAAGTAACAAAGACATACACTGATAGCCAGTAACAAAGACACACAATTACACCAAGTAACAAAGACAGACACTGATACCCAGTAACAGAGACACACACTTACACCAAGTCACAAAGACAGACACTGACACCCAGTAACAAAGACATACACTGACACCCAGTTACAAAGACACACACTGACACCAAGTAACAAAGACACACACTGACACCAAGTAACAAAGACATCAACTGACACAAATTAACAAAGACGTGCACTGAAACCCAGTAACAAAGACACACACTTACACCAAGTAACAAAGACATACACTGACACCAAGTAACAAAGACATACACTGATACCCGGTAACACAGACACACACTTACACCAAGTATCACAGACCTACACAGACACCAACTAACAAAGACATACACTGATCCCCAGTAACACAGACAAACACTTACACCAAGTAACAAAGACATACAACGACACCAAGTATCAAATACATACACATACACCAAGCTACACAGACATACACTGACGCCAAGTAACAAAGACATGCACTTAACCCAAGGAAGAAAGACACACACTTACACCAAGTGACAAAGACAGACACTGACACCAAGTAAAAAAGACAGACACTGATACCCAGTAACAAAGACATGCATTGACACCCAGTAACAAAGACACACACTGACACCAAGTAACAAAGACATACACTTACACCAAGTAACAAAGACATACACTGACACCCATTAACAAAGACATACACTGATACCAAGTGACGCAGACACACACTTACACCAAGTAACAAAGACATACACTGACACCAAGTAACAAAGACACACACTTACACCAAGTAACAATGACAGACACTGATACCCAGTAACACAGACACACACTGACACCAAGTATACAAAGACATGCACAGACACCAAGTAACAAAGACATCCACTGATACACAGTAACACAGAAACACACTTACACCAAGTAACAAAGGCATACAATGATACCCAGCCACACAGACACACACTTACTCCAAGTATCACAGACATACACAGACACCAAGTAACAATGACATACACTGATTCCCAGTAACACAGACACACACTTACACCATGTAACAAAGACGTACACTGACACCAAGTAACAAAGACATACACTTACACCAAGTAACACAGACATACACTGATACCCAGTAACACAGATACACACTTACACCAAGTAACAATAACAGACACTGATACCCAGTAACACAGACACACACTTACACCAAGTCACAAAGACATACACTGACACCCAGTAACAAAGACATACACTGACACCCAGTAACAAAGACACACAATGACACCAAGTAACAAAGGCACACACTGACACCAAGTAACAATGACATACACTGATACCCAGTAACACAGACACACACATACACCAAGTAACAAAGACATACACTGACACCAAGTAACAAAGATATTCACTGATACCCAGTAACACAGACACACACTTGCACCAAGTAACAAAGACATACACTGACACCAAGTAACAAAGGCATACACTGACACCAAGTCACAAAGACATACACTGACACCCAGTAACACAGACACACACGGACACCAAGTAACAAAGACATACACTGACACCAAGTAACAAAGACATTCACTGATCCCCAGTAACACAGACACACACTTACACCAAGTATCACAGACATACACAGACACCAAGTAACAAAGACATACACTGATACCCAGTAACACAGACACACACTTACACCAAGTAACAAAGACATACACTGATACCCAGTAGCACAGACACACACTTACACCAAGTATCACAGACATACACAGACACCAAGTAACAAAGACATACACTGATACCCAGTAACACTGACACACACATACACCAAGTAAAAAAGACATACACTGCCACCAAGTAACAGAGACATACACTTACACCAAGTAACGCAGACATACACTGACACCAAGTAACAAAGACATACACTTACACCAACTAACAAAGACACACTCTTACACCAGTTAACATAGACATACACTGACACCAAGTAACAAAGACATACACTGACACCCAGTAACACAGACACACACTTACACCAACTAACAAAGACAGACAATGACACCAAGTAACAAAGACATACACTGATACCCAGTAACACAGACACACACTTACACCAAGTAACAGAGACATACACTGACACAAAGTAACAAAGGCATACACTTACACCAAGTAACAAAGACATGCACTGACACCAAGTAACAAAGACATACACTTACACCAAGAAACACAGACATACACTGACACCAAGTAACAAAGACACACACTTACACCAAGTACACAGACATACACTGATACCAAGTAACAAAGACATGCACTGATAGCCAGTAACACAGACACACACTTAAACCAAGTAACAAAGACAGACACTGATACCAAGTAACAAATACACACACTGATACCCAGTAACACAGACACACACTAACACCAAGTCACAAAGACATACACTGACACCCAGTAACAAAGACAAACACTGACACCCAGTAACAAAGAAACACACTGACACCAAGTAACAAAGACAGACACTGACACCAAGTAACAAAGACATACACTTACACCAAGTAACACAGACATACACTGACACCAAGTAACAAAGACACACACTTACACCAAGTAACAAAGACATACACTGACACCAAGTAACAAAGACATACACTGATACCCAGTAACACAGACACACACTTGCACCAAGTAACAATGACAGACACTGATACCCAGTAACACAGACACACACTTACACCAAGACGCAAAGACATACACTGACACCAAGTAGCAAAGACACACAATGACACCAAGTAACAAAGTCACACACTGACACCAAGTAACAATGACATGCACTGATACCCAGTAACACAGACACACACTTACACCAAGTAACAAAGACATACACTGACACCAAGTAACAAAGACATTCACTGATACCCAGTAACACAGACGCACACTTACACCAAGTAACAAGGATATACACTGACACCAAGTAACAAAGGCATACACTGATACCCAGTAACAAAGACATACACTGACACCCAGTAACACAGACACACACGGACACCAACTAACAAAGACATACACTGACACCCAGTAACAAAAACATTCACTGATCCCCAGTAACACAGACACACACTTACACCAAGTAACAGAGACATACACTGACACGAAGTAACACAGACATCCACTGATACCCAGTAACACAGACACACACTTACACCAAGTAACAATGACAGACACAGATACCCAGTAACACAGACACACACTTCCACCAAGTCACAAAGACATACACTGACACCCAGTAACAAAGACACACTATGGCACCAAGTAACAAAGACATACACTGACACCAAGTATCACAGACCTACACAGACACCAACTAACAAAGACATACACTGATCCCCAGTAACACAGACAAACACTTACACCAAGTAACAAAGACATACAACGACACCAAGTATCAAATACATACACATACACCAAGCTACAAAGACATACACTGACGCCAAGTAACAAAGACATGCACTTAACCCAAGGAAGAAAGACACACACTTACACCAAGTAACAAAGACATACACTGACACCAAGTAACAAAGACAGACACTGATACCCAGTAACAAAGACATGCATTGACACCCAGTAACAAAGACACACACTTCCACCAAGTCACAAAGACATACACTGACACCCAGTAACAAAGACACACTATGGCACCAAGTAACAAAGACATACACTGACACCCATTAACAAAGACATACACTGATACCAAGTGACGCAGACACACACTTACACCAAGTAACAAAGACATACACTGACACCAAGTAACAAAGACACACACTTACACCAAGTAACAATGACAGACACTGATACCCAGTAACACAGACACACACTGACACCAAGTATACAAAGACATGCACAGACACCAAGTAACAAAGACATCCACTGATACACAGTAACACAGAAACACACTTACACCAAGTAACAAAGGCATACAATGATACCCAGCCACACAGACACACACTTACTCCAAGTATCACAGACATACACAGACACCAAGTAACAATGACATACACTGATTCCCAGTAACACAGACACACACTTACACCATGTAACAAAGACGTACACTGACACCAAGTAACAAAGACATACACTTACACCAAGTAACACAGACATACACTGATACCCAGTAACACAGATACACACTTACACCAAGTAACAATAACAGACACTGATACCCAGTAACACAGACACACACTTACACCAAGTCACAAAGACATACACTGACACCCAGTAACAAAGACATTCACTGACACCCAGTAACAAAGACACTCAATGACACCAAGTAACAAAGGCACACACTGACACCAAGTAACAATGACATACACTGATACCCAGTAACACAGACACACACATACACCAACTAACAAAGACATACACTGACACCAAGTAACAAAGATATTCACTGATACCCAGTAACACAGAGACACACTTGCACCAAGTAACAAAGACATACACTGACACCAAGTAACAAAGGCATACACTGACACCCAGTAACAAAGACATACACTGACACCCAGTAACACAGACACACACGGACACGAAGTAACAAAGACATACACTGACACCCAGTAACAAAAACATACACTGACACCCAGTAACAATGACATACACTGACACCAAGTAACAAAGACATTCACTGATCCCCAGTAACACAGACACACACTTACACCAAGTATCACAGACATACACAGACACCAAGTAACAAAGACATACACTGATACCCAGTAACACAGACACACACTTACACCAAGTAACAAAGACATACACTGATAACCAGTAGCACAGACACACACTTACACCAAGTATCTCAGACATACACAGACACCAAGTAACAAAGACATACACTGATACCCAGTAACACTGACACACACTTACACCAAGTAAAAAAGACATACACTGCCACCAAGGAACAGAGACATACACTTACACCAAGTAACGCAGACATACACTGACACCAAGTAACAAAGACATACACTTACACCAACTAACAAAGACACACTCTTACACCAGTTAACATAGACATACACTGACACCAAGTAACAAAGACATACACTGATACCCAGTAACACAGACACACACTTACACCAACTAACAAAGACAGACAATGACACCAAGTAACAAAGACATACACTGATACCCAGTAACACAGACACACACTTACACCAAGTAACAGAGACATACACTGACACAAAGTAACAAAGGCATACACTTACACCAAGTAACAAAGACATGCACTGACACCAAGTAACAAAGACATACACTTACACCAAGAAAAACAGACATACACTGACACCAAGTAACAAAGACACACACTTACACCAAATACACAGACATACACTGATACCAAGTAACAAAGACATGCACTGATAGCCAGTAACACAGACACACACTTACACC
The DNA here is from genome assembly GCF_036365525.1 of Heterodontus francisci. Lineage (NCBI taxonomy): Eukaryota > Metazoa > Chordata > Chondrichthyes > Heterodontiformes > Heterodontidae > Heterodontus > Heterodontus francisci. The sequence continues at coordinate 6,948,001 of NW_027140221.1, read as the reverse complement.
AAGTAACAAAGACAGACACTGATACCAAGTAACAAAGACATACACTGATACCCAGTAACACAGACACACACTAACACCAAGTCACAAAGACATACACTGACACCCAGTAACAAAAACAAACACTGACACCCAGTAACAAAGAAACACACTGACACCAAGTAACAAAGACAGACACTGACACCAAGTAACAAAGACATACACTTACACCAAGTAACACAGACATACACTGACACCAAGTAACAAAGACACACACTTACACCAAGTAACACAGGCATACACTGACACCAAGTAACAAAGACATACACTGATACCCAGTAACACAGACACACACTTGCACCAAGTAACAATGACAGACACTGATACCCAGTAACACAGACACACACTTACACCAAGTCGCAAAGACATACACTGACACCCAGTAGCAAAGACACACAATGACACCAAGTAACAAAGGCACACACTGACACCAAGTAACAATGACATGCACTGATACCCAGTAACACAGACACACACTTACACCAAGTAACAAAGACATACACTGACACCAAGTAACAAAGACATTCACTGATACCCAGTAACACAGACGCACACTTACACCAAGTAACAAGGATATACACTGACACCAAGTAACAAAGGCATACACTGATACCCAGTAACAAAGACATACACTGACACCCAGTAACACAGACACACACGGACACCAACTAACAAAGACATACACTGACACCCAGTAACAAAAACATTCACTGATCCCCAGTAACACAGACACACACTTACACCAAGTAACAGAGACATACACTGACACGAAGTAACACAGACATCCACTGATACCCAGTAACACAGACACACACTTACACCAAGTAACAATGACAGACACAGATACCCAGTAACACAGACACACACTTCCACCAAGTCACAAAGACATACACTGACACCCAGTAACAAAGACACACTATGGCACCAAGTAACAAAGACATACACTGACACCAAGTATCACAGACCTACACAGACACCAACTAACAAAGACATACACTGATCCCCAGTAACACAGACAAACACTTACACCAAGTAACAAAGACATACAACGACACCAAGTATCAAATACATACAGATACACCAAGCTACACAGACATACACTGACGCCAAGTAACAAAGACATGCACTTAACCCAAGGAAGAAAGACACACACTTACACCAAGTAACAAAGACATACACTGACATCAAGTAACAAAGACAGACACTGATACCCAGTAACAAAGACATGCATTGACACCCAGTAACAAAGACACACACTTCCACCAAGTCACAAAGACATACACTTACACCAAGTAACAAAGACATACACTGACACCCAGTAACAAAGACATGCACTGACACGCAGTAACAAAGACACACACTTACACCAAGTAGCAAAGACATACACTGACACCCATTAACAAAGACATGCACTGATACCAAGTGACGCAGACACACACTTACACCAAGTAACAAAGACATACACTGACACCAAGTAACAAAGACACACACTTACACCAAGTAACAATGACAGACACTGATACCCAGTAACACAGACACACACTGACACCAAGTAACAAAGACATGCACTGACACCAAGTAACAAAGAGATACACTGATACCCAGTAACACAGACACACACTTACACCAAGTAACAAAGACAGACACTGATACCAAGTAACAAAGACATACACTGATACCCAGTAACACAGACACACACTAACACCAAGTCACAAAGACATGCACAGACACCAAGTAACAAAGACATCCACTGATAGACAGTAACACAGAAACACACTTACACCAAGTAACAAAGGCATACAATGATACCCAGCCACACAGACACACACTTACTCCAAGTATCACAGACATACACAGACACCAAGTAACAATGACATACACTGATTCCCAGTAACACAGACACACACTTACACCATGTAACAAAGACGTACACTGACACCAAGTAACAAAGACATACACTTACACCAAGTAACACAGACATACACTGATACCCAGTAACACAGATACACACTTACACCAAGTAACAATAACAGACACTGATACCCAGTAACACAGACACACACTTACACCAAGTCACAAAGACATACACTTACACCCAGTAACAAAGACATACACTGACACACAGTAACAAAGACACACAATGACACCAAGTAACAAAGGCACACACTGACACCAAGTAACAATGACATACACTGATATCCAGTAACACAGACACACACATACACCAAGTAACAAAGACATACACTGACACCAAGTAACAAAGATATTCACTGATACCCAGTAACACAGACACACACTTGCACCAAGTAACAAAGACATACACTGACACCAAGTAACAAAGGCATACACTGACACCCAGTAACAAAGACATACACTGACACCCAGTAACACAGACACACACGGACACCAAGTAACAAAGACATAAACCGACACCCAGTAAAAAAAACATACACTGACACCCAGTAACAAAGACATACACTGACACCAAGTAACAAAGACATTCACTGATCCCCAGTAACACAGACACACACTTACACCAAGTATCACAGACATACACAGACACCAAGTAACAAAGACATACACTGATACCCAGTAGCACAGACACACACTTACACCAAGTATCACAGACATACACAGACACCAAGTAACAAAGACATACACTGATACCCAGTAACACTGACACACACTTACACCAAGTAAAAAAGACATACACTGCCACCAAGTAACAGAGACATACACTTACACCAAGTAACGCAGACATACACTGACACCAAGTAACAAAGACATACACTTACACCAACTAACAAAGACACACTCTTACACCAAGTAACATAGACATACACTGACACCAAGTAACAAAGACATACACTGATACCCAGTAACACAGACACACACTTACACCAACTAACAAAGACAGACAATGACACCAAGTAACAAAGACATACACTGATACCCAGTAACACAGACACACACTTACACCAAGTAACAGAGACATACACTGACACCAAGTAACAAAGACACACACTTACACCAAGTAACAAAGACATGCACTGACACCAAGTAACAAAGAGATACACTGATACCCAGTAACACAGACACACACTTACACCAAGTAACAAAGACAGACACTGATACCAAGTAACAAAGACATACACTGATACCCAGTAACACAGACACACACTAACACCAAGTCACAAAGACATACACTGACACCCAGTAACAAAGACAAACACTGACACCCAGTAACAAAGAAACACACTGACACCAAGTAACAAAGACACACACTTACACCAAGTAACACAGACATACACTGACACCAAGTAACAAAGACATACACTGATACCCAGTAACACAGGCACACACTGACACCAAGTAACAATGACATGCACTGATACCCAGTAACACAGACACACACTTACACCAAGTAACAAAGACATACACTGACACCAAGTAACAAAGACATTCACTGATACCCAGTAACACAGACGCACACTTACACCAAGTAACAAGGACATACACTGACACCAAGTAACAAAGGCATACACTGATACCCAGTAACAAAGACATACACTGACACCCAGTAACACAGACACACACGGACACCAACTAACAAAGACATACACTGACACCCAGTAACAAAAACATACACTGACACCCAGTAACAAAGGCATACACTGACACCAAGTCACAAAGACATTCACTGATCCCCAGTAACACAGACACACACTTACACCAAGTAACAGAGACATACACTGACACGAAGTAACACAGACATCCACTGATACCCAGTAACACAGACACACACTTACACCAAGTAACAATGACAGACACAGATACCCAGTAACACAGACACACACTTCCACCAAGTCACAAAGACATACACTGACACCCAGTAACAAAGACACACTATGACACCAAGTAACAAAGACATACACTGACACCAAGAAACAAAGACATTCACTGATACCCAGTCACACAGACACACACTTGCACCAAGTAACAAAGACATACACTGACACCAAGTAACAAAGGCATACACTTACACCAAGTAACAAAGACATGCACTGACACCAAGTAACAAAGACATACACTTACACCAAGAAACACAGACATACACTGACACCAAGTAACAAAGACACACACTTACACCAAGTACACAGACATACACTGATACCAAGTAACAAAGACATACACTGATACCCAGTAACACAGACACACACTTACACCAAGTAACAAAGACAGACACTGATACCAAGTAACAAAGACATGCACTGATACCCAGTAACACTGACACACACTAACACCAAGTCACAAAGACATACACTGACACCCAGTAACAAAGACAAACACTGACACCAAGTAACAAAGACAGACACTGACACCAAGTAACAAAGACATACACTTACACCAAGTAACACAGACATACACTGACACCAAGTAACAAAGACACACACCAAGTCACAAAGACATACACTGACACCCAGTAACAAAGAAACACACTGACACCAAGTAACAAAGACAGACACTGACACCAAGTAACAAAGACATACACTTACACCAAGTAACACAGACATACACTGACACCAAGTAACAAAGACACACACTTACACCAAGTAACACAGACATACACTGACACCAAGTAACAAAGACATACACTGATACCCAGTAACACAGACACACACTTGCACCAAGTAACAATGCAGACACTGATACCCAGTAACAAAGACACACACTTACACCAAGTCGCAAAGACATACACTGACACCCAGTAGCAAAGACACACAATGACACCAAGTAACAAAGGCACACACTGACACCAAGTAACAATGACATGCACTGATACCCAGTAACACAGACACACACTTACACCAAGTAACAAAGACATACACTGACACCAAGTAACAAAGACATTCACTGATACCCAGTAACACAGACGCACACTTACACCAAGTAACAAGGATATACACTGACACCAAGTAACAAAGGCATACACTGATACCCAGTAACAAAGACATACACTGACACCCAGTAACACAGACACACACGGACACCAACTAACAAAGACATACACTGACACCCAGTAACAAAAACATACACTGACACCCAGTAACAAAGGCATACACTGACACCAAGTCACAAAGACATTCACTGATCCCCAGTAACACAGACACACACTTACACCAAGTAACAGAGACATACACTGACACGAAGTAACACAGACATCCACTGATACCCAGTAACACAGACACACACTTACACCAAGTAACAATGACAGACACAGATACCCAGTAACACAGACACACACTTCCACCAAGTCACAAAGACATACACTGACACCCAGTAACAAAGACGCACTATGACACCAAGTAACAAAGACATACACTGACACCAAGTATCACAGACCTACACAGACACCAACTAACAAAGACATACACTGATCCCCAGTAACACAGACAAACACTTACACCAAGTAACAAAGACATACAACGACACCAAGTATCAAATACATACACATACACCAAGCTACACAGACATACACTGACGCCAAGTAACAAAGACATGCACTTAACCCAAGGAAGAAAGACACACACTTACACCAATTAACAAAGACATACACTGACACCAAGTAAAAAAGACAGACACTGATACACAGTAACAAAGACATGCATTGACACCCAGTAACAAAGACACTCACTGACACCAAGTAACAAAGACATACACTTACACCAAGTAACAAAGACATACACTGACACCCAGAAACAAAGACATGCACTGACATCCAGTAACAAAGACACACACTTACACCAAGTAACAAAGACATACACTGACACCCATTAACAAAGACATACACTGATACCAAGTGACGCAGACACACACTTACACCAAGTAACAAAGACATACACTGACACCAAGTAACAAAGACACACACTTACACCAAGTAACAATGACAGACACTGATACCCAGTAACACAGAAACACACTGACACCAAGTACACAAAGACATGCACAGACACCAAGTAATAAAGACATCCACTGATACACTGTAACACAGAAACACACTTACACCAAGTAACAAAGGCATACAATGATACTCAGCCACACAGACACACACTTACTCCAAGTATCACAGACATACACAGACACCAAGTAACAATGACATACACTGATTCCCAGTAACACAGACACACACTTACACCATGTAACAAAGACGTACACTGACACCAAGTAACAAAGACATACACTTACACCAAGTAACACAGACATACACTGATACCCAGTAACACAGATACACACTTACACCAAGTAACAATAACAGACACTGATACCCAGTAACACAGACACACACTTACACCAAGTCACAAAGACATACACTGACACCCAGTAACAAAGACATACACTGACACCCAGTAACAAAGACACACACTGACACCAAGTAACAAAGACATACACTGATACCCAGTAACACAGACACAGACTTGCACCAAGTAACAATGACAGACACTGATACCCAGTAACACAGACACACACTTACACCAAGTCGCAAAGACATACACTGACACCCAGTAGCAAAGACACACAATGACACCAAGTAACAAAGGCACACACTGACACCAAGTAACAACGACATGCACTGATACCCAGTAACACAGACACACACTTACACCAAGTAACAAAGACATACACTGACACCAAGTAACAAAGACATTCACTGATACCCAGTAACACAGACGCACACTTACACCAAGTAACAAGGATATACACTGACACCAAGTAACAAAGGCATACACTGATACCCAGTAACAAAGACATACACTGACACCCAGTAACACAGACACACACGGACACCAACTAACAAAGACATACACTGACACCCAGTAACAAAAACATACACTGACACCCAGTAACAAAGGCATACACTGACACCAAGTCACAAAGACATTCACTGATCCCCAGTAACACAGACACACACTTACACCAAGTAACAGAGACATACACTGACACGAAGTAACACAGACATCCACTGATACCCAGTAACACAGACACACACTTACACCAAGTCACAATGACAGACACAGATACCCAGTAACACAGACACACACTTCCACCAAGTCACAAAGACATACACTGACACCCAGTAACAAAGACACACTATGGCACCAAGTAACAAAGACATACACTGACACCATTTAACTATAACAGACACTGATACCCAGTAACACAGACACACACTTACACCAAGTCACAAAGACATACACTTACACCCAGTAACAAAGACATACACTGACACCAAGTATCACAGACCTACACAGACACCAACTAACAAAGACATACACTGATCCCCAGTAACACAGACAAACACTTACACCATTTAACTATAACAGACACTGATACCCAGTAACACAGACACACACTTACACCAAGTCACAAAGACATACACTTACACCCAGTAACAAAGTGGCAGATGGAGTTTAACCCTGAAAAGTGTGAGGTCGTCCATTTTGGAAGGACAAACATGAATGCAAAATACTGGGTTAACGGTAGGGTTCTTGGGCATGTGGAGGAGCAGAGAGACCTTGGGGTCTATGTGCATAGATCATTGAAAGTTGCAACTCAAGTGGATAGGGCTGTGAAGAAGGCATATGGGGTGTTAGCGTTCATTAGCAGAGGGATTGAATTTAAGAGCCGTGAGGTGATGATGCAGCTGTACAGGACCTTGGTAAGGCCTCATTTGGAGTACTGTGTGCAGTTCTGGTCGCCTCATTTTAGGAAGGATGTGGAAGCCTTGGAGAGGGTGCAGAGGAGATTTACCAGGATGTTGCCTGGAATGGAGAATAAGTCTTACGAGGAAAGGCTGAACATTCTAGGCCTCTTCTCATTAGAAAGGAGAAGGATGAGGGGTGACATGATAGAGGTTTATAAGATGATCAGGGGAATAGATAGGGTAGACAGTCAGAAACTTTTTCCCCGGGTGGAGCAAAGCGTTACAAGGGGTCATAAATTTAAGGTGAAGGGTGGGAGATATAAGGGGGATGTCAGGGGAAGGTTCTTCACCCAGAGAGTGGTCGAGGCATGGAATGCCTTGCCCGGGGAAGTTGTTGAGTCAGAAACTTTAGGGACTTTCAAAAGGCTTTTGGATAGGTATATGGATAAAGGAGAATGATGGGGTATAGATTAAATTGTCCTTGACAGAGGACAAAGGATCGGCACAACATTGTGGGCCGAAGGGCCTGTTCTGTGCTGTATGTTCTATGTTCTATGTAACAAAGGCACACACTGACACCAAGTAACAATGACATACACTGATATCCAGTAACACAGACACACACACACACCAAGTAACAAAGACATACACTTACACCAAGTAACAAAGATATTCACTGATACCCAGTAACAAAGGCATACACTGACACCCAGTAACAAAGACATACACTGACACCCAGTAACACAGACACACACGGACACCAAGTAACAAAGACATTCACTGATCCCCAGTAACACAGACACACACTTACACCAAGTATCACAGACATACACAGACACCAAGTAACAAAGACATACACTGATACCCAGTAACACAGACACACACTTACAGCAAGTAACAAAGACATACACTGATACCCAGTAGCACAGACACACACTTACACCAAGTATCACAGACATACACAGACACCAAGTAACAAAGACATACACTGATACCCAGTAACACTGACACACACTTACACCAAGTAAAAAAGACATACACTGCCACCAAGTAACAGAGACATACACTTACACCAAGTAACGCAGACATACACTGACACCAAGTAACAAAGACATACACTTACAACAACTAACAAAGACACACTCTTACACCAAGTAACATAGACATACACTGACACCAAGTAACAAAGACATACACTGATACCCAGTAACACAGACACACACTTACACCAACTAACAAAGACAGACAATGACACCAAGTAACAAAGACATACACTGATACCCAGTAACACAGACACACACTTACACCAAGTAACAGAGACATACACTGACACTAAGTAACAAAGACACAAACTTACAGCAAGTAACAAAGACATGCACTGACACCAAGTAACAAAGACATACACTGATACCCAGTAACACAGACACACACTTACACCAAGTAACAAAGACAGACACTGATACCAAGTAACAAAGACATACACAGATACCCAGTAACACAGACACACACTAACACCAAGTCACAAAGACATACACTGACACCCAGTAACAAAGACAAACACTGACACCCAGTAACAAAGAAACACACTGACACCAAGTAACAAAGACAGACACTGACAACAAGTAACAAAGACATACACTTACACCAAGTAACACAGACATACACTGACACCAAGTAACAAAGACACACACTTACACCAAGTAACACAGACATACACTGACACCAAGTAACAAAGACATACACTGATACCCAGTAACACAGACACACACTTGCACCAAGTAACAATGACAGACACTGATACCCAGTAACACAGACACACACTTACACCAAGTCGCAAAGACATACACTGACACCCAGTAGCAAAGACACACAATGACACCAAGTAACAAAGGCGCACACTGACACCAAGTAACAATGACATGCACTGATACCCAGTAACACATACACACACTTACACCAAGTAACAAAGACATACACTGACACCAAGTAACAAAGACATTCACTGATACCCAGTAACACAGACGCACACTTACACCAAGTAACAAGGACATACACTGACACCAAGTAACAAAGGCATACACTGATACCCAGTAACAAAGACATACACTGACACCCAGTAACACAGACACACACGGACACCAACTAACAAAGACATACACTGACACCCAGTAACAAAAACATACACTGACACCCAGTAACAAAGGCATACACTGACACCAAGTCACAAAGACATTCACTGATCCCCAGTAACACAGACACACACTTACACCAAGTAACAGAGACATACACTGACACGAAGTAACACAGACATCCACTGATACCCAGTAACACAGACACACACTTACACCAAGTAACAATGACAGACACAGATACCCAGTAACACAGACACACACTTCCACCAAGTCACAAAGACATACACTGACACCCAGTAACAAAGACACACTATGACACCAAGTAACAAAGACATACACTGACACCAAGAAACAAAGACATTCACTGATACCCAGTCACACAGACACACACTTGCACCAATTAACAAAGACATACACTGACACCAAGTAACAAAGGCATACACTTACACCAAGTAACAAAGACATGCACTGACACCAAGTAACAAAGACATACACTTGCACCAAGAAACACAGACATACACTGACACCAAGTAACAAAGACACACACACTTACACCAAGTACACAGACATACACTGATACCAAGTAACAAAGACATACACTGATACCCAGTAACACAGACACACACTTACACCAAGTAACAAAGACAGACACTGATACCAAGTAACAAAGACATACACTGATACCCAGTAACACTGACACACACTAACACCAAGTCACAAAGACATACACTGACACCCAGTAACAAAGACAAACACTGACACCCAGTAACAAAGAAACACACTGACACCAAGTAACAAAGACAGACACTGACACCAAGTAACAAAGACATACACTTACACCAAGTAACACAGACATACACTGACACCAAGTAACACAGATATACACTGACACCAAGTAACAAAGACATACACTGATACCCAGTAACACAGACACACACTTGCACCAAGTAACAATGACAGACACTGATACCCAGTAACACAGACACACACTTACACCAATTCGCAAAGACATACACTGACACCCAGTAGCAAAGACACACAATGACACCAAGTAACAAAGGCACACACTGACACCAAGTAACAATGACATGCACTGATACCCAGTAACACAGACACACACTTACACCAAGTAACAAAGACATACACTGACACCGAGTAACAAAGACATTCACTGATACCCAGTAACACAGACGCACACTTGCACCAAGTAACAATGACAGACACTGATACCCAGTAACACAGACACACACTTACACCAAGTCGCAAAGACATACACTGACACCCAGTAGCAAAGACACACAATGACACCAAGTAACAAAGGCACACACTGACACCAAGTAACAATGACATGCACTGATACCCAGTAACACATACACACACTTACACCAAGTAACAAAGACATACACTGACACCAAGTAACAAAGACATTCACTGATACCCAGTAACACAGACGCACACTTACACCAAGTAACAAGGACATACACTGACACCAAGTAACAAAGGCATACACTGATACCCAGTAACAAAGACATACACTGACACCCAGTAACACAGACACACACGGACACCAACTAACAAAGACATACACTGACACCCAGTAACAAAAACATACACTGACACCCAGTAACAAAGGCCTACACTGACACCAAGTCACAAAGACATTCACTGATCCCCAGTAACACAGACACACACTTACACCAAGTAACAGAGACATACACTGACACGAAGTAACACAGACATCCACTGATACCCAGTAACACAGACACACACTTACACCAAGTAACAATGACAGACACAGATACCCAGTAACACAGACACACACTTCCACCAAGTCACAAAGACAAACACTGACACCCAGTAACAAAGACACACTATGACACCAAGTAACAAAGACATACACTGACACCAAGAAACAAAGACATTCACTGATACCCAGTCACACAGACACACACTTGCACCAAGTAACAAAGACATACACTGACACCAAGTAACAAAGGCATACACTTACACCAAGTAACAAAGACATGCACTGACACCAAGTAACAAAGACATACACTTACACCAAGAAACACAGACATACACTGACACCAAGTAACAAAGACACACACTTACACCAAGTACACAGACATACACTGATACCAAGTAACAAAGACATACACTGATACCCAGTAACACAGACACACACTTACACCAAGTAACAAAGACAGACACTGATACCAAGTAACAAAGACATACACTGATACCCAGTAACACTGACACTCACTAACACCAAGTCACAAAGACATACACTGACACCCAGTAACAAAGACAAACACTGACACCCAGTAACAAAGAAACACACTGACACCAAGTAACAAAGACAGACACTGACACCAAGTAACAAAGACATACACTTACACCAAGTAACACAGACATACACTGACACCAAGTAACAAAGACACACACTTACACCAAGTAACACAGACATACACTGATACCCAGTAGCACAGACACACACTTACACCAAGTATCACAGACATACACAGACACCAAGTAACAAAGACATACACTGATACCCAGTAACACTGACACACACTTACACCAAGTAAAAAAGACATACACTGCCACCAAGTAAAAGAGACATACACTTACACCACGTAACGCAGACATACACTGACACCAAGTAACAAAGACATACACTTACAACAACTAACAAAGACACACTCTTACACCAAGTAACATAGACATACACTGACACCAAGTAACAAAGACATACACTGATACCCAGTAACACAGACACACACTTACACCAACTAACAAAGACAGACAATGACACCAAGTAACAAAGACATACACTGATACCCAGTAACACAGACACACACTTACACCAAGTAACAGAGACATACACTGACACTAAGTAACAAAGACACACACTTACAGCAAGTAACAAAGACATGCACTGACACCAAGTAACAAAGACATACACTGATACCCAGTAACACAGACACACACTTACACCAAGTAACAAAGACAGACACTGATACCAAGTAACAAAGACATACACAGATACCCAGTAACACAGACACACACTAACACCAAGTCACAAAGACATACACTGACACCCAGTAACAAAGACAAACACTGACACCCAGTAACAAAGAAACACACTGACACCAAGTAACAAAGACAGACACTGACAACAAGTAACAAAGACATACACTTACACCAAGTAACACAGACATACACTGACACCAAGTAACAAAGACACACACTTACACCAAGTAACACAGACATACACTGACACCAAGTAACAAAGACATACACTGATACCCAGTAACACAGACACACACTTGCACCAAGTAACAATGACAGACACTGATACCCAGTAACAAAGACACACACTTACACCAAGTCGCAAAGACATACACTGACACCCAGTAGCAAAGACACACAATGACACCAAGTAACAAAGGCGCACACTGACACCAAGTAACAATGACATGCACTGATACCCAGTAACACATACACACACTTACACCAAGTAACAAAGACATACACTGACACCAAGTAACAAAGACATTCACTGATACCCAGTAACACAGACGCACACTTACACCAAGTAACAAGGACATACACTGACACCAAGTAACAAAGGCATACACTGATACCCAGTAACAAAGACATACACTGACACCCAGTAACACAGACACACACGGACACCAACTAACAAAGACATACACTGACACCCAGTAACAAAAACATACACTGACACCCAGTAACAAAGGCATACACTGACACCAAGTCACAAAGACATTCACTGATCCCCAGTAACACAGACACACACTTACACCAAGTAACAGAGACATACACTGACACGAAGTAACACAGACATCCACTGATACCCAGTAACACAGACACACACTTACACCAAGTAACAATGACAGACACAGATACCCAGTAACACAGACACACACTTCCACCAAGTCACAAAGACATACACTGACACCCAGTAACAAAGACACACTATGACACCAAGTAACAAAGACATACACTGACACCAAGAAACAAAGACATTCACTGATACCCAGTCACACAGACACACACTTGCACCAATTAACAAAGACATACACTGACACCAAGTAACAAAGGCATACACTTACACCAAGTAACAAAGACATGCACTGACACCAAGTAACAAAGACATACACTTACACCAAGAAACACAGACATACACTGACACCAAGTAACAAAGACACACACACTTACACCAAGTACACAGACATACACTGATACCAAGTAACAAAGACATACACTGATACCCAGTAACACAGACACACACTTACACCAAGTAACAAAGACAGACACTGATACCAAGTAACAAAGACATACACTGATACCCAGTAACACTGACACACACTAACACCAAGTCACAAAGACATACACTGACACCCAGTAACAAAGACAAACACTGACACCCAGTAACAAAGAAACACACTGACACCAAGTAACAAAGACAGACACTGACACCAAGTAACAAAGACATACACTGACACCAAGTAACACAGACATACACTGACACCAAGTAACACAGATATACTCTGACACCAAGTAACAAAGACATACACTGATACCCAGTAACACAGACACACACTTGCACCAAGTAACAATGACAGACACTGATACCCAGTAACACAGACACACACTTACACCAATTCGCAAAGACATACACTGACACCCAGTAGCAAAGACACACAATGACACCAAGTAACAAAGGCACACACTGACACCAAGTAACAATGACATGCACTGATACCCAGTAACACAGACACACACTTACACCAAGTAACAAAGACATACACTGACACCGAGTAACAAACACATTCACTGATACCCAGTAACACAGACGCACACTTGCACCAAGTAACAATGACAGACACTGATACCCAGTAACACAGACACACACTTACACCAAGTCGCAAAGACATACACTGACACCCAGTAGCAAAGACACACAATGACACCAAGTAACAAAGGCACACACTGACACCAAGTAACAATGACATGCACTAATACCCAGTAACACATACACACACTTACACCAAGTAACAAAGACATACACTGACACCAAGTAACAAAGACATTCACTGATACCCAGTAACACAGACGCACACTTACACCAAGTAACAAGGACATACACTGACACCAAGTAACAAAGGCATACACTGATACCCAGTAACAAAGACATACACTGACACCCAGTAACACAGACACACACGGACACCAACTAACAAAGACATACACTGACACCCAGTAACAAAAACATACACTGACACCCAGTAACAAAGGCCTACACTGACACCAAGTCACAAAGACATTCACTGATCCCCAGTAACACAGACACACACTTACACCAAGTAACAGAGACATACTCTGACACGAAGTAACACAGACATCCACTGATACCCAGTAACACAGACACACACTTACACCAAGTAACAATGACAGACACAGATACCCAGTAACACAGACACACACTTCCACCAAGTCACAAAGACAAACACTGACACCCAGTAACAAAGACACACTATGACACCAAGTAACAAAGACATACACTGACACCAAGAAACAAAGACATTCACTGATACCCACTCACACAGACACACACTTGCACCAAGTAACAAAGACATACACTGACACCAAGTAACAAAGGCATACACTTACACCAAGTAACAAAGACATGCACTGACACCAAGTAACAAAGACATACACTTACACCAAGAAACACAGACATACACTGACACCAAGTAACAAAGACACACACTTACACCAAGTACACAGACATACACTGATACCAAGTAACAAAGACATACACTGATACCCAGTAACACAGACACACACTTACACCAAGTAACAAAGACAGACACTGATACCAAGTAACAAAGACATACACTGATACCCAGTAACACTGACACACACTAACACCAAGTCACAAAGACATACACTGACACCCAGTAACAAAGACAAACACTGACACCCAGTAACAAAGAAACACACTGACACCAAGTAACAAAGACAGACACTGACACCAAGTAACAAAGACATGCACTTACACCAAGTAACACAGACATACACTGACACCAAGTAACAAAGACACACACTTACACCAAGTAACACAGACATACACTGACACCAAATAGCAAAGACATACACTGATACCCAGTAACACAGACACACACTTGCACCAAGTAACAATGACAGACACTGATACCCAGTAACACAGACACACACTTACACCAATTCGCAAAGACATACACTGACACCCAGTAGCAAAGACACACAATGACACCAAGTAACAAAGGCACACACTGACACCAAGTAACAATGACATGCACTGATACCCAGTAACACAGACACACACTTACACCAAGTAACAAAGACATACACTGACACCAAGTAACAAAGACATTCACTGATACTCAGTAACACAGACGCACACTTACACCAAGTAACAAGGATATACACTGACACCAAGTAACAAAGGCATACACTGATACCCAGTAACAAAGACATACACTGACACCCAGTAACACAGACACACACGGACCCCAACTAACAAAGACATACACTGACACCCAGTAACAAAAACATACACTGACACCCAGTAACAAAGGCATACACTGACACCAAGTCACAAAGACATTCACTGATCCCCAGTAACACAGACACACACTTACACCAAGTAACAGAGACATACACTGACACGAAGTAACACAGACATCCACTGATACCCAGTAACACAGACACACACTTACACCAAGTAACAATGACAGACACAGATACCCAGTAACACAGACACACACTTCCACCAAGTCACAAAGACATACACTGACACCCAGTAACAAAGACACACTATGACACCAAGTAACAAAGACATAAACTGACACCAAGTATCACAGACCTACACAGACACCAACTAACAAAGACATACACTGATCCCCAGTAACACAGACAAACACTTACACCAAGTAACAAAGACATACAACGACACCAAGTATCAAATACATACACATACACCAAGCTACACAGACATACACTGACGCCAAGTAACAAAGACATGCACTTAACCCAAGGAAGAAAGACACACACTTACACCAAGTAACAAAGACATACACTGACACCAAGTAACAAAGACAGACACTGATACCCAGTAACAAAGACATGCATTGACACCCAGTAACAAAGACACACACTGACACCAAGTAACAAAGACATACACTTACACCAAGTAATAAAGACATACACTGACACCCAGTAACAAAGACATGCACTGACATCCAGTAACAAAGACACACACTTACACCAAGTAACAAAGACATACACTGACACCAAGTAACACAGACACACACTTCCACCAAGTCACAAAGACATACATTGACACCCAGTAACAAAGACACACTATGACACCAAGTAACAAAGACATACACTGACACCAAGTGTCACAGACCTACACAGACACCAACTAACAAAGACATACACTGATCCCCAGTAACACAGACAAACACTTACACCAAGTAACAAAGACATACAACGACACCAAGTATCAAATACATACACATACACCAAGCTACACAGACATACACTGACGCCAAGTAACAAAGACATGCACTTAACCCAAGGAAGAAAGACACACACTTACACCAAGTAACAAAGACATACACTGACACCAAGTAACAAAGACAGACACTGATACCCAGTAACAAAGACATGCATTGACACCCAGTAACAAAGACACACACTGACACCAAGTAACAAAGACATACACTTACACCAAGTAATAAAGGCATACACTGACACCCAGTAACAAAGACATGCACTGACATCCAGTAACAAAGACACACACTTACACCAAGTAACAAAGACATACACTGACACCCATTAACAAAGACATACACTGATACCAAGTGACGCAGACACACACTTACACCAAGTAACAAAGACATACACTGACACCAAGTAACAAAGACACACACTTACACCAAGTAACAATGACAGACAATGATACCCAGTAACACAGACACACACTGACACCAAGTACACAAAGACATGCACAGACACCAAGTAACAAAGACATCCACTGATACACTGTAACACAGAAACACACTTACACCAAGTAACAAAGGCATACAATGATACCCAGCCACACAGTCACACACTTACTCCAAGTATCACAGACATA
The DNA here is from genome assembly GCF_036365525.1 of Heterodontus francisci. Lineage (NCBI taxonomy): Eukaryota > Metazoa > Chordata > Chondrichthyes > Heterodontiformes > Heterodontidae > Heterodontus > Heterodontus francisci. Next base: position 6,929,916 of record NW_027140221.1, on the reverse strand, counting down.
CACAGACACCAAGTAACAATGACATACACTGAATCCCAGTAACACAGACACACACTTACACCATGTAACAAAGACGTACACTGACACCAAGTAACAAAGACATACACTTACACCAAGTAACACAGACATACACTGATACCCAGTAACACAGATACACACTTACACCAAGTAACAATAACAGACACTGATACCCAGTAACACAGACACACACTTACACCAAGTCACAAAGACATACACTGACACCCAGTAACAAAGACATACACTGACACCCAGTAACAAAGACACACAATGACACCAAGTAACAAAGGCACACACTGACACCAAGTAACAATGACATACACTGATATCCAGTAACACAGACACACATATACACCAAGTAACAAAGACATACACTGACACCAAGTAACAAAGATATTCACTGACACCCAGTAACACAGACACACACTTGCACCAAGTAACAAAGACATACACTGACACCAAGTAACAAAGGCATACACTGACACCCAGTAACAAAGACATACACTGACACCCAGTAACACAGACACACACGGACACCAAGTAACAAAGACATACACTGACACCCAGTAACAAAAACATACACTGACACCCAGTAACAAAGACATACACTGACACCAAGTAACAAAGACATTCACTGATCCCCAGTAACACAGACACACACTTGCACCAAGTATCACAGACATACACAGACACCAAGTAACAAAGACATACACTGATACCCAGTAACACAGACACACACTTACACCAAGTAACAAAGACATACACTGATACCCAGTAGCACAGACACACACTTACACCAAGTATCACAGACATACACAGACACCAAGTAACAAAGACATACACTGATACCCAGTAACACTGACACACACTTACACCAAGTAAAAAAGACATACACTGCCACCAAGTAACAGAAACATACACTTACACCAAGTAACCCAGACATACACTGACACCAAGTGACAAAGACATACACTTACACCAAGTAACAAAGACACACTCTTACACCAAGTAACATAGACATACACTGACACCAAGTAACAAAGACATACACTGATACCCAGTAACACAGACACACACTTACACCAACTAACAAAGACAGACAATGACAACAAGTAACAAAGACAGACATTGATACCCAGTAACACAGACACACACTTACACCAAGTAACAGAGACAGACACTGACACCAAGTAACAAAGGCATACACTTACACCAAGTAACAAAGACATGCACTGACACCAAGTAACAAAGACATACACTTACACCAAGAAACACAGACATACACTGACACCAAGTAACAAAGACACACACTTACACCAAGTACACAGACATACACTGATACCAAGTAACAAAGACATACACTGATACCCAGTAACACAGACACACACTTACACCAAGTAACAAAGACAGACACTGATACCAAGTAACAAAGACATACACTGATACCCAGTAACACAGACACACACTAACACGAAGTCACAAAGACATACACGGACACCCAGTAACAAAGACAAACACTGACACCCAGTAACAAAGAAACACACTGACACCAAGTAACAAAGACAGACACTGACACCAAGTAACAAAGACATACACTTACACCAAGTAACACAGACATACACTGACACCAAGTAACAAAGACACACACTTACATCAAGTAACACAGACATACACTGACACCAAGTAACAAAGACATACACTGATACCCAGTAACACAGACACACACTTGCACCAAGTAACAATGACAGACACTGATACCCAGTAACACAGACACACACTTACACCAAGTCGCAAAGTCATACACTGACACCCAGTAGCAAAGACACACAATGACACCAAGTAACAAAGGCACACACTGACACCAAGTAACAATGACATGCACTGATACCCAGTAACACAGACACACACTTACACCAAGTAACAAAGACATACACTGACACCAAGTAACAAAGACATTCACTGATACCCAGTAACACAGACGCACACTTACACCAAGTAACAAAGACATACACTGACACCCAGTAACAAAAACATACACTGACACCCAGTAACAAAGACATACACTGACACCAAGTAACAAAGACATTCACTGATCCCCAGTAACACAGACACACACTTGCACCAAGTATCACAGACATACACAGACACCAAGTAACAAAGACATACACTGATACCCAGTAACACAGACACACACTTACACCAAGTAACAAAGACATACACTGATACCCAGTAGCACAGACACACACTTACACCAAGTATCACAGACATACACAGACACCAAGTAACAAAGACATACACTGATACCCAGTAACACTGACACACACTTACACCAAGTAAAAAAGACATACACTGCCACCAAGTAACAGAAACATACACTTACACCAAGTAACCCAGACATACACTGACACCAAGTGACAAAGACATACACTTACACCAAGTAACAAAGACACACTCTTACACCAAGTAACATAGACATACACTGACACCAAGTAACAAAGACATACACTGATACCCAGTAACACAGACACACACTTACACCAACTAACAAAGACAGACAATGACACCAAGTAACAAAGACAGACATTGATACCCAGTAACACAGACACACACTTACACCAAGTAACAGAGACAGACACTGACACCAAGTAACAAAGGCATACACTTACACCAAGTAACAAAGACATGCACTGACACCAAGTAACAAAGACATACACTTACACCAAGAAACACAGACATACACTGACACCAAGTAACAAAGACACACACTTACACCAAGTACACAGACATACACTGATACCAAGTAACAAAGACATACACTGATACCCAGTAACACAGACACACACTTACACCAAGTAACAAAGACAGACACTGATACCAAGTAACAAAGACATACACTGATACCCAGTAACACAGACACACACTAACACGAAGTCACAAAGACATACACTGACACCCAGTAACAAAGACAAACACTGACACCCAGTAACAAAGAAACACACAGACACCAAGTAACAAAGACAGACACTGACACCAAGTAACAAAGACATACACTTACACCAAGTAACACAGACATACACTGACACCAAGTAACAAAGACACACACTTACATCAAGTAACACAGACATACACTGACACCAAGTAACAAAGACATACACTGATACCCAGTAACACAGACACACACTTGCACCAAGTAACAATGACAGACACTGATACCCAGTAACACAGACACACACTTACACCAAGTCGCAAAGACATACACTGACACCCAGTAGCAAAGACACACAATGACACCAAGTAACAAAGGCACACACTGACACCAAGTAACAATGACATGCACTGATACCCAGTAACACAGACACACACTTACACCAAGTAACAAAGACATACACTGACACCAAGTAACAAAGACATTCACTGATACCCAGTAACACAGACGCACACTTACACCAAGTAACAAGGACATACACTGACACCAAGTAACAAAGGCATACACTGATACCCAGTAACAAAGACATACACTGACACCCAGTAACACAGACACACACGGACACCAACTAACAAAGACATACACTGACACCCAGTAACAAAAACATACACTGACACCACGTAACAAAGGCATACACTGACACCAAGTCACAAAGACATTCACTGATCCCCAGTAACACAGACACACACTTACACCAAGTAACAGAGACATACACTGACACGAAGTAACACAGACATCCACTGATACCCAGTAACACAGACACACACTTACACCAAGTAACAATGACAGACTCAGATACCCAGTAACACAGACACACACTTCCACCAAGTCACAAAAACATACACTGACACCCAGTAACAAAGACACACTATGACACCAAGTAACAAAGACATACACTGACACCAAGAAACAAAGACATTCACTGATACCCAGTCACACAGACACACACTTGCACCAAGTAACAAAGACATACACTGACACCAAGTAACAAAGACATACACTAACACCAAGTAACAAAGGCATACACTGGCACCCAGTAACAAAGACATACACTGACACCCAGTAACACAGACGCACACGGACACCAAGTAACAAAGACATACACTGACACCCAGTAAGAAAAACATACACTGACACCCAGTAACAAAGACATACACTGACACCAAGTAACAAAGACATTCACTGATCCCCAGTAACACAGACTCACACATACACCAAGTAATAAAGACATACACTTACACCAAGTAACAAAGACATACACAGACACCAAGTAACGAAGACATACACTGATACCCAGTAACACAGACACACACTTACACCAACTAACAAAGACAGACAATGACACGAAGTAACAAAGACATACACTGATACCCAGTAACACAGACACACACTTACACCAAGTTACAGAGACATACACTGACACCAAGTAACAAAGGCATACACTTACACCAAGTAACAAAGACATGCACTGACACCAAGTAACAAAGACATACACTTACACCAAGAAACACAGACATACACTGACACCAAGTAACAAAGACACACACTTACACCAAGTACACAGACATACACTGATACCAAGTAACAAAGACATACACTGATACCCAGTAACACAGACACACACTTACACAAAGTAACAAAGACAGACACTGATACCAAGTAACAAAGACATACACTGATCCCCAGTAACACAGACACACACTAACACCAAGTCACAAAGACATACACTGACACCCAGTAACAAAGACAAACACTGACACCCAGTAACAAAGACATACACTAACACCAAGTAACACAGACATACACTGACACCAAGTAACAAAGACACACACTTACACCAAGTAACACAGACATACACTGACACCAAGTAACAAAGACATACACTGATACCCAGTAACACAGACACACACTTGCACCAAGTAACAATGACAGACACTGATACCCAGTAACACAGACACACACTTACACCAAGTCGCAAAGACATACACTGACACCCAGTAGCAAAGACACACAATGACACCAAGTAACAAAGGCACACACTGACACCAAGTAACAATGACATGCACTGATACCCAGTAACACAGACACACACTTACACCAAGTAACAAAGACATACACTGACACCAAGTAACAAAGACATTCACTGATACCCAGTAACACAGACGCACACTTACACCAAGTAACAAGGACATACACTGACACCAAGTAACAAAGGCATACACTGACACCCAGTAACACAGACACACACGGACACCAACTAACAAAGACATGCACTGACACCCAGTAACAAAAACATACACTGAAACCCAGTAACAAAGACACACACTTACACCAAGTAACAGAGACATACACTGACACGAAGTAACACAGACATCCACTGATACCCAGTGACACAGACACACACTTACACCAAGTAACAATGACAGACACAGATACCCAGTAACACAGACACACACTTCCACCAAGTCACAAAGACATACACTGACACCCAGTAACAAAGACATACTATGACACCAAGTAACAAAGACACACACTGACACCAAGAAACACAGACATACACTGACACCAAGTAACAAAGACACACACTTACACCAAGTACACAGACATACACTGATACCAAGTAACAAAGACATACACTGATACCCAGTAACACAGACACACACTTACACCAAGTAACAATGACAGACACAGATACCCAGTAACACAGACACACACTTCCACCAAGTCACAAAGACAAACACTGACACCCAGTAACAAAGACACACTATGACACCAAGTAACAAAGACATACACTGACACCAAGAAAAAAAGACATTCACTGATACCCAGTCACACAGACACACACTTGCACCAAGTAACAAAGACATACACTGACACCAAGTAACAAAGGCATACACTTACACCAAGTAACAAAGACATGCACTGACACCAAGTAACAAAGACATACACTTACACCAAGAAACACAGACATACACTGACACCAAGTAACAAAGACACACACTTACACCAAGTACACAGACAGACACTGATACCAAGTAACAAAGACATACACTGATACCCAGTAACACAGACACACACTTACACCAAGTAACAAAGACAGACACTGATACCAAGTAACAAAGACATACACTGATACCCAGTAACACTGACACACACTAACACCAAGTCACAAAGACATACACTGACACCCAGTAACAAAGACAAACACTGACACCCAGTAACAAAGAAACACACTGACACCAAGTAACAAAGACAGACACTGACACCAAGTAACAAAGGCATACACTTACACCAAGTAACACAGACATACACTGACACCAAGTAACAAAGACACACACTTACACCAGGTAACACAGACATACACCGACACCAAATAACAAAGACATACACTGATACCCAGTAACACAGACACACACTTGCACCAAGTAACAATGACAGACACTGATACCCAGTAACACAGACACACACTTACACCAATTCGCAAAGACATACACTGACACCCAGTAGCAAAGACACACAATGACACCAAGTAACAAAGGCACACACTGACACCAAGTAACAATGACATGCACTGATACCCAGTAACACAGACACACACTTACACCAAGTAACAAAGACATACACTGACACCAAGTAACAAAGACATTCACTGATACTCAGTAACACAGACGCACACTTACACCAAGTAACAAGGATATACACTGACACCAAGTAACAAAGGCATACACTGATACCCAGTAACAAAGACATACACTGACACCCAGTAACACAGACACACACGGACACCAACTAACAAAGACATACACTGACACCCAGTAACAAAAACATACACTGACACCCAGTAACAAAGGCATACACTGACACCAAGTCACAAAGACATTCACTGATCCCCAGTAACACAGACACACACTTACACCAAGTAACAGAGACATACACTGACACGAAGTAACACAGACATCCACTGATACCCAGTAACACAGACACACACGTACACCAAGTAACAATGACAGACACAGATACCCAGTAACACAGACACACACTTCCACCAAGTCACAAAGACATACACTGACACCCAGTAACAAAGACACACTATGACACCAAGTAACAAAGACATAAACTGACACCAAGTATCACAGACCTACACAGACACCAACTAACAAAGACATACACTGATCCCCAGTATCACAGACAAACACTTAAACCAAGTAACAAAGACATACAACGACACCAAGTATCAAATACATACACATACACCAAGCTACACAGACATACACTGACGCCAAGTAACAAAGACATGCACTTAACCCAAGGAAGAAAGACACACACTTACACCAAGTAACAAAGACATACACTGACACCAAGTAACAAAGACAGACACTGATACCCAGTAACAAAGACATGCATTGACACCCAGTAACAAAGACACACACTGACACCAAGTAACAAAGACATACACTTACACCAAGTAATAAAGACATACACTGACACCCAGTAACAAAGACATGCACTGACATCCAGTAACAAAGACACACACTTACACCAAGTAACAAAGACATACACTGACACCAAGTAACACAGACACACACTTCCACCAAGTCACAAAGACATACATTGACACCCAGTAACAAAGACACACTATGACACCAAGTAACAAAGACATACACTGACACCAAGTATCACAGACCTACACAGACACCAACTAACAAAGACATACACTGATCCCCAGTAACACAGACAAACACTTACACCAAGTAACAAAGACATACAACGACACCAAGTATCAAATACATACACATACACCAAGCTACACAGACATACACTGACGCCAAGTAACAAAGACATGCACTTAACCCAAGGAAGAAAGACACACACTTACACCAAGTAACAAAGACACACACTGACACCAAGTAACAAAGACATACACTTACACCAAGTAATAAAGACATACACTGACACCCAGTAACAAAGACATGCACTGACATCCAGTAACAAAGACACACACTTACACCAAGTAACAAAGACATACACTGACACCCATTAACAAAGACATACACTGATACCAAGTGACGCAGACACACACTTACACCAAGTAACAAAGACATACACTTACACCAAGTAACAATGACAGACAATGATACCCAGTAACACAGACACACACTGACACCAAGTACACAAAGACATGCACAGACACCAAGTAACAAAGACATCCACTGATACACTGTAACACAGAAACACATTTACACCAAGTAACAAAGGCATACAATGATACCCAGCCACACAGTCACACACTTACCCCAAGTATCACAGACATACACAGACACCAAGTAACAATGACATACACTGATTCCCAGTAACACAGACACACACTTACACCATGTAACAAAGACGTACACTGACACCAAGTAACAAAGACATACACTTACACCAAGTAACACAGACATACACTGATACCCAGTAACACAGATACACACTTACACCAAGTAACAATAACAGACACTGATACCCAGTAACACAGACACACACTTACACCAAGTCACAAAGACATACACTGACACCCAGTAACAAAGACATGCACTGACACCCAGTAACAAAGACACACAATGACACCAAGTAACAAAGGCACACACTGACACCAAGTAACAATGACATACACTGATATCCAGTAACACAGACACACACATACACCAAGTAACAAACACATACACTGACACCAAGTAACAAAGATATTCACTGATACCCAGTAACACAGACACACACTTGCACCAAGTAACAAAGACATACACTGACACCAAGTAACAAAGGCATACACTGACACCCAGTAACAAAGACATACACTGACACCCAGTAACACAGACACACACGGACACCAAGTAACAAAGACATACACTGACACCCAGTAACAAAAACATACACTGACACCCAGTAACAAAAACATACACTGACACCCAGTAACAAAGACATACACTGACACCAAGTAACAAAGACATTCACTGATCCCCAGTAACACAGACACACACTTGCACCAAGTATCACAGACATACACAGACACCAAGTAACAAAGACATACACTGATACCCAGTAACACAGACACACACTTACACCAAGTAACAAAGACATACACTGATACCCAGTAGCACAGACACACACTTACACCAAGTATCACAGACATACACAGACACCAAGTAACAAAGACATACACTGATACCTAGTAACACTGACACACACTTACACCAAGTAAAAAAGACATACACTGCCACCAAGTAACAGAAACATACACTTACACCAAGTAACCCAGACATACACTGACACCAAGTGACAAAGACATACACTTACACCAAGTAACAAAGACACACTCTTACACCAAGTAACATAGACATACACTGACACCAAGTAACAAAGACATACACTGATACCCAGTAACACAGACACACACTTACACCAACTAACAAAGACAGACAATTGCACCAAGTAACAAAGACAGACATTGATACCCAGTAACACAGACACACACTTACACCAAGTAACAGAGACAGACACTGACACCAAGTAACAAAGGCATACACTTACACCAAGTAACAAAGACATGCACTGACACCAAGTAACAAAGACATACACTTACACCAAGAAACACAGACATACACTGACACCAAGTAACAAAGACACACACTTACACCAAGTACACAGACATACACTGATACCAAGTAACAAAGACATACACTGATACCCAGTAACACAGACACACACTTACACCAAGTAACAAAGACAGACACTGATACCAAGTAACAAAGACATACACTGATACCCAGTAACACAGACACACACTAACACGAAGTCACAAAGACATACACTGACACCCAGTAACAAAGACAAACACTGACACCCAGTAACAAAGAAACACACTGACACCAAGTAACAAAGACAGACACTGACACCAAGTAACAAAGACATACACTTACACCAAGTAACACAGACATACACTGACACCAAGTAACAAAGACACACACTTACATCAAGTAACACAGACATACACTGACACCAAGTAACAAAGACATACACTGATACCCAGTAACACAGACACACACTTGCACCAAGTAACAATGACAGACACTGATACCCAGTAACACAGACACACACTTACACCAAGTCGCAAAGACATACACTGACACCCAGTAGCAAAGACACACAATGACACCAAGTAACAAAGGCACACACTGACACCAAGTAACAATGACATGCACTGATACCCAGTAACACAGACACACACTTACACCAAGTAACAAAGACATACACTGACACCAAGTAACAAAGACATTCACTGATACCCAGTAACACAGACGCACACTTACACCAAGTAACAAGGACATACACTGACACCAAGTAACAAAGGCATACACTGATACCCAGTAACAAAGACATACACTGACACCCAGTAACACAGACACACACGGACACCAACTAACAAAGACATACACTGACACCCAGTAACAAAAACATAAAATGACACCCAGTAACAAAGGCATACACTGACACCAAGTCACAAAGACATTCACTGATCCCCAGTAACACAGACACACACTTACACCAAGTAACAGAGACATACACTGACACGAAGTAACACAGACATCCACTGATACCCAGTAACACAGACACACACTTACACCAAGTAACAATGACAGACTCAGATACCCAGTAACACAGACACACACTTCCACCAAGTCACAAAAACATACACTGACACCCAGTAACAAAGACACACTATGACACCAAGTAACAAAGACATCCACTGACACCAAGAAACAAAGACATTCACTGATACCCAGTCACACAGACACACACTTGCACCAAGTAACAAAGACATACACTGACACCAAGTAACAAAGACATACACTAACACCAAGTAACAAAGGCATACACTGGCACCCAGTAACAAAGACATACACTGACACCCAGTAACACAGACGCACACGGACACCAAGTAACAAAGACATACACTGACACCCAGTAAGAAAAACATACACTGACACCCAGTAACAAAGACATACACTGACACCAAGTAACAAAGACATTCACTGATCCCCAGTAACACAGACACACACTTACACCAAGTAACAACGACATACACTTACACCAAGTAACAAAGACACACACTGACACCAAGTAACAAAGACATACACAGACACCAAGTAACGAAGACATACACTGATACCCAGTAACACAGACACACACTTACACCAACTAACAAAGACAGACAATGACACGAAGTAACAAAGACATACACTGATACCCAGTAACACAGACACACACTTACACCAAGTTACAGAGACATACACTGACACCAAGTAACAAAGGCATACACTTACACCAAGTAACAAAGACATGCACTGACACCAAGTAACAAAGACATACACTTACACCAAGAAACACAGACATACACTGACACCAAGTAACAAAGACACACACTTACACCAAGTACACAGACATACACTGATACCAAGTAACAAAGACATACACTGATACCCAGTAACACAGACACACACTTACACAAAGTAACAAAGACAGACACTGATACCAAGTAACAAAGACATACACTGATCCCCAGTAACACAGACACACACTAACACCAAGTCACAAAGACATACACTGACACCCAGTAACAAAGACAAACACTGACACCCAGTAACAAAGACATACATTAACACCAAGTAACACAGACATACACTGACACCAAGTAACAAAGACACACACTTACACCAAGTAACACAGACATACACTGACACCAAGTAACAAAGACATACACTGATACCCAGTAACACAGACACACACTTGCACCAAGTAACAATGACAGACACTGATACCCAGTAACACAGACACACACTTACACCAAGTCGCAAAGACATACACTGACACCCAGTAGCAAAGACACACAATGACACCAAGTAACAAAGGCACACACTGACACCAAGTAACAATGACATGCACTGATACCCAGTAACACAGACACACACTTACACCAAGTAACAAAGACATACACTGACACCAAGTAACAAAGACATTCACTGATACCCAGTAACACAGACGCACACTTACACCAAGTAACAAGGACATACACTGACACCAAGTAACAAAGGCATACACTGACACCCAGTAACACAGACACACACGGACACCAACTAACAAAGACATGCACTGACACCCAGTAACAAAAACATACACTGAAACCCAGTAACAAAGGCATACACTGACACCAAGTCACAAAGACATTCACTGATCCCCAGTAACAAAGACACACACTTACACCAAGTAACAGAGACATACACTGACACGAAGTAACACAGACATCCACTGATACCCAGTAACACAGACACACACTTACACCAAGTAACAATGACAGACACAGATACCCAGTAACACAGACACACACTTCCACCAAGTCACAAAGACATACACTGACACCCAGTAACAAAGACATACTATGACACCAAGTAACAAAGACACACACTGACACCAAGAAACACAGACATACACTGACACCAAGTAACAAAGACACACACTTACACCAAGTACACAGACATACACTGATACCAAGTAACAAAGACATACACTGATACCCAGTAACACAGACACACACTTCCACCAAGTAACAAAGACAGACACTGATACCAAGTAACAAAGACATACACTGACACCCAGTAACAAGGAAACACACTGACACCAAGGAACAAAGACAGACACTGACACCAAGTAACAAAGACATACACTAACACCAAGTAACACAGACATACACTGACACCAAGTAACAAAGACACACACATACACCTAGTAACACAGACATACATTGACGCCAAGTAACAAAGACATACACTGATACCCAGTAACACAGACACACACTTGCACCAAGTAACAATGACAGACACTGATACCCAGTAACACAGACACACACTTACACCAAGTCGCAAAGACATACACTGACACCCAGTAGCAAAGACACACAATGACACCAAGTAACAAACGCACACACTGACACCAAGTAACAATGACATGCACTGATACCCAGTAACACAGACACACACTTACACCAAGTAACAAAGACATACACTGACACCAAGTAACAAAGACATTCACTGATACCCAGTAACACAGACGCACACTTACACCAAGTAACAAGGACATACACTGACACCAAGTAACAAAGGCATACACTGACACCCAGTAACACAGACACACACGGACACCAACTAACAAAGACATACACTGACACCCAGTAACAAAAACATACACTGACACCCAGTAACAAAGGCATACACTGACACCAAGTCACAAAGACATTCACTGATCCCCAGTAACACAGACACACACTTACACCAAGTAACAGAGACATACACTGACACGAAGTAACACAGACATCCACTGATACCCAGTAACACAGACACACACTTCCACCAAGTCACAAAGACATACACTGACACCCAGTAACAAAGACACACTATGACACCAAGTAACAAAGACATACACTGACACCAAGAAACAAAGACATTCACTGATACCCAGTCACACAGACACACACTTGCACCAAGTAACAAAGACATACACTGACACCAAGTAACAAAGGCATACACTGGCACCCAGTAACAAAGACATACACTGACACCCAGTCACACAGACGCACACGGACACCAAGTAACAAAGACATACACTGACACCCAGTAAGAAAAGCATACACTGACACCCAGTAACAAAGACATACACTGACACCAAGTAACAAAGACATTCACTGATCCCCAGTAACACAGACACACACTTACACCAAGTAACAAAGACATACACTTACACCAAGTAACAAAGACACACACTGACACCAAGTAACAAAGACATACACAGACACCAAGTAACGAAGACATACACTGATACCCTGTAACACAGACAGACACTTACACCAAGTAACAAAGACATACACTGATACCCAGTAACACAGACGCACACTTACACCAAGTATCCCAGACATACACAGACACCAAGTAACACAGACATACACTGATACCCAGTAACACTGACACACACTTACACCAAGTAACAAAGACATACACTGACATCAAGTAACAGAGACATACACTTACACCAAGTAACGCAGACATACACTGACATCAAGTAACAAAGACATACACTGATACCCAGTAACACAGACACACACTTACACCAAGTAACAGAGACATACACTGACACCAAGTAACAAAGGCATAGACTTACACCAAGTAACAAAGACATACACTTACACCAAGTAACACAGACATACAATGACACCAAGTAACAAAGACACACACTTACACCAAGTACACAGATATACACTGACACAAAGTAACAAAGACATACACTGATACCCAGCAACACAGACACACACGGACACCAACTAACAAAGACATACACTGACACCCAGTAACAAAAACATACACTGACACCCAGTAACAAAGGCATACACTGACACCAAGTCACAAAGACATTCACTGATCCCCAGTAACACAGACACACACTTACACCAAGTAACAGAGACATACACTGACACGAAGTAACACAGACATCCACTGATACCCAGTAACACAGACACACACTTACACCAAGTAACAATGACAGACACAGATACCCAGTAACACAGACACACACTTCCACCAAGTCACAAAGACATACACTGACACCCAGTAACAAAGACACACTATGACACCAAGTAACAAAGACATACACTGACACCAAGAAACAAAGACATTCACTGATACCCAGTCACACAGACACACACTTGCACCAAGTAACAAAGACATACACTGACACCAAGTAACAAAGACATACACTGACACCAAGTAACAAAGGCATACACTGGCACCCAGTAACAAAGACATACACTGACACCCAGTCACACAGACGCACACGGACACCAAGTAACAAAGACATACACTGACACCCAGTAAGAAAAGCATACACTGACACCCAGTAACAAAGACATACACTGACACCAAGTAACAAAGACATTCACTGATCCCCAGTAACACAGAGACACACTTACACCAAGTAACAAAGACATACACTTACACCAAGTAACAAAGACACACACTGACACCAAGTAACAAAGACATACACAGACACCAAGTAACGAAGACATACACTGATACCCTGTAACACAGACAGACACTTACACCAAGTAACAAAGACATACACTGATACCCAGTAACACAGACGCACACTTACACCAAGTATCCCAGACATACACAGACACCAAGTAACAAAGACATACACTGATACCCAGTAACACTGACACACACTTACACCAAGTAACAAAGACATACACTGACATCAAGTAACAGAGACATACACTTACACCAAGTAACGCAGACATACACTGACATCAAGTAACAAAGACATACACTGATACCCAGTAACACAGACACACACTTACACCAAGTAACAGAGACATACACTGACACCAAGTAACAAAGGCATAGACTTACACCAAGTAACAAAGACATACACTTACACCAAGTAACACTGACATACAATGACACCAAGTAACAAAGACACACACTTACACCAAGTACACAGATATACACTGACACAAAGTAACAAAGACATGCACTGATACCCAGTAACACAGACACACACTTACACCAAGTAACAAAGACAGACACTGATACCCAGTAACAAATACATACACTGATACCCAGTAACACAGACACACACTAACACCATGTCACAAAGACATACACTGACACCCAGTAACAAAGACAAACACTGACACTCAGTAACAAAGAAACACACTGACTCCAAGTAACAAAGACAGACACTGACACCAAGTATAAAAAGACATACACAGACACCAAGTAACAAAGACATACACTGATACCCAGTAACAGAGACACACACTTACACCAAGTAACAAAGACAGACACTGATACCCAGCCACACAGACACACACTTACACCAAGTATCACAGACATACAGAGACACCAAGTAACAAAGACATACACTGATACCCAGTAACACAGACACACACTTACACCATGTAACAAAGACATGCACTAACACCAAGTAACAAAGACATACACTTACACCAAGTAACACAGACATACACTGACACCAAGTAACAAAGACACACTTACACCAAGTAACACAGACATACACTGACACCAAGTAACAAAGACATACACTGATACCCAGTAACACAGACACACACTTACACCAAGTAACAATGACAGACACTGATACACAGTAACACAGACACACACTTACACCAATTCACAAAGACATACACTGACACCCAGTAACAAAGACACACAATGACACCAAGTAAAAAATGCACACACTGACACCAAGTGACAATGAAATGCATTGATACCCAGCAACACAGACACACACTGACACCAAGTAACAAAGACATACACTGACACCAAGTAACAAAGACATTCACTGATACCCAGTAACACAGACACACAATTACACCAAGTAACAAAGACATACACTGACACCCAGTAACAAAAACATACACTGACACCCAGTAACAAAGGCATACACTGACACCAAGTCACAAAGACATTCACTGATCCCCAGTAACACAGACACACACTTACACCAAGTAACAGAGACATACACTGACACGAAGTAACACAGACATCCACTGATACCCAGTAACACAGACACACACTTACACCAAGTAACAATGACAGACACAGATACCCAGTAACACAGACACACACTTCCACCAAGTCACAAAGACATACACTGACACCCAGTAACAAAGACACACTATGACACCAAGTAACAAAGACATACACTGACACCAAGAAACAAAGACATTCACTGATACCCAGTCACACAGACACACACTTGCACCAAGTAACAAAGACATACACTGACACCAAGTAACAAAGACATACACTGACACCAAGTAACAAAGGCATACACTGGCACCCAGTAACAAAGACATACACTGACACCCAGTAACACAGACGCACACGGACACCAAGTAACAAAGACATACACTGACACCCAGTAAGAAAAGCATACACTGACACCCAGTAACAAAGACATACACTGACACCAAGTAACAAAGACATTCACTGATCCCCAGTAACACAGACACACACTTACACCAAGTAACAAAGACATACACTTACACCAAGTAACAAAGACACACACTGACACCAAGTAACAAAGACATAGACAGACACCAAGTAACGAAGGCATACACTGATACCCTGTAACACAGACACACACTTACACCAAGTAACAAAGACATACACTGATACCCAGTAACACAGACGCACACTTACACCAAGTATCCCAGACATACACAGACACCAAGTAACAACGACATACACTGATACCCAGTAACACTGACACACACTTACACCAAGTAACAAAGACATACACTGACACCAAGTAACAGACACATACACTTACACCAAGTAACGCAGACATACACTGACATCAAGTAACAAAGACATACACTGATACCCAGTAACACAGACACACACTTACACCAAGTAACAAAGACACACACTTACACCAAGTACACAGATATACACTGACACAAAGTAACAAAGACATACACTGATACCCAGTAACACAGACACACACTTACACCAAGTAACAAAGACAGACACTGATACCCAGTAACAAATACATACACTGATACCCAGTAACACAGACACACACTAACAACATGTCACAAAGACATACACTGACACCCAGTAACAAAGACAAACACTGACACTCAGTAACAAAGAAACACACTGACACCAAGTAACAAAGACAGACACTGACACCAAGTATACAAGGACATACACAGACACCAAGTAACAAAGACATACACTGATACCCAGTAACACAGACACACACTTACACCAAGTAACAAAGACAGACACTGATACCCAGCCACACAGACACACACTTACACCAAGTATCACAGACATACAGAGACACCAAGTAACACAGACATACACTGATACCAAGTAACAAAGACACACTTACACCAAGTAACACAGACATACACTGACACCAAGTAACAAAGACATACACTGATACCCAGTAACACAGACACACACTTACACCAAGTAACAATGACAGACACTGATACACAGTAACACAGACACACATTTACACCAAATCACAAAGACATACACTGACACCCAGTAACAAAGACACACAATGACACCAAGTAAAAAATGCACACTCTGACACCAAGTAACAATGACATGCATTGATACCCAGCAACACAGACACACACTGACACCAAGTAACAAAGACATACACTGACACCAAGTAACAAAGACATTCACTGATACCCAGTATCACAGACACACAATTACACCAAGTAACAAATACAAACACCGACACCAAGTAACAAAGACACACACGGACACCAAGTAACAAAGACATACACTGACACACAGTAACAAAAACATACACTGACACCCAGTAACAAAGGCATACACTGACACCAAGTAACAAAGACATTCACTGATCCCCAGTAACACACACACACACATAAACCAAGTAACAAAGACATCCACTGACACCAAGTAACAAAGACACACAATGACACCAAGTAACAAAGACATACACAGACACCAAGTAACGAATACATACACTGATACCCAGTAACACAGACACACACTTTCACCAAGTAACAAAGACATACACTGATACCCAGGAGCACAGACACACACTTACACCAAGTATCACAGACATACACAGACACCAAGTAACAAAGACATACACTGATACCCAGTAACACAGACACACACTTACACCAAGTAACAAAGACAGACACTGATACCAAGTAACAAAGACATGCACTGATACCCAGTAACACAGACACACACTAACACCAAGTCACAAAGACATACACTGACACCCAGTAACAAAGACAAACACTGACACCCAGTAACAAAGAAACACACTGACACCAAGTAACAAAGACAGACACTGACACCAAGTAACAAAGACATACACTTACACCAAGTAACACAGACATACACTGACACCAAGTAACAAAGGCACACACTTACACCAAGTAACACAGACATACACTGACACCAAGTAACAAAGACATACACTGATACCCAGTAACACAGACACACACTTACACCAATTAACAATGACAGACACTGATACCCAGTAACACAGACACACACTTACACCAAGTCGCAAAGACATACACTGACACCCAGTAGCAAAGACACACAATGGCACCAAGAAACAAAGGCACACACTGACACCAAGTAACAATGACATGCACTGATACCCAGTAACACAGACACACACTTACACCAAGTAACAAAGACATACACTGAGACCAAGTAACAAAGACATTCACTGATACCCAGTAACACAGACGCACACTTACACCAAGTAACAAAGACATACACTGACACCAAGTAACAAAGGCCTACACTGATACCCAGTAACAAAGACATACACTGACACCCAGTAACACAGACACACACGGACACCAAGTAACAAAGACATACACTGACACCCAGTAACAAAAACATACACTGACACCCAGTAACAAAGACATACACTGACACCAAGTAACAAAGACATTCACTGATCCCCAGTAACACAGACACACACTTACACCAAGTATCACAGACATACACAGACACCAAGTAACAAAGACATACACTGATACCCAGTAACACAGACACACACTTACACCAAGTAACAAAGACATACACTGATACCCAGCAGCACAGACACACACTTACACCAAGTATCACAGACATACACAGACACCAAGTAACAAAGACATACACTGATACCCAGTAACACTGACACACACTTACACCAAGTAACAAAGACATACACTGCCACCAAGTAACAGAGACATACACTTACACCAAGTAACGCAGACATACACTGACACCAAGTAACAAAGACATACACTTACACCAACTAACAAAGACACACTCTTACACCAAGTAACATAGACATACACTGACACCAAGTAACAAAGACATACACTGATACCCAGTAACACAGACACACACTTACACCAAGTAACAAAGACAGACAATGACACCAAGTAACAAAGACATACACTGATACCCAGTAACACAGACACACACGTACACCAAGTAACAAAGACATGCACTGACACCAAGTAACAAAGACATACACTTACACCAAGTAACACAGACATACACTGACACCAAGTAACAAAGACACACACTTACACCAAGTACACAGACATACACTGATACCAAGTAACAAAGACAGACACTGATACCCAGTAACACAGACACACACTTACACCAAGTAACAAAGACAGACACTGATACCAAGTAACAAAGACATACACTGATACCCAGTAACAAAGAAACACACTGACACCAAGTAACAAAGACAGACACTGACACCAAGTAACAAAGACATACACTTACACCAAGTAACACAGACATACACTGACACCAAGTAACAAAGACACACACTTACACCAAGTAACACAGACATACACTGACACCAAGTAACAAAGACATACACTGATACCCAGTAACACAGACACACACTTACACCAAGTAACAATGACAGACACTGATACCCAGTAACACAGACACACACTTACACCAAGTCGCAAAGACATACACTGACACCCAGTAGCAAAGACACACAATGACACCAAGAAACAAAGGCACACACTGACACCAAGTAACAATGACATGCACTGATACCCAGCAACACAGACACACACTTACACCAAGTAACAAAGACATACACTGACACCAAGTAACAAAGACATTCACTGATACCCAGTAACACAGACGCACACTTACACCAAGTAACAAAGACATACACTGACACCAAGTAACAAAGGCATACACTGATACCCAGTAACAAAGACATACACTGACACCCAGTAACACAGACACACACGGACACCAACTAACAAAGACATACACTGACACCCAGTAACAAAAACACACACTGACACCAAGTAACAAAGACATCAACTGACACAAATTAACAAAGACATACACTGAAACCCAGTAACAAAGACACACACTGACACCAAGTAACAAAGACATCAACTGACACAAATTAACAAAGACATACACTGAAACCCAGTAACACAGACACACACTTACACCAAGTAACAAAGACATACACTGACACCAAGTAACAAAGACATACACTGATACCCAGTAACACAGACACACACTTACACGAAGTAACAAAGACATACACTGATACCCGGTAACACAGACACACACTTACACCAAGTATCACAGACCTACACAGACACAAAGTAACAAAGACATACACTGATACCCAGTAACACAGACACACACTTACACGAAGTAACAAAGACATACACTGATACCCAATAACACAGACACACACTTACACGAAGTAACAAAGACATACACTGATTCCCGGTAACACAGGCAAACAATTACACAAGTAACAAAGACATACAACGACACCAAGTAACACATACATACACTTACACCAAGCTACACAGACATACACTGACGCCAAGTAACAAAGACATGCACTTAACCCAAGGAAGAAAGACACACACTTACACCAAGTAACAAAGACATACACTGACACCAAGTAGCAAAGACACACAATGACACCAAGAAACAAAGGCACACACTGACACCAAGTAACAATGACATGCACTGATACCCAGCAACACAGACACACACTTACACCAAGTAACAAAGACATACACTGACACCAAGTAACAAAGACATTCACTGATACCCAGTAACACAGACGCACACTTACACCAAGTAACAAAGACATACACTGACACCAAGTAACAAAGGCATACACTGATACCCAGTAACAAAGACATACACTGACACCCAGTAACACAGACACACACGGACACCAACTAACAAAGACATACACTGACACCCAGTAACAAAAACACACACTGACACCAAGTAACAAAGACATCAACTGACACAAATTAACAAAGACATACACTGAAACCCAGTAACAAAGACACACACTGACACCAAGTAACAAAGACATCAACTGACACAAATTAACAAAGACATACACTGAAACCCAGTAACACAGACACACACTTACACCAAGTAACAAATACATACACTGACACCAAGTAACAAAGACATACACTGATACCCAGTAACACAGACACACACTTACACGAAGTAACAAAGACATACACTGATACCATGTAACACAGACACACACTTACACCAAGTATCACAGACCTACACAGACACCAAGTAACAAAGACATACACTGATACCCAGTAACACAGACACACACTTACACGAAGTAACAAAGACATACACTGATACCCAGTAACAAAGACACACACTTACACGAAGTAACAAAGACATACACTGATTCCCAGTAACACAGGCAAACAATTACACAAGTAACAAAGACATACAACGACACCAAGTAACACATACATACACTTACACCAAGCTACACAGACATACACTGACGCCAAGTAACAAAGACATGCACTTAACCCAAGGAAGAAAGACACACACTTACACCAAGTAACAAAGACATACACTGACACCAAGTAGCAAAGACACACAATGACACCAAGTAACAAAGGCACACACTGACACCAAGTAACAATGACATGCACTGATCCCCAGTAACACAGACACACAGTTAGACCAAGTAACAAAGACATACACTGACACCAAGTAACAAAGACATTCACTGATACCCAGTAACACAGACACACACTTACACCAAGTAACAAAGAGATACACTGACACCAAGTAACAAAGACATACACTGACACCAAGTAACAAAGGCATACACTGATACCCAGTAACAAAGACATACACTGACACCCAGTAACACAGACACACACGGACACCAACAAACAAAGAGATACACTGACACCCAGTAACACAGACACACACTTACACCAAGTAACAAAGAGATACACTGACACCAAGTAACAAAGGCATACACTTGCACCAAGTAACAAAGACATGCACTGACACCAAGCAACAAAGACATACACTTACACCAAGTAACACAGACATACACTGACACCATGTAACAAAGACACACACTTACACCAAGTACACAGACATGCACTGATACCAAGTAACAAAGACATACACTGATACCCAGTAACACAGACACACACTTACACCAAGTAACAAAGACAGACACTGATACCAAGTAACAAAGACATACACTGCTACCCAGTAACACAGACACACACTAACACCAAGTCACAAAGACATACAGTGACACCCAGTAACAAAGACAAACACTGACACCCAGTAACAAAGAAACACACAGACACCAAGTAACAAAGACAGACACTGACACCAAGTAACAAAGACATACACTTACACCAAGTAACACAGCCATACACTGACACCAAGTAACAAAGACAGACACTTACACCAAGTAACACAGACATACACTGACACCAAGTAACAAAGACATACACTGATACCCAGTAACACAGACGTACACTTACGCCAAGTAACAATGACAGACACTGATACCCAGTAACACAGACACACACTAACACCAAGTCGCAAAGACATACACTGACAACCAGTAGCAAAGACACACAATGACACCAAGTAACAAAGGCACACACTGACACCAAGTAACAATGACATACACTGATACCCAGTAACACAGGCACACACTTACACCAAGTAACAAAGACAGACACTGATACCAAGTAACAAAGACATACACTGATACCCAGTAACACAGATACACACTTACACCAAGTAACAATAACAGACACGGATACCCAGTAACACAGACACACACTTACACCAAGTCACAAAGACATACACTGACACCCAGTAACAAAGACATACACTGACACCAAGTAACAAAGACATTCACTGATACCCAGTAACACAGACACACACTTGCACCAAGTAACAAAGACATTCACTGATACCCAGTAACACAGACACACACATACACCAAGTAACAAAGACATACACTTACACCAAGTAACAAAGACATACACTGACACCCAGTAACAAAGACATGCACTGACACCCAGTAACAAAGACATACACTTACACCAAGTAACAAAGACATACACTGACACCCAGTAACAAAGACATGCACTGACACCCAGTAACAAAGACACACACTGACACCAAGTAACAAAGACGTACACTGACACCCAGTAACAAAGACATGCACTGACACCCAGTAACAAAGACACACACTGACACCAAGTAACAAAGACATACACTGACACCCATTAACAAAGACATACACTGATACCAAGTGACGCAGACACACACTTACAGCAAGTAACAAAGACATTCACTGATCCCCAGTAACACAGACACACACTTACACCAAGTATCACAGACATACATAGACACCAAGTAACAAAGACATACACCGATACCCAGTAACACAGACACACACTTACACCAAGTAACAAAGACATACACTGATACCCAGTAGCACAGACACACACTGACACCAAGTAACAAAGACGTACACTGACACCCAGTAACAAAGACATGCACTGACACCCAGTAACAAAGACACACACGGACACCAAGTAACAAAGACATACACTGACACCCAGTAACAAAAACATACACTGACACCCAGTAACAAAGACATACACTGACACCAAGTAACAAAGACATTCACTGATCCCCAGTAACACAGACACACACTTACACCATGTATCACAGACATACATAGACACCAAGTAACAAAGACATACACCGATACCCAGTAACACAGACACACACTTACACCAAGTAACAAAGACATACACTGATACCCAGTAGCACAGACACACACTTACACCAAGTATCACAGACATACACAGACACCAAGTAACAAAGACATACACTGATACCCAGTAACACTGACACACACTTACACCAAGTAACAAAGACATACACTGCAACCAAGTAACAGAGACATACACTTACACCAAGTAACACAGACATACACTGACACCAAGTAACAAAGACATACACTTACACCAACTAACAAAGACACACTCTTACACCAAGTAACATAGACATACACTGACACCAAGTAACAAAGACATACACTGATACCCAGTAACACAGACACACACTTACACCAAGTAACAAAGACAGACAATGACACCAAGTAACAAAGACATACACTGATACCCAGTAACACAGACACACACTTACACCAAGTAACAAAGACAGACACTGATACCAAGTAACAAAGACATACACTGATACCCAGTAACACAGACACACACTAACACCAAGTCACAAAGACATACACTGACACCCAGTAACAAAGACAAACACTGACACCCAGTAACAAAGAAACACACTGACACAAAGTAACAAAGACAGACACTGACACCAAGTAACAAAGACATACACTTACACCAAGTAACACAGACATACACTGACACCAAGTAACAAAGACACACACTTACACCAAGTAACACAGACATACACTGACACCAAGTAACAAAGACATACACTGATACCCAGTAACACAGACACACACTTACACCAAGTAACAATGACAGACACTGATACCCAGTAACACAGACACACACTTACACCAAGTCGCAAAGTCATACACTGACACCCAGTAGCAAAGACACACAATGACACCAAGTAACAAAGGCACACACTGACACCAAGTAACAATGACATGCACTGATACCCAGTAACACAGACACACAGTTACACCAAGTAACAAAGACATACACTGACACCAAGTAACAAAGACATTCACTGATACCCAGTAACACAGACACACACTTACACCAAGTAACAAAGAGATACACTGACACCAAGTAACAAAGACATACACTGACACCAAGAAACAAAGGCATACACTGACACCAAGTAACAATGACATACACTGATACCCAGTAACACAGACACACACTTACACCAAGTAACAAAGACAGACACTGATACCAAGTAACAAAGACATACACTGCTACCCAGTAACACAGACACACACTAACACCAAGTCACAAAAACATACACTGACACCCAGTAACAAAGACATGCATTGACACCAAGTAACAAAGACTCACACTGACACCAAGTAACAAAGACATACACTTACACCAAGTAACAAAGACATACACTGACACCCAGTAACAAAGACATGCACTGACACCCAGTAACAAAGACACACACTGACACCAAGTAACAAAGACGTACACTGACACCCAGTAACAAAGACGTGCACTGACACCCAGTAACAAAGACACACACTGACACCAAGTAACAAAGACATACACTGACACCCATTAACAAAGACATACACTGATACCAAGTGACGCAGACACACACTTACAGCAAGTAACAAAGCCATACACTGACACCAAGTAACAAAGACACACACTTACACCAAGTAACAATGACAGACACTGATACCCAGTAACACAGACACACACTGACACCAAGTAACAAAGACATACAATGATACCCAGCCACACAGACACACACTTACACCATGTAACAAAGACATACAATGATACCCAGCCACACAGACACACACTTACTCCAAGTATCACAGACATACAGAGACACCAAGTAACAATGACATACACTGATTCCCAGTAACACAGACACACACTTACACCATGTAACAAAGACAGACACTGACACCAAGTAACAAAGACTTACACTTACACCAAGTCACACAGACATACACTGATACCCAGTAACACAGATACACACTTACACCAAGTAACAATAACAGACACTGATACCCAGTAACACAGACACACACTTACACCAAGTCACAAAGACATACACTGACACCCAGTAACAAAGGCATACAGTGACACCCAGTAACAAAGACATACACTGACACCCAGTAACACAGACACACACGGACACCAAGTAACAAAGACATACACTGACACCCAGTAACAAAAACATACACTGACACCCAGTAACAAAGACATACACTGACACCAAGTAACAAAGACATTCACTGATCCCCAGTAACACAGACACACACTTGCACCAAGTATCACAGACATACACAGACACCAAGTAACAAAGACATACACCGATACCCAGTAACACAGACACACACTTACACCAAGTAACAAAGACATACACTGATACCCAGTAGCACAGACACACACTTACACCAAGTATCACAGACATACACAGACACCAAGTAACAAAGACATACACTGATACCCAGTAACACTGACACACACTTACACCAAGTAACAAAGACATACACTGCAACCAAGTAACAGAGACATACACTTACACCAAGTAACACAGACATACACTGACACCAAGTAACAAAGACATACACTTACACCAACTAACAAAGACACACTCTTACACCAAGTAACATAGACATACACTGACACCAAGTAACAAAGACATACACTGATACCCAGTAACACAGACACACACTTACACCAAGTAACAAAGACAGACACTGATACCAAGTAACAAAGACATACACTGATACCCAGTAACACAGACACACACTAACACCAAGTCACAAAGACATACACTGACACCCAGTAACAAAGACAAACACTGACACCCAGTAACAAAGAAACACACTGACACAAAGTAACAAAGACAGACACTGACACCAAGTAACAAAGACATACACTTACACCAAGTAACACAGACATACACTGACACCAAGTAACAAAGACACACACTTACACCAAGTAACACAGACATACACTGACACCAAGTAACAAAGACATACACTGATACCCAGTAACACAGACACACACTTACACCAAGTAACAATGACAGACACTGATACCCAGTAACACAGACACACACTTACACCAAGTCGCAAAGTCATACACTGACACCCAGTAGCAAAGACACACAATGACACCAAGTAACAAAGGCACACACTGACACCAAGTAACAATGACATGCACTGATACCCAGTAACACAGACACACAGTTACACCAAGTAACAAAGACATACACTGACACCAAGTAACAAAGACATTCACTGATACCCAGTAACACAGACACACACTTACACCAAGTAACAAAGACATACACTGACACCCAGTAACAAAGACATGCACTGACACCCAGTAACAAAGACACACACTGACACCAAGTAACAAAGACGTACACTGACACCCAGTAACAAAGACATGCACTGACACCCAGTAACAAAGACACACACTGACACCAAGTAACAAAGACATACACTGACACCCATTAACAAAGACATACACTGATACCAAGTGACGCAGACACACACTTACAGCAAGTAACAAAGCCATACACTGACACCAAGTAACAAAGACACACACTTACACCAAGTAACAATGACAGACACTGATACCCAGTAACACAGACACACACTGACACCAAGTAACAAAGACATACAATGATACCCAGCCACACAGACACACACTTACACCATGTAACAAAGACATACAATGATACCCAGCCACACAGACACACACTTACTCCAAGTATCACAGACATACAGAGACACCAAGTAACAATGACATACACTGATTCCCAGTAACACAGACACACACTTACACCATGTAACAAAGACAGACACTGACACCAAGTAACAAAGACTTACACTTACACCAAGTCACACAGACATACACTGATACCCAGTAACACAGATACACACTTACACCAAGTAACAATAACAGACACTGATACCCAGTAACACAGACACACACTTACACCAAGTCACAAAGACATACACTGACACCCAGTAACAAAGACATACACTGACACCAAGTAACAAAGACATTCACTGATACCCAGTAACACAGACACACACTTGCACCAAGTAACAAAGACATTCACTGATACCCAGTAACACAGACACACACATACACCAAGTAACAAAGACATACACTGACACCAAGTAACAAAGACATTCACTGATACCCAGTAACACAGACACACACTTGCACCAAGTAACAAAGACATACACTGACACCAAGTAACAAAGGCATACAGTGACACCCAGTAGCAAAGACATACACTGACACCCAGTAACACAGACACACACGGACACCAAGTAACAAAGACATACACTGACACCCAGTAACAAAAACATACACTGACACCCAGTAACAAAGACATACACTGACACCAAGTAACAAAGACATTCACTGATCCCCAGTAACACAGACACACACTTACACCAAGTATCACAGACATACACAGACACCAAGTAACAAAGGCATACACTTACACCAAGTAACAAAGACATGCACTGATGCCAAGTAACAAAGACGTACACTTACACCAAGTAACAAAGACATACACTGATACCCCGTAACACAGCCACACACTTACACCAAGTAGCAAAGACAGACACTGACACCAAGTAATAAAGACATACACTTACACCAAGTAAAAAAGACATACACTGACACCAAGTAACAAAGACATACACTGATACCCAGTAACATACACACACACTTAAACCAAGTAACAAACACATACACTGATACCCAGTTACACAGACACACACTTACACCAAGTAACACAGACACACACAGACACCAAGTAACAAAGACATACACTGATACCCAGTAACAAAGACACACACTTACACCAAGTAACAAAGACATACACTGACACCAATTAACAAAGACATACACTTACACCAAGTAAAAAAGACATACACTGACACCAAGTAACAAAGACATACACTGATACCCAGTAACACAGACACACACTTACACCAAGTAACAAAGAAAGACACTGATACCCAGTAACACAGACATACACATACACCAAGTCACAAAGACATACACTGACACCAAGCAGCAAAGACATACACTTACACCAAGTAACAAAGACATACACTGCCACCAAGTAACAAAGACATACACTGACACCAAGTAACAAATACATACACTTACACCAAGTAACACAGACATACACTGACACCAAGTAACAAAGACACACACTTACACCAAGTAACAATGACAGACACTGATACCCAGTAACACAGACACACACTGACACCAAGTATACAAAGACATGCACAGACACCAAGTAACAAAGACATCCACTGATAGACAGTAACACAGAAACACACTTACACCAAGTAACAAAGGCATACAATGATACCCAGCCACACATACACACACTTACTCCAAGTATCACAGACATACACAGACACCAAGTAACAATGACATACACTGATTCCCAGTAACACAGACACACACTTAGACCATGTAACAAAGACGTACACTGACACCAAGTAACAAAGACATACACTTACACCAAGTAACACAGACATACACTGATACCCAGTAACACAGACACACACTTCCACCAAGTCACAAAGACATACACTGACACCCAGTAACAAAGACGCACTATGACACCAAGTAACAAAGACATACACTGACACCAAGTATCACAGACCTACACAGACACCAACTAACAAAGACATACACTGATCCCCAGTAACACAGACAAACACTTACACCAAGTAACAAAGACATACAACGACACCAAGTATCAAATACATACACATACACCAAGCTACACAGACATACACTGACGCCAAGTAACAAAGACATGCACTTAACCCAAGGAAGAAAGACACACACTTACACCAATTAACAAAGACATACACTGACACCAAGTAACAAAGACAGACACTGATACCCAGTAACAAAGACATGCATTGACACCCAGTAACAAAGACACTCACTGACACCAAGTAACAAAGACATACACTTACACCAAGTAACAAAGACATACACTGACACCCAGAAACAAAGACATGCACTGACATCCAGTAACAAAGACACCACTTACACCAAGTAACAAAGACATACACTGACACCCATTAACAAAGACATACACTGATACCAAGTGACGCAGACACACACTTACACCAAGTAACAAAGACATACACTGACACCAAGTAACAAAGACACACACTTACACCAAGTAACAATGACAGACACTGATACCCAGTAACACAGACACACACTGACACCAAGTACACAAAGACATGCACAGACACCAAGTAATAAAGACATCCACTGATACACTGTAACACAGAAACACACTTACACCAAGTAACAAAGGCATACAATGATACTCAGCCACACAGACACACACTTACTCCAAGTATCACAGACATACACAGACACCAAGTAACAATGACATACACTGATTCCCAGTAACACAGACACACACTTACACCATGTAACAAAGACGTACACTGACACCAAGTAACAAAGACATACACTTACACCAAGTAACACAGACATACACTGATACCCAGTAACACAGATACACACTTACACCAAGTAACAATAACAGACACTGATACCCAGTAACACAGACACACACTTACACCAAGTCACAAAGACATACAATGACACCCAGTAACAAAGACATACACTGACACCCAGTAACAAAGACACACAATGACACCAAGTAACAAAGGCACACACTGACACCAAGTGAAAAAGACATACACTGCCACCAAGTAACAGAGACATACACTTACACCAAGTAACGCAGACATACACTGACACCAAGTAACAAAGACATACACTTACACCAAGTAACACAGACATACACTGACACCAAGTAACAAAAGACACACACTTACACCAAGTAACAATGACAGACACTGATACCCAGTAACACAGACACACACTGACACCAAGTATACAAAGACATGCACAGACACCAAGTAACAAAGACATCCACTGATAGACAGTAACACAGAAACACACTTACACCAAGTAACAAAGGCATACAATGATACCCAGCCACACAGACACACACTTACTCCAAGTATCACAGACATACACAGACACCAAGTAACAATGACATACACTGATTCCCAGTAACACAGACACACACTTAGACCATGTAACAAAGACGTACACTGACACCAAGTAACAAAGACATACACTTACACCAAGTAACACAGACATACACTGATACCCAGTAACACAGACACACACTTCCACCAAGTCACAAAGACATACACTGACACCCAGTAACAAAGACGCACTATGACACCAAGTAACAAAGACATACACTGACACCAAGTATCACAGACCTACACAGACACCAACTAACAAAGACATACACTGATCCCCAGTAACACAGACAAACACTTACACCAAGTAACAAAGACATACAACGACACCAAGTATCAAATACATACACATACACCAAGCTACACAGACATACACTGACGCCAAGTAACAAAGACATGCACTTAACCCAAGGAAGAAAGACACACACTTACACCAATTAACAAAGACATACACTGACACCAAGTAACAAAGACAGACACTGATACCCAGTAACAAAGACATGCATTGACACCCAGTAACAAAGACACTCACTGACACCAAGTAACAAAGACATACACTTACACCAAGTAACAAAGACATACACTGACACCCAGAAACAAAGACATGCACTGACATCCAGTAACAAAGACACCACTTACACCAAGTAACAAAGACATACACTGACACCCATTAACAAAGACATACACTGATACCAAGTGACGCAGACACACACTTACACCAAGTAACAAAGACATACACTGACACCAAGTAACAAAGACACACACTTACACCAAGTAACAATGACAGACACTGATACCCAGTAACACAGACACACACTGACACCAAGTACACAAAGACATGCACAGACACCAAGTAATAAAGACATCCACTGATACACTGTAACACAGAAACACACTTACACCAAGTAACAAAGGCATACAATGATACTCAGCCACACAGACACACACTTACTCCAAGTATCACAGACATACACAGACACCAAGTAACAATGACATACACTGATTCCCAGTAACACAGACACACACTTACACCATGTAACAAAGACGTACACTGACACCAAGTAACAAAGACATACACTTACACCAAGTAACACAGACATACACTGATACCCAGTAACACAGATACACACTTACACCAAGTAACAATAACAGACACTGATACCCAGTAACACAGACACACACTTACACCAAGTCACAAAGACATACAATGACACCCAGTAACAAAGACATACACTGACACCCAGTAACAAAGACACACAATGACACCAAGTAACAAAGGCACACACTGACACCAAGTGAAAAAGACATACACTGATACCCAGTAACACAGACACAGACTTGCACCAAGTAACAATGACAGACACTGATACCCAGTAACACAGACACACACTTACACCAAGTAACAGAGACATACACTTACACCAAGTAACGCAGACATACACTGACACCAAGTAACAAAGACATACACTTACACCAAGTAACACAGACATACACTGACACCAAGTAACAAAAGACACACACTTACACCAAGTAACACAGACATACACTGACACCAAGTAACAAAGACATACACTGATACCCAGTAACACAGACACAGACTTGCACCAAGTAACAATGACAGACACTGATACCCAGTAACACAGACACACACTTACACCAAGTCGCAAAGACATACACTGACACCCAGTAGCAAAGACACACAATGACACCAAGTAACAAAGGCACACACTGACACCAAGTAACAACGACATGCACTGATACCCAGTAACACAGACACACACTTACACCAAGTAACAAAGACATACACTGACACCAAGTAACAAAGACATTCACTGATACCCAGTAACACAGACGCACACTTACACCAAGTAACAAGGATATACACTGACACCAAGTAACAAAGGCATACACTGATACCCAGTAACAAAGACATACACTGACACCCAGTAACACAGACACACACGGACACCAACTAACAAAGACATACACTGACACCCAGTAACAAAAACATACACTGACACCCAGTAACAAAGGCATACACTGACACCAAGTCACAAAGACATTCACTGATCCCCAGTAACACAGACACACACTTACACCAAGTAACAGAGACATACACTGACACGAAGTAACACAGACATCCACTGATACCCAGTAACACAGACACACACTTACACCAAGTCACAAAGACATACACTGACACCCAGTAACAAAGACACACTATGGCACCAAGTAACAAAGACATACACTGACACCATTTAACTATAACAGACACTGATACCCAGTAACACAGACACACACTTACACCAAGTCACAAAGACATACACTTACACCCAGTAACAAAGACATACACTGACACCAAGTATCACAGACCTACACAGACACCAACTAACAAAGACATACACTGATCCCCAGTAACACAGACAAACACTTACACCATTTAACTATAACAGACACTGATACCCAGTAACACAGACACACACTTACACCAAGTCACAAAGACATACACTTACACCCAGTAACAAAGTGGCAG
The DNA here is from genome assembly GCF_036365525.1 of Heterodontus francisci. Taxonomy (NCBI): domain Eukaryota; kingdom Metazoa; phylum Chordata; class Chondrichthyes; order Heterodontiformes; family Heterodontidae; genus Heterodontus; species Heterodontus francisci. The sequence goes on along the minus strand of NW_027140221.1, from coordinate 6,895,555 downwards.
ATGGAGTTTAACCCTGAAAAGTGTGAGGTCGTTCATTTTGGAAGGACAAACATGAATGCAAAATACTGGGTTAACGGTAGGGTTCTTGGGCATGTGGAGGAGCAGAGAGACCTTGGGGTCTATGTGCATAGATCATTGAAAGTTGCAACTCAAGTGGATAGGGCTGTGAAGAAGGCATATGGGGTGTTAGCGTTCATTAGCAGAGGGATTGAATTTAAGAGCCGTGAGGTGATGATGCAGCTGTACAGGACCTTGGTTAGGCCTCATTTGGAGTACTGTGTGCAGTTCTGGTCGCCTCATTTTAGGAAGGATGTGGAAGCCTTGGAGAGGGTGCAGAGGAGATTTACCAGGATGTTGCCTGGAATGGAGAATAAGTCTTACGAGGAAAGGCTGAACATTCTAGGCCTCTTCTCATTAGAAAGGAGAAGGATGAGGGGTGACATGATAGAGGTTTATAAGATGATCAGGGGAATAGATAGGGTAGACAGTCAGAAACTTTTTCCCCGGGTGGAGCAAAGCGTTACAAGGGGTCATAAATTTAAGGTGAAGGGTGGGAGATATAAGGGGGATGTCAGGGGAAGGTTCTTTACCCAGAGAGTGGTCGAGGCATGGAATGCCTTGCCCGGGGAAGTTGTTGAGTCAGAAACTTTAGGGACTTTCAAAAGGCTTTTGGATAGGTATATGGATAAAGGAGAATGATGGGGTATAGATTAAATTGTCCTTGACAGAGGACAAAGGATCGGCACAACATTGTGGGCCGAAGGGCCTGTTCTGTGCTGTATGTACTATGTTCTATGTAACAAAGGCACACACTGACACCAAGTAACAATGACATACACTGATATCCAGTAACACAGACACACACATACACCAAGTAACAAAGACATACACTTACACCAAGTAACAAAGATATTCACTGATACCCAGTAACAAAGGCATACACTGACACCCAGTAACAAAGACATACACTGACACCCAGTAACACAGACACACACGGACACCAAGTAACAAAGACATTCACTGATCCCCAGTAACACAGACACACACTTACACCAAGTATCACAGACATATACAGACACCAAGTAACAAAGACATACACTGATACCCAGTAACACAGACACACACTTACACCAAGTAACAAAGACATACACTGATACCCAGTAGCACAGACACACACTTACACCAAGTATCACAGACATACACAGACACCAAGTAACAAAGACATACACTGATACCCAGTAACACTGACACACACTTACACCAAGTAAAAAAGACATACACTGCCACCAAGTAACAGAGACATACACTTACACCAAGTAACGCAGACATACACTGACACCAAGTAACAAAGACATACACTTACAACAACTAACAAAGACACACTCTTACACCAAGTAACATAGACATACACTGACACCAAGTAACAAAGACATACACTGATAACCAGTAACACAGACACACACTTACACCAACTAACAAAGACAGACAATGACACCAAGTAACAAAGACATACACTGATACCCAGTAACACAGACACACACTTACACCAAGTAACAGAGACATACACTGACACTAAGTAACAAAGACACACACTTACAGCAAGTAACAAAGACATGCACTGACACCAAGTAACAAAGACATACACAGATACCCAGTAACACAGACACACACTAACACCAAGTCACAAAGACATACTCTGACACCCAGTAACAAAGAAACACACTGACAAAAGTAACAAAGACAGACACTGACAACAAGTAACAAAGACATACACTTACACCAAGTAACACAGACATACACTGACACCAAGTAACAAAGACACACACTTACACCAAGTAACACAGACATACACTGACACCAAGTAACAAAGACATACACTGATACCCAGTAACACAGACACACACTTGCACCAAGTAACAATGACAGACACTGATACCCAGTAACACAGACACACACTTACACCAAGTCGCAAAGACATACACTGACACCCAGTAGCAAAGACACACAATGACACCAAGTAACAAAGGCGCACACTGACACCAAGTAACAATGACATGCACTGATACCCAGTAACACATACACACACTTACACCAAGTAACAAAGACATACACTGACACCAAGTAACAAAGACATTCACTGATACCCAGTAACACAGACGCACACTTACACCAAGTAACAAGGACATACACTGACACCAAGTAACAAAGGCATACACTGATACCCAGTAACAAAGACATACACTGACACCCAGTAACACAGACACACACGGACACCAACTAACAAAGACATACACTGACACCCAGTAACAAAAACATACACTGACACCCAGTAACAAAGGCATACACTGACACCAAGTCACAAAGACATTCACTGATACCCAGTAACACAGACACACACTTACACCAAGTAACAATGACAGACACAGATACCCAGTAACACAGACACACACTTCCACCAAGTCACAAAGACATACACTGACACCCAGTAACAAAGACACACTATGACACCAAGTAACAAAGACATACACTGACACCAAGAAACAAAGACATTCACTGATACCCAGTCACACAGACACACACTTGCACCAATTAACAAAGACATACACTGACACCAAGTAACAAAGACATGCACTGACACCAAGTAACAAAGACATACACTTACACCAAGAAACACAGACATACACTGACACCAAGTAACAAAGACACACACACTTACACCAAGTACACAGACATACACTGATACCAAGTAACAAAGACATACACTGATACCCAGTAACACAGACACACACTTACACCAAGTAACAAAGACAGACACTGATACCAAGTAACAAAGACATACACAGATACCCAGTAACACTGACACACACTAACACCAAGTAACAAAGACAGACACTGACACCCAGTAACAAAGACAAACACTGACACCCAGTAACAAAGAAACACACTGACACCAAGTAACAAAGACATACACTGACACCAAGAAACAAAGACATTCACTGATACCCAGTCACACAGACACACACTTGCACCAAGTAACAAAGACATACACTGACACCAAGTAACAAAGGCATACACTTACAACAAGTAACAAAGACATGCACTGACACCAAGTAACAAAGACATACACTTACACCAAGAAACACAGACATACACTGACACCAAGTAACAAAGACACACACTTACACCAAGTACACAGACATACACTGATACCAAGTAACAAAGACATACACTGATACCCAGTAACACAGACACACACTTACACCAAGTAACAAAGACAGACACTGATACCAAGTAACAAAGACATACACTGATACCCAGTAACACTGACACACACTAACACCAAGTCACAAAGACATACACTGACACCCAGTAACAAAGACAAACACTGACACCCAGTAACAAAGAAACACACTGACACCAAGTAACAAAGACAGACACTGACACCAAGTAACAAAGACATACACTTACACCAAGTAACACAGACATACACTGACACCAAGTGACAAAGACACACACTTACACCAAGTAACACAGACATACATTGACACCAAATAACAAAGACATACACTGATACCCAGTAACACAGACACACACTTGCACCAAGTAACAATGACAGACACTGATACCCAGTAACACAGACACACACTTACACCAATTCGCAAAGACATACACTGACACCCAGTAGCAAAGACACACAATGACACCAAGTAACAAAGGCACACACTGACACCAAGTAACAATGACATGCACTGATACCCAGTAACACAGACACACACTTACACCAAGTAACAAAGACATACACTGACACCAAGTAACAAAGACATTCACTGATACTCAGTAACACAGACGCACACTTACACCAAGTAACAAGGATATACACTGACACCAAGTAACAAAGGCATACACTGATACCCAGTAACAAAGACATACACTGACACCCAGTAACACAGACACACACGGACACCAACTAACAAAGACATACACTGACACCCAGTAACAAAAACATACACTGACACCCAGTAACAAAGGCATACACTGACACCAAGTCACAAAGACATTCACTGATCCCCAGTAACACAGACACACACTTACACCAAGTAACAGAGACATACACTGACACGAAGTAACACAGACATCCACTGATACCCAGTAACACAGACACACACTTACACCAAGTAACAATGACAGACACAGATACCCAGTAACACAGACACACACTTCCACCAAGTCACAAAGACATACACTGACACCCAGTAACAAAGACACACTATGACACCAAGTAACAAAGACATAAACTGACACCAAGTATCACAGACCTACACAGACACCAACTAACAAAGACATACACTGATCCCCAGTAACACAGACAAACACTTACACCAAGTAACAAAGACATACAACGACACCAAGTATCAAATACATACACATACACCAAGCTACACAGACATACACTGACGCCAAGTAACAAAGACATGCACTTAACCCAAGGAAGAAAGACACACACTTACACCAAGTAACAAAGACATACACTGACACCAAGTAACAAAGACAGACACTGATACCCAGTAACAAAGACATGCATTGACACCCAGTAACAAAGACACACACTGACACCAAGTAACAAAGACATACACTTACACCAAGTAATAAAGACATACACTGACACCCAGTAACAAAGACATGCACTGACATCCAGTAACAAAGACACACACTTACACCAAGTAACAAAGACATACACTGACACCCAGTAACACAGACACACACTTCCACCAAGTCACAAAGACATACATTGACACCCAGTAACAAAGACACACTATGACACCAAGTAACAAAGACATACACTGACACCAAGTATCACAGACCGACACAGACACCAACTAACAAAGACATACACTGATCCCCAGTAACACAGACAAACACTTACACCAAGTAACAAAGACATACAACGACACCAAGTATCAAATACATACACATACACCAAGCTACACAGACATACACTGACGCCAAGTAACAAAGACATGCACTTAACCCAAGGAAGAAAGACACACACTTACACCAAGTAACAAAGACATACACTGACACCAAGTAACAAAGACAGACACTGATACCCAGTAACAAAGACATGCATTGACACCCAGTAACAAAGACACACACTGACACCAAGTAACAAAGACATACACTTACACCAAGTAATAAAGACATACACTGACACCCAGTAACAAAGACATGCACTGACATCCAGTAACAAAGACACACACTTACACCAAGTAACAAAGACATACACAGACACCCATTAACAAAGACATACACTGATACCAAGTGACGCAGACACACACTTACACCAAGTAACAAAGACATACTCTGACACCAAGTCACAAAGACACACACTTACACCAAGTAACAATGACAGACAATGATACCCAGTAACACAGACACACACTGACACCAAGTACACAAAGACATGCACAGACACCAAGTAACAAAGACATCCACTGATACACTGTAACACAGAAACACACTTACACCAAGTAACAAAGGCATACAATGATACCCAGCCACACAGTCACACACATAATCCAAGTATCACAGACATACACAGACACCAAGTAACAATGACATACACTGATTCCCAGTAACACAGACACACACTTACACCATGTAACAAAGACGTACACTGACACCAAGTAACAAAGACATACACTTACACCAAGTAACACAGACATACACTGATACCCAGTAACACAGATACACACTTACACCAAGTAACAATAACAGACACTGATACCCAGTAACACAGACACACACTTACACCAAGTCACAAAGACATACACTGACACCCAGTAACAAAGACATACACTGACACCCAGTAACAAAGACACACAATGACACCAAGTAACAAAGGCACACACTGACACCAAGTAACAATGACATACACTGATATCCAGTAACACAGACACACACATACACCAAGTAACAAAGACATACACTGACACCAAGTAACAAAGATATTCACTGATACCCAGTAACACAGACACACACTTGCACCAAGTAACAAAGACATACACTGACACCAAGTAACAAAGGCATACACTGACACCCAGTAACAAAGACATACACTGACACCCAGTAACACAGACACACACGGACACCAAGTAACACAGACATACACTGACACCCAGTAACAAAAACATACACTGACACCCAGTAACAAAGACATACACTGACACCTAGTAACAAAGACATTCACTGATCCCCAGTAACACAGACACACACTTGCACCAAGTATCACAGACATACACAGACACCAAGTAACAAAGACATACACTGATACCCAGTAACACAGACACACACTTACACCAAGTAACAAAGACATACACTGATACCCAGTAGCACATACACACACTTACACCAAGTATCACAGACATACACAGACACCAAGTAACAAAGACATACACTGATACCCAGTAACACTGACACACACTTACACCAAGTAAAAAAGACATACACTGCCACCAAGTAACAGAAACATACACTTACACCAAGTAACCCAGACATACACTGACACCAAGTGACAAAGACATACACTTACACCAAGTAACAAAGACACACTCTTACACCAAGTAACATATACATACACTGACACCAAGTAACAAAGACATACACTGATACCCAGTAACACAGACACACACTTACACCAACTAACAAAGACAGACAATGATACCAAGTAACAAAGACATACACTGATACCCAGTAACACAGACACACACTTACACCAAGTAACAGAGACAGACACTGACACCAAGTAACAAAGGCATACACTTACACCAAGTAACAAAGACATGCACTGACACCAAGTAACAAAGACATACACTTACACCAAGAAACACAGACATACACTGACACCAAGTAACAAAGACACAAACTTACACCAAGTACACAGACATACACTGATACCAAGTAACAAAGACATACAATGATACCCAGTAACACAGACACACACTTACACCAAGTAACAAAGACAGACACTGATACCAAGTAACAAAGACATACACTGATACCCAGTAACACAGCCACACACTAACACGAAGTCACAAAGACATACACTGACACCCAGTAACAAAGACAAACACTGACACCCAGTAACAAAGAAACACACTGACACCAAGTAACAAAGACAGACACTGACACCAAGTAACAAAGACATACACTTACACCAAGTAACACAGACATACACTGACACCAAGTAACAAAGACACACACTTACATCAAGTAACACAGACATACACTGACACCAAGTAACAAAGACATACACTGATACCCAGTAACACAGACACACACTTGCACCTAGTAACAATGACAGACACTGATACCCAGTAACACAGACACACACTTACACCAAGTCGCAAAGACATACACTGACACCCAGTAGCAAAGACACACAATGACACCAAGTAACAAAGGCACACACTGACACCAAGTAACAATGACATGCACTGATACCCAGTAACACAGACACACACTTACACCAAGTAACAAAGACATACACTGACACCAAGTAACAAAGACATTCACTGATACCCAGTAACACAGACGCACACTTACACCAAGTAACAAGGACATACACTGACACCAAGTAACAAAGGCATACACTGATACCCAGTAACAAAGACATACACTGACACCCAGTAACACAGACACACACGGACACCAACTAACAAAGACATACACTGACACCCAGTAACAAAAACATACAATGACACCCAGTAACAAAGGCATACACTGACACCAAGTCACAAAGACATTCACTGATCCCCAGTAACACAGACACACACTTACACCAAGTAACAGAGACATACACTGACACGAAGTAACACAGACATCCACTGATACCCAGTAACACAGACACACACTTACACCAAGTAACAATGACAGACTCAGATACCCAGTAACACAGACACACACTTCCACCAAGTCACAAAAACATACACTGACACCCAGTAACAAAGACACACTATGACACCAAGTAACAAAGACATACACTGACACCAAGAAACAAAGACATTCACTGATACCCAGTCACACAGACACACACTTGCACCAAGTAACAAAGACATACACTGACACCAAGTAACAAAGACATACACTAACACCAAGTAACAAAGGCATACACTGGCACCCAGTAACAAAGACATACACTGACACCCAGTAACACAGACGCACACGGACACCAAGTAACAAAGACATACACTGACACACAGTAAGAAAAACATACACTGACACCCAGTAACAAAGACATACACTGACACCAAGTAACAAAGACATTCACTGATCCCCAGTAACACAGACACACACTTACACCAAGTAACAAAGACATACACTTACACCAAGTAACAAAGACACACACTGACACCAAGTAACAAAGACATACACAGACACCAAGTAACGAAGACATACACTGATACCCAGTAACACAGACACACACTTACACCAACTAACAAAGACAGACAATGACACGAAGTAACAAAGACATACACTGATACCCAGTAACACAGACACACACTTACACCAAGTTACAGAGACATACACTGACACCAAGTAACAAAGGCATACACTTACACCAAGTAACAAAGACATGCACTGACACCAAGTAACAAAGACATACACTTACACCAAGAAACACAGACATACACTGACACCAAGTAACAAAGACACACACTTACACCAAGTACACAGACATACACTGATACCAAGTAACAAAGACATACACTGATACCCAGTAACACAGACACACACTTACACAAAGTAACAAAGACAGACACTGATACCAAGTAACAAAGACATACACTGATCCCCAGTAACACAGACACACACTAACACCAAGTCACAAAGACATACACTGACACCCAGTAACAAAGACAAACACTGACACCCAGTAACAAAGACATACACTAACACCAAGTAACACAGACATACACTGACACCAAGTAACAAAGACACACACTTACACCAAGTAACACAGACATACACTGACACCAAGTAACAAAGACATACACTGATACCCAGTAACACAGACACACACTTGCACCAAGTAACAATGACAGACACTGATACCCAGTAACACAGACACACACTTACACCAAGTCGCAAAGACATACACTGACACCCAGTAGCAAAGACACACAATGACACCAAGTAACAAAGGCACACACTGACACCAAGTAACAATGACATGCACTGATACCCAGTAACACAGACACACACTTACACCAAGTAACAAAGACATACACTGACACCAAGTAACAAAGACATTCACTGATACCCAGTAACACAGACGCACACTTACACCAAGTAACAAGGACATACACTGACACCAAGTAACAAAGGCATACACTGACACCCAGTAACACAGACACACACGGACACCAACTAACAAAGACATGCACTGACACCCAGTAACAAAAACATACACTGAAACCCAGTAACAAAGGCATACACTGACACCAAGTCACAAAGACATTCACTGATCCCCAGTAACAAAGACACACACTTACACCAAGTAACAGAGACATACACTGACATGAAGTAACACAGACATCCACTGATACCCAGTAACACAGACACACACTTACACCAAGTAACAATGACAGACACAGATACCCAGTAACACAGACACACACTTCCACCAAGTCACAAAGACATACACTGACACCCAGTAACAAAGACATACTATGACACCAAGTAACAAAGACACACACTGACACCAAGAAACACAGACATACACTGACACCAAGTAACAAAGACACACACTTACACCAAGTACACAGACATACACTGATACCAAGTAACAAAGACATACACTGATACCCAGTAACACAGACACACACTTCCACCAAGTAACAAAGACAGACACTGATACCAAGTAACAAAGACATACACTGACACCCAGTAACAAGGAAACACACTGACAACAAGGAACAAAGACAGACACTGACACCAAGTAACAAAGACATACACTAACACCAAGTAACACAGACATACACTGACACCAAGTAACAAAGACACACACATACACCTAGTAACACAGACATACATTGACGCCAAGTAACAAAGACATACACTGATACCCAGTAACACAGACACACACTTGCACCAAGTAACAATGACAGTCACTGATACCCAGTAACACAGACACACACTTACACCAAGTCGCAAAGACATACACTGACACCCAGTAGCAAAGACACACAATGACACCAAGTAACAAACGCACACACTGACACCAAGTAACAATGACATGCACTGATACCCAGTAACACAGACGCACACTTACACCAAGTAACAAGGACATACACTGACACCAAGTAACAAAGGCATACACTGACACCCAGTAACACAGACACACACGGACACCAACTAACAAAGACATACACTGACACCCAGTAACAAAAACATACACTGACACCCAGTAACAAAGGCATACACTGACACCAAGTCACAAAGACATTCACTGATCCCCAGTAACACAGACACACACTTACACCAAGTAACAGAGACATACACTGACACGAAGTAACACAGACATCCACTGATACCCAGTAACACAGACACAAACTTACACCAAGTAACAATGACAGACACAGATACCCAGTAACACAGACACACACTTCCACCAAGTCACAAAGACATACACTGACACCCAGTAACAAAGACACACTATGACACCAAGTAACAAAGACATACACTGACACCAAGAAACAAAGACATTCACTGATCCCCAGTCACACAGACACACACTTGCACCAAGTAACAAAGACATACACTGACACCAAGTAACAAAGGCATACACTGGCACCCAGTAACAAAGACATACACTGACACCCAGTCACACAGACGCACACGGACACCAAGTAACAAAGACATACACTGACACCCAGTAAGAAAAGCATACACTGACACCCAGTAACAAAGACATACACTGACACCAAGTAACAAAGACATTCACTGATCCCCAGTAACACAGACACACACTTACACCAAGTAACAAAGACATACACTTACACCAAGTAACAAAGACACACACTGACACCAAGTAACAAAGACATACACAGACACCAAGTAACGAAGACATACACTGATACCCTGTAACACAGACAGACACTTACACCAAGTAACAAAGACATACACTGATACCCAGTAACACAGACGCACACTTACACCAAGTATCCCAGACATACACAGACACCAAGTAACAAAGACATACACTGATACCCAGTAACACTGACACACACTTACACCAAGTAACAAAGACATACACTGACATCAAGTAACAGAGACATACACTTACACCAAGTAACGCAGACATACACTGACATCAAGTAACAAAGACATACACTGACATCAAGTAACAAAGACATACACTGATACCCAGTAACACAGACACACACTTACACCAAGTAACAGAGACATACACTGAAACCAATAACAAAGGCATAGACTTACACCAAGTAACAAAGACATACACTTACACCAAGTAACACAGACATACAATGACACCAAGTAACAAAGACACACACTTACACCAAGTACACAGATATACACTGACACAAAGTAACAAAGACATACACTGATACCCAGTAACACAGACACACACGGACACCAACTAACAAAGACATACACTGACACCCAGTAACAAAAACATACACTGACACCCAGTAACAAAGGCATACACTGACACCAAGTCACAAAGACATTCACTGATCCCCAGTAACACAGACACACACTTACACCAAGTAACAGAGACATACACTGACACGAAGTAACACAGACATCCACTGATACCCAGTAACACAGACACACACTTACACCAAGTAACAATGACAGACACAGATACCCAGTAACACAGACACACACTTCCACCAAGTCACAAAGACATACACTGACACCCAGTAACAAAGACACACTATGACACCAAGTAACAAAGACATACACTGACACCAAGTAACAAAGACATACACTGACACCAAGTAACAAAGGCATACACTGGCACCCAGTAACAAAGACATACACTGACACCCAGTCACACAGACGCACACGGACACCAAGTAACAAAGACATACACTGACACCCAGTAAGAAAAGCATACACTGACACCCAGTAACAAAGACATACACTGACACCAAGTAACAAAGACATTCACTGATCCCCAGTAACACAGACACACACTTACACCAAGTAACAAAGACATACACTTACACCAAGTAACAAAGACACACACTGACACCAAGTAACAAAGACATACACAGACACCAAGTAACGAAGACATACACTGATACCCTGTAACACAGACAGACACTTACACCAAGTAACAAAGACATACACTGATACCCAGTAACACAGACGCACACTTACACCAAGTATCCCAGACATACACAGACACCAAGTAACAAAGACATACACTGATACCCAGTAACACTGACACACACTTACACCAAGTAACAAAGACATACACTGACATCAAGTAACAGAGACATACACTTACACCAAGTAACGCAGACATACACTGACATCAAGTAACAAAGACATACACTGATACCCAGTAACACAGACACACACTTACTCCAAGTAACAGAGACATACACTGAAACCAAGTAACAAAGGCATACACTTACACCAAGTAACAAAGACATACACTTACACCAAGTTACACAGACATACAATGACACCAAGTAACAAAGACACACACTTACACCAAGTACACAGATATACACTGACACAAAGTAACAAAGACATGCACTGATACCCAGTAACACAGACACACACTTACACCAAGTAACAAAGACAGACACTGATACCCAGTAACAAATACATACACTGATACCCAGTAACACAGACACACACTAACACCATGTCACAAAGACATACACTGACACCCAGTAACAAATACAAACACTGACACTCAGTAACAAAGAAACACACTGACTCCAAGTAACAAAGACAGACACTGACACCAAGTATAAAAAGACATACACAGACACCAAGTAACAAAGACATACACTGATACCCAGTAACACAGACACACACTTACACCAAGTAACAAAGACAGACACTGATACCCAGCCACACAGACACACACTTACACCAAGTATCACAGACATACAGAGACACCAAGTAACAAAGACATACACTGATACCCAGTAACACAGACACACACTTACACCATGTAACAAAGACATGCACTAACACCAAGTAACAAAGACATACACTTACACCAAGTAACACAGACATACACTGACTCCAAGTAACAAAGACACACTTACACCAAGTAACACAGCCATACACTGACACCAAGTAACAAAGACATACACTGATACCCAGTAACACAGACACACACTTACACCAAGTAACAATGACAGACACTGATACACAGTAACACAGACACACACTTACACCAAGTCACAAATACATACACTGACACCCAGTAACAAAGACACACAATGACACCAAGTAAAAAATGCACACACTGACACCAAGTGACAATGAAATGCATTGATACCCAGCAACACAGACACACACTGACACCAAGTAACAAAGACATACACTGACACCAAGTAACAAAGACATTCACTGATACCCAGTAACACAGACACACAATTACACCAAGTAACAAATACAAACACTGACACCAAGTAACAAAGACACACACGGACACCAAGTAACAAAGACATACACTGACACCCAGTAACAAAAACATACACTGACACCCAGTAACAAAGGCATACACTGACACCAAGTCACAAAGACATTCACTGATCCCCAGTAACACAGACACACACTTACACCAAGTAACAGAGACATATACTGACACGAAGTAACACAGACATCCACTGATACCCAGTAACACAGACACACACTTACACCAAGTAACAATGACAGACACAGATACCCAGTAACACAGACACACACTTCCACCAAGTCACAAAGACATACACTGACACCCAGTAACAAAGACACACTATGACACCAAGTAACAAAGACATACACTGACACCAAGAAACAAAGACATTCACTGATACCCAGTCACACAGACACACACTTACACCAAGTAACACAGACATACACTGACACCAAGTAACAAAGACATACACTGATACCCAGTAACACAGACACACAATTACACCAATTAACAATGACAGACACTGATACCCAGTAACACAGACACACACTTACACCAAGTCGCAAAGACATACACTGACACCCAGTAGCAAAGACACACAATGGCACCAAGAAACAAAGGCACACACTGACACCAAGTAACAATGACATGCACTGATACCCAGTAACACAGACACACACTTACACCAAGTAACAAAGACATACACTGAGACCAAGTAACAAAGACATTCACTGATACCCAGTAACACAGACGCACACTTACACCAAGTAACAAAGACATACACTGACACCAAGTAACAAAGGCCTACACTGATACCCAGTAACAAAGACATACACTGACACCCAGTAACAAAAACATACACTGACACCCAGTAACAAAGACATACACTGACACCAAGTAACAAAGACATTCACTGATCCCCAGTAACACAGACACACACTTACACCAAGTATCACAGACATACACAGACACCAAGTAACAAAGACATACACTGATACCCAGTAACACAGACACACACTTACACCAAGTAACAAAGACATACACGGATAACCAGTAGCACAGACACACACTTACACCAAGTATCACAGACATACACAGACACCAAGTAACAAAGACATACACTGATACCCAGTAACTCTGACACACACTTACACCAAGTAACAAAGACATACACTGCCACCAAGTAACAGAGACATACACTTACACCAAGTAACGCAGACATACACTGACACCAAGTAACAAAGACATATACTTACACCAACTAACAAAGACACACTCTTACACCAAGTAACATAGACATACACTGACACCAAGTAACAAAGACATACACTGATACCCAGTAACACAGACACACACTTACACCAAGTAACAAAGACAGACAATGACACCAAGTAACAAAGACATACACTGATACCCAGTAACACAGACACACACGTACACCAAGTAACAAAGACATGCACTGACACCAAGTAACAAAGACATACACTTACACCAAGTAACACAGACATACACTGACACCAAGTAACAAAGACACACACTTACACCAAGTACACAGACATACACTGATACCAAGTAACAAAGACAGACACTGATACCCAGTAACACAGACACACACTTACACCAAGTAACAAAGACAGACACTGATACCAAGTAACAAAGACATACACTGATACCCAGTAACAAAGAAACACACTGACACCAAGTAACAAAGACAGACACTGACACCAAGTAACAAAGACATACACTTACACCAAGTAACACAGACATACACTGACACCAAGTAACAAAGACACACACTTACACCAAGTAACACAGACATACACTGACACCAAGTAACAAAGACATACACTGATACCCAGTAACACAGACACACACTTACACCAAGTAACAATGACAGACACTGATACCCAGTAACACAGACACACACTTACACCAAGTCGCAAAGACATACACTGACACCCAGTAGCAAAGACACACAATGACACCAAGAAACAAAGGCACACACTGACACCAAGTAACAATGACATGCACTGATACCCAGCAACACAGACACACACTTACACCAAGTAACAAAGACATACACTGACACCAAGTAACAAAGACATTCACTGATACCCAGTAACACAGACGCACACTTACACCAAGTAACAAAGACATACACTGACACCAAGTAACAAAGGCATACACTGATACCCAGTAACAAAGACATACACTGACACCCAGTAACACAGACACACACGGACACCAACTAACAAAGACATACACTGACACCCAGTAACAAAAACACACACTGACACCAAGTAACAAAGACATCAACTGACACAAATTAACAAAGACATACACTGAAACCCAGTAACAAAGACACACACTGACACCAAGTAATAAAGACATCAACTGACACAAATTAACAAAGACATACACTGAAACCCAGTAACACAGACACACACTTACACCAAGTAACAAAGACATACACTGACACCAAGTAACAAAGACATACACTGATACCCAGTAACACAGACACACACTTACACGAAGTAACAAAGACATACACTGATACCCGGTAACACAGACACACACTTACACCAAGTATCACAGACCTACACAGACACCAAGTAACAAAGACATACACTGATACCCAGTAACACAGACAAACACTTACACGAAGTAACAAAGACATACACTGATACCCAGTAACACAGACACACACTTACACGAAGTAACAAAGACATACACTGATTCCCAGTAACACAGGCAAACAATTACACAAGTAACAAAGACATACAACGACACCAAGTAACACATACATACACTTACACCAAGCTACACAGACATACACTGACGCCAAGTAACAAAGACATGCACTTAACCCAAGGAAGAAAGACACACACTTACACCAAGTAACAAAGACATACACTGACACCAAGTAGCAAAGACACACAATGACACCAAGTAACAAAGGCACACACTGACACCAAGTAACAATGACATGCACTGATCCCCAGTAACACAGACACACAGTTACACCAAGTAACAAAGACATATACTGACACCAAGTAACAAAGACATTCACTGATACCCAGTAACACAGACACACACTTACACCAAGTAACAAAGAGATACACTGACACCAAGTAACAAAGACATACACTGTCACCAAGTAACAAAGGCATACACTGATACCCAGTAACAAAGACATACACTGACACCCAGTAACACAGACACACACGGACACCAACAAACAAAGAGATACACTGACACCCAGTAACACAGACACACACTTACACCAAGTAACAAAGAGATACACTGACACCAAGTAACAAAGGCATACACTTGCACCAAGTAACAAAGACATGCACTGACACCAAGCAACAAAGACATACACTTACACCAAGTAACACAGACATACACTGACGCCATGTAACAAAGACACACACTTACACCAAGTACACAGACATGCACTGATACCAAGTAACAAAGACATACACTGATACCCAGTAACACAGACACACACTTACACCAAGTAACAAAGACAGACACTGATACCAAGTAACAAAGACATACACTGCTACCCAGTAACACAGACACACACTAACACCAAGTCACAAAGACATACAGTGACACCCAGTAACAAAGACAAACACTGACACCCAGTAACAAAGAAACACACAGACACCAAGTAACAAAGACAGACACTGACACCAAGTAACAAAGACATACACTTACACCAAGTAACACAGACATACACTGACACCAAGTAACAAAGACACACACTTACACCAAGTAACACAGACATACACTGACACCAAGTAACAAAGACATACACTGATACCCAGTAACACAGACGTACACTTACACCAAGTAACAATGACAGACACTGATACCCAGTAACACAGACACACAATAACACCAAGTCGCAAAGACATACACTGACAACCAGTAGCAAAGACACACAATGACACCAAGTAACAAAGGCACACACTGACACCAAGTAACAATGACATACACTGATACCCAGTAACACAGGCACACACTTACACCAAGTAACAAAGACAGACACTGATACCAAGTAACAAAGACATACACTGCTACCCAGTAACACAGACACACACTAACACCAAGTCACAAAAACATACACTGACACCCAGTAACAAAGACATGCATTGACACCAAGTAACAAAGACTCACACTGACACCAAGTAACAAAGACATACACTTACACCAAGTAACAAAGACATACACTGACACCCAGTAACAAAGACATGCACTGACACCCAGTAACAAAGACACACACTGACACCAAGTAACAAAGACGTACACTGACACCCAGTAACAAAGACATGCACTGACACCCAGTAACAAAGACACACACTGACACCAAGTAACAAAGACATACACTGACACCCATTAACAAAGACATACACTGATACCAAGTGACGCAGACACACACTTACAGCAAGTAACAAAGCCATACACTGACACCAAGTAACAAAGACACACACTTACACCAAGTAACAATGACAGACACTGATACCCAGTAACACAGACACACACTGACACCAAGTAACAAAGACATACAATGATACCCAGCCACACAGACACACACTTACACCATGTAACAAAGACATACAATGATACCCAGCCACACAGACACACACTTACTCCAAGTATCACAGACATACAGAGACACCAAGTAACAATGACATACACTGATTCCCAGTAACACAGACACACACTTACACCATGTAACAAAGACAGACACTGACACCAAGTAACAAAGACTTACACTTACACCAAGTCACACAGACATACACTGATACCCAGTAACACAGATACACACTTACACCAAGTAACAATAACAGACACGGATACCCAGTAACACAGACACACACTTACACCAAGTCACAAAGACATACACTGACACCCAGTAACAAAGACATACACTGACACCAAGTAACAAAGACATTCACTGATACCCAGTAACACAGACACACACTTGCACCAAGTAACAAAGACATTCACTGATACCCAGTAACACAGACACACACATACACCAAGTAACAAAGACATACACTTACACCAAGTAACAAAGACATACACTGACACCCAGTAACAAAGACATGCACTGACACCCAGTAACAAAGACATACACTTACACCAAGTAACAAAGACATACACTGACACCCAGTAACAAAGACATGCACTGACACCCAGTAACAAAGACACACACTGACACCAAGTAACAAAGACGTACACTGACACCCAGTAACAAAGACATGCACTGACACCCAGTAACAAAGACACACACTGACACCAAGTAACAAAGACATACACTGACACCCATTAACAAAGACATACACTGATACCAAGTGACGCAGACACACACTTACAGCAAGTAACAAAGCCATACACTGACACCAAGTAACAAAGACACACACTTACACCAAGTAACAATGACAGACACTGATACCCAGTAACACAGACACACACTGACACCAAGTAACAAAGACATACAATGATACCCAGCCACACAGACACACACTTACACCATGTAACAAAGACATACAATGATACCCAGCCACACAGACACACACTTACTCCAAGTATCACAGACATACAGAGACACCAAGTAACAATGACATACACTGATTCCCAGTAACACAGACACACACTTACACCATGTAACAAAGACAGACACTGACACCAAGTAACAAAGACTTACACTTACACCAAGTCACACAGACATACACTGATACCCAGTAACACAGATACACACTTACACCAAGTAACAATAACAGACACGGATACCCAGTAACACAGACACACACTTACACCAAGTCACAAAGACATACACTGACACCCAGTAACAAAGACATACACTGACACCAAGTAACAAAGACGTTCACTGATACCCAGTAACACAGACACACACTTGCACCAAGTAACAAAGACATTCACTGATACCCAGTAACACAGACACACACATACACCAAGTAACAAAGACATACACTGACACCAAGTAACAAAGACATTCACTGATACCCAGTAACACAGACACACACTTGCACCAAGTAACAAAGACATACACTGACACCAAGTAACAAAGGCATACACTGACACCCAGTAACAAAGACATACACTGACACCCAGTAACACAGACACACACGGACACCAAGTAACAAAGACATACACTGACACCCAGTAACAAAAACATACACTGACACCCAGTAACAAAGACAAACACTGACACCAAGTAACAAAGACATTCACTGATCCCCAGTAACACAGACACACACTTACACCAAGTATCACAGACATACACAGACACCAAGTAACAAAGACATACACCGATACCCAGTAACACAGACACACACTTACACCAAGTAACAAAGACATACACTGATACCCAGTAGCACAGACACACACTTACACCAAGTATCACAGACATACACAGACACCAAGTAACAAAGACATACACTGATACCCAGTAACACTGACACACACTTACACCAAGTAACAAAGACATACACTGCAACCAAGTAACAGAGACATACACTTACACCAAGTAACACAGACATACACTGACACCAAGTAACAAAGACATACACTTAAACCAACTAACAAAGACACACTCTTACACCAAGTAACATAGACATACACTGACACCAAGTAACAAAGACATACACTGATACCCAGTAACACAGACACACACTTACACCAAGTAACAAAGACAGACAATGACACCAAGTAACAAAGACATACACTGATACCCAGTAACACAGACACACACTTACACCAAGTAACAAAGACAGACACTGATACCAAGTAACAAAGACATACTCTGATACCCAGTAACACAGACACACACTAACACCAAGTCACAAAGACATACACTGACACCCAGTAACAAAGACAAACACTGACACCCAGTAACAAAGAAACACACTGACACAAAGTAACAAAGACAGACACTGACACCAAGTAACAAAGACATACACTTACACCAAGTAACACAGACATACACTGACACCAAGTAACAAAGACACACACTTACACCAAGTAACACAGACATACACTGACACCAAGTAACAAAGACATACACTGATACCCAGTAACACAGACACACATTTACACCAAGTAACAATGACAGACACTGATACCCAGTAACACAGACACACACTTACACCAAGTCGCAAAGTCATACACTGACACCCAGTAGCAAAGACACACAATGACACCAAGTAACAAAGGCACATACTGACACCAAGTAACAATGACATGCACTGATACCCAGTAACACAGACACACAGTTACACCAAGTAACAAAGACATACACTGACACCAAGTAACAAAGACATTCACTGATACCCAGTAACACAGACACACACTTACACCAAGTAACAAAGAGATACACTGACACCAAGTAACAAAGACATACACTGACACCAAGAAACAAAGGCATACACTGACACCAAGTAACAATGACATACACTGATACCCAGTAACACAGACACACACTTACACCAAGTAACAAAGACAGACACTGATACCAAGTAACAAAGACATACACTGCTACCCAGTAACACAGACACACACTAACACCAAGTCACAAAAACATACACTGACACCCAGTAACAAAGACATGCATTGACACCAAGTAACAAAGACTCACACTGACACCAAGTAACAAAGACATACACTTACACCAAGTAACAAAGACATACACTGACACCCAGTAACAAAGACATGCACTGACACCCAGTAACAAAGACACACACTGACACCAAGTAACAAAGACGTACACTGACACCCAGTAACAAAGACATGCACTGACACCCAGTAACAAAGACACACACTGACACCAAGTAACAAAGACATACACTGACACCCATTAACAAAGACATACACTGATACCAAGTGACGCAGACACACACTTACAGCAAGTAACAAAGCCATACACTGACACCAAGTAACAAAGACACACACTTACACCAAGTAACAATGACAGACACTGATACCCAGTAACACAGACACACACTGACACCAAGTAACAAAGACATACAATGATACCCAGCCACACAGACACACACTTACACCATGTAACAAAGACATACAATGATACCCAGCCACACAGACACACACTTACTCCAAGTATCACAGACATACAGAGACACCAAGTAACAATGACATACACTGATTCCCAGTAACACAGACACACACTTACACCATGTAACAAAGACAGACACTGACACCAAGTAACAAAGACTTACACTTACACCAAGTCACACAGACATACACTGATACCCAGTAACACAGATACACACTTACACCAAGTAACAATAACAGACACTGATACCCAGTAACACAGACACACACTTACACCAAGTCACAAAGACATACACTGACACCCAGTAACAAAGACATACACTGACACCAAGTAACAAAGACATTCACTGATACCCAGTAACACAGACACACACTTGCACCAAGTAACAAAGACATTCACTGATACCCAGTAACACAGACACACACATACACCAAGTAACAAAGACATACACTGACACCAAGTAACAAAGACATTCACTGATACCCAGTAACACAGACACACACTTGCACCAAGTAACAAAGACATACACTGACACCAAGTAACAAAGGCATACAGTGACACCCAGTAACAAAGACATACACTGACACCCAGTAACACAGACACACACGGACACCAAGTAACAAAGACATACACTGACACCCAGTAACAAAAACATACACTGACACCCAGTAACAAAGACATACACTGACACCAAGTAACAAAGACATTCACTGATCCCCAGTAACACAGACACACACTTACACCAAGTATCACAGACATACACAGACACCAAGTAACAAAGACATACACCGATACCCAGTAACACAGACACACACTTACACCAAGTAACAAAGACATACACTGATACCCAGTAGCACAGACACACACTTACACCAAGTATCACAGACATACACAGACACCAAGTAACAAAGACATACACTGATACCCAGTAACACTGACACACACTTACACCAAGTAACAAAGACATACACTGCAACCAAGTAACAAAGACACACTCTTACACCAAGTAACATAGACATACACTGACACCAAGTAACAAAGACATACACTGATACCCAATAACACAGACACACACTTACACCAAGTAGCAAAGACAGACACTGATACCAAGTAACAAAGACATACACTGATACCCAGTAACACAGACACACACTAACACCAAGTCACAAAGACATACACTGACACCCAGTAACAAAGACAAACACTGACACCCAGTAACAAAGAAACACACTGACACAAAGTAACAAAGACAGACACTGACACCAAGTAACAAAGACATACACTTACACCAAGTAACACAGACATACACTGACACCAAGTAACAAAGACACACACTTACACCAAGTAACACAGACATACACTGACACCAAGTAACAAAGACATACACTGATACCCAGTAACACAGACACACACTTACACCAAGTAACAATGACAGACACTGATACCCAGTAACACAGACACACACTTACACCAAGTCGCAAAGTCATACACTGACACCCAGTAGCAAAGACACACAATGACACCAAGTAACAAAGGCACACACTGACACCAAGTAACAAAGACATTCACTGATACCCAGTAACACAGACACACACTTACACCAAGTAACAAAGAGATACACTGACACCAAGTAACAAAGACATACACTGACACCAAGTAACAAAGGCATACACTGATACCCAGTAACAAAGACATACACTGACACCCAGTAACACAGACACACACGGACACCAACAAACAAAGAGATACACTGACACCCAGTAACAAAAACATACACTGACACCCAGTAACAAAGGCATGCACTGACACCAAGTCACAAAGACATTCACTGATCCCCAGTAACACAGACACACACTTACACCAAGTAACAGAGACATACACTGACACCAAGTAACAAAGGCATACACTTGCACCAAGTAACAAAGACATGCACTGACACCAAGCAACAAAGACATACACTTACACCAAGTAACACAGACATACACTGACACCATGTAACAAAGACACACACTTACACCAAGTACACAGACATACACTGATACCAAGTGACAAAGACATACACTGATACCCAGTAACACAGACACACACTTACACCAAGTAACAAAGACAGACACTGATACCAAGTAACAAAGACATACACTGCTACCCAGTAACACAGACACACACTAACACCAAGTCACAAAGACATACAGTGACACCCAGTAACAAAGACAAACACTGACACCCAGTAACAAAGAAACACACTGACACCATGTAACAAAGACAGACACTGACACCAAGTAACAAAGACATACACTTACACCAAGTAACACAGACATACACTGACACCAAGTAACAAAGACACACACTTACACCAAGTAACACAGACATACACTGACACCAAGTAACAAAGACATACACTGATACCCAGTAACACAGATGTACACTTACACCAAGTAACAATGACAGACACTGATACCCAGTAACACAAACACACACTAACACCAAGTCGCAAAGACATACACTGACAACCAGTAGCAAAGACACACAATGACACCAAGTAACAAAGGCACACACTGACACCAAGTAACAATGACATACACTGATACCCAGTAACACAGACACACACTTACACCAAGTAACAAAGACATACACTGACACCAAGTAACAAAGACATACACTGATACCCAGTAACACAGACACACACTTACACCAAGTAACAGAGACATACACTGACACCAAGTAACAAAGGCATACACTTACACCAAGTAACAAAGACATGCACTGATGCCAAGTAACAAAGACGTACACTTACACCAAGTAACAAAGACATACACTGATACCCCGTAACACAGCCACACACTTACACCAAGTAGCAAAGACAGACACTGACACCAAGTAATAAAGACATACACTTACACCAAGTAAAAAAGACATACACTGACACCAAGTAACAAAGACATACACTGATACCCAGTAACACACACACACACTTAAACCAAGTAACAAACACATACACTGATACCCAGTTACACAGACACACACTTACACCAAGTAACACAGACACACACAGACACCAAGTAACAAAGACATACACTGATACCCAGTAACAAAGACACACACTTACACCAAGTAACAAAGACATACACTGACACCAATTAACAAAGACATACACTTACACCAAGTAAAAAAGACATACACTGACACCAAGTAACAAAGACATACACTGATACCCAGTAACACAGACACACACTTACACCAAGTAACAAAGAAAGACACTGATACCCAGTAACACAGACATACACATACACCAAGTCACAAAGACATACACTGACACCAAGCAGCTAAGACATACACTTACACCAAGTAACAAAGACATACACTGCCACCAACTAACAAAGACATACACTTACACCAAGTAACAAATACATACACTTACACCAAGTAACACAGACATACACTGACACCAAGTAACAAAGACATACACTTACACCAAGTAACAAAGACATACACTGACACCAAGTAACAAAGACATACACTGATACCCAGTAGCACAGACACACACTTACACCAAGTAACAAAGACATACACTGACACCAAGTAACAAAGACATACACTGATACCCAGGAACACAGACACACACTACACCAAGTAACAGAGACATACACTGACACCAAGTAACAAAGGCATACACTTACACCAAGTAACAAAGACATGCACTGATGCCAAGTAACAAAGACGTACACTTACACCAAGTAACAAAGACATACACTGATACCCAGTAACACAGCCACACACTTACACCAAGTAGCAAAGACAGACACTGACACCAAGTAATAAAGACATACACTTACACCAAGTAAAAAAGACATACACTGACACCAAGTAACAAAGACATACACTGATACCCAGTAACACACACACACACTTAAACCAAGTAACAAACACATACACTGATACCCAGTTACACAGACACACACTTACACCAAGTAACACAGACACACACAGATACCAAGTAACAAAGACATACACTGATACCCAGTAACACAGACACACACTTACACCAAGTAACAAAGACATACACTGACACAAATTAACAAAGACATACACTTACACCAAGTAAAAAAGACATGCACTGACACCAAGTAACAAAGATATACACTGATACCCAGTAACACAGACACACACTTACACCAAGTAACAAAGAAAGACACTGATACCCAGTAACACAGACATACACTTACACCAAGTCACAAAGACATACACTGACAACAAGTCACAAAGACATACACTTACACCAAGTCACAAAGACATACACTTACACCAAGTCACAAAGACTGACACTGACACACGGCAACAAAGACATACACTTACACCAAGTAACACAGACAAACACTGACACCAAGTAACAAAGACATACACTTACAACAAGTAACAAAGACATGCACTGACACCAAGTAACAAAGACATACACTGATACCCAGTAACACAGACACACACATACACCAAGTAACACAGACATACACTGACACCAAGTAACAAAGGCATACACTTACACCAAGTAACAAAGACATGCACCGACACCAAGTAACAAAGACGTACACTTACACCAAGTAACAAAGACATGCACTGACACCAAGTAACAAAGACATACACTAACACCAAGTAAAAAAGACATACACTGACACCAAGTAACAAAGACATACACTGATACCCAGGAACACAGACACACACTAACACCAAGTCACAAAGACATACACTGACACCCAGTAACAAAGACAAACACTGACACCAAGTAAAAAAGAAACACACTGACACCAAGTAACAAAGACACACACTGACACCAAGTATACAAAGACATACAAAGACACCAAGTAACAAAGACATAAAATGATACCCAGTAACACAGACACACACTTACACCAAGTAACAAAGAAAGACACTGATACCCAGTAACACAGACATACACTTACACCAAGTAACAAAGACACACACTGATACCCAGCCAAACAGACACACACTTACACCAAGTATCACAGACATACACAGAAACCACGTAACAAAGACATACACTGATACCCAGAAACACAGACACACACTTGCACCATGTAACAAAGACATACACTGACACCAAGTAACAAAGACATACTCTGACACCAAGTAACAAAGACATACACTTACACCAAGTAACACAGACATGCACTGACACCAAGTAACAAAGACACACACTTGCACCAAGTAACACAGACATACACTGACACCAAGTAACAAAGACATACACTGTTGCCCAGTAACACAGACACACACTTACACCAAGTAACAATGACAGACACTGAAACCCAGTAACACAGACACACACTTACTCCAAGTCACAAAGACATACACTGACACCCAGTAACAAAGACATACACTGACACGCAGTAACAAAGACACACAATGACACCAAGTAACAAAGGCACACACTGACACCAAGTAACTAAGACATACACTGATACCCAGTAACACAGACACACACTTACACCAAGTAACAAGGACATACACTGACACCCAGTAACAAAGACATACACTGACACCCAGTAACACAGACACAGACGGACACCAAGTAACAAAGACATACACTGACACCCAGTAACAAAAACAGACACTGACACCAGGTAACAAAGACAGACACTGACACCAAGTAACAAAGACATTCACCGATACCCAGTAACACAGACACACACTTACACCAAGTAACAAAGACAAACACTGACACCAAGTAACAAAGACATACACTGATACCCAGTAACACAGACACACACTTACACCAAGTATCAAAGACAGAAAATGACACCAACTAATAAAGACATTCACTGATCCCCAGTAACAGGGAAACACGCTTACACCAAGTAACAAAGACATACACTGACACCAAGTAACAAAGACATACACTGATACCCAGTAACACAGACATACACTGACACCAAGTAACAAAGACATACACTGACAACAAGTAACAAAGACATACACTGATACCCAGTAACACAGACACACACTTACACCAAGTAACACAGACATACACTGACACCAAGTAACAAAGACATACACTTACACCAAGTAACAAAGACATACACTGACACCAAGTAACAAAGACATACACTGATACCCAGTAACACAGACACACACTTACACCAAGTAACACAGACATGCACTGACACCAAGTAACAAAGGCATACACTTACACCAAGTAACAAAGACGTGCACTGACACCAAGTAACAAAGACGTACACTTACACCAAGTAACAAAGACATACACTGACACCAAGTAACAAAGAAATACACTAACACCAAGTAACAAAGACATACATTGACACCAAGTAACAAAGGCATATACTTACACCAAATACACAGACATACACTGACAGCAAGTAACAAAGACATACACTGATACCCAGTAACACAGACATACACTGATACCCAGTATCACAGACACACACTAACACCAAGTCACAAAGACACACACTGGCACCCAGAAACAAAGACAAACACTGACACCAAGTAAAAAAAAACACACTGACACCAAGTAACAAAGACATACAAAGTCACCAAGTAACAAAGACATACAATGATACCCAGTAACATAGACACACTTACACCAAGTAACAAAGACATACACTGATACCCAGCCAAACAGACACACACTTACACCAAGTATCACAGACATACACAGAAACCACGTAACAAAGACATACACTGATACCCAGTAACACAGACACAGACTTGCACCATGTAACAAAGACATACACTGACACAAAGTAACAAAGACATACACTGACACCATGTAACCAGGACATACACTTACACCAAGTAACACAGACATACACTGACACCAAGTAACAAAGACACACACTTACACCAAGTAACACAGACATACACTGACACCAAGTAACAAAGACATACACTGTTGCCCAGTAACACAGACACACACTTACACCAAGTAACAATGACAGACACTGAAACCCAGTAACACAGACACACACTTACTCCAAGTCACAAAGACATACACTGACACCCAGTAACAAAGACATACACTGACACGCAGTAACAAAGACACACAATGACACCAAGTAACAAAGGCACACACTGACACCAAGTAACTAAGACATGCACTGATACCCAGTAACACAGACACACACTTACACCAAGTAACAAAGACATACACTGACACCAAGTAACAAAGGCATACAACGACACCCAGTAACAAAGACATACACTGACACCCAGTAACACAGACACACACGGAAACCAGGCAACAAAGACAGACACTGACACCAAGTAACAAAGACATTCACGGATACCCAGTAACACAGACACACACTTACACCAAGTAACAAAGACAAACACTGACACCAAGTAACAAAGACATACACTGATACCCAGTAACACAGACACACACTTACACCAAGTATCAAAGACAGAAAATGACACCAACTAATAAAGACATTCACTGATCCCCAGTAACACAGACACACACTTACACCAAGTAACAAAGACGTGCACTGACACCAAGTAACAAAGACGTACACTTACACCAAGTAACAAAGACATACACTGACACCAAGTAACAAAGAAATACACTAACACCAAGTAACAAAGACATACATTGACACCAAGTAACAAAGGCATATACTTACACCAAATACACAGACATACACTGACAGCAAGTAACAAAGACATGCACTGATACCCAGTAACACAGACATACACTGATACCCAGTGTCACAGACACACACTAACACCAAGTCACAAAGACACACACTGACACCCAGAAACAAAGACAAACACTGACACCAAGTAAAAAAAAACCACACTGACACCAAGTAACAAAGACATACAAAGTCACCAAGTAACAAAGACATACAATGATACCCAGTAACATAGACACACTTACACCAAGTAACAAAGACATACACTGATACCCAGCCAAACAGACAGACACTTACACCAAGTATCACAGACATACACAGAAACCACGTAACAAAGACATACACTGATACCCAGTAACACAGACACACACTTGCACCATGTAACAAAGACATACACTGACACAAAGTAACAAAGACATACACTGACACCATGTAACCAGGACATACACTTACACCAAGTAACACAGACATACACTGACACCAAGTCACAAAGACACACACTTACACCAAGTAACACAGACATACACTGACACCAAGTAACAAAGACATACACTGTTGCCCTGTAACACAGACACACACTTACACCAAGTAACAATGACAGACACTGAAACCCAGTAACACAGACACACAGTTACTCCAAGTCACAAAGACATACACTGACACCCAGTAACAAAGACATACACTGACACGCAGTAACAAAGACACACAATGACACCAAGTAACAAAGGCACACACTGACACCAAGCAACTAAGACATGCACTGATACCCAGTAACACAGACACACACTTACACCAAGTAACAAAGACATACACTGACACCAAGTAACAAAGGCATACAACGACACCCAGTAACAAAGACATACACTGACACCCAGTAACACAGACACACACGGACAACAAGTAACAAAGACATACACTGACACCCAGTAACAAAAACAGACACTGACACCAGGTAACAAAGACATACACTTACACCAAGTAACAAAGACATACACTGATACCCAGTAACACAGACACACACTTACACCAAGTAACAAAGACATACACTGACACCAAGTAACAAAGACATACACTGATACCCAGTAACACAGACACACACTTACACCAAGTATCAAAGACAGAAAATGACACCAACTAATAAAGACATTCACTGATCCCCAGTAACAGAGAAACAAAATTACACCAAGTAACAAAGACATACACTGACAACAAGTAACAAAGACATACACTGATACCCAGTAACACAGACACACACTTACACCACGTAACACAGAGATACACTGACACCAAGTAACAAAGACATACACTTACACCAAGTAACAAAGACATACACTGACACCAAGTAACAAAGACATAAACTGATACCCAGTAACACAGACACACACTTACACCAAGTAACACAGACATACACTGACACCAAGTAACAAAGGCATACACTTACACCAAGTAACAAAGACATGCACTGACACCAAGTAACAAAGACGTACACTTACACCAAGTAACAAAGACATACACTGACACCAAGTAACAAAGACATACACTAACACCAAGTAACACAGACATACATTGACACCAAGTAACAAAGGCATATACTTACACCAAATACACAGACATACACTGACAGCAAGTAACTAAGACATACACTGATACCCAGTAACACAGACATGCACTGATACCCAGTATCACAGACACACACTAACACCAAGTCACAAAGACACACACTGACACCCAGTAACAAAGACAAACACTGACACCAAGTAAAAAAAAACACACTGACACCAAGTAACAAAGACATACAAAAACACCAAGTAACAAAGACATACAATGATTCCCAGTAACATAGACACACACTTACACCAAGTAACAAAGACATACACTGATACCCAGCCAAACAGACACACACTTACACCAAGTATCACAGACATACACAGAAACCATGTAACAAAGACATACACTGACACCAAGTAACAAAGACATACACTGACACCATGTAACCAGGACATACACTTACACCAAGTAACACAGACATACACTGACACCAAGTCACAAAGACACACACTTACACCAAGTAACACAGACATACACTGACACCAAGTAACAAAGACATACACTGTTGCCCAGTAACACAGACACACACGTGCACCAAGTAACAATGACAGACACTGAAACCCAGTAACAAAGACATACACTGACACGCAGTAACAAAGACACACAATGACACCAATTAACAAAGGCACACACTGACACCAAGTAACTAAGACATGCACTGATACCCAGTAACACAGACACACACTTACACCAAGTAACAAAGACATACACTGACACCAAGTAACAAAGGCATACACCGACACCCAGTAACAAAGACATACACTGACACCCAAAAACACAGACGCACACGGACACCAAGTAACAAAGACATACACTGACACCCAGTAACAAAAACAGACACTGACACCAGGTAACAAAGACATACACTGACACCAAGTAACAAAGACATTCACGGATCCCCAGTAACACAGACACACACTTACACCAGGTAACAAAGACATACACTGACACCAAGTAACAAAGACATACACTGATACCCAGTAACACAGACACACACTTACACCAAGGAACAAAGACATACACTGACACCAAGTAACAAAGACATACACTGATACCCAGTAACACAGACACACACTTACAACAAGTAACACAGACATACACTGACACCAAGTAACAAAGACATACACTTACACCAAGTAACAAAGACATACACTGACACCAAGTAACAAAGACATACACTGATACCCAGTAACACAGACACACACTTACACCAAGTAACACAGACATACACTGACACCAAGTAACAAAGGCATACACTTACACCAAGTAACAAAGACATGCACTGACACCAAGTAACAAATACGGACACTTACACCAAGTAACAAAGA
This sequence comes from Heterodontus francisci, assembly GCF_036365525.1. Classification (NCBI taxonomy): domain Eukaryota; kingdom Metazoa; phylum Chordata; class Chondrichthyes; order Heterodontiformes; family Heterodontidae; genus Heterodontus; species Heterodontus francisci. Next base: position 6,863,179 of record NW_027140221.1, on the reverse strand, counting down.
CATACACTGACACCAAGTAACAAAGACATACACTAACACCAAGTAACACAGACATACATTGACACCAAGTAACAAAGGCATATACTTACACCAAATACACAGACATACACTGACAGCAAGTAACAAAGACATACACTGATACCCAGTAACACAGACATACACTGATACCCAGTATCACAGACACACACTAACACCAAGTCACAAAGACACACACTGACACCCAGTAACAAAGACAAACACTGACACCAAGTAACAAAGACATACTCTGACACCAAGTAACAAAGACATACACTGACACCAAGTAACACAGACATACACTGACACCAAGTAACAAAGACACACACTTGCACCAAGTAACACAGACATACACTGACACCAAGTAACAAAGACATACACTGTTGCCCAGTAACACAGACACACACTTACACCAAGTAACAATGACAGACACTGAAACCCAGTAACAGAGGCACACACTTACTCCAAGTCACAAAGACATAAACTGACACCCAGTAACAAAGACATACACTGACACGCAGTAACAAAGACACACAATGACACCAAGTAACAAAGGCACACACTGACACCAAGTAACTAAGACATACACTGATACCCAGTAACACAGACACACACTTACACCAATTAACAAGGACATACACTGACACCAAGTAACAAAGGCATACACCGACACCCAGTAACAAAGACATACACTGACACCCAGTAACACAGACACAGACGGACACCAAGTAACAAAGACATACACTGACACCCAGTAACAAAAACAGACACTGACACCAGGTAACAAAGACAGACACTGACACCAAGTAACAAAGACAAACACTGACACCAAGTAACAAAGACATACACTGATACCCAGTAACACAGACACACACTTGCACCAAGTAACAAAGACAAACACTGACACCAAGTAACAAAGACATACACTGATACCCAGTAACACAGACACACACTTACACCAAGTATCAAAGACAGAAAATGACACCAACTAATAAAGACATTCACTGATCCCCAGTAACAGGGAAACACGCTTACACCAAGTAACAAAGACATACACTGACACCAAGTAACAAAGACATACACTGATACCCAGTAACACAGACACACACTTACACCAAGTAACAAAGACATACACTGACAACAAGTAACAAAGACATACACTGATACCCAGTAACACAGACACACACTTACACCAAGTAACACAGACATACACTGACACCAAGTAACAAAGACATACACTTACACCAAGTAACAAAGACATCCACTGACACCAAGTAACAAAGACATACACTGATACCCAGTAACACAGACACACACTTACACCAAGTAACACAGACATACACTGACACCAAGTAACAAAGGCATACACTTACACCAAGTAACAAAGACGTGCACTGACACCAAGTAACAAAGACGTACACTTACACCAAGTAACAAAGACATACACTGACACCAAGTAACAAAGACATACACTAACACCAAGTAACACAGACATACATTGACACCAAGTAACAAAGGCATATACTTACACCAAATACACAGACATACACTGACAGCAAGTAACAAAGAGATACACTGATAACCAGTAACACAGACATACACTGATACCCAGTATCACAGACACACACTAACACCAAGTCACAAAGACACACACTGACACCCAGAAACAAAGACAAACACTGACACCAAGTAAAAAAAAACACACTGACACCAAGTAACAAAGACATACAAAGTCACCAAGTAACAAAGACATACAATGATACCCAGTAACATAGACACACTTACACCAAGTATCAAAGACATACACTGATACCCAGCCAAACAGACACACACTTACACCAAGTATCACAGACATACACAGAAACCACGTAACAAAGACATACACTGATACCCAGTAACACAGACACACACTTGCACCATGTAACAAAGACATACACTGACACAAAGTAACAAAGACATACACTGACACCATGTAACCAGGACATACACTTACACCAAGTAACACAGACATACACTGACACCAAGTAACAAAGACACACACTTACACCAAGTAACACAGACATACACTGACACCAAGTAACAATGACAGACACTGAAACCCAGTAACACAGACACACACTTACTCCAAGTCACAAAGACATACACTGACACCCAGTAACAAAGACATACACTGACACGCAGTAACAAAGACACACAATGACACCAAGTAACAAAGGCACACACTGACACCAAGTAACTAAGACATGCACTGATACCCAGTAACACAGACACACACTTCCACCAAGTAACAAAGACATGCACTGACACCAAGTAACAAAGGCATACACCGACACCCAGTAACAAAGACACACAATGACACCCAGTAACACAGACACACACGGACAACAAGTAACAAAGACATACACTGACACCCAGTAACAAAAACAGACACTGACACCAGGTAACAAAGACAGACACTTACACCAAGTAACAAAGACATTCACGGATCCCCAGTAACACAGACACACACTTACACCAAGTAACAAAGACATACACTGACACCAAGTAACAAAGACATACACTGATACCCAGTAACACAGACACACACTTACACCAAGTAACAAAGACATACACTGACACCAAGTAACAAAGACATACACTGATACCCAGTAACACAGACACACACTTACACCAAGTAACACAGACATACACTGACACCAAGTAACAAAGACATACACTTACACCAAGTAACAAAGACATACACTGACACCAAGTAACAAAGACATACACTGATACCCAGTAACACAGACACACACTTACACCAAGTAACACAGACAGACACTGATACCAAGTAACAAAGGCATACACTTACACCAAGTAACAAAGACATGCACTGACACCAAGTAACAAAGACATACACTTACACCAAGTAACAAAGACATACACTGACACCAAGTAACAAAGACATACACTGATACCCAGTAACACAGACACACACTTACACCAAGTAACACAGACATACACTGACACCAAGTAACAAAGGCATTCACTTACACCAAGTAACAAAGACATGCACTGACACCAAGTAACAAAGACGTACACTTACACCAAGTAACAAAGACATACACTGACACCAAGTAACAAAGACATACACTAACACCAAGTAACACAGACATACATTGACACCAAGTAACAAAGGCATATACTTACACCCAATACACAGACATACACTGACAGCAAGTAACAAAGACATACACTGATACCCAGTAACACAGACATACACTGATACCCAGTATCACAGACACACACTAACACCAAGTCACAAAGACACACACTGACACCCAGAAACAAAGACAAACACTGACACCAAGTAAAAAAAAACACACTGACACCAAGTAACAAAGACATACAAAGTCACCAAGTAACAAAGACATACAATGATACCCAGTAACATAGACACACTTACACCAAGTATCAAAGACATACACTGATACCCAGCCAAACAGACACACACTTAGAACAAGTATCACAGACATACACAGAAACCACGTAACAAAGACATACACTGATACCCAGTAACACAGACACACACTTGCACCATGTAACAAAGACATACACTGACACAAAGTAACAAAGACATACACTGACACCATGTAACCAGGACATACACTTACACCAAGTAACACAGACATACACTGACACCAAGTAACAAAGACACACACTTACACCAAGTAACACAGACATACACTGACACCAAGTAACAAAGACATACACTGTTGCCCAGTAACACAGACACACACTTACACCAAGTAACAATGACAGAGACTGAAACCCAGTAACACAGACACACACTTACTCCAAGTCACAAAGACATACACTGACACGCAGTAACAAAGACATACACTGACACGCAGTAACAAAGACACACAATGACACCAAGTAACAAAGGCACACACTGACACCAAGTAACTAAGACATGCACTGATACCCAGTAACACAGACACACACTTACACCAAGTAACAAAGACATACACTGACACCAAGTAACAAAGGCATACACCGACACCCAGTAACAAAGACACACAATGACACCCAGTAACACAGACACACACGGACAACAAGTAACAAAGACATACACTGACACCAAGTAACAAAGACACACACTTGCACCAAGTAACACAGACATACACTGACACCAAGTAACAAAGACATACACTGTTGCCCAGTAACACAGACACACACTTACACCAAGTAACAATGACAGACACTGAAACCCAGTAACAGAGGCACACACTTACTCCAAGTCACAAAGACATAAACTGACACCCAGTAACAAAGACATACACTGACACGCAGTAACAAAGACACACAATGACACCAAGTAACAAAGGCACACACTGACACCAAGTAACTAAGACATACACTGATACCCAGTAACACAGACACACACTTACACCAATTAACAAGGACATACACTGACACCAAGTAACAAAGGCATACACCGACACCCAGTAACAAAGACATACACTGACACCCAGTAACACAGACACAGACGGACACCAAGTAACAAAGACATACACTGACACCCAGTAACAAAAACAGTCACTGACACCAGGTAACAAAGACAGACACTGACACCAAGTAACAAAGACAAACACTGACACCAAGTAACAAAGACATACACTGATACCCAGTAACACAGACACACACTTACACCAAGTAACAAAGACAAACACTGACACCAAGTAACAAAGACATACACTGATACCCAGTAACACAGACACACACTTACACCAAGTATCAAAGACAGAAAATGACACCAACTAATAAAGACATTCACTGATCCCCAGTAACAGGGAAACACGCTTACACCAAGTAACAAAGACATACACTGACACCAAGTAACAAAGACATACACTGATACCCAGTAACACAGACACACACTTACTCCAAGTAACAAAGACATACACTGACAACAAGTAACAAAGACATACACTGATACCCAGTAACACAGACACACACTTACACCAAGTAACACAGACATACACTGACACCAAGTAACAAAGACATACACTTACACCAAGTAACAAAGACATCCACTGACACCAAGTAACAAAGACATACACTGATACCCAGTAACACAGACACACACTTACACCAAGTAACACAGACATACACTGACACCAAGTAACAAAGGCATACACTTACACCAAGTAACAAAGACGTGCACTGACACCAAGTAACAAAGACGTACACTTACACCAAGTAATAAAGACATACACTGACACCAAGTAACAAAGACATACACTAACACCAAGTAACACAGACATACATTGACACCAAGTAACAAAGGCATATACTTACACCAAATACACAGACATACACTGACAGCAAGTAACAAAGAGATACACTGATAACCAGTAACACAGACATACACTGATACCCAGTATCACAGACACACACTAACACCAAGTCACAAAGACACACACTGACACCCAGAAACAAAGACAAACACTGACACCAAGTAAAAAAAAACACACTGACACCAAGTAACAAAGACATACAAAGTCACCAAGTAACAAAGACATACAATGATACCCAGTAACATAGACACACTTACACCAAGTATCAAAGACATACACTGATACCCAGCCAAACAGACACACACTTACACCAAGTATCACAGACATACACAGAAACCACGTAACAAAGACATACACTGATACCCAGTAACACAGACACACACTTGCACCATGTAACAAAGACATACACTGACACAAAGTAACAAAGACATACACTGACACCATGTAACCAGGACATACACTTACACCAAGTAACACAGACATACACTGACACCAAGTAACAAAGACACACACTTACACCAAGTAACACAGACATACACTGACACCAAGTAACAATGACAGACACTGAAACCCAGTAACACAGACACACACTTACTCCAAGTCACAAAGACATACACTGACACCCAGTAACAAAGACATACACTGACACGCAGTAACAAAGACACACAATGACACCAAGTAACAAAGGCACACACTGACACCAAGTAACTAAGACATGCACTGATACCCAGTAACACAGACACACACTTCCACCAAGTAACAAAGACATGCACTGACACCAAGTAACAAAGGCATACACCGACACCCAGTAACAAGGACACACAATGACACCCAGTAACACAGACACACACGGACAACAAGTAACAAAGACATACACTGACACCCAGTAACAAAAACAGACACTGACACCAGGTAACAAAGACATACACTTACACCAAGTAACAAAGACATTCACGGATCCCCAGTAACACAGACACACACTTACACCAAGTAACAAAGACATACACTGACACCAAGTAACAAAGACATACACTGATACCCAGTAACACAGACACACACTTACACCAAGTAACAAAGACATACACTGACACCAAGTAACAAAGACATACACTGATACCCAGTAACACAGACACACACTTACACCAAGTAACACAGACATACACTGACACCAAGTAACAAAGACATACACTTACACCAAGTAACAAAGACATACACTGACACCAAGTAACAAAGACATACACTGATACCCAGTAACACAGACACACACTTACACCAAGTAACACAGACAGACACTGATACCAAGTAACAAAGGCATACACTTACACCAAGTAACAAAGACATGCACTGACACCAAGTAACAAAGACATACACTTACACCAAGTAACAAAGACATACACTGACACCAAGTAACAAAGACATACACTGATACCCAGTAACACAGACACACACTTACACCAAGTAACACAGACATACACTGACACCAAGTAACAAAGGCATTCACTTACACCAAGTAACAAAGACATGCACTGACACCAAGTAACAAAGACGGACACTTACACCAAGTAACAAAGACATACACTGACACCAAGTAACAAAGACATACACTAACACCAAGTAACACAGACATACATTGACACCAAGTAACAAAGGCATATACTTACACCCAATACACAGACATACACTGACAGCAAGTAACAAAGACATACACTGATACCCAGTAACACAGACATACACTGATACCCAGTATCACAGACACACACTAACACCAAGTCACAAAGACACACACTGACACCCAGAAACAAAGACAAACACTGACACCAAGTAAAAAAAAAACACACTGACACCAAGTAACAAAGACATACAAAGTCACCAAGTAACAAAGACATACAATGATACCCAGTAACATAGACACACTTACACCAAGTATCAAAGACATACACTGATACCCAGCCAAACAGACACACACTTACACCAAGTATCACAGACATACACAGAAACCACGTAACAAAGACATACACTGATACCCAGTAACACAGACACACACTTGCACCATGTAACAAAGACATACACTGACACAAAGTAACAAAGACATACACTGACACCATGTAACCAGGACATACACTTACACCAAGTAACACAGACATACACTGACACCAAGTAACAAAGACACACACTTACACCAAGTAACACAGACATACACTGACACCAAGTAACAAAGACATACACTGTTGCCCAGTAACACAGACACACACTTACACCAAGTAACAATGACAGACACTGAAACCCAGTAACACAGACACACACTTACTCCAAGTCACAAAGACATACACTGACACCCAGTAACAAAGACATACACTGACACGCAGTAACAAAGACACACAATGACACCAAGTAACAAAGGCACACACTGACACCAAGTAACTAAGACATGCACTGATACCCAGTAACACAGACACACACTTACACCAAGTAACAAAGACATACACTGACACCAAGTAACAAAGGCATACACCGACACCCAGTAACAAAGACACACAATGACACCCAGTAACACAGACACACACGGACAACAAGTAACAAAGACATACACTGACACCCAGTAACAAAAACAGACACTGACACCAGGTAACAAAGACATACACTTACACCAAGTAACAAAGACATTCACGGATCCCCAGTAACACAGACACACACTTACACCAAGTAACAAAGACATACACTGACACCAAGTAACAAAGACATACACTGATACCCAGTAACACAGACACACACTTACACCAAGTAACAAAGACATACACTGACACCAAGTAACAAAGACATACACTGATACCCAGTAACACAGACACACACTTACACCAAGTAACACAGACATACACTGACACCAAGTAACAAAGACATACACTTACACCAAGTAACAAAGACATACACTGACACCAAGTAACAAAGACATACACTGATACCCAGTAACACAGACACACACTTACACCAAGTAACACAGACAGACAATGACACCAAGTAACAAAGGCATACACTTACACCAAGTAACAAAGACATGCACTGACACCAAGTAACAAAGACATACACTTACACCAAGTAACAAAGACATACACTGACACCAATTAACAAAGACATACACTGATACCCAGTAACACAGACACACACTTACACCAAGTAACACAGACATACACTGACACCAAGTAACAAAGGCATTCACTTACACCAAGTAACAAAGACATGCACTGACACCAAGTAACAAAGACGTACACTTACACCAAGTAACAAAGACATACACTGACACAAAGTAACAAAGACATACACTAACACCAAGTAACACAGACATACATTGACACCAAGTAACAAAGGCATATACTTACACCAAATACACAGACATACACTGACAGCAAGTAACAAAGACATACACTGATACCCAGTAACACAGACATACACTGATACCCAGTATCACAGACACAAACTAACACCAAGTCACAAAGACACACACTGACACCCAGTAACAAAGACACACACTTACACCAAGTAAAAAAAACACACTGACACCAAGTAACAAAGACATACAAAGACACCAAGTAACAAAGACATACAATGATACCCAGTAACATAGACACACACTTACACCAAGTAACAAAGACATACACTGATACCCAGCCAAACAGACACACACTTACACCAAGTATCAAAGACATACACAGAAACCATGTAACAAAGACATACACTGACACCAATTAACAAAGACATACACTGACACCATGTAACCAGGACATACACTTACACCAAGTAACACAGACATACACTGACACCAAGTCACAAAGACACACACTTACACCAAGTAACACAGACATACACTGACACCAAGTAACAAAGACATACACTGTTGCCCAGTAACACAGACACACACGTGCACCAAGTAACAATGACAGACACTGAAACCCAGTAACAAAGACATACACTGACACGCAGTAACAAAGACACACAATGACACCAATTAACAAAGGCACACACTGACACCAAGTAACGAAGACATGCACTGATACCCAGTAACACAGACACACACTTACACCAAGTAACAAAGACATACACTTACACCAAGTAACAAAGGCATACACCGACACCCAGTAACAAAGACATACACTGACACCCAGTAACACAGACGCACACGGACACCAAGTAACAAAGACATACACTGACACCCAGTAACAAAAACAGACACTGACACCAGGTAACAAAGACATACACTTACACCAAGTAACAAAGACATTCACGGATCCCCAGTAACACAGACACACACTTACACCAAGTAACAAAGACATACACTGACACCAAGTAACAAAGACATACACTGATACCCAGTAACACAGACACACACTTACACCAAGTATCAAAGACAGAAAATGACACCAACTAATAAAGACATTCACTGATCCCCAGTAACAGAGAAACACAATTACACCAAGTAACAAAGACATACACTGACACCAAGTAACAAAGACATACACTGATACCCAGTAACACAGACACACACTTGCACCAAGTAACAAAGACATACACTGACACCAAGTAACAAAGACATACACTGATACCCAGTAACACAGACACACACTTACAACAAGTAACACAGACATACACTGACACCAAGTAACAAAGACATACACTTACACCAAGTAACAAAGACATACACTGACACCAAGTAACAAAGACATACACTGATACCCAGTAACACAGACACACACTTCCACCAAGTAACACAGACATACACTGACACCAAGTAACAAAGGCATACACTTACACCAAGTAACAAAGACATGCACTGACACCAAGTAACAAAGACGTACACTTACACCAAGTAACAAAGACATACACTGACACCAAGTAACAAAGACATACACTAACACCAAGTAACACAGACATACATTGACACCAAGTAACAAAGGCATATACTTACACCAAATACACAGACATACACTGACAGCAAGTAACAAAGACATACACTGATACCCAGTAACACAGACACACACTGATACCCAGTATCACAGACACACACGAACACCAAGTCACAAAGACACACACTGACACCCAGTAACAAAGACAAACACTGACACCAAGTAAAAAAAACACACTGACACCAAGGAACAAAGACATACAAAGACACCAAGTAACAAAGACATACAATGATACCCAGTAACATAGACACACACTTACACCAAGTAACAAAGACATACACTGATACCCAGCCAAACAGACACACACTTACACCAAGTATCACAGACATACACAGAAACCACGTAACAAAGACATACACTGATACCCAGTAACACAGACACACACTTGCACCATGTAACAAAGACATACACTGACACCAAGTAACAAAGACATACACTGACACCATGTAACCAGGACATACACTTACACCAAGTAACACAGACATACACTGACACCAAGTCACAAAGACACACACTTACACCAAGTAACATAGACATACACTGACACCAAGTAACAAAGACATACACTGTTGCCAGTAACACAGACAAACACGTGCACCAAGTAACAATGACAGACACTGAAACCCAGTAACACAGACACACACTTACTCCAAGTCACAAAGACATACACTGAAACACAGTAACAAAGACATACACTGACACGCAGTAACAAAGACACACAATGACACCAAGTAACAAAGGCACACACTGACACCAAGTAACTAAGACAGACACTGATACCCAGTAACACAGACACGCACGTACACCAAGTAACAAAGACATACACTGGCACCAAGTAACAAAGGCATACACTGACACCCAGTAACAAAGACATACACTGACACCCAGTAACACAGAAACACACGGACACCAAGTAACAAAGACATACACTGACACCCAGTAAAAAAAACAGACACTGACACCAGGTAACAAAGACAGACACTGACACCAAGTAACAAAGACATTCACGGATCCCCAGTAACACAGACACACACTTACACCAAGTAACAAAGACATACACTGACACCAAGTAACAAAGACATACACTGATACCCAGTAACACAGACACACACTTCCACCAAGTAACAAAGACATACACTGACACCAATTAACAAAGACATACACTGATACCCAGTGACATAGATACACACTTACACCAAGTAACAAAGACATACACTGACACCAAGTAACAAAGACATACTCTTACACCAAGTAGCAAAGACATACACTGACACCAAGTAACAAAGACGTACACTTACACCATGTAACAAAGACATACACTGATACATAGTAACACAGACACACACTTACAACAAGTAACAAAGACATACACTGACACCAATTAACAAAGATATACTCTGATACCCATTAACACAGATACACACTTACACCAAGTAACAAAGACATACACTGACACCAAGTAACAAAGACATACACTTGCACCAAGTAACAAAGACATGCACTGACACCAAGTAACAAAGACATACACTGATACCCAGTAACACTGACACACACTTACACCAAGTAACACAGACATACACTGACACCAAGTAACAGAGGCATCCACTAACACCAAGTAACAAAGATATGCACCGACACAAAGTAACACAGACGTACACTTACACCAAGTAACAAAGACATACACTGACAGCAAGTAACAAAGACATACACTGATACCCAGTAACACAGATACACACTTACACCAAGTAACAAAGACACACACTTACACCAAGTAACAAAGACATACACTGACACCAAATAACAAAGGCATACACTGACACCCAGTAACAAAGACATACACTGACACCCAGTAACACAGACACACACGGACACCAAGTAACAAAGACATACACTGACACCCAGTAAAAAAAACAGACACTGACACAAGGTAACAAAGACATACAATGACACAAACTAATAAAGACATTCACTGATCCCCAGTAACAGAGAAACACACTTCCACCAAGTAACAAAGACATACACTGACACCAAGTAACAAAGACATACACTGATACCCAGTAACACAGACATACACTTACACCAATTAACAAAGACATACACTGACACCAATTAACAAAGACATACACTGATACCCAGTAACACAGATACACACTTACACCAAGTAACAAAGACATACACTGACACCAGGTAACAAAGACATACACAGATACCCAGTAACACAGACACACACTAACAGCAAGTCACAAAGACATACACTGACACGCAGTAACAAAGAAACACACTGACACCAAGTAACAAAGACACACACTGACACCAAGTATACAAAGACATACACAGACACCAAGTGCCAAAGACATGCACTGAATCCCGGTAACACAGACACACACTTACACCAAGTAACAAAGACATACACTGATACCCAGCCACACAGACACACACTTACACCATGTAACAAAGACATACACTGACACCAAGTAACAAAGACATACACTTACACCAAGTAACACAGACATACACTGACACCAAGTAACTAAGACACACACTTACACCAAGTAACACAGACATACACTGACACCAAGTAACAAAGACATACACAGACACCAAGTAACAAAGACATACACTGATACCCAGTAACACAGACACACAAATACACCATGTAACAAAGACATACACTGACACCAAGTAACAAAGACATGCACTTACACCAAGTAACACAGACATACACTGACACCAAGTAACAAAGACACACACTTACACCAAGTAACAAAGACATACACTGATACCCAGCAACACAGACACACACTGACACCAAGTAACAAAGACATACACTGACACCAATTAACAAAGACATACACTGATACCCAGTAACACAGACAAACACTTACACCAAGTAACAAAGACATACACTGACACCAATTAACAAAGACATACACTTACACCAAGTAAAAAAGACATACACTGACACCAAGTAACAAAGACATACACTGATACCCAGGAACACAGACACACACTTACACCAAGTAACAAAGACAGACACTGATACCCAGTTACACAGACACACACTTGCACCAAGTAACACAGACACACACAGACACCAAGTAACAAAGACATACACTGATACCCAGTAACACAGACAGACACTTACACCAAGTAACAAAGACTTACACTGATACCCAGCCACATTGACACACACTTACACCAAGTATCACAGACATACGCAGACACCAAGTAACAAAGACATACACTGATACCCAGTAACACAGACACACACATACACCATGTAACAAAGACATACACTGACACCAAGTAACAAAGACATGCACTTACACCAAGTAACACAGACATACACTGACACCAAGTAACAAAGACACACACTTCCACCAAGTAACACAGACATACACTGACACCAAGTAACAAAGACATACACTGATGCCCAGTAACACAGACACACACTTACACCAAGTAACAATGACAGACACTGATACCCAGTAACACAGACAGACACTTACACCAAGTAACAAAGACTTACACTGATACCCAGCCACATTGACACACACTTACACCAAGTATCACAGACATACACAGACACCAAGTAACAAAGACATACACTGATACCCAGTAACACAGACACACAAATACACCATGTAACAAAGACATACACTGACACCAAGTAACAAAGACATGCACTTACACCAAGTAACACAGACATACACTGACACCAAGTAACAAAGACACACACTTACACCAAGTAACAAAGACATACACTGACACCAAATAACAAAGGCATACACTGACACCCAGTAACAAAGACATACACTGACACCCAGTAACACAGACACACACGGACACCAAGTAACAAAGACATACACTGACACCCAGTAAAAAAAAACAGACACTGACACCAGGTAACAAAGACATACAATGACACCAACTAATAAAGACATTCACTGATCCCCAGTAACAGAGAAACACACTTCCACCAAGTAACAAAGACATACACTGACACCAAGTAACAAAGACATACACTGATACCCAGTAACACAGACATACACTTACACCAATTAACAAAGACATACACTGACACCAATTAACAAAGACATACACTGATACCCAGTAACACAGATACACACTTACACCAAGTAACAAAGACATACACTGACACCAGGTAACAAAGACATACTCTTACACCAAGTAGCAAAGACATGCACTGACACCAAGTAACAAAGACGTACACTTACACCATGTAACAAAGACATACACTGATACATAGTAACACAGACACACACTTACAACAAGTAACAAAGACATACACTGACACCAATTAACAAAGACAAACACTGATACCCAGTAACACAGATACACACATACACCAAGTAACAAAGACATACACTTGCACCAAGTAACAAAGACATGCACTGACACCAAGTAACAGAGGCATCCACTAACACCAAGTAACAAAGATATGCACTGACACAAAGTAACAAAGACGTACACTTACACCAAGTAACAAAGACATACACTGACACCAAGGAACAAAGACATACACTGACACCAAGTAACACAGACATACACTGACACCAAGTAACAAAGACACACACTTACACCAAATACACAGACATACACTGACAGCAAGTAACAAAGACATGCACTGATACCCAGTAACACAGACACACACTTACACCAAGTATCAAAGACAGACACTGATACCCAGTAACAAAGACATACACTGATACCCAGTAACACAGACACACACTAACAGCAAGTCACAAAGACATACACTGACACGCAGTAACAAAGAAACACACTGACACCAAGTAACAAAGACACACACTGACACCAAGTATACAAAGACATACACAGACACCAAGTGCCAAAGACATACACTGATACCCGGTAACACAGACACACACTTACACCAAGTAACAAAGACATACACTGATACCCAGCCACACAGACACACACTTACACCAAGTATCACAGACATACACAGGCACCAAGTAACATAGACATACACTGATACCCAGTAACACAGACACACACTGACACCATGTAACAAAGACATACACTGACACCAAGTAACAAAGACATACACTTACACCAAGTAACACAGACATACACTGACACCAATTAACTAAGACACACACTTACACCAAGTAACACAGACATACACTGACACCAAGTAACAAAGACATACACTGATGCCCAGTAGCACAGACACACACTTACACCAAGTAACAATGACAGACATTGATGCCCAGTAACACAGATACACACTTACACCAAGTAACAAAGACATACACTGACAAGAAGTAACAAAGACATTCACTGATACCCAGTAACACAGGCACACACTTACAACAAGTAACAAAGACATACACTGACACCCAGTAACAAAGACATACAATGACACCCAGTAACAAAGATACACAATGACACCAAGTAACAAAGGCACACACTGACACCAAGTAACAAAGACATACACTGATACCCAGTAACACAGACACACACTTACACCAAGTAACAAAGACATACACTGACACCAAGTAACAAAGACATTCACTGATACCCAGTAACACAGGCACACACTTACAACAAGTAACAAAGACACACACTTACACCAAGTAACACAGACATACACTGACACCAAGTAACAAAGACATACACTTGCACCAAGTAACAAAGACATGCACTGACACCAAGTAACAGAGGCATCCACTAACACCAAGTAACAAAGATATGCACTGACACAAAGTAACAAAGACGTACACTTACACCAAGTAACAAAGATATACACTGACACCAAGGAACAAAGACATACACTGACACCAAGTAAGACAGACATACACTGACACCAAGTAACAAAGACACACACTTACACCAAATACACAGACATACACTGACAGCAAGTAACAAAGACATACACTGATACCAAGTAACACAGACACACACTTACACCAAGTATCAAAGACAGACACTGATACCCAGTAACAAAGACATACACTGATACCCAGTAACACAGACACACACTAACAGCAAGTCACAAAGACATACACTGATACCCAGTAACACAGACACACACTTACACCAAGTATCAAAGACAGACACTGATACCCAGTAACAAAGACATACACTGATACCCAGTAACACAGACACACACTTACACCAAGTAACAGAGACAGACACTGACACCAAGTAACAAAGGCATATACTTACACCAAGTAACAAAGACATGCACTGACACCAAGCAACAAAGACGTACACTTACACCAAGTAACAAAGACATACACTGATACCCAGCAACACAGACACACACTGACACCAAGTAACAAAGACATACACGGACACCAATTAACAAAGACATACACTGATACCCAGTAACACAGACAAACACTTACACCAAGTAACAAAGACATACACTGACACCAATTAACAAAGACATACACTTACACCAAGGAAAAAAGACGGACACTGACACCAAGTAACAAAGACATACACTGATACCCAGGAACACAGACACACACTTACACCAAGTAACAAAGACAGACACTGATACCCAGTTACACAGACACACACTTACACCAAGTAACACAGACACACACAGACACCAAGTAACAAAGACATACACTGATACCCAGTAACACAGACAGACACTTACACCAAGTAACAAAGACTTACACTGATACCCAGCCACATTGACAAACACTTACACCAAGTATCACAGACATACACAGACACCAAGTAACAAAGACATACACTGACACCAAGTAACAAGGACATGCACTTACACCAAGTAACACAGACATACACTGACACCAAGTAACAAAGACACACACTTACACCAAGTAACAAAGACATACACTGACACCAAGTAACAAAGGCATACACTGACACCCAGTAACAAAGACATACACTGACACCCAGTAACACAGACACACACGGACACCAAGTAACAAAGACATACACTGACACCCAGTAAAAAAAACAGACACTGACACCAGGTAACAAAGACAGACACTGACACCAAGTAACAAAGACATTCACGGATCCCCAGTAACACAGACACACACTTACACCAAGTAACAAAGACATACACTGACACCAAGTAACAAAGACATACACTGATACCCAGTAACACAGACGCACACTTACACCAATTATCAAAGACAGACAATGACACCAACTAATAAAGACATTCACTGATCCCCAGTAACAGAGAAACACACTTACACCAAGTAACAAAGACATACACTGACACCAGGTTACAAAGACATACTCTTACACCAAGTAGCAAAGACATGCACTGACACCAAGTAACAAAGACGTACACTTACACCATGTAACAAAGACATACACTGATACATAATAACACAGACACACACTTACAACAAGTAACAAAGACATACACTGACACCAATTAACAAAGACATACACTGATACCCAGTAACACAGATACACACTTACACCAAGTAACAAAGACATACACTTGCACCAAGTAACAAAGACATGCACTGACACCAAGTCACAAAGACATACACTGACACGCATTAACAAGGAAACACACTGACACCAAGTAACAAAGACACACACTGACACCAAGTATACAAAGACATAAACAGACACCAAGTGCCAAAGACATACACTGATACCCGGTAACACAGACACACACTTACACCAAGTAACAAAGACATACACTGATACCCAGTAACACAGACACACACTTACACCATGTAACAAAGACATACACTGACACCAAGTAACAAAGACATACACTTACACCAAGTAACACAGACATACACTGACACCAAGTAACAAAGACATACACTGATGCCCAGTAGCACAGACACACACTTACACCAAGTAACAATGACAGACACTGATACCCATTAACACAGACATACACTTACACCAAGTAACAAAGACATACACTGACACCAAGTAACAAAGACATTCACTGATACCCAGTAACACAGGCACACACTTACAACAAGTAACAAAGACATACACTGACACCCAGTAACAAAGACATACACTGACACCCAGTAACAAAGATACACATTGACACCAAGTAACAAAGACATGCACTGATACCCAGTAACACAGACACACACTTACACCAAGTAACAAAGACAAACACTGATACTCTGTTACACAGACACACACTTACACCAAGTAACAAAGGCTTACACTGACACCCAGTAACAAAGACATACACTGACACCCAGTAACACAGACACACACGGACACCAAGTAACAAAGACATACACTGACACCCAGTAACAAAAACATACACTGACACCAGGTAACAAAGACATACACTGACACCAAGGAACAAAGACATTCACTGATCCCCAGTAACACAGAAACACACTTTCACCAAGTAACAAAGGCATACACTGACACCAAGTAACAAAGACATACACTGCTACCCAGTCACATAGACACACACTTACACCAAGTATCAAAGACAGAGAATGACACCAACAAACAAAGACATACACTGATACCCAGTAACACAGACACACACTTACACCAAGTAACAGAGACATACACTGACACCAAGTAACAAAGGCATATACTTACACCAAGTAACAAAGACATGCGCTGACACCAAGCAACAAAGACGTACACTTACACCAAGTAACAAAGACATACACTGATACCCAGCAACACAGACACACACTTACACCAAGTAACAAAGACATACACTGACACCAATTAACAAAGACATACACTTACACCAAGTAAAAAAGACATACACTGACACCAAGTAACAAAGACATACACAGATACCCAGGAACACAGACACACACTTAGACCAAGTAACAAAGACAGACACTGATACCCAGTTACACAGACACACACTTACACCAAGTAACACAGACACACACAGACACCAAGTAACAAAGACATACACTGATACCCAGTAACACAGACAGACACTTACACCAAGTAACAAAGACTTACACTGATACCCAGCCACATTGACACACACTTACACCAAGTATCACAGACATACACAGACACCAAGTAACAAAGACATACACTGACACCAAGTAACAAAGACATGCACTTACACCAAGTAACACAGACATACACTGACACCAAGTAACAAAGACACACACTTACTCCAAGTAACACAGACATACACTGACACCAAGTAACAAAGACATACACTGATGCCCAGTAACACAGACACACACTTACACCAAGTAACAATGACAGACACTGATACCCAGTAACACAGACAGACACTTACACCAAGTAACAAAGACTTACACTGATACCCAGCCACATTGACACACACTTACACCAAGTATCACAGACATACACAGACACCAAGTAACAAAGACATACACTGATACCCAGTAACACAGACACACAAATACACCATGTAACAAAGACATACACTGACACCAAGTAACAAAGACATGCACTTACACCAAGTAACACAGACATACACTGACACCAAGTAACAAAGACACACACTTACACCAAGTAACAAAGACATACACTGACACCAAATAACAAAGGCACACACTGACACCCAGTAACAAAGACATACACTGACACCCAGTAACACAGACACACACGGACACCAAGTAACAAAGACATACACTGACATCCAGTAAAAAAAAACAGACACTGACACCAGGTAACAAAGACATACACTGACACCAAGTAACAAAGACATTCACGGATCCCCAGTAACACAGACACACACTTACACCAAGTAACAAAGACATACACTGACACCAAGTAACAAAGACATACACTGATACCCAGTAACAAAGACACACACTTACACCAATTATCAAAGACAGACAATGACACCAACTAATAAAGACATTCACTGATCCCCAGTAACAGAGAAACACACTTACACCAAGTAACAAAGACATACACTGACACCAAGTAACAAAGACATACACTGATACCCAGTAACACAGACATACACTTACACCAAGTAACAAAGACATACACTGACACCAATTAACAAAGACATACACTGATACCCATTAACACAGATACACACTTACACCAAGTAACAAAGACATACACTGACACCAGGTAACAAAGACATACTCTTACACCAAGTAGCAAAGACATGCACTGACACCAAGTAACAAAGACGTACACTTACACCATGTAACAAAGACATACACTGATACATAGTAACACAGACACACACTTACAACAAGTAACAAAGACATACACTGACACCAATTAACAAAGACAAACACTGATACCCAGTAACACAGATACACACATACACCAAGTAACAAAGACATACACTGATACATAGTAACACAGACACACACTTGCACAAAGTAACAAAGACATGCACTGACACCAAGTAACAGAGGCATCCACTAACACCAAGTAACAAAGATATGCACTGACACAAAGTAACAAAGACGTACACTTACACCAAGTAACAAAGACATACACTGACACCAAGGAACAAAGACATACACTGACACCAAGTAACACAGACATACACTGACACCAAGTAACAAAGACACACACTTACACCAAATACACAGACATACACTGACAGCAAGTAACAAAGACATACACTGATACCCAGTAACACAGACACACAATTACACCAAGTATCAAAGACAGACACTGATACCCAGTAAGAAAGACATACACTGATACCCAGTAACACAGACGCACACTAACAGCAAGTCACAAAGACATACACTGACACGCAGTAACAAAGAAACACACTGACACCAAGTAAGAAAGACACACACTGACACCAAGTATACAAAGACATACACAGACACCAAGTGCCAAAGACATACACTGATACCCGGTAACACAGACACACACTTACATCATGTAACAAAGACATACACTGACACCAAGTAACAAAGACATACACTTACACCAGGTAACACCGACATACACTGACAACAAATAACAAAGACACACATTTACACCAAGTAACACAGACATACCAAGTAACAAAGACGTACACTGATGCCCAGTAACACAGACACACACTTACACCAAGTAACAATGACAGACACTGATACCCAGTAACACAGACACACACTTACACCAAGTCAAAAAGACATACACTGACACCCAGTAACAAAGACATACACTGACACCCAGTAACAAAGACACACAATGAAACCAAGTAACAAAGGCACACACTGACACCAAGTAACAAAGACAGACACTGATACCCAGTAACACAGACACACACTTACACCAAGTAACAAAGACATCCACTGACACCAAGTAACAAAGGCATACACTGACACCCAGTAACAAAGACATACACTGACACCCAGTAACACAGACACACACGGACACCAAGTAACAAAGACATACACTGACACCAAGTAACAAAGACATACACTGATATCCAGTAACACAGACGCACACTTACACCAATTATCAAAGACAGACAATGACACCAACTAATAAAGACATTCACTGATCCCCAGTAACAGAGAAACACACTTACACCAAGTAACAAAGACATACACTGACACCAGGTTACAAAGACATACTCTTACACCAAGTAGCAAAGACATGCACTGACACCAAGTAACAAAGACGTACACTTACACCATGTAACAAAGACATACACTGATACATAATAACACAGACACACACTTACAACAAGTAACAAAGACATACACTGACACCAATT
Source organism: Heterodontus francisci (assembly GCF_036365525.1). Taxonomy (NCBI): domain Eukaryota; kingdom Metazoa; phylum Chordata; class Chondrichthyes; order Heterodontiformes; family Heterodontidae; genus Heterodontus; species Heterodontus francisci. Next base: position 6,841,193 of record NW_027140221.1, on the reverse strand, counting down.
AACAAAGACATACACTGATACCCAGTAACACAGATACACACTTACACCAAGTAACAAAGACATACACTTGCACCAAGTAACAAAGGCACACACTGACACCAAGTAACAAAGACATCCACTGACACCAAGTAACAAAGGCATACACTGACACCCAGAAACAAAGACATACACTGACACCCAGTAACACAGACACACACGGACACCAAGAAATAAAGACATACACTGACACCCAGTAACAAAAACATACACTGACACCAGGTAACAAAGACATACACTCACACCAAGTAACAAAGACATTCACCCATACCCAGTAACACAGACACACACTTACTCCAAGTAACAAAGACATACACTGACACCAAGTAACAAAGACATGCACCGATACCCAGTAACACAGACACACACTTACACCAAGTAACAAAGACATACACTGATACTCAGTTGCACAGACACACACTTACACCAAGTAACAAAGACATCCACTGACACCAAGTAACAAAGGCATACACTGACACCCAGTAACAAAGACATACACTGACACCCAGTAACACAGACACACACGGACACCAAGTAATAAAGACATACACTGACACCCAGTAACAAAAACATACACTGACACCAGGTAACAAAGACATACACTGACACCAAGTAACAAAGACATTCACCCATACCCAGTAACACAGACACACACTTACTCCAAGTAACAAAGACATACACTGACACCCAGTAACAAAGACATACACTGACACCCAGTAACACAGACAGACACGGACACCAAGTAACAAAGACATACACTGACACCCAGTAACAAAAACATACACTGACACCAGGTAACAAAGTCATACACTGACACCAAGTAACAAAGACATTGACTGATCCCCAGTAACACAGTCATACACTTATACCAAGTAACAAAGACATACACTGACACCAAGTAACAAAGACATACACTGATACCCAGTAACACAGACACACACTTACACCAAGTATCAAAGACAGACAATGACACCATCTAACAAAGACATACACTGATACCCAGTAACACAGACATACACTTACACCAAGTAACAGAGACATACACTTACACCAAGTAACAAAGGCATACACTTACACCAAGTAACAAAGACATGCACTGACACCAAGTAACAAAGACGTACACTTGCACCAAGTAACAAAGACATACACTGATACCCAGTAACACAGACGCACACTGACACCAAGTAAAAAAGACATACACTGACACCAAGTAACAAAGACATGCACTGATACCCAGTTACACAGACACAAACTTACACCAAATAACACAGACATACACAGACACCAAGTAACAAAGACATACACTGATACCCAGTAACACAGACACACACTTACACCAAGTAACAAAGTCATACAATGACACCAAGTAACAAAGACATACACTGATACCCAGTAACACAGACACACACTTACACCATGTATCAAAGACAGACAATGACACCAACTAACAAAGACATCCACTGATACCCAGTAACACAGACAGACACTTACACCAAGTAACAGAGACAGACACAGACACCAAGTAACAAAGGCATACACTGAAAACCAGTAACAAAGACATACACTGACACCCAGTAACACAGACGCACACGGACACCAAGTAATAAAGACATCCACTGATACCCAGTAACACAGACATACACTTACACCAAGTAACAGAGACAGACACAGACACCAAGTAACAAAGGCATACACTGACAACCAGTAACAAAGACATACACTGACACCCAGTAACACAGACACACACTTACTCCAAGTTACAAAGTCATACACTGACACCAAGTAACAAAGACATGCACCGATACCCAGTAACACAGACACACACTTACACCAAGTAACAAAGACATACACTGATACTCAGTTGCACAGACACACACATACACCAAGTAACAAAGACATACACTGACACCAATGACAAAGGCATACACTGACACCCAGTAACAAAGACATACACTGACACCCAGTAACACAGACAGACACGGACACCAAGTAACAAAGACATACACTGACACCCAGTAACAAAAACATACACTGACACCAGGTAACAAAGACATACACTGACACCAAGTAACAAAGACATTGACTGATCCCCAGTAACACAGACACACACTTATCCCAAGTAACAAAGACATACACTGACACCAAGTAACAAAGACATACACTGATACCCAGTAACACAGACACACACTTACACCAAGTATCAAAGACAGACAATGACACCAACTAACAAAGACATACACTGATACCCAGTAACACAGACATACACTTACACCAAGTAACAGAGACATACACTTACACCAAGTAACAAAGGCATACACTTACACCAAGTAACAAAGACATGCACTGACACCAAGTAACAAAGACGTACACTTGCACCAAGTAACAAAGACATACACTGACATCAATTAACAGAGACATACACTGATACCCAGTAACACAGACACACAGTTGCACCAAGTAACAAAGACATACACTGACACCAAGTAACAAAGACATACACTTACACCAAGTAAAAAAGACATACACTGACACCAAGTAACAAAGACATGCACTGATACCCAGTTACACAGACACACACTAACACCAAGTAACACAGACATACACAGACACCAAGTAACAAAGACATACACTGATACCCAGTAACACAGACACACACTTCCACCAAGTAACAAAGTCATACAATGACACCAAGTAACAAAGACATACACTTACACCAAGTAAAATAGACATACACTGACACCAATTAACAAAGACATACACTGATACCCAGTAACACAGACACACACTAACACCAAGTAACAAAGACAGACACAGACACCAAGTGACAAAGACATACACTGATACCCAGTAACACAGACACACACTTACATCATGTAACAAAGACATACACTGACACCAAGTAACAAAGACATACACTTACACCAGGTAACACCGACATACACTGACAACAAATAACAAAGACACACATTTACACCAAGTAACACAGACATACCAAGTAACAAAGACGTACACTGATGCCCAGTAACACAGACACACACTTACACCAAGTAACAATGACAGACACTGATACCCAGTAACACAGACACACACTTACACCAAGTCAAAAAGACATACACTGACACCCAGTAACAAAGACATACACTGACACCCAGTAACAAAGACACACAATGACACCAAGTAACAAAGGCACACACTGACACCAAGTAACAAAGACAGACACTGATACCCAGTAACACAGACACACACTTACACCAAGTAACAAAGACATCCACTGACACCAAGTAACAAAGGCATACACTGACACCCAGTAACAAAGACATACACTGACACCCAGTAACACAGACACACACGGACACCAAGTAACAAAGACATACACTGACACCCAGTAAAAAAAACAGACACTGACACCAGGTAACAAAGACAGACACTGACACCAAGTAACAAAGACATTCACGGATCCCCAGTAACACAGACACACACTTACACCAAGTAACAAAGACATACACTGACACCAAGTAACAAAGACATACACTGATACCCAGTAACACAGACGCACACTTACACCAATTATCAAAGACAGACAATGACACCAACTAATAAAGACATTCACTGATCCCCAGTAACAGAGAAACACACTTACACCAAGTAACAAAGACATACACTGACACCAGGTTACAAAGACATACTCTTACACCAAGTAGCAAAGACATGCACTGACACCAAGTAACAAAGACGTACACTTACACCATGTAACAAAGACATACACTGATACATAATAACACAGACACACACTTACAACAAGTAACAAAGACATACACTGACACCAATTAACAAAGACATACACTGATACCCAGTAACACAGATACACACTTACACCAAGTAACAAAGACATACACTTGCACCAAGTAACAAAGACATGCACTGACACCAAGTAACAAAGACATACACTGATACCCAGTAACACTGACACACACTTACACCAAGTAACACAGACATACACTGACACCAAGTAACAGAGGCATCCACTAACACCAAGTAACACAGACATACACTGACACCAAGTAACAAAGACACACACTTACACCAAGTAACACAGACATACTCTTACACCAAGTAGCAAAGACATGCACTGACACCAAGTAACAAAGACGTACACTTACACCATGTAACAAAGACATACACTGATACATAATAACACAGACACACACTTACAACAAGTAACAAAGACATACACTGACACCAATTAACAAAGATATGCACTGACACAAAGTAACAAAGACGTACACTTACACCAAGTAACAAAGACAAACACTGACACCAAGGAACAAAGACATACACTTACACCAAGTAACACAGACATACACTGACACCAAGTAACAAAGACACACACTTACACCAAATACACAGACATACACTGACAGCAAGTAACAAAGACATACACTGATACCCAGTAACACAGACACACACTTACACCAAGTATCAAAGACAGACACTGATACCCAGTAACAAAGACATACACTGATACCCAGTAACACAGACACACACTAACAGCAAGTCACAAAGACATACACTGACACGCATTAACAAGGAAACACACTGACACCAAGTAACAAAGACACACACTGACACCAAGTATACAAAGACATAAACAGACACCAAGTGCCAAAGACATACACTGATACCCGGTAACACAGACACACACTTACACCAAGTAACAAAGACATACACTGATACCCAGTAACACAGACACACACTTACACCATGTAACAAAGACATACACTGACACCAAGTAACAAAGACATACACTTACACCAAGTAACACAGACATACACTGACACCAAGTAACAAAGACATACACTGATGCCCAGTAGCACAGACACACACTTACACCAAGTAACAATGACAGACACTGATACCCATTAACACAGACATACACTTACACCAAGTAACAAAGACATACACTGACACCAAGTAACAAAGACATTCACTGATACCCAGTAACACAGGCACACACTTACAACAAGTAACAAAGACATACACTGACACCCAGTAACAAAGACATACACTGACACCCAGTAACAAAGATACACATTGACACCAAGTAACAAAGACATGCACTGATACCCAGTAACACAGACACACACTTACACCAAGTAACAAAGACAAACACTGATACTCTGTTACACAGACACACACTTACACCAAGTAACAAAGGCTTACACTGACACCCAGTAACAAAGACATACACTGACACCCAGTAACACAGACACACACGGACACCAAGTAACAAAGACATACACTGACACCCAGTAACAAAAACATACACTGACACCAGGTAACAAAGACATACACTGACACCAAGGAACAAAGACATTCACTGATCCCCAGTAACACAGAAACACACTTTCACCAAGTAACAAAGGCATACACTGACACCAAGTAACAAAGACATACACTGCTACCCAGTCACATAGACACACACTTACACCAAGTATCAAAGACAGAGAATGACACCAACAAACAAAGACATACACTGATACCCAGTAACACAGACACACACTTACACCAAGTAACAGAGACATACACTGACACCAAGTAACAAAGGCATATACTTACACCAAGTAACAAAGACATGCGCTGACACCAAGCAACAAAGACGTACACTTACACCAAGTAACAAAGACATACACTGATACCCAGCAACACAGACACACACTTACACCAAGTAACAAAGACATACACTGACACCAATTAACAAAGACATACACTTACACCAAGTAAAAAAGACATACACTGACACCAAGTAACAAAGACATACACAGATACCCAGGAACACAGACACACACTTACACCAAGTAACAAAGACAGACACTGATACCCAGTTACACAGACACACACTTACACCAAGTAACACAGACACACACAGACACCAAGTAACAAAGACATACACTGATACCCAGTAACACAGACAGACACTTACACCAAGTAACAAAGACTTACACTGATACCCAGCCACATTGACACACACTTACACCAAGTATCACAGACATACACAGACACCAAGTAACAAAGACATACACTGATACCCAGTAACACAGACACACACATACACCATGTAACAAAGACATACACTGACACCAAGTAACAAAGACATGCACTTACACCAAGTAACACAGACATACACTGACACCAAGTAACAAAGACACACACTTACTCCAAGTAACACAGACATACACTGACACCAAGTAACAAAGACATACACTGATGCCCAGTAACACAGACACACACTTACACCAAGTAACAATGACAGACACTGATACCCAGTAACACAGACAGACACTTACACCAAGTAACAAAGACTTACACTGATACCCAGCCACATTGACACACACTTACACCAAGTATCACAGACATACACAGACACCAAGTAACAAAGACATACACTGATACCCAGTAACACAGACACACAAATACACCATGTAACAAAGACATACACTGACACCAAGTAACAAAGACATGCACTTACACCAAGTAACACAGACATACACTGACACCAAGTAACAAAGACACACACTTACACCAAGTAACAAAGACATACACTGACACCAAATAACAAAGGCACACACTGACACCCAGTAACAAAGACATACACTGACACCCAGTAACACAGACACACACGGACACCAAGTAACAAAGACATACACTGACATCCAGTAAAAAAAAACAGACACTGACACCAGGTAACAAAGACATACACTGACACCAAGTAACAAAGACATTCACGGATCCCCAGTAACACAGACACACACTTACACCAAGTAACAAAGACATAGACTGACACCAAGTAACAAAGACATACACTGATACCCAGTAACAAAGACACACACTTACACCAATTATCAAAGACAGACAATGACACCAACTAATAAAGACATTCACTGATCCCCAGTAACAGAGAAACACACTTACACCAAGTAACAAAGACATACACTGACACCAAGTAACAAAGACATACACTGATACCCAGTAACACAGACATACACTTACACCAAGTAACAAAGACATACACTGACACCAAGTAACAAAGACATACACTGACACCAGGTAACAAAGACATACTCTTACACCAAGTAGCAAAGACATGCACTGACACCAAGTAACAAAGACGTACACTTACACCATGTAACAAAGACATACACTGATACATAGTAACACAGACACACACTTACAACAAGTAACAAAGACATACACTGACACCAATTAACAAAGACAAACACTGATACCCAGTAACACAGATACACACATACACCAAGTAACAAAGACATACACTGATACATAGTAACACAGACACACACTTGCACCAAGTAACAAAGACATGCACTGACACCAAGTAACAGAGGCATCCAATAACACCAAGTAACAAAGATATGCACTGACACAAAGTAACAAAGACGTACACTTACACCAAGTAACAAAGACATACACTGACACCAAGGAACAAAGACATACACTGACACCAAGTAACACAGACATACACTGACACCAAGTAACAAAGACACACACTTACACCAAATACACAGACATACACTGACAGCAAGTAACAAAGACATACACTGATACCCAGTAACACAGACACACACTTACACCAAGTAACACAGACATCCACTGACACCAAGTAACAAAGGCATACACTGACACCCAGTAACAAAGACATACACTGACACCCAGTAACACAGACACACACGGACACCAAGAAATAAAGACATACACTGACACCCAGTAACAAAAACATACACTGACACCAGGTAACAAAGACATACACTGACACCAAGTAACAAAGACATTCACCCATACCCAGTAACACAGACACACACTTACTCCAAGTAACAAAGACATACACTGACACCAAGTAACAAAGACATGCACCGATACCCAGTAACACAGACACACACTTACACCAAGTAACAAAGACATACACTGATACTCAGTTGCACAGACACACACTTACACCAAGTAACAAAGACATCCACTGACACCAAGTAACAAAGGCATACACTGACACCCAGTAACAAAGACATACACTGACACCCAGTAACACAGACACACACGGACACCAAGTAATAAAGACATACACTGACACCCAGTAACAAAAACATACACTGACACCAGGTAACAAAGACATACACTGACACCAAGTAACAAAGACATTCACCCATACCCAGTAACACAGACACACACTTACTCCAAGTAACAAAGACATACACTGACACCCAGTAACAAAGACATACACTGACACCCAGTAACACAGACAGACACGGACACCAAGTAACAAAGACATACACTGACACCCAGTAACAAAAACATACACTGACACCAGGTAACAAAGTCATACACTGACACCAAGTAACAAAGACATTGACTGATCCCCAGTAACACAGACACACACTTATACCAAGTAACAAAGACAAACACTGACACCAAGTAACAAAGACATACACTGATACCCAGTAACACAGACACACACTTACACCAAGTATCAAAGACAGACAATGACACCATCTAACAAAGACATACACTGATACCCAGTAACACAGACATACACTTACACCAAGTAACAGAGACATACACTTACACCAAGTAACAAAGGCATACACTTACACCAAGTAACAAAGACATGCACTGACACCAAGTAACAAAGACGTACACTTGCACCAAGTAACAAAGACATACACTGATACCCAGTAACACAGACGCACACTGACACCAAGTAAAAAAGACATACACTGACACCAAGTAACAAAGACATGCACTGATACCCAGTTACACAGACACAAACTTACACCAAATAACACAGACATACACAGACACCAAGTAACAAAGACATACACTGATACCCAGTAACACAGACACACACTTACACCAAGTAACAAAGTCATACAATGACACCAAGTAACAAAGACATACACTGATACCCAGTAACACAGACACACACTTACACCATGTATCAAAGACAGACAATGACACCAACTAACAAAGACATCCACTGATACCCAGTAACACAGACATACACTTACACCAAGTAACAGAGACAGACACAGACACCAAGTAACAAAGGCATACACTGACAACCAGTAACAAAGACATACACTGACACCCAGTAACACAGACGCACACGGACACCAAGTAATAAAGACATACACTGACACCCAGTAACAAAAACATCCACTAAAACCAGGTAACAAAGACATACACTGACACCAAGTAACAAAGACATTCACTCATACCCAGTAACACAGACACACACTTACTCCAAGTAACAAAGACATACAGTGACACCAAGTAACAAAGACATGCACCGATACCCAGTAACACAGACACACACTTACACCAAGTAACAAAGACATACACTGATACTCAGTTGCACAGACACACACATACACCAAGTAACAAAGACATACACTGACACCAATGACAAAGGCATACACTGACACCCAGTAACAAAGACATACACTGACACCCAGTAACACAGACAGACACGGACACCAAGTAACAAAGACATACACTGACACCCAGTAACAAAAACATACACTGACACCAGGTAACAAAGACATACACTGACACCAAGTAACAAAGACATTGACTGATCCCCAGTAACACAGACACACACTTATACCAAGTAACAAAGACATACACTGACACCAAGTAACAAAGACATACACTGATACCCAGTAACACAGACACACACTTACACCAAGTATCAAAGACAGACAATGACACCAACTAACAAAGACATACACTGATACCCAGTAACACAGACATACACTTACACCAAGTAACAGAGACATACACTTACACCAAGTAACAAAGGCATACACTTACACCAAGTAACAAAGACATGCACTGACACCAAGTAACAAAGACGTACACTTGCACCAAGTAACAAAGACATACACTGACATCAATTAACAGAGACATACACTGATACCCAGTAACACAGACACACAGTTGCACCAAGTAACAAAGACATACACTGACACCAAGTAACAAAGACATACACTTACACCAAGTAAAAAAGACATACACTGACACCAAGTAACAAAGACATGCACTGATACCCAGTTACACAGACACACACTAACACCAAGTAACACAGACATACACAGACACCAAGTAACAAAGACATACACTGATACCCAGTAACACAGACACACACTTCCACCAAGTAACAAAGTCATACAATGACACCAAGTAACAAAGACATACACTTACACCAAGTAAAATAGACATACACTGACACCAATTAACAAAGACATACACTGATACCCAGTAACACAGACACACACTAACACCAAGTAACAAAGACAGACACAGACACCAAGTGACAAAGACATACACTGATACCCAGTAACACAGACACACACTTACATCATGTAACAAAGACATACACTGACACCAAGTAACAAAGACATACACTTACACCAGGTAACACCGACATACACTGACAACAAATAACAAAGACACACATTTACACCAAGTAACACAGACATACCAAGTAACAAAGACGTACACTGATGCCCAGTAACACAGACACACACTTACACCAAGTAACAATGACAGACACTGATACCCAGTAACACAGACACACACTTACACCAAGTCAAAAAGACATACACTGACACCCAGTAACAAAGACATACACTGACACCCAGTAACAAAGACACACAATGACACCAAGTAACAAAGGCACACACTGACACCAAGTAACAAAGACAGACACTGATACCCAGCAACACAGACACACACTTACACCAAGTAACAAAGACATCCACTGACACCAAGTAACAAAGGCATACACTGACACCCAGTAACAAAGACATACACTGACACCCAGTAACACAGACACACACGGACACCAAGTAACAAAGACATACACTGATACCCAGTAAAAAAAACAGACACTGACACCAGGTAACAAAGACAGACACTGACACCAAGTAACAAAGACATTCACGGATCCCCAGTAACACAGACACACACTTACACCAAGTAACAAAGACATACACTGACACCAAGTAACAAAGACATACACTGATACCCAGTAACACAGACGCACACTTACACCAATTATCAAAGACAGACAATGACACCAACTAATAAAGACATTCACTGATCCCCAGTAACAGAGAAACACACTTACACCAAGTAACAAAGACATACACTGACACCAGGTTACAAAGACATACTCTTACACCAAGTAGCAAAGACATGCACTGACACCAAGTAACAAAGACGTACACTTACACCATGTAACAAAGACATACACTGATACATAATAACACAGACACACACTTACAACAAGTAACAAAGACATACACTGACACCAATTAACAAAGACATACACTGATACCCAGTAACACAGACACACACGGACACCAAGTAACAAAGACATACACTGACACCAGGTTACAAAGACATACTCTTACACCAAGTAGCAAAGACATGCACTGACACCAAGTAACAAAGACGTACACTTACACCATGTAACAAAGACATACACTGATACATAATAACACAGACACACACTTACAACAAGTAACAAAGACATACACTGACACCAATTAACAAAGACATACACTGATACCCAGTAACACAGATACACACTTACACCAAGTAACAAAGACATACACTTGCACCAAGTAACAAAGACATGCACTGACACCCACTGACACAGACAGACACGGACACCAAGTAACAAAGACATACACTGACACCCAGTAACAAAAACATACACTGACACCAGGTAACAAAGACATACACTGACACCAAGTTACAAAGACTTTGACTGATCCCCAGTAACACAGACACACACTTATACCAAGTAACAAAGACAGACAATGACACCAAGTAACAAAGACAAACACTGATACCCAGTAACACAGACATACACTTACACCAAGTATCAAAGACAGACAATGACACCAACTAACAAAGACATACACTGATACCCAGTAACACAGACATACACTTACACCAAGTAACAGAGACATACACTTCCACCAAGTAACAAAGGCATACACTTACACCAAGTAACAAAGACATGCACTGACACCAAGTAACTAAGCCGTACACTTGCACCAAGTAACAAAGACATACACTGATACCCAGTAACACAGACGCACACTGACACCAAGTAACAAAGACATACACTGACACCAATTAACAGAGACATACACTGATACCCAGTAACACAGACACACAGTTGCACCAAGTAACAAAGACATACACTGACACCAAGTAACAAAGACATCCACTGACACCAAGTAACAAAGGCATACACTGACACCCAGTAACAAAGACATACTCTGACACCCAGTAACACAGACACACACGGACACCAAGTAACAAAGACATACACTGACACCCAGTAAAAAAAACAGACACTGACACCAGGTAACAAAGACAGACACTGACACCAAGTAACAAAGACATTCACGGATCCCCAGTAACACAGACACACACTTACACCAAGTAACAAAGACATACACTGACACGCATTAACAAGGAAACACACTGACACCAAGTAACAAAGACACACACTGACACCAAGTATACAAAGACATAAACAGACACCAAGTGCCAAAGACATACACTGATATCCGGTAACACAGACACACACTTACACCAAGTAACAAAGACATACACTGATACCCAGTAACACAGACACACACTTACACCATGTAACAAAGACATACACTGACACCAAGTAACAAAGACATACACTTACACCAAGTAACACAGACATACACTGACACCAAGTAACAAAGACATACACTGATGCCCAGTAGCACAGACACACACTTACACCAAGTAACAATGACAGACACTGATACCCATTAACACAGACATACACTTACACCAAGTAACAAAGACATACACTGACACCAAGTAACAAAGACATTCACTGATACCCAGTAACACAGGCACACACTTACAACAAGTAACAAAGACATACACTGACACCCAGTAACAAAGACATACACTGACACCCAGTAACAAAGATACACATTGACACCAAGTAACAAAGACATGCACTGATACCCAGTAACACAGACACACACTTACACCAAGTAACAAAGACAAACACTGATACTCTGTTACACAGACACACACTTACACCAAGTAACAAAGGCATACACTGACACCCAGTAACAAAGACATACACTGACACCCAGTAACACAGACACACACGGACACCAAGTAACAAAGACATACACTGACACCCAGTAACAAAAACATACACTGACACCAGGTAACAAAGACATACACTGACACCAAGGAACAAAGACATTCACTGATCCCCAGTAACACAGAAACACACTTTCACCAAGTAACAAAGGCATACACTGACACCAAGTAACAAAGACATACACTGCTACCCAGTCACATAGACACACACTTACACCAAGTATCAAAGACAGAGAATGACACCAACAAACAAAGACATACACTGATACCCAGTAACACAGACACACACTTACACCAAGTAACAGAGACATACACTGACACCAAGTAACAAAGGCATATACTTACACCAAGTAACAAAGACATGCGCTGACACCAAGCAACAAAGACGTACACTTACACCAAGTAACAAAGACATACACTGATACCCAGCAACACAGACACACACTTACACCAAGTAACAAAGACATACACTGACACCAATTAACAAAGACATACACTTACACCAAGTAAAAAAGACATACACTGACACCAAGTAACAAAGACATACACAGATACCCAGGAACACAGACACACACTTACACCAAGTAACAAAGACAGACACTGATACCCAGTTACACAGACACACACTTACACCAAGTAACACAGACACACACAGACACCAAGTAACAAAGACATACACTGATACCCAGTAACACAGACAGACACTTACACCAAGTAACAAAGACTTACACTGATACCCAGCCACATTGACACACACTTACACCAAGTATCACAGACATACACAGACACCAAGTAACAAAGACATACACTGATACCCAGTAACACAGACACACACATACACCATGTAACAAAGACATACACTGACACCAAGTAACAAAGACATGCACTTACACCAAGTAACACAGACATACACTGACACCAAGTAACAAAGACACACACTTACTCCAAGTAACACAGACATACACTGACACCAAGTAACAAAGACATACACTGATGCCCAGTAACACAGACACACACTTACACCAAGTAACAATGACAGACACTGATACCCAGTAACACAGACAGACACTTACACCAAGTAACAAAGACTTACACTGATACCCAGCCACATTGACACACACTTACACCAAGTATCACAGACATACACAGACACCAAGTAACAAAGACATACACTGATACCCAGTAACACAGACACACAAATACACCATGTAACAAAGACATACACTGACACCAAGTAACAAAGACATGCACTTACACCAAGTAACACAGACATACACTGACACCAAGTAACAAAGACACACACTTACACCAAGTAACAAAGACATACACTGACACCAAATAACAAAGGCACACACTGACACCCAGTAACAAAGACATACACTGACACCCAGTAACACAGACACACACGGACACCAAGTAACAAAGACATACACTGACATCCAGTAAAAAAAAACAGACACTGACACCAGGTAACAAAGACATACACTGACACCAAGTAACAAAGACATTCACGGATCCCCAGTAACACAGACACACACTTACACCAAGTAACAAAGACATACACTGACACCAAGTAACAAAGACATACACTGATACCCAGTAACAAAGACACACACTTACACCAATTATCAAAGACAGACAATGACACCAACTAATAAAGACATTCACTGATCCCCAGTAACAGAGAAACACACTTACACCAAGTAACAAAGACATACACTGACACCAAGTAACAAAGACATACACTGATACCCAGTAACACAGACATACACTTACACCAAGTAACAAAGACATACACTGACACCAATTAACAAAGACATACACTGATACCCATTAACAGAGATACACACTTACACCAAGTAACAAAGACATACACTGACACCAGGTAACAAAGACATACTCTTACACCAAGTAGCAAAGACATGCACTGACACCAAGTAACAAAGACGTACACTTACACCATGTAACAAAGACATACACTGATACATAGTAACACAGACACACACTTACAACAAGTAACAAAGACATACACTGACACCAATTAACAAAGACAAACACTGATACCCAGTAACACAGATACACACATACACCAAGTAACAAAGACATACACTGATACATAGTAACACAGACACACACTTGCACCAAGTAACAAAGACATGCACTGACACCAAGTAACAGAGGCATCCAATAACACCAAGTAACAAAGATATGCACTGACACAAAGTAACAAAGACGTACACTTACACCAAGTAACAAAGACATACACTGACACCAAGGAACAAAGACATACACTGACACCAAGTAACACAGACATACACTGACACCAAGTAACAAAGACACACACTTACACCAAATACACAGACATACACTGACAGCAAGTAACAAAGACATACACTGATACCCAGTAACACAGACACACACTTACACCAAGTAACAAAGACATCCACTGACACCAAGTAACAAAGGCATACACTGACACCCAGTAACAAAGACATACACTGACACCCAGTAACACAGACACACACGGACACCAAGAAATAAAGACATACACTGACACCCAGTAGCAAAAACATACACTGACACCAGGTAACAAAGACATACACTGACACCAAGTAACAAAGACATTCACCCATACCCAGTAACACAGACACACACTTACTCCAAGTAAGAAAGACATACACTGACACCAAGTAACAAAGACATGCACCGATACCCAGTAACACAGACACACACTTACACCAAGTAACAAAGACATACACTGATACTCAGTTGCACAGACACACACTTACACCAAGTAACAAAGACATCCACTGACACCAAGTAACAAAGGCATACACTGACACCCAGTAACAAAGACATACACTGACACCCAGTAACACAGACACACACGGACACCAAGTAATAAAGACATACACTGACACCCAGTAACAAAAACATACACTGACACCAGGTAACAAAGACATACACTGACACCAAGTAACAAAGACATTCACCCATACCCAGTAACACAGACACACACTTACTCCAAGTAACAAAGACATACACTGACACCCAGTAACAAAGACATACACTGACACCCAGTAACACAGACAGACACGGACACCAAGTAACAAAGACATACACTGACACCCAGTAACAAAAACATACACTGACACCAGGTAACAAAGTCATACACTGACACCAAGTAACAAAGACATTGACTGATCCCCAGTAACACAGACACACACTTATACCAAGTAACAAAGACATACACTGACACCAAGTAACAAAGACATACACTGA